>NC_057862.1:653537053-655937053 GCF_019393635.1 Dromiciops gliroides | reverse complement strand
AGCTTGGATCTTTGGATTTATCAAACACTGTCTTACTATGATTATTTTTTGTTGTCTGCTCATTTCAGTTGGGTAACTCTTCATGACCCTATTTGGAGTTTTCTTGGCAAAGATACTGGAGTGGTTTGCCATTTTTTTTTCCAGATCATTTTACAGGTGAGGAAACTGAGGCAACCAGAGCGATGTGACTTAACAAGGCGATGGTAATTTACTACAAGATATTGTGTACCTAATTGATTCCATTGATCCACCACTCTATTTCTTAGCCAGTACCAGATTGTTTTGATGATTATTGCCTTGTAATACAGTTTGAGATTTGGTGCTGTTAGGCCACTTTTACATTTTTTTCCCTTTGATTCACTTCATGTTCTTGACCTTTTCTTCTTCCAGATGAATTTTGTTATTTTTATTAGCTGTATAAAATAATTTTTGGTAGTATGGTATTGTGCTAAATAAGTAAATTAATTTAGGTAGCATTGTTATTATATTGGCTTAGCCTACCCATGAGTACTTAATATTTCTCCAATTGTATAATCTGTTTTTATTTGTGTGAAAAGTATTTTGTAACAGTGTTCATATAGTTTCTGAGATTGTTTTGAACAGGTAAACTCCTAAATATTTTATTTTGTCTTATTTTATTTGGAATTTGTTGTTAACATATAGAAATGTTGATGATTTATTTGGGTTTATTATTTATACTGCATCTATGCTAAAGTTGTTAATTGTTTCAACTAATTTTTTTTAGTTGATCCCCTAGGATTCTCTAAGTGTAATATAATATGCATTCAGAGTTCAACAGTTCTCTATCTGGAACTGTGTGGCATTTTCCTCATGGGTCCTTTGGAATTGTCTTGGATCATTGTACTGATCAAAGTAGCTAAGTCTTTAAGTAACAATTGATCATTGTTGCAACATTGTTGTTACTGTGTACAATTATCTCCTGGTTTTGCTCATTTCCCTTTGTATAAGTTCATATATGTCTTATATGTTGTTCAAGGACACCTCTGATGTGAGGGCTTGCTGAGCCCTTTTCGGGGCTATTTGTCCACCTTTGGTGTCCACCTGACACTTAATTCTCACCTGTGGTTCCAAAAAGCTGTAAGAACTCACTCTCTGACAAAAATTACTAGGAAAACTGGAAAGCATCTTGGCAGAAACTAGGAATAGACCAATATCTCACACTATATTCCAAGATAAATCTATCTGAGCCAGGTTCCCATCCCCAACCAACCCTTGTATTTCCTTTACTGCCAATTCAGTTTCCTATGTGCTTTGTTACTTTGAGAGCTTACATGAAATCTGGAATTTTTTTTTTGGCGGGGCAATGAGGGTTAAGTGACTTGCCCAAGGTCACACAGCTACTAAGTGTAAAGTGTCTGAGGCCAGATTTGAACTCAGTCCCTCCTGAATCCAGGGCCAGTGTTTTATCCACTGTGCCACCTAGCTGCCCCCTGGAATCTCTTCTTTAAAATTACGTTAATTTTATTTTCATGGCTTCATTTCTCCCTGGCCTATCCTCTCCAAGTTAGAAAGCAATGAGAGCAAAACTTCTATTACAAATATACATTTTTTTTTAAGTGAGGTAATTGGGGTTAAGTGACTTGCTTAGGGTCACACAGCCAGTAAGTATTAAGTGTCTGAGGTCCAATTTGAACTCAGGTCCTCCTGAATCCAGGGCAGGTGCTCTATCCACTGCGCCACCTAGCTGCCCCACACAAATATACATTTTTAAGCAAAAAAAATTTCCACATTGGATATATATGTATGTCCCAATCTGTGTTCTGAATCATCACCGTTATCAGGACATAGGAAGAATGTTTCATCTTTAGTCCTCTGGAATTTGATTGGCCATTGTGTTTATCAGAGTTCGTAAATTTTTAAAATTTGTCTTTATAATATTGCTGTTATTGTATGAATTGTTCTCCTGATTCTGATTGCTTCACTCTGCATCAGTTCATATGTGTCTTCTCTAGGGATCTTTTAATCCATATCTTCAGAGAACTAGATCTGAGCTATATTTGGGCTTTGTTCTGAGATTTCCCAGAGTAAACTATATGTGTGAGCCAAGTATGTAAACTCAGAGCTTTGGATACTGGGCCATGGGTTATATTCACACACACACACACACACACACACACACACACACACACACACACACATGCATACGCATCCACTTCCTTCTTCTTGACATCATTGGTACCATTACCCTCACCCTCTTAGCCAAGGGAAATGAAGCAATTCAGAATATTGTAACACACCAAGGACACCTTTACAAGTAAAACCAATGTGTCCCAATGTCATGATTGAGAAACTACTCGATTATCTGTCTGGGGAAATAAGGATCCCATCATTACCTTTTACAATTCCTTGGTTCCCTGGCTTTGAAACATCTGCCAAAGAGCCTTGACATCAACACCCCCCCCCCCGCCCCCGCCCCAAGCTCTACCCCTCTCTACATCAAAAGAATCATGGGAGGCCATGAAGGACTGAAAGAAGACTGTCTGGAGAGGAAGGAGGAAGACAGAAAACAAGGAATGACTCTCAATACATTCTAGCAAGCATATGTTCCAGTCAGCCAGCCTGAATCACCCATTTTTTCTTATCAGAACCCAGCTTCACCTTCTTTTTAAATCTTATCATCATCATTCTGCATTGAGCATGCTGACCACAAAGATTAATTTCCTTTCTCTATCCTTAGTCATTTTACCTCACCCAAAGTTGTTCTCATGAACCTCTTTTCTTGAGAGGGTGTGGAGTATAGTGGATAGAGTCAGGATAATTGGATTGGTTTGAAGCTTACTTCATATGCTGACTTTGTGCCCTGAATCATCACTTGAGCGGAGTGTCAGTTTCCTCATCTCTAAAATGAAATTAGTGATCACACCTATCTCACCATTGTTGTGAGAGACAAATAAGGTAACATATGTAACGCAGTCTGTAGAACAAAGATGAGCCACAATCATTTGTCTCTCAACCATGTTCTCTGATCTTGTGTAGGCTCTCATTGAGTTAATTTTCCTTTTTTCTCTCTTGATGTGAGAAAAATCATTCCAATAACTTCTGGAACTCAGTGTTGGTGATGTGTCAAAGGCTCATTTATTGTCATTCTCGCAAGAATGGGCTACCCCTCGTGGAGTGAACATCAAAATGGAGGCTCCCAGGCCTTTTACCTCCTAGTCCTTAACATGACTGGCCCTTCCCTCTTTTAATGGTCACAATCTATAGGCCAAAAATGAGCTAATTGGAATGAAGCACTTCTTAGTCAATGGGGGAGGTGATACAGGGACAACTCTTCAATTCCTCCCCCAACATGGACACAGCTTAGGAGCAGATCTAATTGCAACCAGCCTAGGGTTTCCCTGAATCATGTGACTTTGCCCGGGGGGGTGGTGGTGGAGAAGCAGACCCCCCTCCTCAAACAGGTCCAGATTGAGAAGAGACCAATCCCCATTTCCTCACACCTGATATGTCCATATAACAGGGGTGATGGATGATGGATATGCATGACACAATTCTGAGAGATCCTTTGGGACCAGAATGTCCCAGAGAGGATTGGGAACTGAGGCAAGAGAAGCTGCCACCTTGATAGATTTGAACAACTCAAAAGAAAAGTTCTCTCTCTCTTACTCTGTTTCTATCTCTATTTCTGCCTGTCTCTCTCCTCTTGAGCACATTATTTTGGGACTCTGCTGGCTCTCCATTTGGATTTCCACCCAAGAATATTGGGGGGCTGGGGTGGCAAATTCCTTTCTTCCCCTTGTAGAATGGCATCTATGAGCAACTTGTCAAGAAGAGCACGGGATTGGCTAGGAGAGCCTGAATTTGGATTTTGAGTCCCTGGCTGCCTCTCCTGTTTTGTGTTTCTCTTCCTGAGCATAGGTAACTGTGATTCTGGGAGATGGATGTTTCTAGCCTTTGTGGCTCTCTTGGTAATTCTAAAAGGTAGGGAGTCCCTGAGATGATTCCAGATGCCTACTGAGAGCTGTTTCCTGCAGTTTCCCTAATTCTCAGAGAAAATGCACCACCACCACCAGGAGACACTGAGAAAGTCCAAGCCATGCCCTGGTTTTCCAAGTGAATGAATGACAAACATTTATTATGCTAAGCATTAGGAATACAAACAGAAAAGCAAGATAGCCTCTGCTTGTAAGGAGCTCACATTCTAGTGGGGAGACAACCCATATGGGAGTTTTCAACTGCAAGGCAGATGGAAAGAGCCGGTGGTCCTTCAAGGGCAGTGACAAAGAAGATGGCAATGCCTTCTTCTCTAATTAATAAAATGAAAGTAGATAAAAACATTTCTTTCTGGTGCTAAAGACTTTGGTGGTGAGAACTTTCTTCTGGATCTTCAGTCGCTATGTTTTCAGAAGAGGCAGGGGCTGTAAGACCCACAAAAGCAGCAACTTCCACATGGGTTACTCCCTCAGGAGAAGGTTGTGGGGGCCATATTGGTCTGTGAGGCATCACTATTTCCAGGGCCCCTTTAGCTGTGTGACCCTGGGCAAGTCACTTAACCCTCATTGCCCTGCAAAAACAAAAACATAAACAAAAAACTATTTCCAGGGCCCTTTGGCTTCCACAGTTGGTTGCCAGTTGGGGGTGATGGTGGAGTGGGCAAGCCTCTTCTCCACAAGGGGAAGAACAACAAGGACTGCTACCCTTGATGATGGATGCAGGGGCAGGAAGGCCAGGTGCATGGACTGGGAGCAGGATCAGTATTCTGTGCAATCACATTAAACATATTTCTGTGTTAGTCATCTTGTGAAAGAAGAATCAGAACACAAGTTGCCTCATTCTTAAGAACAATACCAATTATTGCAGGTGTCAGAGAGGACACTGTCTCATGATAGGGCCCCTCTTTTTTCAGTTCTTCTCTCCTTCTCACCCATTCCTCTGTAGGCTCTTCTTTTTATGAGACTACAGGGATCACTTGCCTCTCATGGCTAGATCTTGATTTGATCTCAGTACATCAAAAATTCATCTTTATTTCCTGCTCCCCTCTATTCCTTTCATATACCCTCCTATGTTGTAATATAACTCTCCACCACCACCACCACCACCACCACCACATTGATTAACCTATAGGCAGGGAGTGCCACAGTATCAATAATGCCCCATGCCCACCTCTTCACTATTACCTTTACCTGCTTTCACTCCTATCTCCTTGTGTACTTTTAGAAAGAAGTTTCTTACTGTCTCTCTGCTCTTACTCTGTTGCTGGTACTTTCCTTGGCTACTGAATTTATTCAGTCCTCTTGCATTTCTATTCTTTGGGGTTTTTAGGAGTAAATGATCTTTTCATTTCTGATTTTCTTTCTAAAAATGCATCAAATGCCTCTTTATTATTGAATGTCCATTTTTTCATGTATGGGTAAGCTCAGATTTGCAGGGTAGGTCATCCTGGGTTGTATCCTGAGCTCCATTGCTCCTTGAAAACATATTATTCCATTCTCTCCTATGTTTTCTGGTGTGTGAAGAAAAGTCTTGGTCTTGTTTCCAGATTGCTTCCAGAACTTGTTGCTTCTAAATTGAATTGCTACATTTAACTACTTTGTGCCTTGGCAGTTACAGACTTGGTTTGTTTATTTGTTTTCCAGAGGTGATCTGTGAATTCTTTCAATTGGCATTTAATTGTCTATATTTAGAAAATCTAGGCAGTTCTCACCTATTATTTCCTGCATTATAATGTTAAGGGTGGTTGGTTTTGTTTGTTTGTTTTTGGTCCTGCCATGCTCTTCTGGGAGACTTATGATCTTTAGGTTTTTTTCCACACATGTTGTATTTGAGATCAATATATTTTGCTTGTATTGTGAACATATTTTCTCTTAATGTTATTGTCTTTCACTTCTCTTCTTCTAGATTGTCCTTCTCTTCTGTATATTTTCATTCCCAGTCTATTGCTTCTCTTTTGTTTGTTTGGTGAGACTTGCCATTACAGATTCCAGGTTTTCTATTCTTACCATTATTTTTACTGTACAGGCTTTAAATTCTGCTCTCATGATTTTCATCTGTCTTTTGAACCACTCAGGAACACCATGTTTTGGTTTCATATTCTCCTCACATTCCACAGTATTCTGTCTCATTAAGTGCTTGATCTTTTCCCTTCGTTTTGAAGTATTTATTCATAGATGCCTGAAATTGTTTACTAGATTTGGAGATGATATTTCCTTCTGTTGTTAATGTTTTCCCTGTTAATTTATCTGCTTATGTTCAAGATCTGAGTTTTCTTTTTCATGAAATCTTAAGTAATTTCAGCCTTTTTTTCCCTGCTAATTTTTCCCTATTTGCTTTCTTAATTTGTTCCCTCTGATTGTGTATTTCTTGGGGATTAGATCCCAAAGTGTCTCAGCCTCCTCCCACACTGAGAAATTCATGGTTCACCAGCCTAGGTCTCTGCCCCAAGTGGCTTTGGGGTTGTCAGAGCTGATCCATGCTGGATGCTGAGCCTTTCCCCTCAGGCTTGATTGAGAGATGCACAGCTTCACTCATATACAGTGTCTTTCATGGTGACCTCTCCCTCTCCCTTTTCCTCAGTTCTTTGGTCTGGCATCAGCTGTTCAGAGAGTTGCCATGGGTCTATCTATCCTGATACCATAGCGTTGTCTATCCTGGCACTAGCTCTGCTGGTGTTACAGGGTTGTCTGCCTTGGCACCGACAGTTCATAGCTTTGTGGGTACCTTGGGGTTGGAGCCCTAGCAGACTTTTGCTCCTAAAGGGCTGAGGCAGCCTCATAGCTCAAATTTACAAAACCTGGAACTAGGATCTCCACAACACTGGAAAGAGGGAGGGGGGATTAGACTTCAAGGTGGGTTTTGTCGTGAGGCTCTGTTGTGTCCTCGGGTCTGTTAGTGAAGTTGTGCTGCTGGTATTGTGGGAGGTGGGGGAAGAGGTGCTGAGGAAGCTCAGAGTGAGGGAGCATCAGTTCGGGGGGGGGTGCATTTTAGAAATCTTCTTTTGGATTCTAAGTGTCTCAGACCATGGAGAGAGCTGAAGTTGCCTTATCTTTGGTGTATTATTTCTGTTTTGGAGAGGTTTGAGAAGTTGTAGCAATCATAGAAAATGTCTAGTCTTCCATCGTGCTACTCACGTGACCTGGAAGATTCCCTTTTTCTCTTGATTGTGCCCCCACTCCAAAGCCCCTACAAATAATTTCAATTCAACCTTCTCTAACATTCATCAAACCCAAACCACTGTTTCTAGCCTTGGATTTAAGGAGAACTCTGCTTCCTCAGCCATCCCCTTCCCCAGTACTAATGATCAGAGGTATTATTAGGGTTTTTTGTTTTTGTTTTTAGTTTGTTTTTTGTTTTTTGGGTTTTTGCAGGGCAATGAGGGTTAAGTGACTTGCCCAGGGTCACACAGCTAGTAAGTGTCAAGTGTCTGAGGCCGGATTTGAACTTGGGTCCTCCTGAATCCAGGGCTGGTCCTCTATCCACTATGCCACCCAGCTGCCCCTAGATGCACAAATTTAGAGAATCCACCCCAAATGGTCACACAGACTATTTGTCCCTGACCCACAGTAGAGCATTCCAAGTTCGTCTTGGTCTGATCAGCCAATCAGGCACACTGTAACTTGACTCTAACGTAGTGATGTCATTTTAGTCCTCTTCACGAACAAAGGACCCCAACCAACCAACCAATATTTTAATTCAAATAAGATGCTACAAGATAGTGTTTGATTGGACTTATAGTTTATCCTTGTGGGCTTTGATTCTCATATGGTATTTATTTCTCCACTAATGTCCTTTTGGGGGGGGGGCAATGAGGGTTAAGTGACTTGCCTAGGGTCACACAGCTAGTAACTGTCAAGTGTCTGAGGCCTGATTTGAACTCAGGTCCTTCTGAATCCAGGGTCGGTGCTTTAACCACTGCACCACCTAACTGCACCCCACTAATGTCCTTTTCTGAGTCCTCCTTTTGACTTGGAGAGGCATCTGGATTCTTATGTCAAGTCCAAGCTTCACCAGGTCCTTTGTATGTCACTATGTACTATGCTACCCACTGGTGATCAAAGATAAAAGGAAAAACAATATCTTCTCTCAAGGAGTTTACTTTCTCCTGGCCTTCACTGGCCTGCTCTACATCCACCCACCCACCCCCACCAGGTCACTTCCCATTTATCCTGGAATATATCTTGAATGTACATAGTTGGTATGTCATCTCCCCCTCCCCCACCTTCCCATTAAATATGAGCTCCTTGAGGGCTGGGACTGTGTTTTCACCTTTCTTTGCACCCCGGTCCCTAGGACATAGTAATTGCTTGTTGATCATGATAATGGGGACACAACATTTAAACAGAAAGATAAATACAATATAATTTGTTTTTAATAGTATTTTATTTTTTCCAATTACATGTAAAGACAATTTTTAACATTCTTTTTTAGTAAGACTTGGAGTTCCACATTTTTTTCCTTTCCTCCTCCCTAATCAGTATGCAATTTGATATAGGTAATATATGTGCAATCATGTAAAACATATTTCCATATTAGTTATGTTGTGAAAGAAGAATGAACAAAAGGAAACAACAAAATAAAGCAAAACTAGTATGCTTCAATCTGCCTCCAGACTCCGTAGTTCTTTCTCTAGATATGAATAACATTTTCCATCATGAGTCTTTTAGAATTGTCTTGGATCATTGTATTGCTGAGAAAAGTTAAGTCTATCACAGTTGGTCATCACACAATGTTGCTGTACAATGTATAATTGTCTTCTGCTTCTGTTCACTTCACTCAGCATTAGGTCATATAAACCTTTCCAGGTTTTTCTTTTTCTTTTCTTTTTTTTAAAGTGAGGAAATTGGGGTTAAGTGACTTGCCCAGGGCCACACAGCTAGTACATGTCAAGTGTCTGAGGTCGGATTTGAACTTAGGTCCTCCTGAATCCAGGGCCAGTGCTCTATCCACTGCGCCACCTAGCTGCTGCCTCCAGGTTTTTCTGAAATTCATCTGCTTAGCATTTCTTATAGCATAATAGTATTCCATTACATTCATATACCACAACTAATAGAATATAATTTGAAAAGAAAGCACCATCAGCTAGGGAATCAGGAAAGACTTTCTGTAGGAGACAGCATCTGAATTAATCTCTGGGTCATCAGAAAGAGCACCTACACTAATGAGATTGCAGGTCATTACCCAAACCCTCAGGATTTGTCAGAATGGGTAGACTAGGTCTTGCTCAATTTCCCCTTCTCCTTGAAAATCCTTACTGGACCACACTATCCTTTCAAGGTATCATTCTCTGTCTGTCCTTCCTTTCCCAATTAAAGCTATTTCCTCTCTGTTCTGTAGGGGCCAAATTTATTATGGGGAGAGTTAATTGGGTGGCTTGCCATAATATTGGGGTTCAGAAAATAATGAGAGACCTCTAGGTCCAAAGTTTCCTCCCTTCCAAACTGCCCTTTTAAGTTATTTCTCCCAAGCTAATAAGAAAGGAGATTAACAGCCTCTTTCCCACAAACAAACCAGGTTTTATTAATGGGAATAAAATTTACAGCAAAGGTGAAGTTAATAAAGCCAGGGACAAGGGAATAGGGGAAGAGAAAAACAGATAAGCTCCCTGGCTCTAGCAAAGACTGACTCAAACCCCAAACTTGCTCCCAGCTCAGCTAACTCAAAGAGCTGGCCTCGCTTCTAATAACTCACCACCTGGGGTCTGTAGTTTCAATGGGAGTCAGCTGTGTAGTCCCTCTTCAGTACACTCTCAAAACTCCCCAAAGGGAAAGAGCCTTTGCTAGAGCCAGCGTTCCCCCTCTTACTTTTCTCTCTCCCTCCCCCAAAGGGGAAGTCCTTCAAGTTGGTTGGCTGAGAGTGGTCCCTTGCTGACATCAGTACTACACCAACACATCACTCAGAGCTGGCCAGGTGTGGCTACAATCTAATCATCCCCAAGTAGGTACTTAGTTTCTCATTCTCTCCCAATTCAAACAATACTAAATCAATCAGGTGGGGCCCCTGGGCATCTGCTAAATTCCATTATTTTTATCACATTTCCCCCTTTGTTTCTTCAAGAAACATGGGGTATTTCTCCCTCCTTCCCTTCTTTCCCCCTCCCCAACCATATATATATATATATATATATATAAAACACTCAAAGAAGACAAGATTTCAAGGACTCTTAATCATTTCCCAACCCTTTGACCTCATCTCTCAATTGCAATTGCCCACTCTGAAATGACCAGTGATCTCTTATTTGCTAAATTTGAGGGTCTCTTCTCAATTGTTATTCTTTCATTTCTTTTTTTTTTTTTTAGTGAGGCAATTGGGGTTAAGTGACTTGCCCAGGGTCACACAGCTAGTAAGCGTTAAGTGTCTGAGGCCGGATTTGAACTCAGGTCCTCCTGACTCCAGGGCTGGTGCTCTATCCACTGTGCCACCTAGCTGCCCCCAAAATTATTTTTAAAAAATGAAATGGGGCGGCCAGGTGGCACAGTGGATAGAGCACCGGCCCTGGATTCAGGAGGACCTGAGTTCAAATCCAGCCTCAGACACTTAACGCTTACTAGCTGTGTGACCCTGGGCAAGTCACTTAACCCCAATTGCCTCACCAACCTCCCCCCCCCCCAAATAATTTTATTTTTTGTTTTCAACCACTCTTCTTCAATAATATCTCTTGATATTTTCTTTTAAAAATTTTTTTTAAAAAACATTTTAATTTAAAGTTTGGGGTTCCAAATTCTATCCCTCCCTGAGATAGCAAGCAATCAGATATAGGTTATTCTTGGTATTTTTTTTTTTTTTGCAGGGCAATGAGGGTTAAGTGACTTGCCCAGGGTCACACAGTTAGTAAGCGTCAAGTGTCTGAGGCTGGATTTGAACTCAGGTACTCCTGAATCCAAGGCCTGTGTTTTATCCACTGTGCCACCTAGCTGCCCCCTAGTCTTGGTATTTTTTTAATTGTTTTTTTTTTTTTGCAGGCAATGGGGGTTAAGTAACTTGCCCAGGGTCACACAGCTAGTAAGTGTCAAGTGTCTGAGGCTGGATTTGAACTCAGGTACTCCTGAATCCAGGGCCAGTGCTTTAGCCACTGCACCATCTAGCTGCCCCTTGGTATTTTAAAAAAATTATTGCTATCTTTTATTTTATGTCTCTATTTCCAAATATATTTATGTCCTCTCCCATGCAGCAAGCCTTCCCTTTATAACAAAGATTTCAAAATTACCCCAAGCGAAACCAACCAACACAACTGCTGGTTCTGTGTGTGTATGTTGGTTGATTAGTTGGTTTTGCACATATACAGTCATTAGTAGTTGTGTTGGTTGGTTCCACTTGAAGTGCTTTCAAAATCTTTTGTCAGGCTCATCTAACATATACACACATGCATGCATATTTTATGTGATATTGGTGTTTATTGACACCAATATTTTTCCCAACTCTCCTCCTACATGTCTGAGAATTCCTCAGTCTCCTTTCTTGGATCATTATCTGTATCCCACCCTCTAACTCTGAGTCTATCCCAAGGCTCCATCCTGAGGCCTCTTCTCTCTCTTTACTCTGTTTCTCTTAGTCATTCATCAGGCCCCATGGGTTTAATTAGCATCTCTATACAGATGACTTTATATATTAAGTCAGAGTCTTGGCCTGAGCTCTCATCTGCCAATGCCAACTGCCCATTGGACATGTCCACAATAGAATCTATTATTTTTTCCCCAAACCTCTTTTCTGAACTTGCCCATTTCTGCCAAGGGCACCATCTAAGTTCACCGCCATAGAGTTATCCTTGCCTCCACATTCATTCTGTAGATCCAATCAGTTCTAAATCTTGCCAATTTTACCTCTGTGAAATCTCTTCTATCCATCCCCTTCACTTTTCTCACTCAGCCACCCTCATTATTTAAGGCTTCATCTCCTTTTGCTTTGTTGTTGAGTCACTTCAGTCATGCCCAACTCTTCATGACCTCATTTGGGGTTTTCTTGGCAGATACTGGAGTGGTTTGCCATTTCTTTCTCCAGCTCATTTTATAGATGAAAAAACTGAGGGAAACAGGGTGAAGTGACTTGCCCAAGGTCACACAGCTAGTAAATGTCTGAGACCAGATTTGAACTCATGATGAGTCTTTCTGATTCCAAGTCCAGTGCTCTATCCACTAGGGTGCTACCTAGATGCCTCTGAAGGTAGACTTCTTCAGGATCCCTGCCTACCTCCTTTAACCATCCTAGACTCCCACAGCTCTACTAATCATTCCCTGGGCCCTTCATTCATCCTGGAGAAATATCTACATCTGAGAGCTGGCATAATTTGGCCTCAGTGGGCTTCAGGGGAGAGGGGTAGGAAGGTCAGGAGATCCCCAACTCTCACCTCTTGTTTTCACCACACTCCCAACAACACACCAACCTTTTCTGCTCATGCACTTCTTTAATGACCCCTTTTACTTCACTTCTCCTTCCTAATTCCTTGTTAGTCATGTGCTGTAGCCTGTTTGCATAGAAACCCACATTCTATGATGGTGCTTTAATGTTTACTAAAGTCCTCTGTAAATCCCTGGTCTTGATGCTATGTCATGGTGTATAGAGGTGACTGCATTCTAGAAGCCTTGGATAGTAGAGAACAGGCTCCGGGGAGTTCTGCCAGTGGGGAAAGGCCTTGGATCTAGTCCTGGCAACAGAATTAATGAGGACTGACCTAGTTGGCATTTTTATGGGGCTTTGAGGTTTGTTTTATCTTACTTAAACTTCACAATAACCCCATGAGGAAGGTACTATAGGGCCTAGTCAACCTTGCAGATGAGAAAATGGAAGATCAGAGTGGCTGTGAATTGCCATATGGCTCAGAGATTCTATTTATGTACCAGGTCCAAGAAGTCCAAAAGGGAGAATGGTCATATATGACTGAAGCTCAGGAAAGAGACTAGGACTGGATATATAAATCTGGAAATCATTTGTATAGAGATGATAGCCATGGGAGCTGATGAGATCTCTAAGAGAGAGTATAGAGGGAAGAAAGAAGACCCAGGCCAGACCCATCGGGGACTCCCATGATTATTGGACCCATCCAAGAGATCAAGAAAGAATGGGAGGACCAAGAAAAGCAAGTGTCACCAAAACCAGGAGCGGAGGAAGAATCCTGGAGAAGAAGGTGATCGATAATGACATAGGCTACAAAAAGGTCAAGAAGGGATGAGGATCAGAAAAAAGCCCATTCGATTGGTCAGAAATCACTGGTAATTTTGAGAGGGCTGTGTATATTGAATGATGAGGCAGAGGCCTGATTGCAGAAGGTTTGGAAGTAAATGAGAAGAGAGGAAGTGGAGATAATTTTTCTTTTCCAGTTTTTAATAAAATTTCATTCTTTAGGACAAGAATTGCATTTCCACTTGTTTATAGCATTGATAAAGTGCAGTCATTCACTTTTCTTCTGCTCACATTCAAGTATTCCAAAGGCCCAGAATTTACATAGTAGCTCCATTGTTATTTTTAAACTACCATTTGGGTTGTCTAGATATCCTATACATATATTTTTCTTTTTCTTTAAATCATAAAAATATCTTATTATTTTCCAGTTACATGTAAACATAGTTTTCAACATTTTTTCATAAGATTTTTAGTTCCAAATTTTTCTCTCTCCCTCCCTTTCCTCCCCTCTCCCCAAGACCGAAAGCAATCTGATATAGGTTTTATATATATATATGTGGTAAAAAAAAATATGAAAGTTTCTCTCTCTCTCCAAAACATCACCTTGTGACTACCATAACAATAAAAGGTCTATCTAGAAAACCAAAAGCTTCTTCCATTTACTAGTCTGGGAGATAAATTAAGGGAAAGGTTAAGTAGGGGAGATTTATGATCTAATATCCAATTTTAAATCTCACATATATATACACACACACATATATATGTATGTATGTATGTATATATGTATATATGTGTGTATATATATATATATATATATATATATATCTCCTGTGCCTAACCTATTCCATTGATCCACTACTCTATTTCTTATCTAGTACCAAATACATAAATATCTTAAACTCAGCCTATCCAAAACTTAATACATTATCTCTCCCTGCCCACCTAAAAACCCATTATTCCTAATTTTCCTATTATTATTGAGGGTGCCACCATCCTTCCAGTCCTCAAGGCTCACAACCTAGATGTCACCCTCTATTTCTCCCTTTCTTTCATGCCCCTTATCTATCCAATCAGTTGCCAAGTACTGTCGATTCTACCTTCTAAACATATCCTGGAGGTGACTCCTCTCTTCTGACACTGCCACCAAGACCCTCATCACCTCACACCTGGACTGTTGCCATAGTTGCTGGGGTCTGCCTGTCTCAAGTCTCCCCTTACTCCAATCCGACCTCCATTCAGCCACTACCATGATTTCCCTAAAGCACAGGTCTGACCAAGTCACTATGTATTCAGTAAACCCCAGTGGATCCCTGTCACCTCTGGGATCAAATATAAAATCCTCTGCTTGGTTTTCCTTACAACATGTCTCCTCCCTAGGCTTCCTCTTCTCATCTTCTTACACCTTATTCAATTCCTCATATTCAGATCCAGTGACTCTGAGGTTCTTGCTGATAGCCCATCTCCAGCTTCTGGGAATTTTCTCTGGATGTTCCCCATGTTTGGAATTCTCATGCTTCTCATCTCCACCCCCTGGTTTTCCTGACTTCTTTTAGGTCCCAGCTGAATTCTCATCTGTCTGCGAGAAGCCTTTCCTGGTTTCCCTTAACATCCCTCTGACGTTATCTCCAACCAATGCTGTCTATACAGTCGTTTTCAGGTCATCTCCTGCACTGGATGGTAAGCTCCTTGATCGCAGGGATTGGGTTTTTTGCATTTCTTTGTATACCTGCTACTTTACATAGTTCCTGGCACACAGTAGATGCTTAATAAATGCTTATTGACTTGACTTGGACGGGGAAAATGGGGAGCTCCAGGGAAATGGCTTCAATCATTTTTGGTGAAGTATGAAATGAAATGGGGGTGGGAGTGCCATGTGAGGCTTGAGGATAGAGGAGGTTTGGAAAGGTCTGTGGTTAGTAGGATAGTGAATTGATTAAGGAGGAGTAGCATGACTATATTGCCTTGCAGTAGTGAGGACCCAGCTGAATTTAGATTTAAATTTTTAGTGGACTTACCTAATCAGCACAGTTTGTGATTTCCTCCAGTTCTGCCCAGGCATTTGTGAATAGTCAGACAACCCCCCTGCTCCCCAACACTTATTAAGCAACTATTATGTGCTGGTCCCTGCCCTGAAAGAGTTTACAATCTAATGGAATAAATCTAGCAGGAACAAAGAAGGTAGGTGGTGGGAGTAATCAAGGGTTGGGACTTGACAAAGTGTGATCAGCTAAAGGAGAAGAGGAAAGGAAAGTATAGGGCTGAAATAGTTCACCAAGGTGTTGAAATAGATAAAGGATGAGAGTCTAGTCAGTGTAAGGGTGATGGCTGGGGAAAGAACTAAGGAGTGTTGGGAATGAAAGTCACAATGATTACAAAGAACTGGGTTACAATGAGTAAGGCTTAGAGAAAGATGGAGTGATAGCTATGCTACTTGTTGACCTGTTGGCTAGTCTTGCTGATCCACTTCTTTACCTTTGTTCTTGTTAAATAAGGCAGCAGAAGAAATATATTTGAAAATTAGATGATAGAAAACCAAATACTGTTAAAATAATTTGAGCAATAATAACTAGCATTTATATAGCATCTTAAGGTTTGCAAAGCACTTTAAAAAGATATCACTTTGGGGCAGCTAGGTGGCGTAGTGGATAGAGCACCGGCCCTGGAGTCAGGAGTACCTGAGTTCAAATCCGGCCTCAGACACTTAACACTTACTAGCTGTGTGACCCTGGGCAAGTCACTTAAGTCCAATTGCCTCACTAAAAAAACCAAAAATTAAAAAAAAAAAGATATCACTTTATCCTCTTAACAACCATGAGACATAAGTGCTATTATTTTTCCAATTTTACAGATGAGAAAACTGAGGCTGGCAGAGGTTACATGTTAGAAGCTTGAATTGAAACTTCTCTTCCTGACTCCAGGTTCAGTGCTATATCTATTATACCATCTAGACTCTGTGACCTCTCATGTCCCTTCCATGATAGCCTCAGATGCTATCTCGCTAAATCCCCTTTCCCTCATTCCCTCAATTTTATCACCTGTTCAGTAGGGGAGGAGAATTGATGATCTCTAAGGTTCTTTCCAACTCTAAAATCTCATCTCTGGAGCCCATCCCTGGTGGACATTTTCCTGGGCCAGAGCTATGAAGGCCACTTTCATGGACATTCAATAGATTCATCAAGTGCAGCTGGGCTCTGGGGTTAGAGAGGGTGGGGAGAGGAGTTGTGGAGAAAGGAAAGGGCTGAGCCCATTGTATCTTGTAAAGCTCCCACACAACAAGAGTGGCTTCTTTCCCCCTTGTTCATTGTGTGATGCTTTCCCCAACCCTGGGAGGATTCAGTGCCAAGACTAGGTTTTCCAAGCTGCTCATTGCTCTGCCCAAGGCAAGCTCCACCCCTACAGGGAGGGAGATGCAAGGAAGCAGATGTCAAGGGAATGGAGAGAGAATAGAAATCAAAAGTGACAGTGGATGGACATTGAATATAATCCAGATAGACAGATAGAGAGGGTGGCAGTTAGTCTGCCTATAAGTGTGAATAAACACGATAGTCAGGGGTGTTGTGAGGTTCAAATGAGGTTATGGATTGTAAAGTCCTTTGCAAACCTTAAAGCACGCTCTATCTATCGATCTACATATATCAGTGATAATAATTATTATATATGTAATATATAATAGTACGTGTTTAATAATAATTATTACAATTATTAGCCTCTGGTCAACAGGCGCCCAGTCGGGTGATGGACTTCCTTCCCTGATCTTTGTACTGCATTCCTGCTGAGCTCAAGAAATATTTATAGAACAGTACAGGGGTATGCTAGTAAATGTTTAACAACTAGGCTCTCTAGCAAAAATGTATGCACACATATTTTAAAAATTTAATCTGCATTATTAATACTTTCTTAAGTCTAGACAATTAACAGAACAATAAATCAAGCCCTGATTTGTAGTGGTTTCTGAGGTATGATGCTTATACTGAGAATGTAACACTAAGGATCTCACAAGCTGGTAGAACTAGATTTGGGTTTTTTGTTGTTGTTGTTTTCGGTGAGGCAATTGGGGTTAAGTGACTTGCCCAGGGTCACACAGCTAGTAAGTGTCAAGTGTCTGAGGCCGGATTTGAACTCAGGTCCTCCTGAATCCAGGGCTGGTGCTTTATCCACTGCACCACCTAGCTGCCCCTAGATTTGTTTTTGTTAATTAGTCATTTTTGGTCCTATTTGATTCTTCATGACCCTATTTGGGGTTTTCTTGGCAAAGAATCTGGAGGTTTGCCATTTCCTTCTCCAGCTCATTTGACAGATGAGGAAACTGAGGCAAACAGGGTTAAGAGACTTGCTTAGGGTCACACAGCTAGTGTCTGAGTCTGGATTTGAACTCAGAGCTTCCTGGCTCCAGGCCCAGCATTCTATTCACTGTGCTACCCAGGCTTTAGTTCACTTGATTGAAACATGGGAAATATTTCAAAGTTATGATCCTCTATGCGAGCCAGTTGGCTTCACTGCAGTGTTGCCCTGAAAATTCAAGCCTTTGGTTAAATGAAATACCAGCAGAGTGAAGATGGATATTTACCCTTCCTCTTTTCTGGGAGGCTGTGGGCCTTACCTGGGAGAAGATATAAGATTAGAGAATTTTAAATGGTAAGCTCCTCAGAAAACAGGAGCTGTGTGAAGGTGGTTATCTTTGGACAGCAGCAGTTCCACCATGTCACCCATCAGAACATTATTGATTCCTGTAAGCCCTTGTTAGCTTTTCCCTGTGCCATGGCCAAAACTAATGATAAGAAAGGGAGTCAATTGCTTTGTGGTGAAACACTCAGGTTGGGGGGTAAAATAAGGGACCCTTTTCAATATGATTTAAACATTAAAAAAAATTATTTTGTTAAATTTTTCCCCATTATGTTTTTTAAAAATTTAACATTCATTTACAGTTTTTTGAGTTCTAAATCCTCTCCATCCTGCCTTTCCTTCACCCCTTGAGAAGGCAACAAATATCAATTATATGTCTGAAGTCACGCAAAACACATTTCCACATTAGTCATGTTGCAAAAGAAAACACACACAAACCAAGAAAATTAATAAAAGTGAAAAAAGTAATTATGATTTGGGGGAGTAAATATATTTAATTTTAATATTTAAATAATTAAATAATTAAATAATTTAATTTAATTTAAAATTTAATTATTAATTTATTTTAATTTAATTAAATATATTATCATATATTTAATGCTAGGAAAGCCTCCTCTCCATGCATGGTATGCAGGTATTTATTTTGTGATAAGTCAAGTTGCATATGCTATAGTACAAACTCAAAGTCTTAGGGGGACAGTAATCTATAGGGGCACAATTTCCAGATAGTGGAACTGGAGGAAGGGCTACAATTTGCAAACCTGTCCTTGTACATACAAATGCTTTGTCTTATCTCTTACCAGACTGAACTCCTAATCTTGACCAGACTCCGAAAAATGCATGCGTGGTGCTGTGGAAAGAGTGTTGGACCTAGAATCACAAGGGGTTCTGTCAATTTTAAGGGCAGCTAGGTGATGCTATTGTAGATAGAGTGCTGGGCCTGGAATCAGGAAGACTCCTTTTCCTAGGTTCAAATCCAGCCTCAGATACTTCCTAGCTGTGTGACCCTGAGAAAGTCACTTGACCCCGTTTGCTTCAGTTTTCTCATCTATAAAATAAGCTGGAGAAGGAAATGGCAAAACCACTCCAGGATCTTTGCCAAGAAAACCCCAAATGAGGCCACAGAGACTCAAACATGAATGAACAACAATAAATCTGTCACTTTTACTACCTTTGTGACCTTGGACAAGTCATCTGGAAAATGGGGGTGGGATAGACACTCTGTATCTATTATTCTATGCAGAATGACTGCAGGAGTCTATAGATATAGATCAATATCTATCTTTCTATCTATCTGTGGACCTTAGAGGTCATCTGCTTCAAACTTTTCATTTCACAGATAAGGAAACTGAGGCCCAGAGAAGTGATTTGCTCATGGTCATGCAAGTAGTAAGTGGCAGAGCCAGGATTCAAATGGTTGCAAGGAAAATGAGGTGAGAGTATAGATGAATTACTGCAAGTCTATCAAATAATTAGCAATATAATTCATAATTCCTGCTTCACTCATTTTGGGCTAGAAGGGAACTGAAGAGATTCTTGAGGCCAACCCTCTCATTTTATAGAGAAGGCCCAAGGTCACCTGGGTAATCAGTGTCAGGGGTAGATTTTAACCCAGATCCTCTAGAGTCAGTGCTCTTTCCACTATATTTCACAAGCCTTCCATATTGGTAGCAGATATAACATGTACACAGAGAAGTCAGCATAAGATAACATGAGCTGGGAGAAAGTATTAACAACTGGGGATCAGGAGAAGCTGAGAGAGTAGGAGGTAGCAACTGGGTTGGACCTTATTGAAAGCATGCACAGATACTCCCTGCCTGCTTCCGAGTGACCATGTGGAAACTTGGGGAGAAGTTGCTTTCAGCCATGCATAACTGAGAAACTTGTATTATGTGATTGCTGATCCAGAAATGTTGATGATACACTAGATAATTTCTAATCCTTCCTCTCCCCCTACACTCTTGATAAGCATTGTGTGGACGATTTCTAGTTTTATCTGCAGGGTCTGGTGGGGGAAAGGGGATACTGTCCTTGACTCTATATGTGCATGGACCTGTGGCTACCTCTATTTTATGTTTATTCTTAATTACAAAAAATTTTTCTTCAGGGCAGTGAGGGTTAAGTGACTTGCCCAGGGTCACACAGCTAGTAAGTGTCAAGTGTCTGAGGCCGGATTTGAACTCAGGTCCTCCTGAATCCAGGGCCGGTGCTTTATCCACTGCAACACCACCTAGCTGCCCCCCATAGTAGGCTCTTAATAAATACTTATTTGATTGATAGAGTATGAGCTACAATCCTACTCTGGGCAAGTCACTTAACCCTCACTGTCCTGAAGAATATAAGTGCTGGCCGTTATTATTATGACTTTGGAAAAATCACTTAACTTCCCTGGGGATTGGTTTCCTCATCTGTAAAATGAAGAGACTAGATGGCCTTTGAGATTCCTTCCAACTCTAAATCCATGACCCTATGAACCTTGGTCCTCTTACTGTAAATCGAGTATCGTTGCCATTATACCATGCTCAGAAGCCAGGGGGTGGGGGCAGCTAGGTGGCACAGTGGATAAAGCACCGGCCCTGGATTCAGGAGGACCTGAGTTCAAATCTAGCCTCAGACACTTGACACTTAATAGCTGTGTGATCCTGGGCAAGTCACTTGATCTTTGCCTGTCTCCATTTTCTCATCTGTAATAGATGCTCTGACAAAAAGTGATGTTCCAAGGGGGCAGCTAGGTGGTACAATAGATAAAACACCAGCCCTGGATTCAGGAGGACCTGAATTCAAATCCAACCTCTGACACTTACTAGCTGTGTGGCCCTGGGTAAGTCACTTAACCCTCATTGTCCCGCCCCCCCCCCAAAAGTGATGTTCCATTCTACCATGTCCCTTTCACTTTTTGTCTGAACAAATCTGGATAATAATACCATCTCCCTCACAGAGGGCTTGTTGTAAGGTTCAAATGAGATAATATTTATAAAGCACTTTGCACAGCGCCTGACACACAGTAGGCACTTTATAAATGATTACTCCCTTCCCTTAATTAGGTCCTTTTTGATAAGGAGAGATTATAATTAGAGGATGATGGAAGGTGGCCCTGACAGGTGTTGTTTATCAGGAGAACATCTGTAGTAGGGTCAGTCTTCCCTCCTAGTCAAAGTGATGGATTGACTGGGGCCCTCCGGAGTGGTGGAGGATGGCTACACTGTGTGCAGGGTGTCTGAGGATGGACCCATAGGATGGTGCAATAAAGTTGGTGTTGGCTATGTGAGAGAAAAGAACCCATCATTCAGGCTGGGGAAGGCAGACAGGATGCTACACCTGGAGAAGGTGGTGGGCAGAGCTCAAAAACTGCATTTTCTGCAGGAAGTTGCAATGGTTATCCCCCATTTCAGCACCAGAGGGCAGCTTTGCCTCACTCCTGGATCCCTTAAAGAGTAGTATGGGTAGATGTCAATTGCACCCTCTTTTGACATCCTTGGGACTTCATTCTGCAAGTCTGTTCTGAAACAACTGGGGATGGACCCCGTCAGCCTAATGGAAACATAGCCTGGGCTCTGGAGAGCTGGCACTGCCTACATTCCCCTTCTGCTTGGTGCTCCCATTTCACATGTCACCATATGACCTACTGAGGTAGCAAGGTGTCTCAGTGGATAGAGCACTGGGCCTGGAGTCAGGAACACCTGAATTCAAATCTGAATTCACACACCTACTAGTTGTATGACCCTGGGCAAGTCACTTAACCCTGTTTGCCTCAGTTTCTTCATCTATAAAATGAGCTGGAGAAGGAAATGGTAAACCACTCTTTTATCTTTGCCAAGAAAACCCCATGGACAGTATTGGTGTGATATGGTCCACAGGGTCATGAAGAGTTGGACACAACTGAACAACAACATATGACCTATAGGAATAGGAGGTGAAGAAGACTGCCAGTCCCTGGAATTGGTCCGGGAGTTGGAATCAAGCTCTTTTAGGGGCAGCTACATGGCACAATGGATAGAGTACCAGCCCTGGATTCAGGAGGACCTGAGATCAAATCTAGCCTCAGACACTTGACACTTACTAACTGTGTGACCCTGGGCAAGTCACTTAACCCTCATTGCCCTGAAAAAAAATTAAGCCCTTATACTTTTCAAGGAATAAAACTTCACATGAACTAATTGGCTTCACTCTGCTTTCCATCTTTGTATCATCTTGTTCAAGGTATCCTGGTTTGCTGGGTGCTTGTGACACAGTATCTGATTTAGGAAATGCTGCTTTGATACAGTTGCAAGTAATCATGAATGCTTTGCAGGCTTAATATTTCAGTCATCCTCCTGGCCTTTGTGGATTAGTGACTTATTCAGTCTATTTTCCTAGTGAAGAAAGGAAAAGGAGAGAAAGGGAATGATTTGCCCAAAGTCATAGAGCTTACAAGTGATAGAGCTCTAACTCTTAGCTTTAAGCTCTCTACTCCCCTAACTCTCATCTTTTTGGAACTTCAGAACCTTTACCTAAGAGCTATTTCATAAGGACCTTTTCATTCCTCTTAGAGGAGGGACGGGAGTCTGAGAAGAGAGGTGGAAGAGAGCTTATGGTTTATAAAGAGCACAGGTCTCATTTTTTTTTTTTAGTGAGGCAATTGGGGTTAAGGGACTTGCCCAGGGTCACACAGCTAGTAAGTGTCAAGTGTCTGAGGCCAGATTTGAACTCAGGTACTCCTGACTCCAGGGCTGGTGTTTTATCCACTGCACCACCTAGCTGCCCCCAGGTCTCATCTTAAAGAGAATATATAGCATAGTGGATGCATTACTAGACTTGGAATAGAGGAAGAGCTGAATTTGAATGCTGTCTCAGATACTTGTGTGACCTTGGGTAAGTGACTCAACCTTATTTTCCTCATCTGAAAAATGGGGATAAAAATTATGTAAACCTTAAAGAGCTATATAAATGTTAGCATCATTATCTTATCCAAAGGGAAGCAACCTGAGGCAGTGGAAATCACTTTGGTCTAAAGAACCTGTTCTGATACTTACTAGAGTAGCAGGGGTCAGACAGGATTTGTAAAAAACCAAACACATGTGCCTACCTCAGGGCTGCCCTGTTCAATCTCTGTTTTGCTAGCTTTGAGATCTGTTCAAGTCCCTTAAGCTCTCCGAGCCTCAATTCTTCATCTGTTAAATGGGAATAACAATGTTTACCTCACCTCCCCATAGGCCACTGGGAAGAAAATGTTTTGTAAACTTAAAAGGTACAGTAGGAAAAAAAAAGGTACAGTAGAAACGAAAGTCATCGTAGTGGAAAGACCCAACACTGAAATCAGAGAAATGAGTTCAAATTCTGCTTCTGCTATTTGCTACTGGTGTGACTTTGGGGCCATAGAGTCCCTTCCTTTAAAAGGAGAGAGAGGAGTTGGATCAGTGGGTTCCCAACCTTATCTGTTGATTTTGGTGACAGTCTGGGGCAGCCTGTGGGCCTCTGCTTAGAATCGTGTTTTTAAATGCAATAATAAAATACAGGGGATAACAAATAATGTGGAAACACAATTATCAAGGTATTTAAAAAATAAGTTTACAGAGCCCAGGTCAGAGCACCTGGATGAAGTGACTTCTATGGTCCCTTCCAGCTCTGATATTCTGGGAGCCTTAGTCTCTTAGACTTCCCTTGAACTCCCTTTATTTTCTATCCCAGTACATTGCATGTGGAAGGAGTTGGTTTTTTTATTTTATTATTATTACTTTTTGATGAACTGGTCATTTGGTTTGTCAGGAAGTGAAGCTCACATACACAAAAACCTTAGACGGAAGCGCTTAGCCTGGAGCTGTGAACCTTTTTTTTTTTTTTTTTACTATTTTGATGAGACAATTCCAAAAAACTCATGATGGAAAGTCCTCTTCACATCCAGAGAAAGAACTATGGAGTCTGAGTGCAGATTGAGGCATACTATTTTCACTTTTAAAGTTTCTTTTGTTTTTTCTTTCTTTTAGTTTTTCCCTTTTGTTCTGATTTTTCTTTCACTACACAACATGACTAATGTTGAGCATGATTGTATTGGATAACCTATATCAAACTGCTTGCTGTCTTGGGGAGGGAGGAGGGAATAGGGAGAGGGAGAAAAATTTGGAACTCAAAATTTTACCAAAAAATGAATGTTGAGAACTATCTTTACATATAATTGGGAAAAAATACTATTAAGTGAAAAAATATTTTGATGACAGCATTTCCATTTTATACATTTTAAACCATGCTTCTGAGAAGAGGCCCATGGGCTTCACCAGGTTGTACAAGAAGTTTATGATAAACCTCTGGACTGGGACTGCTGAAGGATTGATAGCACATCTTTGTTCTCCTTTCCAGAGCACAAGCCCTTTCAGCTTCTCAATGACCCAAGGAAACTTTTATCATCCCATTACCCTCTCTCAAGGCCCAGGATGTCCTAGGCTAGTAGGGGTGAAGGAAATGCTTTCTAGATGAAGTCCAGGAAAAAAAAAAACACAAAAAGATCAGAGAAGTCACTGGGTTAAAGTCCATGCAAAGGCATAGCAGCCATGAATGCCAGGCCTGCTAACCCAGCTTGGAATGATAAGAGGAAGATGAGTCAGCCCAGTGCATAAGGCTCTCGTTCTATTAGGGCTGATGAGACAGAAGCATGATGCTGAACAGAGGGAGGGAACTTTAGGTCCCTACAATGTGCCAGGCACTGTACTTTACAAATATCTCATTTGATCCTTACTTGGGAGGTAGATGCTATTATCATCACCATTTTACAGTTGAGGAAACTGAACTTGAGTGCTTTAAGGTTTGCAGAGCACTTTACAAATATTATCTCATTTTATCCTCCCCACAACCAGTAGAATAACCTGGTTTGAAAAAGGAAATTAAACGTTCTCTGGCTTACTTGTTCTCAAGGCTGCCATGTTGACTCTTTGCGATGTCTCCTTCCTTTACTAGCTAAGCACTAATGATCTCTTTCATGGTACAGTCTGAAATTTTGCTATGAACCAAAGTCAAGCTCATTGGCTTATAGCTTGCAAATTCCATTATTTTCCCTTTTTTTTGAGATTTGGGGCATTTGCTCATCTCCCATCCCCCATGGCCTCTCTGGTTATCCAAGATCTTTCAGAAGTCACTGATTTGTCCATTATTTTGATATTTAGAATGGAGCTCATCTGGGTCAAGTTGACCTGAACTCACCAAAGCACCGAGTAAGAGAGCCCCTAGCAGCCCACCATGAGTTCAAGTGTGCCTGAAATGTATCAGGCACTTAAATGCTTATTGAACAGGGTTGAACTTGTTGACAATGCAGAACAGAAATGGTTTATGCCCCTATAGAAAATACCAACCTCACCCCCATTCTAACCCCACCAGGCCTGGTTTCTCCTGTTTGCTCCAAGCAGGGGGGAGTTGGGGATGGAATTTTGGTCCATCTCACCCACAATAGAGGGATCAATAATGGATGTCCTGATTCTGTCAGTTTTTCGTAACCTGAGTCTCCACTAGCTTGAGCAGCCCTAGCTCCAGGAAACCTGAGTTGAGATCTAGCCATCCCATGGGGCTTTTTGGGGAGGGGGTGTGGGAAGTAGAGATGGTTGAAGGACTGTCTGGAACCGGATCTAGGCGGAGCCTGCTACTCTTGGGCTCTGGAATTTCATGAATATAAGGAAGAGGCAGAGAAGCCCTGGGGACAAGAATAATTTCTCAGACACTTTGCTCTACTCCTTCTCTGGCAGTGATGGCCACCTTTGTTCCAGTAAGTAGTTTGATCTCTGCCTCAGGAAGGGCTTGGGGACAGACACCTAGGTAGGTATCCTGGGATTTTATTTTCTCTGCATGTCCTGGCTAGGATGAAGTTACTTCACTGGATGCTGCTTTATCTAAGGGACTATTAGCCTTGCTCAACCTCTGATGGACTTGGGATAGAATGTCTGGGGCCTGCCTCTCACATTGTAACAACACAGACTTCTGTGTCCAAAGAACTTTCCCATCTACGGTCTCATTGTAGGCTCGCATTATACTTTTGATAAGAGAAAGGTCAGGAATGATTATTTCTATTTTATAGGCTTAGTGGCCAATGCCAAGTCTAGCCTGTTCCGAATGGAACAGGGACTGGGACACAGTTCTGACTGTCAGCTGTTCCACAGGACTCATTATCTAAATACAATTATGCTGTGTAAATATGAACTAAGCATTTAAGTCAATAAAGACAACACAATTTGCTCAGGCCTAGATTCAGTGAGACAAGAGGCAAAGTTGGCCTTTGTCTTTAGATCTAATCAGCTCCACAGGAGGAGACCAAGAAGGAAGGACATGAAAGTGGCCCGTTCAAAAGAGGCAGCATGTGGGTATGAAAAAAGGGCACTGGTCAGGGTGTTTTAGGACCTGGTTTTCAAAGCCAGCTTTGTGATGACTAACTCAAAACAATTCTTTAACTACTCTGGGTCTCACTTTCCCCATCTTTCAAATGAGAGGATAGGATTAGATCAAGGGCTCTTAACACTGGGTCCATGGACCTCAAGCCTATGGATACATTTCAAGGGACCTATTAAAGTAGATGGAAAAAAATTAAATCTTTTAAAATTATATAAATTGATTTATTTTGTAACCCTATGTATCTGATTTCATGCATTTTGAAACCTGATTCTGAAGAGTACCCAGACTTCACCAGCCTGTCTCTCAAAGTGGCTATGATAAAAAAAAAGGTTAAAAACTCCTAAATTAAATAATCACTGAGTCCCCATTAAACAATTTAATCATTTAAATATGAAACTGGTCCTTGAAGATATGGTATTTTGTGGGAAGAGGGAAGCATACTGTCCTGTAAAAATAAGATATTTGTCATAGACATGTGCCAAAGAGAACAGAAGTCACTGTGCTCACTGATGGGAGAATTTCTCAGACTAAGGGGTGGCCAAAGGTCACTTGCTACCTTGGAGAATATTCCAGGCTGAACTTACTTTCCAGAATTTTGGTTTTGGTTTTTTGTTGCTTTACATTTTGTTGATGTATTTTGTCTTTATATTACATACTGTATTTACTTATTTATTCATCCATCATCTATCCCTATCTATTATCTATCTGTCTATCTATCCATCTATTCATCCATCTATCACCTATCTATCCATCCATCCATCATCTATCTATATGTCTATCCATCCATCCATCCATCCGTCCATCCATCCATCATCTATCTATATGTCCATCTATCCATCCATCCATCCATCTACCCATTCATCTATCCATCCATCCATCCATCGTCTATCTATCTATCTATCTATCCATCCATCCATCTACATATCTGGCCATATCAGGGTCCTTCATTTTAGGAGAATCGTGTTTATAAGGCAGGTACAGGCATGGAGGTATGGGCCACCCATCCACAAGCTGTTCTCTCTCTCCCCTATAGTATGCATCATGCTACAAGAAGAAGCAAGCCATGAAGATGTTGGGCCATGGCAGCTATTTCTCACTCTTCAGCAGCCCTCCCTGCCTGGTTGGACACCGGAAGCCACTGACCTGTCGAGCCCCCGAAATGACTCTTCGACAGATCAGTCAGCTCATTCGTGGGCTAAAGCAACTAAGGCTCCAGGACAGTAGGATGACCAAGGACATCCCACTGCCTGAACCCTGCAGGTGAGTTTAGGGGTATCAGGGGAGCTATAACTAGGATGGGGAGAGGGAACTACATACTGGGGGAGGGTGCTACATCTTTCATCCCTCGTGCTCCTCTATCTCAGGGCTGTGCTGCTAAGCCCTTGCACAATTTTCCTCAGGCCACTCCTCCCCCCCCAAGGCATTGTCTCTTAACCCAAGGCTCATATATAGATTTCAGGGGTCTATGAACTTAGATAGGAACATATGTATATGTATATGTGTGTGTGTGTGTATATATATATATAAAAACTAATCTGTAACTGATATTTAGCATTTCCCTTCAATAATTAAAAAAAACCCCATTATCTTGAAAAGGTTTCACCAAACTACCAAAGGGGACCATGACAAAAAGATGGTTAAGTACCTCTACCTAGGATCCTTTTGTGATGGTGCTTCCCATGTGTAGAGAACCAGACTCATCACCACCCCCCCTCCAGAAGCAAGGGTCAAACTCCTCATCCTCACTTGACCGTGATAACTTCGGATTCTCCTCTGTGCCACCGCCCCCTCCCTCTCCCAGTTGTTTCTGCTTCAGGTGAAAATATTCCTACTTATGGCTTGGCATCAGGGACTTCCTAGATCAGCATGTTCTCCAGTACAAATTAGCAGGATCTGTCTGCACTGCTCACCTCTTCCCTCAGTAATAAACTTCCTCTCCATCTGCAACAAGTTCAAGGTTGAGATGTTGGCCAGTTTTGTTAATTGGGAGGGTGAGCGAGGGCTTATCAGTTAGTTTCACTAAAAGCTGCCATCTTGTTGCCCACCTTGCCTTCCAAGGAAAAGACTTTAAGACCTGGGTTGTTCTGAACTCCTTCCTTACCTGAGACCCGAGGGCCGGACATCCCTGGGGCTGATGGTGCTTCCTCCTCCTTCTCTTTCTACAGTCCAAGACGATCAGACAGTTTGCAGACAGCATCCAGACATACCGAGAGTTCTAAGGAGTCATGCCTGCTCTGTTTCCTGAGGTGGTGCAGTCCCAGTCCAGCCCAGAAGGGATAAAGAAGAAAAGTTACTGAACTCTGCCTGGGATGCTGAGGGAAAAGATTCTTATACACACACCCTGAGCCATCTTAACAGGCCTTAGTTTCCTCATTTATAGATCTTTAAAATCCCTTTGAGTTCCAAATCCTTTGATCCTGAGAGGAAACTCCAACCCAACCTTTCTTTAATTTGACCCAAAGTCAACTTTACTTTGTAAAACCATCTTCCAAAGATGCTTTCAGTTCTTTGCCCCAACATATACACTCACAGGAAGTAGCAAAGCTTCTTATTTCAGCCATGCATCAGATATAAGTTCCTTAAGGACAAGAACAAGGTTCATTCACATCTCTGTATCCCTGCTACCTAACACAGTGCCTGGCATATAGTAGGCATTTAATAAATGCTTGTTTGTTGATTGGTACCTATTTCATTGGTATCTAAGAAATGGGGCAAGCAAAAATGTTCCATCTATCATTCCATGTTTAATTTGCATTATTTAACACTTTCTTAAATCTAGACAGTCAACAAAATAACAAGTCCTGATTTGTAGCTATTGCTGATTTTTGAGGTGTAAAGAAATGCTCATGTTGAAAATTTAACAATCAGCTGTCAGGTTAGAGCTAGCTCTAGCACATCCAAGTTACCCTTTCTCATCCCTAGGGATTCTCTCTGATTGGTTGAATGTTTTCTTTGAGTAAGTCACTTCAATTCAATTCAACTCAACTCAGCAAGCATTTATTTAAGATCTACTATGTTATAGGCACAGGGAACACATAAATTAAGTCACCAAGCATTTTTAAAGCATCTCCTATGGGCCAGGTATGGAACTAAATTCTAGGGATACAGAAAAAGGCAGTTTCTTCCCCTCCCCACTTTCATTAAGGAGCTTATATTCCACTGAGTGAGTAAACTCTGTGTGTGTGTATAAAATGAGAATGTTGTTTAACATGACCCATAAGGTCCCTTATAACCCCAAATTGGATTCTGATAACATGGGTTTCCCTTAAAGTATGCTATCCTGTTTAAGTGTGTTACCTTGTACTAAACCAGGAAGATGAATGCAAGTTAAGATGCACAATGTTTAAAAAAGTGATTTTTAAAAATTTTAAATAGAAAAGACCCGCAGTGTTGAGTGAAGGTGGGGGAACTAGAATCAAAGGATATTTGGAATGTAATGTCTAAATAAAATAAAATAAAATATACTTTGAGAAGAAGGCCATCATGTCATTGCAATAATACTTTGATTCTCAAATGTTCTGGTTTTCTTTCTGAGTGAATCTTCTTTGTCTCTCAAGGTACTGGTAGATCTTACCACAAGAAGGGGTAACTACCCTGGGAGTTAGTGGATTTCAGCAGACTGGATGACCTTTGGCTTAGGATATCCATGGGAAGTGAGGAGGTCACCAAGTAAGAGAATATAGAGGGAGAAGAACAGACTCCTCAAGAACCTTGAGGAATATCCAGGATCAGGCAAGGGATGATAGCTAGCAAAGGAAAGAGAGAGAAGGAATCATCAGACAGTAAGAGAAGAACCAGGAGAAAAGAGTGTGATGAAATTCAAGAGAGGAAAGGGAGGTCAGCAGGGTCAAATGCCACAAATAGAAAAAGATCTCTAAAAATTAGTGGCTCCTGAACAGGAAGACATTGGTAACTGGAAGAAAAGAAGAGAGGAAGAGCAAAAAAGAAGTCTGAGTGTTAGAATGAGATAAATGATGTAATTTTGTTTTATACATTTTGGAATCCTTGAAAATTCTGTTATCGTGCACTTTCCATTGTTTGCTGTTGTATGGAATAATGGAAAGACCTCAAGGTGAGTCTTGGCTCTAATACTTAATAGCTATGTTTCTCTTGTAACGATTGGAATAACGCCACCTGCTGGATACTAACTGTAGAAGAGTTCTGCCCATGAAGCGAAGGTCTTTGAGGGCAAGACCAGGAGTCTTGTCTTTGGTATCAGGAAGTGACGCGGACTAGTGGGAGGAGGAAGGAAGAGACTGGCGCGGAGTCTCGGGCCTCTTTCCTCTGGACTCTGGCGGAGAAGGGAGCTAGAAATGTGCTCTCCCTTTAATAGATAGGAATCTAGGCCTTTTTCTCTCTCTTTACTAAATTCTTATTCTCCTTAATAAATGCTTAAAAGTCTAACTCTTGCTAAAGCTTATAATTTATTGGCGACCACTCATTAGATATTTTAGACAGTTTAGCTAGAATTTTAGCCCTTAACAGATGGCTGACCACGAAGAGGAAAGCTAACCCTCAGTCTTCTTCTGATCTTCTGGTTGGGTAAGAAATTAAACTCCCTAATTACCCTATTTTTGATTTTAGTCTGTTTAACCAGACAAATGGGAGATAAGATCATGTTAATGCTTTGTTTTTGTGGATTTTCTATTTTTCTTTTTATTTTTGTTAAAAGAGCCAGCAACTTACTCACACAAGGAAATATCTCTCCCTCTCCCAACCATGCTTTTTCAGAGAAACCTGAAGAGATTCCTGCAGCTTTTCCCAGTTCTAACACTAATTGTTGCTTTAATTTTACTAATGTCAAAGCGTCAGTTCATGAGGACAAAAAAAAATCGCCCCTCTGGACAAAACTTTCCTCTCTTCCTTTTCTATATTGTTGTTCACATATTATTAGTTATCAATAGTTATTATATTCTTTTTACTGTTCCGTCAAGGAAACATTTTGTTTCTTGAGGAACAACAGGGGGGACTGTAACGATTGGAATAACGCCACCTGCTGGATACTAACTGTAGAAGAGTTCTGCCCATGAAGCGAAGGTCTTTGAGGGCAAGACCAGGAGTCTTGTCTTTGGTATCAGGAAGTGACGCGGACTAGTGGGAGGAGGAAGGAAGAGACTGGCGCGGAGTCTCGGGCCTCTTTCCTCTGGACTCTGGCGGAGAAGGGAGCTAGAAATGTGCTCTCCCTTTAATAGATAGGAATCTAGGCCTTTTTCTCTCTCTTTACTAAATTCTTATTCTCCTTAATAAATGCTTAAAAGTCTAACTCTTGCTAAAGCTTATAATTTATTGGCGACCACTCATTAGATATTTTAGACAGTTTAGCTAGAATTTTAGCCCTTAACACTCTGGGCAAAGCATATAACTTCTATATCTTAGTTTCCTTATCTGTAAAACGGAGGGTTATTCCTGTAATAGCTCCCACCTGGGAGCTATTGTAGATATTAAAGAAATAGATGAGGGGCAGCTAGGTGACGCAGTGGATAAAGCACCAGCCCTGGATTCAGGAGTACCTGAGTTCAAATCTGGCCTCAGACACTTAACACTTACTAGCTGTGTGACCCTGGGCAAGTCACTTAACCCTCATTGCCCTAAAAAGAAAAAAAAAAGTTAAAAAAAAAAGAAATAGATGAACATGAGTTTCTCTATTCAAGTATTCTTTTGATGCCTCATCGCTTTGGGGGTGGGGTGAGTTCTAAAGGCCATGTCAGCAGTTGCCCAAACTTTGGCAGTCTACCAAGTTGGAAAAGTTCTGAGGGTGGGTCCTACCATAGACTATGTATCTGTTTATCTAAAGATAAGCCTAAATTCAGAATGATTCCTCTCCAGCTTGCCTACAGGCAAAAGTTTGGCTCAGCATCATGAACAAAGAAGACCATTTAATTAGTTGTGATTGATTTGGGCTCTGTGTCAGTGGACCAAAGAATCACAGATCCTTGAAGTACTGAATATATATATGAGTTTTTCTTCCTACTCTCCTCCTTCTCACAGCAAATAAGGACTTTTGAACTTGTGGAATTCATTAATAAGAAGGAAGTAGTTGATGAGAACCAAAGTCCATTTAATACTTCCTCACATTTGGGGTCTGAAAGTTTGGAAATTGCAAAAAATGTTATATTTGCTAATGACGGCAGGTCCTAGTATTTGGAGCTAGAAGGAACATTTAGAGATCCTCTCTTCCTATCAAGCCATCTTTTCTGGCCTGGGCTTAAGTCAGGCCAAAATTTCCTGGAAATTTTTGTTTAATATTGAAATGAAATAAAACACTGATAGGGAGGTTATGCAACAGTTAATAAAAAAGAATTTACTAAGCCAATAGTAGGCAAATCACTTAATTCTGTTTGCCTGTTTCTTCATCTGTAAAATGAGCTGGAGAAGGAAATGACAAACCATGCCAATATGTTTGCCAAGAAAACCCCAAATGGGGTGGCAAAAAGTCAGACACAACTGAAATGGTTGAACAACAAAAACAATAGCAGGAGGTTATTCAAAAAGGTTTGTGTGTTGGGAATAAGCACCCCAAGGTGTTGGTCATGTTGTTTGTCCTTTGTTCTTGAAGAGGACCACGACATTGGGGTGATGTCATGGCTTTAAGTGAGGGAGGCCTGTGCAAGGTCCTCAAGCTCAGTCTCGCTTCCAGAGCCATCTGGGACCAGTGGAAAGAAATATATCAGGACAACTGGAGATGGTCCTGAATGTTTAAGGCAATTGGGGTTAAGTGACTTGCCCAGGGTCACACAGCTAGTAAGTGTCAAGTGTCTGAGACCAGATTTGAACTCAGGTCTTCCTGAATCCAGGGCCGGTGCTTTATCCACTGCACCACCTAGCTGATTCCCACTTGTCCTTTATTCTCAAAGAGGATCATGACATCTGGAAGTGACTTGCAGTGAATTGGATTTAAATGAGGGAGGGCTGTATAAAGTCATCAACTTTACTTTCTCCTCCAGAGAGATGTTTGGGGTTGAGTAACTTGCCCAGGGTCACACAGCTAGTGTCAAGTGTCTAAGGCTGGATTTGAATTCAGATCCTCCTGACTCCAGGGCCAGTGCTCTCTATCCACTGAGCCACCTACCTGCCCCGCCACACACTTGGAGGACATTCATCCTTAGCCAGCATTCCCATAAATGTGCCATCTTCTTGCTTGGAAGGGAAGCCCCTTGTGGGCAGGGACTGTCTTGCCAGTCTTTGCATTCCTAGTGCTTAGGAGAGTATGTGACTCTTTTGTACTCAGGCTACTAGGAAGTAATGACTGAGCCTTTAGTCCCCTGAGCCAATGAGCACTCAAAGATGATTTAAATACTATTAAAGGAAAAAAACCAACAACAACAGCCTCACTTGTCTGGGGGGAGGGAGAGAGTAAGATAGGTAGGACATTTCACTCCATCATAGAGATCAAGCAATTAAAACCATGTACTAAACACACCTACTTTGTGCTAGGCAAAGGGCTGCAGTGCTGGAGATTCAAAGACAAAAAAATGGAACCTCAGGGCAGCTAGGTGGTGCTACAGTGGATAAAGCACTGGCCCTGGATTCAGGAGGACCTGAGTTCAAATCCGACCTCAGACACTTGACACTTACTGGCTGTGTGACACTGGGCAAGTCATTTAACCCTCATTGCCCCACAAAAAAAATAAAAATAAAAATAAAAATTGAACCTCTCTGGTCTTGAGGAGTTTACTTTCTTTGGGGAAATGCAATACATATAAAATATGAGCATAAATACATTGGAAGGGGCAGTTGGGTGGTTCAGTGGATAAAACACCAGCCCTGGATTCAGGAGGACCTGAGTTCAAATCCGGCCTCCAATACTTGACACTTACTAGCTGTGTGACCCTGGGCAAGTCACTTAACCCCAATTGCCTCACCAAAAAACAAAAACCAAACAGGAATTTAGATTTAATCCTCAAGACAACAGAGAGCCATTGGAGTAGGAGAGTGGCTTTAAAAATAAAATTCATGGATTGTGGAAAAGCTCATGACAAACCATATCTATCATCCATAATTTTAAAGGCAATTATACCAGCTAAACAAGCACGAGAGAATCAGTTGTTGAGAGATTTGATGAAAAGGGGCAGAAATAAAGAGAATCATTGATCTAGAAGTGAAAGGGGCCTTAGAGAACCACTAGTCCAAACCCTTCATTTTACACAGGGGGAAATGGGGCCAAAGAAGGTAAGCCCAAGGTCCTACAGGTAGCAAACAGTTTTGTTCAGTCATTTTTCAATTGTGTCCAACTCTTCATGGTCCCATTTGGTGTTTTCTTGGCAGAGATATATGGAGTGATTTGTCATTTCCCTTTCCTGTTCATTTTACAGATGAGGAAACTGAGATAAATAGAGTTAAATGACTTGCCCAGGGTCACACAGATAATAAGTGTATGATTTGAATTCAGGTCTGGGACTCTGTCCACTGTGCCACCCTAGCTGCCTTTATGCTTTTTTTTTTTTTAAGGCTTTCCTTATGATGTACTAAGTAGCTAAGACTTTCAAGTATTTTAACCTACTTAAAGAATTGGTCAAGGGTAAAAGAATTCTGGCTTAGTTGTTGTTGTTGTTGTTGTTGTTGTTGCTGTTTTGCAATAGCCACCTGATTGTTGTAAATCCCAGACAACTCTTCTCCGGGATTATTGATTTATTTTAAAACCTGATCTGATGTGGTTTTTCTTCTTCAGTTATCTTTGGACATGTGAACCTCCTTCTCAATTAGTCTACTATTAATTTTACAAGCCTGTCTTTGAAATGTACATCTTAAAAGTGTCTCTATGAAAAAGAAATCTTTACTCTTTCTCCTTTTACCATTTGTAAATTCCTATCTCTCTCTGGCAGCTACAAATCCCCAAATTGTATTTTTCTCCTCTGATGTAACTGGAAACTACATAAGCCTTAGGAACAAGTTGGTCTTTTTCTTGGTGGCCATTTTTAGAACACTGAGCCTCTGCTTTGAGTACAAGTAATAAAGACTGGCTCTTGAAATGTCTCTGCGTGTTCATAACTATTATTCACAGTGTTACCTATCAAAGAATCCTTGGCTATTTCTATAACAGAACCAAAGTGCTTTTGCTCTAAATTCTGGACCCTATCTACTACCCTATATGAAACCAAGGGTTATTTCTTTTAAGGAAATGCAGTCTCGTCACCTTTAAGGACAAACTATAATTAGAACTAAGCTAACAGTGTTCCTCTGTCCAAATCCATAAATACTTGCTCAGTAGAGCATTGATATAATAGCTGACCTTTACACAGGGCTTCAGGGTGTTGTAGGTTAGCTCATTTGACTGTCTCAAACAACCTTGTGAGGAACATACTGTACTCAGGCTTTGTGGATGTGTGCATTCCCTCCAATGGGCATATAACAATCTGTCCATCTTGAAACACCTTAATCTATGTCTTCTTTTGTGTGAATTTAGACCCTGATTCACCAATAAGCTAACAGCAATAAGCCCCATGACTCAGAGGACAGATTTTATTCTACTAAATGTGATATGCCCCACCAAGAGCTGATGGGAAAGTATCATTCATAATCCTGTGAGTAGTATTTATATATTATATTATATTAGAAAAAGTCCCTTAAAAAGGGTGGCTGCTCATTTTAGCATAGCTGGTTCTACAAAGAAAAATGTGCTTTTTTAGGAGATAACTATATTAACTATAGGAGATAGTTAAGTGAATATGTCCAACAATAAAAAATATAACTAGTTTCACTAAATCAGAACACTTGAAAGGCTAGATAAGAGAGGGAGACTTTCCAGAGATTGAAATACTCTCTTTTTAGCAATGAAGTCTTGTGTGTGTGTGTGCGCGCGCGCGCGCGCGTGCACATGCGCATGCGTGCACACATGCACATTGTAACCCAAGTCCCAAAGCCCATGAGTATGGGACTGTCTCTTCATGATGATCAGCGTTCTGAACCTAAGTGAGGAGCAGGCCATAGTTGGCAAGAGCTAGAGGTGATGGAGGAAGCTAAAAGGGTTAACAGAGAAGCTAAGGTCTGTGTTCTTACAGTAACCAAGAGGGTTTGTCCCTACCAACCAATACTCTCAACAGAAGTTTAGACAGTAACTAGGGACCATTAACCATTAGTAGCCGTTAATATTCCTAGAGGACATTCCTGGATATTCCTAGAGAATAGTCCTAGAAATCAGATCACAAGTAAAGAGATCTCATAAACACAGAAACCCTCTGGGTCTGACAAGTTTAAGCATGTCTTTAGGAACATGTGCAGAAAGGGCCAAATGTGTCTTTAGGTTCACCTTATGACTCTATGATGTGTAAACCCCCAAACCCACCTCCAGGTTTTCTTAGGAACCCAGAAAGTCCAAATTAGGATAAGACCTTCCATGAACCTCCCACAAGGAGGAGACCAAGATAATGAGGAGATTACCCACTTTTTCTTATTATAAATATAATGATTTTCACCCCCCTATTCGAGACACCTATTTCCATGGTGCTCTCCCTGTAGTCACTCACAGTATTGCAATAAAACTTGGAAAATTGAGTCACTGAGTCTTGTAATTCTTTGGGTCACCTCACGATCAATCTGATCAATTGAACCCACCCCCCACATCAGAGGGAGGAGAGTTTTGGTCTCTTCAAGTTCTGTACAGTTTCTTTAGCTCGATTGAGTCTCTTTGGGCTCTGCAGTCCCTTCAGGCACTTCTGGCTTCCTGTGTTGAGAGAGAAAATGGAAAAGGCCAATGCCACTTCAGGTGGCTGAAGGAAAAGACTCTGGGAAGACATGAGAAGAGGCAGAAACCTTCATCATGTCACTATCCTTTGGGTAAGATTTCTCTCTCTCTCTCTCTCTCTCTCTCTCTCTCTCATTGAGTGACCTCATTCCATATAGGAGAGCCCCTTCATGCTGTATTATCTGCCATACATTCTTTTTTGGGGGGGAGGTGAGGCAATTGGGGTTAAGTGACTTGCCCAGGGTCACACAGCTAGTAAGTGTCTGAGGCCGGATTTGAACTCAGGTCCTCCTGAATCCAGGGCTGGTGCTCTATCCACTGCACCCCCTAGCTGCCTCTGCCATGCATTCTTATGTGTGTTCATTGTGGAACTGGTATTTGTTAGTCGAGTCTTGGATATAAAGTTTGGGACCCTGCTTCCACCCGTAATGACTAGTGATCAGAACTTTAATTTGAGCCTGAAAACCACATCCTCTAGACCAACACTTCCAGTGGGATAACTTTCTCTCAGTGGAGAGCAGAATATCCAAGCTTCTGGTCCCAACTGCTTGCTTTCCCTCCTAGAAGGAATTAAAGTCTCCCTTGAAGAAGGATAGGGGGAGAAAAGGGTATATTTGTCTATTCTGCCTCCCTTCAAGCCACACAATGATACCCCCACACTAGATGTGGAGGACAGCCCTCGATATAGTACCAATTAGGGGAGCCAAGAAATACCCTGAAGAGATCCACCTATAGCAATTGGTCCTGAGGTCCATGAAGGGATCATACATAGCAAAATGGTGAATACAGAACAAACTAGAGTTAGTTAAGCTCTCCCCAAAATTCATTTTCTTTTTTTTTTTGCTGGGCACTGAGGGTTAAGTGACTTGCCCAAGGTCATTAAGTGACTTGCCCAAGGTCATCCAAAATTCACTTTCAACCAAGCCAAACCATATTGGTAGAGGAAGTTTTCTCATCCAGAAGCTTCCTATACAAAGGAAATCTCTATTATATAGTGATATAGGGCCTGGATTCACATCCTGTTAGTGACCTTGGAAGAGTCAAATAATTTCACTGAGCCTCAGTTTCCTTGTATGTCCTGGTTGGACAAGGTGATTGCTAAGGTACCTTCCAGATCTAGGTTTAGGTTCTTTTAGGCTGATCGCACCTCTCTCCCCTTCTTCCCCTACCCTCCATTAGACCAGAGTAAGAATCCTTGGTGACTCTCCCATCAATTGTTATGAGTGTGTTCCCAAGTTTGTTCTCTGCCAGAGCATCTATATTCCATCTTTTGTCTCACTTAAGCTGATAATGCCCTGAACAAACCTTTAATTCCTAGATATAACTCAGGGGCAAACTTCCACCTCGGCTGTTTGGAAGGCTCTCTCTTTCCACGCATTAATAAGGCTTCACTCTAAAAATCCCTCTCTGGGAGCCTCTGAACCAAGTCTAATCCCTTTCTAATCTGTAAACATGCCTCACCAAAGACTGAAAAGCTGCCCGCTCCTCATTCATAGCTCTTCATCAAAATTGGAAGAGATAGAGATGTAATTCATGCCTCCGCAAGCTAGTGACAATGTAGGACCAGTAACTGGAGACCTTGAGCTAGGCTTGGGTTACTGCATTTTAAAAAAACACAACGGAGGAAGGGAGACTGCAGACAGGCCATGCAAAGAAAGCTCCCTAGATCCTAGAAGTCCAGAACCCTCAGAGGCAAGCGAGGGGCACCAGATTTGATTTTTGATTATTAGACCATCAGGGTAGATAATCGCACTCTATTCCCTATCGACCGGATCTTACAGCCATGATGAATTCTAAGAGGGGCCAAGACATCAGCAAGAAGAAAATATAGTACTGAAAAAGCAGCAACATTTTATGGTCTCTCTCCTCCCTCTTCTCCCACGTCGTCCTCCACTCTCAAAGACCCCCGCATCTTAAACGCTTATTTTCTTCCCCCCAACCCCACACCTCGGCCAGCTTAAGCCATTTTGCATAGAGGTGCCGACCTATATGTAAAAGCTCCAAATGCCAGCCATTATTTATGGGGTCACAGCAGGGTTGTGCTGGTAAATCTTTAAGTAGGAGTGGGGTGGGGAGGGAATGTGTCCATTCGACACACTTTTCAATTTAATCTGCATTATTAACATTTTGCCACCATTTTCTTAAATATACCGAATCAAGAAAACAATAAATCAAACCCTGATTTTTAGCTTGTTTCTATTTGTGAGGTTTAGACGCTCACACTGAAATTTTAACAACCAGCTCTAGCCCATCAAATTGATTCTAGCATTTCTCTTAGAGCTATGTGGGAAACTTGTTTGGCCTTTGTTCCTGAAGAGAGCCATGGCATTGGGGGGGGGGGGAGGGCGGAGCACTGAATGGGACTTAAGTGAGGGAGGGCTGTGCAAGGTCACTAACCTCACTCTCTCCTCCAGAGCCATCTGGGTCTAGTGGCAAGATATATATCAGGATGACTGGAGATGGCCCCAGATATTTAGGGCAAATTGGGGTTAAGTGACTTGCTAATAAGTGTCTGAGGTAAGATTTGAACTCAGGTTCTCTTGACTTCAGGGCCAGTGCTCTAGCCACTGTGCCACCTGGCTGCCTCATGTGGAAAACCATACATGCAAAAGAAACCCTAATAAAATTATTGAGGGTAAAGGTTACTTTTCTAAGGATATAATTTGAAGAAGTGTGTGCTAGGCCCCCTGGAAAACCACCACCACCAACCAAGCCTTTCCTAATGTCATCTGTCTGCAGAATCCTTTTTATCACTGTGACAAGCAATATCTGAGAACTGTGTGTCCTGTTCATATGTCTTTTTGAATAGAATGTTGCTTTTCTTGCATTTTGTAACAAATTGTGGAGCAGCCTGCCTTGGAGTTCTTGCCTTCATTTTACATTCTATGTCCTTTGGGAGATTGCTTGTAATGTGAGCTCCTGGACTGAAAGGGAAAAACAAACCAGAAAGTCTTCAGTCCTACGGCTCTCCCAGTAATTACTTGTTGAAACCATAAAAATGACCCAAATGACTTAAACTAAAAATGCAGAATGAAGTTCTCACAGACATGCGGAATTTTTCCCACAGCTGGAAGAAATCCAAGCGATCATCTTGTCTACCCCATGTGTTTTCAGATGAGGAAACAGACCCACAAATGGGAAATGACTTGTCCAAGGCAGCACAGCTAATAAAGAGAGCCAATAATCAACCCCAGGTCTTTTGACTCCAAAATCCAGTAAATTTTTTTTATACTTTTCTTTTTTGGGGGGAAAATGACATTTATTTATTTGTTTATTTTGCAGGGCAATGGGGGTTAAGTGACTTGCCCAGGGTCACACAGCTAGGAAGTGTCAAGTGTCTGAGGCCAGATTTGAACTCAGTTACTCTTGAATCCAGGGCTGGTGCTTTATCCACTGTGCTACCTAGCTGCCCCAACATTTATTTTTTTAACATTTTTTTCTTTTTAAATTTTGATTTCCAAATTATCTCCCTCCTTAATACCCCTCCCCACCTACCAAAAAGGCAAGCAAAATAATATAAATTAATTATACATGTGAGATCATACAAAACATCATTTTGTATTAGCCATATCATCAAAAAAAAGCAAATAAATGAGAAAATTCTACTTCAATTTACACTCAGAAATCATCAGTTCTCTCTCTGGAGGTGGATTGTATCATGAGTCATTTGGAATTGTTTCAGATGACAAAAGCAAAGTCTTTTACAGTTGATCATCATTACAACATTGTTATTACTGTGCTCGATAATCTCCCAGTTCTTTTCCCTTCACTTTGCATCATTTCATGTAGGTCTTGCTATGTTTTTTTCTGAAATCACCCTACCTTGTCATTTCCTTTTTTTTTTTTTTTTTTTGGTGGGGCAATGGGGGTTAAGTGACTTGCTCAGGGTCACACAGCTAGTAAGTGTCAAGTGTCTGAGGCCAGATTTGAACTCAGGTTCTCCTGAAGTCATTTCTTAATAACACAATACTATTCCATCACAATAATATGCCACAACTTGTTCGGCCCTTCCCCAATTAATGAACATCATCTTAATGTTCAATTCTTTGCCATCACAAAAAGAGATGCTATAAATATTTTTGTACGTATAGGTCCTTTTCCTTTTTCTTTGTTTTCTTTGAGGTACAGACCTAGTAGTGGTATTGGGAAGTCAAAGGGTATGTACAGTTTTATGGCCCTTTGGGCATAGTTCCAAATTGTTCTCAAAATGGTTGAACCAGTCAACAGTTTATTAGTGTTCCTATTTTTCCTTATCTTTCCAGCATCTGTTATTTCTGATTGATGTACGATGGTACCTAATTTGCATTTATCTAATCAATAGTGATTTAGAGCATTTTTTCATCTGACTATAGAGAGCTTTGATGTCTTCTTCTGCAAACTGCATGTTCAAATCCTTTCACCATTTATTAATTGGGGAATGTCTTATTTTTATAAACTTGATTCAGTTACATATATATGTATATATATGAGACTTTTGTCAGAGAAACTTGCTGTAATTTAAAAAATTTTTACTCCAATGTGTGTGGTACCTTTTATCCAAATGTAGTTTCTCAGATTATCTCTTTTAAGTCTGTTTTTCCTTTGCTTTGAGATCATATTGCTACTCCTGCCTTTTTTACTTTGGATAAAGCATAATAGATTCTGCTCCAGCCCTTTATTTTAACTTCGTGCATCTTTCTGTTTCCAGTGTGTCTCTTGTAAAGAACATATTGTTGAATGCTGGTTTCTAATCCATTCTGCTATTTACTTCTGTATTATGGATGAGCTCATGCCAATTACATTCAAAGTTAGGATTTTAAATTATGCATTTCTTTCTACAGGGAGGGGAAGACCCTCTGGCCAAAACAGAAACAATCTGCTATTTACACTCACTCTGAGCCATCATATCCCAAACAAGGATGAAGTGAAGCTTGGGCTGGGACCTATTGTTGGCCAATCAATGAGAACCTGAGTGATTTAGGTTTAAGGCATGGTCCTTAAAAAAAAAAAGAAATCTAGCTCATAAACCCCAGATATCTTGGGAGGTTTTAGCAATCAAAATTTATATTCATTTGGGCAGATCACCCACAAGTAAGAGTATGATTCCCTATGTGGACAGAGGGAGAGGAGGGAGGGAGAAGTCATTTGTGGTTTTTTTTTTTTTACTAGCTAAAAGACCCCACTCTTTGCCTCATTTCTTACCTAGCTTTAATCACTGAATGGGCATTCTCTCAGTCAAACTGAGACCTGGGAAAGATCTTAGTTTGAAAAAGCCAAGGCCTCCCACTGCATGGGGCCATCTCCAGCCATCCTGATCTATATTTTTGCCACTTGACCCATATAACTCTGGAGGATAGAGTGAGACTGACTTTGCACAGCCCTCCCTCACTTAAATCCAATCCACTTGCTATTCATGACATCACCTTCCTGATGTCATGGTCCTCTTGGAGAACCAAGGACAAACGAGGAATGAATGGTTTTCTTCTGTTAATCCTTCTCTCTCTGCTATGCTGTCCCTCTTCAAAAAACTGTGTTACTTCTGACCACTTTCTCCCTTAATCTGCCCTCCCTTTTATCATCTTCATCCCTCCCCCCATCTCTTATACCTTCCCTCTTTTATTTCCCAGGTGGGTAAGAGAGATTTCTATACCTGAGTATGTATGTATGTATGTATGTATGAGAATGAGATTTAAACATTGGCTTCCAATCCCCTCCTCATTTCCCCCTCTACTATAAAATCGCTTCTTTGCAAGCCTCTTTTAGGTAAGAAAATTTCCCCATTCTACCTTTCCCCTCTTCTCTCAGTGCATGCCTCTTTTTCATCCCTTCATTTTTTTTAGATCATCCCAACGTAATTGACTCACATACATGCATTCTGTCTATGTAAACTCCTTTTAACTGCCCTAATGATGACAAAGTTCTTAGGAGTTCTGTGCATCATCTTCCCGAATAGGAATGTAAACAATTTAACTTTTTTGAGTCTCTTATGATTATTCTTTCATGTATACTTTTTATGCTTCTCTTGAGTCTTGTGTTTCAATGTTAAATTTTCTATTTATCTCTCTCCGATCTTTTTATCAGGGATTCTTAAAAATTCTCTATTTCATTAAATATTCATTTCCCCCTATACTTAGTTTTGTTGGGTTGTAATTTGTTGAGTTGGTTGTAATCCTACCTAACTTTGCCTTCTGAAATATATTCCAAGCCCTCTGCTCTTTTAACATGGAAGCCTCTAAATCTTATGTGATCTTGACTGTGGCTCCATAACACCTAAATTGTTTCTTTTTGACTGCTTGCAATATATTCTCCTTGACCTGGGAACTCTGGAATTTGGTTATAACATTCCTAGGATTTTTCATTTGGGGATGTCTTTCAGGAGGGAATCAGTGGATTGCTTTAATTTTTATTTTATCCTCTGGATTTAAGATATGGGGGCAGTTTACCTGCATAATTTCTTGAAATATGATGTTAAGCTTTTCTTTTCTTTTTTTTTGCTTTCAGAGTCCAATAATTCTTTTTTTTTTTTTGGTTGTTGTTGAGGCAATTGGGGTCAAGTGACTTGCCTAGGTTCACACAGCTAGTAAGTGTTAAGTGTCTAAGGCCGGATTTGACCTCAGGTACTCCTGACTCCAGGGCCGGTGCTCTATCCACTGTGCCAGCTAGCTGCCCCCAGAGTCCAATAATTCTTAAATTATCTCTACTCAATCTATTTTCCAGGTCAGTTGTTTTCCCAATGAGATATTTCACATTTTCTTCTATATAATTTTTTCATTCTTTTGATTTTGTTTTATTGTTTCTTGGTATTTCATGGAGTCATTAGTTGTCCAATTCTAATTTTTAAGTAGTTATTTTCTTCAGTGAGCTGGAACTCTGGGACTATTCTACTTATACATGAGAATTATGCCATGTATCACTTGCCAAATTTTTCTGAATGTGACTTGCTAATTCACTGATTTTTAGCTTTACTAGCATTATTTTGCTTTTATTTGTATTTACAAAGAAACAATGTACCAGCATATTACTTTGGATTATTGTGTTGATATTGTTGTTGGTTTTAACATCAATAAATATTTAACAAAAAAAATCCTTTTCCATTTGACCAATTCTGCTTTTTAAGGAGTTATTTTTGTCAGTAAATTTTGTGCCTGTTTTTACCATTAGGTCAATTTTGTTTAAGGTGTTATTTTCTTCAAATTTTTTGGTACCTCTTTTACCAACCTAATTCTGCACTACTCTCATTTCTTTCCCCAAATTTTTTCTCTACCATTCTTATCTCTTTCTTTTGCTCTTTTAGGAATTCTTGTTCAGTTGGGTCTAAAAAGCATTTTCCTTTGAGGTTTTTTGGTAGCTGTTTTCACATCATTGTCTTCTTCTGAGTTTATTTATTGGTCTTCTCTACCACCATAGTACGTTTTTTGGTCAAGTTTTTGTTGTTGTTGTTTACGCATTTTCCCAGTTTATTCCTTGACTTTAAATTTTATGGTAAAATTGGGCTTTGCTCACCTTGGGTGGGGAAGTATTTTCCTAAGCTTCAGGTTTTTTGTGTTTCTGTTTTCAGAACCAGTTCTGGGGGTCTGCAAGTTTTTGGTTCTTCCACCCCAACATGTTGTGATCTGGGGAGAGATGTGGTCACTGCTCTCCTGGTCTATGCTCTGGTCATTACCCAGGATAGGCACTGTTCCCCTTTAGCCACAAGCACTAGCACTCCTCTTGACCCTGGAAATATGACTGGGTCCCTTGCCACAAACACTTCTCTCCACCCTGGAACTGTGACCCAGAACTGTATATGGACAATAGAGTTGCCAATCAGCACCAGCTACATCCAGTGCTAGCAAAGGGTCCCCTGCAATCTCTTTCTGACCAGTTGTCTGACCCACTTACCATCTGTGGTCTGAGAGGTCCTGAAGCAGCTACTGCTGCTGTTTTCTGCTGCCTCCAAGGCCCACTGCTAGTGCTCTAGCCTTGCTCTAGGCTAACTTCTACCGACCTCCTAAATTGTTTTAGGCTGGAAAATTGTTTCCCTCTGACCTTTTGTTCTCTCTGCTGATGTAAATTTTTATTTTATTTTTAAATTGCTATTTTAAAGTTGTCTGGAAGTGAATGTTGGGAGAATTCACCTAGGTTGCTGCCTGTATTCCACCATCTTGGCTCCACCTCCCATTTAAAAAATATTTGAAAGGTCCAAGTATCAATAATCTCTCTTTCTCTCTTTGTCTCTGTCTCTGTCTCTGTCTCTCTCCTCCTGCCCCCACCTCCCCAAGCTTGTACAAGGCAGGGAGAAAGGAGATGGAATACCTCATGTGAGAAAGAGTTAGAAGGGCAGTTTGACAAGATTGTTGAATGTCTGAAGGGGGCATAATGTATAATAAGCCTGGAAGAGTTGCTTGAGATCAAGTTGTGAAAGTTTTTAATGTCAAATAGATGAATTTTTATTTGATCCTGGAGAAAAATAGAGTTACCATTGGAATTTACTGACTAGGGGGATAATGTGGTCAGATCTAAGCTTCAGGCAAATCATCATGCTACCTATATGGAGGATGGACTGGAACTAGTAGAAACTTGAGGCAGAGAAATCAATTAAGAGGTTATTGTCATGTGCCAGGCAAGAACTGATGAGGGCCTGAAGTAGGGAAGTGGCTATGTGAGTAGAGAAAAGCGGATAGGTATGAGAGATATTGTGGATGCAAAATCAACAATACATGGCAATTAATTGGATATGTGGGGTGAAGAAGAGTGAGGAGTTGAGGATGACTCTGAGGTTTCAAACCTGGGTGGCTGGGAAGGTGCTGGCATCCTAACAGTAGTAGGGAAGTCTGGAAGAGGGGAGGGCTTTGGGTGAAAGATAATGAGTTGTACTCTGGACATGTTGAGTTTGATGCCTACAGGACATCATGTTTAAAACATCTCATAGGCAGTTGGTGATATAGGATTGGAACTCAGGAAACAGTCTAGACCTGAATTCAAAGCCTGCTTCAAACATTTAATAGCTACATGACCCTTGGAAAGTCAACTAGCCACTATTCTCCCAACCTCATCTGTAAAATGAAAAATAAAATGTAAAATAAAAGACCTACCTCACAGATCTGTTATGAGGATTACAGGAGACAGACTATATGAAGTGTTTTGCAAATGTTACAAATGTTGAGAAATGTTGGCCATTGCTATTGCTATATAGAGAGATGTGCATCATTTGTATATAGATAATAATTAAAGTTTTGTGAGCTGATATGGTCACTAAGAGAGGGAGAGGGTAGAGAGAGACAAAACCTCAGGGTACACTTACAGTTAGAGAGCATAGTATAGATGATGATTCAACAAAGGAAACTGAGCAGGTGTAATCAGATAGGGAGAAGGAGAACCAAGACAGAGCCAGAAAACCAGGAGAGGAGAGAAGATCAGGGATGAGAAGTGGTCAAAATGCCAAACATTGCCAAGAAGATGAGGATTAAAACAAGATCATGGGCTTTGATAATGAAGAGATCACAGATAACTTTGAAGAAGGCAGTATGGTTCAGTGATGAGGATTAGAAACAAGTTTGCAAAGGGTTGAGGAGTGAGAGGAGAAGACATGAAAGATGCAGATGAAGATAGCTTTTCCTAAGAATTTGGCTGGAAAAAGGGAGGAGACATATAGGCATTTGAGTGTCATAGAAGGAACTGGGAAGAATCCTAGGCATTAGAGCTGGAAGAGTCCATCTAGCCTGACCTATCCATGATATAAATTAGAGTTCGGAATCATAAGATTTAACACTATGCCCCCCCCCACACACACACACTTCACTGGAGAAGACCTTAAAGTTATATAGTCCAGCCTCCTTGTTTTACAGATGGGGAAACTGAGGCCCAGATGAACAGCAATAATGAATTCACCTACTCCACTATCTGAAGCAGTGAAAAGCTTGTTGCTTCATTCTTTGGGATCCTTTCCCAGCTAGCCACATCTTTCTAGAGAGCCCTTTGTTTTCGATGGCTGAAAGTAGAGGTAAGGATTACTGGAAGTCTTCAGTCCTTTTCTAATTCTATGATTAATTCATTAATTCATAGACAAACATTTTTTCAGGGAGTGATATTGACACTTTTTTTGTTATTATTTTTCTAGCTCTGATTGGTATGGCACTGAATAAGTAAATTAATTTAGGTAGAATTGTCATTTTTATTATATTAGCTCAGACTATCCATGACCAATTGATATTTTTCCAATTATTTAGATCTGATTTGATTTGTGTGAAAAGTGTTTTATAATTGTGTTCATAGAGTTCCTGGGTTTGTCTTGGCAAGTAGACTCCCAACTATTTTATATTGTCTACTGTTACTTTAAATGGAATTTCTCTTTCTATCTCTTGCTGCTGGGCTTTGTTGGTCATGTATAGAAATGCTGATGATTTATGTGGATTTATTTTATATCCTGCTACTTTGCTAAAGTTGTTCATTGTTTCAAGTAATTTTTTTTTTGCGGGGCATTGAGGGTTAAGTGACTTGCCCAGGGTCATACAGTTAGTAAGTGTCAAGTGTCTGAGGCTAGATTTGAACTCAGGTACTCCTGAATCCAGTGCTGGTGCTTTATCCACTGGACCACCTAGCTGCCCCCTCAAGTAATTTTTTAGTCGATTCTCTAGGAAAAAGTATACCATCATATCATCTACAAAGAGTGATAGTTTTGTTTCATCCTTGCCTATTCTAATTCCTTTCATTCCTTTTTTTTCTCTGATTGCTAAAGCTAACATTTCTAGTACAATATTAAATAATAGAGGTGATAATGCACATCCCTGTTTCACCCCAGATCTTATTGGGAATGCCTCTGACTTATCTCCAATACATATAATGCTTGCTGATGGTTTTAGGTAGATACTGCTTATTATTTTAAGGAAAGCTCCACCTATTCCTAAGCTCTCTAGTGTTTTTATTAGGAATGAATGCTGTATTTTGTCAAAAGCTTTCTCTGCATCTATTGAGATAATCATATGATTTTGGTTAGTTTTCTTATTGATGTGATTGATGTTAATAGTTTTCCTAATGTTGAACCAGCCCTGCATTCCTGGTATAAATCCTACCTGGTCATAGTGTATTATCCTGGTGATCACTTGCTGTAATCTCCTTGCTAATATCTTATTTAAGATTTTAGCATCAATATTCATTAGGGAAATTGGTCTATAATTTTCTTTCTCTGTTTTTGCTCTGCCTGGTTTTGGTATCAACATCATATTTGTGTCATAAAAAAAGAATTTGCCAGAACTCCTTCACGTATTTTTCCAAATAATTTTAATAATATTGGAATTAATTATTCCTTAAATGTTTGGTAGAATTCACTTGAAAACCCTCATCTGGCCCTCGAAATTTGTTCTTAGGGAGTTCATTAATGGCATGTTCAATTTCTTTTTCTGATATGGGATTATTTAAGGATTTATTTCCTCTTCAGTTAACCTGGGCAGTTTGTATTTTTGTAAATATTTACCCATTTCATTTAGATTGTCAAATTTATTGGCAAACAGGCAAAATAGTTCCTAATTATTGCTTTAATGTCTACTTCATTGGTGGTAAAATCAGCCCTTTCATTTTTGATACTGGTAATCTGGTTTTCTTCTTTCTTTTTTTAAATCAAATTAACCAATGGTTTATCTATTTTATTGGTTTTTTCATAAAACCAGTTCTTAGTTTTATTGATTAATTATATATTTTTCTTGCTTTCAATTTTATTAATTTCTCCTTTAATTTTCAGAATTTCTAATTTAGTATTTAATTGGGGATTTTTAATTTGTTCTTTTTCTAGCTTTTTAAGTTGTGTGCCCAATTCATTGATCTCCCCTTTCTCTTTTTTATTGATGTAAGCATTTAGAGATATAAAATTTTCCCCTAAGCACTGCTTTGGCTGCATCCCATAGATCTTGGTATGTTGTCTCATTATTGTCATTGTCTTGGAGGAAGTTATTGATTGTTTCTATGATTTGTTGTTTGACCTACTCATTCTTTAGAATGAAATTATTTAGTTTCCAATTAAGTTTCAGTCTACCTTTCCATAGCTCTTTATTATATGTCATTTTTATTGCATCATGACCTGAGAAGGATGCATTTACTATTTCCGCCTTTCTCCATTTGACTGTGAGGTTTTTGTGCCCTAATACATGGTAAATTTTTGAATATGTTCCATGTACTGCTGATAAAAAGGTATATTCCTTTCTATCCCCATTCAGTTTTCTCCAGACATCTATCATATCTAACTTTTCTAACATTCTATTCACCTCTTTAACTTCTTTCTTATTTATTTTGTGACTAGAATTATCTAATTCTGAGAGGGGAAGATTCAGATCCCCCACTAGTAGAGTTTTGCTATCTATTTCCTCTTGTAACTCATTTAACTTCTCCTCTAGGAATGTGGATGCTATACCACTTGGTGCATACATGTTTAGTATTGATATTTCTTCATTTTCTATAGTACCTTTTAGCAAGATGTAGTTTCTTTCCTTATCTCTTTTAATTAGATCTATTTTTGCCTTTGCTTTGTCTGAGATAAGGATTGATATTGGCACTTTTACATTGAAACAGCGTGTAGTAAAAATCTTATAATATATTTGGCATTTCATTCACATTGGAGTGTTCCTTTCCTTGGCAATATAGGTGAGGGTTTATAGGCTGAGTAAGAAAGTACAGGAAAGAGAGGTATTAGCAAAATTCAATTCAATTGGACATTAATTCAGCTAATCCATGGGGCACAAAGGCTATGCTCTGGGAGGTATGGAATGGATACAAAGTTTGAGTAATACATAGTCTTGCCTTCATGGAGTTGATAATACAGTGGGGGATATTTCACACAGGCATAGATATATAAAGTCATATATGATGAACACAAAGTCATGTATGTGTGATAAATGTCTTCAGGAGGGCTGGAAGTGGTCTCAGATCTCATTCATTGAACAAACATTTAAGAACCCATTGTGTGCTAGGTACTGGGTTAGGCTCTACATCTCAGTTGGGGATACAAAGACAAAAAACAGTCCCTGCCTTCAAGGGGCTTACAGTCTATGGAGGGAAACATGGACCTAGAGATATAAACACAAATTAATTTCAAGGGGGGGTGACATTATCAATCAGTGGGACCCAAGATTGGCTCCTTGTTGGAGGCCACCTTTAAGCTCAGCCTTGAAGGATGCTTCAAGAGATTTACAAGACAGAGAAAGAAGTAGGGAGTATATTTCAGGCTTGGGGAGACAGCCTGTGCAGAGGCCCATGCCTTTTGGTAGGTAGCAATTTTTAGTTTGTGAATCAACAAGTGGGCCAATTTGGCTGGAATATAGAGTGTGTGGAAGGAAGGAGTGTGCAGGAAGCCTAAAAGGGAAGGCTGGAACCAGGATGTGAAGGGAGGGCCTTAAATGACAAATAAAAGGATTTATGTTTTGTTTCAGAGGAAAGAGGAAGTTACAGAAGTTTCTGGATCAGGAGGTTAATATGGTCAGAACTAAGCTTCAGGAATATCCATTGGCAGGATAGATTGAGAACTGAGACAGGGGAGGGAGGGATTATCAATTTACTGCAATAATCCAGGAGAAAGGTAATACAAGTCTGAAGGAGTTTGGTAGCTGTGTGAGTGGATTGAAGAGGCTATAGATGCAAGAGATGTTGTGAAGATAAAAACCAACAGTTCTGAATGAAAGTGAAACTCAGTTGAAAACTTGCATCTTCTCCTCCTTCCTCTCTATGTATTCTCTTCTCTACTTGAATTACGTGGGATAGTAAGTTCCATTTTACTTTCTGTGATCCTCTCTATCCTTTGTTTGATCTTGTATTCTTCTATTCTCCAGAGATATAGCAGGTAATTTCTTCCTTAACCATCTAATTTATTTAAGATATCACCCTTTATGTCTAAGTCATATATCTCTATTACTGCTTCTAGAGGGACTGTGACTCTTGGAGGAGAGAAAGCAGGCTGTGAGTAGAACTTTTCCACCAAGGAGTTGGAATGATTTCAAGAGAAGTTCCAATAGTCCCTGGACAGAGTCATTAATGAGCCACTAGCAGTAGCTGACTTTCCATAGCCTAGGAGAGCTCTCTGAGATGCTTTTACCAAGTCAATTAAATTGAGTAGACCCAATTGCTCTTTGTCCCTTTTTAGGTGGCTGAAATAGGGAGTTATTTGAAACTGGTATTCTAAAGTTGAATTCCCATTGTAGCTAGCTCCCAATGAGGAAGTGAAATGAAGAGGGTGAAGTTCCTAATGGAAATGGGTTTGATAGATTGGGTTTTTGCAGCCTCCTCCACCCCTACTCCTCTATGTTCTATAGCTCCCCCTCTACACACACTCACACACACACACACACACACACCTTATGCCTGCCCATATTAGGGGAAATTAGATCCTACCTTCAGATAAGTGGAACCCCTTCTGAGTGACTTTAGTCTTTAGTTATGAGTTTTACTCAATACTATTCCATTATATTCAGTGTAGTATCATGGTTAGGGAGCAAGCCTCCAAGCCAGATAGACCTAGGTCCTAGTTTTTTCCTGCCTCTGACATGTACTGGCAAATCACTTAACCCCTCAATCTTCCAGGCAACTATACAAGACTCTAAATTTAATAGAAAGTGTAGATCTGTATTCATAGAGAGGGTTTCTTCACCTGGGAACTCCCTTTATCAGTGAAATTATAGGTTTGGTACCTATTCCTGTCTTTTACTTCCTTGGTGCATTTGGCCTATCTGGTGATCTCTGAGCCAAAGGAGGTGGTGAAACCATTCTGGAGAGCAATTTGGAACTATGGCCAAAGGCCTATGGGACTGTTCATACCCTTTGATCCAGTGGTACTTACTGCCAGGTCTGTATCCCAAAGAGATCATAGAAGAGGGAAAAGGACCCACATATACAAAAATATTTATAGCAGCTCTCTTTGTGGTGGCAAAGAATTGGAAATTGAGGGAATGCCCATCAATTGGGGAATGGCTAAACAAGTTGTGGTATATGGATGTAATGGAATACTATTGTGCTATAAGAAAAGATGAGCAGGGGCAGCTAGGTGGTGCAGTGGATAAAGCATCGGCCCTGGATTCAGGAGGACCTGAGTTCAAATACAGTCTCAGACACTTGACACTTATTAGCTGTGTGACCCTGGGCAAGTCACTTAACCCTCATTGCCCCGCAAAAAAAAAAAGAAAGAAAGAAAGAAAAGAAAGAAAAGAAAAGATGAGCAGGAGGATTTCAGAGAAACCTAGAAGGACTTACATGAACTGATGCTGACTGAGAGGAGCAGAACCAGGAGAACATTGTACACAGTAACAGCAACATTGTGTGATAAACAATGGTGATAGACTTGGCTCTTCTCAGCAGTGCAACAATCCAAAACAGTTTCAAAGAACTTGTGATAGAAAATGTTCTCGACATCCAGAAAAAAAGAACTGTGGATTATGAATGCACATTGAACCATACTGTTTCTACTTTTGGGCTGTTGTTTCCCCTTCTTTTTTGAGGTTTTCCCCTTGTGCTCTGATTCTCCTTTCACAATATGACTAATGCAGAAATATGTTTAATGTGATTGTACATATATAACCCATATCAGATTGCTTTTTGTTTTGAGGAAGAGGGAGGGAAGGGAGGGTGGGAGAAAAATTTGGAACTAAAAATCCTATGAAAATAAATGTTGAAAACTATCCTTTACATGTAACTGGATAATAATAAAATAGGTCTATTTTTTAAATACCATAAAATAAAATAAAATGCTAAAACAACTTGTAAATTAAAAATTATAATTAAAAAAACCAAAGGGTGGTGAATTTGACCACAATTCTTGCATTATTCCAAATGGATATGTAGAACTGTTGAAACACCTTGCATTTCTACCAAGAGTGCATCAGTGTACCTTTCTTTCCACAGTCTCACCAACATTGTCTCATCTGTTGTCATCTTTGTCAATTTGAATGGAGTGAGGTTGCCTCTGATAGGTTTTCTCTAATTATCAATGAGTTGGGACATTTTTTAAAGAAAATTTTTATGATCATTTATAATTTCCCATTCTTCTTTTGGAAATTGTTAATTTCCTCTGATTCCCCATGGTTTAGGAAGCACTTTACTCACAACCCTGTGAGGTAGGTGGTGCAAATTTGATCATCCAATTTTACATATGGGTAAACTGAAGTTCACAGCAAAGAACTGTCTTGCTGTAAGTCAGCATCCATTTCTGAGACTAAAAGCCTCTTCACAGAAGAATTAGATTAGCTAGTCAGTGATGAAAGCAGCAAGGCCTTTTATTTGTGTGCTTAAGAGAATGTCACCTAAACTTGAGAAACCCAGGGAGAAGGAGATAGGGACAATACAAGCACCAGACCTTCTATCTTCCAACTCACCAGCTGTCCCTATGCTTGCAATTCTTTTCCCCCTCAACTCCTTCTCCTAGTTTCCTTAAAGTCCCAGCTAAAATCTTAGCTTCTATTAAAAATTAAAAAACAAACATTTCCAGTCTCCCTTGAGTCTTCCCTCTCTTGATCATCTCCAGTTTACCCTGTATATATCTTGTTTGTACATAGTTATTTGCATGTTGTTGTCTCCTTGACTAGACTGTGAACTCCTTGAAGGCAGGGTTGGTTTTTTCCTTTCTTTGTAACCCCAGCAGTTAGCACCATTTCCTGCACATCATGGGAACTTAAATTCTTATTGCCTGGCTGAGAGCAAGGGCAGGGTCCGAGGGCAGCCCTTCATGTTGAGGCAAGAAGCAACACCATCAAACAAGAGAAAGCCACCAACTCTCTCACACTGGAGCTGGACTGGGAAAAGGAAGAAAAGAGGTGCAAGCAGTGGGGTGCCTGGGAGCCTTGGGCACAGTGACAGGATGAGAGAATTGAGAATGATCTGGTGGTCCTGACTGCTCCCATGACTTGGTGTATGGTTATAACAAGCTCTTTCTGGGACTCTGCTTCCTGTTTTGGGTATATTCAAGTAGCCCAGCTCCTGGGTCATGGCAGGTCTAGGGTCAGGGCATTTGGGGGTTTGGCGCTATTTTTTTTTCTTAAGCTAGAGGAGAGGGGATCTAGTCTGGTGGGTCTGATTGATTTTCCAACCTTGAGTTCACAAGCAGGGAGACATCAAGCAGCTGAGAAACTGGATGCTTCCATCCTAGAAGGGAAGATTCCTCCTCATGGGGAGGGTTCCATAGAAAGGGCGGGGGGAGAGAAAGGAGGAGAGAAAACAGTTAAGGAACATATAGCCTATTGGAGAAAGATGGGGTCACAAAAACCAGAGGAATTTCCAGACAATAACACTGACCCAAGCTGGAACCCAGCCATTCTAAGTTCAGTGCATCATAGGATAATCAGATTATAAATCTAGAATGAGAAGGAACTTCAGAGATCATCTAATGTAAGACCTTCATTTTACTAATGAGGAATGTGGCCCCGAGAGTTTGTGCAGGGCTGCCTTATGTAAGTGTCAGTGGTTGGGACTCGAGTCCACATTATCCAACTCCAGATACCGGATTTTTTCAAGTAGAGGGAGATGAAGTAGATCCAGCCACATAAACCGGCTTTTTTTTTTTTTTTTAGGGGCAATTGGGGTTAAGTGACTTGCCCAAGGTCACACAGCTAGTAAGTGTTAAGTGTCTGAGGCCGGATTTGAACTCAGGTCCTCCTGAATCCAGGGCCGGTGCTCTATCCACTGCGCCATCTAGCTGCCCCATAAACCGGCTTTTGAAGAGTCTTTGACTTCTTAAAAAATGGAATGAATAAGTGGTGTTGTGGATAGAGAGCTGGCCTTGGAATGAAGACAGGAAGGTGTTTAAATCCTTCCTTAGACACTTACTGGTTGTGTATTGACCCCTTAGCTTCCTTTTCCTCATCTGTGAAATACATAATTGGAATCAATGGCCTCTCTAGGGTCCCTCCAAACTCTGAATCTATTATTGTATAAATCCAGTAACAAAACCTATTAATGGCATTTATCAATCCTGGATATAGCAAATCATTGCCAGTGAACACCTATTAACATGCAGTCACACAGAACATGGAAATGTACTCACTAGGTATTGGAATACTGGTTACCCAGGTGATTGTTTGGAGGGGGGGGCTTCTCCAGGTCTACAGTTCCTAAGAAGATTTCATATTGAGTACAAACATTTTTATTAGTTTCCCCCACCCCCAAAGTTACTTGCTGAAACTGGTGGAGGTCATATCTAAATCTTTTCTTTTCTTTTTTTCTTTCATATCTACATGTAACAAATTGAATAATCTGTATAACCGCCCCCCCCCAACTGGAGAAGTACTGGTGTCCTGGGTCCTTAATTTAGCTGAATTCTTTCACTTATTTCATTGCTAATAGCTTTCATTTACATAAATTTTTGTTTAGGCAAACTACTAAGCTCCCCAAGTACTAGAATGAGCCAGTGAATGAGAGAAAGAGGCCATGACCAAGGACCCTGATCTGCCCACCTTGAGCGTGCCCATCATAAATCATCTGTTCTCCACCAGGCAAGGTCACCAACACCAGCTGACTATCAGCCCAAGTAGCTGTGCTGGCTAGAGTTTTAGTTCATCAATTTCTATCCTGACCTGTGTGTCCTTGGTTGTTAATCTCCTCCTGGGCTATGGCCAATCCATTAACAAGGAGGCAACTCATCTTCCAGAAGGTTCTGGACTGTGATTTGCTTCTTTGTCCTTTGACCTACTGTTCTTATCTTCTCATTTCAGGGTGTGTGGCTTGGTGGTGGTGAGACTTTTGCAAATGAGGCTAGCACAGTAGATGTATTTGGACGACAGTGTGCTGAGTTGATTCACTGAACTCATGTTCTTTAGATTGGATCCAAGCATCAGGAATCAGCCAGCCTGAAACACCAGCTTTTTCCTGAATGTTTTCATAGACTCCCCTTGAATTTGAGATCACATAAATTTCAAGGAGGACATTACTCAAAAACAGTCAATGCTAGAGGCACTGACAGGTTCTAGATATTTTGTGCTACATGTCATTTAGCATGTGGCAAATTCTTATTCCGTTGGGGCTTTTCCAGTAACTAAGTACTTTTCCATTTCTGATGTCAAAGCTCCTGACGGAAAGGTAGAAAAAAATCCACCCAGACTTTATTAGGGAGTACTTAGGGTAATGGGGAAGAAGAAAAGTCCTTTTTATAGACTACTATGGAAGAGTCCTTTCCCTTTCATTTGAGGGATGGGACAAGGGATGGATTAAGGAGGGGACACCACAGTGTGCGCTTGGCCTTTGCTTCTATTTTAAAATGTTTATTAAATGTTAAACATGATACTATTACATCATAATATTAAATCCCTATGGTGTGCCTTTCTCCAGCAATCCTGCTGTGATTGGGTTTGTTAATCTCTCTCCTCTGCCATGAAATTCTTATTGGAAAGGAGCCTTTCTAAACAATGCACACCAAATCATCCAAGTAGCAGAGATATTGTTCTCCTTTGTTCCTGTGAATGGACCAAGTAGGGTTGTTCAGGATGTTAGGTTAATGTTAGAAGTATTTAGCTGATTTCCATTGTTCATTGGGGGGAAGGGAGGGAAGGGACAAATCTTAAAGTAATTGAAGAGCACAAGAGCCAGATACATACAGGATTTCCTTGGTCTAAGCCACCCTGAGTGGTTGGAATGAGTCACTCATCAGCCCCTTCTTGCTCCCCTATTCAATAGCATGGGGATATCTTTCAATTCCTGAGTCCTCTAGAATTTCATGAAGGGCTCAGAAACAATTGGAGAAATGTGCCTCTAAACAATCTCCCTATCTAGCCATCAGTTTCTCTGGCCTTTGGCTACCTGAGCTACCCTCCTCAATTACAGCACAGCAGTGGGAGGAGGCTACAGCCAAACCCAAACCAATGTCCGTCTTTGACATCTACAACAGGAAGCAGGGTTCAGCTGAGTCTAGTTGCTGGGTTCAATTTAGAGAAGAAACAGGAGGTGATTGTGCACTGTGCTAAGCATGGGAAATGCACATACAAGCAAAAAGAATGAGGATTCCTGCCCTCAAGGAACTTACATTCTAACAGGAGAAAATAACACATAAAAGGGAGCTGATAAGGAGAGAGTTGGTAGAGAAGTTCAGAGAGTCAGAAGTATAACAGGGAGGGAAATGAAGGGATGGCTTGGGCCTTCCAGAAGGAACTCATCAATGGAAGAAGGGCTTAGTAGAGGAAGGTCCAGAATGAGAAAGCATTTGTCATGGTGGTCCCTGGAACCATTAAAAGGGGGGGGGGTGACTTCACAATGAAGACACACATATGCACTGAACAATAAATCCCACGTATTTACTTTCTGATATTATTGTAGAGACAATATGGCATGATGGGTAGATGGCTGGCCTGGGAGGCAGGGAGATTTGGACTTGAATCCTGCCTCACATACTTATTAGCTGGATGTGTGACCATAGGTAAGTTACTTGACCTTTCTGGGCCTCAGTTTCCTCAAATGCATAAAGATATTCTAAGATCTCTTTGGAGTCTAAATCTGTGATCCTGTGATATCTATCATTAGAGAGACAGCATAGTGTGATGCTGGTCTTGGGGTGGGAAGATCAGTGTTCAATCCTTGTTCAAGTCTTACTCCTGACAGCTACTGCCTGTGTGATCACAGGCACGTAGCTCAACTTCTCAGTGCCCCAGGCAGTTCTCTAAGACCAAAAGTTACTGAAGAACCACTGACCTACAAAGGTGGAAGGAATGGAATCCTCAGGGAATTCCCCTTCTGGAGCCCAGATACTGGTACAGCAAAGTTGACTTACCAGAATCCAGACCACGAACAAAATTTCACACCTTTGTTCACTGTGAGCTCATGACTCCCTGTGAATGGGAGCATATCCTGGAGCTCTGGGAATGCTTCCAAAGTATAGTCAAAGCCAATAAGAGCAGAATCTTATCCCTATGAAAACAGGTCCAAAGGCAACCCATGGGAGGAGTCACTCTCCTACCTTCCCTTTTCACCTTTACTCAACAACCAGTGATGATGTTCAGAGAGCCCAAAATGTATGGGAGCAAAGGTCAGATATAACATCTGGCTTCCCCACCAGTCACTGTCCAAGGGCCCCTGGAAAGAGTGGGTGGTAACTGAACAAATCCAAAGGTGAGACTAGTTAATAATAATGATGATGTTATTCCACATTTCTATCAATGTTAAGGTCCATAAAACATTTTACATATCTTACCACACTTAATCCTGATAACAACTCTATGAAGTAGGTGCCATTATCATTCCAACTTCTACTCATGAAGCCCACTGAGATTAAAGGCCTTTCCCTGGATCACATAGCTCCTAAGTGTTTGAGGTCAGATCCGAGCTGGGTCTTCTTGATTCCAAGTTCACTGTTCTATCCACTGAGTCACCTAAGCTGCCACTGTAGAACAGACAGGAAGAAAGCAATCTCTGTAAACTGCTCCACCTGCCCCACCCCTGTCCCCAAAGCAGACAGGTGACAGACACAGAGATTTGCAGCTTTTTAACACCCTCTCAATTCCCTCAGGTCTCAGTGGACTTTAAAACAGAGCCTTTAGGGGCAGCTAAGTGGCACAGTGGATAGAGCACCAGCCCTGGAGTCAGGAGGACCTGAGTTCAAATCTGGCCTCAGACACTTAACACTTACTAGCTGTATGACCCTGGACAAGTCACTTAACCCCAATTGCCTCTTCAAAAAAAAGAGAGAGAAAGAGAAAGAAAGAAAACAGAGCCTTCAGTGTATTTATTAAGCATTAATTAAGTACTTGCTATATGCCAAGCCGTATATTAATTAAGCACTTTACTCCCCTTTACATTAATGCCACATACACATGAGTACATAGTGCCTCTGTTTCTGTTCATTTTTTCCCCTTGATCTTAGAAGCACTGATGAGCCTGGGAGATCCTTCTGAGGTCCCACTGACAGACAACCAGAGTCCTGGGGCCAGTGGCAGCAGAAGCTGAGTGTGGGACCACCATAGGAGGTGAGGAATGTACTGACCCAGTGCAGAAGTGGAAGACCTATCTGAGGAGAATGGTGCACCATATAAGGAGCAAGCCTAGCAAAGCAAGGGAGAGACTTTTCCATCACCCAAACGACAACTTGAAATGAACTTAGTGGGTACTCATCAAAGGGAGAAAAGAAGTCCTAGGGCTGGGAGTCACAAAGCACCCGTCCATTCCACATACTCTCTACATGTGCACCTACATGGCCAGGTTTGCCTTCACAAAAGAATTAGTCTAGGAGGGGAAGAGACTCAGAATTTCTTGCCAGAATACAAATTGCTCATGGAATAATGAGGCTTTTAGCCCAAGTAATTTTCAAATACTGTCTACTAAGTAATAGGGAAAGACTTCAAGCTGCATTAGTAGAAGGAATTATTGTTGTTTATCCTTCATTTTTGAAAAGGATCAATGACCCGATGGGTAATATCTTAACTTGCTCATGAATTGGATTTAAGTGAGGCAGAGTTGGGGAAAGCTGGCAGCTTCACTTTCTCTTCCAGAGTCATTGAAATGGGTGACCTTGGCATCTTCAATGTCTGACTAAGTTCTAAGCTCTCAGCTCTCCACAGCATCAGCTTCAGCCACCATGGCCATTGTTCTTGTCTTTCCATTGGGTGGGAAGTGGGGAAAGTTTTCTCATGTTTGGAGTAGACATTCTCCTGACTTATGGGAAGGAGTCCTCCCATCAACAAAATTACAGATAAGTGAAATATTTTTGTTATTATTATTACTACTACTGTTATTATTATTACTATTACTTTTGTTGCTACCACTACTGCTCCTGTTACTACTATTACTACTGCTTTAGTATTCAATAAAGACAACTACTACCACCACTATCACCACTACTATTGCTACTGTTACCACTACCACCATTATTACTAGTGCTACTGTTACTGCTATTATTACTATTACCACTGCTACTGTTACTCCAATTTCTACTACTACCACCTCTACTACTACTGCTACTACTATTGATTTGGATACCTTATTTCTATTATCTGTATTTGCATTTGCTTCTTTGGTGGCTACACTCTTAGCTCATAGATTTGTTTTTTTGTTTCACATGATGTCCTTATTAGTCAGGTTTTCAATCCTGTTCTTATGCAATTGATTATGCAAACTTTATTGTAAGACTTTACTTTTATCCTCATTAGATTTCATCTTATTTTCTTCCTGTTTTTGCACCTGCTGAGTTCCTTTTAAATCTCGATCCATGTCATCCTTCTCAGCTTTGGGTCATCTGCAAGTGAAGCAATAAAAATAATCCTCGATAAGGAAAACATAAGCAAAAGATAGTGATCTAAGTAGAGATGAGGTGCTGATGTTGTAAATAATGAGGTCAGAAAATATATCATTGAAACAACAAGTAACTGTTTCAAGGGAAAGAATGACCATGAGATAGTACCCCAGAATTTATGGGATACAGCTAAAGCAGTGAATGTAGGAAACAATTATTGCTGAAAATATAAATAAACAAAACAGAGTTGATTAATGAGCTGAATGTGCAATTTTGTAAAACTTAGAAAGTCAACACATTAACAAGGTTCAAATAAGCACAAAAGAAAAAAATATAAATCACAGGAAAAAATAGCTAAAAATGAAAACAAGACCACAGTCAATAAAACTAAGAACTCTATTTAAAAAATGATTCAACCATTGCCTGATTTGTTTTGTTTTTTTTTTAAAAGAAAGAAGAAAGTCAAATGGACAAAATAAAAGCTAAACAGGATGAACTCACAAATGTGGCAAGGAGTGGGGTGAGGGTAGGGAGGAAAGAATTATCAGAAATTAGTACATGGAATTCTATTCTAGCAAATGGATAATTAGCTGCAAAACCATAAAATACTCAAGTTAACAATAGAGCCACTGAATAATCCACTCTCAAAAAGAGAAATTGAGCTTGGAGAGGGGGAAAAACAACAAACCTTGTCCAGAGAGACCTAAAGGAGAATTCAACTAAACATTTAAAGAGCAATTAATACCAATGCTATAAAATTGTTCTTATAGATAAGAAAAAAGTATCTTATAAATTGTTCTCCTAGTTCTGCTCATTTCATTTTTTGTCATTTTATATTTCTCAACATTGTTCATTGTTTTCTAATATTTTTAGTCTGCTTACTTCACTCTGCATCAGTTCATCTAAGTCTTTCTATGTATTTTTTGAAATCATTGATTTCCTTATTTCCTACAGTAAAATAGGTCTCCATTATATTCATACATGCTAACTTATTCAGCCATTTCCCAATTGTTGGTCATCCTTTTGATTGGCAGAGTTTGTGGGGGTTTTTTTTTCTCCACAAAAGAGCTGCTAGAAATATTTTTGTACATAAAATAATTTTTCCTCTTTCTTTGGTCCCTTTTGGGTATAGGTGGGTCAAAGGGCATATATTATTGATGAACTTTTGGTGTATAATTTCAAATTACTTTCCAGGATGGTCGTACCCATTTACAGACCCAAGAAAAGTTTCCTTTGTGTACTTATTTTCCCACAGTCCCCCCCACATTTATCATTTTCCTTTTTTTTTTAAATCTTTGCCACTCTGATGGCTGTGAGATAGAATCTTCGAATTATTTATTTATTTTTGGGGTGTGGGGCAGTGAGGGTTAAGTGATTTGCCCAGGGTCAACACAGCTACTAAGTGTCAAGTGTCTGAGGCCGGATTTGAACTCAGGGGTTTCCTCCTGAATCCAGGACTGGTGCTTTATCCATCCAAATTATTTTTATTTGTATTTCTCTAATTAGTGGTGATTTGAGCTTTTTTTTTTTCTTATGACCTAGATTTTCTTCCCCCTGAGAATAGTCTGTTCATAACCTTAGACCATATATTCAATTGAGGAATGGATCTATTGCTTATAAATTTGAATCAGTTCCTTATATTCTTTAAAAATGAGGACCTTTATTAGAGAAACTTTCTATATATTTTTTCCCCTAGTAGTTTCCCCTTTTAATATTGCTTTATTGTATTGGTTTACTGAATACCTTTTAAATTTTATGTAATTAAAATTATTCATTTTATCTTCTGTGATTCTATCCTTACTTTGATCATGAATTTTTCTCCTGTCCATAGATCTGATAGGTAGTCCCCCGAGGATTCTCTAATTTATTTTAAAATGACCTTTTATATCTAAGTCACATATCCATCTATAGTTTGTCTTGGTATATAGTGTGAAGTGTTGGTCTAAACCTAATTTCTTCCATATTGCTGTCCAATTTCCCCAGCAATTTCTTCATATAGTTAGTACTCAACCCAGCACCTGGGGCTTTGTCTTTATTGAATACCAAAGTACTAGATACATTTTCCTCTGTATGTCATAAAGATAGAACTAACTAATCTATTTTTAGCCAATACCAAATTATTTTGAGAATTACTGCTTTTTAGTATAATTTGAGGTATCACAGCTAGGTCTCCATTCCCACTTTTTTCATTATTTCCCTTGAGATTCTTGACATGTTTTGCCTTCATATTGGAAGGGGCTAAAATTAGCCTTGGGAGCCTCAAACGGACTGCCACTCCTACAATGTGACTGCTCTCCCCAAAACTGCCCCAAGCATGTGTAAGCCTCAAATGCCCATGCCCCGCTCAGTGGGGATGTGCATGGAAGGCCTCAGGCATGCCCCGGGTTTCTCAGCCCAGCCCCAACTCGGGGCACACCTGGCACAAGGGGCTTTGTGCCCCAACAGCCTTGGGCCCAGCCCTAGGCGTGCCAACAAATTAGCTTGGTGTGCATGGGCGGCTGGCCCAAGATTTCTAAGAGAAAGAAGGAATATATAGCCTGGGGGGTAGAGAGGTAGGGGGAGGTAGCGAAGAGGAATGGTGGTTGGTGGTTGGTAGGACTGAGAAAGGAGACGCAAGGAGATGCTATGGAGAAAAGGGGGTGAGACTGGAGAAGGAGACATGGCTCAGGGCATGAGCGCAGGCGGCCTGGCAGCAATAGCCACATCCACAGGTGAGAGACTAGGGAGGAGATTTCACAGCAGCAGAGAGAAAGTTAAAACACAGTCAGGTTGTATATTGCTTTGCATTGTCCTTATTTCTACATTTATTTCTAAGTTTGCTCTGTATAAATAAAACCTGTTTTTGTGTAATTGAAAGGAGATTTTTTTTAATCCTTTTTCTTATCAGGCTGGGAGAAGCAGTGGGGGAGGGGGAGCCTCCCAATTGGTTCTTCCTATATTAAATTAAAAGCTTACAGCCAGCCAGCTAATTACAGCTAAGGCAGTTATAAAATTTTTCAATATGAATTTTATTGTCATTTTTCTAGTTCTATAAAGTAGTTTGATTGCTATGCCACTGACAAAGTAAATTAATTTAGGTAGCATTATATTTTTATTATATTAACTCATCCCATCCATGAACAATTAATATTTTCCCAATTACTTCCACTCTGCCTTTATTTCTGTAAAACAGTGGTTTGTAATTATATTTACATAGAACTTATATATATATATATCTACTAAGACATGAATAAATTGAGCTTTCCTTAAAATGGTAAGTAGAACTATCTAAAACAATCAGGCATGAATTATCAGTAATGCAGATAGGCTAGAAGCCTTCCCAATACAATCAGAAGTGAAGCAAAGATGCCCATTATCACCACTATATTCAGTATTGTACCAGAGATGCTAGTTATAGCAATAAGACAAGAAAAAGAAAATGAAGGAATTAGAATAAGAAAAGATGAAACAAAATTATCACTCTTTATAGATGACAAGATGGTATACTTAGAGAATCATAAGGAATCAACTAAAAAACAAAAGTTGAAATAATGAACTACTTTAGCAAAGTTGCAGAATATAAAATAAACCCACATCGGCATTTCTATATATTACAGAAAAAGTCCAGCAGCAAGAGATAGAAAAAGAAATTTCATTTAAAGTAAGTGTAGGGGGCAGCTAGGTGGCACAGTGGATAAAGCACTGGCCCTGGATTCAGGAGTACCTGAGTTCAAATCCGGCCTCAGACACTTGACACTTACTAGCTGTGTGACCTTGGGCAAGTCACTTAACCCCCATCCCCCCAAAAAACAAACAAACAAAAAAACAAAAAAAAATAATAAAGTAAGTGGAGACAATGTAAAATACTTGGGAGTCTACCAGCCAAAACACTTCTCACACAAATAAAGTTAGATCTAAAAATTTGGAGGACTATTAATTGGTCGTGAGTGTGCTGAGTTAATATAATAAAAATGACAATTCTACCTAAATTAATTTACTTATTTAGTACCATTGCAAACTACCAAAATTATTTTATAGAGCTAGAAAAAATAATAATTCACCTGGGGGGGAAACAGTCAAGAATATCAAGGGAATCAATGAAAAAATGTGAAGGAAGGTGGTCTAGCAGTACATCTCAAAACTGTATTACAAAGTGGTAATCATTAAAACAATCTTGTAATGACAAGCAGGATGATTTCAGAAAGGCCTGGAAAGACTTGTATGAACTGATGTATAGTGAAGTGAGCAGAACAAAGAGAACATTGTGCAGAGACGGCAATATTTTTTGATGAAGAACTGTGAATGACTTAACTATTTTCAATAATACAACAATCCAAGACAATCTCAAAGGAATACTGATGAAACATACTCTCCACCTCCAAAGAAAGAACTGATATTAATGGAAAACAGACTGAAGCATGCTATTTTTCACTTTCTTTCATTTTTTTCTTTTATTCAAGTTTTCTTGTACAAAATGACTAATATGGTAATGTTTTACTTAATTGTACATGTATATCCCATATCTTACTGCTTATCACCTCAGGGGGGGGGAGGGAGGGAAGGAGGGATAAAAATTGGAACTCAAAACTATAAATAAAAATGTTGATTACTTTAAGAAAATCTGGTAGCAGCTAAGAAATAGAGCAATGGATCAGTGTAATAAATTAGGTACATAATAGACAGTAGTAAGGGTAGCTAGGTGACAAAGTGAATAGAGTTGCAGGCTTGAAATAAAAAAGACCTAAGTTCAAATCTGGCCTCAGACATTTATTATCTGTGAGACCCCAGGCAAGTAATTTAATCCTGTTAACTCACGTTTCCTCATCTGTAAAATGAGCTGCAGATGGAAATGGCAAAGCACTCTAACTATCTTTGCCAAGAAAACCCCCAAAGGGGTCATGAAGAGTCAGACATGACTGAAAACAACTAAACAATAGTACATAGGAGTAAGTGACCATAGTAATCTAGTATTTAATAAATGCAAAGATATAAGCTTTTGAGACATGAACTCACTATTTTTTTAATTGCTGGGAAAATTAGAAAGCAGTTTGGCAGAAACTAGGTATAGGCCAATATCTCACTCCATATTGCAAGAAAAGGTCAAAACAGGTATATGATTTGGACATAAAAGGTGATATTGTAAGCAAATCAGGGAAGAATGGAAAATTTTACCTGGCTGATCTATGAAAAAGGGAAGAATTTATAACCAAATAAGAGATAGAAAGGATTATGGGAAATAAAATGGATAATTCTAATTACATTAAATTAAAATGATTTTGCACAAACAAAACCAATGCAGCCAAGATTAAAAGGAAAGCAGAAAACTAAGGTAAAAAATCTTTATGACACATTTCTCAGATAAATGTCTCATTTCCCAAATATATATAGAACTGAGGTCAAATTTATTAGTCATTCCTCAATTGATAAATGGTCAAAGGATAAGAACAGTTTTCAGAAGAAGAAATCAAAGCTTTCTATAGTCAAAATTTTTTAAATGCTCTAAATCACTATCAATTAGTAAAATGCAAATTAGAACAACCCTGAGGCACTACTTCACATCTATCATATTGGTTAATATGACAGAAAAGGAAACTGACAAGTGTTGGAAGGGATGTGGAAAAATAGGGACACTAATGTATGGTTGGTGGAGTTGTGAACTGATTCATCTATTCTGGAGAACAATTTGGAATTATGCCCAAAGGCCAATAAAACTGTGTATACTTTTAGCTCAGCAATACCATTACTAGGTCTGTCTCCTAAATAATTTTTTTAAAAAGAAAAAGGACCAGGGGCAGCTAGGTGGCGCAGTGGATATTGCACCGGCCCTGGAGTCAGGAGTACCTGAGTTCAAATCCAGCCTCAGACACTTGAAACCTACTAGCTGTGTGACCCTGGGCAAGTCATTTAAGCCTCGTTGCCATGCCCCCCAAAATTGCTTTGGTTGTTGTTCAGTTGTTTCAGTCATTTCTGGACCTTCATGACCCCTTTTGGGGTTTTCTTGGAAAAGATACTAGAGTGGGTTGTCATTTTCTTCTCCATCTCATTTTTTTTGGGAGGGGGGTAAGGCAATTGGGGTTAAGTTACTTGCCCAAAGGTCACACAGCTAGTTAAGTGTCAAGTGTCTGAGGCCGGATTTGAACTCAGGTCCTCCTGAATCCAGGACCGGTGCTCTATCCACTGTGCCACCTAGCTGCCACAACATCTCATTTTAAAGAAGAGGAAACTGACACAAACAGGGTTAATTGACTTGCCCATGGTCATGCAACTCGTAAGTGTCTGAGGCTAGATTAACAATAAAAAATGTTTTTACATGTAATTGGAAAAAATATATAAAATTTTTCACTTGAAAAAAACCCTTTTTCATCAGAAAAAGTATAATATCCCAAACCTTTGGCAATTGATGCACATATGTAAGACTTAGCCATATCCCTATACATGTGTGTATATGTGTGTGTATATATATATATATATATATATATATATATATATATATAGTGAAAGGACACACAAAAATTGTTTTTTGACAAGAAATAGAAGTTATCAACATGTGTATAAAAATGGTCCAAGTTACTGCTAATACAAGAAGTACAGATTAAAATAATAGTGAGGTATCACCTTATAACTATCTAATTGACAGACTTAAAATTTTTTTTGACAGACTTGATAAAATATAGGAATAGGCTGTTGGTAGAGCTGAACTGGTACAAACTATTCTGAGAAATTTTGAAATTATACAAGAAAAATTACTAAACTGTTTCTAACTTTTTATCCAGAAATTCCACTACTGGACAGACTCCCCCATCCCATTGCAAAGAGGCAAATAACAGAAATATTCATAGCTGCAGTTTTTGTAATAGAAAATAACTTGAAACAAAACATCAATTGGAGGAATGACTGAAAAATTTTCAGTATATGAATAATGAGAAATTATTTTGCCCTAAGGAAACAACAAATGTGTGGAATACAGAGAATCATAAGGAGAACTGTAGGAGATTCAGAGTCATGCCAACAATACACATAATGTTTACAATAATCTAAATCAAAACAACACAACTTGGATTAAATAGAATAACCAATTTGGTTCCAAGTGACTGATCTTGAAACATATTTCTTCTTCTTCTCTATAGAGAGATGGTAGATCATAGTTATGAAATGTTACATAAAATCAGTCATCATTGCTGTATCAGATGGCTTTATTTAATCTTTTAAAAAAGAAAGTATTTTGAATGAGGATTTATTGGGAAGATCCTGTGGTACACAAAACAAAAGCAATCAAACATAAAAATGAGAAACTTCATGAACAATTTGTTGCTGACAGAAGCAATAAGGGATAGGGGAAATAAAACTAGACTTAAGATTTAGGAGATGGGTTCTAGTCCTAGAAAATGGACATAGCCATATCTGTCTTATCCACTTTTTCAGAATTGTAAAGATCGAAGAGGATGAAATATACGAGTGCTTTGAAAGGTATAAAGCCAAATAAAAGTGCTAACCTGGCAAGGAAGGAGCTGCCTCAGGAAGTGGTGGGCTCCCTTCCCTCAATGCCCAGGAGAAGCCTTCAAGCAAAGCTTGGATGACCACTCTCAGATATGGGGATTCTATTAGAGCAATAGGCTTCTGAGCTTCCTTCTAATGAGTATCTGATTCTATCCTAATATGAGAAATTAGTCATTGGAAGGAAACCACAGAGCCAAGGGACCAAAAGGGGATTTATTACACAGATAAATCTGACTAATGATGACATCGGTCCCTTTCAATGATAAAAAGTTTCTATCTTCTCTTTGACTTTGACCTCAAGGCTGGCCTTGCCTGAACTTTATTAATAGTAGTTGTTCAGATGCCCCTGGACTCACTGCTATATCATAGTATTCAGAGCTGGAAGGGACTGTCGAGCTTAAATATAAAATCCTCATTTTACAGATGAGGAAGTTATGACCCAGAGAGGAAAAATGCCTTCCAGAATGTCAGGCAGCACTCTAGGTACAAAGCCACAACTAAAACGTGGGTCTTGAGGCCCCTGGCCCATTGCTCCTTCCACTGAAGCACCATTCATTTGTGGTCCTCTGTGACCTGTTCATATAAAAAGTTGGGATTGAAAATGACATTTTTAAGAACCAGATGTTAATGAATATGTGAACAACCATAGTCTGGTTCTCACAGAGTAAAGCAATGGGTGACATTCAGCATGCTTGGTTAGATCTTTGTTCTTCTCCCCTTTTGGTTAGATAACTTAGAGCAAAATAGTCCAGTCTTCCTTAATTTCCTAGTCAGTTAGATGGGATCAGGGGCAGTTAGGTGGCACAGTGGATAGAGCTCCACCCCCCCCCACCACCCTGGAGTCAGGAAGATTCATCTTCTTGAGTCAAATCTGGCCTCACTTTCCAGCTGTGCGACCCTGAGCAAGTCACTTAACGCCATTTGCCTCAGTTTCCTCACCTGGAAAATGAGCCAGAGAAGGAAAGGGCCAACCATTCTAGTATCTTTACCAAGAAAACCCCAAATGAGCCCATGAAGAGTCAGACACGACTGAAACAACTGAACAAGAAGATAGGATTATAGTAATATTTGCCCCTGGCTCTCCTCATAGTTCCCCATGAAAATGAGCAAAACGGTTATTTCATTTGATGACAACCAAAAAACCATGCATGAATTTGTTCATGAGCTCTGCTGTGGTCTCCATACTTGACAGAAATAGTGCTATGAGGTTATCCTCATAAGCTGGCTCTCTGCTGCCATCTCTCCTCAGCTGTGAAGAATGAGAAATCATTCTCGTTGGAAGGAACCCTTTCACTTGATAACAATGAGATGTTGACTCCAGCCTGAGAGATCTCCCTTCCCAGAATTCTGACCCTGTCAAAAGACTTAGCTTCTCTTGAACTAGAATGTTGCTTTTTCTAGTAAGAAATTTAAGCTCTAGAGTGGTGTAATGGAAAGATCACTGTATTTGGAGTGTGAAGATGGGACAACTAGGTGGCCCAGTGGATAAAACACCAGCCCTGGATTCAGAAGGACCTGAGTTCAAATCCGGCCTCAGACACTTAACACTTACTAGCTGTGTGACCCTGGGCAAGTCACTTGACCCCAGTTGCCTCACACACACACAAAAAGAAGAATGTGGAGTGTGAGGACCTGGGTTCAGTTCTTGCCTCACCTTGAGAGCAAGCTCCTTAACTTCTCTGACCCTCAATTTCTTTATCTGTAAGTAGGGGGTTATACTGAATACCCTATAACTCCTGACCTCCCTGACTTTATGTCCCACCTAAAATCCCACTTTTTATAGGAAGGCTTCCCTAACTCTTCTTTTTTTTTTTGTTTTGTTTTTTTTGTTTTGTTTTGTTTTTGTTTTGTTTTGTTTTGTTTTTTTAGTGAGGCAATTGGGGTTAAGTGACTTGCCCAGGGTCACACAGCTAGTAAGTGTTAAGTGTCTGAGGTCGGATTTGAACTCAGGTACTCCTGACTCCAGGGCCGGTGCTTTATCCATTGCGCCACCTAGCTGCCCCCCTAACTCTTCTTAATTTCAGTGTGTTCCCTCTTTGAACTATTTTCACTTTATCCTGTATATAGCTTGCTTTTCACATATTTGTTTTTTGTTTGTTTGTTTTTTTGGTGAGGCAACTGGGGTTAAGTGACTTGCCCCAGGTCACGCAGCTAGTAAGGGTCAAGGGTCTGAGGCCGGATTTGAACTCAGGTCCTCCTGAATCCAGGGCCGGTGCTCTACTACTGTGCCACCTAGCTGCCCCCATATATTTGTTTTTAATGTTGTCTCACCCATTAGATTGTAAGCTCATTGAGGACAGGAACTGTCTTTTGTCTTTAGGTGACACAGTGGATAAAGCGCTGGGCTTGGAATCAGGAAGACTCATCTTCTTAAATTCAAATCTGACCTCAGATACTTACTACCTGCATGACCCTGGCAAATCACTTAACCCTGTTTACCTCAGTTTCTTCATTGGTAAAATGAGCTGGAGAAATAATAGACCACTCCAGTATCTCTGCCAAGAACCCCCCAATAAAACCCTCATCGAGGTCACAGAGTCAGATATGACTGAAAGAAGACATCATCATATCCCCAGTGCTTAACACACAGTAGTCATTTAATAAATGTTTATTGATTCGCTGACTGTTTGGACCAATGAAGCAAAAAGATAGAAAGGGGGCAGATCCTAGGGGGCAAAATTCCACCTCCAGCCAGTCCAGTAGAAGGAGATTGGCCTCATGTGGGAGGGTTCTATTCAATGTCTTTCTGTGGGGTGGAGGGGGAATACAGGGTGAAAATGAGGAAGGAATTGCTGCTATGGCAGCATCTATTGGTTGAACTCACTATAATGTTTCAAGCATTGTGCTAAGTACTAGGGATATAAATACAAAAGCAAGATAGTCCCTGTCTTCAAGAAGCTTATATTTTAAAGGGGAAACAACACACATATGTTGGTTAATGTTGGTTAGGGAAGTTTGTTTTTTCTCAAAAGTCACAGGGATGGTAAGTGGAATAATTAGGAAGTTGATTAACACACCCTTTCACCAGAATCAATGGTAATATTGATTTGATTATAGTTGCCAGATCAAGAAATAGGAAGTTGGAAAGGGAGATACACAGGCTGGTAAGGTGGGAGACACCTGGGGTGAAGAAGCACAGTGGCTAAGCCCCTCCTGAGCATGGTATAGGGAGATGTGGTTTGGAGGGTGGAATACCAGCAGTGGGGTGAAGTATGATCCCAGGGAGGAAGTTGAAGCTTTTATCCAGTACCCTCTATGCATCTAGGTCTGTGCTAGGCATTGGGATACAATGAAACAACACCTGCCCTCAAGGAACTTACATTCTACTGGTGGGAAATGCAGAGATATAAATACAAAATAAGAAAAACAAAGAAATCCCCCCATAGGGATGACGGAGTTGGCAGAGGAGTCCTGTGCAAAAACACAAGAGTGAGAAGTGGAACATCAAGAAGGCAAATCTGCCTGGAATACAATTTGGGGGGGGGCGGTAATTTATAACCAGCATGGTTTGGAGCCATGCTATGAAGGGCAGAGGCATTACAGCTTTCTGGGATATGGCATCAGGGGTGAGAGTTGACAGTACTAATTGTGTCCTTTCTCCCACTAGTGCAGTGGGAACTTGGCAGAGTATCTCCTATGTGGATGGGGGAAGGGGCAATTTTTTGGGGGGGCATTTCCCTTCATTTTATGATTTCATTATTGTTAGCTATGATTTCATTTGGACTCTTCAAAGGACATCCTCCACGACAGTGCAGAACATCTTTGGCAAATATACTTTTGGTCAACAAGCATTTATTAAGCACCTATGATATGCCAGAAACTTTGCTAAATGCTGGAGATATAAAAAAGCAAAAGACAAGTCTGTCTTTAAAGAGCTCACAATCTCATGGGGGGAAACAAGGAGCAAATACATTTGTACAAACAAGCTACATGCATGATAAATAAAAAGTAGCTGAAAGAAGAAAGGCATTAGAACTAAGAGAGATGGGGAAATAGGAACTTGGGACTTGAAGGAATCCAGAAAAGCCAGAAGAGGAGGAGGGAAAGCATTCCAGGCTTGGGGGACAGCCAAGGAAAACCCCAAGAGATGGAATGCCTTGCAAGGGGCCAGTGTCCCTGGAGTGAAGAGTACACGGTGGAGAGTAAGGTGTAAGACTACAAAGGTAGAAGGGGGCTAGGTCATGAAGGGTTTCAAGTACCAAAGATTTTGTATTTGGTCGTGGAGGTGACAGGGAGCCATTGGAGTTTACTGGTGGGGGAGAGTGATAGGGTGAAACCTTCACTTTAGGAAAATCACTTTAGTGGCTGACTGGAGGAAGGACTGGAGGAGGGAGGGACTTGAGGCTGACTGACCCACCCCCAGGCTATTTCAATAGTCGGGCTGTGAGGTGATGAAGGGCTGCACCAATGTGGTAGCACTATCAGAGGAAAGAAGGAGGCCTATTTGAAAGATGTTGCAGAGGTGAAATTGACAGACCTTGGCAACAGGGTAAGAGATAGTGAGGAGTCCAGGATGACTCGGGTTATGAACCTGAGGGCCTGGAAGGGTGATGTTGCCTTCTATGGTAACAGGAAAGCGAGGGGGAGTTTAGGGAGAAAGAAAATGGGTTCAGTTTTGGACACAGTGAGTTTCAGATGTCTACTGGACATTGATTTCAAGATGACAGAATGGCAGTTTGGAGATATGAGATCAATAGAGAAATGAGGACAGACTGGGTAGATTTGAAAATCATCAGCATAGAGAGGATAATTATATCTATGGAAATTGATGAGATTATCAAGTAGAGGAGTATAGGGGGAAAGGAGCCCCAGGATACTTACAATTAGTGGATATGACGTGTATGAAGACCCAGGAAAGGATATTGAGAAGGAGTGGTCTGATATATTGGCAGGACATGAACCAGGAGAGAATGTGCCTCAAAAACCTAGGGAGAAGGGGCAGCTAGGTGGCACAGTGGATAGAGCACCGACCCTGGAGTCAGGAGTACCTGAGTTCAAATCCAGCCTCAGAGGATTGACACTTACTAGCTGTGTGACCCTGAGCAAGTCACTTAACCCCAATTGCCTCACCAAAAACCAAAACAAAACAAAACAAAAAAACCCGAGGGAGAAGGGAATATCAAGGAGGAGAGAATGATCAACAGTGTCAAATGCTATAGAGAGGTCAAGAAGAATGAGTGATGATTGAGAAAAGATCACTGGATTTGGCAATCAGATCACTAGTAACTTTGGAGGAAAGAGTTATGGTGGAATGATGAGGTTGGAAGCCAGATTAAAGGGGGTTAAGGAGACAGAGAATAGAGGCACCTATTGTAGATAAACATCTCAAGGAGTTTAGCCACAAAAGGCAAAAAAGATTTAGGGTAATAATAGTAGGGATGGAAGAATCAAGTAAGGGTTTGGTTTTGCCTTCTTTTTTTAGATGAGAAAGACATGGACATGTTTGTAGGCAGTAGGGAAGGAGCCAGTAGACAGGGAAAGAATGAAAATAAGAGAGATCGGGGATGATGGAAGGGACAATGGAGTAGACAGAACAGAATGGGATCATTTATACCGGTAGAGGGGTTTGCCTTGGTAAGAAATAGCACTACCTCTTCATGCGAGAGGAGTGAAGGAGGAGATAATGGTAGAAGACATTCAAGTGATATGAGAAATAGGAGAGAAGAAAGAGTTCATGGCAAATGGTCTCAATTCTTTTTTCTGTAAAATACAAGGCAATCAAGGTTCTCAGCTAAGAGGGTGAAGGAAGGGGGAGCCATGGGAGGTTTAAAGAGGGATGGAAGAGCTACTGTGGAACAGGGGATAGTGAGCTGATAAGGCACAGTAAGGTTGCTGGCAGCAGTGAGGACTTGATGCAGGTGTAAGTAACCTAAATTTGTAGCGGATCCAGTCAGAATGGTTGCATGACTTCACCTTTGTTCAGCAGCATGTGTGTAGGGGTGAAGGTGGAAGATGGTAGGAGTAATTCAAGGCTGAGGATTGGCAAGGCACAACTGAAGGTAGGATAAGGGGGCCAAGGTCTCAAAAGAGAAGAGTGGCGTGCATCTGAACTCATTCACCAAGGGGAAAATAGGATGGCTAGTGCAGGGGTAATGGCCAGGGAAAGAAGTGAAAGGTTGAGGAGTTGGAGGTCATGGTGTGGATGAAGAGTAGGGTTTGGTTAGGGAAGGCAAAGAAAGAGGTGGAAAGTCAATAAATTAGGGTTAGATAATGGGATTTCAGAATTCGGTTTTTTTGTTGTTTTTGTTTTTGTTTTTGTTTTTTTTTTGCAGGGCAATGAGGGTTAAGTGACTTGCCCAGGGTCACACAGCTAGTAAGTGTCAAATGTCTGAGGCTGGATTTAAACTCAGGTCCTTCTGAATCCAGGGCCAGTGTTTTATCCACTGCACTTCCTAGCTGACCCCTCAGAATTCTTTAACATGGAGGTAGCACATTTGTGGGTGATGAAAAGATCAGGGTCATGATTATCTTTGTGTGTGGCTGAGGTAGAGTGGAGGAATAGCTCAAAGGAGGAAGAACTGAATGGTTAGGGCATTTACATAAGAGTCAGTATGTAAGTTGAAGTTCCCTAGTATGAGAGAAGTTGGGAAAGAAAAACTGAGCTAAGTACTGATTACTAACAATATTTTTGTACTGATTATCTTGGGTTTTGCAGATATACAATCATGCCATTTGAAAATAGAAATATTAACTTATGATTCTTGTTCCTTTCATTTTTTTCTGCTTTATGCTACTGTTAAGATTTCTAAAACTACGTTAAGTAGAAGCATTAATTCATATGCGAGCGTATGGGCTAAAGAGTCCTTCTAGTTGTATTGTTAGTTTGTGGATTGGGGAAAGGCTAAAAATATGGAATGTCAATGAAATGGGATTATTATACCATAAGAATCAATTAGTATTGAACTCATTACAGTAGGAAGGGGCATGACTTAGAGGTCTATAGACAATAAGGTACCAGGATTTTGACTGAGTGAAAGATGTAGATTATATGGTTCTCATAGGAGAAGAGGTTACTGAATGAAGAAGGTAGCGGGGAGAACCTGGAAGGGGTAATTAGAAACAAGGAATATTCCAACTTCCTATATTGATCGCTGAGTTGAGGGAAATGAGTAAAGGCCAGTACTGGAAGGGGTGGCCAGGGAGGCTGTCACTGGGGGGAGTCAGGTCTCAGTGATTCCTAGAAGATGGAAGGAATGGGAGAGTCAAAGATTTAAGAGAAGTTTGTTACCTGTGGAACAGGCCAGAGGGCACAATAGAAGGGGTGGGTAGCCTTTGGTTGGGAATAAGGGTTGAAGGGGATGAGAATAAAGAGTCAGGGCGTTAATGAGGAATGGGATTTGGATGGTGACCTATAAGGGTTCAGAATCACTGGTACGTGTAGGGTATGGCAAGGTACAAATATTCATCATTAAATTATTAGTCATAAAAATATTCATCACTGCATAGAAGGTGCCACACCTCTTTCCAGAGGAGGCTAGAGATCAAGCAGGAGACAAGGAATTCAGAGAAACATGAGAAAACTTATATGAACTAGTAAGCAAAGTAAGCAGAACCAGGAAAACATTATGTAACTACAAAAATGTAAATGTAAATAGAAAGAATGAAATGAACCTGAATTCTGTATAATTGTAATGACCAAGGTTGGTCCTGAACAAAAAAAATTGAGACTCTCTCCTTTTATTTGAAACGTAGGAGACAATGAGTGTGGAATTCTGCCTGTGCTGTCAGAAATGGTCACTGTGTCAGTTGGTTTTGCTGAACTGTTTCTTTTTCTTCTTTTTCTCTTTGTTTTATAAGCATCATGACAGTGCAAGATTTGTAAGACAAGATGATGAAATTTCCCATGAAATAATATTATGTGTTCTCTCTGGGCACTTGTTGAACCTTGGAAAACTGTTTCTCTTGTCTCTGGAGAGAATCCATAAGTCATTCTTCTATTTAGCTGCAATTTCTTGTGTCTTCTGATTTCGTTTACAGGGACAATGACAGTATCAATAATGGTTCAATTCCCCCAACAGTATATCAAGTTGAGACAATCACTTCACAGCACAGTTAAGTTCATGTTTATGGAAGGGCTAAGGACTGTACCATTCCTAGATCTCCCTTCCTCCTTTTCTCTGCCAGCATCAGCACAGAAGCAGAAGACCACATGAGAGTAAGGGCCACGTCATATTTTGATTTGTTTCAGGGGTTGCCATGGCCAAAGAAGTTAGCATCGAGTGACCAGCCTAGGGCAAGAGGCCTCTTCCCACTTGGCTAGCATGGTCTTCGGAAAGGACATACCATCTGTTGTTAGAGCCACTCCTGAGACCTTTCCAGCTTGGTAGAAACTGCCAATCTTTACAATCCACACTAGCATAACCTTTGAAAACCTAAACTCTCCTCTCTGCCTCAGTGAAGCACAGGAGGACGACTTTGGTGGAGGAGTTAATGACTTACATTTTTGTAGGGGAAAAAAGTCTGTTATTCCTGTTTTTCTCAGTTATCCGTGCTTGAGGAATCCTTCTGCTGGGGACCAATAAGCACAATCCTTTACCTGGAGGCTTCTACTGAAATTTCAGGCATAATACTCAAGAAAAAACAATAATCAATCACAGCAAAGCTGGCTTTATATTTACAAATTTATTAAATGATGGCAAAATCACAGCTGGCCTTTAAAAAATAAAACTAAATTGAAGACGGCTCTAGTAATCACCAGTAGGAAAACATACAAACTGTTCATCCTGTCCTTTAAAGCCTTCCACAACCAGCCTCTATTTTTCCAGACATTTCCTATTTCTCCCCCTTCATTTACTCTATATTTAGTAAAATTGGCCTACAAGCTGTTCCTCGAACTAGGTTTACTATCTCCCACTGCCATGCCTTTATGTAGGTTGTCCCTTATGCTGGGGAATGCACTTCTTTCTCCACTCTTCCTTTTAAGAGAATCTCTAACTTTTTTCAGAGGTTCAAGAGCCACCTCCTAAAAGAAGTATTTGTTGACCTGAATTGAATTGAGTTATTAGAGAATAAAGACAATAATGATACCAAGATCAATGGCCTAGGATATGTGAATAGCAACATGGTAAACTTACCACTCTCCACAAACCTATACAACCTTCTTAAATTTCCAAACATTATATCTTAAATCTCTACCAGGTGGAGATTAGAACTAAATGAATGGGGGGGGCAGCTAGGTGACATAGTGGATAGAGCACCGGCCCTGGATTCAGGAGGACCTGAGTTCAAATCCAGCCTCAGACACTTGACACTTACTAGCTGTGTGACCCTGGGAAAGCCACTTAACACTCACTGCCCTGGAAAAAAAAAAAGAGGGCAGCTAGGTGGAGCAGTGGTAAAAGCACTGGCCTTGGATTCAGGAGGATCTGAGTTCAAATCCAGCCTCAGACACTTGACACTTACTAGCTGTGTGACCTTAGGCAAGTCACTTAGCCCTCATTGCCCCACCAAAAAAAAAAAGAGAACTAAATGAACATAATTAGGGCTGAACCCCTAAAAATATAGGTTAGGCAAGAGTAGGGTCCTGTTAAGGGTTAAAATTCTAGCTAGTCTGTCTAAAATATCCAATGAGTGGTCGCCAATAAATTATAAGCTTTAGCAAGAGTTAGACTTTTAAGCATTTATTAAGGAGAATAAGAGTTTGGTAAAGAGAGAAGAAAAGGCCTAGATTCCTATCTATTAAAGGGAGAGCACATTTCTAGCTCCGCTCTTCACCAGAGGCCAAAGGAAAGAGCCCGAGAAAGAGCCCCTGTCTCTTCCTTCTTCCTCCCACAAGCAGACGTCACTTCCTGACACCAAAGAAAAGACTCCTGGTCTTGCCCTCAAAGACCTTCGCTTCATGGGTGGAACTCTTCTACAGTAAGTCTCCAGCAGGTGGCATCATTCCAATCGTTACAGTCCGAATCTGAGAATCAAACTAGGATCTTTCTGCTCAGTGGCCCTCTCTGTTCCTGTCCCACAGGAATCTACAACTGTGAACACAAACTGAGTCACAGGACAGACCTAAGGTTGGGACTACTCACATATGCAGTAACTCTACCCAAACACCTCTACCACCCACCCCACCTATGGTGGAAAAAATATCCCCATGTTCTATTCTATGCAGGCTAGTATTCCCTTTTTAAAAAAAACAAACAAAAAAACTGTCCTTGAGATTAATTGGTTTAGGGGACTAAAGCTCAGGCTGACCACAGACCAGCAGCATGATTAACAAGAACAGAATAACACCTCTCACTGAACTCAAAGCTGCATCCTCAAGTAATGTCCTTTCCCTGCCCTGTGAGTTGCTTCCTTTTTGTTAATTGTTTGACAGGCAATTGTCAGTTTTGTCCCAATCACAGACCTGAGCTATGAGATCAGCCTGGTCAGTTCTGACCTATAACCGTACTCTGCAGTAAGCACTAGACACTGACTCTGCCCAGTGGTGTGAAAGAAAGGAAGATAATCAAGTGAGGAACTGGGTTGGCCCAACCTGTGAACACAGGCTGCTGCAGAGGACCAGAGGAAAAGGCATTTGGAAACCCAGAGAGGTCCAGCTCTGTCCCCTGGAGGTTACTAAGGGCAAGGACCAGGTTGGGAAATCTCATGTCTTGTAAAGAGAGGAGAGACTGAGATAGTCTTGTAGTCCAGACTTGGAGATAGAAACTAAGGCACAAATACCAAAGATAACAAGAGAAAGGGCCCTAATTTAAGTTTGGTATATGGATAAACCATCAGAGAAGGAAAAATCAGCAAAATTGCACAAAGAAATCCAAGTATGATTAGCAAATATTCTAATAGAAAGAAAAGTGAACCAATAGTGCCCAATGAAATACAGAATTCTGCGCACCCCACTCCCTAGAAATCATGGACAACAAGAATCTTAGAACGGCTAAAAAGATAAAATTAGAGCTTCCAGTGCAGAAAGTAAAATGCTCAATGCAGAATTTTAAGACCTAATCAGCAAAGTAGGAAAAAAAAAAGAATCAGAATTTGAGAGTTGCAAGGGACCTCACCAACCATCCCCTAAGTGAAGGAGTGGCTGTCCAGTCTCTGCTTAAAGACCTACATGCAGAAGAAACCCACCACAATTCTCTAGGAATCCAGGTTAGAGAATCCCTCTTACAAGGTGAGAGATTACTAGATTTGGAACATGACACCACCAAAACAGGGGATACTTTGGCAGAAGATAAACCCAGGGAAACAATTTATTTTGTTTTGTTTTTGTTTTTTTGGTGAGGCAATTGGGGTTAAGTGACTTGCCCAGGGTCACACAGCTAGTGTTAAGTGTCTGAGGCCGGACTTGAACTCAGGTACTCCTGAATTCAGGGCCGGTTGCTTTATCCACTGCGCCATCTAGCTGCCCCCCCAGGGAAACAATTTAAAAGCACACTAAGCATCCTAGCTTAGACCCACACTAAGTTTTCTGGGACCACCTCATATACAAGTCAAAACAACTGACCTTGAAGAGAGTGTACATGGAGATAATTTAAGGGTTATAGCTGTCTCAGGAGGACATGATTTAAAAAACACCCACATATAACGCAGAAAATAATATAGGAAAATTGTCCAGAACTCCTAAATATATACAACAAAACACAGACCAAAAGAATCTACAGTGAGAGGTAAGAGGAAAAACAAACGTGCTTCAAAACCCCCAAACATGGACTAGTTAAACTGAACAATTTCAAAGATACATTACTAACCAATAATGAAACATAACTAATTACATGTATGTAACTCCTTATTCACAGTGCTTGACACAAATGATTGTGAAGCATGCAACGTGTCCAGATTACATGAAGCTTCACATTTTAACTATTCCTATAGACCTATTTTTCAACCTGGCCAACCAAACTCAGTCCACTGTCCAATACAATTATCCCACATTGCATCACTTTCATTAAAAATGTCAATTATATTGAACATTTCTCAGCATGCTATTTGCATCAAAATAACTAGAATAAAAAAGTAGCAAATATTCTCTAGCATCAGTTTCAACATATTGTTACGTATGTAATCATTGTTTAGTGTTTTTCTTTTTTTTTGTTTGTTCGTGGGGCAATGAGGATTAAGTGACTTGCACAGGGTCACATAGCTAGTAAGTGTCAAGTGTCTGAGGCTGGATTTGAACTCAAGTTCTCCTGAATCCAGAGCTGGTGCTTTATCCACTGAACCCCCTAGCTGCCCCATACATATGTAATCAAAGCACCTTGTATTCATTGCTTTAACCACCTGCAAGGCAAAATTGGAAGATTTTACTTTTTGAATTAGTTTATTGCTTTTGTTTTTGTTTTTTAATTTTTGCAGGGCAATGAGGGTTAAGTGACTTGCCCAGGGTCACACAGCTAATTAAGTGTCAAGTGTCTGAGGCTGGATTTGAACTCGGGTACTCCTGAATCCAAGGCCAGTGCTTTATCCACTGCGCCACCTAGCTGCCCTGAATTAGTTTATTGCAAAAAAAATCTTATGACATGTTAACCTTCCCACCATAATATCTGCAAGGCAATCATCCAAAGCTTCTTCGCCTGGTTTGCCAAGTACTATCTCAACCTTATCAATAGTTTCAGGCAGCACCAACATTTCTCTACTGCATGGGGCTTTTAAAAAAAATTGCACTTAGCAATTTTGTAAGCCACCTTAAAGAAAGCAAGCAATCCTTTTGATGTCTCAGGTAAGGTAGTTGTTTTTTTAAGGTTTGGTTTTGCCTAAGAAAAGCAGCACATTTCTTCATAAAAACTCATCTAGTCGACACATTCTGCACATACACTTTCAAAAGGTCATTCCAACGTATTAGATTTTATGCTATTGTTGGCTAAAACATTCAAACACAAATAGTGGTCTTTTCTCTACATCAGTAACAGTATTTCTGAAGCCTAATGATAAATACAGTGGATTATGTTTTCTAGATTTGGTCTATTTTCTGTTTCTATATTTAGACTATATCCAATTTGCTTATAGTCATTCAGTTTTTCCAATGGATTTTTCTCTTCAAACCAGTTACATATTTATTCATTAAGGCATATTTTTCACTTCAAGTTTCAAACAATAACCTAAAATCCTTCTCTGGTTATTTCCATTTTTTAAAAAAAATTAGTTTTTTGGAAACCAGCTTATTATATTATACTTACTAAAATGACATTTGAAAAATACAACAGAGGCAGCTAGGTGGTGCAGTGGATAGAGCACCAGCCCTGGAGTCAGAAGTACCTGAGTTCAAATCCGGCTTCAGACACTTAACACTTACTAGCTGTGTGACCCTGAGCAAGTCACTTAACCCCATTGCCTCACTAAATATATATAACAGATATTACGGTTCTTTTAACTTCCATAGAAGATGAACTCTGAATTTGCACATACACATTCTAGTAAGGGGGCAGCATGTGAACACAACTTGCCTGTATTGTGTGCCCATACCAGCTGTGGTGACAGTGCTACATTGCACCATGAGGGCTCTAAGGCATTGACTCCAACTTGACCTTGTTGGCACATACTTCGTTGTACATTGGGATGAATTCACTGTTAGTCTCTTTTGTTGACTTTGTCATTGAAAAAAGTAGATCTGGGGCAGCTAGATGGCGCAGTGGTAAAGCACCGGCCCTGGATTCAGGAGTACCTGAGTTCAAATCCTGCCTCAGACACTTGACACTTACTAGCTGTGTGACCCTGGGCAAGTCACTTAACCCTCATTGCCCTGCAAAAAACAAAACAAAAAAGAAAAAAGTGGATCTAAGAACCCTGAGGGAGAGGGATGAGGCAGTATGTGCCAGGTGAATCAAACCACTTTGACTACAATTTTCCCTCAGACCCTGGGGGAGACAGTTCAGGACTCTATGCTCAAGAGCTCCAGGAACAGTAATGTCCCCCAGACTACCAGCAAGCTTTGAGGGGAGCAATCCTTGTGGAAAAGGAGGCCCGTTTGACCATCCACCACCAGCACTGACCAATTGCCACTAAGGGGTATACCCATGAATGAATAATAGCGTTCCCTGGCCCCTGCTTCCAAACTCGGCCCCCACCACCTTGTGGGGATGGGACCTGGCAACTGCCTCTGTAGATACTGCACTACTGAAGACCTTGAAAAGACAGTTCTCACTATCAAAGTCCTTGACACTGTCCAATCATTCAAAATCAGAACCCAATGCAGCTTAGTTAATGGACACAACATTAAGGCACATAACTATTTGCTTTGCTACTGCACACTAAGGGCCACAGGGCCTCTCCATCTGACTTGCCCCTGAAATCTCCTACATTTGTTATCTCCTCCTGTTAAAATGGGAGCTGCTTGAGAGGATGGCCTTACTGTTCTATTTACAGACCTCTCTAGCACTTATTCAGTGCTTGGTCCATTGGAAGCACTACCTTTTCCTTCATTCACCTATTTATGCAAGAGCCACACTAGAAAAGATCCAAAGCTTTCAGCCTCTTCCCCACGTCCACTCCCTCCAAGCCCCTGAGTTTAGAAAAATTATATGGGAAAAGGCTGAAGGAGATGAACAAGTTTAGCCTGGAGAAGACTTGGGGAATCTGAAAGCTACTTAAAATATTTCAAGTGCTTGCTCATGGAAAAGAAAATTGACCTTTTTTGATCAGCACTAGAGGACAAAACTAGGAATAATCACTGAAAGTTGCAGAGGTAATAATGGGGGGATGGTTTCAGCAAAACCTGGGAAGACCTATATGAACTGATTCAAAGTGAACTGAGCAGAACTAGGTGAACAATTTATACAATCACAACATCGTAAACATAATTCAACTCTGAAAGACTCAGGAACTCTGATTTCTAATCAATACAAGGACCCACCAGTTCTGGAGGACTCATGATGAAAACACAATATCCCCCTGTAAAAGAGAGCTGAAGAATTTAATGCAGGTGGAAGCTTCTTTTCTTTCCCCTCCCCCCTTTCATTTTCTTTGGACATGGTCAATGTGGAGATTTGTTTGGCATGAATACATAATGGGCTTTGTTTTTCTTGCTTTCTCAGTGAGTGAAACAGGAGGAAGGAGGAAGAGAATTTGGAACTAAAAGTAAAAATAAAATTGAATTAAAAACATTTTTTTCAGAAGTAAAATTAACCTTATCTATAAGAGCATTACCTAACAATCTGAATGATGAAAAAGTGGAGTAGGCAGCACTACCCCAGGAAGGGGGTGTGATATTCCTCAATGATCTACAGAGCCTAGAGGACATCTGCTGGAAATGTTGTGAAGGAGATTTATATTCAACAGGGGTTGGACATGACAGTCTCTCAAGTCTCTGCCAACTCTGAAATTGTGTAATTATCAAATCGGTAGCTTGGAAATTTGAAATGAAGTATTCTCCAAAGGACTTTTTTCAGAAGAGTCATTTCTTAAATTCACCTTCACATCTGGCACCATTTCTGTTGCAAAGCTTGAATTAATGAATCTCAGTGGTCAATTAGGAGACCCTTCCCCTCAATCACAGATGTGGCAATTCCAAGCACAGTGGTAAGAGTCATTGTGGAGGGGGCAACTAGATGGCACAGTGGATAGAGTACTGGCCCTGGATTCAGGAGGACCTGAGTTCAAATCCAGCCTCAAACACTTGACACTTACTAGCTGTGTGACCCTGGGCAAGTCACTTAACCCTCATTGCCCTGTCCAAAAATTAAAAAAAAAAAAAAGAGTCATTGTGGAGAACAATTCCAATGGTATGCCTGAGTATCTGGCTCTAATGACCAATACTTTACCCTCCCAAAGCTGTCATTGCTAAATCATATTTGCTACCAAAATGAAATTCTTGTGCTACAAGAAGTAATGCAAGCGAAACTAAACTAGACCCCAAATTGAAGTCAACATCTGTATAACTGAGAAATACTTCCAAACTCTCATTCTCTTTAAGAAACCCAGTGATTGTCTTTTCAGATGGGTAAGCTGCTAAGGCACCGCTTATGTCTATACAACTTATCTGACAACACATAAATGGGCATGTAATTAATGCAGCTGTTACTTCTGCTGTCAAAGGATAGCACAGAAAATAGGACGGTTTTCCCACCTAACTTGGGGAAATTGTGGCCTTCTGCTTCTCTCAAAGGTTAGAACTAAAAGGTGGTACACTTTTACTAGGCTGCTTATATAATATTTTCATTTTCTAGGAAAAAAATGAGCTTTTCAAAAACGTTATTGGTTTTTTAATATAACTGTAAAGAGATGCACCACACCTCTTTTATCAAGCCAACAGCAAACAAAAGTAACCTACCAGGAATCTATCAGTAAATGCCACAGCCAAACATCTATATGATACATTTTGTTCCCAATCATCTGTCATTTTTACAGCAAATTCCCCAAAATATATGTTCCAGCACAGGGCCAAGAGCTGGACTCCCAAGCTGTTGTGAGGTTCTCACATTCCTGGCAACCGGATTTCCCCTTCTTTTCCTTTTCTTTTGCTGTATTAGTTGCATAATGATGAAGATGAAAGACTATGGCTGAGACTCTGCCTGAGGGGGATGAAATTGGTTTCTAAGAACTCCCTAATAGTACAGGGCCCCAGAGAAATGTTTCAATACAAACCTTGTCAGGAAGGGTGAGATGGACCAATGTGTACCCAGACCCTTGCTGACTTGCTGAGCTGCAATCATAGGTGTGAAGACTACAGGGGGAGCTGGTTTATCAGAGGGTACGAGAAGGGTGAATCTCACATTATGAATCACACATTCAGTTCCCAGCCGCTGGCTGTAAAATTGGTTACTTCCTCGGAGAATGTTACATGAGACCCAAAGGTGAGCATTTCTCAAAGCATTGCCCTTTGAAAGCTGTGTGAGGAATTGGAGAGATCCCGCCTCAGGCCCAGTTCGGGGTGGGGGTGGGGGTGGGGGCAAATACTTGTGGCCCCTTCTAGAATCCTGAGGCCTCAGGCTTCCCTAAAAGAGCTACTGGGGAGCAGCTGCCTGGTCTTGACACCATTCACTTGCTTTTGGCACTGCAGGGGTCTCAAGTGCTCCAGGCCCTTCCCTGATTCCCTGGGGAAGATGCTCACTTCTGTACAGCAAAGAATATGCCAAAGAAGCAACATGAACAAATCCTAGGCAAGCTTCCCAAAGGGAACATGACAGCATTTATTCATATGTCATTTGCCTGACTGTCTCCATCTCATGTCACCTAAGCAAATACAAACCCTGTGTGTGGGGTACAGGTGCCTTCAATACCCCCTCAAGTTCTATTTTTTTTGCTCTTTGGTTCTCTCAGTGTAACTGTATTTTCTTTCTTTCTTTCTTTCTTTTTTTGGTGAGCCATTTGGGGTTAAGTGACTTGCCCAGGGTCACACAGCTAAAAGATAAGTGCTGCTCCATCACTGCAGGGAAGAACAGGCATTCTGGATCAGACAATGAGAATTTTTAGCCCAAAACTGTTTCTATCCCTGTGAGGAAATTGCTCTGCTTTTTAATATCCTACTATTCTGAAAGCAAGAGGGAGAGTAAGCACCACTATGAAAAGCACTCAAAGATCCAGCATACTCAAAGGGAGAAGTTTCAAATCTATCAACCTTTCTAGAAAAGTAGGAATCTCCACTTTAGAATATGATAACTTCTAAAAGGAATTTCCATTTCCATTTTGAAAGGTGAAAGAAGAGAGAATTATTTCTTTTAACTTTAAATTCCTTAACACACGATTAGAACAGACTCATAAGACTTTAATAACACTTGATTTGGATTTTTGTTTTTTTTTTTAAAAACTTCAGAAGGAAGGACTTTTACATAACAACATACTTGTAAACACAAAAAATACATCTGATTCTTGATAGGAACAGAGAGAGACAAACTTTCACATCAGACTAAGCAACGTGGAGGCAGGGAAGTGTTTTTTCCTCTGTGCAACTTGAGATCCCATTAGGAAATGTGATGGATCCTTTGTCCTCTGTGCAAATTTCAGAGCCACCACATTCTGGGTTCAGCTACAAGAGGCTCTCATTTATTACTGCCGATGATAAAATGCCACAGACAAGAGAAAAGCACATTTGAAAGGAACTCCTGGTCTTTCTGACTTCCTGGCATCCCCAGTGCTCCCAGCTCTGCCAACTTTTTTATGTTCCCCGCTGGGGAGGCCAATCGTCTGGGAGGATGCAGGCACACTAGCAACTTGGCTTTGTTTGGAATCCTGTTTTTAAAAAGCCAGTCTTCAAGCTGTGACAAAGACTGGAACTTGTTTCTTTAAGGCACAGTTAGTCCAAAGCAAGGTCACTGAGGCTTGAGATCATTTATAAATGTTTCAAGCCATGGAACTGTATTCATATTAATTAAGCCAACATCTACTTGGAGCTGTAAACTTTCAGGTTTTGCTTGACTGACTGCAAAGAAGTGAATTTTCTCCACAGAAATATTTGCTAAATAAGGTCCTACTTCCCAGGCCTACTTAGGCAGAGTTACGGGGGAAGGACAAGAGGGAAGAAAGCATTTAGGAGAACAGGCCAGCACCTTTGTCACATCCACCTGGGATGTCACCTTGAACAAAGTTCACAACAAATGACACCAACAGAAAGATGGAGAAGATAACTGCTCCCGTTGCAATCACACCATCTCCATCTTCAGCCACAGAAGGACCAGGCTATTTCTCTATTGGCTTGGTAACATTCTTCCATCTTCCATTTACTAAATGAAATGATTTTCTGAGGTCAGATTCCACAGAAGCAAACTGGCATTTTCTCTCACACAGCCTAAGCATTTAGTTTGATCTTTTATAGCAACTGTAGTTAACAACAAGTAGGAAAATCGTACATGCTCCATTAAAATGTTGTTTAATTCTTTGTCTCACACAATTACCAGAATCTTACTGGCCAAGAAATAGCAGCTCAAAAATAAAAACCATCTTAAAAATCCCTAAGTACATCATATATTCATAATTTAAAGTCATAGCTTTAAAGGCCACTGCCCATCAGCTCATTAAATGTACAATCAAGTTTCCAAAACTACTGCTTTTCAATTCAATGAAGAGTTATGGCCAGCTGGCTGAGAAGATTGTCCTTTGCATCTGGCTTTGGTCTCTTCTTTGTTCTGGTCCTGCTCGGCATCAAAAATGACACTAACCCCAAAGTAAGCCCACGTCCTTTAAGCAAGCAAGGACTCTTCTCCAAGACAATGTCCAACGTGCTGGCTCCCCTGAGGCCGAGAACACACCAAGCACTGCTCTGACTCAACTTCCTCCGAGTGGTGACCACTGCCAGCAGTGGACAAACTGCGAAGGAATCGAAGAAAAAGCGGCCAGGTCAGAAATGAGTTAGGTGAATGGGAGTCTCCCTTCCAAGGAGGTGCAGTGATTCCAGCCATGGCTTCTGTGGGGTTCTCCACACAGGGTCTACAGCCTGGGATTTCAGAACGTACTCTCCAGCAGGCAGTGGCACCCACACCCAGTGGGACACACCTCCTGGGTGCGAAACCACTCCATCATGTGGCTGGTGTGCCCGCCATGACCACAGGTCAGGCAGAAGTTGGAGGAGCCTCTCACCGCCACATGGCAGATGGCGCACTGGAACGTGAAGCCCTTGCAGATGGCACACTGAGTTCCACGGACCTCACTCCGGCAGTGACTGCAGTACACACCAAACTCTGGAGATGGTATCAGATAGAGAGAAAAAGCGAAGTAACAATGTTAGCTTTTTGCTTGCTCACTTGTTTGGTCAGTTCAGATCTGTGATTTCACTGGTACAGGGAACTTTCAGGGGAAAGGGTCCTCTGCCAATGCAGATCTGCACCTCAGCCTGCCAGGGGCCTAGAGCACTGACAGGTAAAGTGATTTTCCTGGAGTGTTTCAGAAGCAGGATTTGAACCTAGGTGTTCCTTGACTCCAAAGCCGGCTCTCTGTCCGTCACCCTGGCTGTATCCAGGATTAGTTCTCATGAAAAGGAAACACATCATTGGAGAACTGGCATATGCTTACCTGAGAACTCCATTAACACTTCAGATAACAAATCTGATTAGTATTTTGAATTGTTTTCAGCTCTTTTTGTTAGTCAATCAAATGAACAATGTTCTTTAAAATGTTGCTAATTATAATCACTATTTGAACAAACAAAAGACTTCTCTGCCCACTAGTACTTTCTAATAAACCAAAACTGAATAGTGACCAAGTGCCCCCAAATTTTCATAAGCTCAATGAAGAGACTTTAAAAATGTTAAAGCTCAGCTTAAAAATGAGAGACTGAACACTTATTCTGGGATTTAAGCACTGAGCAATTTAAATTAGAGGAACCTATCAGATACTGAAGAGGAGAAGACTGAAATTCATATCACTCACCAATTCCCTTATGAGGATCAGGAGGGCAGGACACAAACTTTAAAACTTCAGCTCGTTTCTCTCTCAGACCCCAACGATAAAGGATTTCTCCATAACATTTCTTAAAATCATCAAACTGCTGAGTGTTGGCAGGATCCAAGAGCCTGAAGAAAATTCATAAATTCTTCTGTTGCCCCCCCCCCCCATAAAAAGGACTAAAAGACTAAGTCAGTGTCCTTGGCCCACAACGGTCAAAGAGCCTTTTGAATATAAATCAGTGTTTTCCCTGAGTTATAGGACAGGGACAGGGAGAAAGGTATTTAATAAGGTCCCATAAATGGTGAGTCTTCTGTTCTCTGAGGAAAAACATGCCAAGTAGAATCTTTAATATTCACACGTATCAGAGAAGCCACACAGCCCTCCACAGTAAAGCTGCTGAATGTCCCTCTCTCAGAGTGAGGACCCTGATTTTAGGAAATGTGGGGGTTCCATAAAAGTGTAAATCGGATCACAGGCTCCAGTCATCTCCAATTAGCAGAGGACTGCTTTTCTGACATGATGGATGACATTTAGGTGCTCAGGACTTAGATAGCAGACGGCAATAGCAAAACACACTTGCAACAACAGAGTACAACTGTTTGAAGGCCTTGGGAACCAGAGAAAAGCAGAGCTCTCAACAGAGATGGACTACCTTTTATTCTTGTCATGCTGGTCTCGTTCTCGCTCACGAGGGTCACTGTAGGTCAAACTCCCATAGCGCAATTCATCGGGTGAGGACTCTCCCCAGGGTGAAGATGCATGCTCTGTTTCCCTACCCACTTTAGAGAAGTGAAAAAGAAAAGGGATGATGACTGTCTGAAAACCGGTTCATTAATACAGTAGGTCTAATCCACCACACGCACAGGGTGGGGAAGTCAGAGACCTACCATTAAAGAACTACCCCATCTCTGCCTTGGTTTTCCCACTGACAACCTTACAACCATAAAAACAAGCACACCTACTTGTCTACAACTCTATATGGCTCCCTGTCTTCTAGTTTTCCTCACTGGAAGAGGTCATTTACAGGTGAGCTGGGGGGAGCCGCAGATGAAAACAGGGTAGGTGGAGGGCATAGGTTAGGGTTGTTGAATTAAAAGCTGGAAAAGCCTCATTACACATTTTTTATGTGATTGATGCAGACGCAAGGAACAACCACCTGCCAAGAAGTCTCTCTGTAAAGAAACTTAATTTAGAGAGACAAACATCTCAAGCCTATACACGCACTGCAACATGGCTTTCATTATTCATTATTTTAAAAGGACTTTTATTGTAGATGAATTCTAGGAGGAAATGAAATGCACAACGAGCAACACGATGAAGATTCCAATCAAATAAAGGTTACGTATTAATAATTTTGCACATGCCCTTTCTAATGCTGGAAATATAGCTCTGTTTAGATTATTTACATACCTACCTATATTCCATCCACCCGTGTTGAGTCCCGGGTCTGACATACTTGAGCAAGAACCAGAGGAAGTAAAGCTAGGCTGCCAGGATGGAAGATAACAACAAAACATTAATGGGATAGCAAAGGCACCATCCCTGTGCTTAATATCATTTGGTAAAAATAAGCACTAACCTAAAAAAAAAGCACTAACCGGGAACTCATTCTACTCACATATCGGCTGTGGGACACGAGGTTGGAGGGACGATTAGGAAAGGGTCCAAAGGGGTTCAGTATTCCCTGTGGCCTGGACTGTGCTTCAAACACACTGCAAAGCATGGCCAGTGTCTGGACATCCCGGAGTTGACAATAATGGGCCAGCCTAGGGAAAGGAGGAAGAGATAATGAACCAAGACACGGGTTGAAAAAAAGGTTAACTATAACAATCTCAGAGATTTTTGGCAAGAGATGAATTCAATCTCATGAATTTTCCCATCAGTTAAAAGAGATTCTGATTTTAAACTCAATGGCAAGAACTAAGGCTTTCCATAGGTCAAATGGCTTGCTTTCTTTTTGATCTGGCTAAATATGGAATAGAATATAGTGCTATCCAGGGTGACCAATGACTCAGGTATCGTCCTGATGGGTTCTATCTAGCTTTCCATTCATATTTCCAAAATTCTAGTGTTTCCTATTCAAACGTAAAGCACAGTTACTAGTGCAGACTTGAGATGTCTGAAAGTCATGATCTTTTGGTAAACATTTATTTTGAGGCAGACAAGTGCTTCCCTCTGGTTTCCTATTATTTTCATCACAGGACCTACTCTAAAGCAATCGAGAAGCTGGCTGAAGGGGAACCCAGAAGCTCTTTGGGCTCAACGAGCTTTAAAGAAGCCCTGGGGCAGAGCTCTAAGTCTATCCTATTAGGAAAGAGCAAAAACTGTGTTACCAACTTGCTCTAACACTGGCATGTTAAAAGGAAAAAACATAAGGGCCTTGCTCTGAGAATAAATCATTACAGCAGGGCTACCTTACAGGGCTTGGCCCTTTATAATTTACAGAGTTCTCACACATATGATCTAAGTTTAACAGAAGGATCGTAAGATAGACAGAGTAGGTTTTACAAGAGGCCATCAAAAACAGGTATTAGTCTAGAGTCTGTTCTCAGTTAGGTAAAGCAAGACGTGGCCCATAGGAATGGAGAGAATCTCTTCACAATGCTGAGGAGTCAGCTTGTCTTGTTGGGGAGCCTATCCAGGAAAAATTATATGGCTAAGTCTTATCAAATCTCCATTTTATAAGATTAAAGTGCCATGAACTTAATGCAGACTTGATGGTCTCAAGCAACCGGACTGACCATCAAAGAGCAAACTTGAGAAAGGAGCAGCAAACAGTGACTCCCAAAGCAATTTTCCATTATGAAAATAGCAGCTTAGCAGTTCTATACAATGGAACTTTCTACTTCAAGAGGACTCACGTCTACATTATTAGGATAAGGTAGTCAAAGAGCCAAACAAAAATCTTCAAAGTCTATGTGTGTATGAGGAAGAGTTTCTTAATAAAGAAACAGACTTTATTCTATACCTTCTTCTTAACCCATGTCATGGAAACCAGATGAATGTTTTAATGAATAGATTTCAACCCCATTACAACCCTTTAACTTCCCACAGCCCTTAGCCTTTGAAAACCCACAGTGGGGGCAGCTAGATGGCACAGTGGTTAAAGTGCTGGCCCTGGATTCAGGAGTACCTGAGTTCAAATCTAGCCTCAGACACTTGACATTTACTAGCTGTGTGACCCTGGGCAAGTCACTTAACCCCCAATGCCCCGCAAAAAAAAAAAAGAAAAGAAAGAAAAAAAAAAGAAAACCCACAGGGACTCCAACAGTTGCCGCCCAAATGGATGTCGGGCCCATGGTGTCTCCAAATCTGGATCAGACTTTGGACCAAGGCAAAGGTCGGTAGCTACCGTAGCCAGAGACCAAACCTGGAAAGACCAAAGAGAGACATTTACATATACCCAAGTGAGGATAAGACCAGAGGCAGTGAAATAAAACTCACCTACTTCACAAGGATATGCAAGTAGTTTAATTAACCCTCATTACCCAAGACGAGGTTAGAGAATTCAGTACTCCCCAAAAAAGCCCATTACATGTGATTTTGCCTGGCCTTATACCATTTAAGACATCTGTCGGTGACTTGGGTAAAAGCTTAGATGATATGCTTATCAAACTGGCAGCTAACGCAAAGCTAGGAGGAAGATCTGGCTAACCTACAGCCTTCAGAAAGTTTGCCGCGCTGGGCCACTGAATAAGATAATATGTCATTTTGATTAAAAGGATTAACTTCACAAGTAGAAGATAGAGGAGAGACGGCCAGACCACAGTGCTTCAACATGGCTGTGTCCCCAGTGTGTGATGGAAACTGAGCAGGTCAATACTGTCAAGCTGAGGTTACACATAGAGAGGCAGAAAGTCCAGGAATAAAGAGGGTGGAGGCCTGCTTCCCTCAGCCCTGGGGTATGATGGTTAGCTTTGGGTACTACATTCAGGAAAGATGCTAGAAAGAAGAGCCTCCAGATGGCAGTGGACAGGATGAAGGGCTATGAACTCATACCACATAAGCATTAGCTCAAAGACCTGGGCATGTTTAGCTTGGAGAAGAGAAGACATGGGGCAGGGGTTCTTAAGCTGGGCTCTGTGAACTTCTTTTTTTTAATAAACATTTTGATAAATATATTTCGATAGAATTGGCTTCCTTTGGGGCAGCTAGATGGCACAGTGAACAGTGCACTGGCCCTGGAGTCACGAGGATATGAGTTCCTGAGCTCAAATCTTACCTCAGACATGATACTTACTAGCTGTGTGACCCTGGGCAAGTCACTTAACCCTGACTGCCTTGCAAAAAAAAAAAAGGGGGTGTGTGTTGGGAATTGGGAACCTACTGCCTTCCAAAGCATCCCATTTTGTCATATTACTACAATGTATGTTATTTTCTTTATAACAACTGATCTGCTCTCCAAAATTTGGACCCATTGTTTCTAATTCTGTATGACTTCTTCTTACCTAATTTTTTTTACTTTAAATAAAAATGGTTATTAAAAATGGCCTTCCTTTATGATAGTCAATGTATTTCATACACTGAATGACATTACTCTAAGAAGGGGTCCATAGGCTTTCCCAGGCTGCCAAAGTTGGACAAGATAGAAAAAAATTCTAAGCTACCTTTAATTTAGGAATAAAATGACAGATGTCTTTAAAAAAATTTAAATAAAGGGCTATCAAGTGGAAGAGAGATCAGATTTGTTTAGTATGGCCCTAGAAAAAAGAACCAGGAACAGTGAGAGGAAGTTAGAGAAAGGCAAATTTGGAACACTTAGAGCTATCTTCAAGTGACCTCAGAAGTTAGCTGGTTCTACCTCACTGTGGAAAGAAAGGCTTATCAACTACTTGGTGTGAATCCTGTAAGGTCACTGAAGTCTCTTCCAAAAGTCAGAGTCTGGGATTCTTTTCTACACTCTCCCTGCTGCCTCTTTTGGTCCCTTAGGTTATCTGGAAAGAAAAGGAACCTCCAGATTCCTCTTTTGGAAGCCTTGCTAGTTCATCTTTCCTTTTGAAATGTAGGTTGTCTTCACTGCATTCATTTCGCTTCACCAATTTGGGTGTCATCCTTGTGCAGGGGCCATGCTAATCTTCTCTGTATCACTCTAATTTTTAGCATATGTGCTGCCGAAGCGAGCACTACTGCATTCATTTCAAAGTAGGAATCTTGAAGAACTCTGCTGTAGTACTTTTACACAACCTATTCTCTTACTCTGAAGTGGAGGGATTGCGATTTCCTTTTTACTGACATCAAGCTGAGAGCGTGCCTCCATCACTGTTAGCTTAGGGAGCTTAGGTAATAACACGTGACTCCATTGCTATTGAGTGGAAATGACAAAGTTTCTGCCCTCAAGGAGTATATTTTGTAAACATACTATAATTATTTATATGTGGACATACTGTATCTCCCTTGCAGAATCTAAGTTCCTTGAGGGCAGGGACTATATCACTTTTGCATTTGTAACCCCAGCAACTAGGACAGTGCCTGACACATTTATTGATTAATTGATGATCAAATACATAAAACAGTAAACAATGCCTCAGTTTATGTAACTTGAATTATAGATATGTAAACAAGAATTACAGAAACTGTCATTTGCTGAAGAGAAAATGAGATGGGGAGGCGGTCTTTTTGCACTCACCTACCAGATCCCTGATACTCATTCCACTTAACTAACACTTGGCTGGAAAGAGGCAGTTATTCTAAGAGAACATGCATTTCTGTTGGTTCACTAACATCAGCTCCTCATTTTTGGTAACTGCCTAATAGATTTTTAATTTAAATTTTTTTTTTTGGTGGGGCAATGAGGGTTAAGTGACTTGCCTAGGGTCACACAGCTAGTAAGTATCAAGTGTCTGAGGCTGGATTTGAACTCAGGTCCTCCTGAATCCAGGGCCAGGGCTTTATCCACTGTAGCACCTAGCTGCCCCTTAATAGATTTTTGGCAGCAAATTTAGTTGCTGGATTTTGCTATGAATGGTCTTGAACCACTAATAAACTCAGGGGAAACATGCCCTGAAGTCCTCCATCAGAAATAGTGACACAGTTTAGTTCTGTAGATCCTTGCTGAGCAAAAAGCATATGCTACTGATCCAACCATTCGGGAGAGCAATTTGGAACTATGCCCAAAGGGCTATGGGGCTGTGCATAGCCTTTGACCCAGTAAACACTAATACTAGGTCTGTATCCCAAAGAGATCATAAAAAAGGGTAAAGGACCCACATGTACAAAAATATTTGTAACAGATCTCTCAGATTTGGAAACTGAGGAGATGCCCATCAATTAGGGAATGACTGAACAAGTTGTGATATATGAATGTAATGGAATACTATTGTGCTGTAAGAAATGATGAGCAGGCAGATTTCAGAAAAACCCGATGCTGTGGAAGTGAGCAGAACCAGGAGAACATTGTACACAGTAATAGCAACATTGTGTGATGATCAACTGTGAAAGATTTAGCTCTTCTCAGCAATACAATGATCTAAGATAATTTCAAAGGACTCATGATGGAAAATGTTCTCCAAATCCAGAAAAAAGAAATGTGGAATCTGAATGCAGATTGAACCATACTGCTTCTACTTTTTGTTGTTGTGGTTTTTATTTTTTGAGGTTTTTCCCTTTGTTCTGATTCTTCTTTCACAACAAGACTAATGCACAAACATGTTTAATGTTATTGTACATATATAACCTATATCATATTTCTATCTTGGGGAGGAAGAGAGGAGGAGTGAGGGAGAAAAATTTAGAACTCAAAAATGTTGAAAACTATCTTTTTTTAAAAGTAATAAATACTTTAATTTATAGTTTTGGGTTCCAATTTTCATCCTTCCTTCCCTCCCTTCCTGTTTCCCTCCCTGAGGAGGTAAGCAATCAGATATAGGTTATACATGTACAATTATGTAAAACATTACCATATTAGTCATTTTGTATAAGATAACTTGAATAAAAGAAAAAATGAAAGTGAAAAATAGTATGCTTTATTCTGTATTCCATCAATATCAGTACTTTCTTTGGAGGTGGATAGTATATTTCATCAAGAGTCCTTTGGGATTGTCTTAGATCATTGTATTATCAAGAATAGCTAAGTCATTCCCAGTTCTTCATCAAACAATATTGCTGTCTCTGAACAATGTTCTCTTGGTTCTGCTCACTTCACTATACATCAGTTCATACAAGTCTTTCCAGGCCTTTCTGAAATCATCCTGCTTGTCATTTCTTATAGACCAATAATAGTCCATCACTGTCATACAGCACAGCTTTTTTAGCCATTCCCCAATGGATTCGATTTCCAATTCTTAGCCACCACAAAAAGATTGGCTATAAATATTTTTTGTACAAATAGGTCTTTTTATTTTGGGGGGGATGTCTTTGGGATATAAACCTAGCAGTGGTATTGCTGGATCAAAAGGTATGCACAGTTCTATAGCCCTTTGGGCATAATTCCAAACTGTTCTCCAGAATGGTTGGATCTTTTTACAATTCCACCAACAGTAGATTAGTGTCCCAGCTTTCTCATAGCCCCTCCAACATCCAATATTTTCCATTTTTGTTATATTGAAAACTATCTTTACATGTAACTGGAAAAAAACAAAACACTATTAAGATTGAAAAAAGAAAAAAGAAAGAGTTCACATGGGAGGTAGTCCCTGAATTGTTCTTTGAAAAGATGAAGGAATTAACCTTTTCCCAAATAAAAAATCATTGGGGGGGGGGGAGGCACCTGCTATCTTTAATGTATGGCTTGAGGCATAAATTAAAGGAAGCAAAAAAAAAGATTTTTACAAGTATTTTTACCAACCTGTCATTTCACCAAACTTTATTAAGATAGCTACTAATAGAGACAGAGTAGTTCTATTCTAGAACATTACTGAAAATACTAAGTTGTTAAGAGTCATTCTGCTTCAAAGAAAGACATTCATACCAACAATAAGTCATGGGAGGGGAAATCAAATATATGCTTATCCAAGAATGCTAAGAATCTCTGGGTTTGGATCCTCTTAGAAACAGGTTAAACCCATAATTCCCATCACAAATCCCAAAGAATTAAACAAATTTAGCAGTGTTGGCTAGAAGACTTTGATGTGCTGAATGGGAGATATTAAGGATTTTTTTTTATTTAGAAAAAAAAAATCAGGGTCTCTTGTTTGGAGGAGAGATAAGAAAAAAAGTTAAAGTGAACATGAGTCAGGTGGGAAGTGGCCTGTTCCCCTTACAGCCCAACCCTAATACCATGCAAAAGGGATGTTGTATAAATGACAAGATTCAAAAATAGAACGTTAGTGAAGGACATTCAAGTACAAGATGTTTAACACTGGCCAAGGAAACAACAAAACACTTAGTGCTTGGGAAGGTGCTCAAGTCCTCTGTGTTGGCCTAGGGCCACCAAGAGAGGAGTCTGACACTGCACACTTGAAAATGCCATCCCAGCAGAAATGCAGCCAGAGTGAGCAGCCCATTCCAGGAATAAGGCCCAGCTCTGAGGCACTGCTCTCTCTGCAAGGGGAGTCGGTACCTGCACTAGATCCTTGCGCCCCACAAGCGAGGCAGAGGCAGCATTCTTCTGGCAGGTCTCCTGAATGTCATGGATATTCAGTCTGAAAAACAAGCAGCAAAATGAGTCTTCCCAGACCACCTTCCCAAATGAACCACTGTCAGTTTTAAACAGAGACAGATGGACAAACAGAAATAGATGGAGGTGAAAGGGATCCTAGAAATAATTGAGTCATTTTTCTGTTTTCATGAAGCCTTCTTCTCCTTGCTCTACTGAAGCAAACATCAGCTGGGGCTTCATCCAATGCTGTGGGAAGGGACCTGGCGCCAAAGTATAATAACTCACTATTCTGGGAAGTCAGGAAAGGCTATGTAGCTAGGTACCTATCTTCCAACCAATTTTTCTATGCTTTAACGAAAGCTTTCAAGGGACATAGGAACCATGAAAATGGACTTTGATGAGAACAGTTTGCATATAAAGCCCCAAAGAATGGGTTTTTGACATTCAGAAAAAAGAACTGCAGAAACAAACATGTGTAATGTAACCTTAGAGCAGCTAGGTGGCACCATAGTGGATAGAGTGTTTGGCCTGGAGAAGACTGAGTTAAAATCCAGCCTCAGGCACTTATTAGCTGTGTGACCCTGGACAAGTCACTCAACCCTGTTTGCCTCACTTCCTGATCTGTAAAATGAGCTGGAGAAGGAAATGGCAAACCACTCCAGTATCTTTGCTAAGAAAACTCCAAATGGGGTCACAAAGAGTTGGACACAACTGAAAATGACTGAACAATGATAATAATGCAATCTTTAATTTCCAAGTACACAAAAGACTCCTAGAATTTTCTACTTACATGTAGAGTTCTCCTAGTGATTTGTGGACAGGAAGTAAGCAGGCAATATCCTGGATTATGACTTTTCCAGCTGCTTTGATTGGGCGGTTGCCAGAGTCTGTACCCTCCCGTTTGCTCTTCCATCTCCGTGATTTCTAGGGGAAGAGATGAAAACATGTTAGTGACGGGTCGCCAAGAAAACCAACCTAGAACTGAACAGCTCAATGGGTTCCCTAGTCTACAAAGACCTTCCATTGCAAGCACGCCCATAGCAAGGCAGCGAATTCTGGAAGTAAAATAATGACAACGGCAATGAACTCTTAGTCCAAAAATCCCAGAAAAGGTTGTCAGTGCCTAGTACAGGAGTTTGCAGTTGATAAGTGTTTAATGACTGCATACTGACTTTTCATCTGACTGAAGCTAGAACAAAACAGAGGTAAAGATAGCAAAAAGCCATCCGAAACGAAAGAACCTAAAAACCTCTTTTAGTTCTGTCCATCACTTTAATCAAAGTTCTGTGTTTGAAGTGGCATCCATTTTTCATTCTTTCAGTCAAATCCAATAGCATCTGTTTAAATTTTTCATTAGGGCACAGCAATGTGGGTGTTGCAATCTGATACATGCTGAGCAAAATCACCACTCTTACTAGGTGAGGAGAGAAACTAGGTGGCTGTAAAATGACATAGCCTGAATGATTCCTATTACAATTACTAGTCATCATTTCTACTAGTCGCCTAAGAACGCTAAACATGTCTAGGAAGTAGAGAGACTGTGGCATTGGACATAAAATGCTTCACATGCAATTTCAATGGATCTATCTGTGTGAAATTCTCCTTGCAGTGAGAATGATCAATGTATACTTCCCATCTGGCTTTTTTTCAGCAACATTAATCACGAGATCAAAGCTTTATCATACTCTAGCCCTTGAGGTAAGTAAGGCCATGGTTATTCCCAGGATAGGAGCACTGGGCAAGGAAGTAAACGTACCTCCTGCTGTGGGGATGCCTTCTAGTGCTAACGGACCTTTTCAACCCACACCACTCTATCTGTAACTAAGCTCATCTCAACAAAACCCATCTCTCATTTCTTAAATCACAAGCCAGGTTGAGGTCCTTTTTGACCCAAGGATCTCTCTCCTGAAAGATTCCCTAAAGAAGGTTAATCAATTCTTCTCCTTAAGGGATCATTAAGTGCTACAGAAACACCCTGAGTTATAAACTAAGAACCTGAAGTTAGGTCATGGCAGGTAAATGAAGGAATACCTTGCTTTAAGTACCTGTGAGTTAACATGTAAGTACATTGTCAATTGAGACCTGAATCCAATTTTTCTTAAGGAACATTTTCCACATTTAATCATAAACAGAATTATGCTGCAATGTCAGAGGAAGATTAATTCATAATGGCTAGATAGCCCATCAGTTCTTTCAGCATTTTCCTTAAGCATATCTATGTGCATGCTGATAAAACAAATTAATATTTCAATGATCCAACAATGAAATGCATGCAAGTGGAGAAGTGCCCAAATCCTAAGCAAATTAGTATGTTAAAAGGTAACAGACTGTCAGAATAGGCTGGAGCCAGGCAATGTTGACAGCTAGAACATGCACACACATTATCATGTAATAAATACCATTTGACAATAACACACATCCCAGCATTCATCTACCATTCCTCTGTGCAGTGACCCAAATAGTGCCTAGTTATTTGCTCGTGTTTGCTAAGTCAATTACAAAATGAATAATTAAGCTCATTCTTACTATAATGGTATCCAAACTTCTAATGGCATAGACTGTGCTAGAGGTTATTCTGTCGTGGGAACCAATGAAGTGGCTCAGATGAGGAGTTAGCTTGCTACCATAGCCATAGTGACTGAACATTTCTAAGCAAAAGCAGGGTCTATCTAACAGCATCCCTCTTTCAAAAACTAAATAGTGCTCAGCTTCAGTTAGTCTTCTGTGGTGGATAAGTTTACTAAAAGGCTGTTAAATCAACCTTCCTGGAAGCCAAACCAGGTACTAATATGTATAAATGTAAACATATGTTGAGAAAAATAAAGCACTTAAATATGTGAACGATTCACTCATGCTAATAGTTTAACGATACACTAGGTAGAAATAAATGAGAGTTCCTCATAGAAATGGTTTCTACTATTTTATAAGTAGCAAGTGCTATAGAAAACAACAACATTAACTAATTACATGGCAGCTTTCTGGCATCTTAGTTTTCATCAATAAAAAAGTCATACCTATTAAAACATGGGCTGTATGCAGAAAATATCTCATGTGCAAATATACTGGCCAATACACTGCAAAATGACAGGTGGTAATTACAGCACTAAGCTTGGAGTAACAAGTAGAAGGGTTAAATCTGGGCTGTATCTGTGCTGAGTTCCAATTCCACCTGGTGATGATCTTGGCCTAATTTAATATTCCTTGACTTCAACTGGTATCAGATTCCTCATTTGTTAAATGAAGATAATACAAATTTGCACTAATTACCTTTCCTCCATCCCCAGCTTGTAAAAGTCAAATGAAAATGTAAATGGAAGCTCTCTGTACCACTCTGTAAATGTGAGCTATTACTATTTCTTTACTGGGATTGCTTAAGGAGCTTACAGAACATTAAATGTGAAGGGGTTATATTTCAGACTTAGTTCTGTGGCTTCCACAGGTTGCAACCCAAAATGCTTTGATAACTTTCCGTAGTTACCTACTTTTATTGAATTGGCAGAACCTGAACCTAGGGTTCTGGGGACTTCCTGATTATTCTTTCAGCATCTCAAGTCTTCTGGGGGTTACTTAATTCTGTACCAGAAATGCAGTGCGTTATGGAGGCTTGGAAGACTATATTCAGGGTCTAAACCATAGAGGTAGCTGCCTCCAATAATCAATCTATAGAAGCCACTTTAAGATTCAGTCTTGTAACTCAACAAAAGGATAACTACATAAAGTTTAGAGATGGTTAAGCCTAGATGACTCCATGGGACAAAATATTTATGTATAATATCTGGCTACAAAAAAGAGTCCAAGCTTTTATACAAAGCCAAACAATCTGGAACACCAGATAGGCAAAAGCTATAGTGGGTTAGGGCCCTCTGACCACTAATGGCTGGCTTGAATCTTTTGGCCTCTATTGAATAGTTTGAGCCCTTGCCAGGTGACTAAGCAATTTTCTATGTGCCCTTTATAGTACCTTGGCAGATAAATTAAATATTCCATTTTTGCTTCTCCTAATTGGGTTTCCTCCCTTAATATTTTCTCCCACCACTCTGCAAGTTACTTCTGTAATCCTAGCCATCAGAAGAAAACATGGGTTCCTTACTCGATTCCCTGGGCCTATCCAGCAATGACTATCAACATTTCGTGGAGAGCAGAAGGTCACTGAAGGTCACTGAAGTCACATACCTTGCATTGCTCCAGTCTCATTCTGACAAGCCTAAATGTAAAATATTTCTAATGTTTGATACAGGACCCAGAATCTCTCTTATGATTTTTGGAACAACACATCAGTGGTAGGAAGTACTCCTACCACAGGGATTCAGAGTCAAGGGGAAGACAAATAAAGGGAGACAAAGACAAACTGAAAGACGTGCCAATTACTATGATAACCAACTGAGACCCAATCAGCCATTTTATGCATGTGGAATCAAAGAGTTCACATAATTATGGGGAGGAAAGAAATGGAGTAGGTATTGAGAGAGAGGATTGGTGAAAAAAAACCACTGAATAATGACCAAAAGCCAGCTCACAATTGTACCACCAGATTTAAGCATGTCATTGTCACCTGAGGCAACAGTGATGCCACTAAATGGGTTAAATGTAAAAACATATAGCCCAAGAATAAGCCGCCAACTGCTTCGTAGTAATCCCAATTAACCCTGCACAATCAGCAAAATGGGGCACAACCCAGACTCTTTTCCAGGTTCCTTCAGAACTGTGGAAATTCAGTAACCGGGTTGGCTCAGTAGGGTCCTTTGGTGATGGTGGCTGCATCAGGGATTCTCACTGACAACAGCTAGCATTAGGGTGATTCATTCCACTAGGACTCCTGGTGTCAACTTTCTATGTGAAAATGAATAAGGATTATTCTTCAACTTTTTTGTACACACACACACACACACACACACACACACACACACGCACACACGCACACACGCACACACACACGCACACACACACACACAATCTATACACATACAATGAGGTGTGTGTGGATTGGCCTTAGAGCCCGCAAGAGTTAGGCTCAAATTTCAACTTGGAGGCACACCGGCTATGTGACCTCACGTCCCTCAACCTCTCAGTGCCCCAGACAAGTCTCTAAGATGGAAGTTGTAGAACAGATGCTGATGTGCATCAGGAGCAGGCATTTTCTCATCAGAAACTCCCCACACCAATGAGATCACAAGCCCAGACACACACACATGCACGCATGCACACACACACCCACACCCACGCACACACACCCATGCACACACACCCCCTCTATCCTTGGCACAACTTTCATCAATTTCAATGAGTGGGTGAGAAGAGGCCAGAAGAAGGTAGATAGTCAACAGAAATGAATTTGTTTTAAAAGAATGTCTATAAATAAAGATTTTGTTATAAGAGATGAATGAAAAAAATTCTTCCATTGAAAACTCCCTAAGGAACTGATTGTGATATACCCAGTGCCAGGCAGGGCGTGTGGATATGAACCTCCTCTGAAAGGAGTGAAACTGCTGAGAGAGGAAGTGGCCGACCCCTCTCACACCTTCCTCTGGCTTCCTCTACCCCCAAAGTGGCTTGTTTTGAATCTCTCAGAAACAACATGCATTCAAAGTGAAATCCCAGTTAGCTGAAGTGTTCCAAAGGGGGTCACTTACAAGAAACCCAGAATTGGGGCCCACGTTCAGAAGTCCATTCGGGGTGTCTCTCTTGCAGCACCACTGCTGCCACCATTTGTGCCAACCACCCCATCTCCCACCCCGCCAAGGGGAAAGCACATCCATCTCTCTGGTTCAGAAAGCTACCCAGTCTGTTGTTTGGGTTTCTCAAAGCCAGGCAGGCGGCATTTTATTCTTGGGCCCTCAGATAGGAGACAGGGTTAGTTAAGGAGAGTATTAGCACAGCGCACAGTACCGGGAAGTCGTTAATTGCTTGTATGGACCAACGTCGCCGGGCAGAGCGAGGAGACATCTGTGCATGAAAACGTTACACCCAAGAGGAGGGAAGAAAAACACCAAGAAAATTAAAAAAGAAAAATATAGAGTAAAACGAAACTTCTCCACACATCTGCTGGATCAGAACACATTGTGATTACCATAAAATCACAACTGTACTTGTTGAAAAATAAAAACCTAAGAATTAACAGTACCTCGTTCTTTCACCACCCCACTCCCACCCCAATTCCAAACATGATGTCAGTCATAACCATTATCAGTCAAGATAGCATTTAAAGTTTGGGGAGGCTATGAGACCATCCAGAGTCCTGGGAAACCAGGATTCTGACCAAAGTTCAGAGAGGCTTGAAAGGTCTAAAGAATTCCCAGCCCTTAGACACAGAAAGATGCCTGGCCACACCTCGAACTAGGTGCAAAGAGGAGGCTGAGAAAGAGTCTGTACTGCTAAAACGGAGAAGCTCCTTCACAGACCTGACGTGTCTGAGAGTCATAAGCTACACACTTGGGGGATGGACCCCAGGGGAACACCTTGGATAAGCTGAGTCAAAATGCTGGGAAGAACCAAAGAGGGGTAGAGGAACAAGGAATAGCAGCAGAGGGGTAGTACTCTACTAGACACCCGGGCTAATAAAGTGGCCCTCTGATCATGAAATAGGGCACTAGAGGGCCCGACAGTACAAAAGTCAGTGACTGCAAGGAATCATGCAAGGCTCAAGGCCTCACCCACATGCAGGCTATTGTCCAATCATTTCAGTCACGGCCAAGTCTCCATGACCCCATTTGGGGCTTTTTCTTGGCTTTGATACTGGAGTGGTTGACCTTTCCTTCTCCAGCTCATTTTATAGATGAGGAAACTGAGGCAAACAGGGTGAAGCGACTTGCCCAGGGTCACACTGCTAGTGAGTGAGTGAGGCCAGATTTGAACTCAGAAAGATGAGTTTTCCTGGCTCTAGACCCAGGGCTCTATCTGCTGTGCCACCCAGCTGGCCCCTTCCACCCCCACCAACTTGAACAAGAAATCTAATGACCTGAGAGTCCCTTCTGTTTTCTAAGTCTCTACTAACACTCGCCCAGGCTTCAGATTCGGTTTCAATCCAAAGCAGAGACCATTTTGTTACCTAGAACAACACTAGAGTCAATACTCAGGTGATCTTACACACAAGCACGCCCCCACAAATCAAGGGTAGTGAAAAGTCAGCCCAAAACAGCTCACGTGCCTGTTTATGGACTTGATCCCCAAAGATTGGGCCTCGTCCCTTCACAAAACTTCATTCTGCAGTGGCGCTATACTTTATTCCGATTCATCCAAAGGGGTGAAGGGGAGAACTACAAGAAAGTAAAAATGCACAGGGGCAGCGAGGTGGTGCAGCGGATAGAGCACCGGCCCTGGAGTCAGGAGGACCTGAGTTCAAATCTGGCCTCAGGACACTTGACACTTACTAGCTGTGTGACCCTGGGCAAGTCATTTAACCCCAATTGCCTCACACACACATACACATACACGCGCTCGAGCACACACACACATGCACACACACACACACACACACACACACACACACACATAGAAAGGCAGGGGTATAAAAATCAAAAGGGAGGGTTCTTAAACGAGACCTTACAGAGACTCTCACCAAAAGGTCAAGTGACTGAGAGGTAGGATCAGGACACTTGTTCTCCAGAAGAGAGAAGCAATGATTCCCTAGAGATGGTGTCATTAGCCTGAGGCCTTGTTTTTATTTAATTTCTTAGACTTGTAGTTTTTTCTTTATTTTTCCATGGAAATGACTTGGTTGTAAAACAGACTTTATAAAGATGCAGGTTTCATTTTCAATGTGTTGCAACACTGAACGGGCACCACAAATGAACTCACTTTATCATTAGGAAAACAGTAGCCGACCAAGAGTCAGAAGACCGGTGTCCCAGCCATGACCTCACCCTCTGTGTCCCCTGGGCAAACAACTTGGCCTCTGAAGCTTAGGCTCTGCACCTGTTAATGAGGAGCCCTTTCTGGGTCCTGCTGAGGCTCACAAAAGACAATGTGTGTGGAAGTGTTCTGTAAAGGGTAGAGCACTATCCAGAAAAGAAATAATAATCCCTCTCACCACATGCTCCTATTCACCTGCTATTTGTTACCACTCGTAAAATCCATGGAAACCTCGCAGAAGCTCATGTGAAGTGCTTTTTTGTATGATGTGCCCAGGACAGGAGTGACAGTGACCCTAGACAAACCATGCCCCTCCCTCCCCTCTCCTAAGGAGTGCCGTGGTGTCTCTGGGTCCTCCAGCATGCACAGTGCTCAAAGGTCCACACTAACAGGAAACAACTTTGTCCCAAGGCCTTGTTATGTGCTGGCTGGGCTGCAGAATCAAGCTTGGGCTTCCCTAATTTGGCCTCTTCGGACACCAGGCTTATAAGGCCAATGGTGTGGGCAGAAGAGAACTCAGGATGGACTCTCCATCCAAAGTGTCCTCAGGGAACCTGCAACAGAACATGGGCGTGTCTGTGTTACTTGTTCCAGTAAACTCTCCTTTTGAAGAAGAGGCAAATGTTCTCCGTGTAAGGTAATGTAATTCTCTAGTACTGGAATATTTTTTATTGGATATAATTATCCAGCATTACAAGCTTCACAAAAATCACATTATCAGTAAGATAAAAAGTCACTTGGTAGGACTCTCAAGGACTGAAAGAGACGAAGAATCTCCTAACAAGAGCAGCTCATATCGAGAGACTGCTTTTAAGGTTTGCAAAGTTCTTTCCCAGATTATCTCATTGGAGCCTCATAATCACCTGAATGAAAAGAAGTAAGAAGGGAAAGATGCCTCAGATGACCAGTAAATGGGGTACTGTTGGGGGAAGGGGCAGGGGCAGCCTGCCGTAAGACAATGCAGCGTAACAGAAAGAAGCACAATAACAGAACCTCCGCGTTAGAAGGGACCTCAAAGGACCTTCCAGGCCAACCAGGACCTGAACCCTCTATCACTTCTCCAAGGGGATTTTCCCCTTTGGATCTTTGGAATCCTGACTCTACCACTAACTAGCTCTATGACTGGCTAAGTCGTGTCTGGGCACCTCAGCGTCTCCATTTGTCAACAAAGAGTGCTGGAGCAGAATCTTGTTAAGGTCCTCTCCAAAGGTACCATTTGGGGATGGTGAGCCCTTGGGATGCTAGGTAAAGGAAGCAGACGTGTGTGTGCTCTTGTTACACAGAGGTGTTGGCTAGCAGAGAAGGATGACAAATTATCTCCTATGAAATAATGTTGCTTAGGGCCAGATCTATCCATACCTAATAGTTCCCTGGCTCAAAGTCATCTTAATACTCCAAATTCAGTCCCATTGAATCCAATTACAGCTTGCAGTACTTTTAAAAATCTGGTCTTTAGTTTTTACTGGAGGGCTGAAAAGAATATACCATTGAAGGCAAAGGAAAGACACCTTCAGTAGGTCCTACAATTGGCTTAAAATTAAAAATAAAAATAGGACGTGCTTTAATTTGGTTACTTTGCTTTGGGGAATAAAATAGGTAAGAAAGACAATGGTACAATGAATGGATAGAAACCTGGCCTGAGGTCAGGAAAACCTCGATTCAAGTCCCACCTCTGACATATAGGTGACTGTGTGACTCTAGAAAAGGTATTTCACCTTTCAGTGGTCCAGACAACTCTGGAGCTATGATACGAAGCTCAGCTGCTGACCTGCATGGGTGGAAGGAGTTTGCTCATCAGGAGTTACTATGCTGATGAAATCCCAGGCCTGTAATTAGGGCCGTGCAATGGCTGTGCTTGTATTTCATGCAAGAGCCCCGCAGGCCTCATTTAAAAAAACAAAAAATAAAAACAACCCTCTAAGCCTAACCCTTGTTAAGGGCAATCAGGAAGATGCCCCATCTATGCTCACCCACTTCCCAAAGAAGCTGTGCTCTCCCCAGTATGGCTAAAAGTCCAGAGATTACTAAAAGCTTCAGGCCTTTGTCACAGAGGGTCAGTGAGTATCCTCAAGAACCTAGGAGCCCTGGCACAAGTTCAAGTGAGTTTTGTATCAAGAGATCCATTTCAATGGGAAGTTGGTCTGGCTTCTGAAAACACAAGGCCCATTAGAACTTAGCTTAAAAACGGACCTGCTACCAATTTAACATTTCTAAGTTTTCACAGCCATAGCCTTTAAACTCCTATGATTGCTTTTTTAATCACCAAGAAGTTTGTGTCCCACTTGAATCTTACAACATTCTTAGTCTTAAAAGGGTTAGACAGGGGGAAAAAACTGCCTAAGTGAACTCTGGACCACAAATGCTTTTGCTCAGATTGACTTGAGGACACTCCTAATTTGGTCTCTATCTTGCCATAGTAATAATTTCCTGATAAATAGTGTGAAACACCCCCCCCCCACACCACCCCAGCTGAGAACTCTTCTTCACACGAGAACAAAACAAAACAGGCCAAACTGCCCGAAAGAGCAATCAAGATCAATGGTACAGATGCCTCCATTCTATCCATTCCCCATTCTTAGCAGAAAGACACAAATACTAAGTCTTAGAAACATTAAGGTTTGGAGACTTTAGAATCACCAACATAATGGGTTAGCATTAGGAAAAACCTGAAGCTAACCCACTCTATATAAAATACTAAGATAGTTCACAAAATGAATGAAAATGAGTGAGGTTAGATGGGGAGTGAAGGAAGTGGGCCATCCCAAAACACAACAAAAAATATACACAGGCTGTTAAAATAATGGGAGAAGAGCCAAATCAGTGATCTGTGTGAAAAGCGGTGGCCTTGGGTGAGATTCTAAAATGCTGTTCTTGTCACCCAAGTTCCTCAAGGAACAAAAAACTAGGGAAAGTGACAAAAGCCCAAGTCCACTGATGCTGAAACTTACCCGTTCCTTATAGTAGAAGGAGCTGATAGAGACTTGCTCCTTCTCACTGCGAGTGGGGCTCCCACTGTACAAGCGTAGGTTACCAGGGGCTTCTGTGCGGATTTTCATTGGTGTGATCAAACCACTATGATAGGCAGACAAGGCTGACAGAGACCTGGAATTGAAGAGTGAAGATACAGCGTTGTTGGAACAAGGGAGAGTTGGGGAGTTAGGGGGACGGAGGAGAGAGGTGGGGAGGGAGGGAGAGAACGAACAGGCAACTCTAAGTGGTGTTCAACAACAAAATCAGTTTGCTGCTTCAGTGACCTGTGACATGTGGATATAATTTCAGGGTATCTGGTATCATTCCCAAGCTGCTGAAATGCAAAAGTTCTCCTAACTTAAGACTTGATCTGATTTAACCAATGCTTTTACTAAGCTTCTCCCTCTATGTGTTTGACAGTGAACTGCCACGAGAAAGGTCAGTCTGTCAGTAGAAACGAAGGAGGCTGACTCCTCCCTGAAGAGGAGAGAGAAGCTGAGTTCATCAAAGAAATTCCTTCACTGCCCTGGACCAAAGTCAGTAGTGTATTGTTCGAAGCTCCTATTAACAGTCCAAGTGCTCTTGGTCTTATAAGCACAGACCTCTTGTGCAGCTTTCCAAACACACCTAGGAGTAGGTTCTGTCGGAGAAACTGCTCGATGCATTGTCATGGGTCTTGTGAAATACACCAGGTAACCTGAAGAAAGGAGATACCAAACAAATCAGCCGATATCACTGAAGCTGAACATGGAAAACCAAAAGTAAAGCATAGATCCCATACATCCTCACCATGCTAGAAAAATATAACCTGGGGTTCAGGATAATGTCCTATTGCTAGATCCAGAGGGACCACAACTCAGGACTGGGAAGTGGCCCGTTTAAACACTGACAGACAACTGGGAAACTTTCTGGGTTCTCGTAGAATAGAAAATTACTAATTCTAGGTGAGTAATGGTGACAGCAAACATCTCACTGGTTCAAGAGAGAGAGAACCATAAGAAGGGTGTTGATATGAAATGCTCCCTGAAGCCCTGATGGAGGGCACCTGTCCCACATGTGGAACAAAATCATCCTGTGACCATTGTGTTCCTCTGGCTATTAGTCAATTGCCTGCTTTAGGCCTCCAGCAGCCCAACTGTGCTAAGACCTTGGAAGACACCCTAAAATACTTCTACAAGCTTGCAGTTGTTGGTTCTTAGAATGCACCTGAAGTAAGAACTGCCACATCTGCCACATCTGCCACATCTGCCACTCTGGAAAACCACCTCTCCCAGAGCATGGGGCTCCAAGCTCTGCAATCTGTGGGTGTCTCCACAGAACCAAACATCTTCCTGAATTACTTTTGCCAAATAGAATTATAACATAGGTGTGCCCTGCACTGACCAGAGTCAGGTTAAACATAATCAAGAAGCACAGCTGGCATACAGCTGTCCTTTGCTCTGTACCTCCAAAATCCATTCGATTAATACCCTGGAAGTGAGTTAAGATTTTTTTTTTTTTTGGTGGGGCAATGGGGGTTAAGTGACTTGCCCAAGGTCACACAGCTAGTAAGTGTCAAGTGTCTGAGGCCAGATTTGAACTCAGGTACTCCTGAATCCAGGGCCAGTGCTTTATCCACTGTGCCACCTAGCAGCCCCCAGTTAAGATTTTTAAATGGCAATTCACAGAATGAGTCCATCCCTCCCATTCTCTTTCTTTCTTTCTTTCTTTTTTTTGGTGAGGCAATTGGGGTTAAGTGACTTGCCCAGGGTCACACAGCTAGTAAGTGTAAAGTATCTGAGGCTGGATTTGAACTCAGGTCCTCCTGACTCCAGGGCCGGCGCTCTATCCACTGCGCCACCTAGCTGCCCCTCATCCCTCCCATTCTCAAAGTCTTTATAATTCCTGATTAAGAACTTCCTGGTGGGGCGGCTAGGTGGCGCAGTGGATAGAGCACCGGCCCTGGAGTCAGGAGTACCTGAGTTCAAATCCGGCCTCAGACACTTAATACTTACTAGCTGTGTGACCCTGGGCAAGTCACTTAACCCCAATTGCCTCACTAAAAAAAAAAAAAAAAAGAATTAAGAACTTCCTGGTGCTTTTGCTAAAGATTCTTGGAATCAAACGCCAGTCTCTGTGGAGGAGCCAGGCGGTACAGTCACGTAGATGCCTACTCAATGGCTGCTTGTAATCTGAGACTCTGGACACCATGGGCCACGGAGGAACAAACCTGCCCCACAGAACCTGGCTCCTGAGGTCCGAGGAAAGGGGATGTTGGCATCCTGGTAGGATCCATAGGCGCTGGTCCCCCGGGCAAAGGTGGGCAAGGCTGGAGTGACGGCGTTTGGGAGAGCGTAGGGATTGCTGGATGTGCTGTCCTCTTGGTTCTGAAATACAGACCTGCGTGTTAATCTGTGTGGAAAACCTCCTCTAAAGACTGTGAAGGAAGGTGCCCTGCGGGGCGAGTGGGCAAAGGTCAAACAAGACAGCTCATCAGGAGGGTGCTCTTCTTACCACGAAGGATTCGAGGCAGGAGACGAGCTGGCGCAAGCAGGGCTCCAAACAACTCTGGTTCCGCTTCACTTTCTGCAGGGAGGTGTCTTTCAGAATCTGAAAAAGCACCAAGAATCCAGAAGTAAGAGTGCGTCCCCAGAAGGGCAGAGGCTGGGGCCTTTGTAAACAAAGCAGTCGCTGGCCAGGTGCCATCCGGTTTGGTTAAGACCTCCTACTTCCTGACAACCCACGCCACATTGGGTACGCTCTGGTTGCCAGAGCTTCAGTGGGCCTCTTGGTAACTGTCCTGTGGAATTCCCAGCTCTGCTTTCATGGGGCCAAGCAGACCAAATCTGAGGCAGCTGGTGGTACAGTGGAAAGAGCCCCAGGCCTGGAGTCAGGAAGGCCTGAGTTCAAATGCAGCCCCAAATTTGCTGACTTGACTAAGGTTTGTGAACGGCATTGCCCAGCAACTCCCCTTCTTGGACAAACAATTCTTTGCTTCTGCTGTGAGACTCCTTGGGTGGGAATGGAAGGAGGACTGGAATGGTATGGTGTAACAATACAGGAGGTAAAAGAACAGAAAACATTTTTGGTCGCTCCATTTTCTGTCCATTGGTACGTGGGAACCTAGGTATCTACCCCTATCAAACAGATACCCACCTTCAGGAGTTTTGCTTTCATGGTGGATGTAATAGTTGTAGGGTTAATAAACTGGAAGGAAGGAGCAGCATTATTCGGGTACTGTGCCGGGAACTTCACTAGCATTTTGACTCGATGGCTACTGCAGTGAACAGATACTGTGCAACTTCTATTTACAGCATCCATCTATAAGAGACAGAGCAACTGCTTTGGAACCAGATCTCAAAAAGACTTTAAAACTTATGGAAATCCAAGTTAGACCAAGGCTTCCAGGGTCACACTGAAATATAGGCTCTCCCTGAAGTCAGAGAGCACCTTTATAATAGCACCTCTGTCTGCTAAGCTCAGGGGGTTTTAATGTCCTTGAAAATTTATTTCACCCGAATTCCACAATCTAGAACATGACACATTATATTTATTTTCAAGTGAGGAAAACAAGGAATAAAAAGGTTTAAGTGGTTTGCCTCTCGACATAAAGCTCCTTTGGGAAGAGAAGTCAGATCCCTTCATTCTCAGACAATGCCCTAGATGGCTGTATTGCTTCTTAGCAGGAGAAAATGAAGAAAGAAAGTAGGCATGGATAACGGAATGATTAAAGAAGGATCCCTCCAGCTCCGACACACTGCCTGCTCGATAGGACACAGAGGTCAATGAACTCCCGATTTTTCATCTGTTGCCCTCAGGGAAACCCCCATTCTCTGAGTGCCCTGCCAAAAAGATGGGAGGCGTGGGGAAGGGAAGAGGCAGACACTCTTCAGAGAATCAGCAATTACGCCTGAGATGAACCTTGGTCAATGAGACTTTGCCTGGGCTACAGCGGGACAGTGTGAGGAGGAGTCCGGGGAGCGAAGAACCCCTCCAGCAAAAACCAGCCAAGGGGACTTGACAACCAGCTCCCTTTTCTGGGCCTTGGCTTCACCATACATAAAATGGAGAGGAGGTTTGACTCTCTGATACATTATCTCAGGGAGTCTCTTTCAGTTCCCAAAATCCAAAGGCACCAAAGTATCGTTCTAGCTTTCAGTTTAAGAGTGGAGTAAGGGGTGACTCTCCTTGACTAAACTGTGGGTAGTGTCTGGTGGACAAAGAAGAAAAGCACTAGTGCTTCAAAGCAACTGGCCAGCCCAAGCCATCTGGGAACTCAGGCCTGGAATAATACCCCACCCCCCAGCCCCCACCCCCGCCAGCTCCCAAGTTAGAGGGTCCAGTTTCTTAAGCTGCTACTACCTCAACATTAACATTCCGGATTTGCACATTGATCAGGGAGAACTCTTGTTGTAGCGTCTGGGGTAATCCCAACTGCTCCGATTTCTTCCCCATCAGGAGGTTGTTTGGGGAGTCTTCCTTTGAAGCTGGCAGGAGAAAGAAAAGGCTACTTGTTGAAAATCACTTTGGGAAACGGACCACAGCCATCAGCTCTGGGGTAATGTAGCTTCCCAGCATCCGACTGAAGGGAAGAGAAGTCCATAAATTCAGCTGAGACTTGAGACAATTAAAACACTTCGATCTTCTGCAAGGGGACTTTTCTCAGGTCAACAAGAACTGGGCATGATTAGACCAGGCCACCGTTCCTGATGTGTTAGTCCTGGGGCACTGATCCCTCAGGGTCCTTTCCCCATTGGGGACACTGACGTCTCTCTCTTACTGTGGGGCATAATGGACACTGCACTTCCTGGAAGCTGCCCCTCTTTCAAAGGAGAACAGATGTAGGCAACTGGACAGGAAATTGCTCCTAGTCCGCATGGACACCCCTTACAGTCCCTTAACCTTTTTTGTGCCCTAGACCCCTTAAAAACACAAAGCTCAACGAGCCTGGGTTAAGAGATGAGGCAAGACGCAGAAAAGTGAAGTATACCTGAGCGGCCCTAGGGATTATCTGGAGCGTGATAGTGACTGCTACTAAAGCAGACTGAAATCCTTTTAATTTTTATTCCCTCCACATATAGCATAAATACAGTAAAGATGAATAAGCACTTTCAGATTATCACAAGCTATGAAAACTAACTGCCGAACAGAAGCCAGGTTGAGTATCAAAAAGTAACTGAAAAATTTACAAATTAAAAATAGAGAGCAACGTTAGTAAGTCGCATTTCCCAAACTAGAACAATACAGAGAAGAAAGAAAGTGAATCTCCTCCTTGACAGCACTCTGTAAAATGAGGAAGTTGAACAATATGGTATTTAAGGTCCCTCCCAGATCTCAGTCCTATGATTTTGTATTTTTAAAGTCTTCTCAGAAAGGGATGCCCCCAAATCCCAACATTCTTGATTAAGGGAAAGAGTCCTCTTCAATTCCCCAGCTCCCAAACTTCTGCCAAGGCTGCTTCTGTATCTACAGGCATACTCTCTCACCGTCTAAGTCCATGATGCCAGAATTCCAAGGTGCTCCTAGCTCTGTCACTGTGTCAATTACAAACCCTGGGAGACTCATGTCACCTATAGCATAGGACAGCCACATTACCTTCCTCCTCCCCATGGCCTGAGCTAGGCTGATGGTCTGAATCTTGGGTGTGGAGGGTCTTCTCTGGCTCTGGGAGAAGAGAAATACTCTCAATGAACTCATCAACACCATCCAGGATATCATTTGCACAGAGCTGAAACAAAAAGAAGCATGCATACTTCCTTAATGAGAGTCCATCTATTAAAATCTGCCCAGCAGAAAGGGGAAAACAATCTGTCTTTGGTTATGAGTACGTGGAAGAAGGTGGCTGTGGTAAACACATGTATCGGTTATGGACGGATATGATGATCTACTATAACCAAAGACATGGAGCAAGAAAGAGGACTATAGCCGAGTATAAAGAGCATCTTCAAGGTTGATGTACTGCTACAAAAAAGGCTTATTCAGTTGGGAAAGAGACTACAAACCTCCAAGTAAAATTTAAGTCTCCGAAACATACTTTGAATGAATGGAAAAGCATTTATGAAGCACTATGTATGTGCAGACTCAGGACTCAGAAGGGAGGATGTAAGACTTAGCCTGAAAAAGCACTTCACATGAAACAGGGCTAAGAGACCCAAAGACTCGCAGGAGCAGAACCTTCTGGATGCAATGAAAAAATGGGGAGGCTACAGAGTGATGAACTCCCTCACATTCACGCTGTAACATTAAGATGGTCACTTGGGGGCTTCTAGGGATCTCTGGAATTCTGTGGGCATAAGTGATCCCCTTCTTCTGGCCATTTGGCGTCAGTTTAGGGCATCTCACACTGCCTCACCAATCGGAATGAGAGCAGAGCAAGAAAGTAAAGGAATTTCAAAAGAGCTGTAAACAGTAGGAGCACTTTGAGCGACTGAGGGGTCTCCACTCTACAAATACTAAAAGTTTGAGCTCTCTCCAAGGATGCATTCTCCTAGGTCTGGTCTGGCTATACACCACAGGTCAGTCAATCAAACAATAAGTTGTTAAGGTATATAGAACTCATTCAACATCCCTCAAAGCATTTAATACCTACCCTCTGCAGCTGCGAATCCACGCGCCACATCCGAAGGGTTTGATCCCGGGACCAGGTGACCAGCTGGTAATCCTTGGAGCCTAGAAATCACCCAGTGAGGAAACCAGAAAGACCTTGTGGAGTTAGCACCAATTTCAATAAACTAGAACAACTATCTGTGGCAATCAAAGAGGCTCCATGAAGTAAGGCACTAGGATTTAACCACTTCACACATCCAAGTGCACCTTCAATTTTACAGAAGTACTTGGTCTCACACAGTTAGTATATTCTGAAAATCTGTCTCAATGAATAAAAATAGAATGAAAGGTTTAGGTAGCCTATTAAAGGAATCTTATGGTGAATCTTACGAATCAAGTTATTAAGCCCTTCTATAAGGTGAATAACCAACCATCCCCATCTATTTGACAAGTCTGGATTTTCACAGACTGGGTTTGCTTTAAATTAAATCCACCAATTTTTCTAAACTAGCAATGAGTCTCTTCAAAATGTTCTCTCAAAATGCCTAATGAGCAGGAAATATTTTAGTGGTATTAAATTCTTTCATCTGTGACATCAGATGGCAGTGAGACTAAACCACTCCCAGTACCAAAGGAAAAGCAGAAGAGGTTCAGAAGAAACAGAGTGGGAATATGGGAGCAGAGAATAACAAATAAATCATCATGGTTGGAAGGGGTCATTCATAACTCCCGGCTAAGTCAAGATCAGGAAGGGGACTGATTCACCACAAGGAGCTCTCACTGCAGGCTCTGAAGTGCAGCCCCTTCTCAGCCATTATCTATTTCATGGCAAAGTCTACGTGCGTCCAAAGCCCCGTTTGTGGCCAGTGCTGTCCACTCCCTCCTGGCCTCATGTTCCCAGCAGGAGCAGCTTGCATGGGAGAGGAAGCCGAAACATCAGTATGTGGCCGACAAGGGAAGACAGTTCAGAGTCTGTCCACCAAGTCTGGCGAGCTGCTGTCACTCTTCCTAGGAATGCCTCGGTGCTTCATCACTTCCATTTCAAGGTAGCTCAAGGATACAGGTGAAGACCAGGGCTTTTATAGGCAAGGGTGTGTCTGCTGAGACATGCCGATGACACAGGCAGGGACAGACAAGGTGTGCACAGGCACAGGGCATGAAGTTTCTAGCAAAAAGGGCAGAGAAAGGGCAGCTAGGTGGTACAGTGGATAAAGCACTGGCCCTGGACCTCAGTTCAAATCCAGCCTCAGACATTTGACACTTACTAGCTGGGTGACCCTGTGAAAGTCACTTAACCCTCATTGCCCCACCAAAAAAAAAAAAGGCAGAGGAGTGGAGAGTGTTGGCAGGAGAAGTCAAGGCTAGAATAGACAGCCTGCCACGAGAACCCAGAGAGGTTTTTTTTTAGATCATCACAAATATGCCCTAGAAAAGCTTACAAAGCAAGTGAAAATCAAAAACCAAATACTCTAAACCCAGGTCTTATAGCGCTTGTTTTTCAAACTCTGAACAAGCTAGATCATCTACTTGTGCCTCATATGGGCCATCAAATAGAAACAACCACCAAAAAATCACTGCTGTTAAGTCAAATGTGTAGAAGCTATAGCACTAGGCAAAGTCTAAACAACATTGGGGTAAAAGAAAAAAGAAGTGGTTGGTTTTACACACTGAGTTACTGAAGGAACCGAGTTTCCTGACTGCCACATAATTAGGGCCACCCTTAGCCTCAGTGTGAGGAGGCAAGCGGCCTATGTTCATAGGAAGGAGAGTTATAGTCCAGTGGACTTCCAACTTCATGTTAGTCCTAGAGCAAATGTTCAAAAGCAAGGAAGAACGAAGGGAAGACTTTTGGCTAGCAGTCAAAAGCAGCACAAAGTAGAGGGTGAGGTTCAATGGGCGCTCTTACCCAGAGACCCTTCCTATCAAAGATCAGGCCTAACGCCATTACTCTAGTCATCTGTTCATTTAACAAGCAATCAACTTGGATGGGCCGTGTGTTATAATGGAGTCTGGCTAAACTGCCCCACTTCTCTTGCACATATTGGTTATGAAAGGCTGGGCAAGTCACTAAGAACTTCTCTGCACCAGGCTACCCTCTAAGAGGATGTTGCCAATCAGCATTGGTTGAGGGAGCTTCCTCACCCAAAAGCTCCCCACTCTGATGAAATTACAAACCAATAAAGCATTCAGCTTCACTATTCTCTCTGCTTTAATACAGGGTCATAACTGCCTGGTGGCATTGGCACCGTATATACATACGTTCCAGTAGTCCTTCCCCCACCCTTCACTCACCTTCTTTCTGTTTCCTCCATTGAAACTCCAGCACCACGTCATCGTGCCCCACAAAAGTGTGCACTGGGGTGTTCAAGTCAAAAACGTTCCAGAGAAGGAGGCTATTTTCTCTCCGAAGTTGGGGAACCATCACAGTCACTAACCCATTGCTGAAAGGCTTAAAGGAAGAAAATGAGAAAGAATGTTTATTGGAGATGGGCCTGATTCATCAGATCTTTCCTTACTAATGAATTAGATAAAGAAAGGACCAAGCTAGTCAGCTCACTTTTCTCAACACTCCACTACCTGTGCCAAGCTCCTCAAAGAGAAGGAAAACAGGAAGAGAGAAGTCACGGTAAAAACATTCTATGAACCAGTCCTCCTTCCTTCCCCAAGTTAGTGACTGGCTCCAAATGCTGACCAATGAGAATGTGGCCAGAGGAAAGTTCTTCTGCTCTATCGATGCTCTCTTGGATGAGCCCAAGCAAGTTAATTTGTCTAGAGCTCTGCTGAAAAAGTAGACAGGGCTATCTCAAAGAACCACCTAGTGGCTAACAGATCAGCTCCCTTATTCTTTACATAGAGAAATATATCATTAGGAGTAGACTACAAACAAACAAACAAACAAATAAATGAATGAATAAAAAGAAGACTCCATACCAAGATCAAGAGCACTCAAAAGGCAAACTTTAAAATTTTTACCACAGACCTCCTACCCTTTGAACTGCTGAGTAGCTCATCTGGATTTACAATGAACTTACATTTCTTATAGGAGCATTCAACAGACCTTTATTAAATGCCTACTACATTCAAGCTCTTGGGCTGGCACTAATGTACCACTGTCACTGCCGTTCATTTCTGGCCTGGCATGGGAGTGGAGTGGACGTCTCTCTTTCCCCTTCTCCTTCTCAAAACACACCAGGTCTGGTTTGTTTGGTTTTTAAAAAATCAAATATTTTAATTCAGAGAAGTATTTCAGTTCTTAAGGACATTCTCCAATTTGATGCCCAAAATCCTGAAGCTGCAAAAACAACTGATTGCCCACATTCGTATCTGTACCACATGCAAACCAGGAGCTACTTTCACATATATGAAAGCAGTTTTATTTTTCCCAAGGCTAACTTAACTCAAAAAGAGAATTCAAATTCTCTCATTTCATTTTTATCAGCACCTACTCAAAGAGCAATGGCAAAACTGCTGCAGCAATCTACCCCCTTGAGTTCTTCCTCCCTGATTATCAGTATGTTTCCATTCCCTGACTGCAGCATCTGGTTCTATTTGAAATCTCGAAAGTCTTCATATAATCCTAATAATCCAAGGATGAACAGAGAGAGGAGAGGAGAGGGAAGAGGAGAGGGAGGGGAACACTGGCTGCCACCATTACTCATGCCAGCACGTCTAATCGTGTCACAACACACTAGTGGCTCCCTCTCACCTCCAAGATCAAATACAAAATCCTCTGATATCCAAGCCCTTCATGACCCAGGCTGTTCTCCCCACTTCCCAGTGTTCTTACACCTCACATGCCCCAGCCCTTCTCCTGGGTACTCTCTGATGTTGTGACACTGGCCTTCTGGCTATTCCGTGATCAACACTCCATCCCCCAATGTCAGACGTTTTCTCTGGCTGGCCCCCTTGCCTGGAAGGTTCTCCCTCCTGGCTTCCTTCAAATCCTTCTACGGAAAGTCTTTCCCAACCCCTCCTAATTCTAGTGCCTTCCCTCTATTAATTATTTTCTATGTATCCCGTATGTTGTTTGTCCATAGATGATTGCTTGTTGTTTTGTTTTGTTTTGGTTTTTTTGGTGAGGCAATTGGGGTTAAGTGATTTGCCCAGGGCCACACAGCTAGTAAGTGTCAAGTGTCTGAAGCTGGATTTGAACTCAGGTCCTCCTGACTCCAGGGCTGGTGTTCTATCCACTGCACCACCTAGCTGCCTCTTTTATTGTTTTGTTTTACGATTGCTTGTTGTCTCCCCCAATGGACTGTGAGCTCCTCAAAGGGAAGGTCTGTCTTTTGCTTGTCTTTGCATCCCTAGCTCTGGCAAATAGCAGGCTCGTGATAAATGCTTCTTGACTGACTGATACCCAAACTCAAAAATAAAACAAAAAACAGATACCAATCAAATATTTAACTGAGAGAATCAACAGTCCACCACACAAAGAAAATAGATGAAGACTAGCAATTCCTTGAGCCTGGGGTACCAGGACGATTTCTTTCTAGAGGGAAGTTAAGTGTCTCACTCACAGTGTATCTGGCCTTCCAGACAGGCACCTGGCAAGGGAGGATATTGAGGTATTTCCGAGGCTGGCGGTAATCCCAGAACTAGACAAATAAAGCAGGAAATTGGTGGAATAAATGTATATCATAAAGATTAAACTTACCAACTAAATTAGTTCTACTCTTTTGAAATAGGTGCTTCCTTATAACTTACCAATCTTTGTATTTGTGAGATATATTTCTGAATATCATTTTACTTTGGCTCACAAGGCCCATGCTCCTTGGATCACATGGCCCACATTTTGGTTACGGAAAATATGACCTCACAGTTGCCATCTTAAAAATTTTGCATCACGATGTCCTAAGTGGGCCCTCATGATGGCAGCTCATGATACACTGAGCTAACCATAAACTATTTATGCTACTTCCAAGGGTACATCTGTACTTCCAAAGTACATTTTGATCATTTCAATGCATTCTCCACCCACATTTACCAAAGAGGGCACTTCTGTCTATCAATAGTTGTGATCATGAGCAAGAGGCACTAGACACGCCTAGACAATAAAATTAATTACATGGGTTTTTTTGTTCTCAAAAAAAAAATTTTTTTTAATCAAATTGGAAACAACAAACCGTTGTTGAAAAACCCTTTTCAAAAACCTAATATTCAACAGATAAAGAATGGCAGATCCAACTCCATAATGGCAACCATAAACTGAGAAATGAAGTAGTGCCAATTGAGTGTCATCTTCAAAGATATTCTATGTGAAATGCTTTCTAATTTAGTTCAAGGTGACCCAGTGACCTTACCTCCACTATACTGCAAAGCTAATACAATTAGTCCTGAGTCTGCCAAATATCCATACACGCATGAAGTAGAGACATTCCAGCATAGCAACTTTGGGACTTAATAAAGTCATTTGTACTACATAATGTTCTAGATCCCAAGAAACCCAAAGGTGCACAGAGGGATGCTTTTAAGTTACTGGCTCTCTCCATAGGCCATCTGCTCTAAGTGGGCAGTTGAAAGAAACAGGCAGACAACAGATGTCCACCATAATGTCCCCTCCCATCCTGATGGTCATAACCAGCTGGAGCCGAGGAAAGCAGGCAGCCTCCTGAACAGCCTGCGATGACGGTGCCAGGCATACCCTACTTCCCACTTACAGTACAGACTGATGGACAGGCTTAACAGAGGCACTTGATCCTTCAGTAATCATACCCAATACGCCTATATAACACAGCATTTCTTAGACCCTCCTGAAGTTCTGAAGGGTGCTACTCACCTTGACAGAGTTGTCCTGGCTTGAGGTGGCTAAGATGTGTTCACTGTCCGGGTGCCAGTCCAGCCCATGAATTTTAGACAGGTGGGCAGCAAGATATTCCACTGCAGTGCTAGGTTTCTGCAAGAGAGAAACCACCAAGTTTCTTCTTCAAATCAATTAAATACATACTTACATCAACATGTCCACCATTCTGCTGGGTATGGTGCGCTCTTCTGACAACATAGATACCATTGCTTGGACAGAGAAGAAAAGGAGCAAACAGCTGAGTATGTGACCAAGGAGGCTGGTGAGAAGTCATATCTGAAAATGCTTTTCGAAGTTCACAAAGTACATTTGGCACAGCCACTCTGTAATCGTGCAAAGGACCACGATCTGCCATTTTATAGAAGCAGGTTTCCCAGAGGTCACAACTTCTAGGAGCAGGATAACACCACCCACACCAGCTGGTGCTGTTATGACTGCTCCTCTTCACATCTGGAGAGTGGATGAGCATTTGCAAAGTGTTTGACCAAACCCAAGCCTCCTGACTGCAAGGCAGCAGTGACATCTCTCTAACACCAAAATGTCTCCACATTCATTGTCAGGCCTGGGGCCCTGTGCTCTGCAGTGTTTGGAAACCCACGGACAAAGGAGGTTTTCAATGTTAACAACAGAGGAAGACAATCTGCAGGTAGGGCTAGAAAACTATTTCTCTACCTCTGGTAAGAAACTTTCCTGTGTGAAAAATCTAAGCTGTAAAAATGCAACAAGCTGTGATCGGCATGGATCTGATGCAGGGGATGAAAAAAGGAATTGCTAAGCAGTGTATTTCACAAATGAGGAGAGCTTTGAGAAACAGGTATTGACAGAACTTATGGCTGGAAGCCAGGATGTCTGGAGGTTTTTTCCTTTTGCTTGAAAGTTTGGGAGCAGGCTCAAAAGTCTTATCATCGCTTCTTCACACTGATTGTGTATACACTTTTATGTAAGTCAGCCCCTCTACTTCAGAGAGAGCTAACTGAAGAAAAATCAACTTTCATTTCTATTTATCCGGCTTAAATCAATGATGAGGACGAAGGTGAGCAACTATTATCAAGACTGAACTAAAAGAATGAGATATCAGGGAGTGTCCAGTGGATGAAGCCATGGGGTTCTCGGCCACCACTGCACCTACATTTATGTAATCCCCTTTCTTTCAGACCACTTCCAACACTGTAATGATACCACTCACAAAGTCATCATGGGTCCAAGAAGACTGAAAGAGAAAAGGATTGATCGCTCCACTTTGCAGATGGGGTGGGCAGTAAATCCCCTACAGCAGGGGTCCCTCCCTCCGCAGAAGCTCTGCATTTCCTGATAGCTTCGAGATGGTTCCTGCCTGTTCTCCCCCACCTTGCCTTCTGCCAAACCTCTTTTTTTTACTGTCTCCCAGACTTGCCAGGACTCCCGGCAGAGAGGAAAATGGAGCTAGCATTAATGTTCCCCCTCTCTGCTCAGTAAATTCAACCATCCCTATTTCTCCTCCCACCCCCACCCACCCTGGAAACAGTAATCTTGAGGCTTCAGAGAAATGAAACCTGGCTCTTCCTCACACAGAGCTATCATTAAAGTCCAGGTCTTCCCACAGCCTGTTTGCCTGTGTGGCTGGGGAGATCTTTTGCACACGTCACATTACTCAACGAGGCAATGAGATCCAACTTTCAGGAGACCTCCCAGTGCAGCAGCCTAGGACCTGCTGTCTCCAACATGCCTCACAGTTTCAGGGGCTGCTGCAGTGAAAGCATGTGATCCAGACTATTTTTAGGCAGATGGGATATCTAGACTCCAGGGGAAACTCAAGCTCCACCCATGTTCTGCCCGCCCAGGCACACCACCCACCCACTTTCTTTTGGTGAAGTGTCTCTGTTGAGGGAGTCCTGGGAACCACTCACTTTTGCCCTCAGGTGCAAGCCAGGTGGAGCAGGGATCAGAAGGCAGCCCGCAGGAAGCAGGCCCTGCTGAAAGTGAATGATCTCAGTTCAGAGACTAAACTGAGTTGTGTAGTAAAAAGAACACTGAACTCCATCCAAAGATGGGTGTGTAACCATTCTCAACCTCTCTGCTACAGGGAAGGCCAATGCCCATCCTCTTTAGGACGCAGCCTTCCACCTGCCTGCCTGCTTTCTCAGTCTCCTCAGCTGCCATGATATTACCCACAGCGGGGGCAGTGCCCAAGCTTGGTGCTAAGCTTTCTTCTCCCTCTCTCCTCTCTCCTGATAACCTCCTAAGACCCTAGAAATTCAGCTATCATTTCTATGCAGATGACTCCCAGATCTGGGCATCCAAGCCCCTGGTTTTCAATTACACACTGAACGTTTCAAACTGGCTCTCTCAAAGGTAAATTCAACCCGAGTTAAACTCGCTGTCTTTCCCCCAATTCTCCCCTCTTCCAGACTTCCTTATCTCTATCAAAGGCCCTGCTCTTCCTCTGATCTCCCAGGTCTGTAATTTCAGTAGGACTCCTCCGTACGTTGTGGTCGGTGCTGTTCAGTCGTTTTAGTCGTGCCTGATTCTTCATGACCCTATTTGGAGTTTTCTTGGCAAAGACACTGTAGTGGTTTGTCATCTCCTTCTCTAGGTCATCTGACAGATGAGGAAACTGAGGCAGACAAGATTAAGTGACTCTGGCCAGGGTCACACAGACCTGGCACTCTATCCACTGTGCACCTAGCTGCCCTTCTCATCCTCACTCCCCATATCCAATCAGTGGCCAACTCTTGTCATTCCTACTTTCTCTTGCACCTGATCCCTCCTCTCCACTCATAGACAGCTGTCACCTTGGTTTGGGCCCTTATTAACTCTCACCTGGATTAGGGTGACAGCTTCCTCAGGGGTGTCCCTACTTCATCTCCCCCAGCTACAGTACATCCTACACAATGCTGCTGCTGAAATAACTTTTCTTAAGTGCAGACCTGACCCAGTGACTCCCCTAGTCAACTAATTCCAGTGGCTCCCTATTGTCTATGGGACAAAAGACAAATGCCTCTGTTTACCTTTTTTGGGGGGGGGGCTGGGCAATGAGGGTTAAGTGACTTTCCCAAGGTCACACAGCTAGTAAGCGTCAAGTGTCTGAGGCAGGATTTGAACTCAGGTCCTCCTGAATCCAGGGCCAGTGCTTTATCCACTGCACCACCTAGCTGCCCCTCTGTTTACCTTTTAAAGTCCTACACAACCACCTTTGCAGACTCCACAGACATCACTCCTCCACAGGCACTCTGGGATCTGGCCACACTGGCCTTCTCTGTTCCTCTTGCACAACATGCCATTTTCCCACCTCCATGCCTTTGCATTGGCCATTCCACACGCCTGGAATGCACTTCCTCCATACCTATGCCTCAGGGAGCCCCTTCCTTCCTTTATGATGCTATTCAAGTACCATCTTTTGTAGGAAACCTTCCTGATCTTCCCCAATTGCTGTTACTCTTCCTACCTCGCATTTAACTACTTTGTGTATATTTGTACTTACTCACTTTACATTATGCTACATGTACTTTTATTTATAATGTTCTCCATCCCTTGCCAGTGGGGACCATTTCATTCTTTCTACTTTCATCCCCAGTGCCTCGCACAGCATCGGTACACAGTAATAAATTCCTAATAAATACCTGTTGATTAACTTGTTGAATTCTTTGCAGACACGGGAAACTATTGGACACACTGAAGAGACTACCAAATTTGGTAGATGTACTAGCTACTTTTCTGAACTGTTTTTCTCTTCTCTCCTTTTTTATTCTTTGTAACAAGAGAAGACTCCCTGGGTAAGGAGGAAAGGAGGAGAAAGCATGGGAAACGAAGATTCTATAAAAATAAAAGATATCACACAAAATTGGAAGTTTTTAAAAGAGCCCAAGTTGAGTTCTGGTTGCACTACTGAATACTGTGGGGCCCACTGTATGTCATCTACCTTCTCTGAATGCCCATCCTCATTTGAAAATGAAGTCACACTTGCTTCACCCACCTCCCCCAGGGCCTCTGGCAGGAGAAAATGAGATGTGTTTTGCAAATTGCAATGTGCCATATAAATATGAGGCATTAAATTAAAAAGTAAAAGGGATTAAGAGTGGAAAGAGCACTTAACTTTTAACTGGTCTCCACGGTTTCTCTATCCAATGTCTCTACTTTAGCTTAGCACTAATTTGGGCTGGGAAGCAACTTCATTCCACAGCAAGTTGATCATGGCTATTATCCATAATGCATATGGCACCTAGTACTTGTTAACTGGGGCAGCTAGCTGGCACAGTGGATAGAGTGTCACACCTGGATTCAGGAAGACCCAAGTTCAAATCTGGCCTCAGATACTTTCTAGCTACATGACCCTGGACAAGTCACTTAATCTTGTTTCCCTCAGTTTAGCTACATGACCCTGGACAAGTCACTTAATCTTGTTTCCCTCAGTTTCCTTATCTGTAAAATGAGCCAAAGAAGGAAATGGCAAACCACTCCAGTATCTTTGCCAAAAAAACCTGAAGAAGGATCACAAATAGTCAGACTCAACTAAAAATGACTGAACAACTCATTAACTGCTCACAGCACCTTCTTATCTACCTCTGACACTTAGTAGCTGTGTAACAGGGGAATTTATCCTTCTGCTGCCTCAGTTTTCTTATCTGTAAAATAGGGCTAACCACTGTAGTACCTACCTCCTATGCTGAAAATGAGGCATAAATAACCTATATGAGCCATTTAGTAAATCCCGAAGCATTATGTGAACGTCAGCTGTTATGATTCACCAAGACAGCCAAGTACAGCAATGGCTGAAGAATGACCATGAAGAGGCAACTTACCCGCTTGTCCCATATCCGAACATCCCCATCATGACTGGTGGCAAGACAGTGAGCATTCTTCTTGTTCCATTTCACCTGTGAGGCGCCCGCTAAATAGAAGAGTCAGGGGTCAGAGCAGGGAAAAGAAGCATATTCAATAAACTGAGATTCTCTAGCACATGCACACCCAGCAGAGCTGGGTCACGACATTAGCCTGAAGAGCCACAAAAACCCTGTTGGTTTCGAGTTCTCTTGTGCTGGCACCAAATGTACCATTTAAAGGTGAAATGAAGCCCAAAGTGAATTAAGTTATAAGAAAAGGATCACAGGGCCTTAACTGGGAAAACAAGCTCAGCCAAGGGGAAAAAACCCTAAAAGTAACCTGGCAACAGAACCAGTTGGGAAGTATGGTTTTATTACAGGCTCACAGCACTGTTCACCAGGAATAACTCCTCCAACAACTTGACCCACAGTCATCTTCAAGGATAGCAGGCCCTTACTAGAGGCATTCCAAGCAGTCCCCGGCTCTGGGGGCTGAAGCACAGGCTCAGAAGCAGCATGCACAGATGTTCACCTAATCTCTTCATCCAGAAGCAGGGGCTCACATAGCCATCCCCCAGGTGCTCCACTCCCCACCAATTCAAGTCAGCAACCAATGAAGCACCTACTACTATGTAGGGGCATTGTGTGCCACCAGGGCAAAGCACGCTCACTAGTATGGCTTTGAGCCAGATAAAGGAGAGAAAACTCCCAGCATCAGGAAGTCTGGCTCTCCCTCTCGCCAACACGGGGACATAGTAATGGCCATTGAAAGGCTGCTCGAGGGCCCAGAGGACTCAACCATTGGGGGAAATCCAGTCTCTACTGGAAAAACTAAGGTCCAAGAGCCTTTGGCCTGGCTCTCAGAAAGACACTTGTCCTCCATCCAAAGAACAAGGACAAACTAGCACAGCAAAATAAGAACTCAGACGGACACCACGCCACGGGTACACGCCACTCATGTCACTGCTTTGATACTTTCGCTTTACTGTGGCTCATTCATAAAGAAAAGCACTGCAGGTACAGAGTTCTGGTAGAACAAACTAAGTGCGCAGAACATGGGGTGGACCAATGATTAAGAACATAAATTAAAGAGTTAAGGCCCAGACTGTGTTCCTGCCCAAAGACCTTCCCGGCTCTTGAGTTCTCATTTCCATTGAGACCCTTCAAAAGTACAGCCCCACCCCCCCCACCCCTGGGTCTTTCTAGATTTCTCTTCAATTGTGTTTTTCATTCAGAACGCTCATTGGAAGTCCGTTTTTTTTCCCCTTAGGAAACTTTGCAGAGTAAGTAAGTTATTCTTGGTTGTAAAGCTTCAAAGAGGAAAGATACGGGTAAATTTATTTGAGTGTTTAGGAGGAGCTGTGTGACTGAAGAGGCTCTCCATTCTGATGTGGAGAGAAGAAATAGGTGCCCTTTCAGAAACTGAATGTCTTTAAAGGTCCTTCAGGGAGTTAATTACGAAAAACAGAGGGCCTGCGAGTAGGCTGGTTCTGTTAAGGATTCTAAGGGGAAGGAAAAAGTGCATGAAAAGCATATAACGAGTATACAAACACAGAGAAGGGCTGGATGGAAAAGGCTTCGGATGGTTAATAATAATAATTATTGTCAGCATTGATGTAGCGCTTCAGGGTTTGCAAAGCACTTTACATGTTACTAATTTTTTTTTTTTTTTGCAGGGCAATGAGGGTTAAGTGACTTGCCCAGGGTCACACAGCTAGTTAAGTGTCAAGTGTCAGAGGCTGGATTTGAACCCAGGTCCTCCTGAATCCAAGGCCAGTGCTTTATCCACTGCGCCACCTAGCTGCCCCTCATGTTACTAATTTGACCTTCACAACCAGCAGGGAAGTTAGATGCTGTTATCATCCCTATTATGCAGATGAGGAAACTGAGGCTAAGCAAGGTTAAGTGACTTGCCCAGGGTCACACAGCTAGTGTCAAGTGTCTGAGGCTGGATTTGAACTCAGGTCCTCTTGAATCGAGGGCCAGTGCTTTATCTACTGTGCCACATAGCTGCCCCCACTATATACTCTTTTTAAAGGAAGCAGTATGAAATAGAGATTCATGGTTTCATATAAAATCTTTTTGTTATACTTAGTATATGGAATACTCATGCTTTTTTGGTGTTTGTAAGTCCAGAATAAAAAAATTCAGAACAAAAACCATGAAATTGTGTTAAAAGTAGTATAACTGAAGTTTACTACTCTGTCAGAAGGTTTCTATCTTTTGTTATGTGGCAGTAATGAAGTTTTTGAGTGTTATGCCCCAACCCTGTTTTCCCCATAATCCCTGGGGTCATTGTGCAATTTTGCACAGCGTGGAGCTTTGGGGGAATGCTTCTCCTGTTTTAGCAGAACTGACTGTAGTCCAAACCCTCAAAAGAAGTTACATCCTATCCAGTGAAACAACACGTGTCTATGCAAAAATCAGTACACACTTAAAATATAGACCGAGTAAATACAAAGTACTTACTGGGGAAAGGGAGAGTGATAGCACCTCAGAGCAATAAGGAAAAGGCCTCTTGTAGGAGGTGGTGTTTGAGTGGAGCTTTAAAGGAAGCAAGGTAGAGGTAGAGAAGGGAGGTGGGTATACATTCCAGACATGGGAGATAGTAACCTTCGACCTCTGTGGGGCTGGGGACAATGCCATCTTCTTTTCTGCATATACTTACACAGTATATTGCATATAGTAGACAATCAAAAATCACTTTTATCAAGCACCCACTAGACCTTGGGGATGCAAAGTCTGCTGCAGCCAAATCTTGAAGGGCTTTCCACACCACCCAAAAGGGCTTGGGGTTTATACCAGAGGCAGGGGGAGCCACTGGTTCTTCTTGAAGAGAGTAACATAGTCGCATCTGTACTTTAGCAATACCAGCTGGGCCGCTGTGTAGAAGAAGGGCTGCAGAGGAGAGACTTCCGGCAGGGAGCCCAAACTATTTCCATAGTCTGAGGGAGAGGTCACTAGAGCCTACACCCAAGTGGGTTATGTGAGCAGAGAAGAGGGAGAGAAGGTATCCAAGTAGTTGTGGCTACTGACTGGCCACGTGTGGTGATGAAGAGAGAGGAATTGAGGACGCCTCTGAGGTGCCAAGCCTGGGTGCTTGGAAGGACCTTGGCAATAACAGGGAAATGAGGGAGGAGGGCGTTAGGAGGAGAAGGGGGTGGGAGAAGATGACGAGTTCACTCATACTCGTAAGCTGAATAAGGAGGTGGCAGCGGACATGAAAGCTCAGGTGAGGAAGGAGCCTGAAGCCAATGTGCTTTGTGGCATTCCATGCCCCTTAGCCAGTCACTCAGTTCTCCCAGAAGAGCTCTGTGACCCAGTAAAGAAGCTCACGGTACTTCAGGTAGTAGCAAGAGCGGTCACCGGGCATATTTAAAGGGGTGGGAAGGGACAGCAAACCATTACAACAGTGGGAGTGAGGAAAAGACAAGCGCTTTGAGGGTTTCACCAATACCACGTGACCTTGGACTCAGAGTCTGGTTTGGATAAGGAGAAGTCAGGGAAGAGAAAAGAAGTTCTCTGCTGCCCACTTCTCTCCTGGTCGTTTTCACGGAAGTCAGCAGAGGCCAAGGTCCAGGTTAATGTAATTAAGCATCCTATCATCAAATGCAGTTCAATGTGCCATAAAGTGCTTCTGGATAATAAGAAAGGGGACTAGTTTTCAGGATCACCTCAGAGATGGTACAAAACAGGGACTTGCTTTTTGAAAGCAGCAGAGAGAAGGCACAGACGGGCTTATGTCATAGGTGCCATGTGTTGCTTGTTATTTGGTTACTAAGACTGCATTCTCCCTGAGAGAGACCCCTACACCTGCAGGGGAGGATATGCTGAAAAAAGCAGGGGTCTGTTCAGCATGACAGGGCGATGCTGTCGGTCACAAACTATTTCAAAACAGGACTTTGCTGCCTTAGGATTCCTAAGCCATTCCTGACACATCCCCTGGGAGGTCCTCAGTCCTAGTGACCCTGAAACCCTTGAGAGCAGTTGGGGCCAAGCCTCGTGCCACCCCCATCTCACCCAAGCAGTAGAGTGGGGGGGTAGGGAGGCCCCCAGTCACCTAAAGGATCCAATATTAAGAGCACAGAAGGAATGGAATGGAGGAAGAGCAGGAGGATAAGGGATGGACATCAAACAACAGGAGTAAGTACTCACCTACAGCAGACAGTGCAACAGTAGGTTTCCTTGTGTCTCTGAAAAACACAGAAGTCCCAAATCATATGCTGATCCCTTTGCCATTTGAAGCCCATTTCCAGTAGTTTGGGTGTCTTTCAGCCTACACGGCTACCATTCATTTTCTGCCCTATGGACGCCTTGGATGAATTTGACATAATTTGCTGAGCTCAGTGAGAAAGTGATTTTGCTGCAAAAAAGAACCCCTTTTCCTTCCTATTAAATAAGCTATTAAGCTTTCTCATTTTTCAGTCAACTACAGTTTTTTCTAGGTCTAAATTTCAAAACAGTCAGCCATATCTGAGAAGGAAAAGTCTCATGATTCAGCAGAGTCTGGGTGACCCTGATGTACAGGGAGAAGAAGTCAAAATAGTCCCTCTATGGTGTCATTTCTCACAGTGGCAATGAGATGACTGCCAATGAAGCATGTCCCCGCACGAAGCTTCTAAACAACTCTTCAGCTGAGGATAAAAAGCTATTTCTGGGCATGAAAGTGAACCTAGCCAACTCAGAGAAAAAGGAAGTTTTGCAGCTGACCTCTCCAACAAATTCTATACCAAACAACACTAAGAAGAGTGAGGCAGTGTTCTGAGACTCAAAGATCCTTACCCAAAGACAACACAAGGAGAAACGCATGCACACACAAACGTGTATGTGCTGCATCGCAAAAATGAAAACTAATCTATTCTTTTTGAATGACAACTCTTTTGGCATACAAGAAGAATACTCTCCAAAGTCTGGCTCCTCGAACCCCAGTTTGTCTGCATTCTTTCTCTTCCCTCCTTCTTAACTAATTCCCTGGCTTCCCGATTCTATCATGATTACCCTTTTCCAAAGCATACCTGGAGTGCCCTATTTACATAATGAGCAATAGAAAACAAGAGTGACAGGCACAGGCCCTGCCCACTGCCCACTAGCCCCAAGCTTGGCCCGCCCCCCACCTCCAGTCTCCTTATCCAAGACAAGGAGACCCCTATCCTGACTGCTTCTTTTTGTTTTGTTTTTTGGGGCAATAAGGGATAAGTGACTTGCCCAGGGTCACATAGCTAGTAAGTGTCAAGTGTTTGAGGCTGGATTTGAACTCAGGTCCTCCTGAATCCAGGACTGGTGCTTTATTCACTGTGCCACCTAGCTGCCCCCGACTACTTGTTCTTTCCCATGGTCCAGGATAGCTGGAGAGCAAGGTCTGCCCATGTTACTAGGCTCTGTAGAATACAACAAATTTTACATGCTTTCCTGCTGAAGAAAAGAGGTTGCAATACCATTCATCCTGGGGTAGCTAGGTGGTGCAGTGGATAGAGCACCGGCCCTGGAGTCAGGAGGCCCTGAGTTCAAATCCAGCCTCAGACACTTGACACCTACTAGCTGTGTGACCCTGGGCAAGTCACTTAACCCCAACTGCCTCACCAAAAAAAAAAAAAAAAACCAACAAACACACACACACACACACACACACACACATACACACACACAAATACCATTCATCCTGAGTTAGAACCATGCATGTAGCCATAATGTATAGATAATCTTAAGCATAGCTAATTTAAAGGTGTAATGGTGAATAGGTCTATCCCTGAAAACTTTTTGTACCCCAGTCATATTGGAGAGGCTGTGGGAAGACAGGAACATTAACAGACTGATGGTGGAGCTGTATATTGGTCCATCCATTCTGGATATCAATTTGGAATTATTTAAGAAAAGTTCTTAAACTGTCCAGACCCTTTGACCCAACAATCCCACTGCTAAAAATATACCCCCAACCAAGTCAAAGGCAGAAACAAAGACCCAATGCCCACAAAAATATTCCTAGCAGCACTCCGTGGTACCAAAGACCTGGAGACAAAAGCGATGCCCATTACCTGGACTAGAGCTGAAAATGCTGAGGTTAATGAAGGCATGGAACATTATTTGCAGTTAGAACTGACTAGTATGAGAAAATGAAAGAAACTTGAGAAGATCTTTAAGAACTGATCCAATGAAATAAGCAAACAAACAAAAAAAAATTAACCACAATAACTACAATAAAACAAATGAAAATAATTACTAGAAGAAGTCAAACTTGAATGACTGGATAAGCCATATCTCCCTCCTCACAGCTGAGAAGTTTAGGGACCACTAGGACAGAATGTTGGCTATGTTGTCATATTCTATCACTGCACCTGGTGTTTTAGGTGGTGGTTGTTGTTTTTTGGGGGGTGGGGTGTCAATATGGAAGAAGCTTCCCTGCCCAGAAATGACTGTGACATAATGACAAAAGGCCATCAACAAAAATTAACCAACAACTTTCATGTTCTCTCAAAGTCCCCCTGCCCCAATAGTCCCATAATAAAAGAATGCCTCCTACTTGTTCTTACTTGATATCCCAAATGTAGATGTAGGTGTCCACAGAACTGGTAACCAGCAAGTCTGGCTCGAACACAGCCCAATCCAAGTCACTAGGAACGTAAGAGAGAAAACCACAAGGAGTGGCAGGATTAGTCAGAGCCCCAGTACTCTGATTCGGAATCTCCAAAGATGCCTCAAACTTGCAGATCTGCTCCCTGGAGTTTTTAGCTCCTCCATGAACCTACCATAAAAACGGGGGGAAGATAGGAGGAGAATTTTGCTCACTCCTAGTTTGCACTCATCCAAGTACTTTCTGGGCTGCCATTTTTCTAAGACCATCTCAGCTAGGGCTGCTTTGAGTAAAAATCAGGCACACCCTGCAGAAGGCCAGGGTTATTCATTCTCAGTACTTAGAGTTGGAAGAAACCTGACCTATAACCAAGATCAGGAAGAGGAAAGGTGGGCAGCTGTCGAGGCTATGCCACATGTGGGGGCAGTACATGAGCGACCTTCTGAATATTCATTTCTTAAAACAAACATTTTTAATGCTAGAAAATTCCATCCTCCAAAACATGTCACACGTGCTACAAGTGAAAGCTGAAGCTTCTACTGGATGATAATTGTTCAAATCAGAGCCATATCTTAGGAAGGACATCAATAAACTAGAAAGCATCCAGAAGAAAACAAGCAGGATAGAGAAGGACCTCGAATCTGGATCAGCTGACAGAACCAAGGATAATTCGCATGGAGAAGAAAAGACTCAAGGGACATGGAAGTTGTCTTCAAAGTATTTAAAAGGTTGTCATGATTGTCCCACTGGACCCAAGAGAGCAGAAGCTACAACACGTGGAAACCGAGGTAGAACCTCAGGCGTCAGTGAGCTCCTCTTCACTGGAGATGTCCATGTAAAACCGGATGACCACGTGCAGGAGGTGGACTTGGTGGCCTCCAAGCTCCCTTATTCCAGTGCTATGAGAGGCTGGGGTTTGGGCAGAAGCAGGCCCATTTTTAACCCTTAGCCGAAGCACACAAAGACCCAGCGCTGCCCTGAAGAATCCCATCGGGCACACTCTTCTTGCCTGGCCAGATAAAGCACACAAAGGTAGCCGCACCCTGCCCAGTGCTTCTCTCCACACCTCTCTGCCCATGTAAGTTCCCTGCCCCAGCTTCCTCTGCCAGAACTCCTGGAATTGCACGGGATCCAATGTCCAGTGCCAAAACAGGATCACCTCAAAACCAGGCCTTGAATCTTTCCTTTGTGTCAAGAACCCCTCTGGCAGTCTGGGCAAGTCTATGGAGCCCTTCACAAATAAATGTTCGTTGCGTAGATTTATGTTTGAAAAAAGAAAGTGAAATATTAAAGATAAGTGAAAATAAAGAGGTAATTTTTTCTCCCCATCCACATTCACCAATCCCCTGAAATCTATCTCAAAGGAGTCTGTGAAACCCAGGGATAAGAAATATTTCTTTAAAAAAAAAAAACAAAAAAAAAACCCCAAGATGCCAACTAATCTTCCAAGAGTATCTGACTTCTGCTCCTCTCTATGCTCTTCCCAACACCCACCAAAAGAGCTACTCCACAGGGCACTGGTGAAATGCCAGACTGTCCTCTGGGGAAGTCTCACCCTGCCCAGCATTCCCAACGCTGGTTTCAGCACATCACACACTCACTAAAACACACTTCCCAAACTGGCTTTCTCCATCCTCACCTAGATAGCAAAATGGAGAGGAGAATCACCTAGAACCTAGAATATTTGCATGAGGTTAATGGATCTCCTTCCAGAGAGGAGGGTCAATTTCTTAAACACTTAAATAGGTGAAAGAACAGTGTCTTGCTTTCCAGCCCTTTTGGATGGAGAGATATCATTCAACTTCCTTCTACCCCCATGGCAAGACAGGGCTTTCGTACCTGTCTGAGCCTCTTCAGGGATTGGTTTAACAGTCACTCGGATGCTGATTTCCAAGGACTGGCTAAGTTTCTGTAAGAAAGCGTTCTCCTTGGGGAATGCTAATGGTCTATCAGCCATCCAGGGCTAACACTAAACAGATGCTCAAGATGGAGCTGTGGGAGGATGGCAATCTCTCAGTTCAGTTCCCCAGAGAACTGTGACAAACATGGTGATGGTTCTGAGAGCAATCAGGATCACTCGACAGAAAGTTTCAGCAGAGAGGGTATGTTTTATGTCTAATGTGCAATCAAAAGGACAAATCACAGCCCAATAAGCTAGAGAGCCCTTACTACCTACCTGATCACCCTGGTATGCCCCTGCAATGCTGTACCAACTTCCCCACTGCCATCTTTCCACTTGTAAAGATCGACCCGCTGGTTGCTCTGAAATCAAACAGAAGAAATAAGGCAGTGCATGTCGAAATGTTCAAATTAGTGTTGCCAGGCTTAGGAAAGCGCTAATGTACAATAAATGAAAAGAGAAAGCTAAGCAGAAAACTGGTCAAGAAGGCTTAAAAACCTCTCACACCGTCTTGCAAAAAAGAAAAAACAAAAACAAAAAACTAATGTGGGTAGAGCTAATAATGCCCAGAATAAATTTTCTCCCCAGCTTTATGTAGAACGAGGGATGATAGGGAAACAGCCGACATGTTCCATTGGCATCTCCCAGAAAGGATACGGACAAGAGGGACACAAGGCTAGAGATTGCTCACAGACCCGGTGAAGCAATTAAGGACATGAGGCTTAGGTTTCAAACCAGGAAGGAAGGCACCACTTAAATCCACTAAGAAGAGGTTGGTACAAATGACCCGGGTAAAGGCAGATGGGGAACCAAGGGCTAAAGGACAAAAGGTGACAAGGACAGTACTCTTCCCAACGTGACAGGAAGCTGGACAAAGGTGTAAGAAGGAAAGGTGATAAGCTAGTTCTCCCATCTTCTTCTGAGAGGACACAACTTCAGGCAGTTAATGCCTTTTTGGGGAGTGGCTTGGAAGAGAAGCTCTTTGTTTCTGCTGCTCTTCTTTTCCTTCTCATGTGCTAGCTGCATCTTCACTGGCTGTAAATATAACAAAACTTGGTCCCAGGCAGTCCTGGAGAATGGTTTGTTCCCTGGTTAATTGCAACCAATCCACTCCTCGTCTTGGCCAAAAGGGAACGTTAGATTTCTAACTGTCCTAGGAGAATAAGATCATCTCACAGAATCAATGAATTACACAAAAGGAACTACAGGCCTGGGAAAGTAAAATGACTTATCTAAGGCCACACACTTAGTAAGTGCCAGATTCTTTAGATAGATAAGTAGAAGAAAGGGAAGCTTGCTCACCCTTAGGTATCACTTCCTTTTCCTGTGAGGTCATCTTTGATATCTATTCCTGTACTTTCTTCCCTCAGTAGAAGAATGGAATCCTCTAAAATTCCTTGAGAGCGATGGATATTTATTATAAATTGTCCCAAGAAGCTCTCACCAATTGACAAATGGCCAAAGGATAGGAACAGATAGCTTTTTTGGGAGGGGTGGGTGTGGGGCAATAGGGGTTACTACGAGCCAGCCACATAACTATGAATGTACAAAGCTCCTACCACACACACAAGAAACACACAATTACAGAGTAATGCTTATTCTCCCTTAAGAAATGTAAGCTTAGATGATGAGTGAGATGAGCAGAACCAGAAGAACATTGTACACAGTATCATCAACATTGAGTGTTGACCTACTGTGATGGACTATATTCTTCTCACCAATGCAATGGTACAGAAGAGTTCCAGGGAACTCATGATAGAAGAGGATCTCCAAATCCAAGAAAAAAAAAAGAAAGAAAGAACTGTGGAGTATAGATGCTGATTGAACCATATTATTTCTTTTGTTTTGGGTGCTGTTGTGTTTTTTTTTTCTATTTTGAGGTTTTGCATCACTGCTCTGATTCTTTCTCTTGTAACAGGATTAATGCAGAAATAGGATTAATGTTATTATGTGTATATATGTGTGTGTATATATATATATATGTATATGTATAGAGATATATAGATATAACCTATATCAGATTACCTGCTGTCTAGGGGAGGGGGGAGGGAGGGGAGGGAGGGAGAAAAATCTGAAATTGTAAAACATGTATAAACAAAAGTTGAGAACTATCTTTACATGTAACGGAAAAAATAAAATATCTCATAAGAATTAAAAAAAAAAAAAAAAGAAATGTAAGCTTAAAGATATGACTATTAAAAGCCAGATACAAAGTGTGACACCCATAAAAGTACTCTGATAGGGTTGGGCTTTTAATTTTCAAAGTGATTTGCCTCTCCTACCCTTCTAGGAGGGAAACATGTTGTCACCCAAATGCATTCCCAATGGACTGACTTTCTGCTTGAAAAACTGATAGTTTCGTTCGCCACTCAGAACAGAGCCCCAGCCATTTCATGCTTGGTAACTTGTACAGCTGCCAAAGTGTACTCACCGAAGCCGCAAAGTAGTGTGCGTAGTTGTCATGTGGATTCCACTGCACAGCCCCAATGTCCCATTTGCTCTGACGAGAGATCTTGCGGTGACCTTCGGATGGGGCATCCAGATTCACAATGTACAGGAATCGGCGGCTAGAACAGGAGGGGTGCCAAATATATGCAAGGGTTTAGCACCACCAGGGCAGGCTCACTTTTAAACCAGACCTATTTGGCAACTGGGGCTCATTACTCCCCCAAAAAGGCCAATTCTTCAGACCTCATTGAGGATGAAAAATTTTAAAATAAGAACAAAACAAAAGCCAGGTAGCTGGGTCACAGCATAATTTTAGAATGCCGCCCTTCCAACATAGGGTATAATCCAGCATGAAGTCACCAGTGAAATTGGATATCTTACTCATGTTCTGTGACATCTACCCACTCTGAAAGGCAACCCACCATGGGTAAATGACAAGTGCACCCATTGTGACCATGCAAACAGCAGTCCAACAAACTTATATGACACTATTTGACAGGCAGCCATACGTTCTGGAACAGAACGCCAAATTTCCTTGCAAACGGCCTGTTTTTAGGCATCAAATATAATCTTTCAGCGAGCAAATTAAAGGGTTATGATGAGGAAAGAAGCATAAAACTGTACTCAAAATTAAACTAACACGTTGATTCCCAGTGATACACAGGATACTATTCAGTTCACAAAAGGCTGAAATAAAGAGTTCTAACATTCTATTTCTCACCTCTATGCCTTCGTCTAGGCTGTGCCTCATACATGCTATGCATTTCTTCCTCACCTACTTCTTGAATCCCTAAATCCACCCCCCCAATGTCAATGCTCTCTACCTCTGAAAAGATTCTGTATTCATCTGTGTATATGACCTGACCCCACCCCCAACCCCAAAAGAATGCCAGTTCCCCAAGGACAGGGACCATTTCCTTTTTGTCTCTGTATCTCTAGCACCTGGTAGAGTGCCCTACACATAGCAGGTACTTGATAAAGGTCTGAAATTGAAAGGGACAGAAATGAGGAAGTTTTTCAACTGCTCCCCCCCACTATTTCACTTTTAGTATTACTTATATACATATAAACTCCCTGCTATATGCATAAACATGTTCTGTAGAAGTCACTCTCTTTGTTAAAGAGAACCCTGAACCAAAAGATATCCATAAAGATAAGCAGGTCTGCCAATGAAAAGTATGAAAGCTAACAGAATAAAGAGAAAATTAAAAGTGCATATAAATAACTGGGAGGTACAAGAAATTCAAACGGGAGAAGCTAGTTAGCCGACTACAGAAACAGACTCTAAGAGTAGAGTAGGAAAAATTCAGGCTCTAGACATCAATAAGCAAAACCCCAAAGGGCATAAGAAGCTCCTGGACACGGTTAGAGAGTGAGTAAGCATCAGAGGCTGCATACAAGCTCTGACCTTCTAAGAACGAGCTCTAACTTTGGTCACCTCTCCCCAAATGGGTAGAGATGGCTAGGCAGAGAAGTCAAGCAGGTCAGATGATGGTTTTCCCTTTGAAAATGAGACAAGGCAAAGTAAACTGAAGGTTGAAGAGCAGAGTTAGTTAGGGAAGTCAAAGTGATGTAAGAAGGTCTGGAGTAGAATCTCTGATAAAAGTAAATGGGGAGTCACAGAGAAAAGTCAGCTAAGGGATACTTGCCACCAAGCTCCTCCCTGACATTGTGCTCTGAACAGAAATGGGAAATTGGCCAGCACAACATGTCTTTCTGAGGTAATTCAAACTTGGGCTTGTGGAAAATTGCTGATGTGACCTCTAATAAAAATCAGGTACAAATGATATTTAAACTTTGAAGTTTCAAGACTTAAGTTAACATCCAGTTTCTTATTTTTGTTATATGGTGCTTGGGTAGGCACCAGGATAAACAAGATAAATCTTCAAGTGTCCTGATGGTTATGAGAATTAGGAAGTAGGGAGGCAGCATGGGAAAGTGGGGAAAAGATCAGATCTGAAGTCAGAAGGCCTTCCTCCGAAGCTTGTCTCCTGTGACTTTCGGCCAGTCACTTAACCCCTCGGGGACTCAGTTTCTTCGTCTATAAAACAAGCAGGATAGACAGCTCCAGAGACTATTGGTCTATGACCTCCATGAACTCAGAGCTTTGGTCTTGCAGGCAACACAAGGTAGCCTTTACTTGATCATAAAACTCTTGTTCCTAGAAATCACACTACCGGAGAACTTTGGAGCTCACTTACCCAGAAAGTACTGCATGCTGCCCAAGACAATCTACAGACATTGCAGTTGCCTGTTGAAAAACATAAACAATTGTTCAATTTTCAAAACAAGCTGAAATGAACCAGCCAAGCCTAAAATAGAAGAGATTTAATTATTTTTCATTGTGCCTTTGTCATCACCCAGGTGAAGAGTCAGGAATCTTTCTGGCTAATAATTATCAGATCCTATAAAGGCGAACTTTTAATTATCTCCTTATATTCTCAGCCTGAATTGCAAACTCCTTTACCTTGCAGTTAACTCAGGAAAAGGCAGCTTCAATTGTCACTTAACATATACTCAAAAAAATGGGAACAGGGGGATAATGATGAAGGGTCTTAGGGCTCTGAATAAGCCACATCATATGCATTTAGAGGAACTGGAGAAATCGCCTCCTGTGAGCCAAAATCCCCTCCTGATGCCACCAAACAGGCAGGGGCCCTGCCTTCTTCCAATCTTATCTTTGCTACATCCAAGGTCACGCAAATAAGCACTTGGTTACCAAGTTCTTGGAGCTCCCCCTACTAAGTTCCCCAGTTCTTGAGGAAAGGCATCTTTTATTGTTGAACACCCAATTCCCAAAAGTCTGCCTCTAGGCTAGAGTTACTGCAATGAAGGCCCTGGATCCTCTCATTTGGCCAGGTTCAAATCCTGCTGTGTCTGGGAGTCAGTTTGGCCACAGCTGCTCTTGGCACCATTCACAGTAGCCCTCTTGCATGAAGCAGGCTTTAGCTGTTTTACTGCCATTCTTTCACCGAAAGCCTTTTCCAGGAGACTGTCAAGGGAGATCCTGACTTGAACATCTGGGCACAATCACAAGTGGGAGACTGAAAAGAATCTGTTTGAAACCTCCAAAAAGTTGTCAGAGTATTAGGGACAGGGGCAGCTAGGTGGTACAGTGGATAGAGCACCGGCCCTGGATTCAGGAGTACCTGAGTTCAAATCTGGCCTCAGACACTTGACACTTAGTAGCTGTGTGACCCTGGGCAAGTCACTTAACCCCAATTGCCTCACCCAAAAAAAAAAAAAATCAAAAACAGAGTATTAGGGACAAGAGGCTCAAGTCTGAGGTCTAGAGGCTGACAGGTGCTTTTTCAGCCTCAGTCTGGGGACGAGCAGAGAAATCCAGCTGGTAATGCAGCCAATCCAACGGCAGCCATCAAAGGTCTCTACAGGATGTCTGGTCCTGGCTCTGGGTGCCTGATAAACTTAAGGGCTGGTGGGAAGATAGCAGCATCACAGGATTAGGACAGCAAGGAGCCATCGGTTTCCACACAACGTAGGGGCCACCTCCTCTATGCAGTCTTCCCAGATCCTTCTAGCAATTGGATTCCTAAAATGCCTTGGCTCATTTCTCATCTGCCCACCTTCCCTCCTATCTTATATTAATACTTGTCAGCTGGTGGCACAGTGGATAGAGCTTTGGGCCTGGATTCAGGAAGACCCGAGTTCAAATCTAGCCCCAAACACTGACTAGCTGGGTGACCCTGGGCAAGTCAATTAGCCTCTGTTGGCCTCAGTTTCCTCACCTGTAAAATGGGGAGAATAATAGCACCTGCTTCCCAGGGTTGTTGTGAGGATCAAATGAGATCATATTTGTAAAAATGCTTAGCACAGTGCATAGCACATATTAGGCAAGTCAAATCCCTTCCCATATGAGACCACAAACTCCTTGAGAGAAGGCACTGGTTCATTTTTACCTCTGTATTTTGTCTTTATATCCACACAAACTGGAACATACTTGGTACAGATTAGGCTCTTATTAAATGTTGGTTGAAGTGTTTTTATAGATCATCTCTCCTTTTAACCATCATCCTTCTAGGCTTGAGAATATTTATCACACTCAAATTCTCTTCTATTACAGTAAGCAAGAATAAAAATGTATTACTAGGAACTACCCTCTATCTAACATGGACACACTTAATTGGAAGAGAAGAGTGGAGCTTCTCTTAACCCATTAATCCTTCATCTAAAAGTGAAATTTAGCGTTCAATATTAGACAACCTATGGGGTGTTAGCAAGGATGGCTAATTCTTACTAATGGAGGTAAACTTGAATTCAAGAATGACCTGAACTGGTGGCCCGAAATATATCTGGTATACGAGATAACTTTCTGGTTTAAAATATATGTAATAATAATTTCAATTGGTCTTCTAAGCATCTGAGTAGTGAAGCCTTGATTTCACCAACTATCCTTCATCTCAGGACCTTACTCTCAAAGTCTCTGGACCTTGCTGTCTACCGCACTGCAGCACCCTCAGAATGTCCAGGCCTTTCTTCCTGGAGGTGGACTTTTTAAAAAATGCCCAATTAGAGTCTGAGTTCCTTAATAGCAGGGATTCTCTTAATTTTTCTATTTGTATCTTCAGTGCTTAGAATATGCAAACTCTTAATAAATGCTTCTTTCTTCCTTCATTCATGTAAATGAAGATTCTGCAGACCATATACAGACAGTTCTCCCTTTACCTAAATATCTGTTATGCAAATGCACCTTAGGTCAGGCTCAGGCTCCCCAAAGGTTACAGGGCAGCCCTCCTCCAGGGGTGCTCCGCCCCGGGCACTAAAGCGACTGCAACCCCCCACCACTCAATGCTTTCTAAACTTATATTAACATCCTTAGTCTTTACATCTTGCATAACATTTATAACATTTCTATTTTCAAAAAGTTTTCATAATGAAAAGGTATTTGAGTCTCTAATAGCAAAATGATATTCAAAATAGAGATGAATTTTATTATGAAACCAGTCTCATACCATACTTTACACTTTGGTGTATATTCATAAATTGTCCTCTAGCAAGCTGATCTCTCTGGGAGAAATTCATCAAAACAAAACTTTGCCAGTTTACCTGCCCACTGTCTCATTCGATCCAATTCAATTTCAAAGGAAACCAGCATTTTGCATATTGCCTTTGTGGAATCGCTGCTACTGTGGTTTGTTCGTCTGAAATGACTGAGTGAGAAATCAAACCTTCCTATTTGAAATCCCAGCTGAACGACTGAGGATGGGAATGAGCTTCTAAGAAATGGGAGCAAGCCCTTTTCTGTTCATCCTTCTAAATAATGATGCAGGCCAGAAACATTCAATCAATGCAAATCAGAGCCAAGTCAATTCTCTTAACATCAGTTTGTCACAGGCCTATGATCAAGGACTATAATATTTGCATTATCAGATTTCATACACTAAAAGCAAGAACTGAAATCCATTGGCATAAGAGAAGCAGACAATCTCATATGACATGATTCAATCTCCTTAAATTAGGGACTGGAGATGCTAGGAAAGCTGTTTGAACTAGTGTGCTCAATCTTCCTTGTCCCCTTCCTGAATGCTTATTAGAAATCAGTGGATGCTTTCTGAACTTAACACAAAAACTGCAGTACACACATCTCTTCCTGGTGATAGAATCCCCCTTTTCAATAAACTACAATAAACTGCCGTTAAGCATCTGTGACTGGGAGAATCACTTCCCATGTCTGGGGCTCAGTTTCCTTATTTGTAAAATGAATCTAAAATCCATTTCTACATGAACAGTTATTGCATAATGTGGTTCCCTGTTATCTGGATTTGTATCTTCTCCGAACTTGACTGAGCTCAATGAAGACAAAGACCATATCTTATCTCAATTTTGCCCTTGTTCCAGGGCCTGGCACATTCTTCATTACAGAGATGGAAGTTTAATCAACAGATGCTGAATGAATAAACTGATGATGAAGGTGTGCTGTTTTCTTTGGCAGACTTTACCCTGGGTATCACCATCTCTTTTCAATAAAGCTTGCTAGAAAATAAAAACTAAAATTAAGCCTTCATATTCTGGTCATGATTTTGCTGTTTTCCAAAACAAACTAGAAAAGTAAAATAGTAAAGAGACTCTGCCCCTCTACAACTTTATATAGTGTTAACTTCTCATTTTTTCAGTAGAAGAATTTGCCAGAATAGCTATGGCCTTGAATTTGTAATGGTTTTTTTTTTCTCTCAAGTAAAAAATATTCCCAAATGCTTATCTGTCTAGAAGGGTTGTAACAATGATGGGACTCATAAATCACAAACCATTAAGGCAACAGGGAGCATACATAATGCTCCCTTTTAAATTTTCAATTCCAGGTCCAGATAATAATGGTTTGAGGAAGTTAGTCACCCATCTTCTGATCGATTAAACCAGGCAAACAGCCAAATCTGAGAATGACAACAATCCCAAGGGAAGGACTCAAAGAAATCTTAAAATAAAGAGCCATTCCCCAATGGATAAGTGAACAAACGGTTCTCAAAAGAAAAATTATTGAGTATTAACAATCATACAAACAATTACTCCAAATCACCAATAATGAGAAATATAAATAAAAACAACTCTGAGGTTTAAAAATTGGTAAATAAAATAGACAGAAACAGTCAAAGCTGGAGAGGCCACAGAAAGAAAAGCACACTGATATCCTGTTGTTGGAAGAGTGAATTGGTCCAACCATTCTGGAAAGTAACATGGAATTATCCTTTAAAAAAAGTTGGGGAACACTAATACATTGTTGGTGGAGCTGTGAACTGCTCCAACCATTGTGGAGAGCAATTTGGAATTATGCCCAAAGGGCTATAAAGTTGTACATACCTTTTGACCCAGCAATACCACTATTAGGTCTTTTTTCCCAAAGAGATCATAAAAAAGGGAAAAGGGCCCACATGTACAAAAATATTTATGGCTGCTCTTTTTGTACGGGCAAGGAATTGGAAATTGAGGGATTGCCCATCAATTGGGGAATGGCTAAACAAGTTGTGGTATATGAATGTAATGGAATACTACTGTGCTGTAAGAAATGATGTGCAGGGAGAGCCGCTAGATGGCGCAGTGGATAAAGCACCGGCCCTGGATTCAGGAGGACCTGAGTTCAAATCCGACCTCAGACACTTGACACTTACTAGCTGTGTGACCCTGGGCAAGTCACTTAACCCTCACTGCCCCGCAGAAAGGAAGGAAGGAAGGAAGGAAGGAAGGAAGGAAGGAAGGAAGGAAGGAAGGAAGGAAGGAAGAAAGAAAGGAAGAAAGAAAGAAAGAAAGAAAGAAAGAAAGAAAGAAAGAAAGAAAGAAAGAAAGAAAGAAAGAAAGAAAGAAAGAAAGAAAGAAAGAAAGAAATGACGTGCAGGCAAATTTCAGAGAAACCTGGAAGGACTTACATGAACTGATGCTGAGTGACAGGAGCAGAACCAGAAGAACATTGTACACAGTATCAACAACATTATCTGTTGATCAACTGTGATAGACTTGATTCTTCTCAGCAATACAATGGTCCAAGATAGTTCCAAAGGACTCATGATAGAAAATGCTCTCCAAATCCAGAAAAAAAAAAGAACTGTGGAATCTAGATGCAGACTGAACCATACTATTTCTATTGTTTTTATTGTTGTTGTTTTTCTTTTTTGAGGTTTTTCCTTTTTGCTCGGATTCTTCTTTCACAGCATGAATAATGCAGAAATATGTTTAATGTGATTATACATATATAACCTATATCAGATTACTTGCTGTCTTGGGCGGGGGGAAGGAGAGGATGGAGGGAGAAAAATGTGAAACTAGAAATCTTATAAAAACAAATGTTGAAAACTATCTCTACGTGTAACTGGAAAATAATAAAATATTATTATAGAAAAAAAAGTTGGGTTTTTTTGTTGTTTTTTGTGGGGCAATTGGGGATAAGTGACTTGCTCAAGGTCACACAGCTAGTAAGTGTCAATTGTCTGAGGCAGAATTTGGACTCAGGTCCTCCTGAATCCAGGGCCAGTGCTTTATCCACTGTGTCACTTAGCTGCCCTAAAAAAAAGTTTTTTAAAATGTCCATACCTCTGACCCATATATCTCACTGCTAGGAATATATCTCAGAAAGAATAAAGACAGGAAGGTCCCATATGCACCCCAATCAACGTTCATAGTAGCACTTTTTTGTGATAGCAAGGAAACGAATACAAAGTAGATGACCACTTCACTGGGGAATGACTAAACAAACTGTGGTTCATAAAGGTCTGGCATCGAAAGTCTTTCAAAACCTAAGCCCTCCTACCTTTCCAGTCTTCTTAAACTCACTCCCACACAGCTACTCTTTGATCTAGTGAAATTGGCCTCCTGTCTGTTTCACAAACAAGACATTCCATCTCTCAGAACTGGGCATTTTCTCTGGCTGGCTGTCCCCCATGCCTGGAAGGCCTTCCCTCTTCAACTCCACCTGGTTATCAACTAAAATCCCACCTTCTACAGGAAGCCTTCTTTAACCGCTCTTAATTTCAGGGCCTTCCCTCTGTCACTCACTAGGCATACTTTTCTTGCCTAGAGCTACATAGATTAAATTTATTCCCCCTCCTAACAGATGAATGTAGCTTGTTTTGTATTTATTTGTTTTCATGCTGTCTCCCCCAGTAGATAAGCTCCTTGAGAGCAGGGACTGTCTTTTGACTCTTTTTTTGTATGTATCCCCAGGACTTAGCAGAGTGCCTGGCACAAAGCAGGTGCTTAATAAAGGTTTATTGATTTTTACTATGCTGTTAGAAACAATTACCATGAAAAGCTGAAAGAAGATGATATGAATGGATACAAAATGAAGTTAATTTTTTAAAAAAGAAAAATGCAAAGTAAGCAGAACCTGGAAAATAATGTGTGACTACATCAACGTAAAGGGAGAGAACAATGACAAAGGCACAGTCTGAATGCTATCATTACAACAATACACACAAGAGAGTTGAGAAAATGCATCTTCCTTCTTTGCTATGGCATGGAACCATGGGTTCAGAATACTGCATATACTATCAGATTCAATCAATAGGTGGGTTGGTTTTATTTAACCTTTTTCCCTGCTATTTAAAAATCCTCTGAGATAAAGGAAGGGGAAAGTGGGTGATATATCGAAATGAAGGCAATCTAAAAACAAAAGCTATTGAAAAAAATTCTTAAATCACAGAACCACAATTTCTGAGTTGAAAGGAACTCTAAAGGTGATTCAGTCCAATCTCTCATCCCAAGTAGGAATCCCTTCCATAACATATCTGACATTTCTAGTAAGGGGAGGACTCACGAACAGGGTAATTAATTCCATTTTTAGATATCTCTTCAGTTTTTGAAGTTTTTCCTGATATTATGCCTAAATCTGTCTCCTTTTAACCTCCATGCATTGGTCACACTTTTCTTGCACAGAGCTACATAGATTAAAATTTTAAAACCTCTCACATATCCCTATTGAATCTTCTATCTTACAGATGATACATCCTCAGTTCCTTCAACCACTCCCACCCTCCTACCCCTCACCCCATGCAAAGTTTTAAGATTTCTCACCATTTTTATCGTCTTTCCCTCTAAAAATGTGATACCAAAAATTTAATACAAACTTCCAGGTGTTGTCTAACCAGTGCAGAGAAGACTGACTGGTCGGATACCACTTTAGTGCTGCTGACCAAGGCTGCTTAGCTTTCAGGTTTTTGGCCATTGTTTTTTTCAACAGCTCTGTTTCACTGATGAATCACAGTGAACTTTCAGTCAACTAAAGTTTCCCAAGTTTTTTTCACGTGAACATGTTAAGTCCAGTCTACCCCCATCCTGTACTTTCATGATGGTTTTTTTTAACTTAAGTGTTGAACACAATAATAATACTTGTTAAATTTAATCTTGGTTCTTTTTTTTTCTTTTTGCGAAAGGACAAGTTGTTTCTTTTTTCTTTTTGAAGGGTAATGAAGGTTAAGTGACTTGGCCAGGGTCACACAGGCTAGTAATTGTTAAGTGTCTGAGGCCCGATTTGAACTCAGGTCCTCCTGAATCCAGGGCCGGTGCTTTCTCCCCTGTGCCACCTAGCTGCTCCCTAATCTTGTTTCTTAAACCAGGTTCTACCTGGTTAAGGTATTTCTGATTCCTATTTCTGCCATCCAATGATCCCTGTTAACTTGTCATCCACAAATTTGCTAAGCAAATCTTCATTTTCATTTAAGTTACTGATTCTTAAAGGAACTCTGATTAGAGAAGAGCCAAGGACACAGCCCTGTGGTAAAGGAATTTAAGTCCCAAAGTCTAAACTCATATTGCCTGGCAAACTCTATTTTTCATACTTGCTTTTTCTTGTCCTACAAGCCTCCACATGTCCCAAGAACTCATTTCATTTCCTAATGACTTTTAAGTCCTAGCAAAGGGCTTCCTGTGCCCTAGCATCCAAACATCTTCCCCAGTTCTCCTTCCTATCCTGGCTTTCCAAAGTCTATCCTGTACTCCAAAAAAGGATTTTTTCAGGATGTTGTTTCCTCTAAACACTGAATGCCACGCCAAAGGATCACAGATTTGGGATTAAAAGGGACCTTAGAGACCATTTATTCCAACTTCTTTAACTGCAAGGATGAAGAAACTTAAGCCCCCACGAGGCTAAGTGACTTGTCCAAGGTAATACTTCTATTAAATGGCAAAGCCAGGCACTGTTTTGCATGGTATTACACTGCCCCCTCAGCTCGAGTTGTACAATGGTTTTCTTTATGTGTAATATCGGTCTGCATTCTTTCATCACGACTTCTCCACTCCCTCGATCCTGGACAATGAGGCCTTCACACAGACAAATCCCCAAATCCCCATCTAGGTGATCCTGAAGGACTTTTCAGTTCAGAAGTGGCATAAGTCCATGCCTAAGGATGACTCAAATAACTGGTTCTTGGATACCATTTTTATTGGGTAACTGGGGGCAGACCTAACAGGATACTTTTTCATGGAGTGAATGGGTCTTAAAATTAAAACCAAAAACCCTAATCTGAACCCAGGATTCCTTTACTGTAACACTTTGAAAGCCGCATGAAAATGCACTTATACAAGATCAGGGCTAATTTGAAAACACATATGAAATATGTGAAAACAGATTTAATACAAGTCTGGCTACTTATATTAAAACAGCAACAGAAGGAACCTTAATTATCCCCCCCACCACCACCTTTCTGTGCAGGAAAGCACAGAAGAAAGAAAAGTGCATAGGGTGGGTTCAAGTTCTAACACTGCCAGTTACTGCTAGCTGTGTCATTTGGGCAAGCCATAAGCTCTCGGCACCTCAATTTGCTCTCTTTAAACTGAGGGGGTTGGGCCAAGTGACTCTATACTTCTAAGTGATTGAGAGGATGGATAATCTACTCAAAAGAACAGGATATACTATAAAACCCATACTAATTCCTACTAACTATTAAAGTTACAGAAAGAAAAACTCCCACAAAGCTGTTAAATTGGCAAATTTCCTTTGTCCCGCTATTATGACAACTGCTGTTTAGGTTTAATTACTTCTGGTAGTACTTCACAGCCTCCTAATATATGTGCCAGCAACCTCACTGCAGGTTGCTTGAATTACATTTTCATTGAAAAGTGGGGGTGAGACTACTGGGGCTTCTGGTGAGAATTAAAGGGCTTAAAGATTAGCAGCTTCCACATTAGGAGATCTGAAGAACAAGCAGCTTTGCTTTGGCAGCATGGATGGAAAGAACACTGGCTCTGAAAGCAGAGGACCAGGACTCAAGACAATTCCCTGGGCACTTCGAGGTGAGCCAAGTTACAACCTCCCTGGGCCCCATCTCCTCGTCTGTAAAATGAGGGGACCAGACTCGATGGCTTCTGAGGTGCTTTCTTGCAAAAAACAATCAACAAAAACCTAAATAGTGACACTGTTCTTCTCCCCTGGATAACTTGTGCTTCCCTGGAGAGGCCTACCCGAACAATCAGATACATTGTGTGAGCCAGTGCAAAGCACTTCACTGTCTTCTGAGAGAAATGAGGTGACTGAAAGCCCTTTTGGAAAGCTGTGTCCCAGGCACCACTAAGGAACTGATGAGGGGCCCTTTTCATCCACTCATCTTTCTTACTAAGGAAGGAATGAGTTCTGTTTCCTGTTGTCTTACAGGGTAGAAACCTAGTGGTGTCTGTACTGGTGAGAATACCAAAGGAGGAGCCCAAGGCCCTGGGCCAAAATCTTGCCTCTGTTACTACCTTGTTCCACCCTAGACAAATCAATTAGCCAAGTGTCAGAGCTCCATCCTCATATGTAAAATGAAGGGATTGGAATGGACCATCCTTGACAGCTATAAATTCTACAGAACCACAAATATTTAAGCACCTACTGTGTGCTGGATTTCAGGGGACATACAGTTTAGGTAAAGTGTGGTCCTCACCCTGAAGGAACTTACAACCTAAGGGGGATAGACACTAAAAGAGACTGATATAATACACAATATTTATGGGATCATGGATCTAGCAGTGAAAGCGGTAGTGTGCCGGTAAATGTTTAACAACTGCCTCTCCAGGGGGAAAAATATAGGTAGGACACACTTTTACATTCGATCTGCATTATTACATTTTGTCTATCACTTCCTTAGGTCTTGACAAATAACAAAGAAATAAGCAGAGCTCTGATCTGTAGTATTTGCCAATTTCCAAGGTGTGAATGCTCACCCTGAGAATTTAACAATCAACTCTCAGGAGCCAGTTTAAGATGGCTCTAGCACATCCCTGGATGAAAGGGACCTCAAAGGTCCCCTCCCCCACCGATTTGACAGATGACGAATATGAGGACAAGGGAGGTTCTGTAAGTGCATTCAAGTTACAAAACAAAGTTCTATGTGAGGTGAGGTTGGAGGGGAGGAAGCAAGTAGGGTGATCATAGAAGAGTTTTTGAAGGAAGTTGCATCCAAGATGAACTTAAATATTCAACAGAAGAGGGTAACATGAACAAAAGCATATCCTGTAATTTTCATCAGAAATTTCATATAGGAGCTTTGTATGTGGTAATTCCCTGTTTACACCTCATATCCTTTGACTTTTCCCAGGGCTCTGAAAGGCTACCTGACTTACCTAAGCCCATACATCCAGTATACATAAGAGTTGGATGGGAAATCCGATTTGTCCTGACACCCTTTATTGGAAGAGTAGCTGGTAGTGCAGTGGATCGAGTGCTAGGCCTATAGCAAGGAAGACCTGAGTTCAAATCCAGCCCCAGACACTTATTGTGTGAACCTGTCTCAGTTTCCTCATCTGTAAAATAGAAATAATAGTAGTAACTACCTAATAAGTTGTAAAGATCAAGTGAGATTCTATCTGTGAAGCACTTATCACAGTGCCCAGCACATAGCAGGTGCTACATAAATGCTAACTATTAGTATTATTATCATTACGCCATTTTGCTTCCCAGATCAGCTATTCGGTTTAAAAAGAGAATTTCCCTTCTGACAATGTCTCTTGTGTCTCCCCACGGCTGACCCCCATCTGCACAATTCTGGGCTCTCAGGCTCCAGAGTACAGACCTGAATTGATCTCTTAACTTTTCTGTTTGTTTGCTTTTGTGAGGCAATTGGAGTTAAGTGACTTGCCCAGGGTCACACAGCTAGTAAGTGTCAAGTGTCTGAGACCACATTTGAACTCAGGTCCTCTTGAACCTAGGGCCAGTGCTCTATCCACTGCGCCACCTAGCTGCCCCTTAACTTTTCTAAGCCGCAGGCTCTCAACTGTAAAATGAAGGACTGGCTTACATGTCCCCTAAAATTTAAATCCACAATCTTATCAATCAGGTGTAGTTTCAGAAGGCACAACATGGGGAAGAACTTCCACTTTCTCCTGGAAAGATGGAGATAATTTACTTCCTAATGGCTCTAACTCAAACTCCCGGTGACTCTTTCCTTGGCTACCACAACTCTCAGTATGTATCTGAGGGTTCTGAACCTGGGATCTGTGGATAGTTTTTACATATTTTGATAACTGTATTTCAATGTAATTGGTTCTCTGTGTAACCCCAATTACTTTGTGTACTTAGGACATTTTGAGCAGTGGTCCAGAGGCTTCTCCAGCCTGCCCAAGGGTCCATGACACAAGCCCTGTTCTTCAGGGGACTGTGAATGTGGAGTATTGCACGTACTGTACTGTCAGGTTCAGGTGATTTGTTGATCTGTTTTGCTAAACTGCGTGTTTTCATTTTTATTTTCTTATAAGGGAGGGCTCATTGAGGAGTGATAAAAACAAGTTATCCTTTAAAAAAAAAACAACACAAAAAAAAAAGACCCGGCTGCTCCTTAAGGGCAGGGACTCTCAGTCGGTCAATATACATTTATTAAGTGTCTACTATGAGCTAAGGCCTGGGGATACAAAGAGAGATAAAAAAGGGTCCCTACTCTCAAGGAGTTCACAGTCTAATGGGATGGGAGGGAAATATCACACAAGAATTAAGGGGGATCCAGAAAGGCTTCTTGTAGAGAGTGGGATTTTAGGTGGGGCTTGAGGCCAAACCAGGGAAAGCTAAGAGTTGGAGATGAGGAAGACTATTCCAGGCATGGAAGACAGCCCAGAAAAAAAGTCCAGAGATAGGAGACAGGAGTGTCTTGTTCCAAGAGCAAGGAGGCCAAACACTCAAGGAGCTTTTGGGAGGGGCATGGGGTGTAGGAAGACTGGAAAGGTAGGGGAGGATTATGTTGCAAAGGACTCTGAACTCTCCAAACAGAGGGTCTTATCTTTGATCCTGAAGGTGCTGGGTATCTTGTGGAGTTTACTGAGTAGAGAAATGACATGGTGAGACCTACCCATTAGGAAGATCATTCTGGCAGCTGACTATCAATTCTGCATCAAGACCATATCACTTCTTTGGTCAGTAAGCTCCAGAGGGTCCCTATTGCCTCTGTTGTTGTTTAGTTGTGTCCTGACTGACTCTTTCTGAGTTCATTTGGGGTTTTGTTGGCAAAGATCCTGGAGTGGTTTGCCATTTGACAGATGAAGAAACTGAGGCCAATAGGGTTAAGTGACTTGCCCAGGGTCACACAGCCAGTAAGTGTCTGAGACTGGACTTGAACTCAGGAAGATGAGTGTTCCTCACTCTAAGCCTGGTACTCTATTCGCTGTACCACCTCGCATCTAGGAGCAAGTAGAAATCCTCTGTCAACTAAAACCCCACAGTACTGGACTCCAACCTATCTATCCAGGCTTATTACACACACTCTCTACTGCCTGCGTGACCCTGACCAACTAACTTCATGTCTGTCTTCCTCAGTTTCCTCATCCGTGAAAAGATAATAACAACACTTACCTCAAAAGGTTTTGTGAGGGATCAAATGAGATGTTTACAAACGCACTTTTACAAACCTGAAAGCATTGTGTAAATGCTGGTGGTTGTTATTTATGCCTACTTCCATTCTTCTTGCTGTTCCTTACAAGGCACAAGCAGTCTCCCTCTTTGCTATCACCTCAAGACCTTTCCTGCCTGATGCCTCCAGTTGCCAGTACTTCCTCACCAAAACGCCTGACATTTATTTTGTCTACATTGTGTATTTTACCTATACGTGTTGTTTCGCCCAAACAGAACATAAACTCAGGGGAAAAGACTGGGTTTTGTGGTTTATTTAGGGGGCAGGGGTTCGAGGTCTATGCATGCCCAGCATCTAGCACAGGCAGCCTGCAGTTATGCTTGTTGATCAAGTGGTCACCACCAGGTCTGGAGCCAGAGGACCTGGGTTCAAATCCCAGTTTCTGACCAGCTCCTGCCTCTGTGATACCTCTCTGGGCCTGTTTCCTCATCTATAAAAGAAGGTCAGAGCTCTCTTCATCGATGATCCTGCGACCAATTTTCCATCACTAGATTTGACAATAGGCAGAGGATGCCTGTTTTGGGTAAAAAAGCCACCTGTCGATTGAATGCTGGATGAGCCCCGACTCTTTGAAGGTCTAGGATCCTGCTCCCCTACAAAAATCCCCCTGGCATTCTGGGATAGGGGACGCAGGGCGAGAATGGAGGGGGTTATCCCGAACGGATGTAGAAAGGTCGGAGTTCAAATCCTGCCTCGGACACTTGCAAGCTGAGTGATTGTAGGCATGGCACTGGCCTCAGTCTACCTCCGTTTCCTTATCTGTAAAGTGGGGGTACTAACAGCCCTCTGCTCCAGGTGGGGTGACATGAGACAAGCTATTTGCACGCCGCGATTGGCCGGTCCAAGACCTTCACTTGGCTAGTGAGGAGGGTCCCTCTACCAGGGTTGGCCGGCCCCGGAAGCCGCTGCCCACCCGAACCGGCCCCAAAGGTCGGTCACCAACGGAGGCCGGGCCGGCAGGTCCAGCTCAGACCCCGGTCACTCCCTGGTCTCGGGGTGCCCTGCCCTCTCTTCTCCCTCCAGCCGGCAGCCCTCGCCACTCCCGGCCCCAGCCCCCCAGCTCCCGGCCAGTCGCGCCCCACGACTGACCGCTCCTGGGGGGGGGGGGGAGTGAGGCATGCAGCGCATGCTCAGACGGCTCCCTTCAGCCCACCCCACCCCCGCCGCGCACCTGGGAATCCCTAAACTCCACCACCACATTCTCGCTGCTCCACCGCGCCGCCATCTCCGGCCTGACCGCCGCTGCCGCCCCACGGCCGCCGTCGCCGCGCTCCTCCCTTCGGCCCCGCGCGCCGGGGCTTCGGGCACGCAGGAGGACGCACCCTTCACCTCAGACCACCCCCTGTAGGCCCCACCCATCTTGCTGCTTGGCCAGCCATTGGTTGTGCCCTCAGCACTGGCTCCGCCCCCAACCCTCGTGGTCCGGCGTGCACGCGCCCTGCCAAACACAACCAGCCCCTCGCCTTAACCTCCCCTCCCCTCCCTGACCCAGCTAGGGCTCTTATCGCTTCCAGGTGACGTGACGTAACACGGAGGCTAAACCTCCCGTGGAGCCCCGCTCCACCCCGTTTAGCCGCGGGCTCTGCCGGGAATGGTAGTCCGCGGCCAACTGGAGCAGAACTGTGGGCGGGGCAAAGAGGATTACGGGCAGGTGGGCTGGGGACCTGCTCAAGTCCTTTCTTTCCGATCTCCTAAACCTTGTTCAAGGATAGACAGACGGACGGACGGACCGACAGACGAACAGGTGCAGGACAGATGGATGGATGGACGAAAGACGAACAGGTGCAGGACAGATGGATGGATGGACGGACGGACCAATAGACCAAAAGATAGATATTAGCTAGACAGAAAAATGGATGGACAGACAGAATCAGTCCCAGCCACTGGGGGCTAAATATGCCCTCCCTCCAACCGTTCCCAACCATGTAGATTTCTCCCTCTAAGAGGAAGACATCATTTCCCCCAGAATCCCTGTTAACTACACCCCACAAAGCCCTAAAAATCAGCCAGGCAGTATTCAGAAAGCACTCTCAGAACGTGATAGAAGCTCGTGTCTTCAAGCCTTGTGTGGTCAGCCTTTTTTTTTTCCTTTCCCCCAAATACGAGTCCGTTTAGAGTTTTTAAAAATAGATTGCTATAATTGTTTCTTATAATTTGTCAAAGGGAGCACATTTCAAACTGGTTCTCTTTCCTTTGTATTCTGTCCAAAGGGAAGGAAGGGGGAAGTAGCATTTCTATAGTGCCTGCTATGTGCCAAGAATTGTGCCAAGCGCTTTTACAAACATTTTACAACATTTGATCCTACAACCACTGCTATCAAAGTAAGAGATTCCTGCTTTAAATCTAATCATGTTTCTTGGGATAAAACTGAGCTCAAAGTGGGGCCGAAAACCCAGAGTTCTTTTGATCAGGGCTAAGCCCAGGTTGGTCTCGAACTTGGCTTCCTCAACTTTCCTACAGCCCCTTGGAATTCCAGGATTTGAAGACAAAGTTGTCAGCCTTACACCAACTCCTCACCTAAATCCTGGTTTAGTAACTACTAAGAGTCCCCAGCAAAATTGCTGACCAGGCTGCAAGGTCCTCTTCACCAAGTCAGTCAAATATTTGCCAAACTATCACCAGCTAACCAAGCTATAGGGGCTAGACTAGGTGGTATAGCGGAAAGAACATTCAGCTTGGGGGCCTCTAGGTGGCGCAGTGGATAACGCACCGGGCCTGGATTCAAGAGGACCTGTGTTCAAATACAACCTCAGACTCTTGACATTTACTAGCTGTGTGACACTGGGCAAGTCACTTAACCCTCATTGCCCCACCAACCAACAAACAAACAAAAACATTCAGCTTGTCGGCATATATCACACATCATATCATATTGATTATATTATATCATATTATAAATAATATTTAGGGGCAGCTAGGTGGCACAGTGGATAGAGTACCGGCCCTGGAGTCAGGAGTACCTGAGTTCAAATCTGGCCTCAGACACTTAACACTTACTAGCTGTGTGACCCTGAGCAAGTCACTTAACCCCAATTGCCTCACTAAAAAAAAAAAAAATTATATTTAGAATTACTGAAATGAATTGTCCAATGCCAAACAGGTAACGTGTGGTAAAACCAGGACTTGATGCCAGGTTCCTTGAATACAGAACTCTCATTCTCTCTGCTGCACAGTGCTGCCTCTCCTTATAATCATGTGTATTTGTCCAACTGGATGATAAACTGCATGAGGGTTATTTAACTTTTGTTTCTCTCCCAGTGCTTTGCCCATAGCAGGGACTTAATGTTTTCTGTAGTTGCAGGTTGTTAGAAGGCATAACTACCCTCAGAGGCCTGTCTAGTTTATCAGGATAAGTGTTCAATTGGATGAAATAGGAGTATATAAACTCCGATGCTCTCTTTTTGAAATATTCTGAATCAGACTCCCAGGCTGTTTCTTATTTAAGCCTTTTTCCTTGGATATTTAAAATATAGCCTGACCTATTATAGCATTACTGAGAATTCATATTTGTAAAAGGGCTTGGAAATAAATTCGTATCAGTTAGCCCTCCCCCACACCTGGGAGCTGGGTCAGCAGTTTATCAACCCCATTTCACAGCTGAAGTGTGTGCAAAGAGGCAGTTTACGGAAGGTCAACAAGGAAGTTCAAAGGAAAAGGAAATGCCCCCAAATCCAACTGCCACTTGTGTGTTTGTTTCTTTTGCACAGAGATCATCCACAATGTTCTCTGTTTTCCCTCTCCCCTTTCTCCATGATCTGTTCGGTCCCCAAAGGAAAACAAACCAAACCAAACCATAAAACAGAGAATGAATATAAAATACAAACCGACTTAATATACAACAAATAAAATGAAATTAGTCTAATATGATAGGTTCATAAGTCCTTTGGGTTTCTCTAGATTTCAACAGATGCCATATTACTGTGCTAAAGGTATCCTTCTCTGGATACTAAATTTAGGAATAGCTAGGGATGGGAGAAATTAAAAGACAACCTTTATCCTGCTTGTTCCTTGGTCTTTTTTTCTGGTTTGGATAGTTATATTTGACCGGGTTGGGAGGGGGGGGGAGATTTAGGATAGAAGGGGGTGGGGAAGTAGCCTGTAGAAATTCAGAATGAAACTTCAGCTTGACTTAATTAAAGACAGCATCCTCTTTCCCCTTTTCTCCCCAGAGTGATGACTTTAGGGGAAAAACAAAAAACAAAACAAGGACTGGTTCTTCTTTTTTGGTTTCCTTTTTAAATTCTTGTTTATCTTATCACCTACTTCTAGCCTAGTTCTAGAATTCAGCTACAAGAGATTGGAGGTCGTCAGAGCCAACCTTTCCATTTCAGAAACAAAGAAGCTAGGGCTCAGTCATTTACTGAACATCATTCAGATGCCCTCACTGAAACTCAAACACAAATCTTAAGAGCTCTTTGGATTGGAAGTATTTTGAGGAAATTTAGACCAGAGAGATAAATATGTGCCCTTCCTAGGCTCAGAGGTTTTAAAATATGTGAGAGGAAGAGACAAATTAAGAAAAAGAGGCTTGGGGAGGCGGCTAGGTGGCGCAGTGGATAAAGCACCGGCCCTGGGTTCAGGAGTTCCTGAGTTCAAATGTGGCCTCAGACACTTGACACTTACTAGCTATGTGACCTTGGGCAAGTCACTTAACCCCCATTGCCCTGCAAAAAAAAAAAAAAAAAGAGGCTTAAGGAGTCATAGATTTTTGAGCCACAAGGGACCCAAATGGTGACACAGCTGGCTTGTGTTAAGAGCCAAAACTAGAACACAAATCTATTGGAGTAATAAGCATTTTAATATAATATTTTATTTCCCCCAATTACTTGGGTTTTTTTAAATTCAATATTCTATTTTCCTCCAATTACACATTTAAAACAATTTTTTAAAACTTAAAAAAAAGTTTTGAGTTCCAAATTCTACTCTTGGGGGATGCAGCATACCTGGAGGTACAGAGAGTACCTGACTTCGAAGACCTTAGTTGCACTCCTGCCCCAAATGCTTACTAGCTGTGTGGTCCTGAGCAAGTAGCTTAACCCCTGAATTTGTTTCCTCTTCAGTAAAATGGTGGTAATAATGGTAAAGTTGCTGTGAGGATCAAATGAGATAACATAAGTAAAATGTTTTGCAAATCTCAAAGTGCTATTATTGCTCTGGGATAAACACCAGAGAACCAAAAATTAAAAAATAAAGCAGTCTGTGCCCTCATGCTTACATTTTATGAAGGAGGCAACATGTGTATATAGATGTATACTGGATACAACAGGCAGTACATAGAACTCTGGGCCTGAGTTCAAAGCCCAAGTTAGACACTAGGTGTTTGACCCTGGGCATGTCACTTAACCCTGTTTACCTCAGTTTCCTCATCTGTAAAATGAGTTGGGGGATATAGCAAACCATTCCAGTATCTCTGCCAAGAAAACCCTAAATGGAGACACCAACAGTCAGGCATAACTAAACAACAACAACAACAAACTGAATAATACAAAATGATGCAAGGTCATTTTGGGAGGGAGGACACTAGCAACTCAAAGATGTAGCATGTGGCATGACTCCTACCTAAATCAGATCTACCTTACTTGATTTTATAATGCAGTCTTTGATGTGAGAGCAGAAAAGCATACCAGAACAGGGGAGAAAAAAAACACCTTAGACTATCTTCACTTTCCATCCCTGAAAATGTGAAGGAGGAAGGCAGGGGCTGGTGGGAGGGGAGAGGGAACACATATAAAATACTAAGCATGTCCACCAGGGGGAGCTGTGAGGGCAGAAGTTTAGAAGGAGGGGCGCTTAACCAAAGACATTTCTGAAACAGGGCAGAAACAACAGGAAGGTGGGTGGATTGAAAATTCCTGCTGGATTTTCGAAACTCAGACTTCTCAACTTCCCCCACTTCTCCCTAACCCTTGCTACAAGGCCATGCCTCACGATATTTCTTGGTACGACTGGCTTCCAGAGACCCCGATTGAAATTCAGCCATTCTTAGTCTCCTTTTCTGGGGAGTTGTCTTCCGTCCCAAAGTACCCTGTATTTACTCTGTGTGTGTGTGTGTGTGTGTGCGCGCGCGCGCGTGTATACATAGATGTATGTATATACATCTATACACACTGTATTTACGTGTGTATGTATACACTATATTTACACAGATGTGCTGTACGTGTGTGCTGATATAAAGATATACTATACATGTATAAAAATGTGCAGCATAAATAAAAAGTTAATGAATACACGTGTGTATATTTATGCACGAGTATATATAATACATACAACAAAGTTAACACATATGTATATAGATTGTGTGGGTACAGACACATCCACGTCTATACCACGTCCGTGTGTATACGTGTATGTGTGTGTGCGCGTGTGTGTGTATCCATACATACATATGATTTGATTAACTTTGTTCTTAGGCTGTATGTTTTTATAACATGCCCTTGTCTCACCCATTAGAATAGCTCATTGCAAGTAGGGATTATTTCACGTTCTGTATACTTGCCTGTTTGTTGATGGATTGAGATCGTTGATATTGTCTTGAAACTGATCCAGGATCGTTCCTTCCTCCCTCTACCGTTACTTCGGGAAGGTACAAGGCTGTCCCCTTTGGGATGAGACCAGAACCTTTTTTTTTTTTTTTGGACCCTTGCCCCGGAGAGTGTAAAGGGGGTATGTATGATTGTATTATACACGTATCATTTGGTAGAACACCAGCCAGTGTCTGGGTATTCTCGGCCCCCTGCGGCCCAGTTCGGGGCGGTGAAGACTACCGTAACCACCCCCTCACCCCACCTCCTCGGAAGCCAGGTAGGGTGAGGGTACGACGTGCAGCGCCGGAGCTGCGGCTTGGGAGAAGTTGTAGGTCGGCGGCGGCGGCGGCAGTGGCGGTGCAAGGGTTAAGCGCGGTGGGCGGGGTGGGGCGGGGCGGAGACGGAGGAGGAGGACAAGGAGGAGGACGAAGAGGAGGAGGAGGAGGAGGAGGAGGCCCGCCGGGGCCGCGCCTGCGCTCTGCCGCCCTCTATTGTCTCCACAGCAGTGAGGAGCAGCGGGCGAGCGAGCACAGCCCAGACTGAGGGAGCCGGAGCGGGAGCCGCCGGCGGAGTCTGGAGCGCGAGCGTCCGCCGCCGTCGCTGCCGCCGCCCTGACAAAGAACGAGCCGCTCTCCCCCCGCCCGAGCCGGAGCCGGAGCCGGAGCCGGAGCCGAGGGGGCGCTCCCCGCGCCAGCCTCCCGCCCGCCAGTGGGTCAGGGGCTCCGTCCATGGCCGCGGCGCCCCAGCAGCGGCGGCGGCGGCAGCAGCAGCGGCAGCAGCAGCAGCAGCAGCAGCAGCAGCAGCAGCGGCGGCCCTGAGGAGGAGCCGGAGCTGCCGGGCCCGCTTCTCGCCGCCGCCCCCGGTTTTCTGGAGCTCGGGGCGGGGGGCTGGACTGCGCCTCGCCTCGGGCCCCGGCCGGGCGGGCGGGCGACATGCGCTCGCCTCGCCTCGGCTTTAATTCTTAGTTTCTAATTCCCGCCCTCCTCCCGGGGTAAAAGCCCCCCCCCCCAAGCTTGGCCCCGGCCTCCCCGTAAGCGCCCAGGACCCGCTCCGGCCGCGGGCAGGTGGGGGAGGGGGCGCTCTCGCTTTCTCGGGGGAGCGAGCCCCTCTGCAGCCCGTGGCTCGGCCGGGGATGGGGGGCAAGCAGAGCACGGCGGGCCGCTCCCGGGGCCCCTTCCCGGGCGTCTCCACGGATGACAGCGCCGTGCCCCCGCCGGGGGGGGCCCCCCACTTTGGGCACTACCGGGCCGGTGGCGGGGCCATGGGGCTGCGCAGCCGCTCCGTCAGCTCGGTGGCCGGCATGGGCATGGACCCCACCACGGCCGGAGGGGTGCCCTTCGGCCTCTACAGCGCGGCGGCCGCCCGGGGGGCCGGCGATGCCGAGAGGGCGCCGGGCGGCGGAGGCTCAGGGGCCGACTCCACCTATGCCCACGGCAATGGTTACCAGGAGACAGGTGGTAGTCACCATAGAGACGGGATGCTGTACCTGGGCTCCCGAGCATCGCTGGCAGATGCGCTTCCTCTGCACATCGCACCCAGGTGGTTCAGCTCTCACAGCGGTGAGTTATCCCGGGGCCGGAGGCCTCTCGTTATGGCGATGAGCTGTGTGTGTGTGTGTGTGTGTGTGTGTGTGTGTGTGTGTGTGTGTGTATGTATGTGTGTGTGCGCGCGCGTGTGTATGTCTGTGCATAGAAGTCTGGCCCCTTGGCTCATCTGCATGAAATTGTCAGCTTCGAGGGAGGGAGCCCCGTACTAGCTGAACAGATCTTAAGAGGACCTGACTTGGAACTACCTAATTCTGAATCCTCTTCACTGCTTAGAGGCTAATGGAAATAGGAGGTAAACCCTGGACAAAAGGATTTTTGGTTGAGTGAAGTGGCCGTATAAAAAAGGCCTGGGAGTTGAGCTATGTATGTAACTTGTTCACTTGTTGGATAGGCCTTCAACCCCAATTTCTATTTATCGATGTTAAAAATCCTTAGGGGAAAGAGGTCTTCCCTTGTTTCCAGTAGGTCACCTTTGGTGCCTCCTTTCCGTCACTGCAGCATTGGTTGGGCCTGTCTACTATAGTCAGAAAGATGAGCTCAGTTGGGTCTAGTAACAGTCTCCTAGAATAGCTAGGACTCTGTCTCACTCTCTGTGTCTGTGTCTCTTTCTGTCTCTCTGTCTCCCTGTCTCTTGGGCAGGTGCATTTGAAATGGGGACATTCTGTCCAGGAGGCCATCCATTTTGACACCCAGCTGAAAGCCTTGGGCTTTATTCACTTTTTTAATATTTACTTAAAATGGAGATGAACTGTCTCTGAGCATAGATGGATGTAAGCTGTACTTCAGACCAATAGGTTCTCCAACCAAAGATTCTTTTAGAACAGGGGTTCTTAAGGTTGGGGTCCACAGACCCATGAAGGATAGATTTAGGGGGGAGGTGGCAGTGTCTGTGAACTTGAATGGGGGAAAATGCATCTTTATTTCATTATAATTGGTTTCCTTTCTAATTCTATATATTTCATAAATTTAAAAACAGTATGCTGAGAAGGGATCCATAGACTTCATTGGACTGCTAAAGGGGTCCAAGCCATTACAGAAGGTTAAGAACCCCCATCCTAGAGGCTCAATGGGGGGATCTCTGCTTTGTTCACTCATGCTGCAGGAGGTTTGCTTGAGTCTTTTCCCAGTCCAATAGATGAGTGCTGGCTATGATTATTATGAATCTACATTCTTTTGTGTGTGGGGGGGGAAAACTGTTAATATGATTTTATTGTCTGCATATGCACATAATGGAGTGGGGATGGGGAATAAGAAAGGTAGAGCTTGTTTGAAAAAAGGCTCTAAACTAATTTTGCTACCATGGTGAAAGGTCAGTAAGAACCAGAAGTGGGGTTTCCCAGGCTGCCAGCTGGCAAGCTAACAAAATCCTGACTGGATTATAGGGAAAGAACAGGTCAGTCTCCTTACTAATCCAGTAGAAGACTCCTTGGAGTGGTTGTGGGGACCACCACTTGCTGGAGTATAGCTAATAAGTCTCACTTGAATTGAACTCCCATGGGGAGTTGAATAAATTTGCAGACTGTCTTGGACTCCTTATCCCTGTCTTTCATGGAATTTTTCTCCTCTAGTTTTCTACTGTTGCTATTAGGAAATGAAGTGGACCTTTTTTTCCCTGGGAATAGTATGGATTTCCTTTTACTGTTCTTCCCCTCTAGAGTTTGAAAGTTATATGGGGAAGTAGTGACTGAAATTGGGGAACAATTGAAATTATTTTCTGAACTCTGCTAATATTTTCTTGTCCCCAAATTTATTTCCAGGCCTAATTGGAAAGAATATGATCTGCATTGTACCCTTGAGTGAAAGGCTTAGCCTGAGAATTGGTGATATCTATGTACCCTGACCAGATTAGGCATCTTGAAGTGACATACTTCTATAAACAGCCCCCAAACCACCAATTCTACCTAAGTATCCGTGATCTCTGTATATGATCAAATGTTTTAATCTTTTGGGGAGGTTTAAACTGTATTTTGGAGGGGATCTTTCTCTAGGGCTACATGGATACTCTTCCCCACCCCCTCCCAATATCCCAAAGAGTCCATTTTTCACTAAAAAAGTACCTGTGTATATTCATATATACTTATCTATCCTTCCTTGTTATACTCCAGTAGTGCCACTACTAAGTTCCCTGCTGGTGATAAGAGCCAACAGTTAGGTGCCAAACTAGTAGACTCTCTGTGCTTTGACAATTGGAAGGTGTGACTTTTCCATTTAGTTGTGATGAGAACTCTAGGAGAATAATAGGGAGAGTCATTGAAACCTGGGGATAACACTGGAGAATCACAGTGTATTAGTCCTCTGTAGATTGATTCTTTTGTTAAATTAACTTTTCCAATAAAAGTGCCTTTGAAATGAATTTCTTGAGCTTTCTTTTTTTAGATATTAGATCTATTATTATTATTATTATTACTATTTTGCTTCATTAGGTATTGGGTTTTGCCTCCTGGCATGTAGGAACCAGGATTTAGTGTGATATACCCCTCTTGCAAGAGGAGACTTGCCTGTCCCCTCTGGAATGAGGTCTGAGCTTTCTTTTTTATCCTTGCCCTAGAAAGATGTAAAGGGTACGTATAACTTTGGAATCCATAGAGGACTAGAGTATGCTGCAGCCGCTTAGTTACTGAAGAATATGCCAAAGAGATAGAAATCTCCATGAACACAGACTCCTCAGTGTGGATTCATTGAAGTAGGCTCTATTGTGGTGAGTTCTTCGAGGGGTACTAGAGAGCAAAGTAGTGTGTTAAGTAAAGTGTCCTTTTTCCCTGAGGGACTTCCATAGCCCAGTTGGCCTCTTAATCAGTAGGTCCTCCTTTCCTAGGATTTAGAACTAGAAGAGACCTTTATAGGCCGTAGTTTCCTAAAGAATTGGTTCTGAGACTTGCTTTGCAGAAAGTGCTACTCAGTAATATGCCTTAAGTTAGAGACACTATCTAAACTCTTGACCTCTTCCTGACTAATACTTGATGCTATTGAATCAGCTGCTCGGACTGTTCAGCTGAAGGCCTTGATTCTTGTGTGCCAGCACTATTTTTCTAAGGAAAACATGCGGATGTAGATAGGAGGAAAAGGCAGAACTCACCTGGGTCCCAACATGTTGACTGCATTTTCAGCATGCCATTGTAGAATGACTGGTCAACGAATGTTGCTGTTAAAACATCATAGTCCTATCTCCTGTGCACATGGACATATTGGGGAAATCCAAGCTGTCCTCTCCTGTCACCAAGCCATGAGTCACCCACTTTAAGATGATGACAAGTCACCTTAAATGGTTAGAAGACTAGCCTACAGATTCTATTTTCAAAGTTCCTTGATGAGAGTGAGCCCCTTAACTGATACTAATTGAGAATCAAAAAGGTTCCGTGTGCGTATGCTCCTCACCAGACGCGAAGAGATAACAAACCTTCAGATAGGCTTTTAATATTAATAACAATAATAGCTAGCCTTTATATATATATAGTGCTTTAAAGTTTGCAAAATACTTTACAAATATCTCATTTGATCCTCACAATAACCCTGCGTTATTGTTATCAATGCATGTTATTATCTCCATTTTATATTTGAGGAAACTGAGGCAAAGGTTAAGTGAGTTGCTCAAAGTCACACAGCTAGTAAATCGCTGAGGTTTTCCTGATCCCAGGTCCAGTGTTCTATCCATTGTGCCATCCAAGCTGCCTCCTGGGTCTCAAAGGAGAATAAATGAACCCTTTGACCAAAAAATTTTTCATAAACTCTTGAAGGGGATAGTAACAGGAACTTAATTTAATTATTATAGGGTGTTTGCTTAGTGAGGGATCTCTACCAATGCAGGTCTGCAACCTCTCTGTACCATAGAGTCTTTTTTTTTCTTTTTTGGATGAGGCGATGAAGGTTAAGTGACTTGCCCAGGGTCACACAGCTAGTAAGTGTCAAGTGTCTGAGGCCAGATTTGAACTCAGGTACTCCTGAATCCAGGGCCGGTGCTTTATCCACTGCACCACCTAGCTTCCCCCTGTACCTTAGAGTCTTTAGAAAGTTGCCTAGAACCCTGGGACTAAGTAGTTACCCAGCAAGAGCCACACACAGGCTAGAGTATATCCAAGGCACAACTCAAACCCAGGACTTTTGGGCTCCAAGGCCAGTGTTCCACTGTGCTTATGCTGCCTCTACAATTTATGGTTCATCGAAGGATTAAAAGTATAGGGAGGGGGGCAGCTAGGTGGCCCAGTGGATAGAGCACTGGCCCTGGATTCAGGAGTACCTGAGTTCAAATCCGGCCTCAGACACTTGACACTTACTAGCTGTGTGACCTTGGGCAAGTCACTTAACCCCCATTGCCCCTCACAAAAAACAAACAAAAAAAGTAAAGGGAGGTTTCATGGAGACAGATTTGGTGCCCAATTTTAAGGTTCCTGTTCTTCACAGATGAAGAGTTAATTTCCAAAAGTACAAGCAGTGAGACTCTCCCCATTGGAGTCAGATAGGCGTTGCAGGAAATAAGGATTTATATTAGCCAGACTTTTAATGTGTTTGTTTTTGTGGAGTGTATACGTTTTCAGATTAAACAAAAACTAGTCAGAAATACAACATGACTAATATTCTGGGACAGGCCACTGTTTTAACTGAAGAGCTATATAATTTGAATTTACTTAGGAAAAAGGATCACATTTGTATTAGAGGAAGAGAGGGAAGATATAAGTATTTTTATAGTGCCTACTATGTGCCAGGTACTTTACAAATATTATCTCATGTGATCCTCACAATAACTCTGCAAGGTCAGTGCCGTTATTATCCCCATTATACCCATGAGGAAACTGGGGGAGACAGAAGCTAAGTGACTTGCTCAGAGTCACACAGATAGGAAATGTCTGAGGTCAGATTTGAATTCAGGTCTTCCTGACTCCAGATCCACGGTGCCATGCAGCTGCCTTCCGCAATATTATTTAAGGAAGTTATATTGGAAATTTAAATTTTAGTGAATTCAGTTCAGTCTACATTTGAGTTGGAGTTTCCATGATGGAAATAACTCCCTCTTCTCTCCCCACATCCTGTGATCTGGTTTTTGGTGGTGCCCCTTCATGAAGTCTTTTTCCCAGTACAAGACATTCTGGGCAGGTGGTAGAAGCCCTGGACTTAGATAGGAGGAGAGGTCTGCATTTGAATCCCACCTCTGTGACCATGAGGAAGTTCTCAGCATTGCGTAAATCTCCACGTTCTCATCTGTTTTATAAAATGAGGATAATGGCAGCTGAAGCCCTGGATTATTCCTACCAACACTTTGGATTTTCTTCATGGGTTATTGGCTGTGTATTCTTGGTGTCTTAAAGAAAGACTGCAAGCTAAGTGAGTTATACCTTTTGCCCTGGCTTGACTGGAGGCTGTCTCGGTTATCAGGAGTTACCTGGAGGACCTGGGAATGGGGTAGGGAGGGAGTGGTGAAGGTCACAAGAAGCTGTGTGCCATAGGGGAAGGTGGCTTTGACTCCATGTCAGAAAAGCTGGGCTTGGACTTGCCTCTTCTGCCCTGGAGCTCTGGGATCTCTGGAATCTCTGGAGCGCCATCCTTCTTTTTAGTATCTATAGAATGGATGTGATCACATCCCCTACCCCACAGGATGGTGGTGAAGAAATGATTGGCCCCTTTAAAAGTACCATAGAAAGCTCAGCTGTTCCCAGAGTAGCCATTTCAAGAAAACTTCTCCATCCTCACACAGCAACCTGGCCATGATCAGGACTTGGGATCTTGTCTGGATGAAACAGTCAGGGGGAGGTGGGATATGTGGTAGGAAGAATGACCCGAATACTGCCTCAGAAATTATATTAGTTAAAATGTTCCCTCTGAAGTGCACAGTTCCCTCTGTTTCTGACTTAAACAAGAAACTGAGCCCAGTTCATTTCTAGGCTGACAGGCCTTGAGACCTTATCCAAGTTGAATTGTTAACTGTGGCCTCAAACTAAAAAAGATCAGGATTCATTGAATCTCAAGAGATAGATCCTCAATTAAATGGGAACCTGACAGCTAGTCCTTGACCTCAGCCCAACCCAGCCAGTCAGGCAGGACTTGGACAGGGCAAGGCTGGGGCAGCTAGGTGGTGCATTGAATAGAGCACTGGCCCTGAATTCAGGAGGACCTGAGTTCAAATGTGACTTCAGACACTTGACACTTACTAGCTGTATGACCCTGGGCAAGTCACTTAACCCAAATTGCCTCACCAAAAAAAAACAAAAAACAAAAACAAGACAGGGCAAGGCTGAGGAGTTTCTAGAGTTCTGGAAGTTTTTGCAACTTGTTGGTTTAACTAACTCTTTTTTTTTTTTTTTTTTTTTTTTGCGGGGCAATGGGGGTTAAATGACTTGCCCAGGGTCACAGAGCTAGTAAGTGTCTAAAGCCGGATTTGAACTCAGGTACTCCTGAATCCAGGGCTGGTGCTTTATCCACTGTGCCACCTAGCTGCCCCTTTAACTAACTCTTTAAGAGGAAACACTGAAAACCTGTGAAAATAGGTTCGTTTTGTGGCATTGTTTTTGTCAGATATCACCCATGTGGGGTCCAACCTAATACTTATTACCAAAGAACGTTGCTTGTTTGGGGTTGTTTTTATTTTGAAAGGAAGGAAACAGACCGATTTTCTCATAAAGCCAACCCTACACTGATATGTACCCTGGGAATTAATGTCACCGAACAGAAGGTAACAATGGAAATATCCCCTTTGCTTCTGTACTGATCTGTCTTATGAGTCACAGCTGCCTCTTTGGCTGCCACTCCTGCAGAAGGGTTTGCCATGTTATATCCTGCCTCGTCTATCCGCAGCCATGTAGCTAGACAAGCCTAGATGCGGGATGTCACTTGCCTTTAAGGCAGAATGCATATCTCTCTTTTATTCCCCCCAAATTTGAACTAGCAGTTGGAATACGTTGTCATTTTTGTTGTTTTGTGGTGGTTTGGTTTTTTTGGAGGCCTCTTGAAAGAACATGTTTTTGGGGAAGGTGGTTAATATCTTATTGTTGTTACTCCCCACTCACCCCTAAAGTCAATCTGAGCATTGTGATTTGTTGCTAAGCAAACTTTGGTTTCTTTACAAATTCCCTCTGACTTGGGCAGACTTTGAAGTCACGTGTCCACCTCCTTACTTTACCATTTTGGAAAGCCTGGTTAGAAAGCACTTAGTGGGGCAGCTAGGTGGCGCAGTGGATAGAGCACCAGCCCTGGATTCAAGAGGACCTGAGTTCAAATGTGGCCTCAGACACTTAACAATTACTAGCTGTGTGACCCTGGGCAAGTCACTTAACCCCAATTGCCTCACTAAAAAAAAAAAACAAAGGGCACTTAGTTCCAGTGCCTCTGAGGGTTTGTGGTTGTTATTCACTTTCTCTGTTTTGTGCCTTTGAGTCTTCTCTGAAAGTTGTAGTCAGGTTTGTTAGTGCCTTTGGTCCCCATGATTTGGGTATCATATTTGTTTATTTAAAATTTTTCATTTGAGATCATTTATGTATTCCCATTTATTTTATATTATGCACTGGTGATGCTTGGGTATCGTATTTAAAAGGTCTTTATAGAGGCTGTTATTTGTATTTGCTCTCATGCCAATGACTCTGACCCTTTCTTAAATGAAAGAGTTACCTCAGGCAGGTGGTTTAATTTCTGTGCTTCTTCAGGCAGATCAGGAATACTAGAGTTGTCATATGACAAGAGACAGTGACTGTAATTGGCTTCAGCTGGCATATTGGGCATCACCTGCCAGCTGGATGCTGGAACCCTCCTTTCCTCGACAAGATAGCCTGGAAGCCCACCAAAGTCTGACCCTTCTTGATGGGGGACCATCTCCCAGTCACTTCCCCAAACCCTGGGAGCTATTCAGATCCACCTTACAGCTTTCCTGCCAGAACCCAAGTACTGCCTGGCCTTTCCATCTGCCATGACCTAACCCTTTATATATGGTCTCCTCCAGCTGCAATGTGAGCTTGGTGATGGGACCTGTCTCACTTTTTGTTTTGTATCCCTAGTTCTCAGCATAGTGCTTGGCACGTGTAAGCATCGCTGGCATGCTCTTCCATTCCGTTCCTTTGTTATTAGCAATACTTAAAGCTCTTCCTAACTGTGCTTCATAGATTTTACACGGAGTCCTCTCTATTCAGTAAGCATCTCTGAAGTCCCAAAAAGGTGAGAACAGAACCAAGCTCCTTGTCTTCAGCCAGCCCAAGTTTTTATATGTCATTATGACCAACTGCCTCTGATTCTTGGGTGACCTTCCCCATTTATTCCCATGTCAAGTAACTTGTGTCTTCTTGGGTATGTGCAAAACCTCCTAAGCATTTCTTTAGGACAGTATAGAAAATGTATATTCACTCCAGCAGTCAAGCATGTATATTTAGTTAGAGAACCTGAACCGCAGAATCAGAAGGGACTAATAAGGCCATTTAGTTCCAACTCACGCTTCAACAGCCATAAGAGACCCAACAGGATCCAGTCTTTACTTGAAGACTTGAGTGAGGGAGAACCCATGACTTGCTGGGGCAGTCCCTGCTATTTTTGTAATTGTTGGGAAATTTTCCCTTATGTTAAGCTTCAATTTCCTTTTTGAAACTTCCACCTTTTGCTTGTAGTTCTGTTCTTTGGGACTAAACAGCAAGCCTTCCATGTGTCAGCCCTTCAAACACTTAGACAGCTATCATGTGCCTCCTAGGTGTTCTATTCTCTAAGCTAAACATCATCAGTTTTGATATGGGGGAGAAAGCACGTGTTCTTCAGCCTCTCCTTATGTCATAAGCCCAAGGACCTCCTACATCCATGCTGGTTGCCTTCCTTTGGATGCCTCCAATTCCAACTTCCCAAGATGTGATACCCATAACTGAGTACAGGCTCCCAAGTACAGCTTGACCAGGGCAGACAGCAGGGATGCTGTGCCTCTTTCATCCTGATTAAAAGAATCTAGGAGGCATTTAGCTTTGGGATGACCAAAGTACACTGTTGACTTGCATGGAGCTTGTTATCATTAAACTTCTTCAGATGAAATGCTGTCTAGCCATACCTCCCCCAGCTTGTATTTTGGTGTTGGTTTTTAGAACTCACAAGTAAATCTTTAGGTAACACACTGGCTCCACAGTCATTCAGTCAGTAAACATTTTTAAGTTCCTACTATGTGCCAAGGGCTATGCTAAATGCCTGGGATATAAATATAAAAAGAAAGACAACAATAAGCCCCAAGGGGAAGTTAAAGTGGAAAAAGAGAAAAACAAAGAATTAGAATTTAAGGAATATGGGTACCATCAACCCGGAAGTAGCTATGCAAACTGGTACACTAATGGAATAATTATTATGCCATAAGAAATGAGAAAAGATGATTTCACAGACTATTTGGTAGTATGAACTATTGTATAGTGAAGTGAGCAAAACCAAGAGAATTCACAGTTTTATATACAATCCTCCTTTTTTGTGTGTTCGATGTATATTACAATGCTCCTTTAAAAACTTTAGGTTCAGAATTTTAAAAAAATACCCCAGGAGATAGAAAACCTTACCCAAGTAGTGTGGTCTCCCTTAAAAAAAAAGAAGATGGGCCAGAGAGTAAACTCATGACACAAGAAATATTAGAGCAAAGTCACAAGATTGAAAGTATCAACTATCAAAAATAAGTGACCTAGAAAACAGGCCTGGGAGAGATAATTTAAGTATCATCAGACTCCTTGAAAACTATTACCAAAGGAAAAACTGGACACCACATTTCAAGAGATCACCAAAGAAAACTTTCCCAGCTCTATTAGGCCCAGAGGGCAAGATGAAGAAAGAATCCATAAGCTAACTCTTGAAAGGAAGAATGTGTTCAGGTACTCTCCACTTTCTTGGTCTTTATGTCAGCAGGCAGAATACAGGACTGACTTCAGAAGGTCATGTCATTTGTAAATGCTCTAGCTTGCTCTTTTCCTGGATTGTGTGATATCCATCTTCCTATCAACCTGTGGAAGATGTCACAAAAGTTTTTTGATACACTTGTCATGTATCAAAGTGCTATTAAAAAGCTAACTGGCTGAGTACTCAAGAATACATGGTATTGTGGTTCCTGTTTTCCGGAATTGTAGACCCTTAAGTGGGCAATCTGTTTTCAATATGAATGGATTCAAGCCTCTTCTTCCTGTCTTATGTACTACAATATTTCACAAAAGGACTGCTCTGGCTATCTATATTCATTAGACCTAATATGCACTCAAAATTAAAGCATTTTTCTTTTTCTTTCAATCTTGCTGGATGAAGGGTATTGAAACTAATAATTCTGTGAATACTCTGGAGAGATTTTTAACAAGGGAAAAAATTTCGACTGCTTACCAAGATTTGGAATTTTGTCTCAAGTTAAAAGTAATAGGTCTATAAGTAGCTTATATTTGGGAACAGGTTTTTGCTGCCTTGTGTACAGGGACAAGGAAGGAAATCTGGTTTTCTAGTGCACAGAAATGTTTCCGGTGTTGTAATCTGAGTCTTCCATGTATTCTAACAGTTAGCAAACTTTTTTAGTGCCTGTGGTAACTAACTGCTTTGGAGCCTCTGTTGGATTGAGATGCTGGGAAAGTCAGCAGAAGTGGTTGTTATGTATTCTCTTAGCTCATTTTACAAGGGGTATTTCCTATTAATGTTTCTAGCACTTTCAGTCTTTAAAACTCCAAAATAATCTCCCCCACCCCCACTTTATTGGAGTGGCACTTACCTATCCAGTAGGGGTTGGAAGGTGGAATGAGGCCCAAAAGTCAAATACCTATTTCATCATTATGCCAGGAGTAATTTTTACAACTAGAATACAATTACACTGTTTTCATTTTTAATTTGACGTGGCCTTTTGTTCCATGGCCTCACTTTTATGTTCCTTTGCCCTTGAATAATGTTTTAATGAATTAATTGCTTCCCTGAATTCTGTAATAACACCACAAGTCTCCGTGGTGGCTACTCTTGCTGTTCATGCAGCACAATCTCATTTGCTCTCTTGCTGGTTGAATTCAGGACTTGGTGTCAGCATAGAAAGCCCCAGAGTTCTAGCATGACACAGCATTTGGTTATGTTCCATTGTTCTCTATGTCTCCATCACCAGAGAAGGCTCTTCCCTCCACCCCCAATCTCATACTTAAATTCCACCCTCAACAACAAAACATTCCCCTGGGGATGATGCTTCTGGGAGAGAGGGAGACTGATTTGGCACTTGACTTATGTAGCAGAAAAATGGATTTTTCTGTGGAGGTATCCAAAAAGTTTTTCATAGTTAATTTGACCTCACAGATTATTTCTCTACCCATTTCCCAAAGTGCTTATAGTTCACCTACTTCAGAGGTGGGTTCCTATAACTTAGTTAACCAAGTTCTCAGAAGACTTCATTTGTACTGCCTGTGTGTGTGTAAGAGAGAGAGACAGAGACAGAGAAGGGGAATGGTAGTGTGAAGAACCAAATTAATTTATCCTTGAACTTGTCAGATATCTGTGTTGAATGTGTCCATTGTTATAATATAGCTACCAGATAGACAAATTTGAAGACAAATAATTCTTTTTAGCTATAATGTGTACAGTATGTATGAAGTAAGTTTTCCTCTAAACTCATTGCAGCTTGTTCCTCTCTCTTAGCATTTATCACATGTATTAATTTGTATACACTTGTCTCCCTTACCAGATTAAAAGCTCCATGAGGGGAGGGGAATCTCTCTTAGACACTGTAACTTAATACCTTACCATTAGTTACACAATATAAATGTTTATTGCTTTGAATGGCAGAATTACTACAAAATACCTTTTGTCTGAGAGTTTGATTATCCTCATGACTCATCTATGATAGGCGATAGAAATTTCAGTATGCCCATTTTGCAGATAGAGCACTTGAGTAGAACACAGGCTAGTGCACCTGTGTCAGACCGTATCTCCTTCTCTGTCTTCTGTTTTAAGAAACGGATCTCAAAGTGTTGGTATTTGTGTGTAATGGGATTTACTTTTTGCTTATAGGCCTTAACCAAAACAGATTGGTTTTCCTGGCATGAAATTCACAGTGTCTTTAGACTAGAGTGGAGGAATCTATGTATTGCCGGTTCATTGAATATGGTTACAGAGGAATGGAGACTATGGTGTGACTCTGTAAAGGGGGTCTTGATTTTCTCAAAGCTTTCGTAGAAATTACATTTGTAACCCGAGGGACTTCGAAATAGCTTTGGATCTTTCTTGATAAATCAAGAATTATGAAGTGACCAGAGGTTGGTGGATTAAGTTCATGGTAGGGCCTTCAGTTGTAAAGAGAAAGTCATTTCTGGAAGACTTCAGAAAATCATTAACCTCCCTGCTTAGTTTCTCATCTATAAAATGAGGGGGTTGGACTGAATGAACTCTAAGGTTTTTTCTGGCTCAGAAATGTTATATAAAACCATCTTGGTCTTACCATTCTACTGTGAACAGGGAGGCAGGAAGCCCACCATTTTTTTGTTCTGATAGTCACAGAGGAGGAGTGTTCCTTCCTAAGGAAACCTTTCAGAACTGCACCCTGTAGGGACTCACAGCTGTGGCAAGGATCTGTTACCATAGCAACAGTAGCCTTAAGGCTTTCTCCATACCCTGGATGTGCTGAGATGCCATATTAAACTTTTGATGCCTTACATTTTTAGGGAGACAGACTTTTCTTTTTCCTCCTGGGATTACTACCTTTTACTTCTGTTCTCTTCTGCATTATTCTTATGGTGAATGCAGGATTTGCTAATGGGATAATACAGCCCAGCTATATTTGACAAATACTAGCCCCCTTCAGAGTTAAAAGCAAGTTAGAGGAGGCAAACAAGATCCTGAGGGGGACGTCCCAGTTGTGGGCCATGTAGGTATACTCATGGGCAGCAGGAATCAAACTCAAGAAAGTTGGACAAACGCTAAAAACTGTCCTTAGACTCCCTCCCAGACACTGGTTAAGTAATCCACAGGGAGTGCATTGGGTATATGGAAATTTAAGGAAATTATCCTGTCGGGTTTGATTGCTCTGTGTGGCTTTGACCAAATTGAACGTGGAGAGCTAAATGACTATATTCTACACATGCATATTTCCTAATCTTGAAAGTAATTTGAGAGGCACTCTGCTAGGTGGAGAGAGCCAGCTTCTAATACAGGAGGAGCTGGGTTCAAGTCCTACCTCGGACACATGCTGGCTGTGGAATCCTCACCTTTCAGTGACTCAGACAAGTCTTAAGACCAAGTCGAAGAACAGGTGTCAGTCTTCATTCCTCTCCAGGATCTCTATACTTAGGAAATCACAGACACAGGATTTTCTCTCCCTTCCCCCTCAAGTAAATATATGAAAGTTCATGGTCTAATTTGATCTTAAGAACCCTTTCAGGAGGTCACAGGACAGGATTTCCTGTCCCCATTTAACATGAGAAAACTGAGATCCTCAGAGCCCAACAATCAGCTCGACAGTGCTCATCCAGCAGTTTCCTAAAGAACATGGTTTGGGGAAGAAAAGAAAGGGGATGAGTGTGTGTCATCTTCTCCTCCCCCCCCCACCTTAATTCTACATCTGGCCCTACAGTAATTAAGAGTGACTAGATTAGACCAAGACCAAAGGGAAAATGAAGTGTGAAAGCTTGTGTTGGAGTTGGATAGTATAAGGCATCAGCCTCCAAGCCTGTTCTTTGGAGAAGTGACATTTTCAATGCTTATATACAGTATTCAGCTTGGTCCTTGGTCTCTGAGGATGCAAATGCATCGTGTTAGTTAGATAAGACACACAGAAAAGGGAGGGAAATGATAATAATGTGGTAGAAGAACAAGACTAGCATTTCCTGCGATCCGTAGTGCATTTTGGTGGGCTTTTTGGATGGCCATAGAATTCAGAGTTGGCAGGGGACCTTGGAGAGCATCCAGTCCAGTTCTCTCATTTGACACATGAGAAAAATCACACCCCAAGTGTTGCAGTAATTCGCTCAAGGTCACAGAGCTAGTAAATTGTATAGCAGGATTTGGACCAAGATTATAGGATCATAGATTTGGCCATCTAGGCTAAACCCCACCCCCTTCCCCTATTTTGCTAGTGAGAAATTGATGCCTAAAAAGGTTGTGACTTACTCAAAGTTACAAAGCTAGTGATTAACAGAGCCACATTTTGAAACAAGATCCTCTAACTCAATCCGATACTCTTTCTCTTGTTCCACATTGCCTGGTTGGTTCTCCACCATCAAAGCCGGTGTTCTTTCCCCTGCACCATCTACTTCCTTATTGGTAAAGGGGCTTGGGATTGACTTTGCTTAAAAAGTGAATGTTGACTAGGAGAGTGGCTTGTCCACAGGGTTATTGGGAGTGGTGCATGGGCAGACTTTGAAGAACAAGATTGCTAGGAAGCAGGGATTGTTTCATTTTTGTCTGGGTATCCCTAGAGAGAGATTGAGCCTCCCCCTGTAACTTCTGGTGATTTTTAAATTTTTTTTCCAGTCTTCTTTCCTCTTCTTGTTGAGGGAAAATCCTGAGGAAATCATTTATAGAAGATTGTCCTTTGAGTGATTTGTGTGACTCTAGCTAAATTGAAATTTATCCTTCCATCTCTTTGCTCGACAGATCATTATCTTTTGTTAGGTCAAGGCACCATAAACCGAATTGATCATTGCCACAAGTTGTTTAAGGCTGCCCCTGGGTAAACTGAATCGCCTGCCTGGCTAGGAGAGACCAAGTCCAGGACCGACCTAACCGAAGAGGGCAAGTAAATTACAGAGCCCCTCGAGGGTGGACTGTGTTTTCACATCCATAGAACCTTAGGCCCATGCCAGGGATGCAATGGACCCTCAGTAAATCTCCGAGGAGAAGGAATAAGCTTTAAATAAAACTGCCATTTGGAAGGAGGACACAGCTAGCTTGTTCCTGAGCCTGCTGACTCCTCCCAACCCTCTTTCTGCAAAGGGGCTATTTCTGTCTATGGCTAGTGCAAGAGTTTTTAAAATGTGCCTTCAGTTTCCAAGTTATTCAACTGAATTTAGAACCTCTGAAAGAAAATGGCTGTGCTGCAAAGGCTTGTACACTTGAGGCCAGGTTTCTAAATGGCAGCTATTCATGTCTTTTGGCTCAAAGAAATGCTCTCACTTGCTAAGGGTTCTGCAAAGCAGAGATTGTCAAGCAGAGAGCACACTTGTGGAAACTTGTGGAGAAGCCCATGCTTCTGCTCGGCAGGGCTGTGGCTCTTTGACCGTTTCTCAGGTTATTTCCCACCTAGGCATCTCACCAGGGAGACCCACAGGGTAAATAATTGTTGGATTCTGGGGACGGATGCCTGTCCCTCTTCAATGATTCTTCTCCTCCCTTCTTCCAATTCCATATAAAATGATAACAATCACCTATAATATCAAACCTCTTTTTTGAGTTATAAGCCAGTTCTAGCCTTCTTCCAAACTGTAGGCACAGTAAGTACCCAGTACATAGACAGTGTATAAAGAAAACTCCCAAGTAAGATATGGACCATTAATTTATTTAAATATCACTATTGATTGTAACCTCTCTGATCTGAGCTACTGTAGCTTTGTATGTACAAGAAGCAAAAGTATTGGCCCCATTTCTAGAAATATGATTTGGAAAGTAACATTACCTAGACAGTATTTATCTTCAGGAGTTCTTAATCTGGACTCTGTACACTTATGTTTTTGATATTTTAATATAATTGGTTTCCTTTGTAATCCTTTGTATATTTATTTTATGTATTTAAAAAACATGATTCTGAGAAGGGGTCCATAGGCTTCACCAGAGTTCCAGAGAGGAGGAGTCCGGGACACAGGAAAGATTAAGAACTCCAGATTCTTTCTGCCAAGAAGCTTAAAGCACTCTATGTTTTCTCTCCCAACACATTCCCTTTGGAGGTCCAGAAAGCCTGATAGATCGTTCTGTTATTGATGGGAGATTGAGTTGCATAGCATGGGGATTTGTCCTCAAATCTCATAGTAATTTGAGCCACAACTGGAGCACTATTTTACTGAGACTTTTCTTTCTCTGATCCTTTCTCCGTTCAAAAAGTCTTTTTCTTGGGCACTGTCTCTTCTGAAAAAATAAATGCCAAAAGGAATAACAAATGCTGTAGTGTTTAATTTTATAAAAGTATGTGCCTCCATTATTATCTCATTTGGATTGCCACCAGTGGTGAGTTTCAAAAATTAAATTGTGTGAATCATTTCCTCTTCTATTGTCCTTCACTGAGTTCACAAAGCCTTGTCATTCTCAATGAGCTTATAAAATGGCAGAGAAAAAGCATGAATTTTCTTTTCTGTGCCAGAGGAAAGCTGCAACTCATACACACTGCATTTTGCTTCTGGCCAAATCTAGAAGGGTGCTTGTGGTAAAGTTTATGAAAGAAGAGGAATTACTTAGCTGTATATGGCTTTAATTTAAAATGCACACACACACACACACACACACACACACACACTTATCAACTTTTATCTCAGGAACTGAGTCAAACAAAAGTTAAGTGACTTACCCAGGGTCACACAGCTAGTAAGTGTCTGAGCCAAATTTGAACTCAAGTTTTCCTAATTCCAGGACAATTGTTCTAGCCATTGTTTCACCTAGAGACTGATTTAGATATCCTTGATAAGGTTATCAGGAGTGTTTGAACAGGGAGGTAATAATATATTCATTTCATAGATGAAATAGCAGACTTTGAATGACTTTGGGCAGGTCACAGAAAGTCAGCAGTTATAAGAGGGAAGATTAGCTTCATGGAGTGAAGCCAAGCAGTGTGGACTGATAGATTGCTAAGCCCTGACATTTTGTTGGGATGAGGATGAACATTATGAGAGTTTGGGCAAGAAGCTTCCATGTTGTCTGGCCTGGAGGAATCTGCTCCAACCAGCCCCTTCTGTGAGGATGGAAAAGTGGTAGAAGATGCTAAAAATCACCATTGTTGACCATTTATACATCTTTCTTTCTTTCTTTCTTTCTTTCTTTCTTTCTTTCTTTTTTTTTTTTTGTCGGGCAATGAGGATCAAGTGACTTGCCCAGGGTCACACAGCTAGTAAGTGTCAAGTGTCTGGGGCCGGATTTGAACTCAGGTCCTCCTGAATCCAGGGCTGGTGCTTTATCCACTGCGCCACCTAGCTGCCCCGACCATCTGTACATCTTAAATGAACTGTTTGTTGACTCTCTAAGCATGAACTCTCTAACAGCTACCTTGTTGACATATTGCTGGAGTAACTAAACTATGTTAATATTGATAGTCTCTATGAATGAAGCTAGAAGATAAAAGGAATTAAGTGGAAGACTGACATTGTTAGGTTTGATCATGTGCCCAAAGGCATCAGGAAGCCTAATTCCTAGAATATTCAGTTATTTCAGCTTTCAGGGCTGGGTAATCATGATTTAAAATGCCATGAAGAGGGAGCAGCTAGGTGGCACAGTGGATAAAGCACCAGCCCTGGATTCAGGAGGACCTGAGTTCAAATCTGGTCTCAGACACTTGATACTTACTAGCTGTGTGACCCTGGGCAAGTCACTTAACCCTCATTGCCCTGCAAAACAAAACAAAACAAAAAATAAAATGCCATGAAGATCATTGAACCTTATGCACCAGTGTAACAGATATTAAGGATGAAGAAGTAGAGAGATTCCTATTCGATTATCTCAGTTATCACCTGCTTAGGTGTCCTCTCCAAAAACAATGGTCCAGATACAAGGGCCTTTTCTCAAACCTCATCTTTACTCTCTCTGTATTTTCTTTTCTTTCTTTTTTTTATTTTAGAATTTTATTTTCCAAATTACATGTAAAAGCAAATTTTAGCATCAATTTTTTAAAAACTTTGTGTTCCAACTTCTCTTCCTCCCTTCCTTCCCACCCCAAGAACTCAAACAATTCAATATAAATTATACATGAATAGTCATGGGATCAACTCTATATTAGCTAAGTTGTGAGAAAAAACAGATAAAAACAAAACTTCAGGTTAAGGAACTGTCAAAAAATGTGTTTCAGTCTGTTTTCAGATACCATCAGTTCTTTCTCTGTAGATGGACTGCAATTTTCATAAGTTCTTCAGAGTTATATTGGATCATTGTCTTGCTGAAAATAACCACGTGCTTCCCAGCAGATCATCTTACACTAATGCTGTTATTTTGTATACAGTACATTTCTCTCTGCCTCAGTTCATGTGGTTCTTTCCAGGTTTTTCTGATAGCATCCTGTTCATCATAATTTTTATGTAGTACCTTGAACTTGACAAAGAATTTTCCTCGCAATAGCCCAGCAGAGTAGGTGCCATACGTTTTGACATTGTAGTCAAGCATCATAACTACTTCCCTCCATCTCACTCCCTTTCGTTTCCCTCCGTCCCGTTCCCTTCCTCTGTGTTTTCTTGGTACCACACTCTCCTCCCCTTTCTCCCTGTCTGACCAAATCTTATCATGAATATCTTTCTCAAGAATCAGCTGGTGTCAGATGCATTGAGTGCTAAACATCACAAAAGTGAAATAGATGGTTATTAATTACAATTTAGGAGGAAAATGTGCTTTAAAAGTATAGAAATGTTTTGTCGATGCCCTTTCTTTCACATCAATATCACTTCTCAATAACTTCCCTTTTATCACCAGCAAGAGAAACTTAGCTTTTTAAAAAATATTTTATCCTTTTAACATTTGTGGATTTTTTTTAAGTTTCAAGTCCCAAAGTCTATCCCTCAGTCCCTCCCGTCCCCACTTCCTGAGACAGTAAGGAATTAGATACAGGTCATATATGTGTAACCATGTAAAACAAGAAGCTTAGCTTTTTTTTTTTTTAATGTATAAGGTATTTTATTTTTTCCGTTACATGTAAAAATAGTTCTCAACTTTTGTTTATACAAGCTTTACAATTTCAGATTTTTCTCCCTCCCTCCCCCCTCCCCTAGACAGCAGGTAATCTGATATAGGTTATATCTATATATCTCTATACATATAGATATAGATATATACACACACATATATATATACATAATAACATTAATCCTATTTCTGCATTAATCCTGTTACAAGAGAAAAAATCAGAGCAGTGATGCAAAACCTCAAAATAGAAAACAATAACAACAGCACCCAAAACAAAAGAAATAATATGGTTCAATGAGCATCTATACTCCACAGGTTCTTTCTTTCTTTTTTTTTCTTGGATTTGGAGATCCTCTTCTATCATGAGTTCCCTGGAACTCTTCTGTACCATTGCATTGGTGAGAAGAATATAGTCCATCACAGTAGGTCAACACTCAATGTTGATGATACTGTGTACAATGTTCTTCTGGTTCTGCTCATCTCACTCATCATCAGCTCACATAAGACCCTCCAGGTTTCTCTGAACTCTTCCTCCTCATCATTTCTTACAGCACAATAGTATTTCATTGTATCCATATACCACAACTTGTCCAGCCATTCCCCAATTGATGGGCACCCCTTCAACTTCCAATTCCTTGCTACCACGTAAAGAGCAGCTATAAATATTTTTGTACATGTGGGTCCCTTTCCCCCTTCCATGATTTCTTTGGGCAAAAGACCTAAAAGTCATATTGCTGGGTCAAAGGGTATGCACAGTTTCACAGCCCTTTGGGCATAATTCCAAATTGCTCTCCAGAATGGTTGGATCAGCTCACAGCTCCACCAACAATGCATTAGTGTTCCAATTTTCCCACAGCCTCTCCAACATTTATTATCTTCCTTTTTTGTCATTTTAGCCAATCTGATAGGTGTCAGGTGGTACCTCAGAGTTGTTTTAATTTGCATCTCTCTAATCATTAGAGATTTAGAGCATTTTTTCATATGGGAATAGATAGCTTTGGTTTCTTCATCAGAAAACTGCCTGTTCATATCCTTTGACCATTTCTCAATTGGGGAATGACTTGGATTCTTATAAATTTGATTTAATTCCCTATATATTTTAGAGATGAGGCCTTTATCAGAAGCACTGGCCTCAAAAATTGTTTCCCAGTTTTCTGCCTCCCTTCCAATTTTGGATGCATTGCTTCTGTTTGTACAAAAATTTTTTAATTTAATATAATCAAAATCATCCATTTTGCATTTTATAATATACTCTATCTCTTGTTTGGTCAAAAACTGTTCTCCTTTCCAAAGATCTGATAGGTACACTATTCCTTTCTCTCCTAATTTACCTATGGTATCACCTCTTATGTCTAAATCATGTATCCATTTTGACCTTATTTTAGTATAAGGTGTAAGATGTTGGTCTATGCCTAATTTCTGCCATACTATCTTCCAGTTTTCCCAGCAGTTTTTGTCAAATACTGAGTTCCTATCCCAGAAGCTGGAGTCTTTGGGTTTATCAAACACTACATTACTAGTGTCATTTACTACTGCATTTCCTGAGCCTAGCAGAAGCTTAGCTTTTAACAAAGAGTATACATTGAAGTGTAAGAAATGAACATAGCAACCATAGCTTATAATGTAAACCTTATTTCTCACCCGTAGTCCATCGTCTCGCTATAGAAAGGCATGAGGCGTGTTTTACTGTCTGGCTATTGTAGTAGTGCAGGAGTGAGGTGATGAGGGCCAGCAATGACAGAGGAGAGAGGAAGGAGGTAAGATCTCAAGGCCAAGGCAATGAAGTAGATGGGGGCGGGGGGGGGGGGGCAGAGAGTGAGGAGTGAAGGATGACAGCTAGGGTGCAGAACCTGAATGACTGGGAGGATGACGGTACTCTGTTCATGAAGAGGAAAGATAGGGAGAGAAGAAGGTTTGAGGGAAAGAGATAATGAGTTGTTTCAGACACACTGAGTTTAACATGTCTGCAGGATATCCAGTTCAAGATGTATAATAGGTAGTTGGAGGTCAGCAAGGAGATTAGGACTGGATGAGCAGATTTGAGAGTTGGTCATTTTAGAAACGATCATGTTGGTCATTGTGTCAATTGTTCCACTGTTTCTGCATATTTCTTCTGTATCAGTTCAAATTCCTTCCCAGAAAACCTGGCTAATCAAGAATCTAATCAAGAATGTTTTGACAATGTATGTGATTCACAAGTGTTTATAGGACTGACCCAAATGCCCAATGGGAATTGGAGCTGTGTTTTGCCCAGATACAATTTTCAGTTTAATTTGTAGTCTTGAAACACACTTTCCATACACACACACACACACACACACACACATCCCCATATATTTGTACAGGTCTCTTTCTCCATAGAATGGAAGTTCCTCAGGGACAAGAGTTGTTTCCATATTTTAAATTTTGTATCCCTAGCATAGTGACTAGCATGTAGCAAGCCTTAATAATGTGTGAGCCCTATAGGATAACAATAGCTAGTATTTATATTGTCTTACAGTTTTATATAGTTTTCTCGTTTTACAAAGTACTTTATTCAGATTATCTCATTTGATCCTCACACACACCCTGTGAGGCAGGTGCAGTGATTATCCATTTTCCAGACGAGGAACCTGAAGATGAGAGGGTTAGGGATTTACCCAGGATCACACAGCTGATAAAATTTCTGAAGCAGGATTCAAACTCAGACCTTCCTGACTTCAAGACCAGCCCTCAATCTACTCCATTCCCCTTCCTTGCCCCCTGCTACAAGAAGAACTTTGAGTTGTCGTATTTTTAGGTTATCCTCTACCGAATGCACTATCCAAGTCAGCTTTGAAGTTTTGAAGCTGTTTGTTCTCTGTAGCTTCCATGCTGGACAAAATTTTAGATATGGTTAGGGCCCAGATCCCTTGTGATGGTGAAACTCTAGGTCTTCCTCTCTGTTGTATTATTAGAGGGGGGACATGGAGAAAATAACAGAACAGAAAATTCTTGTTAGAAGCCATTCTTCATTGAAACTTACTGTATTTTCTGAAGATACATTTAACACCTAAGAGTCGAATGCCCAAAAGGAATCCTGTGCTTTGCCAGTTTTGTTAAGCAAGGATGCCTTGGAGATAGGTCTATTCCTAGAAGCATCAGAGTTCATTCCTCTTCATTAATGCCCACATCCTATGGATAGATATCCTGTAACTTTTTCCTTTAACTCTTCCCTCCCAATTTCTTTTTCAATTTCAAGACCTTGAAGCAGGACCCAAAATCCCTCACCTACTCTTGGTGGTGTGACTTTCAAAAAAGAACATTCAAAAGAAAGTAAAGTTAGGGAACAAAACCAAATCCTTAAGACAAAATCCTGGAGCCATTTAGGGAGTCACTGATGATCTCTTTGGTTCTTTACCCTTTGTATTTCTTGACTAGACCGCTAGATTAAGCCAAAGTATTTAGGCAAGAAAACTGATACCCAATAAGTTTTACCCAATGGTTGGAACCAACATAATAGTCCACATCAGACTTGTCATCTTTCTGAATATGAACTTATGTAGTCATCTCAGCTGTGTCTTTTTCTGTCCTGTTTCTGTATTATCCTTTGTGCCAAACAAGTATTATTAATGGTAGTTTAAGGCCACTAGCCTTTTCTACACATGAAGAATCCTGAGGAACTATTAGCAATGAGCTGTTTCTCCATGCTTGGGGGTTTGCTTACATGGATATCTTTAGGCAGCGCAGCTAGGTAGTACAGTGGATAGAGCACTGGACCTGAAGTTGGGAGGACCTGAGTTCAAATCTCACCTCAGACACTTACTAGCTGTGTGACCCTGGGCAAGTCACTTAACCCCAATTGCCTTAAACATCCAGGGCTATCTCCAGTTGTCCTGATATATATCTTGCCACTGGACCTAGATAGCTCCAGAGGAGAGAGTGAGAATGGTGACTTTGCACAGCCCTCCCTCACTTAAATCCAATTCATTGCAAGTCATGACATCACCCTAATGTCATGATCCTCTTCAAGAATGAAGGACAAACAACAACAATCTTCAGGCATGTTTCTGATGGCTAAAACAAAGTGGAATTCCATGTGGCAGATCCTCAACAGTAGCTTCTTACTGTCCCCTGAGCCATGCAGATCAGAGAGACTGAAGAGAACCCCAATATTACCTGGTACTATTTCCTAGTAATACCATAAGGTTCTGTGCAATTTACTTGACATCTCCTGTCCACAGTCATCACTCTCTTCTCTGAACTCCTATACCATTTCTCAACAACAGTCTAACTCACTATAATATCCTACCCTGTACTGTTATCTAGATGTCTGAGTGTTTGTTTGGTCTCCCTAATGAAATTTAGAATTGGAGGACAAGGACCTCCTATTATGTAACACAACATTCAGCCTCTAGTAAGGACTTAGTATTTGTCAAGTTAAATTTATAGAAGCAGTCCTAATGCTCCAAGGTGCCACCTCAGTGTCTATCAAAACTATGCAAAATTCAGTGGTGGGGAGGCTTTATAGATTGAAAAATTACACATTTCCATCAAAAATCAGGAAAACTAACATATTTGAAGGCAGTAAGTAAACATAACATTTTAAACATAGCCTAACCCTTTTTAAAAAAGGAGACGTTGGACAGTAGGAGTTGAAACAAGCAAATATTATATTAAAATATTGTGAATAAATAGTACTTTATTTAAAAGGAAAATTACTGTTTGCAAAGTCTTAAGGCAGATTTTATCAGACTGGCACCATAATTCGAAAATAGAGAGCCGATTTACTCCTCTATTCCTTGATTTTTATTTTCAGTATAAGAGAGTAGAAGCCTTTGGCTCATGCAGCTAACTCTGATACTATAGAGGTCTCTCTTTAGCCCCTTTCTTGTTACAGTCTTTTAAAATTGGTAGCTTGGGGCTTGGGAATCCTGTCCCTATGGAGGGAGAATTTCTGGAGTTCTTAAAGCATACATGCACAAGATTCCCTTTAAAAGCACCCTCAAACAATACATATCTGCTTTGTCCCCTTTCCTTCCAGCTTTTAGGTGGGGTTGGTTTTTTGTTTTTTAACATTTCAAGAGGATTTGCTCCCTAGTGATCTGCCTTCTGTGAGTAGTCATTGTGCCTGCCCTTTAGTTTTCTTCTCCTTTACCTAATGTTGCTTAATAGTGATTCCAACATTTATGGAGGTGCAACAAGGTGACAGAAGGTTTCAGCTAGTGGGCCTGTCATCCAGGAAACAAGTCCTTCTCAGTTATGTGCATGACCTTTTCCTCTACCATAGAAGACTGTTGAATGGATTGTCTTCCATTTTAAGTGTCAGTGCTTGCAGTCTAGATGCTCAAATAGAGGACAGAAAACTAGCTAATTTGGCACTAATGACTGCTTAAGGAATGAATTATTTCATGCAAATGTGCATGTCTCCCAAGCCCAGGGTCTAAACACAAGTACCTAAAAGAAAATCTGGTAGTCGGCCTCACTTAAAGTAATAAGCCCTAAACTCCACTGCCTTTTTCCATTATGTCTTTAGTTACATCTTCATCAGAACTTTTTTTGAAGACACTTGGCCTGAGCCTATATTTGAATCATCCCATTCTAGGGATTAGGGAGTTGAAAGAAATATTGAGTTAGCCAGTGTGGTATTAGTAAGTATAGATGGGGCTAATTTAAATTGAATGGGAGCAGTTAGGTGGTGCAGTGGATAAAGCACTGGCCTTGGATTCAGGAAGACCTGAGTTCAAATCCAGCCTCAGACACTTGACACTTAACTAGCTGTGTGACCCTGGGCAAGTCACTTAACCCTCATTGCTCTGCCCCCCCCCATTTGAATGGTAAACATTTTATTGGGCCAGAGGGATTAAAAAAATTTTTCGTTAAAATTTCTGACATTTTTTTTTTTTTTAGTGAGGCAATTGGGATTAAGTGACTTGCCTAGGGTCACACAGCTAGTAAGTGTTAAGTGTCTGAGGCTGGATTTGAACTCAGGTACTCCTGACTCCAGGGCTGGTGCTCTATCCACTGTGCCATCTAGCTGCCCCATCTGTGACATTCTTAATGAAATACCTGATTTTTGTTCCCAGATCACTGCCATCAATGAGTGGAAACCTGGCCTATGAATAGTATTTTGATTGTCCATTTACAGTATTCTGAGCTCTCGCTCCTCTGCCGAATCTTCCTTTTAATGATCTCATTGAGTAATTGCCTCGTATGAAAATTATGGTATATTTAGTCCTGACACCTTTTGAACTTCAAGAAACCAAGCAATCCATTTAATGGGTGTTGCCTAAGGTTGCCTTATGTTCTGACTTAAAAATAAGCATCTCAGTAATTAAACCTCTTTTCTTGTTGGTTTTACCCCTCCATTATGTACATCTGTTACTGGGGTAAGGACAGTGTGGGAGTGATCTTAGCTTACCCTGCAAACACATCCCTTGTACATTTTTATACATGTAGGTAGTAAAGAACAAGAGGAAGGGAAGGTGCAGGGTTCTCCTAAACATTCCAAACACTGTAGAATTAAACCATTATATTTATACAAGGATTCCTGGACTTTTCTTTTAATAAAATGACATAGTTCATTCTAGGTTCCTTTATGGACTAATATTAATATTGGCTGGTGAACCATAGAAATATTCACTCATAAAATGAGAATAGAACAAGTGACCAAAGGCAAAACTTGGTTCTTATTTACACAGAAATCACTAATGATGCACTATAATGAGAAAATTGGGTTTATCTCATTCATGTCTTGCTTAATCTTTTAATTCTGAGGGCATCAGCACATCAGCATTTGAATGTGTGGGTTTGATTTTATTTTCAATATATGATTAAACTGGAACAAAGTTAATAAAATAGAAAAGATGAAAAGAATTGTGGTTTGCTCCCCTGCTGAGGTCTTGGTTTGAAGGATTTATGGGGGTTTGGGGGGATAATTTTCTTTGTTGCGGATAGGGTCTTATTTTCAGAAACACATGGAAATAAAAATAGCCAGAGAATGGATCTTGACTGAACCATGATTAGGAATGTTTACACCTGTGGCAGGCAGGGCACGCCCTGGGCAGAGGACAGTGAGCACAAAGGGTGCCTTCAGTCAGACGGGGGAGGAGACAAACACTCACCCATTGGGGCGGCTGGTCGCTTCTTAGCTTAATTAATTAATCTGGAAATATTTCCATTTTAGTCATTTTGTACAAGAAGATTCCAAAAAATGAAAGAAAGTGAAAAATTGCATGTTTCAGTCTGTATTCAGACAGTATCAGTTCTTTCTCTGAAGGTGAGTAGTTTGCTTCATCATGAGGCCTTTGGGATTATCTTGGATTGTTGTATTGCTGAGAATAGCTAAGTCATTCACAGTTCTTCATCTTAAAATATTGCTGTTACTATGAACAATGTTCTCCTGGTTCTGCTTACTTCACTTTGCATTAAATGTTCATGTAAGTATTTCTAGGTTTTTCTGAATCATCCTGCTTGTCATTTCTTATACCACAATAATATACCATCACAATCATTTACCACAGCTTGTTTAGCCATTCCCTATTTGATGGGCATCCTCTCAATTTCCAATTTTTAGCCACCACAAAAAGAGCTGTTAGGAGGGAGGGGAAGGAGGGAAGGAAGGACAAAATTTGGAACTCAAAACTTTAAATAATTTTTTTAAAGAGCTGATATAGGGGCAGCTAGGTGGCACAGTGGATAGAGCACCGGCCCTGGAGTCAGGAGTACCTGAGTTCAAATCTGGCCTCAGACACTTAACACTTACTAGCTGTGTGACCTTGGGCAAGTCACTTAACCCCAATTGCCTCACTATTAAAAAAAAAAGAGCTGATATAAATATTTGTATATACATAGGTCCTTTTCCTTTTTTTTTTTTTTTTAATGTCTAGCATATAGACCTTGCAGTGGTGTTACTGGATCAAAGAATATTCACAGCTTTATAACGTTTTAGGCATAAGAAACAGTGATATTTAATAGAATGTGTTCTCCCTCCACCCTCACATATTAAAACTACTTATTTATTTAAGGGTTTCTAGCCCCCTCCCCCCAAAAAGAAATCATAATTTGAGGGCCACATTTTCTGGTCATGAGTTCTCTGATTCATATTCAAAATCTTTCTTCTTTGATAGGACCTGCCACAGCCTAATCTATTGGCCTAGTCTTCAAGAACCAGCTAGGAGACTACAACAATTTCTCACAAAGATTTTACATTGTGATTTATATGGGATTTACATGGGATTTATACCAGGAATGAAGAGATGGTTTAACATAAGGAAAACTATTGACATAATTGATTATATCAGTAACAAAAGTTTTTAGAAATCATATGATTAAATCAATTGATGCAGAAAAGGCAATTGATGCATTTGAAAACATACATATAAACGTTTTTTTCCTTAAAATGATGAGAAGCATCGGGGGCAGCTAGGTGGTGCAGTGAATAAAGCACCAGCCCTGGAGTCAGGAGGACCTGAGTTCAAATCCAGCCTCAGACACTTGACACTTACTAGCTATGTGACCCTGGGCAAGTCACTTAACCCTCATTTCCCCACCTCCACCCCCCCCCCAAAAAAGATGATGAGAAGCATCTACCTAAAACTATCAGAAAATATTTTATACTCAGAATAAGCTAGAAATCTTCCCAATAAAATCAAGAATGAAACAGGAATGTCCATTGTCACCAATATTATTTAATATTGTATTAGAAATACTAGCAATAGAGATAAGAAAAGAAAAATTGTAGGGATCAAAATGAATAGTGAGGTAATAAAACTATCTCTTTTTGCAAATGACATGAAGACATACTTAGAAAATCCTGAGAGATTCAATTAAAAAGCTAGTTGAAACAATATTTTTAGCAAGGTAGCAGGATATAAAATAAACCCACATAAATCATCAGCATTTCTATATATCACCAACAAAACCCTATAAGAAGAGATAGTAAGAGATGCCCCCATTTAAAACAACCATAGACAGCATAAAATACCTGGGAGTATACCTGCTAAGACAAACTCAGGAACTACATGAACATAATTATAAATACTCTTTATACATATAAAATTAGATTTAAATAATTGGAGAAATAATAATAGTTCATGGATGGGCAGAGCCAATATAATAAAAATAACACTTCTACATAAACTAATCTCCTTATTCAATGTTATCCCAATTAAATTACCAAAAAATCGTTTTATTGAGCTAGAAAAAAATAAAAATTAATTTGAAAGAACAAAAGGTCAATAATATAAATGGAATTAATAGGAAAAATATATATAAAGGAAGGACATTTAGTAATACCAGGTCTTTAACTGTATTATAAAGCAGTAATTATCAAAACTCTCTGGTACTGGCTAAGAAATAGAAAGATGAATCAGTGGAACAGAGTAGACATACAATATACAGTATAAAATGATTATAGTAACCTTATGTTTAACAAATATAAAGACTTAAGATAAGAATTCACTATTTGGCAAAAATTATTGGGAAAACTAGAAAACAGTCTGGCAGAAATTGGGTATAGACCAATATCTAACACTATTTACCAAAATTAAGTCAAAATAGATACATGATCTAGCTATAAAGAGAGAGGTCATAAATAAATTAGAAGAACATGGAACATATTACCTATCAGATTTATGGACAGGTGAAGAATTTATGAATAAACAAGAGATAGAGAGCAGCATTGCAAGATGTAAAAAGGATAATTTTTATTACATTAACTTTTAAAAAATTTTTTATAAATAAAACCAATGTATCCAAGATTAGAAGAAAAGAGAAAAGAAAAGAAAAAGTAGAAAACTGACTGGGGGTCAGGCTGGGGAGAAAGGATTTATAGTTTCTTAGATAAAGTTCTCATATCTCAAATATATAGAACAGGGTTTCTTAAATTTTTTTCCACTTGTGACCCCTTTTCGCCCGAGAAACTTTTACACCACCCCAGGTATATAGGTATATAAAATAGTTATACATAAGCTTTTATTGTTGCCAGAATTTTCACAACCCCCACATTCAGTTACATGACCCCACATGGGGTTGCAACCTACAGTTTAAGAAGCTTTCATATAGAGAACTTTGTCAAATTTATAAGAATGAGTCATTTCTTAATTGATATGAACGGGCAGTTTTTTGATGAAAAATCAAAGCTTTGTATAATCATGGAAAAAATGCTCTAAATCACTATTTATTAGAGAAATGCAAATTAAGACATCTTTGAGATATCATCTCATACCTGTCAGATTGGCTGAGATGATAGAAGGGGAAAATGACAGATGTTGGAGGGGATGTGGAAAAATTGGGACATTATTCACTGTTGATGGAACTGTGAACTGATCCAACCATTCTGGAGAGCAATTTGGAACTATGCCCAAAGAGTTATAAAACTATGTATACATACCCTTTTACCCAGCAATACCACTCTTAGGTCTGTTTCTCAAAGTGATCAGTAAAAAAGGAAAAGAACCTCTAAGTTCTAAAATATTTATAGTAGCTCTTTGTGATAGCAAAGAACTATGGAAATTGAACATCAATTGGGAAAGTTGCGGTATATGGTTGTGATAGAATACTATTTGGCTATAAGAAATGATAAGCAGGTTGGTTTTAGGAAAACATGGAAAGATTTGCGTGAAATCATGAAGAGTGAAATAAGCAGAACCAAGAGAACGTTATATATGGTAACAGCAATGTTGTTTGAAGAATAACTATGAACAACTAAGCTATTGTGAGGATTATAAAAACTCAACTCAACTACAAAGGACCTGTAATGAAAAGTGCTATCTACCTCCAGAGAAAGAAGTGATAAACACAAGTATGCATAATATGGTTTTACATATTTATCTATCTATCCATCTATCTATCTATATATCTATATCAAATGGTAGCCTTCTCTATTGCAAGGTGGGGAGGGAAGGAGACAGTTTGGAATTAAAGTGTAACAAAAATATATATAATTCTTTAAAAAAAAAAAAAGAAAAGAGAAACTGAGGTAGTCAGGATTAAGTGACTTGCTCAGGGTCACACAGCTAATAAGTGTCTAAGGCCAGATTTGAAATCACAAAGATGAGTCTTACTGACTTCAAGTCTGGGACTCTGTCCCTTGTGCCACCTAGCTGCCCACTCTAAGATCTAGTTCACTTAAAAGTTTCTGGTGTTTTATACCCAGGAAGCCAAACCCAATTTTTCAAGATACAGAGAGAATGAAGATGGGCTGAGATGCCTATAATGTGGGGAGGAACACTTTGAGAGGGTTGAGATTTGTTCAGCCTCAAATAGATGTTACATGTTCTTAAACAGCCATGAATATCTCTTCATATGGATATATCAGGTAGCAAGTAGGTTTCCTAAGTGATCATTGTAGATAAATTTCTATAAAAACTAATGATCATTGCTGCTTTTCCTATATTTTATGTTTTTTCCCCTCTCCTACCCTCTACTCTCTTTGTCCACTTTAGCTAAGCTAGAGCTCCTCATTACTCTACTTAGCTAGAGTGGAATCAGGTGGGTCCTCAGAAGGATGTCCCTACAAATGTACCTGTATCAGAAGGAGCTAACATTAGTAGTCCATGTGAAGGGTTAATTCAGCAAACACTTATTAAGCACTTAGTGTTCTGTCCTAACTGTTGAGGCTACAGATCCCTGCCATTAACTAGCATGTCTTCTGTTGGGGGGATAACATAGTTTTACCAACTTAATGAGTTCTAGGATTTTGTGCTAGGGATCTGCAGTAGATAGAACACTGGGCCTGGAGTCAAGAAGACCTGATTTCAAATTTTGCCTCAGTCACTTCCTAGCCATATGGTCTTAGGCAGATCACTCAATCTCTGTCAGCCTCATTTCCTCATCTGTAAAAAGGGGATAAATAGCACCTACCTTCCAGGGTCGTTTTGAGGATTAAGTGAGATGACTCTTTGTAAGATGTGGAATGACTGGAATGACGCCACCTACTGGAGACTTACTATAGGAAAGTTCCGCCATGAAGGAAGGTCTTTGAGGGCAGGACCATGCCTCTTTTCTTTGGCGTCAGGAAGTGATGTTGACTGATGGGAGGAGGAAGGGGGAGCCGGGCGCTCTGCCTTGCGCTCTTTTCCTGGGGATGCTGGTGGAGAAGGGAGCTAGAAACATGCTTTCCCTTTAATAGATAGATGAATGTAGGCCTTTCTCTCTCTCGTTACCAAATTCTTATTCTCCTTAATAAATGCTTAAAAGCCTAACTCTTGCTAAAGCTTATAATTTATTGGCGACCACTTGTTAGATATTTTAGACAGACTAGCTAGAATTTTAGCTTTAACAGATGCTTTGCAAAACTTAAAGCTCTATAAAAGTGTTAGTGATTGTTATTAATTAATCTAGGATCTAAAATCTATAGGGAATTGGCAGAAAGCAAGATTAAGCCATTCCCCAGGAGGCAAATGGTCACAGGACTCTAGATCTGGGAAGGTCTTCGGAAGCTATCTACTCATTTTGCAGATGAAGAAATGGAGGCCCAGGGGCTAAGTGACTTGTCCATTGTTGTACAGAGAGTATCAGAAAGAAGATTTGAACCCATTCTCTGACTCTGGAACCACTGTTCCACACTGGCTCGACCCCTGGGTATGAGCAGATAATTCTCAAAAAGAGAAATATAAACTCTCAGGAAAAGTCTGAAATAAAAATTATTAATAATTAGAATTGAAGCAGTTTTTAGATGTCACCTTCTCTGTAGGTAAAAGATGGGAAAATGCAAGATGAGAAGAGTTATGGGAAAACAGTTCAACTGTTCTGGAAACTTAGTTTGGAATAATACAATAAAAGTTACAAAATCTTTTTCATCTCTCTTGATTCAGAGAGCCCACTTCAAGGAGACTGATGACGAGGAAAAGATACATATACACAAAATAATCATAGCATAGATTATAATAAAAAATTGGAAACAAAATGTACATGGTGATTTGGAAATGAATCCACTGATATATAAATATCTATACATGTATAAATAGGTTAGTACCGTGACCCCAAGGAATGATTATTATGAAGAATTCAGAGAAACATGGGAAAATTTGAGTGAAGAAAGCAGAGCCTCTGTGTGTGTGTGTGTGTGTGTGTGTGTGTGTGTGTGTGTTTGTGTTTGAGTGAGTGTGTGTGTATTCTTTGGGGTGTGCCTATGTCAGAACAAAATGATCAAATCAAATTGGGGCCTCTGGTTTAAGAAACCAGTTCCATGGTTGCCCCAAACCATGGGAAAGTATCAAATCTCTTGAAAGGAGAGATTGCCCATAGCACAGAAAAAAGACAGTTGTGGAGGGCGGCCAAAGAGCAACCCCATATATACTTTCCCATGGGTTTCCTAGTGTTCTCCCCCAGCCTTGAGCTCTAAAAGACTCATTAATGAGAGCAAGGATTCTTAAACTTCCATGTGTTGTGGACCCCTTTCGTACCCCTTCTAGAAAATCATATGACTCCTTTTCTCAAAATGATTTAAAAGCATAAAATAAAATACTTAGGATTGCAAGGGAAATCTGTTACATTGAAACAGTTATCAAAGGTGGTTTTTTTAAGTTTATGGACCTCAACTTAGAACCTCTGAACTTGAGGGCCTAGGGTATTATTTTGCTTTATAGACTATTGAAATAATTTGCTATAGCATCCAGCTGAGGCTTTTGTCTTGAACTCCATTCATATTTTCAGATGTGTTGCTATTGAACTTGGAGATTCTACAGTGACATTGCTCCATTCCTCTATGTTTGCCCTTAATACTACTTCATTGGTAGGGGCAGCTAGGTGGCGCAGTGTATAGAGCACCGGCCCTGGATTCAGGAGGACCTGAGTTCAAATCTGGCCTCAGACACTTAACAATTACTAGCTGTGTGACTCTGGGCAAGTCACTTAACCCCAATTGCCTCACCCCCCCCCAAAAAAATAAACACCCTACTTCATTGGTAGATTGTACTGAAAAGCTCAGTTGATGGAATTATATAGCAAAAGGTATATCTCAAGAAGTTATGCCATTTAATTCAGTGGTCCCACTATAAGAACTGTACCCTCACTTGACAAGAAAAATAAATGTCTCTCTGTACAAAAGCATTGGTTAGCAAAAAACAAAAACCGAAACCCTAGAAGCGCATTTGGTATCCGTCATTTGGGAAATGACTGAATAAATGGTGTTATTGTACTGCATAAAACTGGATGGTTTCAAAGAAATATGACAATATATGAAGTGATAAAAAATAAAGAAAACGGAATGAAAAGAACAATATGTACATTATTTAAAATATGTAGAAAAAGATGACAATAGAAACAAGTTCACATTATACAGATAGGAAAGAAGATGAAAAAGCATGAGTAAAATACTAGGGACAAGAACCATGCTAAGTATAGAAACTTCTGGCTTTTAAAGCCCTTCACATCATGACCCCAGTCTGCCTTTCTAACCTCGTTATACATTATTCTCCTTCCTACACTATATGATTCAGCCAAACTGGCCTCTCTCTGTTCCTGTCTCCCATGTCATGCACTTGAGCTGTCTATGCCCCATTGCTGGAATGCACTCCCTCATCTTCTTCCTCATAGAGTCACACTCTTTTTTCAAAGCAAAGTCTAAATGCCATCATCTCTACAAATCCTTACTTGCTCTTTCCCAACTGCTATTGCCTGCTTTCCCTAACAACCCTGCATTTCACCACCTTGTATTTATTCTGTGTGTGCTTATGTATGTACATGTTATTTCCCTCAAGAGAATTGGGGTTTCATAGGCCCGCAGATTCTGAGTTGGAGGGGACTTCATACATCATCTAGTTCAACAAAAATCTGAACAAAAACAGGAAAAAACCTTCAGTCATGGGAAACCCCTATGGAAGCCCGTTTCACTTTGGGACAACCAACAAGAAATCTTTTCTTCTATCCATCTTAAATCAACATCTCTAGAAATTTCCATCTATTATTATTACTAGGAAAGAGGGAGACATTGGAAGCAATATTTTCTATTCTCCACCACTCTCATCAAACGTGTTTGCACTCAAAAGCTATGTAATAGCCAGTGTTCTTGGACTCTTCTAGGCATTGGACATGAGAGTGTCCTAAAAGTTTCCTTGTGGAAAGCCAGAAATGTCTCTAAACTGGACACCTTCTATAATCATTCAAGAGGATTGCATACCAAATCACCAACTTTGAAGGCTATACCTACCCTGGTTTATTGCTGGTCCGAGACCTGGGATCACCTTTTCAGGCCATCCAGAAACATTAATTTAGGCAGAATGCAATGATTGTTCCTAGAACACACAGGATAGAGCTTTATATGATCTGGACTATTTGATTCTGAGGAATTGTTAAATACCACGTTTGTTTTAATGGTGGGTATAAACAGACATAGCTTATTACCAGCCGTTCCCCGCTGGCAAGAATTAGTTTGGAAGGTACCATCCAGGAAATCTGGGATCAGAAAAGAAGGTGGACTGATTGTGTAGCAAGAGTGAGCCTGAGTATTTGCTATAGGTACCAGGGGAACCTAAAGGCACTTGACTTTAATATTATCCTTGACTTCATGACTGAGTATTTTGCCAAGGGTTTATGTGAGCACATGGACAAAGCTTAAGTGACTTTAAAAGACCCCTTTTAAAACTTAGGTACTTGTTCTGTGCTGCTTATAAGCCCATCAGTTACCAAGCCAAGTAAGAGTTTGGTTAAAATTTTTCTTGAAGCATGACCAGCTGTACTTTTATAAATTGTGCTGGATCAGATCATTGTCCTCCATTTTCAGAATTGCTGAACACCAAGTACATCTGATCCTGGCTGTGTAGTGTGGAGGAAATGACTTCACTAGGCTGGCCTTCCTAAGTTGAATGAAGGGTTAGTGGACTAGCTGCTTTCTAGAAGCTCCCATCCATTTCTAGTAGTCTAAATGGTAGACTCAAAAATAATGCTGACCCATGGCTACCAATAAACGTGACACGTCTTGCTCTAAAGTTTCATTGAAACTTAAAATTGGAAAGGACTTTGGGGGTAATTTAGCCTGATTCCCCACCCAATTCTGGAATCCTCTTGGAGCTCCTAATGAAGTCCCTACTTAGTGTCAGCTTCTCTCATGCCATCTTGTTGATCCAAAGAAGAGAACTATCAAAGGTTTGAAGTCAGGTGACAATGGTAAGATACCCTTCCCAAAACAGGAATGGCTCTGAGAATGATGCTCTCCCGAGAGAATATGTAGTCACTTACTATTGTTAAAAGACAGATGTTCATGAACATGATGAGGATAGAGAAGCATGGAAAGGCTTATCTGAACTTATATGATGTAAAGTGAATAAGCAAAACTAGAAAACCATGTGAACAATGACCGCAACAGTGTAGAAGGGCAGGGAACAACAGAACGTTATAAATTGCATGCTATGGAGTTATAGTGACCACAGTGAAGTCCCAAGGAGATACATAAAAAGGCACCTTTCCCCCGTCACTCAGAAGTGTGAGGTCTATGGGGGTGTGATACTGCATAAAATTTTAAGATGGTGAAATTGGCAGAACCTTTTTTTTCTTAATTATAAAAAGTATGACTTTATGACACAGTATGACTCTTTGGGAGGAGGTAGAGATAGAGTAGGAAATTTAGGTGATGTAAAAAAAAAAATCTATGAGTAAACTCTTTTAAAGGGCAGATATGTATTCCGGTGCCCACACATTTGTGGAAACAGAGTCCACTGGTAGCAGATTCAAATGAAACACTTGGGGGGAAAAAAAAGACAAGACTGTGAGAGGGGTATTCAGAGAAAGGTGGTAGAAAGTGTTGCTTAGCACCTGCTGAAAAGCCTAGTTGAAAATAAGCATCTTGGGGCAGCTAGGTGGCACAGTGGATAAAGCACCAGCCCTGGATTCAGGAGTACCTGAGTTCAAATCTAGCCTCAGACACTTGACACTTACTAGCTGTGTGACCCTGGGCAAGTCACTTAACCCCCATTGCCTGCCCGGCGGGCCCCCCCCCCCCGCAAAAGCATATTTTACCTTTCTGAAAGTACGATGATAAGAGACAAATCCAGAGGCTTTGGGAATCAGCCTTGGGGGTCACTGTCCTATGATGAACTCATTCCAATTCCTGCATTTAGTTTCCTGACTGAAAAAAATGAATGGGGAGGATACTTAGTGGTGGTTATCACAGATCCTTTCCACAGGGTAGCTCTTGTGAATTTTTAGGCAGGATTTCTTTTGTATTCTCATCTCCTGGGCCCTTTCAGTCTGTATTTTTGTTTCCTGAACACACACACATGCACACATGTGCACATACACACACACACACACACACACACACACACACACACCCCTCTCTCTCTCTGAACAGAGGGTTTTAAAGCAGTTATTCCAAAACATTACAGAGGTGGTTACCAAGCCTTATTTGAATTTTTGCCTCTCTCCACCAGCAAATGACCCTCAGATAGGAAAACCTCCATGGGATTTATTAAGTAGAAAAAGGTAGAAGTACCTTGATCTTAATTGTATAGATGGCCACTTGTTTCTCCTGTACTTGTCCTTGGTTTCAAATCCATTTTTCTGTGACTTCTGACTTCTGATCTTTTTTTTCTTTTCTTTTCTTTTCTTTTTTTTTTTCTGATGGGGGGCACTAAGAGCCCTGAATTCAGAGTCAAGGGATCTAGGTTGGAATCACAGCTCTGCCACTTGGGCGACCTTGGACAAATGTCACCTTGGATCTCATTTTTCATCTGTAAAATGAGAGAATTAGACTAAATTGTCGGTAAGATCCCTTCCAGCTCTAAAATTCTATAATTCTAGGTCATCATTTGCCTTGAGAGGGAAGTTGTGGTTTTGTTTCGGACCTATGATCTGAGGCCCTTGTGTCTTACTGAATGAAGTCTTTTTTTTTTTTCTTTAAAATTGCTCTTTGCCTGTCGGGGAAGTAAATTAAGGGAGTCCTATGAGGAGAAGGTAGACAGTTAATTCCTACTGCTGATGTGGGAACTGAGAGAGTCCGAAAGAGTCCTTTCCTTTTTCCTTTCCCTACTAGTAGCTATCCGTTGGTCAAGCTCTTTCTCTTTTGAGTGAAATTTTACAACTATGTAAATCAATTTGCTAATAATCTAGTACTGGTCCCATTGAGGGGTACTGGTGTAGTCAGTGACTTTTTAATATTTTTACATTCAGAAATGATACTTGTCCCCACACTGTAAGTGTTACAAAGGCAAACACAAGCACTTAATGTTCATCAGTGCCTTGAAAAGGAAACTCATAATCTTTTGTCCCACCAAGGAGTAGTCATTTGGAAGGGCATACGGGACAAGGATCAGCCTTTGAGGAGAGTCAGAGAAGGCAACAAACCAGTGAAACTTTATCCCAGCAGTAAGGATCATCAGACAGTAGATTTAGAGTGAGGAGCCTCAGAAGTTATTTAGGCTAACCCTGTCGCTTTTCAGGGGGGAACTGAGGCCTGGCAAGTTCACCGACTAGCCCAGGTTCATAGGGCATTTCTTCTGCTGCACCAGAAGGAGCCCGGAGGTTAGTCTGCTAAGGCTCCTGGGGGAGCCCCTCCCTCCAGCTCCAGGAGGAGGCTCTGACAGCAGTTGGATGTAGGCCTCATTTAGGATTATATTGCTAGATTGTGTGGAAAAGGAATGGTTTGGTTTGAATTTCGTGACATGGGAAGAGATTGATTAGACATATTTCATGATGATGAAAAAGCAAGAAAAGAGTTAGAGCAGACATTAACTTGGGATCCTTGAACTTGGTTGTTGTTTTTTTCTAGAAATACTTTGATTACTATATTTCAGTATAATTGGTTTCCTTTGTAGTCCTATGGATTTTATGCATTTAAAATTTGTTTTCTGAGAAGGTGACCCATAGGCTTTGCCAGACTTACAACCAAGGTGTTCAGAATTTGTGGTTTGCACTTGATTGGGAAACAGAAAGCAGAATCTCTCAGATTCTCAGAGGTCATCTGTTCCGACCATGTCTGAACACAAATGCCCTCTGCAATAACGCCTGCCAAATAGTCACTTAGCCTCTGCTCAGAGGATCTCTTTACTTCCCTAGATAGGCCATTCCAGTTTTAAATAGCTCTAATTGTTTAGAAGTTTTTCTTCATATCAAACTTAAATCTGCTTCTATAAACTTTTGCCCTTTACCCCTCTTCTGCACTCTGGAGAGAAGCAGAATAAGCCTAAGCCCTTTTCCACAGAAGAGCCGTCCATGTACTTGTGGGCAGTTGTTCTATCCTTTCCCTACCCCAGCACCTCCTTCAATAGGTTGATCATCATCTCTCCAGCTCCTTCCGCAGATCCTCCTATGTCATGATCTTGAGGTCTTTAGTCATCCTGGTCACTGTGCTCTGTACATAGTCCGTCTGCCTCATCTATTCATCCAAAACTGAATGCAGTATACCAGAGAGGTGGCCTATCTGGATTTGAATCCTGCCTGTACCTCGGAGGACTCTGGAACTAGCTTTTATGGACCTCAGTTTCTTCACCTATAAAACGACAGGCTCTATGACTTATTGGCTTCAATTTCTTTTTCAGTTCTAATGATCCCATAATCCCAATACTTGTGTTTAAATTGGGAATTTTCAGTCCCAGTTGAGGACCAAGGGAAGAGTGTATTCATTTCCATCAGTTACTTAAACTAAGTATTTAACTGAGCCTTCTATTTTTTCATGGATATCATCTCAGAATCTAGGTGTGGCATTAGATTTTCCATGTGGTTTGGGTGAAGGAGGCTCACCCTGGCCTCTCAATCACATTTTTGGCTTTGGAAAATAGGATCTTATTCTCAACCTAGACTCCCATCACTCTTCCATTCTGCTTTAATGGGCCTAGGTATTAAGAATCCCTCAGGAATTGACTCCTTGGTTCCCAGGCCTCTGAGTTCTACAAACAGATTTAAGGGGAAATGGACTTTTCCCCAGTGAGGGAAAAATTCCAAGCTTTTTTGAAGTTAGATTTTGAGTGGTTGCTTTTTCTTCTGAAGCTGCCTCCTCTTTCACCTTCCCCCTCTTCCCCAAGCTATATGCATAGATAAGAAAATGGACCATGGGGGTAGCTAGGTGGTGCAGTGGATAAAGCACCAGCCCTGGATTCAGGAGTACCTGAGTTCAAATCTGGCCTCAGACACTGACACTTACTAGCTGTGTGACCTTGGGCAAGTCACTTAACCCTCATTGCCCTGCCAAATAAAAAGGAAAAAATAAAATGGACAATGATATCTTTGCGCATTTGGAAGCCCTTTTTAAAAATGTCATTTAATGAATTATTCTGGGCCCTAGCACATTTGTACAACCCTTCAATCCCAGGTTTCTCGGGTATTCTGACCCAGAGCTTATTACTGATGAGACAAGGGTCATAGGGCTCTGACTTCTTCCTCTCATATCTACTGAAGGTGGGGGGAGGGGCAGATTAGAGGGTAAACATAACCGAGACTATCTGGCTCTGGTGCCTTTCTTGAAAACTGAAATTATGGAGTATTGAGTGCTTCTTAATTAATGGAGCAAGCAATATGGGAAGACTTTCTCAAGTTGTTTCAGTTTTTATTTGGTTGTAACCTTAAAATGAGAGTAGAGCAGAACTTGCTGGGTTATTGCTTTTTAAAATCAAAGGGTTTATTCCTCTACAGTCTTTTGTAGTTTTTCCAACATGTTTCTAAGTCACCAGAAGGGTTATAGCACAAGCTATTCCTGGAAATTCTTCCTAGTGCTGTTTGCTTAACTCAGATGTGAACATCACATTTTACAGTAAACATTTGCTCGGGCTTCCCCACCCTCTCTCCCACTCACCCAAATCAGAGGGGAAGGGAAAGATGAGTTCCTTAATTTGATTCTGCTCTTTTCTTCTCATCATATAATACTTCCTGATTGTCTTTTCCTGAGTCCCTTTACCCTTTATTCCCTGTTTTGTTACCATCATGAACATGTGCTTTGCTGATGTACACCAGCAAGAGAGGTGGGTGGATGGAAAAGAGAAATGGGCCCAAGCTCAAAATTACTGAGGAGAAAAATTTGAATTAATTTTTTTTTAAAAAGGCAAAAATTTAGCCCAAGCCATTCCTAGCAATATTTGGCAGTGTCAGTATGGGAGTGAGGGGTGGGGTGGGGTTTAGAGGTGCTAGAGGCAGCCTCCCCTGGCTTAGTGGGAGCCTGTGAGGAATCAGAATTGTCTGCCAATCTCTGCTCTGAGCTCCCTGTCCTTGTTCACTGCAGCAAGAGACTACTCTGGACATTTGTACTTCCTGCCTCTCTGGCTTAAGTGTCTGCCTTCTTTTCTGGGCCCTCCTCTTCCCTCCCACCCCATCTCATGAGAATTCTCTGCTTCAAATTCCATGGCCAGTCCCTTAAGCAGGAGAAAGGGCCTTTCCCACAAATGGAAGCCTTCTCAGGCTTGGCTTGAAAGTTACCTTGTGTTGGCTGATACCCTGCCTACCTGTGGTGCTGTCATTTTCGTGGTGTTTATGTTGCTGCTGATTTTGTTCTTTGCTAAGTGACTTTTACCCTTTTAGGAGAAGGAAACTGCGCTTTTCACAAGGTATCATATATTCTACTGGTCCTATTGTCTGTTTAGATTAATATTAAAATCTTGAAATTGGAAGGTAAGTTGAAGTTAGTGTTTCATCAAAAGTGGGAAGCAGGACAGAGCCAGGCCTTTACTCAAAGGATGTAGAGCAGGACTTTGGAAACTATCTAATCTAGTCCCTTTATTTTATAGAAGAAACTGAAGCCCAGAAGGATTAGGAAGCCATAACCTCTGTTCCCTGGGCCCAGATACTTTTGCCCTGCTGTTGAATCTTTTTTTTTTTTTTTTTTGGCAGGGCAATGAGGGTTAAGTGACTTGCCCAGGGTCACACAGCTAGTAAATGTCAAGTGTCTGAGGTTGGATTTGAACTCGGGTACTCTTGAATCCAAGGCCAGTGCTTTATCCACTGCACCACCTAGCTGCCTCCCCACCCCCCATGCTGTTGAATCTTAACAGGAACCCTTCTTTTCTTGTTCCTAGCCTTTTGGGGGTTCCATGAAGATTAAGGCAGACTGCTGAAGTAATACAAGGATAACTCAGATGATTTTCATTTTCAGCATTCCCATGTGGGGTGCCCACTCACCCAGGTTTGAGGACTGAATAAGACAGCAGTCTGAGCTCGTGTAGTCTTATCGGGAAGTCTCCAGGGTGGGGGAGGGAAAGAAGAGGAAGACCATCACTTGGGCTCTCACGTGTTCCATAAGCAGCTGTCCAAGTCTGATATACTGTAGAACGATGGTAGCCTACTTGAAGGGAACAAACTGATTCAAGATTTCTGAGAATTCAGAGAATGCATTTTTTGTGGCCCCAAAGGATCGTTTTTCTTGTTTTTCATAAGAGCAGCATGGCTTGCATTCCAAGAGTGTTCTCTCTTTCCCCTCATTCGCATTCTTAATGCCAGGATCTTAATTCTACCAGGAAGCTGCATATAAAGAGCAAATTAGGATCTGAACCCAGGTCTGAAACTAGATCAAAGCTTCTTAAACTGTGGTTCTCTACCCCATATGGTGTCTCTTAACTGAATGTATGGGTTGTGAAAAATTTGGCAACAGCAAAAGGTTATGTATCCCTATTTTATAGACTTGCATACCTTGGGTCCTGTAAAAATTTCTCAGGTGAAAAAGAGTCATGAGTGGAAAAAGATCAAGAAATACTGATCTAGGGGGCAGCTAGGTAGTGCAGTGGATAAAGCATCAGCCCTGGATTCATGAGGACCTGAGTTCAAATACAGTCTCAGACACTTGACACTTATTAGCTGTGTGACCCTGGGGAAGTCACTTAACCCTCATTTCCCCGCAAAAAAACACAAACAAAACCAAAAAGAAATACTGATCTAGATAAACTGATGTACACTAAATAGGGAAACTCCTTGGGCCAAGCCTATATTGAGGAATTTGTATCAAACAACAATAATAATTTGTCTAAAACATGCTGATGGTTGGTTAGAGTTTCCTCCCACAAATATTATCAAATAACTGAATTTGGACAAATAGAAGTATCAAATATTGTCCCCAGTGTCTTGACCAGGCCTCTCTTGGGCCATTTCTTTCATTTTCAAGCATTGACTGAACTTTCTAATTAAAATTAGACATTAAAAACAGGACGCCTTTACATGTAACGGAAAAAATAAAATATCTCAAAAAAAAAAAAAAAAAACAGGACGCACCTTAAGGGTAATAACGAATCCCTTTTCCTAGTCTTTAAAGCTCCTTCCCCTTGTTGCCCAGTGAATGTTAGGCTGTTAAGACATGGCCATCATATGCTTAAAAGAGGCAAATCTCTTTAAACAGTATCATTATTAACAGTAACATTATTAAGGGGTGTTCTAAGAAATCACACTAGAGGTTCTGTAGCCAACAGAACAGAGAAATAAAGCAATGCAGACACTCTAGGAACAGTTTGTCCAGCTAGGCTGAGATGTGTTCTAATCTTCACATTTTGTTCTGCACAAATTGTCTAGACCATTGGAGCTGGTTTGTTTAAGCCAGATCACAGGGCTTAAATCAGGCCAAAGGATTATAGCAATTGACCTGTCTTCCTGGCTTGAGTACTGATAATTCCAGTCTTATTTTTTCCCCATGACCGTACTGGCCTAGACCCAACTACCCAGATCCTGCCAGGATCTCTCCTTCCCAACAATAGATTCCCTAAAGAATTCTGGGCCTTTCTGCCCTCCTTATACCTGAATTATCCCACTATGTGTTATTTCCCCCAGTTAGAATATGGGCACTATGAGAAAAGACTGCCTTGATTTTATTCATGTATTCTTGGTGCATAGCTCAGTGCTTGGCACATAGTGAGAACTTAATAAATGCTTTTCCATTCTATTCCATTACATGATTCAGAAGGGTTGGGCAGCTTATAAATAGATAGATAGGGAAAATATATTCCTTCTTCATTATTTACCCCCTGTGGTGACATTGTGCTGTTACAGTTGAAGATAGTTTGGTCCCCTTCTTGGATATAGGCAGGTATATTGATGTGTATGGTATGATGGTGATGTGTGCCATCCTAGATTTCTAGATCTAAGGGACCTTAGGGGGTAGGTATGTGGGTGTGCACGCATGCACACACACAACTTTATTTGTGTGTGTGTGTGTGTGTATGTATATATATATATATGTATATATATATATATATATAAATTGTCTGACACTATGATGTTGTAGATGAGAACAGTTTGTCATAGAAGAGTTGTCTTGTTTAGCATAATTCAGAAGAAGACCTCCCCTTCTTTCCTTTCCCTTCCCCAAATCACTGTCAGTCTCTGCTTCCTATCAGAGTTGGAATGAATATTATGGAAAGAACCTTTGGGCTCTTTCTAATCATGCCTCTGATGTTACACAGCTGTGATCTGTGACAAAACATTTAATTCCTCTCCTCAGTGTTTGCCATTTCTGAAATGAGGGTGTTCTTGGAATCTTGAGTTGGAAGAGATCTGAAAGGTCATATTCCCCTACCTAGGCTCGATCAAGAATCCTTTCTACACCATTGTCAGCAAGTTGTCGGTCAGTCTGCATTTGAAAATCCCCAAGAGGAGGAGCCCATCACTTTCTGAAGCATCCCAAATTATTTTTTTGACAACTCTAGTGAAGATGTTTTTCTCTATGTTGAGTTTAAATCTGCTTCTCCCTAACTTTTACTTACTGCTCATTACTCCCAGCTGAGATTAAGCATAAGTCTGATATTTCTTCCACATAATGGATTTTCAGATACTTGAGACAGCCGTCACCTTAAGAGTCTTTTTCCATCTCAAATCTATAATCCATCTATCTTTCCTGTGTGTCTATGTATCATCTACTTGTCCTCTTTTGATCTTCACAGAAATCTTGTGCAGTAGGCCCTGTTGATATCCTGTTATCACATGGAAGGAAACTGAGGCACAGAGAGCTTTAAATGCCTTGAATGACTTGCCCAAGGTCACCTGACTAGTAATGTTCTGAGACAGAGATTTGAACTTGGGTGTTCCTGACATCTGGTTCAACTTACTGTCTCCTCCCCTCCACTGCAGATCAGCATCCGCTTTGAAACATAGAGGTTCAGAGACTGGCTTGTGACTCTTGGGATGATGAGTTTCCTACAGTCACATAGCTAATATGTGTCCACAGTGAGGCTTGAACCCAAATCTTCCTTATTCCAAGGCAAGCTCAACGTGGTTCACTAGGTCTACTAGGCCACATTGCTTGCTGTTACTGCCGTTGTTATTTTTTGAAAATATATGTATCATGTTGTTTCCCCTGTAAGACTGTAAGAACAAATGCAGGGACTGTTTCTTTTTGTCTTTGTTTTACCAGCACCTAACACAGTGCCAAATGCATGCCACAGTGCAGAGTGCTGGGCGTGGCATCAGGAAAACCTGGGTTCAAATTCTTTCTCAGAGGGGCAGCTAGGTGGCTCAGTGGATAAAGCACCAGCCCTGGATTCAGGAGTTCCTGAGTTCAAATCCGGCCTCAGACACTTGACACTTACTGGCTGTGTGACCCTGGGCAAGTCACTTAACCCCCATTACCCCACAAAAAAACCCAAAAAAACAAAAAAATTCTTTCTCAGACACTTCCTAGCTGTGTGACCCTGGGCAAGTCACTTAACCTCTGTTTGCCTCAGATTCCCCATCTGCAAAGTGAGGATAATAGCATCTTTCTCCCAGGGTAGTTTTGAGGATCTAATGAGATAATTTTAAAGCATTTAGCCCAGTGCCTAGCACATAGTAGGCACTGTATAATTATTATCTTCCCCCTCTCCTATGCATTTGTGAGTGTGTGATCCTCAGTTTCCTTCAGTTCATCCTAATTACAGCATGGTCACCCTCCTCTAGATGTGTTCAGAACAGGACACCTCCCTTGTCCTAAATACTATGCAACTTTTATTTAACAATGAGCTTTTTTTTTTTACTACAATGCCCCACTATAGACTCATTGATTTGCTATCCACTAAGTCCCTAAATTGGGCTAAATGATGTCTAACAGCTATTCCATAATTTGCAGACACTCTTACTAGTGTACACAAACACGCCTCTCAGAGAAACAAAACAAACAAACAGACAATCCCAGATGTTATATCTGGAAAGGAGAAAAAAGCCATACAGACTCTAGCTTGATACATTGACCAAACCCTTATCTATCTCTATGTGAGAAGACATGAAGAACTCGAGAAAACAGTTTCCTTCCCCAGTGACCTCCTAAAAGTTGGACTGACTTCTAGGCCTTGCCCTGGGGGCTTGGGTAACCAAGGGATCTGGAGAAGAGAGAAATGGTTTGGGGTTTCATTTGGTTGTGGGTAGACTGAGATTCCTCAATTGTAGGATTCTTTTGACTCTAATGCTCTTTAAATAGCTTCTGTGGCCCAAGCATAAAATGAGCAGTCCAGACTTCCTTTAATTTGCTTCTTATTGTTAATTTGTTGTCCTTTGTTTCTCCATCTGTAAGACGTGGATGGCTGCCTTATTCCATGACAGAGACTGGAAAGATTACTAAATTAATACGTATAAAGGTACTAAAGCCTTGAGGTGAATGGTCCTCTCCAGAGGCAGTATTAAAAAATATTGGTACCCAAATGTCCGTACCATACAGAAACGTTCATCGTTTGGGAAGTGAAAGCTGGAGCTCCTTGATTTGTCCCTGTAGATTTAAGTGGGAAACAGACCGATAATCCACCTGGCTCCGGAGCTCTTCCTGAGGAAGGAGCGGATTCCCAAAGTGGTTTCCTGCTGCGAGTGCTGCCGGGAGGTACATGGAATTAGTGTGTTCCTGAAGAGGTCATTCTTTTTTTTGTGTTGAGTGGGTGAGCTGCCTGCTCAGAACAACATAAGGTCATGTGGCAGCAGGAAGTGGGCTTTGTGATCAGCGGTTACGAAGTATGTAGAGGTGTTAATGCACCCATGCATGTGTGTTTGCAAATGATAGCAGTTTGTCTGGGGCCACGTGTTAGGCAGGAAATAACATGACTTCAGTGGGTTTTTAACAGACATCCTGTCAGTTTTACCCACTTCTCTTAACTCTTTCACTCCATACTAAATGCAGTCAACCAGTTGCCTGATTGTAAAAGGTAACTGGTAAGAGGTAAGAACAGAAGTCAGGAATGGACCGAATTAATATATCTTCTTACTTTAGACTCTGCAGGTTAAACTTTTTATCACACCAGTAAGTGTGATATTGTATGGAAATTTCTAAAATGGTTATTGCATGTTTTGTATCTAATATGATTCTATGATGCCAAATCAGTGTCCTTCAGGCTTTTTTCTTCCCACCAAAGCCCACCCACTAACTTTAAATCAGTCCCCAGCTTCCTGTAATAAATTGAAATCACATAAACACCCAGTTGAACAGACATTTGAGGCTGTGGAAACCACTAAGCTAATAAAATATTACTCTGTTATCTGATTGCATGTTTGTTCGTCTCTTCTCTTCTAAAGTTGCCTGCCACTCCATAACAGGGATTGTTAACCTTTTGTAGATTATCCCAATTCTTAACTTGTGGCTTTGTAAATACACATTTACTGACCATCTTGCTTCATTCAACTCCTCTATTCCAAATGGCATTGTACTTTTTTTTAAACACCCCCCGAAAGAGTACCTTGCCTTATAACCCTCAATAGCAATGGAACCTTCTTTGCTCCTTTGCCTTTAGGTTTCTTAAGATCTAAGACCATCTCTTTTTTTATGTAATAAACATTTTTATTTATAATTTGGGGTTCCAATTTTTATCCCTCCTTCCCGCCCTCCCTTACCCCCACCTTGAGGGGGGAACCAGATATGGGTAATAAATGTATGATTATATAAAACATTACCATATTTGTAATTTTGTACAAGAAACTTTGATTAAAAGAAAAAAATGAAAGAAAATGAAAAATCAATATCAGTTCTTTCTTTCTTTAAAGGGGTGGGGGCCAGAGCAGTGAGGGTTAAGTGACTTGCCCAGGGTCACACAGCTAGTAAGTGTCAAGTGTTTGAGGCCAGATTTGAACTCAGGTCTTCCTGAATCCAGGGCCAGTGCTTTATCCAATATCAGTTCTTTCTTCAGAGGTGGATAGTATGTTTATCAATAGTCCTTTGGGATTGTCTTGGATCATTGTATTCTTGAAAATAGTCAAGTCATTCACAGTTCTTCATCAAACAATATTACTGCCTGTGTGTACAACATTCTCTTGGTTCTGCTCACTCCACTACACATCAGTTCATACATGCTAAGACCATATGTTACACTCCTTTCCTTAAAAAAAAAAAACAGATTGAAGTTTAATAATAACACTATTAGTAGATTTACAGAAAATAAAAACTGTATCATTTTTTTTTTGCAAGGCAGTGGGAGTTAAGTGATTTGCCCAGGGTCACACAGCTAGTAAGTGTCAAGTGTCTGAGGCCGGATTTGAACTCAGGTACTCCTGACTCCAGGGCCGGTGCTCTATCCACTGCGCCACCTAGCTGCCCCCCTGTATCATTATTTTTTGATGGCTCTACCCCAAATCTCTGTTTACCACAGTCCTTGGCAAAATGTTTTGCATGTATTCATGGACCAGGAATTCCCATTGCAGACCTCTCACTTCATGCAGCTTTACTCCTGCTCTGTAATTGAGAGTTTCAGTGAGTTTCCCAGAGCCAACATGTCAAACTTATGTGGCTGGGCCAGATCCAGATTAAAATGCAGTTGGGGAATGTTTTCCAAAATAAATAAAAATGCAATAGAATATAGATAATGTTAATTTGTGGTTTTCTAAGTCAACATGCAACCCCGTGCTTTTGACAGCAGTGACCTGGAACTTAATGAAATGGCCACCATAGTGTTTTCCTCTGTATTATCCTACTTGGTGATCTCATCAGTTACATTAGGTTAAATGATCATCTCTATTCAAATGATTTCCAGATGTGTAATTCCAGTCCTAGTTGCTCCTCCTGAACTACAGTCCCACAACACACAGTCCCTTTTGTACATCTTGCACGCTGTCCCATAGGCATCTCAAACACGGAGTATTCAAAACAAAGCTCATGACTATTCTACCCTCTCTTCCAAATTTCCCTTTTAGTACCGAGGGTACCCCCCCCCAGCCGTGCAGCCTTAGAATCTAGTTGTTTAGCCCTGCCTGCTAAGCACACTCACCCCACGGCCACATCTTGTTTATGCCCTCACTGTACTTGTGGCGGCCCCTCACCTCTCACCTGCTCTATTGCACTAGCCATCTACTTGGTCTCTTTAACTCCAGTCTGTCTCCTCTGGTTGCCAGAGTGATTTTCTGAAAGTGCAGATCTGACCATATCATCCCTCTGTCAGTCAGTTCCCCTGGTGTCCTAACACCTCCACGGTCAAATATAAAGTCCTTCGTTTGGCATAATAAAGGCTAGCATTTACATAGCATTTTAAGACTTTTAAAGTGCTTTACAATTGTTACCTCATTTGATCCTCACTACAATCCCGGGAGGTCGGACTTTTATGGTCTCTGTTTTGCCCAGAAGTTTAAGTGACTTGTCCAAGGTCACACAACTGGTGATGTCCAATTTGGACTAAGGTATTCTGACTCAGGTTCCTTGTGCTGCTTTTTTTAAAAATTTATTTATTTATTTATTTATTTATTTTGCAGGCAGTGGGGGTTAAGTGACTTGCTCAGAGTCACACAGCTAAGTAAGTGTCAAGTGTCTGAGGCCGCATTTGAACTCAGGTCCTCCTGAATCCCAGGCCGGTGCTTTAACCACTGCGCCATCTCGCTGCCCCACCTTGTGCTGCTTTTAAATTACTCACTGTGCTAAGCCAACCAGGCTTGGTTTTGTCCCCTTCAATCACCAAGAACAGCCCACCAGGCTTAAGGAACCAAGCGCTTGCTTGCTTGCACACCTCCCTGCCCAAGGTCCTGTCTGCTTTTGTTCTGAGCCTTAGGAGTGAAACACAAGACAGCTCTGAAATGAAGCCCCCTTGGAGACTGAGAAGCCCAGCGCTGCATGTGTTTGGACCAGGTCTCTGTCCCAGAGGAAACCCCCCAGAGGAAGCAGCTGAGTGTTTCTTTTACTCCCAATTGGCTGCCCCTTTCCTGGGTTTGGAGTCCAGTCCTGGCGCTTCACAGGGCTGGCCCTCTGGGACTCCATAAAAAGAGGGGGCTAGACTAAAGGTGATGTAACACCTTGGAGTCACTGGATCTGGGTTCGAATTCCGGCCTGGGACTTCCAGGGTCTCCTTGAACAAGCCACTCTCCATCTCTGGGCCTTTGTTTCCTCGTCCGTTTTAGAGGATTCCTGGGGTGCCTTCCAGTTCCCTATCCATGGAATTAGGGCTATTTGCTCCCAACACCAGCCAGACAGCTCCTAGTGTTTGTTCATCCAATCTTGGCTGTTGCCTCGGATGCGTATCTGATTAGATGGAGAGCTCCTTAAAACACAAGGTGATCTTGGACTTTTGTCTGTCCTCATCCCTCCGGAGCTTTCTGCAGCCTCTGACACTGCTGATCTCTCTCCCCTTTCTGTAGGCCTTTAGCCCACCTCTCTGACAGCTCCTTCTCTGTCTTCTTTGCTGGCTCTTCCTCTAGCGCCTCCCTCTGACCTTAGGTTTCCCTCAGGGTTCTGTCCTGGCCCCCTTCTCCATCTATACTACTTCAGTTGATGACCTCATTAGTTCCCGTGGATTTCATTGCCATCTCTTTGCTGATGATTCTTAAATCTGCTTGTCCTGCCCCAAACTCTCTGCTGGCATCTGATGTGGCATCTCCGTCTGCCTTTCAGGCATCTCAAACTGGATGTCCATTAGACATTTTAAACAACAAAGAACTCCGTGCCTTTCCCCCAGACCCTCCCTGCCCCACACCTTCCCTCCTCCTGTGGAGGGCAGCAGCCTCCTTCTAGTCCTCCCAGTCCGCCACCTGGCAGTCATCCTGGACTCTTCACTATCTCATCACCCTCCATATCCAAGCTGTTGCCAAGGTCTTTTGATCTTCCCTCCGCAGCATCTCTCAAACATACTCTCTTCTCTCCTCTGCCACTCCCTGGTGCAGGTCACCTCACACTTGGATTATTGCAATAGCTTCTGGGGGGTTTGCCTGCCTCCAGTCTCTTCCCACTGAAATACATCTTCCATTTAGCCACTAAAGCGATTTTCCTAAAGCAGAGGTCCAGTCGTGCCATTTTCCTATTCAGTAAACTCCAACACCAGTAGCCCCCTCTTTTTATGGAGTCCCAGAGGGCCAGTCCTGTGAAGCGCCAGGACTGGCTCCCTATTCCCTCCATCATCAAATATACATCAGGACGACTGGAGAGGAGACAGTGAGGCTGATGACCTTGCACAGCCCTCCCTCACTTAAATCCAATTCAGTGCAAGTCATGGCATCACCCCAAGGTCACAGTCCTCTTCAGTAATAAAGGACAAACAGCAACAACAAAACAAAATAAATCATCAAATAGAAAATGCTCTGTTTGGCCCTTACTACCTTTCCAGTCTTACACCTTACTCCCCAACTTGTCCTCTTTGATCCAGTGACCCCGCCTCCTGGCTGTTCCATCTCTCAGCTCTGGGCATTCTCCCTGGCTTTCCCTATGCCTGAAATGCTCCCCTTCCCCTGCCTAGACTTCTGACTTCATTGGTTTCAAATTTAAGTTCCTGCTAAATTTCTTCCCTCTGTTAATTATTTCTTATTTATGATGTCCAGGTTTTTGCACATTGTTTGCATATTGTCTCTTCTGTAAGATTGTAAGCACCTTGAGGACAAGGACTATCATTTTACTCTTTTTGCATTAACAGTGCCTGACACATACAGTAGGTGCTTAATAAATTTTTACTGATTGATTGATTGATTGGACTTTGAATCCTTTATATCACCCATGGGCCTAGTGCTCAATATGCTGGGAATAAATACTCACTGTGTTGAACAAACAAATAGAAGTGCTCATTAACATACTCTGAAATACAGTCACAGAAATGCTGCTATTCTTTTACAGCAGTTCTTTCTGTTCTGTTCTGTTGTGGAGGGTTTCTCAAGAAACATGATTGATGAGAAATCAGTAGTTACTCAACTACCTGGCTGCTAACCATCACCCACAGCTATCCCACTGTAGATGAGGAGGGAAGAATCAAAATTTGAGAAGAAAGCTCACTTTTGAAAAGTACTTCAAGAAGGGAGGCAGAAAGCTGGAGAACAATTTTTATAGCCAGTATTTCTGATAAAGGCCTCATTTCTAAAATATATTGGGAACTAAATCAAATCTATAAGAATCCAAGTCATTCCCCAATTGAGAAATGGTCAAAGGATATGAATAGGCAGAAAACTGATGAAGAAATCAAAGCTATCTATTGCCATATGAAAAAATACTCTGTCACTATTGATTAGAGAAATGCAAATTAAAACAGCTCTGAGGTACCACCTCACACCTATGACAAAAAAGGAAAATAATAAGTATTGGAGAAGCTGTGGAAAAATTGGAACACTAATGCATTGTTGGTGGAGCTGTGAACTGATCCAACCATTCTGGAGAGCAATTTGGAACTGTGCCCAAAGGGCTATAAAGCTTTGTATACCCTTTGACCCAGCAATAGTACTATTAGGTCTTTTCCACAGAGATCATAGGGACCCACATATACAAAAATATTTATAGCTGTTCTTTTTGTGGTGGCAAGGAATTGGAAATTGAGGGGCTGCCCATCAATTGGGGAATGGCTGAACAAGTTGTGATACATGAATGTAATGGAATACTATTGTGCCGTAAGAAACAATGAGAAGGCAGATTTCAGGGAAACCTTTAAGGACTTAGATGAACCGATGCTGAGTGAAATAAGCAGAACCAGGAGAACATTGTACACAGTATCAACAACATTATGTGTTGATCGACTGTGATAGACTTGAATCTTCTCAGCAATACAATGGTCCAAGATAATTCCAAAGGACTCATGATGGAAAATGCTCTCCAAATCCAGGAAAAAAATAAAAACAAACTATGGAATCTAGATGCAGATTGAACCATACTATCTCTATTTTTTTTGTTTTTCTTTTTTGAGGTTTTTCCTTTTTGCTCTTATTCTTCTTTCATAGCATGACTAATGCAGAAATGTTTAATGTGATTGTGTGTGTGTGTGTGTGTATATCCTAAAAAAAAAAAAAAAGGTACTTCAAGAAACCTTCTAGGGGGTTCATCTACTTAATGCCATAAGCAGGCCACACTCCCTACTACTGACATGGAACTCCACAGAATCTTATTTCTCCCTCTTCACTATTAGCAACATAGCCCTGATTACAGAATACTCTTATATAGCTTCAACAATGGTCTGGGAAGTGAAGGGTAACAAACAGGATGCTTTCACTGCCAATCTGGATTTCGGTCATTGTTTTAAGTCAGTAGGATAAATTACCTCTTTAGGTAGCGAGTATCAGATGGTCTCAATGGGAAGTTCCTTTGACTATCTAGAGCATATCTAGCTTCGAACCCACCCTCCTCATAATAAATAGCCAAGGGAGTCATTGCTTGTCCAAAGTAGAGGAAAAAATGAGTCAGCATCCCCATTGAATCATGTTTAATGTGGTATTTGGAGTGGAGCATTAGCAAATGAAACTTTTCTTATCAGCTTGGAGCTTTATCCCAGTTTTTTTGTTGTTGTTGTTGTTGTTTGTTTGTTTTGAATTTTGCTCCTTTGACTGGAGAAGCCCACATCTGGGAGTTCTTTTAAGGGGCTTAATTCTACCAAATGAATCATTTTAGACCAGGGTATTCTTATCCCTCCCCTTCCTCTCCCTCCCCGCCCCCCCCCCCCAGCTTTTACATGAGAAAACATGTGCCCATAGCTACCTCCTCCATTGACTTGCATTAGCTGAGCCCAGAGTGTTGAAAATGTTTCAGTAAGAAGGTGTGATCTTTGCTTTAGGAGGAGTAAAGCCTGGGCAAGGAGCCTGCCAGCTAACTTTCATTTTACCAAATGGCAAATATCAGTCTACAGTGGAAAAATGTGCTTAAACTGCTAGTTTCTGTCCGATAGAGTAAATCAGAATGTTTTGATTAGACAATTAATAAGATGGTCCATAGATGACTCTGGCTTTCTGGTGATTTTCTTCTTATTCAAAGGACTTGCCTACATTAGAAGGTAAAGTGTTTGAGACGATCAGGTTTTCCATACAATGCAGAAAGTATCACTTAGTGAATATAAATTCCATTTTCCAGTAATCTAAATACTGTATTCAACCTGATCCATTGGTAATAGTTGTACATTTTTTCCATTCTTGGCATTGGCTATCTAGACAATAAAGTGAGCAGCAGGTGGCTTCGGAAGTCCAGAAATAAACTATTAACTTAATATAGGATCACCCTTAAGGAACTTAACATATGTTCTTTCCCTCTGTGTCCTTCACCCTTTTCTTCCTCCCCAAGCATACAGATTTCACTTATAGTTTGGTCTCTTGACTGAATCAAAAAATAATTTGGGGCCTGAAAAACTCGTGAAACCATAGCAAGGTAAGTCGAAGTCAAAATTTGTTTCATTTAGGAAAGTCCATTGGAGAGACAATAAACAATAAACCTCGTGAGTCTTGACAGTAGGATTGTTGACCTGATTAAACACTGCATATTTCCTAGGGTTAACTTTAAGTGACTTGTCTTGGGACATTCCATTAAGTCCCATGGGTGAAGGGGTCATGGACTTCTCTCTTGGAATTATAATTATCCTCTTTGCCCTTTTTAAGAAAGATGGTTTCTTTCCCGACTCATCCCTTGGGAAGTAGAAGGAAGGCTGGGAAATTGTGCTCACAGCTGGCGTGATGAGTATGCTTCGGCAACACCCAGGAGTAGAATTGAAAAGTCCTTTCTTTGTGTGCTCTCCTGATAGCATGTGGAGAGGTGTAGTATCTAGAAATGAGGTGAAAATGGGGAGCAGCATGATGAGTATTTTATAGCTGGACTGATGTTTCCCAGTCCAGCTAAAAAAGAAAGTTTATCTCGCTTGTAGACAATTCCAGATGACTAAACATGCATCAGCCCTAAGAATTCTGTACACCTTTAAGTCTTCCATCCTCCAACTAATATTCTGGTTGGGGAACAAGTGAATGGCTTTCAAACAAAAAACAAGGCTTTACCATCTATATCTTGTTAGGTTTGACCTAAGAAAAAATCTTGCTCAGGAACATCAGTTAACTGTCTGATGACTTAAAGCCATCATGCTGCTACACCCTAACAAATACCTTAGGATCTCACTTAAGGCCATTTTGGAATTTTTGACCTTCTCAATGTTGTGACTTCCCAGGGAAGCAGCATGGTACAATGGAAAGATCCCGGGATTTAGAATTAGTGACCTGGGTTTAAACCCCCCCATCCCTGCCACTTACCACCAGTGTGGCCTTAGGCACGTCGTTCTATCTTTTTGGACCTCAGTTACTTCATCTGTAAAGTATTGTGGGACTGGATGACTTAATGTACCTTCTAGCTCTAAGTGTTTGAGCCTGTGACTATATTGAAGTGAAGTTTGATCAAAGGATCAGCATATGAACCTGTTCTGTTTCCCATTTTTATCAATGATAGATGAAGGCATAGATGGTCAGCTTATCAGAGCATAAAGCTGGGGTAAGAAAGCAGACAGCAAGCAAATTTGTTAGGTGAAAGATTTGCAATCGAAAGAATCTCATGGGTTGGAATAATGGACCCAATTTAATAAGATGAAATTCAATATAGATAATTGTCAAATTCTGCACTTAGATTTTTAAAGATCTACTGTAAAAGTACAGTGAGGCAAATGAAAAAGACCTCTGGGCCTTTTAATGGAATGCAAGCTCAGCATGAGTCACAGACGGCGGCAGACTGTTTCAGTCTTCAGCCAGCTGCATTCATAGTGCCATAGTGTCCAGAATAATAAAAGGAGATTATCATCCCACTCTACTTTGTTCTCCAGAGAACATACCTGGAGTATTGTGTTGAGTTGTGGGCACTACATCTATTTCTATGTCAGATTGTATTTTTGCCCAGTTACCCCATAAAGACAATTTTTAATATTCTTTTTTTTTTTTTGAGTTCCAAATTTTCTCTCTCCCTCCTTTACTTTCCTCTTCCTTGAGACTAAGCAATTTGATATAGGTTATATGTGTTCAGTTTTGGAAAACTTATTAGTCATGTTATGAAAGAAGACACAGACCCAAAGGAAAAAATACATGAAATAAACTCAGAAAGGGAAAAACAGTATGCTTTGATATTCATTCAGACTCTATCAGTTCTCTCTCTGGAGGTGGATAACATTTTTCATCATGAGCCCTGGGTCATTGTATTGCTGAGAACAGCTGAGTCATTCACAGTCGATAGTTGTACAGCACTGCTGTTACTGGTTCTGCTCATTTCATTTTGCATCAGTTCATATAAGTCTTTTCCGGCTTTTCCAAAACCTACCTGTCATCATTTCTTATAGCACAGTAATATTCCCTAATAATCATACGCCACAACTTGTTCAGCCATTCCCCAGTTGATGGCCATCCACTCAGTTTCCAATTCTTTGCCACTACAAAAAGAGCTGTTATATTTTTGTACAAATAGGTCCTCCACCCACCCCTTTAAAAAAAAATCTCCTTGGGATACAGACACAGTTGTGGTATTGCTAGATCAAAGAGTATGCACAGTTTTATAGCCTTTGGAGCATAGTTCAAATTGTTCTCCAGAATGGTTGGATCAGTTCGTAACTCCACCAGCAGGGCACCGCATCCAGAGGAGGATGACGATGGTAAGGATACTGGAAACCTTAATGATTGAAAGAGCTGGGGAAAAACTGGAAAACTGAGGCAGCCAGCAGTTAATTGGACTTGCCCAGGGGCACACCACTGTCAAGTTCCTGAGGCTGGATTTGATTTCAAGTCTTCTTGACTCCAGGCCTGGCACTCTATACATTAAGCCACCTAGCTGCTGATTCTGTGACCGCTTATCGAAGATGTTGTAAAGGAAATTCCTGCCCAGATATGATCTAGACTTGCTGATCTGAGGTCCCTTCCACCTCTGAGATTTCCCCTTTCATCTCCTCACCAAAAAAACAAACCAAACCCCAAATGTCTTTAATTACTCTTCTGGGTCTTTCTGTGGAAAAATACCAGGTTAGGGAGTGCACGGGGAGAGGAAATACACCTCTATTAGTCATTAATGGCCAGACATTAATGGCTTATGACTGTTGCTTCTGGGAAATATGTCTGCTTTCCACTTAGCTGAAAGGATGTTTAGCCCACACCTTCCCTGCCACCCAGGAATGCTCTAGGAAATGGGATGCTTGCAATCAATCAGTAAACATTTACACACTGTCCATTTCTTCATTCATCCCTTACATGTCTGAGAATTCTTCCTTGGGGAACCTGACAACCATTTTTTGTGTAGATAGACTCATTGGAGCTGCTTCATTCCAAGAAGCTCCTGTGCATGCTAAAAAGTCATCTTTTGAAGAATACTTCTTTTGGTGTCACTTTGGTGCCTGACACACACATGATCTCAACTTTCATCTTTCAGCAAACATTAGGCACTGTGTAGAGCGCTCAGCTCAGTCCTAGGAGAGATATAAACAGAGAAAGACCTGGCCCCTGCCCTCATCAGAACTCATGCTATTTAAAGAAGGAACTAAAGAACAGAGAAAATGTTTAAGGATTGAAAGACAAGTAGAAAATAGATCTTTGTTTAAGAAAGATGGGAATCTACTCATTGACCTCCCTCTGTGGGTGAGTGATAAAAAAGTGATTAATACTTTTTATTACTTTACTTTTTATAAAAGACAAAAATCTTATTTTTGCCTTCCAGATTTCCAAGTGGTGAGACTAAGGCCCAAATACTGGGTTGAAATGGTACAGTTTCTCTAGATTAAAACCACTTCTCTTTCAGTCAGTGGATGTCTTCTACACTTGGGTTAACTGAAATGAATGCAGAAGGCAGGCCTCATTCCCCCACAAATCTTGTTCCATGACCCAATTAAACATAGTTGGGTTCTTAGACTTCAACTGAAGCTCCTCAAAGAACAACTGGCCGATTTAGGGAGTCCCATCATGGCCTCACCCCTCCCCACTGCAGAGAGCCCCTCCTGACGATGTTGGCAAGCCCGCCGTGCCTCCTCCAGCGCCAGGTGGGCCCATCCTTGCCTGAACGCCTGCCAGTCAGTACACCCTCTAACGTCCAGCCACACTGGCTCCCTCTCTGCTCCATCTGCAGTTCCTGTGCCCAAGATGCTCTTCTTCACCTTCACCTCTTGGCTTCCCTTGCTTCCTTCAAGTCTCAGCCCCAACAAACTGCTAGTGCCATCCTCTCTGAGATTACCTCCCATCTACTCTTCTTAATCCAACTTTCTTCTGGTCATTGAGTTGCTCCAGTGGAGAGAGTGCTAGACCTGAAAACACAGGAAAATACAGGATGCTCATTAGCAGTGTGATGCTGGGCAAATCACTTGACTTCTTTGAATCTCAATTTCCTCATCTATAAAATGGGAAGAATAATAGTTCCTACCCCACAGGGTTGTTTCAAGACTCAAATAAGGTAACATGTAAAGTGCTTTACAAACTTGAGAGTTATGTAGAAATGCTGGCTGTTATTATCAGTAGTAGTAGCAACAGCAACAGCAGCAGTAGCCATGGTAGGGGTGGTGGTGGTGGTGGTAGTGGTATCATCCGCAGTAGCCGGCTCATAGTCAAGGCTTAATAAATGCATTTTGATTGCCTTTCAGTAATAATGAGACAGTTGAAAACAAGGATTTTCAAATGTGGTCTACACCTTGATAGCTTTGAGTAGTTGCCTTACTTTCATTCATTCTCGTATAGCCCTTCTTTGAATCAGAATTGTGAACACGTTTCAGGGTTAGTTTGTTCTCATTTTGGCATCATGGTACCTCCATGCAGCTTCTTCAGAAGTCTTACTCTGCTTTTGGCTGTGATCTGTGTTTTCACTTGAGTAAGATGCTAAAGAAAAGCCAACTGTGGGGAAGGATGAATGGATAGCTAATGGGAAAAAGAAAAAAAAATCCAAGTCTTCATCATGCAAGGCCTTCTGATTTGTTTTATATCAGAATGGGTAATTGACCACTGAACGTGCAAGGGGAGAATCAGGGATCTCATTCTGTCAGAGAGTAAGAGATTCTTCCTCACTGCAAAGTCATCAGGTGTGGGACCTTTGCAGAACTTCATGCCAGGCCCATCATGTCATTGGAACCTCGTTCAGAAAAATTCATCAGGAGGTTGGCCACAAAGTGGCTGTCCTTAGCTGAGGCAGAAAACATTTGTGGTCCATGGAAATGGTGGAAGGGCTCACACAAAGGAAAACAAGGGCCCCGAAAGTATCGAAGGGAAGTGGGGATTTATATGGGGCCTTTGAAAAGAGGACTGAGGCTCTGGCTTCCACTGGCTAGGTACTGCATAATTGTGCAATGGTTTCTGGACTGCCTCTGCACATACTGTTGTTATTCAGAACCTTAAGAAAGCTAAAGAAGCTAAATCACAAATGGAGAAGAACTAGGAAAATAGTCTATTCCTGAAGAACTGGACTCGATCCTGTATTAATATATAGGCCTTCTCCCCCCCCCCCCAGCAAGAAAGAGCTTAATCAGGTACCCCCTGGTAGAGCTGTAGTCTTCAGTTTGGAATGTCACCTTTTTATTACTGTCAGGGTTGTTCTTTTTAGCATCTGCTTAGGGGACCAGTCAGTACATTATTGGCCACTTCCAGATCTCTTTGGGGACAGGTAGGCCATATCACAAGCCCAAAGGAGCAAAAGTAAATCTCACGTGGGATGTTTGGGAGGCTTGTGGACTGTAGAGTCAGAAGTTGGAAAAAGCCAGACCTGTTGATTCTCTCCTTGACCAAGAGGATTCTGGAGCTGTAACTGACCCACACCAGAGCACCAAATGAACTATGCAGTGTTATGGGGGAGGAAATGGGGATCCACGGCAACTGCAAGAGACAGTGCCCTAGATTATATGCAGAATCTTAAAGAAGAGCAGTCAGTCATGTGCTTCCCCTTTGAACTTCCAGCTGTAATAAATCCATTTAATCAAAGCCATGAATCAAGTCCTATTTTATTTATCTTCAAACACCATAAGGATATGACAGGAAAAGAATACTTCTTGGCTCACAACCAAGAACTGAATGAGGAGAGTGGCATGATGTCTGGTTCCTCTCTGGAAGAGGCTGGGCTAGAAGGGTGTCTAAGCCAGCCCCTAAAATCTCATCCTATCCTCTCCTCCCCTCCCCCTTCTTTCTATCCTTTACCCCCTGGTTGCTTCTCTTGATTCTTCTGACTGTTCATCCCTTCAGGTGATCCCAGAGACAGGCAGAACTAGGGCAGCTGTTAAAATAGCACATCAGCATGAAGGAGGGAGGGTGGAAAATGGAGCAATGTGCAGCAACCACAAGATTTGGAGAAATCAGGTCTTAAAGGAGAAGCTTAATTTGGGGATGTGGAAGTTGATATTGATACAGACTGTCACATTTATGCAAATAAAATGGGCAAAGCCTGAGACTAGAAGGCAGATCAGCCATTCCAGTGAGATCTTAGGCCTTTATTCCCTGTCATAACTGTTTCCCTCTCTGTCAAATAGGAATGAGCATCCAGTCCATTTTCTGCCTCCGTTCTGAGGCATTTAAATGATAAGGAAAACGTGTTCAACAAATATGGGGTAGCTTGCTGAATAAGTAATAATATTATTATCATTGTTGCTGCTCCTGCTGTTGTTACTACTCCTGGGTTCATTTCAGTATCTTTGAAGGAAAAGGATCTTGAAGTTCTGTGAGGCCTAGATCTAAGTTCCTTGAGACTGGGAAGCTCCAGCAGGGAAAACTTCCTCCCTGACAAGGAAGAAGTGTGCATGCTGAAGGACAAGAGCCAGATGAGCTCTTGCAAATCTAATCTGATCACAAGAAGAAAAAGGGAATTTGGTTCTTCACTTTGAACAGACAAGGTCCTATTTTGTCCTCTCCTAAGGAGCAATCCACCCTTGATAGAGCAAAACGGGCAAAGACCTGGCTTTTGCATAATTCAGTTCATTCCAACAGATTTATTGAATGTTCAATACAGTCTACTAGATGAGAGAGATAAGGGATAAATTAGATGGAGCAGAATAATTGGACTTTCTGGGTTTGAACAGTTCTTTGAAAGTATCATGGCTTAATATCCTCCTAGCTTAACTACTGTTTCCCAAATTCCCCCCACTGTTCCTGAAAGCACATGAACAGAAAGAGATTTCTCCACTCCATTTGTTGGTCCCCAGCCTTGTCCTAACCAGTAGCAGGAGCCCATGAATGACTCGGTGAAAACTTTGGACTTAATAAACTTGGGCCAGCAGTCATGTGCTAGGAAGTGTTTTCCTTTATATAGGTCATTGATACTTCTTGCTGCTATTCAGAAGTGGGTTTGGGGTGAGGCTGGAACATCGGCAATAGTATGAATTTTAGTACCCCATAGTAACTTACCTGCGGTCCTTGCTAAGTAACTTTCTGAGAACTTACCCAGCTTTCGTGGAGATGGGAAGGCAGGTCTGTGGTCAGAAACTCCTGGGAAATGCTTTGAGGTCTGGCTTAAAGTGTTCTGTCTTTAAGCAGCATTATGTTTCTTAAAATTGAAGGTTAACAAATAACATGCAATAGGGATCTATAGATAGGTCTTTCATTTGACTGGGGCTGGCAGAGGTGTTTTTCCCTTAATTGGTATCCATATTTCCTGGTTTTTTAACATCCGGGTAGACTGTATCATTTTCTGTCCCTTAGTGATGTTTAGGTTAAACGGAACTGAATTTTAAACTAAAAAGTGAATGAGGGAATTTGTTCCTGTCCCAGTAGACTGTAAGCCTTAGAGGACAGGGACTCTTTCATTTTTGTCTATCTATAGTGGCCCAGCACAGTGACTGATTACATGGTGCTAAGTACATATTCTTGGTTTTTTGTTTGTTTTGTTTTTGTTTTGCAGGGCAATGTGGGTTAAGTGACTTGCCCAGGGTCATACAGCTAGTAAGTGTCAAGTGTCTGAGGTTGGATTCTGAATTCAGGGCCTCCTGAATCCAAGGCCAGTGCTTTATCCACTGTGCCACCTAGCTTCCCCCACTAATGCATATTCAACTGAATCCCAGTCACCAAATAACCTTTCAATAAAGTACACATGAAATTAGTTTTTATTCCTTTTGGATATAAGATATAACCTACTTCTTGCATTTTGCCCTTTAACTTCTTGTTAAAATGTGACTTGCAAATTAAACTTACAAAATGGATGGTATATGTAGTGTCATTTGGGGTGCAAATCTGAGATTCTTTACCCCTTTTCACCTATCAGCAGAACTTCCAGAAAAACCAAAATGCCTGCCTAGTGTACAATAGAAATTACCAGGGTCCAGGTTCTGCAGAAGAGAATGCAGGAAGAGATAGAGAGGCCAAGAGTAGGACTAAAAAGTTGGTATTAATAATACTTTACAGAGTACTTTCGCAAACATTCTCATTTTATTACCTACTTATCTAACCTTATCCTTCCTTACTCCTCTAGAGGAGCCTTTATTGCAAGACCGTGAGGGAGGGAGAGAAGGTAAGAAAATGGCAGAGATAGGCCTCCAGTTTGAACTGTCTTGAGCAAGGAATTTCAGAGTCAGAGGTGAAGAAGAGAGGATTCAAGCCTGATGGATGGCCACGGCAAATAAATGCGTAAAGACAAGAGCTGGAGCAGCGTCCTGTGCAAGGAAGGTTAATGCAGCTGGATCCTAGTGAGAGTCAAGTACATAGGAAAACTGGAAAGATGGGAAAGGTTTGGGTTAGAAGAGTTTTAAATGCCAAAGAGGATTTTTTATACTCCGTCTTGAAGGTAATAGGGAGCCACTGCAACTTAGCAAATAGGAGAATGGCATGATTAGACAGGGAGTCTGATGAAAATAACTTTGGCAGCTGCATGGAGTCAGTGAGACTAATTCAGGGGCTGTTACAGTAGTCTAGGTAAGTGGTCATGAAAATGGGTGTTAGGATGGTAACTGGAGATGGAGAGAAGGGTTTCTATACAAGGAATGCTCTGACAAAGATTTGAGCGTGAATCAGCCGTTTTGGTTGAGTGAAAAGTCAAGGAGTGTACTAAACTTGGGGGCCAGGTCGACGAAAGACAAGGGTCGTGGTGCCCTTGATAGTAACAGAAAAGCTAGAAAGAAGGAATGCAATTTGGAGGAAATCCCCCATAACAGGTTCAAGTTTCCAGGGAGTTGCAATACACTTCTTTTTTGTTTGTTTGTTTGGTGTTTTGGTTGTTGTTTTGTTTTATCTTTGTTTTTTTGTTTTTGTTTTTTTTTGGGGGGGGGCAGTGAGGATTAAGTGACTTGCCCAGGGTCACACAGCTAGTAAGTGTTAAGTGTCTGATGCTGGATTTGAACTCAGGTCCTCCTGAATCCAGGGCCAGTGCTTTATCCACTGCGTCACCTAGCTGCCCCCAAGAAATACACTTCTAAAGCTTAGTCAGACTTTGTATGAAACTCTGAAAGAAGCCAGGGGCTGAATCCTTCAAGGGCTGAATTTAATGCTCCTGTTTACAAAGCCAAGGCTTCTTTGTGCAGATCTAGGGGTAGCAACAACAGGGTGCAGGTCAGATAGGAAGAGGTTAGCTGCATTCTAAACCCAGAACATAATTCATTGCCTTTGCGAGATATTCCTGTTTGGTAGTTGACAGAGACATAGATATCTTGAGCCTGTACAGCCAGAGAGCCAGACCCCTGCTTAGTCAGTGAGGGTAACTTTGCCTTCCTTGTCCGTGATGTGTAGGAGGAAGAGGGTGGGAAGGGCCTCAGAATATGAGGTAGGAGTGCTGATGGTGTCTGCTTTTAACTAGGTGCTTCCTTCCCCCAAGCTTATCTACATCTCTCCTCTCTGCCTAAGTGTGGTTGGGGGGTTGGGCTGCCTGCTATAATTCAAGAGGTGATTATTCATGTCTCTTATTTTGAGGTCTCCTCATTTTTGCTGCCCATCTTCTCTCCCTCCCCCCCGCCCCTAATAAAAAAAGCAGAACTGAAATCAGACATTTTGCTGCTGTTTGTAAAGCATTAGTGGGAGAGCCGAGGCAAGGGGGAAGTTTGGTGAGGATGGGGCTTTTAGCAAGCTAGGATGTTGAAACCAAGGATGAAAGTATTGAGTGAATGAACAAATGAGTAAATTTGATTTCTCCCTGTGATGATGGTTAACTGAATATGTACCATAGTTAGTGTGCACATCTTTGGTTTAGAAAAAGACATCTCATCATGTTTTCTTCTCTCTTTCAGGTTTCAAGTGCCCAATTTGCTCTAAGTCTGTGGCTTCTGATGAGATGGAAATGCACTTTATAATGTGTTTGAGCAAACCACGCCTATCCTACAATGGTAAGAACAGGCCTCGATTCTCTCCAACATTTCTTCAGGACCCAAAGCAGCAGATTCCATGGGGAATACCAGTCAGTGGCAGAGATGTTCAGGTGTTCTCTGGATCAGAATGTTCCGAAGCCCGAGTTGTTTTCCAAAGCCTTTCTGCTACTGGAGAAGCCCTTCTGGCAGGAGTGTTTGTGTAGAGCGGAGAAAGCTTTACACAGTCAGGGAGCTAACAAACTCCCCAGACTGGTTCAGTTCCAAAGAGGCTGGCCATGGGGGGAAGGGGAGAGGTCTGAGGCATGTGGCCTAGGCCGTCCTGGAGAAAAGGGGAAGAGATCCACAGGTTGGGTTTATTCAGACTCGGGATCACTCACACTCTAGCTGTTTAGTTTCTGGTCATTTCATACCCTTCCTTTCCCCAGGTCTTTTTGACATGAAAGCTTGAGTTAAAAATCCTTCCAGCCACACTTTTTGTGGCATCTGGATGGTATCTAAACCAAACTTGGACCCTCTAGGAATGCTGTACCTCCTAATCATGACCTTAGAGCATGACATGGATAGCAGCGACCAACAGTGGGACTTTCCACATTGCACAGCTAAGTCCCAAAGAGAAAGACCCCAGGTTACTAAATATCCCATTTATTCTCCTCGGGCTTTTCTCTTGGGGGCCAGGGCTATGAAACCCTAGTTGGTACAGTGAGATGATGCTTTGTGGCAACTTCTGAAGGGAGGACAGGACTCTTGAATGAGGAGATTTAGGGAGAGATTGTTGACTTTGGTTTATGTGACATGCTAGAGGCATGGTACCTTGGGTACAGAAGACTGTTCATTAGTTTTATTTACCTTTTTTGTTCGTTTGTTTGTTTGGGTTGGGTTTTTTTGGTGAGGCAATTGGGGTTAAGTGACTTGCCTAGGGTCACACAGCTAGTAAGTGTTAAGTGTCTGAGGCCGGATTTGAACTCAGGCCCTCCTGATTCCAGGGCTGGTGCTCTATCCACTGCGCCACCTAGCTGCCCCTGTTTTATTTACCTTTGATAAGCACTTAGAAGAAAAGGGCTGAACCAACTTCACCTAAGCAGCCGTTTGGGACCCTCCTGGGAGGGACTTGACTATCTGAACAGACCTCCCTCAGGAGGCCCCCACTTTCAAGGTTGCTGCTTACTTTTCTTCTGCATCCTGTGTTTAGTGAACAATATTATGTTTAGCAGGGAATTATTGCACCCTCTAAAATAGGGAGAGAGAAGTAGTCCTTAATTAACTGTATGTACTCCTAGACTTAGATGGTATATTCTGGCTCTGAGATTTAAGTTTGCTTATACCTTGTCTTGCTTATATCAGCATGTATGAGTCTTACCAGTGGATTCTGGGCCACCTTTAACATTAGTCTAATTCAGGCTAAATTGCCTGTGAGAGATTATTATTACCGTGTTGACACAGATGCATCACTTTTTTCCCCTGTTCTGTGAAAATGGAGTGGATGCTCCATTGTTGTCGGTGCTTTCTGTTTGACCCCTTTCTTTACTACCTTTTAACATAGTGAGATTCTGTTATCTAATTGATGATTGGACAAAGGATATGAACGAGCAATTTTCAGAGGAAAAGTCCAAACTATCTTAATATTCCAAATCACTAATGAAAGGAGGAGAAATACAAATTAAAGTAATTCTCAGGTCTCATGCCCTCACACCCATCAGATTGAAAGAGATGACAAAAAAACGGAAATCAGACAGAAGGATTGTAGGAAAACAGACCTGTGAATGCACTGTTGGTGGAGCTGTGAATTTGGTCAGCTGTTCTGGAAAGCAGTTTGGAACTGTTCCCCAAAAGTCACTAAACCGGGTAAACCCTGTGACCATACTAAGTCTGCCCATTCCCCAGAGAGACCAAAGAAAGTGGGAAAGGACCCAAATGTTCCCAAAACATTTATAACAACTCTTTTTTGTAGCAGCAAAGAACCAAAAACTAAGGAGGTGCCAATCACTTGGGGAACTACTGAATAAGTGATGGTAAAAGAATGTGATGGAATCAATCCTATTGTGCTATAAGAAATGGGGATGGAGATGGTTTCAGAAAAACCTGGGGAGACTTGTGTGAACTGATGCAGAACCCAGAGAATGATAATATTGTAAAGACAACTATGAAGATTCTTTTCAGTTCGGTAACCAACCATGATTCCAGAGGACTCTACCTTCTCACAGAGAAGTGGTGGATTCAAGATGTGGAATGAAATATCTGTTTTTGGGACATGGCCAATGTGGTATTGGCTTGTCTGCAGATTTGTTAGAATGATTTTGTGTTTCCAGGAGGTGGAGGGAAAGAAGAATGGAAAGAAAATAGGTTTATTACCTATATCCCTTCTAAATTTGCCCTGGGGGAAGGGAGCATTGGTTCAGTCTCTGCTCCTGAAAACATGGATCTGTAGTCATATCTCTCTAGTTTCATTTGATGACCTCATCTAGATGTGAGAGGGCTTTTAATTAGTAGGCTAAGCTGTCACCTATGTCCTAAAAACCTGTAGATGAGTTATGGGCTAGATTGGACCCAATTCTGACCTTACTGATTATTTTCATCAGAGTATGCTACTTAGCATTCCTCTCCCCTGGGGATGCTTTCCCTATTCCCTGAGAACAGCTGTCTGCCATGTTCTTAATCTATTGCCATGTATGCCCTGTGTTACCTGTCTGACTTGTCCGTTCACATTCTCCTGTATCTTCACAAGCCCAGCTCTACCCATTGGTGCTCTTAACGTGGGACCCAGGGTGAGGGGTAGACAACAGAGCAGTTTTCTGAGCAATAGCACATCACACAAGACTTTCTAATCTCCCTTCCCAAATACATATAGTAGTTTCTTTTAAAACAAGTCTGGTTGTAGCAGAGAGCTCTGTCAATCACTGTCTCCAGTAGCTGAACACAGAGGCAGCACAGGATGATCAAAAGGTCTGGTTTCTAGTCCTGGCCTTGATACTTGTTAATCATGTGATCTTCAGTAAGTCACTTGACCACTTTGAGCCTCAGTTTTCCTTTTTTATAAAAAATTGGTTGTAATACCACCTACCCTTCCTACTTGGGTGATATGATGAGGACCAAGTAAGATAATAATATGAAAGTGCATTGTAATTTGTGAAGCTCTCTCCATATGGAAAGGAATCATTAGATCCAAAATTAGAAAGTCATCCTCTACTCTTAGCTCTCCCTCACATTCCATATCCAGCCAGTTTCTAAGTCTTGTTGATTCTACCAGCACATATATACACAGCGTCTCCCTAATTCAGACTCTTTTTACCAAGACTATTATAATTATTAATTGGCCTTCCTATCTCCACATTCTTCTCTTCAATCCATCCTATACATGGCAGCTAAATTGTTAGGCCTAAGACGCAGGTCTGACCATGGCATTTTCTTACTCAAGAAGCTTCCCTCTTGTCTCTAGGATAAAATGAAAAGTTCCTCTGACTCCAACCTGTCATTCTTTAAAAAAAAAATACTCAGTGCTCTGCAAACTTTCTCTTTTTTTAAATAGTATTTTTATTTTTTCCAATTATATGTAATGACAATTTTAAGCATTCATTTTTACAAAATTTTGAGTTCCAAATTTTTCCTCCTCCCTCCTTTCCCTTTTTCCTAAAATGGTAAGCAATTTGATATAGGTTATATATGTGCAATCATGTAAAACATATTTCCATATTAGTCACAGTTGTGAAAGAAGAAACAGACCAAAAGTAAAAAACCAGCAAAAAATAAAGTGAAAAAGTATGCTTCCATCTGCATTCAGATTCTGTCAGTTCTTTCTCTGGATGTGGAGAGCATCTTCCGTCATGGGTGCTTTGGAATTGTCTTGGATCATTGTATTGCTGAGAAGAGTTAAATCATTCACAATTGGCCATCACACAATATTGCCATTACTGTGTACACCATTCTCCTGGTTCTGCTCTTTTCACTTTGCACCATGTTATATAAACCTTTCCAGGTTTTTCTGAAATCTGCCTAGTCATCATTTCTTACAACACAATAGTATTCCATCACAATCATAAACCACAGCTTGTTCAACCATTCCCCAGTTGATGGGCATCCCTTCAATTTCCAATATTTTGCCACCACAAAAAGACCTGCTATAATATTTTTGTACGTGTGTCCTTTTCCCTTTTTTATGATTTCTTTGGGATACAGATCTAGTAGTGGTATTGCTGGGTGAAAGGGTAGGCACAGTTTGATTGCCCTACTCTTGGTATTCTGAGTGATACCCCTGAAACTCTGGGGTGCAGAGAAGGTACCAGCCTGCCTGGCAGAGGACAGTGGAGGGTTCTCATCCAGGACTGCCCTACACCAATAAAATCACAGGCTTGGAGAGAGCTATATGGATCCAAGATAGAAACAAACTGCACTTAGGGTTAGTTCCCTAATATTAAGCTCCCTTGGTGCATTAGGCATGGTATAAAATCATAATCCCTGCCCCCTAGAGGGTTATGATCTGTCAGAGGTGTATGCCAGTTCAATCCATCTTTAACTTTTTTCTAACAAAGGGAGTAGCTGGGAGGCCAGGGAACACCACAGTGCAAAGAGCTCTGGGCCTGAGTCAGAAGACCTGGGTTCAAATCCAGTCTCAGACACTTATTAGCTATGTGGCCCTGGGCAAATCACTTTACCTCTGTCTGCCTCAGATTCCTGATCTGGAAAATGCACTCTTAGAAAATACACTGTTATGGTATCATTGTTGTTATTTGTGTTTATATTTTACCTTCTTAAGGAGACAAGACCAAACTTAAATCTTCATCTTTTTTTTTTACCACCCTTCTGGCCATCAGCTGATGGTACTCATGCCGCTTTAAAGTTTGCCATGGGGCACTGCAGACATAGTATCTAGGATTAATGTTTAAGGGTGATAAGGCAGTAACTTCTGATACCTGTTGGCAGTATCTCTCAAGAAATAATCCGGGAAAAATTGGTTGGACCATTGAGGTTACTTTCAAGTTGGAAAAGGAAGGCTTCATCCCCAGGACCCATACATAGCACCTAGATCCTTTAGGTGTGAAGGACAGGCGCACTGAGTGTTTCCGAGGGGTGGGGGTGGGGGCGGCCGGGGGCGGGGGGCGCAGATCATCCTGGTTATGTAGGAATTGGGAGGTGTCGTTATGGAGAAGGAAGTTGCCATCATTTTACCTTTTCCATGCCCTTCAAGAAAGTTAGGCACTGGGACAAGAGGAGATTTAGGTTTAGCCACAGTTCTGTCCTTAACTAGCAGTGATTCTTTGACAATTTACTAACTCCCTGGGCCTCAAAATTAAAGTGTTGGCCTAGGTGCTCAATAAGGTCCCTTCCAGTTGTGAAGCATAGTGATCATCTGTTCCTCATTGTCCTTCACTAACCATATTCTGTTACTTCTCCCTTAGCTCCCATCCCCACTCTTCTCATGATCACCTCCTAGCCAGAACTTAGTCCTATTCCAGCAAAAAGGCCATTTTTCCTTCCCTGGTGTCCAAGTTTTCACCCTAGCCCTCTACAGGCAGCAGTGTGTGTCACTGTTGCAGTCATCCTTTCTGTCTGACAGTACAACTGGGCCACCCACCTCCTTCACTTGCATGGGTGATTGCATTTAATCTGAGCTCAGCTGCCTTTTATCAGTGCATTGCAATGATTGCATTCATATGTGAAAGTTTGTTCAGCTCTCTGATGATGAGTAGATACTGCCTTGTTGTCTGGGATTCTTTCTGTTTTTACTACCACAAAAAGTGTCACCATGAATGTTTGGGGGGGGGGTGTTGTACACCTGGTATATTCCCAGTGTTCTTGCTGAGTCAAAGGACATGAACAGTTTAAGAACTTTACCAAATAATAACAGACTGATCTGAGGAGAAGTGAGCACTGATGCCCAGGGAGGAGACTCATGGAAAAGATTGAAGGTGGTGGTGCCCACCCTGAGCCTTGAAAGATTCTGGGAAACCAACTGTATAATAGTTAATTCTCCATCCTAATAAGCCCCTTGATTCTCTTGTGACCCTGGGCCTGCCACCTAATGGCAGAGAGAGTAGGTTCGTTTGTCCATCGTTAAAATGAAAGAATAATCTCTAACAGTTCTCGATTGTTAAGGGTACGTTGCACATCATCAATCAACAAGCATTTATTCAGCACCTGCTGTATGTTAGGCACCAAGCTACAGCACTGGGGGTACAAAGACAGTCCCCACCCTCAAGGAGCTAGAAATCAAATGGGGCAGAGACAAATGTAAAAAACGAGGTTGAGGGGGCAGCTAGGTGCCGCAGTGGATAAAGCACGGGCCCTGGATTCAGGAGTACCTGAGTTCAGATCCGACCTCAGACACTTATTAGCTGTGTGACCCTGGGCAAGTCACTTAACCCTCATTGCCCCACCCCCCAAAAAATTGGTGTGAATTTTTGGTGTTTAATTGACAATATCTGGCATAGATAACATGTGGGCTGAGGAAGAGTGACACCAGAGTTTTGAGCCTGCTTGACTGAGAAGATGGTCGTACTCTTGACAGTAATAGGAAGCTGGGATGAAGACAGGGTTTGGGAGAAGAGATGATGAGCTCTCTCTTGGTCATGTTGAGTTTGATGCCTATGGGATGTATCCAGTTCAAGATGTCTAAGAGGCAGTTGATGAGGTGTGACCGTAGGTCAAGAGGGAGATGAGGGATGGATGTATAGCACTCCAAAAAGATCATAATTTATAGTATATAGGAAGAAAAGAGGGGAGGGCCCAGGACAGAGCCTCAGAGGACACTCACCATTATTGTTTAAGAGGTGGGTGAAGAACCAACAGAGGAGACTGAGGACCGGCTCTTCTAGTAGGAGGATGTGGGAAGGAAAGAGGGGCATCCGGGAGGACAAGGTACTTAACTGGAATGCTGATGGGAAGTTAAGAAGCCAGAGGATTGGGGAAAGGACAGTAGATTTGGCAAGTAAAAGACCTCTGGTCAGTTTGGAGAGAGCAGTTTCATTTAAACGATGAGGTCAGGAAGCCAGATTGCAATTAAAAGGAGAGGAAGTGAAGCCATTCAATATAGATGGTTTTCTCTAGGAGTTGAACCACAAAAAGGAGAAGAGAGCTTGCAAGGATAGTTAAGTAAGGCATTCTAAAGGATCAGAGAGACTGGAGCATGCTGCAGGAAGCAGAGTAGGAGCTAGCAGTTAGGGAGAGATTGAAGCTTAAAAGACCATGGGGATGATAGTAGGGGCAGTTTTTTGGAGAAGTTGGGAGAAATTGGATCAGGAGTACATGTAGGAAGGTTGGCCTGGGCAAGAAGAGCTGATAGGGGAGTGAGAGAGGAGATAATGAGGGAAGCCGCATGAATGGGGAGAAAGGAGAGCTCGTGGCAGATGGTCTCAGTGCTTTTAGTGATGTATGGAAGGAGGTCCATAGCTGAAATAGAGGATGGGGTGGGAAGTTGGAGGAGAAATGAGAATGTTTGGAGCAGCTGCCTTGGAGAGGGGAGAAATAAAATATCATGAGAGCCCACCTGAGATTAGAGAACATAAAATTGTAATGGCCACAGTAAACATGGTCTTGTGATTTTCTTTGGCTCTGTTCAGCAGCAAGTGATTAGGAGCAAAGGAGGTAGATGGGGGAAGTCATCTAGGTTTGGGATTTGGGAAGGGGGGGGCAAAGATTTGAGGAGAAGGTGGTATAGAGTTGAGTTGGTTCACCAAGGAGTCATGATAGAGTATGTCGAGCACAGTGGTCATGGTCTGGGAAAGAACTACCCAAAGTCAAGCACTGGGCAGCATGAAGACTGGGAAAAAGCCATTGAACCTAACGATGAAGAGATCTTTGGACATAAAGTCACTTAAGTAGAGTGTTGTAGGATTGTGAAGCGTGTGGGTGGGAGCAAAGTAAAAGCAGTGAATAAAACCGGCTCAGAGTAAAACAGGAAATTAATTAGCGTTTATGTAGTTCTTCAAGATTTACAGAGCACTTTGATCTTCTCCAGGAAGGAGGTGCTATTATTATCCCCATTTTACAGATGGGGAAACCAAGGTAGAGAGTGGTCAAGTCACCCAGGGTCACACAGCAAGGAAGTCCAGAGCTGAATTCGAAATCTACATTTTCCTGACTCTGGGTCGTGTGTTATTCTCTGTGCTCCCTGCTCCTTCTGTGTTGTCGTCTAATTGTTTCCATCATGTCCAACCCTATATGACCTCATTTGGGGTTTTCTTGGCAAAGATACTAGAGTGGTTTTGCCATTTCCTTCTCCTGCTCATTTTACAGATGAGAAGATGGAGGCAAACAGGGTCGGGTGACTTGCCCAGGGTCACACAACTAGTAAGTGTGAAGCTGGATTTGAACTCAGGTCTTCCTGACTCCAGGCCTGGTGCTGTGTCCACTGTGCCACCTAGCCACCCCACCCTACTTCCTCCGGGAGAGATACTACAATGTTTGTAGACTCTGAGGAGAGATCCAGTAGATAGGGAGATACTGAACATGAAAGAGAAAAGGAGTGGATGTTCGGATAAGCTCCGAGGGAAGTCATAAGGAGAAGCACAGACAAGCACTATAGTTTGGGAAATGGCATGTGAAATTCATCACTTGCATTTTTTTTAACAAGCAAGCAGCACGAAGTGGAGATTTAGGATTTCATCTACAACTCGTGTTTTAAGTATATAATATAATATTTTTGTGCTTAGACACCTCACTCTTAAGAGGTAAGAACATAGGATATGGGACACAAGTATGAAAAGTTGGCCTTCTCAAGAAAAAGATCCACTTCTTTCTTATGAACTAGAGCAAAGGTGATGGTGAATGGAAGAAGAGAGGATTTTGAGGCTTGGAATAAGGAAAATGAAGGCCCTTGTGGGGATGGACCGAACCAAAAAAAAAAATCTTTTGAGAGGTGGACTAGGGTTGGGGGCTTGAGAAAAAAGACTGACATAGGCAGTCAATCAAGGATGCATTAAAGTATCTCTTGTGTTGCCCTGAGAGCCCCTGTTGTGCGGGGAGCCTGGCTAGCAGGTATGTGACCTCCAGCAGCCTGAAAATAGGACTGAAAAAGACAGTGGTTGGGTGTGAGTTTGGGAGTTGTCCGACATGAATGGAAGGGACACCAGGAATTCAAGGGTAGAAGGCAAGGCCAAGTTGAACTGATTAGCTATGAAGGGAGGAGAGTGATGGTAGACAAGGGACTGGAAGTTGTAGTGAGGTTGAAGTACAGATGGAAGGACATGACTTCATGGTCAAAGAGAAGAATTCTAGCATTTTGTGTCAAGGGTGATAATGAGAGATGAACCATCCCTGTGGTTCATCCCCTGAACTGGGGGTAAAGATCTATATTGTGGGAGTTTGATGAACTGAGGTCAGGCAGTTTGGGAGGACATCAGAATCTATCTTGAAGCCCCCATAAGATGGCCAGGGATGGGGTAGAGAGGGAAGGCTATTTGTCAGAAATTGGATTTGTTGACAAAAGGGAAGGAAACTGATAGATGACTGCAGCAAAGATCCAGGTGATACAGATGGATGAGTGAACCTCAGAGACAAACGAGGTTGCAGAAAGGGGGAGGAAGGGAGACTAAAGTATTGATTTGGGTTTGGGCTTTTTAAGCATTAGATCAGCAATCATTAAAGCAAGCAAAGTGGGACCTGATTTACTGAAGTGGGGTGGGGAAACCTTTACATCCTTCACTGGGGCAAATACCGTATTTCCTTTTTTAATTTGTGCTGTCACTGTTTTTTGTTATCCATCTGTTTTTTTTTTTATTGTACTGGGTTCATATTGTTTTAATATTTGTCTTTAAAAAAAAACAAAGGGGGCAGCTAGATGGTGCAGTGGGTAAAGCACTGGCCTTGGATTCAGGAGGACCTGAGTTCAAATCCAGCCTCAGACACTTGATACTTACTAGCTGTGTGAGCCTGGGCAAGTCACTTAACCCTCATTGCCCCACCTCTCTCACCCCCTTCTCCCCCCCCTCAAAAAAAACCCCACTTAATATCTGTCTTAGAATGTAAGCTCTTGGAAGGCAGGGTATAGTTAACATTATAGCACCTAATCATCTATATTTAGGTGCATAATAATTGTTACTGGCTGCTGTTACAGCTGCAGGAGTCTGACTCCACTGTGGGTGTCGGGGTGCCCTGCTGAAAGAAGCTGCTCACCAAGCCTGGTGGGACTGCTCCACTTTGGAGGTTACAGATTGGCTTGGTCTGGGTGGCTGAGAGTAGGAGAAAGGTCTGCAAGAGGCTGTCTACAGAAAGTGGTCAGATTTGCAATCCACTGGCCCTAGACTACACTGACTATATTGTACCTCACAGCCCTGGAACGTTGTGAGTGTACGTCTGTCTCCGAGCCCCTCTCCTCTCCTCTCCCCCAGTAATCTAGGCCAGCTGTCAGTGCCAGCAGCAGAGTGGTACTACACCTTCCCCATCACATGGGAACCTGGCCAGCCAAATCTTCCTCTGCATACTGACAGTGGAAAGTCTGGGAGCAAAGTTGGGAAATGAGGTCAGAGGGAGGAGACTGTCTCTGTATCACTCGCTAGGGCTTTCTCCCCCTGGCTACACCTCCCTACTCAGTAAATTGTGGCAGAAATTTTTAATTGTCATCAGACCTGAAGGGAATGTGCATTCCTGCTCCCAGCTGCTGGTTTAAAAGGCAGGCAGAATGGGTCTCCTTTTCCAGATGAAGAGTTTGGATGCTTTGTTGGCAGAAAGATGATGTGCACATTGGGATTTCTCTCTCCCTCCTGGAATGGTTCGTTTCAGACTCCAGCAGAGTCTCATGGGCTAGGGGGTTGATCTTTGGCCAGAGATCCCTATAGCCCCCGCTGTTCCACCCTTCTCCTCCCTGAAATCAACCACGAATGACTGTGGATTCCCTGCAATCTGGCCCATTTCCTCTCCTCCAAATGAGGCTCCTCAGAGGTAATTTTGAGTTTGGCTCTACCTTCTCCACATGCTTGCAGTCAGCCCACCTGCTGATGGTTGAGGGGAGGCTGGCTGCTTTCTTTGCCAACCAATGAACCAGGAGTACTTTCCACAACTCTGCTTCTCTCAGTTGGTAGAGATATAATGGATGTCCCAACCCTCATTAACATCTTCTGTCTTCCTCACCTCCCATGTAGAAGCGGACTACCTGGCTGGCTTGGACTGTGATTTCTGAAAGCTAATTGACCATCTGGATGGTAGACCAATCAACAACCATCTGGTGCCACCAGATACAACCCTAGTCAAGCCAGACCGACAGTGCTATTGACTGGATTCTTAGGGCAAAGGATCCAAGGGGTGGATTTTTTTTGATTGTTTAATATCTCTGCATTCTACCTCCCTTCCCCATTTTATATGCTCCCAACACTCTTTAATGCTCATCATGAGTAGGATACTGTTCTGAAGACAAAAAAAACCCTTCACCTTTCATCCTTCACCAATGTGGGATCCTAATAAATACCCAGTATTCATGTGGCACCTTATGGTTTGCAAAGCACTTTACAACTGTCTCATTTTTATTCCTGTAACAACCCTGAGAGGTTGGAGCTATTCTCTCCATTTTACAGATGAGAAAATTAAGGCAGACGGGCTGACTCGCCCAGGGTTGCACTGCACAGTCAGTGTCTGAGACAGGATTTAATTCAGATCCCACATCTCCAGAGCCAGCGCGCTCTTCCCCTGCACAACCTAAATAAACCCTTTCCTCTGTCCCTGCTTGGATTCTGGGTATTCCTCATGGGCTCACGGTAAAGCTGTTGTCTGCGCAGGATAGGGTTGTGTGCATTGTGCATGTCGAAGGCTTGAATTGGCAAGAAGGTTCACTGAATGTGAAAGGGGGGAAGCTCTTAATGAATGGCCTTCATTTTTTCCTGCTGACTGCATAGGGCACTGGGCAGACAACTGCTGTGACCTCCTCAACTCTAGCCATCCCCTAAGGATGACCACAAAATGAAGGCCCCGCCCCAGGCGAGCTCAGCTCTAGAAGACAAGTACAAGGAGGCTCCAGCCCTGTAATACATCCCACCACATCACCCCAGGGGACTTTGAGCAGCTATGAACCATGAAGCTTTGTACCAATTTATTCAGTCCCAGTGTTGTCCTTGCCCTTATCCTGGCTAAAAGCCAGGTGGGGAACTCTGGTCCCTTTGTTACAGACCTGGGTATTATTTCCTGGAAGCTCCAAACCACCACCTTTTTTCCTACAAGTTGAGTTGGTCCCTTTTGTTTTACAATGGCCTTCCCCCATCCCACCCACCCACCAGTCCTCCCTGGTCATAAAATCCACTCTCTGAGTATACAGCGTTCGGTGCCCATGGCCTTCATCCTCCGCCTTGCCCTTTCCCCACCTCTTCTCTTTCATCCCAGGCCAAGATCACTGACCACGCTGTCTTTATACAGATGTGTGTTATTTATTAATGGGTCCTCATTACATAAGACAGTCCTTTGGTACCTCCCTAACCAACCCACTATCTCTCTTCTCAACAGCTCTTCCACGCCTTTTCATCCCCCTCTTCAACCCTCCTATGGACCCCCTATGCCCACCTCAGACAAGAACTTTGCGTCATATTTCACTGGAAAGAAATGGAAACCGTTCAGCATGGGCTCTCTCTTCTCCCCTCAAATCCTATCATTCAAATGCCTTTTACCACTTTTCTCTCTCACATGAAGAAGCAGACCTTCTCCTTGCTGAGCCAAAGCCCTCTACCCACACAAGCAGTCCCATTCCATCCTGTCTTCTCCAGCATATCGTCCCCTTTGTCATCCCCTCTCTCACTAATCTTCAGTCATTCCATGTCCGCTGGTTCCTTCCCTACTGCCTAGAAACATGCCCATATCTCCCCATCCTCAAAAGTCCCTCACTGGATCCATCCATCATCCCATCTCTCTCTCCCTTCTCTTTTTTGACTAAACTCTTTGAGAAGACACCTGCAGTCAGTGCTTCCACTCCTTTACTCTCACTTTCTTCTTAATTCTCCAGAGTCTGGCTTCTGACCTCATTCATCCAAGTGAAACTACAGATTCCATAGCTGCTTCTCCATCCTCCTCCTTCTTGACCTGTCTGCACCTCTGACCCTGCCCATGATCCTCTTCTTGATACTCTCCTCTCTCCTGCTTCTTCTCTTATCTGTCTGCCTTCTCCTCCATCTCCTTTACTGGCTCTTCATCTAGGCTGCACTTCCCAACCATAGGTGTCCCCCCAGGCTCCTTACCCTGTGGGAACTCTTCCCACTGTACTATTTCATTAGGTGATCTCCTCATCTCCCATAGATTCCTTCTTGACAAGTGATTCTTAGCCCTAACTTTGCTCTCCAAAACATTCAGTCTGCACCTTCTGCTGCACATTTGATGTCTTGAGCTGCCTGTCCAAAATGGAGTTCAGTATCTTCCCTTCCCACCCCCAAGCCCTCCTCTCTTCCTAACTTCCCTGTTACTATAGAAAGTGCCCTCGTCTTGCCTTCACCTAGGCTCACCCCTTGGTGTCACCTTCAACCCCTCACTCTCACCTCCCTCCCCACCACCCATGTCTATGCCAGTCCTGTCAATTAGACCTTTATAATGTCTCTCTTAGACATCCCCTTCTGTCCGCTAGCCCTGTCGCCCCCGGACTATTTCCAGTCTTCAAGTTGGTCTCCCTACTTCATCTCTCCCCTCTCCAATCCATCCTTCAGTTGTCAAATTGCTATTCTTGGAGCGCAGCTATGACCACAGCCTTGACCTTTCCCCAAACTCCCTCTGCCCCTTGTTTGTTTTTAAATCCTTCACAACTTGATGCCCTCCATGTACCCTATGCTTGAGTGACACTGGCCTCCTTGCCGATCCTCACCAGACCCTCCACCTTCCAGCTCTCTTTGCTGTCTCTTGTATCCCCAAGCTGTGAAGCCTGCGGCTCCCCCATGTCCCCACTAAAATCCTACCTTCTCAAGACTTTCCTGATCCTTCTTAATGCTAGTGGCTTCCCTTGGAGATTACCTTCAAGTTATCCTGTTTCTGTCTTGTTTATACAGAAGTGTTTGCATATTATCTCCCCTATTAAAATGTGAGCTTCTGGGGAGAACAGAATGTTGTTTTTTCCTTTCTTTGTAGCCCTAGCACTTAGCACTTATCTGGTGCTTATTGACTTGACCAGGAATGTGAAGGCAGACCTGTTCCAAAAGGAGGTGGGAAAGGGAGAGTTGGATCCTTAGGGATGACAATCCCAGCCAAACCTTGAAGCATTGTTGCTTTTAGCCATTATCCCCATACTTTCTCAGAGATCTCTGTAGTGAGCCACTCTCTACGTGCCAGTGCTCCACTCCATTGACATTGATGTCCAGGAATTGCCAGAACCTACAACAGTTCAGAAACTAACTTAAAAGCCCCAGAGCTTTCTGGGAGGAGGAAGCTGGGCAAGTTTTCTCTCCTGCCCCCAGGTTCTTCTTCCCAGCATTCTCTTTCACTTTTCTCCCATCTTCCCTTTTCAGGGTACCTTTCCCTCTACTCGTGCCTGGCACATAGGAGACACTTGGTACATGCTTATGGAGTGACAGAGTTCATATGTCTCTGGTTATTTCTAAATCATCTCCCTACCAGACTGTATGTTCTTTGAGGGCAGAGACTGGCACACAGTAAGCAATAATAAAAAAGCAAGTAAGTCATAAATGCTTGGTGACTAAACAGCTTCACTGAGGGATCTGAAACTCTTTCAGTAAGGTAGAAATTACTGATATGAACTTAGTGTTCTTGAAACCACAGATATTATTTATGTTCAAACAGTGAAATGAAAGACATGGCATTTTAGCTGGCTATATTTCAGGCCTCGGGCTTAGGCAGAGATCTTCAGTATTAGCTGGTCTTCCTGTGGCTCCCAGGGTCTACCCTGCTGCATGACTAACTGTCATCTGCCCTGTTGCTGTTTTTTCTCAGGGCTGTAAACATGGGGGAGGACCCTCATCTTTGTGTGAAGGACCTGTGCAGGCTAGGTTAAGCAAGCTTTGTATTTGGAGCTCAGCAGAGGGGCCCTGTCCTATCCATGCTATTTTTTTGTTGTTGTTTTTTTGGTTTTGTGGGGCAATGAGAGTTAAGTGACTTGCCCAGGGTCACACAGCTAGCAAGTATCAAGTGTCTGAGGCCAGATTTGAACTCAGGTCCTACTGAATCTCGGGCTGGTGCTTTGTCCACCGCGCCACCTAGCTGCCCCATCCATGCTGTTTTCTGTGCCAGCTTGGGGATTTCATTAGCACTGTACCACCCTTATCCACCAGCCTTCAAGTGATTCCTTGCTCACCAGTCCTCATCAGCTCCATGTCTAAGTATGCAGTGCAGGATTGGAAAGTGATCAGTAGGTGGCTGGGTGGCTAGAGCGTTTATTAAGCACTTATTGTATGCCAGGCACTGTGCTAAGTGACAAGAAACAAATACTGTCAAAGAAGACAGTCTCTCCTGAGGAAGTTTACATCCCAATGGGAGAAAAGACAACACATTGGGGAGAGGATGCCCATGTCTGGGCAAAATGGCAGAGGCAGCAGAAATTGGAGAGTGATCAAACAGGCCAGTCTGGTGCTGGCTTCTTCAGAAGGGATGGGCATCTCTTGTCCCTCCCTCTGCCCTGAGGCCAGCTCTCCTGATTGTTCTGGCCTCAGTTTCACCAGGGGCCCTTCCGAAGCAGTGTGCTTGAATACATCTTTCAGCTGATATTGGAGTAGCCTAGGAAAGTGAAACCTCTATCACTTCCTTCCCCTTCTCTTCCTTCTTTGAGTTTGGCCAGTATTGCCAAAGAGAAGGGGAAGTTCTCTGGGGTGCAATGGATAGAGTGCTGGACCTGAAGTCAGGAAGACTCATCTTCCTGAGTTCAGATCTGGCCTCGGACACTTCCTAGCTGTCTGTGACCCTGGGCAAGTCATTTAACCCTATTTGCCTCCGTTTCCTCATTTGTAAAATGAGCTGGAGAAAGAAATGGCAAATCCCTCTAGTGTCTTCACCAAGAAAACCCCAAATGGGGCCACGGAGGGTTAGATACAACTCCACAACCACAACGACTAAAGAGAAGAGTAACTAACTAGAAAAGGTAGTTACTAATACTGTCTTGTATCCTAAGGTGTTAAAGAGACTTTTAGACCTCAAAAGGCCTTAAGGAGCTTTACAGTGATGGTCTAGTCAGGTCCTTTTATTTTCCAGATTCAGAGGGAGGGAGGAAGGGAGGGGCTTCTTCCTAGCTGTCTGCAAAATGATAAACGCTATGATCTTGCTCCACTTTGAAGTGCTGTGTGCCCTCTGCCCTTTCTGGTGCAATTGATTGTTCATTGTCTCACTTTCAATGGACATTCTTCAGTTAACTTGATGTGGAGCCAGGCCGCTGGATGACCACTTGATACACACCCCAGTGAGTCAGGAATCAGACATCAGCCTTCTCTATTCTCTAAATCCTCTGTTTGGCGTCCAAAACCCTTCCTTACCTAGCCCCCCATTACCTTTCCAGCCTCCTTTTGCCTTTGATCCACTAATGCTGGCCACCTCTGGCCCATCTCTGTGAGCTCTGGGCATTTTTTCTGGCCACCCCCCATGCCTGGAACACTATCTCCTTTAAGTCCAAGCCCTTTTAATTCTAGTGCCTTTTCGTCTTTTAATTATTTCCTATTTATCCTGCATATAATTTGTTTGTACCTATGTCCACTTATTATCCCCAATCTAGATTTTGAACTCCTTGAAGGATTGTATCCCTGGTGCTTAATGAGGTACTTGGCACATAGTAGGTGCTTAATAAATGCTTATTAACTGTGTTCTCTGTTATGAACTGATTCTCTCTTGACTCTATGGAACCTGTGTGATTCAGGGTTGGGGCTTACCCTGTGTTTCCTCCATAGACTGTGATGTCTTAGACTATGCAATATCACCACTCTATGTAATCTTTGTACATGTTCCTTTTATAGTCCTATTCCATCAAAATCATTAGGGGAGTATAGAAGCCAGAAGAACAAAGGGTTCTGGGTCTACACCAGTCAGGCTTTCTGAGGCAGTATCTTCATATGTCCAGTGGTAGTGATGTGATCTGTTCTCTTCTGCTCTGCTCTGTTCACCTCACAGGATGTGTGTGAGGCTCAAATGGGATAAGTATAAAATCACTCTTCAAATCCAAAAAAATATTTCTATACACGTTGAGGTACGGGGGCTCATTTAAAGGAATTGGCTCAAGGAAGGCACTTGTTTCATTTCTAATCAAATGTTTGGTGTGAGACGCCTTAACAGTGGTAAACTGAGAAATCAGTCAGCAAGCATTTACTAAGCACTTGCTGTTTATCAGGTGCTGGGGATACGGGTACAAAGAATGCGGTAATGAGCCTCCATTCTAATGGGAATGGCAGCAGATACACGTATGAGTATATACAGCATCAATACAAGGGAGTTAGGAGGGATCCAGAAAATCTTCCTGCAGAAGATGAAGCTTGAGCTGCATCTGAAAGAAAGAGATTCTGGGAGATGAGGCTGAGGAGGAAGAGCATCCGAGGCACAGAGAGAAGAGATGGGGGGAGGGGTGAAGAACAGAGAAAAGACAATTTGGCTGGATTGCAGAGTATAGGAGGGGAAGTAATATCCAGTGAAGGTAGGACTACAGTTTGGGGTCAAGGGGTGAAGCCCTTAAAAAGCTAAACAGAGGAGTTTCTACTTTATCCCAATCTAGAGGCAATAGGGAGCTTTGGGCCTGGCTTACTGGGGTGGGGGTTGGGGGGGGTGACATGCTCAGATCTGCATTTTATTAGAGCTGGAGGGGCAAAAGACTAGAGGCAAGGAAACCTCCTTAAGAGGCTGTTCAGAGCCTGACCCTCAGGCAGAGTCAAGGGGGTGTGTGGAGGGGCAGGGAGAAGTCAGAGGTAAGAGATGCTGTGAAGGAAGAAGAGCCAAGATTTGACAATTGATAACATGGGGGGGGGAGGGGGATGAGGAGTAGAAAATAAGGCTGAGGTTATAAAACTAGGACACCGGAAGGATGGTGGTGCCTTCATCAGGAACGGGGAGGTTTGGGGGAAAGGATGACTGGTTCCGCCTGAGACTTGTTGAGTTTGAGTTTTCTCCAAGGCTTCTGGTTTGGAATGTCCAATATGGATCATTGGTGACGTGGGCCTGAAGCTCAGTGAAGAGACTGGGGGTGGGTTTTAAGCCTATGGAAGCTAAGAAGACCTAGGACTGAACCTTCAGGAGCACCCACTGTTAGGAGGTGTGACAGTATAAGGAGCAATACTGGCTAAGATTTACATAGCAATTACTATGTGCCTGGCACATCATACTGTGTCACAATGGTCTCATTTGAGCTCCACAGCAGGTCTAGGAGGTGGGTACTATTATCTCCGCTTTACAAATGAGGAAACCAAAACACAGTAAATTCTGTCTAGGGTCACATAACTAGTTAAGTGTCCAAGGCCAGCTTTGAACTTGGGTCTTCCAGGCCCAGAGTTCTCTGATGCCCCAGCTGCTTAATTGATGATGAGCTAGCAAAAGAGGCTAACAGGTGGTCAGACAGAGAGGGCAAACCAGGAGACAGTAGCATCATGAAAAGCCAGAGAGAAGAAAGGGTTCACGAGGATGGGGCAGTTGGCCCAGACCAATACAGATAAGTGGGAAATGATGAGCATTGAGAAGAGCCCTTCCCATATGGGAATTAAAAGATAGTTGACTTTGGAGAGAGAAGTTTCAATTGCATGAGGTGTTTGGAAGCCAGACTGCAGGGGTGAGTAAGAGGAGAGAAAGTGGAGGCTGTGAGGAAAGGTATGTTTTTTCCAGGAGTTTGAGAAAGGGAGGAGAAATTCGGGACATATTAGGGTCTGGTGAAGATTTGTTTAAGGATTGGGAGACTTGAAAATTCTGGAGAGAGGGGGACCATTGAGAACGCAATCTGCGAGAGAAGAGAGGAGGAGAGGGACTGGCCCTCATCACCTCAGGCCCAGACTGCCACCCTAGCTACACACAGCTGGGTCTACCTGAGCTGTCATATTGATCTTCCTAGCCTGCAGGTCTCTAGTAGCTCCCTCTTACCTCCAGGATCAAATAGAAAAGCCCTTTCTGCCTTTCTGGACTCCTTACCCCCTCCTTCCCAACACATGCTGGGCGATCCACAATGCTTGGTCTTTTCCCTGGCCTCAGCTACGATCCTCTCTTCTTCAAGAAGCCTTTCCCATTCCTCCAGAGTCTACACCCAGTTTGTCCAGCCTAGGTCTTGTTTGCACGTTGCCTCCCCCATCTGACTGAGCTCCTTGAGAGCATCATGTTGTTTTGCCCTTTTTGTCTCCCCAGTGATCAGCACAGTGCCCGGTACAGAGTAGGGCCTTCGCAAGTTCTAGTTGACTGACTGAATAGAGAGGGCCTTGGCCTTGGCAAGGAGGGCCGCCTGTTTGTTGGAAACCAAGGGGCAGAAGGAGAGTGTGAGAGACAGTACCAAGGGTGGAAGTGGAGGGAGGGAGGAGACTGGAAGAGGAAGAGAGGTTTGGAGCAGCTTCTGTGTGGGATGAGGCCTGTCTCAGGCAGTCAGCCAGGAAGAAAGGCACTTGCTCATGGCAGAGCCCTGACTAGCCCACTTAAAATGGGACAGCACAAGTCTGTAAGGGACCAGGCAGGAGTGAGATCTTACAATGGGGGCAGCCCCGTGGTGTTCTCTCCTATTGGCCCAGTAGCCCATCCCCCCGCCGTGACCAGAGGCTTGAGGCCCACGAGCCAGATGACATCTGCAGGAATCTGAAGTCCCATGTAGAGCTGTCACCCCACCCTCTGAGCTCTCTGAAAGAGGCCAGGCCCCTGAGATCAGTAGAACTACAGGAACGGCCACGGCGGCCAGCCAAGCCTGACCAAAAGAGGCCTTGGTAAGAGCGTGCCCTGAGAAAATGTGGTCGCTGTGAGGAGGAAGTTGGCCCGGCCCCCAGAGCAGAGGGCTCTCGGCTGGGGCCAGGGTCCCGGCCCGAGTGGACCTTTTCTTCCTGCTCTTCTCAGAATTGATCTCCCCTTGTCTCTCCTCTTTCTTCCCTTCCTTCTCCCCACCATTCCTTCTGGCTCGAATACACTCCTTTTTACTCTAACTCTATAGCCTCTCAATTTTTCAAAACCTAATTCAGGTTCCACCCTTTCTATGAATATTACCCTCACCATCACAACCCACGGTGGCTTCTATTGTTAGTACCACTCATTTGGCACTTAATCATCTGTTACTTTTTATTGGTATGGGTTTTTTTTTTTATCTTTTCCTTCCCCACAAGCTGCCGTCCTATATCTGTTGGGCCTTGTTTTCCCAGTAAAAGACAGTCCTAAAGGTCAAAGACCATGCCTCATTTAGCCCTCCCTGCTTAGCATGATCCTGTGCTCAGGACATAGCTGTACAGTGCCTAATGCTGCCTGTGCTCTCTCTTCTCATGTCCTTTACAGATGATGTGCTGACTAAAGACGCAGGTGAATGCGTGATCTGTCTGGAGGAGCTACTTCAGGGAGACACCATAGCGAGGCTGCCCTGTCTCTGCATCTATCACAAAAGGTACGGGACGCTCACGAGGAGCTGAGCTTGGAGGGTGCCCTGTCCTCACAGTGGTGTTGCCCCGGAGGGACGGGTGTACGTTGGGCAGATGATAAAAACAGAGAGAAGATTGTTGTCACACAGGTATCCATCAGGCCGGCAGGCTAGGGGCAAGCCAGAGAGGGCTGGGGCTGCCTTTGCCTCTGGCTTTCCTTCCCTGGACAGCCGCAGTCACGTAGGAAGCTGTGCCTTGTCCCCCATACTCTGTCACTCCGTCCCCCAGCTGCAGGATGCAATCATCGTCCTTTTTGGCCACGTTCTCCTCCTTACTGAGTTGGGTCATGCAGGGTGGTCTGGGTGAGGGCTGGCGGGTGCCCAGCAGCCTCCTTTCAGAGAAGGGCTTGGAGACAATAATAAGCACTACCTGTTCAGGCGCGGCACTAAAAGCTGCTATATTTAGCATTGCTGAGGCTTCTCCTGCGTGCTCTACCACAGCACCTCAATCTTGTTTCCAACTGGAAAGAAGACACTTCCTCCCTGATGATTCCATGTTCTCTGCTAAAGAGACATTGTGTACCTTCTGTGGGACACCACCTGTTTTCCCCCAGCAGTTCCCTCCCTCCCTCACCTTCCCACCCACTGGTAGTCATAAACGGTTCCTGGCTAACATGGTTTTCTAAAGCCCTGGCCCACCAAGTCCTCAGAGTGCCCAGGAAGTGGCGAGACTCTTAGCGAGCAGGCGATGAGCCAGGATGACCTGATGGAACTCACTGACTCAGGGACTCGGTCTGGTCAGGCCCTGGGGAGCCTTGGAAGGAAACAGGATCAGGGTAAGAAAACATTTGGCCCCAGGAAAGAACATGTGCAAATTATCCGGTCCCTTTCTTTGAAGATCCCCAACTGTGATTGGCCAAGCAGAGCACGGACCTGAGGAGAACAGTGGGATCCTTTTCCGTCGTTCTCTCCTTTTCTTACCCAGTGGGGTTCACCTGATTTGACATTCCAGCCTGTATCCAGGTCTCTTCCTGGGCACTGTCAGGAAGGAGCAGCTTCTTCCTTTCCTCCTCCCCCCAACTGCTTAGTTGTGCTGACCAGCCAGCTGCGGCTCCACCGGTACCCCCATACTATGAATTGTTTGTGATCCTTGAGCGCCTCACCTAAGAAGCCTGGGTTTCGATGACCCCCAGCCCAGACTTAGCCCATCTGCTTCTGTCCATCTTTAGGTGTCTGCCCTCCACCACCATGTTTGGGAGGACCATTTCCTAGCAGAGGCTTCCCCCATCCTCCTGGGCTCAGAAATCATAGAATGTTTTAGCTGAAAGGACTGGTACTTGTGTTAAACCTCTAAAAATGGGCTCAGACATCAAGTATCTTATCTTGCCCAGGGTCCTCCAGCTTGCCAGTGGCAAGAGCCGGCTCGGTCTCCTTACGTCCGTACAGCTTGAGTGATCTGTCAGGACCTTGTCCTTGGATCTGCCCCAGGGTCCTGTGTAGTCGCACTTGTGTGGTCTTATTTCTTGGGGGAGGGGGTGTCTACTGAGTAATCCTTTTTCCTAGTTAAGGCTTAAACTCCTGTTGGGGAATCCCACCCTTTTAAATGTGAATGGCAGTGAGGAAGGGGACTCGCTGGTGCCTGATGATCTGTGTGCGTTCTTTCTCTCTCTCTCTCTCTCTCTCTCTCTCTCTCTCTCTCTCTCTCTCTCTCTCTCTCTCTCTCTCTCTCTCTCTCTCTCTCTCTGCCTCAGCTGTATAGATTCATGGTTTGAAGTGAACAGATCCTGTCCAGAGCACCCTTCCGATTGACTCATCAGGCATGCTTGCTGACTCCTCTCAAAGGTGAGCCGCTCTCTGCAGGAGAGTGCTCTTGGGGCCAGGTCTCCCTAAGGTGAAGTAGGGTGCCTACAGGGTCCTGGGCAGATTTGCGGGTTGTTGCTTCAGGTGGGGGTAGGAAGCCGCATTATTCTTAGCGCCCCAAACCCTAGGAAGGGGGTGGGGAAATAGTACAAAATGACAGCTTCACGAGAGGAGAATGCTTTTATGTAGAAGGGGGGATAAAGTGGATTGACTTACGGGCACACATAATTAGTGCTAGGAACTGAACCTCTGATTCATTTTGGTATGGAGAACTCCCTCTGCCAAAACAGATGGGCACCTTCTCGGGCACTGCTGAGAAATTAAGTGACTGGTCTATAGTCACAGGACCAGTAAGTGTGAGAGGCGGGATTTGAACCCAAACCTTCCGTGGGCTAAGGCCAGCTCTCTATCCACTGGGCCACTGCATAATTCTGAAACCAGTTGGGACAGGAAAATCACAAACAGTGGTAGAAACAGAAAGAAAGGATACTTAGTGCTACAAACCTGGGGTAGCGGGGTCACTGCATCCTTTCAGCTTCCTGCTTAGTCAGGCTCAGTGTTGGAGGGGCTTCTCCCAGAGAAAACCCTGCCTCAGATGTCCTGGGGGATCTAATTGAGGTGGACTCTGCCAGGGAGTCCCTCTGCACACTGAGGGCTCCCAGCAGAACCACCACTGAGCTGCTGACTTTCTTCACTGGACTGTCAGCAGTGGCTGTTTCCCCACCCTCTTGCCCTTCCCGTGTGTGGACTGAGGGGTTTGATCTTTCATTTTCTTTCCCAGGGCACCTTGCTTTACTGCTGACCATCCTCTCCCCCATCCCACCTGTCCCTTCACAGTTCTGGGCTGGTGTTTTGTTTGTAAGGAAACCCGCCAACACCCTCTAATCCACTCCAGCTCCTCAACTGGGTTTTTATTTTCTTCGGTTTTGGTTAGTTTTTGTTTTATTTTATTTTATTTATTTCAACTAAACCCCCAGAACAGATGATGTCAGACCAATCAGGGACATCTGCTATTTTTACCTTCACCTCAAATATTGATGCCATGGGGAGAGAAGAGGAGAGGAGCCTGTTGCTGAATTGCGATCCTGAAATCCTGTCATGATGTTTGGCTTCAGGGGGCTCCCCCCAGACACCAACAGCAGACATGACACACTGGGCCCCCGGGTCTCTGGTGGGATGGAGCTGCTGCTGGCCCTCTGGCCAGACGGAGCACGGCTTATTTATTACAGTCCACAAAAGGACAGCCCCCTGTCCCCAAGACAAAGCTTCTCAGGCGCCAGACAGAGCTTGGGACCCATGGGGACGGGGCACCCTTCTGCACTGACTTTGAGAGAGCTGTTTCCCCCCTTCTCCCTTGAGGACACCAAATCAGATGAGGATGAATTTGAAAGAAGAAACAACTGCAGTCCTCCCCCCACTCCCATCCCAGGAGGGAAAGGGCATTTTCTTTTACCTTTGAAAGGCATTGTGGGTCTGTCTTTAACGTGTTTACAAACAAACAAACAAGTCTAGTGTCCACTGGTGTTTTTCCTGGTGATGTTTACAAGATTCCTGTTTTGCGTGACTGAACCCAGCCAAGTCCTCACAGCCAGCATCCTCTCCTTGTCCTCTCCCTCTCCTCCCCTCCCCTCCCCTCCCCTCCCCACTTAGACCTTTATGCCCATCTTCCATTTTGGTTGCACTTTCCTCCTCTCGCCCTAGACTCCACTCGGTGTCAGGACTCCTAATTGCCAAAAGACAACACTCCCAAGACCTTTCCTCCTGTTTTCCCTTCCTCTTCCATCTCTATTTCTTCTCCCCTTCCCTCACCCAGCTTTGGTCTTCAGTACAGTTCAGAGGATCTAAAAATCACAAGTGTCCTGCAAAGATGCCTGAACATTTTTCTTAGACCCTTGTGGATATTTTCTCTCTCTTTTTTTTTTCAAAAAACTTTTAAAAATTTATTAAAAAAAAAAAAAGGAAAAGAGGTACAGCCACACCCCTGTTTTCAGGCACTCTGTTTGAGAACATTTTAGCCATCAACGTTCACACGTGGCATCAGCCCATGCAGGATAGGTTTATGTATTTATATATTAAAAAAGAAAAAACTTAAAACGTTTAAAAAATTGTTCAAAGCTTGGGGGAAAAGCTTTCTTCATTAGTCAAGGTGTTTTGATATGGTATTAAAATAATGTTCAATAAAAGATGCTTGGTGTGATTTTATTTTAATGGAGTTTTGCTTGTGATGCCAAGAAACAGGGGAGCGTCAGGCTTTTTTTGCCTCCCCCTCTTAATCTCATGACCTCCCCATTGAGCCTGAGATTGTTCTGGTAGTTGATAGGTGATTGATACATGTGCCCTATTAGGTTCAGAGGGAAAGTAATCATTTTTACCAACTCAGCTGGCCCTTTCTTCCATCTGTCCTGCAGGCTTGGGACCACTGGTCTAGTGGAGAAAAACTGGGGGCCCAACAGCCAAGCTGCAATAAGTGTTGAATGGCGGCAGGGGATCTTGTCCCATCTGGGAAGAGGTTGGTGCAGAGGGAGTAGGAGGGATGAAGGTGAGGGACACTAGAAGGGTGATTGGCTCCCAGCAGACAACCACTGACGGATCTCATACGATCTTCCCTTTTGCTTATAAACAGTTTGCATCTTATGAGGTGAGTCATGGCTTCATTGGGGGCTTATAGAGAGAGGGGCCAACTTGGGGTTGGGCCAGAGAAGACAGAGCCCTCCTAGCAGTACAAGGTGGTGAGCCCGAGGCAGCAAACTGTGAGGACTCTGCATACCCTCCCTGACCCAGTAACTCCAGTGGCACTGTTCAAGACTTAAGCTAGTTTCTCTAGTTGCACCTGGTGCCTTTCCTCCCTTATCTGTGGCCCTATATCAGGCAGATAATCCTCACTTCCCTCTGCAGTTTGCCCCACTGATAGAGGTAACTGAAGGAGCAGTTGTCCCATAGCCCCTTCTACCCTCCCTCTTTCCTTTCATTCTTCCCTATCCCCAAAACGTGTGAGCTGCAAGAGGCTTTTTGAATAAGATATATGAAGTTAAATTACCCAAATATCCTTAAAATTAAAAATAGAGAAGCCAAAACTTAGGTAAATACAACAAATATTTTGACTAAAATACATCAATTCCAAATTCTGACAGAGGGGAGGCCAATACCAAAGAGCCAGCCTTCTCTTCTCAGGGAGAATATCAGACAGTTTTGAATTGCTGCTAGTAAGCTGCACTTGTGCCCCAGCTGTTAAACCCCAGGTGGCATGATAGAGCCTTAGGTTTGGAGTCAAGACCTGGATTCAAACCTTAGCTCTGCCACTCATGAGCTATTGAGGAAGCCACTTGACTTCGTTCTCCTCACCTGCACAGTGAGGAGAGTTAAGCAGCCATAAAATCCTCCAACACTCGGTTCTTGGGTCCTGCCTGTTTGCCCATGGGCACATCCCCTCTGAACTTGTCTCAACTCCTGTAAAATGGAGATAGAAACCAGTACCTACGTCATGGAGGACAGCGAGTAGAGGATACACCTAGCTGCCCTTGATAGTCAAGTACCAAGGTTAGGGGGCCCGTCTCAGGGTCTGAACTGGCAGGCGCAGATGTCCGATGTTTGGTAGACAGTGGAGAACGTGAAGGTGCTTCGGGACTAGAGAAGCGTGAATGTCCTGATTGGCAGACATGGAGCTGACCAATTGTAGGCCAAGCAGACTAGACTTGGATCACTGGCAAAATTCTTCTTTGAGGAATGCTTAATAAACGATGAGAAGAGAAAGCCGTGATCTGTGATCACAGGGAGCCGTCATGCTTTCATTAAGAATAAGTCAAGAGGGGGTCGGCTAGGTGGCACAGTGGATAGAGCACCGGCCCTGGAGTCAGGAGTACCTGGGTTCAAATCCAGCCTCAGACACTTAACACTTACTAGCTGTGTGACCCTGGGCAAGTCACTTAACCCCAATTGCCTCACTAAAAAAAAAAAAAAAACAACAACAAAGAATAAGTCAAGAGGCAGCTAGGTGGCGCAGTGGATAAAGCACTGGCCTTGGATTCAGGAGGACCCGAGTTCAAATCCAGCCTCAGACACTTGACACTTAGCTAGCTGTGTGACCCTGGGCAAATCATTTAACCCTCATTGCCCTGCAAAAAACAAACAAACAGACAAACAAAAAAAGAATAAGTCAAGCCCGACTCATGTTTCTTTTGATGAGAACGTTCCCGTACTGGCCACTCTGAGCAGTGCTGGGACTCTGGTTTACCTAGGTTTCAGCCAAGCATCGGACAGACTTCTGTGCGGTTTTTGTGGGAAAGATGGAGAGATGCATTGATATGAGGAGGACCATTAGATGGATTTGAAACTCACCGAATGCCTAGACCCAGAGAGAAGTGCTTAGAGTTGACGTTAATTTGGGTCTCCATGGGCATCCATCAAGAGCCTGTGATGGTCAGGGGTTTTTTTGTTTGGTTTTTTTTGGTGTTTTTTTCAGTGACTTAAAGGTTTAAATGGATGTCATAGTTCTCAGATTTGCAGATGACACCTAACTGGGAAGGAGAGCTAGCCCACTGGATGGCAGGATTCAGAAATCTTGACAGGCCATAAGATTGATCAATTCAGCTATGAGATAAGATTTCATAGGAATAAATAGCAAGTTTATTGGGGTTCAGGAAATCAGTTCCACAAGGATAGGGGTCAAGGCACAGCCACACGGAGAGAATCTGTCCATTTCCATGCACTGAAAGCTGCCTCTGAGCCAACCGTGATATGGTAGCCAAGAAAAACCTATGGCAACCTTGGATTTCACCAAGAAGCATCATGTCCAGGTCTGGGGAGATGATAATCCTACCGTGTTTGCCCTGGTTGCATTATGTCCAGTTCTGGATGTTACACTTAGGAAGGTTGACGACGGGGAGGGTGTCCAGAGGAGGTCAGCCGGGCTCTTAGCATCTGAGGAAAGGCCAAGGAAGGAGCCATGGTAAGCCTGGAGGATATAAGCTTTGTGTGGCTGCTTTCAGATATTTAAAAGGCAACACATGGGAAGGATTATTCTTCTGGTTGGCCTGGGGCAGAGTTAAGAACCAAGTAGGCAGCAGCTATTAGGGTGCTGGGTTTGCAGTCGGGAAGAACTGAGTTCCGATGCAGTTTTAGGCATTTACTGGTCCTCTGACCCTGGGCAAGCCACCTAACTGCTGCCTGCCTCAGTTTCCTCATGTGTAAAATGTGGGTGATAACACCTACCTCCCGCAGCTGTTGACTGAAATGAGATGATATAAAGTGCTTTGTTAACCTTAAAGCACCGTGTCAGTGCTGCTGCTGCTGCTGCTGCTGCTGCTGCTGCTGCACCGGGCGCTGTGCTACCTTCTGGGAATGCATGGATGAAAATGAAACCCAGGATTCAGCATTTCATAGAAGTTCACAGAGACAAGGCAGTTTAGGAGGGAGATCCGGAAAGGCCTCATGGAAGAGGCAGCATTTGAGCTGAGATTCGAGGGAATGAAGCTAGAAAAGGGAAATGTGGGTGTAATTCTAGAGTGCAACGCCCTGGGAGGAGATGGGTTTGCCTCAGCTGGAGGCTTCCCATCCAGGGTGAGGTAACCACCTTTGAGCCTTCTTGTTCAGGTACAGGCTGGTCCAGATGGGCGTGGAGGCCCCTTCCCACTCCTCATTGTGACGTCTGCATCAGTTTACCCATCTGTAAAATGAGAGCATTGGACCTCTGTCTGGCTCTCAAGCCATGACCTTTACTGCTGCCTTTTTAAAGCGCTTATTAAAAACGGGTAGATGGCTTCATAACTCATTTGTTGCTCTGTCCTTCGAGCTCCCAAATCTGTTCTGAGCGAGTGGCAGGGGGCAGGGTTCTGGGAGGCCTTGCTATTACAACAAAGAATGAAGGCTCCGCAGGCCTACTGAGGGGCAGCCTGCAGAACTAGAGAACCCATCCATCAGAGGCTTCCTCCGGGCCTGGAAATCCCACGGCTTCTCTTCCTGTGTCTGTCTGTCTGCCTGCAGTGTATAGACGTCATCCCCAATCCTGCCTGGCAACTGTGTCTCCCTGTTCTATATTTACTTCCCCTGACGGCGCAGGCTGGAGGAGGAAGCAGCTCTGAAGGAGAAATCCTTGCCTGACCTCTGGACCCACACACCAGAGGTTGGACTGAGACACGGATTGGGGGCTGGGGCGAGGCCGGCATCCACAAGGAGGCAGATGGGGGTTACAGGAGAGTCAGGTGAAGGTTGGAGTCGGGGGTGCAGGCACAGGGGGAAGGCTGGGCCCTGCCATTTCAAGAACATGGGTGTACTGTGCTCCTAGGCTTGTGAATCAGGCAGCCTAGCCCTCTTTGGGGCTCTAGATACCGAGGCGAAGTCATTTGTACCACAGTGACTCGCCCTTTTATTTAGCATCCTTCAACCCTCCTCTCGGCCCTCTACGCCACTGGGCAGCCCCAAGAGCCAGTTTACAGGCAGCTCCTTCAGGACAGTGGCCTAAGTGAGGCAGAAATATCACACCTCAAGGAAGGATTGTGGGCATTAGCTCTGTGATCTCCTCAGCCACTTGAGTGGTTTATTAAAACAATCTAAGTGCTCCCTGGCTTCTGAAGAGGGAAGAAATTATCCTGCTCTCCCTCTAGGGGATTTAGGACCCCAGGATCATTCCTGGGATGGCTGACCTGAGCAAATCACCTTTAGAAGCCCAGAATTTGTTTTGTTTTTTAAATGAGAGAACAAAGAAGTGGGCTGGGGTTCAGGGGAAAAGTAGGCTCATCCCTTTGCCTTAAAGATCATTCGCAGGCCTAACCAGATTGAAATAGAATTGGGAAATGTTGAGCTAAATGCAAACACAGGAAAAACAACGCTAACATTTCTCTAGTCGCTGTGTACCCTCGGTGCCTGTTACGTAAGGTTGGGTGGCCCCTGTGTCCCCTGGAGTTTGACACCACTGATCTCATCCAACCTCCTTAATTTTCAGGCAAGGAAGCTGAGGCCCAGAGACTTATTACCCAGATCAGAGGGCATAGCTCACAGCTGGGACTGAATCTAAGTTCTGCAGCTGCTCATCCAGTGGGGTTTGTCGGGCTGTTTTCACTTATGCTATGGCTGCCTTGCTGTTATAGGGGCTCGTGGGCTGACTCTCCGATCTACCTGACCCCTTAAAAGCCTTTAAAAGTGACAGGTGGAAAGAAGGTATCCGGGGACCCCCAAGGCTGTGAGGGGATGGGGTCCCCCTCCAAGCGCAGACCCCTCTAAATATCAGGCAGAAACTGCAGGGGTCGAGGTCATCGTTGATCTCCCGTCTTCTTGGAATGTCAGAATGTAGCAGCAGGTACACCCATAGGGAGGTTCACCCCAGCTGGAGCCTTGCCCCACGTTTCCGAAGGGTTGCCCTGCGCAGTGAACCAATGCAGGCAGAGCCCACAATCAAGAACTGGCTTAGCCCAGGATTGGGGGAGGCAGGAATTCTTTAAGGCGAGCGTGAGGACCAAATGCAGCAGAAACCAGAGGTTCTCCCAGGGCTCCCAGTGTCTGTAGCACTCCTTGGCTAGTGATCTGGGCAAGATAGTGTGCAGAGGAAAGTGTGGGGCTGGACCTTGGAGGCCAAATGAAGCAGCACCTAACAGCAGATGGGTGCTGGCTGGGCTTAGCGTCAGGCAAGTTCAGAATCCCCTTCAGATGCTTAGATGCTTTCTGCTCTGCCGCCCCACTGGGCAAGACAGTCTCAGTGACTCCCTTTCTTCATCTGTGGAATGGGTATAATGGCACCTACTTCACAGGGCTGCTGTAATTATCAAGTGAGGTCTTGTGTCCAAAGTATCATGCAAATCTCAAAGGACTGTGTAAATGTTAGCCATCATTAATTGCCGAGAGGAACAAGGCTTCAGGACGTATGTCGGCACCTGCCTGGGGGGGTGTGATGGAGCTGCCTGCCTCACCCTGGTTAAAACTCAAGCCACTTCCTCCACCGCTCCCTTTTATCCCTCCCCACGCTGTCCAAGTGCCTAGAGCTGTGCTGCCCAGAGACACCAGATTTGAGTAGCCTGCTAGTCAGAAGACCTGGCTTCAGAATCTGCTGAAGATGCGCCCAGCATGGCCACTGTTTTCTCATCTGCCCCTGGCTTCACATTTTCACCGCTTACATATGGTTGTTATGAAGAAGGCATATTGGGGGCAGCTAGGCAGCGCAGTGGATACCTGAGTTCAAATCCAGCCTCAGACACTCAACACTTACTAACTGTGTGACCCTGGGCAAGTCACTTAACCCCCATTGCCTGCAAAAAAAAAAAAAAAAAATCAGGATTTAAATGCAGGTCCTGTTTCCAAAACCAGCAAATGGACTTTCCAATATAATTTGGAATTCCAATATGTATTTGTACTCCTGCTGCCTGATAAGCTGCATCTGTGCCTTAGACCAGATAAGCCAGGAGAGGTCCAGGCAGGTGGGAACGATGGGGAGAAGTCCCATAGCGAGCCAGACCCGAGTATTTAAATGAAACCAGGGAAACATCTACTCCCCGGCCACCCCACCCCCACTCAATCTGCCCAGTAGGAGGAGGCGACCCTTCTGCACGGTCTTCCTTCAGGAAGCCCAGGCTGGCGTGCTGGGCACCAGCAGCTGCCCTGGTCCCTCTCCAGTATGCGGTACGCCCTCTGCTGGATTATGATGGGAACAGCAGGCCAGAAAGCCAATGGGACCTAGGTGGGCGGGCTTTTCGACCCACGTAGAGAGGGCTTCTTTAGTGATGGACGTGTGCCTTGGAGGGCATTGGGGTCCACTGGGCCAAGCTGCCTAAGGGTAGCTCGGTTATTTGAACCTGAAGAAACACCAAGCTGAGTTGTACCACGACCAACACAATTCATTAAAACCCGCTTTCCGGGGAAGGGAAGGATGGGATGGGATACAAGGTAGGCCTTTATCTTCAGGCCCTTCTCACCATAGCCCACGGAGGACACACACGCAGATACAAAACACGCTTTCTCCGACTTCCCTCTTCCACCAAAACTCAACCATCTTGGTTGGGGAGATGTTTGCCTTTCTTTTCTGTTTTATTTTGTTTTCATTCATCATTGGACTTTGGGGAGGAACCTTAGTAACCACTAGTCCACTTAGTTATTTTACGGATGAAGACTCTTAGACCCAGAGAGGGGAAACAATCTGCTAATTACTGGAAGAGATGGGACTGAGGACACGGTTCTCCCCATAGCTATCCAAGTGCTCTTTCTACCAACACACATTATGATCTCTTCTTGTGTAACTGGGACTGAGCTCTTAAAATACTTATAGATATTGAGAAAACAGAGCGGGGAACCTTCAGAATCACTGAAGAGCACTCGGTCAGAAACCATGGACTCTCTTTTGCAGTACTGCTCGGGCACCAGGACCTTCCTTGGTAAAAGAGGCTCCGTAAGGATCTAGTACTAACAGGACCTTGGCCATGAGTCTTCTAGGGTGTTGATGAGCCCCCAAAGCTTAGCTGCATGTGAGTATAATGGTCAGAACAGGGGCATTGATAGACCTGGTACACTGACCTGGTCAGACCACTCTTAAATTATATGCTTCCCTCAGGGAGTCATATTTTATTTTATTTTATTTTATTTTTTTGGTGAGGCGAGGGGGGTTAAGTGACTTGCCCAGGGTCACACAGCTAGTGTCAAGTGTCTGAGGCTGGATTTGAACTCAGGTCCTCCTGAATCCAAGACTGGTGCTTTATCTACCGTACCACCTAGCTGCCCCTGGGAGTAATATTTTAGAGGAACATTCACACAGCAGGACATGTCTCTCAGAAGGCAACTCTGCCCTTGGTGAGAATTGGGTGAAAGAACTTGTAGAAAATGAGGGGATATGTAACTGTTGCTCTCCGGGGGCTATTCTTCTGTAGTAGAACTGAGACTGAGAGCTAGACTTTACAGAGGGACGAATTTTGGTACAAGGAAGAGCTTTCATATGATAAACTTGCCCCTAAATGGGATGAACTGTCTTGTGAGGTCATTAATTGTCTTCCAAAGATAACTGGATGCTTACCATAAAGGATATCGTAGAGGGAATCTCTGTATGAGACAAGAGGTCAGATGATGTGACCCTGCAGCTCCTAAGATGGTATGATTCCTTTTCCAGACATCTTGGGAGATCAGATGGCATTGCCCCTAAACCATCTCTCCCCCTCGCCCCCAACTGGCTAGCCTTTCTCTCATGAGGTCACTTTAGTGTTTTATCATAAACCACAGAGCAAGAGGAGGGGAAGGCTGTTGGCTGGGGCCCTAAACTGGGGAGAAACCTGAGAATACAGGATGTAGCCTGGTCTTGCCTTCCCCACGGCTTCTAGGTTGAGGAGACTGGGTGAGAAATAGAGGAGAGAGAGCCTTAAGAGGGCAGTTCTAACATGTTTACTTAGAAAAATCATAATAGACAAAGGGCCTGGGCTGAGCTGGCCAAGACCCATAAGCAGTGAGCCCTCCTTCCCCTGGGGCCCTCCTGTTTCCCCAGGATACTTAGGGCTGACCTAAACCAGTGTTTGGGGGTCTAAGGAGAGATGTTTGCCCAGGTCAAAGGTGATGATCAGCCATTCTCCTCTACTGAAGTCTTTGCTCCATACAACCCATCCCTACCAATTCTCTCTGAGTTCATTAAAGAAGTTGCATCTGAAAGGCAGCGGGATGGCTGAGGTAACTTCTGCCGGTTAACGGTGTTTGGGTCTTGGTCCTCATCGCTAGCCTCATTTCCATAGCCTGATCCCTGCTGGCAGGGCAGCTCCTTGGCCAGGGAGGTCGTCAGCACAAGATCCAGGCCCTCACAGCACTTTTCCAGGGTTCATGAGGTTCTTGGGGTCCAGGATCGATTTGATCTGCCTCATGGTCTCTATGCCTACAGGGCCAACCTCCTCCTTCAGTAGCTGGCGTTTGCCCATCCCAATGCCGTGCTCCCCAGTGCAGGTCCCGTTCATAGCCAGGGCGTTCCTAGGGTACACAGCCCAAGAGGCAGCCTCCTTAGTGCCGGCTGTTGAGATGGACTGGCTGAGGCCTCTTAAATTGCTCAGCAAGAGCTTTTGTGACTTCTGTGCTTGAGGGGGGCCTGGAATTGGCACCAGGATCCAGGGGCACAGGGGCCGGTCGCCTCCTTCCTTCCTCCCACTCCAGGATCTAGCTCACCCAAGTCTCTCCCCAGAATGGAATGTGTCCTTTGAACCCCACGCTCTTGTCCCTGAGCCTCTGGTTCCTGCCTAGCTGCGATGATCTCCCCCACCCCACCCTCCCAACTGAGAAGTCAGCTGAATCTGGTACCTCCCCAGCTGTTTCCCAAACTCCTTTACTCGGCGGTATTCATCAGCATCCTCAGAGTCGAACACTAAGATGCAGTGAAAGTTTCCATCGCCAACATGCCCAAGTATGGCTCCTAGGAAGGGAGAAAGGGATGGCTGCCCAATGCCAGACACCACTACCTGTCCTGGGCCCCCCACTACGTCCACCCTCCTCGTGCCCCAACTCTTGCCCCTCTCTCTCCTTCCTGCAGTGGAACTCCAGCCTCTCTCTTCTGGTCTGGGAAAGGCAGGAGGGCTGGGGAGGTCACCTGTGAGTCCGGAAGCTTTGAGGTCCTTCTTGGCCTGCACCATGATCTCTGGGAGCCGTGAAATGGGTACACAGACATCTGTCGAGTAGCCCTGAGTGGGTGAGATACAAACCCACTGAGGTCCATCAATGACTGCCTCCTGACAAGATGCTTTGCCCTCTTCCTTCTGTCCTCCAGCCCAGGAAAAGGGGCTCCTCGGAGAGCTTAGATGGAGAGTGATGTGCAAGGTCCCAGAGCATGGGGTAGAAGGGAATCTGCCCACCCCCTAAGTGCTTGGGGGCAGGTGGGCCCTGTTTCTCCCCGCCCTGGCTCACCTTGCAGCCAGGCCTAAGAGCCAGGATGGCGTACCAGGCGTTGTGCCGAGCTGTCCACAGCCGGCTCCGCTCCTCTGGCTCCTTCGACCACGAGAAATGGGAGCTTCCGTTCTGCCGGGTGATCTCCTCTGTAGGGGATCCTTGTCACCTCAGCCCCCCTTTATCTCCCCTTCCTCCCCCAGGATAGCCACAGTCTCAGGGCTGTTGGGATGGGACTCTCCTCCCCCAAGCCGGAGGAAGCCTCACCTGTCCTCTGCAGCTGCTCCTCCAACCCTCGCTGGGAGCCATGGAACTCCAAAAAGAGGGTGGGAGCCACAGCACTGGTCAGACCACTGTACTTATTGCAGGCGTCCATCGTAATGTCATCCAGGAACTCTGGAGGAGCGGGGAGGGGGGAGGAAGAGGTGAATGGAGAAGAGACAGGAGGGCCACACACACACCAGGAATGACCTCTTCTTCCACCAGCCCAAACAACTCCAGCACAGTGCTTGGCACATAGTGCCTGCCTAATAAAATATTGATTGATTGATTGATTGATTGATTGGTTGGTTGACCGGGTACATCTCACAGAATTATACCATTTAATCAATCATTAACTATCAACTGTTAGCCAGGCACTATTTAGAGACAGAAAGGACATAGACATCTAGAGCAGCTAAGGTTTTCTGACAGATTTCAGGGAGTCTGGGAACTTTTTAAAAAATATTTTGATAACTATTTCTACATAACTGGTTTCCTTTATAATCCTATATTTAATTTATATACTTTAAAATATTATTCTGAGAAAGGGTACATTAGCTTCAACAGGCAGCTGCCTCATTTTATCAATGAAAAGACCAAGGCCCATCATTTTTTTTTTAATATGAGGCCACACTAACCACAGAAGGACCCATGATTGGTCATGGGTCACAAAAATAAGACAAATCAGAGCCAGGATTCACATGAACCCACATATTCTGACTCCATACCCAGTGTTTGGGGTTTTTTTGGTGAGGCAATTGGGGTTAAGTGACTTGCCCAGGGTCACACAGCTAGTGTCAAGTATCCGAGGCCAGATTTACAGAACCAGTATTCTTGCCACTACATCAGCTAAATTCAACATGAAGTCGTGCAAAGTTAACTTATGTATGATACAAATTGATGGCTGGACATGGTGACACATGCCTGTGACCCCTTGCTCCTGGGGAGGCAGAGGCTGGTAGATCACTTGAGCTCAGGAGTTCTGAGCTGCTTTGGGCTAAGTTGATTGGAGGGTCTATACTAAGCCCCTGGCAGGCAGGCAAGAAGGTAGCACCTCCTACCATGCAGCCCAGGGCAGTACTGGAGCAGGTTAAAGTTCCCATGTTGATCAATAATGGGAAGGGACCCACTTGAGACCTCAGAACTTCCAACCTGAGTGAGATGGGGAGACCCCCTAAAATTAGGGCAGTCGATATCAAGGAAGCCATGAGACTAATACCCCGGGAATGTGAGGGAAGATGGAAGGGATGAAGAAAGTGAATCCTAGAAGGGGAGTGACTGCTCCACTTAGCAGTAAAGCTGGGCCTAAAGCTCAGGTCTCCCTGATCCCTGGTCCAGACTTTTGCTTACTACACTGTCTCCTGAGGGTGGGATTAGGTTCTCCCCAGACGTTGGCCCCCAGGAGGCTTAACCCCTGATGTTAAGTGACTGACAGTAGAGAACTTCTTTTTTTTTTTTAAGTGAGGCAGTTGGGGTTAAGTGACTTGCCCAGGGTCACACAGCTAGTGAGAACTTCTTTTTAAGGCTCCCCAGCTATGAGAGGTGGGAGTAGGGGGTAGGGGTGCACTGTTTTCCTTCCAAATGAGCAAGACCCCCTGCCCCCAGTCCTCACCAATGCGTGCCACGGGCACTCCACTCTGGATGATCAGCACAGTGCTATCCACAGCAGCCTGGATGCTGGGGAAGGCACAGACCGCTGCCACAGTGGCCTCAGGGATGCCATGCAGTCGTAGTGTTGCCGTGGTGATGAGGCCCAGTGTCCCCTCGGAGCCAACAAACAGTCCAGTCAGGTTGTAGCCAGCTGAGCTTTTCCTGGGCCCCCCAAGGAACACAACAATGGGTTCCTGGGGTCGGCCCCAAGGTAGTCCCCACGTGACACAGGGCCATAGGAACTTGGATTTCAAGCTAGAAGGGACCTTAGAAATCATCTGGCCCAACATCATTTTACAAAATAAAGATTATACATAGAGGTGAAGTAATCTACCCAGTCACAGGTCATAAGTGGCACAGGCATGATTCGAACCCAGACCCTCTACCTCCAAACCCATCACTCCCCCCAACACACTATGCTCCCTTCCTCAGGAATCAGGGATGAGCTCTCCAAATCCCCAGGTATCCTAACTAACGTGGTGGCATTCGGCAGCCATGGCCTGACCCATTTAAGCTTTGACCGAAGCTGCCTCTATTTCCCAATGGCTGGGACCAAGGTCTAGAGCGCACGAGTGGATCACCAGCCAAGGGTCAGAAGAGACCATCTCATCCAACCCCTTCATTTTACAGATGAGGAAGCAGGCTCAAGGGGAGGAGCTCTCTTGCCCAGACTCACACAGCTAGAGCGCAGGAGAGCCGTAAGCAGAACTCCAGTCTCCCGGCTCCCAGGCCAAGGACACTTCAGTCGACAAGACAATATTGACAACACCAGGACTCTGTCCCAACTGCTCAACCAGCATGAGGGCCATTTGAGGCCACAGTGGTGGGAGTGGGAGGAACAGCAATAAAACAATTGGAACTGAACATGAAGCTGAAATGACCAAGCCCGTCCCCAAAGAAGAGACGGGAGAAGGCATGGTCCTTCCTGAGGGACAGCACTTCATATAATGTCATGATTTTTAAAAGTCTATATGGTAAGTTTTGCCGAACTGGGTTTTTTTTTCTTCTTTTATTATGGTTCTTAGGGAAGAGAGTGAAGGGGACGGATTGGGAAATACAGGTGATATAAAATACTGATATCTTTTAATATCCATCATTTTTTTTCAAAATATGAGGCCATGCCAACCACAACAAGGAGGATAAATCTGGCCAGGGAGGAAAGGGAAAGGAAAAAAATCAGAATGTTTTCCAAGAAATCAGTTGAGGAATGACTTCTGGTTTATCTGCTGCTTTGGATAATCTGTAGTATTCTACCCTCCATGAGTGTGACCAATCCAAAAAATGAGTAAGAGGGGGTTAGTCCCTCAACAGATTCCATCTGTCTACTGGCTCCCTAGGGCTGACTGGTGCCTTGGTTGCTGAAGGTCCTGACCCTAACCCTCAATATCCAGCCCCACTCACCGGAATCGGCGGCCTTGTCCTGAGGTGTGAAGGATCTGCCCATTTGCCAACACAACTTCCAGGTTGATAACATTTTCCACCATGGTGCCGTACCGAACAGCGTTGGTACCTGAGGCCCCCGTAGCTGCCATGCCACAGAGGGAGGCGTCCGCTCCTGGATCTGGGGGAAAAGAGAGGATGAGGAGGAAAGGATCCAAATTGGGAGAGGGTGTGGAGCTGCCAATGGGTCCCAGGAGAAAACCAACCCATTAGCTTTGGAGGGATGGGCAGCACATGGCTTGAGCTGTGCCCATTTGTCTGGTGTCCTGGGGGAAAGTGGCAAGCCCTAGAGGCATAGGGTCAGAGTGAGGAGAGAAGCCAGAAACTCCCTAGGCTGAGCCTAGGCATCCTCCCTACAACACCCACTCTTTTTGGAGCCATTGGGGAAGGTATCCCTGGTCCCAGAAGAAATACCCCAGAGCCTGTCCCCCAAGTCATACCCACTGGGAACCAGAGACCAGTATCTCTCAGGTAGGAGTTAAGGGCTTTCCGGGTAACCCCAGGCTCCACAGTCACCGAAAAATCATCCACATTCAGATCCAAGACACGGTCCATGTGGGTAAGGTTAAAGCAGATGCCACCCTAACAGAGAAGGAAGGGGAGACAGGGAAGGGGAAGAGGTCAGATGGATCTCCATCTGCCCCACCACATGCGCGCGCGCGCGCACACACACACACACACACACACACACACACACACCTTCACTGATCAAGAGACGCCAGGAGCTAAGTGTCCAGAAGATGAGGGAAGAAGAAGGGAAGGAATAATCCCACTGAGGACCCTAGAAATGGAAGGCCCAGATTAAAGCAAGGTAGGAGCAAGGCTCTTTGAGAAGGGAGAACATCATTGTTTCTAGGATGCCAAGACGTTCAGGGGCCCCTCGCCCCAGCTTCTGCTTCTGATGGAGGGTCAAGGGCTGAGAGGGAGAGCAAACAAGTTCTCTGACCCCAACTTGAGAAGCTTAAGGCTGTCCCCCAATATACCAAGCTTTCCTTAAGATAGGTGACCAATTTTGCTTGGGGGTTTTCTATAATGTTTTTTTCTTTGCTAAAGGGATGGCTCTCTGGGAACAGGGAGGGGAAGGGATACAAAGGGAATTATAGCTGAGTGATATGTATAGTTTTCTTTCTTTCTTTCTTTCTTTTCAGGGCAATGAGGGTTAAGTGACTTGCCCAGGGTCACACAGCTTGTTAAGTGTCAAGTGTCTGAGGCTGGATTTGAACTCAGGTCCTCCTGAATCCAAGGCCAGTGCTTTATCCACTGCACCATCTAGCTGCCCCCAATAGTTTTAAAGACAAATAAAAACTGTTTTTTAAAAAAATTCATGATGAATCCATGAACTTTTAAAAAAGTTGTAGCCCCTCCCCCATTTTTGACTATTATATCTATGCAACTTAGAATCTTAGGGAGGTGAAGTGATTTGTCCAAAGGCAGGACCTGAACCCAGGTCTTCCTGGCTCCTACATCAATTCTTTTTCCATTATTCCATGTCCAGATAACAGCTAATTAGTACCAGAGGCAGACCTCAAGTCTTTACTCCAAAGCCAGCACATGCTGCTTCTACTCCTTAAATTTCACTTTGTCTATAAGTATCATTTTCCCATGGGGCCAGCCTAGACCATCACAGGTACTGACCCATTGCCCCCAGGATCCTGCTGCCCAATTACCTGGGGTTCCTGGGCCAGTGGGTGTAGTTGCTGGGGGAGGGGAATAGCAGGGCCCACTAGGAAGGAAGGAAGGGTGTTATGGATAGAGCTAGAAAATAGCAAATGTTGAAGGGGTAGAGTCAACATCTTGTCTTAGCCAATCAGAGATGGGGGAAGACAGATTCTTGTATAATAGGGTCTAAATTGGGGGAGGGAACCTAGAGGAATGTAGGTGGAGGTAAGGAGACAGAAGTCTCAAAGATGGAGAGGCCAAATGACCCCACTTGAGAGAGACCCAGCCCCAGGGCCCTGGCCATACCTTTATAGCATTGACACCGCCTTCCAGGCCTGTCCCAGTGCCAAAGGGAATAATGGGGATGCCATGATCATAGCACAGTGCTGCCAGCTGGCTGACTTGCTTCACATTCTGGGGCCAGACAACTGCATCTGGGGGGCTGCATCTGCCAGAGGAGACAAGGCTGGAGGAGGCCAGCAGGTCCCAGTACCTCCCCCCTAATAAAAACCCAACCAAGCCCTCAGACTCCAAGATGGCGGGCAGTAGACAGTGCCCAAAGGGCTGCCTCTGTGCTGAGGTCTAGGAGGGAAAAGAATATTCCTGGAGTGGAAGACCAAAGGGCAACCTTCATCCCTGGCATGCTGAACTTTGTCTCCTAAAGGCCTGGAACAAAGCTCTCCAGGAAAAGGGCTTTAAGAGAGACTTGTCCAACCAGGAAGAGGCAGGAATGGACCCCATTCCTAAAACCTTAGACCCTTCTCTCAAACCCAGAGCAAAGCCAAGCGCCAAAGGGCATATCATCAAAATGGGTAGAAGAATGAACCAGACTCATCAACAAAGAATAAAGGCTTTGGGGATGATTGCATTCCCTCACCTCCACGCTTATTCTACAGACAAACTAGATTCCAGAGAGGACTGACATCCCCAAGGTTACCTGCCTGGTTCAAAGCAGAGGACACCTTCTTAAAGTCAGGTACCAAGAAGAGAGCCCAGGTGCTCTCATTGCCCGCACCAAGCATTCCGCTTGGCCATGTGGCCACTCTGTCTCATCTGTCTTTTTGTTTTAAGAATGAGGGGGCCAGGGGCAGCTAGATGGCACAGTGGATGGAGCACCGGCCATGGAGTCAGGAGTACCTGAGTTCAAATCCGGCCTCAGACACTTAACACTTACTAGCTGTGTGACCCTGGGCAAGTCGCTTAACCCCAATTGCCTCACTTAAAAAAAAAAAAAGAATGAGGGGGCCAGGGGCAGCTAGGTGGTGCAGTGGATAGAGCACAGGCCCTGGAGTCAGGAAGACCTGAGTTCAAATCCGGCCTCAGACACTTGACACTAGCTGTATGACCCTGGGCAAATCACTTAACCCCAATTGCCTCACATACAAAAAAAAAAAAAAAAAAGAATGAGGGGGCCAGATTCAGCAACCACATGTGGCCACCTGCCCAGCCACCTACCTGTGCATAGATTCATCATGACCATGCTGGTCAAGCACCGCAGCAGCTGTGGATACATTGGGCTCCCCCACCACTGCCTTCAGTGCCTTCACAAAATCTTCACCGATCTGCTCCTGTAAGGATCAGAAGGGGGCAGTAAATCAGGGTTCTAGCAGATCTGAGCTTTTAGGGGAAGATCGATCAATCAGCCAATCAGCAAACATTTATTAAGCACCTACTATGTGCTAGGCACTTAGCCAGGGCCAGGGGATAAAAAGATGAAAATGAAATGTCTGCCTTCAAGGAACTTACATGGGGGAGAGGGAAGTTAGAGAAAAGTTTGTAAATTAAAAAGAAAGTATAATTTTAAAAAGAAAAAACTTATTAAAGTACCTAACTTTTTATCTTTAAAAAACTTTCTGGGGGGAAATAAAACTTTCTGGGGGCAGCTAGATGATGCAGTGGATAAAGCACCAACCCTGGATTCAGGAGGACCTGAGTTCAAATATGACCTTAGATACTTGACACTTACTAGCTGTGTGACCCTGGGCAAGTCACTTAACCCTCATTGCCCTGCCGAAAAAACAACAATAAAAAAACCCTCCACACAACAACAACAAAAAACCTTTCTAATGCACAAAATAGCTTCTGTCAGTCTCAAGCAATCAACTTCTATGCTGTTTTGCTTAACTTTTGAGGGGCATTGTCCTGAGAAGGGTTCCATTTTGAATTTGTTGGGGTTCATACCCTATGTTAAAGCTAAGTATGTTTATTTTAAAACTTTTAAAAGGTTCATCCTTATATTTCACACACACACACACACACACACACACACACACACACACACACACACACACTCACACACACTCACAAAGGCTCATCCTTATCTCCCCCCACTGTATCTAGCATAGGCTATTGAAGATAGTAGGTGCCCAATAAAATCTGTTGCTAGAACAGGACACTAGTTTTTTCAGAACTGTTATATAAAATGAGTTGCAGGTGCACTTGAAAAGAGCCACAGCTTAAATCACAGGTTCTGTCTAACAGGCAACAGATTCGGAGACTCCAAGAATGTAGGCTCTAGAATAGATTCATCCATTACCCCATTTTATGAATAGAAAAAAACGGCAGCCCTGAGAGGTCATGGGTCATTCGAGCTGAAAACACCTCATGTGTCAGATGCCGTAACCGGGCCGAGACCAGATGGAATTTGCCCAAAGTCACATAGCCGGTTAAAGACAGTCGGGTGACACCTGGATTTCTAGGCCCCACGTAAACAGGTCAGCAAAGCCTTAAGCCAAAGGAACTCTACTTTCCCGGACACTCCACTGGGCAACTATGCTGCCATGCCAGTGTCACCGGAGCCCCAGGGTGGAAGTGGAAGAGGGGGATTTTAACCCTTTGCAGCTTTCTCTGCCCATTCCAATTCGAGAGGATCCCCGGGTCACCCCCCTCCCCGGGATCAAGAGCAGCTGCTGCTTGAGGGGCTTCGGTGGGGAGCCTGAGAGGCGTCCAGCCTCTCCACCCGTCAGGTCGCAGGATTCCCTGCCAAACTCTGGGTCATTACCCGCTGCCCCTTTGTGCAGTAGCTCCTCCAGCTGGCTAGGATCCGAGTGGCTCCCCGGAGCAGTCCCGCCATAACTATGGAGACGGAGGGCCAGAGAATCTCACTCAGCTCAGCCTGGGGTGCTCGGGGCACGTCCAAGCAGGGACTCCCGGGCCCTGGCTCCGGGCCTGAATCAAAGGGTAACAACCCCTCGCCCCGCCCATCGCTGCTTTTCTATTGGCTGCTGCAGAAGGACGGGCTCTCTTAAGGTAGCCCAGACTGTTAAGGCGGTTTCGGCTTCATTCCAACCCGCAGACTCCGAGCTCCCGACCCCGGGCTGAGGCCGGGCTCAGGGCTACCAAGAATCCTGAATCATGGGCCTGAAATGTGTCCTTTACTACAGACTCTCACCACTGTTTCTGACCAGGGGAGGCTCGTGAATAGTAAGCTCCCTATCCCTGGATGCTTTCAAGAGAAGGCTGAGCCAATTTCTCTAATGAATATCGATGCAAAAATCTTAAAACATCAGCAAAGAAATCGCAGCATTAGATCACAAAAACCATACACTATGACAAGGTGGGATTTATACCAGGAATGCAGAGTTGATTCAATATTAGGAAAACCAGCGGCATAATTGAACATTTCAATAATGAAACCAACAGAAATCATAAGATTATCTTAATAGATGCAGAAAGAGTCTTTGACAAAATACAGCACCCATTCCTCTTAATAATGCCAGAGAGGGGCAGCTAGGTGACGCAGTGGATAAAGCACTGGCCTGAGATTCAGGAGGACCTGGGTTCAAATCCGTCCTCAGACATTAGACACTTGCTAGCTGTGTGACCCTGGGCAAGTCAGTTAACCCTCAATTGCACTGCAAAAAAAAAAAAAAAAACCAAAAATTTAATTTAATTTAAAAAACAAAAAAAACGCCAGAGAGCATAGGAATAAATGGGGCATACATTAAAACAATAAGTAGGGGGCAGCTAGGTGGCGCAGTGGATAAAGCACTAACCCTGGATTCAAATCCGTCCTCAGACACTTGACACTTACTAGCTGTGTGATCCTGGGCAAGTCACTTAACCCTCATTGCCCAGCCCCCCTAAAAGTAATATTTATCTAAAACCATTATTTGTAATGGGGATAAGCTAGAAGCTTTCCCAATACAGAGAGAAGCAAGGATGCCCATTATCACCTCTATATTTAATATTGTACTAGAAATGTTAGCTATATCAATAAGAGAAGAAAAAGAAATTAAAGGAATTAGAATAAGCACTGAGGAAACAAAACTATCACTTTTTGCAGATGATATGAGGTTATACTTAGAACATCCTAAAGAATCAACTAAAAAACTACTTGAAATTAACCACTCTAGCAGTTGCAGGATACAAAATAAACCCACATAAATCACCAGCATTTATTTCTACAGATTACCAACAAAGTCCAGCAGCAACAGAGAAATTCCATTCAAAAAAACTGGAGATAATGTAAAATACTTGGGAGTCGACCTGCCAAGACAAACCCAGGAACTATATGAACACAACTATAAACACTTCTCACACAAATAAAGTCAGATCTAAACAATTGGAAAAACATTAATTGTTCATGGGTAGGCCAAACCAATATAATAAAAATGACAATCCTACCTAAATTAATCTATTTGTTCACTGCCATAGCAAACTATCAAAAATTATTTTATAGATCTAGAAAAAATAATAACAAAATTCACCTGGAAGAACAAAAGCTCAAAGACATCAAGAGAATCAATGGGAAAAAAATGTGAAAGAAGTTGGTCAAGCAGTACCAGATCTCAAACTGTATTACAAAGTAGTAATTATCAAAACAATCTAGTACTGGCTAAGAAATGGAAAGGTGAGGGGCAGCTAGGTGGCACCATGGATAAAGCACTGGCCCTCGATTCAGGAGGACCTGAGTTCAAACCCTGCCTCAGACATTTGAGACTTACTAGCTGTGTGACCCTGAGCAAGTCATTTAACCCTCATTGCCCCACAGAAAAAAGAAAGAAAAGAAAAAGAAAGAGGTGGATCAGTGGGATAGAACAGGTACAAATTAGACTATAGAAAATGACTATAGTAATCTAGTATATGATAAACCCAAAGATCCAAGCTTTTGGAACGAAAGCTCATTATTTGACAAAAACTACTGGAAAAACTGGAAAACAGTATGGCAGAAACTAGGTATAGACCAACATCTCACAATATATACTAAAATAAGATAAAAATGGGTACATGATTTACACATAAAGGGTGATACCATAAGCAAATTAAGAGAGCTTGGAATAGTTCATCTGTCAGATTTATGAAGGGGAAATTTAGGACCAAAGAAGACATAGAGAGAATTACAAAATGTAAAAGAGATAATTTTGATTATAGAAAATTAAAAAGCTTTTGTACAAACAAAACCAATACAACCAAAATTATAAGGAAAGCAGAAAACTAGGAAAGAAATTTTGAAACAAGTATTTCTGATAATGGCCTCATTTCTCAAATATAAAGAAAACTGAGTCAAATTATAAAAATACAAGTCATTCTCCAATTGATAAACAGTCAAAGGATATGAACAATCAGTTTTCAGACAAAGAAATCAAAGCTATCTATAGTCATATAAAAATGCCCTAAATCACTACTGATGAGAGAAATGCAAATTAAAACAACTCTGAGGTACTACCTCACACCTATTGGAGTGACAAATACAACAACAACAACAAAAAGAAAATGTTGGATGTAGGAGGGGATGTGGGAAAACTAGGACACTAGTCCACTGTTGGTGGAGTTGTGAATTGATCCCACCATTATGGAGAGCAATTTGGAACTATGCCCAAAGGGCTAATCAAATTGTGCATACCCTTTGATCCAGCAATACCACTGCTAGGTTTATATCCCAAAGACATCCCCAAAAAGAGAAAAAGATCTATTTGTACACAAATATTTATAGCAGCTCTTTCTGAGATGGCTAAGAATTGGAAATCAAGGGAATGCCCATCAATTGGAGAATGGCAAAACAAGCTATGATTGTAATGGAATATTATTGTGCTATAAGAAATGACAAGCAGGATGGTCTCAGAAAGACCTGGAAAGACTTGTATGAACTGATGTAGAGTGAAGTGAGCAGAACCAAGAGAACATTATGCATGGAGACAGCAATATTATTTGATGAAGAACTGTGAATGACAATTATTATCAGCAATACAATGATCCAAAATAATCCCAAAGGACTAATGATGAAGAATACTATTCACCTCCAAAGAAAGAACTGATATTGATTGAACACAAACTGAAGCATGCTATTTTCACTTTCTTTCATTTTTTAATTTATCTTCTTATACAAAATGACTAATATGGAAATTATTTACATAATTGCATATATATAACCTACATCTGATTGCTTACTGCCTTAGAAAGGGGGAAGGGAGGAAGGAGGGACAGAGGAAGGGAAGGATAGGGTTTGGAACTGACAACTTTAAATAAAAATGTTTTTTAAATAAATAAATAAATAATGGCTATTCTTGGCTTTTAAAAAAAAGAGAGAGAAGGCTGAACCACAAATTTGGTTTCAACACATTGGCCAGACCTCACCATACTCACAATCAACTCCCCCACCAAGTACAATCTCCTTCCTCCCCAAAAGTTAAGGAAAACAGCATTGAAGAGTCGATTGCTTGAGACTAATAGAAGGCTATTGATCAACAAGCATCTTATTAAGCACCTACTATCTTCCAGGCACTGGAGACATAAAGACCTAATTGGTCTTCCTGCCTCATCTCTTCCCATTCTAATCCATTCAGCTGCCAAAGAATTCTTCCTAAAGAAGACCATGTCACCCACATACCTCAGTAAACTCCAGTAGCTCCCTCTTACCTCAAGGATCAAAGATAAAATCCTCTGTTTGGCTTTTAAAGCCTTTCACAACCTGAAATCCTCCTACTTTTCCAATCTTCTTACACTTTACTCCTCACCACTCATCTAAAAAAATTTTTTTCACCTCCACTCATTGTGTGATCCAGCAATCTAAACCTTCTTGTCATTTCTCCAGTTGGACACTCCATCTCCCAACTTCACACCTTTGCCTTAGTTTTGCCAAGGCACACCTGGAGGGCTCTCCCTCTCACTTCTATCTCTTAGAATCCCTCCATTAAAGAGGCCATCTTCTGCTCCAGGTGCTGCCAACAGCTAGTGCTGCCTCCTATCAAATAACTTTGTATTTCCTTGGTATGTATCTTGCATATACTGTCCCTAAATATTGGCACATTTTCTCCCCCATTAGAACAGAAATGATAACAGCTGGCATTTACATAGGGCTTTAAGGTTTGGGAGGGCAGAATCTGTTTTACTTTGTATATGCAGCATTTAGCATGGTGTTTGGCACAGAGTAAGCTGCCTGTAAGTAAATCCTTGTGGTCTGATTCATTGATTGATTGAATCACTCACCGACCAACCAGGACAGCTTAACTAAGTGGATCAGCTCTCAGTGTTCTGCAAACCTTAAAAGACTGTATAAATGGTGAATTTCTTTTTTTATTAGAGTCTTTTCTCACCATGTGTGTATATGCAGCATCAATGCCCAGAGGAGCAAGAGACCTTTGGGACCCCAGCTAAGTGGTATTTGAGACAAGGATTCATCTGGCAGAAATGCTGCCTTTGAACATGAACTCAGTGGGACCAATGCTCTGAAGGAATTAAGCTAGGGGAGGGCAGCTAGGTGGTGCAGTGGATAGAGCACAGGCCCTGGATTCAGGAGGACTTGAGTTCAAATCCGGCCTCAGACACTTGACACTTACTAGCTTTGTGACCCTGGGCAAGTTACTTAACCCTCATTGCTCCGCAGAAAAAAAGGGAGGGCGGGAATTAAGCTCAATTATGAACAAGAAATTAGGGTGGTGTGCCCTAAGGGGTGGGGGAAAATGTATGTTTGTTCTTGCCATATCTTTGAAGTGAATTTTCCCTTGTAAAAGCTAGTTTATGTTAAGTGATTAAAAGGCCTGAGGGCTCTAGTCTCTGCTCCCTAACATGGAGGGGGATGCAGCTAGTGGGGTCTTAAGCCAATGGCAGTAGAGAAGAGAGAACCCACCCCCAACCCTTGTGTGCCTGCCTAGAACCTTGATGGGCAGATGGGGGTAGGAGGGAGCCAGAGCAAACAAGCTACAAATCTGCCCCAAGATCTCAACCTTGGAAGGGAATTCTGAGGTCATGTTATGTACCCTCTACCTGAAGAAGAATACCCTCTACAGCATCCCTGACTACAAGTCATCTAGACTGTCCTTGAAGAACCCCATTAAAGGGGAATCTAGTACCTCCTGAGGCTGTCCCTTTCACTTTGGGGCAGACAGCTCCAATGGTTGGGAAGTGTTTCCTGAAGACTTCACCTAAATCTGACTCTTGGCTGCTTTGACCCATTGTTCTCAGCTCCTCCCTCTTCCATATCCCACCTGGGGTTAGCATCAGAGATAGAACTTGAACCCAAATCCTCAGTCTCTAGAGACAATGTTCTTTCCACTCTCCCATGAAGCCTCTGGTCACATGGATACAAAGTTTCAGATCAGGGACATCCAGATGGCCCTTCAAATAGTGGAAGACAGCTCTTGTGCCCTACTCTCCTTGTCATCTTTTTCTTTTTGATTTTGTTTGGCAGGGCAATGAGGGTTAAATGACTTGCCCAGGGTCACACAGCTCGTAAGTGTCAAGTGTCTGAGGTCGGATTTGAACTCAGGTCCTCCTCAATTCAAGGCCAGTGCTTTATCCACTGCACCACCTAGCCACCCAGTCTCCTTGTCTTCTTTAAGCTAAATAGCTCTAGTTCCACCTTTCGATCAGCACACGACAGGGTTCCTAGTCCTTTCTACACCTTCCAGCTTGTGTCAATGTCCTTCCTAGAACATGGTGCCCTGACAAGTTGTTGTTGTTTTTTTTTTAATTAGGCTTTTTCTTTTTTTGGGGGGGTGGGGGAGGGTGAGGCAACTGGGGTTAAGTGACTTGCCCAGGGTCACACAGCTCGTAAGTGTCAAGCGTCTGAGGCCGGATTTGAACTCGGGTACTCCTGATTCTAGGGCCAGTGCTCTATCCACTGCACCACCTAGCTGCCCCCCTTGACAAGTTGTTAAGGGAAAGGAATAGGTATGTGGAGAGGATTTCTGTTGGAAAAGGTGGTGAGACGAATGTCCAGCAGGAGTAAACTGAAGTCAGGCACTGGGAGAAAATCAGTTGGATGGTATCAGCTCTTCCTAAAAGAGGTGCACTCACTGTGCCTCAACTTCAAGGCCTAGAGGTCACCTTTGGCCAGGTAGGGCAGGCAGGAACCGGTCCTCTCCCTCTTCTCAAACCTCAGCAACATCATTAGAAATGGAACTAATTCCCAGAAACCCTTGCCAGGGGTCTGCCCTCCCGAGAACGTGTCTGGCCTTCTGAGCACAGTCGTTCTCCGCCTGTGTCTCTACTGCAAGCAAAGAGAACACGTGAACCCAGAATGATCTTGCATAGATGCATTTATTGGAGGTAGGGGAAGGGAAGAGCTGCAAGGAGAGGCATCTTTTCTTAAACAGCTCAGTTGCTGGACAGGGTTTCCTCGATCCAGGGGAGGAGTTCGGTGACCCGGGAGTACACAGCAGGGCTGCTGGTGGAACAGGTGCCACTTCCCCAGGAGACAATGCCAACCAGGGTCCAGGCACCATTATTCAGGCAGACCAGGGGGCCACCAGAGTCACCCTAGGGAGGAGAGACAAGAGAGCTTGAGAGGGTCTATCGGCACCCCCAAAACAGGGCCTGGGTGGCAGAGGGCATTAACTTTAGACTCTGAAGATGCAAATTTGAGTCTCAGTGCTAATACTTTGTAGTTACACGACCAGGGGCTTCATAGGAGAGTAAAAATACCATCAATAGTGGTTGTTGTTTTTTTCTTTTTCCCCCCTTGGGGCAGTGAGGGTTAAGTGACTTGCCCAGGGTCACACAGCTACTAAGTGTCAAGTGTCAGAGGCCGGATTTGAACTCAGGTCCTCCTGAATTCAGGGCCGGTGCTTTATTCACTGCGCCACCTAGCTGCCCCTAAATACCATCAATGTTGATAATACCTCTCCTCTCACCTGCCTTGTAAGCTTGTTGCAAATTGGAAGATGCTATAGAAATAAATGGAAATTAAGAACCGAAAGTTCAGTGACTTAGTCCAGGGACTGGCACCATGGCTAGATCCTCTCATGAGCCTGCAGAGGCTTGGTTGGAGACTTTTCAAATGCACAAGGGGAGGAAAATAGAGAAAGAATAAAGATTCCATTTTTCTAAGCACTTTTGACTTTTCAAAATGTTTTCACGTCTGTGATCTCATTTTTTCTTTGCAACAGCCCAAAGAGAGAGGTAGAAAGAGTAGGGGTATTAGTTCCCATTTGAGAGACGAGAAAACTGAGGCAGAGGGAAGTCTGTGATGATGATTATATCTGTCCAAAAGTAGACTAGGCAGGGAGTTTCTCTTTCCTGGTGGTTTTAACAGAAGGATGGATGACCACTTGTGTCAGGCAGTTTATAGGGAGATTAAGCATGTATTGGACTAAATATCTTCTGTCATCCCTTCTGAGAAGTGAGGTGGATGTCATGGGGCCAGGGGTGGGAGGGAATTACTAGATTGAGATTGGCTCTGCTACTTTCTATCAGAATGCCAAATCACTTTGATTTTCTCGGCCTCAGTTTCCCTTGTCTGTAATGTAGATAATGAATGATAAGACCCCTTCAGGGCAACACATCTTTTGTGATTCTAAAAAGGGAGAGAGAGGAAGGAAAACAGAGAGGAGAAAAATGGGGGAGGGAGAGAAGGGGAGAGTAAAGGAAAGCCCGAGAGGCAAGTACCATGCAGGAAGAAACACCACTGGCTCCGGCACAGATCATAGTGTCTTTGATTTTGCTCCCCCAGAATTCCTTGCACTCAGCATTGGAGATCAGGGGCAGAGCTGCCTGTTGGAGCTTGTCTGGGACGTTGAGAGCTGCAGAGACAAAAGACAAGGAAGCAGGTTAGACGTGTCTGGTGAAGTGAATGGGATGAGGGGGGCGGGTAGGGGACAGAGTCAGGAAGAACTGTTTCTGATAGTCTGGACTGAAGAACATGCCAGATTCCGTTCCAAGCTGGTTATTTGGTTAAAGCTTATAATACATAGCCTTCTTAAACTGTAAACAATTTCATGTTTATAGTTTTTACAATTCTATTCTTATTTTGTTGAGATCGTATTATAATCAAATCCATTTTTGAGAGCTAACCACTCAGTTTGCTTCTGATGTTTTGTGTGAATTGCAAGTGATCCAGAAGCCCTTGCCAATTGAGCAAACTTTACCACTAAGCAAATGGAGTTGAGAGAAGGCAGGAAGGTAGTCAGTTGCAGGGAGGATCCCTTAAACATCCTCACCTAGGGGCTACCCAGCAAAAAGAGCTTTTCATACTGAGCTGGATGTCTCAGAGCCATGTTCCAACTCTGGAAGGACTTGGACTCTGAATTAAAAATTCAGGGTGAAAGTAAAGTCTAAAAAATGACAACATTTTGAGAAAGCAGAGAGAAAAGTGACTTTTCTCAGACAAAATTAAATCCATGTGCCTTATAGTCTGAGATACATGAATTAGAATAAGGGGTCTTAACTGCAAACTAACAACAACAAATGCTATCGAAGGCAGGCAAAGCATCTAATGCTGAGCAAGCCAGTGTCATGCTCACCGGTGTGCTTGGTCTTGCCCCAGCCAGTAGTAACACAGGTGGTGCCTGCAGGGAAATCATCAGTGGCACTGGGGAGGCAGACGGAGGACACAGTCTCTTGGAAGGTCGCAGGGGTAGCCAGCTTCAACAGGGCGATGTCATTGCTAACGGTGAGCATGTTAAACTTTTTGTTCTTGAAAACCTGAAAGGAAGGCCAGGGACAAGGGCGTGAGACCCTGGTTTGAATCTTGGATATTGGCTCCCCTGCGCCCAAACTTTCATTGATTGCTATTACTTAAAGGCTTCCAGTGACGGGGGACTCACTACCTCACAAGACACCCCACTCTGTTAGGAAGTTTTTCCCTTTTTGTTTTTCAGTCATTTCAGTCATGTCCAACTCTCCATGACCCCATTTGGGATTTTCTTGGCCAAGATACTAGAGTACTTGGCCGTTTCCTTCTCCAGTTCATTTGACAGATGAGGAAACTGAGGCAAACAGGGTGAAGTGACTTGCTCAGGGTCACACAGCCAGCATGAGTCTGAAGACTGGATTTGAACTCAGGAAGAAGAGTCTTTAAACTACATGACACAGTAGATAATGGGCTAGACTAAGAGTCAAGAATACCTGAATTCAAATTCTGCCTCAGATACTTTTTAGCTGGGTAACCCTGGTCAAATCACACAACCTCTGTCTGCCTCAGTTTCCTGATCCATAAAATAGGAATGATAAATACACTAACTTCCCAAAGTGGTTGTGAGAACAAAATGAGATAATATTTGTCAAGTGCTTTGCAAGTCTTAACTCACCATAAAATGCTAATCAGAATTTTTTTTTATTTCTCAGTTCCCTCCACTGTCAATTTCTTCCCTCTGAGACTGCCTCCAATTTACCATGTACATAGTTATTCTTCCCCATTTGAGTGTCAGTTCCTTGAGGGCAGGGACTCTGGGTTTTCTTGTTTGTTTGCTTGTTTGTTTTTGGCTGGGTAATGAGGGTTAAGTGACTTGCCCAGGGTCACACAGCTAGTGTCAAGCATCTGAGGTGAGATTTGAACTCAGGCCCTCCTGAATCAAGGGCTGGCTAAAGTGCCACCTAGCTGCCCCCCCCCCTTTTTTTACTTTTTATGGTTTTCCCTGCACTTAGCACGATGCTTGGCATATAGTAAGCACTTAATAAATGATTGTCGGCCAACTATCCATGAAACCCTTTTTAAATGCTAAATATTAACAACAGAAGAAGTCATAGCTTAGATTCTATTAGTTACCAGCTCCCCACCCCAGCTGACCCTCTCTATTGACTCAGTGCCTGACAACTAGTAAGAGTTCATTAAATGCTTTACTTCTCCTGTGCCCATACTCTTAGCCTATGCAAGGAGGCCATGGCCTCCAAATTCCCAGCAGAACACCCCTCCCGTGCCCCTCCTCTGGGCCCAGGCTATACCTGGGCTATGTTCAGAACTTGGACATTATCATCATTAGATTTCAGGTTAAACTGTCCAGCAACCACCTTGTCAGTTGTCCTAAAACAGAGGGAAGAGCACACGTGTCAAAGGCCCAGCAGGCCCTGCTGTGGGTTGCACAAATGCTCATCTACTATCACAGAAACCCCTTTATCCAACCCAGCTCACCACCACCCAGTTTTCCAGAACAGGAAAAGAGAAACCTTGGAGTGGGTTTCCCATGACCTACCTGACACCGCAGTGAGCAGCTGTAACCACCCAGTTCTCACTGATGAGGGAGCCCCCACAGAAGTGGGATCCTCCTCTCTGGACGGGGAGAGAACAGATGGGAATCATAAGCACCCTGAAAATCTCAACAGCTCAGGGACCTCCTCTGGGGACAGAGGGGGACAGGATCTCAGGGGCTGAGGAGAGCCCTAGTCTGGGGTCAGGAAAATGGGTCTTTTTTATCCTTTCGGGGGACTGGGAAGAGGAGGGATCCCAGACAAGACCACCTGGGTCTCCTGATAAGCTGGGCAGCAACTAGGGCTAACATTTCCTTCTTGCCTGGTAGGGCAGAAGTTGCTATTGGACACAGAGGCTGACATTTATGGGGCTGAAGGAGAGGTGTTGCCAACTAAACAGGAGACTTCTTGGGGCACCAGGACAGCTTCTCAATCACTCTCTTCTTCCTCAGTGGGCATCTTGCCCTCCACCTCCTTCCCCCCCCCGATCTTGTAGGGAGAGGGATGTGGGAGGGGGGGTGGAAGAAGGAAAAGGAGCGGGGTAACAGCTCTGCCCCCCATGAAACAGGGTCTAGGTGCTCACCTGCAGAGACACTTGCCAAGGCCAGGAACCGGGAACTGCATCTTCGCCATTGACAATTCTGGCCAGACCACTGAGGGCTGGCTCTATGGCTGGGACACCACAGCCTAGAGGTATGGAGAAAATGAAGGTACTTAGGGTCCCCAGCCTTTCAATAGCTGGGTGGGCTCCCACCATTCCCGCCCCCCCCCAGTCTTTCAGGCCTGACGAAGCCTTAGCTGCTGCTGGAGACACCTGGTCTGGAATCCCCTACCCCCAATAGCTTCTTATTCCCCAAGAATAATCAGCTTTGGGTTGAATGCAGATCACCTGCTGGAAATAGCAGGAAGGGGGAAGGTGAACTGAAGGCAAACACCTGGTCCAGGGAGCCAGGCCAAGACCCTTGGGCCTCAGGGTGCCTTGGGATCTGAGGAGGGCTAAGGATCTGTCTCAGCCAAGACTCAAAAACCTCAAGGCGAAAGAGAACCCAGTACTGGGCTCAACCTGAGGATTCTTTTTTTTTTTTTTAATTTTTGCAGGGCAATGAGGGTTAAGTGACTTGCCCAGGGTCACACAGCTAGTTAAGTGTCAAGTGTCTGAGGCTGAATTTGAACTTGGGTCCTCCTGAATCCAAGGCCAGTGCTTTATCCACTGCACCACCTGGCCACCCCCACCTGGAGGATTCTTAATGAAACCCCTGGATCTGGGATATGAGGATCCTCCTTAACCCTATCCCATTTCTGGCAGATAATGGAAAGGAAGAAAAGGAAGAGAGGCCTGGAGATGGCCTTTGGGAGCAGCTGAAGAGGGAACCCCTAAACCCAGGTATCCCCTCGGTTCCCATCAGCCTCTCCTGAGCAAGGCTTTCCCAGGGCTACTCAGTAACCAGTGGGCTACCCTAGCTAGAGTCTGGGGATGGCAAAGGTGCTCTCTGTGCCTCGATATCCTCCCTGGGCTTCTGGCCACAGCTCCCTCCCCACCCAGGAAATGTAAAAGGAGCCAGTGGTCCCCACCCAGGTTCCCTGCCAGAACTGAAATTTGAAAGTTGCTCCCTGGTCTCCAAGGCTGCCCAATCCCCTCCTCCCCCCAACCCCCATGGGAGTGTCTCCCTCAGGCCTGCTGTCCTGTACCCAGATCCAAAATAACTTCCTCCTCCAAACTTCCCCTACCAACACAGCTGCTTTCAACTCCATGTTAGGATTCATTTATATCAAGATCTGAGCAGCTGAGAGTCTTCAAACCTCCCCCCACACACCCAGGGGCATTTTCATTTTAAAAGAGAAGCCTCCAAATTAATTTTTTTGTTGTTGCTTTTGGGGGGGAGGCAATGAGGGTTAAGTGACTTGCCCAGGGTCACACAGCTACTAAGTGTCAAGTGTCTGAGGCCGGATTTGAACTGAGGTCCTCCTGAATCCAGGGCTGGTGCTTTATCTACTGTACCACCTAGCTGCCCCCTAAATTAATTTTTTAATCTGAGGAATTCCAGAAAGTAGTGGGGGGGGAAATGAAAGCAGGGGCTTCACAACTTCTCAAGTGAGTCCTGTGCCCAGACATCTCGGGCTGGAAGGGACTCCAGAGGCCAACAAGGCCAGCCTCCTTTCCTCCTCCCACGTTACAGAGGAGAAAACTGAGGCCCACAATGGTTAAGCCACTTGCTCAAGGACACACAGGTAGGAAGTGTCAGGGGCAGGATCTACCTCCAGGCTCTTCCCTTCAGTCAAAGGTCACTGTGTAGCCCCATGGGGTTGAGAATGCCCACTTGCCCTCTGGGGATGGGTCCTGGGAGAGGGTCAGGGAACAGGACTCACCTGAGGCTGCAGCCACAAAGGCCAGGCAGGAGAGGAGCTGAAGGAATGCCATGGTGCTGCAGTGAGACAACCAGCCCAGTGTTTCCCTCCTTATATTCCTGCCTCTGCTTACCCTGGGGCACTGAGCCAGTAACCTTGGCCCTCAGCAGAGGCCAGAGATGTACCTTTCTCCCCCCACCTCCAAGAGACCTTGGGGTGATAAGCCGGTGAGCCAGCTGCTCTTTCTCTCCAGGAGTCCTTCCCCAAGGGTCCAGCCCTATCTCCCCCAACACATACACACACACCCCTCCAGCCCAGGCTCTGGGAACACTGCAGCTGCCTCCCCTGCCCTAACTTAGCCTGGAGCACTTCTGCACTGTGAGGCCTCACCTGCCTCCTCTTCCTTCCCAGCTAATTTTGCTCCAGAAATTGAGTTTTCCTAGTATGGGTCCAAGAGATCAGGGCCCCTACAGACTCAAAATCTGAGAGCTGAGAACAGCAGAGGTCTTTGAATCCATCCCACTGGTCTTCCATGAAGACTTTCCTTCCTCAAAAGCTGTGCGATATGATTGTAGTGGAATGGTCTTGTGCTACAGGACATGACAAACAGGATGATCCCCGAAAAACCTGGAAAGACTAATGAACATCGATGTATAGTGAAGTGAGCAGAGCTGGGAGGACATTGTGCATAGTGACAGAAGTATTGTTCAATGAGCAATTGTGAATGACTTAACTACTCTCAGCAGTGCAATGATCCAAGACAATCCCAAGAACTAATGAGGAAGCTTACTATGCACTCCTATAGAAAGAACTGATAAAAAGAACACTGTGGATTGTATATATTTTAACCTGATTGCGATCTTGTGGAAGGGGGAGGAAAGGGAGGGAGGGAGGGAGAAAAATTTGAAACTCTAACTCTTATGAAAATGAATGTTGAAAACTACCCTTGCATGTAACTGGAAAACAAAATAAATGTTTGTTGCTGAAAAAAAAAAAAGACTTTCCTTCCTCACCTGCCCTGAAGTGTCTAGGGTTATAAATCTTATCCTTCTGGCCATGAATTTCAAAATGGTGCCCTCTGCTTCCCTGCCTTTTCTTTCCTTTGTCCCAGGTGACTCATTAATCCATTTAAAAAAATATTTGCTGAGAGCTTACTAACTGAAAAGCACTGAAGGAGAGAAGCCCAAGACAGTCTAGTAAAGGAAGGTTCAATTCAGCAAGCATACCATACAGATGACTCTGGATTCTTGAAGGGGTTTAAAATTGCCAGCAGGGCTTAAAATTGAGGGGATGGGGGGGGGGAGAAGGAGGGAAAGGGAGAGAAAATAAATGCTAATTGAACAAAATTATTTAAAAAAAATATGGCTTTTAGATTTAAGCATGCCCTGTCAAGCTGTAAAACTGTTGAAAATAGGTCCAGGGGGCAGCTAGGTGGCACAGTGGATAGAGCATCGGCCCTGGATTCAGGAGGACCTGAGTTCAAATCCCACCTGAGACACTTGACACTTACTAGCTGTGTGACCCTGGGCAAGTCACTTAACCCCAATTGCCTCATCAAAAAACAAAACAAACCAAAAAATGAAATAAAAAAGAAAATAGGTCCAGGGATGGATGAGGAACTCTAAGAACTTAATAAATGCTGGTTGACTGACTGACTAAATATCTGTCATCTGAGGATTAGCCTGGCAAAGTTGGGACTTGTCAGAAAGATGGCTCCCATGTAACAAATAGTATTTCCTTTTTTGTGTGTGTGGGGTTTGTTTTTTTTTTTTTTAGTGAGGCAATTGGGGTTAAGTGACTTGCCCAGGGTCACACAGCTAGTAAGTGTTAAGTGTCTGAGGCCGGATTTGAACTCAGGTCCTCCTGACTCCAGGGCCGGTGCTCTATCCACTGCGCCATCTAGCTGCCCCAACAAATAGTATTTCAATGAAATGTTTTATTAAAAACTTAATATTGCACATTAAAACAACCAACTTCACTTGCTTGGTAACTGCTCATATTTAAATTAGTGAGTTAAGCCCATAAAAGACTCTATCATTACCATCCTTCTAAGTATGCATCGAGAGTCTCTTTGTGTTCATTCTCATTCACTTTTCCTCTTCTGGGCTTCATAATTAGTGAATGGTCCTTCTGGCTCCGCTTTTTTCTTCACTTTGCGTTATCTTATGAGTCTTGGCCAATTTCTTTGTATCCTTTCTCTGAGTCAGTCTTAATTTTAAGTATCCCATGACATTCTATTCAGTGTGGAGTGTGCTGTAGGGATAGAGAGCCAGGTTCAAATTTATCCCTGCCATCCTGACTATGTTGAACTGAGGAAGTCACAACTTCTCAATGCCCCAGGCAGCTCTTTAAGACTACACTTGCACAATAGTTAGGGGGCCACTAGGAGGTGCAGTAGATAGAATACTGGCCCTGGAGTCAAGAGAATCTGAATTCAAATGCGGCCTCAGAAACTTGACACTTACTAGCTATGTGACCCTGGGCAAGTCACTTATCCCCAATTGCCTTAAACATCCAGGGCCATCTCCAGACATCCTGATCTATATCTTGCCACTGGACCCAGACGGCTCTGGAGGAGAGAGTGAGGTTGATGACCTTGCACAGCCCCCCCTCACTGAAATCCAATTCAGTGCAAGTCGTGACATCACCCTGATGTCATAGTCCTCTTTGAGAATGAAGGAGGGGCAGCTAGGTGGCACAGTGAATAAAGCATCGGTCTTGGAGTCAGGAGGACTTGAGTTCAAATCCAGCCTCAGACACTTAACACTTACTAGCTGTGTGACCCTGGGCAAGTCACTTAACCCCAATTGCCTCACTTTAAAAAAAGAGAGAGAGAGAGAGAGAGAGAGAATGAAGGAGAGGGGCAGCTAGGTGGTGCAGTGGATAGAGCACCAGCCCTGGAGTCAGGAGTACCTGAGTTCAAATCTGGCCTCAGACATTTGACACTTACTAGCTGTGTGACCCTGGGCAAGTCACTTAACCCCAATTGTCTCACCAAAAAAAAAAAAGAAAGAAAGAAAGAAAGAAAAAGAGAATGAAGGAGAAACAATAGCAGCACAACAGGTAGCAATCTGTGTCAGTAGAGGGCATTTCCTCACCAGTGTTTCTATATCAATGAGGTAGTTGGGCAGTGCGATGGATAAGAGCCCTAGACTTGGAATCAGGAAGACCAGAATTCAAATCAAGCCTCAGACACCATATGCATGACCCTGGGCAAGTCATTTAACCTCTGTCTGCCAGACTCCTCAAATATAAAATGGAGATGCTAATAATGGCACCTGTGTGCCAGGGTTGTAAGGATCAAAAGAGATATTTGCCAAGTGCTTTGCAAACCTTGAATGATAGCTATAACTATTGGACATTTAAATTGTCTCCATTTTTTCTTGCAATTGTATAAACTGTTGCTATGAAAATCTTTTAACAGATTGTTCTTTTTTGAAAAAAAAAATCATGCCTTCAAGGATTATTCCCGGAAATAGAATTCCTGGGTCAGTGTGCACAATAATTCGTGTCACTTTTACTACATACTAGCAGAACACACTCCAAAGATTTTCTGTGCTTGCAGTTCTGCCATCCATGATTTTGTTGCTTTTTGTTATTTTTGTCAATATAGCATCTATGGAGTGGTATGCCAAAACTGTCTTCATTTGCATCACTTTCATCATTAGATCAAGCGTTTTTTTCAAGTAATTACTAACAATTTGTAACTCTCCTCTCAAAAACTGTCTGTTCATCAACAAGAAATCAAAAGGAAATGTTGAATGTCATGTAACTATCACAGAGTTTGATCCAAGAGAAAAGCAAGAAGGTACCTCCCTTTCTTCTCTGTGGAGGTTAGAGATTGGAGATCAGGGTGCCCTTGGTTTTGCTAAATGTCTCGTCTTGGGTTTTTGTCCTCTTTCTTTTCTCTTCTTTGTCATAAGGTATGGCTTTCTGAGTGGAGGAAGAGTGAGCACATCCTTGAAGATGGAGAGGCTATAAAAAACAAAGGTGTCAAGAAAACATCTTAAAAGAAAGAAAATTGTTCATTTCCTTCATGCATTCATTAACTATTTCTACAGATGAAGAAACTGAGATCTATCGAGGTTGAGTAACTTGTCCAAGGTCGCACGGGGGGGGGGAATTAATAGCCGAAAAAGGGGGAAGCTAGGTGGCACAATGGATAAAACACCGGCCCTGGATTCAGGAGGACCTGAGTTCAAATCCGGCTTTGGACACTTAACACTTACTAGCTGTGTGACCCTGGGCAAGTCACTTAACCCTCATTGCCCGCCCCCCCCCAAAAAATTAATAGCAAGGTCACACAGGAAATAAACACCAGAAGGGAGATTTTAACCCAGTTCTTCTGATTCTAGGCAGGAGTTCTTTATCTCAAGACTTCCTCCTCCCTTGCTCCTCTTATAATTTGATAACTGAATTCCAAGTTTTCTTTGTAATCCTTCGTATTATTTTATTTTATGAATTTATAAACACGGTTCTGAGAAGGGATCCCCAGGTTTCACCACACAAAAAGGTGAATAACCTGATATGGAACTAGTGCTCTTTCCATTGTGCCATCTCTCCAAAGCTCAACACCAGGGTGCATGCTGGTAACTCATCTGTAACTTAAGAGTCTTAAAGAATTGCCAGTGCATTGAGAGGTTAAGTGACTTGGTCACACAGCTAGGTCAAATCAAAGATAGGATTTGAACTCAGGTCTTCCCAACACCAAGGATAGCCCTCTGTCGGCTATACCACACTGAAATTTATACCCTGAAAAATAAAAAGTACCCAATAATTCAAGAGAATCTTATCAGTTATCCACAAAATCCTACTTCCATGCCTTATTTCTGTGTTGGCATGACCTTCGGTTCTCAAAGCAGAAGATATCTTCAGATAGGTGTTCCCAAGATGGGAAGATTTCAGGTTATTATCCCAGCAGCTGTCTGAAAATGCTGTCCAAAGACTAGCCTAGCAAAGGAACGAGAAGCTCATCACCAGTAGGTTAGCCACCAGGTGATGAATTTGTTGGCCAGGACAACCCATGGAAAAAGAAAAATATGGCACGGCTCTCAGTCCTATGTGGTTCCCTTCTGTATCTTCATCACAGTGAAGAGAAGGGGTTGTGCACAAAAGAGTATTGCAGAAGACAAAGAAGGGAAACCCTCCAAAGAACTTAACTCCAAACACAGTCTTGAAAAGCATGGTCTGCTTCAAAACCAATTCCAGCTTGTGGATAGGATCTTGTAACTCTGTCAACAAAGCATCTAACAAATGCTCTAGGCTACTGATGAGGTATAAAACTTCCAAGCCACCCAGGTTGCCATCACTAAATACCTCAAAGGGGTTGTTTAGATTTGCAGAAGCCAATATGTTTGCCCAAGGTTCATTGCTCTAGGGTTGCGTGATTTCTCGGTAGGGTTGCACAATTTCTCGGTGTTTTATTCTGTCCCCAATTTGGATTTTCAAGGAAAGTTGCTACTTATAGGGTTGGTAATTTTAGAAATGGCTTTGGACTCAGTCTTGGGTTTTCCCTAACAAGGGAAGGAAGTAAAAACAGTACCCAATATACAACATAAATTAGATATGGAACATGCAGTTTGTTTCCACACAGAAAAGGGAATACTAAGCAATAAAGAATCATAGAATGAATGAGATATATAAATTTTCAAATGTAGTCACTGTGGGAATTTGTTTTCATTAACTATCCATATTGTTACAAGGATTTTGTTTTTCACTCTTTTCTCTTTCGTGTGTGTGGGTGGGTGGGGAGGAGGTAGTGAGAGGGAGAGAAAAATAGCAAAAAGGAGACCATATGCAAATAGCCAGGTGTAAATAGCTCCAGTAATCTGAGAAGAGAAAAGAAGGCGCTGACAGCTGGAGGGACAGGGAAAGGCTTCTTATAGGAGATGTCATTTGATCTGAGTCTTCTAAGCCAAAAAAAAAAAAAAGAATGAAAAAAGGGGCAGCTAGGTGGCGCAGTGGATAAAGCACCAACCCTGGATTCAGAAGGACCTGAGTTCAAATCCAGATTCAGACACTTGACACGTACTAGCTGTGTGACCCTGGGCAAGTCACTTAACCCTCACTGCCCTGCAAAAAAAAAAAAAAAAAAAAAAAAAAAGAATGAGTCTTCCAAGCAGCCAGACATTTGAAGACTCCAGACTATAAAATGAGAAGACTGGACTAAATTACCTCAGAGTTCCTTTCCATCTCTAAAGCTTCCATCCTATGGTCTCATGACTCTGATTTCCCACATCATCCTCCTCACCCCCTTCCTGCCAGGCTGGACCACTACTGACTGGGGTAGGGGAAGACGGAGAGGAATCCCAGGTAATTGACAGAGTACAGCTGCAGAGCAGAAAGGCTCGGCTGCCATCTAGAGGCCACATCTTGTCATTGTGTTTCAGGTTGCAGAAAAGCCCTGAGCATTGAGTCAGAGAATGAGAGGAGAGCTCCTTCCCCCTGTCCGATTTAACTTCAAAAAGCATTGTGGGGGGCAGCTAGGTGGCACAGTGGATAAAGCACCGGCCCTGGATAAAGCACCGGCCCTGGATTCAGGAGAACCTGAGTTCAAATCCGACCTCAGACACTGGACATTTACTAGCTGTGTGACCCTGGGCAAGTCACTTAACCTTCACTGGACCTGAGTTCAAATCCAACCTCAGACACTAGACACTTACTAGCTGTATGACCCTGGGCAAGTCACTTAACCCTCACTGCCCCACAAAAAAAGGGGGGAAAGCGTTGTAAGGTGTGTTTTTTTTAAACAGTTGGTCATTGGTTTCAGGGAGAAGTTTGTAGACATTCAAAAACTTTACCATTTCCCAAAGATAGTATAGCCCACTCTTCTCCCCTTGTTTGATTTTTAGTGGGGGCAGCTGGGTGGTGCAGTGAATAGAACACTGGCCCTGGAGTCAGGAGGACCTGAGTTCAAATCTCACCTCAGACACTTACTAGCTGAATGACCCTGGGCAAGTCACTTAACCCCGATTGCCTCAAACATCTGGGGCCATCTCCAATTGTCCTGATGTATATCGTGGCACTGGAGGATAGAGTGAGGCTGGTAACTTTGCACAGCCCTCCCTCACTTAAATTGAATTCAATGCAAGTCATGACATCTGTCATGGTCCTCTTTGAGAATGAAGGACAACAATGGCAAGTCTATTAAACAATATATGGTTTGGGACAAACTCTGAGTACCATAGGAGTCCAGGAAAGGAGGAACTCAAGGAAGGCTAGAGTAGTCCAGGCTGATATCATGGAATAGTCAGTGGTGATTTCATGGAGTAGTCAGGGATGATGTCATGGAGTAGGAGAGATCTGAGCTGGGGCTTGAAGGATGGGGAAGAAAAGCAGAAGTCACAGGAGAGGGAGAAGGAGAAAGGAAGGAGAAAAATAACTGAACAAAGCTAAATATCCATTCTGAATAGGTTCATCTTGGTGAATTTCCTGAAGAAGGAAGGAAAATTGCCCCTTCTGGTTCTCCTTGTTTGGAAAAAAGGGAGAGAGACAAGCTAAGGGAGTAAAAAGGAAACGAAAGACCCTGGGTAAAAGATTTCTAAGGATCTGGGAAAAGCCTAGAATTGGGTAAATGGAGGCAGAGCCAGACTGAGTAAGTAGACCAGTAAGGACCAGCTCCAAAACTGAGTTTGATTTATTCTGTGCATTGGCATTACTGGAAGAGTCTGCTCCAAGTGATTGTAGAAAAATCTCTGTGTGTGTGTGTGTGTGTGTGTGTGTATGCTGTGGTTCTTGCCCTATTACAAAAAGGTTTACAGCTCTGGGTTCAGGAATGGACTGGTTCCATCCTAGGGGTACCTGACCCCAAAGAGAGGATGTCAGGACTCTTCTCTCCGGTTCATATACTCCCAGAATCCTGGGGAAAATATTGTAAGGCTTAGGCTTGACTTACATCTAAGGTATCCCCAAGAGGGATGAAGAGGGTCCTTTCTAGAAGTTATTCTCTATACAAAGATATCAGGTATAGGATAGCTATTTATTTCCTTTACTACTAAAGAAATGCTTAAAACTCAAAAGACTCATAAGTACATATCGACAAATATTGACAATAACATATTATGATTTATCAGTCCTATTATACTCCTGGTTGGAAGGAAGGACTTTCGGGAGACTTGAAGGACTACTAAACAGATAGTTCACATTCACCTCAGATCTGTACTGTCTCAGATCTTTATTCCCTGGTCAGTCAGGCATAGGGGGGCGGGGCTCATCCTCTGGGCAGTGGGCATTTCCTCTCCAAAGAATATTTACAGAAAACACATTCCACTGGGCAACTGTCTTTTGATTAAAGGATTTTGGAAGGATTCTGGATCTCTCTATCTCAAGAAGTGGCCACCATGGCTAGAAACATCTATCTCAGAAACATTGTTTCATCACTTGTGCTAAGGTAAAGAAACATAGAACAGAAAATGCAACAGAAACTAGGGATCCATACAGTCTCAGGCTCCCTTACACAAGCCTTTTACTCCCTGCCTTGTGGGGAAAGGGGAGAGGGAGCAAGATCCCAGAGAGCTAACAGAGTCTCAGGCAACAGTCTCAGTGAAAGGGGAAGAGAGAAGCCTGTTGAGTAGGTGGCTCTTCCTGGCTTGGTTGCCAAATCTTTGACACAGTTTCCCCCAATCTCATCATGGGAACCAAGGGACCAACTAGAAGCCTCTTGTCATGCATGATAAGAACACATATGTCACTGAAGACGTCCCAATATTACCACTATTAAACTGACACAGGATTGTAGTGAGGAGAGCACCTCGTATAAAGCATTGTATAAATGTGAGATAGATATATGATAGATTATGATAGATGATAGATATATGACAGATAGATATATTATGATGGATAGACAGATTATGATAGGTGATGATAGATAGATGGATAGATAGATGGATGGATAGATAGATAGATAGATGATACTCTTCTTACAGTCAACCAATCAGTCAATATGCATTTATTAAGTGTTTATTATTTGCCAGGCACTGGGTTAAGTGCTGACAAATACAAGCAGCAAGACAGTTCCTGCCCTCAAGGAATTTGCATACTAATGAGGGAACTCAACATATAAAAGAGAGCTCTGAGTTGGGGTGGGGAAATGCACCCCAGCCCAGGGACAAGATAGAGAAAGTCCAGAGTTCAGCTTGGAGAGAATCCTAGAATTCTTGGTTTCCTTCCAGTTTTTTTCTGGATGTCTCTCTTACTATTTCCTTCATGCTTAGCGTTTTTTTCCCTCTTCAGATTATTTTATACTTATCTGTGTACATAAAGGTAATGAGGGGTTTGGTACATGCTTAGACGACCTAATGATGCCATCACATCCTTGTGCCAGCCCCTCATGGTAGAAGGCACTGGCAAGACTGGTTTTCCAGGTGTGCTTATATATTTAGCATCTAACACAGTGCCTTCCCCTCTAGTAGACACTTTTAATAAATACTTACTGAATAAATGAACTTACATGTAGTAGGGGAGGGAAGGGGATGAAGGTAGCTCTTCTTGGCTCACCCTTCCAACCCCAGACCTCCCATTGTGCAGACCAAGGAATCACCCTTTAAGAGTAAACTAAATTGAGGCAGCTAGGTGGCGCAGTGGATAAAGCACCAGCCCTGGATTCAGGAGGACCTGAGTTCAAATCCAGCCTCAGACACTTGACACTTACTAGCTGTGTGACCCTGGGAAAGTCACTTAACCCTCATTGCCCTGCAAAAATTAAAAAAAAAAAGAGTAAACTAAGTCCCAGGCAGCTAGGTGGCACAGTGGATAAAGCACTGGCCCTGGATTCAGGAGTACCTGAGTTCAAATCTGGCCTCAGACACTTGACACTTACTAGCTGTGTGACCCTGGGCAAGTCACTTAATCCTCATTGCCCCGCCAAAAAAAAAAAAAAAAGAATATAAAATATAAAAAAAAGAATAACCTTAGTCCCAAGGCCCATTAGTAGGGGATTTTCTTCTCATTGACGGAGCTCAGTGCCCTGTACCAGTGTGAGGGGTGGGACAGAGTTGGCAGGAGCGAGAGAGGAGAGATGCAGACTCTTTGCACTCCTTCAGTCCCTTCAGTCTCTTCAGCCTCTGCAGTCACTTCCAGGTTTCCAGATTTGAGAGAGAAGATGGATGATGCCAACCCCACTTCAGGCTGCTGAAGGGGATGTAAGACTCTGGGAAGAAACCGACATGAGACAAGCTAATCGTCTCCATCATGTCCCTATCTCTTTTGTCATTTCAGTCATGTCCAACTCTCTGTGACCCCATTTGGGGTTTTCTTGGCAAAGATACTAGAGTGGTTTGCCATTTCCTTCTTTCATTTGACAGATAAGGAAACAGGTAAATAGGGTTGAGTGACTTGCCCAGGGTCATAGAACTAGTGTCTGAGGCCAGATTGGAACTCACGTCTTCCTGACTCCATGCCTGGTGCTCTATCCATGGCATCACCTAGAGACTTCAGGGAATTTTTCTTGTGGGGGAGATCTGGGACTATCTCTCTTGATTGAATTGAGTTACCTCACTCCCAATGGGAGAGCATCTTCACTTTGTATTGTCTGGTATCTATTCTCCTAGGTATACTTTCTCTGATTTCTTTTTTGTTGTCAACTTTGATAAATGGATATCTTTGCTACAATGAACGGGTATTCATTATAGAGCTGGTCTTTAGAGGGAAGGAAGTCAATCCTTAGCTATAATGTTTAGGGTCCAACTTTCCCAATCAGAAGTTTAACCTGAACCTGAAAACTTAGACTAACAATTTTTAAGGGAGCAGATAGATGTAATTCTAGCCTTTTATCCCTTCTCCCTGAGGAGAGCAGAGTGGCCAAGCTTCTGGCCTGGGGCCAGGACAACAACCATGATGAGAAAATTGCGGTAGAAATGAAAATCTAGCTGAGAGTCTGAAAGGAACAGACAGAACTCAGAGGAAAAGAGCAATATTTTTCCCTCTAGGAAGGACTTTTTCTGGTCCATGGATGAATAGGCTAAGGGTTAGAAAACCTCAGGACTTTTAATTAAAAGAGTATGGCAGAGAGGGGCAGCTAGGTGGTGCAGTGGATAGAGCACTGGCCCTGGAATCAGGAATACCTGAGTTCAAATCCGGCCTCAGACACTTAACACTTACTAGCTGTGTGACCCTGGGCAAGTCACTTAACCCCAATTGCCTCACTAAAAAAAAAAAAAAAAAGAGTATGGCAGAACCCATAATTCTCACAAGGAAGAGGTAGCACTCCAGCCAAGAACTCCAACTGAAGTCAGAGATAGGAAGGAAACAGAAGCCCCATGGTCACCTGCCCAGTGGAGCAGTGCTTACAGCAGCTAGCAGAGACTACAGATCCAATCAAAACTATTTGTCTGGCAGAGACAATGTGCCACATAGAGACCAGCAAGCAGCGTGTTCAAGTGCAGCATGATTCAAGAGCAGTACAGTGGCAGAACCAGAAGACATTAAATATTAGTGGCCTTATAGCAATGGAGGCATCTGTCCATCAGTCCTTTATCCCTTGTGCCCTGGCCAAACATATTGCCTGGGGTTGTACCTCTCTATCTGTGTTCCCTCTATTTCATCTACTCTTCTCATTGATGATATGTATATTTATGATAGAAGTATGTCCCAGACTTATTGGGGGAAATATTTTATTGCTATTTTTCTCACTATGTTATTTCATTAAATGTCTTTGCTTTTAACCTGTTTCTTCTAGCTTACTAACAAAGGTAAACCTACTGATGGGGGCTCATGACCTATGGTTTTGAGTGGACAGGGGCCAATAAAGTATCTTGAACTTGGGAAAGTTTCCTCTGGGAAGTCCACTTTTTGAATTGAGGAATGCCCCCAGGTCCCATATGCATGATACACTGTAAAGTAAAAATGTAGGGATTTCTGGACACCTGACAGTTCGTATTATCTGTGCCTCTGCTTGACTCTAGTTGTACAGATAATGGAGAGCTGGAAGAATTCATCATCTGGGTTACCTTCCTTTCCTAACTTCCCCAACACTCATGGTATCTGCCTCCACTGCCCACAGCACTTACTGAGTGGTACCGTGGAAATTAGATTACACTCTGTTTAATTCTCTATCCATCAGACATCATTTATAATTGCTTCCAGTGTGCTAGCTTAGTTTTCTGAAGCCCTGTTTTCAGGTACCCATACGAGTCTTCCACTACTCTTGTCTCCCCATAGCCAGGGCTGGGGTACATACAATATTTGATAAGTACAGTAACTCGTTTGATTTATTGGACTGAATATTTGGAAACCAGCCTAGCTATAGATAGATGCCACACCTAGGTCAGTGGCCCTAGGCAAATGCAGAGAAATAGCTAAGGCCCAAAATAGCAGGAAAAACAAACTCCTATCATGTGGGAACCCAGCCTGCTGTCTGCCTTCATTAATCCACCAAGGACAAATTCCTAGAGCCAAAATTCCCAGAATCCATTCCATTCTTTGTTTACCCTGCTATCGCTTCAAATTAGCATGACTCAATCCTCTTTCTATCAGCTAGGTTTCAGATGGTTTGGAATGAACCCTCCCATTTTGGCCAACCCGTGTCCTTGGAGTTGGTCTTTCCACAAAAATTGGGATCCTTCCAGCTTTGAGAGAGAGAGTTCAACCAAGAATCCTCAAAGTTCTGGAGGTGCAAGTCTCTGCCTCAATGGTGTCCATCTCAGTACATCTAGAGGAACTGAGTTCAAAGTTAGTAATTATATATTTAGGGCCAACTATGGGCTCAACCCTGTGCTGGATCCTGGAGTCAATAGAGGAGAAGTATGCCACATGGTCCCTGCCCTCCAGGACCTTCTTACATCTTGGGAGACCCATCGGACAATTACTGAGCAATACCAGATAGCATGTAATAAAGGGTAGAATGGGCACTGAAGCTTCTTGGTCTAATAGGTACTCAACAGAGGGAGAGAAATGAGTGTGGGCTGATATAATCTGGGAAGGACTCATGGAAGGGTTAGGCCTAGAAATGGACTTCAACTTCATTCGACGAGAATAGCAACAAGTTAGCTTGGGACCCAACCTTGAGTATGCTGGAGCCAACTGGAACCAGCTCACAAGAGCTGGTTGTTAAATTCTCCCTGTGAGCATTTGGCAAACACTATAAATCAGGGCTCCATTTATTGTTTTATTGATTAAGACTTAAGAAAGCCTTAATGACTTAATAGACTTTTCTTATAGACTTTCTTATACCTAAGTATTTTTTTCAGTTTTCACAAATCAATTATATTAATTTAAATACAAAAATAATGTAAAAAAAATCCTGTACACAATTATAGACACAACTTTTGAAAAAAATGCAATAAGGCCCAGAAAAAAAGTTTCCTCCCTGTCTGTATAATTATTACAAAAACATGAAAAGAAAAACCAAGAAAAAAAATCTGCCAGGACAGCTAGGTGGCACAGTGGATAAAGCACCAGCCCTGGATTCAGGAGGACCTGAGTTCAAATCCAGCCTCAGACACCTGACACTTACTAGCCGTGTGAGTCACTTAACCCCAATTGCCTCACCAAGAAAAAAGAAAAGAAAAAAAAAATTTTTAAATCTGCCAATCTCCCTTTGTTTCATATAAAAAATAAAAGGTCCAACTTGATTGGTAATTAAGAAATTTGGGAAATGGACAAATGACTAATTCTGGTAGCAATATTATGGCTCCTTAGCAAGTGTTTGGAATGTTCTTTTTTTTTTTTTTTTGGCAGGGCAACGAGGATTAAGTGACTTGCCCAGGGTCACACAGTTAGTAAGTGTCAAGTGTCTGAGGCTGGATTTGAACTCAGGTACTTCTGAATCCAGGGCTAGTGCTTTATCCACTGTGCCACCTAGCTGCCCTGGAATGTTCTTTAACTCCCATGATTAGCTGGTGCTTTTTTCAAGGAGTTATTTATTAGAGGAGATGAATTCATCAAGAGTGAGTTGAAGAAAGGGGTAAAATATATATCAAGAAAAGGAGCCTCCTGATAAACAGCATTCTAAGGCAGAAACTGCCTTCCAGATAAAGAAACAGGACTGCCCCTGCTCCCCAGATGCGTATGTCTATCCAAAATGTAGATGAAAGGAAACATCAGCTTCTTGGAGAGGACACCTTTGGTTTGTCTATTTAAGAAGGTCTTAAGAATGTGCTGTGCCCTGTTCTCAGGTACCCGTATTATCTGGGTTGTTAAATATTTACCAGCTCACAGCATTCTTCAACCCCGGGGGGTAGGAGAAGAAAAATGCCATTTCCAAAGAACCCTGAGCTCTTTCTCCCTTCCCCCTCATCACCAGGCCCAGTGGCCTACACAACCCAGGCCTCTTGCCATGAGCATAACTTCAAGCCTTTCCTACCCTCCCTGTATGCACCCATCACCTTCTATTTCTTGCTCAGAGATCAACAAAACTTAACACACAGGAGAAAAAGATAAAGGAGGGGAGACAAATAGAGCGTTTTTTTGTTACCAACTTGTTGTTTGTCCATTTTCAAAGAGGACCAATGACATCACAGGGTGATGTCTTGACTCACATGAACTGGATTTAAGAGAAGCAGAGTTGCACAAAGTCATCAGCCTCACTTTCTCTTCCAGAGTCATCGAAGTCCAGTGGCAGGACAAAAGTCAGAGTGACTGGTGATGGCCCAGGATGCAGGGGATGACCTTGGGATCTTCTATACCTGAATAAGCTCTAATCATTCCACAGCACCAGCTTCCGTGACCTTCATGGCCATTGGGACAAACTGTTCTCATCTGCCCACTCTGCCAGGGAAAGTCTTCACATGCTTGGGGTAGACACCCCCCTAATTCACCAATGGGTTTGAGACCTGTTGGTTACCCTCAGCCTGCTTTAGCCCATCTGCTGAGATGGTTTTACTGGGGTGTGGCCACTGTGCCGGCTACAGCTTCTTGGAGCCACAGGCCAGAGGTGGGTGACAGGTGGACATGGAAGGTGGATGAGTAGCCCTCACATCATAGGTGCTGGGCCTCCTTGAACACCCCATACAGCCCAGAACCTTGTTAGATTCAATACAGATAAACTTCTGAAAACACAAACAATATGTAATAGTTCATGGTTTACATTCTGGAGAACAGTTTGGAACTATGCCCAAAGGGTTATAAAGCTGTGCATACCCTTTGACCCAGCAATACCACTATTAGGTCTTTTTCCCAAAGAGATCATAGAAAAGGGAAAAGGACCCACTTGTACAAAAATATTTATAGCTGCTCTTTTTGTGGTGGCAAAGAATTGGAAATTGAGGGAATGTCCATCAATTGGGGAATGGCTGAACAAGTTGTGGTATATGAATGTAACAGAATATTATTGTGCTGTAAATGATGAGCAGGCAAATTTCAGAGAAACCTGGAAGGACTCACATGAACTGATGCTGAGTGAGATGAGCAAAACCAGAAGAACATTGTACATCATGTTGTATCATCAACATTGCATGTTGATCAACTGTGATAGACTTGAATCTTCTCAGCAATACAATGGTCCAAGATAGTTCTAAAGGACTCATGATGGAAAATGCTCTCCAAATCCAGAAGAAAAAAAAACAACTATGGAATCTAGATACAGATTGAACCATACTATCTCTATTTTGTTTTGTCTTTTTGAGGTTTTTCCTTTTTGCTCTGATTCTTCTTGCACAGCATGACTCATGCAGAAATATGTTTAATGTGATTGTACACATATAACCTATATAGGATGGCTTGCTGTCTTGGGGAGGGAGGGGAAGGAGGGGAAGGAGAGAGAAAAAATTGAAACTAGAAATCTTATAAAAACAAATATTGGGGCAGCTAGATGGCACAGTGGATAAAGCACCAGCCCTGGATTCAGGAATGCCTGAGTTCAAATCTGGCCTCAGACACTTGACACTTACTAGCTGTGTGACCCTGGGCAAGTCACTTAACCCCCATTGCCCCGCCAAAAAAACAAACAAATAAATATTGCAAACTATCTCTACATGTAATTGGAAAATAATAAAATACTTTTATGGAAAACAATTTTAAAAGACAGAAAGAAATAGTTCATGGTTTATTATACAACCATTTTTTGTTCCTTCATATTGAAATGCTTGTGTCTGTTAATGATTTTTAAGTTCACAATAAGAGAGATTTGGTTTTAACTTTGAAGGGAATCAAACAGTGACACAAGGAAGGTATGAAAATGTTTAGAGGTGTACATTTCCACAAATCCTCAAGTTTCTTCTTTCTTTGCCTTTGAAGAAACTCTGGCTCCCCATTCTTTCCAGTGTTCTGGGGCCAGGGAGGCAGGGAGCTTTTGATGGGAGAAGGTGTCTGGCTCCTAACTTTGATCCTGAGAGGCTCCATGGAAAGGCAGAATTCCAACAGAACAGAGAGCTTTCAGGGAAGTACCAGGGTTCTGTAACAGAGATAAGGCCTTGGATTTGGAGTGAGAAGACAGACCAATGACAAGCAAAGACTGAGAAAGACCAGACTGAATGGACAACCACTGTGAGATCTTAGCTACTGGGTATACTAGACTCAGAAACTGGTCCCAACCTAGTGCATCTTTCCTGTTTTTGCTGATTTTTTTTTTGCAGAGTTGATCTTACTGGGTTCAAAACACATTCTTTCTTTCCTTATTCTTTTCCCCAACTGCTGGCTGGGAGGAGGGTTTGGAAAGACTATTGGGTGAATCAATACGATTTCTAATTTTGCTATGCAAAAGTTCTTTTGCAGTTTTTTACTGTGTTTTAATAAGCCCTGTAGCTAGGTGACTCAGAGGATAGAGTGCCAGGCCTTGAATCAGGAAGACCTGAATTCAAATCTAGCCTCATGACACTTATTAGCTATATGACTCTGGGTAGGTTATTTAACCCTGCTTGCCTCAGTTTCCTTAAATGTAAAATGAGTTGGAGAAGGAAGTGGCAAACCACTCCAGTATCTTTACTAAGAAAATCCCAAATGGATAGAGTCAAACCACTCCAGTATCTTTGCCAAGAATATCCCAAGTGAGTTCACAGAGAGTCGGATACAACTAATTGATAAAACTACAACAAATCCTCTCCCTTACTCTTTTTTCTTATAACATCTTCAAAACACAGCAAAGCTATTTACTCAGAGGATAGAGTGCCAGGCCTTGAATCAGGAAGACCTGAATTCAAATCATATAGCTAATAAGTGTCAAAGACACTTATTAGCTATATGACTCTGGGTAGGTTATTTAACCCTGCTTGCCTCAGTTTCCTTAAATGTAAAATGAGTTGGAGAAGGAAGTGGCAAATCACTCCAGTATCTTTACAAAGAAAATCCCAAATGGGGTCACAAAGAGGCAGGCATGGCTGAAAAAAACGACTGAACAATGAGTTACTGAAAAGTTGAACATATTCTGGTGTGTAACAACTGGCTCTCTAGGGAAAAAAATAAACCTGACATATTTTTTGAGTTTAATCTGCATGATTGCCAGTTTTTTCTATCCCTTGCTTGAGTCTAGAAATTAACAAAACAATAAACCAAGCTCTGGTTTGTAGCATTTAGCTATTTCCAAGATGTAAATATTCACACTCAAATTTAACAATAGACTCTCAGAACTGGGTGAGAGCTGAGTCCAAAACGCCCATGCATGTGAGTCTTTTGCAGAAGATTTCCCAAATACAGGATGGGAGAAGAGCCACTAACTTTTCCATAATGCTCATATTTAACAGTCACATTGTTTATTTTCCTATAGGCTAAGTTTCGGATTGAGCTATTGAATGCTATTAAACCTTTCTTGCAGAGGTGAGAGAGAGAACATCCATGCAATTTATTGCAAGCCCTTGTAAGTGTAGGAAGATGAGCTGTAGGAAGACTGTAGCCACAGGCAATACCTAAGCACACACAGCAGCACTGCACTTGGTTGGCGGCTACAGTATAGTGCTACCTAGTGAACAAATTCTATATTACATTGCTTCTCTGGCTAAGTCTGCTTTTTTTGTAGGTTGCAGAAAGTAGGGTGACAAAATGTGACAATAGTTCATAGAAATGGTCGGTGAAACAGAAGATCTGTAAATAGCTTTGCTGTGTTTTGAAGATGTTATAAGAAAAAAGAGTAAGGGAGAGGATTTGTTGTAGTTTTATCAATTAGTTGTATCCGACTCTCTGTGAACTCATTTGGGATATTCTTGGCAAAGATACTGGTTTGCCATTTTCTTCTCCAGCTGATTTGACAGATGAGGAAACTGAGGCAAATAGGGTTAAGTGACTTGCTCAGGGTCACACACACTAGTAAGTGTCAGGCCAGATTTGAACTCAGGTCTTCTTGACCCCAGACCCAGCATGCTATCCACTGTGCCACCTAAAAGAAAGTGGGGGGAGGCAGCTAGGTGGCACAGTGGATAGAGCACTGGCCCTGGAGTCAGGAGTACCTGAATTCAAATCCGGCCTCAGACACTTAAACACTTACTAGCTGTGTAACCCTGGGCAAGTCACTTAACCCCAATTGCCTCACCAAAAAAAAAAAAAGTGGGAGGTTGGGAGGAATAAAAAATAAATAGAGAGAGAGAAAGTGGGAGAAAAGATGGGTAAACTTGTTAAGGCACATAATCCAACTGTACAAATTACATTATATTCAGACATGGAAGGAGTGGAGGGGGGACATCATTTGAACATCATTTTTATCTAAATTGGGTTTTTAAAAGGGCAGAATAAATGCACAAAGAGTTTGATGTAGAAATATATTCAATGTAACAGGAATACAGATAGAAACAGGAAAGTGGAAAATGGGAATAGAAGGAGGATAGATTCAGGAAGGGATTCTTCATAAATAAAACAAAGCTTAAGCTTAGAGAGAAGATAGTGGGGGAGGGGGAAGGTTAAAAGGGGAAAAAAAGAAAGTAACAGGGAGAAAAAAGGACAGAGAAGAGAAATATGAGAATAGAATGGAAAGAAGTAAACAATTAATTATAATTTTGAGTGGGAATAAGATGAGTTCACTAATAATATGGAAGAGGTAAGCAGACTGGAATAGAAAGCAAAATCCACCAATATGTTGTTTAAAGAAACATACTTGAACCATAAAGACTCTACCAGAATTAAAGTAAGGGGTCAGATCAAAATGGATTATACCTCACCTGAACACAAAAAAAAAGCACTGGTAGAAATTATGATTTCAGATAAGATTACAGCAAAAAAAAAAGAGAGACAATTAAAAGACTACAAAGGAGGGAAACTACATTTTGTCAAAAGGCAACATAGTCAATGAATTGATTTCAATACTTAACATATATGTACTCAGTAGCATAGCTTCTAAACACTTAAAGGAAAAAATGTAATGAATTATGAGGAGAAATATACAATAAAACTATAATAATGGAAGATCTCCCTTTATCCCTATGCCCTAGCAAATTATCCAAAAATGAAAAAAAAAAGAAGTTAAAGATTTTAATACAAAGTTAGAAAAATTAGATCTTATAAACCTCTGGCAATTATTGAAGGAAATAAAGGAATATACATATTTTCAGTTGTGTATGACAACTATATGAAGATTAACCATGTCATAGGATATTAAAAAACCTCACAAATTCAGAAAAGCAAAAGTATTATATGCATTCCTTACTGACCACCATGTAATAAAAATTATATTAAATAAAGGGCTACTGAAAAAAGTATTAAAAATCAACTGGAGACTAAATAATTTAATCCTAAAGAATTGCTGGGTCAAAGAACATATCATGGAAATAATAGATAATGTAATTAAAGATAATCATAACAATGACATAACATTCTAAACTTTTTAGGGATGCAGCCAAAGCAGTCCTTAGTGGAAAATTTATCTCTCTAAACTCTCTTATTAATCAAAAAGAGAAAGAATGGATCTATGGATTGGGAATACAGCTAAAAATACTAAAAATTAAAAAGTTAAACATGAAAATAGAATTCTTGAAAATCAAAGATTGACAAAATTGAAAGCAAACAAACCTAATTGAATTAAAACAAAACTAGGGATTATTTTTAAAAAACACAATAAAATAGATAAACCACTAACTGATTTTAAAAAAGAAAGAAAACCAAATTCCCAATATAAAAACTTTAAAATAATTAGCAATAAATGGAGGAGAAATAAAGAATGTTATTAGAAACTCTTTTACCCTACTAACCCAACAACTTAAATGAAATGAATGAATGAATGGCTATAAAAAGTAAATATGCCAAAATGGAGAATTTAAATAACCTAATTTCAGGGGCAGAAAGTGAACAAGCCCTAAATGAAATTCCAAGGGGGGAGGGGGGAAAGCAAAAATACAAAAACCAGGACAAGATGGATTTACAAGTGAATTCTTCTTCTTCTTTTTTTTTTTGGTGAGGCAATTGGGGTTAAGTGACTTGCCCAGGGTCACACAACTAGTACGTGTTAAGTGTCTGAGGTCGGATTTGAACTCAGGTCCTCCTGACTCCAGGGCCGGTGCTCTATCCACTGCGCCACCTAGCTGCCCCTACAAGTAAATTCTATCAAACCTTCAAAAACAAATCAATTCCATTATTATATAAATTGTGAAAACAGAAAAAGAAGGGATTCTACTAAATTCCTTTTATGACACAAATATAGTCTTGATACAAAAATCAGGGAGACTCAAAAAAGAAAAAAAAATAGACAAGTATCTCTAATGAAAAAAATGCAAAAATTTGAAAGAAAATATTAACAAAGAAAATAAAACAACATAATCACAAAGATAATATACTCTGATGAAATTGAATTTATAAGACGGATTCAGAGCTGGTTCAATGTTAGGAAAACCACAAAATTAACAACATTAATAATAAAATCAACAAAAATAAAATTATATTAATAGCTGTAGTACAGGCTTTTGACAAAATACATCCATTTCTGTTAGCAACACTAGAAAACATAGGAATAAACAGACCTTTCCTTAAAATGATAAATAATATATCTCTAAACCCAAGAATTACTATTATTTGTAATGGAGACAAACTAAAATCCTTCCCGATAAAGTCAAGGGTGAAGCAAGGGTGTCCATTGTCACTACTTCCATTTAACACAGTACTAGAAATGCTGGCTGTAGGAATAGGACAAGAAAAATAATTTGAGGGATAAAATGTAGGTAAAGAAGAAACAGAACAATCACTTTTCACAGAAGATATGATGGTGTGCTTAAAGAACTCATAAACTAAAAAATTAGGGCAGCTAGGTGCCACAGGGGCTTGGAATCAGCAAGACTCATCTTCATGAGTTCAAATCTGGTCTCAGACACTAGTGTACATGACCCTGGGCAAGTCACTTAACCCTGTTTGCCTCAGTTTTTTCATCTGTCAAATGTGCTAGAGAAGGAAATGGCAAACCACTCCAGTATCTCTGCCAAGAATACCCTAAAATGCAGCCACAAAGAGTTGGACATGACTAAAATGATTCAATAGCAGCAAACAACAAAAACTAAAAATATGAATTGAAACAATAACTTCAGCAAACTTTCAGTACATAAAATAAATTCACAAAAACCATTAACATTTCTACAAAATACCAAGAAAAAATAGAAAAAGAAATTACATTTAAAATTACTATATAATGTATAAAGTTCTTGGGAGTCTAACCCTCTACCCCAAGATATACATAAGAACTATAGAATATAGGGGCAGCTAGATGGCGCAGTGGATAGAGCACTGGCCCTGGAGTCAGGAGTACCTGAGTTCAAATCCGGCCTCAGACATTTGACTCTTACTAGCTGTGTGACCCTGGGCAAGTCACTTAACCCCAATTGCCTCACTAAAAAAAAAGAACTATAGAAATACAACTACAAACCACTATTTAACAGACATAGTGAGATCTCAATGATTGGGAAAATATGAATTGCGCATGGGTAGGATAAGCCAATATAATAAAAATGACAAAACTACCTAAATTAATTTACTTATTCAATGTCATTCCAATCAAACTGCCAAAAGATAACTTTTATAGTGCTTGAAAAAATAATGATGATATTCACATGGCAGGAGAAAAGGTCAAGAATCTCAAGAGAAATAATGAAAAGAAATGGAAAGACAGGGGCTCCAGCAGTATCATATCTCAAACTATACTACAAAGGTATAATTATTCAAACAATTTGTTACTGGTTACTGTGGTTTTTTATTTTAATTTTGCTATAGATATAAGTTTTGGCGGTGCACATATTATTGATTTATCAATATCATACCAGTAAAGGATTGACCAGGTATATCCCTAACTTCTCATGGCCTCAGGCCATGTGGTAGAGAAAGCATGGAGAGAGCTTCAGCATGCACGAGCAAGCGAATAGTCCCAAAATATCCATGCTGTCTACCAGAGAGCCCAGAGAGACAGCACGTGGCCTCAAGGAGACCCAAGAGAGCTCACCCATGCTATCCTCAAAAGAGAGAGAGCCCCTTGTAGGGTCTTCCAAGGTTTTTTATCCTCTTTTGATAGAGGCGGGTCATTATATATTGATCAAAGCTATTTGGTTGGCATCATTCAATTCCATTGGTTGACATGACTTGAGGGTGATCTACATTAAAATGAACTCTACAGATGACATCAGGGAAAAGAATACAGAAGACCCTCACTCAAGTTGCTCAAAGCAAAGTCCTTATCTAGGCATGGTTTAATCCTACCAGTCCTTCACTGCTCTAGACCAAAGAATCTATCTTCATTTCTTTTGTTCCCTTGGGTTCATCCCAGATGAGATTTGATAAAATTTCTCAAGGAACACTGGACTTTTTGGAGTAGGGGGAGAAAGGACTGAGAAAGTAATCTCTGGGTCCCCTCCCCGCCCAAGAAATTATTTTCTCACATTACAAAATTGGCTCTTCAGTGGAACAGATCAGGTACATAATATACAGAAGCAAATGTATCTAATAACTCAGTGTTCAATATAGGGTGATGTTATTGTTGTTGTTAAGTCATGTCCAACTCTTTATGATACTGTGGATCACAGCACACCAAAACCGTCCATGGGGTTTTCTTGGCAGAGATACTGGAGTGGTTTGCCATTTCCTTCTCCAGTGGATTAAGGCAAACAGATCACACAACTAGTGAGAGTCTGAGGTCCAATTTGAACTCAGGTCTTCCTTACTCCAGGCCCAGTGCTCTACCCACTGAGTTGCTACTGACATAAGGATTCACTATTGGACAAAAAACTGCTGGGAAAATTGGACAGCAGTCAGGCAGAAATTAAACCAATATCTCACACCTTAGACAAAGATTACATCCCAACGGGTACATGACCTAGATATAAAAAGTCACATCATCAACAAATGAGAAAAACATGGAGGAAATTACCTGTCCTATCTATGGATTGGTTGTTGTCCTTTGTAAACCCAAAGAGGACCAAAATGACATCACTATGTCAGGGTCAAGGTACAGTGTGTGTCTGACTGTGGCTGATCTATGAGTAGAGAAAAGTTCATGACCAAACAAAAATAGAGAGGAACATAGACAATAAAATGGATCATTTTTATTACATAAAATTAAGAAGCTTTTGCATAAAAAATCTAAGATTAGAAGAGAAATAGTTAACATGGAAAATATTTTTGCAATGTTTTTAAGATATACAAGGAACTGTTTCAAATCTAAAAGAAAAAAGAATATTCCCTAATTGATGAATGGCTTAAGGATATGAGTAGACAATTCTCAAGGGAAGAAACCCAGGCTATTTATAGCCACATATAAAAACTGCTCCCACACACTACTAATTAGAGAAATGTAAATTAAAGCAATTCTGAGATTCTACCTCACACCCATCAGGGTGGCAAAAAAAAGGTGGGGGAGAATAATAAATATGGAGGGACTGTGGGAAAACAGGCACATTGAAGCATTGTTGGTGGACCTGTGAACGGATGCTATTTGTTGTTCAGTCATTTTGCAGTTGTGTCCAATTCTTTGTGACCCCATTTGGGGTTTTCTTGGCAGACATACTAGAGTGGTTTGTCATTTCCTTCTCCAGCTCATTTTACAGATAAGGAACTGAGGTAAACAGGATTAAGTGACTTGCCCAAGGTCACACAGCTAGGAAGTATCTGAGATCAGATCTTCTTCACTCCAGGCCTGGTACTCTATCCACTTGTACCACCTATATGCCCCTTGTAAATTGGGTACAACCATTCTGATAGAAAACACTTTGGAATCAAACACAAAAAGTTACTAAACTGTATGTGTACCCTTTGGCCCACCTATACTACTGTGAAATCTATACACAAAAGTGATCAAGGAAAGCTGAAAAAGGTCTTTTATGTACAAAAATATTTAGAGCAGCTCTTTTTGTGGTGGCAAAACACAGGAAACTAAGATGTTCAATAATTGAGGAATGGCCAAATTTGTTGTTGTTCAGTCGTTTTTCAGTTCTATCTGACTGTCACCCTGTTTGGTGTTTTCTTGGCAAAGATAATGGATTGGTTTGCCATTTCCTTTTCCAGCTCATTTGACAGATGAGGAAACTGAGGCAAACAGGGTTAAGAGACTTGCCCGGGGGGGGGGGGGTAACTAGGTGGTGCAGTGGATAGAGCACCAGCCCTGGAGTCGGGAGAACATGGGTTCAAATCTGGTATCAGACACTTAACACTTATTAGCTGTGTGACCCTGGGCAAGTCACTTAACCCCAATTGCCTCACCAGAAAAAAAAAAAGAGAGAGAGAGAGAGACTTGCCCAGGGTCACACAGCTAGTAAGTGTCTGAGGCTGAATTTGAACTCATGAAGATGAGTATCCCTGATTCCAAGGTCACTGCACCACCTAGTTTTCCCTGCGGTATATGGGCATGATAGAAAATGATTATGTTGTTAATTTCCACATGAGTTGGAAAGATTTCTATGAACTGCTGCAGAGGGAAGTGAGAAGGAACAGAACAATTTATACTCTAACATCAATATTAGAAAAATGAACCATTTTAAGGGTTTTTATAAACCGATAAAGAATGAAAGGAGTAGAACCGAGAGAACAACGTATACAATAATTGTACAAATGAACAACTTTGAAAGCTGCAAGACTTATGACCAATAAAATGATCATCCCAGAGGACCGATGATAAAACCTACTTTCCACATCAAAGAGGTGAATGACTTAAAAGCGCAAAATGAGGGGCAGCGAGGTGGCGCAGTGGATAAAGCACAGGCCCCAGATTCAGGAGGACCTGAGTTCAAATATGGCCTCACACACTTGACACTTACTAGCTGGGTGACCCTGGGTTTAAAAAAAAAAAAAGGTGCAGAATGAGACATAGAGCTATTTTTGTATATGTCAACTGAGGGGATTAGTTTTCCCTGACTGCATATCTGTTTCAAGAAATGCATTTTTCTTTTCTTTCTTTTAAATGGATTGGTGTATAGGATGGGGAGAGAATATATTTCTGTTTGGTTTTGCTTGTTTAATAGAGAGAGAGATTTGGGGCAGCCACAAATGTCAAGTGTTCGTTTGCACTCTCATATGAGGTCACTGAACTGTTCATTTTACTTAATAGTTTTACTTTGTAATGAGAGAACTTGCATAAAGTAAAAGTAAACTGTAAATATTTACAAAGTGAAAACAAAACACATCAATAAGATATAATTTTTTTAAAAAAGGAAGCAGGTATAACCTATATCAGATTGCTTGCTGTCTTGGGGAAGGGGGAGGGAGAAAAATTTGAAACTAGAAATCTTATAAAAACAAATGTTGAGGGGGCAGCTAGGTGGCGAAGTGGATAGAGCACTGGCCCTGGATTCAGGAGGACCTGTGTTCAAATCCAGCCTCAGACACTTAACACTTACTAGCTGGGTGACCCTGGGCAAGTCACTTAACCCCAATTGCCTCACGCACACAAAAAAAGCTATCAGGGGGCAGGCAGGTGGATAAAGCACCAGCCCTGAATTCAGGAGGACCTGAGTTCAAATCCGGACTCAAACCCTTGACACTTACTAGCTGTGTGACCCTGGGCAAGTCACTTAACCCTAATTGCCTCACCAAAAAAAATGTTGAAAACTATCTCTAAATGCTGTTATGAAAAAAAATATTCCACATTCAGCAAAAAAAAAAAAAAAAAAAAAAAAAAAGGAAGCAGAGCAGTGAGTCAGATGGGACTGCTATTGCTACCATAAGACACTGAGTGTCACCTGGGACACTCATCGAACCTGCCCTGTCACCTGTCACTCCTACCCATCCTTTGCCTTATTCCACTCTGTACCCCCTAAAACTCATGTTCTCCTCATTGAGAAACCCCCTTCTTGTTAGATCTCTTTTTCTTATCATCCATCCATCATCTTCTTGCAATTGCAGGAACATGAGCCCCCTTGGTCCTCTCCAGTATTGTAATGCATCTTCTCTCTTTCACCAACATGCTGGGCCAAGAGACGAGGTAGACTCACTTCTTCCATCTCCCTGCCATTCCCAGATTATCTACCACTATCCATCAGCAATTTCAAGGTTCATTCCAGTCTTATAGACAAACTTATGGTAATCCTGGTAGCAGTTTTCTATCAGCCTGCCCAAGTCATTTCTCCCAAGGAATTCAGTACCTGGCTCACACACTTCTTTTTCACCCCAAGCCCTGCCTTTCAACTCACAGATTGATGTCCCCTCAGTTCTTCAGACTTCCAAGTTCATCAATATCCTTGACTCCCACGATCTGCACGTTCACAACAACTCCTACACAGGGATGGTCCCATCCTTGACCACCATCACTCCCAAGTGCTCCACCTCCATCGTTCATGATTCTCAAAGTCCTCTTGCTGGGTGGACCCTCCTGTGGCTACTGCCCTCCCTAACCCTATTCTTTGACTTCACTGCAATCTCCATTCACTTTGCCCTCTCTCTGGTATCCCAGCCCATCACTTCTGTTCTGGTCTCTGTTTCATTTTAAATTCGCATCCTAGTTAACCAGTTCCACTTGATACTGCCCTCTCTCCTTGAACCTTTTGCTTCCTTGTCCTTTTGTTTCTCAAAACCCTAACTTTGATGACTCCCACAATCCATCATCTCTGCTCCTACCCACTTGTTGCTGAATGCAGACCGAAGAAATTATACAATTGTATTGACTGGGTCCACTACAAATGTGTTATATAGTTCAAACTGGACCTTCACTGTTGTGTGTCAATTAATAAATATTTTACTCTTCTCCGATTCACTGGATCTCATTCCCCACAACTTCTGTTCCAAATCTTCTCTCCTCAAGTCACCTACACTACCCACTCTTCTCTCCCTCTCAGCTGAGGAACTGCCTCATACTTTACAGAAAAAAAAACTGTAGCTACTTGTCACCAGCTTTCTCTTCTCCCCAATTCTACAACTCAACTCCCCTTGACATTTTTCATTGTTCTCTCTTCCTTGCTGATACAAACCCCAACATCTCCACCAGGAGCTTACGCCTTTCTTTTCTTTTCTTTTTTCTTTTCTTTCTTTTTCTTTTTTTTTTTTTTTTGCAGGGCAATGAGGGTTAAGTGACTTGCCCAGGGTCACACAGCTAGTAGCTGTCAAGTGTCGGGGGCTGGATTTGAACTCAGGTCCTCTTGAATCCAAGGCTGGTGCTTTATCCACTGTGCCACCTAGCTGCCTCACTTATGCCTTTCTTAATCCCCTCCCTACCTAATTTTCAATTTCTTCTTACCCACTGGATCCTTTCCTGATACCTACAAATATGCGCAGATCTCCCCATCTTTAAAAAAAAATTACAAAAATCACATACAAAAAACTCAACCTGTTATCTCTTAGCTCTCCCCTGCTTCACAGCCAGACTCTTAGAAAAAGCTATATTTATTCATTGTCTCCGCTTTTTAACCTCCTTAATTTCTCAACCCCTTAACATCTGGTTTGTGACCCCACCACTCAAGCTGCAACTTTTCTCTCCAAGATCACTAATGATCTTTTCATTGCCAAATTCCTCTCCTCAGTCCTCATCTTTCTTGACCTTTCTGCAGCATTTTATGCTGTTGATAACCCCTTCTTCTTCTCTGTTTTCATGACCCTGCTCTGTCTTTGTTCTTCTCGCCTTTTGACTGAACCTTCTAAATTCCCTTTTCAGTATCAGGGCTTTATTTGTCTTGGTTCTTCCCTCTTTACATACTTTCTTGGTGATGTCATTAACTCCCATAGATTCAACTTTTATCATTATGGAGATGACTCCCAAACATACACATCTACTCCTCCTCCCTCTCCTGTGTTCCAACTGCCTCTCAGACATGACCACTAGGATGTCCTAGAGGCATCTCATACTCAATATTTCCAATACTTACTATCTTTCTCCCTAAACCCATCCTTCCCCTTAACTTCTCTGTTATTTCTTCTCTTATTTCTGTTCAGAGTACCACACTCTTCAAGTCAGCCAGATTACCAGTCTTGAAGTAATCCTCAACTCTCCATTCTTGCCTCTTTGTATATCTAATCATCACCTCTTTCTGGAATATTATAAAAGTCTTTTCATTGGTCTATTTATAGACAATCTCTCCTCTCTCCAATTCATTCTCCACATTGCTGCCAGGGCACCTAGGTGGCACAGAGGATAGAGCACTGGCCCTCAAGTTAGGAGGTCCTGAGTTCAAATCTCACCTCAGACACTTACTAGCTGTGTGACCATGGGCAAATCATTTAACCCCAATTGCCTTAAAACATTCAGAGCCATCTCCAGTCATTCTGATTATATCTTGCCACTGGACCCAGATGGCTCTGAAGGAGAGAGTGAGGTTGGTGATCTTGCACAGCCCTCCCTCACTTAAATCCTATTCAGAGCAAGTCATGGTATCACCCCAATGTCATGGTCTTCTTTGAGATCGAAGGACAAATAACAAGACCCATACTGCTGCCAAATTGACACTCATAAAGCATGGGTTTGACTACACCATTCCCCTTATGAGGCATCTAGATGTCCCAGTGAATAGAGTTCTGGTCCTGAAGATAAGAAGAACTGAGTTCAAATCTGGCCTCAGACATTTACTAGCTGTTTGACCCTAAGAAAGTCACTTGGGGCAGCTAGGTGGCGCAGTGGATAGAGCACTGGCCCTGGAGTCAGGAGTACCTGAGTTCAAATACAGCTTCAGACACTTAATACTTACTAGCTGTGTGACCCTGAGCAAGTCACTTAACCCCAATTGCCTCACTAAAAAAAAAAAAAAAGAAAGTCACTTGGCCACCATCTGCCTCAATTTCCTCAACTGTAAAATGGGGATCATATTAGCACCTACTTCTCAGGGTTATTGTGAGGATCAAATGAGATATTTGTAAATTGCTTAGCACAGTGCCTGACACATAGTAGGTACTTAATAAATGTTCCTTCCTTCCTTTCTTCCTTCTCAAGAAGCTCCAGTGACTCCCAACTTCTACTAGAATAACAAACAACCTCATGGGTAGCATTGAAAGCCTTTCACAGTCTGGCTCAATGATTACATACTGAGTCTCCCTCCCACAGTTCATGCTGTAGCCTAACTGCCAACTTGCTGTTCTTCACACCTGGCCTTCTACCGGCCTTTGCACAAGCTGTCCTCCAGTCTTGGAGTGCGCTCCCTCCTCCCGTCTTGGAACCCCCAGCTCCTACAAGTTGCCTTCCCTTATTATTCTCATCATTAGGGAGTTAGGGATTCCTATCGTTCCTCTAGTTACTTCTCTTGCCACACCAAAATCCATCCCAAGAGTAGAATATAAGATCCTTGAGGGCAGAACCTGTTTGATTTTTGTCTGTTTCCCCCAGACTTAGCATCATGCCTCGTAAATAATAGGTATTTAATAAATACCTGTTGGGGGCAGCTAGGTGACACAGTGGATAAAGCACCGGCTCTGAATTCAAGAGAACCTGAGTTCAAATCAGGTCTCAGACACTTGACACTTAACTAAGCTGTGTGACCCTGGGCAAGTCACTTTACCCTCATTGCCCCGCAGCAAAAAAACAACAACACACACACAAACAAAAAAACTGTCGAATTCAAATTGTGGAAACCTCTCTAGGAAGTGAACCAGTAGGGCAAGTGAGCAGCTGCTATGGTCTCAAGTAACAATGCCAGCCCTTCCTTGGCATGAAGCTGGGCCTCAGGATACCTCTGGAATGGTGCTCAGGAAGATTGGGTAACATGACCCGTGTGCTTATCACCCCAAGGTCTCTTGATAACAGTGGGTAGAGGAGAAGAAATGAGGACCAATCTCTGGATGCCATCCCACCCCTAAGTAGGGATTGGTAGGACAGGAATATATAAAGAGAAGGCAATTCTGGAGCAGGCCCTAAAATCACCTTGACCCAGTTGCCACCATGGCCTACTTGGGACTCCTGTGCTTTTTTGCCTTCATCGGTGCCTCTTTAGGTAAGTGCTAGAAACAGGAAGGGATGTTCCCATGGGCAGGCTCTCCATCGACAATAAGGAACGGCTCTCTCCTGACCTGAAATACCTAGGAGAAAGAATCATAATTCTAAGGCTGGAAAGAACTTCAGAGGCCATTTAAACTAATGCCTCCATTTTTACAAAGGAGGAAACTAAGTCCTAGAGAGCCTAAGTAATTTGCTCATGGTGATCAAGATTTGAACTTGGGTCTTCAGGATCCACATACAGTGGATCTTTCTACTGGACCATGAACCCTCTTAATACTCTCCTCCCCTGCAAAAAAAAAAATCTACCCATGGCCCTTGAAAAAATAGAAATCTGGCTAGAATCTCAGAATGAGCTCCTGTGGCATTTCCCCATACCCAATACTGTGGCTGGGGCTTGGTCCAGACTAGTGATTACATCCATGTAGTAAACTTCCCTGGTTGAAACTCTTCCTACCAATGTAGTTCATCAATTCAACTATAAAACTTAAAAGTTGACTAAGGCACTGAAAGATGAAGGCACTTGCTCATAATCACACAGCCAATATCTGTCCAAGCTAAGATTTGAACTCATTTTTTGAACTGATTTGAACAGACTTAAAGTCCAGAGATGTATATAGCCCAGTAACTAGGTAAGGGACGTGGAACCTTCTCATACCAGGTCTCTTCATGAGGTTGGAAGAGGGACCATTGACCACTGGACCAGGCAAGATTTCTCAAAGCTATCCCAGCCTTTCCTGCTGAATGGGTAGTGAGTGGGGTTTGTGTGTGTGTGTGTGTGTGTGTGTGTCTGTGTGTCTGTGTGTGTGTGTGTGTGTCTGTGTGTCTGTGTAAGATTATGGGGGAACAGAATTCTGAAGTGATTCCTCTCCTCCTCCTCCTCCTTTAGATACAGGAAACAAAAACTACTCAATAAAACCCATTAGCTTAGGCTGCTGCTATCCCTGTTCCCCTGAGCCAACAGACAGCATGCCCCTGATCTAGGCATGACCTTAGTTGTTTCCCAACCAAGCTCTCTAAGAAGAGAATTGGGATATTTCCTTTGGCGTTGTCATAGTTTTTTTGAAGTTGGCTTCTCAGTAATCCCATGATCCCTCAGGTGAGACAGTAACACACTCATAACAGGATGATCTGAGTCAGATGAGACAGTAACAGTATGACCTGACTCAGATGAGACAACAGTATCCATAAATTAGCAAGTATTTTTTTAGAGCTATTCTCCATGCAAGGCATTGTGGGAGCTACAAATAAAAGCCACATTCCCTGCTCTTACATAGCTTAATCTAGCTGAGGAGACCACCCCCCCCCATACACACACACACACAAACAATACAGAGCAGTCTAAGATAGATTGACAATAAGATCTATGGGAAGCAGAGGAGAGAGGAATCACTGGTAGGCTTCATGGAGGAGATGGTACCTGAGATGGACCTTGAAAGATGAATAGGATTCAGATAAAGAGTGTGAGCAAATAAATAAATTAAACATTTATCACACTGTACACTGATAAGATGGAAATAAGGTACAAGAGGATGGCAACTAGAATGGTGAAGGATCCTGAGTTAAGGGGTCGATGGGATTGGGGATCTCTAGCCTGGAGGACAGAATGCACAAGGGGGACACAAGAGTTGTCTTCAAATATTAGAAGGATTGGTCATATGGAAGAGGGAGGGTAGAACTAGGGGCAAGGGCTAGATGGTGCAAAGAGGTCTATTTAGGCTCGATACAGGGAAACATTTTCTAATCATGAGGTCCCTTCCAGCTCTGAAATTCTGAAATTGTGTGATTTATTAAGCACCTACTGTGTGCAGTCCACTGGGCTTGGTAGTAGAAGATTTATGAAGTTATCAGACATGGTGTCTGTCCTCAAGGAACTTACAGTCTAGTAAGGACAGAAGACTCTGGAACATGGACAACTATAATGCAGATATTAGGATCCTGGGACCAAAGATTTAGAGCTGAAAGGAACTTTGAAGGTATCCCTACCCCTTTGTCCATTTTACACATGAGGAAACTGAGGCCCAGAGAGTCATTCAACTAATAAGTGTTTGAGGCTACATTTGAACCCAGTTCTTTGCTGCCTCTTTGCATTACCTAGTGAATATTTCAGAGATGTGTGAAAAATGAACTTTTGAGATCTAAAAGGAAGATTCATTCTCCCTCAGAGGTGATTTGGGCCACCCAGTTCCCTAACCTAGCTCGGGACTTCAGGATTGTCAGCATCCCGGAGTTGCCCCTTTCCCACACCATCTTGATGTTTCCGCAGGCTGTGGTGTCCCTGCCATTGAGCCTGTCTTGAGCGGCCTGGCTAGGATCGTCAATGGTGAAGATGCTGTCCCTGGCTCCTGGCCCTGGCAGGTCTCCCTTCAGGTGAGAGTCTAGACCCTGCTCCCTACATAGGGGTTCTATCCATGATAGAACCTCAGGACTAAATAACAAGCTGGAGCCAGAAGCCCTGAAGGTCAGGGGCGGAAGAGACAGACTCCTTGACTACCCCAATCCCTAGTCTGTGCCTGAAACCCAGAATCCTGAGGTTTCACTCTATGGTGTCTAGAATTTGGGGGAGTAATGGATTCTTCTGCCCTTTCTATCTCTAGGATAAAACCGGCTTCCACTTCTGCGGGGGATCAATCATCAGTGAAGACTGGGTGGTCACTGCTGCCCATTGTGGTGTCCTGTAAGGAGTGGGGAGAATTAAATTCCTTCCTGGGGCTGCCAAGTACCAGAGAATCAGTGAAGACATAAATAGAGACAATTCACAGATCTAGTAAAGTAGCAGGATATCAAACAAATCTACAAAAATCATCAGCATTTCTCTATAGTAATAACAAAACTTAGGATGATACCATAGCAAGAGAAATCTCATTCCAAATGAACAAAATATTGGGACCCAATCTACCAAGAACACTCAAGAAATACTTCTAGAAATACAGTTAGAAAATATTCCTTACAGAAATAAAGGAAGACAAATAATTGGAGGGGTATTCATGGCTTTTGGTCGGATTGCACCAATATTAATAAGAATGAGGATATTGCTTGAATTAATGTATAGATTTAGGGCAATAAAAGGGGTTGGGAACATAGGGTCACAGTTGTAGAACTGGAGGTAACCAAAGATGATTATCAATGTCCAAGTCAACTACATACACTTTGTAGTCAAGGAAACTGAGACCCAGAGACATTAAATGATTGTCTCGGATCACACAGCCTAGTAAGTAGCTGAGTAAAGATCAGTTCAGATTCTCTTTTCATTGTACCAGTTTGCCTCTGGCTACTTTATGGAATTAGACAAAACAATAACCTAATTCAGTTACAAGACCAAACAGTCTAGAATTTCCAAGAAAAAAAAAAATTTAAACTAGAGACAGAGGAAGTACTTTCAGCCTTGTGAGGTTGTGGGAACAAGGGGGTGGCCTACAGAACATGCCCTCCCCCCACCTTCAGAGGGAGGTCCTGAACTGAGTACCCATTCTCCCTTCCCAGTACAGCACACAAATACATAGACTAGATGAAATCCCATGGTGCTCCATACACAGCCATGTCAGGTGGAAACTCTCTCTCTTCCATGAGAGGGGGAAAGGTCTAGTCTTCTGTTCCTCCTATTATAGGAAATCTGACGTGGTAGTTGCTGGTGAGTTTGACCAGGGTTCTGACGAGGAGGATATTCAAGTGCTGAAGATCTCCCAGGTATGGTCATGCCCAGGGCCTCCTAAGGGTGTGTGTGTGTGTGTGTGTGTGTGTGTGTGTGTGTGTGTGAGAGAGAGAGAGAGAGAGAGAGAGAGAGAGAGAGAGAGAGAGAGAGAGAGAGAGAAAAGTAATCCTCAAAGTGATCCTCAAAGCTTCCCCAGTTCAACCTCCTACTAGACCTAAATCTCTTGTGGGCGTCAGGCTGCCATATTTGTCTCCGTATATTTACTAGTACAAGATATAATTCTGCATTAGGTACACTTAACAGACTTATTGGCTCACAGATTTAGACAGGGAAGGGGCAGTAAGGATCGTTAATGATCATTAAATCCAATACCCTCTTTTCTTTTTCTTTTTTTTTTTTTTTTTTTGCAGGGCAATGGGGGTTAAGTGACTTGCCCAGGGTCACATAGCTAGTGTCAAGTGTCTGAGGATGGATTTGAACTCGGGTCCTCTTGAAACCAGGACCCGTGCTTTATCCACTGCACCACCTAGCTGCCCCCAATCCCCTCTTTTTTTTTTTTTTAGTGAGGCAATGGGGGTTAAGTGACTTGCCCAGGGTCACACAGCTAGTAAGTGTTAAGTGTCTGAGGCCGGATTTGAACTCAGGTACTCCTGACTCCAGGGCCGGTGCTCTATCCACTGCACCATCTAGCTGCCCCCCAATCCCCTCTTTTTAAAGATGAATCAACTGGGGCCCAGAAAAGTTAAATGAGTTGCTCGTTTCTTGCTCGTAGGCAGTAATTAGTAGAGCTGAGAGTCCAAGCCAAATCCCTTTTCCAATGTAACACTCAATGACACACCAGCTGAATCTCCAGGCTGAAGGCATGAGGCCATGTGCCATGGGGGATAATGGGAGCCTCTTGATCCCAGACCCTATGGCCTGTGTGACCTGTGACCTTTCCAGGGTAGCTCAGGGATGAATGTTGCACCTTCTCAAAGGACAGGATTAGGCAGGATCCCAGAGGTGTGGAGGCCAGGGTCATTCGTTGATTTCTTTTTCTTTTCTTTTTTTTGGTGAAGCAATGAAGGTCAAGTGACTTGCCCAGGGTCACACAGCTAATAAGTGTTAAGTGTCTGAGGCCCAATTTGAACTCAGGTTTTCCTGAATCCAGGGCCGGTGCTCTATCCACTGCACCACCTAGCTGCCCCCATTCGTTGATTTTTTTCATTCGATGAGTATTTATCAGAAGCCTACAATCAGCCAGGGCCCAGTACCAGGCTTGGGGATACAAAACAAAAACTCAAGGACTCATTCCCTCAAAGAGCTAACATCCTATTGGAAGAAACACCTTCTATAGATAAATAGATTCAAAATATTTATGTAAAGGGTTCAGCAAACTTGTAGTAATAAGAAGCAAGGAGAGAGACAATGAGGCTAAAGGAGGAGGCCCTTCCTGCTGCAACTGAAGGTGTGACCTGGACTGTCTTGGACGCTTCTTCCCCCAATCCCTTTGTTTTCTTTTCTTTATTTTTCTTTTTTGTCTCTTCTCTTTTTTAGTTATTTATTTAGTATTTCATTTCTCCCCAATTACATGTAATAACAATTTTTAACATTCGTTTCTAAAATTCTGAGTTCCAAATTCCCTTTCTCGTGAGCCATTGGATATAGGTTAGATGTGTGTAGCAAGCCCATTTTATTTTTTTTAAATAATAAACATTTTTATTTAAAGTTTTGAATTCCGAATTTTATCCTTCCTTCCCATCCTGTCAACCTCCCTCCCTGAAGGGGTAAGCAATCAGATATGCAGTTCATTTTTTGGGGGGGGGGGGACGGAAATGAGGGTTAAGTGACTTGCCCAGGGTCACACAGCTAGTAAGTATCAAGTGTCTGGGGTCAAATTTGAACTCAGGTCCTCCTGAATCCAGGACCGGTGTTTTATTCACTGTGCCACCTTGCTGTCCCCCAAAATATACTTTTTTTTGTTTTTGTGGGGCAATGAGGGTTAAATGACTTGCCTAGGATCAAAAGTGCAGTTCATTTTCATAGACAAAAGGTTAGAGTTAAAAAAACAACAGCAACAACTGAGCAACCTTAACTCCCAAAGGACGTTAGTGGGTAAATGGCCACGGCTCAAATCTGGTGTGACCTGCAGAAATGAAGATTTGGGAAACGTATGAAATCAGTGCCATAAGTTAGGCCAAGGTCTTTCCCTGAACCAGGAAAATATGCTGAAGTCTAAAATGGGGTACATACTTTCAAATACAAAATTAATAAAGTCATGGGGGAGGAGAGCATCAGCTACTGTGGCTGTCAGGAAGAATGTGGAGCTTGAGCTGACTTGAGCTTGGAAGGAAATGAACAATTCTAAGATGGAGAGAGGTAAGGAGGGCCATGGACTTTAAGAATGATGAAAGAAGGGGTAACTAGGTGGAACAGTGGATAAAGCACCAGCCGTGGATTCAGGAGGACCTGAGTTCAAATCCGGCCTCAGACACTTGACAGTTATTAGCTGTGTGACCCTGGGCAAGTCACTTAGCCCTCATTGCCCTGCAAAAACAAAAAAGTGTATTTTGGGGGGCAGCTAGGTGGCACAGTGGATAAAGCACTGGCCCTGGATTCAGGAGGACCTGAGTTCAAATCCTGCCTCAGACACTTGATACTTACAAGTTGTGTGACCTTGGGCAAGTCACTTAACCCTCATTGCCCCACCAAAAAAAGAAAAGAAAAAAAAAGTTAAGCTAGCCCTTTAGGGACAAGGATAGCCCTGAAAAGTGTTGGGCGGGGTAAGGGGGCAGCATCCCTCAACCATGGCTGTCTCTCCTCACAGGTCTTCAAGAATCCCAAATTCAACTACTTCACCGTCAGCAATGACATCACTCTGATCAAACTGGCCACTCCCATCCAATTTTCAGACACCGTGTCCCCCATCTGCCTTCCCAGCTCTACCGATGACTTCCCTTCAGGCTCGAACTGTGTCACCACAGGCTGGGGGCTGACCAAGCACACAAGTGAGTTTGGAGAGGGGAGAGGGGGCCCCACGTGAAGAGGAATCCTAGCGAAATGCATCAGGTGAAAGACGCAGATTTACTGTTGCCTTCCTCTTCCTCAGGGTCCCTGGAGTGGGGTGAGGCTCTGCCTAGTGGGTAACGTTGCTCTTGTCTTGGGGCCTTCCAGATAGCAACACCCCCGAGAGGCTCCAGCAAGCCGCCCTGCCCCTGCTGTCCAACGCCGAGTGCAAGGAGTACTGGGGGAGCAAGATCAAAGACACTATGATCTGCGCTGGGGCCAGCGGTGTTTCCTCCTGCATGGTAGCTGCCTCTTTCCCCACCCCCCTCCCAAGACTTATATAGGCTGGTCTTTAGAAGAGCCTGGGGGTTGTGTGCCTCTAGAGCTAGGCTCCACTCTGCCTTGCCACCCCCCAACTGTCTTTTGATCTTTACCTCACCTCTAGCTCCCTAACCTTCCCTTTATTCAGTCACTTAACAGGTATTTATTAAGTGCCTGTTGTATGCCCATCTCTCTGCTGGATAATGGGGGAATACAGAAAGAGAAGGCACAGACCCTGTTCTCAAGGAGCTTACAGAGAACAACTATGTTTCTAGACAAAGGTCAACAAGCATGTATTAAGCACCTACTATATACCAGGCAGCTAGATGGCAAAGTGGTTAGAGTGCTGGGCCTGGAGTCAAGACGACTCATCTTTCTGAGTTCAAATCTGGCCTCAGACACTTACTAGCTGGGTGACTCTGGGTGAGTCATTTAACCCTGTTTGCCTCAGTTTCCTCATCTGTCAGATGAACCAGAGAAGGAAATGGAAAACCATTCCGGTAACTTTGTCAAGAAAACCCCAAATGGTATCATGAAGAGTTGGACATGACTGAAAAATGATTCTACAACGACAAAACTGTGTCAGACAGGATTTGAATTCAGGTCTTCCTGTCTTTATCTATTGTACCACTGAGCTGGCTAGCCAAGGTGAACATGACCTGGGGTGGTGTCTGTGTGAGAAAGGGACCTCTCTAAGGGACGTGAAGGTGGAAATGACAAGACTTGACAACAGAGAGGATTGGTGAAGTGAGTGTGAATGGGGAATCACCAACGTTGTGATCCTGGGTGACTCTGGGACTGGTGGGACCCTCAACAGCAGTAGGAAAGGTGGGGAGAAGGGGGAGAGTCAAGGGGAAAGAGACGTTCTGTTTTGGACACGTTGAGGTTGAGGTGCTATAGTCTGAGATGTCTGAAAGCCAGCATTTGATGCTGAGCTGGAGCTCAGGAGAGGCTGGGGTTAGACACACAGCTCTGGGAGTCCTCCATATTTGAGATGAGGGTGAGAACCTTAGGAGCTGATGTGATCAGAAAGTTTATGGAGAAAAGAGAAGGGGGTCCGGAACAGAGCCTTGGGGGCAGTCACGGTTAGTGAGTGTGATGTGAATGAAAAGAAAACACAAAGAAGACCTAGAAAGATCAGTCAAACAGGGCTTTCTGCAGAAGGTGGGATGATGCATGAGACCCAGGTTGGAAAGGATTGGGGCAGAGGCATGAGAAGGGCATTCTGGGAGGGGAATGGTATGAATAAAACAGTGGGGGCAGGCCCACCACTGAGAGTATCGAATAGAATAGAGTCAACTATTCTTTAGGTCTGAGAAGGAAAAAAAAATAATCATATATTAAATGCCTACTATGGTATTTCATTCAATTTAGGCACTGTGCTAAGCACTTTCTAAATATTCCCTTTTGATCCTCGCAGTAACTCTGTGAAGTAGGTGTTATTGTTATTCCCATTTTATAGATGAAGAACCTGAGGCAGACAGAGGTTATGTGTCTTGCCTGGGGTCACTCAGCTGAATGAGGTGAGCCTCAGCTTTCCCTGGCTCCAAGCCCAGCACTCTGTCCACTGCATCACAGAGCTACCTGGGGAATCTCTATAGTCCTGAGCTGGAGGTGACGTGATGAAAGTGGGATTTCAGGAAGATCAATCTGTCCCAGAGAGCAGGATGGATTGGAGGGCTGAGGCAGGAGAGCTTAGTGGCCATTCTAGGATTCTAGGGGAATAGATAATAAGGGTCAGGACTAGGGTCAGCACAGTGAGAATGGGTGAATTTGGGAGACATTTCAAAGGAAGAAATAATGGTTTGGGGTCAGGGTTTGGACACAGGGAATGAAAGGCAGAGACAGAGAAAAGAGAATTTCTCCCACCTCTCATCTCTCCCCTAGGGACCCCCCCCCAGGCTCTTCTCTCCAGCTTCAATCTTGCCTCCCTCCCCCAGGACATTCCTTAACGTTCAGTCTTCTTCCCCCACCCTCTCCATCTCCCCACCTTCTTTAACTGGTCTTCTTCATTCCTCCTCCTTCCCACTTCTGCCATGGAGAAAGCTGGACCCAGAGTTCCCTTCTCTTTGTCCACAGGGTGACTCTGGTGGCCCACTGGTCTGCCAGAGGGATGGTGCCTGGACCCTGGTGGGTATCGTCTCCTGGGGCAGTAGCACCTGTTCCACCTCCAGCCCTGGTGTGTATGCCCGGGTCACAGAGCTCATACCTTGGGTGCAGGAGATCCTGGCTGCCAACTGAGTTTCCTGCAAGAGATGGGCCTCTGCATTTCCCGTGTGCCTGCCTGACATCTCAATAAACTTCCTGGAGAAAGAAGAGTTGTTTCTTATTCCTGCGTCCGTGCCTGGGAGGCAAACCTGGGCTGTGACCTCCTCTGGGGGCTTCTCCCCTCTTCCTTCCTTCTTCCCAGAGTCCAGCCCTAGCGAGGTCTCTCCCCTGGACAGAGAAAGCTAGGCAAGAGCTTTGGGTGTTGGCCCCAGCCTGGGGTCACAGCTAGGTGAGGAATCCTCTGTCATGTGTCTCCTGACCACCCCACATACCCAGAGTGTCCTCCTCCCTTCACTCAGGCTTCTCTCTCTAGCCCAAATGCTCCCCTACCCCCTGCTTAGTTCTAGGGGAAGGCCCTTCTTTTTCTTTTTTGTCTTTTTTTTGTGGGGCAATGAGGATGAAGTGACTTGCCCAGGGTCACACAGCTCATAAGTGTCAAGTGTCTGAGGCTGGCTTTGAATTCAGGTCCTCCTGAATCCAGGGCCAGTGCTTTATCCACTGTGCCACCTAACTGCCCCTAAAGCAGTTTCTTTTTTTTTTTTCCAAGTAGGTGACTTTTATTTCTCTTTCAAATTTCAGTCAAGTCAATTTCTGCAAAATTGCATCCTTCCCCCAAAAGACATTTGGTGAATCAATTTCTGCCCTACAGAATTCACAGCTGGATATGCATATTTATGCACAACAATTATATCCTAGCTACAGGTAGCATGAAATTGGGAGGGGAGGAGAGTCATACATCAGTACTACAATTAGGAAAAAAAAGCAATAAAAATGTTATCAATTACAAACTTCATTGACTCCATTTCCACAACCAATTTAATCCAACACCATTTTTTTTTCTAGAAGAATTTCCATGTTGTTCTAAGTAACAGTTAAAATTCTATAAGCTGAAAATACATCTAGGGCACCTTTTGGTTAAGGTCTATGCCAAGATTGACTTATCACTCACAGAAAATGTTTGCTGTTTCATATATTAGAGCCAACCATGCATCTGCAAGACCAGTGCTACTTACAGCCTTGTCCAACCAATGGAGCAGATATCTTCCTGATCAGCCCAAAAATCGTTTTCCCACGGGCAGATCTGGCTTCTGTTCCAGTTTGCTGGCCTCAATGCATCTCCCTCCACCTTTCCAAGCCTAGATTCTCTGCTTACAGTTTCATCAAAGGGACAAAAATCTATGCTGTACAAAATCTTAACATGGCTTCCAGTTCTGAGACATCTAGAACAAGAAGATTATCCTGAATCATATTTATTTTTTATTTACATTCAGTAGTATGGATCCGTGACAGGTTTCATCATCTTTTGCTGTGACACTAAGCAAAATGCAAACTTTAATCTGGGAAGAAGAATCCAGGAAGTTTATGGCTCCACAGAGCAGTTTCTTGTTAAAATAGATTTTTATTGGGGCAGCTAGATGTCGCAGTGGATAGAGCACCGGCCCTGGATTCAGGAATACCTGAGTTCGAATCTGGCCTCAGACATTTAACACTAGCTGTGTGACCCTGGGCAAGTCACTTAACCCCAATTGCCTCACCCCCCCCCAAAAAAAAGATTTTTATTGTTATCTTAACCTATATTTCCCCCTGTATTCCATCTCCCACCCCTTCCAGAGGGCCATGTCCCAAAATAGACTTTTTTTATCTTAAAGTATTTTATTATTTTCTAGTTACATGTAAAGATAGTTTTCAACATTTGTTTTTATAAGATTTCAAGTTCCAAATTTTTCTCCCTTCTTCCCTTTCCTCTCCCCTCCCCAAGACAGAAAGCAATCTGATATAGGTTATATATGTACAATCACATTCAACATATTTCTGCATTAGTCATGTTGTGAAAGAAGAATCAGAACAAAAGGAAAAAACTTAAAAAAAAGAAAAACACACATGTACAAAAATATTTATAGCTGCTCTGTACGTGGTGGCAAGGAATTGGAAGTTGAGGGGATGCCCATCAATTGGGGAATGGCTGGACAAGTTGTGGTATATGAATGCAATGGAATACCATTGTGCTGTAAGAAACGATGAGCAGGAGGAGTTCAGAGAAACCTGGAGGGTCTTGCATGGGCTGATGATGAGTGAGATGAGCAGAACCAGGAGAACATTGTACATAGTATCATCAACATTGTGTGTTGATCTATTGTGATGGACTATATTCTTCTTTTTTTTGAAGTTAATTTTTTTAATTAATAAAGTATTTTTTCCCATTACATGTAAAGATAGTTCTCAATTATTGTTTATACAAGCTTTCCAATTTCAGATTTTTCTCCCTCCCCCCTCCCCTAGACAGCAGGTAATCTGACATAGGTTTTATATATATATACACATAATAACATTAAACATATTTCTGCATTAGTAATGTTATAAGAGAAAAATTAGAGCAATGACGAAAAACCTCAAAATAGAAAAACAACAGCACCAAAAACAAAAGAAATAGTACGGTTCATTCAGCATCTATACTCCACAGTTCTTTTTTTTTCTCCTGATTTGGAGATCCTCTTCTATCATGAGTTCCCTGGAACTCTTCTGTACCATTGCATTGGTGAGAAAAGGACTTCTTTTGTTTTTTCTCTTATAACATGACTAATGCAGAAATATGTTTAATGTTATTATGTGTGTGTGTGTGTATATATATATATATATATATATATATATATATATATATATATATATATAAACCTATGTCAGATTACCTGCTGTCTAGGAGAGGGGGAGGGAGGGGAGGGAGGGAGAAAAATCTGAAATTGGAAAGCTTGTATAAACAAAAGTTGAGAACTATCTTTACATGTAACGGGGAAAAAATAAAATACTTTATTAAAAAAAGAAAAACAAACAAAAAAGTCGAAACAATATGGATCAATCTACATTCAGATTCCACAGTTCTTTTTTCTGGATGTGAAGAACATTTTCCATCATGAGTCCTCTGCAATTGTCTTGGATCATTGCACTGCTGAGAAGAGCTAAGTCTATCACAGTTGTTCGTTGCATAATGTTGCTGTTACTGTGTACAATGTTCTCCTGGTTCTGCTCACTTCACTCAGCATCTTAAGTCTTTCTAGGTTTTTCTGAAATCTGCCTGTTCATCATTTCTCACAGCACAATAGTATTCCATTCCATTCATATACCACAACTTGTTCAACCATTCCCCAATTGATGGGCATTTCCTCGATTTCCAATTCTTTGCCACCACAAAGAGAACTGCTATAATTATTTTTGTACATGTAGGTCCTTTTCCCTTGTTTATGATCAACAGAACATTTAAAAAAAATACAAAGAGGGGCAGCTAGGTGGCGCAGTGGATAGAGCACTGGCCCTGGAGTCAGGAGTACCTGAGTTCAGGTCCCGCCTCAGACACTTAACACTTGCTGGCTGTGTGACCCTGGGCAAGTCACTTAACCCCAATTGCCTCACTAAAAAAAAATAAAATAAAATACAAAGAGAGGGGGGCAGCTAGGTGGCACAGTGGATAAAGCACCGGCTCTGTATTCAGGAGGACCTGAGTTCAAATCTGACCTCAGATACTTGACACTTACTAGCTGTGTGACCCTGGACAAGTCACTTAACCCTCATTGTCCCACCCCCAAAAAATACAAAGATAAGAAGAAGACAAGGGGGAGAGGGGAGTATTAATGAATTTTTGTATGAATTTTGAATGAACCAATCATTGACACAATGGAAAAGTCCAAAAAATATGTAATGTTCCATACTCACGGACCCTGCCTTCTGCAAAGCAGGGGTGGGAGAGCTGTTTGCTCAGTTCTCTGTGACCAAGCTTATGAGAAAAGTAGTTTTCATTCACCTGTTTATGTGCTTATGTGCTAGTCATTAGGTTCAGTGACGGGGATACAATGATAAAAGACAAGTAGGCTCTGCCCTCCAAAGACACATTCTTCTAGAGGGAAATAACACATAGACACATACATACATACATATATGGATAAATGATGGATGGATAGATAGATGGATGATGGATAACTCAATGGATAATGGATGGATGGATGGATGGATGGATGGATGGATGGATGGATGGATGGATGGATGGATACATCAATGGATGATGGATGGATGGATGGGTGGATGGATGGATGGATGGATGGATGGATACATCAATGGATGGATGGATGGATGGATACATCAATGGATGATGGATGGATGGATGGATTGATGGATGGATGGATGGATGATGGATGGATGGATGGATGATGGATGGATGGATGGATGGATGGATGGATGGATGGATGGATGGATGGATGGATACATCAATGGATGATGGATGGATGGATGGATACATCAATGGATGATGGATGGATGGATGGGTGGATGGATACATCAATGGATGATGGATGGATGGATGGGTGGATGGATGGATGGATGGATGGATACATCAATGGATGATGGATGGATGGATGGATGGATTGATGGATGGATGGATGGATGGATGGATGATGGATGGATGGATGGATGATGGATGGATGGATGGATGGATGGATGATGGATAGATGGATGGATGGATGGATGGATGGATGGATGGATGGATGGATGGATGGATGGATACATCAATGGATGATGGATGGATGGATGGATACATCAATGGATGATGGATGGACAGACCATTTATTTACCACGTACTAGGTCTTGTACTAAGAGCTGAGGGTACAAATTGTTGTTTGTCCTTCGTTTTCAAAGAGGATCATCATGGAGTGATGACTCATGCATGAATTGATTTAAGTGAGGCAGAATTAAACAGAGTCAGCAGTCTTACTCCCTCTTCCAGAGTCATCAAAGTCCACTGGCAGGACAAAAGTCAGACTGGCGATGGCCTAGGATGCAATGGATTACCTTGGCATCTTTGATGTCTGACCAATCTTCAGCCACCTTCATGGCTGGCAGAATAAATTGTTCTCATCCTCCCATTATACTAGGAGAAATCTTCACATGCTTGGGTTAGACATCCCCTGGCTCATCCATGGGTTTGAAGCCTATATCTGGGGATACAAATAGAAGGAAACAAGATAACCCTTGACCTTAGGGAGCTTACCTTCTATTTTTTTTAAACATTACTTTTTTTTTGGTGGGGCAATGAGGGTTAAGTGACTTGCCCAGGGTCACATAGCTAGTAAGTGTCAAGTATCCGAGGCTGGATTTGAACTCAGGTCCTCTTGAATGTAGGACCAATGCTTTATCCACTGTGCCACCTAGCTGCCCTGGGAGTTTACATTCTAAAGAAGGAAGACCACACATACAAGGGTGATGGAGAGAAGAGTACCCACAGCTCAGGTGGGGTGGAGTGGAGAGATGGCCAAGAAGTAGCATGGAGGTTTGGGCAAAAACTCACCTATCAGAACTGGTGTGTATTCATCAGTATAAGAAATACAAGGTCATTTTGGCACAAGGTAGGGAGACCTAACAACTGGAGGGGGGGGAAATCAGGAAAGGCTTCTTGTAGGAGATGCCACTTGAACTACTAGACTCCAGACAGGGTTCTGCTTGCTCAGGGCGCTTCCTAGGGACCAAAGTTCCCCTAACATACATGTACATACACAGACTCACATACTCTTATACATTCATTTACACTCATACACATACACACACTCACACAGGGCACCTTGGTGGTGCAGTGGATAAAGCACTATCTCTAGAGTCAGGAGGACCTGAGTTCAAATCTCACCTCAGACACTTGCTAGCTGTGTGACCCTGGGTGAGTCATGTAACCCTGATTGCCTTAAACATCTGGAGCCACCCCTAGTCGTCCTGATGTATATCTTACTACTGGACTGAGACAGCTCTGGAGGAGTGAATGAGGCTGGTGACCTTGCACAGCCCTGCCTCACTTCAATCCAATTCACTGTAAGTCATGACATGACCTCCTGATGTCATGGCGCTCTTTGAGAACAAAGGACAAACACACTCACACACTCATCTCTGCCAAGGGCTCTAAGCAGTACTGGAGGTTTTGACGAGAGGACCTACAAATGATGTTCAGAATTAAGGGGGAGGGGACAGCTAAGGGCCAGAGGTGAGCCTGAAGGACGTGGGAAAACACCCATCGCTCTCATTACCCTTGGTTCAATGGCCAAAGAAATCTGAAGGGAGGCCACCTTCTGGGGCCAAAGGCCTGGCTCCAGGTGAAGTCAGGGGTCCAGCTGCAGCTTTCTCAGGCACAGGCAGGGAGCAGGGGCCCCGGGACCCACCTGTAGGACCCTCAGAGAAGAGCCACGTGGCCCTCTGTGCCGGGGGGGGGGGGGTGCCCCCAAGGTCTCCTGATAACAAGGTGTTGCCCACCTGGGCTGACTATACAGGGCCGAAAGATATAAAGAGGCAGCTAAGAGACCAGCCCCTCACTCGGTCTGCCCCCAGCACCATAGCCTTCCTCCTGCTCCTCTTCCACTTAGCTCTCACTGGCTCTGCTTCTGGTAAATGGGGAGGGGAGGGTCCCTGGAGAATTCAGATGGAGGATCAGAGGATTTAACATTATTATTACTACTGGCTACAACTTACAGGGCACTTTTGGGTCTACAAAGTAGTTTACTTTTATTATCTCATAACTGATTCTCACAATAACCCTGGGAGGCAGGTGCTATAATCATCCCCATTTTATAGATGAGGTAACTGAGGCCAGAACCTGTGATTTACCCAAGGCTGTGCCAGGCTTCCCCCTCTCAGAGATGACTTTACCTAGCCCATTCCCCTCATTTTACGATGGAGGAAACTGAGGCCTAGGGAGAAGTAGTATTTCCTTGGTCAGACTTTCCTGGGTGGAACAAGGGAGGGCTCTCTGCTGCTGTGGGTGGAAATACCCCTAGGCTGGGCTGGGTGGCCTTGGACTCTGGGCTACAGGGCCCAAGGCCTCTGCCTGACAGGAGATCCTGGAGCAGGCCTTGGGCCATAGGGCTCCCTTGAGGGGATATAAAGGGTCAATGCTCCCAAATATCTCCCCAACATCACCAGGAACACCTCAGATTAAAGATTCATCTGGGTACCCAATGTCCTCTTTTAAAAGGCAAATCGTGGGCAGCTAGGTGGCGCAGTGGATAGAGCACTGGCCCTGGATTCAGGAGGACCTGAGTTCAAATCCGGCCTCAGACACTTAACACTTATTAGCTGTGTGAACCTGGGCAAGTCACTTAACCCCAATTGCATCACCAAAAACAAACAAACAAAAAAACAATAAAAGGCAAATCTCCCTGAGGATTGTAAAGATTCCTTCTCAGCCCTCCCCAAAGGGTAGAAAAATCCAAACCTCTGCTTTCTTCCAGATGCTAAACTAAAATCACCATCATCACAGATGATGTTTAGAGTTTTAAGGTTTGGGAAGCGTTTGACATGTTTTCTTATTTGATCCTGGGAGGCAGGGGCTGCTGTGATTATACCCATTAGAAGAGGGGAGGAGGGGAAGGGGGGATCCTATGAGTTGGGCTTGGGGGCTCAGCTAGGCCACATGTGTGTTGGGGGGTGGGGATGAGAGCCAGCCTTGGACTTCAGTTTATAACTCTCACACCTGTCCCCAGGCCGTGGAGTCTCTGCTATTGAACCAGTCCTGACTGGCCTGGCCGGGTGAGGATGCCTTCCCTGGATCCTGGACCCAGCAGGTCTCCTTGCAGGTGAGAGTGTGGGCCCAAGCTGAATGGGAAATGCCCTTCTCCCCCTCCCCAGGAAAGGGGTAGAAGGCCCCAGAGTACTTGGCCCAGGAAGGGAAGGTATACAAAGGCCTTCTTGAACCCAGGACCTGCTGGGGGTTGGGGGATGGCATAGAGGGAAAGGGTTCTCAACAGAAGGTGTGACAGGTATGGAACCAGGAATGGAGCCTCAGAGTCTCCAACATCCAGCAGGACTAGGCTTAGGCCCAGCTAGGCCAGGATCTCAGGCTCTACTGCGGGTAGAGGGGGGGGGGCCGGGAGGGGAGATCTTTGAGCTCATCTACTCCAACCCAACCAGTGTTTATTAAGCACCTACTCTTCACTAAGTATTGGAGACACAAAGCAAGGCAGAAACATTATTCCTGCCTTTAAAAAGATGACAGTATCATAGGAGAAACAATGTACAGAGGAAGAAACCAAAACAGGTTAGGTAACTTACCCAAAGTCCCACAGTCTGGATTGGAACTCGGGTTCTCCCACTCCCACAGCTCCTATCTGGCCAGCCCACAAAAGGCTGAGAACAGGCTGAGGCTGGGTTTTTATGTGGGCACAGAAGGACAAGGCCAAGGCATCTCTGTTTCAGATGCCTCCTCCTGCCTCCTCCTCTCATCAGGTGGGCCCTTAAGGGGAGGGCACCTCTGCGGTAGAAGTGACACTCCTTCCATTCTTTCCTTCCCCCCAGCTTACTGACGGCTTCCATTTTTGTGGAGGGTCCCTCATCAATGAAGACTGGGTGATCACTGCTGCCCGCTGCAAAGTCACATAAGTTAAGAGACGCCTCTGAGGGCTGGTCCAAGGCTTATTTCTGTATATCACCAACCCCCTTGGGCAATCTGGCGAAATACATGGACCTCTTTTTAAAAGAATATTTTTAAATGCATAAAATTGGGGCAGCTAGGTGGCTCAGTGGATAGAGCACTGATCCTGGATTCAGGAGTACCCGAGTTCAAATCTGACCTCAGACACTTGACACTTAATAGCTGTGTGACCCTGGGCAAGTCACTTAACCCCCATTGCCCCGCCAAAAACAAACAAAAAAAACAAAATGCATAAAATAAAATATGGAGGATTAAAAAAGAAACCTATTTTATAGAAGTATAATTATCAAAATATCAGAACTTCCAAAAAAATTTTTTTAAAAATATCAGAACTTCCAAGGTCTTGTCCCCCGTCCATCCCCCCACCCTCACCCCACCTATGCCCCAGGTGAGAACCAGAGAAGACAGAGGCTTCCAATTCTGGGATGGGGGAGAGGGTGAACTGGGCTGCTCATTGCCTTCCTCTGCCCCCCCAGGAGGAATCACAGCGTGGTAGTGGGTGAATTTGACCAGAGGTCTGATGAGGGGGTCGTTCAGATCCTGAAGATCCGGCAGGTGTAGCCCAGGTTTGGGGGGGGGGGAGGGAGGGGTCAGGGGATGAGGCTGAGGCCCAGAGTGGCCAAGGGTGTGGCTATCACCAAAAGCAACTCTTGGGATCCAAGCCAGGATTTAGAATCTTGTGAACATTCAGAAGTGGATTAAGCCAACTCCTATCTGATCACCAATTTCTTGTTGGAATTCCCTAGGTGATGGGGAACTCAACCTTATGAGCACCCATTCCATTGTGGGGTGGGGTACTGTTTTTTATTTATTTATTTATATGGTTATTTTTTATCTATCTATTTGTTTGTTTGTTTGTTTATTTGAGGGGCAGTGAGAATTAAGTGACTTGCCCAGGGTCAAACAGCTAGTAAGTGTTAAGTGTCTGAGGCTGGATTTGAACCCAGGTCCTCCTGAATCCAGGATCAGTGCTCTATCCACTGAGCCACCTAGCTGTCCCCATGGGGTACTGTTAATGTTCAGAACTCTTCCCTGGTGGCCAGCCAGAGGCTGTTTCCTCAACCTGTTTGGTCTCTGGGGCTGAGAACAGAAGGATTCAGTCACTCAGTGTGAGATGACCCCTGCTTTGGACTGGGGGGTTAAACCATACATGGCAATGACCAGATCTCGTGGTCAGAAATCTTGCCCCCTCCAGGCTCAGGTATTTCTGAATGGGACACGGGACTTGAGATCATTTCTGAGGGGCTCAAGTGGAGGCAAGGGCAAACCCCCAAGCAGAAGCTGTCCTCGTCCCCTTAGGTCTTTAATCACCCCAACTACACCAAGGCCCCCTACAGTAAGGACATGGCCTTAGTGAAGCTGGTCACACCTGCCCGATTCTCAGACACCGTGTCCCCCATCTGCGTGCCTAGTGCCAATGACTATATCCCTGAAGACTCCCGGTGCATCACTAGTGGATGGGGCAGGACCAGTTATGATGGTGAGTGTTCCGTGAAGGACAGAGCCAGGCAGGGGCTACCTCTGTGACCTTGGCCTCGGAGCTGGGCTTGGTGACCCCAGGACTCTTACCAGCTTGAAATGAGTGACCAGATACATACAGTCTTGTCCTTGACAGGACCCACCCCCTTCATGTCCCCTTCTGCCCATTACTCTCCAGACTACACAGGGCCCAAGAAGCTTCAGCAGGCAGCCTTGCCCCTCTTGTCCAATACCCAATGTGAGAAGTTCTGGAGCAGCCACATCAGCCCAGAGGTGGTGTGCGCCAGAACCAAAGGGGCTTCTTCCTGCAGGGTGAGGGTTTCTGTCTCTCTGGGCCCTTTTCCCCAAACCCTCCTTACTCACTGACCCTGTTCCTATATGCCCATCTGTAAAATTATTAAGTGCATTCTATGTGCCAGACACTCTGCAAAGAATTCTCCTTTCGGAGTCTCACAACCCTGGGAGGTGGGTTATTATTTTCCCCATTTCTCAGTTAAGGAAACTGAGGCAGAGGGTAAGTGACTTACCCAGGGTCATACAGTCAGTATCTGAAGCTAGATTTGAACTCATCTCCAGGCTCCATCTACCATGTCACCCAGGTGCCTTGAAATAGCAATACTTACTGTAGCTATTAAAAGTAGTCACTGTGGAGGCAGCTAGGTGGCTCAGTGGATATAGCAACGGACCTGAGTTCAAATCCAACCTCAGACACTTGACACTTACTAGCTGTGTGACCCTGGGCAAGGTCACTTAACCCTCATTGCCCTGACCCCCCCCCAAAAGGACTCACTGTTAGCTATCACTACATACAAGTATACAAAGCAAATACACAAAGTTTACATTCAGGAAATATGCAGAGAAAAGGATTTAGTGACCCCAGAGTGTATCACATAGCAGGCACTTAATAAAATTTTATTGATTGATTCTCTCCTCTCTCTCTCTCTCTCTTCCCAGGGTGACTCCGGAGGGCCCCTGGTCTGCCAAAAAGCTGAAGCCTGGACCTTAACTGGCATAGTCTCCTGGGGCAGCCAGGCCTGCGCACGTTTGAAGCTTGTGGTGTATACCTGCAACTGAGCTCCCGAGGGCAGCAGTAGTCTCGCCCATCCTCTTGAAATCTCAATAAAGCCCACTAGATGGCAGCAGCAAGCCAGCCTGTGCCTGGGGAGAGAGGGGCATGGCATTGGGCAGCAGTGGCCATGCCTTCCCTGACCTGAGGAATACTCTGGACCAGGTGTGCCTAACCTTTTTGGAATCCTGGCCCCTTTGACTGGAAGCCTATGGACTTCTCAGAACAATTTGGTTTTAAATGCATAAAATAAAATACAATAAAAACCAATTCCATTGAATAGTTTTCAAAATATTAATAGTTCTAAGTTCACAGACTTCCTGAAATCTATGTGTGTCTCAGGTTAAGAACATGGGCTGGAGGAGGGCTTCTCTGGATATCTCTCCCATAATTCTCTATCAGTCCATCTCATGAGGTGGGGGCTCACCCATCCACCCAAGGACTCAGGCAAGGACACATGCACAAATGCACACACAAACACAGATCACTCACGGCCAGGTAGACAGGGAGCCCTGGGTGGTTTGGGGGAGAAGAGTCTCTGCCCTTCCTCCCTCCCCCGACAAAATGCAAGTTGAAACTTCCCCATAGGCCAATGGCATGATTTTCTGCCTTAAAGTTTATTGTTATGGTTGCCGGCTCTCCTCACCCTCCCGTGATGACTCTGAAAGCGACCCTGTCTCTTTGTTCCCTCCCTCCCGATTATCACCTGTTGTCTAACTGGGGAAAGTATTTGAACCCAGGTTTAACGCACTTTCCACAACACTACAGTGAGAGGTTTGGAAACCACCTGATGAGGATGCTGGAAAAATTGGGACTATGGCCCCGAGGAGACAATGCATATACATTAAGTGCTTGATAGAAATAATAAAATAATAAAAGTATGCATGCATATATGTGCTAAATATACAAGCTAGAAATGTATACTGTGCACGCACGCGTGCGCACACGCGCACACACACACACACACACACACACACACACACTCGTGTATCTCTAAATACACCACATATGCTGGAAGATCCAACCTCTCTACCTCCCTCGTCTCCTCTGCATTTAGCCGGCATCAGCTGTGCCCTTGGCACGGCAGCCCCCAACCAGCCTCTGAGAACAGTATTTGGCTAGGGGGGGGATTAGTCCAGAGATGGGCAGCTGCCGACAGGGTGTCTCTGCAGGGCACAGGTGCCCTGCTTCCTCTCTGCCCATCTCCCTGCCCTCTCCGGCCAGAGCCATCAACGTGAGAGCTAACAGCTGCTGTGGCCAGCTGCCAGAGGAGGCGATGGGGCTGGTTATTTGCAGTGCCAAGCTCTATGGCTCCCAGGACAGAGCTCTTATGGTGGTTGGGGAGAGACCTGTGAGGGGGCCTCATGGGCAGAGGGGGCTTTGGAGACCACGGGGCTGCTGGGAGGAGAGACGGGTTCATCTACCGTCCTTGTTTGGGCCTTTTCAGGGGAAGTGCTCCTCCGTCCCAGCTGGTCTCGCCAACCACAGCTGCCCCCCCCCCCAAACACACCCAAGCTGGCTGCTTTGCCCTCATCCTTGAGGCAGTGACTCAGCCAAGGCAGCAAGGTCTGGCCAACAGAGAAGGGACCTGGCCAAGGTCACGGAGCATTAATGGCAGAGCTGGGCCCGGAGTCTGGGTCTTCAGGGGGAGGGGTTTTTGGACACAACAGTGGGCAGTGTCACTGTGCTACCCGGGAATGCCCAGTTTCCTGGTGATTCAGTCTTTACTATTATTCTATAGCGTTGCTTCTGATTCCTTCAGTTGCTAGAGCCCTTACCTGCCCCCCACCCCCATTCCCTTTGCAAATATCTCTATATTGTGAACTCCCTGAGGGTAAAGACTGAATCCCCAGGGCCCAAAAGCACCTGGTTTATAGGTGCTCATGTTTATGGGCAGAGGAAAGTGAATAAGAGTGCCTAATATGTGCCAGACACTATGTTAAATGCTTTACATCTTGGGGGGTTGGTATCTTATTTGACCCACACACTGACCTTAGGAGGTGGGTGCTTTTATTATCCCCATTTCACAGTTGAGGAAATAGAGGTAAACAGAGGTTAAGTGACTTGCCCAGGGTCCTACCGCCAGGGAGTGTCTGAGGCCAGATTTGAACTCAGGTCTTCTTGTCTCCAGGTCTGTGACACCATTTCTGGACTGACACCTAAGCACTTGTGGTCTAACCCGAAGGCTCCTAGCAGCCCCTCCTGGGCCAAGGATCAAGGTGAAGGGTGCAAGGAAGCTGGTCAGGGTTTGAATCCTGCCCCCCATGAGTCTCTTGATCATTTGCTCCTCTGTATCCCAGGTCCACATGTTACCAGGCCTTTCTCTGTTCTCTCACTCCTAGGCCAGGTGTGTCTACATGACCCCAAGACCAGGGTAGAGGGTGTGTGTGTGTGTGTGTGTATGTCTACTGAGGGACATACATACATCATCCTAAAAACATTCCACGCATCCCCAAGGAATGCCTGGTGTGGGCTCAGAGACAAAAAGCTGTTCTCCTTTTTCCAGAGTCTGTCTGTCGCTCTCTTTGACTGATGCGGTCCCCACCTGGTCCTTTCCTGGGCTCTGCTTCCAGGCCCCACTGTCCAAGGCCAGCAGCTCCCCCCAACTCCGACACTGCTCCCACTACAGCCGCTCACCTACTTTGTATTCCTGCCCCATGCCCACATGGGGGAAAATGTTGGCAGGAGACTGGGGGTGGAGACAAACTTTCACCAACTTCACTGAATTATTATTATCATCTCTAAAAGAAACAACGGGGTGTTTTTCAAGCCTTTCCCTTCAGGAGTTTTTACTTCCTTTGTCCCCCCCCCCCCCGGCCCCCCGACCCAGGTGGAAGGAGTCATTCACTGGGAGTCAGGGGACACAGACCCAAATGCTAACTTTGCTACCATCTATCTGGGTGACCTTTCCCCAGCTTCGGTCTGGGGGAATTCAAATGGAATTGGGCCATTAAGGAGTAGACCCATGATCCCAGGATCCAGATGGGGCTGGTTCAAAGGGGCTCCTCCCTGTCTCAGGGCTCCCATCTCATCCCACCTCGTTCTGTTCCCGTGATTAGGGCACACAGGCTGCCTTCTCTACACATTTCACTTACAGACAAGGCTCGCATCCTTTTAGTTTTAGGGGTTTTTTTTATTTAAATGTAGACCATTAGTCAAATGATTGGAAAATCAATAATGAAAAATAGTTCTTTAGTGTTTTTTCTCTGCTCCAGCCCAGCCACGCAGAACACAGTATGGTTCACACTGGAGCTGGGGGAGCCTGTGCCTTCTGGTGTCAGGGGAGAGGAAGGGAAGGAGGGGGGGTGGGCAGGCAGGAGGGGGAAAGGTGGGGGGGTGGGGGAAGAGGAGAGAGGGAGGGCTGGGTAGGAGATTCAGTCTCTCTTCAGGCCTCCCTGAGTCAGGCCTCTTGGTTGCTGTGGTTTGTTTCTTTTTAAATATGTACAAAGTCATTTACAGTCTGTGGCCCAGTCACCAAACAGCCAGAGCTACCCCCCGCCCCCCCAACATGGTCCCTTCTGCTCAGGCCGCGGCCAGCTGGCCCAGGACCCGCCTGAACTGCTGCGTGCTCTGGCCCAGCTCCTTCACGCGGTCCACCATGTCCTGGGCAGCTGTGGGGGAGGGGTACTGCAGGGCGGCCGTCTTGGTGGTCACCACAATCTCCTTAAGCATGTCACACAGGAGGTTGCTGTAGTGAGTCACCTGGCTCCGGACGTCCGGAGCCTTGGCCTGGCGGGACAAGGTGTCGCCGATGAACACCAGCTTGTGGGCGCTGAGGATGACAAACTTGCTGTGGGCCACGAAGATTTTGGGGGGTTGATTGGTGGCCACAGCGGTGAAGAAGGCGTCCACGGCGTTGGTCAGGGTGGTCAGGTTGGACTCACACTGCTCTAGGTAGAAGAGCAGCAGCTGCCGGTCTGAGGGAGCCAGCCCCCCCGGCCGCCCTGGGGCCAGGGGCTGGGAGGGGGTCCAGTTGGAGAGGTCATGCTCGATGGGCCGGGACACCTCCTGCTCGAGCCGCTCGAACTGCTTCAGCTGCAAGAGGAAAAGGAGGACAAGCCGTCCGGCGGGGCTCTGCCAAAGCTCACCTTGGGAGGGGCTGGGGGCAGGCTCCTGTCACCAACCCAACACCTACCACGGATACACAGGAACACTTCCCAAAGTTCCAGTGTCCCCATTTCCCAGATGGACAAAGGGACTCCAGGCTGCCTGAGGCCATGCAGCAGGCTAAGGGGCAGCTGGGATGAGGCACCTGCCCTTCTCTTCCTAACCTCAATCATGCGAGGGGTAGCTGTCTGAAAGAGTGGAAGGCCGTGGGCCCGCGGGGTCCTGATGCCATCGGCCCTGTGACCCTCTCCAAGGCTAGCTCTTCCCTCTGTCCAGGCACGGGGCCCTTGTCACTGTCCCTGCAGCTGAGGGTGCAGAGGGGCTGGGGGGGAGGGGTGCAGAGGGGCTGGGGGGAGGGGTGCAGAGGGGCTGGGGGGAGGGGTGCAGAGGGGCTGCCCACTCACCTGCTGCTGCTCCAGCTGACCCTTCCCCTGCCGAATGATGTTGCCCTTCTCTAATAACTCCTTCTGGGTTTTCTCAAATTCTTCCTTTCCCTGGGAGGAGGGAGGCAGAGGGAGACCGTTAGGATGGGGACGTTAGGATGGGGACGTTAGGATGGGGACGTGGCTGCCCCGCATGGCTTCATCTGAACCCTAGGAAAGGCGAGAGGAGCCCCCCTGGCCTCGGAGCACAAGGTCAGAAGTCCAGCAGGGCCCGCACCCCCACCTACACAAGAGGTGCACAGGTGTGGGCTAAGAGTGAAGCCCAGTGTGCCCACAAGGGGGCGACGGTGGCCCACGGGACGCTGACCTTAGGAGAAAAACCAATGATGTCGTGCCAGCCCTTCCTGGTCCAGGGGGCACCCAGGTCTGCCCCAGAGGGTGGAGTTCCCTGGCTTCCCCCAGCCTCAGTAACCTCAAGGGTCTCTCCCAGGCTCCTCTCTTAGAGGACAGAGAGGGAAGGCCCTTTCCTGGGGCGGGGTGTCACGGCAGAGCTGGGGTGAGGGGGTCCAGGCTGATGGTGGGGTGGGGAGTGCCTAATCTGGCTCCCACATGGGGTGGGGGGTTGCACTGCCTGCTCTGGGGCCTGGTTCTCAAGAGCTCCCCCTCGTGACCCAATAGAAGCTGACGTGAAGAGGGAGGAAGCCCCAAAGAAGTGGGTAGGGGGTCCCTGGGGGTGGGGATCATCTTATTTCTGACTGTCCCAGTGCATGGTCCCCAGAAAGCTAGATGGAAGGATGCTGAATGCCCGCAGGGGCCCAGAATCCTGGTTCTGACATAGCAAACTAACTCCCAGAGTTTGGGAGCAGCCAGACCCTTTGGGGGGTGGGGGTCTACATTTCCCGTAGGAAGAAGGAGCAGCTCCCAGCCCAGATGCACCCTGGCAGCTTAGCCGCCATCAGCCTGAGGGGCTTGTCCCCACGTCAGGCTCTGCCTGGGGACCCAGAGGGCCTCCTGGATAATGGAGCACACATAGGAGATCACCCCTCACTGTCCCTCCCTCCTGGGCCCCGGGGTCCTGGGAGAGATGAGACCCACAGCGGCCACGCTGCCGGCCTAGCTACAGGAAACAGTGAGCAGGAGGGAAAGCCAAGGAGAAGGAAGGAAGAGGGATGGAGGAGGACAGAGATGTGGGACATCAGAGTGAGAGAAGAGATACCAGATGGGGGTGGGGGAGGGAAAGAGGGGAGGAGGGGAAGATGGGAGGAGAGGAGGGCAGGGGAGGGCAGGGGAGGAGGGGAAGGAAGGAGGGAAGGGCAGGGGAGGAGAGGAGGGGAGGGGAGAAGACTCCCGACTCCAAAGCCCAGGGCTCCCAGGACACCCCGGGGCTTGGGCATCTCTCACTTCACCACCACTTTGGCAAAGGCTCTACCTGTGTGGCCCCCAAGGAAGGAGATGCCAATGGAGAGGACCTTTGTACCAGGGGCCTCCCTGGACTCCTCTACCCCCTGCTCACCCACCTGCAAGTGAACGTAGTCATAGTCCTCCATCCAGCCGGCCTCACTGTTCTCGTACTGCCCGTCTGGCGAGTCCTGGGCAGTGAATTTGGGAGGGGAGGGCAGAGGCCTCGACTGTATGCTGCTTGCCTTGTCCGAGGGGGTGCCGGTGCCAGGGGGTGGGGCGGGCTGGCTGCCCACCTCGGGGCCTGCCCCCCCATTGGACGGCTTTGTCCTTTTAAAGAGCAGCGAAGCATTGCCGTGCAAGAAAGAAGCCAGCTGCTTTGTGTCATCAGGGATGCCCCGGGAGCACGTGACAAAGCGGTCCAGGTTGTCGGGGGCTCCTGGGGGCTGGCCCCCCACCACCAAGGAGCTCAGGGCCCAGTGGCAGCCGTCCAAGGCCTGGCTGTGTGCCAGCAGCGTCTGGTAGGCGTCTTCCATCTTCTGAAGCTGTTTGCTGAGTTTAGCGTGAAGGGCACGGTCCGTGGAGTGGGTGGCATTGCCCACAGCCCCGCGGGCAAACTCCAGCAGTTCCCGGACGGTGCCCTTCACCTCCCCCACAGCGGCTTGCAGGCTGGGAATCTGGGGCTCCAGCAGCTCGGGGTCCCGCCAGCCACTGCCACTGACGAAGGACATGAGGTGGGCCACGGCCGCGCTCACGCCGTGCTGCAGCTTGGCTAGCATCTCCATGGCGGCATCCAGGTCCATAGGCAGCAGCTCCCTGCCCACCGCCGCTTCCTTCACCGGGACCACATCCAGGGAAGAGGAGGACAGGTTGCTGCGGGTGCTGCCCGTGCTCGAGGCCGACAGACGCTTGCCGTCGGCCCGGGCTTCGCGGTCGGCCTGCGGCGGTATATCGTACACGCTCTCCCCGTCGGCCTCCAGAGAAGCAGCCCGGCTGCTGGCCAGGTCCCGAGGAACGTCATACACGGAGCCCGGGGGGCCAGGTCCCAGCTTGCGCAGGCCCGGAGGCACGTCATAGATCTCCTGGGGTGGGGCCGTGGCAGGTGTCCCCTTGCCGGCGGGTGGGGGGACGTCGTAGACGTCGTCGGCCGGGTAGGGGTCTGTGGAGGGGATGGGTGAGGGCGCCAGGATCAGCGGGTGCCGGGCAGGGTCGAAGGGCTTGGGTTTCAGGAAGGCAGGGGGCACGTCGTAGGTTTCTTCCCGCAAGGGCCCATCGGGCACATCCTTGCTCACAGATGGGGGAATGTCATAGACCTGGAAGTAAAGGGGAGAGGTTTGGTCAGGGTCCACCCCAGACAGTAGGATCACTGACCTCCATACCCGAGGCCGGGGGACGCGTGTGGTGCGCCTGGAGAGAGCGCATATGCACGGTACCGGGCCCTGAGCGATCCCTTCACTGCTCTTGACCTCAGTTTCCCTCTCTGCAAGATCCCCTGCCCAGAGGCAGTTCCCCCGCAGTTCGATCTCCTAATGACCCTACACACAGACACCCCAGCGGGTCTCCACACGCACAAGGCAGGCCCTGCTGGGAGGGTGGACACCAAGGACACGTTGCTCACTCACCGTGTGCTGGTTGGGCAGCTGCAGGCTTTTCTCCACGCTGGGGGGCACGTCGTAGATGTCCAGAGAGGGGTCACGGCTGGTGGGGCCCTTGACGGCCATGGGGGGAGTGTCATACACCTGTGAGGAGAAAGCTCGGGGTTAAGGTAGCTGACCCTTCCCGCCACACCTCAGCTGTGTCTGACGGTGGCTAAGAGCAAGAATGGAGGAACAAAGAACCAGAAGACCCCAGGGTGCAGAGGCTGAGGGACCTTCTGCGGCACTCTGGGAATGCTGGGGCAGGACCAAAGGAAGAAGACCCCCCAGGGGGAGGGGGAGATGCGACTCCCCCCGCATGGAGGCTGCGTTTCCTCACCTCTTGGCTATACTGGCTGGGGAGCAGCCCCCTGACAGGGGGTACGTCGTAGATTTCCTGGGGCCCTGAAGACAACAGATGCCTGGGAATGTCGTACTCATCCTGCTCTGGCTTGGGTGACTCATAGACGTAGGCCTGCCCAACCCTTGTGGGCACCACCACCTGAGCAAGCAGGGAAAGAGAGGGAGACAGAATCAATCAATCAATCAATCAATCAACAGGCGAAGATTCCTGGCCCTGGCTGTGCACCAGCACAAGGCAATGTGCTGAGGTGAACCTCCAAATCTCATGAGTGAAGGGAAGTCCAGGTGTCAAATGGGCCAGATTAAACCGTAACTGGGAAATAGTTAACAAAGTGAATAAAAACATAAGACAACAAAGACAACGCTGATGAGCACGCGGCCAGCAGAGCGCCTCATTTCTCGGTCTGACACTCCGGCTCTAGTCCACCCAGATGGCCCCAAGACCCTCCTCTGGGGATCTGTGCCAAGTTGTCAGGCTTTGACGGAGGCCGTCGCTGCGCGAGGAGGACACCATTGAGTAAGGAGGCTGTCCCTGCGCGAGGAGGCCGCCACTGCACGAGGACACCAGTGGAGCTGAGCTCGGGTCTGGATGGTGGAGCAGCACTAGCCACCCCCATCTCCTTCACTTCTGGGCTCCAGGGCCGCCCGGAACAGCCCTCTTTGGAAAGGGGCCATTTCCTTTCTGTCCCGGTGTCTACAGAGCCCCGAGCAGTGCCCAGAATGTGGGAGGGGCTTAGCCTGAGATGGCCTGGCCTAAAGGTCACAATGAGGGCAGGGTCAGGATTCGAACCCAGGGCTCTCTTCTCTCCCTCCCCATGCATGGTCAGGGAAGCCTTGAAGGAGGAGAGGTTTGGGCTAGGTCTGGCATGAGGATGATTGCGAATGGATGAGACAAAGGTACAGAAGGGGGGAGGGCTTGGGTGTCCCACCCAGAAGGGGCTACCCTCCTGCCCACCCTCCCAGAGGGCAGCAGGCTACACTCTGCTGACTGGGCTGCTCCCAGCGACAGCAGGAAGGGAGGCGAGGTTCCTGCCTCTCAGCTCCCTGCTCCCCAGGGAGCTTGGAGCTGACCAGGCAAGAGCTCCTGGCCCACTGGGCTGACCCTGGAAGGAAATGGAGCCGGAGAGCAGGACTCAGGCAGTTCCTTCCAGTTCTGGGGAGGGGCAGAAGCAGGGACCCCCAGGCTGGCCTGGGCCAAGCACCCAGGGACAGGGATGCAAACCCTGCCCCTCCTCTGCGGGGCTCCAGAGCCTTTGGGGCCTGGATTTGCTCCCCATTAGAGAAGGGGCCTTCCCACCCCAGGGCCCATCTAGCCGGGCCGGTAAGGAGGGAGTCTGAATGGGTGCACGCCTGCGTGTACACAAGGCATTTGTAAAGGCTCAGCACAATCTGGGAGGGGGGGGGGTGTGCAGCAGGGAGCCTGCAAATTCTGTGAAAACCACCAGTCTGTGACTGCTTACATCAAGGGACACCTCTGTCTCTGTCTGTCTCTCAGTTTCCTCATCTGTAAATCCAAGGTGTGAGATGCCCTGGGGAGCCTGGGGTCACATAACCTCATCTTGGGGCACCCGTGTTTTCAAATGACCAGAAAAGGCCCCGCAGCTAGCTCCTTGATCCATATTTCTGGTTCACCTGTAATTCACATAGCAGTTGTTCAGTGGCCTGTGACTCAGTGCTCCTGACCTGCTGGAGATCTGGAGAAGTGAGTTCCTTAAACGCTTTAAACATTAACCACCTTGTTTGCCGAATCAAAGGGCCAAGGACGACGTTCTTCTGAACAAAGGTAAACTTCCACTTATTTAATAACTTCTTACTAAATACCTACTGTGCGCAGTGTTTGCTAGATACCTACTATGCATAGGATACAAACACCTAAAACTAAAACACGACATGAAATAGTACATTGAGGGCTAGAAGGAACCGGACCCAATACTCTCATTTTACAGATGAGGAAACTGAGGCTGAGAGAGGTGGGAGCACCTGCAGAAAGGGGAAGAGCCAGAACTGGAACCCAAGACCGGCCTCCAAGGGGAGCAGTCTTTCCCTCGCATCATGTAACACATCAGTGCTACAAAGTAAAATGTCCTCGGGATGTCTGCAGGCACGAATAAAACTGGAAATAAAGGAAGAAAGCCAAAGACCGGTCCCTGCCCTTGCTTGAAGAAGGGAGACTAGCCCCCTGGGAGAAAAACCCCCCCAAAGCAGCATGAGCGAAGGCCAGATGAAGGCAGCCCCACAGCAGCTCGGGGGGGCCAAAGAGAGCACCCAGGAAGCCAGGCAACACTTAAGAGAAGCGGCTCACGTGAACGGCCGCACGGTGTTGTGTGGAAAGAACACCGGCAGCCCCAGATGCTGCCCAACTGTAAGGCCCCTGAGCGCCGCAGGGGGAACCAGTTCCAGTCTGGGCTCTCGTCCTAATGGCTCAAGTGAGTCCCTGTGTGCCTCGGTTTCCTTATGATCCAGCTGGAGATTCTACTCGGAGTCCTTTCCCAACTGTGACATTCTCTTTAGCCTGATCAAAGCAGCCATAAGCTGCCTGGGGACAGAGGCTGGAGGATCGGGGAGGTGGCACGTTTGCTGAAAGGGAGAGCTGACAACTGGTACAGAGTGTCTGCCCACCTCCCTCGCTGGGCCAGGCAGCCTGGGGCACTCATCCCACATCACTGGTGCCAGAAAACCTGGCCACACGGCAAGGTTCCAGGTGTCTCTCCAAAGGGGGCCTTGGGCAGCAGCCGCTGTGGCAGCCTGCACCAGCTGAGCCCACCGGGCAGCATCCCGCTCATTCATGGGGGCTGCTGCCAAGCCCAGGGAGCACACAGGTCTCCTAAGTGGCCCAACACAGCCCTCCTGCAAAGAGGTAAACAAAGGACCCACGATGGGTCACACAGCTGGCTGGGCAGCAGCCAGGGAGGGGTCGGCTAATGAGATTTTCCAAGTGCCGCTCCAGCTCAGCTGCCCAGTCAAGGGGTTGGGCCCCACTCATGGAGAGAAAGGGGTTTTGTTCCTTAATTAAAGGGGGCGCAGCAAGGGTTGGGAGCAGGGCACCCCCTCCAACCTGAGCTCAGCTTCTCCTGCAGAGTCCCAGGAAGCAGAGGGGCCCTGGTGATCCCCAAGTGCTGACGTCTGCTACCAGACAACAGGCCTCGGGTCCCACCACACCTGTGTCCTCTCCCCTCCTCCTTTCTATGCGCCCCACAAGCCCCACAGAGCCATGTCTGAGGGTGGTGCCAAGGTCAGAAGAGGGCACGAGATACACATGCCAGCATCTCACCGACCCAGGGACCCATCTCCAGCAATGGTCCAGCCCTCCCCCCAACACAGGGCTAGCCCCGGGAAAGATGGTGACCTCCCTCTGCCTGCCCCGAGACCAGACTCACTGCAGCGACTGGCAGCTTCCCCAGCCGGGCCCACGTCATCGTCCATTAAGCAGAGCTGGTGTTTGGCAGTGCAGCGCCCGATGACGCACTTACCCTCCCGCTCTCCCTCCTGCTTTCCTGCCAAGTGCCTCCTCTCACTGGGCCTGGCCCCCCCCCCCCCAGCCAGCCAGCCATCAGGCGGGTGGGAAGGGGAGTCAAGAAGACTGTACTGGCCCAGCTGGAGGGACCTTCCTTGGGGGCTGGAAAAGGGGCAAGGGAAGGGCTCTCCACCCTGGCTTTACACCAGGAAGAAGCTGAGCACAGAAGGAAGGAGGCTCGCCAAGGTCACATATGTCCAGTGAGGGAGCCAGAGGCCTGGGAAAGGCGGCCAGGCCTCCTAGCTCCTGCCTCCCCAGAGAGGCCCAAGAGAAAGGCAGAAGCCAGGGGAGTACTCCTCGAGCCGAGCCCGGGCTGTCCCCGCCAGCCTCCTCTACAGTGGCCTGGCCGGGGCCTCTGGAGATAAGCGCAGCTGGAATCAGACTCAGAACGAGGGGGACCCCTCCCGAGGACAGCAAGTCCTGCTGTCCACTGCACAGATCTCTTTCAAACAGTTCAGGGGGGCAGGCAGAAGGACTTATTGATTAGGACTCCCCATGGGGCAGGCCCTGTGCCAAGTGCTAGGGATACAAGTACAAAGGGAACAGCAGTGGCTGCCCTCAAGGGCTCTGTGTTCTAAGGAAAGACCAACACATAAAGGGAGGTGAGAAGGGAGGCTGTGGGGGAGCAAGGCTAAGCTGGCCCACCTGGAGCCCTCAGGAGGGGGGGAGGCTGAGCCTCCCCAGACAGTGCAGGGGACGGGTCCCTCCAGGGGCTGGGGGCATGGAGCCTGAGCGGGGCACGTCCTCCCTTGCTCAGTTCCCCCTGACGGTCCCCACAGCAGCCTCCCCATGGCCACCCCCCTCATCCTCTCAGACTCGGGCAGCCCGGGCTGCTGCCACCACGGCCTCTGGCAGACAAATCTCCAACTCCAGAGATTTGATCCTCCTCCAGAGCTATTTTTAGACCCACCTCCTCCCCGGCCAAAACCTGCGGAGGCCCCTGCCCCAGGGAGGGGGGGCTGCACTGACTCAGGCTGCTGGGCTGGGAAGGGGAGGAGGGAGCCGCATGCGTGGCAGTGGGGGAGGACAGAGAGGCAGAGGGCCAGCCGGCGGGACGGCCTGGGAGCCTGTGGCTGCTCCTCCTAGCAGCTCAGGGAAAGAGCAGTTGGGAGAGGATGCCCCAGCTCCCCTTCGGCCAAGTCAGGAGTGCGGGAGACCCCACAGCCCCAGCCGAGGCTGACAGAGGGAGGTTGTGGGTGAGCCCGAGGGAGATGATGGGCAAAGTAACACGTGGGCCACAAGGCTTCTGGTGGAGAAACTGATGACCTTTCAAAAACACGGACGTGGCTTTTCTAGCTCTTCTAGGGGGAAAAGCTTTGTTTAAGCCAAGACTTATTGGACTGGAAGCCACACAAGGCTGTCCCTCTGGGACAGCAGGTGACACTAGGCCCACCCTCACCCACACACGATTACTTAATGGATGGAGACTTCCTAGGCAAGACAGGCTTCAAGGAACATTTTGGACAACAACTCCTCGTAGTCTGATAAAAAGGAGCAGCAGCAATAGCATTTACACGTGACTTTAAAGTCTACAAAGCACTTTACAAACATGACCTCACTGGATCCCCACCACAACCCTTTGCGGTGTTAATAGCCCCGTTTTACAAGTGGGGAAACTGAGGTAAATGGCAGTGAAGAATCTTGCCCCGGGTCACGTGGCTATTAAGTGCCTGAGGACAGATTTGAACTGAGATCTTTCTGAGTCCAGGCCCAGTGCTCACCCCGTGTCACTACCTAGCTGCAGCTGGATAGTGCACAGGGGCTTTCTTAAGCCCTAAGATAGCACAGGATAGTAGACAGAGCAGAGGGCTCTAAGTCAGGAACTGTGGGTTCTAAACCTACTTTGACACCAAACAGCTGCTTGAGTAAAGCAGGCATATGGGCATTCAACCAATGACCTCTTGTAGCTGACAGCAGAAGGGAAGCGGCCGCCATTTCCCTTTTCTTCTCTCTTGTGTACACGGCACATTGTTAAGTCAAATTTGTGAAACAGAATTATTTTTAGCTATTGGTAAGCACTCTCACATCCACTCTCTTACTTGGGCCTTGAAATATCCCTCTGTAGTGGGCGCCAGGCCAGTTTACAAATGGAGAAATCACGGCACCGAGAAGTCCAAATGACTTTAATAGCCCCAACTACCTGAGCCAGGAGCTGGCGGTAAAGTTTGTGTGTGCGGATGTGCGGCCGCAGCCAGTCAGATCAGGCAGATGGGGGGAGGAGGAGGAGAAAGAAGAGAAGGAAGCATTTGTCCTTCCTTTTCAGAGAGGACCAGCGACATCAGGGGGTGATGTCTTCATGTGAGTGTGAACCGGATTGAAAGGAGGCAGAGCTGCACAGAGGCGCCAGCCTCACTCTCTCTTTCAGTGTCACCGAGTGCAGGGACAAGACAAAAGCCAGGGTGACTGCCGATGGCCCCGGGGGGCAGTGTCTGACCTTGGCGTCGTCGATGTCTGACCAAGCTCTGGGTGGTTTATCGTGCCTGCTTCAGCCGCCTTCATGGCCATTGGGACACACTGTTCTTACCTGCCCACTCTGCCAGGGAAAGTCTTCACATGCTTGGGTGGCCATGCCCTTAACTCACCAGCGGGTTAGAGGCCTATTGGTTACCCTCAGCCCGGGTTAGCTGTCTGCCATGACAGTTTACTGGCATCTGCCCAATACACACGCTACAGCTTCTTGGAGCCACAAGTGAGAGCTGGGGGACACCCAAGGCTGGTGAGCAGCCCCCAGACCGGAGGTGCCAGTCCTCCCTGAACATACCATACCCCTCTCCTTCCCCAGTGTACAGTCAAGGGCTGCTCAGGGAGCCTGGAAAGGCCTGGCTAAGGCCAGCAGAGCCAAGTAGGCTGTCAGGGCTGCTGTGGAGGGGACCTGAGGTAGGGTCCAGAGTCAGTTCTGAGATCGGCTACGACTGGGACAGCAGGCAAGAGACACAAAGTTGGGACAGATTCAGCCCACAAGGGCAGGCCCTAGGTTCAGTTTTGAATGTTCTATTTCGAAAAGCGCAGACTGTGAAGACCGGACATTAAGCCACTACAAGTGCTCATGAACTGAGGATGTTTAATGTGAAGGGCCATCACTAGCTTCAAGCATGAAAAAGGGTTAGCATGGGGGTGATGGGGACTCAGCCTGATTGTAAGATGACAATGCAGGAGCAGCAGGGATTCAACGCAGTGCAGAGGTACATCCCAGCTCGATGTAAGCAAAACTTATCAATAACCCGAGCTCTCCAAAGGCAGAACAGGCTGTGCCTATGAGCAAGTGAAGCTCCCCGCCTTGGGTCTTCCCCTGGAGGCCAGAGAGCCACCAGGCCCACAGAACAGGTCCCTTCTGTTTAGGTAGCAGCCGGACAAGACCAACTCCAAAGCTACTTTCCACTAAGGGACCAGGAAAAGTAATACGGTTTGGAAGAAATAAAAGGATGCTGGGCTCTAGGGGAAGACCCGAGTTCAAGGCCTGGCTTTGATACTTTTTGCAGTGTCTCAAGTCTCAGTTTGCACTTCTGTAAAATGGAGAGAGTAAGAATTACAGCATAGACCTCACGGCATCATTGTGAGGAACATACTCTTGACACTTGACGGCCCATCTGTGAGAGTTATAATTACGGCCACCACCACGGGCCTCTTTTCCTTTCTGAAAATTTCTTTTTTTGTTATGAAAACATCGGCAAATACTTCAATCGACAAAGAACAAAAGAGACTACATAGGAACTGTGGTCCTCTGCAGCTCGGAGCTCCCACTCTCATACCTGCCCATTTTCCTAGACTGAAAAGGAGAGAACAACAGCCCTCCAAGGAGATAGCTGGGAAAGAAGAGGAACTGAGGCAAGAAGTGAATCCCTTTGGGCAGGTCTGCTAGGGGACAGAAAAGGGAGCCTCAAGTCCTCGCCTATCATGGGAGGGGCCCTAACTCGCATCCTGTTCCCTTTTCTCACCCATCCCAGTCGGGAAGGCCCCTTCCCCATCCTCTCCCCTCCCATGTGTCCAGGCCCACCTTAATGGAGAATCTTGGGGCACCAAAAGCCTGAGGGCAGGTGAGTGATGGGGAAGGTAGAGTTACCATGGGATGTTCCTTAGAAACTATTCTCCATTAAAAAGAAAGAAATGAATGAATGGCAAATTAAAGATCTTGTCAGAGCCAGGTTTCTCCACGGAAAGAGACTGTTCAGCTAATTGCAGGTCACGTTAGAACTCCATGTTTGATGTTCTTCACTGACCCCGATACTCTCGTCCTCAGAGGAAAGAGGGCAGCCAGCCACCAACAGGGCCGACGGGGAGAGAGGAGAGAAAAGAAAGCCACGTGCATCCACCCATCCATCCATCCTTGAGGGAGGCTGGCACAGGCCCCAGCTCCAGACCCTCCGAAGCCAGGCTCAGCAAAGAGAAAGCAGGAGAAGTCACAGGGACCACGGACAAAGGGAGAAAGGCTAGGCAGGCTCCACTCCCAGAACAGCCTCCGCTTGGTTCCATCATCCCTGGTTCAGCTGCCAGCTCTCCAGGTTCCTCTCCCACTCAGGAGCAGGGCAGTATGCTGGGTCCCCTCCCGACATCCCACAGGGCCTGCCTCTAAACCGAAGTCAGGAGAGGATGCCGGAAGGGAAGGCAGAAGCCAGTCCGTCAGGGTTAACAGCCAGGAGGGCCCAAGGACCCCCTGCTTGGCTCAGGGCTGGGCCTGGACTGTAGATCCCAATCAGAAGAGCTGGAGGACGCTGGGGGAGGGAGGTCCAAACACAAATCAGAAAGAAGCCGGTTCCAAGGGTGGCTGCGGCCCAGCAGAGGAAAGGGGGTGGGTGCCAAGGCCACGGCGTCCCAGGGCAGAGCCTGGCCCCGGGGCCCTCCGAGTTCAGGCTGGGACACCAGGACAGACAATCAGGAAGTTCTCCTCCGTCCTCTACAAACTTTAACTCTTGGGCAGTCCAGGCGTCTTTAGCCACCCCAGGCCTCACTCAGGGCCTTGCTGAAGTGGCGGGAGTCTTCATCTCACCTGACCTTCCATTTGGGAGACAGAGTGCCAGGAGCGGTTCGGGTTGGAATCCTGCCTCTGACTATAGCACCAGCCTCAGTCCCCTTCCCACAAAATGGGGAGAGCCCTTGTATTTCCCCTCCCACCAAGCGCTACATAAAGGTGGCCGTTAGCCACCTTCCTATGGTGGGAGGCCCCCTAGCTTAGTCTACATCTCCATGGTGTCCGGCACACACAACATGCCCGCTAGCCGCTGAAATGACCTGAGCTGACCCTCCCAAAGCATCCCAGGAAATTCAGCTACCTCCCCAAGTGACAAGACACTTTGTCCAAGTCTCCCGAACTGTGGACTTGGCTGGAGAAGAGGAGGGGGAAATGGTGGAGCTGGAGGCAGGCAGGCCGCCCCCCCCCCCAGCTGGCCTCCTCACCGGGCAGCTCCCGCCAGCCTAGGCCACAGCTGACATCCTGGATTGGCTCCCCCCTCGATGCCTCCCTCGGCCCTCAGGCCAGCATTTCTGAACACAGCACAAGCTGACTTCCACCTACCTTTCTAGCTTTTTCTCCTATTAGCCTTCTATTTATTCGCTTTAGCGTCAAGCTCCCCAGACCCGCCTCCCCCTCAGAGTGCTGGGGTCAAGTCAAGCAAAACCAGTGAGCATTTATGAAGAGCCTACTATGTGCTGGCACTGTGCCTAGGGCGAGGGATACAAAGAAAGACCAAAAGCAGGCCCTATTTTCAAGAAGATCACAGCCAGTCAAAATAATTCCCGGACAGCTGAGTACAAGCCAGACAGAGAAAGGCTGAGCGGGAGGCTGCATCAGAGGGAAGGCCCTGGGGGTTCACGGAGGCCAGGAAAGGTTCCCTGGAGAAGGCAGATCTTGAATGGAGCCTGGCAGGGTCATCCAGCCTCCAAACTCATGCCTGCCGCCCTCCTCCCCCCGCCCCCGCTGGTCTGTCCTACCTGCACTTCCAGGCCCAGGAGAAGGCTTGCCTTCAGTCTGGGTGCCCTGCACACAAGGTACTTGCTCAATGAGCATTTGCTGTTGGCCAAAGCCTCCTGGAACGCGCAGGGTCCCCAGTGTATAAATTTCTCATTTCATAGACAAGGAAGCTCAGTGGGCCTGAGCATTAGGCGTGCCTTGGGGCTGGCAAAGGTTTTAAAAAATATATATATATTTTTTAATTCTTTGAAGGGCAATGAGGGTTAAGTGACTTGCCCAGGGTCATACAGCTAGTGTCAAGTGTCTGAGGCTGGATTTGAACTCAGGTTCTTCTGAATCCAGGGCCAGTGCTCCATCTACTGCGCCATCTAGCTATCCCCCAGCTGGCAAAGGTTTTCAATGACCCCAGTGTGCTGATAAATCCGGATTCCCACAGATTAAAGTCTGGGGTCAGTTCTCAGGGCACATGAGAGTTGGTTCCTGACGGGGGATAGGTTCCTTTCTTCCCAAGGAACGGGAGGAAGTTTGAGACTGAGGATGTGGCCAAGACCACAGAGTGAACCCAAGACTCCTGGAACCCGAGGCCTTCTCTAACAACTTTCCCCAAGCGAAAGCTTCTACCTCCTGGGGCTGTGGGGGCCCTCATGGACTTGGCCCCCCCAGAAGGAATACACAGGCCTGTGCCCAGCCTAGGCAATGTGGACGAAAACCCCCATGAGAGAAGGGGCTTTGTCTCGGCACACAGACCAGGTGCTTAAAAACTCATTACGGTTATGTTTCCAAGAAAAAAGAAACAAGCACCAGGCTGAAGCTGCTCTTGGGGAATCAAACTATAATAGGGTTTCTCTGGCAGCTCTTACTAATGGACTTCAGGCCACTTCCAGGCCAGGGTGGGGACCCACATTCTGTGCCAAAGGAAGCAGCAAGTGAGCGGGCAGGGTCATGGATGCCAGGTGTGGCAGCCGTGGAAAACATCCACTGGGAAAGCAAACATTGGTGACCACTGCCCCTCATTAGTACAGTGTGCTCTAGAGTGGGCTGCTTTTGCAGCCATCCTGTGAGAACCCAGAGTCAGGCAGAGTGTTTGGAATCTCCTGAGCTTTTAATAAGCTGGGCTGTAGGTGCAAGAACATGGAACCAGCATGAGGCAAACGGGCTGTCAGCCCAGGGGCTACCATGGGGTGGAAGATACAGCATGCTCCTCAGAAACATGCTTCCCTCACACAGCAGCCCACGGCCCTACACCATGGTGGCACCCTGAGCCCCCAACTCCTTCCTATTTTTGACCAAGGCTCTACACTAGACAGAGCATTTAAAGAAAACACTGAATGGCTTCCTTACAGCTGACATGACTGCTTTGTTGTTCATCTTAAGAAACAATGATTTTCTCACTGGTGCTAACTACTATTTCTTGGTGCCCAGACCTGAAACAAGAGTACACTGTGTACAACTGGGTAAGGAAGGTGACTTGGATTATAATAAACAGAGGCCTGATTTGTTTGCACAGTAAACAAACATTCCTGTCCTACGGATAGCCTGACTTGTACATGTCCATGTAGATTCTCTCTGGCATCTGCCAAGTCCTTGACCCTTTGGGAGAGATTCTGTGCCTACCCTATGAGGAAGGATGTGGCCGTGCTGCTGGGGCATCCCCTCAACCTGTACACTTCCAAGGGGGAGTGGAGGGGCTCCCACACATACCTCTCTCTTTCCCCATCAGCAAAAACCAAGAAAATTCCTAAATTCCCTTCCAGAAACACAGAAAGAGAATCATCTCTGCCTCTATTACCCTACAGAGGTGCCTCAAACAGAGGGCTGAGCTACACAATGTACAAAGAAAAGTGCCGCCTCTCACCACTCCAGGCCAGCACCTGCTGCCCCAGCAGGAAGAACCGCTCAGTGTCTACCTGCACACACACCCCCTCGCCCTACCCCCACAGCATACATCCTGTCACTGCAGGAAACTCTGGGAGACCAGACCAGGAGCCAACTCTCCCAATGGTTACCAGGACACCTGGCTCCTGCGTCAGCCTCCCCTGGCTCGTTCCCTGCTCCCTGCCCCCACCTTCTCCCAAGAGGATGCTACCAGGCCCCCGGACGCAGGTTTATGACCACCATGTACTCCCTGGGGATTGGTAGGTAGAGGAACCCCTCACAACACTGTGCAGCAAATACCTTTGAATGCTGCCTGATTTACAATCAAGTGTATTGTGGGATATTAAGAAATTGCCTTTGTATGTCTGCCACCCAAGGCCAGGAGTCTGCAGCTCAGGTGCACTGTCATCTTCTTGGTTTGGCTTATTTGTGACAGGGGTGGGGGTGGAGGGGGAGTTAGAGGGAAGCGATGGAGGTGGGGAAAAAGAATATAAAACTTCCAGAGTGACCAGGTCTCAAAGTGATGAAAAAAGCACTGCCCCTTCCCTTCTTTGTTGAGCTGGGGGACTACAGGTGACACACCGCATGTACTGTGTCCCCCTTTGAATTTTTGTTACAAGAGATACTTGGGGGGCAGCTAGGTGGTGCAGTGGATAGAGCACCAGCCCTGGAGTCAGGAGGACCTGAGTTCAGATCCGGCCTCAGACACTTGACACTTACTAGCTGTGTGACCCTGGGCAAGTCACTTAACCCCAATTGCCTCACCAAAAAACAAAAACAAAAAAAACCAAAAAACAAGAGATGCTTAGGTATGGTGAGGGAGGAGGTATATGTTCATAAACAGGTGACGCCAAACAAGACATTTGCCAGTTGGCCTCAGTTTCCTTATCTGTCAAAAGAGCGGGAGAATGAATACCCCCAATGAGGTCACAAAGAGTCAGATATGCCTGAAACGACTGAACAACAAACATGGGTCAGAGTCTTCAGCTTAACTTAGCCAGAAATCATAGGGCTGGTGCAGAGCTCTCCATCAAACATGACTTGCCCCCTCCCTTACCCAGCCTCAGCCCTGTTATCCCTCGGGGGCAAGGGCAGTTACAAGGACACAACACGATGTGAAAGAACACTGGCCTTGGCATCAGGAGCTGGACTCTTCTCATAGTTCTAACGTTTATTAAACGTGAGGCCTGAGGGCGGCTAGGTGGCACAGTGGATAAAGCATTGGCCCTGGATTCAGGAGGATCTGAGTTCAAATCCAGCTTCAGACATTTGACGCTTACTAGCTGTGTGACCCTGGGCAAGTCACTTAGTCCTCACTGCCCCGCAAACAACAACAACAACAACATGTGAGGCCTGGGCCTTGTGGGGTACTCATATTCATCCATCAAATCAGCAACCATCCATGGAGCCCCAGAATTCATGCCACCGTGTTAGGCGCTGGACACCAGAAAAGGACAGAGGAGCTTCCCCCAAAAGGCTTACATTCTAAGAGGGGAAATAACAGGTACAAGTAGCAGGTAACCAAAGACTGGAAAGGTAGGCTAGACCCAGGTTATGAAGGCAGTAAGCGGCCCAATCGTCAAGTCTTTCATCCTAGAGATAATAAATGGAAAGTTAACTAGACAGGGCGGGGAGACGGTCGGGCCCGTACTTTGGCAGCATCCATAAGGAAGACTGACTGCCGTGGGGAGAGACTTGAGGGAGGGGGATAAATTAGGCAGCTGGGCAAGAGGTGGTGAGGCTTTGGAGCACTGTGGGATGGATGCAAGACGGTTCGGAAGCATAATCCACAAGACTTGGCAAATGGTTGCTTCTGGGGATGAGGAGCTGGGAAGGCCTGAGTATGACTGAGGTTGTGAATTGGAATGTCTGAAAACAGTGGTGCTCTCAACACAAAGGGGGATGCAGGAAGATGGATGGGTTGGGGGAAAAGATCATGAGTTCTGTCTGGGGAACCTTGTAAGGCAATTGATCAGAAAGGAAGGCGATTCAGGAATAGAAACCCAGGTAGGAGGGAATCCAGGAAGAGAGGAGAGGAGAGTCAACAGATCAGGTGCCGCAAAGGTCTTGAAGGATTCAGACTGAGAAAAGGCCTAAAGGTTTGCAGGGAAAACACTTTTCCAACTTTAAAGCCCGATTCTGGGTGGAGAGAAATGAGCCTGGGGGGGGGGAGGTGGCAGAAGCTCTAGAAAAGAACAAGGATCAGTACCATACTGGCGAGCGAGGAGCATCTCCAGAAGATGAGGAGTTATGCCCGGGCCTTTCTTAGAAACATTCTGAGGTGGCATCGGCCAGAATGGGGTGTAGCCCTGTGCTCTTTGGGGACAGAGCGGCAACCCTGAGTACAGGGCAGGACAAGATCCACTTTAAAAAGCCTGCGTCCCCCCAGTAAAAGCTGAAACTCCCACATGCGGCACTCATCTGGCTCCTCTTCAGTCTTGACTCTCCCCACCCCCACCCCCATGCTCCCCAGGTACTCTACATTCCAACATGGAGACATTCCGACTTGGCCTTTGGCTCTCCCAGTGCCCCATACTTGGAAATGACCAGCACTTGCCTGGGTGTTAGGAATCCTTCTCCCTTCCTTCAATCCTAAATCAAATGCTACTTCTTGCATAAAGCCTTCACTGACAGCTGCCTGCCCCTCAAACGTCTGACACTGGGCCTGGCTCTTCTTTGCCCTCATCCCTACCTGTCTCTAGCCTCCTCCTCTCCCCATTAGTCTGTAAGCTCGAACAAGCAAGAATTGTCCACGTTCATCTTTATCCTGTCTGTGAAAAGCTCTTAATGCTTGCTGAATTTAATTAGGGAGGGAGTCTTTTAGTAGGCCTGGACCCTCCCCAGAGCTGGGTGGATGGGAGGGTGTGGCATCTGTGGGCAGAACCAGACTACTCCCCTGGAAGAGGAAATGAGTGAGCACTCAGGAGAGTCCCTTGGTCTGAGGAGGGAGAACAAGCAACATAAATCATGAGGCTGATGGCTGTGTACAGAAATCCAGTCTACCAAGAGGGCTTGTCATTGGGAACACGGGCATCTGCAAGGCCCTCCCCACTCTTCCTGGCCTATTGAATCCCATGCCTGGCTTCAAGGTCAGATCTAAATCCAATCACCTCTGACTACCCACAAACCCACAAGCTTCTCCCGAATTTCTGCAGCTCTTACTTCCTGTAAAGCATTTGTCATTTCATAAGAACATAGGTAGAAAGAAATCTTAGAAGCCACCTAGCCTAACCTTAGCCCCTCTGGTCACATGGGGAGTGATGACAACAACAAACATTCACATAACGCTTCCTGTGTGCCGGACACTGGACCAAGCACCATAATGATCATATCTGATCCTCACAACAACCCTAGGAAGTACATGCTGTTGTTGCCCCCATTTTACAGGTGAGGAAACTGAGTCACACAGCCATGAAGTATCTGAGGCTGGATTTGAACTCAGGTCTTCCGGAAACTTTCAGGCCCCATTTCAGGAGGCCTGGGGAACTTTTAATCCAGTTAAATGTTCCACGGGCACAACTCTCTCTCTGACCACGTGGCTTCAATTCCCCCATTTACCTGCTGAAATTTCTGAGCCCCTTATCTGGTCCCGGAGACCTTTACAAGAAGACTCCAACCACCTATTCCTCTCCTACTCCGGCTTCCCCAGCCAAAGCGGCCGTGAGCTTTCTCCTCTTTGCCAAACAAGTTCCTCCCCATTTCCATCCATAGAAATGCCCAACTCACTCCCCAAAGCCCAGGCTACAAGCAAGCACTGATTAAGTGACTCCCGTGTGCTCAGCAAAGAACCGTGCCTGTCCCTAAGAGGCTGACATTCAATGATCTGAGAAAACATGTAAATCACAAGGCAATATTTGGGTGGGGGGGATCTGGAAAGGGGCCACTTGAGCAGTCTTTATGGAAACAGGATTCTAAGAGCAAGGCAAGAAGAGCAGCCAAGCCCGGGGCAGCTGGTGAGTGAATGCAGATGAGGCAAAATATGAAGTTTGTGAAGGGAAGTAAAGATGTCACTGGAGTAAGGCGGGCCACGGCCAGTGACCTGGGCCCTTCTGGCCCGTCCTCTACTCCTTGGCACCAGCTGGTCAGAAGTGCTGAGATCTACGTCATCCAGTCTCACCCCAAGCTAAACAGAAATCCCTCCCGAGATGGTTCCCAGCAAATGGTGACCCGGCATCCAAAGATGGGGGGCTTGCTGCCTCTGGAGGCGGCCCAATCCACTTTGGGACAGCTGATCTTCGGGCAGGCTACCCTTATTCCAGTCTGCAACCTTCATCCCCCGCTTCTGGTTCTGCCCTCCAGAGCTAAGGGAAACAAGCCTTCCAAAGAGGTGTCCTCCCGCATCACCTTCCCAGGTCCTTCAACCCATTTTGTTAAGGTTTGGAGACTGCAAGTTTGGCAGGCTCTCCTTCCATAGCTCCACCAGGACTCCAGGATCCCAGTGAGACAAAGGGAAGAGCTCAGCTTGGCCCTGGCTCCGACATGTCCAGGTAGATGCCGTCACTTAGCCCAGGGGGCGGGGGCGGGGGGCTTATGAGGCAAGCTGGTTGGGGCATCCCTGTCCTCAGACTAGTTGAGGGCAGATACGCCCGGCCAGCCCAGTTTTTGCTCCAGGGGCATTTCTCTGACCCTCCTTCCCTCCCGTCCTTTCCCTGGAGCTTCCTTCTGATGAGCCCTTTACTTGATACCCAAGGAAGAACAGAGAGAAGTTGCTTCCTCTGCCTCAGGCCCTCCCCAGATCCAGTGCTGCTGGCTCGGCTCCCCAATGTATGTGCAGCCACCCAAGTGTTTGGCTTAGCCAGAGAGGGGCAGAGCAGACTGCTCTCTCAGAGCACCCCACCCTCCCCGGGGAGAAAAAGCCTTGGCATCTCTGACCCACCTGGCAAGCTTGCCCATGACTGACTGCTGGGCAAGACCAGCCTTTAGCACAACCGTGCAATGGGCCAAATGTTATTTGCCTGTTGATGTCCCCAGCCCCAGCGGGCCTATCCCTGCCCTAGATCCCTGGCACCTTCCTGCTGCCTCTGAAAGCTTATGGTCCTTTCCATAGCCCCTCATCTGGAAGGAGAGACTAGTAAGTCAGAAGGTGTTCAATATGATAATGACTTCAGTGGGGCCCCTCCCAAGATGGGTATCTCAATTGTAACAGTTCAAAGGGACAATTCCTAATGGAAATAATTACAACCAGGATGGAAGACACTTGGGGCCATGGAGAAAGTTTCTGGTGTCTCAAATCACAAAGAATCTTAAGATCTGGAGTTTGGAAGGGGCCTCACACAATCGTTTTGTCCAATTTCCTCACATTAATAGGTAGCCACCTATTCCACCCATTTCACCTATGGCTATGGCCCTGCCAACCTGCTTCCGGGAAAGAGGTGTGGTGGCTAGTGCCCCTCTGCACTGGGCCAGTGCTAGATAGGAAAGCACCCCCACCCCATGCCAGACCTAAACAAGCATATCTTAACCATCTAGTCCCAGTCCACCATCTCTCCCCAGATGGTTCTAAGTTCCTGATAGCAGGGGTCGAGTCATCTTCCCCAGAGTATCACCTATGCCAGAGCGACATATGTAGCAGGTGCCTAAACAGTGCTCTGAGTGGACTTCAATTATCTGTAAGCTAGAAGCCAGGGTAACACCAGGCACAAGTCTATCTGAAATGACACAAAGCACCGGCAGCTTGTGTGCAGACACACGTGTCACAGGGCCAGATACTCAGAACCTGCTTCTCGGTCCAAGCCTGTATCAGACGAGCTGGGCCACTGCCCATCTCAGTGAAATCCTAGTGCTGAGTGAGGGGATGGGCAAGCTCAGCCGGCTGGTGGAAGAGGTGGCCCAGGTTCAGGGAGTGGTCCTCGAGGTACTGTCTGCTCCAGGGCGTGGGTGCTGGAGGCCAGGACTGGCACTGTGCCATGTGTGCCCGCTCAACTCAGACTCTGTGTGTGTGAGACACAATCACACACATACATTCAACGTCTCACATTCTCAAACATTCAGTCTGAAACACACACACACATGTATGAGTCTCTCAAGACTCAGTTTCCACATTTTCTTCTGGCCCAGACCTGGGATTTCATTGTACCTCCTGGGGAGGAGATTCTTTCCCTGCCTTGTAACATAAGGTCCAAGCATCGACCTCATTCGGTCCATCCCTGTGCACATCAGAAGTGGGCTTCCTGACCCCGAGGCCGTCCCTGTCTCCTGCGCCACACTGTCTCTCTTTAAGCTACAGCATCCAGGATTCTCAGAATGTCTTCTCTCTCATTCGAGCACTAACTAGGCCTGACCCACTTGATTTCCAAGATCAAATAAGATTTGGGGTGCTTGAAATGAGTGGCAGAGCAATGGACCTGAAATCATTAGATATGGCCTCAGACATGGCCTGGGTGTGTGACCCTGGGCAAGTCACTTAACCTCTGTCCGTCTACGTTTCTTCAACTGTAAAATGGGGATAATAATTGCCCCTACCTCCCAGGGTTGCTGTGAAGAAGGGATGCTGTCAGGGTCACATACAAAGCCCTCTGTACAGTGCCCACCGCACAGGAGGCATTTAATAAACGCTTCCTCCCTTCCTTTCCCCTTCCTCTCCCCTCTTCAAGGTAGGATGGCCATGGGCTCAATGCCCTTTCTACCCCCACCTTCCAGAGCAGCCAATAAAATGACAGGGAAACCACAGGACCATCAGGCTTTGAACACAAAGAAAGGGGCAGGTAGCGCCAGAGAGCAACTCTACCTTTGTAGGTGGTTTTGTCCCTTCCCAGCTCCGCACATCCATGGATGGGGGGACCCGGTAGATGTCTTGTCCCATCCCGGCTGACGGGGGCACTTGGTAGATATCCTGAGGAGGGCTCACAGGCCCGGGGGGCACCTGGCACACGTCCAGTGTGGGATTGAGCGAGGGGGGCACTTGGTAGATTTCCTGGGCCGGGCTCTGGAACTGGTGATGAGGTGTTTGCTTCTGGTACATCAGGGGCTGCTTGGCCGGAGGAGGGACCTGGTAGACACCCTGCTGGGCCTTGTTGGAGCCCGGGATCAGGTAGACACTATCTCCTTGGGTCTGGTAGGCAGGATGCATGGGGGCATATTGGGAGGCTGGGGAGAGCACATTGTACAGGCCCTGGGGGTGGCAGGGCAGGGCTGGCTGGGGCTGGGGTTGCCCCTGGCCCGGCCCACTCTGCTTCTTGTCGTACATGCCCACCAGGATCTTGAGCCGGTTGCCTGGGACGATGCCCTGGCGCCCGTGCAGGGAGCAGAGCCACCAGCCGTCCAGCCCTTGCGTGTTGCGCTCCAAAACCGTCATGATGTCACCCTTGCGGAACGACAGCTCGTCGGGGGATTCGGCCACATTGTCGTAGAGCGCTTTGGCCAGTACGTTCTGGGGAGAGAGAGGAGACGGGGCGGTTAAGGGCTGATCTCCTCCAAACCTCCCTCCAGCCCAGCCTCTGCCTTGGACGGAGGCCCCAGCTTGGGCAGAGCCCCCTCCCCAGCACCACCATCAGGAGGCCAGGGACCGGCTCCAAGCAACACCCAACACCCTCGTAGGAATAATTGTTTTACCCAGGCGGGGTCTAACCTCTCTGAATTCTTCTAAACCCATCCCAAAGCCATTTATTCCACTGGCCCAGGCCACCTGCCAAGCGTAATGAGCGCCATTACATTGCTCCCCTTGCTGAGTTAAACAGAATTCCCCTTCCACTTCCCTCACGCCCCACCCCCCACATTTCAAGGGACCCTCCAGGACTGGCTCTGCCTCTCCCCTTCCAGGTTGTCCCCTTCTGCTCGCCCTGCAGGCTTTTCTAGCACAGTCGCAGCCCCAACTTCTCCACTCCCCAACCTGGCCAGGCCTTCCTCTATCAGAGGATTCACTGTGGGGGCCGAGCACCCAGGCCAGGGGCTGGAGGAGGGACATGGGCTGGGGGAGCCCAAGAAACACCATTTCCAAGCAAGCAAGGGAAGGGAGGGAGAGGCCAGACGCAGCGAGGGCTCCGGACCAGGCAGAGAGAGGACCATCAGGAGGCCCCTTCCCTTCAGCCTTCCCCAGGGGCTTGGTCAGTCCTCCTTGGCTGGAGGAAGCTCCCACCAGCTCCGAGCTGCCTGAGCAGGGCCCAGGATGGGAGGAACAGGAGCCCCAGACAGAGATCACTGGTTCTCTCCCCAGCCTTGTTCTGAGCTCCCAAAGCACGGGCAGAACAGCAATTAGCCAAATTTGAAATGGGGGGGCTCGGGGGGAGGGGAGACAGGGTCACGCACAGGGCAGGTGTGTGCATGCCAGGGGTCACAATCACAGCAGAGCCCAAGGGAACAGGGCAGGTGAGTGAACAGAGCCTCCCTGATCCAGTGGAGGGAATGAGAGCATTCCTAAGGCACCCGCCCCAGGCAGGGAGAGAGCAGGAAGAGAGGGCTTCATCTCCTCCCCTCTAAAGTAAACCAGATTTGACTCCTGATGCCCCGAGGAGGCTTCCTACCTGAAGGACCTGCCTGACTAGGGCCTAGAGCCAGGGAGAGGTCACTGGGAGCAGGGAAAGACAGAAGAGACCAAGGGAGCCTGTAGAGAATGGCCCGGCCTGGTAGAGGGAGCGCATTCCCAGGAAGCCCGGATGCAGAGTGGACGATACCTCTCACAGCTGAACAGGAGAGAGGGGGCCACCAGCTACCCCCCCAACAAACCCCCAATGCCTTGGAGCACCAATGGGGGACAGGGCCTGAACCTGGTCACCTCAGAGAAGTGCCTGGTGTGGGGCGATGGCCTGGGACCCCGGAGCCCCTAAGGCCCTGGCAGCTCTAGAGCTGGGCCCACCCTCCCTCCAGGCTCCACTCAGGTGCTCCTCTGACCTGAGCCACAGCAAGAGCAGCCCGTGAGACACAAAGCCACAAGGACCCGATAAAGGAAGGCTTCCTTTCTGCTGCTGGGACTGTGGTCATCTCAGCTCTGATACTGACCGGCTGCATGGCCTTAGATGAGTCATTTCACCTGCAAAATGAGGAGTGGCACCAGATGGACAGCCTCTGAAATGCCTTCCCAGGACCTTGTTAATACAGAGCAGTCCCTGGATAGAGTATAAGGAACCCCTGAGGCACATGTGAAGTTAGAATTATGTAAAATGTGGCCATAGCTTCTAGCTCTGTGGAGATAAGTAATGTGAATCCAAAAATGTGCCCACTTCAGGGATGCAGGATGGGCGCGTGTTGGGCCCTGGCAGTAAAGGTTCCCACTTACACAGTATTGTACAAAGCACCTTCCTTACAAGACCCAGGAGGCGGACAGATAATTTGTGGATCATGGGCCTTGTCCAACAGATTCTGGGAAACAAAGAATCAAACCCCTTCAGGGAGTACATGACAGTATCAGAACTTGAACCCAGATCCTCTGGCCACGGGCTTCATGCTCTCTCCACTAAACCCGGGTGCCTCATGGCTGTGACTAAGCCGTCCTGGGTTTCCTGACACATTCACTCCATTCAGTGTCAAACTCCCAGAAGAGGAGACTCAGGCTGTGCTGCAGAAAGAACCAGTCATGGCTTGAACGGGCTGACTCACTTCTGAAGCCAGGCCAGCCCCAAGTCCAGGCTCCACTCCCAGAAGGATGACCCGCTCTTGCTGTCCCCTCCCCACACGGGGCATCAGTAGCTGCAGGGCTGGGTTACCTCACTGACCCCATATCTCTCCAGGCCCCTAAAGAGGAAGGAGCAGTCAGGCTCTGGGAGGGAGTGGGGCACATGGGACCCTTCTGGGCCTGCCTCTATAGGAGGCCCAAGGCCCCCTTTCCCCCTCACTCCCTCCCACTCCCGGAGGCTCCAGGCAAACCTGAGCTGCTAGGCAGGCCTCTACACATTGTCCCTGCCGAGCGAAGGGGACAGGGACGCTTCCTGACCCTCAGCTTCTCCCAGCACTTGTCTCCCCTTGGTATGGCCCTCAACTCTCCTTTTCCTCCCCTACCAAATGCACAGACTTGGAGAACAGGGCTCATAGCCTAGCTTCTTTGTCTACTCAGGGCCTAGGACAGTGATTGCACATGGGAGCCTTCTAACAAACACTGATTTGTTGAATGGAATCCCAAGATGGCTGTCGGGGACAAGTAGCGGGGGGCAGGGGGGGTGGGGTTAGGAGACAAGTTGACCAGGGCCTAAGTTAAAGATATAACCCTGTAGGGGGAACAGTGGAGAAATCGCTGGGCCTGGAGTCAGGGAGATCTGAGTTCAAATCCAACCTCAGACACTTACTAACTGTATAACCCTGGGTAGTCACTTGACCTCTTTTGCCTCAGTTTCCTTGAATGTAAAATGGGAATAACAACAGCACCTCCCTTGGGGGTTTCTGAGAGGATCCAATGTTAAAAAAAAAGTGCCCAGGGGGCAGCTAGATAGCGCAGTGGTAAAGCACCAGCCCTGGATTCAGGAGTACCTGAGTTCAAATCCGGCCTCAGACACTTGACACTTACTAGCTGTGTGACCCTGGGCAAGTCACTTAACCCTCATTGCCCTGCAAAAAAAAAAAAAAAAGTGCCCAGCACATTGTCTGGCCCCTGGAAGGGGGACATGGGAGTGGATGCGATGGGGGAAGCAAGAAAACCCAACCCCCCCCCTTATGCCCTCAATATATGCACAGATAAGAACCCCCCCCCCCCCAGTAACCACAGAGAAGTGAGTGATTGAGGTGCCGAGCCCTTCATCATGGGAGGGGATTTGAGTAGAGCTCATGGGTCACTTCCCATGATCCCTGCCAAAGAAATTCCAGGCTCTCTCCTTTCCTCAGCCTGCAAAGAGCTCACACGCGTGACAATGAAAGGAGCCCCAGAAGTTACTGGCCAGCCCTCTCACTTTACAGTCGAGGACGCCCAAGTCACCGGCATTTGAAAGCAGGCCCAAACCCCCAGCCCAGCAGGGCTTAAGCTGGGGGGTGGGGAGCGTGGGGAGGAGGGAAGCTGGGGAAGGGCACTAGGGGGAGGGCTGGGGGCCCAGAGGCAGCTGGGACTCTCCATGACAGGGCGGCCCGGCTGGCTCCCTGCTGGCGGTTCCCAGGAAAATCGCGGCACGGCCCATCCAGCTGTTCTGGGCCCCAGGGAGCGCCAGACCTGGAGCGGCTGGAAGCCAAGAGGAAACACAGAAGGGCTGGGAATGTCAACAGAAAAGCAGGCTGGTCCTTCTGGTGGGAGCTGGGGGGTTGAGCTGGGTGTCTGGGGGTGGGCCAGGGAGGCCCACAGGGTCCTAGCACTGCAGCTGACTAGCTAGGGAGCAGCTGGCTGAGTGAGCAAGCGGGAGGCTCCCCCTGCTCTCCGGCTACCGTGTGCCCTTGGCCAAACCATTTCACCTTGGTGGGTCTGCTTCCTCCCAAATCAAGCGAGGGAAAGGCCTCTACCCGGCTGCCCCTGAGCTCACAGACTGAGCAGGGCCCGGCCAGATACCAGCTAATGGGGAGGGGAAAGGCAGGAGCAGAGACTTAACCCTTTAGTCTCTTCAGTGGGCTCCCCTCCCACCCCACCCACCAGCTTCCTTCCGTGGCCGGACACACAAGCAGAAGGCTATGAATGAGGCAGCCAGGCTGGGGAGCAGACTTCCCAAATATGGTCTGAAGCCGGCCTCCCCTCTGGAATGACATCCTGTCCAAAAGCCGGCTGCGGCTCGGGGGAGGGGACCCAGGCACTCAGGAGCTCACTGCTCCCCTCCTGTCTCCATCACAGCCACCCAGGCCAGGACCCAGGCCAGGCTTCGCTTCCATTTCGGGTGGCTAGCTCCCACCCCTCCCCCCACACCTTCCTTATGGACAGGAAGTGCCTGGAAAGTGAGTCAGAGGGAGAATTTCCCCTCTCGCCCAGTCAGAGGCTGTCAGCCCCAAGGATTGGGGGCGGGAGTGGGGGACAGCAAGATCCAGCCCACCCTGGAGACAAAAGGGAATTCCCCTTCTGCCAAGGCCTCCTCTCCTCTCCTCCTAGCCCAGAGACTGAGGACACTAGCAGAAGCCTCCTCCCTTCCCCGCCTCTGCTCAGCAGACCCATTGACTGCGGCCATGGCCTCTGCTTCTGGGAAAGCCATCTTTGGGCACTGGGATGCTGCCCCTGCCCCTGTCCCGAGGGCCCAGAATGAGCTGTGGCCAAGCCTGGTCCTTGGGGCACCTCCCACCCTGCCCCAGGTGAGAAGTACTGAGGTGCTAAGGAGTCCGTTCCTATTGGCTGCCCCGCTCCTTTGTCTGGCCACCCCTCTCCCGGGCTGGCTTCTCCACCCCCTTCCATGAGCTCATTGTAATGTCTGGGCAGGTCTTGGCTAAAGGCTGCTGCTCATTGTATAGTCTATTCTGGGGCTTCAGCCCTCACAGGCTGAATCTACCTCAGGGGCAGGGAAGGCGTTTTCATCCCTAGGGAAGGAAATTTTCAGGTTCTCCCGTAGGAAGGGATGTGGGGGACTACCAGGACGGAACACAGCATCTGCTATCAGAGAGCAGCTTGCTAGTTTTCCTTTCTTACAAGGGAAAAATGAAAGAAAAGCTATGGCACTTTAACCCAAATAAAATAAAACAGAGGGCTTGGAATAAGGAATCTATGACAAGAAACCTTGCCAGCTCCCCTATCAAGCACCTTCATTTGGGGACCCCAGGGGATTCTGGGGGAGGGGAGGGACTTGCCCAGGGTCACACAGCTGGCACATGTCTGAGGCTGGATTTGAGCTCAGGAAGATGAGCCTTCCTGACTCCAGGCATGGCACTACCCACTGGACCACCAGCTGTCTCAAGGGTACTGGCACTAGAGTCCCATGTCCGCCCAGTGCCCGAGGCCCTCAGTTTTTCATCTGAGGCAGTGTGGCCTAATGGAGTGTGCATCTGTCTACAATTTGAATCACTGTATTTGGAGTCAGGAAGACCCTCGCTTTGAATCCTGCCATTCTACATCAGACTTACTGGGTAAGTCACTGAACTTCTGAGTCTCAGTTTCCTGTTCTGTAAAATGGGAATGAGAGCACCCACCTCACAGGGCTGTTGTGGGGATCCAGTAAGTTAGTGGCTGTAAAGCATCCGGCAAACACTCAGGAACCACATCAATGGGACTGATTTATCCTCATCAGGGATGCTTCTCAAGGTACAGTTCTCCTCTTCGCAGTGACCAACACTGGCATGTTGATAAACTGGGATTGATTGGGACGTGTGCCCTGTGCCCAGCCTAGCCCAGAGTAGGGGGGGGGAGGAAGGGAGCAATCTCATGGACTTCCATCATGTCTTCTCCCTGGCTCCACTAGAAACATTACTACGTGTCCTTGGGCAAGTTACCTTCCCCTCTGGGGGAACAAAACAAGATGTGGACTAAAAAGCCCTCCAGGGCACTTTCTGTCCTAAAACTTGATGATTCCACTTCTCTCCCAGGCAGCCTCCAAGCAGTGGCTGAGACACCCACAGGCACCTCACTGGGGCATCTCTTGGATCTCAGGGACGGGCAACTAAGATGCTTCTGATTCAACCGTGGCCTCCAAGCTGGGCCTGAATGTGCCTACATTGTCACCGCCTCCTCGGGATCCTCCGTGGAGATATTGGGGACACGAACTCAAAGCACCTTAGGCTAATGCTTAGGGTGGGGACAGAGGGGCCCGCTTGCTTAGCTGCGGCAGGGCTCCCGAGTCTCTGGCCCTGCACATCTCTCTGCAGAGAAAGAAAACAGTGCGGGTCCTCCCATACCAAGGACTTCTCTGGTCCTTTAGCTCTGCCCGGCACTATCTAGCCCCCAACAAGTCACATGCTCTCTGTCTCCCAATGTCCATCACCTGGCCAGACCCCCAGCTTTTCTACCTGTTTAATTCCTTCCTCCCCTCCAGGTGCAGCTCAAGAGGGAGCTCAGCTGCCTCTGATGGCCCAGGCCTGGGCAAGCTGCTGGGATGCCAGGGCCACTCACATACTGCCCTGTTCTACAGGTGCCCCATGTCTGCGACCAGACTATCTCAGAGGGCAGATGCTCAATAAATGCTGGTAGGCTTGGAGCCAGGTGTGGCACTGAACTGAGCAGTGGCTTTGACCTCAGCAGCCGTGCCACAGCCCTGGGTAAAGTATCTGCTGATGGTGATGCAGACAGCCAGAGAGGGACCCGAGGAGAGGGAGAAGACCCCCTCCCCATGTCAGTCTGCCATCTGTCCTGGGCCCTGCACCCTGCAGGCACAGGGCAATTGCTCCTCAAAGCCCAACTGCAGGTAAAGGCCTCCCTCTGAGACCAAAGGCCGTGCTTTCAGAGGAGAGCGGGCAAATTCCCAGGCCCTTGGTCTTGTCTGGTGACACTGACTGGCCAGGACAGAACATGGGGGATATACTGGGTAACCTGGGCATTGCCTGAGCTCTGAGAAGATGCCGGTACGGCCCGGAGCCTGCACACAGCCGGCAATCTTGCTGCAGTTACCTGGGGAGGTCACACAATGCAGAGCCCCATTCCCTCTGGCCAGTCAGGAGAATGGGTGACATTCCTGCCTCTAGTCCAGAACCGGCCCTGGAGAATCCACAATGAGGATGCATGTGCCCCACGGTGCAGACACACAGGAGCTTCCTCATCCTTCTGCCTGCAAGAAGACCTGTTTCTCAGACAACGCCCAGAGTTCTTACTTTCCTCCAGGCCCTATAAGAAGCCTGGAGAGGAGGGTGAATGCCCTACCCCACTCATGGCTCCTGGTCACTAGCCCAGGCCCAGGCTTTCTCTCCTGCCCCAAAGCCAAGCAGGGCGTAGACCGCTCAGATGGGTGCTCTGGATGGGAGCCTGCAGCAGGCCCCCTCCCCAACATGGGGAGGTCCCCAGCGGGCACTGGTGCCAAGTCACCACAAACCCTCCACTAGCCTGCTTCATGTTGAACAACAAACCACTTGTTAGCCAACGGGTGCTTGAGGGGCTGGGTGCTGAGGGCTCTCCACTTCAAATAATGTGGCTCATTGTGTCCTACAAGCACATCTCTAGAAGTCCTCAGGCAGCACAAACCTCCAGACCCTTTTGTAACTGAGTGCCCGGTGCCGTGTGTCTGTCTCTGTCTCTCTGTCTGTCTCTCTCTCACACACACACACACACACACACACACACACACACACACACACACACACACGGCCCCCATTCTGGAGAGCCAGGGAAAAGTGGGCCTCGGCTACCAGAGAGAACACAAGCGAGTGGCTGCTGGGTGTCTCTGCTCACTCAGCTGCTTGCTGGGCTGTGCCTGGGACTTCAGGCTGCAGTCTGAGGCTCCAAGTGTCAGAGGGAAGTGAACCTGGGAATTACTGAAAACAAGAGCATGGACTGAATGCTGGGAAGAAGGCCTAGGTGGGGGGTGGGGAAGGAGGAGGAGAATTCAGGGCCTGGGAAGAGGAGAGCACACTGGGCCATCCAGTGGCCCCTAACAGGAGGCTTCATCTCCTGGGCCTCGGTTTCTCATTTGTAAAATAAAGACAAACACATGCCCTGCCTCCTACACAGGCCAGCTGCTGTGAGGGTCACATGAGACCCGGCCCAGGGCAGTGCTGTGTCCATTGGAAAAGCTACTACGGGTGGGACCCCTTCAGTCCTGTCCCTCTCCTCGCTACAGAGAGCCGAGCTCGGATCCAGCAGGCATCCATCCATAAACAGCAGCTGACTTAAAACCTAAAAGCCTCAGAGGGGGCCAAGTACAATCTTCCCTTTTCTCCTGGTTCCAATGATGGCTAACCCACGGCTGGACACTGGCTGGAATATCTTCACAGGAGAGGCAGGTCCCCAAGGACAGAGGCAAGACTCTGTCCTCCATTCCCAAGTGGCTCCACCCTGGGGGCCGGGAGTGACAGCTATGGAGCATGGCTCACCCCCTTTCCCAAACTACTTTGGCCCTAAGAACACCGGCTGCCTCTTGTTCGTAAAGGTGCTCTATGAGCTGGATGGGAATTCTAAATAAATTATAAGAACGACTAGAAAAATGCAAACATTCACTGGAGTAGATTCCAAGACATCAAAGAGAAAGGATAGGGGCAGCGAGGTGGCGCAATGGATAAAGCACCAGCCCTGGATTCAGGAGTACCTGAGTTCAAATCCGGCCTCAGACACTTGACACTTACTAGCTGTGTGACCCTGGGCAAGTCACTTAACCCCCATGGCCCCGCAAAAACAAACAAACGAAACAAAAAAAAGAAGAGAGAGAGAGAGAAAGGATACAATTGAGGGTAAGAGATGGGGAACCCCAAAGCCAGGGCCCTGGGCCGGAGGAGGCTAAGGCCTACAGGTGTGGTGACCTGAAAAAGCCCAGCATTCAACTGGAAGGGCTTAAGGCTAGGGTGCTGCCTAGCCGTGGGACTCATCTTCCTCATGATCTCCCAGGGAAACACAGAGAAGTGAAGCCATCCTGCCTCAAATCAGCCAAACCACAATCAGGACTTAAGGGAGACTCTGTGCTACAGGGCCTTGCATATAGTAGGTGGTAAAGCAATGTTCCCTGAAGGCGATAATGAAGGACAGCTCAGTGTTATCTATGAGAGGGAAAATTCTACTTGGGCCCAGGGAGGAAATCAGAGCAGAAGAGTGGAAAAAAGGTCCGAAGAGCAGCGGCAGCTCAGGGACTACAGAAATTTGGCTTCTCCTGGCCTGAGCCAGAAAGAGAGAAGCAGGTAAATAAGGGGCCTCAAACCAGGAAGATTCCGGCAAGAAAATCTGCCGGTCATAGGAAACCTGCGGGAGGGCCCGGAGGGCTGATCAGCACTTCTGGAGAGGGCAGATTTGGTGGCCAAATCTCTGCTTCCTGCTTCTCACTGCCCAGGGGGATGAATGCCAGGACTGAGTAAACCCGGAGCTCCGAGAGTCTGACGTGTTCTGATTTCCCAGAAATCCCCTTCTCTGGGACCATGATAACAGGTAACATACCAACTTCTATCCCCTGTGGTTTTCTCTACCAAGCACACACACTTCCTCCCTAACCTAGAGAGCCAGAGATCCCCCTCCAAGGTAGCACTTGCCTACTCCAGCTATGCTGGGATGGGATGGAACATCCGGAAAGAGGCCACTTCTCAGGCCACAGGGTGGGACCCCTCTCTGAAGGGACCTGGCAGCACTCGGGCCCTGTTCTTGGCTAAGATCAACAAGGGGACTATGTGTCTGGGAGAAGCCCAGGCCGTTACTGACTGACTGCCACACAGAGGAGCTCTTTGTCTGAGGGAGAGCAGACGCCTCCGCCTAGATTAGTGCTCTCTGACCTCAGCCGGGGTGAGCTTGGAAGGGCCTTGGGTGAGGGGGTTCCCATCTCCAGGGCCTGGCCTCCTGAAGAGCAGGGACACAAGAGGACACACTGCCTTTGTACTTGCCAGCACCTGTCTTGTCTTCTAGAGGAGACCAACTTCACCAAGGTCACAGCCTGCCAGGGTCAGGGTCAGGATTCAAACCTGGGCCTTCTGACCCCGTGCCCAGTGCTTTCTCTTACAACACACTCCTTCCCAGGTGTCAGGAGCCCACCACCATTTTTTTTTTTAAATGTATGAGGTATTTTATTTTTTCCGTTACATGTAAAGATAGTTCTCAACTTTTGTTTATACGTGCTTTACAATTTCAGATTTTTCTCCCTCCCTCCCCTCCCTCCCCCCTCCCCTAGACAGCAGGCCCACCACCAATTTTAATGGCTCAATGAACGTCCCAGACAAAGCTCTAAAACCGGCAGACTCCTTTGAGCACAATCCAGAGAGCGTCAGTTCTCAGTGTCTGAGCAATCTCCAATCAGAGAAACAATGGTATCTAAGGGCACTCGAGTGGTGGGGTAGGGGGCTGCGTTAAACCCAGAGTGAGTGGCTGGCTAGTAGGCAGGAGCCGTGAGTCCACTCTGTCCAAGGCTCCCAGGGTCTCAGCACCACTCCCAGAGGATCATGGGAGAAGAGGCAAGATAAGGCCTCACCCTGCTTGTGGACACCAGAGAGGCTCCAGCCAGCCAGACAAGAGCTGAGCTTTCTGGTGCTGGTCTGAAGCTGGCATTTGGAAACTGTTCTCCTCCTCAGTGTTCCTCCCTGTCACAGCTTGTGCTAACAGGTTCAGGGCATTTGTGGAGATAGGCATGAATACCTGAGCCAACCACAGTGGGTATCAGAAGCAAACATACAAGGCTAAGCAGCCCCTCTCCTGTATCCAAAAGGATATTCAGGGGGCTGGCAGATGGGGCAGCAGCTTAGAAAAGGGAGGGGAGGCTCATCAGCCTTCAGCTTCCTCCCCTATAATCCCTCTCTTTCTGGGACTGAATAGAGCACCCAGAGTCAGGAGGACCTGAGTTCAAATCTAGCCTCAGACACTCACTAGTATGACACCACATAAGTCACTTAACCTTGTTTGCCTCAGTTTCCTCATCTATCAAATGAGCTGGAGAAGGACATGGCAAACTCCAGTATCTCTGCAAAGAAAATCCCAAATGGGATCACAAAGAGTCATAACAACTGAAATGACTGATAACAGGGAAGCTGTCAGGCCTCAGAACCAGAGATTTTCAGACCCCTCCCCTTGACTTTAAGTCTCTTCATCCATTTAAAAAAAAAGATCCCCAACACTCCTCTTCCTCCCTCCCTCTTTCATAACGTGGGTATGTTGGTGTTAATTTGAAAGAGGCGTCATCTTAAGAGATCACAGCCGTACCTGCAGCAAAGGGGGTATCAGATACCACTAATACAAGGGCACACATTTACGCGGTCTGTATTTGTCCTATTATTAATGCTAACAAGCTGACTACCGTGACCAGTAGGTTGGAGACAGGGCAGACGGGTCAACCGAAGAGACACACAATACTGAGATCATCTAAATCTGCAAGTCTCAAACTGTTTGGCCTTGGAACCCCTTCCCATGCCTAACAACTGCTGAGGCTCTGCCCAAGGGGCTGTTGTTTCCAGGGGCTGTTGTTAGCGCCATCCCTCTGAAATGACATGTTTGCATCTGTTTATCCAGCCCACCCCCCAAGGACTACAAAGCTGAGGGGCTGAGGGTGATTTGGTTTTCCACGGCATCACGAATACAGAGCTGGAAGGCACCCAAGGAACCCCAAGGGGGGCTTGTGCAGAGGGAGGTTATGGTTAAGTGACTGGCTAAAGGTCAAAGAGACAGCAGCAAAATTTGAACCAAGGCTTCAGCCTGACTCCAGTACCAGTGTCTCTCCCATTCTGTTCCCCCACCATCAAGGCCAGTGCCAGGCACGGATTGGCTGCTTAACGCTCAGTCAACAGAACCTGGTTCACTAGGTACCTTCAGGGTCAACCAAGGCTGGTTCTGTAGTCAGAGGACCTTTGCCACCGTGGGTGACCCACGCCTCAGTTTCCCCATCTGCAAGATTTGGGGAGCTGCTAGACTAGGTGGTTCCTAAAGTCTCTTCTCCAGTCTCCTGAACAGTAAGTGTGATGGCTCCCTCATCCCAAAGCACCCTCTCGCCCCAGCATACAACATAAAGCATTTAAAAGCCCTGGCGGTGGCAGGCAAACTCAAAAAGCTCCTTTTAGACAGCAGCCCCACCTTCTCCTCGCTTCCACCCTTCTTTAACCTGTTCCGTGGCCTGGCCATGCCCTCAGCAGGGCCCAAAGCCAGCGATCGAAGAGCTAGTGTTAGCTCAGCAGGGCCTGGCAAGTAAACAGTCATCCCTCAGCTCCCTCCAGCCCAGACTTGCCTACTGCTCTAACACCTGTACTGACAGCAAAGGCTGCACCCTTGGGGCATGGAAAAAAAAATACCCCAGCACAGGCAAGCAACTCCCCAGCATCCCCCAGGGCAGGGGGTGCCCAAGAGAGGGCGGGCGGACTGGGCTCCATCTTCCACACCCTGTTCCTGGGAGCTGGCCCAGCCCGCCTCACTCCACCTGCTTCCTTCACCCTGCCAGGGCACCTTGATAAGAACACACGGCACACCTGCTCCTCCCAGCCTAGTGTGGCACTGCCCCCACTCTAGCCCATCTCATCGGTTCTGACCAGGTTTGGGGGAGGGGAGGGAAGTGAAAGGAAATGGGAACCCCTACGGTAATACAGAAGGATGGGGAGACCACTAGTCTTGTATCATAGCCCAGCTCCATAAGCTACTGAAGGCATCAGGAAGCTCTCCCAAAGTTGGCAACTTGCTAGGCCTACACAGCCTCCCCCACCTCAGACTGCGGATTTGCTATATAGACACAGATACAGAAGGACAACTATTATCCGGGGCCAAATGGACACACAGGAGGAGGAAAATAAAGATTTTAGGAGGTGAGACAACACTTGGTGAGCCAACGGCATCTAGATACAAGGTCACAGGACGGGTGGGGCGGTCCCTGCCCAAGGGATAGGACACCCTAAAGCAGGTCCTATCTAGTCCTCTGGCTCCTTCTAAGAGTCCCGAGATTGGGCCTACACCTGGTGTTTTGCAATAGCAGGTATCAGGGGCGAGGAGCAGGGATGGCTGCGAGTGGGGCTCCTCCGATCGCCCCCACCCCCAGATTAGCAGGGCTGCGTTCCCTGGGTGAATCATTAACAGACTCCAGAGCCTATGACGTGAGCAGGCACTGTTTATCAGCCCGACCGATGTCAATCACTCACCACTACTCTACCAGCTCCTGGCCGATCCTCCCACCCCCACCGTCCCCACCCAGATGGGCAGGAGGTCACAAAGGGGAGGTGCCCAAAGCCGCCGCCACCGCCGCCCCCTCCTCCTCCCTCAGCCGAGCCAAAGGCGGGTGGGTCAGCCCAGAAAAATCGACCACTTATGGAGGAGCCTGGGGTCCTCTATCCCCCCACCCCCACCAATAACTTTTCTACCTTTCCCGGCAAACCCGGCGGTCCAGTCCTTCGGACGATAAAAATCCGAGAAGGTTGGGGCTGCGACCTCCAACAACATGGTGGGGGGGCTGCTTTCTGGCATGCACATTTAGCAGCGAACCCCACTTCTTATGGCCTCGGCCTGAGCCAAGCGGAACCCCGCCCCCCAGGCCTCCTCTGGACTTCAGGGCGTTAGACCAGGGAGCCCCCAGATGATGTCGGCGGGGTGCAAGCCGGTCTAGAAAGGGCCATCACCTGAGCCGGCGCCCACCTCGGCTGCGGCTCTCCCCGAAAAAAGCCCTAGCAGGAAATGCCACTCGCTTAACCCCTTTTCCGCCGAATCCCGACTCCAGGCATATGGGGGTGTTGGGGGGTGTGCACACACCCCTCCTCGAAGAAAGGGGGTGTGTATGCGCACGGGAGAAGAAGCGGGGGTTGGGGGTGTGGAAGGGGAGGAATGGGGGTGCGCCCTTCCCTAAAGCAAAGGGGTGTGTGTAGGGAGGGCTCTTACGGAAGGACGCGAACGCCCTTCTCCGAAGCAAAGGGCAGCGGGTATTGGGAGAAGCGGGGTGTGTGTGATGAGGAGGGGCTCACAGGAGGGGGGGGTGCTCCCTTCCCCGAAGCATAAGGGAGTGGTGAGGAGTGAGGGATCAGAGGAGGGTGTGCGCCCTTATGTTCCTTTAGAAAAGGGGTGTGTGTTCGGGGCGGGGGGATCACCTAGGAATGGAGTGCGCCCCCTTCTCGGAAGCACAGGAGGGGTAGGCACAGAGCTGGGGGTGTGCGCCCTTCCCGGCGGGGAGGAGGGCGCCGCGCCCGGAGGTGTGCGCCCTTCCTAGAGACAGAAAGGGGGTGTGTGCCGGAAAAGAGGGGCGTCCCGCGGAGCCGCTCCTCTGCCAGGTCCCCGCCGGGCCCCGCTGGCTTGGGCTGGCCCCAGCCCCGGCTCCCGCCCCGGGTCCCGGTCCCGGCCCCGGCCGCACTCACCAGGTAATTCATTTTCTCGGGCCCCGGCCCCGCGGCCCGGGCCCCGCTGGGAAGCAGGGGGAAGGCTGCTCGGTCAGGGCGGCCCCGGCTCCAGGGCCCCGATCCTAGCGCATCGCCCCCGCCGCCGCCGCCGGCTCCCGGGTCCCGACGCTCAGCGCTGCGCCCGCACACTGGCCGGGGCCGCCCGGGGGCCGGCGAACCTTCTGCCTTCACTGCCCAGCCCGGCTCCCGGCATGCCCGGCCCGCTTCCCCATTGGCTCTCCCGGGCTCTCCATGCAAATGAGCCGCCGCCGCGGCGTAGGCTGCCCGAGCGCCCGCCAGGCTCCCAGGAGCACGCTCCCCAACCTCGGACTGGGAGGAGCGCGTGCGCGCTGGGGGCTGTTTGAAGGGCGGACCTCGGAGCACGTGCCGGCCCCGGGGGCCTCGAGGGAGCCGGCCAAGGCCACGTGACTGGCGCCCCGCCGCCCGCCCCCTTCTCACCTTCTCCAGGGACCCCTGCCCTCTATCCTAACATTCACCAACCTTTTTTAGCCACCAAAGGTCTCCAGAGCGCTTGCCTCCCCCACGAGACCCGCCCTCTATCTCCCACCTCCCACTTCCGTGCCCTTGCCTACAACGGAGCCTCCCCCTACACTACTAGACTCTCCCGGGCAGACTCAGCTTAAATCTGGGTTCTCCATCTTCTAGACCCTGCGCAAGGCTCACCCACTGCCAAAGGGCTCTGCGGTTCTCTCCTCCCCCCCCCCCCGCCCCCAGCGCCATGACCTTCAATCTACTCAGTATCCAACCTCTGCTCCCAGTTATCCCCATCTCTCCCCATTCCAGTAGAATGAACACGTATTAAGCGCCTACTGCATGCCACGCCACGCACTGGAATGCATTTGAACTCTGAGGTCGTTTTTTCAGTCGTGTACTATTCTTCCTGACACCTTTAGGAGTTTCTTGACAAAGATACTGAGGTGGTTTGCCATTTCCTTCTCCAGCTCATTTCTACAGATGAGGAAACTGACTTGCCCAGGATCACCTAGCTAGGAAGTGTCTGAGATTGGATTTGAACTCAGGTCTTCCTGACTCCTAGCTCAACACACTGTTCACTACACTACCTACCTACCCGGGAGTCAAGAAGACCCGGTTCAGATGTGCCCTCTGAAACCTACTAACTCTGTGTGTGTGTGTGTGTGTGTGTGTGTGTGTGTGTGTGTGTGTGAGAGAGAGAGAGACAGAGACAGAGACAGAGACAGAGACAGAGACATTCTGGGCTAGTCACTTAACCTGTGTTTGCCTCAATTTCCTCTTCTATAAAAAAGGGAATAATAATAGCACCTACTTCCCAGGGTTGTGAAAATCAAATGAGACAGGTGTAAAGCAGCTAAGCCCAATGCCTGGCACATAGTAAGAGTTGTACAAATATTAGCTATCATTATTTTTTTAGGTACTTAAATGCTTGTTGACTTTGAAATCAGTAGGGTACTAATCCAAGCCCTGATTAGGGAGAGGTCACTTCAGGAAGGGAGAGGCCAGTAGCCAGGACTGTGTAGATATAGGAAAAAGCAGAGAATGGCTATTAGATTTCAGGTGGGAGGTAGAGGGGGAACAGATGATACCAGTTTGTAATTCTGTCTCAAGTGTAAAATGAGCTATTTATGTTGGTGATGATGGTCCCATATTACAGATGAGTAAACTGAGGCTCTGCCTCATCTGTGATATGGGACTAATCAAACAGCTAGTGTCAGAGCCAGGATTGGGATCTAGGTTTCTCATCTCTAGTCTTGGGTAAATCAACTACATCTCAGCCTCAGAGTCTCCAGAGCCCTACAAACTAAAGGTTAGACCATGTCATCTGAAAGATCTTCTTCCATGCTAAAAATCTGTTCTGGGGAGAGAAAGAGTTGACAAGGAAATCACCTCCTTAAGTCTCAAGTTGTAACTCTTTGTGAGCTTTTATGAGTCCTTGCGGACTAGACAATCCAATGCCATTTCAGTGCCAGGGGGATTATGGGCAGAACCCAAAGCACACCTAGGCATGAGCAGGGCCCTCCTAGACACAAGGCTGAAAACTGCTTCTTTTTTATTTTCTGAACAATTTTTCCTCTCCCCTCTACAGCCCCACCTCCAACACTGGGCTGAAGTGCCTTATAGAAGAACCCTATCCTAGACTCCTTAGATCAATTAAACAATTTTGACCCCAAATCAATTTCATAGTATCATGGGATCATAGATTTAGAGAAGGAACCTTGAGTCTAAATACTGCTTTCTCCAGCCCCCCCCCCAATTTGGCAAATGAGTAAACAGAGGCTCAGAGAGATCAAATAACCTGACTAGGGCAACACAATAAAAGAGTGTCTTTATTCACAGTAATACAGTGATCCAAGACAATCCCAAAGGACTACTGATGAAATATACTATCCACCTCCAAAGAAAGAACTGTTATTGATGGAACAGACTGAAGTCTGCTATTTTTCACTTTCTTTCATTTTATTTCCTTTTAATCAAGTTTGCTTGTACAAAATGACAAATAAGGTAATATTTTACATAATCATACATGTATAACCCATATCTGATTGTTTGCTGCCTCAGGGAGGGGGAAGGGGAGGGAAAGAAGGATAAAAATTGGAACCCAAAACTCTAAATAAAAATGTTTATTATTTTAAAAAACAACCAAAACAAAACAAAACAAAATGAAAGAGTATCTGGTGAGATTTTAAGTCGGGTCCTCCTCACTCCATATCCACTATAATCATTCGATAATAAGAATGGTTCTGGCAAAAGGAACTTAATTAACCATCTCAGAGACTATAAACCCTCCCCAGGCTTCTCTAGAGAATCAACATCACAGGATGCTGACTTCATTAGCCGTGCAAACGTCATACATGACGTCTTTGGTTGCTTAGAGAGTAATGGGAACCAGTCTAGGACTCTGCCCTGGTTGGAGAATAAACAGAAATCAAACACTTAAAAACAAGCCCCCCACCCCCACCCCTGACAATGGAGGTAGGGGAAAGCACTGGTCTTAGCACCAAAAGAACGGGCACCAAGGCAGTTCAATGATGCTCTTGCCAGTTCTCACCTGAGAGCTAACTGCTACCATGGAGAGGTCCAAGAGACTCTAAGACCATATGTTTCAGAGCAGTGATCATTGTGCATCATCAACAGAAAGAAATTTCTCCAATTCTTTGACTTGAGTAAGTGTAGGAGCTCCCTATACTCATGAAATGACAAGACTCAATATCACCAAAATGGTACCAGGCACTGTGCTCCATGTTGGGCACCAGAGGGAAACAATATGCAGACAGATAAAGTAAAAATGGAGGGGGGTGACGATAATTTGTCATACATTAGTAATGGAGTAGGGGAGATAGGTCTAGTGTAGGAAGTGGCCTGAAAGCTGAGCCTTCAAGGAAGATGGGGGTTTTAATCGGAGAGTGTGTGAAGGAGAATGGGGGTCAGTAAACCTGGAGAGGGAGGTTGGAGGCAGACTGAGATCCTCCAAATACCAAAGGATTTTGTAGTTTAGCCAAGAGGCAAAAGGGAATACCAGGGGACACATCTGCACTTTATGAAGAACCCTTTGGCAGCTGCATGGAGGATAGGCTGAGGAGAGAATGGACGCTCTTGCAGTTGTCCAGGCAAGAGATGATGAGGTCCTGGACTAGGGAGCTGCAGGAGTAGAGGCTTGAAGGGAAGAGATGGGAGAAGATGGCAACTGATGACACCCAGGGCTGAGGGAAGGGAAAAAATGGACCAGGAGCCTGAGACTGTGTGGCTGTGCCCTTGACAGAAACAGACAAGTTTAGGAAGAAGGGGAGAGTTGGGCAAGTTCTGCACTGAACTAGAGTTTAAGATATCTAGTGTTTATCTTAGCAGAAAATGTCCAGCAGGCAGTTGGTGGTGCGGAAATGGAGTTAGGGAGAGATGATGATGATGATAAATTAAATAGAATGTATAATTTATCTGTAAAGAAAAGAAAAATAAATTATAAAATGAATAATGAAAATGAATAATAATAATAAATGTGGGGTCATCTGCATAGAGATGGTAGTAAAATCCACTGGAGCTGATGATGAGGAAGAGTGTTGGGAGAGAAGAGGGGCAAGCAGGATGTTGCTCTGGAGTCTATGTATACAGACCCCCATACACACACACACACACACACACACACACACACACACACACACACACACACACAGAGGAACATGAATTTTGATCCAACAAAGGAGACCAGAGAAAAAGGGATTAGACCGTCCATAAAACCCAGGGAGAAGAAAGTATCCAGGAGTTTGGAGTGGTCAACAGCAGTGCTAACCTCTTACTCCAAAGACCTTTCCTCCATTGTCAGCTTTCTGGTCCTCTTCTCTAGAAGGATGAAGACTAGGAAAAGGCCAGGAGAGGAGAAGCCCATTGGTTACCATGGAGGGAGGCTCCCAGTTGGGTGATGAGGTCAAAAGCCAGATTGCAAAGAGATTGAGACGGGAGTGAGAACAAATGGAGTCAGTGAGTTTAAAGATGGCTTTTTCTAGGAGCTAAGCTGGGAAACAGAGGGGAGACATGGGATGTGAGCCTGAGAAGAGGGAAGCTTGTTTTTAAGGTTGGGGGAGATATGGGCAGGTCTGTAGGCAGCAAGGATAACATCAGAAGACTCTTTAAGAGACAGCCTGAAAATAAGAGAGAGACTACGGACTAGATGTGGGAAGGGGCAAGAGCAATGTGAACCTTTGGAACCTGGGATCTAATGATCTGCCTGGTCTATTTTGGGGAGCTTGTCCACCCTGCCCATTTGTGAATCTGAGTCCCTCCTAGTGCTCTGTGAACTACAGCACCACCTAGCTGTCCCTCCTACTGTCAGGAGGACCTGAGTTCAAATTCAGCCTTAGACACTTACTAGCTGTGTGACCCTGGGCAAATCACCGTTTGCCTCAGTTTCCTCATTTGTAAAATGGGGAAAATGACATGATAAGTTAAACATTTAATAACTGCCTACTATGTGCCAGGCACTGGGCTAAGCTCTAAGGATACAAATAAGGAAGATAAGAAAATAATAAGAAACAAAAAATATTTTTTTCTAAATTTCTCTAATTTTAATGAGTGTAGGAGTTCTCCACACTCATAAAATGACAGGACTCAACAACACCGGAATAGTGCTAGGCACTCTGCTTGGTGTTGGGCACCTGCTTGGTTGAGGGCCCCTTCCCTCAAGAAGCTTACAATTGAATGGAGGAAGACAATAATAATATAACCTACCTCCCAAAGTCCTTGTGAGGATCAAGTGAGATGATATTTATGAAGCACTTTGCAAACCTTCAAGGGCAATGTAAATACTAGATTTGGGGGGGGGGCGGGGCAATGGGGATTAAGTGACTTGCCCAGGGTCACACAGCTAGTAAGTGTCAAGTGTCTGAGGCCGGATTTGAACTCAGGTCCTCCTGAATCCAGGGCCGGTCCTTTATCCACTGCGCCACCTAGCTGCCCCCACTAGCTATTATTTTTAATAATATTTGATTTTGTTCCTAATTGCATGTAAAAACAATTTCTAACAGTCTTTTTTAAAAATGTTGAGTTCCAAATTCTCTCCTTCCCTCCCTTTCCCTCTCCCTGAGAGGGTCAGCAATTTTGTATAAGTTATACATGTGTAATCATGCAAGACCTATTTCCACATTAAATACTGGCTATTATCATGTGACCCTAGGCAAGGCATGTGATCTCCCTAAGCCTCAGTTTCCTCATCTGTAAAAAGGCTATTTCCCCATCTACCTCATGGGGTTTTTGTGAGCAAACAACAAGAGAAATGTGAAACATAACTCTTAATAAACTAGCCCCCTCTTCCAAGAGTCCTGGGGATTAAACTGCCACAGGCTGTTATCCAAAGCAGCCCTTCTCAGCAAGCCAACGTCTCCCGGGCCTCGTCATTTCCCCATCACTTTCTCCAAAAGCATCTCCAAACAGCCAGGGCAGGAAGCTTTGGAGAGTCCTGCATCTTAAACCCACTGCAGACATCTGATCTGACGTCACTGTCACCACCTAGGAGCTCAGTCCCTGGGGTGAAATACCCAGACTCCTCGGCACCACAGGTTTGAAGCTGGGCAGAACTGACTCAACCTTTCCTGTTTCCAAGATAAATACGGGGGGTGGGGGGGAAGCAGTGTGCCATGTGGGGACCAGGCTTCTTTCTCTGCTCAGCCCTGCCTCTGGCCTCTTACCAGGAACATGGGTCCTCGGCCAGGACAGGCAAGGTGCCAGGAGGCTGCACTCTGCCGGACGTGTTCCAAACACAATGCCAGTTTTGAGTCAAAAGTTCTATCTCTGTGAATCCAAGTGTTCTTACCTGAGGTAGTGCCAACCGCAAAGGCTAGTTGTCCCTGCAGTTCTGAACAGTTCAATTTGTCCAAGTTCTGGTCAGATACTGGCTGGGACCTTAACATCTCTCAAATGAATTTTTTCGGGGGGTGAGGCAATTGGGGTTAAGTGACTTGCCCAGGGTCACACAGCTAGTAAGTGTTAAGTGTCTGAATCCAGATTTGAACTCAGGTCCTCCTGAATCCAGGGCCAGTGCTCTATCCACTGCGCCACCTAGCTGCCCCAGGGTCTTAACATCTAACAGTGTCTGGCACATAGTAGGAGCTTAATATTTCTTTCCTTCTTTCCTTCCTTCTATACTCCCTTCCTTCCTTCCCTCCCTCCTTTCCTCCTTCCTTCCCTCCCTCCCTCCCTCCCTTCCTTCCTTCCTTCCTTCCTTCCTTCCTTCCTTCCTTCCTTCCTTCCTTCCTTCCTTCCTTCCTTCCTTCCATGTTTCCCTCCCAGATTTTGAAAACTATTAAAAGATTGATCTGAGCTACTGGCCACAGGACTGAAGGTGCTGGCCTATACACAACAAACCCTCCATCTCCCACCTCCGGCCATGCCTCTGCCCAGGCTCTTTCCCATATCTGGGATATACTCCCCTCCTCACCTATGGCTCTTAGAACCCCTAGCTTCCTTCAAGGCTCAGCAGGGCTTCTCCTTTCTATCCTCCTAGGGGGTGATTCATCCTTCCACCCACACACCATTCCTTTGTATATGCTTGCATTTACTTATCCATACATGTTATTCCCCCCCAAAGAATGTAAGATCCATGAAGGCAGGAGCCAGTTCCTTCTTATCTTCACATCCCTGGTCCCTGGCACAAAACAGATGCTTAACAATATGTTTATTGAATGAAATGAATGAACAACATATGGCCTTGGGGAAATGGAAACATGAAGACTTGTATGGTCAGGAATGCAGAGGCCCCAGTTGTCCTGACTCAGGGGGCCACAACAACACCTCGAACTGTGAGATGACGGATTTAGAGGAGGAAAGGGTCCCTGAGATCATCAACCCAACCCCCTCGTTTTTCCAGATGAGGAAAGTGACACCAGGGAAGTAAAGCAATTTGCCCAGAATCCCTCAAATAATATGTTACAGACTGGAGAAGTGAATCAAGGGCCTCTGACCACAAGTCCTTTCCAAAGCATGGTCACAGGGCTTTTCATTTGATCCTACTCGGTAAAGGAGATGGCGGAAGGAAGGTTATCATCATTTTACTTGTGAAGAAACTGAGGCCCAGAAAGGTTAAGGATGGAGAGTTAGGATGACACAGAAAGTACACTGGAAGGGGCACCAGGATATTTGGATTCTGATCCCTCTCATGAGCAAAATGCTTTATCTCTCTGGGACTGTCCCACAGGATAGAACATAAGCAATTGGACTCCATGTCTGATATTACCCAAGTAAATCCCATGATGAATCCTGGGCAAAGCTGAAATCCAAGGCTTCTTCCCTCCCAGTCTAGCCTGCTTTCCCCATGGCCTCTCCTTCCCACCATCAGCCCATGCCTCCCTTTTTTTTTTTTTAAGTAAAAAGGTGATTTCAAGGTGAGGTTAGGGGGCAGGTATGCTCAGGGAGCAAAGGGGAACATGGGCAGTCCTGATAGAGGTGTGTTCTGAGAAACATCACCTTCAGTAATCCAAATGTAATGGGGGCAAGGGATACACTCAATTCAATCAAGGACTTTCAGAGGGGAAGTGAAGAATTAGGCTGGGGAGGGATGGAGGGTTTTTTTTTTTTAATGGAACAAATATCCTGTCCTGGGACATAACCTCATTTAGAAGAAATCAGATTTCAGAATAATTGACACTGCCCCAGTTCCTTGCCCTATTACTTCCTCTCAGCAGCCCCCAGAGCACAAGCTTACTCAGAAGGACACTATGTGGCAAGGGGGAAAGGGGGGGGAGTGTTGGAATGGGGCAGGACCATTTTCCGGAAGCATCTAAAAGAAGGCTGAAAGAGAATGGGGACATACAGGCTACACCCCTTTATTTTTGCTGTTCTACATTCATCTCGTAGAAATTTTTTGTCTGTTTGTGGAGGAAATCTGAAGGGCCTGGAAATTTCTGACCTACTCTGCCATCTTCCCAGAAGCCCCACCATCCCCACCCCCATCTTCCTTTTCTGATGCTACTGCCTGACCTGAGGAGGAGACTGACCCAGTCCAAGGGATGACAGAAGAGAGGGAGGGAAGAATTCCATTCCACCTCAAATCCCAGCTATGTGTTCAGCCCCTCCCCTCAAAGAACTTATATATTAGCGCAGGGAATAATAACCACCTAAGGCGTTTAAACCTGCGGTCTGGAACTTAATTTTTTTTAATATTTTGATAACTTTTTCAATATAATTGATTTCCTTTATAATTCCTGGCATTCTATTTTATTCATTTAAAAATTTTACTGAGAGGGGGTCCCTATGGCCCCTCTTCCCCAGAGCACCGAATGGAATCCGAAACACAAAATCCAAGACACTCTAGAGTGCTTCTTAGGTGTTTTCAAGTAAGAGACTCCCCTTTGAAGGTAAAATTATGGCTGATACATGTTCCTCCCACCACAGGGCTACAACTGTACTATGAATACTCATTGATTCCGATCTACATGATAAATGATTAAATCCACCATGCAAAAGAAAACGAAAAACAAATACAGCATGATTTTAAAAGCTACTATACATTTGGTAACACTTTTGCAAAGTCGTGATACATATGTAACTATAATAACTAAATTTATAGAACACTTGAAGGTCTGAAAAGTACTGGTACAGACATGATTTCATTTGATCCTTACAACGATCCCATGAGGCAGGGGCTGTCTTAAATATGGCCCACAGATTCCCCTGGTAGATTTCAGAGGTCTATGAACTTGGATGGGGGAAAAATTCACCTTTATTTCAATATAAGTGGTTTCATTTGTCACTGTATGTATTTTCTTATGCATTTAAGAAAATTATTTAGGTGTCCAAAGGCTTCTCTAGACTACCCACAATACCCCAAAATGGTAAGAACTCCTATGTTAGTGGATAGAGCACCAGCCCTGGAGTCAGGAGGACCTGAGTTCAAATCTGGCCTCAGACACTTAACACTTGCTAGCTGTGTGACCCTGGGCAAGTCACTTAACCTCAATTGCCTCACCAAAAAAAAAAAAAAAAGAAGAACTCCTATGTTTGGGCCTCAGACAGGTTAAGTCAGAATTAGGTTCAGTGACTTGCTCATGAACCTGAAGCTCTCAAGGCAGCACTGAACCCCAGGCTTGTGTGTGTGTGTGTGTGTGTGTGTTGTGTGTGTGTGTGTGTGTGTGTGTGTGTGTGTGTGTGTGTGGCAATTGGGGTTAAGTGACCTGCCCAGGGTCACACAGCTAGTAAGTGTCAAGTGTCTGAGGTCACATTTGAACTCAGGTCCTCCTGACTCCAGGGTGGTGCTCTATCCACTGTGACACCTAGCTGCCCTGAACTCCAGGCTTTCTGACCTCAAGTCTAGCCCTGGACTGTAGTGGAGTATTTGAGCCTGCTTCTCTATGTGGGAGACGTATGTTTGTTCTGCCAAATCACGTAGCAGATTTTGTTAGATGTGAGGTGCCCATGTGGAGCTGGGGACCCCTTGGGATCTCTCCACACCAGCTCCCCCCAAAACCCCTAGGCTCCCAGTTGGGAATCTCTGCTGTAACACACTACAAGGTTGAGAGAGAATCATTTCCAAGCCTGGTTTGGAGAAGCAGTGCCACTACTTTAGAGGTGACCCACTCTTGGGTTTGGAGTGAGAGGGCAGGGTTCTCTGGGAGGAATTCTTCACCATTAGGGAATATCCAACCCCTGCCCCCTGCCCTTGGTTCCCTGACCCTGTCATCTAAGCATCTGGTGTTCTCAGGGCAGCTACAGGAAACTCATCTTTCCTTTTCTCAACACTACCACCTCCAGGGATCTGATTCCCAGGGGATCCCAGATCCTAGGAGAGCCCTGATCCCAAGGGATCCAAGACCCAGAAAACAAAGAAGCCAAGGGCCCAGGGCATGGGAAGGGGAAAGATTAGTGGGGATTTCTGTGGTTTTAAGTAGAGTTTCAGAATCTGATTCTCTGCCATCACATCTCCTAAGGAGGTAAGTGAAATCTTGGATTCCTCAGAGCCCAGACAAGGTGGGTGGGTATGTGTAGGTCAAAGCTACTACCACATTTGTTTGTTACAAATCCAGGGGAAAGGGGAGGGACATTTACTATCTCTGTTAAGAGCCACCAAAGCCCACAGTGTCTCTAGAGCTCTTGGGGGGCATCGGTGTCCTGTGTGTCTCTCTGCGTTCTGTATGCTTATCCCTGACTCTGTAGGTCTGTCCCACTGTCTGTCTGTGCATCTGTTTCTCCCCAGCCTCTCTGTATCTCTCTTTCTTTCTCTATGTGTGAGAAATTGGGGAAACACTTACATAGGCATTCCAAGAATTTGTTCCTTTTCCACTTAAACATTCCCCTCATCTCTGCCTCCCCCCCTCCTCCCCTATTCGCTTCCGAGAATGGCATTTCCTCTTCGGAAATACTGCCCTTCAGGGGTTACCTTTGCAATGTGCCACTGAGCCGAGGAGAGCCACTCAGCTTGCATCGGCGAAAATTATTACCACATGGGCTTCTCTGCCCAATGTCCCACGCATCCCCCATCCCCACCCCCAACCAGTCCAGTATCCTGGGAGAGGAGGAAACCCTTCAGGCCCACACAGGTCAGTGGATGAAGGGAACAAGACTAGGAGAAGAGGGGGATGGGAGAGGTGGGAGAAGAATGGGATGACCTGTTCCTTGTGCCAGTCTTAGGACAGTCAGGACTGATGGGGAAAGAAACCAGAGAGTTTATTCTGGGTGGGACAGGCTTTCCCCTCTCCTACTTCCAGAGACCACTAGGCATTTTCAGAACCCATCTCTATGCTTAACACAACTCCCAAGGACTTTAGAAGTGATCAAAGCTGTGACTCATGATGAAACATACCTCTTATCTCTTGACCAGAAGGTGATGGATTAGAGGGGTAGAAAATGAGACGTGCCAATGTGTGGATTTCTTTTGTTTGACCAGACATATCCGTTACAAGAGAAAGCTTCCATGGCGGAATTAAGGGTGAGTAACTAATATTAAAAATGCAAAAAAGAGCATCAAAGAAACATTTAAAGAATATACATAAGAGAATGCAAACAATAGCGATTTTGTTATCATCTTGTTAAGCTCTACAAGTACTTTAAAAACGATACATGACAGATGTTCGGTTTTTTTACACAGCCTCCTGTCTTGCTCTTTGTATATTGTTGACAAGTATTAGTTTGTAATGAAAAGAAATTTTTTGTTTAAATTTTGACTTGAGTCAAAGGACTTGGGTTAAAATCCTGGCTTTGACACTGACTAGCTGTGAGACATTAGGCGGAATTATTTCCTTTTTGGATCTGTTTCCTTATCTATAAAACAAAAGCCCTAGAAGATGATCCCCCAGGGCATTTCCACCTCCACATTCTTTTTCCCCAGTTCATCCTCATGCTGCCAGCCCCCTTTCTCATCACTGTTAACAGTTTCTCCCCTTACTCTTGTACACTTTCCAAAGATATTCACCGATTCCAAGTCTATTAGCCGAGGAGATCTTCCTTGGCTCCCTGCCCATCACCTCTCTCCATTTTTCAGGGAGGTTGGGGCAGTGCAGCAGAGTCAGGAGCCTCCCTCACACTTTAGGAGATGGATTATGGCACTATTAGAGTACAGAATTCTGTAAATCTGGGAAGCCTTGGTGGAATGGGGCAAAAGTTATTACCTACCATACTGTCACCATCTTTCCAGACATACCTGGTTAATAAGGTGGGAAGCAGAAGGGAATAAGCATTTATAGAGCACCTACCATATGCCAGGCACTGTGCTAAGCTATTTTGACAAATATTACCTCATCTGATCCTCATGACAGCCCTTTGAGGTAGTTTGTGTCATTATCCCCATTTTACAGTTGAGAAAACTGAGGCAAACAGAGGTTAGGGGACTTGGCCAAGGTCATATAGCTAGCCAGATTTGTGTGCACTGTGGTGCCCCCCCCCCACACACACACATACCTTCCCAGCTGCCTTTAAGGGGACAGTTGTTCTCACGTCCCCATGACACACTGACATTCAGATCAAGGTAAAGATAAAGATAATAAAATACTTCACCTGGAGCAGGAAGAAGGATGATGTAATGGAAAGAGAGCCATTTAGCTCAGAGATTACACTTTCACACTTCCGGGATTAAGTGCCAAGAAGGATATTGACAGCAAGAAAAGGCCCAAGTGTGTGAGGACAGCTATAGCAGCATTGTTTGTGCTATTATCGTTCCTCTTTTACAGGTGATGAAACTGAAACAGGCAGAGGTTAAATGACTTGCCCAAGGTCATACAGCTAGTAGTGTCCCAGGCTGCATCTGAACTCAGGTCTTCCTGCCTCCAAGCCTATCCACTGTATCACCTATCTGCCTTTACTAAAAGACAAGGCTTTCTGTTCATTAATGTTATGGGGTTGGGACATAAACTGGCCAGCTAAACTAAAGGACAGACACACCTCGAGAAGTAAGGGAGATAAGGCCATTAGGAATGGCTGCTGCCTGGTTAGCACCAGGGGACAGAGATAACTCCAGAAATCAGAACAATCACCCCTCACCCCACTTCTCCCAACCCACCCCTAATAAGGTTCAGGCCCATCTACCATCTATAAAAGCTTTTGCCTTTCTCCTGTTTGAGGAGATACGGATCTCAGAGAATCGTCTCTGAACCATCTCCCCTTGTCTTTGACTTCTCTCTTGGTCTCCTTTCTCTAGAGCCTAAATAAAAGATTATTTTATTTTAATTGGATTTATATGGTAGAGGATGTAATTCTTTAAAGAGGAATACCTAAGGACCACCCCACCACCACCACCACCACCGATTTCCCAATGACAATTAATAAACTATTTTCCATGCAATACATTGGAGACTATAACATTAACATTCAAATATAGTGGCTCCATGGATGAAGAAAAGCTTATGTGATAGAAATCTTTCCACATCTCCATTTTTCAATTGTCTAGTGGCCTTGCAATTTCATTCTTAAAAGCAAGATCTCTCTATTTTTCTCTGTCTCTCTTTATCTCTCTCTCCCTTCCTCTCTGTCTCATAAAGAAATTAACAAAGTATTTGTTGGGTGAGGTGATTTCTGCACTCTTTATATCTCTAGACCGTTTTTACCAATGTCTATTCCTTTATCTGTTTCCTATTTTTCAACATCAGCAGTTTGTTTAAAAATGGATCAACTAGGGGCAGCTAGGTGGCGCAGTGGATGGAGCACCGGCCCTGGAGTCAGGAGTACCTGAGTTCAAATCTGGCCTCAGACACTTAACACTTACTAGCTGTGTGACCCTGGGCAAGTCACTTAACCCCAATTGCCTCACCAAAAAAATAAATTAAAAAAAAATAGATCAACTAACTGATGAATACAATAATCCAAGACAATTCCTGAAGGACTCAGGATTGAAAATACTATCCAACTCCAGAGAGAGAACTGGTAAACTCTGAGTGCGAATTGAAATATAATTTTCTCACTTTATTTTTCTTGTGTGTTTTTTGCAACATGGCCAAAATGGAAATATTTTGCATGATTTCACATGTATAATTGATATCTTGCTTGCATTCTCGGTGGGTGGGGGAAGGGTTGGGAGGAGGGAAAGAATTTGGAACTCAAAAATTTTTTTAACTGTTAAAAATAAATAAATAATAAATTAGAAAAATAGGTCAGCTAGAGCTGACTCAATTGGGTGTGATATCTTTAGTTTAGTTCCCCGCCCCCTACCCCAGTATTCATTCTAATTCTTGTTCCAACAAGTTAGTAGGCCTACTCACCACAGATGGTTGACTTGAAAATAACTCCCACATGAGTAACGAATCATTTCCCTTCTATTAAAATATAATTTCATTTACTGTGATATAATTTGGTACCATGTCCAGTACCTCCTGTCCCTCTTCTTGAAGTATTCATGATATGGAGCATTTTTTCCTATCTCTTCCTACATCGATCTTTTTAATGAATTCACCGAGTATTAAAGTATATGTTGATTTACTATGGATGTTCTTATCAAGCTCTTCAAGGAATTTATCTCTTTCTCAAAAGATGTTGGTGCAGAAGCTGCGATTCTTTCCACTATGGACTTTTCTTCAGAGGCTTATCGTGAGCAATGCAATGCAGGATGACCAGGCATCCTGAACAATGAAGTCATCTGTGGAAGAGGTCAAGGGGCTTGAAGATGCTTCTCTGCACACTCCAAACTGGTAGGGAAAATAAAGGGCGCCCAGACCTTACAGAGGCAAGACTTCAGTGGGAATGTCAGTCTGTTTTGGAGCTTTCATTTTCAGTGTAAAGAACCATTTTTTGCAGAAAAAATGGAGGAGAAGGGGCAGCTAGGTGGCACAGTGGATAAAGCACCAGCCCTGGATTCAGGAGGACTTGAGTTCAAATCCAGCCTCAGACACTTGACACTTACTAGCTGTGTGACCCTGGGAAAGTCATTTAACCCTCATTGCCTCACAAAAAAAAAAGAAAAGAAAATGGAGGAGGGGGAGAACTGAACATTTATGTCTTCTCTGTTGTGGAACTTGGCCATTTGTTGGGAAGTGTCTGTTGTGCTAAGACAAAATATATCAATAAATTAAAAGATAAAAGTAAAAAGGGCAAAGCTATGGGTGTGAACTTTGGGCCTCGGTTTTCTCATCTGTACAAATGAGCAGGTCGGACTAGATGACTTCTAAGACCCTTTCCAATTCTGCCATTCTGCAAGGCTCTTCTTCACAGGTATCAGGCACCAGGTAGACCGAACCAGATTAAACCTGTAACTGGGAAATATTTAACAAAATGAATGGCTTATTTGGGTCCCATTTCTATTTGAGTTTAACATTATTACACTACATGACTATGTATTTCCTAAGGCTTCTAGGATTCAAAAGAGGTGGAAAGTGGCAGGGTGGAAACAGCAGGACCAAAGTGGGTCATCAGGGCGGGGGAAAGGGATGGACTGAAGGGAAATCAAGTTGGAACAGCACAACATCCAAGTCATTGCCCCTCCATCCTAGGAGGTTCTGGCCTTTCCTCTGTTTCAATGACTCCAGTTTTTGAGCTCCCCAAACAATTGCAGGAAGTTGTGTCCAGGATGAGAGGAGGGGCCAAGCCTGGAGAAGGTCCTGGGGGTGGCCCCCTGGACAGGGGAGGCAGGAAGGAGCTAAGGGGCCATAGGGCCGGGCGGTCCAGCATCAGGGGCTCCTCTGATAGAATGCAGTTGAGCAAGTATTGGGAGTGTTTGTAGCCAGGAGCATTTGGAAGCAGAGCGTGCACATGGGCAAAGGACAAATGCTTCAGGGAAAAGCTAGTTTCTGATGTGAGGTGCTCAAGTAGAAAAAACACTAGCCTCAGAATCTGAAAACCGCTGCAGCCATTAACAAGATCCTTTTTTTTTTTTTGCCAGAGTGTAGTTGGAAGAGGGCTGCCACACCATTTAAATCCCAGTTCTGGTTTTACGAATCCCATGATCCTTGTGTTAAGAACCTAGATCCTAAGGCAGGAGCCCACCAGTGTCCCAGGAAGGGTGGGGTCAGCCTCTGAAGAAGTCCAGCCATCTGCATAGTCACACCTGACACGGGTGAGGAGTGGGGCTCAATCAAGTCACTTCCCATCTCTTGACCCCAGCTTCCCCTTCTGTCAAATAAAAGGGTTTGAGTAGATGAAGCCTGAGGTTCCCTCTAGCCCGGACACTCCTGGGTCCTGTTTCTTTTCCTAAATCCTTTGGAATGTAAGGCAGGAAAAGGAAACCCTCCAAAGTCACTGGAGTCTGGATTCAAATCCTTCCCCTGATGTTTATCATAGATGGGACCTTAGCTAGACCTTAGCTTCTTGAACTGTGGGCTGCGTAACTGAATGTGGGAGTCATGAAAGATTTAGGGAAAGTAATATGCCTATACACCCCCGAGGTCAAGTAAAAATTTCTTGGGTGAAAAGGGGCCATGAGTGGAAAAAGTTTAAGAAGTCCTGGGCTAGATAGTACAGTAGATACAGTGTTGGGCATGGAATCTGAAAGACTTGGGTTTGAATCCTGCCTCAAACACTTACTAGCCATATGACCTTGGCTTAACCTCTCTCAGCCTCAGCTTCCTCATCTGTAAAATGGAGATAAAAATAACATCCACCTCCCAGGGTTGTTATCTGGATCAAATAAGATAATACTTGTAAAATGTTTTGCAGTCTTCAAAGCCATCCCCATTGACATAATAATACTTTAAGTTCTGCAAAGTGCTTTACGCATGCTATCTCCTTTGGTCCTTACAACAACCATGTGAGGTGGGTGCTGTTATCACCATTTTACAGATGGGGAAACTGAAGCTGAGGGAGCTCTACTTAACCAGGGTCATACAGCTGATGCCTATCTAAGGCTGGATTTGAACTCATGAAGATGAGTCTTTCTGACTCCAGACTATGGCGCCACCTAGCTGCCATCTAGGGCTAATAAATATAGGAAAGTCCAGGTAAGAGTGCCCCTGCCCCTCCCGGCAGCAGGGAGCATCTAGCTCCTGACCCCCTTTGGAACCCTGCAGAGGGCTCCTTAGCTTAACAAGGACCTCATAGATGGGCAAGGACCAGGATCCCTTTACAAATAAATACATGTTGAATGAGGAAGAGAGAGGTGAGAGACCCCAAGAAGGGACAGGGAGGCAGGTCAGGCCCCAGAGCAAGCCCTCAATGATCGGGAAAGCACATGAACCTTACTAAATTGGCAGAGATGGGATTACAAGTCAGGTCTTCTGACCCAAAACCTTGTGCTCTTTCTTCCCACATCTCATGATGCTAAGTGCCCAATGAGGAAGACAGACAGTAAGAGAGAATTGAACCCCATGAAGGTAAGACGTAGTCATCCAGCCTTTGTGCACCTGAAGACCCCTACCCAAAGATGGGGAGCCCACTGTCCCTGACACGGCCCATTCTACTTTTGCAAAGCTCCAATTGTTTTAAGAATATTTTATCGAATGAATGGAATGGAATACTATTGTGCTATAAGAAATGATGAGCAGGTGAATTTCAGAGAAACCTAAAAGGACTTACATAAACAGATGCTGAGTGAGATAAACAGAACCAGGAGAACATTGTACACAGTATCAACAACATTGTGTGTTGCTCAGCTGTGATAGACTTGACTCTTCTCAGCAGTGCAATGGTCCAAGGTGGTTCCAAGGGACTCATGATGGAAAATGTTCTCCAAATCCAGAAAAAAGGAACTGTGGAATCTAGATGCAGATTGAACCATGCTATCTCTATTTTAATTTGTTTTGCTTTTTTGAGGTTTTTCTTTTTGCTCTGATTCTTCTTGCACAGCATGACTAATACAGAGATATGTTTAATGTGATTGTACATATATAACCTATATTGGATTGCTTGTTGCCTTGGGGAGGGGGGGAGGGAGGGAGAAAAAGATAAAACTAGAAATCTTATAAAAACAAACGTTGCAAACTATATCTACATGTGTAACGATTGGAATAACGCCACCTGCTGGAGACTTACTGTAGAAGAGTTCCGCCCATGAAGCGAAAGTCTTTGAGGGCAAGACCAGGAGTCTTTTCTTTGGCGTCAGGAAGTGACGCGGGCTAGTGGGAGGAGGAAGGAAGAGACTGGCGCTCGCTCTCGCTCTCTTTCCTGAGGACGCTGGTGGAGAGCGGAGCTAGAAATGTGCTCTCCCTTTAATAGATAGGAATCTAGGCCTTTCTCTCTCTTTACCAAACTCTTATTCTCCTTAATAAATGCTTAAAAGTCTAACTCTTGCTAAAGCTTATAATTTATTGGCGACCACTCATTAGGTATTTTAGACAGTTTAGCTAGAATTTTAGCCCTTAACACATGTAACTGGAAAATAATAAAATGCTTTTATGGAAAAAATATTTTAGCTATATCTCCTGTTTTAATTTTTTTTCCCTTACATCAAGATGATCTCCCATGCCTCTCCTTGCTCTAGAATCTATGACCTACTCTAACTGAAAGCCCCTATGAATCAATCATCCCCTTCGGTCTTTGAATTTCTTCACCTCTTACTTGATTGAGGAAATTGATCCATCCGTAGGGAATGGCCTATTCTCTTCCAAATTAAAAACCCCTAGACAGCATCTCCCACCCTGTCAGAAAGTGGTCCTTCTCTTTGCCAAGGCCAACCCTTCTACCTGTGTCCTTGATCCCACCCTCTCCTCCAGGAAATGACACTCTTAATCATTCCTCCTCTCTCTAATTGTCAACTTTTCCCTATTTCTTGGTTCCTTCTCTATTGCCTTCAGACATGCCCAGGTGTCCCACATCCATAAGAAAACCCTTCCTCTTGGGTGATTGTCTCATCTCTCCTTCTCAACAAAACTCCTAGGAAAAGTTATCTACGCTCATTGTCTCCATTTCCTTTCCTCCTGATTCTCCATCTCCCATCTCTGTGTCTTCACACTGGTTTTTTTTACCCATGCCTTCCTTTTCTCCTCTGCCTCACATGACCCCTCACCTCCTTCAAGACAAAGCTCAAGCCTCACCTTTTACACGAAGCCTTTCCTCATCTCCCAGCTCCTAGAGCCCTCCCTGGTTACTTGGCATTTATTTTGCATATAATAATAGATGGACTTGTTATCTCCCTTAAGAAACTGTAAGTTCTTCTAGAGTAGGGATTATTTCACTTTTTGTCTTTATATCACCAGTTCCACTTTAGTCAGCCAGTCAACCAACAAGCATTTATTAAGCACCTACTATGTGACAGGCATTGGGTTACTTGGCACCGGTACTACAACAGCCTGCTCCTTTGAACTTAGATTGAATAAAACCTAGGAACTACAGCAACTCTCAGAATGGAGAAGCAGAAAGGAAGCTGATTGGGAATTGATAAACCTGGGTTGCCACCTCTGCCCTGCCCCTAATTAGCTAGGCTAACTTGGACAAGTCACTTGCACAGGCTATTGTTTCCTCCTCTATAAAATGAGGGGGTTTAGCCTGGAACATGAGTTACTAACCCTTTCTGTGTCCTGGACCCCTTTGGCAGAATCATTTCTCTAAATAATTGAAGGAAAAGCTCTATTTCAGTTAGGGATAGGTCAAATTCATGAACCCCTTGAAATGGAGGTTCACAAACCTCCTAAAATGGAAGGCTAGATGAACCAGATGTGCCCCTGGACCAAATGATCTCGAGAGTTCCTTCCATCCAGAGGCCTCCTGAGCTTGTCCTACAACCACAGCCTGCAGTAGGTAGTAACAAAAGCAAAGTGTCTAGTCACAGGTGCAGATCTTGCCTCCAATGCTCCCTACCTCTGGACCTCCCTGGGCCTCAGTTTCATCTATAAAACAAGGAGCTTCTGAAGTCGCTTCCAGCTCAGATATTCTTCCAAGCTCCTCTAGCAGGCCTCGGCTGTCAGAAGAAAAGGATTTCCTGAAGCCGGAGGTTAGCGCTGCCAATCCCAGGGGAGAGATGGGAAGGGAAAAGATGAATTTGACCTAGAAACCCACAAGGAACTGACTCTTTCCAGCTGGGCAGAAGCTTGGAGCTTGAAAATGAGCTGATGTGGGAGTCAGACCAGGGAATGGGGATGGGAGCCGAGGCAATCCCTCATCAACTCTGCGGGGGTCCAGCACCAGGTCTGAGATCTCCCCCACCCAAGCCTCCCAGACTAATCATGATAATAGGTGACATTTATTTAAATGGAAGTTTAGGCTTTACAAAGTGCTTTGCATACATTATCTCATTTGGCCTTGTCTTGGGCCCCATTCACAGAACGAAGGACAGAGCCAGGAGGGGCTGTTACCTTTATTTGCAGAGAACAAGAGGATTCTGTAAACTGTTTCAGCAACAGCTGGCCTTGGCCTACCTTGGGCAGTTCCGTCACTGTGACTGGGCCCAGATACTTGGACAAGTTCATGCAGGACCTGAGCATCTAAGACAGAGTCCTGCTCCCAGGCCAGAGAGTACAGGAGAAAAGGCAGATGGGACTCTGGAGGGACCAGGCTCTTCAGCAGGACTGTGGGGGACAAGTTGGGGAACAATCAAGCTGGGTTCCCCACCACCCAGGCAGGACAAAGGGCCAAGTTCTTCTCCCAATTCCTGACATCCAGGCAAACCCATTCCTAAATCATCCCTGCTGGTGGCACCCTAGTCTGTTTGGAAATGTGATTCCCTGCTCCCCTGATTTCTACCCAGTGGGGCTAAACTGACCAATTGATCAACAAGGTGCCATGCTCTGTGACCAACACAAGGGTTATAAAGACGATTGAAACTGTCTCCACACTCAAGGAGCTTTCTTTCAAGAAGACTGATGCTGACTCTTTCTTAGGGAAATAGAGTGGCTTAGTGGGAAGAGAGATGAATCCTAGCCCTGTATGACCCTCCCTGGGAAATTCACTTTATCTTTCAGAGTTTCAGTTTTTCAGCTGTAGAACTTGTATATTACCATAGTGTCCATCATCTACCTTATAGGGCTGGTGTCTGGAAAAACCTGGAAGAGCTGTCCAAATGTGAACTGCTGTAATTGTGATTATTACATTGCAGAGCAGAAGATCACAAGAAATGGGGTGGGGGTAGGCATGGTGGAGGGATTGCCAGACAGTGGCTGTTTCAATCTTCCAGCTGCTGCGCCCTATGCAGAACACAGTGCACAAGTATCGATTAGCTAAATCCCTCTGACAGTGAGCAAGGGAGAAAGAGGACATGGCTTATTCCAGAAATTTCAGGCCTCCACGAGCCATCAGTTTGTTGGGTGCTAAATGAGTGAGTGAGTGAATAAATGAATCCACTGTGGGGAGGAGGGGGTTAGAAAAAAGAGTAACAATAATCAGAGCTACTCTAAGCCTAAAGAAGGGGTTCTGGGGAGGAAGGTATTAAGGTTCTAGTTCTTGTGTCTGCCCAGGCCCATAGCTGTCTGGATAGACACCACTGTCTTTCCAAAATGGTGCTTTCCCTGAACAAACTACTTTCAGAGGCCATTGGCCAAGGCGGATGGGGAAGTTGGCATGTTGCGGCCTTCCTACAGTTGGGGCGGGTGGTTCCTTGGCCTCCTCTCTTGTCAAGAGTCAGGGGCCTGGACGAGAGGGCAGAAGCCTCAGATGAGCATCAAGTGTGCTTTGATAGGATAATGGAGTTTTTAAGCAGGAAATCAATCCTTTTGCAGACAAGGAAGCTGAGGCTCCAGAGGTAAAGTGACTTTCCTCAAGGTCTCTGAAGCTGCCCCCCACCCCAGGTGACTTTCTGCCCAGGTCTCTGGACTCTCTACAAAGTTCTTTCAATGACTCCAGGCTGTTTTGCTCTTCAGAGGTGGGGGTGGGGGTGGGGCCAAGGGATGCTGTAAGTGGTTAGTGGGTCCAGAAACTTGAACCTGCTCCCCGTGGGTGTCTGTCCCAGCCTCAAGGGGGCAGGCAAGATGGGGGCAGGAGGAGAGGGGGAAGGGGGTCATCTCAAGGCTCCAGCTGTGTTTGTGGAACAGCTCAGGAAATGGTGCAGCACAGATTCTTTTGTGTAGCAAAATAATTATAATCAACGCCCGCCACAGCAAATGAGCTTGGCACTCATCAACCCGCTGCTGTAATCAGCAGCCAGCAGTCTCTGATTGTCGTTCCCCCTTCCCCCCTCCCCCCAATACTCCCCTGAGTCTAAAATGACATCAGCTGTCAACTGAGGGCTGATAATAGGGCAAGTGCCACCCTCCCCCCCCTCAACAACAACAACAACAACTCGAAGACTCACACAATGGGGGAGTCCTTGGGAGCCTGGGGGGGGGGGTGGACAGGACTGACAACCAGGCATAAACCCCTGATGGGTCAGTCAGTGACTAGCACAAGCTCACAGAATCATAGACTTAGAGCTGGACGGGACCTGAGTGGCCTTATGGTCCAATCTCCTCATTTTACAGATGAGGAAACTGAGGCCCAGAGAGGTGACATTCCCCACAGTGACCCCTAGAAGGAATGGGAGTTCTTTGGCATTAATGACAGTGGGAAGCCAGTGAAGTTCCTAGATGCTCCTTAAGATGGAGAGACGGGGCAGCTAGGTGGTGCAGTGGATAGAGCACCAGCCCTGGAGTCAGGAGGACCTGAGTTCGAATCTGCTCTCAGACACTTGATACTTACTAGCTGTGTGACCCTGGGCAAGTCACTTAACCCCAATTGCCCCACCCCCCAAAAAATAGATGGAGAGACAAAGAATGGGGAAAGGGAGAGCTGTCTCCATGGCCGGAAGTCATGTCCCCTCTGGTGCAGGGACAGTCCCCTAGGCAGGCTTTCGCCTCAGCTCTCTCCCTCCTGCTCTCCATGAGGCCCAGGGTCTCCAGTAGCTCCTGAACTCCTGACACCTACACCCACACTTTAGCCCCCAGTCCTCATCACCTGCTTGCTGACTCACTGCCAGCCTGCACCACCACCACTCCCTTTCAAAGAGATCTTCCTTTATTTTCTCTCTCAAGGACCATGAACCATAAAGAGCAGAAGTAAAACTCCCCTAATTGTTTTAATTGCTTTTCTAATTTGGAAATTAAACAGCAAAGAAGGAGCCTGGAGAGAAGAACAATTACCCTGGAACTGGGCTGCAGAGGGCTGGCCCACGGCTTCCCAGGACGGAAGAGGGGGCAGGAAACCAGACGCTGAGCTTGGCTGCCACGAAATGACCTGCCCTCACTCACACTGCCACCTTCCACTTTACTGAGGGTCACAGTAAGACTGTCGAGAAAGAAAGCATTGTATGCCAAACCCGGAAAACTTTCCTCCCTGATGGAGCTGCCGGTGCCATCTACACCCACCCAAAGTCCCATGTAATCATGCCTTTCTCCTTTTCTCTGAGCCCCTGGAGCCTGGGGGGACAACATGGTCCTCACTCCCTGGAAGGGTCCAAAGAGTCCTTCATCACAGGACAGGTGATTGATTGGCCCTCTGCCTGTGTAATGAGCAAGTCCACCCAGGTCTGGAGAGGACCAGGGTTTAACTGGGAGACAAACGGTTTCTGGTGCAGGTACCCTGGCATTTCTGTCACTCTTCTAAAAGGGAAGGAACTCTTATTCCCTAGGGTTGAAGTCAGTTATTCGTCCTGCAATTTAGCGATTTGGGGCAAGCACAAAAAAAGAACCTTGCCCCAGATACTGGCCGGGGGCGGGGGGGGGGGGGGAGAGAGAGAGAGAGAGAGAGAGAGAGAGAGAGAGAGAGAGAGAGAGAGAGAAGAGACACAAAAGAGACACAGACAGAGAAGAAACACAGAGAAGAGACAGAGAGAGGGACAGAGAGAGATCAGATAGGATCCATATTCAGAAGGAGTTTAATGAGATGGGCAGTAAAAACACAGATTTATTCCTTTTCAAAAAATTTATTTTATTTTCATGAAGATCTGCCTTTTCCTCCCTCCCACTTCCTCTCTTTCCCCTAGCTGATAACATGAGAAAAACAAAACCCTTTTTTCAAACATGTATAGTCAAGCAAAACAAATTCCTGCACTGGCTATGTAAAAAAAAAAAAAAATATGCCTCAATCTGCATTCAGCTCTCTCTCTCTGGAGGTGGAGAGCATGTTTCATCATGAGTCCTCTGGAACTGTAGTTGGTCATTGTGTTGATCACTGACTAAGCTTTTCAGTTTGTCTTTATAATATTGTTGTTTTTGTACACATTGTTCTGGTTCTGCTCACTTCATCTTCATCAGTTCATATAAGTCTTTTCAGGTTTCTCTGAAACCCTCCCCTTCATCGTTTGTTACAGCATAATCTTACTGCATCACACATTCACATACCATAGCTTGTTCAACCATTCCTCAATGGATGAATACCACCCCTACCCTCGGTTTCCAGTTCTAAAACAGAACCCATTATCCCCTCCCCAACCTCCCCTCCCTGCCAATGCCACACAGTTAATAGCTGGCAGATTCTCTCATGGCATGTCCAATGATCTATATCACCCTTTACATGGTGGTCCCCAAACGCACCTGGATGAGGAGAAAGGAAGTTCCTTGAATGTATGTGTGTGTGTGTGTCTGTGTATAATCCAATATACCATATTATCCAATATATGTATTTTCATATTCTCCTACCTTTAGGGTATACGTGTGTGTTGTATCATGATGAGGTATGGTAGGACTTAAAACCTCTTTTATATATAAGGAAATTGAGCTTCAGAGGGATTAAGGCAGCATAGGGGAGTAAAAAAAAAAGAAGGGCTTAATGAAAAAAGAGAACATTACAGAGACCTGGGCTGAAATTTATACATACACACACACACACACACACACACACACACACACACACACATATACACATATATACATACACATACACACATTTAAAATAAAAAATACACACACACAGGGGCCATGCTGGTACTTGTGCCCAGACTTCAGCGACTCAACTGGAAACCCCCACCCAGTACCTGGCCAAAGGATGGAGAGAGAATCTCCCATCTGCTTTTGCCAGGGCCCCCAGTGGGTGTGGAACCTTCCTCTGAAAACAGGGGAGGGCGGGAGCTGAGAAGCAGAGGAAAGCAGCTGGAAGGCCTGGTCTTCTGGAAAGCCGCTGGGAGTCGCGGGCACTGACCTGAGCAGGAAAAGCCTGTGGCCCTGAGATTCTGAGATTGCCCCTGCCCCCCCCCCCATCCAGTCCCAGCTATGCAGGGTCACGAGGCTCTTCAGGTGACAAGGGAAGCCATTGTGAATGTGGTTGTCAAGACATCCCAGGATTCTGAGCTGGAGGGACCTGGGGGATCAAGCATCTACCTCAAGCCCCTCATTAGGTGCCCTGCCCAATTCACAGTGAGTAGTAGAGACAACATTTGAACCCAACCTGTCTAATTTGGGGGGGGGCAGGGCAATGAGGGTTAAGTGACTTGCTCAGGGTCACACAGCTAGCAAGTGTCAAGTGTCTGGGGCTGGATTTGAACTCAGGTCCTCCTGAATCCAGGGTTGGTGCTTTATCCACTGTGCCACCTAGCTGCCCCTTTAGCCTGTCTAATTCTTAATGTTCTTCCCACTACATCATTAGGCTCTCAAACGCACAGGCAGGGAGGCCAGTCTGCCAGGGGACAGCGCGTCTGACACCCACAGACCCAGGACTGCTCTCCTTTGAGCCACCCTTTCTCCTGTGCCTGTGGCTACCTCTTCCCTCAGGTTTGCATAGCAGTGTCCTCCAGCATCCAGAGACACAAAAGCTAAGGTCCTGTTTCCATTCATTTTTGTGATCCTGGCCTGCGATTTTACTGGTGAAGGGAAACACCTCCTCCAGCGTCTATCAATGTGTATATAGTCTGAGAGAGTTTCCTGGGGCAGTAAGTGAGACAGGCAGAACTCGTCTCTGGCTGGCTTTCTAGCCATTATCAACCATACTGTTTCCCATTTTACAAATGAAGCAACTGAGGCCCAAACTGTTAAATGACCCGCCTGATGCCACACAGAGAGTTACTATAAGTCACTTACCCTCTCTGGGTCTCAGTTTTTCCTATCTGGAAAATGGAGACAGCACCTGCCTTTGTCTACCCAGCAGAGTTATAAAGATACAGTAATAATAATAATAATAATAAATAACAGTTAGCACTTATAGAATGCTTTAAGGTTTGCCCAGAGCTTAATGTACGTTGTCTCACTGGGTAAGTGATCAAATAAGTTTGTCCCAGTGAATGACAGAAGAGTTTGCTAATGGATAATAAGAGTTCACATGTATAACATACTAAGTGCTTTCCCCACAGCCCCTGCTGATATTGGTAGCGAGTCTTATCCCCATTCTGCAAATGAGGAAACTGAGGCAAAGGGACAATTAGTGACATTCCCAGAGCCACACAACTATCGAGTATCAGGTCCAGTCCTCTTTTCGCTCTGTCTCAAGGGGAAATGTTAAGGACTATCATTGTCCTGCTTTTCCTTGAGCCTGTCACAAGTTTGCACTGGTGGGTGTATGGGATGGAGAAGAAGTCCCAGCCCCACTCCCCACCACCCAACCCTTCTGGCTCTGCCCTACATGGCCTTAAGCGTGGTTCTAAATCTCCCCCAACCCTCCTTGGAGAGGATGCCCGCTTAACGCTGAAGCCGCTGGGGCTTTGCTGGGCTCAGAGACATCTGTTCTAACTTGGGAAACACACCGACTCCATGTACACACATCCTAGACAATGCATCCCTGCCAGACCCCATCTCCACACATGGCTGGGAGCCTCCCTTGGTGCTGGGCCTCAGCCAGCCCCTCCTCCAGCCTCATGTTTGGAAAGACATCAATGTTTTTCCCCTCCTAGTACCCGGGATTGGAGTCTCCGCACTAGAGGCGCTGACGGAAACTGTCACAACACAAATCAGAGGCAACCCTCCCTAGGCCCTCCCCCGGGAAGCAGACAGGGTGGGTGTGGAGAACGCGTTCCTTCTGGGCGGGTGATGTCTCTCACCAGGGTGTGGATGGCACCCAGTGGGGCAGAGGTTCTTGGCCATTGGCATGGCCTCTATACCATTTCTCCCCACCCCAGGTGACATGGCTTATTCCTGTTCGCCCCCTCATTCTTCTCTGCCTCTCCTCCAGATCTAAGCAGTATCTTTTTTGGCACTGGGCAATGGGGGTTAAGTGACTTGCCCAGGGTCACACAGCTAGTAAATGCCAAGTGTCTGAGGCCGGATTTGAACTCAGGTCCTTCTGAATCCAGGGCCGGTGCTCTATCCACTGCATCACCCAGCTGCCCCCTCTAAACAGTATCTTGAGTGCCCAACACTTAGCACGGGCCTCGCACATACTAGGTGCTTAATAAATGTTGACTGAATGGAATTGAATCTCATGACATATGTTTATTTCTCTGTCTGTCTTCTCCCTCCTGGGAAAAATCTGTCCTGCCCTGATTTCTCTCTCCTTGTGGCTCTGTGTGTCCTTCAAGGACCTGCTTTAAGCCAGATCTCAATCCTTCATGAGCAGGAAATCAGGAGACCTCTGTTCCAGTTCTATTACCATATGATTTCTTAGGTCTCAGTTGCCTCATCTGTCAAATGGAAATACTTCCTTAGAGGGTTGCAATTAGGATCAAATGAGATCAGGTACAAGAGAGTTCTCTATAAAGCACCATACAGATAATAATGCATCATTGTTATTATTACTACTAACATGAGACAAAAAAAATTCTATGTCTCAAGGAAGAACAGGACAATAAAAATCCTTAAAATTTCCCCAGAAGAGAGGTAGAGTGAAGAAAGTGCTACAGGAAGGAAGGAAGGAAGGAAGGAAGGAAGGAAGGAAGGAAGGAAGGAAGGAAGGAAGGAAGGAAGGAAGGAAGGAAGGAAGGAAGGAAGGAAGGAAGGAAAGAAGGAAGGAAGAAAGGAAGGAAGAAAGGAAGAAAGGAAGAAAGGAAGAAAGGAAGAAAGGAAGAAAGGAAGAAAGGAAGAAAGGAAGAAAGGAAGAAAGGAAGAAAGGAAGAAAGAAAGAAAGGAAGGAAGGAAGGAAGGAAGGAAGGAAGGAAGGAAGGAAGGAAGGAAGGAAGGAAGGAAGGAAGGAAAGAAGGAAGGAACGAAGGAAGAAAGGAAGAAAGGAAGAAAGGAAGAAAGGAAGAAAGAAAGAAAGAAAGAAAGAAAGAAAGAAAGAAAGAAAGAAAGAAAGAAAGAAAGAAAGAAAGAAAGAAAGAAAGAAAGAAAGAAAGAAAGAAAGAAAGAAAGAAAGACAGACAGGCATAACCCAGTGAAGCAAGGTGGAGGACACTGAGTGAGGCTGGGGCAGGGCCTGGCCTCCCTCCAGAGCAGGACAGAAGTTCCGCACGCTGTCTGGGTTTGCTACTGGTCTAGTCTAGTCCTTGCCCTCACTCCCTGCCTCTGGGATTACTGCAGCAGCCTCCAAGCTGGTTCCCCTAGGTCAGCGTGAGCCAAAGGGGAGAAGACACCAACAAAAGCTAATGCAGTCTTGGGCTCCGTTAATAAAAGCCAAGCATCCAGAACGAGGGGGATGATGACAATGTGTCCCAGGCCGAGGCTATCTGGAGGACTGTATTCTTCATGTGACCCCACACTGCATCTACCTGCAGATACAGGAGAAGAGAGCGGATGGCAGGAACATCCATTTCCATGCAGGTAAGATCTCAGAAGTCACCGAGCTGAACCCCCTCATTTTAGGCACCGGAGCATCCGAGACCTGAAATGACTGGCCCAGGGGCCCAGAGGCTGTAAGTGCCTGGGGCAGGATGCCAAGCAGGCTTTCCGGACTCATTCTATCCACTGAAGCATGGGACCCCCTCAAGGCAGCGTGCATGGAAGCTGCCTTCTCAGCTCCTTGGACATACTAGACGCGGCTGAAAGTTTCAGCCTCTGTTTCTCTAAATGTGGGTTGCCCGGGTAACAGTTGCCAGAGAACATACTCTCTGAACTCCCAGTGCTTTCGTCCATCCTCAGTGACCCATAGCATCTCAGTAGGACTGGCCTAAGGAGCTAGAGGCTTCTTGCCATTAACAGAGAGGACAGGACTGGGGCTTTTATTGTTAGTGAGAAGGCAGCCATAGGCGAGGGGGGCCAGGGAGCAGGCCCATCTTCCAGGCAAACCTCCATTTTCCCTGGGGAGAGTCAGGCCTCCAATGAGCATTTGGAGAATGAGATCAGGTCAAAGTCAGAACTGGAGCATTCTGTTCTCCCTCCTTCTCCAGGCCCTGGGGCGTAAAGCCCAAGACACAACAGTTAGCTCATTTCTCCCTCTAATTCTCATTTCCCTAGGCCAAGGTCAGGAGCCTGGATTCTTCCAGTCTGAGCAAAGCTGAGAGCTAGAAGATCAAGGTGGGGGGGTGGGTGCAGCAGCAGCTCTCCAGGCTGGCTGAGTTGGTTCACAGCAGCTGGGAACCACCAACAGCTCAGGCCTAAAAGCTTCTGGGGGCTCCCCTCCCAAAGGGGGCTGAGGACACACCACAGTCCTGGGGCATCACCGACCCCAACCGAAATGTCCCTCCAGCCTAGCTCCAAATATCCAGACCACAATAGAGAAGGTCAGAAAACTAGAATATGACTTAGGGCTCTTTCCTCCATGAAATCTTTCTGGATTCCCCTCCCCCTAAACCCCTGGCAGGGGAGAACACATTCCTCTTCAGAGCTCCCACAGAATTTCATTGTCCACCTTTCCAGATTTTGTTCTGATATTTTCATGTTATAATTATAAGTTCCAGAAACACAGGCTTTTATCTAAACTTGGTATCTCCCTAATCAATCAGCAAGCATTGATTAAGCACCAGCTATATGCCAGTCACTGGGGAAACAAGGACAAAAATGAAACAGACCTTGCCCTCAAAGAGCTTTTAACAGTCTTTTAGCCGTCTAAGCCTAATAACAATAGTAATGATAGCGGACGTCATGTTTATATAACAGCTAACATTTACTGTTGGGCGTTCAGTCACTTCAGTCATGTCCAACTCTCCGTGACCCCATTTGGGGTTTTCTCGGAAGAGATGCTAGTGTGGTTTGCCATTTCCTTCTCCAGCTCATGTGAGGAAACTAAGGCAAACAGGGTCAAGTGACTTGCCCAAAGTCACACAACTAGTAAGTGTCTCAGGCAGGATTTTGAACTCATTTCTTTCCTGACTCCAAGGTGGCATATGAACAAAAACATACACAGATACATAAACACATATATTTACACACGTGTAAATCACATATATACATGCTTTATGATATTCGCATGCATGTACGTGAGTGCATGTGTATACATTTGTGATACTTAAATACATAATCTCATCTGATCCTCCCAACAAACCTGTCAGGAAGGTACTATAGATATTGTCACCATTTTCCACATGAGGAAACTGAGGAACAAAGCTATTAAGTGACTTCCTGGTGTCATATAACAAATAAAGTCAGAAGAAGAATGCCAGCCAGGATCTCTACCCATTCCAAGTATTCTTTTCAGTATAATATACTGCTTCTCCTTCAGTGCCCAGCCCCATGAATACAGTCGGTGTTAAATATGTGTTTGTTACTGCTCTAGGTTCAGGTCTCTACCACCTGCTTCCTACTCTCCAAATCGACAAGTCTTTATTTGGTATCTACCCCTCTACCTATCCAAATCCTCCCCTAAGCATTGGAGGTGCACGGCAAGTAAGTTCAGCCCCATTTTATAGATGTGGACACCAAGGTTCACAAGGCGAAGTGGGCTTGCTCAAAATTATACAACTAATTAAGTGGCAGGGTCGCCCTCTGGGTGTGAGGTGGGGCTGTTCCCACTCTTTCATGGATGCTGGCCTTGACTCCCGATCAGGCTGTGGGCATCTTGAAGGCGGGGACTCCTTCTCAGATGACTTATGTAGGATGATTTTTATAGTACTCTGAAGTTTGTGAAGCACTTTCCAGGCATTAGTTCCAGTAATATCTCTTGCTGCTGGGGATGAACTTATTAAAAACACACCTGCTGACTGATCTTCTATCAGGGACCTTAGATAAGGATGCCTGGCTTTCTCTGCTGGTCTTAACCCCAACAGGATCCCATCCTGTTTTGAAAGATGGACAGACGGACAGAGACTGAGACACAGAGAAAAAGAGACAGAGAGAAAAAGACAGAGAGACAGCGGCATCTCTGAAGGGATCATGGCTCCCTAGGCAAGGAAGACGTGTGCATGCACACTCTGGCTCCCCCTACCCTGGCCCAAACTGGCCTGACTCATGCTCTGGAATCTCCTTCTTCCTTCTTGACCTCTTCTGTTACTAGGTAACGAGATCATCCTTTAGCCGCCCCTCACCCTGCTACCTCCCCACCCACAGCAGACATCAGCCCCTGCTCCCTGCTGGGCTCTTGAAAGAGTCTTTTCTTCCCCCTTCTCCCATCTGCCCAGAGGCTGGGCCAGCCAGTCAGGAGGAATCCCAGAGTTCCAGGCTCCCCCATCCTTGCCTGAACAGGCTAACAGTCCCCTCTAGAGCATCCTCATCTCCAAGGTGCTGTGTCTCCTCTCCTCTCCTCTCAGACAGAACACATTCCAGTAAGGGGGGATCCCACCCGGAGCTCATCCCCACCGGCCTGGGTCAAACAACAGGGAGGAAGAAGAGGTCCCACCATCTGCTTTGCCAATGCACCTTAAAGACCACGGGTCCTTTCCATCTGATTTGGACCATGTCCCCCATTCGAATGTGAAGTCTCTCAGAACAGGGGCTGGCTTGCTTCCCTGTGTGTCTCCCCAGCACTTAGCACGGTGCTTGTCAACAGGAAGGCACTTAGTACATTTTTTAATCATTCATTCATTCAACCTGACCCCTGGCCACCCCACTGTTCAAATGCATTCTGACATTTCCTTGGAAAGAACACAGTGTGTCTCTACCCAAAGGGGGCAGGAGGGTGGGAAGGAGGCATAGGATGATGGGAATAAGGGGACCGGGTCAAAGAAAGGTTAGAGTAACCAAGGGTGCGGGGAGAGGATCTCTCCCACCAAACAGGGCTTGGGCCACAGAGCCAGCCTGAAGAAAAAACACAAAAACCAAAGAAACCTTTAGGGGAAGGAGGGGGAAATGAGTCTAAGGACAGGACAATCCTCTGCATCCTGTCTCTGAGAATCTCACTACAGTCAGAGATCATCTCTCTCTCTCTCTCTCTCTCTCTCTCTCTCTCTCTCTCTCTCACACACACACACACACACACACACACACACACACACAAACACGCGTGCATCTAAGACAGAGGGCCTAGCTGCCCTCCAGTAACATCATCCATTCATTCATTCCACGAATAAATATTTACTGATCTCTTGCTAGAGGTTAGGGACATGCCCCAAACATCCTTAGCTTCACTTAACAACTCACGATGGGCCTGTCGTCTGTGAATTTTCCTAAGCCCTTTTTGAGGTTGCTTATGCTTTCCGTCTGGGAGGGGAATGAATGGTTTACTCCCCAGCATTTGTAACTTAAAAAAAAAAAAAAAGGAATTGTCCTAACCTCACCCCTGAAGTCTCAATGAGAGAGGAATGACGCACCTTAATTCTAGGATGGTGGGTTTCGGGGAATGAGTCCGTGTAACTCCTCTCTATACACTTCATGGCACAAGCATTTGTTGCCCACTGTTTACCAGGCATTGGAACAAAAAGGCAAACCCAAGGCAATCCCTGGCCCTAAGAAGCTTATTTTCCACTGAGGTTAATGACAAGGGCAGAGAAGTACAATTGTTGTTCAGTCAATTTTCAGTCACGTGTGACCCTTCGTGACCTCATTTGGGGTTTTCTTGGCAGAGATACCATAGTGGTTCGCCATATCCTCCTCCAGCTCATTTGACAGATGAGGAAACTGAGGCAAACAGGACAAAGTGACCTGCCCAGGGTCATACAGCTAGTATGCGTCTGAAGCTTGGAATTGAACTACAGCCTTCCTGACTCCATTCAATTAATTAACACATTAATCAACAACCTACCAGGTGCTGGAGTTACAAAGACAAAAATGAAAAAGTCTTTGATCCTTTATCAGGAGACAACATTAACATATAGAAAATATAGAGGATAGGCACTGGACTTGTGATCTCATTGGGAATAGGGAACTTCTGGGGGAAGAAATCCCCTCTGCCCATATAATTATAGTCTCCAAAGAACAAATAGAAATGGGGGTCACTATCTGTACGTAAGACTCTCCGCTGGTCACATTTCAACTTTGCTTTAACGTTCTCTAGGGGGCAGCTAGGTGGCGCAGTGGATAAAACACTGGCCATGGATTCAGAAGGACCTGAGTTCAAATTCGACCTCAGACACTTGACACTTACTAGCTGTGTGACCCTGAGCAAGTCACTTAACCCTCACTGCCCCATAAAATAAAATAAAAGGATCAATAATTCCCATCCTCAAAAAAAGAGTGTAACATTCTCTATGTTTTATTGTATTCTTAGCTATTTTGTTAAATATTTCCAATTATGCTGCAATCTAGTTCTCTGGGGTGTTGTGGGTCTTGTGGAGCCTGAGTTGCCCAGGCCCCCACAGCCCATGTGTATCATCCCCAGCAGGGTTCTCTATACACTATGTCATGCCACCTCTCAGAGGTGACGCATCCATGATAACTGGTGGCGGGGAGGTACTAGCAGTAGAAAGGATCCTGAGAGGCCTCTTGGAGAAGCACGGCTTGAGCTAAGGGAAGGAAATGAGGAATTCCAAGAGACTGGGGTGGCCAGGGAGTCCCTTGAGGTAAGAGGGACACGTGTAAAGGGTAGAAGGTGGGGGATGGGATGCCTTATATGAAAAACAGCAAGACATCAGTTTGGCTGGACTGAGGAATGCCAAAAGAGGAATAGTTCATGGATAGGTTGGTCCAGGTCTGGTCTCAAAGGCCTTTCTTTCTTCCTTCCTTCCTTCCTTCCTTCCTTCCTTCCTTCCTTCCTTCCTTCCTTTCTTTCTTTCTTTTTTGTGGTGCAAAGGGTTAAGTGACTTGCCCAGGGTCACACAGCTAGTAAGTGTCAAGTGTCTGAAGCTGGATTTGAACTCAGGTCCTCCTGAATCCAGGGTCGGTTCTCAAAGGCCTTTAAATGCCAAACAGAGGAATTCATAATGGCTCCTTGGGGTTTGGTACTAATAGGCATCAAACGAGCCAGGAGCTAACTGAGAGCAGGAGGGGGTGGAGGGTCCTGTCTGGCCCATGTGAATGCACAAGGGCTGGGGAATGGAAAAGTCCCAGTTCTCACTGCTTTTCATTGGTTACCTGGCTCCCTCAGCACAGGCTGGAGGGATTGCATTCCAAGGTTTCCAGGAATGAGTGGGGGGACTCTGGGGGCAAGGGGGCGGCCCGAATGCAGATTCCATTGTTCCGTGCCTGCATCCAGCTCTACCCCTGCCCCAAGGTTCCCGTCAGCCCCCCATGATTCTTGTACCACCTGCAATTTGTCTGTCACACTGGGACCAGGAGGCACATCTGAGCCCTGTACAATGTCTCAACGGGCCTGGAAAAACACTGCTAAAAAGGAAGAAAGGAAAAACAATAGGCCTTGCCCACAAACTTCCCCAGCCTTTCCCCTCCCCACACAGTGTCAACAAGTTATCGGAGGTCAGCCAAGTGACGGCTGGCTTGGTCAGGGGAGCAATTCTGGCCCACCACTCTCCTGCTCTAGAATGACATCTTTTGTGGACTTTGAAAGCCCCTTCCCACCTCCCCAGGCTTGTCAGTTTGCGCCTTTCTGTCTTTTTCGACAGTCCCTCAATGCTTCTTGACCACCCCATGGCTCTCTGATGGCTGACCCCTGCCTCCAGGCCTAGAATGCTCCACTCCTCACCTCCCTCCTTCCCTGACTTCTTTCAAGACTCAGCTCAAATTTCACCTTCTGCTAGAGACCTTCGAGCCCCCCCCCCCAGCTTAGCTTCCATTTACACTTAACGTTAATTCACCACAAGTCAAGACATCACCCTCCTGACTTCACTGGCCCTCTTCAAAAAGGAAGGACCAACAACACCACCTTATTTTGTATGAATGTAGTTATGTGTGTCTTCAGGCAGTGAGGTGGTGCAGTGATAGAGTGTGATGGGCTTGGAATTAAGAAGACTTAGTGGGGGGCAGCTAGATAGCACAATGGATAAAGCACTGGCCTTGGATTCAGGAGGACCTGAGTTCAAATCCAGCCTCAGACACTTGACACTTAACTAGAGCTGTGTGACCCTGGGCAAGTCACTTAACCCTCATTGCCCTGCAAAAAAAAAAAAGAAGAAGAAGAAGACTTGGTGGGAAAGCTAGGTGGCGCAGTGGATAAAGCACTGGCCCTGGATTCAGGAGGACCCGAGTTCAAAGCTGGCCTCAGATACTTAACACTTACTAGCTGTGTGACCCTGGGCAAGTCACTTACCTCCCATTGTCTTTCACACACACACACACACACACACACACACACACACACACGAAGACTTGGGTTTAAATCTGACCTCAGATACTTTCTAGCTGGGTGACCCTAGAGAAATTACTTCACCTCCGTTTACCACAGAGCTGATGTGAAAAACAATGAGATAATATTTGGGGGTTTTTTAAGTATTCGGCAGAATGGTTGGCACTAAAGAAATACCGATTTCTTCCCTTCTCTCCCCTTAAGAACAGGGACTGTATTTTCCTTTCTTTGCATCCCTAGTGCTTAGTTCAGTACCTGGCTCATGAGAAGTGCTTAATAAATGCTTGGGGCAGCAATGTGGAATAATGGATAGAGCGACATGGCTGGAGTCAGGAAGACCTGAGTTCAAATCTAGCCTCAGATACTTATTAGCTGAGTGACCCTAGGCAAGTCACTTAAGCTTGTTCCCGTCAGTTTCCTCATCTGTAAAATGAGCTGGAGAAGGAAATGGCAAAGATTTGGACAAGACTGAAAATGACTAAAACTATCTATATTTATATCTATGCATCTCTATCTCTATTTGTATATACAGGGGTAGGGGGACAGAGAGGAACAGTCCCTTTAAGGTACTGCCCTTTTATATGGAGCAATTTGTTGTTGATTTAATCAGTCCCCCTTAGCAAAGTTCTAAGAGAAACAGTCACTTTCTGACTCAGAGTTCTGAGTTAGTTATTGCTTATCTTGAATTGACAAGATATTTTATAATGGCAAAAGAAGGATGTAAGAACTGTTCTCTGATGGAACAAAGGTAGTTTATCTGATTATTGACAGAGGATGAGAATTTGGTTACTCAATATAAGCTAAGGTGGTATTATTCCCAGAGAGGACTCATCATCTGAATCCAAATTGATAAGACAGAGCTGTGAAAGGACAGATTTCAGAACTGTATCAGCTAAGTTTGAAGCTGTAAGTGAGAGCTACCATAGCTGCTGTGGGGAAGGTCCAAAGGAACAGTCTAGATGCAGTTATCAGAGAAGTTACCCAGAGGACCGACTGACTAGTTTGACTGAAATGTGGAGGATCAGCTCAGCTTAGTAATGAAGCAGTCTCTGTTCAATACAGAAATTAAGGATTTAAAGGAAACTTCATGAATAACTCCTGAGACAGAAAGAGGACACCAAAGTTTGTAGTTCCAGAATTGCCACTAACTCTGAGCACAAAGGTTTCTCTTGTACTTTACTGGCAGATCTTTTTAGGGAAAGTAGCCATTCTCCCCCACAGACATTGAGTATATTGATAGAGAATGTGACCTAGGCTTAAGTGTGAATTTTAATGTATTTATTATTCACCCATTTGCTTCAATATATGAATATATGATATTATTTCTTTTGTTTTATTGCTAAGTAAATAGTTCAGTTTCAAATTAAAATATCATTGTGCATAGCTGGTTTATGTAAATGGAAACACATCAGTGGGGGTTCAATTGAAAACTAAAGTGGTGAATAGGGAAAGAATATTCTGTTGCAACTGGGTTACCCTAGGCCTTAGAGAGAGTTTAAGTGTAATTTCTTGGTGGTCCTTCTTTGGAAAACTAGACTTGAAAGTGTGAGTGCAACTTGAAGTGAACAAACTAGCCCAGGTGTTTGGGTACTCAAGTGAGAGGTATATGGGGCTATATAGACAGTCCACACATCTGTTACAAACACGCACAGATACATACACACATATATAAATTATATGGCCCCCCAAAATACAAGATAACCTTAATGAGGAGGGCACTAACAACTGGGGAACCAAGAAATTTGGGTAACAGAAGGTGACCCTTGAGTTGTCTTAAAGGAAGAAATGATTCTTACATTTTTACATCTTATTAGTCATTTACATCTAATATCAGCATTTGATCGAGTAGGAGAACGGAGGGGAGAAGGATGATAGAGATTAGACCTTTGGGGGTTGGAGAGTATTCTAGAAGAAGACCTTCCCAGCAGCACTTGAATGGGGTTCCTGGAACAGGATGATCTGACGACACATACCCTCCCAGCCTCCCATGAAGCTAACTCAAACCATTCACCATTCTGTCAGAATGAGAACTTCACCCAAGTACACAAGCCTGTCTTATTCAAAAGCAGTAGCTCCTAAAATTCCATTATTCCCAAGCTAGAAGTAATGTGTTCATTACACAGACCGGAATTCCACTGATGCAAAATGCACGAAGAAACTCTTTTAGGACTTCCCGGGCTCTAGAGTGTTGGAAATAATTAAGACATTTCTCCAAGCTGAAAGGATCCAACTGGAAACACCCCCCACCCCCCCCACCCCCCCCCCCCCCCCGCCCATGAAATGATGTCCACAGGCCTTATATGCTCATCCTCCAAGCCTGAAAAGGTCTCCCTCCTTACTTCCTTCCAGATGCAGTTCAAGCATCACCGCCCTTCCCCCACCCCCAACTGCAAATGTCCCTATTCTCTGTATTTTTTTTTTTACCATATATACCTATATAGTTGCCTGTGGTGTCCCCCAATAGGACCATCGTTCTTTATATTTGCATCCCTAGTGCCTGGTATGCAGTTGGCACTTAATAAATGCTTCTTGATTGACTGAGAGGCAATGTGTTGTAGTAAAGGGAGGGCTGAACTTGGGAGTCTAGAGAAAGCTGGGCTGGAATCTGAGCTCTGATTGTGAGCCAGTTAACTTTCCTGAGTCTCAATTACCTCAATTATACTATTCAATTCCACCACAGAGCCATTATAAAGAAGTCTCTTAAAAACCTTAAGATATTCTATAAATGCAAGTTATCATTACTAGACCAAACAAAAACAAAAAGAAAGTGGGTGTCCACACATGTTACTGAGATCTGACTTCAGGGCACTGGGAAGATTAATTCCAACAAAACTGAAAACATAAGTTCCTTGATGGCAGGAGTGATTGGGTTTTGTTTTTTGGAGTCTGGGGTTTTTTTGTTTTTGCCTTTTTGTATAGTGCCTGCACAGTGTTTGGAACATGGGAAGCCTTAAAAAATGTCTGTGGAGGGGGCGGCTAGGTGGCGCAGTGGATAAAGCACGGGCCCTGGAGTCAGGAGTACCTGAGTTCAAATCCGGCCTCAGACACTTGACACTTACTAGCTGTGTGACCCTGGGCAAGTCACTTAACCCCCATTGCCCCGCAAAAAAAGAAAAAATGTCTGTGGAATTCAATTGAATCTTTGTCTCTTCCCTTGGGTAGCTGAGTGAAGATGAAGATTGGGGTCACTGCCCTAATCATTTGTGTAATTTTACCCCCAACATCCATGTATGCCTTCTCTCTGTAAGCAAAGCGGGGGACACCTATCAACTGGGGAACAGCATCATAGTATTACTATGTTCTAAGGAATGGTAAATGTGAAGAACTCAGAAAAACCTGGGAGGATTTGTATGAACTGGTACAGAACAAAGTACAAAGAACCAGGAGAATGATTTACACAATGAGTAAAACAATGTAAAAGAAAAGAACTTTAATTAATGCAATGATCAATCATAATTTTCTTGACCTTCTGAAGCCAGCCTACTGGGAGGTTACAGGCACAGAATGAAGCTGTATTGTTGGACATAGCCCTTGTGTTGATTTATTTTGCTCAGCTCTACTTTGTGAAAGAAAATTCTCTAGGTAGGGTAGGGGGAGGGGTCAATAGGAAGTGATAATGAGGTTTTTACAATAGCATGAATAATACATATACAATATATTTTACAAGAGCATCAATAGTATATATGTGGATATATGGATGTGTGTGTATGTATGTGTGTGTGTGTGTGTCTGTGTATACCTACTAGTTGCACCTCCCAGTCCTAGAAGCTAGAGATTCAAAGACAAAAATGAGATAGCCCCTCCCTGTAAAGAGCTTACATTCTTCCCCAGGATACAACATGTACAAAGACAAGTAAATATAAAGTACATACAAGTAGGTGGCTCAGTGGATAGAGTCTGAGGATTAGAGTTGGAAAAACCTGGCTTCAAATCCAGTCTCAGACACCATCTGGCTATGTGACCATGGAAAAGTCACTTAACCCTATTTGCCTCAGTTTCCTCAACTGTCAAATGAGCTGGAGAAGGAAATGGCAAACAGCTCCAGTATCTTTGCCAAAAAAATTCCAAATGAGGTGATAAAGAGCTGGGCATGATGGTAACCACTGAACAAAAACAACTGAACAACAAGAGTCACAAAGGAATTGAGCCCTTGCCAGGGGGGAAGGGAGTCCCTCTGCTGCCAAAGGAACACTGGGTATCCATAGCATAACAGCTGAGAGGAGGAGCTGGGAGCAAGGAGGGGCGGAGGTGGGATTTCTAGGCATTTTGACAAAGCAAATAATAGGCAAATAACATGCAAATTAATGCAAAATCATGTGCAAATTAGACTTTTTAACATGCCAGCAACTTTAGGATTTCTCCTACTAGGGCTTCTGAACTGCCAGTCAGTGAAGAGAAGACAATAGGACATAATCAGCAAAAACCACATCACCAAGCTCCAAGGAAAAAGTGAGGAAAATGAGAATAGAGCAAAGAGGGTGACCCAGGGGAAGGGCAGAAGAACAAAGGCAATTCTACAAGCTTTTGTGAAGTACCTACCCAGGGTCTGTAGGATGCTAGGCAAAGAGGAACAGAAAGGTAAAAAAGAAGTAATCCCTGCCCTCAGGAAGCTAGCATTCTAAGAAGCAGAGTCCTATACATAAACAAGCCTAAACCAAGTGGAGGCTACTGGTCCTGAGGGAAAGGGATGTGGCCAGGGGTCAGGAATGCTTTCCTGTAGAAGGTCTGGAGCAGAGTATTAAAGGAAACAAGGGATCTGATGAGGCAGAAGTAAGAAGGAAGTACACTCCAGGAAGGGGCACAAAGGCAAGGAGATAGGAGATGGCAAATGGTGGGTGAGGAAAAGGAGGAAGAGTTTGGCTGGGCTCTATGGTTTAGGAAGGACAGTAGTAATAAATAAGAAGTCTGGAAAGGTAGCCCAGTTCTGGAGGGCTATAAATACCCAACAGAAGAGTTTACATTTTATCCTAGAGTCAACAAAGAGGGAAACAATGTATATAAATAAGTAAGGATAATAATAACATAAATAACAAATGGATCTGGGCATTTGAAAAAGCCATTTAATGCTAGGTGGTAAAGCACCAGACCTAAAGTAGGGAGGCCATGAGTGACTTACCCAGGGTCACATAGCTAGTAAGTGTCTGAGGTGAGATTTGAGTTCAAGGTCTCCCAACTTTAGGACTAATGCATTACGATCTAGCATTAAATGGCTTTTCCAAATGCCCAGATCCCTTTGTTATACACATATATACACATATGGATATCTATAAACACATACACATATACACATATATGTAAGACTATACTATGCTTATTTCCACCTGTCACCTGCTTCTCTGAAGGTGGATAGCATCTTCCTTCATAAGTCTAAGTCTTGGGGCAGCTAGGTGATACAGTGGATAAAGCATTGGCCCTGGATTCAGGAGGACCTGAGTTCAAATCTGGCCTCAAACACTTGACACTTACTAGCTGTGTGGCCCTGGGAAAGTCACTTAACCCCAATTGCCCCACCCTCCAAAATTTTTAAATTAAAAAAAAATAAATTGTATTGATATTTTTGCTTTTCTAACACCTTATCTTTATATCATTATTGTATTGTACTGAAAAAAAATGGAGGCCGTTCACTGAGAACTCCCTTTTCTCTCCCATCACTCTGATACCTTCCATTATGCCCTCCCCCACCCCCCACCATATCATATGAAGTGGTCACCCTTCTCCTTGCCAAGGCAAACCCCTTCTATCCTTCTCTAGCAGATTGCCTCCTCTATCATCCCCTCCCTCCCTCCCTCCCCCCCCCCTCTCTCTCACTCTCGCTCGCTCATCTTCAATCTCTCCCTGGGCTACTTACCCACCACTCACACACATGCCCAGGACTCTCCCATCCTCAAAACCCCTCCCTTGATTCATCCGTCCCCACTACTTATTATCCTATATCTCATCTTTTATCCCTTTGGAGGATGAACTCTTTGAGAAGATGATCTAGAAATGATCTTTTCACTTCCTTTCCTCTTACTCTCTTCTTAACTCTCTACAATCAGGCTTCCCAGCTCATCATTCAACTGAAACTGCTCTCTCCAAAGGTACTGAATGACCCCTGAATTGCCAAAACCAATGGCCTTTTCTTAGTCCTCATCCTTCTTGACCTCTCTCCAGCCTCTGACACTGCCCATCAATCTCCCTCTTCTCCTTCTCACTCTCTTCTCTAAATTTCTGTGGCCCTGCTCTCTCCTGGTTCTCCTAGCACCCATCTGACCACTCCTTCTCAGTCTCTTTTACTGCATCTTCATCCAAACCATGCTTACTAATGAGGGGTATCTCCCATGGGCCCTCTTCGCCCTCAATACTATTTCAGTTGGGAATCTCATCAGCTTCAATTCAATTATCACTCTCTGCTGACAGTTCTCAAATCTACCGACCCAGCCCTAACCGCCCCCTGACCTCCATAATTTAAATCTCCAACTAAATATTAAACATCTCAAACTGGATGCCCCACAGACTTCTTAAACTCAACATGTCCAAAACTGAACTCAAAATCTTTCCCCTGAAACCTTCTCCTCTTAAAGTTACAATAACAATGATTATGGCCTCTGAGGGAACTGTTTTGGGGGCAAATTTTTTATTTATTTTAAACTTATATGCAAAATGAGAAAGGAAATTTTAAAACACACATTGCCATGCATAGGACAGGATTTAATATAAAACAATAAATGTCCATTTTAAGAAAACCTATATAATAAACACTATACATTGCTTTCAAAGCTACCCAGTTTTTCTGTGCTTCCTTGTTGGTTTTCTTTTGTTCTCTGCTATGCACTTTTTACTTTTTTCCCCTCTTCTCCAAGAAGGCTAATTAAACATGGCCATTTACATGTGTGTATGTGTACATATATGAAATATGTGTATATATGTACACATGGATAGATAGATATCATGTAGAAAGCTTCTTTCTTCATAGGTCCAAGTCTTTCCATGTTTCTTTAAGTTAACCAGCTCATCATTTCTCATACCACAGCAGTATTCCAACACAATCACATGAGGAAGCTTTTGAAACAGGCATTATACACATTTAAGGGAGAAAGGGGAGAGGGGGGAAAGCAAGGGTCTTTTATTCCCCCCTCCCCCACATACAGGGACACTGGCTCCCTTGCTGCTCCTTTCATAAGAGACTCATCTCTCACCTCTGGGCATTTTGTCTATCTATATAATTCTCTATCTCTTGGCTCCCTTCAAATCTCATCATAAATCCCACTTTCTACAGGAAGCCTTTCCCAATCCCCCTTAATGGAACTGCATTTTCTCTTTGAAATATCTCCAACGTATCCTGTATATGTCTTGTTTGGAACTAGTTGTTTGCCAATTGTCTCTTCCCTTAGACTGTGATTTCCTTGAGAACAGAGATTGTCTTTTGCCTTTCTTTGCATCCCCAGTGCTTAGCACAGTGTCTTGACACATAGTAAGGACTTAATAAATGCTTGTTGAGTGATCAATATTTACCATTGCATTTCCCCCCACACACCTCCCATAAAGCCATCCCTTATAATAAAGAATAAAAAAGGAGGGGAAAATCATCAAAATTAGCCACATTTCAAGAGTCTGGCTTTTATGGGGTTCCCCACCTCTGTAAAGAAAGGAGAAAGGTGACTTCTTATACCTCTTCTGACGAGGATTGCTCATTATGATTTCAAGGCATTCAGGTTCAACTATTTTGTTGTTCTTTCTTTTTCTGTTGCTGTAGCCACTATTTATGTTGTTTTCCCATCCTATGTCTCTTATTTTGCCTTAGTTCATCTAAGTCATTCCTTGCTTTTCTGTATTTTTTATCTTCTTATAGTGCAATAATATCCTATTACATTCATGTGCCATATTTTGTTTATTCCTCCATCAGTGGGTTTCTACTTTTATTTCCAGTTCCTTGTTACAAAAAAAATGTTGCTATAAATATTTTGGAGGATAGGAGGCCTTTCTTTTTGTCATTACCTCCTTGAGGTGTACACTGCTTAAAAGGGTATGGACATTTTAGTCACTTTCTACATAATTTCAAATTGCCTTTTCAGAACGGTCAGACCAATTCACAGCGCCAACAATAATGCCCATTATTTGTGTACCCATCTTTCCACAACCCTTCCAACAGGGAGTATTCCCAACTAATAACCTTTCTATTGCCTTCTCTCTGAGATCATCTCCAATTTATACTGTGTATGTCTTGTTTGTATGTGTGCTTGTTTATAGTCATTTTGTATATATAGCTTCTTTGCATGGAAGTTATCTTACCCAATAGACACAACTCCTTGAGGGTAGAGACTGATTCTCTCAACTTCTTTTGTATCCCCATAAACGTTTATTGACTGCCTATCTGGACAAATCCAATAGCCTTCATGCCTTTTGACTTCTCTGAGGTACATGACATTGTTGAATATCTTTCTCTCCTCTGCAGGACCCTGTGAGATTGCTCTCTCTTGGTTCTCTTCCTACCAGATGGTTCCTTCTCTGTCTCTTCTGCTGGATGTTTGTCCAAATCATACCCACTAACTGTGAGTGTCCTCCCGGGGCTCGACCTCTTGTTAACCTCATTAGCTCCCATGGATTCAATGATCACTTCCATGCTTGCAGATGACTGGGAATTTACAAAACACTTGATAAAAAAAAAGTTTTTAAAAAGTAAGAAAAGGGGGCAGCTAGGTGGCGCAGTGGATAGAGCACTGGCCCTGGAGTCAGGAGTACCTGAGTTCAAATCCGGCCTCAGACGCTTGACACTTACTAGCTGTGTGACCCTGGGCAAGTCACTTGACCCCAATTGCCTCTCCAGAAAAAAGTAAGAAAAGTCAGGCTAAGAAAAGGTCCTTAATTCTTACTCTACCAGTGACTGTGGTCTGACCCCAGGCAGCGGAATTATAGCTGGTGCTTGTTCTGCCAAGTAGTAGGGTGAATCTAGCTGGGACAACTCCCTCCTCTTCCTCAGCTGTCTGTGAAGAACAATATACATGCAACTCTCTAGGTTGCATAGCAAATAGTTGTCGGAATATAAGTTACTACCTTAATTAGGTTCACTGTAGTCTCTACCTATATAAGCCAGTAATGCAGGGAAGTTCCTCTATAGGTGGCATCTGAAATGATTGTGTATTTATTCTGTCTAAATCTATTTCATGGAGACCTCAATATATACTGGTTGACATGTGTCCTGATTCAAGTGCGGATGGATGATGTGGCATGGAAAAATATTTATTCGTGGACTTGTAAAGAGTCGAGAAGAGGCTTTAAATATGATCTAGTTCAACCCTCTCATCTTCTAGGTGAGGAAACAGGCCCCGAGAAAGGGAAGCCACTTGTCCAAATGAAGCCAGAGCTGCCTCTGAGCAAATCAGCAGGTGACTAAGTAAGCTCTGAGAGGATTGAAAGCAGAAGGGGAAACCTTTGAGATCCTCTATCCCCAGACCTGGGGTAAATGCAGACCGTTTCAGCTGATGGTCTTCACTCAGTTCAGACCACCCCAAGAGTGGTCACACAATCCAACCCTGTCAATACCACAAGTTCAGAGACGAATTTCTCCTCTTTCACCCCCTTCCCCAGTACATTAGCTTCTGACAAGTCCCTGATGGAGCATGGAAAAACAATCCCCAATTTCCTTCTCCCTTTTAAAATATATGAACTCAAGGTACCAGCCCACAGGGAGACAGGCTAAGGAGAGAGGAAGGTTCCATCCTTCTTCTACTCAAACATGCCAGGAATCCCTGGGAGGGTGAACAATAACAAGTCAGAATACAGTTTTTAATTGCTTTAGGGCACTCTGAAATACTAATGCTAACAACAAAGTATAGTCTCATTTATCATGCAAAGTTTCAGCTGCCCTGAAAAGAGCCCACACCAGTGGCAAACCTAGACCGAAGCTTCGTGAAATTTGGCCACACGGAGAGAACAGAGCTGCTCCTTTGGTGACAATTTGATTTGATTCAACAGACATTTATCAAGCACCTATGACACTCAAGGTCCTGAAGACCCACAGCCCCATGTAGACTTCCCTGGACTTCATAATTCCTAGAGCTACACATTGCCAGTCTCTTCCTTAAGCAAAATAAACAGCTGAGGAAGGGAATCAGCAGGCGCTGGCTGGCCTGATATTCTGTTCATTCAACAACCCTTTATGGTAGAGCTGGAGGCCCGGAGGCTGGGGGGCATACAGAGATGAGTACGAAAACAAGGCCCCTGCTCTCCATGACTTTGCAATCTTTCCCTGCTGTTTGGGAGGTTGACGCTGGCTGATCGATTGCTTGGGAGAGCTGAGATACAGTAGGGGATCAGGTGTCTGCACTTAAGTCTGGCATCGGCGGAGGGTGGGGGGCACCGGGCTGCCCAAGGTGGGGTGAACCAGCTCAGATGGAGAAAACAGTTTTCATACTGATCATGGGCCAGGAGTGGTCGCTGCACTTCTAGCCTAGAGAAGATAGGGAGACCCAGTCGTCATCCTCCTCCTCCTCGATCATATTTAATCCAACCTACCATGGTGGCCAAAATCATCTGCCATCCTTCAATGCCCACCCCCAGGCCCATCCCTAAGGCCTTCCTCTTCTCAAAGTTCACAGGCTAGTAAGTACAATAACAACAATAACCGAAATTTATAGAGCACTTTCTGGTGAGCAAATCCCTTCCATGTCACTACATTTCATCTCCATAACTGCCCTGCAAGGTTTTACAGGTGAGGAAACTGAGGCATAGGGGTGTTAAGTGACTAGTAAATGTCTGAAACAGGATTTGAACTCAGGGCTTCCTTGCCTCCAAGTCTGGTGCTCAATCCACCCCACTATCTTGCTGACTCTAGCTTGCAAATGTCACTGCAGCACTGAAGTCCTATTCTGATAGGCACAACTATGCTAGGAAGGCTGAATATAGGCCCCATGATCGACTGGCTATAGATATAGACCATGGATTGGTCTGTTATCCAAAATCTAATGAAACAGCCAACCAGTATTTATTTCTGTTGTTTTGGGGGGCGGGACAATGGGGGTTAAGTGACTTGCCCAGGGTCACACAGCTAGTAAGTGCCAAGTGTCTAAGGCCAGATTTGAACTCAGGTCCTCCTGAATCCAAGGCTGGTGCTTTATCCACTGCACCACCTAGCTGCCCCCCAGCCAGTATTTATTAAGCACTTACAGAAAGGCAAAAACATGGTCCCTACCCTCAGAGGGCTTATGTTCTAAAAGGGGATGCCACATGTATACAACTATGTACAAACAATATGTACAAGGTAAATGGGAGGTAGTCTTGGAGGATTGCAGGCACTGGCCAAGCTGAGTTATTAGTCTACCACCAGTTTGGCTGTGGGATAATTACTTTTTCTCCCCTACAGCTAGCTACCTGTAAAGCCAATCCTCTAAGTTAAGAAGCAAAGAGGCTGAAGAGACTACCACACCAACAAAATCAGACCTTAAATTATGTCATCGCATTCTCTAGGAAACTATTTTAAAGGCTAATTTAATTCAGAGGTAAGATTAATGAATGAATTGATGAACGAACAAAAACACATTTATTAAATGCTATGTGCCAAATGGAAGGTTATCAATAGAAATGGCCAAACTAGACCTTTCTTTCAAATACCTCACACTGATTGTGGGAAATAACACATAAGAGGACATTCAGCTACAGGACAGATATCAAATTCCAGAAGCCTGAAGGATGCAGTGGAGGGGTAGATGGCAAGGTCCAGGGGCCTTAGGTTAAGTTAATATATCAGTATGGAGCTTGCAAGGCACAGAACCAGAGCAGATGGTAAGGCCAGTTGTCTTCTATCTCACCAGAATGAATTTTTGATTCCCATAACTCTAAAGCTAAAAGGAACTTTTAAATTACCTGGAAATCATATGACTATCCCAAATAATGCAATATGATCATGATAGGTCAGTCACCTAAGATCTCTTCCAACTATGAGATAAAAGCTGTCATTTTTTGAGTTAAAGTATCACCAACCCTCCAAACACTATTATGCCTCTAACTCACAAACCACAATCAATGAAGTACTAAGTGCTATCATATCAGACTTAATTACCCCTCCCAAACAAAGTTCGAGCTTTAGTTAAAGTCTAAACAATGTCTAAGTCTAATAGCAATCAGCTCATCTCAAGGTCGCCCTTGGTCAGTCACTGACTTGCTAAGTCCATCTCGTGTTTAGGAGGCCAGCATATAAATTGTTCTGCAAATATTGACCGAGAACACCTGGTCTAGGTAAGCCACCTTGTCAGGTAGTTTGGAACACTCAAGATTGCTAAGTCACCCAGGGTGCCCTGGCTTGGTCACTCAGCTGAGACCCCAAGGGGTTAGAAGTTTATCTGTATTGTACATATAGAACCTATATCAGATTGCTTTCTGTCCTGGAGAGGGGGAGAGGGAGAAAAATTATCTTTACACATAACTGGAAAATAATAAAATACTTTTATAATTAAAAAAAATAAAGAAGTTTATCTGTAGTCCTCAGACAGGGCACTTTCATTTGGAGGGCACATTTCACTGGAGAGAAGCTTTTGTCTACAAATAAATTTATTTCACTGGAAACCATTTTCTGTACTCATCTGATGAATCTTATTACTATCTTCCATACCTCAGGAGAGCTCATTTATACTCAAGCATGCTAAAATAAAAAGAAGATGGAAATGTTGTTTCTCACAGAGGAATCCCAGACCTCAATCAAGTACTGGTTAAGTAATGGTAGTGTCATGAAGATAGGCTATGGGAATTTGAAATTAGAATTGAAAGACTAAATAAAAATTTAATTTTTTTAATTAAAAAATACTTTTAAAAAAGTGAATCAATTTTTCACACCCTTTGTCCCAACACTACTGCTGAGCATTTATCCCAAGGTGGTTAAAGATCAAAAATACCAAAATATTCATAGAAAATTTTTTTTTGTAATAGCAAAAAAACTAGGAGCCAATTAAGCATTCATGGATTGAGGAGTAGTTCACCAAATTGTGATACACGAATGTGGGAGAGAAGGGAAGGGGATAAGCATTTTATAAAACACCTACTATGTGCCAGGCACTGTGCCAAAAGCTTTTTACAAATTTTTTTTTGGGGGGGTAGGGCTATGAGGTTTAAGTGACTTGCCCAAGGTCACACAGCTAGTAAGTGTCAAGTGTCTGAGGTTACATTTGAATTCAGGTCCTCCTGAATCTAGGGCTGGTGCTTTATCCACTGCGCCACCTAGCTGCCCCCATAGGTACTATTAATCTCCCCAATTTATAGATAAGGAAAGGGAGGCAAACAGAGGGGAAGTGACTTTCCCAGGGTCACACAGCTAGTAAGTGTCTGAGACTGGATTTGTACTCAGGTCTTCCAGACTTCAGGACCAGAATCAAATTGTCAGGAATGTAAGGAATGCAAAGAAACTGGTTTTAGCTGGTCATAAGTGGAAGTAGTAATAAGAGAAGAATACAATAATGTAAAGGAAAACAACACCAATTTTTACTTCCAGGGACACCTCTCTCTTGTTGATAAAGAGGTGGTGGGAAGGACCAAAAGTGAGGAGGGATACAATGTCAGATATACTCAGTGTGTCCATTTGTTTTGCTTCTTTGTCACAAGGGAAGGTTCTCTTGGCATAGGGTTTTTGGGAAGTTTAATTGATGCATTAAAAAAATGTTTCACAAAAAACAACAAATTTTTTAAAAAGAAAACAAGGTAGGGGCAGCTAGGTGGCACAGTGGATAAAGCACTGGCCCTGGATTCAGGAGGACCTCTGTTCAAATGTGACCTCAGACTGGACACTTAATAGCTGTGTGACCCTGGGCAAGTCACTTAACCCTCATTGCCCTGACAGAGAGAGAGAGAGAGAGAGAGAGAGAGAGAGAGAGAGAGAGAGAGAGAGAGGGAATTGCCTACTACGTGCCAGGCACTAGGGTAAGTCTGGGGGACAGATATAAATACAAAATCCCTGCCTCAAAGAACTTCATGCTAAGCCAGTAAGAACACAATTACAAACCCAAAATACCTCCCACTGTGGAAGGGCTTGTATGATGTTGGGATCTACATATGGGAGGAACTTTAGTGACCTTCTATTCAAGCACCCTCAACCTAGAGATGAGGAAGCTGAGGGCTCAGAAAATAAAATGACCAAACTCATAGAGATGGCAAGCAGCAGACCCAGAATTCAAAAGGAGCAGAGCTAAGTGGTGCCATAGTGCATAGAGTGTTGAGCAGGGGGGAGTCAAGAAGACTCATCTTCCTGAGTGCAAATGTTACCAGCTGTGTGACCCTAGGCAAGTCACTTCATACTGTTTGCCTCAGTTTCCTCAACTGTAAGATGCACTGAAGAAAATAGCAAATCTCTCCAGTATGTTTGCCAGGAAAATCCCAAATGGGGCCACGAAGAGTAGTCAGAAATGACTTAACAACAACTCAACTCCAAATTATAAGGCCATTCTTCTGTGCTGCCTGGTGAATCTCTCCTTGTCCATAGAACTGACCCATCACCCCCAACCAGCTGCCCCACAAAATCCATCCACGTGCCCAAGAATCCCCAAATGGCTTTGCCAGCTAGAGCCATCCCTACCCTGCTTGGGGGACAACACCATCTTTGTAGGGAAGCAGCCCAAGAAGACAGAAGGACAGTCCTGTGCCTGGCCCTTTCTCACACACAGAGAGAATAAAGCAGATGGGAGTAGCAGCCAGTTACAAGTGGGCACAGTGCGGGGATTTTTAGTCCTGGGGAAAGTGTGCTCTGAGGGTAGGGGGGGAATAAGGTTGCCCACACAGCTGCAGCCTTCCCTGGCCAGGAAGTTCGCTTGACACCTTTCTGAAGAATGATCATAGAGATGCAAAAACTCAGTGGGAAAGAACATTTTGTTTTTCTAAAGGTGCACACTTACATGGGGACGGACACACACACACACACACACACACTCACATGAGAAAGTGTAAAATACACACTCAAACCCCTTGTTCCTGAAATTTTTCTGTTCTCCCCAGCTTGTCATCAAATCTCCAGACAAGTACAGAGCCCAGGTGCAAAAATTCTAAATCTCCCCCTCTCCCAGATTCATCTATTTCTGCAATCAACATTAATTCAACACCTGTGTGCAGACCACAGTGGTAGGCACTAGGGGAGATAGAAAGTTTAGACAAGACATAATGTCTCATGGAACTCGCCCATCAGGAGGGGGAAAGACAGACACACAGGAGACCAAAGCACAACATCAGGATTGACTGTATTCGCTCAAAAATTCATGGAGTTCTTGCACAGCCAGTCTTGTTTGCTTGGATCTCTATCCTTGGTGCTTAGTTCCAGCTATCTGTCTGTTGATGTGTCGAACACTGTGCTAAGTAATCATAATGCAAATCAAGGCAAACAAAAAGGACTCCTTAGAGAAGACTTACGTGAAACTAGGTCTGGGGAGCTTGTTTTGGGCAGCTGGGGAGAAGGACGGAATGGATCTGGGAGAGCCTCCCAGATACTCTTCAGAGGGCAACATGAAGAGCTAGCTGCTGATAGGTACTGGACACCAATTAAGGACAAACTGGAAAAGTGAACCAAGCTGGACGAGAGCCAAGCTTCCTGGAAACAAATTTCACAATGGGTACGTCGTTCTCTAGTATCTGGAGGCCTTGGGATCAGCCAGCAGCAACACAGATCATCTCTAGCCCTTGCACTGTGGTTCCTTGTCCTTTATTGATGATTTGCACCTGAGATACAACAGATTCAAAACTAAGAGCCTACTGTGTGCAGAGAATGGTCCTGAGGGAGATACAGATGTTAGAGGAGACAAAGTCCTGGCCCTGGAGAAATGCAGAGGTGTGTGTGTGTGTGTGTGTGTGTGTGTGTGTGTGTGTGTGTGTGTGTGTGTGTGTGTGTGTGTAAGATACCAGTCCAAATAGCTATAATACTCAGTATGATATAATGAATGCACTTGAACATTATGAAACAAAGTGCCGAGACACTGGGTCATTACTGAAGGGGAGGGTGTCCATGGAAGGTTTCCTGGAAGGAAGTGGTCATCTGAGTTGAGTTTTAACACTAGGATGGACCTTCAAAGGACAAGAAAGGGAAGTAGGCAGATAGGTGCCAGAATGAAAACCTGTATTGTGCTGGGGGAGAGGAGAGCAGCCCCATTTGGCAGTAATACACCATCCATGGAGGGGAGTAACATGAGATAGGGTGGTTGTAGATTGTGGAAGGCCTTGAATGCTTTCCTTTCAGTCCCATCTTTTATAGGAAGCTTTCCCAACCCCTCTTAATTCCACTGCCTTTTCTCTCTTAATTATCTCCTATTGGGGCAGCTAGGTGGCACAGTGGATAAAGCACCGGCCCTGGATTCAGGAGGACCTGAGTTCAAATCTGGCCTTAGACACTTGACACTTACTAGCTGTGTAACCTTGGGTAAGTCACTTAACCCTCATTGCTCCGCGAAAGAAAGAAAGAAAGAAAGAAAGAAAGAAAGAAAGAAAGAAAGAAAAAAGAAATGTTAAAAAAAATTATCTCCTATTTCTCCTGTATATAGCTTACTTTGTATATATTTGTTTGCACATTGTGTCTCCCATTAGATTGTGAGCCCCTTGAGGGACGGACCGTCTTTTGCCTCTTTTTTTATTGTGTGCATGTGATTTCCCTCTGTGAGTTAGAGTATTTTTTCTCATATGGCTATAGGTAGCTTTGATTATTTCATCTAAAAACTTCATGTCTTTTGATCATCTATCAATTGGGGAATGGCTCCCTTTTTAACAAATTTGACTCAGTTCTCTATGTGTTTGAGAACTTTTGCCTCTTTTTTGTAACACCATTGCTTAGCTCAGTGCCTGGCACATGGCAGGTGCTTATACTGATTGAATGACAGGGAGAAGAGTCTGCACTTTCCACAACAGGCACCTGAGAACCATCAGCAACTTTTGAGAACAGTAGCCTGGGGGGCAGCTAGGTGGCAGTGGATAAAACACCAGCCCTGGATTCAGGAGGACCTGAGTTCAAATCCGGCCTCTGATACTTGACACTTACTAGCTGTGTGACCTTGGGCAAGTCAATTAACCCTCATTGCCCTGCCTTAAAAAAAATTTTTTTTTTAAAGTAGATGAGGAGAACAGTAGCCTGACCACATTATTGGGGGAGTGCTACAAAGGACAGATTGGAGGAAGGAAAGGACAAAGAAAGGAAGGCCTGTAAGGAAAGCTGCTTCACTAGTCTAGCCTGGTGGTGATGAGGGTTTTCAGGAGGGGGACAGTGGTGGGAATGCTGAGGAAGGGATGGATACCAGAGATGTCCCTGAGGTACAACTGATGGGACTTGGCAACCGAGTGGACACAAGAAATGGGGGAAAAGGGAACAGGCAAAGTTCTGAAGCCCAGGTGGACCCTCCCCAAGCTGAGAGCAAGTGGAAGCTCAGGACATCACAGAGTGGCTGGAAAACAGCATTAGGAGCGTAAGGTTGTTCGAGGAAAGAAGTGACCTCAGAGAACTCCCCCCCCCCCACTCCACCGTGTCCTCCAGGAAAAAGCAGAAAGCCAAACCACTTCTACTCCCAGAGCCATTCAGGGATCTCCCTCCCACCATCACAAGGAGACCTTTGTGCAGCCACCAAGAGCCTGAGAAATCAAAACGGCCACCTTAGAAATGATCGCAGGGGATCTCTAGTTAAGCATCCTGTCTGGAGCAGGGAAGGAAACCAAAGCTGGGGAGTGAGGCGGCAGTGCGGGAGAAGGCCTCAGCCCCCAGGCCCCCAGCCCCAGCCTCCCCCACCAGCCACAGCCTGGGCAGAGCCTGCCCTTGAATTCCTGCTCTCAGGCGGGAGCCTGAGCCTACCCTTCATTTGTTCCTGCCCCATTGGGTCTAAACCAGTTTCACCATCTCTGGTTTTGATTACCTACTGGGACAGAGGACACCAGGGTGGGACCTATTATGGCAAATGATTAACAAAGAGAAGCGTAAGGCTGACTTACATCTGTATCCAGCCTTGGTTCAGATGGCCTTGTAAACTTTCTTTCATCTTTTTTTTTTCCTAACCCCAGTAAGCCAACCCTGGTGATAGTGATTACTGGCAGAAAACTAAGGTTTTGGGGGGGGGGTTTGGGTGGAGGGCACCCTGATCTAAGTGCTTAGCATAGTGCCTGGCACATAGTAGGTGCTATATAAGTGATTATCCCCTTCCTTTCCCCACTTCTGCCCAGCGAGCTGTGAGTGAATAGTTGAGACCAGTTCCAGCCCTCTCCGACAAGTGCAGGGTAGGGATATTTCACTTTTGCAGTCATCCAGAGATTTCAAAGAATTCATGGGATCTTGAAGGCCCCCAAATAATTGGAGCTCCTCTAGTCAGCAAGATGCAATGGGAAGATTACTGGATTGAGAGCCAGAAGCCCTGGGTTCAGATGCCAATAGTTATGGGACTTCTCATGGCCTCTGTGTCTTCCTCTGAAAAAATGAGGGAGTTGGACACAGATGATGCTGACATCCTTTCCAACGCTACTCTTCAGTATAATCCTAGTTCAAACTCCTCATTTTATTAAGATGGGGTAACTAAAGCCCTGCAAAGGGAAGACAACTTGTCTAAGTTGTTCAGTCATTTCAGTCACAGCTGACTCTTCATGACCCCTTTGGGGTTTTCTTAGCAAAGAGCCTGGAGCGGTTTGCTTCTCCAGCTCATTTGACAGATGAGGAAACTGAGGCAAACAGGGTTAATGACTGGCCCAGGGTCACCCAGCTAGTAAATGTCCAAAGCTGGATTTGAACTCAGGTCTTCCTGACTCCAGAATTGGCATTCTATCCACTGTGCCACCTTGCTGCCTGATTTTTTTTTTAATCATTCCCTAACTCTCTCCAAATATCAGCTCCAGTCCCAACTCCTAAAAGAAACTTTTGGGGCAGCTAGGTGGTGTAGTGGATGGAGTACTGGCTCTGGAGTCAAGAGGACCTGAGTTCAAATCCAGCCTCAGACACTTGATACTTACTAGCTGTGTGACCTAGGGCAACCCTGATTGCCTCACCCAGAAAAGAAAAAAGAAATTTTTACTAATTGTCCAGGTATTCGTGTTCCATTCCTCCTTCCCTCACTGAAATTACTATATATTTATTCTGCACATATTTCATATTTACTCATTTGGGTATGTGGCGTTTCCTCCCTGTAGAATATAAGCTTCTTGGGGACAGGAACTGTTATTGAATTATATTGAAGAGAAGTGGAGAAGCCAGGATTTTAACCCAAGACCCCTGACTCCTAATCCAATAGCTTCTTCCTGCTCTCTTTGCTCCGACGTGCCTTCTTTTGCGGGCTCACCCCATTGATTACTTCTTTCTTTGAGGAAAGGAGAGAAAGAGGAGGAGAGAAGAGGGAGGAAAGGACTAGAGCAGAAGGGAGAGAGGGGATCCCAAGGGGAGAAAGAAAAGGGGTGAAATCCCCTAGGAAACAAAAGAAACAATGGAGTTTCTATAAGGGCACATAAAAAATAAATAAATAACCCCTGCAATGAAAGGCGAGTCAGGAGTTCCAGGAGCTGTGATGAGCAGTGAAAAGAAGGCTAATTGTAGTAGATAATGCATCAGATTGCAAAGACAGGAGCCAATAGACCAGCCCTGGGCCCTGCTCCTCTGAGTCAGCTCTGATCAGGCCAACGTCAGAGGCCTAGTGATATCATGCGGATGAAAGGGGGAGGGAGACCTGCAGCAGAGATTGTCACCATGAGCTGAGGCCCTTTCTGACCCCTGGCTCCCATGCCTCTGTCCTGCCCAAAGGAGATGAAGTACTTCTTAGCTCTTCCCATGCAGACTTCAGAAGCTCCAGACCTCCCCATTTGAATCAGCTACCAGTTCTGGCACTGGAGACTCTCTACCAACCTGTTTCATCTTCCCTTTGGGGGCCTTCTCTCAAACGAGATGGTGCAGAAGCAAGAAGACCAGATTGGGCATCAGAAGGTTTGAATTTAACCCTGGCCTGGAAAAAAAAAGGAAGACTCCTCTCCCTGAGTTCAAATCCAGCCTCAGACACTAGTTGGGTGACCCTGGCTAAGTCACTTAACCCTGTTTGCCTCAGTTTCCTCATCTGTCAAATGAGCTGGAGAAGGAAATGGCAAACCACTTCAGTATCCAAAAAAATTGGACATGACTGAACACAATAAGGAAATGAAGAATACTCTCATTCGATGATAATGATGATGATGAGAGTAATGGTAATAAAGTAATTCTACTTAATGACCTATTCTACTGGGCCTTGGAGTCAGGAAGACCTGAGTTCAAATCCAGACTCAAATATGTGACTATGGGCCTGTCACTTAATCTCTGCTTGCCTTAGTTTCCTCAACTGTAAAATGGGGACCTATCTCCAAGGGCTGTTGTGAGAGACAAATGAGAGGATATCTGCAAAACACTTAATAGTGCCTGGTACAGAGCAAGTATCATGTAAATGGTACTTCCCCTACTTGCGCCAGAACAAAATTATTTTCATAACAATACTAAGTAAGAGGTTATTCGCCTAGTAAAACAGCCCTCCCTTTTCCAACTACATATTCTACATCTACTTCAAGCAAAACAGAATATTACAAAAGATGAAATGCACTTAGGAGAATTCAGTCACCTTTGGTTAAGACGGACTTTAAAGAGATCTGCAAAAATATGTAAAGTAAAATGCCACTTCTCACTAAATTATTTTTTGTTTTGGAAAAAATTCTTTTAAATAAAAATGCCATTTACATTAACATACAATGGGGTTTGTTATTTTTAATGAATTAATAAATGTTTCTAAAAATATATCAGTTGTAGGGGCAGCTAGGTGGTGCAGTGGATAGAGCACGGGCCCTGGATTCAGGAGGACCTGAATTCAAATTTGGCCTCAGACACTTGACACTTACTAGCTGTGTGACCCTGGGCAAGTCACTTAACCCTCATTGCCCCAGGAAAAAAACAAAGTATGGTTTTCTTTGTGTGCTGAAATCTTTCTTGCTCCACTGTCTAGCTGTCATGTATAGGTGACTCTGGTGGATTGCAAGCCAAGGAACCAAGATGGAAAAGCTTCAAGAATGGGCCCAGAGACTGAGCCTTTGAAGGTTCAGCTCAGCTCAATTTAGACAAGCTAATCATCACAAGACTGGCCTGATTTCCTAAATTATGGATTAGTAAAATACAAAAGATTTGAAATCATAAACCCTGGATATATTAAATATCTTTTTTTTTCTTTTTTTTTTGGTGGGCTTTCTTCTCTTTGTTTATATTTATTGCGAGGGCTACTAGGATTTAATGATTTTTATTTAGATAGCTCCTGTTCTGGGGATCCAGAAAATCCCTAGAAAGGCCCTGAAAATTCCTGCTTCTATTGAGGGAGAATAATCGGCCACTAATCCCACGCACTAGCTGAATTCCACCTAGGATTAAGATACCAATTCTTCCACAAGGTCCAAACAACAAGGAGCCTTTGTAGGAGGGGAAGCTGGGTCAAGGTGCCTTGAGCCCAAGTCCAGGCCCCCAGCCAGTGCTCCAGCCCCAAAGAATGGTGGTGATTGTTGCCAGGTCCCTGACTCCTTGGGGCACAAGGGGAACCATGGAATAAGGCCTGTAAGACTTTACATTTTACTTTGCTAACTTGAAAGCACAATGTAAATGTCACTTCTTGTTGTTCTGTAAGAGCTGGTTTTAGCCACAGATCAGCATCAGCAAGGCCGGAGGAAATGATGAACCAGGAATGCGAAGGGAAGTACTTGACTACCCAAATATCTGTTAGTAAAGGGCTGGCTTGGTGGTGCAGTGGAGAGACTCTTTCCTCCTCTGCAGTTAATAACCACCCAAAAGTCAATGAGCATTTACTAAATGCCTACTCTGGGTCAGACACAGTGCTAAAGAAAGGCAAAAAAAATAAAATCAGTGTGGGCCCTCAAGAAACTCAGTCTAACAGGGGAGGGAACATGTAAACAAGCTGGAATTCCCACCTACCCGCAGCAGGGTTATCTTCACTCCAAAATTGGGCTCTACATACCCCAACCCTTACCTAAGTTTGGTTCTTCCCACCTCCCACCATGGCAGTTTAATTTGTAAAATAATTTCTATTAACAAGTAAGATGGGGGCAGCTAGGCGGCACAGCAGATAAAGCACTGGCCCTGGATTCGGGAGGACCTGAGTTCAAATCCAGCCTCAGACACTTGACACTTACTAGCTGTGTGACTCTGGGCAAGTCATTTAACCCTCATTGTCCCCACCAAAAAAAGAAAAGACAAAAATGAAAAAACAAAACAAAACAAAAAACAAGTAAGCTGGATCAAGATATAGATGAGATAAATTGGGGGAGGTGCAAAGGGTCCCTACTCTATTCTAATCAAGAAGAGAATTTACTGTGTTAGCATTCACAGTGGCCCTTTGTGGGACCAATGCCAGAGACATACGTTGAGCCAAAGAGGATGTAGGTAAGAGGAAACAGAGACCCCTCCCAGTGACAGTCTGGAATTCAAATTTATATGATGACCAGGCTCCAAGTCTCAACCCATTTATCAAAGCAAGTGCAATTCTCATTTCTGGGCGGCAAGAAGAACAAGCTGGGTAGAGAAGGTGCTTCAGTCTGCAGGAAGCAGGAGTAAATACACCAACCCCAAGAAGGGGCAACAAAGCAGGCTATTTCGCCCCGACATTCTGAACAGCAAAGGGAAGAGGAATCGGCCTGGGATCACACACACACACACACACACACACACACACACCCGAGGAAGCTTCAGCCAAGTTTTCAGAGATGATGGAGAGTGGGTGGGAAGGTGGTGATGCCACCAAGAAGGAGGGTGCCAGAGGATGGCAAGAAGGGGGGAATGTGAAGGTTTGAAACAGGTCCTAGGTGGGGTCAAAGGACTCTGGTTCAGACAACCACACAGTGTGACTGGTTTTTACTGTTGGCCCATACCTGGAGTGCTGAGTTCAGTTCTTGGCACCGCTTTTTAGAAAGGACATTAACCAAAGCAAGACTGTCCAAGGGAGACTGAACAGAAAGGTAAAGGCTGTGCCAGGATGACGTTAAAGAAAAAAAATATTAATACCTAGTATTGTAGGCCCAAGTCTACCAGAAACTTTTTTTTAATCATTTAACATCCTAAATTCAAGCATTTCTAGCTTAGAGAGAGAAATGTCCAAGCTGACAGAGTCTGTACTAATTCCCTAGGACATCTCCCTACCCCAAGACAATCTGAAATAACATTTATAGAAATCTCAAACTAGGAAAAGGTCACAATATGTTAAGAGACAGCTATTGGGGGAGGGGTGTCACCCTTCAAGACCAAGTCAAGAACTACTTAGAAGGGTCAGTAGGATTGGGATAGGTTTAAGAGAAGATGGACGGGGGCAGCTAGGTGGCACAGTGGATAAAGCACCAGCCAGATTCAGGAGAACCTCAGTTCAAATTTGGCCTCAGACACTTGACACTTACTAGCTGTGTGACCCTGGGCAAGTCACTTAACCCTCCTTGCTCTGCCAAAAAACAAACAAAAAAAGACATTAGGAGACCCCCCCCTTTTTCCAGAGCTAAGGCCCATCAAGCAAGCAGTGCCCCGAGCTTGGCATAACAACAATCCTTTGCATTCACCCTCTAGATGATCTCACTCTCTGACAAAAATCATGTAATTTTATTGTATTGCTTTGACCAGCACTAGGCATTCTCTGAGCTCAGACAAGTACCTGCTGTATCCATGTTCCATTCATGAAGTCCTGCTATGAATCAAACTTATAAAAAAAGCCAGTGTCACTGTACTGAAGAGCAGAGTGCATCAGCTGTTCTGCCTGGAAGAGGAAAGATGCCCCTCCCAGGATGCGTTCATTACCTCCAATCTCATCTCCATGCCCCTCTAATTTCCTCTCCCCTCTGATTGGAGGGCTGGACAGTGGCATACCAAACTCCTCCCAATACCTTCCTTTATAGGAGACAGAAAGTGGACTTTTGGGCATCTGCTGCTCTTCCTGATTTGAACTCCACAGAACAAGATGAGCCCCTTGACCCTGGCAGGTCCCCCCTGGTGTAGATGCCCCCTTGCTCAAGCCACAGTTCAGAATGATCTATCCCTAAAAAAAAAAAACCTTCAGGGTAGGTCTGCCCAAGGAACAGTCTCGATTGTAGCAGGCTTTACAACAGGTCACGTATTTTTCATCTCAGAACACCAACTAGAGGAATTAAGTTGTCATTGTTGGGTGTGTTTATATGATTATGTGTTTTAACCCATCAGCCCAAGAAGAGTTCTATTCAAAACCTTAGAACTCTCAACATATTGCCAAACCAGTGGATGGAGGCTAAAATTAAGTCTTTCATTGCAGTAAAAATAAAAACGACACCTGGCTGAGAGTGAAGTGAAAAAAAAAACAGCTAGGATTTATATAGTATAGAGATTTGAGGTCTACAAAGCTCTTTACCTACATCAGTTCATTGGATCTTCACAACTTTTTGGGGGGGGGGCAATGAGGGTTAAGTGACTTGCCCAGGGTCACACAGCTAGTAAGCGTCAAATGTCTGAGGTCAGATTTGAACTCAGGTCTTCCTGAATCCAGGGCTGGTGTTTTATCCACTGCGCCACCTACCTGCCCCCCACAACTATTATTATCTTTGTTTTACAGATGAGGAAATCCAGGCTGACAAACATTAAGTAACTTGCCTAGGGTCATATAGCTAATTTAGGCAATATTTGAACTTGGGTCTTCCTGATTTGAGTATAGCACTCTATGCAGTGCACCTCCGAAATGACTGAGAGGAAATGTTCAATTAGTAGATGCCTCATCCTAATCTCAGGGCTGGACGAAACTTTAAGCATGACCCAGCTAAACTAGGAGAAAGCATAGTTGTTGCTTTTTAGTTGTGTCTGACTCTTTGTGACCCCATTTGGGGTTTTCTTGGCAAAGATACTGGAGTGGTTTGCATTCCCTTCTCTGGTTCATTTGACAGATGAAGAAACTGAGGCAAACAGGGTTAAGTGACTTGCCCAGGGTCACACAGATAGTGTCTGAGGCTGCATTTGAAATCAGGTCTTCCTGACTCCAGGCCCAGATCCTGCCTCTGACACTTGCTACCTGCCTCCCTGGGCTTTCAACTTCCTCATTTGTTTTTGTTGGTTTTTTGGGGGTTTTTTTGTGAGGCAATTGGGGTTAAGTGACTTGCCAAGGGTCACCCAGCTAGTAAGTGTCAAGTGTCTGAGATCGGATTTGAACTCAGGTCCTCCCGACTCCAGGGCCGGTGCTCTATCCGCTGTGCCACCTAACTGCCCCTCAACTTCCTCATTTGTAAAATGAGTGGTTTGGAATCCATGGCCTATGAGGTAGGAGGCACTTTCAGCTATAGAATCTATGATCCTATTTCAAACCCTTTCATTTTACAGATGAAGAAACTGAGCCCCAAGAGGAAAAGTGACTCACCCGGGACGGCTAGGTGGCACAGTAGATAAAGCACTGGCCCTGGAGTCAGGAGGACCTGAGTTCAAATCCGGCCTCAGACACTTAACACTTACTAGCTGTGTGACCCTGGGCAAGTCACTTAACCCCAATTGCCTCACTAAAAAAAAAAAAGTGACTCACCCAAAGTCACGCAGTAAATTCACAGCAGAGCTGGAACTATAAAATCATAGTCTCCTCTCTCTTGTTCAGTGCTATTCCCCCAACTTCCTTGTTAACACCCTTTCTTCTATGTTAGCCCCTCTCTCAGACAGCCAAAATTCCTGTAAACTTGTTCGGTTACTAAGTCTTCTAGATTCAAACCCCACTGATGCCAAGGCCACCATCCCCCCTCCCTCTGCCCACACACACATAACACACACCCATGCACATACAATTAATATCTTATTCCTTCTTCTCCCTCCATCTCCAGCCCTGAAGCTCCTCCACACCACTGGGTCCCGGCTGCAGCACATGAGTGCTGAATTAAGATGACACTGGTTTTTATCAACCAGGGTATTAGTGTGACTAAGTGGGGCCAATTCCGGGTGCTCTCTGCCTCCAGTTTACACACAGGTACCAACGTCACCCTGGGTGGGAATAAGAGCTTCACAAAAAGAAGGATTTGCTAAAAGCAGCTCATCCCAGTGTTTCCCTAGTACCTGCTACAGGGTCATTAAGGGGAAACTGAGATAAAGCGATGACAATGGTAATGTTCCCTTTCTCTCTGGACATTTCTAAAAGAACTGAGGAAAATGCACAGAGAAACAAGTCATTAAAAAAATCTTTTAAAGCAATTCAATAAACATTTACTAACCCCTAGCTGTGGGCATCATCAGCTTAGTAGTACAGGTGTTAGAATACTGGGTCCACAGTCAGGAAGATATGAGTTCAAATCTGGCCTCAGACACTTACTAGTTGTGTTACCCTGAGCGAGGCACTTAACCCCTGTTTGCCTCAGTTCCTCATCTGTCGAATGGGGACATGCTGAAGAAGGAAATGGAAAACCACTCCAGGATCTTTGCCAAGACAGACTTGTGACAAAGAGTCAGACACAGAGTGAATTACTGAACAACCCATTGTGTACGGGAATTCTATTCCAGACTAAAGGGGTCAGGACAGGACATGTAATTTCAATAGTAAGGAAACTCCCTTTGCCGATTCAGGTTGGCAACTTCTTAGGGAACTGTCCCCAGCAATGAGAGGCTTGTTGGGGTCACCTAGCCACGATGAGTCAGGGGCAGTCTTGTAACAGGTCTTCCTGGTTTGGAGGTCAGTTCTCTATCCGTTATACCCCAGTGCCTCTCAGGGTATAAAAACAAAAGGGAAATAAGCCATGCCTCTTTCTCTTAGGAAGTTTTCCTATCAAATAGAGAAGGATAAGATAGGGACACAAAGTCAAACCAATGCCCAAGAGTGGCATTACCCATCAACTCTGAGAGATCCACAGAGTGGGGAAAGATGACTTCTAGCCAAGAAGGATCAGGGACAATTTGATGGAAGAGGTGGCTGCTGAGCCCAACCTTGGAAGACAAGAGGATTCCAATGGTTCAAGAGTGAGAAGATGAGGGGGGTGGGAGTGGGGAGGGAGAGACATTCCATGAGGAATGGAAGGAAAGGGCAGGTTGAGTTCAGCAAACAGGGAGGAGTCCAGTTTGGCTGGAGCAGAGACGACATATGGGGGAGTGGTGGGAGGTAGGCTAGAAGGGCAGGCCAGAGCCACACTGCGGAAGGTTTGGCATCCCATGCTGTGGCACTGACCGATGGATAGAGGAGAAGCTAAGGACACACTTTCGCTCCCAATGAGAGTTACTTGGCACCTCTATCCTTGATAGCAAAACTGCGTCAATAATGTCATTCTTTGGGGCAGCTAGATGGTGCAGTGGATAGAGCACCGGCCCTGGAGTCAGGAGTACCTGAGTTCAAATCCAGCCTCAGACACTTAACACTTACTAGCTGTGTGACCCTGGGCAAGTCACTTAACCCCAATTGCCTCACTAAAAAACAAAAACCAAAAAACCAAAAATAATGTCATTCTTCCCTATTACTCTGTGAAGGGCTGAGGTGCCCATGTTGGATACTAAAGTAATAATAACTAACATTTCTATGGTCTTTTAAAGGTTTTGAAATGTTTTACATATTTGACTTTCACAAAACCTTATGACCTTGGGACTCTCCTTATCCCCATCTTACAGATAAGGAAACTAAATCTGAGAGTTCATGACCTGCTCAGGGTCCCATGGATAGTAAATGCCAGAGGCAGGATCCTCTGTGCAGCTATCCACTGTGCCACCTAGACACCCATAATGGGAAACCGAGGCACAGAGCAGAGCGAAGCCCCACAGATGCCTAGAGAGTCATTTGCAGAGCAGGAATGACCTTATCACATATCTATTTGCTCATGGAATGCCTTCCCCCATCCTTAACCCCACCCCTCAACTACCCCAGGGACATCGTTCTAGGAAGTGTCAACAGGGGGACCATCTACAAAATGTATAGAGGCCAAAGTTCCTTCTCCCTTAATGAACTCACTCCACAGTTAAAGGGGGAGAGAGGCTGAGTGAAGGGACCCAGCTGCCCCAGCTCTTCAGTACAATAGATGGATGCTGCTGCCCACCCCTCTGGAATTCAGCCTGATACGCAGCAGGCCTCAATGTGACCCTTCAAAGCCATGGGGTTTTTTTAGCTTAGATGCTTGGGAAAAATCAACCACTCAATGAGTCATCCCAGGCCCATCTCCATTGACAAAAAATAAAAAAGAAATGCAAAAAAAAAAAAAAAAAGAAAGAAAGAAATCGCAGAGCTCAATGCCACCTCTTCTTACCCTTTCCTTCCCTAGAGAACTCAGTGCTAGCTTCAGTCCTCACAGCATCTTGTCATTTCTTTGGGGCTAAATGTCCTGCCTCAGCATTATTTTGGATAATGAGAGCCACAATGAATGCCTGGCTTAAAATCCAAACGTGGCCGTGGGCACAGACATGATCCACAGCTATTCTGAGCTCAATGTGTTTCAGGCACTAAAAGAGACAGACAGCTCTGCCTGGAAACTTCCCTGTGGCCATCCCTCAGCAGATGAAAGCAATTTCAGACTTTCTCTTCCACTCCAAAAATGAAGGGGGGGAAAGCCCTGTAGCCCTCCCCCCACTCACCCACAGATCTTGCCTGAGGGCCCAGTATATCTCTGCTCTGATGTGAGGAATAAAGCTTCTTGGGAGACAAAAATCATAAAATAGCCACGTTTCCACCCCAAAACAAATCCATGCTTAGCTGTCTCTGCCAGAAGGTTTATAGCTAATTAGAAGTCAGCCGTTAAATGGGCTTCCCTGTTTTGTCCACATTTGGTTTCTGGTGGAAGGACACCTGATGAGATGATGGTCAACCAGCCAACCAGGGGGTCCCTCCTTCACCTTCTCCCAATCCCCCATCTGCCCCACCCCCTTCACTGCTCCCAGGGAGGCTCCCAGGCTGATCTCACCAAATGTGACAGGGAGGCAGAGCCAGAGCCAGATGGGGACCCAACCACCTGGTAACAATAACACTGCCCACAGAGGGGGGAATGAGGTCACTTGGGTAACTTATCAAGCTGATTAGTATACAGAATCCTCATTGTCCCAACCCCAATACCTGCCTGTGCCCCCCAGGAAAATCAGGGACTCTGGAATAAGGGATCAAGATATGATCCAACCAACCCTTCTCCACTCTTACCTCCCACTCTCAGTACTCTCATTTGTTTGGTTTTTGCTGGGCAATGGGGGTTAAGTGACTTGCCCAGGGTCACACAGCTAGTAAGTGTCAAGTGTCTGAGGCCAGATTTGAACTCAGAGACTCCTGAATCCAGGGCCAGTGCTTTATCCACTGCGCCACCTAGTTGCTGCCCTCCCCCCACCCCACCCCTCCTTGGTATTCTCAGCTCCAAGCAAGGCTAAGCTCAAGGTTTGACGTTCTACAAGAGGCTTTTCTGATTCTCCCAAATTAACACTCTTAGTCTTTAATGACTTTCTGTGTGTTTTATAGAAGTAGACTAGAATCTCCTTGAGGACAGAGACTACTATGTTTTTCTTTGCTGAGCTTGTGCTGAGCTTGGAAAATCAAGAAGACCTGAATTCAAAACTAGCCCCAAACACTCTGAGTGACTCTAGGCAAGTCACTTCACCTCGATCAGGCTCAGTTTCCTGGGGATGATAATAGCAACTACTTAACAGGGTTGTTGTGAGGATCAAGTTAAGACAACATTAAAGAGTTGTATCAATGTTGGCTGTTATTATTCTTTCTATCCCCAGTTCCTAATACTTTTGTTGTTGTTCAGTTGTTTTTCAGGCCTGTCTAACTCTTCATGGCCCCATCATGACCCAAAGATCCTGGAGTGTTTGCCCTTTCCTTCTCCAGCTCATATGACTGATGAAGAAACTGAGGCAAACAGGGTAAAGTGACTTGCCCAGGATCACACAGCTAGTAAGTGTTTGAGACTGGATTTGAACTCAGGTCTTTGTGACTCCAGGCCAGGTCACCACCTAACTACCCCTGCTTCCTTAGTCCTTGGGAGGCCCTTAAGTTTTGGCTGAATGAATCAATCCTTTAAAACGACATCCCAATTTTCCAAATCTTCTTGCAGAAGGCCAATAAGGTCCAGCTTTATGCAGACCTCATTCTGACCTGCTATACATTGAAAGCTCTCTGTATAGTCACAGGTCTCACTCAGGAACACCAGGGCCAACCTAAACTTAGTCTTCTCTTTCCACCCCAGTACAGCAAGGATGAGACAGAACAGGGGCAGTCAGTGGCCTCCCCAACTTAACCAAGTTCCAAAGAGCTGGGTGTGAAAACTGTGGAACTGTGAGCAGCTTCTTAGAGAAAAGGGCCTCAGAAAAGGGCAGAGGGGTGGGGTTTGGCAGGAATTGTTTGTTTCTGTTTTAAAGATTAGATGATTCTATAATAATTAGGCTCAAAACACTTTAAAACAGAATTGGTAAGCAAGGGGGGAAGAGAATCACAACACCCAATGAAAGCTCTAATTTTTTCTTCTGTAACTCTGAATTACCCTGCTTCCACTGTGGGCGGAAGCCAGCCTCTAATTCCATAATAACAAGGCACAGTACTTACATAGCATCTTTCATCCAATAATCTCCAAACACTTTACAGTAGTTAATTAAGACTCAAATCTGCCCCCTGCGAAGAAGATACTATAAGACTGCTTTATAATAAAGAGATAGGACAATGGAGGGGAGAGTGGGGAGGAGAGGTTCAAAATGAGGAGATTAAGGACCCAGAAACAAGTTGATAAAACTGGAGGTCCATGGGCTTCTTGACTAAATTTGAGGCCAGAGAGAGGCTAGGGACGCAATGGAATAATGGGTATATAAGATACCCAAATTTGTGACATCATAGCTGGAAGGGACCCTCAGAGATGACTTAGTCCAATCCTTATTTCTTCATTCCTCCCTCCATTCCATGAATTCAGTTCAACAAACATTAATTAAGAGCCCATTACTTGCTAGATACTGAGAATAGGGGGAAAAAATCCTTACTTTCAAAGGGCTTGCATTTTACTGGGATTGAATACAACATGACCCAGATTAAAAAAAAAAAATAGAGGTTAATTGAAGGAAGGAGAAAGCATGAACAACTGGAGGGAAGAGAGAGAGTTTCCTAGAGATGGCAGCACCTGAGCTGAGCCATGAAGGTAAAGGATGAGGAAACTTTAGGCCCCATTAAGGTAAAGGGATTTTGTTCAAGGTCACATAGGAAGGATGTTTCCAGTCTGAGATTTTAGTCTCTTTCACACATAGCAACCCCTCCTCTGAGAGCAATATTATGAGAATCTACCCATCTGCAAAATGGGATACCATATGGCACTGGGAAGCCTCCTAGGGCAACTAATAACTTGGCCCAAAGTACCAAAGAAACACCTTCAAGATCCTATTACTTGAGCACTGAAAACTATCTTATTTGGCAGGATTCGGATCTTGAAGTGTTAATAGTTATCCCCAAGGCTGATGATGAGGCCTAATAGCAGCAGTCATCCTCCCAAGACAGGGGAAGAAGAGGATCATGGATTAGGGGAAACTGAGCTGAGCAAACACATGGTGTGCCGGGCATTGGCTTTCCATAAGTAAGACCACAGAGAAGCTAAGTTTGTCACAGAAGTCTCAAAGAGCACTGGACCAGCAGAGAAATGTTTTCCTACCTGCTGGTGGAAAGAAACATGATACTTGAGTCTGTTAGTGATGTGCCTTGAACTGTGAAATAGATTTAATCACCTTTCCCTTGATTTGCTTTTTTCTCCCCATTTGTTTTTCCCCAAACACCTCATTTTCAATATCTGCCTCTGATGGTGCTGATCTCTTTCCATGGAGAAAACTCCTTCCCCATCCCAGTCCTTCCCTGGGGGAGGAGGGAAATAAAAACCTCAGACTTGGCTTGTTTTAAAACCATCCCCAGCAGCCGCACCACCATAAAGCCTCTAACTCATGCACAAACTCACACTGTGCCAAGGTTTTCCTTTTCCAGATCACCCTGAAGTGTAGGCACCTCCCGCCCCCAGCTCACTGAGCCTTGGCCCCAGGTGGCAAAGATGGAAAGGACCATTCATTGCAGTAAACAGAACCCAAGTGTGGAAGATGCGCTCAGCCCAAGAACCTGCTGATCTGGTGTCTCCCGAGTACTCCCCTGCTGGGGCCCAGCCTTGGAAGAGAATTGCTCACCGCCCAGGGCAGCTGGCAGCATCAGCACCGGCTGGGCAGACAACCCAGACGTTAGCCAAACCAGACCCCAGCCTGGAACTGGAAACTCACAAGGGACCAGGCAGCTGGACGGATGGGAGTAGAGGAAGGGAGGGAAGGAGGGAGTAAGGGCCCGAGAGAGAAGGGGAAATGCGAAGTAGTTCGGAGAAGTTTAACAAAAGTTTCCGGGGGATTTTATCCAGCAGGAGGAAAAGTTTGAAGGTAGAGCCATCTGGCAAGGCCGGGAGAGTTTCCCCTGGGTCTCCTTGCTGATCATTTTGATGTCAAGTGACGGCACAAAATCCGTGTCTCGGAGATCCCTCCCCGCTCTCCATCCTTGCAGTCCTGGGAGCCAAAAAAGCAAAGCCCTCGGTGGAAGAGGAAGTGGGAGAAGCACCCCATTCTCCGATCGTTTCGGGAGGGGGGGGGAGAAACGAAGCGGGGCGACACAGGGAGATCACCCCCACCTTGCGCCCCCCCGCCAAAGTCGTGGCGCACGAATAAGGCTGGTCTGGTGCAGCCCCCCACCCCCGCTCTCCGAGGTGGGCCCCGCGCACTATGCCCAGGCCGGCCGCCAAGTCCCCGGAGAGCGGCACGCGCCGGCAGCCCGGCTCCTGGGGTCCCCTCGCTCCCCGCTCCGCCCCTCTGGTGAGCCTGGCACAAAGGCGGCGGCGGCAGCGGCGGCGGGCGCGGTACTCACCGGCACAGACATCTTGGCGGCCGTCGCCCGGGCCCGGGATGCTCCTCCACTCCCTCGGCTGGCTCTCCTCTCGGGGGCTGCGGGGCGCGCGGCGGGGGCCCGGTGCGGGCGCAGCTCCCGCCTGGTAGCCTGCGAGGCGCGTGGCGGGGCTGCTGCGACTGCGGCTGCTGCGGGGGCGGCAGCGGGCTCTCAGCTCGGGGCACCCCGGGCGGGCCCCGCGCTCAGAGCCCCTCGGCGGCACCGGGGCGCATCCCGAGGCTCTCCTCCCCGGAGGCGGGGGCTGGGCTCGGCCGGGGCCGGGGCCGGGGCCGGGGCTGGGGTGTGCGCGCTCTCCACCCGCCCCTTTCCCTCCCTCGGGGGTCCGGGCCACCCTCCCCACCCCGCCCCGCGAGGGCCGGGACTCCGGGGGGGCCGCGAGGGCAGGCTCGCCCGCTGCCTGGGTCCGGGCCGCTAGCTCGGGGTGGCCGGGGGCGCACGCAGCCCGAGCCGGTCGGTGCAACTCGGCTCTCACTCCCTCCGTGCGCAGGCGCTGCTGCTCGGCGGCGGCCTCCTCCTCCTCCTCCTCCTCCTCCTCCTCCTCCTCCTCCTCCTCCTCCTCCTCCTCCTCCTCCTCCTCCTCCTCCTCCTCCTCCTCCTCCTCCTCCTCCTCCTCCTCCTCCTCCTCCTCCTCCTCCTCCTCCTCCTCCTCCTCCTCCTCCTCCTCCTCCTCCTCCTCCTCCTCCTCCTCCTCCTCCTCCTCCTCCTCCTCCTCCTCCTCCTCCTCCTCCTCCTCCTCCTCCTCCTCCTCCTCCTCCTCCTCCTCCTCCTCTCTTTCCCTCCCCTCCTCTCTTCTTGGAGCTCAGGGCTTCGTTAAAGGGAAGGACCCCGGCCCCAGTTGTTTTTTTTTGTTTTGTTTTGTTTTGTTTTTCTGTCGGCCTAAGGCGTAGTTCCAGGGAGCTGCTTCACCCCGCCCCTGACTTTCTCTGACATTCAGGGACTCACGGGAGAAGCTGGGGCTTCCCTTCCGCTTCACCAAGAAAGAGATCACCTCCCACCTACACTGTACTGTATAGATCCCGTAAGGGATAGCTGTTAGCGTGTTGTATCTCTGCTAGAATATGAGCGCACTGAGGGCAGGGGCTGCGGTTGTGCCTTTCCTTCTATTCTCAGTTCTTCCAAGGGTGTAAGTGCTGGGTACCACCTCCGACCCCACACAGGCTCCGGGGAGGTGAGGGGAGCGGCTTTCTTTGTATGCCCAGTGCTTAGAACCCTACCTGGCACGTAGTAAACGCTTACTACATGTTTGTTGATGTTGAAAACGGGCTGGAGAAGCAGTCGTGGAATGATGAGGGGACCTGAGATGGATTCCCGGGCCTGCCCTTCTTAACTCAGTGTCTATGCGCTGGCTACTTAAGACCGTGGAGTCCTGGACCCATAGCCAGAAGAGGCCTTCATCCCATCCAGCTGCCTCATTCTGTACATGTGAGAGAAATCCAGGGGGGTTGTGACTTAACCAAGCTCTCAGGAGTGAGTAGAGCCGGTACTAGAATGAATGAACGGATGGACGGATGGATAGATGAATGAATGAATGAATGAGTGAATGAATGAATGAATGAAAAAAGCATTCATTGTTTTCCACGTGCCCAGAACTGAGCTAAAGGCTGGGATTACAAATGCAAAAATAGTTCCTGTCCTCAAGGAGTTTACATTCTAATAGAGTAAACAACACACGTAGAAGAGTGATGTGGGGGGCGGTGCACTTTGGTCCAGAATGTTACCAGGGAGGTCAATGGGACCCTAGTGGAACTGAGACAAAAGCTGAATAGATTGTTGCCAGGCTAGGGGGAGGGAGGAATAGTCGAGGACATTTGTGGAAAAGGAAGGAGAATTTAAATATAAACTGTCAGGGTGCACGGTCAGTGCTGTTTCCACTGTGCCAATCTGTCTTAAGCCTTTCTGCGGCTGCTTCCTCACGTGTAAACAGATGAAGCATTCTGATGTCATCCAATCAGGGAACTCCTGCCGCTACTGGGGACCTCGATTCCTCCCAGGCTTGGTCGAATTCTTGAGTTGCCGAGCCCCTCATTCTGCCCCCTTCAGATCCCTCGCTCAGTCAGCCCTCCCCGCACCGCTCACCCCACCCCCTTCCCACTTCTTGCTCTGTGAACAGTAATCAAATCAACATGGCATAAGGGTGAGTGACCTGACTTGGAATCGGGAAGACTTGGTGTCCAACATTTACTAGCTCCGTGGCCCTGGACAAGTCACTTAAATCTCTGTTTGCCTCAGTTTCTTCATTTGTAAAATGGGAATAATAATAGCACCTGGGTTGTTGTGAGGATAAAATGTGATGTTTGTAAAGTGCTTTGAAACGTTTAAAGGCGCTATTTATATGCTAGCCGTTGCTGTTGCTGAGTTGAAGACTACCCCATTTGGGGCTTTTTTTGGCTGGAATGTTTGCCATTTCCTTCTCCAGCTCATTTTATAGATGAGGAAACTGAAGCAGACAGCAGTTAGTTGACTTGCCCCGGGTCAGAAAGCTTGTATCAGAGGCCAGATTTGAACCCAGGTCTTGTTAATTCTAGGTTCAGTCCATCATCCACTATGCCAACTGCAGCTTCTAGGATATTCTCTATTGATCCCTCAGTGACGAAGGACAGGAAGGTAGAGATGGAATTCACTGGATCATAGGAGTTAAGAGCTGAAAAGAAATCATAGAGCTTGGATAGTGGAACCCCTTATTTTACAGAGGGAGAAACTGAGGCAGGAGAGGGTGTGTATGTGAGCTGACTGACCCAAGATCACAAGAAATTGAAGTACTGAGGGCAAGAAATAAAACAAGGTCACCTGGTTCCAAATGCAATATTCTTTCTTGACCACAATCCTCCTGCTTCAGAGATAAATTTTTCATCAGCTAGCTCTGAGATGGAAGAACCCATTAGCGTCTCCGTCCTGCTTGTCTCTTACAAGTAGGGAAGTCTCTGATCTCTTAATGCAGCTCTTTCTAGCCTTTATTTTTTAGAATGAATGAAACTGTAAAATCCCTCCTCGAAGGTGACTGGGTGCATAGCAGTACAGGTTCCTGGGGAGTGACATTACCTGGGCCACTCAGAGACATTTGTGATTCTTGTATTTGTCACCAGGAATGTGAGTGGGACCCTGTAAGTGGCTCCAGTAATTGCTGACAGCCCACCCTCATGTCTTAAACTCTCAGTCTTCATCTTTCTGATGTCCCACTTAGGCATTTAATGGTGCGGGAGAGGAAAGGAGGCACTGCCTGGTGTGTTTTTCTTTAGAGAGGATTAGGGTAAATGAAATGTACCTATAGTATGTTAACCAACATTTGATTCCCTTAGGAACACAGCCTTAGGCCTACAGGCAAGATGTTGTGCTTCACCTGGTCCAGTAATTATGCCCCAAGTCTCAGCCAATAGGGAAGGCAGAACCCAGCCCTTAATCGTGCAGCACAATCCCAGAGGGGAAATTGCCTTCCTGGTCACAGCTGCTGATCATCTCTTCCATGAGGCCTAAGAGCCCTTTGAAATATTCTGGTGTCACCCGGACTGTGAGTAATAGACATTTCTCCTGCTTTCCAGCCCTTCTCTCCTGTAGTTCTACCTACTTTCCCTGGGGAGAGGAAATTGGAAAATTTCTCCTGCTGAAAAAGCACCATCATACTATGATCCATTAATGTGAATATTCACCCAGCACCCACAATGCACTGAGCCCTGGCTTTAATAGGCTAGATACCTGTTTGTCAGGAATAATTTAAGTCTCACACTGCCTAGAGGTATGAGGATGGATGAGATGGGCTTACAGGCTTATTTTCCCAATTCCAGAAAGCTGAGCCTTTTGCTTCTAGATGCTTTAAACTACCTGACCTGAATAACCCAGGGAAACATCAACCTCGATTTTCGGCTCCTCTTCCTCTCCTCTGGAAGATGAAAATGGTCCAGAGAAAAATGGTCCAGGATAGTGCTCCCCAGCTAAGTGAGAAGTCCTCAGAGCACCGGGTTTTAAATCAGTCCGGGTTTATTTCCAAAGAGCATAGGAAAGCTCACAAAAGCTTCTGGGAATCCTGCTGAGGGTTGGGAAGGGACAGAGAAAGGAAAGAAATTATTTTGAAGAGAGTGGGCAAAGCTTTAGGGAATTAGGCCTCTCTCTGGATACAGCTGGGGCCAAGATTGATTACAAACGGTAAATCCCAAATTGCTTGGGAACCCTAGGCCTTTTCTGACTCACTGTGTCCTTTGCCCTCAGGCAAACTGCAAAGAAGTGACCCCCCCCCAACCCCCAGAGAGAATTTCAATTATTGGAATATAGGCTGGCTCAACTGGCTTGGTTTCTGGCCCCTTTTCTGACTCTAACTCTGTCTCTCTGACTCTGTCTCTCCCTCCTCCTCCCTCCTTCTCCTCCTCCTCCTTCTCTCTCTCTCTCTCTCTCTCTTTCCCTCCCTCCCTCTCTCCTACACACACTCTCCCACTGTCCCTCCCTCCCCTCCCACTCCTCTCTCCCTCTCCCTCCTCCCCTCTCTCCCCCTCCATTCTCCCACTGTCCCTCCCTCTCCCTCTCCCTCTCCCTACCCCCTCACCAAACAAGGGTAGCTGGGAGCTCCTTTCCTTTGAGGATCAGCAGCAACGCCCTCCCAAGCAAACAGTAAGTAGTTTGACTTGAAAGGTACTCAAGGTCCCCAAGCCCCCAGATATTTCACCCCACTTTCCTGCTGGAGCCATCTGGGTGTTAGAAAATCTACCATAAATCTTAAGCCTTAAGCGCTGAGCCTGGAGTCAGGAAGTGCTGGGTTCAAATCCGACCTCAGGCATTTAATAGCTGTGTAACCCCGTGCAAATCACAACCTCTGTCTGCCTCACTTTCCTCAACTGTAAAATGAAGAGCATAATAGCACTTACCTTCCAGGGCTGTTGTGAAGATCAAACGAGTTAATAATTGTAAAAAATGTCTGGCACATAATGCTGTTGTAACCATTAGCTATTCCTTTTATAATTTGTTATGAGTAAGGTCTGTTTTCCTCAGTATCCCCAACTGTACCCACCTCTCCAGTGGATCAAATGAGATAACATTTGTAAAAAAAACAAAACACAATGCCTGGTGCATAGTAGGCAGGTATAAATGCTTATTTCCTCCCTCCATTGAATTTTGAAGGTTTTCTATCTATGTGAGTTTCTAATAAAAATGCATCCCTCTTTCCAGAAAAGCTAAGGAAATGCCAATACTGTGGGAGGGAAAACACCTTAGTTCTCCTAACACTTTAGGAGGGATCAGTTGACAGCTAGCACAAGGAGAGAGGGAAACACTGAAAGAAAGGCAGCAAAGAACCAAAGGAGAACAGAGTTTTGCCTTGGGAATTTTGTCCTTTCACACACAGTGCCCGGTCATAGGAATGTGATGATCATAATCCCTGAACCAGGAATTGGGCACATGGTCTGATAAAGACTATTCCATTTGCTAAGTCTTGTTAAAAAAAAATAATAAATCCATTTCCTCCCCCTTGAAAGTGGAATTGCCAGTGGATAGAGCACCAGCCCTGGAGTCAGGAGGACCTGAGTTCAAATCCGACCTCAGACACTTAACACTTGCTAGCTGTGTGACCCTGGGCAAGTCACTTAATTCCAATTGCCTCACCAAAAAAAAAAAAAGAAGAACAAGAAAGCGGAATTGCCCCCAGAGAATTCTGGATGCACAGTTAACCTTATTCAGGTCAGATCCTGCAATAGTCAGTCAATTCAGCACCAACTACATGCCAGGAATTGTGCTATGCCCTAGGAATACAAAGAGAGGTAAAAGACACTTGATGCCCTCAAAGAACTCACAATCTAATGTAAATAAATGTAATATAGACTCTGTAGAGGATAGTGCACTTTACCTAAATTCAGAAAAACCTGGGTTCAAATTTTACCCTCAGATACTTAATAAATGTATCTTTGGAAACTCAACTGGGTAACCTCTCAGCTTTTTTTTTCTCTCTGAGATTTTCCTATCTGTATTATATAAGCTCCCTGAAGGCAGGGACTACAGTTTTCAGCCTAGATTAGAGGCTTATTTAAACACCTGATAAACTTAATAAATACTTGTTGAACAAATGAACAAATGAAAAGCTCTTACCTTACTGGGTTGTTCTGAAAATGAAATGAGATTTATCTACATATATGTGTGTGTGTGTGTGTATAGATACATACATACACACATATACGCATATACATATATACACATACATATATATGTTTGTATATATAAAATAGCAAACCTTAAACTGCCATAGAAATGTCAGTTATGATTAGAGACTGGAGGTTAGAGCAAGGATTCTAAACTTGGAAGTTCACTCACTTCTCTATGCCTCAGTTTCCTCAGCTGCCAAGCCTGCACTAACACTCACCAAGGGTTTAGAAAGTGAAAGAGCCACAGTGGCATAAGTATTCATATATTTTGACATCTGTCCTCTCCTCAAAGGAATCTCTGTCCTCTCCTGGCTTATGGCCCTGTCTGTACTCCCCCATGCTTCTGTCCAGCTGGCATGAGAAGGTCTCTGTGCAAGGACTGGAACCTCGGTTGTGGCCCTCTGGCCTGGCTTCCCTAAGTCCACTTGGCACCTGCTCTGCACTGGCTCGGTCTCTGTCTCTATCTTCTTTGCTCCCTCAGTGTCTCATTCTTATTTTCCATCTTATTCCTTTTCTCTTCCTCTTATGATTCTCCTGAAACTCTAGCCCAGGAGCTAGGGAGGTACCACTCATCCACATCTGGAAGGACAGGGGGCCCTTCCTACAGCAGGGAATCTGAAAACAGCCAAAGGAAGGGGAATTCCTGCAGCTGGGACCTTTGAACAATTCCTCCCCTACTCTAAACTCCAAACAGAGAGGCTCCTCAAACCTTCCCACTCCTGCTTTCTCTTTTCTCCCTCTTTGAGGGATCCATGAACGTACTCCCCTGGACTGTGGCTCTGCTTTAGCTGCTGCTGGTGAAAAGGGAAGATCTGGTCACCATCACCTCTACCTTCATCAGAAAGCATTTATCCATGGGGCAGCTAGGTGGCGCAGTGGATAGAGCACCAGCCCTGGAGTCAGGAGTACCTGAGTTCAAATCCGGCCTCAGACACTTAACACTTACTAGCTGTGTGACCCTGGGCAAGTCACTTAACCCCAATTACCTCACTAAAAAACAAATAAACAAACAAACAAAAGACCCAGAAAGCATTATCCATGGCCCAGGGAGCATAATACTGTTTTAGGTGCTGTATTGAAGAGTTAAAGAGAGCTCTCCCAGGAGTTATGACCTCAAGAAACCCTGACAGATATAAAAGTCCTTCAGAGAGTGTCCATGAATTCACTTATGTGTAAGGATTGTATTCAGCTGACAGCTGTTGGTTCCGTGTCTTTAATTGGTCCTGCCTATAATGGTTTAGAGAAAGCTGAAGATGGGTATATGTATCAAGCTTTGGCTGCCTATGGAGGACAGAAGGTTGGTGTGTGAAGGAATCCAGAGGGGCCTGATGTAGAAACAACATAGGATGGGAGGGAATATGTAACCTTGGAGAAGGAAAGGTAGAAGATATTGTATAAACAGTAAAGTTTCTGTGGCATCTGTACACAGTCCCCCCTGGCCATGAGCAAGGTCCCTTCCTGGACTGCTCATGTCATATGGTTTCCAGTATCTACCATACTTGCTAGTGTAGAGATATCAGTGGCATATCAGGAACTAGTAAAGACCTAGAATGGCTAGACAGCTGTGACCCTATGAGTGACTTTTGTTTCTTTCTCCCTGAAATGGTGTTTTTAAAAAAGGGTTTCTAGGGGCAGCTAGGTGGTACAGTGGATAAAGCACTGGCCCTGAATTCAGGAGGACCTGAGCTCAAATCTGGCCTCAGACACTTGACACTTACTAGCTGTGTGACCCTGGGCAAGTCACTTAACCCCTCATTGCCTTGCAAAATAAATAAACAAACAAATAAACAAATAAATCAATCTAAGTATTTATTTTCTGTTATTAGGGTCTGAGAAGAACCAAGACAGTTGTTTTGATCCTTTTTGCTTCTGGGGTTCTTAGAAAAGAATGATTTATTTCTGTTTTCCCAATTCCATGTTGTAGTAGACAGGGCACTGGTCTTGGAAGCAAGAAGACCTGAGTTTAAATCCTACCTAAAAAACACTACCAAGCTGTGTGAAGCTAAGCAAATCATTTAACTTCTCAGGGCCTCAGTTGCCTTAGCTGTAAAATAAGAAAGTTGGCTTCTAAGGTCCTAACTCTCTGGTCCTATAGTTATTGAATTGAAACAGCACCAAAAGAAAAAGCCCTGTGTTAGGGCTAAGCCAAATTCTAATTGGATAACCATATACCACATATATACAGCAACCCTAGGCTAAGGAGGTGATCTCTACCACTCACTAAAAGGATGGACTCACTCTCCAAGAAGCAGAAGGAGCTTGACAGTTCTCCCTCTGGTCTAAGTCAGGGGGAAGTGACTGCTGGCTTGAGTGTAGGATTGAACAGGATCAGGCAAGTGGCCATCAGTGACCCCTAGTGGTTAAACTTCTAAACTATTACAAGCAACTGACAAGAATAGCCTCTAATTATTAGAGTCAGAATGTGACTCTTTTCATAGGAAAATGGGATGAGAAATTCTCTCTTACATGTGGCAGAGTAAAAATATGGGAAAATATGCTACCAGATGGGTACCTACCAGTGCTGGGCACTGAGTAGGTTCTCAGTGAGTACTGATGGACTTCACTTGAGCTGAGAATGGAAAAATGAATGTAGGTTTCAGGACCAGTCTCCTCTCTAAGCCAGTGTGATCACTTCCTCGCCCTATAATGTGTTTGTGAAGTCCAAATAAAGCAGTAGGACAGACTAATCCCACAGCCCAAATTTGCTCAGTTTCCTAGAACTATTTCTGTTTCTCTCTCCCTTAGAGATGGGGGTTGGGGAGGAAGGAAGGAAGCACTATCCAGATGCTGTTGTTGGGTGAGGGTCAGTAGACGAGCACAACCCCTGCTGAGTTCTATAAAGACAGAAAATAGACTTTTTTGGGGGGGAGTAACCCCAATAATTTAAAAACCTTAGAAATACAAATTGCCTCATCTCCCATAAAGAACACAGCAATTTGGTGCCCCTATTTCCACAGCTAAGACCAACAGAAATGGCCTTGGGAGCTGACATTGGATGTCTTGGGTTATAGCAGTACAATATTGATGAGAAAAAACTGTCTGAACATCCTAGGAGTTAGGAAGTTGGTTCAATAACCCTCCAAGATGGCCTCCAAGAACAGTTAAGTGGATTCAGTGGTGAGGCCTTGTAGGAATCTATTTTTATCCTTCTCCTTCCCCTGGGGCTCTTCTTGTATCACTGTGTCCTTCCTCACTGTGCTGGAATGTAGGAAATCTGCCTTTCTTCTTGTGACTTTACATGTCACTTACAGATACAATCAGCTTTAGATCACACAATATCAGAGCTGCAAGGGAACTTATTTAAACACCCTACTTTCACAGAGGAAGTAACTGAGGCCCAGAAGGAAGGGGCTTGTCCAAGTGAACTAGTGACAGCCTTATGGATTCATAAAGAGATGGTGGAAGAGGCTAGATCCAGCCCCTGACACCCCGTTCCCCATATGCCTTAAATCCCACCATTCCTTCCCAAGGGTTTGGAGTTGTCAGTCATTAACATCTGAAAATGAGTCCCCTAAACCCTTCCCAGCCCAGGTTTTGTTGGAGGGGAGGGGGAAGGGGGAGATGGGAGGAGTGGGAGCGTTCAGCAGGAAAGGGCACAAAAGCAGGACGGAGGGGAAACTGGAGGTAAATTTCACCTATTTCAAGAGTGGGCTCTGCCCACTCAGAGCCGGCTGCCTGTTCTTGCAGATCCCTCCTTCCTCAGCCCTTCGGATAAAGGGCTGTCGAAATGGCAGAGGTTGCTTAGGGGCAGAGGGAAAGGATTGTTTCCCTTGCCCAGTGGCAGCAGCAGACAATGGGCCCTTGGGAAGGAGCAGGATGGGGGTGGGGTAGGTGGGGAGGGGAGAAGAATTATCCCTTCATGCTCAGGATTACTGTACTCGGATCTCTCCTGCTCCCACTATTGAATGAGCCAGTGCCAGGACCCAACAGAGTCAAGGCAGACCAGAAAGATGGGAGGGGGTGGACAGGCAGCTGCTTCCTATGGTGTAGGCTGCTGGTGCCTCCGGCTTTCCTCCCCACCTCTTCTAGCCTCTCTTTGTCAAGGTCCAAGCACTGATGGAAGGGAACTTTTCCCAATGGAGTTCCTCCCAGCCACCCAGACACCAAACTTTCAACATGCTTTTATAGTGTCCTAACTCCTAAGTGTCCTGAAGGTCCAACCCTAAAAGCGGTCAGAATTAGTGGTAATTGGGGCATCTAGGTGGCACAGTGGATAAAGCACCAGCCCTGGATTCAAGAGGACCTGAGTTCAAATCTACCCTCAGACACTTGACACTTACTAGCTGTGTGACCCTGGGCAAGTCACTTAACCCTCATTGCCCTGATCAAAAAACAAACAAACAGAATTAGTGGTAATTGTTGGACTTGAGTCAGGAAGCCTGAGTTCAAATCCAACCTCAGACACTTACTGACTGTGTGATCCTGGATAAGTCACTTCACTTCTCTGTATCGCAGGTATCCTCATTTCTAAAATGAGGGTAACAACAGCACCCAGGGTTGTTATGAAGATCAAATGAGATCAGGTTTGTAAAGCACTTAGCACAGGAGCCATTTAAAACACACTTGTTTCCTTCCCTTCCTTCTCTTTCACAGTACTTGACACATAGTAGGCACTTAATTAATAAATGTTGATTGACTATTGATTCACTTCATATGTTGCCAAGTCTTGTAATGTTTACTTTTTAAAAAAATTAAAGTATTTTATTATTTTCCAGTTACATGTAGAGATAGCTTTCAGCATTTGTTTACATCAGATTTCCAATTTCAAATTTTTCTCCCTCCCTCCCCTCCCTCCCCCCCTCCCCCAGACAGCAGGAAATCTGATATAGGTTTTATATATATATATGTATATACATTATATACACATACATAACAACATTAAACATATTTCTGCATCAGTCATGCTATAAGAGAAGAATCAGAGCAATAAGGAGAAACCTCAAAATAGAAAAACAACAGCACCAAAAACAAAAGAATAGTATGGTTCAATCATCATCCATATTCCATAGTTCTTTTTTTTTCTGGATTTGGAGAGCCTTTTCCATCATGAGTCCCCTGGAACTCTCTTATATCATTATATTGGTCAGAAGAATCCAGTCCATCACAGTTGATCAACACACAATGTTGATGATACTGTGTATAATGTTCTTCTGGTTCTGCTCATCTCACTCATCATCAGTTCATGCAAGTCCTTCCAGGTTTCTCTGAACTTCCCCTGCTCATCATTTCTCGCAGCACAATAGAATTCCATTACATTCATATACCACAACTTGTTCAGCCATTCCCCAACTGATGGATACCCCTCAATTTCCAATTCCTTGACACCACAAAAAGAGCAGCTATAAATATTTTTGAACATGTGGGTCCTTTTTTTTCTAGCTCTATAAAATAATTTTTAGGTAGTCTGATTGGTATGGCACTGAATAAGTAAATTAATTTAGGTAGAATAAGCTCTGCCTATCCATGAGCAATTGATATCTTTCCAATTATTTAGATCTGATTTGATTTGTGTGAAAAGTGTTTGGTAATTGTGTTCATAGAGTTCCTGGGTTTGTCTTGGCAAGTAGACTCCCAAGTATTTTATATTATCTACTGTTACTTTAAATGGAATTTCTCTTTCTATCTCTTGCTGCTGAGCTTTGTTGGTCATGTATAGAAATGCTGATGATTATGTGGATTTATTTTCTATCCTGCTACTTTGCTAAAGTTGTTAATTGTTTCAAGTAATTTTTGAGTTGATTCTCTAGGATTCTCTAAGTATACCATCATATCATCTGCAAAGAGTGACAGTTTTGATTCCTCCTTGCCTATTCTAATTCCTTTAATTCCTTTTTCCTCTCTGATTGCTAATGCTAAGATTTCTAGCACAATATTAAATAATAGAGGTGATAATGGACATCCCTGTTTCACCCCTGATCTTATTGGGAAGGCCTCTAATTTATCTCCATTACATATAATGCTTGCTGATGGCTTTAGGTAGATGCTGCTTATTATTTTAAGGAAAGCTCCACCTATTCCTAAGCTCTTTAGTGTTTTTATTAGGAATGGGTGCTGTGTTTTGTCAAAAGCTTTCTCTGCATCTATTGAGATAATCATATGATTTTGGTTAGTTTTCTTATGGATGTGGTTGATTATGTTAATAGTTTTCCTAATGTTGAACCAGCCCTGCATTCCTGGTATAAATCCCACCTGGTCATAGTGTATTATCCTGGTGATCACTTGCTGTAATCTCTTTGCTACTATCTTATTTAAGATTTTAGCATCGAGTCTAGTCTCTCCCCACTGTGGAGGGTGAGTCCTATCCGGGCCCTGGGGGTGGGTGGGGAAGACTGAGAGAGGACCAGGGTACCTTCCCTCTCCCCTCCACCCTCCACCTTGTTCAGTAGAGTCCCCTAAGTTATGTTTGTACTCGGAACTGTGGGGAAACCACTGAGTCCCTGTTAAAAAGCCAGCAAGTTTGAAGTCAGGCTCCTGTGAGCAGAACATGTGCCGCCCTCCCCTCCTTCCCATGCTTTCCATCCCTCCCTGGCCACCCTCGGTTCTGGGTGGGGGAGCAAGCCAGGGCACACCAGGGGAGGGCAAGGGCAGTCATTGCTGTGGGAGGGAGAGGCTCTTGGGAATCCAGAGTGACTCCGTGATGGGGTGAGAGCGGAATGAGAGAAGAAAGAGTAGGTTATGGCATTAAAAAAAAAAAACAGATAAAGAACTGGACCAGACCTCATTGGTCTAGTCTATCTCCCCTCCTATTCCATAATCGTAAACCGAGTTCTAGAGATTTCAGTTGACTGACCAAAGGTCACCTAGGAGTAAGACTGGGATTTGAACCCGGGGAACTCTGTGTCTAAGGCCAGCATGCTTTCCACTGTGCCATCTTCTCCATGAAACCTTTCCTTTATTCCCCCTCCTCCCCCAGCCTTTCCCCTTGAAAATGATTTCTTCCTTTTCAAATTTTCCTAGTTCATTTGGCTCAGATCTCTCCTTTGCACCCATTATACCCTTCCTTATGCTTCATTTGTTAGTAAGATTTTATTAATTGTTTACTATGTGTAAGGCACTCTGTATTTATGCATGTGTCATTTCCTCTTTAGTGTAATTTAAGCTCTTTGAAGTAAAGAAGTCTAACATTTTTCATTGTTGTATCCCCAGTACCTGAAATAATGCCTTCTATTAAATAGACACTTAACAAACTTTAAAAAAAAAGATTTTAGCATCAATATTCATTAGGGAAATTGATCTATAATTTTCTTTCTCTGTTTTTGCTCTGCCTGGTTTTGGTATCACCACCATATTTGTGTCATAAAATGAATTTGGTAGAACTCCTTCTTCACCTATTTTTCCAAATAATTTGTATAATACTGGAATTAATTGTTCTTTAAATGTTTGGTAAAATTCACATGTAAACCCATCTGACCCTGGGGATATAATGTTTACTTTTACAACACTTGTCTATGTCTTTTTATCTCCTCTTAAACAGCTACCATCTTGGTTCAGGCTCTCAACACCTCATGCCTGGACTATGTCAGTAGGTCTTTTGGGTGGTCTATCCCTATTCCAAAACATTTTCCACTCAGGAAAGTCCCAGGGCTTTCCCTCTGAGGTTGCCTTCCCTTTACTTCTGTCTACTCTGTGGACAGCCAGGTGGTGTGGTGGATAGAGCCCTGATCCTGGAGTCAAATCTCACCTCAGAAGCTCACTAGCTGTATGACCCTGGGCAAGTCACTTAACCCCAATTGCCTTAAACGTCCTGGGCCATCTCTAGTCATCCTGAGATTATATATATATATGTGTGTGTGTGTGTGTGTATGTACATGTATATATCTATGTATGTGTGTGTGTATATATATATATTTATATATATATATATATATATATTTATATATATCGCCACTAGACCCATATGGCTCTGGAGGAGAGAGAGGTTTGTGACTTTGCAAAGCCTTCTCCCTTATTTAAATTCAATTCGCTTGCAATTCATAACATTACGCCAATGTCCAACAATCATGGTTTTTTTTGTTGTTGTTTTTCTTTGTATTCTCAGCATTTAGCACAATGCCTGGTACATAGCAAGTGTTTAATAAATGCTTGTTGGTTTGATGAGTGACAAAGGAAACCATCCTGACTTTACTCTTCTGCCCTGGGTCTGCTTTTGAGTCCTGGGTTTTTCCCACAAATAGGGATCTGTGACGGTCCTGCTCATCTCTATAGATCTGTCAGCTGCCCCAGGCAGGTTGCATGTTTGTAAATAACTAATGACACAAGGTCTGTTCCAGCAATGGGCTTTCATCCTTTCCCATGTTAACAAATGGGATGTCACTCTTCACTGGAAATAATCTCCCGGGGATTGTGATTGAATTTATAAATACTGTATTTGGGGAATGAAACAGCTGAGTTGAATAGTATACATTCTCTGAATTATTAAATAGGCCAAACTCAGTCATTGCCACATTCAGGTCACAAATTTAAACTTACAAGAGCAGAAGTTTACTTTCTCATAGTAACACCAACTCAAATAGTTTCTTTCCTTATTCAGTAGTTTTCCTGTAGGGTTTTTTTTCTTTCCATTTTAGGAGAGTTTTTATTGAATTAGTAGCTTATGAGCTATCTAGAGATAAAGTAACTTTATATGAAAAAATGAACAAACTTCTCAGTGTATCATGATCCCAATTACTACAGGAGCATCTTTAATTGGGGGGATCCTCAGATCCCCTTTGAATTTTTTGGGGGGGAGGCGGGGCAGTGGGGGTTTAGTGACTTGCCCAAGGTTACACAGCTAGTAAGTGTCAAGTGTCTGAGGTCAGATTTGAACTCAGGAACTCCTGAATCCAGGGCCGGTGCTTTATCCACTGCGCCACCTAGCTGCCCCCAACCCCCTTTGAATTTTAATACCCAGATTTTCTCTTTTCTAAATTCACCTAATAAATAGTAAATTTCATTCCAGCCTCCCTACCCCCTTTTTATTCCTTTGGTTTTTAGGTGTGTTTCTTGTAAGCAATAGATTTGGGTTTTTTTTTTTTTAAATCCAATCTGTCACTCTTTTTTGTTTTATTGGATTGTTTCACCCATTCACATTCAGAGTTATGAATTAGGTTTGTTTTCCTCCATTTGTCTTTAATATTCATATTTTTCCAAATCAGGATTTCTCCCTTCCTTCCCCTGTAAAAACAGTATTTTGTCTCTTCAGTTATTTAGCTTAATTTACTTTAAGGCAACCTTATTTCCATCCTGCAGGACCTCCTGGCTGTTAACCCTTTCCCTAAGTTCAACTAACTTATTAGTTCTTTTTTCTTACCTCTTTTGGTCTAGGTATCTAATTCTTCCCCTTTTTTCCCTCTCAATCAAATAGTCAAGTAAAATGCCCTTTCCTCTCTTCCCTCTCAATTTAATTTGCTACTTTAAAAAATTTTTATTTTCTGTTCCCTTTTTCTAAAAACAAAAACCTTTCCCTTGCTTTGTCCATTGTTTTTCATCCCTTTTTGTTCTAGACATTTTATTCATTCATTCACAGTCTTTATATTTACTTAGTCCTTGACATTTACTTAATCCTTAATATTTATTTATTTATTTTTTTAGTGAGGCAATTGGGGTTAAGTGACTTGCCCAGGGTCACACAGCTAGTGTTAAGTGTCTGAGGCCGGATTTGAACTCAGGTACTCCTGACTCCAGGGCCGGTGCTCTATCCACTGCGCCATCTAGCTGCCCCCTTTATATTTATTTTGTCTCTGTATTCCTCATGGAATTAAAGCATGTATTTGGGGTTACCTCTTTTAAACAGTTTCTTTTGTTATTGTCCTGTATATCTCACCCCCTGGTATCCTTTTCCTGGTATGCCTCAGTCTTAGAAATACCAAATCCCACAGGTGGTAGAGAGAAAAGAAGTATTGCTCCATGGTGGGAGTCCTCTTATGTTTCTGATCATGGTCATCCCTCACCCTCCTTTACCATGAAATCTTTCTAGGTCCATGTCTTTCCCACTGTTCTCGGTGTCAGCTGCCCCCCAGGAATGATGGTTCCCCTTTCTCCTGAGACAGGATGAGTAATCACTCTAAGCACCAAATCCCTGCAGTTATAGCCACTGTAAGGTTCCCCATCTCCTTTAGAGAATCCCTCCTACCGAGGGCAGCTAGGTGGCACTGCAGTGGATAAAGCACCGGCCCTGGATTCAGGAGGACCTGAGTTCAAATCTGACCTCAGACACTTGACACTTACTAGCTGTGTGACCCTGGGCAAGTCACTTAACCCTCATTGCCCTGCAAAAAAAAACCTAAGCAAACAAACAGAGAGAGAGAGAGAGAGAGAATCCCTCCTACCAATGAAACAAGATTTCCCCCTTTCCCTTCCCCTTTTTCAATCCCTCCCCATGCCTCAATAGTCCTGGGAGCCATTTTCCCCTTGTTGCTAACATTCCCCGATATCTTCTCTTTCCCTGTTGCCTCCTATGTGCCCTCCCATTCTGTAATGGAGTCCCATGAAAGGCATTACTTTGCCCCTGGCCCCGGCTTTATGAGGCTTAGTCCATGATGATTCAGGCTTCTCTCTCCACCATTCCTTCTGTTTGCCTTTTGCTTTCACCCTTGACTCCTTGTGTACTTTTAGAAAGAAAACTCTTAGTGGTCTCTCCCTTATTTCATGGTTGCTGTCCTTGGTTGCTGTATCTATTTACATTTCTTGTATTTCTGTTGTCTGGAGTGTTTGAAAAGCAAATAATTTGTTCGGGTCTGGTTTTCTTTGTAGGAATGCTTCAAACACCTCTTTTTATTGAACATACATCTTTTTTTCATTAATGGTTAGACACAATAATATTTCATTACATTCATATATGATAATTTGTTCAGCCATTCCAAATTGTTGGGCCTATGGTTTGTTTCTAGCTTTTTACTATTACAAATAAAACTTCTATCTAATTCAACTCAAGCCTTTTATTAAGCAACTACTATGTATGTGTCAAATGGGCAGCTAGTTGGTGCAGTGGATAGAGAGCCAGGCTTGGAGTCTGGAAGACTTGAGTCTAAATCTGGCCTCAGACAGTTGCTAGCTGTGTGACCCTGGACAAGTCACTCACACCACCTCTGCCTCTGTTTCCTCAACTGTAAAAGGAGGATCATGATAGCACCTACCTCCCAGGATTGTTGTCAAGATCAAATGAACTAAAAGCTTAGCACAGCACATGGTAATTGGTGAATATTTTTTCCTTCCTTTTTCTTCCTCACTGCTAGGCACTAGGAATACAAATCAAAAATAGAAACATTCCCTGCTCTCAAGGAGCTTACTTTCTAACAGGCGTACAGGATGAAAGGAGCACCAGCAAATGAACTGCTTGTCAGTTTTGTGCTCACAAAGAACAGATCCATTGTTAACTGCCCCTTACCCTGGCCCCATCCTCTGACCCTGTATAGCCCACAGGACTCACAGTACCAGGGAAGGGCCAAATTCAGGTTTGCTTCTTCTCAACATTGGCTCCCTGCCTCATTCATTTTCTATTCCAGCTCCCAATTTTCCTGCCTTGAACCATGTCTTTTACTTGGCTTAAGAATTCTTTGCCAGTCTACTGCTCCCTTTATTTACTAAAATCTCTGTAGTTCCCTGGAGGAGCTGCAGTGGTTGTGCAAACCTCTCCCCAGGGAACCGAGTGCATATTTTTGTGTAGTTGAGCCCCTCTCTCCTCCAAAGATGTTACTCAGGTATGTGAACTAGCTCTGAACTTGACTCGTTGCTTGAACAAAGGTCTTATCAGTTGGGTAATAAGGAGACCAGGAGAGGAAGGAGGGGCAGCTCCTAAGGTATTCCTGGGCATATTTGCTTCACAAAATGGAGAATGAAAAAGATAAAAACTAGGAATATTTGAAGAGGAAGAGCTAGTGGGGGAATGATGGGAGACAGAGGAGGCTACATGGGGGAGGTAGAATCTCAGCTGAGCCTGGAAGGAAGATAAGGATTCTGAAAAGCAAAGATGGGGGCAGCTAAGTGGCACAGTAGATAGAGCACTGACCCTGGAGTCAGGAGGACCTCAGTTCAAATCTGACCTCAGACACTTAACACTTACTGGCTGTGTGACCCTGGGCAAGTCACTTAATCCCAATTGCCTCACTAAAAAAAAAAAAAAAGCAAAGACGACAAGGCATAGAGAGCACATCCTGCTCCCAATCGTAGCTGTCTTATCTCAGGACCTCCCTAGGACACAGATCTCCCAACACTTCTCCAACCTTTCCATTAAGGACTGGATCCGGAAGGCAGGTGATGAGGCAGTGGAAGAGGGACTTCTACCAGGTAATATTAAAAAAAAAAAAAGACCTGAGTGCCATATATAGTCATCCCATAATTTCCTACCATCATCAAAGCACCACAGTGACTTTTCCATCCTTCTCCCCCCCCCCAACCCTTTCCACATTGACTTCTTTCTCTGATTCAAGGCTACCCTCCTGGATAAACATGCTTTGTTTTGGGGAAGGATGTCCTTGGCTAGTTGTAAATGTGCCAAGGTTTCAAGGAATTCAATAAACATTCGTTCAGCCCCTGTTATGCACACTGTTCTTTGAGGGTACTGGAAAGTCTCAAAGATGAATAAGGCAAGGTCCTTGACTTCTGGGAATTTACCATTACTCTTAGGATTTAATACTGTGGTGACTTACCTACTTAATATTGTTGATTGCTCGGGGCCCCTGCTCTTACTGGGATTGAACCTACCACCCCGAAGGCACAGAGATCTGGAATGGCCAGCCCTCGGAATGGGAAACTTCCAAGCAAGCTGCTGGGACCAAGGAGAAGGGACTTTTTGTGCCTGGTCCAAAAGTAGAATTGATTCATTGCCCTTTTTTTGGGAACTGAGATCTGCCTTTGATTTTAGGGCCATAGATTAGTCAGTGATCTGGCACATCTCTGAGACTCAAATGGCTTGGGTCCTGTTCTCACTCTTGCCTATTTGGCTGGACAACAGACTGATTTTTGAAAATTCCCCTCCTCCTTAAAAATAGCCCATTTTCACAGAAAGCCAACATCAAAAAAAAAAAAAGTAAGGGTTTCTGGGTTAGTTCTGCATTTATTTTCCATAAATTCCTTTCCACTTTTTCAAGTTCTCTTAATGACTCCCCAAGCAAACATGGAGCTCAGGAATCTTGGAAGGGAGTTGGCCCTTCTGGACCCCCCAAAAAATGAAATCGGCTGCTTTCTCCTGGCTCTCCAATGCACTTTTTGCTCAGGAAGCAGACACTGAGAAACTGTCTGGTCTTCCCATCATAAAAGGGAAGAGAAAGTTTGTGTGTGTGAGGGAAGATGCATCATGTAGAGTAAACAGAACCAGATTCCAGGGCCATTGGAATCCACACAAGGCAGCCACTTCCCTTCTCTTTGGAAACAGTTTCCTCTTCCATCCTCCCCAGAGTTCACCTACCAAGCCTGGTTCTTCCCACCTAAACTTTTTCCCCCACCAAAGGAAAAACAACAACAACCCACAACCACATGAGCCAGGATTAGAAAAGTCAGGGGAGGGGCAGCTAGGTGGCACAGTGGATAATAAAGCGCTGGCCCTGGATTCAGGAGGACCTGAGTTCAAATCTGACCTCAGACACTTGACACTTACTAGCTCTGTGACCGTGGGTAAGTCACTTAACCCCCATTGCCCCGCCAAAAACAAACAAAAAAACCCCCAAAAAACATGCACTCTGTCCCCATTTAAAAAAATAATAATAAAATGTAAAAAAAAAATAAAAGAAAAGTCAGGGGGAATTGCTCTGGAGCGGCAGCTTCCTTTTGGGAGTAGGTAAAAGTGGGAGGGAGCAGGGCAGAGGAGAGCTATTCTTTTGCATTTCTCCCAATCCACCAATCCAGGATTTGGATGATCTCCCAAGTGTCCTTCGGAAGGCAAACTGGCTGAGGTAGTAGGGACACCCTGTTCAACTGGAGGTAGCAGGAATTAACAGCTTCTTAAGGGGAACAAGTACTAGAAGGAAAATGGGGTCACTCTTTGAAATGCAGTCGCTGTAAAAGGAATATTTTGTTAGTATAAAGGTGCTGGGAATAAGTGTGAGGAGGAGGAATGGAAAGGAAAGCAGAGAGCAGACAACCTGAAGGGTTGGTTTCATGAGCTCAAGGACAGACCCTTGTCAGTAACTGCAGAGCTGCCTGTGGCTGGCCAAGCTTTCAGTGATCTGGGCGTCTTCCCTTGCCAAGGTAACCCCCTCCTGCAGGAGATTAGCTCACATTATGCTACCAATTTAATGAGATGGCTCTGATGGGTGTCCACTTTCCTTATGCTGGATTCATCAAGCAACCTGGCGATCTCATTCATTTTCCTAAGTAGATTTCCATCCATCCTGGGAAAAGAATGCACTGGCCAGCCCGTAGAAATATTTCAGTCTGAGCACTGTCTTGGTTGTCCTTCTGGTTCCCCATTCCCTAGCAATTGATTATGGACTCCACAGCCTGGCACTCAAGGCTCTGGCCCTGATCCATTGTCTAACCTTCTCTCTCACGGATCCTCTAAGAACTAAGAGCTGAATTGTTCCATTTTCTCCTAACATAGCTCCTCACTTTCCTGACGCTTCAGGAACTCTTTCTCTTTTTAGAATACTTGCCAGCCCCCGCCCCCTTTCTCATCCTCCATCCCCCATCTGCCAGGATGGGCAATGATGGTGATTATGAACTCGAGAGACCTTTCTCAGAGGCAGGATCATCTCCCCATTTACTCGGTATGAATGAAGGCGACACAGCTGAGGCCAGGGACACAGGTGGGTCCTTGCTAAGTACTTATTGATCGGTCCATGCAGCTGCTAATGGGGAAATCTGGAGTTTAGTTCTCTCTTTGTGTCTCATTGGCACTTTACTCATGCTTTGGTTTCACCTACAAAAAATGGGGAATCCATTCATTCACTTGCTCACTCATTCATTCAACAAGTATTTACTGAGGACCTATACTGACCTATACTGAGGACCTAGTATGAGAAACATAAAGAGCCCAACATCTCATCCCGAGGCAGTATAGTCATCTACCAATCAACACATTTTCATTAAGTACCTACTCTGGGGGGCAGCTAGGTGGTGCAGTAGATAGAGCACCGGCCCTGGATTTGAGAGAACCTGAATTCAAATCCGGCCTCAGACACTTAACACTTACTAGCTGTGTGACCCTGGGCAAGTCACTTAACCCCAATTGCCTCACTAAAAAAAAAAAAGTACCTACTCTGTGCTAAGCACTGGGGATGCAATGACAAAAATTATGGCTCTTGTCTTCAGGGAATTTATAGGGGACAATGTGTGTATACAAGCATATACCAAACACATATATGGCATAAACACAAGGGAATTGAGAGAATATGGTACCAGGAAAGGTTTTGTGTGGAAGGTGGTATTTGATATGAGTTTTGAAAGGAACCCAGGGATCCTAAGATGTGGAGGGAAGGAAGGGGCAAGTTCCAGGCACTAGGGACAGCCTGTGCAAAGCAGCAGAGATGGGAGGTTGTATGTGTTGTTGTTTGTCCTTCGTTCTCAGAGGACCATGACATCAGGATGATGTCATGACTTGCAGTGAATTGGATTTAAGTGAGGAAGGGCTGTGCAAAGTCACCAACCTCACTCTCTCCTCATCTGGGTCCAGTGGCAAGATATCCATCAGGAAGACTGGGCATGGCCCCAATATTTAAGGCAATTGAGGTTGTGACTCGCACAGGGTCACACAGCTAGTAAGCGTCTGAGGTGAGATTTGAACTCAGGTCCTCCTGAATCCAGGGCCAGTGCTTTATCCACTGTGCCACCAAAGATTATATGTGAGGAACAGCCAAAGGTCAGTTTGACTAGACCCTGGTGAACATAAAGGGGAATGATGTATAATCAGGTTGAAAAAAAATAGGTAAGGGCCAAGTTGTGAAGGGCTTTAAATGTATCTGATCCTAGAGGTAAGAGGGAGCCACAGAAGTTTATTGAGCAGGGGAATGATATGGTTGCACTTGTGCTTTCAGAAAATCAGGGAGAGACAAGGCAGGGAGACCAATTAGGAGGCGATTGAAAATTGGTGGCAGTTTGAGCAAAGAAAAGGGAACAGATTGTAAGGGAGACTGTGGATGTAGAACTGACAAAGAGGAAGGATGATGATCCTCAAAGGAGACTGAGAAGGAGCAGTCAGAGAAGCAGAAGGATGTCCCTCCAAGTGTCCTGTGGTGGGACAGGGGAAAGGCTGCTAGGATCAGACCTCAGAACCCCTGGAGGCCTTTCCAGAGGCAGAGGACCTAGGGATTATCCTAGTTGAGCCATTTATACTCATTTGACCTTAGGCCAATCACTTGACCTTTCTAAGACAGTGTCTTCATCTGTAAAATTAGGGAATTGGACCAGCTGGCTTTTAAGGCCCCTTCTAATTCTGCATCCATGATTGGCTATTCCTCCTAACTCTATCTAGGATCCCATGATTCTACCCTGATTGATCTTTAGGAAGCTACACATTCATTCAATGAGCATTTAACCAAAGCCATAAACATTTATTAAACTCCTCCTATTCTAGGTGCCGGGGGAAGATGTGAAGTTTAGAGAAGACAAGCATGGAGCTTAAGAGGAAGTTGGACAGAAAACAGCGATAAGGATGAGGTGGTATATCCATAAGAGAAGTGAGAAATCAAAGTACTATGGGAGTGAGGCCATCACTCACTGGAGGATGGAGGCATTTGAGTTTGGGCTTTAAAGGACAGGTAGGAATTGAAGGGGTTAAGAGGGGAGAGAGGGCATTTAGGCACAGGGTGCAATAAGGTAGGAAAAGCACAGGACATGTTTGAGGGGAAGGGTGGGAATGGCTGAATTTAGCAGGAGTCTTGAGTGCTTGAGGAAATAGAGAGGGTAATAGGACATAAGACTGAAAGGTAGGGTGGCACTGGATTGTAGGGGTCCTTGAATGCCAGGCAAGGGAGGCTGAAAAGAGAGTAGCAATAGGGAGCCATTGAATTTTTTTTTTTTGCAGAAGACTCACATGATCAGATCTATGCATAAGAAAGATTATTTTGGCAGCAGAATGATGGTCTGGGAATAGGAGGGAACCTTTTTTATACTTCTTGGCTAAACTCCTTGAGAAATATGTCTACACTAGGTGCCTCCACTTCTTCTCCTTCCATTCTTCTTAAGCCTCTGGATCTGGATTCTAACCTCATTATTCAACTGAAACTGCCCTTGCCAAAGTCACTGGGCATCTTTTAACTGTCGGTCTAACAGCCTTTTCTCAATCCTCATCCATCTTGGCCTTCCTAAAGCATTAGAGGAAGCTGAATATTCTTTCCTCTTTGGGTTTTCATGACACTGTTCTTTCTTTGTTTTCCTCCTCCTCCTTATCTTTAGTCTCCTTTGCTGCATCTTCATTCATATCATGTCCACTCACTGTGGTGATCCCCCAAGGTTTGTCCTGGGCCCTGTTCTAGCTAGTAGTAGACAGAGTGCTGGGCCTGGAGTCAGGAACACTTGTGTTCAAATCTGGTCTCAGGTACTTACTGGCTGTGTGACCCTGGGCCACATGTCTGCCCCTACTGGAAAATTGAGGATAATAGCACCTATCTCTGAGGTTTGTTGTGAGGTAATATTTGTAAAGTACTCAGGACAGTGCCTGACATATAGTAGGTGCTTAATAAATGCTCGTTTCCTTCTTTCCTTCCTTCCTTCTTTCTTTTTTTCTTTAGTATCTCCTTTGGTGACCTCATCAACTCCCATGGGTTCATTTATCATCTATGCAGATTATTTCTAGATCTAGCCCTAACCTCTCTCCCAAGTTCTAGTCCCATACCAGACATAGTTATCCTTATCAAAGTTCACAGTCAGGGGGCAGCTAGGTGGCGCAGTGGATAAAGCACCAGCCCTGGATTCAGGAGGACCTGAGTTCAAATCCAGCCTCAGACATTCGACACTTACTAGCTGTGTGACCCTGGGCAAGTCACTTAACCTTTATTGCCCGCCCCCAAAAAATCCACAATAAAATCAAAGAGGATGGGGACTGGAAAGGGGCCATCTTGGATTTGGCAAACAAGTCATTGGTGACCTCTGAAAGAATAGGTTCAATAAGGTGGTGGGAAAAGAGTAAAAATTAGATGTTAAGGGGTACCAGAAATAGCAGGTGGGTAGGAAATTGTAACTTGGTGGTACACAGGATGAAGCTAAGAACTTGGAGTCCTAGCTGTGTGACCCTGGGGAAGTCACTTAACCTCTCTATCTCAGTTTCTTCTTCTGTAATATGGGCATAATTACGCCTGCATCAGGATTGTTATGATCAAATGAGTTCATATGTATAAAGTGCTGCAAACCTTAAAACCCTATATAAGTACTAGCTATTACTATTAGCTGCTAGCTCTTTAGTAGAGACTATTGATATACACAAGTTTCCCCAGAAGCTTAGCAATTAAAGGAAGAAGTAGAGATGATTGGAAGAAGCTAGGTGGCCCAGAGGTTACACCATTGGACCTGGAGGCAGGAAGACCTGGGTTCAAATCTAGCTTCAGAAACTGGCTGTGTGACTCTGGAAAAGTCACTAAATCTTTCCTTACCTGCAAAATGGAGATACTAATAATACCTATGTCCTGGGGTTGTTTGAGGATAAAATGAAATAATATTTGTAAACTTCAAACAGCCCATGTTTTCACTCTCTGTGCCTCAGTTTCTTGAAACTGTGAGCTGCAGAATGACCGAGACTCTCCAAAGGCAGTTGGGAAGTGAGCAATATGGCACCCAACCGAGATGACGGGGAACACAGCAGAAGACAAAATGCAATGACCCACTTTGGCACTGGGCCAAGCAGACAGGCAGATGCTGGCGGGTAGAAGAGGTGTTATACGATTCCTAAATGCAGTGCTCTAGTCTCAGCATCTTTCAATGAGTGTGACCACAGATATTGACATTTCCTCCCACACATAACCCACCTCAGCACCTTTGAGGAATGAACAGTCTAGACCAGCCCGAAGCTCAGATCCTCCTGGGAAATCTGTGCTTCCTCCTATACTGGCAATGACCGAGTGGCTCGCCTTCTGTAAACGTGTTTGTTAGTGCTTAGAAATCCAACCGATCTCCAACCAACAGCTACTCTTAGTCTATCATTATCACAAGGATTCCTATGTTGTCTGGGGGCAGTGGAAAGAAATCTCAGTCTCTATCTATGTATCTCTCTATAGAGCGGAAAGATCCCTAAATTAGTCAGGAGACCCAGAGAGTCATCCCAGCTCTGACATACAAGTTGTAATTTGGGGCGAGTCAGTTCCCCAAGCTCCAGGCTCCTCATCTGTAAAGTGAGAAGACTAGACTAGCTATGAGATACTCTATGAGAGAAGACTATCTGTGACTCTTTCCAGTTCCAAAATGCCAAGATAGGGTGGAGGCAATGGCTCTGATTGCTCCCCGACATGTAGCCAGTCAGCCTCCCATCCCCATTTTGCATATGGTGATGCAGTATGAATGGAACAACATTCAAACAGCAAACTTGTGGTAGAATTGTCATTGGATTTCTGAGCCTCAAGTTTCTTGGAACACCGTAGGGAATGCTGATCACCACTGTGCCTCGAGAAAGAGATGGTGGCAGGGCAGCTAAGTGGTGCAGTGGGTAAAGCACCAGCCCTAAATTCAGGGGGACCTGAGTTCAAATCCTGCCTCAGACACTTGGCACTTACTAGCTGTGTGACCCTGGGCAAGTCATTTAACCCTCACTGCCCTGCCCCCCCCCCAAAAAAGATGGTGGAACCAGAGCAAGTACAGAGAAAGGTGAGATGGTGACCAACAGACTGTCATGTAAAGCTAAAAGTCTAGAAGGATAAAGGGAACATGAGCAAATGGTATAATTAAGGAGAGGCAGGATGGTAAGAATGCAGCATTATCAACTACTTAGCAGCTAGGTTGCCAGCCCACTCCCAAGGGCATCCTGAACCAGATTAAAATGTAACTGGGAGGGGGCAGCTAGGTGGTGCAGTGGATAAACTCAGGAGGACCTGAGTTCAAATCCGGCCTCAGACACTTGACACTTACTAGCTGCATGAATCTGGGCAAGTCACTTAACCCTCGTTGCCCTGCAAAAAAATTAAAAACAAACAAAATGTAATTGGAAAATATGTAAGAAACACGATAAAATTACAATAGAATACAGATAATGTAAATGTGTGGCTTTCTATAAGCAGCCTGCAGAGATCCTTATGGTTCTGTTAATACTTGAGTTTGACATTGCTGGTGTAGTTGATATCCTAACACATATTCATATACTTGCTGTAAGAGCTTGGGGAAGACCTCTATGGAGTAGAGGAATCACTGTTGGATTTTGAAACAGAGGACCTGGGTTCAAGTCCCAGATCTGACACTCGCTACCCATGTGGCCGTGGACAAGCCACTTAATCTTCCTGGGACTCAGTTTCCTCCTATCTCAAGAGGTGGTGTATATGAGGTGAAAATAGACGTCTCTAAAAAAAATTTAGATAATTCACAAACGACAGAGTCACAGGAAAGTGTTGTTGTTATTGTTAATAGGGGATGGTACCTGGACCAATAATTTCATTATTTTAGGAAATCCCCAGGTAAAGAAATTATCCTTACCAATATAGACTATTCTCTTCTACTTGGAGTATTAGGGAATTTCCCAGCCTAGGGTACCAAGAGGTTAAGTGACTTGACCAGAGTCAGTATGTGTCAGAGGTAAGACCTGAACCCATATCTTTCTGGTTTGTAGGCCAGCTCTTATCCATCAAGTCTCTCTGTTTTTTGGGGTTTTTTTGGGTGTGAGGCTATCAGGGTTAAGTGACTTGCCCAGGGTCACACAGCTGATAAGTGTTAAGTGTCTGAGGTTGGATTTGAACTCAGGTCCTCCTGAATCCAGGGCCAGTGCTCTATCCACTGTGCCACCTAGCTGCCCCTCTCTGTTATTTTTATTAACGATAATATTCACGTTTTTGTATTGCTTTATATGGTTTACAAGGTATTTTCCTTCTAATGACCCTGTGAGGCATGTAGTTAGAGGATTATTATTTCCATTTTACGGATGAGAAAACTGAGGCTTAAAAGGGTAAGCCCACAGTCACACCACTGGTGGTTGTAGAGCTCAGACTCAAACCTAGGCCCTCTGACTCCAGTGTTCACTTGGATTCACCACCTTTCCTCTCAGAACACTAAGACATAGAATAAATAAATAATCTCTGGGGCTAACGTCCAATCCAAATCCAATCCAACAAGCATTTATTTAAAACTGCATGAGTGCAAGGCTTTGTGCTAGGCACCAGGCATGCAAAGGCAAAAGCAAAAATATTACCTGCCCTCAAGGAGTTTAAGCTTTCTTAGGGTGGAGAGGGAGTAAAAGAGGGGAGGGCATGCCCTACATGGGAGTGGATCAGCTGCTGAGTTTCCCATGGATAGGGTGGGGTGAGAACTATAGAGTAAGAAGTTAATTCCAGATGGAAACTGTCTATAGGGGAAGAAGAGGGAAACAATAAGAACAGTGGTGGGGAAGAACAAATAGCATAGCTAACATGGATGGCAATTAACAGTCATTCCTTGGTGGTCATTGGTATATAAAGGGCTTGTGGTTAATAACTATTATTCCCTGTAAGTCAGGCAGATGTAAGATGCGGATTGCCCATGCAGTATATGCATATATACCTATGTGTATTTATAAATGAACGTTTCCTCATGAGAAAAACAATTCCACAAAAGTCGTGACCCTTATATGGATTGACTAATGCATCTGTACTGGTGGTATCACATTAAGGAAAATGACCATGTCCTTCCGAAGTATTTTTCTGAGTAATAGACAGACTGGTCGAGACAGAAGACTGTATTGTACAGACTCGGCTTTGACCCACCAAGCCAGCCTTGGGTTGTTATGTCTGGGATGTAGTTTAGCCTTCCCCCCAAAAAAGGCAGGATTTCAGGAGAAAATTCTAGCAGAAGTCCATTCCTTCCCTCTGTGGGCAGTCAACAGCCTCTAAGGAAAGCACAATGCATCTTGAGCTCACTGCTGCAGCTCCCTTTGCTCCCACAGCTAGAAACTCGGCAGACTATGGGGCACCGACTGACACCCCTTTCTTTTGTCAAGCTTGTTGAAGAAGAGACGGAGCTGATGGGATAGAGAGAAGACGGACTCCAGGGGCGAAGGGTCACAGATGCTACGGATTCTGTCCAGGAAGCTGCTGCAATCACTGATGTGCAGAGCTGGTTTCGACAGGAATGTTGTACGTCTGCCTTGGATTGGGTCTCCTCCAATTTGCAAAGCAACCTGGTTGACACAAATATTAACTCGGTTTGAGTGTGAATATGTGTGTATGTGTGTGCGTGCATATACATGCTTTGCCATCTGTTGCCATTCTGACAACAAAACATCTATTCATCTGTGTTTGTTGGGACTTTTGTCGTTGTTGTTGGTAGTGGTTCAATTTCTCTCTTGCATCCCAGGTCTTAGTTATTTTGCTGTTCTTAGCATCAACTTTAAGGACATTCAGGCTAAGCTTTTTCTTGGAAGGTACAGACTGTTGGTGGTAGAGACCAAGGGTCCATTAGAAGACATTCAGCCACCTCTGCTTAAGTATAGAAGCCATTAGAGTAGCTTCACTAGTTTCTTTTTTTTTTTTTTTCGGGGCAATGGGGGTTAAGTGACTTGCCCAGGGTCACACAGCTAGTATGTGTCAAGTGTCTGAGGTCGGATTTGAACTCAGGTATTCCTGAATCTGGGACCGGTGCTTTATCCACTGCGCCACCTAGCTGCCCCAGCTTCACTAGTTTTCAATTCAAATGCTTGTTGACTGACTGACTGACTGATTGATTGACTTGCTCTCCTGTGAGAAAATAATTATTAATAATGAATTTCTAGGAGAAACCCAGAAGCTGCACTCTTCCCCTCCCCAGATTGGAAGGAGGCTGTAGCATAACAAAAGGAATGCAAATTAACCTTTCTGATTAGCTGGGGGGAGTGGGAGGGGAACACACCTTGACCACCCCCCAAGTCATAAGTCATGTCAATCAATGGAACTGAATGATTTTAACCAATTAGCTTAGATCCATGTGTGGTGACCCACCTCTACCCAAAAGAGGATAAAAATCCCTGGGGACATGAGGGTCACTCTCTTACTCTCTCTAACCCTGGGCTTGCTCTCCCCTGGCCCCTTTCCTGGGACTCCATGCTGGGTATATAACTAGTGGGGAAATTATTCAGACACGAAGTCAAATGAATAATAAATGCTTGCTGCCAAAACTGGTGCAATAGCCTTTAATTTATAAGTAGCAGTATTTTAGAAAACCCCAGCCAAGTTCCCCAATAATTTAGAACAGAAACAGGCGTAGCCCTCCAATATTTCGAACGACACACTTCATAGCAATTTTCAAATGTTCCAGGATTGGGTGGCTGGTGGAATACAGTCCCCTATTCCCCTCCTGGGCTGGAGGAATCTATGGATGATACCAGGAGTAAATGAAAGAAAAGTCTTTCTAAATACACAAAAATGGGAGAGGTTTGGAGGTGAGTGACAGCAGTAGGGTATAACTTTACTATGTTTGTTTGTGTGTGTGTGTGTGTGTGTGTGTGTGTGTGTGTGTGTGTGTGTGTGTGTGTGTGTGTGAAAACTGCATTAAAGAGTTTTCCTACAACCCCACCACAAAATATGAAATTCTTTAATCTGCCTTCAATGAGTATAGGCAGTGGCCATTGGATGGAAGCAATTGAGACCACACAGGAAACTCCCAGCGATTAGCTGAGAGAATCAGTCAGGCCCCTTGGGCCAGTATAGAAGAATAACCAGCAGCAGCAGCAGCAACAACAACAACAATCCCAACTCAGCCAGCTCAGTGGGGAGCCAACTCTGGTAGTTTAGGCAGGCGCCAGTAGTGGATGAAGAGCCCAACCCGTTACCTCTTGGGGGAAGGAGGGGGATTTCCTTCTCCCTCCCCTTCCCCACTGCACATGACACATAGCAATGGAGCTATTCTTCCAGAGCAAGACATGGCACCTGGCAGGGGAAGAATCCGTTTGAGAGGGTTTAAGGCACAGGCAAGGGAACAGGTTACACCCTCTACAAACACAGGTATGGAGGAGCTCAAGGCCAAAGGCAATTTCAAAGAGGGTGGTCTCTGGGCCCAAAGAAGAGAGCTGGCTAGACTCCAGAGAGAGAGAGAGAGCCCCGGTGATCAGAGTCCAGCTATGGAAAGGGGCAGACCCGCCAAGCTGAGATGAGAAAGCCACACAGCAGAGAGACTGTGCCCACAGGAGCTTTGTGAGAACTCTCCAGGAGAAAAAGGGTTCCCAGACCCAGCAGCACTGAAGGACAAGTTGCTTTGGTTTCATTTCTGTCTCCCGAATGCTGTACTCGATGTCCGCTCTTCCCATAGACTCTGTGTGTTGGTAGGAGACTGTACCCCAGCACCCCAGGTTTATGGGCGAAATATTTTGTAGCTGCTGTTTTTACCATGCTATCATCTCAGTAAATACCTTTGCTAAGAGCTAATCATGTCTACGGACTGTCAGTGTGAAGCAGGCCTGTGGGAGCTCATGAGCTAGGTAGCTTTAGGATTGAGTACCATAGGGTGGCGGCTAGGCAGCACAGCGGATGGAATGCTGAGCCTGAAGTCAGGGAGCCTCAGCTCTGTGAGTTTGAATCTGGGCTCAGATACTTATTAGCTGTGTGACCCTAGGTAAGTCACTCTGTCTCAGTTTCCTCATCTGTCAAATGAGCTGGGGAAGAAAATGGCAAATCATTCTAGTATCTTTGCCAAAAAGACCCTAAATGGGGTCACGAAGAGTCAGATATGACTGAACAACAACACACCATAGGGCACCCTCTAGAGCCTTAGATGGCTCTGGAGGAGAGAGTGAGGTTGGTAACATTACACAGCCCTCCCTCACTTAAATCCAATTCAGTGTAAGTCATGACATCACCCCAAGTCAGGGTCCTCTTTGAAAATGAAGGACAAATAACGAGAACAACCCTCCAGGGATCCAGCCCCTCTAGAGTGAAAGTGAAAGTTGGGGAGAATACCCTGGAGGGGCACCAGTAAAGTATCTTTTGAAATCCCACAAGGAAAGGTAAATTAACAGAAACTATATAATAATTATATAATATATAATACATATGATATATTATATAACATATAGGGGATATATCGCCACCACTGTATATCATACACAAACAATATATTTTCATATATTAAGTAACATACATGGTGCATAAATCATATAATAAAATAAACTATATAATCTATTATATTTATGCTACATATAAACATGTATTACATAACATATAATATTATTTACATATCAAATAATATGCTAAGCCCCAATGTTCCACTATATCCCTCTAAGGCATATCACCACATGTGCCAAAGCTCTATTACACTTCCCTGTTGCTGTTGAGGACACCACTGTACTAGTCATCCAGGTTCAGAACTATGGCGTCATCATTGACTCTTTTTTTTTTTTTTTTGCAGGGCAATGGGGGTTAAGTGACTTGCCCAGGGTCACACAGCCAGTAAGTGTCTAAGGCCGGATTTGAACTCAGGAACTCCTGAATCCAGGGCCGGTGCTTTATCCACTGCGCCACCTAGCCGCCCCCTCATCATTGACTCTTTCCTCCTGCACAGCTCCTCATAGCCATTTAGTTACCCAGGCTTATTGACTCCCCCTCCACAGCCCTTCTGGTGCTGTCCCCTCATCTCCATTCATGAACCTCTCCTTTAGTTCAGAACCTGGACTACTGAAATCACTTCCTAACTGGTATGTTTCTGGGCACTCTCTTCTCTCATGCATTCTCCACATAGCTACCAAGCTGATACTCCTAAAACAAAGCTCTGACCAATGTCAGTGCTTCTACTCCCTCACTCAAAAATCCTCACTGGGTCCCTACTGCCTCTGGTTAGCCAGTCCTTGTATTTTGTTGTACAGTCATTTTTACTTATGCCCGACTCTTTGTGACCCCATTCGGGGTCTTAGGAAAGACTCTGGAACGGCTTGCCATTTCCCTCTCCAGCTCATTTGACAGATGAGGAAACCAAGGCAAAGAGGGTGAAGTGACTTGCCCAGGGTCACACAGCTGGAATCCATCTCTTGCCTCTCAATTCTTCATAGAGCATTGCACTCCACCTCTGCCTTTTGGAATCCCTAGCTTTCTTCAAGACAGTCATCTTCTATGAGGCATTTTTCCTTCTGAAATTACTTTGCATATTTTGATTAAATTCTAGATTTACTTGTGTTTTACTTATGTATATGTGTGTTTCCCCACAGAATGGCAGGGACTGTTTTGGTTTTGTCTTTGAACCTCTAAGCACCTAGCATAGTTCTTAGTATATATATATATTTTTAAAGTATCTTTTGTTTTTTATATTACCCTCATTTCCAAATCCAAATACCCTTGTAAAAAAGAATTAAAAGAAGAGGGAAAAAAGAGTTCGGGAAAACTAACCAACGCATCATTCCGATCTGACAGTGGACGCAGGGTTCCCAACCCACAGTTCCTGAGCATTGCAAGGAAAGGAGGGAGGTGAATTTTTGCTCCCTTCTCTGGGGCCAAGCTTGGCCATTATAATTACATTTTGTTCAATTTCATTTCCTCGTTCTTTCTATTGACGTTATTGTCATGTATTTTATTTTCCTGGCTCTGCCTACTTTACTCTGCATGACTTCATATAAGTATTCTTACACTTCTCTGAATTCTTCGTGTTCAACATTTCTTCTGGTCCAGAAGCAGTACATTACAGTCCTGTATTACAATAGTTGGCTAGCCCCATATGCCCTAGAGCAGCCCGTGCATGGGGCTTTCGGGAGAACATGTCTCCAGTCCTCAGGGAAGTCGATCTGTTTCACTCTGAACTCTCACCCCAGGGCTGAGTCATCCCAAATGCTCACGAACTTGCCAGGCTGCCCCCAAACTAGACCAGATTATGCTTCACATCCTGTCTAGCTGTTTACCTAGGCCATCTTGTCATCTGCCCCTTCTCTCCCTGACTCATACTCAGAGTACAGTAATTAAATCAACACTACCATGGGGGACACGGGGTGGGGGTGTTATCAATTGATTGTTCCATGGATCATCTTACATCCCTTTGACTCTTCATACCAAAACTCCTTTCCCTGTCCTCTATCTGCTCCCTTAAATGTATTGTCTCCCTCCCCATTAGAGTGTAAATTCCTTGAGGGAAGGGATTGTCTTACTTTTTAAATTTGTATCCCTAGTATCTGGGGGCATGGTGCCTAGCACTTAATGCTTAATAATTTTTTTCCCATTCATTCACTCACATTCCCCAAGCACCGGACATCTGCTTTGTTCCCAGTTTTGTTACCCAAAAAATATCGATAGGCCTCTTCTGTCTTTGACCTTTGGTATATGCCCAGCAGGGGGCTCTTTGGGGGTCAAAGGTACAGATATTTCACTTTCTTTTAGTATAATTTCAAACTATTTTCCAGAATGGTTGGACCGATTCTAATGTTATTTTTAAAAAAAATTCTAGGGGGCAGCTAGGTGGCACAGTGGATTAAGGACCGGCCCTGGATTCAGAAGTACCTGAGTTCAAACCCGGCCTCAGACACTTGATGCTTACTAGCTGTGTGACCCTGGGCAAGTCACTTAACCCTCATTGCCCCACAAAAAAAAAAAAATTCTTAAAGCCACATAATTACTGTTTCCTATGGCATACAGGTGTTTATGTTGTGATAAGTTACTTATATTATAGTGAAGGCTCAAAGCCTGGTGGACACAGAGCACAATTTAAAACAAAACAAAAACTTGCCCAATGCATACAAACTGCTTCTCCTGGCACTGTCAGTTCAGTATCAGACTTACTCCTTTGAGTAAAAGGATCTCCAGAGGGCTCATTAAAAATGCAAATTGGGAGGCAGCTAGGTGGCAAAGTGGATAAAGCACTGGCCCTGGATTCAGGAGGACCTGAGTTCAAATCCGGCCTCAGACACTTGACACTTGCTAGCTGTGTGACCTTGGGCAAGTCACTTAACCCTCTTTGCCCCACAAAAACAAAACAAAAAAATGCAAATTGGTCTTCTAGGACAGGACTTCTTAAACTCTTTCCATTCATGACCCCTTTTCACCTGAGAAATTTTTACTCGATTCCAGGTGTATAGGTATATAAAATAGGAATACATAACCTATTATTGTGGCCAAACTTTTCTCCACCCCCACATTTGGTTACGGACACATATGGGGTCTTGAGCCACAGTTTAAGAAGCTTTGTTCAAGGAGAGGTAACACATTAGGCCATTACAAAGAACTGGTTGACCCAGAAAGCCAGGCTCTTGAGGGAACAAAGGATAAGAAGCAGGGAAGGGGAGGTGGTGGTAATGGGATGATGTGGGTAACCAAAAGGATCTAAATGTACTGAAGGGGAAAGGACCCCAAATCAATCTGCGCTGATTTCTTAATTTTGTCTTGGGCTGCTCTTTAATTAAGGACAGCTCACAGGAAACTTAGATGTAGCCAAACAGTCAACAGAAAAGCACAAACACTTGACTGGAGTACATTTCTATGCCCTCCACCTGATATCCATGGGAGCTGATACAGTGAGAGTGTAGGCAGGTACAGATACCTTGCTTAACAGTCAGAAGGGAAATATGGTCACCAGCTCAAACTGCTCTTTAGAGTGAGTCCAAAGATACTCAACCCAAAGATCTACAATCCAAACAATCCAACAAAATCCGACCTTGGCAACTATTTGTTTTGGCTTCTTCAAATTTCAGGCCCATTGAACCAGGTTGATCATCATTTATTTTGTGTCTAACAAGTCAGCTTTTGTGGAGGGATCAATGAACATATGGTATGTGAGTGTACTGTCTCTGGGCATCTGCTGAGGGAAAGCTGGTGAGGTGAAGGCTGACACAGCAGGATTCACGCCATCGGCTGGCATGGGCTGAGCCTGCCTCCGTTCTGCCTTGGGAGACTGGGCATGCTGCCCAAGACAAACACTCCTGCTCCCCCATCATCAGTCAAATCAGCAGTCCTCCCTGAACTAGCTGCCTTCTCCACTTGGGCACAGACGTTCCTCCTCCACTGGGTGAGAGGGTGTAACCTGGTTCCTGAGAAAACCCCAGGGGACTTTCTTTTTTTTCCCCCCCTATTATGTGCCAAGCACCATGCTTAGCACCTTTATTTAAAAAAATTTTTTTTTAATTATAAAAGTATTTTATTATTTTCCAGTTACATGTAGAGATAGTTTTCAACATTTGGGTTTTGTTTTGTTTTTTGTTTTTTTTTGCAGGGCAATGAGGGTTAAGTGACTTGCACAGGGTCACACAGCTAGTAAGTGTCAAGTGTCTGAGGTTGGATTTGAACTCAGGTACTCCTGAATCCAGGGCCGATGCTTTATCCACTGCGCCACCTAGCTGCCCCAACATTTGTTTTTATAAGATTTCTAATTTCAAATTTTTCTCCCTCCCTCGCCCCCTCCCCAAGACAGCAGGTAGTCCGATATAGGTTATATATGTATAATAACATTAAACATATTTCTGCAATAGTCATGTTATAAGAGAAGAATCAGAGCAAAAGCACCAAAACCAAAAGAAATAGTATGGTTCAATTCGCATCCATATTCCACAGTTCTATTTTTTTTTTTCTGGATTTGGAGAGCCTTTTCCATCATGAGCCAGGGGACTTTCTTGAAAAGCCTGTGACCTCAGCCCTGAGTTCAGCCACATGGCAAGGGATGGCTACAGCATCCCTCCCCTACACTATTCCTTCCGAAGTAGGCCAGGGTTTCTTACCCTGGGGCCTATGAACTAATATTTTTTAAAATTAATGACTGTATTTCAATATAATGGTTTTCCTTTGTAATCTTTATTTATTAATGTAAAAACATGATTTTGAGAAGGGACCCACAGGCTTTATGGTGCTGCTGAAGGCATCCAAGACACAAAGAAGGCTGAGTGCCTGCCATCCAGGAAGTATGTGCTATCAATTAATCAATCAAACATTTATTAGTTGCCTAGTATGTGCCAGGCACAGTGTAAGCACTGAGGATACAGGATAGAAAGGAGGTAAAAGACAGTCCCTGCCCTCAAGGAGCTTACAATCTAAGGGGGGAGGGGAGAAAATGTGCAAACAAACATATACAAAGCCAGCTATCTACAGGATAAATATTATTAACAGAGGGGGAGGAACTAGAATGAAGAGGGGCTAAGGAAGGCTTGAAGAACACAGGATTTTAGTTGGAACTTAAAGGAAGCCAGGGAAATCTAAAAGGAAACCTAGACTTGGAAGTCAGAAGTCATGGATTTGAGTTCTGGCTCCAGTATTTACTAGTAGGTTCCTGGGCAATCTTGTTAGAGGGACCTAGCCTGTTCCTTATAAATTTATTCAGTCATGTGTAGCTCTTCATGACTCCATTTGGGGTTTTCTTGGCAAAGACACTGGAGTGGCTGACCATTTCCTTCTCTAGCTCATTTTACAGATGAGGAAATGGAGGCAAACAGGGTGAAATGACTTGCCCAGGGTCACACAGCTAGTAGGTGTCTGAGGCTGGATTTGAACTTGGGTTTTCTAGAATCCAGGCCCAGTGCTCTTGATCACTGCACCCCTAACTGCCTTATGAATACAATAGGGTTAAAAACCTTCACTCTCTCCCAGAGTGGTGTGATTCACAGGTACTTTATAAACCACCAGGTGCAAATGAAGCTGCTATTACTCTTTTGGAAAGGCATAATAGGGACTCTCAGGGATACAGCTTTTCTGCTTCATCTTTGAGAATTAACCCCTCCACCCTTTGGTGGAGGCTCCAAGGCGGGGATAGGAGACATTTTCCTGTAATATGGAGTTCAGAAAGGGTTTCAGGGTTTTTAAAAAATTGTCCTTAATCAGAGTTAAAACACAAAATACCCTCATATATACAAAGAACAGCTAATCAATAACTCTATATTCCTTTCTGACCCCTGAGAAAGGCATCGAGGTGGACCAAGTTCTGGGTCTGCAGTCAGGAAGACATGAGTTCAAATGAGGCCTTAAATGCCTTCTGGCTGTGTGACCTTGGGCAAGTCTCTTAACCTCAGTTTTTTCATGTGTAAAATGGGGATAATCATAGCACCCGACTCCCAGGTTTGTTATAAGGATTAAATAGTTGTAAAGTGCTTAGCACAGTGTCTGACACACAACAGCTGCTACATAAATGCTAGCTGTGAACTAGACTGAACAATTCCTGGCTTGGCTAGGTGTTGCCACCATTGAGCTATTGAGATTTGATAAGCCCTTTGCCCCATGCATGTGCCATCCTCTACCAGCTTCTTACCCTGATGCCTCATTGTGGTGTGGAGGTGACCCGGTGCTCATCGAAACAATGGCAGAAGCCCTGGAGCTTCCTACCAAGCTGGAAAGGCTCCAACTGTGGCCTTGGCAATCATGGGGGCCACCTAAGGACCAGCCTTCCTCCCTTCAGAAAGGATTATTAGCCAAAGGTTCGGCTGTAGGGGAATCAATTTTTTTTTTCCAACCACAGCAGCTCACAAAGTGAAGAGCTGCAATTTACACCAGTAGAAGGTCCCCCCCTTGACTTAATCCCGGATCCTCGATGTGTGTGTGTGTGTGTGTGTGTATGTTTTAGTCCTGGTCACATTATATTTATTTTTCAGGATCTCATACATATCCAACAAGGGCCCAACTACAGCTATGTATGATATCTTGTTTTGCTTATACATCAGTGGTTTTTAACTTGGGGTCCATGAGCTTCTTTTAAAAATATATATTTGATTAGAATAGGTTTCCTTGGCAATCCTAAGTATTTTATGCATTTAAAAACATTCAAGGGGGCAGTTCGGTGGCGCAGTAGATAAAGCACCGGCCCTGAATTCAGGAGGACCTGAGTTCAAATCCAGATTCAGACACTTGACACTTACTACCTGTGTGACCCTGGGCAAGTCACTTAACCTTCATTGCCCTGCCCCAAACCACCACCACCACCACCACCACCACCAAAACCCAAAGAAAGATTGCAGAGGGTTTAGAGAAGAAATGAAATGTTTAAAAACATTCAAAGCGGGGCATGGGTTTCGCCAGACCATGAAAGGGTCTCCGGTATAAAAAGGTAAGGACTCCCCCCCTTCTAAGTGTTGGTCATCCTCAGCCTACCTTCTCCTTTCAGGAAAGGGTTCAGATGGTGCCCCCTTTGGAAACTTGAATAGCTTCTTGTCGCTCTTCTGACACAGCTCTTCTCCCACTTGGAATGGGCAAATGCAATGGCTTTTTTACCCATGTACATCAATCACCTATACACAGTTTACCTTCCCTTCTATGCTTTTATCACCTGGCACTTAAATGTTTCTTCAATTAGGAATCATCAACCAGGTCTTGTGATCCTGAAGGGGGTGGTGGTGGTGGTGGACAGGTCCAAAAAAATGACTCATGAACTCCTGCAATGACTTTTGGTGTCAAGCTTTCTACCATATGCATTTTCTGCTTCCAGTTAAAAACATCCCGAGGGGCAGCTAGGTGGCACAGTGGATAGAGCACTGGCCCTGGATTCAGGAGGACCCGAGTTCAAATCCAGCCTCAGACTCTTGACACTTACTAGCTGTGAGACCCTGGACAAGTCACTTAACCCTCATTGCCCTGTGAAAAACCAAAACAAAATAAAACAAAAATCCCTAATTAGGGAATGGGGTGCCTACTGTGCATTGAAACACAAGTAGCCTGGGCTTCCAATCCTTTGCTGGGAGAGTCTTCAACATACTATCCAGTTAAATTTTTTATGCTATCCTTACTAAACACTTGTGAACTAGACTGAACAATTCCTGGCTTGGCTAGGTATTGCCACCACCGAGGCAGCTGGGAGGTAGAGTGGAAAGAGTGCTAGGTCTAGACTTAATTAGACTCAAGGTCAAATTTGACCTTAAATATTTACTAGCTGTGTGACCCTGGGCAAGTCACTTAACCTTTGTCTGCCTCAGTCTCCTCATTCATTCATTCGTTTGTTTTTTTGGTGGGGCAATGAGGGTTAAGTGACTTGCCCAGGGTCACACAGCTAGTAAGTGTCAAGTGTCTGAGGCCGGATTTGAACTCAGGTCCTCCTGACTCCAGGGCCGGTGCTCTATCCACTGCACCACCTAGCTGCCTGCAGTCTCCTTATTTATAAAATGAGGATAACTGTACCTACTTGCTGGCACTGTTGTGAGGATAAAATGAGATTATATTTGTAAAGCACTTTGCAAATCTTAAAGTGGCATAAAAATGCTGGCCATCATTGTTGTTGGCGTGATGTTGATGGTGGTGGTAATGATGATTTTTTAGTTGTCATAAAAACTGCCATTCTGGATTAACCCTATGCTCCATGTTGGGAAGGGAATAAGCATTTATTAAGTGCTATGCTAAGTACTGAGCACTTTACAAATATCATCTCATCTGATCTTTGCAACCCTATGAAGTAGGTGCTCTTGTTATCCCCATTTTAGTTGAGAAAACTGAGGCAGAGGTTCAGTGGATCACACAGCTAATAAATGTCCCAGGCTGGATTTGAACTTGGGGTCATCCTGACTCCAGACCCAGTGCTCTGTTCACCCCATTCTCTCTCTTATGGCAATGCCCAGAAACACCAGAGTGCCAGAGAGGCCCATGGCACACAACAGGTTAAGAAGCTCTGGTGACTGAGGGCAGCTAGGTGGCGCAGTGGATAAAGCACTGGCCCTGGATTCAGGAGGACCTGAGTTCAAATCCGACCTCAGACACTTGACACTTACTAGCTGCATGACCCTGGGCAAGTCACTTAGCCCTCACTGCCCTGGAAAAAAAAAAAAAGAAGCCTTGGTGTCCATAAATCAGACTAGCTCTCCTGAGCAAGTCCTTTAACTAGATCATTGGCACCAACAGTCTTGAATTTGAATTCAACCTTTACTGGAGTTTCAACAAAGAGATGCTAAAAAGGCAGACACATTTTCTTGCTTTCTCTCACTAAGGATGGCATAATTAACAGCTCATGTCTGTGGGGAGGATCTTTATTTTGCTGATATCAAATGGTGCAAGTAACTTTCACTGTGTGTGTGTATATATATACATTGCTTTCTTGCGCCTTATTAAGATATACCTTTTGGGCCTGCTACGGAATTCATGTTGGCCATATTTGGCTAACTTTGGGCATAAGAGTCGAGACTCATAGAGTCTGTGATATCCTGTAGCTAAAGGGAAGAGTGACTTTTTCCTTCCCTGCAAAAAAAAAAAGGCCCTCCTAATTCATTTCACAACCAGCAAAGCGACAAAGGCAAATGCCCACCTTTTGGAGAAGAAAGCCATCTGGGTAAATGACCTCAACCAGTCGGCTCTATTAGCATAGTTATAGTTCCCTCTTTATAGCTCGGACAAAGAACCACTCACTTCATACTTTGTCTCATCTCCCAGGGGCCTTATGCAGATTTTCTAATTTAACCACCCAGCTCCTCAGGAAATAGGCTAGTGGGACAGACAAAAGTGCCTATTTTACTATCTGACCTTGAACTGCTCAGTATTGTTTATTCTCTTGAAGGAAGAAAGGAAAGGACTAGATAGGACTAGAGATTGGAGAGAAACTAAGAAAGGTATTCATCTCCAAAGTGGCTGTTGAAGAGAGAAAATATTCATGGCCTTTGGGATTAATAGAAACCCAATTTTCAAGGATTCTCTAGATTAAAGTAGGCAGAGAATATTAACATGTCCTTAGGGCACCCATTCTCAATCATGCTTACAATAGCAAGAAATCCTCAGTCATGGTCCAGCAATCTTCAGAGAAGTGGGCAGTTACTTATTAGAGCACCTTATTAGAAGAGGAAAGCTTCAGTCCACTCCCTGACTCCGTTACCTGGACAATTACTATTAGACAAAGGGACCTTATTTCTTTGGGATTTAGGCAGTTAGCATTCACTTCCTAAGCCAGAGTCTGATAGTCCAATCTAAGACAAAATATTAGAAGACCCCTGTTTTCCAGGGCTAAGGCCCAGAAGGCAAGCTGTGCCTTGAGCTTGACAGGACAACAATCCTTTGTGACAACCCTCTGGATGTTCTCACTCTTTGGGCAAATCACATAATTTCCCAGGTGTTCTCTGAGCTGGAGAAGCACAAGACAAACTCGGAAAGTCCTGCAATGATCATATCAAACTTTCACATCCTTGCTGTTACCCCTCATTGTCAGGGCTACAGCTCCTCGGGCAGCCACTAGTGTAAGTACTGAGATCTCCCCACACTGCTGGGTTCCCCTCCCCCCCACTAGGGGTGGGACCCCAGCACATGTATCTCTAGCTCCTCCTTGCTTGCAAGCCTTTTTCTTCACTCTGAAAATAAAACCTAATTCCTGACTCACCTGTCTCTGGCCTGCTCTGGCTCCAGCGATTCACAGGTTAGAGGCTGGTTCCTTCCAGTTGACATCCGAGTGGTCACTTGTTATTTGTAAATAGTGGGCAGAATACTACCATGGTTCAAAAGGAAAACAGAAAACTGAGTCATTTGTTGGGAGGCAAGTGAATAAGCTGAGGGAAAAGGGAGTTTGGGTGTCTCTAAGAGCAGAAATTGGAAGGGGTGATGTCTGGGGTTGTCTGACAGGAGGATAACCAGGGAAAACAAATGCAATCTGGGTCAGGCCCCAGTTCAATAGTTAGTCCATTTCTGCCTTAGTCACTTTCAGGGGCTACCTGTTAATGCCTCACTGAATTTCATTACTCATTGAATTCTATTTGCCAAGGTTCTTAGTCATCCCCCATTCCCCTTCCAATTCACTTGTTATTTTTACTTATTTAGCGCTTTTCACTGTTTGCTATTGACCTAATCTGATATTACTCTTAAAACCCCAAAGGACCCCATAAAACCACTGTCTGATTAGAGGGGGCCAAACATCATCAAGTATGCCTTGGGAACTAATTGGTTTATATTTAAGAGAAACAGTCTGTTTAAATTTGGTGAGACCATTCACTTGTACCTGGAAATGCTTTAAAATAATGGATGTGAAATAGCAGGAAGGTGTAATAAGCAAGGTACAAAGAGATCAGCAAGTGATTTTTAAATGACTGAAAAAAATCATTTAAACTTTGCCTTGAAAAGCACTTTAGAAGTGTAGTTTAATACTCTCCCCTAATATAAGCATCTTTGGCAAACTTGGCTTAAATAATTCCAGTGACAAAGAACTGATTCTTTTGGGGTTAGCAGATCCAATTGTTAGAAACTCCCTGAAATCTGCATCTTAATAGTGATTTTAAAGAATGAGAAAGAGAATTTATTTTACCTGACTATGTGTATTTGTTACAAGAGCTTTTCCATTTATCCCCCCTCCTCATTGGGGGGCAGGAAAGGGGGTTAGGGATAAGGTAGGAAAGGAAGGAAGGAAAGAAGGAAGGAAGAAAGAAGAAGAAAAGCTGGTTGTTGAGGCATTTCTTTTAAAAAGTAAAGAATAGAATAGGAGGAAGGTCAGACAATTAGAACGGCATAGGAAGCTACAAGATGAACTGACTACCAACTTGAAAAGCAAGCTATAAATATCAGACACCCGCAGTTTCATACAAGCCCCCCTTTTCTGTTCTGTGTGTTCAGCAATGCCACAGTAGTGTTGGACTTGGGATCAGGAAGAGAGGAGTTTTAATCTGGCCTTAGACACTAATTGTGTGACGCTGGCCAAGTTATTTGACTTGTCTCAGCTTCAGTGTTCTCATCTGTTAGCAGCCACGCTTATGTTCCAGGGTTATTGTGAGGATCAAATGAGATATGTAAAGCACTTTGCACACCTTAAGGTGTTGAAGAAATGGCATCTATTATCATCTTATTTGGTGTTTGTTAAATCCAGAATAAAAATAAATTTAAAAAAGGAAAAAAGCTTACCTAGTTTGCTTTAAAAGCTGGGGCTGGGTGGGAAACTGGAGGAAAGGTGGCACATGGGTTAATTTTTCCCTCATGACCCAGAAATGACATTGAGTCATTTCATAAAACAAACTAAAGATATTCAGTAAATGCCTATAGGCCCCTCAAACAACAGAAACCCAAAGGATGTCCCAGGGGTGGGAGGAATGAGAGAAAGAGAAAGGAGAAGAGCATATGTGTGTGTTTGTGTGTGTGCGCCTGTGAATGTCAGTGTGTATATCTATGTGAGTGCCTGTGAATGTGTGTATTTCTGTGAGTGAGAGTGAACACATACTACTGTTCTCCTGGGAATCTTCTATCTCAAATTTCCCAGGGGTAATTGAGGGGAGCTTTTATAAATATATAAAAAAATCACCTGGCTTCTATTAAAATGACTAACATTCCACTGGGTAGCAGCAGATGGCACAGAACCCTGAGAGATGAATTCCCGACTTATACACATGAAGAAGAGAAGGCAGTAGCCCTGTCTCTTCTTCTGGAATTCCTCAATGTTCAAGTTCTGGCTGTGTTGGGTAAAAGATTATGTCTGTCTTTTTCTTATTTTGCTGGCAGCAAATTCAGGGCCGAGAATTGAATATGAAAGTTTATAATCAAAGGTGGGGAATGACCCCTCCAAGTATTGCACTCACATTATTCGGGATGTTAACAACCATCCACAATGATTAGGTGCAGTGCTAAAGTTGGGAGGACCTGAGTTCAAATCTCACCTCAGACACTTACTAGCTAGATGACTCCGACCCCAATTGCCTTAAACATCCGGGGATGTCTTCAGTCATCCTGTTGTATATCTTGCCACTGGACCCAGATGGCTCTGGAGGAGTGAGGTTGGTGACCTTACTCACTTAAATCCAATTCACTGCAAGTCATGACATCGCCTCCTGATGTCATGGTCCTCTTTGAGAATTCAGGACAAACAACAAATAACAGCTTTTCCTTAAGTCAGCATTGTGAAGCATAACCACACTTGGTGGCTGACAGGTCACTTACATGAGTGAGACTCTCCCCAGTGTAACTGCTTTCCTCTTCAGGGGCAAAAATTATCTGAGAATTCCTGAAAACACTGGCTGCCACATGAACAGGAGGGGATGAGAGGGTGGACTCTACTTTTGTATAAGTGGCTTGGGTTTTTCACCTGCGCAGGAGGCTCTGGGAGACCAACAGGAAGCAGGCTGGGAAGGAGATGGAGATATAATCAGACAGATGATTTAAAACATTAATAACAACTGTCCAAGAAAGATCAGACGGGCAAAATCTTTTTCTCTGTATGCTGGGTAAGGATTTTAGCCTCTCTTTTGCCTATGATTTCAGTCTTTTCAGGGTGACTGCCAGCTCTGGAGAGGACAAGTCAACTTTCTTTGACTCTGTCCAAACACTATCAATTACATGAGTCCCTGAAGTAAGAAAAGACCACAAGTAATCATTTCAACTCAATTCTACAAGTCCCTCGAACTTCTTGGACTGCAGAGTGCTATCCTGCTGTTTCAGAGTCTTCTAAGATAATTCTCAGGGCATCTGTATATAGTGTAGCCAGAGGAAGTCACTCATCACTCTAGCGAGTCAAAATGAAAAGCTTAATCTGATCCAGGGGTGGTCTTTAAAGTGGTAACATATGGATCAAACTGATTTGAGAGTAAGTGGATGCTGAAGCATAGGGTGATGAAATATGTCCGAAGTCAAAGTCTAGGGAACACCAGAGCTGAGGTTCATGATGTTGGAAGGGAGATTATCTATGATAGGCAAGATGCAAATCACTGCATGTTCCCGGATGAGTTGCTTAGAGAGATCAGCAATAGCAGTGACACCTGATGAAGGTGTTAGGAGGCAATGAATGGGATCACAATTGTGTTGCAAACCTACCAGGAAAGAGACTTTCCAAATGGAGACCTAGATGAAAGAACAGAGGTTGGTGCTGAGGTACAGCATGTCTGTTATAAAGAGAGTGCACTGTGGAGGGCTGCTCAAATGCTGGGTACTAAAAACCCAACAGGGCTCGGATCTGCACAATAAACACATGGGGCATCCATTGCATTTATTAGTTCTTTCTCCTTCCCTTGAAACAAATGAGGGTAATGTGCTCTACTGAGGAAAAACCAAGAGATCTCTCGACCTTTGGGAGTCCCTTAGGAGCCAAAGTTGCCTGTGAACCGTGGGTGAGGAGCTGCTGAAAAAGAAAAAACCACAACTTCTATCAAGCTCAACAGCTTCCATTCCAAAGGTCTCCAAGCCACAACACAGATGAGCAAAAGCCATTTAAGGCATCACTGAAAAATGGCAGTTGTGAGACCATATTCTCCAGCAGGAATGGACACGTGATCAAACCAAATACTGTCTGAGGCTGCAAATGGTAAATGAAGCAACCAAGACATGGTCCTGCTCCATGCAGGGTCATGGTGGCCCAGTTGGGGCCTTGTGTCAATTCCTTCGGGCCCACAAGCTTTTCCTCCCTGTTGTTGCACCTAGGACCAGGCCATGAAGAAAAGGAGGGCAGAACAGAACAGCATCTTGCTTCCAAAGGGGCAGCTTTAGTTGTGGTCATCTTTTATTTCTCTATTTGGACTGATGTCTACATAACAGAAGTAAAGGAATGCACAAGTTCCTTTATCTCAAAAGGGACGGGCAGTGTAGGCCAGAGCATGGACTCTACCTCCCCACTCGGAGCAGAGGAGAGAGAGGACAGGGAAGGACTCTGCCAGACAAAGTATGGGGCTTTTGTTGAGTTTTTCTTTGTTGCAAGGAAAGGCTCAATTCCAGGGTTGGGGAAGGGGGAAAGGTGAGGTTGGGGATTATCTTAAAAGTGATTTGATGGGGGCGGCTAGGTGGTGCAGTGGATAGAGCACCGGCCCTGGAGTCAGGAGTACCTGAGTTCAAATCTGGCCTCAGACACTTAACACTTACTAGCTGTGTGACCCTGGGCAAGTCACTTAACCCCAATTGCCTCACTTTAAAAAAAAAAGTGATTTGATGTAACAATAACAACAGAATTTTTAGGAAATTGTCAAGGATGTTGATGGCAGTTCAGATTCATGGTACTGTGGCTGGAAGATTCCTTAAGTCGGCTCATGTCCCTTTATTAAAGAACAAATGAGAACATATGAGCCTGTACTAAAAGGTGACAGTAAAGAGGACTGCATAGCTCCAAAGACCACTACAAAGGAAGACAATTCCTACCAAATCCAGTTTGATGGTTAATAGTAATAGGAGAAACACAGGCCTTGGTTGCTACTGGTGACACCAACTCTGTAGGTGGACAGACGCTAAGCCACCAAGGCGAATGTAGAGGCTCCAGCGGCTTAACCACGTCTGCTCATTATAGAAGAGAACAAGGACACGTGGGAGGTCGAGGCTTTAATGCTTTTATTATTGTGAATGTTTTGGCCCCAGCTCCCTGTTCCCATCCCACCCTCAATCTATTCCTGATATTGTTCTTCCTGGCTGCTCCCAAGAGGAAGCCTGAAGCTGATCTGGGATGTGGGTGTCTTCATTTTCTCATGAGGGATGAGAAACAAAGTCTGGGGATATTCTCTACCAAACCAATTGACAAGAGATTTGGTGGCAGGATTGAACCTAGAAAAAATTGGCTTTTACTTTGGAAAGAGGAAAAACAATTTTCAATCGAGCAACAATATGTCCATAATTTCAGTTTCACATTATGCTAAAAGAAGTCCCACTGTAGAAGAGGGAGATGGGGGGGTGAGTGGAGAGGAAAGAAACAGAGAGGAGCAGGGGGGAGGGAGATGGAAGGAAGGTGAGAGAGAGAAAGGAAGTGACAGAACATGGGAGAGCTGAATACAAAACTGCCCAGTGACCTGGCATTTGGCCAGCAGAAGTGTGCCTCTATCTTTTCTCCTTAGCATTGGTGTCAGGGCAAAGGATGCACTCCAGTAGAGAGTCACGGTGATTTCAGCAAATCTAGGCTAACTGTCCATGTCAAGATGGGTGTCCTCTCTCTACCACAGGCAGAGACCCCGCTCTCTGCTGTGAGGAAGGTGCCACCCTCTTCACCAGTCCCAGAACAGTTTCCCACAGTAAGAACTTATAAAAATAAAACAAACGACACCATGCAAGATCAAGATATACAGACTGAGTTTCGACATGGAAAACAGAACACGGAACCACCCTTTCCAGAAAACAGCCGGTGAGCAGGACAGGAGAGATTTCACAGACACACAGAAGCTGAGCTCACAGCATACGCAGGGACCCACTGCCAGAACAGCTTTCCAGCGCCATCAAGGTTTCATTTTGCTCAGCCTGAGGTCCCGCTCAATTTCAAACTGTCTGTGATCCACTCGCTCCAGAAAAGCTTTCCTTTCAATGTACCTGGAAGGGGACAAAAGACAGCGCGTCAATAGAATCAAGGAGACTTACAGACCTGGACAAGAGACAATTCGGTTTAGAATTCAATTCGACAATAACTAGGCATTTATTAAGCACCTAGTAGTCCTGGGCCCTGGGGATACAGACAGAAATGAGAGTCTCTGTTCTATGTAGGGGGGGGGGGAGGAGAGGGAGACAGAAATATACTCAGATAAATATACAAATATATACAGAGTGATTTCGGGGACAAAGAGAGCCCCAACTACTGGGGGAGGGGTATTCCAGGAGGAAGCACTGCAAGTAAAGACACTGACGTGAAGGTTGAAATGTCCTATACAGGGACAAGGAATACAGAATTCATGAGGTGAAATCGTCCAGAAATCTGCGGGAGCCAGAGTGGCTTTGATGAGAATTAGACTTTAAGGGAAGGCCCTGCTTCTGCTCTCCTCACCTTCTCCAACAAAAATTCCTTTACACTGGGGAATGTGCTCTGGTTGGCCCACACCCTACTGACCTTTCAAAGAAATGGGCTCAGTGCCAGTGTCCCCCTCCTGTGCCCCCCAGCTAAAAGGTTAGGTACTTTGGTTTCCCAAATGGGGAGCAGCTCTTACAGTGCTTTCCTTCATTGTTCCAGGCAAGAGGGCAAGGTAGGCCTGGTACTGTTGCTGGCAGAGTGGAACAGGAGGCATGTGTGCATACCCAATGTCAGGCTGGCTGCTTAATGAGAGACAGCTGCATTATAATGTAGCTCCCTGTTTCAAAGTGTACCAGGCTTGCCTGAGGAAGGGGGGAGGGGACAGCTATGCTACTAATTAACCTATTGAGAAAGGGAGATGTCATTGAATCATCTCACTAATTTTTCCTTTGTTCCTCTAAAGAAAACGTGCATCTTTCATTACAAGGGCATTACATGTATGCCGGGAATGTTCTACTCAGCTCAGTAACCCGGTTTTTTTTGCTGAATTCATAGTCTTGGATTCGATACATTGTAAAACCCAAGCCCTAACATTTGTTTCCCTGTCAGACTGATTTCTTTCTTTCTTTTTTTTTTTTTTGGTGAGGCAATTGGGATTAAGTGACTTGCCCAGGGTCACACAGCTAGTAGGTGTCAAGTGTCTGAGGCCGAATTTGAACTCAGGTCCTCCTGACTGCAGGGCCAGTGCTCTATCCACTGAGCCACCTAGCTGCCCCCAGACTGATTTCTACTAAACATAAACAAAATATAATTAAACAAAATAAATCCTGTCCACTCCAGGGAGCCGGCGTGTTCAGTGAAAGGGGGATCCTTGCCTTAGCGGGCATGGTACCACTTTATGTGGGGCAAGGTCCAAGTCACCACTGCATTAGGATTGTGGAGAGAGGCTGGTTTAGAAAAGCCAGAAATTCTCTTTCCTCTGAAGGAGAGGATGAGATAGAAGACTGGATGGGGACCCACTGTGCTGCTGTTTCTGGGGCTAGGTTTCATCTGCAGAGAAGAATCTGGTAGATGAGGACAGCTTATATGCACTCCCAACTGAAGGCTGGAGCCTCTCCCATGACTGCTGGTTGGGGCACTTACAAACCACAGCAATGGTAAATTACTCTTCAAGTGACAAAGCTTCCATCTTCTTCTTGATGGACCACACTGTTGGTGGGTGTCCTTATTTCTTGGGGTGGGACAACTCAAGGATGTTCCATAGACCAGGCAGAATATACCCACTGTCTTGAACACTCTTAAAGGCTTCCTAAGGGGGCGATGAATAAATGCTCAAGGGGATCTGACTTTACCTTTGGTGGTGACAGCCCACAATTCTATTCCAAGGGCTACTGGGAATACTTAAATAACTGGCAGTCCTTACTCAGGAATAAGAACATGTGTTTGTGTTGGGGAAAAGCTTAGGGTGGCTGTGATGGATAGAGAACAGGTTATGAGAGAATAGCTCCCCGGTGGAATCTTAAAAGTGCTTTTCCAATGCAAACCAATTCATTTCATTTACAACATCTTCTGAGAGACAGGGAAAGACTAGGCAGCATGGTGCAGTGGAAAGGGCATTGGACAAAGGACCCAGGTTCAAATTGTAACTCTGCTTACTTAACTGATTGTTATTGTTCAGTCCTGTACAACTCTTTGTGACCTCATTTGGGGTTTTCTTGGCAAAGACACTGGAATGGTTTTGCCATTTCTTTAACTCATTTTACAGGTGAGGAAACTGAGGCAAACAGTGACTTGCCCAGCTCACACAGCTAGTAAGTGTCTGAAGCCAGATTCAAACTGAGGAAGATGTCTTCCTGACTCCAAGCCTGGTACTGTACCACCTAGCTAGATGTATAACCTTGGGCAAATCACTTAATCTCTTTGGGCCTCACTTGAAGAAGTTGGACAGGGGCCCTTTCCCAATCTAGAGCTATGATTCTGGTATCCTAGGAGTAAAGTTAAAGTCCACTCCCCCTTTAAAAATTAGTTTTATTGATGACTTTTTAATAACACAATCATTCTTGGAAATTCCAAACCCTCCCTAAAAATGCAAACAACCCTCCACAATAAAGAAAATGCTATTAATTCACTTTCTAATTCTTTCTTCCATAGCTCAAATTTCTTTTCCAATTTTCTCTTCAAGTGCTCTCATTCTATTTATAAAAAGCATTTTAAAACTTAAAAAAAAACCCAAAACAACCCTCTTTCTTCAGCTTCCCCAGGAATTCTAGGTGAGTATGTGCCCAAGTGGTGTTTTTCACTGCAGCTTTGTTTGTAGATGTCTTGAGCATCCTTGCCCCGATAAGAGCTCACTTTGGGGCAGCTAGGTAGTGCAGTGGATAAAGCATCAGCCCTGGATTCAGGAGGACCTGAGTTCAAATCCGTCCTCAGACACTTGACACTTACTAGCTGTGTGACCTTGGGCAAGTCACTTAACTCCCATTGCTCCACAAAAACAAAACAAAACAAAAAAAGAGCTCACTGGTGGGGTTCTTTTGCTGTTTGCCTATTCTTCCAGCCTCTTTCAAACTTGGTATTAAGGAGGAAAGGCTGGTCCAGTCTGTTATTGCTTCCTTGGTGTACTGAGTGTTGTATTATTCCAAAATCTCAAGGACAGTCTGGAGACTGGCAAGCTTTCGGTGCCCTCAGGTTGGTATGATCAAGGGCAAAATCTGTTTGCTGATCCACTGGCCCAAGTTCTGCAAGTTCCTGATCCAGGTTTGGGTCTGAATAAGAGCAAACTGCTGCTGGACTTAGCTCTAGTCAGTCAGCTGGGAAGCTCTGTGGGGTCAGAGCAGCAGAACTATAGGCTTCCCTTTGGTCATGCCTGGAATCCAACAGAGCTAAGGGAGTTCCCCTGTTATGGTTTATGTCAGGTCAGTCTGTGCCCTTAAGGATACTGTCTTGACATTATTATAACCATGTCCCTCCTTTTCCTTACATAGCAAATTTCTATAACCAGGGCAGGTGGACAGTAGAAGTTTTCTAAGTACAATACTAAATCTATTAATTAAGAGATGGATACTGGAACATCTCTGAGTTACTATAATAGGATGCAAGTATGAAAAGTCTTACAATTTTAATATGTATCTGTGATTAAATTATAATATAAACTATAATTAAAATGACAGCATAATTTGTGGTCCTTCAAAAGGGGGGAATTAGACAAAGTAATAAGACAAAGATGTGATATAAAAGTTTTCTAATTAGATGGAATAGTAAAGTTTAAGAAAGTAACAAGGGGGCTTTTTCAGCTTCTGACTTACAAGATGACCAACGGGCGTGCCAAGAAGGGCCATGGTCACGTGCACCAACTGCGCCCATTGTGTGCCCAAGGACAAGGCCATCAAGAAGTTCGTCATCCACAACGTCATGGAAGCTGCGGCCATCAGGGACATCTCTGAGGCCGGCGTTTTCGACTCTTCTGTGCTGCCCAAACTGTATGTGAGACTGCATTACTGTGTGAGCTGCGCCACCCACAGCAAGGTAGTGAGGAATCGGTCTTGCGAGGCATGAAAGGATCGGACACCCCCACCCCGCTTCAGACCTGCTGGTGCTGCCCCCAGACGCCCTCCAAAGTCAATGGAAAGAGCTATCTGCCTATCAAAATTCCTGAACTAATTGGAGGAAAATAAAATGGTTGGTTTTTTAAAAAAAAGTAATGGGGCAGCTAGGTAGTGCAGTGGATAGAGCACTGGCCCTGGATTCAAGGAGGACCTGAGTTCAAATTCGAGCTCAGACACTTGACATTTACTAGCTGTGTGACCTGGGCAAGTCACTTAACCCTCACTGCCCTGGGGGAAAAAAAAGAAAAAAAAAAGAAAAGAAAGGAACAGGATTAGATTTTTTTTCTCTAAGAACTATATACATATGTATATGACTAGCTTCCAAATGTATTTAGCATGGAAATTCAGGTTTTTAGTAAAAAGTTCTCAAAATTGGATTAAGGATTTTACATATGAAATTGTATTAACAATTGTAAAGAAAGTGAAATTATTTCCCCATTTTAGAAGTATTTGTTTGATAATATTAAAAATCAGAAAAGTTCATTTTACAAGTTAGACCCTTATAATTTAAAAAAAAAAAAGATTCTTATGGGGGCAGTTAGATGGCACAGTGGTAAAGCGCCGGCCCTGGATTCAGGAGGACCTAAATTCAAATCCGGCCTCAGACACTAGACACTTACTAGCTTTGTGACCCTGGGCAAGTCACTTAACCCTCACTGCCCTGCAAAAAACCCCCACCAAACAAAAAGATTCTTACATCAGGTAGAGGGTTTAGGTAAAGATAAAAACACCAAGTGATATATAAAAACTATTAAGCCTTATTACTAGCAGATTTTATCAGAATTATTTCGTAATCTCTAGAAGTGATTTGGAACTAGAAAAGCAGAGTCCCCTATAGAGTTGTCTTGAGAACGAAGCCTATTCCAGAATGTCCAAGAGAAGCTATCCAAGGTCCAGATGACTTAGACAAGACATCAAAATGTGCTGATTAAATGGACATTGGGAGTGGGTTACTAAGAGACAAGGAGACTTTGATGTTAGTTAATGGTCACTGTATTGCTTTGGACATTTGTCTCATGGTACTTATTCTCCCTTCTCCACATTAGTCCACTGTGCCCTCCAAGCAGTCTGACCTGTAAACTGTTTTAAATTTTATTATTGCTATTGCTGCCAGTTTTGGTTGTGAGCATATTATTATTTATTAAAGTTATAGGCCAGTAAGAATTGACTGCATGTCTCCCCAGCTTCTTGTGGGAAAGCAGGGAGAGAACTTCAGCACGGTAGTTAGTGTGAACAGGAGAAAAGTCCCAAAGGACCCATGCTATCTCCCAGAGAGACAGCACTTGGTCTCAAGGAGACCTAAGAGTTCAGAAGGCCTATAAACTAGAGAGCCAAGAGTGCACACCAGAAGAGGCTCCTCATCTCTTGCCAGGGTTTTTATCCTCTTTAGATAGAGGTGGGTCATTATACATTGATCAAAGCTAATTGGTTAGCATCATTCAATTCCATTGGTTGACAGGATTTGAAGGTGGTTCACATTAAAATGAACCCTACAGATGACATCAGGGAAAAGACCCTTACTCAAGTTATTTAAAGAAAAGTCCATTATCTAGGTGTGGTTTGATCTCACCAATCCTTCACTGAGCTAGACAAAAGAATCCATCTCCATTTCTTTTGATCCCTTGGGTTTGTCCCAAATAAGATTTGCTGAAGTTTCTCAAGAACTAGACTTTCTGGAGTGGGAGGTGGGGGGTGGGGGAGGAGCACTGAGAAACTGATCCCTGGGTCCCCCCAGAAATCCATTATTAATAATTATCATCAACAGAGACAGTAACTGGGGACCATTAACTATTAATAGCCATTAATATTCCTGGATGACAGGACACCTAGGAACCAGATCTTAAGTAAAGAGATATGAACACAGAGACCCTTTGGGTCTGACAAGTTTAAGTATGTATTTAGGAACATGTGCAGAAAAGGCCAAATTTGTCCTTAGGTTCACCTTATGATGTGTAAACCCCAAAAACACACCCCCAAGGAAAAAGATACCCACCTTGGGGGATGTCTTAGGACCCCAAGATGTCCAAATTAGGATAAGACCTCCCATGAACCATCCACAAGAAGGAGATTAAGGTAATGAGATAACCTACTTTTTCTTACTATAAATATAACTATTCTTCTTCCCCCTATTTGAAAGACCTACCTGGTGCTCTCCCTGTGGTCATCAGTATTTTAATAAAACTTGGGAAACTGAGTCATTGAGTCCTGTAATTCTTTGGGATGCCTCATGAGCAGTCTGATCAATTAACCCCCCTCCTCCACCCCCCACTACAAGAGGACTTTGTTGTACTGTTTGAACCTAGCCTTTCATGACTTGGGAAGCTGGACCACCTCTACTGCTGCTTAGAGACCCTTAACTAAGGACCCCGGTTAGGCTGACCAGAAACCCAGTCAGATCCAATAACTGATGCAAGGAGTTTCCTCACAATTGTACATCTCAAGCAGCTCATATGTCTTATCTGAAAATTGGCCTCATACTGATCAATGAGTTATTGTTTCCATGTTCCTTTGATTATTCACAGACACTTGGGGGAAGAAAGACACCTCTTCTGATTTCAGGGAATTGCACCTGTTCCATTTCCCCCTCCCAACTTGGAAAGTCCCTAATCTTTCCTCCAATTAGAAATCAGATTACCTAATGCTGTGTCCTGTGAATTGTTTCCTTTTAATTAACTGGTCTTATTTGATTGTTTTTAGTGTATAAAAACTAGACTCCTGTATGCGGGGTAGTGCCAAAGCTGAAGAAGGCAACTGGTGCAGATTTGTTATTCCATTAGCATGCACTGATTAATAAATCGCTGTTTGGAAGCCTGGACCTTTGTTTCCTCAGTCATTCCATCTTTCATTCACCACATTTTCTGAATTTCCCCATCAGCATTTAGTCTGGTGCATTTTCTAGATCTGCTTAGAGTTTGTGGACCACAGCACCACCCTGCTTCCTACCATCCCATGATCCTGACTCTGTCCTCCTCAGAAGGTATGATTTAGAATCTGTTTTCTGACACCTTCATGGGGCTATTTTCTTTTCTTTGTAATTCAGAGTTCATTCTCCTTTTGGTGAATCCTTCATTTACTACAGTCTCTGATAAGGAGGTGGCCCTTTGAGGTCCCCCTTTTATAAATGGGGAAATTAAACCAAAAGGGAAATGATCATTTCTAAGATTATACAGTAAACCAAGGAGCTGGGTCACCTCATTTCCAATCCACCGCTCTACCAATTAGACCACATTGTGTCTTCTGCCTTCACCCATACATAAAATGCATGGCTTGGAAAACTTAAAAGAAATGCAGTGTGGGGCAGCTAGGTGGCACAGTGGATAAGGCACCGGCCCTAGATTCAGGAGGACCCGAGTTCAAGTCCAGCCTCAGACACTTGACATTTACTAGCTGTGTGACCCTGGGCAAGTCACTTAACCCTCATTGCCTCACCAAAAACCCCCCAAAAAACCACCCCACCCCCAAAACAAAAAGAAATGCAATGGTGTGTTTCAAAAAAACAGTTTGAGCAACATGCCACTTCCCTGCTACCCACCTGTTTGGAGAGAATGTGTCAGGGTAAATGGTCTTGAGGGCTCTGTAGTTTGTATTCCTGGATCTCACTTAAAGAAAAGGAAGTGGTGCTTGAATTAGGATGCTCCATTAGGCATGAATAATGATGCCGCAGGTTTTAGAAGCAAAGCTAAATCAGGCTGACCTTGGGAATATTAAGGACAAAGCATATATCCTGGGGAACTTAAGGCAGCCAGCAGAGGGAGAAGCTGGTCTCCCCAACTAGTTCAGGAAGCTTCAAAGAAACACCTTGAATGGAGCAGTCTTTCAAAGGACAACCCAGATAAATGGTGAGGCAGGGGTGAGGTGCCCAGAGCCTGAAGGGTTCATTTATCTCCTTGACACTTATCTGGAAACAAATACTGTGGTTAATGGGATCTCTGCGATAGCTCCGGTTTGGTGCCCAGAGTCAACTCTAAACAAAACCACCATTGAGGAAGGAGGTCCCAGATTCAGAGACTGCAGACAGCACCGATCGTCCTAACAGAAGGGACTCTATGGCTGGCTTATGGGCTTCTCCATCAGCTGTATTACTATGCATAGGCAGCCTCATCAGTTGGTACAGGACTTTCAAGTAGAATATACTTGGGGGCCTATGGAAAATGCGACTACTAAGTGGAAAGACAAAACAGCTCCTACGTGGGATGGGGATGATTCAGAAGGGAGCTTCGCACATGCGCCTGGCTCCCATGCACTGTTCATTTGAAGCAGGCCATAAGAGTTTTCAAAGACAAATCTAAGTGGGCTGCCCTAGGAGGTAGTATACTATCCACAAGTGCACTGAGACGGTTTATTTCATATTTATTTTCTACGCTAATGATTTCAGTTTCAGTTATTCACAGTGACTCAGCAAGACCGTTCTAGACATGTGGAATGCTAAAGGAATCTAAATGCTAAATCTCTGAGAGGGCCTATTCTCTCTTCACTGACACTGACTATAAATGTGTCCTAATTAAAAGATGGCTACTTGTCTAGGCCAAATTTGATAAAGTGCCAAGTATAGATCAATAACTAAACTGATTTATTTAGCATCTCTAGTCAAAATCAGGACGTATCTAGTAGGAGTTGACATTATTCTGAATTCTAAACCCAAATGATAATCTCAAAGTGAAAAAAATAAAGTCAGTTTTTCTGATATCTAAGCCAAAAGAAAGTTTTTTTGTTTTTCAGTAGTTTCAGTTGTGTCCAGATTTTTGTGACCCCTTCTGGGGTTTTCTTAGCAAAGATACTGGAGTGGTTTACCATTTCTTTCTCCAACTCCTTTGACAGATGAGGGAACTGAGGTAAACAGGGTGAAGTGACTTGCCCAGGGTCATATAGCTAGTTTCTGAGGCCAGATTTGAATTCAGGTGTTCCTGACTCCAGGCCCAGAACTCTATCCACTATACCACCCAGCTGCCCTAAAGAAGTTATGGAGGACAAAGAATAAGAAGACAGAAAATGAAAAAGGAGAATTCTTCAGTATCCATTCTCCAGGCCCCCATGTTGCACAAGGCAAAACCAATAGGGATGCCAAAGGAAAAAGAAACAAAAGCTGTTTCCCTCTCTTCCCTAAAGGTCTAGCAGGCAGGGGGCTAATCAGGTTTGCTAACCTGCAACAATCATACTGCAGGATTCCTAGAGTCTCTAAATCATACCAAGATTTTGTGGTTTGCTCAAGAAAAGAAAGACCAAAGGAAGAAAGTTAAAAATATGAAGTAAGATGTGCAGGCACCAGACTTTTGGTGTCTCATTCCAAGCAAAGACAGGCTTCAATGACACTAAAACAAGCGATGACATTATATAATAAAGTACATTTGTAAAAGATTACAGTTCACAAAACCTTTGTTGTTCAGTTGTTTTTCAGTCCTGTCTAATTCTCTGTGGCCCTATTTGGGATTTCTTTTTTTTTTTTTTTTATGGCAGGGCAATGAGGGTTAAGTGATTTGCCCAGAGTCACACAGCTGGTGAGTGTTAAGTGTCTAAGACCGGATTTGAACTCATGTCCTCCTGAGTCCAGGGCTGGTGCTCTATCCACTGTGCCACCTAGCTGCCCCTATTTGGGGTTTTCTTGGCAAAGCTACTGGAACATTTTGCCGTTTCCTTCTCTAGCTCATTTTACAGAATAGGAACTGAGGCAAACAGGGTTAAGTGACTTGTCCAGGGTCACACAGCTAGGAAGAGTCTGGGGCTAAATTTGAACTCAAGGAAGAGGAATCTTCCTGACTCCAGGACCAGTGCTCTATCCACTGCACCACCTAGTTGCCCTCACAAAACCTAGTAAGACAATAACAGGTCATAGCAACATTCTGGGCCCAGAGTAAAGTTCCCATCATGGCTCCCTCTGTGCTAATCAGAATGTGATCTAACAAGACAACACATAACGACTCTGCAAACATTAAAGGGCTAGGTAAATTCCAGCTATTATTATTATAAAATATTTTAGACAATGAATTTTAAATGAACGTGAGATGGCAAATATTGGTTGGGGTTGGGGATTTGGAGAAGAGAGGTATTTGCTGTCTCTTCATTGCTTTCAGAACTCCTGCCATCTCCTCTCAGAGCAACATGACCTTCTTGACAGAGGGTCAGTCAAACCAAGTCTGTTCCACTGACAATGCCATTCACAGAGTTCGAAGGTGAGTGGGTGGAATTTAAAATTTTATTTGCTCTCCATTTCTTTTCCTCCCACATCTTCCCTAAGTTTGTGGTGTGTCTTGGATTACGCAGGTAGAAACTTCCGAATGAGAAAATTTTTCTTTGGTTTTTGTATTTCCCCTCCCTTGGAACCAAAAGAAGCAGTCACTAATCTCCAAAAACCTTCAATTTGACCCAATGGAGCTTGCGGACAGTCCTTACAGGCCATCTAGGCCAGTTTGTTTTTAATCTCTTCAATGCAGTAACACCTTCCTCTAAAATCCCTGCATTCTACATGAGCACTGCTGGAAACACTTGTCTTTAATGATTAAGACCTCTGGGAAATTCACTTTAATTGAAGTAGAGGGTTAGACAAGGCATTCAAGTGCATAGTCTTCTTACATTGACATTTCCACAAGAAAGTAGAGCAACAAAAGGTTCTCTGGCACAGACAAAGGACATCACTTAGAACGGGTGTGAGCACCAACTCTCCTGATTGGCTTCCAGTTGAGTTACAGAGTTACATCCTTCATCTCTAGGTCACTGGATTCTACAGAAACCCAAACTCCCAGCTGCCAGGTAGTGGGACAAAAGTTTAGCAACATCAGTCTAGTCAGTTGTGACAGGATGGTCCCACGTTGCAACTGTCGCCATCATGGTAAATATCACTCAAGGGTATTTGACTTGTTCCCAAGAGACAAGAAAAAACCCATCAGCCTTTTAGAGAAACTCTTCGAATTTAGGAATAAATTTAGAAAGTGGGTGAGAACTGTAACGATTGGAATAACGCCACCTGCTGGATACTTACTGTAGAGGAGTTCTGCCCATGAAGGGAAGGTCTTTGAGGGCAAGACCAGGAGTCAGGAAGTGACGCGGGCTAGTGGGAGGAGGAAGGAAGAGACTGACGCTCAGTCTCGCGCTCTTTTCCTCTGGACTCTGGTGGAGAGCGGAGCTAGAAATGTGCTCTCCCTTTAATAGATAAGAATCTAGGCCTTTCTCTCTCTTTACCAAACTCTTATTCTCCTTAATAAATGCTTAAAAGTCTAACTCTTGCTAAAGCTTATAATTTATTGGCGACCACTCATTAGATATTTTAGACAGACTAGCTAGAATTTTAGCCCTTAACAGATGGCTGACCACGAAGAGGAAAGCTAAACCTCAGTCTTCTTCTGATCTTCTGGTTGGGTAAGAAATTTCCCCTCTCTCTCCCTTTAACTAAGTACTGGCGTACTGGCTGTGTTTTCCCTTTAAATTTTTTCAAATGGACCTTTTAAACTCCCTAATTACCCTATTTTTGATTTTAGTCTGTTTAACCAGACAAATGGGAGATAAGATCGTGTTAATGCTTTGTTTTTGTGGATTTTCTATTTTTCTTTTTATTTTTGTTAAAAGAGCCAGCAACTTACTCACACAAGGAAATATCTCTCCCTCTCCCAACCATGCTTTTTCAGTGAAACCTGAAGAGATTCCCCCAGCTTTTCCCAGTTCTAACACTAATTGTTGCTTTAATTTTGCATGCCTGGAGGTAATGACCCACCCTCTAGAAGCTTTTAATCCCCTAGCACCTGGAGGCAAAGTGGGGGTAGAGGAATCCAGGCCTGAGTTCAAAATCAAGTCTGATTCAAATTGCTCTGGTCCCTCCCCTCCTCTCCAGACCCCACCCTCTACTCCTCCTATGGCCAAGCCCTTTGCTTCCCCTGCCTGGGAAGTCCAGAGATCTGATGCTCATGCGTAACTTTCTCTAACTACATTTGCAGCTTCAGGCTCAGCCCTTCCCCAGCCTGGCTGTGCTTCTGAGACAACCTTAGAAAACCCTTTAAATTCCAGATATGCTTGTTTTGTTCATAATTTTGCTAACCTGCTTTTGTCTTTCATTAGTAATCTTATAAAGCATTTGTATGGTGAAAAGACTGACAGACAATATAGAGGGGTTAAAGAAGAAAAACTCAAGCTGAATAAGAATGACAATCATCAACATAGTCCAAGACTCCGCTTCTTTTGCCATGGAAGGGTATATATTGTACAGAAATGTAGAAGTAAGCAGCAAGGTATTGATATGAGTGTTGGGGATTTTAGATATCGGAATCAAAAGTGTTCTGAATTCACTCAGAGTAATAATGTCAGTTCAGAGGTTACATAGGATTTCTATGCTATTACATCTACATTTTGAAATTAATGGTATGGGGTTATTTTCATGCTTTTGAGATTGTATCTTATACTTAGTTTTTAAACAAGGAGAATATTTGTAAAAGTTTTTTTATAGTCATGTGATCAAGTTTATATTTTATAATACTCTTATTAATATTAAGTTCATGCTCATTTAGATTTCCTTAGTTTGAATTTCATTGTCTTTTATTGTTCCATGTGTATTTTCTTCTATTTGTTTATCTATCTAATTTTGAAAAACATTGTAAGATGGTTTTGATTTCATAATACAGTGTTAATTCTAGGAGTGTTGTGCTCCCATATTCTGAGTTGTTTGTTTCTGTTATTTTTTCTCAACTGATTATTTGATCAAACTCTTTAAAGCATCTCCTTGGCAAATTGGTTGCCATGGCAAGTGTAAATTGATTCTAGAAGTATTATTTTTGATAAGCATATTCCAAAAAAAAAAAAAAGAGGGGAACATTTGTAAAAGTTTTCTTTTTTCAAAAAAAAAGTTTTCTTTGAGATTCTGTTGTGCTTTAACTTGTATTTAAATATGTTCTGATTTTTCACAAAAGTAATTGTATACTAAGTAAAAAAAAGGGGTATATTTGAAATTGTTGCATAATTATATATTATATTCTGAGTCAAGATGTATTCACATTTTTTGCAATCATTTATTATCCTCAATTTTAAATCCATATGAGACTTGGATTATGGGAACTTATCATTTAAGACATTAATTGCCTTTATTCTGAGTTATCAGATGCCAGTTGGCCAAGGTGCCATCCAATCACAAGAGGAATACATATTGCTCAAGGAGCAGACACTGAACTGTCACATGAGGGGAGACATGCATGAAGTCAAGGTATGGCCGAGGGAACGGCTTTTGACAAATGTTGAGGTTGGATTCTCTTGGTTTAATATTTTATACTCTTTTTCCCCACAATATTGTACAGATGGCTGGAAGTATTGATCCCACCCATCTCACTTCTACACCTGGCTTCTATGCTCCCTCCTATATGCCTGATGCCATGGACATCTCAATCCCATGCATCTGATTAAGTTTGACTCAGTTTCCTCCAATATGTTCGGTGGCATGGACATATATTCCATCCACCTATTTTAAGCCTGGCATACTGCATGGACAGTACATATTGCTCAAGTGTGGGAATGCTCATATCCCATCATTTCTCTGTTCTTTTATGGTAACCCCCATAATTATCTCAGGTGTCATGATAAATAACAGTGTTGAATTTGGCCTTGACACCTGTTACCAATTATATTAGATTTTCTAATTTCTCATAATGGCATGAGGATAATTAGGCAGATGATGCAAAAAGTGATGAAACAAAGATAAAAATTATTTTTAAAAATTAATATCGCAGCAATTGTCTTCTCAATTACTCTCCATAAGGGGGGACTATAATAATAATGTAATTTTAAAGAATGGTTCAATTTTTGTTTTATTGTATGTTTCACGTGTTAACAACTAAGATTCTGTATTCCCTTAGACATGTTTTTGAGAACTTTCATTGTTTGATTTGATTATTGACAAAGCTATTTTAAAGTTGTATTAAGCTCAATTTTGTAGGAAATTTCCTGGCTGATTACCAGTATCCACACATCAACCCCTGAAAAGACTTCCATTCCACGACTACACCTAGAGGACATCTGAGAAAAGACTTTCAGAGACTTTAAATGAACAGTTTTGATTTGTTGTTTTTGTTGTTTTTTTTCTCTTTCTGTTATAATATACACCATCTGTAACATGTATTCTCTGCAGAGGCCCTCCCTTTGCAAGACTAATGTCAAAGCGTCGGTTCATGAGGACAAAAAATCGCCCCTCTGGACAAAACTTTCCTCTCTTCCTTTTCTATATTGTTGTTCACATATTATTAGTTAGCAATAGTTATCATATTGTTTTTACTGTTCCGTCAAGGAAACATTTTGTTTCTTGAGGAACAACAGGGGGGACTGTAACGATTGGAATAACGCCACCTGCTGGATACTTACTGTAGAGGAGTTCTGCCCATGAAGGGAAGGTCTTTGAGGGCAAGACCAGGAGTCAGGAAGTGACGCGGGCTAGTGGGAGGAGGAAGGAAGAGACTGACGCTCAGTCTCGCGCTCTTTTCCTCTGGACTCTGGTGGAGAAGGGAGCTAGAAATGTGCTCTCCCTTTAATAGATAGGAATCTAGGCCTTTCTCTCTCTTTACCAAATTCTTATTCTCCTTAATAAATGCTTAAAAGTCTAACTCTTGCTAAAGCTTATAATTTATTGGCGACCACTCATTAGATATTTTAGACAGACTAGCTAGAATTTTAGCCCTTAACAGAACAAACATGAAGGAAAAGTGTTACTTTTTGACAGAGGCCTGTTCTGAGGAATGACTACTGGTGCCTTCAGATCTCTGGCTGCTACTGTGACTCTGCCCAACCAGCCTGAGACCCCCAGTTACAGGAAAGGAGTCTAGAAGTAATACTTCTCACTTAGTGTGTCACAAAGGCTTTTCCACTTCTGCAGAATCACAACAAAGATAAGACGAAAATTTGGTGCCTTAAATTAAGTACCTACTATGTGGATGCAAAACCAAAAAGTCGAGTCCCTGATCTTTAGGACCTTAAACTCTATGGGGGATATATGTGTACTGGCACGTGAAAAGGGAAAATTTTCATGGAAGAAATGGCAACTCAATTGGGCCTTGAAGAAAGATGGTAATTCTGGGAGGCAGAAATGACAAAGGAGAGCATCCCAAAGATGAGGAATAGCTTTTCTGAATACATGGAGGTAGCTAATGAGGGAAACGGTATGGGGAATGCTTCATAGTCCCGCTGGGTTGGAACAAAAGATTTCATAAAGGGAAACAGTATGAAATGAGGCTGGAAAGGTAGGTGAGAGCCTGGGCTGAAGAGTTTATCTTTTATTCTATAAGCAATGGGAAATCACGTGGTTGGGCTTGTGCCTTAGGAATGTTAGTCTGTCACCTGTGTGGGGGATGGACTGGAGAGGGAAGAGAGTAAAGGCAGAGACCAATAAGGAGGAGATTACAGTGGTCTAGGTGAGCAGTATGCGCTAAAAGTGACAGCTGTGTCAAAGGAGGGGACACAGGTGAGAGAGCTTCCCAGCAACACTTGGGAACTGATTGGCTGTGAGAAGCTGAAGAAAGGAAAGACTTAAGAATGTACCTGAGGGTTACAAATTAGGAAGGTAACTATGACCGTGTTTGCTTTTTAGTAACTCAAGATGCCCACATGCAGTGAAGTGAGTATTCTCTCTACTAGGGCAAGTCACATGTGGCTATAGCTTCTTGTCCTTTGTGATCATTGCCCATGTAATCCCAAGGCTCTGTGCCTTTAAAATATTTAACTAGATAAAATGTGAACAGCCATGGTTTCTAGATTTGTCCTTCTCATATACAATGGATGTTCTAGGTACCAGATAATGGAATGTGGCAATTAAAGCCCAAGTTCTCTTTTCAAAGTATTCAACAAACAGTTGGATGAAAATAGCTCAGTTATGAGGCCCCAGGGCCAAGTTCTTTTATCAATGAGAACAGAGAGATAGACAGAGGTTCTGTAATTGTTCTAAAGTCACCAAAAGATCTTGGAAATAAAGGCAGATCTAGAATCAACTCCAGGAAGCCAAGTTTCTTTGTCACTTGTGACTGCTTGGCTCTCAGCCCCTCTACAAATTCCAATAACTGCTGCTGATTCTGTTCCCTGGCCTTTTGAAAATCTTGAAGATTTCTATTATGCCCTTTGTCAAGTTACGTACCTATAGTTCTTTCCTCCAATCCTCATATGGTATGATTTTAAGGCCCTCCAATATCCTTCCTAAAAAATGGGGTCTGAACATGTACTCCACTACAGTTTGACCAAGGCAGCGTACAGCAGGACTGTCTCATCTCTAATCCCCAATACTATGCCTCCACAATAACTTTCTTCATCAGTCTCTAACACTGGGGATTCGTACTGAACTTGCCACGCACTAAAACCCAATTTTTTCAGACGAATTAGTTTCTAGTTACAACTCCATTTTACACTTATGAACCCCAGTATAAGACTTTCCATAATTTAATCCTTGGATTAGTCTGTTAAGATATCTTTGAATCTTTATTCTGTTGTTCAATGTCTTATCTATGCCTCCTACCTCAGTGTCATGTGAAAATCTGATTAAGATGCCATATATGTCTTTATTCGAGTCACTGTTAAAAATGTAAAACAGAACAGGCCCCAAAGTCGTTCCTTGGAACACCACCACGATAAGGTGATATTGACCCATTAGTGACCACTCTTAAATTCCAGCCATTCAAATAGTTCTGAATCTTGTCTAAGCCACATCAGTGTCTTGTCAACATGAATGGCAGAAGACTGTCATTAGATGCTTTGCTTCTAATCTAAGAAAACTATTTATAGCAGGCTTTGCTTATCAGTGTTTTAGAGTTACTCTCCTCTTCTAGGTTTGTGTCTTGGGCAACTCTGGACTCCCGATAGTTTTTTATCTTTTTTTGTTTAGTTAGTTTTCCAGTGATCTGCTCTAGACAACCTGGTATGTTGACCTCAGTGGGAGTTTTGGGGGCTAAGTCTGATATCCTGGCCCCTTTGGGAGACTCTCCTGCATTGATTTTCTGGGTAGGGTATGAGTTAAGACATACTCTGGGCACTGAGTCACTGCTCCAGACCCCAAACACCTCACTGAGCCTGAGGCTGAGTCTAAAATCCCCTCTGGGATGCTCTGGGCTGCTGGCTTAGTCAAACACCAAGTCTGAGATCCTGGGCCTACCCCTGTTCCTAACCTGATCACTTTCCTTTAGACAGAATTTATGATCTTGGGCTAGAAAGCTGACCCACTGAAGCTTCTCCTTCAATTTCCTATCATCACTGCATCCAGCATTCTTCTTTAGATTGTTGTTTGAGAAGTTGTTGGGGGAGCTGAGCTGTGTGGCTTCTTCTTCTTCTACCATCTTGGTTGGTCTTCCCAGCCTCATACTGTTCCGACAGAGATCAAGTGAGAAAACTTACTGTAAAGGACTTTGTAACTGTCATTACTGCTGACATTACTCTTATTCTTATTGTAATTAAGAGGCTGGTAGCACTGATAGGTCAAACAGATTTTTATAGAGGTCTCTTCTTTCACCTTCTTTGGCTACAATTACTGCCTGCTCAGTTAACAGTTCCCCATGCAGGAGGTGGGCCCCTAGAGTGCTTGTAGGAGCAAGCTCAAGTAAGCTCTATGGGAAATAGGCCCGGAAGGCAGGTAAAGGCTGAAGAACTAGAAGGTCATCAAATCTGCATTTGAAACAGACCAAGTGGCAGTGGGTCCTTCAGGCCCAGGAGGAAGAGCAGCAGAGTTTCAAAGTTCTATTTTATTAGTTGTTCACTAATTGAGTTATGTTGTTTTCCAAGGCTTACAGCACTCTGCAAGGCATGCATGACCCTTCTAATCTTGTTTTCTCTTTCCAGCCTACGTTTGAGTCATTATGCCCTGCCTATAGCTTTGCTCTCTACTTTTATGAGGCCTCCATTAACTCTGGCATCCTGAACAAGGTTCACTGGACAAGTGGAGCCTGCACTGGCAGCTTCTCTATGTTTGAGATACTGGGAAAGAGGAGGAAGTGCCTGGGGCTCTGTAAAGTAGGAGGGTGGGTTAGGGAAATGAGGTCCAGAAGATCCCAAACACCCCCACACTGTGGTAGACTTTTCATTGATACCCTTTGTTTTTATGTTGCTGAAATCTTTCTCCATATTCCCACCTACTCTCCTTCCTTAGAGAACCATCTCTTAGTACAAAGAATTTTTTTAAAGAGAGAGAAAGAGGAAAAAATGCATTAAAATCAATCAACATACCAATAAAAAAAATCTGGTGTGATGTGCAAGGCTGCATACCCATCCCACCCCTCTTTCCCCCAGCCAGCCATGGGGGAGAGGTCTTCTCCAATTTCTGCTTTAAGGCCAAGCCTGTGTCTGTCCTAGTCATCCTGTGTAGAGTTTTCAGGCTCTGCTTATTTCCCTTTGCATAAGTTTGTTTGTGCTTGTACACTTGCAGAGTTAGATTCTTTGACAATCCACTCAAGCGCCACAATTTATTTGGCCATTCCCCAGTTGTTGGGCATCTATGTGTGGGTGGTGCCCATTGCTGTGAATGTCTGATGACTGACCGTTGCCCTTTCCTTGGATCAAGCACAGAACATGTCAAGGACCCTTCCCTTGTTCAGTTGTATCGTTACACTTCTGGACAAATGGCCTATGTCCGGTGAGTTAAATGTATGCCATTGTCTGGGTGTGGTGGCAGAGGCTTGTAGTCCTGGGTGCTGGGAGAGGCATATGCCTTTGCAAAGGCTGCCCCTCTGCCTAGAATGCTCTCCTTCCTAGCTCCCTTCAAGACTCAGCAGAAGCCCACCCCTACAGGAGGGCTTTCCTGGCACCCCTTAATTATCAGCGCTCTCCAGATTCCCACACCCTTCCCCTTCTAAAAGTCTCTCTCTATATTTGGATTTAATGATTTATGCACATGTTTTTTTCCTCCAGAAGAATGTGAGCTCCTTGAAGGCAGGGGTTACATGATTTTCCCCTTCATATCTCTATTTGCCTCTTGGTACCACCACTAGACACAGTATGGTGCCCAGCACACAGTAGGGGGTTATGACCATCCCAAGGGAGCTCTCTCTTCTGCTCATCTCACAACCCTCTGGACAGCATCCTCCATCACCTCCTTCGTTATTCTAGGTGCTGATCAAGGGGTGGCCCTTTGTGCCAACTCTGCATCTCATGCCCTCGGGTCTCTTCCAGCAGACTACCCTGGCATCCCTTCTTTTTCATCTTGATCTTTAGCCTTTTTCATCTTCAATCTTCCTACTGGTTCCCTCCCTCCTGCTTACAAACACATCCAGAGCTTCCCTGACCTTAAAAAAACTCCCCCTAGATCTTGCCATTTCCACTAATTATTATTTCACATCCCTCTGCTCTTTATTAGCTAAACTCCTTGAAAGAGCTGTCAAAAAGAAAGAAAAGGAAAAGCTGTCTATACTCATCACCTTCCTTTCTACTTCTCTCCCTCTCTCTCCTAAAATATTCTACAATCTGGCTTCCAAACTCTTCATGAAATGGAAACTGCTCTCCCATGAGAATCCTGGCCAGGGGTGGGCAGTAGCGGGATAGTCATCTCTTTCTCTAGAACTACCTCTACTGAGATCAAACACCATCGGGGCTAACTGCTAATCACTCCTAAACCAAGCACCCTGTCTGCAAAGGGCCTTCCCCTAGCAAAAACTGAAAAGCTTATCTGCATATGAGAAAGGGGGGAAGAAATACTACAACTACAGATCTCCTTCCCTTCCTCCTCTTTCTTTTCATTCTTTTTTTTTTTTTTGCAGGGCAATGAGGATTAAATGACTTGCCCAAGGTCACACAGCTAGTAAGTGTCAAGTGTCCAAGAATGGATTTGAACTCAGGTCCTCCTGAATCCAGGGCCGGTGCTTTCTCCACTTTGCCACCTGGCTTCCCCCCTTCCTCCTCTTTCACAGAAGTATCACCTAAAGATTCATCAAACTATTTCTTTACCTATTTTCAATAAGAAGAAAAGGAATATGGAAAAGAAGCCACCCCTCCCTCCTGACAAAAAGGGCGTCCACACTGTGGAAGGTTCATACCCTTACGTTCAAAGAGGAGAGCACTGCGGCTGGTGGCACAGGGATATCGCACTCTACCCTGTTTGGGGTACTACACACCAGCCACAGCCCAACTGGGCCACAATGGCACAGATGAAAGAGGCTGTGATTAGGTGGGAACTCCTGTACGAGTCATCCTGTCTGATTCTGAGGATCGGTGGAGCCAAGATGGAGGATTAGGAGCCGCTGCCCAGCTGAACTCTCTCAACAGTCTCCTCCAAACAACTTCAAAACAACACCTCAAATCTGATTTTGGAGCAGCAGAGCCAACAAAAGGGTGGGGTGACATTTTTCCTGCCTAAGAAAACCCATGAGGTCCTCAGGAGAAGTCTGTGAAACCAGGGACAGGCCTGTCTGGAGTCCACAGGCCACATGGTAACAACAGCAGCAGCTTCAGGAGCTCTCAGCCCAGAGATGGTGAGTGTCACACAACTGGTCAGAAAGAGATTCCAAGGGACCTTTGCTGGCACAAGGCACAGTGGGTACTGGGTACAGCACTGATTGGCAATTCTACTGCCCATAAGCAGTCCTAGGTCACAGTTCCAGAGCAGAGACTGGAGCACCACAGACCAGGGCAGCTGTGACTACACCACTCCCAGGATTGCACTATCTTGGAACCACCAAAAACTTACAGACTCCCAGAACTGTCTCTGAAAACAGTAGCACAAGAAAGCCTGAAGCTTGGGAGGGTGCCTCCCTATCCTCAGGTGAGCAGAGCCCAACTTCAATGTGAAGTTCAAAGTCAAGAAATAGGCGGGGAAAAATAAGTTAACAACAAAAAAATAATTTGACCATGAAAAGCTACTACAATGTCAGAGAAGATCAAGTTCATAAGACAACAATGTGAAAATTTACTCCCTAAAAGCCTCAAATAATAATGCTAATTGGACGCAAGCCTAACAAGAATTCCTGAGTTAAAGAAAGAAATGACTGGCAGAAGAAAAAGTAGTAAAAGAAAGGAGTGATGCAAGAAAATTATGAAAAGAGAATTAAAAGCTTGGTAAAAGAGGCACAAAAAATACTGGAGAAAATAACATCTTAAAAAACAGAATTGGCCTAATGGTAAATAAAAGAGGCGCAAAAATCCACTGAAGAGAAGAACTCCTTAAAAAGCAGAATTGGCCAAATGGAAAAAGAGGTATGAAATTCTCACTGAAGAAAACGATCTCTTAAAAGTTAGAACTAGGCAAATGGAAGCTAAGGATTCCACAAGATATAAAGAAACAATAAAACAAAGTCAAAAGAACAGAAGAAAAAGTGAACTATCTTATCAGAAAAATAACTGACCTGGAAAACAGATCAATGAGAGAAAATTTAAGAATTATTGGACTAGGGGCAGCTAGATGGCGAAGTGGATAGAGCACTGGCCTTGGAGTCAGGAGTAAGTGAGTTCAAATCCCACCTCAGACACTTAACACTTACTTAGCTGTGTGACCCTGGGCAAGTCACTTAACCCCCATTGCCTCACTAAAAAAACAAACAAACAAACAAAAAGAATTCATTTAGGGGCAGCTAGATGGCGCAGTGGTTAAAGCACCGGCCCTAGATTCAGGAGTACCTGAGTTCAAATCTGGCCTCAGACACTTGACACTTACTAGCTGTGTGACCGTGGGCAAGTCACTTAACCCCCATTGCCTAAAAAAAAAAAAAAAAAAAAAAAAAAAAAAAGAATTATTGGACTACCTGAAAGTGATATCAAAGAAAGAGCCTAGATAGAATTTTTCAAGAAATTATCAAGGAAAATTGCCCCGATATCTTAGATTTAGAAGGTAAAATAAAAATTCAAAGAATCCACTGATTACCTCCTGAAAGAGATTACCAAAGTGAAAATTTCCAGAAATATCATAGCCAAATTCTGGAGCTCTCAGGTTAGAAAAAAAATACTTTTAGCAGCCAGAAAAAACAATTCACATATCATGGAGCCAGAGTCAGGATCACACAAGATTAAGTGGCTTCCATGTTAAAGGAGCAGAGGGCTTGGAATGTTATTCCAGAAAGCACAGGAATTAGGATTACAAGCAAGAATAACCTACCCAACAAAATTGAGTGTAATCTTTCAGGGACAAAAAAAAGATATTTAATGAAATAGAAAATTTTCAAGTATTCCTGATGAAAAGACCAGAGTTGAATAGAAAATCTGACATTCGAAACATAAGAAGGCAAATATGAAAGAGTAATAATAAGGGACTCAATAAAGTTAATTCCTATATAAGCAGATGATACATGTAACTCCTAAGAACTTTATCATTATTAAGGCAATTAAAAGGATTTTACATAGACAGAGGGCTTGGGTGTTGATTATGGTAGAGGGTTGGATTGATTATGATGGAATGATCTCCAAAAAAAAAACAAAAACAAAGAAGGGGTAAGAAAGAGGGATACTGGGAGAAGGGGGAAGGGAGAGGTAGAATGGGGAAAATTTTCTCACATAAAAGAGGCTTACAAGGAAAAGCTTTTGCAATGAAGGGGAAAATTCAGGGATGGAAGGAATGACAGGGAAGGCTTGAACCTCATTCTTTTTGGAATTTGTTTAAAGAGGGAAGAATATATATAGATATACATTCAGCTGTGTATAGAAATGCAGCTTACCCAATAGGGAAATAGGAGGGGAAGGGAATAAGTGAAAGGGATGGTTAAAGAAAGGGCATATTGAGGGAGGAGATGGTTAGAAGTAAAATAGACTTTTGATGAGGGACAGGATAAAAAGAGAAAGAAAGGAAGAAAAAGAAGAAAATGGGATGAAGGCAAATACACAGTTAGTAATTGTAAATGAATGTGTGTGGGATGAGCTCACTCATAAAAAGGAAGCAGATAGCAGAATGGATTAGAAATGGAATCCAACAATAGGCTGTTTACAAGAGATACACTGGAAACAGAAAGACACACCAAGTTAAAATAAAGGGCAGGGGGGCAGCTAGGTGGCGTAGTGGATGGAGCACCGGCCCTCGAGTCAGGAGTACCTGAGTTCAAATGTGGCCTCAGACAGTTAACACTTACTAGCTGTGTGACCCTGGGCAAGTCACTTAACCCCAATTGCCTCACTAAAAAAAAAAAAAAAAAAGATAAATAAATAAATGAATAAAATAGGCCTAATTTAAAGAGATAATTAGGGAAACTAAATTTTGCTAAAAGGTACCATAGACAATGAAGTAATATTAAAAAAAATTTCTGGGGCAGCTAGATGGCACAGTGGATAAAGCACCGGCCCTGGATTCAGGAGGCCCTGAGTTCAAAATCCAGCCTCAGACACTTGACACTTTCTAGCTGTGTGACCCTGGGCAAGTCACTTAACCCCAATTGCCTCACCCCCCCCAAAAAAATTTTTTAGCAAGTTTCTCTGATAAAGGCCTCATTTCTCAAATATATGCTGAGTATAGAACTAAGTCAAATTTATAAAAATAGGAGCCATTCCCCAATGAATAAATGGTCAAAGGATATAAACAAGCAGTTTTCAGAAGAAGAAATCAAAACTATCTATAGGTAGGTAAAAATGCTGTAAATCGCCACTGATTAGAGACATGCAAATTTAAACAACTCTGGGGTACCACTTCACATGTCAGAAATGACAAATGCTGGAAGAGATGAGGGAAAAATAGGTACACTAATAATCTGCTGGTGGAGTAGTGAACTGGTCCAACCATCCTAGAGAATAATTTGGAGCTATGGCCAAAGACCTATAAAACTGTGCTTTGCCCCAGCAATACCATTAGTAGGTCTATATCCCAAAGAGAGCAAAGAAAAAGGAAAAGGACTTATATATACAGAATCATTTATAGCAGTTCTTTTTGTGGTGGCAAAGAACTGGGAATAGAGGGGATATTCATGGGGAATGGCTGAACAAGCTGTAGCATATAATTATTTAATTAGAAATCATTGCCATTCAATTATTAATTGTTATTAATTATTGACACAACTATTTATACATCATTTATATATTAATAATTTTAATTAACTAATATAATTATACTTTTGTGCTATAAGAAATAAGGAGGGGGCAACTAGGTGGTGCAGTAGGTAAAGCACTGGTCCTGGATTCTGAAATAACTGAGTTCAAATCCGGTCTCAGACACTTGACACTTATCAGCTCTGTGACCCTGGGCAAGTCAAAATTTGGCTACTCTCATCAATGCAGTGATTCAAGACAATTCCAAGGCATTCAAGATGAAAAAATGCTATCCATTTCCAGGGAGTAAACTGATTAACTCTGAGTACAAATTTAAGTATAACTTTTTCCCTTTCTTTATTTGTCTTGTATTTTTTTAAAAACTATGGTAATATGGAAATCCAGTTTGTATGATTTCTTGTGTATAACTGATATATTGCATGCTTTCTCAATGGGTGGGGGAGGGAGAGCAAGAGCAAGAGCAAGAGCGAATTTGGAACTCAAAATTTAAAAAGAAAAGAACACTAAAAATATATAATAAATTGAAATGTTAAAATTTTAAAAAGTTATCTACTCTGATTTTGAAGCATGAACTTGTATAGCTAGAAGTCCTATGAGAGGGACAAAAGAATTTGATAAGACTAAAGCAATCTTTCCTTTGCTCTTGCCTAGGAAAACAGATACCAGGGGGCCAGATTCTGTCAGATAAATACATCATGCTCTTTAGGAAATACTATTGATTTTCCTGCATCTATAATTATGGCCTGAGCAAAACAACTGGCGCTCTAGTACCTTGAGAGAGTGTGTGTCTCCTCCCCACCCCTGTCCTCTACCCCCAACAACCTTTTTTTTTTTTTAGTGAGGCAATTGGGGTTAAGTGACTTGCCCAGGGTCACACAGCTAGTAAGTGTTAAGTGTCTGAGGCCGGACTTGAACTCAGGTACTCCTGACTCCAGGGCCGGTGCTCTATCCACTGTGCCACCTAGCTGCCCCAACAACCTTTTAAAATAGCTAGGGTGAACTTATTCTCCCAACAGAATCTGGGTCAGGGCTTCATTAAGAAATAAGAAGCGGGGGCAGCTAGGTGGCACAGTGGATAAAGCACTGGCCTTGGATTCAGGAGTACCTGAGTTCAAATCCAGCCTCAGACACTTGACACTTAACTAGCTGTGTGACCCTGGGCAAGTCACTTAACCCTCATTGCCCTGCAAAAAAAAAAAAAAAAAAAGAAATAAGAAGCAACCACCGATTGTTCTCATCACCCTCTGAGCCAATTCTGGCAGTTTCTCAGCAGTTTGAAAGGTATCTTACCCCTCTTTTCCTCGATTATGGATAGCCAGTTCTTCACCAATACCCTCCTCCTCCTTGAAGCTTTCCCAGTCCAGCTTGGATTTCTCCAGGGTGCTCATCTTCTGTTTCTTGGCTCCAATTTTCCCCAAAAGGCTGCTCATTCCACTTGGTCTTTTCAGCCTAAAGAAAGAACAAACACAAAGAAGGTCCCAGTGAGGAAGTGGAGTCTCCTTGTCAATTCAACTCAAACACTTGTATAGATATTTGATTCATGGACAGAGAATCGCACTTGATGGGAACCATATTCAAATTCTCTTCTAGGGTAGAAGGTGGTATGGGAGAAATGGGGTATGGGGACCCCATTTTCCCATAACAAAGGGACTAAAAGCAATCTAGAGTTCCAACAAAGTTTTCTTTTTTATAGTTGTGACTAACTAACAAGATGGAGAAAGAAAATAACTTTTTCTTTTTCTTTTTTTTTTGGTGGGGCAATGAGGATTAAGTGACTTGCCCAAGGTCACACAGCTAGTAAGTGCCAAGTGTCTGGGGTTGGATTTGAACTCAGGTTCTCCTGAATTCAGGGCCGGTGCTTTATCCACTGTCCCACCTAGCTGCCCCAGAAATCACTTTTTCTTAAAACCAATGTGCTTTGAATGCCCTGTGTAGCATCAGGTCAGAGCTTATATCAGAGTTGTAGCTAAAATTAGGACTAAGGGTTACAGGGAATACTTTTAGATACAAATAATGCCAGATCGCAACATTAAAGAATATTTGCAATTATTTTTAAAAGTTTCCTGAAATAACTTTCCCCTTGAGTTTTCCCTTTAAGTTAAAGATACTCCTAATTCTGAAGGCAGAGAATGCTCAGCTCATGTTCTACATGCTGATGATGCTATCATTTGCTGTAGGAGAAACACCAAATGCTTTAATCTGAGCATTGGCAGGAAGGATATTTTCTAGTTAAGTATAGCTGAAGCAAAGAAAAAACACACACACACACACACACACCCTATAATGCAATTAGATGGTAAAAATGGGAGAACTTCTGTAAAGTACTTGGCTTTGCAGTATCAGCATATAAGTAATTTTTGTTTTACATAAACCTAAAATGACATGCGCCCAGAATTCAAGAATAAGAGAAAGACAAAAGTTATTCTAAGAATGGGCTTAATAGAATGAACCAAGAAAAAAAATGTAAAGAGCAAAGGAAAGATCTCAAAGGGAGCTTTCTAACGTTTCAGCACCATCCTTGCAGGAATCCCTTTCTAGTTAATCCTATTGTCCCACCCCGACCACTCTTTTCATCTGTACCCTCCTCTGAATTAGATCTGAAAATCTGAACAGATGGAGCTGTTGTCCATCTCTGTGGCTGCCTCCCCTCTACTTCTAGGCCCCCCCCACCATTTTTCCTGTTACACATTTTTTCCTCATGGCCCTCTCAGTCAGACTTACTGTAACTATCTTACTCTCCTCTTCCATACTATATATTTCCTAAAATTAAATTTTATTTTTTTCAATTAATACAAATCTGTTTTCTCTCCCATCCTTAACTAGGGGGAAAGAAAGAAAACCAAAACCTGAACCTTACTACTTCTTTATCAGTTTCACTTCCAGTAGTTCAAAGGCAACTTCTAAGCTGGGTGACCTTGGGCATGTCACTTAACCTTTGTCTACTTCAGTTTCCTCAACTGTAAAATCTAAATGATAATTGAATCCACCTCCCAGGGCTATTGTGAGTAGCAAATGAGAGACAACTTGTAAAGCACAGTGCCAGGCCCACAGTAGGCATTTAATAAATGCTTATTTCCTTCTTCCCACCTGTATAAAACAGTGCCCTTAAAGACTATATATGTAGGGGGCAGTTAGGTGGCACAGTGGATAAAGCATCAGCCCTGGATTCAGGAGGACCTGAGTTCAAATCTGACCTCAGATACTTGATACTTACTAGCTGTGTGACCTTGGGCAAATCACTTAACACTCATTGCCCTGAAAAAAACCAAACCAAACCAAAACAACAGCAACAAAAAACCCAACCAAAAAAACCTAACCCCCCCAAACCCCCAAGAATATGTGTGTATATGTAATATCCAACTGACCACCCATCCTCCCAATGTTTGTTCCAGACCTGTGATTTCATCAATGTCAAGAACTTGCAGTGTATAAATGGTACCCACATCCCACTCCTTGCCCTCCTGGAGGGGGGATGGAAGGTGGAGGTGCCCCTCTGATACAGTCCCCACAGTTAGCATATCCCATAGGCAGAGTATGAACACAGGTGTTTCTAACTCCAAAGCTGGTCTTCTATCCATGAAACCATGATGCCTCAATAAGAAAGCTTCCCTGTCTTCCCCTGCCCCACATTATCCTTTCTTTTTTTTTTTTTTTGCTGGGCAATGAGGGTTAAGTGACTTGCCCAGAGTCACACAGGTAGTAAGTATCAAATGTCTGAGGTCAAATTTGAACTCAGGTCCTCCTGAATCCAGGGCTGGTGCTTTATCCACAGTGCCACCTAGCTGCCCCTCTATCCTTTCTTTTTTAAGACATTTTCAAAAAAGTTTTGAGTTGCAAATTCTATCCCTCCTTCCCTCCCCCCTCCCTGAGGTGCTAAGCAGTAAGATATACGTTATACATGTGCAGTTATGTAAAAACTATCATATCAGTCATTTTGTATAGGAAAACTTGAATAAAAGAAAAAAAAGAAAGTGAAAAATAGCCTGCTTCAGTCTATGTTCAATCAATAGTAGTTCTCTCTCTGGAGGTGGATAGTGTGCTTCATCCTTAGTCCTTTGGGATTGTCTTGGGTCACTGTATTGCTGAGAATAGCCAAGTCGTTCCCAGTTCTTCATCAGACACTACTGCTGTCACTGTGCACAATGTCCCCCTGGTTCTGCTCACTTCACTCTATGTCAGTTCAGGTGATGAGGACCTAAATGAAGGCGGACTCTGTGTGAGTCGAGAGAAGGGGTTGCATTTGAAAAGTGTGGCGGTAGAGATGGCCAGATCCAGGAACTGAACGGGCACATGGGATGGAAAAGAGTAAGGAGTGAAGTCTAATGGCCAGGCTGTGGATCTGAGAGCTTGTAGGAAGGTGCTGCTCCCAGCAGCAGTGGAGGAGAGGAATGTCTGAAATGCCCAGCAGGGAACACGTATGAGAGTACGCTCATGTAGTTGCTGATGTCTGTCCTTTGTTCTCAAAGAGGACCATGACACTGGGGCGACGTCCTGGCTTGACACGAGGGAGGGCTGTGCGAGGTCAGCAGCCTCACCCTCTCCTCCGGAGCCATCGGGGTCTAGTGGCGAGATAGACATGAAGATGCCTGGAGGCGGCCCCAGATTGCTCCCTGCAAGTGAGAAGCTGCTTTACAGGTTCCCGTTCCGTCTCCCACTAGACCTCTCCTTCCCAAGAGGATGGTCGGGAGCTTTTCTTTGCCTCTCCAATGGAGATTACTACGGATTCTGCACACAGCAGATACTCAGATAGACACACATCGCTAATTATATGTGTCAGAATCTGGGGCTTCCTACAGGGCAAATGAACCCTATTTTGGCTCTTTCTGTAAACTCCCTCTTATTCTGAAAGGCTCTGCCAATTTATTCAGATTCCAACCTAGCCACCCTACTCAGTCACGCCCACATACAGTCTGTAGCTCCTCTAAAATCCTTATACGATTGCACCTGCTAAGGAAACAGCTTTTCAACAAATCATTCTGAAAAGCCCAGGAGAAAATGATTTTGCTACACAGCAGAGAGAAGGCTCCCAAGGAAGGGGAAAAAATAATCCTCCTTCGCCCTACAAACTTCACCTGTGTGAGTCTCCTTTTGGGAAGGCTTCCGGATCTGTTTTCACTTGGTCATTAACATGGTTTATGCTTCCTTAATTTGCGAGTCTCCAAAGAAAAATAACCTGCCATTTATTTGAAGCTAAATCAAGGAAGATGACACGTTTATAGGATCGGCCAGGAGACTTTCAACGTGAATGTCTCCTTGTGACCAAGAGATCAGCAGTTTCCTCTCAGGACATGGCACGGGGGTGCGGGGGGGGGGGGGTGTTGAAGGGTTCTGTGCACTCATTCTTCCTCTTCTCCTCTCCCTTCAAGATGAGCTCCAGACATTGGGTTCCAGGTGCACGATTCCTCGCTCCAGCTCATATAACTTCCCACCTGAAGTTTTCAGGGGAATGAAGAATCATTTTTTACATGTGTTATCTTCTGGCTGCTTCGGGCTAGTAAGAATATGGTTGTGACAGAGACATATGTCTATCTACTCTATCACATGTGGTGACAGTCGTTTAAAGGGTATCCTTTAAACATATTTCCCACATTAAGCATAGCATTCTGAGGTATCCTGCCTAAAGAAAGCATCACTTGGGAACAGAATCTCATTTGTTCAATAATTGTGAATGAATGGAAGGGAATAAATCATCAATGTTTTAACAAAGATGGCAAACTCTTTGCTTTTGATGCCATTCATTATCAGGAGATACACATGGTAGCTGTGTGGAGTACATTAAAATTCTGAACAAGGGAATCTCAATTTCTTCTTACCCACCAGGGCTTTCTCTGATGCCTATAAACATGTCCAAATCTCCTTCATCCTTAAAGAAATCTTCACAGGGGCAGCTAGGTGGCGCAGTGGATAGAGCACTGGTTCTGGAGTCAGGAGTACCTGAGGTTCAAATCCAGCCTCAGACACTTAACACTTACTAGCTGTGTGACCCTGGGCAAGTCACTTAACCCCAATTGCCTCACTAAAAAATAAAAAAAACAAAACAAACAAACAAAAAAAAGAAATCTTCACTTCATTCGTTCATCTCTTCAGATTATTATGACATATTTCCCCCTTTTTCAAAGTGAAACTACTAGAAAAAAAGCTATTTAAGCAAAGGACTTAGTTACTTTGATTAATAGAATGACCTAAGATAGTTCCAAAATATCCATCTTCAGAGAGAGAACTGATGAACTGAGGGCAAACTGAAGGATAATTTTCCACTTTTTAAATTTTTCTTGCTTTTTTTGCAACATGTTTAATTTAGAAATATATTTTGCATGATTTCACATATATAACTGATAAATTATTTGCCTTCTCAATGGGTAAGGAAGGGACTGGAGGGAGAGAGAGAATTTGGAACTGAAAAATCAATGCTAAAAATACACAATAATTAAAAAAAAAAAGAAGAAGAAAGCTGGGGCAGCTAGGTGGTGCAGTGGATAGAGTTCAAATCCGGCCTCAGACACTTAACACTTACTAGCTGTGTGACCCTGGGCAAGTCATTTAACCCCAATTGCCTCAGAAGAAGAAGGAGGAGGAGGAGGAGGAGGAGAAGAAAGCTGTCTATACTAGTTGCCCCTACTTTCTCACCTCCTACTCCTCAACCCCTTGATATCTGGTTTCCTACCACTTGACTGAAATTTCTCTCTCCAAAGCCACTGATGATCGTTTTTTCTTTAATTTCTATTGAGAGTATTTGTAGTTACATCACATTGATTTCCAAGAATATCCTTCCCTCTTCCACTCTACCTATTGAGTGATTTCCTTTTAACAAAGAACTCAGTCTAACAGTGTGTGTACAACATTCCACACTCACAGTTCCCAACCTCTGCCTTCCTTAAGAATCCCAACCACCAAGATAAAACAAACAAGCTCCCAAACCACCAAACAAAAACAACAAAACACTCCTAAAAGATCTAGGAATTAAGAAAAAGGTGGTAGTATCCCTTATTTGATTAGAGCAAAGCTTACTATTTCACTAGTCTGGTCTGTTTCTTTTTAACTCCCATAGGCAAGGAAAATGCTTTGTAGCAACATATTTATTTTAAATAAATGCCATTATAATGAAAAGCAAACCCCCAAAATTAACAGTTGTTGATCGTAAGGGAATTTTCCCCCATTTGTTTACTTTCTTCTCTCCTGATTTGCAGCATTACCATAGACCCTACACTCTCAACATAGCTGTTTTCTCAAACTGTACTGTACTGCCCCAAGGTCCTTGGAGATATTCTGGCTCCAACTGTTTATACTATAAGGGGCACAAGACTGACGTAAGCAGTAATGATGTCAGGTGCTAAAAACCAGTAACTTTATTGGCACAATAAGGGGCAGCTAAGTGGCATACTGGATAGAGCATTGTGCCTGGAGCCAGGAAGATCTGAGTTCAAATATGGCCTCAGATAGGAGCTGGGCAAGTCACTTAACCTCTATTGGCTTCAGTTCCTCATCTGTAAAATAGGGCCATACTGGAGAAGGAAATGGTGAATCACTAGACTATCTTTGCCAAGAAAACCCCATGGAAGAAAAGCCATTTGGGGTCATGCAGAGGTGGACACAAGTGAACTACTCAACAACAAAAAACTGTGAGGATACTGAAAATGTTTGCTGATGAAGGTTATGCAATTTCCTTTTCCTAATGTTTTTTAAGATGAAAGGAGACCTATTTTAGATCAAACATCTATGGGGTATCATAGCTAGAAGGATGAGAAGACTACTGACAGAGTTAAATGACTTGTCCACGGTTAATTGTCCAAGGCAGAGTCAAAACTAGAGCCCAGTCTTCTTGACTCCCAGTCCATTATGGTCTTTTCCCTGTACTACACCGTCTCCCCCAGTCTGCTTGATGCCATGAGGGAGGGAAAGGAGATGACCTTTGAGAATCCCTTCTGGGCTGAAGATTCTACAACAGACAATGATAGTGGGCTTGGTCCACTGAGCTACAGTTTTCCTGACCCCAAAAAAAAAAGAAAGAAAGAAAGAAGAAAAAAAAAGATCATTGTATACAAATAGTCTTCAAAGATTATTTCTAAGAGTGGGCAAACAAGGATAGGTACAAGTCATGGATGGATAGACATTTTACTTGGCATTTACACTATGTCTTTTTCAAGCACATGGCATCAGACAGAAAAATAAACGCATCGATTGGTTGATATTAGATACATAAAGAATTTAGTTAAGTGCTTACTATGTTACAGGCTGAAAGGGAGGGTGGGGAGGTATCCGTCTTGGGACAAGGTGCAGAAGCAGTTCTGGCACTCATGGACTGAACCAAGTTTGAAGCTAGCATGTCTGTAGTTGGTGCTTCTTCAAATGGAGGTTCAGGGACAAACAACGCTACTGGAGGAGACTGTTGGGGTGGAGTAACTGCCAGCATGAAGATGGTCACAGGAGAATAGGCCTAGAAGGAGTCAGTCCCACAAGATGAACTAGGTCTGGGGTCACATAACTCCTATGACCACTAAAATGCAAATTATTTAGAACCAGAGTCCTTTGGCAAAGCAACAGCATCACCTTAGTGTTTGTCATGGGTTTGTGGCAGAACCGTTCATTTTTGTAGCTCATCCATAGATGGACAGAACACTCCCTGAAAGTCAGCAGGGTGACCTGGTCAGCACTACCATTCTCCTGGACCTTCCTCTGTATCGTACACATGTGAGAAGAAAGAGTAAAACCCAAGTCAAAGCATCTGTCTCGCAGGGTAAGCCAATAAAATCCCAAACACTATGGGCTGTGGGGAGTGCACTGTCAATCAAATAACCAATCAACAGGCATTTATTAAGTGCTATTGTGTGCCAGGTGCTGCCACACAAATACAAAAGTCTGACCGTCTCTGCCTGCCGAAAGTCAGCCCAGAAGTAACAGGAAATTCTCAAGAATGAAATTCCAAAGATACAAAGGGAAACAATGCTAATGATGAGGAAAAATGGGATTTGCGTGAAGAGAACAATGTAGATACACAGTAAACACTGACCAATCTAGATAAAAACAAAAAACAAAAAACTTACAAAGGAAGCAAGGCCAGGTAACAGAATGACAGTGTTACAGTTCTATAATTATAGTGTCAGAAACTTTAAAGCTCAGAATGCGCTGACAGTGGCAAAGGAAAGCCAAGGACAACACAAAGTTTTTAAAAATAGTTCTATGAGGCTTGAAGAAGGAAGTAGGCCTTTGCTTGAGGAGCATGGAAAGATAACTGATATCAGAGAAGGCAGAGCTGACCGGTTCTCAGGCTGTTTCTGCTTTTTCTGCACAGCAGAATGACCTTTGCACCAGAAAGCGACAAGAACAAAAATGACTAACAGGGAGTTAACATCCAAGATAAGTAAGGCAAGAAAAGCATCCTGTTGCTGTTAATGAATTCAAGTCACTCAGCCCAGCTGACAATATCCTCAGTACCTGAAAAAACTGGCAGCTAAGATTACAGTCACTGTGACATATCGGAAAGGTGATAGGAAGGGGGCGACATCCCCACAAGATCAGAGAAGGGCAAATGAACCAACTGTCAAATAAAGGAGAAGAGTCTGCTACGAATGTCCTGTGAGTCTGACTTTGGTTAGTGCTAAATTCTAGAATGACTGAGCAAAGGAAGCAGGTATGACAAAAAGCCTGCAGCTTTCTCCAAGAGCTCAAGCCAAACTCATTTCCTTTTGTGATAGGATTATTAAACTAGGTAGATGGGGGGAAATGCTGCGGATACAGCTGACCTAGATTTTAGAAAAGTTTTGACAAAATACTTCCTACTCTTCTTGGGAAAAAGATGGAGAGACAGGGAACAATCCATCATACAGTCAGATGGATTCAGAACCGGGCTCAAAGAATAACTATTCAAGGCTGGACGTCGGTGTGGTAGAGGGTCTCCAGTGGATCTGTGACCCAGGGATCTGTGCTTGGCCTGAGGCTGTCTAATACTCATTTCTTCTCTGACTTTCCTGAAGATATTCCTGCTCATCAGATGTGCAGGTGACACCAAGCTGGAAGGACTCCCTAACACAATGGATGACAGTCAGGATCCAAAAGGATCTTGGCAGGCTGGAGCAGCAGGATGAATCTAGGAAGAAGAAATCCAATAGGGCTAAAGGTAGCATCTCGCACTTGGGCACAGAAGAAGCAACTTCACAAGCGTTAGATGGAGGAAGCGTGGTTCGATATCTGAAAGAGATCTGGGGATTAAGTGGCCTACAAATAGCCCAAAGAGTGGACGTGACTTTAGGCTGACCTCAGAGGACCAGATGACCAAGTAAGCACCCCTCTCCCCCTTAGGGCTGTCTTTTCCTCCCTCTGTATCTGACAACTGAATTTCGAATTTCTTAAGGTAAATTTATGGGAGAAAACTAAGTAAAGGTTCAGAGTCACTGAATGCCTGCACTAAGTGACAGCAAACAAAGGACATTACAATTTAATCAGTGAGCTCTTCGAAATTATATGCCTTGTCTATTTGAATAGCAAGAAAAGGGGGGTGAATTAATTGCACTTAATGTCAACAAGACAAATTATCACTCCTTTGACAGTCATTAAATATCTCTATCTAGTCTATCTTTTATCATTCATCAATATAGTGGGGATAAAAAGCAAATGAATTTCAGAGCAAAAGGTGTCAGCCTCTGAATGGCTAATTTGGAGGGAAAGTCCACCTGCAACTAGATATAATAATATAATAATAATAATATAATATAACAATATAACAATCCCCTGTATTTGTGGATGTGAAAATCAGGATTGGATAACTGACTGATTATGCATGAGGTAGTATTCTGACCTCACACAAAGAAACTTGCACACTAGTTGGGTCATTTTGGAAGGATAAGGTGATCAGAGTTCAAGGATTTGAAAATTGTAGGTGGTTACCATGAATATGGGGTATTGTGTGGTTGTGAGCTAGGGACAAAACAATAACTAAAGAACTAAAAATGAATATCATCCAGAGGGCAAGGGAGAGGCATATGATGAGTGTAAACAGGATACACCCCATAACCAATGAAGATCTTTGAAAAACAGGCATAAAAGATGCCATTAGAGAAATGAATGATAAAGGGGGAAAATGAGTTGGTCACATGGCAAGGGATATGTTATGGTCCCTATCAATGGAGGTAATATCCCAAGGGATGAAGTCACAGATCCAGTGAATTTTTGAGTATTTACAATGAACATTCCAAAAGTTTTAAAAGAGAATTCTTTTTCCTCCGTCACGTACAACCAAATGAGATCCTCTCCACTAATTTGTTGCCTCTGTTGAGCCCATCTGTTACTTCCCAAGGACAGCCTGACCTTGCTGGGGAAAGTGAGTTAAATAAAAGAGATTCAGACATAACAGAAGTACAAATGCTTGGAAGGTCCTCAAGTCGGAGGTGCAGCTCCAAACTACAGTGAGACATTCTCTCTAGAGCCTGAAGAACAGTGACAAGAGAAGAGAAAAGGTCATGGGAATCTAGCCTTTGTGGAGTGCGTCATGGGGAATACCTCTGAGATATACAGCCTTTGCACAGCTCTAAAAGCAGACTTAGCAATGCATGTATTCGTGAGAGGTCCAAGGAGATGCCTGGCATCTGGGTCAAATTAGAGTCGCCAATAATGAAAAATGTTTCCCACCCAATAGAACTGCAGGAAATGAAACTTGTTCATGACCCATTCTTTCTCTACATCCCACTCAATCTGGCTTTGACATACCCTAGGAAAGGGACAATACCACATCATAGTCTGCCTTTGCTCTCATTTCTTTCTTCACTGTATTCCCCCCTCTGCAAGAATGGAAAGGTTGGTTTTTCCTTCTAACGGGTTAAGCAAGTATGGACTTCCTAAGCAGAAATTATTTAACAGGAACAGCGGCTGTGTCTCAAAAAAAAAAAAAAAAAAAGGAGGTACCCTCCCCTCTGGGGTCAATTTAGTTTGGGAAATCAATGTGATCATATTATTACCCTACAAAACAAGACATTTACATTTCTGAGACTAGATTTTAAAAGAATTCTTAATTACAGCTTCTAACACAGCCTACAATGGCATTTTTTTCATGCAAAGCACATGAATAAGGAGTTCACAAGAGGACCCTGTTTACTACCCTTTTCTACCACTGGTCCCATTTGGGATTCCCCAGGATGCCAGAGAGTGGTTACAGCAGCAGCCAAGAGCAGATGAGAAGGGACTAGAAGATGACGTGCCAAGGACCACAACACTCCAAGGACCTTCTTTACCAGAGAAATGTGGTGTGCTGTCCAGTGGAGCTAAGAGTGAAAGCCCTAGCAAGCCTGCAGATGTGAGCATGCAACTTACATGGGAAAATGTACAACTAGATCCAATTAAATTCTGCCTGGAGGAAAGCCCCTGCACCAGACAGAATCCTGAGCAATGAGCAAAATCTTTCAACTGGAAACCAACTTGGGAAGCAATGCATACGACAGAGAAAATAAGCTTGCCTCTTAAAAGAGTTTCCAGTCCATCTGGCTAAATGTGGATTAAGGAGCTGGCACACTTTCCTTAACCTCCTACTCTCTGGCTATCTTTGACTCTAGGTTGGAACTCCATCATCTTACTGAAAAGGCAGAGAATATAAAAAGTAAAATAAATGTAAAATACCTGAGGGTCTGGCCCAGACAGTTCAGAGGGGTCCTTAATCAGATCAGAAATATTATTTTGCTTTGTCCCAGCAGAACACCTTGGTTTAAAATGGGCTGCAGCTGCTCTCCAGCCACTGTTACCATCTCCCTCTCCTGTGAACCACGGGCTCTGCTTCTGCATCTTCTGCTTTCACATTTTTTTTTTAAAACATGAGAGATTGGACTTCCACATCACTTTTTGGCCACATCTTCACCATCTCTCTTGCTTTCTAGCCCTCATCCTCATTACCCTCCCATCAGAACTTTGCTCTCCTTCCCCTTGGTTCCTTGGCTCTGAGACAGCGTTCTCACTGTATGAAGTGCCACTTCCTGGCCATCTATCTATTTACCATGTTGTGCTTACCCCCACCCTTTTTTATGTTGTACTCCCCATTAGAATCTACATTCCTACAGGGCATCAGTGGATAAAGCACTGGCCCTGGATTCAGGAGGACCTGAGTTCAAATCCAACCTCAGACAGAGATACTTACTGGCTGTGTAACCCTGGGCAAGTCACTTAACCATCACTGCCTCACCCCAACCCCCCCAAAAAAGGGAAAAAAAAAGTATATATACACGCACACTCATGTATGTATGTACACATTGTTTCCTTTGTGGAAAGGAGTAAGCAAAGTTCCTCTTCCCTCCCAAATCAATGAGATTTACTGGAACTGGATAGCATTCCTTTTAACAATTCTATTTTATTTTATTTTCAGTTCTGAATTCTCTCCTTCCCCTTTCCCACCCACTGAAAAGGCAAGAAAAATGACATATCATCAAGCAAAACAAACTCCCACATTAGAAAAGGGAAGAAGAGAAAAGAAAACATGTTTGAATCTGTACTTTGAGTCCATCCATCAGCTCTCTGTCTGGAAGTGGAGAGTTCCCAAATCATTCGAAATTATTTATCGATATTGTTGTACTTTGCATCAGTTCATACAAGTCTTCCCAGGTTTCTTGAAAACCCCGCCCTTCGTTTTTTATAGCACAGCAGTATTCCATCACTTGTTCAGCCATTCCCCAATGGATGGACACCCCATCTCTTTCCAGTTCTCTGCCACCACAAAAAGAGCACAAGCATTCCTTCTGGAAAGCTGGCTGTGCCCTCTCCTCATCTTCACTGCACACCTAAAGAACCAGCGGGAGGACAGAAGAGGGACACAGCTATTGTCTCTAATAATCTGAAATAATGGTTTCTAGGGTGGGATGTGCTTCTCATTCCTTCTATCAGATGGAGCTGAGGTGGCAGTGAAGTCATTTTCTAGCACTTGCAGCTCTTGCCGGACCCCTAACACTGAGTCCTGTTTGTGCAGGCATCCGTGATATCACTGACTGGCTGTGCAGGCAGGGCAGCTGCGCCCTTGGCCCCTCAACAGCCATAACTCTGCCAGCTCCAAGAAGCAACTTAACAAAGCTCAGCCACTTGCTTGCTCCTCCTCAATAGAAGCCAGAATGAGCCAGCAGCAGGAATTTCCTTTTGAGATAGTATCCACATAACCCAGGTCTGGGGGGCCACTTGCTAGGAAATTCATGGCACAAAAAGGACAAAAGAACCGATTGCTTTGTTAGAGCTGTGCAAAGGACATGGACGGACAGAAACATTTGTTCCTACACAGCCTGGTGCAGACAGAAGACTTCTTTTTTACTGCAGGAAATGGCTTTCATAGAAGCTAACCACAGCTGGGCAATCTGTGCAGCCACCACAGAGTTTCTCTTCAATTTGAATGGACACTTTTTGCCCACTGTATCACAGACCACGAAAAAGCCCTCCCACTCCTTGTCCCTAAGCAGAGACAGAATGAGAGTCTCTGTGTGTCTCAGAATTAGACTTGTTTTCCCCCAAACCACCACAAAGAGAGGGACTTTCTGCAGGGTGCAGGCCCAGGGAGAAGCAGTGGTCATTCAAGTTTTCCAATACCTGCTCTCTCTCCAACAAAGCAAGGATGGTGGCCAAAGCCTTCCCTCACCTAGAAAAAAAGCCACATTTCAGAAAATACCAACAGGACACGTGGTTTTGGGGGGAGATTGTGCTCCATGAGGGGACGAAAGAATGGAGTGGAACCTAGTTGGCTCAAAGTTTCCACCGTCATTCAGACAGTTTCTTCCACTGGAATTGGGGATGGATGAACGGAACTTTGGAAGGCAAAGCAAATTTTTGGATAATGCAAAAGCTGCTTTAGGAATCACTGGCCAACAGATTAAAGTGATGAAATGAAGCTGGCAGGCCCTGCTGGGTCTTGGAGTGCCTTGTTGAAATAAAAGATGTGAGGAATGGACTATTCAGTTTTTCCTTTAAAAGTAGCCATTTATATGGGAAAAAAAATAATAGGAATATACTTTTACCTCTGTTCTTGTTCAGGGGGCAAGGGGAGGTCAAACAGCTTGGGATAGTGGACTGAGGCCTTTCACCTGCACATCACTGCCTCAAAGTCAACCAGAAGAGGAAGTGAAAATTTAATGTGGTTTTAAGAACCCTAACCCCTGCCTCCCTTGGGGAAGGGGGAAGGGAAGGCCAATACCACATCATTTAGCTTCACAACGGTCCTACCAGCGTGATAGTCAGATCTGTGATTCTAAGACAGGCACTTCTGCTAGCTTGATCACCACCCAGACCCAGATGAAACAAAGCTATGAGTTGACTGCTATTGTTCCAGCTAACTTCCAAATGAAAGAGGAAATGAGCACCTAAGGAAGAATGAAATCTACAGAGCCACACCAAGGGATAATTTCCCCTGAAAGATTTGTGACAATGAAAATCTGAATTTAAATTCTAAAATGTGATTAACTGTCACATGCAGAGTTACAGATTTGTTTTCTAACCTCCATTGCTGAAAGAATGCAAGAAAAATATTGTAATTAAGCCCCTGGACAACCAGTGGCTTCTCCACCCAAGCTGATGCTTTTCTTCTGAATAGGAAAATAGGGCTGGACAGTAACTTCCAATTTGCTACATCTTCTATATAATTTCTAATATGCACTCATTTCATGACTACATTTTTTTGGACAGGAAACAAACTTTCTTAACTTGTTTTCTATATCATTAGGAAAATTCTAGCCACCACAGGTGGGAGCCTTATTTTTCTTCTCTCTTGAATCTCACAACTTGAAAGGGTGATCTCTAGGATAAATGGAAAAATTAATGTTTTGTCTTTACTAAGATTTATTAACCCACTAGTGGTTTATGATAATAGCTGACATTCGTATAGTTTTTTAAATTCACATAGTTTTAAAAAGTTTATAAAGTGGGGCAACTAGGTGGTGCAATGGATAAAGCACTGGCCCTGGAGTCTGGAGTACCTAAGTTCAAATCTGGCCTCAAACACTTGACACTTACTAGCTGTGTGACCTTAGGCAAGTCACTTAACCCCAACTGCCTCACCAAAAAAAACAAAAAATAAAAAACAAAACAAAACAAAATTTATAGAGTGCTTTACATACATACATCTCAACTGATCCTCGCAATCCCTGTGAGTTAGGCACTAAAGATATCATTTCCATTTGAAAGAAGAAACTATGGTTCAGAAAGAATAAATTAATTATTTACTAATAACCATATGGTTAATGAATAGTGGATGCCAAACTGAACCAAGATCCCTCTAAACTCCAAACCTAGCACTCAATCGACTACAACATAGTGGAGACAGCTAGGCGATACCACAGTGCACAGTGCTGGGCCTGAAGTCAGGAAGACCTCAGTTCAAATGTGACCTTAGAAACTTACTAGTTGGGTGACTGTAGGAAAGTCACTTCACCTCTGTTTGCCTTGTTTTCCTCATCTGTAAAATGGATATAATAATAAAAGCAGCTGTCTCTCAGGGTGGTTGTAAGGATCAAATGAAGTAATAACTGTAAACCAGTGAGCCTGGGGTTTGCTACATAGTGGGAGTTATATGAAGGCTTATTCCCTCCTTTCTTTCCTATAACACGCTGCCTAATTTATGTGTTATTCAATCCATTTTAGCCCCTTGCTTGTTCTTCTGGGGAAAGTTAATCTTTGCTAGGACATACCCTTTTATTTCAGGTTTTTAAAAAATGTTCTTGAAAGACAACCCAACAGTTGTTTTCTATGAAGTTTTAAGAAATGCAAAGTAGCAACAACCTATCTGTCGTGAATCAATCTCTCAGTTGCTTCCTACCACCTACGCTTGGTCAAATTCCCAGGAGCAGCCCAAGTACATGGCATTCCATGTCTCAGAGCCAGAGTGGAGAGAGCTTTTACTCATCTGCTCAGTTGGTGGAGATCCAAAGAAACCATGTCATTATCCAGGATGACAACCCCCATAAGACTGCCCGACACCCACTAAGCTCACTTTGAACAGAAATGGCAGGGAAAAAACAAGCAGGTGGAGAAAGATTGAAAATTAGAGATGGGATAAAGTGGAAAAAACCTGATAAAGACAGGAGGTGAGGGGCGCCTAGGTGGTATAGAGGATAAAGCACTGGCCCTGGAGTCAGGAGGACCTGAGTTCAAATCCAGCCTCAGATACTTGACACTTACTAGCTGTGTGACCCTGGGCAAGTCACTTAACCCTCATTGTCCCTGGTCCCCCCCCCAAAAAAAAGACAGGAGGTGATAAGATCAAGGGGTACATGTAGAGGGATTAACCTTGGCAAGGGTTAAAGCTACCTCTTCTTCAGGGACTACAGCAACAGAAGAGTGATAGAGGCCAACGTTATGGTAGAGGGAGATGAGAAGGGAGGAAGAGGGGGCCCATGGCAAAGGGCTTCTGTTTTCTCAGTAAAGTATGAGCTGACTGAGGCCTTCAACTCTGACTATAGGGAAGAGGCGGGATGGGGGATTTCAGGAAAGGAAAAGGCTGGTATCAACTGCTGTGGGAAATGGGAGAGAATCGATCAGGAATGAGTCAAAAAAAGGGCTGCCTTGCAGCCGCACGGGGAAGGCTGAGATCAGGCAACACATTTAGTGGAGTCAGTCAGAACCACTGTGTGGAGGAAATAACCAGTGGGACTTAGGGCTGGTTTTAGGCAGCCAACAGCCTTTATTAAGCTCTTACTGTGTGCCAGGCACAGGGCAGCTAGGTGCTGCGCTGGATAGAGCGCCGGGCCTGAAGTTCAAATCCGGTTGCAGACACTCAATCACGCCGCCCTGTTTGCCTCAGCTCCTCATTTGTAAATGGCAAACCACTTCAGTATCTTTGCCAAGAAAACCCCAAATGACGGCCGTGAAGAGGCAGATACAACTCCAAACAAAACGAAACAAAACAGTGACTCAACAACAACGAAAGAGGAAGAACGGCCTGATGCAGGTAACAGCTACCCAGGTCTGGATTGGGTGGTGAAGTGGAAAGAGTGAACCTCTGGGAAGGAGAAGTGACTGAGTGAGGATAGCAGAGGGACTGTGGAAATGGTCATGGGGAGAAAAGAATAGTCTGATTTCCTTTCTTGGAGCAGTGACTAGGGGTATGAGAGAAGGTATGGTCTGTGACGGATGTGGTGGTCAGGAAGGCAGTGCCACAGGTCTCTGTAAGAGCTAGAAAATGAAGGATCATGACAAGAAGAGGCATGAAACGAAGAGAAGTTTGTTTGAACTACCCTTCCTTTAAAGGACAAAGGGATACAGTGCTGGACATGGCATCAGGAGAACGGTTTTTAAAACCTTCTTCAGACACTAACCAGCTTTAACCTGGGCAAGCCACATAAATCCTCTGGGCTTAGTTTCCTGATGTGGTGTCATACAGCAAAGTGGGGTTCAGTGGAAAAGAATTCTGACATTTCCTACCTGTGTGACCCCTGGGCAAGTAATTTTTCTTCTCTGGGCCTCAGTTTCCTCATCAGTAAAATTAGATAGTGGTAAAACTATTGATATCAGAAAAATACAAATGAAAACAACCCTGAAGTGCCACTTCACACCCATTAAAATGGCTAATCTGATGAAAAAGGAAAAGGCCAAATGCCAAAGATGCTGTGGGGAAAACAGCTGACAGGAAGTGAGATGGCTCAGTGGACAGAGTCCTGGGCTTGGGAACAGGAAGCCATGGATTTAAATTGGACTTCAGACCCTTACTAGCCCTGTGACTCTGGGCATGTCATTGAACCTCTGATTGTCTCAGTTTCCTCATCTATAACCGGGAGATAATAACAGTCTCTCCCCACCAGGGTTCTTGTGAGGCTCTAATACGATAATAATGGTAAAGAGCTTGGCACAGTGCCTGGCACACAGTAGGTACCACATAAACTACTAGCAAGTATCACCATGATCATCATTTTAAAAAGACCAGGTACTTTAATGTACTGGTGGTGGAGTTGTGACCAAAAAAACTATTAGACTGTTAACTCAGCAATTCTACTGCTAGGTCTACACCTCAGAGACCAAAGAAAGAGGAAAAGGACTCATGAGGAAAAAAACATTTATAGCAGCTCTTTTGTTATAGTTAAAACTGGAAACTGAGGAGATGTCCACATTAGCTGGGGAATGGCCTGAGCAAGATGTGGTAGATGAAAATGATAAAATTCTACTGTGCTGTGAGAAATGAAGGGGACCGTTTCAGAAAAACCAGGGAAGACTTTTATGAACGGATGCAAGTGAAGTGAGCAGAACCAGGAGGACAGTTTATACAATAATAATATTGTAACCAACTTTGAAAGACTTAGGAATTCTGATGAACACAATTCAAAGGACTTCCAGCTGAGCAAGCTCCCCACCTCCGGACAGAGAGCTGATGGGACCCAGAGTGCAGATGGCAGCATCTTTCCTTTTTGTTGTTTTGCATAACTAAACATATTGATAATGGGCTTTGCTCTCTGTGCCTTCTCAGTGGGTGGGAGAGGGAGAGAACTGGGAACTGAAAATAAATTGAATTAAAAAACAAAATGAAAGGCTGGGACCAAATGACCTCTGAGGTCCCTTCCAGCTCTAAATGTAGAATCCCATGACCCTAAATGATGGAGCCCAAATGCCCAGAGGGCCACAGTGGGAGAGTCAGGCAGAGTGAGAGCATGTCATTAGAGGGGAGAGCTGCCAGGATGGGGATGAGAGAATGGGTGGTGGAGCCTGGGGAGGGAAGGCGCTTGTTCTTAGGCATTCAGGGACTGGCCATCACTGGGACCAGGAAAGTAATAGGGAGGTTGCTAACCACAGGGAAAGGGCAGAGAAACTGTGACAATCACTGACCAGTGCTACAAATGCCCACAACCTTCAGAACACTGGTTTACAACAACAAACCAAAGAACTTGAAATGAAAAGTGTTTCTCAGAAGGGACCTTCAGTCCTTCCCAATTCTGAACAATTATTATTATTGTTTTTTACTACTGCTGCTATTTTTCTTTTGGAAAATTTAATTGATATTTGTTGTTCTTTATCACCTTTATTTCCAAACCCCGTGAGCTATCCAGTGGAACAAAGAATAAGAAAGAAAAGGAAAAAAAAACCAGTTCAGCAAAATCAGCCAACACATTAACCAAGTCTGGTAATATTCCACATCCTTAGTCTCCTGCGTCTGCAAAGGAATGAAGGAAATGGCATTTTCCTCAGCTTCTTCACCAGAACCAAGCTTGGTCATTGTAACTTATGGGAGTTGTTATTGTTCTTTATGGATTTTTTTCATTGCTAATTCTAATTAAAAATTTTCTATGCATCTAACTTTTCCACAGAATGTAAGTTCTGGGAGGATAGTGGGTATGTCTGCTAGAGTTTCATTTAGAAAACTCAGTGCAGTGCTCTTCATTCCATCATGCTTAACAATGCTAATACCATGGTTTGGCATGGCTATAGGGCTTTAGGGTGGCCAAAGCCCTTTACCAGATATTATCTCATTGGATTTTATTATAACATTGGGTTTTTTTTCTTTCCAATTAGGATTCAAATTCACCTCCCTGGGGCAGCTAGGTGGCGCAGTGGACAGAGCACCGCCCCTGGATTCAGGAGGACCTGAGTTCAAATCTAGCCTTAGACACTTAACATTACTAGCTGTGTGACCCTGGGGAAGTCACTATAACCTCAATTACCTCACCCCCCCCCAAAAAAAATTCACCTCCCTGCTTCTCCTCAGTAACAGGTTTTGGCCAGGCACTTTGGGTCTACAATGGCCTGTGAGTGTTCTGAACAAATCCAGAGTTGAGGATACACAGCATGCTTCATTCCCAGGCTTAATGTGGCTCAAATATAAAGAGTTGGCATAAGGTCCTTGGCATCCCCACCTGTCTCCTATTTCTAATAGCCTCACAAATAAATTAAAAATTCAAGGCTTGCAGTCTAGGTAGGGTCAGAAATAAGGCCAGGGACTGGAGGTTTGGGCTCAGTGGGAAAATCAATTACCTTTTTGGGTCTTGTCCATCTGAAAAGTTGGGAAAATAATTTGCTCTCTAGTGACCTTTGTTGAAAAGATGAATGAAACAGTGACTGTGAAATATTTACAGAATCTAACATAAAGACTTGGGTAAAGCATTTTAATTTTGCCAACTGCCTGTATCTCTCGTCAACCTAAACTATGTTTCAAGAATGAACTACACTGTTAATCCTCAAAAGACCGTCACCTAAACACAGATTGTATGTAAGAGCATGCAACTTTTTCACCCTCTAATATCAATTAGTTCTAAAGTAGAGTTCAGCAGCGAATTTTGCATCTACACCCTGAGTATTGTTCCCTGCATGTTGAAATCAGCTCTTGTGATTACAGAACATAACAAGAATCTCTTCATTAAGACAGGAAAAACCCCAAAGTGTGCTTTATTCCAGTGTTGCCTCAGTTAACAGTAGTCCTCCCTTCAGCTGCTAGCTGGGACATCCTCCATAATGCTCTTCCATAATGCAGGATACACTCGGTCCTAGAAAGCCTGCCTAGCCTTGACTGACCGGCTGCAATACAAAGAAATATTGAATAGCAGCTCTCTTCATACAGTCTCAGTCACCATAAAATCAAGTTTATTTTTTCTCCCTGATTAGCATGTGAAACTGTTCTACAACTTGCCAATAAGACTCGAAGGGAAAGTCCCTTCTGTTTTTCCAGAAGGCATTTATTTAAGGAAAAGAAATGGTTATGGCTGGAAATGAACCACAAAAATGTTTGTGAGGCCAGGCCTGAAAATCAGCACACTTTTAAAGAAAGATAACTAGATAAATATACCCAGAAAATCTGCCATAATTTCAGAGAGCCAAAGTCTTGCCCTGGGGAGTAGGGTCCCACCTGGGGCAAAGGTGCTAAACCCCTCTCACTTGTCTGTGTCTAGAAAAGTGATCTGCCAGATAGGAAATTTCTGCTGTAGTGAATGCTGGCAACTCAAGTAAGAGCAGGTGCTTAAATGGAGTATGGAAACACAAACAGGAGCCAACTCACTCTTAAACTAAGGAGGTGATTTGGTTTATCTCAAAAACTATGTCAGAGAGATCCAGGAAATGGTTTATTAGAGGAGTTATGTGGATGGAAGATAGAAGAATCAGAGAGATAGGGATTATTCCCTCCAAAATAACCTGCTTTATCAACAAGCACATGATCAGACACTTGATAGGAGCCAAGCACCAGGCTAAATGCTGGAGATACAATTAAAGAATGAAAAGAACCCAACCTGCAAAGAGCCTGTATCCTAATGGGGGAGACTAGTCTGAATAAAATTACATACAGCATAAATATAAAATGCAGACATACAAATATATAGAAAGCAGTTCAGGAGGAGAGCAAGGGAGGGCGCTAGCAGCTGAGGAAACCAGGAAAGGCTTGAGCAGCATCCATGAAGAAGGAGAGATGATCAGAGGCAGAGGAAGGAGGCACAAACAGACCCTGACGCGGCACTTCAATGCCACAGGCAGGGGCTGACAAATCCACCTTGCCGTGCATTACTATGTGCCAGAGTTTCTGAACTTTCATTTCAACTCCTGGGATCACAAAGTACCCATGGAAGCAGAACACTCTGGTATTAAAATATATGCACATGATTGCCACATGTATAACCCATATCACATTACTTGCCATCTCAGGGATGGGGAATGGAGAGGGGGAAGGAGGGAGAGAATTCGGAACTCAAAAATTTAAAAACGGGGGCAGCTAGGTGGTGCAGTGGATAGAGCACTGGCCCTGGATTCAGGAGGACCTGAGTTCAAATCAACCTCAGACCTTGACACTTACTAGCTGTGTGACCCCAGGCAAGTCACTTAACCCCCAATTGCCTCACCAAAAAAAAAAAAAAATTTTAAAACAAATGATACAAGATTGTCTTTACATATAATTAGGGAAAATTATTATTAACAAAAGAATATACGCACAAAGACACATGGATGCTCTTGTATGCAGGTGACGATGCTCACTGCCTGTGGAATGTTACAAGGCCTCTTCTATAAAATCCACCTAAGCCATAACAAACAACAACAAAACAACTCACATTTACACAGTGCTTGGGGATTACAAAGGCTTTCTTAATGAGAAAGCATGAAGTCAGCAGGCTCAGGGAGATGAAGTGACTACCCAAACATCATTGTCCTCTTATGTATCAAAGTCTGGAGGGGTAGCTAAGTGGTGCAGTGGATAGAGCACTGGACCTGAATTTGGGAGGACCTGAGTTCAAATCTCATCTCAGACACTTACTAGCTATGTAACCCTGGGAAAGTCACTTAACTCCAATTGCCTTAAACATCTGGGTGGACCATCTTGGTCGTTTTGATCTATATCTTGCCACTGGACCCAGATGGCTCTGGGGGAGAGAGTGAGGTTGGTGACCTTGCACAGCCCCGCCTCACTTAAATCCAATTCAGTGCAAGTCATGACATCACCTTTCTGATGTCATGGTCCTCTGAGAACAAAGGACAAAGACAACAACAAAGTCTGGATTGGAACCCACATTTCCTGGCTCCAACCCCAGGACTCTTGGTAACACATAATACAGACTACTGAGTGACCCACAAGGAAAAGCCAAGTGGATGAAGAATGCATATGGTCCAGAAAATGCCACGCTGCTGGAGGGGCAGCCCACTTAGCTGATCAGGGCCTATATCTCGGGCAGGCAATTGCAGAGAAATAATGAGTTGAGCCTAGAACTGGATTGGATGAAGAGAAGGGGCTAGACTGTAATGATAATGCCATCTGTGAAACTGGTCAGTTTTCAATGATTCCTAGCTTTCCCCACTACTGAGGCCCAGAATATCCTCCTGCAGTTGCTATATGGCTGCAATAGCATGGAACACTCAGATGACCAAAGAAAACCCCAGGACTAAAGAAAGAAGAATGGTAGGTGTCAGTGAGCTGTAGCTTATTCCCAATGGTGACCTGTGACAAGTGCAGCTTCTGCGAGGGAAAAGAGAATGCAAACATTCCTATAATGACGCACCTTGTGCCTTCCATCTCCTGCTGAGCACAGCGTTGTACTCCAAGGGGAAGGCAGCAAGGCCTCTGGTGGAGCATCCACTTCCATCCCTGTCAGCATAATGTAAATCCCACCTCCTCCACCAGTCCACCACCTTCTCTCCAACCTCAGGCCTCCCCCCTCTTGCTGTACCGTTCCCTGAGGGAAGAGGAACAGCAAAGTTGGTGGACAACAGGACTTCTTTCTCCTGCTGTGCCAGCCTTCAGAGGCAAAAGGAGTAGTACAGTCGGGCCTCTCTGCTCTGACCACGCAGCATTTTGCCTCACAGCCCAATCTCCAGCCTTCTTTGGGAAGAGGAGTGGTGCCTCCCTCTCAATGATGAACCTTCTCACACCTTGTCCAACCTTTCACATCTCAATAATTCTGAACCCTTGTAAGTTATCGTCCCCAAATTCCCCCCCTTCACCCCCCTACTGCCTGATCCTTCATTTCCATTCCCCTCACCCTCCACCCAAACACCGGACACCACCCATCTCTTCCACTGTGAATGCCTGTTCCCTTCATCCTGAATCTTTTCCTCTCTCACTCCATCTATTAGCTGAAATCTGCCCCTTCCTCCATGATACCGCCTCCGTTGCCCACCCTCTCCAGTACTGGCCGCACCTTCACTCATTTTCTTTGGCTCACTAGTCAAGGTGGGGGAATCTGAATACACCTTGCTCCCCATTGCCACTTCCAGGTTCTCCCACCATTTAGTAACCTTTTCTCCTTTGAGGTTCAGGCATTTGTATCTGCACCCAATCAAAATCTGGTAGCTGTTGTCTACGGACACCCTGTGTCACTTCCCTTTTCATCTTCAATGAATTCTATACATGGGTCACCATTTTTTTCTCCTCATACGAAGGGAATTCAACATATACCACCGCCTCTTCCTCAAACACCATTCAGTTCCTCAAACTACTCAGTTATATGAACTACTCTTCCTCTGCACCTCAGTCACACACAAAGATGGTCACAGCCTTGATGCTGCCGTTGCCCACAAATGAACCATCTCTGTGTCCCAAGAATCTTGCATTCAACCCGACACTCTCCTCTCCAGCTAGAGTCCGTTGGCCTTTTCTGCTCTGCCTCTGCTTTCCCAGGAGAGCCCTACTACAAGTATCCCTTGAGCAGTTGTTTCCCAGGCCATCTCTCCTGCACTAGCCATTCTTTCCTCTTTTCCTTATCTTCGTCCCTTGGTGAACCATTCAATTCTACACTGGTCCCTCCTTGAAATCTCTAGTCTCTTCCTCATATCATCAATTACATCTAGTCAAGCCCTGAATGGATCACCCCTGCAATCCATCACCTTAATTCCTATGACATGCTGCTGAGCGAAGGTGGGAGAAAATCACACAACCATTCAGATTGGGTCTACCTACAAGCTCATCTGGGCCCTCTGCTTGCTGGCAGTCCTTCTATACCTGCCTTATCAATTCATTGTTCCATTTTCCACAGAGTCTCTTTCAAACCTTTTCACCCCTCCTCAAATCTTCCATGGCTCCCCCTATTCCTTCCCTCTCCGCTGAGAGCCCCTGCCTCATTTTACAGAAAAAATTCGAGGCTATTAGCTCTGATCTCCCTCTTCCCCATCTCATAACACTAAGACGCTTTCTCCATCTTATCTCTTCCTTCACTGCTGTCTCACATGAGGTGGACTTATTCCCTTAACAAGGCAATTATCTGCTCAATCCCATTCTGTCCCATCTCCTCCAAAAGACTATCCTCTGTCATCCCCACCTGTTCACTTATTTTCAAGCTCTCCCTGTTTACTGACTCATTCCCTTATGCCTATACACGTGCCCCATGTCTCCCACATCATGAAAAAACCCTCATTTGATCCTTTCTATCCCCAATAACTAATATCTCTTCTGCCTGTTGTAGCTTAACTCCTTTATCAGGCCATCTAAGGACGGTACCCTCCAACTTTCCTCTCTCATTCTCTTCTTAACCCTGACAATCTGGCTTCCAATTTCATCATTCCTGTGAAAGTGTGCTCTTCAAAGTTACCAGTGATCTCTTGGTTGCGAAATCCAATGGTCTTTTTCTCCATCCTCATTCTCCTTGACCTCTCTGCTACCTTTGACACTGCTGATCACCCTCTCTTTAGGTTTCCTGATTCCATTCCTCTGGTTCCCCTTCCCCCATGTGACCACTCCCTCTCTGTCTCCTTTGATGGTACTCACAGATCATACTCTCTGACTATAGGTTTCCCTCCTGGCTGTTTCATGACCAAAATGCTCCATTTCTGGCTCTGGACATTTTCTCTAAAGTTCCCCACACCTGGCTCTCCCTTTTCAACCTGTGCCTACTGAGAACTCTGGCCTCTTTTAAGTCCCAACAAAAGCCCCTCTTTTACAAGAAGCCTTCTAACCCTTCTAAATCCAGTACCTTCCTTCTGTTAGTTCCTTCCTATTTATCCTGAATATAGCTTGCTTTGTATAGATTTCTTTACATGGTATCTCCCCATTAGACTGTGAATGACAAGGACTATCTTTTGCTTCTTTTTTGTATCCCCAGTACTTAGCACAATGCCTAGCATGTTGATATATAATTGGAAACAATGAGGTGGCCTAATCAAGTAGGGAAGAGTGAGGATAATGTAATAGGGCCTAGCACCCCAGAAGTTCTCTGGGGTACATCAAAGAACCTTCTCCTTGAGAAACTAAACCAAAGGATAGACACACCTAAAGAGAGAAGTGGAACCAGACTGGGACTGATCTGGGACCACCACCCTTCATTTCAGTCTCCCTCACCCCCTGGGGAGATAAGATTGGGTGTGGCTTCTGCCTTTGTGCATGGAGGAAAGAGATGGCTTGAGAAATCCTCAGCCACCCCTTGTCCAACTCTCCCCAGCCACCACCAGTGGGGGACGGTCCTCCCTCAATGGGGGAACTTTCCACAGTCAGACGATCACCTCATCAGACCACCATTGGACCTCTATAAAAGTATCTGCCTGTCTCCTGCTTGAGGAGACTGGTATCTCAGAGCCACACTCTGTGCTATGCCTTTCTCCCCATGAGAAGAAGTCCAATGATTTCTCTCTCTTGGTTTTCCTTCCCCAGCCCCTAAATAAACTATGTAGTAATATTATGTTTTAGAGGAGTGTAGTAATAAGTTTTAGAGAATGTTTCATTTTTGTTTTATTATATGTTTCATGTGTAACAACTATGATTCTGAATTCCCTTAGACATGTTTTTGAGAACTCTCATTATTTGATTTGATTATTGACAAAGCTATTTTAAAGTATGTTAAGCTCAATTTTGTAGGAAATTTTCCTGGCTGCTTACAGCATCCACACATCAACCCCTGAAGAGACTTCCATTCCACGACTACACCCAGAGGACATTCCAAGAATCATCCAAGAAAAGACTTCCAAAGACTTAAATGGACATTTCCCTGTTTGTCTTTTCCACAATGTATACACTGTTTATAATGTCCACTTACTAAAGGGGAGTGCCCCCTTTAGCCTTTGTCATGCATTGCTCAATTTCTTTTTCTTTCTTTTGATTCCCTTTACTTAGTCATAAGAATCTGTAATGTTATTGCTTCATGTGAAGAAATCAGGTTTCTTCACTTGAAGCACAGGGGAGACTATAATGATTGGAGTGATGTCACTTGCTGGAGAGTTACTGTAGGAAAGCTCTGCCATGAGGAGAAGGCGCATGAGGGCAAACCATGTGGTCAGTTCCTTGGTGTCAGGAAGTGATGTTTGCTCTGGGTACTGTCCTATCAAAGCTATCAGCCAATTAGCTTGGAGCTGTGTGTGGGGGGATGGACTGTTTCGGTTTTCGAAGAGAGGCTTCTGGGAGGAAGAAGGAAGGAGGAAGGATTGGTCCTTTTTGTTACTGACTTTGCCATGGCGGGTTAGGATGATGGGGTCTCTTAGAAATAGTTAGATTTTTACCTTTCTCTCTGATCATTAGATCCTAATGCTCTTTAATAAATACTTAAACACTTAACTACTCTTGCTAAAGCTTCTAATTTATTGGCAACCACTCATTAGATATTTTAGACAGTATAGCTAGAATTTTAGCCCCTTACAACTACTATCTTATTCTATTGGATTTGAGTGCAAGAGGGTGTAGTACTTTAAAGAGGAATTCTAAGGACCCCAATCCCTGCCCCAACCCCCCCCCCATTTCCCACAACAATAACAAGGTCTGAATCACCCAAACGGTGTAGTGATAATTTACAAATTAGTAAGAGAGTCAGAGGAAGATCCCTGCTGCAGAAGGGAAATCCTTTATTGAAAGTTCATGTTAGGAAGGGGACAAAGGGAAGGGGAAGGGAGGAAGAATTTATATGCCCATCTACTATGTGCCAGGCACAGTTGCAAGGGCTTTGAAAGAAAAATATATAATTTGATCCTCACAACAATGCTTCAAGGTAGGTGCTATTATTACCCCCATTCTATGATTGAAGAAACTGGGGGCAAACAGAGGTGAAGTGACTTGTCCAAGGTCACAAAGCTATTAAATGTCCATGACTGGACTTGAACACAGGCTTCCTGACTTTAGGTCCCACACTATATCCATGGCACACCAGCTACAAGACCAGAATAAGATAAAAAGGCATGGATGTGCTGTGTACTGCACAGTGGAGGAAGCATCCACAGGTTCACTGAGAAGTAACATTTAGAAGCATTCTCTGACATGTACTTGATGCATCTTGTGCTTACATGACTTTCTACACTGGCTTTCCCTGGTACCAGCTCTGAGCAAGGCAGCTTACCCCTCCTCTTCTTCCTCATCCCTGTGAAGCTTGGGAATTAAGGTCTACAAGTGTGCTGCAGAATGCCACCCCAGCATCCCTGTTCTGTGTTGTCTGTTTTAATGACATCTTCCATAGCTCAGCAGATAGCAAAGCTTTAAACTGACTACAAAGCTAGAAGTGAGCTAAATGCTGAGCCGAAGGCTGTCCCTGCTGAGGTGAGCTGGGCGGCCATTATCAGAAGTCACTCACCTAAGAGGCCAGGGAACATTCAAATAAGAATTTGGAAGCATCTTAGGAAACTCAGGCGGAAAGGCTGCTGAAATCCTTCTATGGAGGCCAAGATTTATGACCCAATCAGGAATGGTGGTTTTTTTAAAATACGTAAAAAGCGGATTAAAGGAAAATTATCAAGCTTCCCCCTAACTCAACCTGATTCTTCAGAAACCCATTTGTTCCTGCCTTTCCTCCCACCAGGAGATTAACAAACACTTAAAGAAACAAATGCTAGTTTACCAGAGTAGGATGAGAGAATTTCTGCATTTCATTATTTTTTAAATGAGTGGGTAGACCCTGTCTACCTTAGGCAACCTCAGGCCAAATCATTACTTCCTTCCATCTTCCCTCTCCGTACCTAAGGCACAAGAGAGACCAATCTAGCTCAGTCCATCACCATCGGCCTTTATTAAAAATTAAAGCCTGGTAAGAACCTCTGAGGAAAAAGGTTCCCCTTTCACTACTTTACTCACATTTAAAAGGGCAATGACCATCTCCCACCAGACACAAGCATTCTGGATCTCTTCTTCCTGTACCCCGTTAGCAGGGTAGGAGTTTCTCCTTTCATAGTGAAACAAGAAGGGTGAGGCAAACCCCTCAAAATCAGGCAAGGGAAGGGGGGGATGAATATGAAAGGGGAGCAGGTGGACTGTTCTGCCCTGTCAGTGCCCCTAGCTGGTTCTTCCTCTGAGCACACTGGATGGCTTTCAAGCTTGAGTCCCCTGGAAACAGGCAGGTCTGAGCGCCAAGTTGCTTCAGGGGAAAGGGCAGCTGGAGGCAGAAGCTTGGCCTGCCATGGTCCTGGCTAGGCTGCAGGAGGTTCGGGTTAAAATAAAAGGGGGTGGGCGGATGGGGAAAGACAGAATGTGGAAACCCAACTCATGGGGAAGGGGGCGGGGACAGAAGGTCACTCAAGTGAGATAAATGAGAATAATATAAAATGATGAGAAGTCTTTGCTCCGTTTTTCACTATTCTCTCTAAGCTGACAAAACCAGGAGAGGAGAAACATACCGAGTAGACTACTTTCAGCACAGTCAAACTCTATCAAACAAAAGAAAAGCCTGGAGTAAAAAGATGATGGCCAGCAAGCAGGTCTGAGGATGGAATAAGAAGGTTTCCAGTGGGAGGCTGCAAAATGGCTAAGCCCCCCAGTCAAGCCCCTTCTATTAGCCTCTGGGGGGATAGGGGGATTATGCTTAGAGATCCCATGTGATAGAGAGGTAACTAACAGCTCCTGAAAGCCTGGGGTGTGGTGGGGGACATGGATCTTCCAGAGGAGTCCCTTAGGGCCTGGCTGCCAGCTCTGTGGGGATCTGAAGCTGCATTCAGTCTGTCCGTGGCTCCACATGCAGACACTGCTCCCAAGTTCTACAACAAACCTTGCACTGATTCCAAGGGGAAAAGAATGTTTTACCTTCTCTCTTTCCCCCTAAAAAGCGCCCCCCCCCCACCAAAGGGACTAAAAGAGGCAGGTTTAATATCACTGACTAAATGAAAAGAAACCAAGGCTTATTTCAGACCAAAAACTTAGTCCTTACAGAAATCCCAGAGCACAAGGGATTCCCCCGTAGAAATTTGGGACCTAGGGCTGATAGAAGTCATTCACTCACCTTTCAGATGAAAAAGCTAACCATCAGTCAGTCAACAAATAATCAAGCATTTATTAAGTTCTTACTACACACCAGGTGGGCAGCTAGGCAGTGTAGTGGATAGAGCACTGAACTTAGAATCAAGAAAACTCATCCTCCTGAGTTCAAATCTGGTCTCGGACGCTTACTAGCTGTATGACCCTGGGCAGGTCACTTCACCCTACGTGCCTCAGTTTCCTCACCTGTAAAATGAGCTGGAGAAGGAAATGGAAACCACTCCAGCATCTCTGCCAAGAAAACTCCAGATGGGGTCACAAAGAGTCAGACGACTAGAACGTACCAGGCACTATGCTAAGTGTAGGGGTACAAAGAAAGGCAAAACCATGGCTCTCACCCTTACGCTCACATTCTAATGAGGGAGACAGCGTGCAAATAACTAGGTATGCAGACACAAGATACACAGTAGACAGAAGATAATCTCAGAGTGAAGGCAGGAGCAGTGGGGAATGAAGTGGGAAGGGGGAAGCTGAAAGGTCTTGCCCTGGGTGAAGACTCTACCATGATTTCCTCAGTGAGGAAGACCAGCCAAATGGAATCTAAACAACACTTCTTGATATCCTTTTCTACACCAAACACACCAACATTTTCCAATGGTCTCTGTACCACTGTGATCCCCTTGGAGGTCCATGAAATTTCCTCTGGGTCTTTACAACAAAAGGCAGCCCAAATTTCTCCCAATGGATCCCTACCACTATAAAGGCAATCCAAATGGAGGTAAACTTGCTCCTCTCAGGATAAGAAAGATTAATTTAAAAAAAACCCAACATATGCAGAAAAGCCCTCAAAGAACCATGGATACCCCCCCCCAAAAAAAAGATTAAGCAGTTAGGGTTTACTCAGGTTTTCTAGTTGAGCAGGCAAACCTCAAGGGTTTACAATCCATAAGGGTCTCAGATAAGCTATCTGGACTCATGTCTGAAATAAGTGCAAGCTGTCTTAGTCTATTAAAAAAATAAAATAAAAGATTTGAATGTTTATGAGTTATTATAGTATAATCTTAGGTAAACTTCTAGGCACTAGTATTTAGACGTATGAAAAAAATCATACTCCTCATATCAGTCTCAATATTTGTAAAGGTATAGTAACATAATAGATATTAATACAGAGGCACTTAAAATATGGATGAAGAACAAGCTTTGGGGTTAACAAAGCAGAAGGAAAGATTGAATGATAAAAGGTTATGATCAAAAAAGGAAACGTTAGAGATCATTAATGTGAAATTAGGTGATAATAAATGAAAAGGTAGGACCGTGTGTATGGGTAGCTGATGTAGAATGGAGTATTCGGTCATGGGAATTAAGTAGACTGAAGAACTGAGCAGTTAAGGATATTTAAGGAAAGATCAATATGTACACTAACATCTACTAATATGAAGACGGGAATTGAGGAGCAGAGAAAGATTGTGACCCGGACAGTGAACTCAATGTGGAAGGGAAGATATCCTGCTGGTTGACAGATATGGATACCGGGATGTGTACTGGGTGATAAATCTGAATAGTATAAAGCTGAAGGAAAAGAGGCCAAGTCATGGGGCTAGAGGGCACGTCTGGAAGGGGCAACAGGGAACAAGAAGTATTATGAATTCTCTGCTGTCATGACCCGTGAGCTGAAGAGGTACAAGCAAAAATGCCATTTGTACAGGAATGGACTCAATTCAGCTCCATCTTTTAAATAACAATGATAATAATAATTATTATTATGATTGTTATTATTTTATCTTATCATTTTCTAGGTACCAGGCAAAAGCAGAGTTAATGATGACGCCTGGTTATTTAACTTACTGCTATAAATGAATAAAAGGGGCATTCTGGTCTCTAAAGACCATACTGGCAGGGATCAATCCAGCATGGTCTGATCAAACCTGGGTGAACTGGAAAGATTATGTTTCTGGACATGCAAGACTAAGAAATGACCCCCACGCTGAGGTAATGACTGCTTCAGAAAGAGAACCAGAGGACCTGAATTCTAAGCCCACTTCTTCCATTTCCTCCTGCTATGACCTTGAGGAAGGGCTGTACTGGATGCCCTTGGAGATCTCTTGCAGTTGTAGTGCTCAGATCTTATGAACTGCAAGGTGGCTTTTCTAGCAGTCATCATCAGAATCAATCACTAAGAAAAAGAGAACTGATCAGGGAGAAAAAATCGGTTCTTTCTGAATACTTGTAGACAGCCTAACAAAGCAGGCGGCTTCTTTCTTCACCAGGTTAAAAAAAAAGGATCCACTTCCTTTCACAAAGGGGTTTGCTTCTAATCTCAATAAGTATGTTAAATGTACACAGTTTAAATGAAATCTGCCATCTTATTATCCTAAATAGACAGTTATGCAAAAATCCTGGCCTCCTCTGGGAAGCTTCCTTTCAGTGTATTGGATGAAGTGAGTGCCCTAAATGAAACGTCACTGCTCAAGGATCAAAGGCAAGTTACAAATTCAAGACACATGTTTTGACAAGGTTCAGCAGCGATGGCAAATGATGTTCTTTTGATGAGTTAGGTTTCTTTCCCTTTCTCTTCTAAGCCAAGTCATGTTTGTGGCAAGTGGTAAAAGCTGAGTCCTTCTGGTAGAGCCGCCCTGTTATTTCTCCATTCCAAAGCTCTGTCTGAGTCTCTTCTTAACTCCTGTGTTACTCTGAGCTGAATGAGAAAGAGTTAATGCCTAAGTTGGAGGAAGGTGGTCTCTTCTCTGCAGCACCTTTTCAGGACAGGGTCACTGCAAGGCCTAAATTCTTCATTAACTCACCTAACCAAGACAGTAAGCCTGGTCATCATGAGGTTCATTTATCAGCAGGAAAACCCCAGTTGGCAACGGCTAGATGTTTCCCTGCCCAACTCAGCACCCAGAGTGGAGTGGGAGACTCCATTGTGAGTCTGCTTCCTGACTTAGGAAGGAAAGAAAATATTTTCCTGAGAACTATTCCTTTTTCAGGCCGGTGTTTAGTTTGGCCCAAAGCAGGCTCGGGAAAGCACGAGGTTGCCTGGGTCCAGTGGCAGGACTTCCTTATGCCTTCTTGCTCTCTAGCTAATTATATTTTAATGACACTGTGTATGTGCCTCACTGGATTTTACAGAGTTTCTATGTGAATGCTAATGGCTGTGTATTAGGCAAGTTCAAAAGTACTTTCTTGTTCTACCCACCTGCATGACCTATTGGCAGCTAGGAATTCACCTTAGCTGCTGCTTTTCTTAACTCTTGCCTGGTTTTACAATAAATGTTCAGTAGCACTTTCTTTTGTAATAATGCCTGATAACTTTGAGGAAGAAGATGATGGAAAACTTTTTTAAAGTTCAGCAAAAAGCTAGTAGCTTTTGCTGGAAACAAGTTTTACACTGGATTACCAGAAGAAAGGAAGCAAGAGAAAGGGATTATCAGGGAGAGAACCTGCAGAGAAATTCACATATTTAAAAAACAACACAACCAAAAATAACTGTTCTTTATAATAGCTAACATTTATATAGCACCTACTATGTGCCAGGCACCACAATGATGTCTTTACAGTTTTCTCACAGATCCTCCAAACAACTCTGGGAGACAGGTGCTATTATGACCCTTATTTTACAGATGAGAAAACTGAGACAGACATTAAGTAATTTGCTAATAAGTGTTTGAGGTAGATTTGACACTCAGGTCTTCCTGACTCCAGGTGCCTGACACTTTTTTGGGGGGGCGGGGGGGGCGCCGCTGGGCAATGAGGGTTAAGTAACTTGCCCAGGGTCACACAGCTAGTAAATGTCAAGTGTCTGAGGCTGGATTTGAACTCAGGTCCTCCTGAATCCAGGGCTGGTGCTTTATCCACTGTGCCACCTAGCTGCCCCCTGACACTCTCTTAATGGAGGATGTTTTACCCAGATTCCTGTGGCACTTGATACCTCGAACGTGACTTGGCCCACAACCCTGGGGAAGCTTCTCTGGCCTCAGTATCGGATAGTGACACTGTTCTGGCAAGTTTATCAAAACAAAGCCACCCCCCCCCACAACTTCCCCCTCAAAGAGGCCTAACTGACTTTCCTGAGAGGGGGTTTAGGGGGAGAGGGATAGTACCTGCACACAATTTTCTTTCCTTCATTTCCCTTCACTATTTTTTTCTCCTATTTACCTCACTTTCTTTTATTAGCTTGCTGCTGTTGCTAAGGGGACTAAGGTGAAAGAGCACTGAATTAGGAGAGTTGGGGTTTGGTCCCTTTCTCTGTAATTAAACAGCTGCATGACCTTGGACAAGCATGAAATAAAGTGGCCCCTGCTAGCTCAGGCCTGCCTCACCTTGCCTGGACTATCACAACAGCCTCCTCCTTGGCCTCCCTGTCTCCAGCCTCCACAGAGCTGTCAAGGAGAGAAGCTGATTGTGTCACTGCTATCAAGAAGATCCAGCGGGTCCCTCCTGCCTCTAGGATCAAAGACAAACCCCTTTGTTTAGCACAATGTATCACTCAGTTTATTACTCAGCTGACCTTTATGGACACTCTAAGTTTAGCCCAAGTGGCCTTTCTGCTGTTCCTCACACATGGATATAGCCTTGTCTGTCTCTGTCCTCAGTACCACCTCATCACGAGGCCATTCCTGATCCCCCCTTACCTATCAAGACTTTTTATTACCTTTTATTTACTGTGGGCAGCTAAGGGGTACAGTGAATAGTGTCAGGTGTAGAGCCAGGAAGACTCATCTTCTCTCTAGCTTTAAAAAAAAATACATTTTATTTTTTCCCACTTGCATGTAAAAATATTTTTAACAATTATTTTTTTAAAAATTTTGAGTTCCAATTTTCTCCCCTAAACAGTAAGCAATTTGATATATGATATACATGTACAATCATGCAAAACATATTTCTCTATTAGTCATGTTGTGAAAGAAGTCACAGACCCAAACAAACCCTAAAAAAAACAGTAAAAAATAGTATGCTTTGGTTTGTATTTAGAGTTCATCAGTTCTTTCTCTGGAGATGGATAGCATATTTCATCATGTGTCCTTTGGAAACTGTCTTTGATCACTGTATTGCTGAGAAGAGCTAAGTCATTCACAGTTGACCACTGTGCAATATTGCTGTTTACTATATACCATGCTCTCCTGGTTCTGCTCATTTCACTCTGTATCAGTTCATGAAAGTCTTTCTAGATTTTTATGAAAGCATCTTGATCATTTCTTATAGCATAGTACTATTCCATCACAACCATATACCAAAATTTGTTCAGCCACTCTTCAATTGATGGAGATCTCCTCCATTTCCAATTCTTTGCCACTACTATAATATTTTTGTACAAATAGGTCCTTTCTCTTTTTCATGAACCTCTTTGGGATACAAACATAGTAGTGGTACTGCTGGGTCAAAGGGTATGCACAATTTTATAGCCCTTTGAGCATAGTTCCAAACTGCTCTCCAGAATAGTTGGTTCAGTTCACAACTCCAACAATGCATCCCCTCCAACATTTATTACTTTCCTTTTCTGTCACATTAGCCAATCTGAGAGGTGTTGAGGTGGTACCTCAGAGTTGTTTAATTCGCATTTCTCTAATCAATAGTGATTTAGAGCATTTTTTCATACAACTATAGAAAACCTGTCTGTTCATATATCTTTCGACCATTTACCCATTGGGGAATGACTTGTGCTCTTATAAATCTTGACTCAGTTTTCTATATAGTTGAGAAATAATGTCTTTATCAGAGATACTTGTAATAAAACTCCCCCTAGCCTTTTGCTTTCCTTCTAATCTTGCCTGTATTGGTTTTGTTTGTACAAAATCTTTTAATTTAATATAATCAAAATTATTCATTTTATGTCTCATAATGCTTCACTTGTTTGGTCATAAAATTTCCCCTGGTCCAAATATCCCAACAGAGTAAACTATTCCCATGCTCCCTACTCACGACTCATCTTCCTACGTTCAAATCGGACCTCAGACACTAGCTATGCAAGCTGGGCAAGTCATTTCACTCATTTGCCTCAGTTTCCTCATCTGTAAAATAAACTGGAGAAGGAAATGGCAAACCATTCCAGTATCTTTACCAAGAAATCCCCAAATGGGGTCACAAAGAATCAAACATGACTGAATGACAAAAAATTTACTTTGTATATAATTTGTACATACGAACATGCTCTTTTCCCCAGTAGAATGTAAGTTCCCTGAAGATAAGGTTGTATTATTTTTGTCTCTAGATTATCAGTACCTAGGTACGAAGCCAGCCACACAACAGGTACCTAAATAAATGCTTGCTGACCTCTGTTTGTAACCTCTGTTTCTTCTTCTGCAAAACAAGTCTGACAGCTCTAAAATGTTATGATTCCATGACATTATCTCAGGATTGGAACAGCAAACATACACAATGATAAATTGCTTTAAAAACCAATCAGGGGCAGCTAGGTGGTGCAGTGGATAGAGCACCGGCCCTGGAGTCAGGAGTACCTGAGTTCAAATCCGGCCTCAGACACTTAAGACTTACTAGCTGTGTGCCCTGGGCAAGTCACTTGACCCCAATTGTCACCCTAAAACAAAAACCAATCAGACATATTCCTGTTATGCCAGCAGTAAGTTAGTTATGTGGCTTTGAGAAACTTTAATCCACCCTACTTTCATCAAGCTTTTCCTCCCTTATTTCGTTCTTTTCCTTTACAGGCAGATACAGGGGGCTGACCCTAACCAAATGTAGACGCAGAATGGTATTCGTGGAGAGCTTGAAGCTATTTCCAGGCCTGCTCACTAATTTGCCCTTTGGCAAATAAGGGCACGTCTGTGAGCTGAGTTGCCTCAATAATAAAATGGGGACAATACCTGTTTGTTTATCCTCATAGGGCTGCTGTAGGGAAAGCACTTTCTAACCCTCAGAATGCTGTATAAATATAATGCATTCTTTTCTCCAAACATCTTTCACCCCTACTCTCTTTTAGGCCGCTCAGATTTCTGCTGGCCTTCTCACTTTCATTAGTTCCTTTAACTCTGTCTTACTCCCCAGAGAAAAAGGGCCACGAAATCAGAAGATGGTGTGCACAGAACTAGTCCTTGTCTCAGCATGTCTATTCCAAACACACCAGCAAAACAGGGCTGCTGTTCCCTGCTGACTCATTGGCAGAGGCAGTTCTATCACCTCCTAGCTTCTGGGTCTTTTCCCTTTTCTATTACAGGTTACTGAAGACAAAGAAATTATCAGCAGGAAGTTTCAGCCTAGTTCTTTTAGTGGAAAACTTAGTGGTGAAGGGATTAGTTGGGGGAAAGCCTGGGAATGGGGGGAGCAAGGGGGAAGAGAGAAGTTAAATCTTCTGGAATCAAGTCACTAGATTAAGAATCAGGAATGTTATTGCTGTTCTTATGGAATCGTTTCAATTGTGTCCAACTCATTGTGACCCTGTTTGGTCTGATTTGCCATTTCCTTCTGCAGTTCATTTTACAGATGATGAAACTAAGGCAAACAGGCTTAAGTGACTTGCCCAGGGTCAACTTCTAGAGTCTGAGGACAGATCTGAATTCAGGCCCTCTTGACTCCAGGGCCAGCACTCTATATTCACTGCCCCACCTGGCTGCCATGAGGAACCAAGAAATCTGTATTTTATTGCAGATCCTACCACTGTGTTTGGATTTGAGGTTAGGTAAAATGCTTCTTCAACCATGAAGTGAATAATACCTCCCTTCTGCCCCTCCCAGGATTGCTGTGAGAATTTATGAACACCCCTGATTAAGCATTCTGAACTCCTTATGAGAAAGGGACTAGTCAGAAGGAAGTCCAAGCTCCCCGGCTACCAGCTTTTCCTTATTAGTCTAGGTAATAATAAAAATGCATTTTGGCCACAGCCACCGGTCTAGCGTTTGGGAACAATGGGGAAAATAAAGGGTTGTCTTTACAGATTCCACTATATTACTTTTCCAGAAAACATTAAGAAAAACAACCCTCACCATCTCAAAAGCTTTCAGTTATACTGTTCCTGCCTTAGCTGGCAGCCCTGGAAATGCCTCTTCTTTCTCTTCCTCTGCACTCAGTTCATTCTCCTCCTTGTCTGAGGGCAGTTCCTTTGTTGGGAGTTTCATTTCAGAGCAGCCTTGAAATGCTACAGGAGCAGTGTGACTGTGGTTCCTTCAGACTGGGAGGTGCTGACTCAATTTTCTCCCGCAGAAAAAGCTGCTCCATATCATGAAGAAGAGGAACAAATGCTAAGGCGATTGTTCCAAGATGAAAGGGATTTTTTAACGCGGATGAATGGAGAGGTCACAGCAGCCTGGGTGATTCCCACAGTCCTTTAGGGGACACAGGGCAGCAGAGCACATCAGATGGTCTTGGGAACTTGTAACGTCATGCTTAACCCAACTCCATTTTTAAAACCCTGTCAAATCCAAACCCTTCAAACATCAACATTAGCTGACAGGACAAAAACTGTCAAAGGCTACCTGGACTAAATGCAAAAGAGATTGTTAGTTTCTGAAAATGAGGAGCCTTAATCTTTTTCTTTCATGTTACTGAATTCAACTGATTAACTGAGGCTGAGTTCCTAAGAAGGATGCATAGAAAAATGAGTGTATGTGACAAACTGATCATCTAGTGTGACAGCCTGGATTATATACAAACGTTCCATAATCTAATGTGCAAGTTTCTGCTTTTTCTTTAAGGCTTGTGCTTTGTCAGGATAGAACAAGAATCCTTGACGTGCAATTGTGTTATGACACTGGGCCATAGCATTGCATAACAAGGTGTAAGCTACCTGGACCCCAGTGGAGCAGAGCAGCTACTCTGCTGCCCCCTCTGCATGGAAGGAGCTGCACTCCCTGAGTTGTACATCAGCTTTGAGGCCACTGAAGAACTTCCCATGCAGCAAATCAGGCTTCGGGGGCCTACAAGTATTTCTTCACTGCTGTACATTGACATAAAGAGGGATTAGAAGTCAAGCCCATTAAATGCTTTGGAAAACAAATCCGCTGATACTACATATGCTCACCTGAGAAATATCTACATAGGCGGGGTTCAATTCAAGATCAATGGGCTATGCTCAAATATTCTATGGTAGATTATATTTGTGGGTAGGTGGTGGCAAAGTGGATAGAGTACTGGGCATGGAGTCAGGAAGACTCTTTTAAGTTCAAATATGGCCTCAGACACGTACTAGCTATATGACCCTGGGGCAAGTCATTTCTTCCTGTTTGCCTCAGTTTCTTCATCTGTCAAATGAACTGGAAAAGGAAATGGCAAACTGCTCCGGATGCCAAGAAAGCCCCGGAGAGTTGGACATGACTGAAAATATGCCTGAAAATAATGCCTGAACATTATATTTGGTGAGAGGGGAAGACAGAAAGAAGAGAAGAAACTTTTTTAAAAAAGTGATCCTTTGTTATCTCAACAATAATTTCCACAGAGAAGAAACAACATGGCTTAGAGAGAACGTCCAAAACGTATTACCAGAGAGGTAAATTTCCCTTGCATGATTGATGAGGAAGCCTCAAAGTCTTCAGAAACTGAAATGTATGGAATGTGAAATTAATGAAAAAAAAAAAAAGGCTGCAAGGAAAAAGTCGGGAAAAGATTGATCTTTATTATAAGCCATGTGTGATTTGACCTCCGGAGAAAGCTTAGTTGTCATCTTGCCTAGTCATCCTCAGCCACAGCCCTGGAATTACATGAGGGAATAATCAAGAATCTTCTTGCTGAGAAGTTGTCTGAAAGCTTCCAGAACTCCCCCCAAGGAGAAGTCTGGGTGTTGGAATGCCAAGAGCAACATCCTTGGATGGTAGATTGAGTAACACTGAACAGCAGTTTATGAGTTCAAGGTGAATGCTCAGAATAAGTCTACCGTGAGAACTTCAGTGGGGGCTCAAACACATTCTGGATGACATAGTGCTTCTGAGAACAAACTGAGTACCAGGGTAGGAAGATGGATTTCCATCTGGGGCTCTGACAGGTTTGTGGGATACATCACTTTCAAGTCTGCAAGGTGTTAACAATGCTGTAAATTAACTGCTTCAACCTACAGCTATGGGATGCCACCATCTTAAAATCTGTATTATTTTAAGAACAATATCTAGAAAGGTTATTTGTAGGTGAGGCAGAAATGAAGAACACTGGGGCAGGGCCATGTTAATATGCCAAAATCTCCTTGATAAAACTCACTTCTGAATATATACTAATAAAGAGTAGACTGACCAGAAAAAAAAAAAAGATTAAGTAAGATGGAGTCAGGCAGTCAGATTGGGAGCGCTTCATTGTACAAGGCAGTGAGGTGTTGCACCCAACTGAGAACTGGACCTGGAGTCAGGAAGTTGTTCAGTTGTTTCAGTCTTGTCAGACACTTTGTGACCCGCATTTTGTGTTTTCTTGACAAAGATACTGGAGTATCATTTAACTCCTGTTTGTGATAATACGGCACCTATCTAAGGAGTGTTGTGAGAGTCAAATGAGATAATATTTGTAAAGCACTTGGCACAGTGCCTGGCCCAGAGTAAGGCCTTATTCCCTTCCTAACTAGAGTGGGGCAGTAGGTTTTTGTCTCATGAGGGCACTGAAAGCACTCATGCCACCAGTAGAAATGACTGAATAAGTAAGGCTCTTAGAAAGAATAACTGATTATAATAGAAAGCCACCAGAGGATGCGTGCTTCCAACCACCCTGCCACCCCAACCCCAACCCTAACGCTCAAGGGGAATTCCCTTCCTGGCTTGTCCCAGGAGCAGCTTTTCTAGCAGTGGTGCTGTGGCATTCAGCGTTTTCTCTCCACATGGGCACTGTGTCCAAGAGGCACAAGGAAGTCCAAGATTCATCCCAAAGCCATTGCCGTCACCAATGGAGCCAGTCTTTGAGAAGGGATCTTAGGGGCCTTGCCTTGGCCCTGCCGTGCTTCTTGGAACTTGCCTCTAAGTGTTAGGATGCTGGTAACAGCTTGATGCCTGGCAAAATCCCACCACACGCCAGCACGTTATGCTGAAGCTACATTACAGCTTGGGGCCTTCTTGGCGTTATTGCTTTTTTGCAGCTGGGGCACAAGGTTATGAACTTAACCTGGGTTAGAACTGCTGGCAACAGAAGGTAGAGGAACTGTTGCATTTCACTTGACAAATTGCAAAGTAGCAAACTGCAGCTGTCTCTAATTAAATGTTGTAGTTTATTAAAAATTACTAGAGACATTATTGGAGACAAATGCAAGTCGAGTACAAACTTAAGGTACATTAAAATACTTGCCAGCTGACTCATATTCAGGCATTTTCACTCGTCATTTTAAAAAACTGTCTCCCCCTCCCATCTCTGGATAGGAGAGACTATTTTAAATTGCAATATGATATTCAAGCTCCTTTGCTGGAATTAATTATTTTCCTTCATTCTAAGAATAACGGAAACCAAACCCATAAATGAACTCATAAAATGCAACTAAAGTGGCAGCTAGCAGGCGCAGTGGATAAAGCACTGGCCCTGGATTCGGAGTACCTGAGTATCAAATCCAGCCTCAGACACTTACACTTACTAGCTGTGTGACCCTGGGCAAGTCACTCTAACCCAATTGCCTCACCAACATAAACCAAAACCAAAACAAAATGCAACATAAGCCATCTTGCTATATGGTGGACTCAATTAAACGGAAGATCAGCCTTGTTTCCCGTGTAGTACATATTGATGATGTGCAGTGGCCTCCCTTTCACCATGCCCCAGAAGCTGATCCATACCGCATCATCACAGGCTTTTGCCTTTCTTTCACAACCGACGATGGCCTAGACAATGAAAGCTTCCATATTTCATCAGATGAGCTCGTGATGGTTTTCAGTAAAAGATGTCTCTAATTGATGAGAAAACCCAAATGTGGATCCCTTTCCATAATCTAATTTCCTCAGAGTTTCCACACACAGAGAATGACTATCCTCCCCTCTGCAAAATGGATGAAAATCAGGCCAAAAGGATGAGCTACCCACCCTCATGTCTCTTTCACTTGCATCTCTAAGGAACTAATCTCCTTTTGTCAAGAAACCTTTCCATATGGTGGCAGCTAGGTGGAGCAGCAGATAGAGCACTGGCCCTGGATTCAGGAGGACCTGAGTTCAAATCCGGCCTCAGATACTTAACACTTACTAGCTGTGTGGACCCTGGGCAAGTCACTTAACCCCAATTGCCTCAACAAAAAAACCCCCACCAAAAACCAAAAACCAAAAGAAACCTTCCATGGAAGAATCTGAAGATGCCACCATTTTCCAGCTAGCTACCTGACTTGGAATGTTCAGTATAATAATCATATCTTAGTAATCATTATTCACTCTCACTGAAGTACCCCATGTCCCTTGGTTATACTCATGGTTTATGAGGAAATCCAAATACAATTCATTTCAAGTTATGTTGCATTAATGCAATTTCTCTTAAAACATACCAAGTGCTGGTCTTCTTGGTAGATGAGTTTTCTTACCTAGAGTGAGTTATAGCTAATTCATCCAAAGAGAATTGTACAAAACCTGAGGCTCATTTCCTTCCTTCCCATTCTTTTTTTTTTTTTTTTAGTGAGGCAATTGGGGTTAAGTGACTTGCCCAGGGTCACACAGCTAGCAAGTGTTAAGTGTCTGAGGCCAGATTTGAACTCAGGTACTCCTGACTCCAGGGCCGGTGCTCTATCCACTGTGCCATCTAGCTGCCCCCCTTCCTTCCCATTCTTAAGAGCCTCTCTACCTATTTCAATAGACAGGTACCTAGTTGTTCTATTTTTCAAAATAAAGACAGGCAGGACAATATTTTATCAGTCTAATGGTCTTTTTCTGTGTCCAAATGAAAGCAAAAAATTTCTTTTGCTTTAATTTAAACACATTTTTATTTTATTTGGTTCTCCGAGGACAGAGAAAAGATTCCTTAGGAACTTCCTCATAAAGCATTCAAATCCCTAAAGGCTTTCTCTTTGGTAAGCCAAACAACTATTCCCTCACACTTCCTCAGGGGATAAAGGCTGTTCTGGAGAAGGATAGCTTAATTGGTCTTAGAATCCGCCATCACCTACCTAGCAGGAGTTTAAATGCTAGTGCGAATGAATGTAAATTTTAGGAATCTTCCATTCCTAAAATATTCATCACTTTAATTGAAGCAATTATTTAAATCATATATGAAATGGATGCCTTCCAAGCACAGTTCCTAAAGTATATTGCCTCCAGATATCCCAACTTCCTCTTTAAGTATTAGTGACAAGGGAAAATGCAGAGTGGACCCAGTCATCACTGGCCAGGAGGGGACAAGGAACTTCAGCTCAGTCACCAAAAGGCACCAGGTGGTTGGTTGGTTTAGATCAAAGATCAGGACCATCTTATCTGAAGCTCAACCAGAGTTCCACTTGACTGCCAGGATGTGACAGAGATGGTCTTGTTTTAGTGGCTAAAAAGGCGAATATTCTAGCCCTGTCAAATGGAGGAGGGCAGGGATCTAGTTTATTGTCCTCAATTTTACTCAGCCCTATTATCTAGAGTTACAACTTCTACCTCTGGAGTAATGCAAGAGGGAAGAGGGGGGGGGGTTCCTGTTTTTTGCCTTTACTGCTGCTGTTGGCACCATCAAACATAGACTGAAATGAAAAAGACCTTTGTCAGAAGTCAAGAGTAAGATTAGTTTATGGGGGAATTCTCCACAACATACATATACTTACATTCTGTTTGCAGATAGCTAGGGAAATTGTGCCCTGTACTTGGATTACCAATAACTATTCTGTTAAGTACCTAAAATTTTAAGAAAACATGTTTTTAAAATTTCAATGAAGTGTATAGTTAGAGCCAACAGGCTTCTAAGAAATGAAGATTGAGGCAACTGATTTGTCCTACCCACTCCCTGTTTCCCAAAGAAAACTGTATCCAAAAGTATCAAATAGGAACTGCTAATGTAGCTTCTGTGAAACTGATATAATTAACATACTAAAGATTTAAAAAGTTGAATATTACTTAAACTTTACTGTTTAAAACCTAGACTCTTGCCTTCTGACTTTACAATGGGGTAACTAACTTCCCTTGTAAAATAGATAATACTTATTTAGCACTTCAAGGTTTACAAGTGCTTTACATTTGTCATCTACTTTGATTCTTAAACACCAACCCTATGTAGTAGGTGTTATTATTATCCCTATTTTACAGATAAGAAAACTGAGGCCAGAAGATGATTTGTCCAATGTCACACAGCTAGTAAGCATCTGAGATAGATTTTGAACTCAGGTCTTCTGGACTCCAAGTCTAGCATTCTAATTTTCTATGCCATCTATCTACTTCATTAAGTCTCCCTTTACTAAGAGTGAAAGACTGAGGAGGAGCCAGTTACAGTTATCTGGTGCTGTAATTACATAAAGGGGGCTTCTGTATGAAATCTGCTGATCCAAAAAACTAGACTGAGTCCATGGCCTGAATTCTACTCTAGGCTTTAACAGGAAATTCTTTCTGTGACCTCAAACCAGTCCCTTAACTCTTAAAACCTCATTTTCCATTTATAAAATGAAGGACGTAGACCCTTACATTCCTTGTTGTTACAAACTAGATAATTCTTGTTTGAGTAAATTGCAATGATGATTTAGACCACCCTAAAGCATACTAAACATTTCTCCAGCCTTTCATTTTAAACAGATGTTTCAAGTATTTTTATAAACATATTATTAGATTTTTTTGGGGGGGGTGAGGCAATTGGGATTAAGTGACTTGCCTAGGGTTACACCAGCTAGTAATTGTTAAGTGTCTGAGGCGGATTTGAACTCAGGTCCTCCTGAATCCAGGACCAGTGCCCTATCCACTGTGCCATCTAGCTGCCCCATTAGATTGTTTTTAAAATAGATTTTACTACCCTTTTCCATTTCATAAGAAAATTCTTCCATTAACATCCATACATAATTGTTAATTGCTAATTTCCTTAATGTCTTCAAAAATTACAGAGGTAATTAAATATGACAATAGAAATGCCAGGGGTGGTTATTTGTTCTATGTTCCTTCCTTTCTTTGTTCCTCCCTACCATATCTTCACATATTAAAATAAGGTGGTGAAAGAATATACTAAACAACAGCGATCTGTAATTGAAACTATCTGCTTGCAGTCCAATACTCCTCTAATCTAAACCCTATTACTGATTCATGTGCTTTCTTTTTCTCTTTCTACACCTCTAAAGAGAAAGTCTGTCTTGCTTGTGACTATTTCTACCCCCTTAAAACTTCTCTCTTCCCTTTCCCCCATCCTTACATTAGTCTTTGTTGAGTTTAATATATTACCATTACAAATTATATGTACAAGTACATATGCTCAATCCTTTATTCAGTTTAGATAAGAGTAAGATGTATGTGATGCATCTCCTCCCCCCACTTTCTTCCATGTTTATATACTTATCTCATGCACACCAGTTATGAGAAACATTTATTTACAATTCCTTCTTCATTTCTTCCCTATTGTATTTCTTCTCTCCTTTTTCCCCACTAAGACCATCCACATAGAACAAAACCCCCTAGCATTTTTTTTGTCATATTTAATTACCTCTGTAATTCTTGAAGACATTAAGATTTTGAAAAGTAACTTGTTTCTTCTCCTTATATTAGAGTGTAAGCACATAATTATCATTACGCCTTCCAATTGTTCAAATGTATTTTACCTGTCTAGGTTTCTAATGACTCGTTTTGCATTTCAGAATTTCTATTCAGCTCTAGCCTTTTATCAAAAATGCTTGAAAGTCTCTATTCTATTTAAAGGCTTATTTTCTTCATCTCCAATAAAATTATACTCAGCATTGCAGGATAAGTTTCTTTTGTTATATAGTCTTTAGTAATATCAAGTTCCAAAATTTTTTATCCTTTACAATAGCATTTGCCAGTCTTTTTATTTTATTTTATTATTTATTTTTAGTGAGGCAATTGGGGTTAAGTGACTTGCCCAGGGTCACACAGCTAGTAAGCGTTAAGTGTCTGAGGCCGGATTTTGAACTCAGGTACTCCCGACTCCAGGGCCAGTTGCTATCCACTGAGCCACCTAGCTGCCCCTCATTTGCCAAGTCTTATGTGAACCTAACTGTGCTTTACTTGGTATCTGTACTCTTTCTTTCTGGATCCTTTGAAGTATTTTTTTTTTCTTTGACTAGAAAGCTCTGATTTTGGCTATGATATTAGCAAGAGTTTTCATTTTGAGTGATGAATGGATTCTTCCTTATTTTCATTTTGCTTTCTGGTTCTATTAAATCTGGCAGTTTTTATTTATGATTTCTTAAAATATGATAATCAGGGCTTTTGCGGGGGCGGGGGGGGGTTCATGGTTCTTTGGGTACCCTTGGATATTGTCCATATAGACCCAAGGACTTGATTAATCACAAGTTTAGGCCCTCTTCACCTCTTGCCTAAATTACTAAAATAGATTCCTAATTAGTCTTCCTGCTTATAGTTCAAACTCCTCTGGGAAAAGAAATGGAAAGCAAGTAAATTGTTTCTAAGATGGAATCATAGCATTCTAGAGCTGAAGGAGACTTTAAGATCATCTAGTTAGTGCTTCCTCCCCTTTGAAATACTTTTCTATTATTTTGTATAAACTTTGTCTTATCTATGTACTAGTTTTCTTCTCCCCAATTTCTCACCCTCAGAAGAACGTAAGTGCCTTTTGAGCAGGGAAGGGAGTTTGCTTTTGTCATCATATCCAAAAGCTAACACAGTATCTTTCATATAGTAAGTATAATTAAAAAGAATAAATTGTTTGGGGACAGCTAGGTGGCCCAGTGGATAAAGCACTGGCCCTGGATTCAGGAGAACCTGAGTTCAAATCCGGCCTCAGACACTTGACACTTACTAGCTGTGTGACCCTGGGCAAGTCACTTAACTCTCACTGCCCTGCCCCCCCCCCAAGAGAATAAAAACAAATTGGTTATATTTTTGTTCAGCTGTTTCAGTTGTGTCCAACTCTTTGTGACCTCATTTGCAGTTATCTTGGAAAAAATACTGAGTGGTTTGCTGTCTCCTCCACTTCATTTTATAGATGAGGAAACTGAAGCAAATAAAGCTAAGTGACTTGGCCTGGGGTCACAGAGTACTCAGGTCTTTCTAACTCCAGGCCCAGCACTCTTTTCACGGTGCTGCATAGCATGATATTGCACTATTAAAAATTAAATGGCACTATTGAGAAAAGATGATAAAATGTGTCTAGTGTTTTGTTATGAGATAACTTTATTCAAATCAACCAATAATTATTAATTTAAGATATGTGGAAAGAAATTAGCAAACAAATTCACACGGGAGAAAAAAATAGTCCGTTTTTATTACTGGTAAAAGTTATCTCCTACCTTGAGAGCTAAAATTTGAAAGGAAAGCAATTTTCAGTCACGTTCCCCATTAGACTGTGAAATCTTTTATAGCAGGAACTGTTTTGGCTTTGCTTTGTGTCCCTCGTGCTTAACACAATGTAGGTGCTTAATAAATGCTTACTGACTTGTTATCAAAGAATCTGTTTTTAAATAAGTGTTTCAGATAAAGGAACATAACATGTAACAAGAAAAAGCCACTGTTATTTTAGGTGATACTGATTAACAAAGAATAATTCACACTGCCAGCTCAAAATGACAATTTCTATACATGTTTTTGCTAGCAAACCTGTGAAATGTATAAAGTGTATTGGTTACTCCTTGTGATTCTTCCTTCTCTGTTTCTGAGGAAAGAAAAGTCAAACCTACCAAACCAGACCTCAGTTTGTCTTTGCACTCCATTCCCTTTAGTGAGTACTTCTTATAAAGATATCTAGAAGGGCAATGACTTTATTTTCTCAAGAACAGAGCTAATAGTTTCAGATACAAGCAGAGAGATTGCCCTTGCCCACAGCTTTCATTCTGCTGTGGGAAGAAAACACATCAAGGGTTGTTGAGGTGAAAGGAGAATATAAACAAGGAATGATAAGGAAATGGGCAGGAAATGTTGAGAAGATGGCTAGGAAGTGGTAGCTTCCCAGCAAAATAAGACCAAAACTCACCTACCAGAGTTGGTGGTGTCCAAGGTTGCTATGAGAGAGAAGCAGAAGGCAAGATTGAAGTAGCATGACAAGAAGATGGCTAGGAAATTCAAAGAGGAGTGGTCTGGACATGATAAGGTGAAGGAAGTTCATCCATGAGACCGGGGATCAGAGGGGTAGAACCCAAAGTTGCAGAGGTGAGGGAAGGAGAAAAAAGAAGAGATATGAGTATGATGGCTAAAGGACGGCAACATGGTGAAAATTAGCAATTTTTACTACCTGCACATCAGTCATTCTCAACTTAATTCTAGGCACACTAAGAATAGTTCCAAAAGCCTTTGACAAAATAGTCAATAGTCAAAAGCCTTTGACAAAATACAGCACCCATTCCTATTAAAAACATTAGAGAGCATAGCAATAAATGGAACTTATTTTAAAGTGATATGGAATATTATTTACCTGACAATTTTTTTTGGGGGGGGGGGTAGGGCAATGAGGGTTAAGTGACTTGCCCAGGGTCACACAGCTAGAAAGTGTCAAGTGTCTGAGGGTAGATTTGAACTCAGGTACTCCTGAATCCAAGGCCTGTGCTTTATCCACTGCACCACCTGGCTGCCCCATTTAAGCAAATTGCTCCTAATTAGTCTTTTTTTTTTTGGCTTTTGTTTGTTTGTTTGTTTTGCTGGGCAATGAGGGTTAAGTGACTTGCCCAGGGTCACACAGCCAGTAAGTATCAAGTGTCTGAGGTTAGATTTGAACTCAGGTCCTCCTGAATCCAGGGCTGGTGCTTTATCCACTGTACCACCTAGCTGCCCCCCTGTAATATTTATCTAAAATCTTCAACGAGCATTATCAGCAATGAGGATAAGCTAGAAGCCTTCCCAATACAACTGGGGAGAAGCAAGGATGCCCATTATCACCTCTATTATTTAATATTGTACTAGAAGTATTAGCCATAGCAACAAGAGAAGAAAAAGAAATTAAAGGAATTAATAGGCAATGAGGAAACAAAGCAATCACTCTTTGCTGACAATATGATGTTATACTTAGAAAAAAATCCTGGAGAATCAGATAAAAAACTACTTGAAAATATTAACAACTTTAGCAAAATTGCAGGATACAAAATAAACACACATAAATTATCAGCATTACTATATATTACCAATAAAGTCCAGAAGCAACAGATAGAAAGAGAAATTCCATTTAAAATAACTGTAGACAACATAAATACTCAGGAGTCTACCTGCGAAAACAACCTAGGAACTATATGAACACAACTATAAAATACTTCTCACACAAATAAAGTCACATCTAAACAACTGGAAAAATATTAATTGCTCATGGGTAGGCCAAGCCAATATAATAAAAATGGCAATCCTACCTAATTAATCTACTTATTTGGTACCCATACCAATAAAATTATAAAAAAATTATTTTATAGATATAGAAAAAAAATAAGATTCATCTGGAAGAACAAAACCTCAAGCATATCAAGGGAGTCAATTTAAAAAAATGCAAAAGAAAGTAGTCAATCCAAAACTGTATTACAAAGCGGTAATTATCAAATAATCTGGTACAGGGTAAGAAAGAGATGGATCAATGGAATTGAATAGGTACAAATTACATTATAGTGAATATGGTAACTATAGTAATCTAGTATATGACAAACCCAAAGATCCAAGCTTTTGAAACAAAAACTCATTATTTGACAAAAACTGCTGGAAAAACTGGATAACAGTATGATGGAAACTAGGCATAGACCAACATCTCACACCATATACTAAAATAAGGTCAAATTTGACATATGATTTACACACATAAATCTGTCAGTTTTATGAAAAGAGGAAGAATTTAGGACCAAAGAAGATACAGAGATCATTACAAAATGTAAAACAGTTAATTTTGATTATATAAAATTTAAAAGCTTTTGCACAAACAAAACCAGTGCAAGAAAAATTATAAGGAAAGCAGAAAGCTAGGAAAGAATTTTGCAACAAGTATCTCTGATAAAGGCCCCATTTCTCAAATATATAGAAAAAGGAGTCAAATTATAAAAATAAAGTTACTCCCCAATTGAGAAATGGTCAAAGGATATGAACAGGCAGTTTTCAGACAAAGAAATCAAAGCTATCTATAGTCATAAGAAAAAATGCTCTAAATCACTATTGATCAGAGAGATGAAACTTAACAATTCTGAGATACCACTTCACACCTATCAGAGTGGCTAATATAACAAAAAAGGAAAATGTTGGGTGTTGGAGGGGATGTGGGAAAACCAGGACACTAATGCACTGTTGGTGGAATTGTGAACTGGAAAGCAATTTGGAACAATGCCCAAAGGGCTATAAAACAGTGCATACCCTTTGATCCAGCAATACCACTGCTAGGTTTATATCCCAAAAACATGCAAAAAAAGGAAAAATACATCTATTTGTACAAAATATTTATAGTATGTGTGTTAGACCCTCCTTGAGGCAACTCTGATGAGTTTAGGGTCTTTGAGCCTTTTCTGATGAGCGTAAAATTCATTTACTGCCCTGCTCCTTCCCCATCTCTTCCCCCACTCCATAAGCCTTTTCCTGTTTGTTTCATGTAGGATTTCACCTCTGCCCTTCCCCCTCCCCCAGTGCATTCCCCTCACCCCTCATTTAACCTTAAAGATGTCATCATGGGACAGCTAGGTGACACAGTGGACAAAGCACCCACCCTGGGACCCAGGGGGATCCCAGCCCAAACTTGTCCTCAGACACAAGACACAAGACAGTCACCCACTGCATGATCCCAGGTATGTCCCCCAACTCCAATTTTTTATGGTTCTCTAGGGTCTTGTATCTGAAAGTCAAATTTGCTATTCAATTAAGGTCTTTTTATCATGAATACCTGAAAGTCCTCTTTTTCATTGAAGCCCCATTTTTTCCTCTGAAAGGTTATGATGAATTTAGCTGGGTAGGTGATTCTTGGTTGTAATCCCAATTCCTTTGCCTTCTAGAATATCATATTCCATGCCCTCTGGTCCTTTAATGTAGAAGCTGCTAGATCTTGTGCTATCCTCATTGGGGCTCCACAGTACTTGAATTCTTTCTTTTTGGCAGCTTGCAATATTTTCTCCTTGACCTGAGAGCTCTGGAATTTGGCTATAATATTCTTAGGAGTCTTCCTTTTGGGATCTCTTTCTGGAGGTGATCGGTGGATTCTTTCAATCTCTATTTTAGCTTCTGCTTCTAGAATTTCAGGGCAATTTTCCCTGAGAATATTTTGGAAGATGATGTCTAAGCTCTTTCCTTGATCATGGTTTTCAGTAGACCAATAATTTCAAGTTATCTCTCCTGGACCTATTTTCCAGGTCAGCAGTTTTCCCCAGAAGATATTTCACATTGCCTCTATTTTTAAAATTCATTTAGATTCGCTTTATCGTGTCTTGATTTCTCATAAAGTCGCTGGTTTCTATTTGTTCAATCCTAATTCTTAGGCAATTATTTTCACCAGAGAGCTTTTCATTTGGCTTTTCAAACTGTTGACTTTCTTCTTATGTCTTTCCTGCATCACCCTCATTTCTCTTTCCATTTTTCCTCTACCTCTCTAACTTTATCTTCAAAGTTCTTTTTGAGGGCCTCTATGGCCTGAGAATTCTAGTGAGGAAGCCCCCTCTAATCCTGGGAACCTTGGAGTAGAGTAATCTATTTAATCTGGGCAGTAAATGAGCCTAACACTCATGAGAATTGGCTCAAAGACTTCAATCTCATTAGAATTGGCGCAAGGAGGGAATAACACTCAATTGGGTGGAGTAATCTCTAACCCTGCAAGAAAATAGGAGGGGAAGGGGATAAAGAGAGAGGGGCAAAAGAAGAAAGGGCAAGATTGGGGGAGGGGACAGACAGAAGCAAATCCCTTTTGAAGAGGGATAGGATGAAAGAAGATGGATAATAGAATAAATATCCTGGAGAAGGGAATAGGATGAAAGGGAAATAGTTAACAATAGCAATCATGAAAAAGAGAAAAGGGGGAAAAATTGTACAAAAAATATTGATAGAAACTCTTTATGGTGCCTAAGAATTGAGAATCAAGGGAATGTCCATCAATTGAGGAATGATGGAAGAAGCTGTGCTATACGATTGTGGTGGAATGGTCTTGTGCTACAGGAAATGACAATCAGGATGATCCCAGACAAACTGGAAAGACTCATGAACTGATGTATAGTGAAGTGAGCAGAGCTGGAGCACACTGTGCATAGTGACAGCAGTATTTTTCAGTGAGAAATTGTGAATGACTTAACTACTCTCAGCAGTGCAATGATCTAAGACAATCCCAAGGAACTAATGAGGAAGCCTACTATCCACCCCCATAGAAAGAAGTGATAAGAAGAACACTTGTGAATTGTACAATATATAACCTGGTTGCAATCTTGTGGAGGGGGGAGGAAAGGGAGGGAGGGAGAAAAATTTGGAACTCTAAATCTTATGAAAATGAATGTTGAAAACTACCCTTACATGTAACTGGAAAAAATAAAATAAATGTTTGTTGTGAAAAAAATTATAGTAGCTTTTTTTGTGGTGGCTAAGAATTGGAAATCAAAGGGATGCCCATCAATTGGGGAATGGCTAAACAAGCTGTGGCATATGATTGTAATGGAATATTGTGCTATAAGAAATGACAAGCAGGATGATTTCAGAAAGACCTGGAAAGAGGTACACTAACTGATGTATAATGAAGTGAGTAGAACCAGGAGAACGTTGTGCATAGTGACAGCGATATTATCTGATGAATAACTGTGAAATACTTAACTATTCTCAACAATATAATTATCCAAGATAATCCCAAAGGACTAATGATGAAGCATACTATCCATCTCCAAAGAAAGAAATTATATTGATTGAACATAGACTGAAGCATGCTATTTTTCACTTTCTTTTTTTCCCTTTTATTCAAGTTTTCTCATACAAAATTACTAATATGGAAATGTTTTACATAATTGCACATGTGTAATCTATATCTGATTGCTTATTGCCTCAAGGAGGAACAATAATATTTCACTAAAATCATAAAATATGACCAGGCTAGATTTATGTTAGGAATTCAGGGCTGGTTCAATATTAGGAAAACTATAAGCATAATTCAACCCTATCTCTAACAAAAACAATATAAATCATATGATTATTTCAACAGTTACAGAAAAAGCTTTTGGTAAAAGACAACACCCATTCTTGTAAACAAAACAAAAGAACAACTAGAAAGCAGAGTAATAAATAGAGCTTTTCTTAAAATGGTAAGTTTTATATATCTATCTAAAACCAAGGATAAGCATTAACTGAAATGAGGATAAACTAGCAGCCTTGACAATAAGATCAGGGTGTGAAGCAAGGATTTATATTATTACCATTATTATTCAATATTGTACTAGAAATCCTAGTTCTAGCAATAAAACAAAAAAAGGAAATAAAAGGGATAAGTATAGGCATTAAGGAAACAAAACTATCACTTTCTGCAGATCATATGATGGTTCTCTCAAAGAACCATAAAGAGTCAACTAAAAAAAGTACATCAAACAGTTAATGACTTCAGCCAAGTTACAGGATATAAAATAAACCCGCACAAAATCATAAACATTTTTGTGTATTACCAACAAAATTCAGTAGGAAAATCTAAAGAGAAATTCCATTTAAAATAATTATAGAGTATAAAATACTAACGAGTCACACAGTAATTAAACGAATATGATTACAAAACACTCTTCACACAAATAAAGGCAGAGCCAAATAATTGAAGAACTATTCAGTGTTCATAGGTGGGCTGAGCCAATATAATAAAAATTACAATACTACCTAAATTAATTTACTTATTCATTGCATACCAATCAAACTATCAAAGAATTACTTTACAGAGATAGGAAAAAAATAAGATTCATTTGGAGAAGCATAAGGTCAAGAACATCTTGATGGGAACCAATAAGGAAAAAAAACAGAAAGAAAGAAGGCTTAACAGGAACAGATCCTTAACTATATATACACTACAAAGCTGCAATCATCAAAACAATTTGGTACTGGATTAAAAAGTAGAGTAAATTGAACAGATTAGTTATACATTATATAGAAGCAAATTAACATTGTAACCTAGTCTTTGATAAACCTAAAGATCCCAGCTACTGCAGCAAGAACTCATTATATGACAAAACCTGCTGGAAAAACTGAAAAGTAGTCTAGCAAAAACTGGACATAGGCAAATATCTCATATCATACAGATTGACTGATTGACTATCAATATAAATTCAAAATAAATACTGATTTAAACATAAAGGGTGGTATCTTAAGCAAATTAGTGAAGCATGAAAGAAATTACCTGTCAGATCTATGGACAGAGGAAGAGTTCATGTTCAAATAAGAGATAAAAAGGTTCATGGAAGGTAAAATGAGTCATTTTGATAATATAAAAATTTTTAAGTCTTTTTTTGGGGGGGGCGGGGCAATGAGGGTTAAGTGACTTGCCCAGGCTCACACAGCTAGCAAGTGTCATGTGTCTGAGGCTGGATTTGAACTCAGGTACTCCTGAATCCAGGGCCGGTGCTTTATCCACGGTACCACCTAGCTGCCCCTTAAGTCTTTTTACAAAGAAAACCAATGCAGATAAAATTAGAAGAAAATCAACTGAACTAAACTTATAAGAATAACAGTCATTCCCCAGATGATAAATGATCATGGGACATGAAGAGGTAGTTTTCTGAGGAAGAAATCATAGCTATCAAGTCATATGAAAAAAATGCCCTAAATCATTAATAATTAGAGAAATGCAAATTAGAATGACTCTGAACCACCACCATACATCCATCAGATTGGTTAAAATGACAGTAAAGAGAAATGACAAATGCTGAAGGGGATGTGGGAAAATAGGTAACTAAAAATATGCTTTTGTTGGAATCATAAAGTAGTCCAATATTCTGGGACACAAATATAGTCTTGATACCTAAACCAGGGAGAGTTAAACAGAAAAAGAAAACTATAGACCAATTTCCCTAATGAATATTGATGAAAAATTTTAAAATAAAATACTAGCAAGGAGACTAGGCAGCTAGGTGGTGTTGTAGATGGTATAGTAGAGTGCTGGGCTTGGAGTCAGGAAAATCTGAGCTCTAACCTATTTACTTAGCTATATGACCCTGGACAAGTCACTTAACCTCTGTTTGCCTCATTTCCTCATCCATAAAATGGGGACAATAACAGTCCCTGCCTCTCAAGGTTGTTGTATGAGGATGTGAATCTATAATTGTAAAGTATTTCTCATTGTGCCTGGCACATGGTAAGCACTATTTAAATGTCAGCTGTGTTATTGTTCTTGTTTTTATAACAATATATCACAAAAAGGTCACACACTATGACCAAGATGGATTTATACCAAGAGTGCAGGGTCAGTTCAATATTAGGAAAACTATAAGCACAAGTGACCATATTAACAATAAAAATAATAGGAGTATTTCAACAAATGCATAAAAAGCTTTATACAAAACATAATACCCATTCCTGTTTAAAAAACAAAAAGACTAGAAGATGGCAGAGGAAAGGCAGTAAGTTCTTGGAACTCACAACACGATCACTTCAAAAAACTCCCAGATAATGCCATAGGACTATTCCTGGAGCAGTAGAACCCACAAGAGAATGGGATGAGATTATTTTCCAGCCAAAGACAGCTTAGAAGGTCAGCAGGAGGGAGCTGCTGTGCCAGGGTGGGAGTGGAGCCCAACCCATGGTCATGCTGACACAGATCTGGTCTTGGGCAGGCCTCACCAGAGAAAGAGACCCCCAGAGCCTCTGAATCAGCTCCAGTGCCGATGTCGTCTGGAACTAAGCTCACAGTCTGGTGAGAGGGGCTGAGCGGTTGGCCAGGCGGAGATTACAGGGGACTCTGCTGGTGCTGAGAAGGAACTTGGGTGTTTCACCCTGCTGGGAACCAGGAATTAGGCTTGAGAGGCAGTGGCCCAGGTAGGAGAGGGGAGCAGGCTCATCAGAGCTAACAACCACAGCACAAGAAGTTTTGCTACTTGGTTAATTAGCAAGTTGGCCTGGGGTTATCTATGGACCAGAGAACAGGCCAGGTGAGTGAAGAACCTGCCCTTCTTAAACACTACCTTAGACCCCCCTGAAGCTTGGGGCAGTACATACTGGAAGTAGTGCCCCTCTTTACAAAGGAGTTAAAAGTCAAGTAAAAGACTGTCAAGATGAGCAGACATAGAAAGATGAAGACCATAGAAAGTTTCTTTAGTGACAAGGAAGTTTGAGGTACACCCTCAGAAGAGAATAGCAACATCAGGGCTCCTACATCCAAAGCTTCCAAGAAAAATATGAATTGGTCTCAGGCCATAGAAACACTCAAAAAGCTCTCTGAAGAAAATCATTGCTTAAAAATTAGAATTGAGCACATAGAAGCAAATGACTTTATGAGAAATCAAGACACAATAAAGCAAATCCAAATGAATAAAAAAAATAGAGGGCAATGTGAAATATCTCCTTGGAAAAACAGCTAACCTGGAAAATAGATCCAGGAGAGGTAATTTGAAAATTATTGGACTACCTAAAAAAAAAAAAAAAGATGAGAAAGCACAGGAATAAATGGAGCTTTCCTTAAAATAATAAAGTGCTGCTGTTCAGTCATTCAGTCATGTCCAGTTCTTCATGACCCATGCACCACAGCATGCCAGGCCCTTCTTCTGTCCTCCACTATATTCCAAAGTCTATCCAACCTCATGTTCATTGCTTTCATGACACTATCTATCCATCTCATTCTCTGCCATTTCCTTTTCTTCTTTTGCCTTCAATCTTTCCCAACATCAGGGTCTTTTCCAAGGAGTTCTGTCTTCTCATGTGACCAAAGCTTCCAGCTTCAGTATTTGACCTTCTAATGAATAGTCTATCTAAAACCAAGAATAAGCAAAATCTATAAGGGGGATAAGATAGGTTAAAAAATTAGACAAAACCCACTAAGTCAGTAAGAAAGGGAGCTACTTCTCATGAAGCTTGCAGTCCAGCTCCTACCAATAATTCAATTTAACAAACACTTACTGTGCTAAATGCCAAGCTCCAAAAGCTTGTATATCTAAGATTGCTTAAAACTCTATGGTAATTGGGGGCAGCTAGGTGGCGCAGTGGAAAGAGCACCAGCCCTGGATTCAGGAGGACCTGAGTTCAAATCTGGCCTCAGACGCTTGACACTTACTAGCTGTGTGACCCTGGGCAAGTCACTTAAACCCAACTGCCTCACCAAAAAAACAAAAAACAAACCCCCCCCAATTCTCTATGGTAATTACTAGAAAAGTACTCAAGCTACACCCCCTTTAGAGACTGAGAAAATATAGCACCACTACTTATCACCAAGAACTAAGTTTAAGTGATGGGTTTCTCATCAGTCTTGTATCCAGTTTTGTATTTTTTTAAAATCAGGTTTCCCTCAGGATAATCAGGGATAATCAGGCCCTCAGGGATAGCTACACAGCAAAATAAACAAAGAAAACAGCCTGAAATATGAGTTTTCTACTTGCTTCCCACCTTTCTGGTGCTGATCAGATGTCTACTTCTAAATTCAGGAGTACCATGAAACTGGACCTTTTCATTAGCTTTAATAGCTCTTAACAATAGCTTTAACCACAAAGCCATTAGATGTTCTTCTGTAGAAGATAAGTTCTATTTCACCTCTATAAACTCAAAAAGCAATTATAACAGTTACTATAGACTTCCAGTACATAAGTATTTGTTAACATGACAGTACAACCAAGATAAACCAGATTCTAAATATAGCTGAATCTAAAACCTTGAAATAAAGATATCTCCTGGCAAGAACTATAATTTATCTGGACTTAGCAGTGTGACATATAGGAGGCACTTACTTAATAATGCTTGTTGACCTGATTTGACTATTTAGGCTAATAATGAGGTCAAGCAATAGTGACAGAAGAGTGGACAGGGACTGGGAGTACTCAGTGGCTGGCACAGTGTCTATGCAGGAGCTCAGATCAGGTCATGATTAAGTAGCTCTGCAGATAGATGATAAGGCTAGGGTGGAAACCAAGGTAGGAAAAATGGTGTGAGGGCAGAAAGGGAGGCTCACAAAAGTAAGCTCTACTTGAATTTTCAAATACATAACTGGGTACTGTAAGAATTGGTTTGTGGACCCACCTTTGGCTAAGATTAGAAAGCTTTAGGCCCTCAGGATTTTTCTCTGTGTGAGCTGGGCTGGAGCTGCCCCTTCTCCTCTATTTCAGCCGTAGAAGTCCTGTGGGCCTCGGAGCTGGGTTAAGTGGTGTGGATGAAAACCCGGAGCCCAGGGTGTGGCTCGGTGGGGCCTATGCAGAGGCTTGGGAGCTCAGTGTGGGGCACGGCTCCCTCCAGCCCTGGGTGTGGTACCCATGGCTCCCTCAAGCTCCCCAGCTGTGTCCCTAGGGCTGCCAACCAATTAGCTTGGTGTGTGTGGGTGCTTGGCCCCGGGTTCCCAATGAGAGAGGCCTTTTATATACTTGGGGAAGTTAGATGGTGGAAGGAGTGAGAAGGAAAGAGCGGCAGTTACTGGGAAGCTGAGAAGGAAAGAGGCTGCTGATGAGAAAAGAAGAAGGGGTTTCCAGTGAGTTGAATGACAGTGGTGAGTGAAGGCAATAGACTGCAGAGAGACACACCCACAGAAAGGGAGGAGATTTCACAGTGGCAGAAAGAAAGTTAAACGCAGTCAGGTCGTATTTTTTACTTACTTTATCCTTATCTCTAAGTTTATTCTTTTTTTTTTTTTTTTTTGCAGGCAACGGGGGTAAAGTGACTTGCCCAGGGTCACACAGCTAGTAAGTGTCAAGTGTCTGAGGCCGGATTTGAACTCAGGTACTCCTGAATCCAGGGCCGGTGCTTAACCACTGCGCCATCTAGCTGCCCCTAAGTTTATTCTTATCAATAAACCCTTTTTTGTTGTTAAATTGAAAAGAAGTGGGGGCAGCTAGGTGTCGCAGTGGATAAAGCACCAGCCCTAGATTCAGGAGGACCTGAGTTCAAATCTGGACTCACACATTTGACACTTACTAGCTGTGTGACCCTGAGCAAGTCACTTAACCCTCTATGCCCCACCCCTGCCCCCAAAATTGAAAAGAAGTTTTTTAATCTTGTTTCTTGTTGGTCTGAGAGAAGCAGTTGGGGAGGGGCTAAAAGTTTATAGACTGGCTTAGGCAGCTAATAGCCTACAGATAGGTAGACAGCTAGCAGCAGTCAGATAGCCAGCCAGCTAATTTGAGCCAGTTATAATTTTTCAGATTAGGAGTCCATCTTAAATTTTTTTTAGTATGCACACAGCAGATAGTTACTAAATTATTATTGAATTTCACAAAGATAAGAATATGTGAAGTTCAACTCCAACCAGATTGTCAGCCATTCCAAAGATGATGTTACAACAGGATCCTCCTATTTAAACTTCACTTCCAAAAAGTAACTAATCCCTTATATCCTTCCTCAAAGAGGTATTCTCTCCATTGCCTGATTATGGCTTTTGTATTTAAGAAAATTTTTTTAAACTGAAAAATTGGAACATACTTGTGAAATCCTAACACTGATAAATGAACCTCAATGGACACAATTCAAGCACAGTCCATTAGCTAAATAATCTGATATCAGAAATGAAGTGAAAGGGCAAGGATTATTCAATAATTTGTCAAGTACCAGAGATACCAACTCAGCCTAGTCTAAATGTCCCAGGATTCCTCTTCAGCATATCTAGTTAAAGGGGAAATTCATGAAAAGTATCTATCAAACCTTTGGAAAAGTCATCAACAAATATTAGGTAACTAAGAAATCTGAAATATAGCCATCACCTCCTTATGAAGGGTGGTGGTAAAGACAGTAGATGTCAGGTATATTTTCTTTCTCCCCTGTTACAAATATGTATAGTCAAGCAAAACAAATTTTTGCGTTGGTCATGTCTAAAAAGAAAAATGTCTCCATCTGCATTCTGAGTCCATCTCTCTGACGGGAGTTGGGCAGCATGTTTCACTATTGCTTATTTTGCTGACCAGTTTTCAAGTTTCTTTTTTTTAAAAAATTTAGTTTTGGGGGCAGCTAGGTGGCGCAGTAGAAAGAGCACCGCCCTGGATTCAGGAGTACCTGAGTTCAAATCCGGCCTCAGACACTTAACACTTACTAGCTGTGTGACCCTGGGCAAGTCACTTAACCCCAATTGCCTCACCAAAAAAAAAAAAAATTTTAGTTTTAATCAGCTATGGTCTATCTTCTTACTGTTCCACTGCAGCCCCATTCTGGAGTGTATTTTCAAAAGAAATCACTTTTTTCTAAGTGATACCAAATCATGAAGGTATAAAGGTTCCGAATTCTACAAATTAACATTCTTTGCCAAAGATTTCATAATCGACACAGACATGTGACAGGATATATATTTTCATCAAGACAGTTTTATTTTTTTTTTAAGACTGTCTGAATAAACACCCTTATTCTTGTAAAGGGTGTCACTAAAAAAAAAAGATTCCCTAAGGCATTCCTTTCACTTAATCATGAACATTAATTGCTAGTTCTATTTATTTCTAAGAATAACAAGTGAATCTTGCAGCATGATACAAAGCAAGAGTGTTAGATTTGGAGCAAGCGGTCCCAGGTTTTTTATATTGGCTCTGCCATTTACACCTTGTATGACCTTAGGCAAGCATCTCTCTGGGTCTCAGTTTAAGTTACACTGATGACTTTAAATCTATGTATGATTTCTGATTGGAATTCTTTAGCAATTATGGTAAAAAATGAAAGCTGTATACAGAATTTTTGAGGTAAGAGGAGCTTAGAATCATCTCATTTTACATATGAAGAAGCTGACTTGCCTGAAGTCACAAAGATCCAGGGACAGTTCGAGGATTCAAAGTTCTGTCTGGAATCCTCAGTTCAGTGTACTATAGTAGATAGCAGAGGAGATGGCTTGACAGTCAGCGAGACCTAAGTTTGATCTGGCCTCAGAGACTTAATAAGATGTGAGACTGAGCAAGTCATTTAGTCTCTGTTTGCCTCAGTCTTCATTTGTAAAATGACTATAATAATAGCACCTACCTGACAAGGTCATTGTGACAATCAAATGAGATAACATCTGTTAAATGCTTTGCAAACCTTTGAGTTATTATCTATGCCATGGGAGTCTACAATGCCTCTAGTAATTCTAGAGCTAAGAAAGTTCTAGATTTAAGCTATTTCTGGCTATATTATAGGAAACATTTTTTTCCTACCTCCTAACAATACATACTTCTGGTCTTTATTTCTCAAACTTTTAAAAGTTGGGTCAAATTCTGCTTCTGAGCCAAAATTTCAGTTCTCTATCTTTGCCTATCTCATTGACAACCTTCTGAAAATGGTATTGCTAATCTGGAACCATGCCCAAAAGGTTATTACCACCCCCCGCAAAGGTTTTAAAACTGTGCATTCCTTTAACCCAGCAACACCCACTACCAGGTCTGTATCCCAAAGAGATCATAGAAAAGGGAAAAGGACCCACATGTACAAAAATATTTATAGCTGCTCTTTTGTGGTGGCAAAGAGTTGGAAATTGAGGGGATATCCATCAATGGGGAATGGCTGAACAAGTTGTAGTATATGAATGTAATGCAATACTATTATGCTATAAGAAATGATAAGCAGATGGATTTCAGAAAAATCTGGAAAGGCTCACATGAATTGATGGTGAGTGAAATGAGCAGAACCAAGAGAACATTGTACACAGTATTAACAACATTTTGTGATACTCAACTGTGATGGACTTGGCTCTTCTCAGCAATGCAATGATCCAAGACAATGCCAAAAGACTTATGGAAAATGCTCTCCACATTCAGAAAAAGAACTATGGAGTCTGAATGCAGACCAAAGCATATCATTTTCCCTTTTGTTGTTGCTTTTTTGTTGTCATTCTTATTTTTCTTGTGTTTTTTTCTTCCTTTTTGTTCTGATTAATATGGAAATATGTTTAACACGATTGCAGTGTACAACCTATATCAAATTGTTTACTAGCTTGGGGAGTGGGGAGGGAAGGGAAGGTGAGAGAAAAATGTGGAACTCAAAAAATATCTTTACATGTATTTGAGAAAAATTAAAATAAAAAATTATTTTTAAAATGGTATTGCTAAAAGATCCCAACACTTAATGCTTCGATCGCCTTTTGAAAAACAAGTATGTTCATAAGCTACACATGTCCTCCCTGAATGAGAACCACAGGCTATATATAGTGCCAGAGATTGTAAGTGGTTAGCTCATAAAGTGAAAGGAAGCTTAAGGAGTATCTAATACAGCTCCTAGGGTACTACCAGTCTAAGAATACATTACAGAAAATAACAGGACACAAGAGAAATGTTCCTTACTTGTCTAGTTTCTTTCTGAATTTCATAATGCTCATTTCCTCTCTGGTTCCCATGGTTTCCCTGTATTTGTTTTCAAGGCCTTTGTTATTTCTTTGCCCTCTTCCTTTGTCTATTCTATAGCGTGCGGCTATGGAATAGACTAGAAGCATAATGTGAGATAAAAACCTGTAGGTTTGGGATTAGAGGTTGAACTAACTTAATTTCCATGCCCACAGGAAGCCATCTGTATAAGACGAAGAACCTTGGGAAATTCCAAGCACTAGCTAGAATCACAAGATCAACATTTTCCATCAAATACTTTAAATTTTCCATTGAATACTAGCCAGGCCCTACAAGTTATAAGCCGTCAATTTAGATAGGGCCAGTCAGACAAGCAGTACCTGATCTATAATATGCAAACTGTTTTGTTTTTTTAAAATAAAATTTGTATTGATATTTTTGGTGTTTATACTGCCTACATTTCCCACTGTATCTCTCCTCCAAAGCCTTCCCAGAGAGCCATCCCTTATAATAAAGAAAAAAAGAGAAGAAAAAAAATTCAACAAAACTAATCAACATAATAAAGTCTGATGCAATATGCAATGCTCTATATCCCTGATCCTCAACTTCTGCAAAGAAGGAGGTGCTATCTTCTTTTCCTTAACTTCCTTCAAATCTCAACTAAAATACTACCTACTGCAAGAAGCCTTCTCATTCCTCTTTAATGCTAATGTCCTCTCGGTGATTATGTCCAATTTATCTCATGTGTATCTTGTTCATATATAGTTGTTTTCATGTTGTTTCCCTTATTAGAATGTGAGCTCCTTGAGGAAGGGGGCTGTTTTTGTCTTACTTTGTATCCCCATAGCACAGTACTTAGCACATAGTAGGAGCTTAATAAATGCTTGCTGCCTGCCTGCCTGATGGCTCTCTTTTCAGTAAACCTTTGTCATTATACTTTCAAAGTATCCAATTTTGATTGTTTTGTTGTTCTTTCTACTTACATTGTTGTACTCACTCTGCATATTGTTCTCTAGTTTCCTCTGGCTGTTGCTCAATAGCAGTAGCAGCAACCTGACCTGTTGCTTTATTTCAACAAACATTTATTGAGCACCTACTACATGCCAGGCACTGTCCTAGGTCATAGGAATAAAATAATAGCTAACGTTTATACAGCACTCTAAGGTGTGTATATATATATATGTGTATATATATATATATATATATATATAGAGAGAGAGAGAGAGAGAGAGAGAGAGAGTTTTATTTGCTAATACAAAGACAACAAATAATAGTTCCTGCCCTCAAGAAACTTATATTCTACTTTCATTTTGCTCCAGCATTGGTAGAGTTCATGTAGCATTTGATGGTCTTGTATGTGTGAGCCACCAACGCTGAAATCCAGTTATCTCTGTATTAATTAGTAGTTGGCATGGCTGTAAAGATAGCAAAGACCACCACAGACAAATAAGAGACAAATGCATATTTTTGCATAAATTCTGGACATTTAATAAAATGGACAACTTTAGGTTCTAAGAAGTCACTGGAAGTCACTTATTATCAGTTAATAAGCATTTTATTAAATGCTTTCTATATGCCAGTCACTGTGCTAACTGCTGGGGATACAAAAAAAGGGCAGTCCCTGACCTCAAAGGGCTTACAGTCTAATGGGAGAGACAACAAGCAAACACGTACAAATAAACTATGGATACAATAAATAAGAAATAACTAAGAAGGTCCTAAAATTAAAAGGGGTTGAGAAGGGCTTCCTGTAGAAGGTAGGACTTTATTTGGGACTTAAAGGAAGCCAAAATGTGGAAATACAGAAGGAGAGCATTCCAGAAATGGATGGGCAGAGGAAGTACCTGGAGTCAAGAGATGATGAGTCTTGTTTGTGGACTAGCAAAGAGGCTAGTGTTACTGGACTACAGAGTTTGTGGCAGGGAGTAAGGTGTAAGAAGACTGAACAGGTAAAGAAGAGGAGAGACTAGGTTGTGAATCCAAATAGAAGATTTTGTATTTGATCTTTGAGATGAAAAGAAACCACTGGAGTTTATTACAGTGTGTGTGTGTGTGTGTGTGTGTGTGTGTGTGTGTGTGTGTGACATGGTTGGATCTATTCTTTAGGAAAATACTTTGGCAGCTAAACAGAAGATGAACTTGTCATGGGGTGCAGAGCACCCCAGAAGTTCTCTGGGGCACATCAAGGAAGCTTCTCCTTGAGAAACTAAACCAGAGGACAGATAACGCCCTAGAGAGATAAACTGAACCAAATTGGACTGAGCTAGCTTGGGATTCCTACCCTTCATTCTGGTCTCCCTTACCCTGTGGAGATAAATTTGGGTGTGGCTGCGGCCTTTGCCTTCTGAAGAAGGATCTGTAGCCACCCCTCACCCAATTCCTTTAGTCACTACCAGTTGGGGATGGTCCTCCACTCCTCACCCAATTCCCCCAGCTACCACCAGTGGGGGATGGTCCACCTTCACTAAAGGAACTTTCTACAGGCAGATGGTCCCACCCCCATCAGGCCTCTATAAAAGTACTTTCCAGTCTCCTGTTTGAGGAGATTTGGTACCTCTGAGCCATGTGCTTTATGCTAAATCTCCCCATGAAAAGTCCAAGGATTTCTTTCATGGTTTCCCTCCCCCCACCCTTCCCTTCCCTTGCTCCTAAATAAACTATCACCTTATTCTAACTACTTTTTGTGTGCAAGAGGGTATAATTCTTTAAAGAGGAATTCCTAAGAACCCCAACCCCTGATCCAACCCGTACCCCATTTCCTCCCATTACAAACTGAACTAGAGAGACTTGTAGCAGGCAGATCCACCAGGTGTGAGAAGATGAGTACTAGAGTGGTGGCAGTATCAGAGGGGAGAGAGTTGCAAAGTTGAAATTGACAGGTCTTGGCAATAGATTAAATATGGGAGATGAGAAATATGAGAAGCTGAGAATGACACTGAGGTTGTGAGCTTGGGTAACTGGGAGAATGATGGCACCTTAAGGGTTTGAGAGGGATACAGGTATGAGGAGAAAGGTAATGAGCTCAGTTTGGGACATGTTGGGTTTAAGATGTCTACTGGAGGGGGCGGCTAGGTGGCGCAGTGGATAAAGCACCGGCCCTGGATTCAGGAGGACCTGAGTTCAAATCCGACCTCAGACACTTGACACTTACTAGCTGTGTGACCATGGGCAAGTCACTTAACCCCCATTGCCCTGCAAAAAAAAAAAAAAAAGATGTCTACTGGACATCCAATTTGAGGTGTCTGAAAAACAGCTGGGAGGTGCAAAATTGGGGGTTGGCAAAGAGGTTGGGGTTAGGATACGGAGATTTGAGAATCATTAGTATACAGATGATAATTAAACCCATGGAAACTGGTAAGATCATCAAGGGAAGTTCTGCAGAGGGAAAAGAGAAGAGGACCCAGGGCAGAACCCAGGGCGGGGGGACACCTATGATTAGAGGGTGTGATCTGAAGAGGATGCAGGAAAGGAGACTGAGAAGAAACAGTCAAGATAGATAGGAAGAGAACCAGGAGACAGTGGCATTTAAAAATTGATTGAGAAAAGAATAAAGAAGAGGATAATGAATAGGGTCAAAGGCTCCAGAGAGGTAAAAAAAAGAAAAAGAAAAAAAGAATGAGAATTGAGAAAAGGCCATTAGGAGATCAATGTTAACTTTGGAAAGAGAAGTTTCAGTGGAATGATGAGACTAGAAGCCAGATTGTCAGGGGTGAGGAGGAGAGTGAGAGGAGAAAAAGTGGAGATACCTATTGTAGACGGCCTTCTCAAGCCACAAAGGTCAGAAGAGATATAGGATGAGAGAGGAAAGGATCAAGTAAGAGGTTTTTGAAGATGAGACAAAGAGGGGCATGTTTGTTTCAGTAGGAAGGAGCAAACAGACAGGGAAAGGTTGAAGTAAAGTTAGAGAGCAGGGCTGATAGGGGGGACAATCTATCAAAGGAAGTGAAATGGAATGGCACTGCCTGTCCAGGTGAGGGGTTTGCCTTGCTAAGGAACAATGCTTTCAACTCTCAAATTGGAGTCATGTTCCTAAATGAGAAAGGCAAATGCAAAAGTGAAAATGGCAAAGAATGAGAGACTAAGAAGATGCATCTCAGTTGGGAAATGGCTGAACAAATTATGGTATCTGAATGTAATGGAATATACATTTGCTGTAAGGAACCACAAAGGGATGGTTTTAGAGAAACCTAGAAAGGCCTTTATGAACTCATAGAGTAAAATAAGCAGAACCAGGAGAACAAATTATATTAAAACTACAAAACTGTAAAAAGGAATGACTTGAAAAGATTTAAGAACTTTGATTGATGACCAACCATGATTCCAGAGGACTGATGATGAAGAACGCTACCACTTCCTAACAGAGAGATGATGGACAAAACATGAAGAACGAAGCTGTAGTTTTAGACATGGCCAATGGGGGAATTTACTTTTTTTTCTTTTTCTAGCTTTCACTAGAGGTAGGAGGTGGGTGGGAGAGAAAATAAATGCTTGTTAAACTAAAAATAATAATTTTTTTTAAATTGAAAGGAGAATCTATAAATTCCTACAGTTCAAATTGGACCCAAGTGATTCCATAGAAAAGTCTACTGTTGAGTCAGCTTTGAGCTTACATTTCTCGGTATGTTCTGTATTTTTAAGATGTCTATGACTTGAATGGGGGGGGGGAAGGCACTGGGGGAGGGATAAAGAGTAGAATTTAAGACTCTGGAAAACCAGAATGGAATGAATTTACAAGAGCCAAACTAGAGACCTGGAAAACTTTTGTTTTTAATGAAATTCAGCTAGAAAACAAAACAAAACAAAACAACACAACAATAACTCTAGAATAGCTTAACAAGTAAATATTTTCACATGTGAAAGAAGTATAGTTGGGCAGTAATATGTAAAAGTTACAAGAAGAAAAACCAGGATGTTCTCTACTAAATGAGGTCTCAAGTGCACATAACATCCAAAATTTACTCATTTAGTAGAATTTCATGATAGCAAGATAGACATCATTTTAGAGAACTCAGAGATCAGGCAGTAATAGAAATGGTAGGGTCTATCAGCTCCCAGAGCAGGCCAAAGCAAGGGTTTCTGAAGCTTCATCTTGAAAACCAATTATATCAGGGGCAGCTAGGTGGTGCAGTGGATAAAGCACCGGCCCTGGAGTCAGGAGGACCTGAGTTCGAATCCTGCCTCAGACACTTAACACTAGCTGTGTGACCCTGGGCAAGTCACTTAACCCTCATTGCCCCACCAAAAAAAAAAGGACAGATAGAAGTCTGATTAAGAAGGCACTTCAGAATATGCAGGACCTCAGCACTATCATTACAAATAGCAATTAATTATAGGGGCAGCTAGGTGGCACAATGGATAAAGCACCAGCCCTGGATTCAGGAGGACCTGAGTTCAAATCCGCCATCAGACACTTGACACTTGCTAGCAAGTCACTTAACCCTCATTGCCCTGTTCCCCCCCCCCCCAAAAAAAATCAATTTTTACTTAATGCTATTTTCTTGAGAGGAAAGAGACATTTTAGAAAGTAACTTTTTATAAATGTGTGTTATTACATTACAAAATTCTGCTCACCATGAAACATATTTATTTTATGATGTCAGTCTTGTATATTATAGTGAAATCTCAAAGCCTTCAATGCATAATAATATCATTTAATAAATAACATACATTAAGTGCCTACTGTGTGCCAGGCACATCTGATCCTCACAACAACTACGAGATAGGTGGTATTATGACCCCCATTTACAGATGAGGAAACTGAGGCAGACAGAAGTTAAGCAACTTGCTCAGGGTCACAGCTAGTGAGTTTCTGAGGCCACATTTGGACTCAGGTTCTAAACTACTGCTTTAAAAATGTGCTTTTAAAAAAGCTCATTAGTGGAGTGATTGAGTCACTCAAGAAATCTGATCATCCTCTTCCAAAATGAGCCCTGTTTGGGTGTGAGAACATAATAGGAAAGGAGAAAAATGGGTTTTTACTCTTCTTGGTCCTTGAGGTGTTATTTCATTGAGGAATTGCAATCACTTTATACGAGCTATTCTTTTATAAACAGGCTCATGGGGAAACATACATTCTCATAAATCCATAAAGGAGGAAAACACTTTAGGGTGGATAGTTAGCTGGCTCCTTAGCCCTTAGTAACAAAGGGTAGCTCTGCAATGGAATCAAATGGTTCCAGGGTTGCTGGGCTAAGAGAGGAAGTGAATTCCAGAGCTGAGAGTCCTCCTGTTCCCACACATTCCAAATAACTTCTGCACTTCCCGTGCTGTCATGGAGTGAAGGAAAAATGAATGTCTCCCAAGTGTGCACATACACACCACAGTGGGATGGTAGGTGTTGTTAGGTGTGATACAGTGCAAAATAAATTACCAAGAGCTGCCACTACATGGAAGTGGGTTGACATAAAATAGTCACACAGATGGGGGATGGTTCAAGAGCAAGGTATAGGAAAAAAAAAAAGTGACAGGTGACCTTTAATTAGAGATCTCTAAAAACAAGGTACCCTAATGATATCTTAATCAAACAGTGAGAACAGAGCTCAAGTAGTCTAGAATGGTTTCTTCAGCTTTTTCTAAAAAAAGTTCTTCCTAATTTCTGCCTTTGGCTCCAATGTGTATTTTGAATGACATATGTGACTAATCCTGAATACTCAGTGTTTGATGTTTCAGACAATAGTGACCCCTCTGGCTTCACAGCCAAGGAGACACAGAGGAAACAGGAGAAAAGAAGGATGAGACTGCTGGACTATTCGCATTGCTCTCTGGGTAGTGAACGGAGTCCCCCCAAACCAGCCCTGAGCTGCCGGCGGAGTTAATTGTTGGGTGCCATTAGGGTCCTGACTCTACTCCCTATTCAGCCAATGGTGCCATGCCAGAAGAAAGAAAATATTCTCAGCATTACTTCGTTCAGTTTGTTGTTGTTTGTTTGTTTTGTGGGGCAATGAGGGTTAAGTGACTTGCCCAGGGTCACACAGCTAGTAAGTGTCAAGTGTCTGAGGTCACATTTGAACTCAGGTCCTCCAGAATCCAGGGCCGGTGCTTTATCCACCACGCCACCTAGCTATGCCCCTCAGCATTACTTAATAATAATGTTTTTAAAAACCCATCTGATAACACAAAGTATGAGAACCTTGACAGTCCTTCCCCAGGGGAGAATTGCAGTGCAGTGCTAACCTTTTTACTTGAAATAACTAACTCTGAACTTCTGCTCCTGCTTCCAAACATCTTTTGAACTGCTACAAGTCAATGTTCACCTGGGGAGGTATTTGTTATTCTCCCGATAGATTACAGGGCACTCTAACTTCTGGCAGCTGCATACAGGAGCAAAAAACTGGCCATTTCTGGGAAAAGTAAAGGTAGAGCCAGGTAATAGAGAGGACTGAGACATTTGTAACAACATGACATCCCTGCAGTCCTGGTCATTCCATGATCTAGGAATTCCTTCTCACTCTATATCATTCCCTTCCCTGGCCATATTGTTCTCCCTTCTCTAGACTGACCTCTTGGGGAACTAGCTGGAACACGGCAAACCAGTTCAACCCTGGGGTAACCTCTTCTCTTGAATCCCTTGCTGCCTTATCCTATCCCCGAGCATGCCTTGCCAAACCCTAACCTTGCATTACCCCCACTATTTGCTTCCTTCACTCCTACCATGAGCTACTGAACAAAGCTAGAGAGAATCACAAAACCATGCTCGTTGGCTCTGCTCCAAATGGATATGGAATCTCAACTGCGCCTTCACTGCATTGTGGCAATCCTTTATACCTCCTTGAGAGTCACCATCCCACCCTCCTCAAGCCAACCATTCTACCAAGAAGCTCACCTTACATCAATGAAAAAATCCAGTCATTTGCCAAGAGCTCCCTTTTCTACCCCCACCTCCTCTCATATCAGATAGACATCTTTCCTCACTATCTTATCCCTGTCACCTGTTTAACAAGAAGAGAGGGCCCTTCTACATACCTTTAATCCCATTCCAACAGATTTCCCCTACTTATCCCCACTCTTGTTCTAATCTTCAATATCCCTTTGTCTACTGGCTTATTCCCTGCTGCCTACAAGTACTTCCATATCTCCCCTATCCTTAATTTGATCCAACTATCCCTTATATGTCTCCTCCTCCTCTTGGCTAAATGCCTTGAGAAAACCATTTATGATACTAGGTGACTCCACTTTTTCTTCCTTTCTTCTCATTTACTTCTTTTTTGCAGGGCAATGAGGGTTGAGTGACTTGCCCAGGGTCACACAGCTAGTAAGTGTCAAGTGTCTGAGGCCAGATTTGAACTCAGGTCCTCCTGAATCCAGGGCCGGTGCTTTATCCACTGCGCCACCTAGCTGCCCCCGATGAACTCTTAATAGCTAAATCAAATGCCTCTGCCTTGAGTTATCATTACTCTTTACATCCCTGCAGCCTGACATGATGCCAATCGCCATCTCCAGCAGCTGAAGAGATTTTCCTAAAGCGTAGGCCAGACCAAGTCACCTCCTGTTTAGCAAATTCCACTGTGGCTTCCTACAATTATCCCCAGGACCAAACATCATGTCCCTGGTCTGATATTTAAAGCCCTCTGTGACCCAGACCCAGCCAAGCACCTGTCTTGGTACCTTTGCATGTCCGTCTGCCTTGCCTGGGCTGCTCGCTCGCTCACTCTCTCTCTCTCTCTCTCTCTCTCTCTCTCTCTCTCTCTCTCTCTCTCTCTCTCTCTCTCTCTCTCTCTTCTCACTGCCACCTCTCACTTTGCCTAGATTCCTTCAAGATTCAGCTCAAATCCTGCCTTTTGCAAGAGACCCTCCTGGTCCTTGCCCCTCACCCCTGGTGCCTTTCCCCTGAGATGCTCTTTGAACATTTTACATATATAAAGTTATTCACATGCTGTCTCCCCTATGAGAATGGGGGCTCTTTAGGGGCAGGAATCATGTTTCTGCTATTCTTTGTATTTCTGGTGCCTAGCAGAGAGCTGGTGCACAATAACCACTTAATGCCTGTCACTAGTTTATCTCTTCACTTGGCTGCTGGAGTCTGCCTGAAGCATGGGCTTTCTAGGCTGCTTTGGATCTAGACTCAGACTGTGTAGCAGATAAGACTCCCCTCTAAATGACACCTTCCAAAACGAGGCTTTCCACATCCAGCTGAAAATCATTAGGGGCAAAACAGTCAATCTGCTGCACGTTATGATCTGGGCACTTCACCATTCTCGACGGCAGTAAAATTACACTCAACAGATGCTGCATAAACAAGTGGCTATCCTCCTTAACCAGCTCCAGCTCTTACAGCAGAAGCAGGGTCTGTGGCAACGACAACAGATGTAACAGGAGGGCACCGTAAAGGAGCTGCATCATTCCACCAAGACCTCCGGGTTTTCTGAAAGGAAGCATTCCTTCCCCTTCATTAGCACAGTGTTGTAGAAGCGAGACTTCAAAGGTGGCTGGAAGTATTTTAAAGAAGAGCAAAGAGACTGCTTTTTACTGAGTGAATAAGAATGAAAGGAAATGGCTTAAAACACATACAATCTGAAGGAGCCAAATTTACGGAGGCCTTGCTTCTGCAAAGAGAAATACAGAATTTGTTTCTCGGTCTGTCAGTGGTGGGTAGTGGGTAGACTATCCATTCTTCAGAGAACTTGGGTATAAATTTCATAAGTAATCAGGACACAAACGATGGCCGAGGACACATGGGACTGCACGAGTGGCCTAAAGAAATAACAAAGCATCCAGAGGAGAACCCCAATAACATTTACTTGTTCAGGACAACAAGTTATGTACCAATGACCAACGATCACTTGTTAATCGCTTCCTGTGTGGCAGCCACTGGGGATACAAATAAAAAGCCAAAGCAGGCTCTAGTTTGCCCTCAGGTTAGATCCAAATGGGTCAGAAGAGACAAGATGAATATAGACTGGATGGAAGACAGCTTGAGGAGGGGGGAGCAGCAGGACCAGGAGAGGCCAAGTCTTAAAGAAAAGCAGGGATTGGGTTCTAAGAGTCAATGTTAAAGGGCTTGATGTATGTTTGAAAGAGAGAAACAGATCCTTCTTAGATGATGTTGCTTAGAGAGAATTACCTCAAGGCTGGTAAGTCAGCTCTTTATTTGAAGAATGATCTGTATGAATTTCTGTTTTAAATCGAATGGGTGATCATAATGGTGGACCCCCCCCAGGCTTGGTCTGTCATCACCAGCTGTTGACTGGACAGGTCCCAAACAGAATTCCTTCTTCTGAATGTCCTTATTACTGTCAACAGCACCTCCAACCTTCCAGTCAGCTGGGGTCATAACTCTGGAGTCACCTCCCATATCTCAGCTGACCCAGCATGCTGCTCTCCATCTTCAGGTCATGCAACCACCCAAGGACTCTCCCATCTCCTCAGTCCAACCCAGGCTTTCCACCTCTAACTCTCTGAACCAGAACCAAATGAATATATCCATTCTGAGAAGGGCCACACCAATGAATTCCCCTAAGGCTCTATCCGTAACTTCCCAAGCCACCACTTCCCAAAAGGCCCTGCCTCTCCCTATGAGGATGTAAGCTCCCTGAGGGCAGGAATGGTCTTTCTTTTCTGAATTGTGTTCCCAACAGTCAGCACAGAACCTTGTGCGGTAATAAATGTTTGAAAAGTACTTTTGAATTCACTCCTCCCCCCATACATCCAAGGGTTTGTCAAATAGACCTTCATAGCCCTAGCACCGGTCCCCTTCTCTGCACACATTATGTGCCACCCTGGCACAGCCCTTCTCACCTTTCCCTGGATTACTACTACTACTACTACTACTACTGCTGCTGCTGCTGCTGCTGCTGCTGCTGCCGCCGCCGCCACCGCCACCGCCACCACCACCACCGCTACTAACTGTTCTCCCTGCCTCAGGTCTTGCCTCTCTCCAATGTATCCTCTGCTCATCTGCCACAATCATCTTCCGAAAGTACAGGACTGACAATATTACTCTCTTGCTCAGTAAACTACGATTCCATACTTGCTCCAGCACACACGTACACACATGCAAAAACCTCACAGCAGAGACATCCTTGGGGAGCAATATGGCACTGTGTGGAGAGGGTCAGGCTCTGAGTCAGGACAATCTGGGTTCTGACCCCATCTCAGATATATAACGTCTGTGTGACCTGTTGCTCTGAAACAATTCTCCAAATGACAAATGGCAGACAAACTGCTGATCCGAATTGGTCTACTGATAAAATCACAGGCCCAGACCTAGCCACCCACCCTGTATCCAAGACACAAACACACCCATATAAATAGATAGGAATACGAATGTGCGTGTGTATGCAGATATGTGTGGTGTGTGTGTAAGAGCAGCTCAGGAATTGCTGACTGGTATCAGGGCAGCAGAGACATCCGAGGGGCAACTCCCCATGCACTGTGGAAATGACATTGGTCACTTAGGACACAAAGAACTCAAGCTGATTTCAGTTGTGGCCTTGGAAGAAAGGTTAAGAGGAGTCAGCCCCCTCTTATGTGGCCTAAGCAAGCTGTAAGACAGCCCAGAAGGTCTCTCTCAGAATGCAGGTCACGCAGCTTAGCAAATCGAAATTCTTAGGGCCAAGGGAACTTTGTCTACATGTAGCTTCCAACCCCAAGGAGCAATAAGTGGTAACCTGCAGCAGAAGCACAAGGCAAAAATAGCTATACACTTCCACTCTGCCCAAGAAAGCAAAGAAGAGAGAGAGAGGAGACAGAGGATTAAGGGGTTGAGTAAGAAGAAAGGGCGGGGGGAGAGGGAGAGAGGGAAACAGAGAGAGGGAAAGAGGAGGGAAAGAGGGAGACAGTGAGGGAGTCAGAGGAGAGAGAGAGGAAGTCAGAGAGAGGGAAGAAGAGAGTGAAACAGAGAGAAAGGGAGAGAGGGGGGAGGGAGAGAGGGGGTGGGGGGGAGAGAGAGAGAAAGAGAGAGAGAGAGAGAGAGAGAGAGGAGAGAGAGAGAGAGAGAGAGAGAGAGAGAGAGATTGATTGACGGATTGCTTTTGTGTTCCTTGGAAGAAGAAGAGAATAGCCCACACAGCTCCTTTGTAGTGTCCTACTTGGAGAACAAGGCCAGTGAGTTAATGAGATAGTAGAGATCTAAGGAAACAAGACTGCTTGTTCAAGAAACCTTATTTACCATATGAGTGAGTCTAAAGTCTCCACAAAGAAAGTGTAGGGAAAGGGATTCACCAGAATGTCAATGACTGCCCTGATAGCACCCCTGAGTTCAGTTCCTTTCTGTGGATGTACGGTGGCCTTGGGTGCTTTATGTATTTGATTATTTTTTTTTTTGGTGAGACAATTGGGGTTAAGTGACTTGCCCAGGGTCACACAGCTAGTTAAGTGTCAAGTGTCTGAGGCTGGATTTGAACTCAGGTCCTCCTGACTCCAGGGCCGGTGCTTTATCCACTGTGCCACCTAGCTGCCCCCACTATGTATTTGATTTTTAAAGATCTGTTTCTGGGCTCCTGAGGGCCCTTTATGTCTTGTGTGTCACCTTCTGAGAGGTGACATTACCGGCCATCTTGTACAATATACATTTGGAAACATGCTTGAACAGGAGGTGAGTACCCTTTTGCCCACAATCGAAGAATGCTAGACATGAGTGATTATGAATGTCCTAGATTTTCCTTGCACCTTCAGGTGAGGGCAAAGAGCAAAAAGAACCCTTTGGGGAATCAGGACTGGATGATGTGAACTTAGACTCTTTGAGAGGCTCTGAGGATGAATGCATCCCATATATTAATATGGAATATTAACATAAACATTCTATTTCAGCTTCATATTCATTCATTCAACATTTATTAGGCAACTTATGAGCAGGAACTAGAGGAGATATGAGGGGAAAGAGTCAAAGGTTAACGGGCACTGTACTTTGCAACTGCTTAATGCTTTTTCATTCATTCTAATAATAAGATACCAGTCCTTATGCTCAGGGGACTTTCAAAATCAAGTGGTGATATGTGTACACAAAGCAGTGCATGCTACGTGCTGGGGGGCAGGGAACAAAGATCTCTGGGAAGTGTGAAGAGGGGAAGAGTCTCGGTGCCCAGGGGAGATCAAGAAGGCTTCATGGTGAAGGGGGCATCTGAGCTGCTGGGGTTTAAAGGACCTGCTTGATCTCTCTCCTCCAAAGCCTGCCCAGCACAGCCCCACATACAGGAAGCCTTTAAAGATGATCTTGACTTCGTGGAATGGTTACCAGGTCCAAAAGCTGCTGTACACAAGTGTGGATGTTCAAGTCCACAACTGGGGACTGTAGCTACAGGGAGGCTTTTCTTCTAGAGAAATGAATGAGGGCAGTGGCCCAATGCCGGCTTCGAAACGAAGGGAATGGCAAGTTTTAGGCTGAAATGAGTGAAAAGTCCTCAAACAATTTAGGAGGTTTAAACACAACCTGCCGCTAACTCAATTCGGATCGAAGCCAATTGAACCCAATTCGAAGTGAGGCCTCAGCCTGTACAGACGGAGCCAGAGAGACACCTTTACCTCTCTCTGAGATATCCCGGGGGGAAGGCAGAACTTCTCGAGGCTCCAGAAAAGCCATGGTCCCTGCTCTGCAAAGTAATTCTCTAATCCAACTCCCAAATAAAAATTAACCTTTCCCTATTAGGCTCAGAGCATCATCCTCTTGTCCCACAAGTAAAATGAGCACCAAGAAGGGAAAGGAAGAAAGTCAATCAGCACTCAAACCTCCAGCGATCTCTGCCCTGCCCTAATGTGGCTGTAACGATTGGAATGACGCCACCTGCTGGATACTTACTGTAGAAGAGTTCTGCCCATGAAGGGAAGGTCTTTGAGGGCAAGACCAGGAGTCAGGAAGTGACGCGGACTAGTGGGAGGAGGAAGGAAGAGACGGGCGCTCGGTCTCACTCTCTTTCCTCTGGACTCTGGTGGAGAGCGGAGCTAGAAATGTGCTCTCCCTTTAATAGATAGGAATCTAGGCCTTTCTCTCTCTTTACCAAATTCTTATTCTCCTTAATAAATACTTAAAAACCTAACTCTTGCTAAAGCTTATAATTTATTGGCGACCACTCATTAGATATTTTAGACAGTTTAGCTAGAATTTTAACCCTTAACATGGCACAAAGTCTTTGTATGTGCACTCCAGTTTGCAGACTGGACTCGTCTTCTTCCAGTATTCTATTTCTCAAATTTCAATAGCTATCTTGGGAAAGGAGTTAAAAAAATTTTTTTCTTCCTATAAATTCTCACACAGATGAACAATTTACTCACTCCCCATTTCCTGCCCTCTCCCCAAGAAACCACAAACCAACCAACCCACCTACATACAATACCAGCAGCCCTAATTCCAATGCACTTGTCAGGGAGGAGAAAAAAAGCGATTCAGGAAGGAAACTGATTTTAGATCTAACTTTTCAAAGACTTAGTACTTGCAGAGAAAAAAAGATCAACTTTACTAACTGTACAAGAAAAAATCATGACCTTCCTAGCTTAAAACAACTCCCCAAAAGAACCGGATCTTAGCTTTAACCCCGAATTTAGGAGACTGAGAACGAAATAGCGGCTGTTCACTTAACACACATCTCCTAAAGCAGCTGCCTCCATCTGTCCTATTTCCCCTCTCCTTTAAAAGCCACTCCTATTTGTGAATAAATCCAGCTACATGTGTTCTAATTGAAAAGGAGGCACATTTCTCAGCCCACATTTAAGGAAATAGCATAAACACTCACTTCAATACTTTCACAAACAGATGTTAATCTTGCTAAAATACATTTGAATAATCTTATTATTTTCTTGCAAATCAGTCCCTTACATGTCTTCTCTCTATTAGTTAAAATGGCAGAAAACACTTTCAATTTCTTCTTCGGCTCTTTTGTTCCTAAGAGGAAGACAATTGGAGAAGGAGGGAAGACAGCTTCTCTATAAGCTGTCATTCTCATGGAATGATCAGTGTAAAAACCAACAAAGAAACATTCATTGCTTTCTGTTTTTAACCACAGCCAAATACTTAACTCACTGGGCAGACTAACCATCACCACAATAGCATACAGGGCTATCTTCTAGTTGTGGGTGTGAAATTATTTCCACCCTCAATCCCTGCTAATCCTGGTTATTGCTCTAATTCTGGCTGCATCTACCATTTCAATTAGGGAGGAAAATTAAGTAGGAAACCTCATCACCTTTCTAAGAAATATGTTAATAATTTCCAGGAATCAAGACACACGATACTATCTCCGTCCCTGGCAGGTCATCTCCTTCATACCTTCCCAAAAGCAGATCCATTAGATGTGAGAGATTTATCTGAGAGCAAACTGTCAAATCTGGCCAACTGTTCTGGGAACAAAGTAGAATACACAGGTTGATGGTTATTTGGCACCTTTTCTACTGTCAAAGATTCTGGGATACAAGTTGGAATACCCCCTTCCCCCCCAAAAAGTAAGGAAAGGCATATAATTCAATGCTGGATTACAGCATTCTTTCTACCACAAACTTGTATATCATTCTGGGGAAATTTCTTTAGCTCTTTCTATTTTAGTTCTCTCCCTATAAAGGGGACACAGGAATATTAAATTATCAAGATACACTTATTTCGGGGTAGCTAGGCGGCGCAGTGGATAAAGCACCAGCTCTGAATTCAGGAGGACCTGAGTTCAAATCCTGCCTCAGACACTTGACACTTACTAGCTGTGTGACTATGGGCAGGTCATTTAACCCTCAATGCCCTCCAAAAAATATATACACTTATTTCTTTCTTGCAAATCCCCCTCATGACCACAAATGGCTTCACTGAACACTTTTCTATACATCAAGGCTTTGAGCTATGGGAACAGAAAAAGAAGGAAGAACTAGCCCAGAAGAAAAGAGGCAAATAGGTGAGGGAAGGTGAACAAAAAAAAGTACTTATTAAATACCTACCACATGACAGGAAGTACTTATTAAATACCTACCACATGACAGGAAGTAGTCAACAAGTATTTATTTAGAGATGACTATGTGCCAGGCACTTATAGCTCTAAGCGCGGAGGTATCAAGAAAAAGCAAAAACACTATCACAGCCTAATGGGGAACAACATCAAATCAACAATGTACAAATATATGTGAATGTATATTTATATATATACATATACACATTATGTGTGTATGTATTTAGCTACGTATGTATGTGTACACACACACACACAGGATGGACTGGAAAGGGATTAGCATTTAGGGGGAAATCAGGAAAGCCCTTGTGGAAGGTTGGATCCTAGTGGGATTTGAAGAAGCCAGGGAAGCTAGGAGGCAGAGACGAGGACAGAGAAGTCCTGGTCTGGGGGACAGTCAGAGAAAACGGCCCAGACTGTGGAGATGCAGGGTCTTGTGGCCCCAGTCCCTGGATCAGAGTATGTGGGAGGACTGTCAGAAGACTGGAAAGACCTTACTCATGAGTACAGTGGTAAGTATCCCCATCTGTCATGAGGGAGACTGGGCTTCAGTTACCTGATGGGGGATCCACTGGTGCCGCAGGGGATAGAGCACCGGCCCTGGATTCAGGAGGACCTGAGTTCAAATCTGGCCTCAGACACTTGACACTTACTAGCTGTGTGACCCTGGGCAAGTCACTTAACTCCCATTGCCCGGAAAAAAAAAAAGACGACTACTGTAGAACAAGCAAGAAGTAATGAAAATCTGAATGACTCTATTATTATTTTTTCAGTCAGATTCCTGGTTATATTGAGTTCATGAAGAGCTAACCCCACACAATCCAAAATGCAGAGAAGGCAAAACTAAGTGTCCACTGTTGGGCTACTCAGTTTTTGGGAAAGCCTGAGGAAAATTCCAAAAAGCAATTCAATGATGAGCTTCACCACCTGAGTTTGTTTTCATTCACCATGGTTAAATTCCCTTTAGTAAGGCATAAAATATGACACGACACACATTTGGGCAGATGCCAAATTCCTGGAATGTCTTCTTGTATCACATTATCCACCCAAAACCCTTGGGCACACTGTAGGTGTGTAGGAAACCTGCCAGGTGAGGAGCAAACATTTAAGCTGATCTCTTTTTACCTACCTTAGTGCTAAGGCACTAAGAGTAAGTGCAGGAAGAGCAGCCTCCTGAGCACACAGGAGATTTATGGCTGTGGAAAGACTTCTGAAACTGGAGGGCAAGGCAACCCATAATAAGGAAAGAGCCGGAACTATAAAATGTCTAATGGAATGAGGAACCAACTTCTGACACGTCTGCACTTGAACTGCAGCAAGATCAAGACAAAATCAAGGACATTCCAATCACACAAAACACATACTGGTGTTTGCTGAGCACTGGTAAGGTGTCAACCCTTGCTCCTGCCCCAATCCTCACGAGGGCTAATTGCAAGCAGAATATATAGAAACATACCCTTGAGAGGAGAGAAGGGCTATTAATTCTCAAAAGCACCAAGTACTGTGTTCAAAAGTACTTTTGGATGATTTCTTAAAACAAGGTTTTCAAAGCTGACCATGGATAAAAAGCCTAGGGAAAGAGGCAATGAAAAGTTTTTAATAAGGATTTAAAAAGAAGTGAATATAGAAGAAAAGAGGGCAAATGTAATATACAAACTAAATAAGCTTTTGGGGATGAGAAATAATTTCTACTCTAAATACTCCAACATGCAAGTATATTGGAATGGATCATCATCATTATAGCAGCTAAGATTAACCATAGTGCTTTAAGGTTTGCAAAGCACTTTACAAATATTATCTCATTTGATCCTTACAATAACCCTGGGAAGTAGATGCTATTAATTACCCCCCATTTTTTTTTGTGGGGCAATGAGGGTTAAGTGACTTGCCCAGAGTCACACAGCTAGTAAGTGTTAAGTGTCTGAGGTTGGATTTGAACTCAGGTCTTCCTGACTTCAGAGTCAGTGCTCTATCCACTGCACCACCTAGCTGCCTCCTAATTACCCCCATTTTACAGATAAGGAACTTGAGGCTGAGAGGTTAAGTTAAGTTACACAGTATCTGAAGCAGAATTCAAACTCAGACCTTCTAACTGCAAGTCAAACACTTGATCCACTACACGATCTAGCCTCAAGAATGGGAAAGGGAGGGCACCTTTTCTTTGATGCCATTTCCACTCATAGAATGATACCATGTGTAGATATAGAACCTTAAAGAACCTTGAGTAGAACCATGGACTTAAGACAGAAAACAGAAGAGAGTGAAAATGTGGGTGAGTATGAAATCGATCATCTTCAGTGAAAGAGAAACATCATGTATATGCTATGGTCCGAACAGCAAGAAAGGAAAATGATTCCATTTAACTCAGAAAAGTCAGGATTAAAAGAAAAAAAAGCAGTATATTCATTCATCCAGCACTTGTGCAGCAGACAGAAGGAAGTTCATTGTTCTAGAAGTTGAGGGAAACTCAAAGACAACTAAGACACAGTCCCTCTCCTTCACGGCATTTATAATACAACAGTGGATGAAATAACACAGTACAAACCACAAGATCAGATGAAGAGAACACTTCAGCTCCAGTTATCAGAGAAAACTTGATGAGTTTAAGATGGACCTGGAAGATGAGTTGAATGTCAAAAAGCAGAACGGGGCTCAACTTCTCTGTTGCCCAGAAATAGCTAATTTCCTTAACCATTAAGAAACTTATATAACAGATGAAATTTAATTAAAACGAAAGCCTGAGTCATGGACCTTCTCCTTGCTGGGTCAGGAAAAAGAGCACCACTGCTTTTAGCATGGAGTTAACCAAAGCCTTATTTCAAACAGCTTTAAACTCTCTCATACCAATTTTATAAAGACAGATGCTTTACAGAGTCTAAGTTTTCACATAGCTGAGATTCCATCCAGCTCAGCTTGCACGATACTGGAAAACAAACAAGCTGATCCTAGTTAGTCCAACAGGAGAGCTGGCTTTACCACATCAAGGCTAAGAAATTGAGGCCCAGACTGGTCCAGCCTGGCTAATCAAAATGGCTTTCTGAATAGTACCAGAAACCAGGAATAAGTTAACTACAGCACAACCCAGAATATGGCTGGGAAGCAGACACTTTGCTTGTGGTTACTGTTCTCAAAGGAAATTGCCTTAAAACACCGAGTACACCCAACAAACACTAAGGTCAAGAGTGCTTCAAGTGAGGCATTATTCAGTGCTTTTTAATCCCAATTCTAATCTAGACAAACAATACCATTAATATTAATATCTAGCTCTGAAAGAAAAGGGGGTAGGGTGGGGAAAGCCCTCTTATTCTTGTGTTTTCACCTTCTGGATCATCCTCCCAAAAGCAACTGGAATTAAAGCTTATGTGAGGATTAGTTCAAAGCAGGAGACTAATGTAAAGGACTAGTTTCTACTGCTCACCCTCAAATGAGCAACTGTGGAAATTATACTCGAATTCCAATTCAAGTGAAAGCCTTATTCCTCAGAAAGATGTACTATTTTATGTTTTGGAACAACCAGAACAACTGGCTAGAATGGAATGCTTGCTACTGCTGGAAGAAGCTGAGATTCCTCTGTTTTCCCCTATGGCAGAGAAGCATTATGGTGCCTGACTCTTACAGTCTGGGAGACATTTCAGCTTATATTCACCACTGGCTCTTTGCAGTTTAAGTGTTCTGGCAATGGGCCAGGGTTAAGAAACACAAAGTAATGAGTGAGGACTTGGGACCAGCCTGATTTCCAATCCCTGCCTAAAATAATGAGTGCACAGGCTGCCCAACTTCTCCCGTAAGAAAAATCTCAACCCCCAAATTAAGACATGCATCTGTATGAATATCTTCATTCAGTTATTGCACCATTTCCTCATCACTTTTGTTCTTAGAACAGACATCATGGCTAGCACTTGGGTGGGATGTCACTAGCGCCACTTGGTGGTAGTAGTAAGAAACAACTGACACTCTCTGAAGTGCTGAAACGGCAGGATAACAATTTCCAACAAAAAGAAATGTGATAGAAAAAACACATTATCAAATGCAAATATCTTCTTCAAAGAATTAAACTAATTAAATTGATATCCAACTCCTCTTAATAATCTCTTAAATTCATACTTATATATTACCTGCACCCATAAATCACTTGGAATTAAGTTGTCTGGAACACTGGTTTTGAAAAACTGCAAGCACAGGTTGAAAGTTTGGGGGGCGGGGTGCATTTTTTGTTGAAGGCTTTAAAAAAGGCCTACCATGAGGGAAAGAAGGAAGGATGGAATTCAGAAATCTCAGCAACAACTCAAATATGGACAAAATAATTATTGTTCCAAACTGCTCAGATGTAAAACCTGGCACCTTTATTTCTGTTGCAAAATGGCAGTGCTTAAAATCTGTGACCTTAGCAAAGCAAGTTTTTATTAACAGGAAAAATGTAAAATTTGTGCTGTCCATATAGGCTCATATAAAGATACTAATCTAATTATGCAAAGAAAAATATGTACGATCTATCACTGAAGCAATTTGAAAATGCTTCTTGATTCCCAGAGTTCTCCAGAGAAAGAGTCCTCATCATCGGTACTCTGCCCTCTAGAGCACCATCAAGGAACTCAGGAAAGACAATCCAATCAAACGATTTGTATAATCTAAAACTAAATTAGTTTTACTTCACTCCCATGGAAAATCATTATTATTTAGTATCCTAATTCCTTGCTTAAAAACAGTCTGTTAGGGCAGCTAGGAGGTGCAGTGGATAAAGCATTGGGCCCTGGATTCAGGAGTAGCTGAGTTTCACATCTGGCCTCAGACACTTGACACTTGCTAGCTGTGTGAACCCTGGGCAAGTCACTTGACCCTCATTGCCCCGCAAAAAAAAAAAAAAATCATAAAAAACAGTCTTTATATCTTGGACACACTATTTGTGCACGTGGTTATTTTAAATTCAACAGGTTCCCAAAGCAAATTCTGAACTCTCCCCAAAGCAAAACCTCCTGACTCCTCTCTTTCTTTTAAAATACTTCCTCTGATAAAGGCCTCATTTCTAAAATATATAGGGAACTAAATCATATTTATAAGAATCCCAGTCATTCCCCAATTGAGAAATGGTCAAAGGATATGAACAGGCAGTTTTCTGATGAAGAAATCAAAGCTATCTATTCCCATATGAAAAAATGCTCTAAATCTCTAATGATTAGAGAAATACAAATTAAAACAACTCTGAGGTACCACGCTGACACCTATCAGATTGGCTAATATGACAAAAAAAAGAAAATAATAAATGTTGGAGAAGCTGTGGAAAAATTGGAACACTAATGTTCTGTGAAGCTGATCCAACCATTCTGGAGAGCAATTTGGAATTATGTCCAAAGGGTTATAAAGCTGTGCATACCCTTTGACCCAGCAATACCACTGTTCGGTCTTTTTCCCAAAGAGATCATAGAAAAGGGAAAAGGATCCACATGTACAAAAATATTTATAGCTGCTCTTTTTGTGGTGGCAAGGAATTGGAAATTGAGGGGTTGCCCATCACTTGGGGAATGGCTGGACAAGTTATGGTATATGAATGTAATGGAATTCTATTGTGCTGTAAGAAACGATGAGCAAGAGGAGTTCAGAGAAACCTTGAAGGACTTGCATGAACTGATGAGTGAGATGAGCAGGACTAGAATAACATTATACACAGTATCATCAACATTATGTGTTGATCAACTGTGATAGACTAGATTCTTCTCACCGATACAATGGTACAAGAAAGTTCCAGGGGACTCAAGATGGAAAAGGCTCCTCCAAATCCAGAAAAAGAAAAAAAAAGAACTGTGGAATATGGATGCTGATTGAACCATACTATTCTTTTATTTTTGGTGCTGTTGTTTTTCTATTTTGAGGTTTTTCCTTATTGCTCTGATTCTTCTCTTATAGCATGACTGATGCAGAAATATGTTTAATGTTGTTATGTATATGTATATGTGTGTATACATATATATGTGTTGGGGTATATCTATATCTATATCTATGTATGTATATAACCTATATCGGATTGCCTGCTGTCTAGGAGAGGGAGAAACATTTGAAATTGGAAATCTTATATAAACAAATGCTGAAAACTATCTCTACATGTAACTGGAAAATAATAAAATACTTTTATTAAAAACAAAACAAAAAACCACTTCCAGTCTCCTGGTTATGCAGGATTAAAGGCTTGGCGTCACTTCGGACTATTCCCTTGCTCTTAGTTCCCACATGTAATCAATTGCCAAGTCCTGTTAATTTTCAGCCACAATATCTCTAGCAGTCTTCCTTTTCTAGCCATGTCCATTATCTCTCACCTTTCACCTAAACCAGCAATTCTCCCAAAACTATTTTCATAATAACTCTAAGACATTCTATACCTATTAAAATCCCCTTTCTAACTACTTATCAGGAGAAGGCCACATTTTCTTCATATACTTCAACCAGAGCAATATATCTCAACAGAAGAATGCAGAGGCAGATATAAGAATGAAAAAGATTTGCAAAAATATGGAAAACTGTCGGTCTTCCCACCAAATTTTGTTAGAAAATAGATATTTTTAATGAAAAAGATTATTTATGTCAACATGTTATGGTTTCTTATTGTCATTTTAAAGTGAATTAATAAATATTTTAAAAATTTATCTATTTTTGATTTCTAATATGGTAAGTATCTCTTTCTTAAACAACATTTTCCCCAATTACATATAATGACAATTTTTTAATATTCATTTAAAAAAAATTTTGAGTTTCGAATTCTCATCCTTCTCTCTCCCAAAATGATAAGATATAGGTTATACACTACAATCATGCAAAACATATTTCCATATCAGTCAGGTTGTGAAAGAAGACAGACAAATAAACCACAAAAACATAAATGAAAAAAGAGGTATGCTTCGCTTGCATTCAGACTCCCATTTGCCCTTTCTTTTTTTTTCCTTTCTTTCTTTTTGGTGACTTGCCCAGGGTCCACACAGCTAGTAAGTGTCAAGTGTCTGAGGTCAGATTTGAACTCAGGTCCTCCTGAATCCAGGTCCAGTGCTCCTATCCACTGCACCACCCTAGCTGCCTTCCATCTGTCCTTTCTCTGGAGGGTAGACAGCACTTTTCATCATGAGTCCTTTGCAATTGTCTTGGATCACTGTATTGCTAAGAAGAGCTAAGTCATTCATACTTAATCTTCAAACAATATTGCTGTTACTGTATACAGTGGTCTCCCCCTCAATAATTTTCAAGAGTATAAAGGAGTCTTGGGGCCAAAAGTTTTGAAAAACAGTGACTTCGACCACTAACCAATTTCCCCCATCATCAGAGTCTACTCTGTCCAATTTATTCTTCTATATACTGTACTGCTTCCTAAAGCACAGCTCTAAACACATTTACTTCCCTGCTAAAAACTCTTCAGTGGACACCCACTCTACCACAGTCCTAAACTAAATAGGTCCAGACTTCTTAGTCTGATGTTCAAGGCCTTCTACAACATAGCCCTAAGCTATCTTTTCAGGGCTTATCTCTCATTACTTCTTTATATATTCCAAGTTCCAGGCACAATGATTGCTCATCAATCCTGAACAAGACTGCTTTCCTGGCTTCAGGCTTTTGCTCATGTTCTTCTCTCCGTGCCTGTAATCTCTTCTCTGTGCATGTCAAAACCCTTATCTATCCCCAGATCTAGAGTACAACTAGATACAGCTTCTCCATGAAGCCTTCCCTAATCCACTGACTAGAAGTGATCCCCCCTCTCAGAATGTTTATGAATCTCAGAAGCATTTGTATGTCTTAAGCTATATATTATACCTTACCTTACTGTGCACATATCCTATCTATTCTGTATTATATTCAATGTCTTATTCATCCCTGGATCCCCAACAGTCCCTAGACCAATGTCTTAGACATAGTAGGTACTTAATAATTACTGAATTGATTTGAATTAATCACCTGTAAAGGAATGCTTTCTATCCTTGCTCCTAACTGGCATGGTGTCAATCCCAAGAAGATTCTGACTCCTTTCTCACCTTTAATAGAGCATCAAAGGAACCTGCTATGAGGGAGACAGCTATTGACCCATGTGTGAATTAACTTTTAAGTTTTTGAAACTGGGGGATCCATAACTTGGAGCCATACAGCATGACAAAGAAAATATTACTAGTGTTAAAGAGATGGGCCTCATTTCAGGAAGAAATAGACACGAAGGTCTATATACCAGATGGCTGACTAAGCAGTAGGCCCTACGCCCATAGGTTTCTTGTTTTTTTTGTTTTTGTTTTTATTTTTAGGTGAGGCAATTGGGGTTAAGTGACTTGCCCAAGGTCACACAGCTAGTAAGTGTTAAGTGTCTGAGGCCGGATTTGAACTCAGGTACTCCTGATTCCAGGGCCGGTGCTCTATCCACTGCACCACCTAGCTGCCCCACGCCCATAGGTTTCTTAAAATTACTGTACTATCTCTAGAAGGAGGTCTGCTTCTCGTCCAGAGAAGATGATAAAGGAAAAGTTAGCATGTAATTTCACTGGAAAATTTCAAAGAACATAACCTGGTAGGGAAAATTGTTCTTTCCTTCTCTGGACAGTATATATTGCTACTTATGTATTTTACAATACTCTTTATTGTAAATCTACAATTTACAGTAGGGTTGTAAAATATTAAAATAATTCCATAAAGGAATTTCCCTCTGAAAACTCCAGCAATCTGGCCAAACAGGTCAATATTTATTTCCTCCATCTTAACCTTCAATGATACTACAAGCCTCCAGAAGCAATTCTCAGTATGTCACTGTACTTACTGGCAGTATTTAGACTGCATTGACAGAAGCCAGGTGGCAACAGAAAAGCATTTAATTGCCATGGTAACAGTCTTCTTCCACTGAAGGTTTATCATTTGATCTAATTTATTAGCCCTGATGAGACTTCATCTGTGCTCTGAGTGATAAGTAAGGTTTTCAGGCACAATTTCTCTTTCCTCTTTATGTCAGAAGAAAGATCACAAAAAAATCAGCAGATCTTTGGAACTATCCTCACCCTCTTCTCCTGCCATATCTTGGTCACTCATCAACATCTCTCTCTGAAAAAAAGGAATTTAGAATCTCTTCTCCTGATTCCTCCTGTGTATTGGCTCAGCCACTGCTCATGGTCCAGAATGTGAAGTTGAAGACACCTTCTACATCTACCAGATCCAGCCTTCTTCTAGCAAATTCAGTAGCATTCATCCTTCCTGGGAAGGAGACGGGATCTTCTTAAATTTAAAAAAATGTTTCCTTCTATTGCAAATTCATGTAATTTTCAGGTCCAGCAGCTCCAAAAGGCATACTTCAAAGGGTTAGAAACAAGCCAAGCAGACTAATATATTTAATATATCATGGAACTTAAAGGCTGGAGTGCAGCAGGGAGCACGAGTCCTCACAATCCCATCAGGAAGCTCACATTTCAGAACAGATAGTTAAGTTAATAACAATACAGTTGGGGTACCTAAAACATCCAAGTATTCTCTAATAAGACTTCTAGGGACCTTCATTAGGCAGACTCACAGAATCTCAAGAGTTGGCAAGGGTGGGGCAGCTAGGTGGCACAGTGGATAGAGCACTGGCCCTGGATTCAGGAGGACCTGAGATCAAATCCGACCTCAGACACTTAACACTTACTAGCTGTGTGACCCTAGGCAAGTCACTTAACCCCAACTGCCTCACAACGCACCCCCCCCCCGCCCCCCCGCCCAAAACCCAAACAAACAAAGAGTTGGCAAGGACCTCAGAAATTAACTTTACCTGAACAGAAATTCTCTTTACATCACCCCTGACAAGGGTGCTTAGAGACACCCAGTGACAGAGAACCCTTTGCCCCCAAGCTGCCTATTCCCCATTCCACTTTGGGCCAGTTCTCCAAGGAAGCTTTTCCTGAAATCCAGCTGAAACTTGCCTCCATAATTCCAACCCACTGCTCCTGTCTCTGTCCTCTGGGGCCAAAGAGAGCAGAACTCTTCCACATGTGAAGATAATGATTATGTCCCTTTCAGTCTTTTCTCCCGGCTAAGCATTCCAACCATAGGCTCCGGTTCTTTCCTAAGTGTTTCTCTGGATGCAATCCTGTTTATCAATGTCCTTCCTAAACTGTGGTGCCTGCCTGGTACTCAATACAACATGGCAGACATGGACATATCAGAATGGAATACAATGAATGGGAACATCACTCACCAGCTCCCTTTACTTTGGACACTTAAATGGATCTGTGATCTCATCAATTTAGGCTTTTCCTCTCAGTACAGTCATAGCCCACTCATACTGTCTCATTCTATGCCAAGACCTCCTACAAATTTTAAGAAGTTCTGCCCAAAAGCCTGGGGTGGGGGGGGGGATATCACGGGGGGCTTCCTCTCTATCTCTTGATATTGCAGAGACACAGAACAAGAAAGTGGGCTGTCCATTTGTTATAGCTTACCCTCACTACATTACTGGCTCACTTCTTTTTCTGGTCTTCAATCTACCTTTCTAATGATATGCTTTATGCTGCTCCTGTCATTAAATTCTTCAATTATAAAGCAGCCTGCTTATATTTACCATGTGCCCTCTCTACTGACATTTCTGTGAACTTTATCCAAATGTTGGAGCCATATAGCTATGACAAGGAAAATATTTTTGATGTTAAAAAGATGGGCCTTTATTTCAGCAAGAAATCTAACATCTGAGACCTTTTGTTGATGAGAGTATATTTGTTGTGAACAATGAAGGGAACCTTTGTTCCTTTTTTTGTACAACTGAAACAATGTGGCAGAATTTTAAGTTTAAATTTCATATTTTTCCTTATTTTAAAAACTCCTCTAAGAGGGCTTTAAAAAAGTTCATATATCTTAACTGTCTGATTTGTCAGAATAGAGTTAGGAGAATGAATAAAAGATGAAATCTTCCACCTACCAATGTGATTGGGACTGATTTCTGTTATGTAAGTGTAAAATTCAATAATAATCCAACAGTTTGAGCAATAGTAATTTACATTTTAAAAACTATAGGGGGAAGCTAGGTGGTACCCCCAAAAAAACCCCACAACACAAACAGATGAACTTTGTATAGTTTTTATTTTTATTTCTTTATGGGGGGGGGGGGGCGGGCAATGAGGGTTAAGTGACTTGCCCAGGGTCACACAGCTAGTAAGTGTCAAGTGTCTGAGGCAGGATTTGAACTCAGGTCCTCTTGAATCCAGGGTCAGTGCTTTATCCACAGCATCACCTAGCTGCCCCACTCCCCCCTTTTCCCCTCAAAGTTCATGTTAACTTGAGCCTAAAGAGTTTTAAGAGGAACAAGGTCCGTTAATTGCACGGACAAGAAAAATGCTCCTCTCTCTTTAAGGTGGAGGAACCAAAAGGCTATTCCAATCAATGTACAGCATATTGGGCTGATAAATTATAACACTCATTAGTCAAGGCTGATTTTTTTTAGACTGTTAGGCCATATCCAATTTTTCCCTGTCTGAAACTTTCTGCTCTAGCTTTGGAAGAACAGATTCAAGGCAAAGGCAAGGGTGGAGGAAGGAGAAGGGGTATCACTTTTTACCCTTCATTTTCAATCCAGTAGCCCAATTGGTGGAAGAAGGGGAATGCTGGGCTGAAGTCCAGAGCTACTTAAGACTTCCCAGAAATGCTGTTAGAGGCCATTGAACAATTGGCTAATAATACTTACAGGGCCCATCCTCACAAGCACAGCTAGCTTATACCTGTAGTCACATTTCATAGATCACGTTAAACATATGCTTTTTATCTACCCTACAGTTAGCTTTTGGGCATATTCCAATATTTCAGGTTATCTTTAGCACCCTCCCATTTGTCGACACCAGCACTTTTCCATCCAAAAACTCAGAGCTTTATAGCTAGTCCCAGACAAGACCACACTTCACTAGACTATCCCAAACTCTCAGTGAGTCAGAACCCATGGTAAGTGAGCATCTGCGGAGCCACGAGATCATGGAACCCAGAGACAAACCAGAGTGCTGCCTTTTCTACTGCCAATGCAGAGAGAGAACATCGTTATTTGCCTTTGACTCCTGCCTCTAATTAGAGTCGGGTGTTTGGCCTACTCTTTTTCCAAGGATAAACCTTGGTTTTTTTATAGCCCAAACTAGTGGTTTCTATGCTAAACATGTAGAGGAAATGCATTTTCAGCTACAAACATTTGCTCTTCCAAAACTTCTGCCTTGTTTCATTAGCAAGAGATGAAGAACGAGATGTTTAAGCCCCCTGTTCTGCTTTTACTGTATTGTTTAAATCTGTTTAGAGAGGCAAGAAGTAAACAAATGCAGTGCTTTTACTGGGCAATTCTGAAAAGTGAAGTGTTTCCTAAAGTAAAGATGATAAAAGCTTGCAGAGAATTTATTTTACTGCATTAGAATAATTTCTGCCTAATAAGTTGTATTATTCATGAAGATTCTTCCCTTGAAAAGCTATTCCATGCCCTCCACATTCAGAGTCAGGGTCAGATGCTATTTTTTTGCAATGATGGATTATGCCAGTCTGGACAGCATGGCAAACTCCAAGTGGAGTCAAACTTCCCTCAGTCCTGGACCTTTCCCAAGCACGGCTACACCTGTAGGAGCTCAGAGTTCAATTCAAACATATGGTGCTTAGCCCCTCAGAGAGTCAGCTTCTGGCTTATTTCAAAATTTGATGTTGTCTCTAGCACTCTTGGTTGGTCTTCATCCAAAAACCTGGAGCACTCTGGTGAGTCTCGAGCTAGGCCATACGTCCTCAGCCCATGCTGCTATCTACCCACACACCATCTTACCATTTCCCTGATGTTGCCCCCTATCTGTAGTAAAGCTCAAGAAACCCATGCCTCCAGTTCCCGAGTCTACTTACTCAGCGTGAAATTCCCAACCTGGGGCTGAGCTGTCTTACCTGCTGAGTACAAATTCCCCTAGCCCACTCTATCTAGCCGGCTCCAGCCCAGATGGGCTTCACAACCCATCCAGCATGTTACCCTATCTGAAAAGAACCCAGTATCCTCCTTACTGGATCCCTAGAAATCATGCACAGTCCTTTGGTGGGTAATCCACTCAGTTTGGAACTCCCAACCCGAAGCTGAATTATTTCAATTGACCCATCTTGCCAACTGTTCTTCTGACTCATGTACCCTTCTCCTCCCCTTCCTTGTCATCCCCTGGGCTTTTCCCCTCCTGTTCTAGGCACAGGAATCAAATCAATACAACCACTGCTTCTGAAATGGACATGGTAGTCAGGTATTCTCTGGATCAACTCACCATCCCTGCATCACACTGCTCAAAATCAACAAGCCTTTCCTACCCAACAGGTGATGGGGCTAGAAATGCAAAGAATGAAACCATCCTTATGCTCCAGAAGTTTACAATCTATCAGGGAGCCAACATGTACATGTATAAATACATACAGAATAAATACAAGGAAGTCAGGGGGGCACTGGCATTTTGGGAAGATCAAGAAAAACTTCATTCACAGAGAGGTCATGATGAACTGCATCTTAGAGGAAGGGAGAGGTTTTATGAGGTGGGGGGCGATGAAAGAGTGTGGCCCAGACATGGTGGACAGCCAGTGGCAAGTCCAGAGATAGCAGAGTGCATGAAGAGCACAGAGTATGGGGAGAAGGGTAACTGAGGCTGTAAAGACAGGATCACAGCGTCAGATTCAGAGACAGACAGGAATGTAGGAACTTTCAAGCCCAACCCCTTCAAGTTACAGATAAAGAAACAAGTAGAGGAGGTTAAGTAATTTGGCGTTTTTAGGAACCTCTGTCCTGGGGATCACATAGCTAATAAGTGCCTGAGCTATAACCTTAAACCGAGCTCTGCCTAACTCCAAGGCGCCGGGCCCTATTCAAGTTGTGGGTTGGGACTAGGCTGTGAAGGGCATTAAAAGCCAAACACGGGGCAGCTAGGTGGCACAGTGGATAAAGCACCGGCCCTGGATTCAGAAGGACCTGAGTTCAAATTCGGCCTCAGACACTTGACACTTACTAGCTGGGTGACCCTGGGCAAGTCACTTAACCCCACTGTCCCACCCAAAACCCCCAAAAAAGCCAAACAGGGGCCTTTAGATCTTATCCTAGAAGCATTAGGAGCCATGGGAATTTACTGAGTAAGGGATATTAAGGTCAGATTTGTGCTTAAATAAAATCACTTTGTATAAACAGGCAGTTTTAAGAAAAGGAAATCAGGGGGCAGCTAGTGGCGCAGCGGATAAAGCAGCCGCCCTGGATTCAGGAGGACCTGAGTTCAAATCCGGCCTCAGACACTTGACACTTACTAGCTGTGTGACCCTGGGCAAGTCACTTAACCCCCATTGCCCTGCAAAAAAAGAAAAAGGAAAGGAAATCAAAGCTATCAATAGTCATATAAAAAAATGCTCTAAATCACTATTGATTAGAGAAATACATATGAAAAACAACTCTGAGGTAAGACCACATACCTATCAGATTGGCTAATATGACAAAAAAGGAAAATGACAAATGTTGTAGGGGATCTGGGGAAATTGGGACACTAATGCACTGTTGGTAGAGTTGTGAACTGATCCAACCATTCTGGAGGGCAATTTGAAACCATGCCCAAAGGGCTACAAAACTGTGCATACCCTTTGATCCAGAAATACCACTGCTAGGTTTGTCTCCCAAAGAGATTTTTCAAAAAAAAAAAAAAAAAAGGGAAAAAGGAACCTATTTGTACAAAAATATTTATAGCAGCTCTTTTTGTGGTGGCTAAGAATTGGAAATCAAGGGAATGCTCATCAACTGGGGAATGGCTGAACAATCTGTGGTATATGATTTTGATGGACTATTCCTGTGCTATAAGAAATGATAAGTAGGATGATTTCAGAAAAACCTGGAAAGACTTACATGAACTGATGCAAAGTGAAGTGAGCAGAACCAGAAGAACACCATATACTGTAATAGCAATACTGTTTGATGAGGAACTGTGAATGACTTAGCTATTTTCAGCAATACAAGGACCAAGACAATCCCAAAGGACTAATGATGAAGCATGCTATCCAACTCCAGAGAAAGAACTGTTAGTGTCTGAAAGAATACTGTCTGATTACAGACTGAAATGTTATTTTTTCTTTTCTTTCTTTATTACTTGAGTCTTCTTATACAAAATGACTAATATGAAAATGTTTTACATGATTGCACATGTAGAATCTATATCAGATTGCTTACCTCAGGAAGGAGGTAGAGTAGAGAAGGAGGGATAGAATTTGGAGCTCAAAATTTTTTTAAAAAGTTTTAAATGGTTTTAAATTGTAAGTGGAGAAAAAAATAAAGTATTACTTTTAAAAAACAAAAGAAAATCACTTTGGCAGCTGAACGGAGGATGGAGTGGAAAGATGAGGCAAAAAAGACCAATTAGGAAGACACTGTAATAGTCCGGGCAAGGAATGATGCTGTGGAGATGTGAGTAAAGAGAAGGGGGCAGGTGCAAAAGGTGCTGTGGAAATAGGAATGGCAAGGTTTGGCAACTAACTGGATATGTGGGATGGGGGAGAGGGAGGTGTGGAAAATAATGCCAAGGTTACAAACCTACAATACCAGAAGAATGGTGGGGTATGGAAGAAAGAGGGAAGTTTGGAAGAGGGGAGAGTTTTGGGGGAAGGAGAATGAGTTGTTTTGGCCATACTGAGTTTAGAATGTCTCTTGGCAACCAGTTTGAAATGTTTACGAGGCAGTCTGTGGTGCAACTGCATGCTTGCCTTTCAAAGCCAATCATATGCTGCTCCTCCTCCCTCCTTTCCTGTCTTCTTATGCCTCACACTCCATCTCCCCATCACACACTCTTTGATTCGGTGACACAGGCCTCCTGGCTATTCCTTGAACAAAACCCTCCATCTTCCCACTCTGGGTATTTTCTCTGGCTGTCCCCTGGCCCTGGTATGTTCTCCATTCTCATCTCTGTCTCCTGCATTCCCTGGTTTCCTTCAAATCCCAGCTAAAATATCACCTGCAGGAAGTCCTTCCCATCCCTTTTAATTCTAGTTTCTTCCCTCTGTGTTTTATCTTCAATTTATCCTGTAAATGGCCTGTTTGTACATAGCTGTTTGCATGTTGTCCCCAGCACTAGACTGTGACACACTCCTTGCCAGCAGGAATTGTCTTCAGCCGTTCTTTGTATTCCTAGGTTAGCACAGTGCCTAGCACATGGTAGGCACTTAATTTTCACTGGCACATAGTAGGTACTTAACATTTATTGATTGACTGGAGCTCAAGGGAAAAACCAGAGCTGTGTGTGTCTGTATACCCACAGATACCCACACATCTATTTATACACATATATAAACATATGTGTACATATAAATGCATACAGATAGATCAATAGAGAGATAAGAACAACATCTCCCTTTTATGTACACTGTGGTCATCTATATAGAAGCAGCAATGACTCAACTCTTTTACCCTTTCAAATTTCTACGAAGCCATTACACAGTAGGAATATCATGGACAAGGACTACTGTCAATGAGGTTGCACTGTTGAAACAAAACCTCTTTCTAGAAACAGAGTGAAGAGTTGTACCCTATCAGATTGAGACCACTACTAAAATATTTGAGGTCTATCTGCAAACTGACAAGTTATTAAAGTGCCTATACCCAAAGCAAACACCACAAAACTTGGGATAATTCTTTCCTGAAATGAGATGACACTTTCTTTTTTTTCCCCCCATATAAATATTTTATTATTTTCCAGTTACATTTAGAGATAATTTTCAACAATTGTTTTTATAAGATTTTTAGTTTCAATTTTTTCTCCATCCCTCCTCTCCCTCCCCAAGACAGCAAGTAATCTGATATAGGTTATATATGTACAGTCACATTAAAGAGATGACATTTTCATTTAAGCACCTAAGTTATTATCCATTGTACCTACAAGTTTTCAAATCAAAGAAATGGGCAGCATAAGAGCTGAAAATCGTTTTTTCTTTGCCTCATCTGTCAAGATAAATGGGATTTCTCTTTTGCTTGAAACCATCAAATATATCATTAATGCTGAACTCTTTGCAAGACATGGACACAGGTCTCTCAGATGGTATTGTTGCTACTTCCTTCTTACAAAGGAAGCATAACTCTGAACTGAAAGCTAAACACAAGATGAGATTTGCCATTTCTTTTGAAGAAATATTATTCATATTAACAGGAAGAAATAAATCTAATGTTAATGAAGACCAGAAGGGAGAAAAACTTTAGATTCTTGAAAACATATCTGACATTGTTTCTCAAAGAATTTTTGTTCTCCCTAGCTTCCCATGAGGTTGCAGTGGACCAAATGCACTCAGCCCAGAGAAAGGGGAGTATAACGAATACTATTTTAGACAAACAAGTATTAATTGAGCATTAATTTTGTGTTCAGTGTTGTGCTAGGTAATGAAAACCAGGTACCTCCTTTGAGACAAAGCTAGAAAACAGAAACCTATCTCAGTTTTTCTTTATATCTTCTATTTGCCAATATTTCAGGCTCCAGACAGCATGAAGGTGATTTACACAGGATAACAACATTCTAAGTATCATGACAGCTAAAGATGAGACCAGTAACTACTACAAAGACCATTTTGTCTCCTTTACCCTCCAAATTCAAGGTCATCATCTGAAATCCAAACCCAGGTACTCACCCAGAGCCTGTTGGGAGTGCCGATGGTACTGAAGGGACACCAGTTGGTGGCCTTTTCTTTCTCATTCTGCTTGAAAAAGGATTTGGCTTCTTTTGATGCTACATCTACTTCCTTAGTCACCCTGTTTTACAGAAAGAAGAGAAACATAAGCCAAAGGTAAGACTATGGATAACATTAGAGGAAAGGGCACCTTCAAATGGGGAAAGATGAAGCAGAAAAGAGTCAAAGAATGTTAGAAATAGAGCTGCAAAAATCATTTTTCATTCAAACTCCTCATTTTACAGATGAGAAAACCGAGATCCAAAGGATGAAATGACTTGGCCAAGTCTTATACAGTAGCCAGACACTGGCAAAACCAAGACTACAACCCAAGTTTCATCTCAGTCTTGTTTTTTCTTACTATATAACACCACATCTTTACAATCAAAAAGATGATCTATTCAATGTTAAATTTTCAACCTGTACCCAAGAAGCTAAAATGGCTTACAAGTGCATGACTTGCAATGTTACCAAAAATTATCCCAGGCATTTCATGTCAATTCCATCCCAATTTGTAGCCAAAACACAAAAGACATTTAGCAATTTTTTTAAAGAAAATACAGGGGCAGCTAGGTGGTGCAGTGGATAGAGCACTGGCCCTGGAGTCAGGAGCACCTGAGTTCAAATCAGGCCTCAGACACTTAACACTTACTAGCTGTGTGACCCTGGGCAAGTCACTTAACCCCAATTGCCTCACTAAAAATAATAATAATAATAAAGAAAATACAACATCTATTCCAAACCTCTCCTGTTCTTTATTACTCCCTGGAAGTCTAAATTCTTCAGACTGCCATGCATTTTGCATCTGATGCTCTGGCCGGTTCCAACTCCATGGGACAAGAAATCCTTCTCGTCACCAAGCTGCCAACCCAAGCCTTGGCCCCCACCTCCCTCTGACTGGAGGAATGGAGGGTGGAGCACCAAACTCCTACCACAGCCTTTCTTTATCATGGTAGAAATCAGACTTCCATATTGGACTCCACTTTGCATGTGCCGCTCTGCCTGGTTTTAATTCCATGGGACAAGATGCTCCTGTGCAATTCTTTCTCCTTTTGTGTGTTGTCTTCTCCATTAGATTGTAAACTCCTTGAGGGCTGCAACTGTCTTTCTTTTCCTTACTGGTATCCACAGTGCTTAGTACAGCCTGGCACATAGTTGGCACTTAATAAATGTTTACTGAATTGAACTGATATCCAATCTCATTTGCATCTACCCCTCAACAAGAATGTTATATTTCAGTTGCCCTATGCATTTAAAAACACATTTTACCTATCCAAATTCAAATCCTATCTTCTCCATTAAACGTCCCTGCCTATTTCTTTCTTTCTTTTTTTTTTTTTTTTGCGGGGCAGTGGGGGTTAAGTGACTTGCCCAAGGTCACACAGCTAGTAAGTGTCAAGTGTCTGAGGCCGGATTTGAATTCAGGTATTCCTGAGTCGAGGGCCAGTGCTTTATCCACTGCGCCACCTAGCCACCCCCACCTCCCTGCCTATTTCAACCAATAGTGATCTATCCTTTCTCTGAGCTCTTTATAGCATTTGCTGCCTTCACAACACAATTTGGCATTTAAATATGTATTGCATTGTATTTTAATATATATTAAATATATATTGCATCGTATTTTCCTGTAATCATTTTATAGATGTATCTTTTGTTTCTATAAAAAAATGACAAAAAAAAATCAAATGACAAAATGACTGAAATCACCTGCAGAGACTATGTACTACGTATATCACAAATGTTCAATATATAATTACTGGATTACACAGAGTTAGGGAAAAAACCGATTTCTTTCTGCTGACAATTAGTCCTCAAAATTGGATATAGGAAACTTCTGTTTTAGATGAGTGTGAAAAAAAAAAGAAAAGAAAAAGAAAAAAGGGGGGCAGCTAGGTGGCACAGTAGATAAAGCACCGGCCCTAGATTCAGGAGGACCTGAGTTCAAATCTGACCTCAGACACTAGACACTTACTAGCTGTGTGACCCTGGGCAAGTCACTTAACCCTCATTGCCCCACCAAAAAAAAAAAAAATGACAGTGTGAAAGGTTGTATGAGTACTGGATTAAGTAATGATCAAGAAATCTACAGAAAACATCATCATCTCATGTCCCTTCATATAACCACGCCTAGATAAGAAGACAGCCTGAACTGGATGTTGGGGCCGGGGCCGGGGCTGGGGGTGGGGGACACTAAACCACTGTTGGTGTAATTGGTTTTTTTGTTTGTTTTTTTTAGTGAGGCAATTGGGGTTAAGTGACTTGCCCAGGGTCACACAGCTAGTAAGTGTTAAGTGTCTGAGGCCGGATTTGAACTCAGGTACTCCTAACTCCAGGGCCGGTGCTCTATCCACTGCGCCACCTAGCTGCACCTGTTGGTGTAATTGTAAAAAGATCCAACCATTCTGGAGAGCAATTTGGAACTATCCCCAAAGGGCTATAAAACTGCATACCCTTTGATCCAGCAATACCACTGCTAGGTTTATATTCCAAAGACATACAAAAAAAAAATAGACCTATTTGTACAAAAATATTTATAGCAGCTCTTTTTGTGGTGGCTAAGGATTGGAAATCAAAGGGATGCCCTTCAGCTAAACAAGTTGTGATATATGATTGTAATGGAATATTATTGTGCTATAAGAAATGACCAGCAGGCTGATTTCAGAAAGGCCTGGAAAGACTTATATGAACTGATGTATAGTGAAGTGAGCAGAACAAGAAGAATGTTGTGCACGGAGACAGCAATACTGTTTAATGAAGAACTGTGAATGACTTAACTATTCTCAGCAATACAATGATCCAAGACAATCCCAAAGGACTACTAATGAACCATACTATCCACCTCCAAAGAAAGAAATGATATTAATAGTACACAGACTGAAGCATGCTATTTTTCACTTTCTTTCTTTCATTTTTCTTTTATTCAAGTTTTCTTTTTTTAAAGTAATAAACATTTTTATTTATAGTTTTGGGTTCCAATTTTTATCCCTCATTCCTTCCCTTCCCTCTCCCTTCCCTGAAGCAGTAAGCAATCAGATATAGGTTATACATGTACAATTATGTAAAACATTACCATATTAGTCATTTTGTATAAGAAAACTTGAATAAAAGAAAAAAATGAAAGAAAGTGAAAAATAGCATGTTTAAGTCTGTGTTTCATCAATATCAGTTCTTTCTTTGGAGGTGGATAGTATGTTTCATCAATAGTCCTTTGGGATTGTCTTGGATCATGGTATTGTTGAGAATAGTTAAGCCATTCACAGTTCTTCATCAAACAATATTGCTGTCTCTGTGCACAATGTTCTCTTAGTTCTGCTCACTTCACTATACATCAATTCATACAAGTCTTTCCAGGACTTTTTGAAATCAGTACAATTCAAGTTTTCTTATTCAAAATGACTATGGTGATGTTTCACATAATTGCACATATATAACCTATATCTGATTGCTTACTGCCTCAGGGAGAGGGGAGGGATAGAATTTGGAAATAAAAACTTTAAATAAAAATGTTTATTGAAATAAAAAAGAAGATGACCGTCTGAAGCCTGTGGGAATTTTCCCACCAGGGAATCCAGCACAAGTGCTGGTAAATAATAATAATATTAATAATTTATAATAATAGCATATATAGCACTAAAAGGATTGTGAAGTGCTTTACATATATTATCTCCTTTGATCCTTATAACAAGGAAGTGGGTACTATTATTATCATGCCCAACAGAGGAGTTTCTATGTGGACCTGGAGATAATAGGGAAGCATTGGCATCTATTGAGTCAGGGAGTAACATGATCAAACTTTCTTGTCTTCAAGAGATGCCTGGGTACTCAAAGGCTGAGACCAGCAGGTGACAGAGATGGAACACACAGACAGTATTTGTCAGAGTTAGACAGATATTCCTGACTAGCCACGATACCAGACTGCCTCTCACCTTGGGCATAAAAGGGGTTTGAAAATACTTTCTGAATTAGATTGAATATGTAAGAGGAAAAGGGACATTTTCCTTTTAATAAAAGCTCTAGCCACTCTGGTGCCACGCTTTGTCATAGTAATTTTTCCCCACTCTCAGCCTAATGCTAGTTGTTACAATCCACTTGAAAAATCATTACCCATCACCACATGACCTGCTCATGCTGCCTACAACCTGTTTTACCAGAGTCATACAGTGGACTGATGTGCAAATAGCAAAAAGGTTTTCTGTGATTCATCGAAAGGAATATGTGTGTATGTATGTGTGTACATATATACACGTATGTATACACATATAATACACAATACACATACACACACATTAATGGACCTGTGCTCTCATTAATGTGGACATTTTCTTAAACAACAGGAGAGACCACCATTCAGCCACTCCTTTGTCCGTGGCCCTTCCCCAAAGCCTCCATCAAAGACCTACCCAATATACTAGAGGCCTCCCTTGAGATCTGCTCACAGCTCATGGGCACTAGTGCAGCAGTCAAAGTGTATACCTTTAATTCTCTGTTCCAATGATTATGCATTTCCTGAATATATTCTTTGACCAAGGAACCCAGGAAATAACTATAAAAACCAACTGAAAATTTAAAAACCTATATTTGAATTAATAACAAAGTAACTCATTGCCCAACTATTTAGTACCTCACAAGTTTTTGAGTAACTTCATAACTATTACATAATAATTTGCTCCTGGACTCTCAAATTTCTTTCTTTCCTTCTTAAAATTTGTGGGGTTTTTGTTGTTGTTTTTACATACCTTTATTTCCCAACATAACCCCTTTCACAACCCTGAGAGCCATCCCTTATAATCAAGAAGAAAAAGAAAAAAAAATTCAACAAACCTGGGCAACAACATATTACCCAAATCCAAAAGTATATGCAGTGTCTGTATTCTCAGTTTTCAAAGAACTTCACCACACTGCATTATATTTAGACCATGAGGGGAAAATACACAAATCATTCTTCTATTAAATGGATGAAACAAAGACATCAACGAATAGAAATGATTCTAAAGTCAGAATTTAGATCCCATGTTTAAGGGCCTCAAATGACACTTTCTCCTATGAATACAATAAACCTGAAATTCAACTCTCTATCAAATGCTGAAACAATCAGATGAAAGATTAAGTGTATACTTATTTTCGGAGCATAGTACTCAGATTTAAAAACAGCAAGGGACTTAAAAAAAATAAATGAAGGAAAAAAGAAGAGCAAAAGGAAAAAGTCAACATAAAGAACTAAATGCATGCTCCATTTTCAAAAAAGTAAGTTTTACTGATATATTTACTTTTATATAATAGTCATTTCTGGAAATAGATCTTCCTTACTTCACCAAGCTAGGCAGCTAGGTGGCACCATAGAGTGCTGGTCCAGGTGTCAAGAAGACTCCTGAGTTCAAATCTGGCCTCAGACTAGCTGGATGACCCTAGCAAGGTACTTAACCTGCTTGCCTCAGTTTCCTCATCTATAAAATGAGCTGGAAAAGAAAATGCCAAACCACTCCAGTATCTTTACCAAGAAAATCCCAAATGAGGTCACAAAGAGTCAGACTCAAGTGAAAACAAGTGAACTTATCCAAACTGAAACTTCTCTTGTAATAAAGAAAAGTAATTTAGTAAAAAACAACTACAATGCCCAGCCCAAGGACTATATTTTATCAGGATTTCATCACACTGCTACCCTAGACAAAATTTTGCTCTAGTATTCGCAGTGACTATCATTGTTTTGTTTTTCTGGTTGATAAGGTTACAGCTTCCTTTCGGGGATCTTTTCCATTAATATTTTTGTACTCATTGTTTATATTTTTCTTTTGGTTCTGCTTATTTCACTATATAAATCAGTTCACACAAAAGTATTCTCATATTTCGTTGACTACCTCATCTTCGTCATTTTTTTTTTACTCTATGACATTTCAGTATATTTATATGGCATAATTTGTTCAGTTATTTCCCACTGGACATTCATTTTGCTTCCAGTTCTTTACTATCCTCAAAAATGCTAAAAATATGTCATTATAATTTGGAACTGTTTCTCTCTATGATCTCCTTGGGGATATATGCCCAGTTGTAGAACCCTTATTTTGTCACTTTTCTTACATAATTACAAACGGACATCCAGAAGAGTTGGGGCAATTCACAATCCCAACAACTATATATTAGTGTGTCTATCTTCCTCCTCAATGTCTAACAAACTATTCCCATTTTTTGTCCACTTTGCCAATTTGCAAAACATGAGATGAAATCTCAGTTGTTTTTTATTTGCATTTCTTTTAGTGACTTGAAGTATATTTTTAATTCTTTTTAAAACAGTCTAGGTGATATAGTGAATAAAATGATAGATCTGGGGGCAGCTAGGTGGCGTAGTGGATAAAGCACTGGCCCTGGATTCAGGAGGACCTGAGTTCAAATCTGGCCTCAGACACTTGACACTTACTAGCTGTGTGACCCTGGGCAAGTCACTTAACCCTCACTGCCCCGCAAAAAAAAAAAAAAAGAAGATAGATTTGGAGAGAGAGATGTGAAGCCTGTCTTAGGTATTTACTAGCTGTGTGACCCTGAGTAAATCATTTAACCTCACTCAGCTTCAGTTTCCTCCTCAGTAAAATAAAGATAATAATAATACCTACCTCAAATGATTGTTGTGAGTTTCAAAAAAGATAATATGTGGGAAATGTTTTGCAAACCTCAAAGCACTTATACAAATGCCAGCTATTATGATTTTTCTTTAAACTTATTTATTAATTTTAAAAAGTTTTCTTCTTCACTAAATTATAGACTTACAACACAGAGAAGTACCTTTTATTTTTTGTCCCACAGAGTCTAATATGCTTTTAGATAACCAATAAATGTACAGTGAATGAATACATGCACGCATGAACCAACCAATCAAACAAACCTATGGACCCCTTACAGGTGTTTTGAGAGTGCCCATGCCAGATCCTGTTTCCTTTAGCATTGGGGTTGTAGTAATCCCCCCTGCTCACTTAGGGAACCAGTTGTGCAGAGCAAAAGAGAGGATTCTGATGCTGAACAACAGCAGAATCTATTACTTAAGAGCTTTTGGTCTCATGTTTGTGTCAATTCCCTCTCCTCTATTATTTAAAATTTTAAACTTGACAACTCAGGTTAAACACTTAAACAAGTTCAAAGCCAGAAGAAGAAATTTATTGACAGTTACTTTCTACCAAATATAGAACAATATTGATAATCTCTTTGAAATCTTCATGAGTCTCCAATCTCAATCAGCTTCTCCCTTATCTCATATTTTCTAGCTCTCCTTCCAAAAAAAAATTTCTCTCCTGCTACCCTTTTGTAACACAAATTTAACAATTAAGATACAGCAATTCACCTGAACTGACAGTAGGCTTCATTGGGGGCCCAACTCTAAATTGCAAAGTAGCTTTCTGTTAGCCAGTAAGAAGCTTATAGCATATTGAGAAGTGTCACCTTTCATTTAATCTTCATGCTCTCTTGGATGAGAGCTACAGGAGCTATAATGGCTTCAACAGGGCAAAGAGTATTAGGCTCTTCAGAACAAGCACACTACTTACACACCACTAACAGAAGTGTCTGTTTCCTAGATGCTTTCTCCCCATCTGGACAATACTGATGAAGAAATCCTTCTGCTTACCTGATATATAGAGAGAAGTTGGCACTGAATGACCTCAGTCTTGCTCAGGGGTTCCATCAGTCATTATTAACCACTATTAGACTCCCTGGTGAATTCTCTCAGGTTTCCATTTCCTGATACCCTCTTTAAGAAATGTTAGCTATGCCAGCCTAAGCAGTATGGCTTTTGTCAACCAGATTATATTTTCACTTACTCAGTTTAAAAAAAAAAATCAATAGCTACTTTTCAGATGGGAAAAAGCTCCCATAAACAGGCACGAGAAAAATGAGCTTTTGACCTTGACTAGCAGGGATCAAGCGCAACAAACAGTACAGAAGCAGCAACTTATAATCTCTGTATATCTACAGATCAGTGTTTTGCATCTCTGCTGTCCTTTCTCACCACGATGCAAGAGACCATTCCCAACCTGCCATCCCCCAATCAAGCCCATGTGGAATCAATGTACTTTTTTATTCCAGAATGCCCTGATCCCTGGTATGGGACATTGTCTTGCTAAGATAGATGTAACCCTTCCGGTAGAATGTCTCTGAAGCAAAAACAAACAAGCAATTTGTTAGCATCAGAATGCTTTCTCTTTACCCTGCAGAGCTTGTTCTCAACTTTACCATTAGATCCCTAGGGGAGGAGAGGGCCTTACTACACCCTCAATGGTAAAGGAAACAGGATCTGGCATAGGATCAAAATACTCATAAGGGGTCCACAGGTTAGTTGATTGGTTGGTTCATGCCTGCATGCATTCATTCAATATACATTTATTAATCATCTACTGGTTACCTAAAACCATATTAGAGTCCATGGGCAAAAAATAAAATAAAAGGTTTATCTCTGTGTTGTGAGTTTATAATTTAGTCAAGAAAACTTTTAAAAATACTTTTTTTAGTCCACTATTAATGCTTTAGTTTTAGAGCAATATTTTTGTTTTTTGGTTTTTTTGTTTTTTTCTTTTTGGTGAGGCAATTGGGGTTAAATGACTTGCCCAGGGTCACACAGCTAGTAACTGTTAAGTGTCTGAGGCCGCATTTGAACTCAGGTACTCCTGACTCCAGGGCCGGTGCTCTATCCACTGCGCCACCTAGCTGCCCCTTAGAGCAATATTTTTTAAAAAGTAAACTAAAGATACAATGGTGGGGGGAAAAATACAAAGGCAGAGAATTTGGGGAAAAAAATGCCATATCAAATAAAACACTGAAACTGTTTAAAGAAAGAAAATATGCTTAATTTAGCAGCACAAAATTACTGGAAACAAAGCATACCTTATGACTGAATAAAAATGAAATGACTAAATAAAATGTGGCATAGTATACGAATATAATAGACCTACACTTCGAGAAAAGATAAATAAGAACACAGAAAAGCACAGAAGGACTCGAATGAACTGATACAAAGTAAAATGGGAAGATCCAGGAAAACAATAACACAATGCCCGCAGCTACTTACAAAGAAAAGAACAAAAATCCAAAGCAGAACCTTCTGTAACTAAAGCGAGGGAGGCTAGCCCTGCAGGAGGAGGCCGGGCTCCTCTTGGCCTTCTTCACCGAGGCAGGGAACCACAAATGTGGAACATTATCCGTCTGTTGGCTTGTTGTCACTCCCATTAGACTGTGAGCTCCTTGAGGGCAGGGACTGTCTTTTGCCTCTTTTTGTGTCCCTGCCCTCAGTACAGTGTCTGGCACATAGAAGCAATTGATAAATGCTAACACTGCATATCCTGCCTTATTTTGCTTGGTATCTGCCTCATCTCTCTCTGTCCTGACACCATTTAATGCCCTGCCCATCCTGTCTGACAATGTGAGACTTCCCAAAGAATTAGGATGTCATTTCCTTGGCTCACACTATTTCAGAAGGAAAAATAGCACTTGGGACATAACTTTTCAAAACTCTCCAGCATTTAAAACATGACTAATATAAGGGAAGCTTTCTGCCAAACACTGAAGTATTTGTGACATCTGTATGTCACAATCATACATTAAATGGATTTTGAATGTGGCTACTGTATATTTTATCTTACAGAAATGTCAAAGGCAACAGGCCTCCAATGCTCTGCTGTCCTGTTCTGATGAGCAGCAAAGGAAGTGTTCTCTCACTCTGCTTTTTCATTCCTCCATAGCAACAAGGAATGAACAATAAGAAAAGCCAGCCCCTTTCATTACATAGAGTGCTTCTCAGGGCTGAGTGACCACGCTTGGGCAGCCACCTTTTGTGCTCCCAAGTGGCAGGTGGAGAAGGTTCAACGCAGCACATTTCTTACAGTTCTTACAGGTCTGGCTTCAATATAGGGCCTTGTACTAGATCCTGAGGATTCAAAAGCACGGAAAAACCCAGGCCCTGCCCTCAAAGTGCTTACATCCTATGGAAAAGACACAACACAGACAACAGGAGCTAAACACAGTTATTTCAAGAGGGAAAGCACTGGCAAATGGGGATGGGGAGATCAGGAAAAATCTGGTCAAGAAGGTGCCAGCCGAGGTAAAGGGGAAATATGTGCTAGAGCTGCACAAAATGTTGTGAATGGAGGCCTACCAGCAGTACCCCAGTGTGACCACAGAGTGTAAGAGGGGAGGCTGTTTGGAAAGGCTATCCTAAGAAGGCTTCTTTACACAGCTGACTGCTCAGTCTCCTGGCTCAGCTTTAATCCCCTCCCTATCCCTATACCCATTCTTCAGGGGCATTCTAAGGGGGAGGTCTCTGTCTAATGTCCAGTGAATCAATTCACAAGGAAAAGGAACCCAGAACCCCAAAGAAAGCTGGGGCTAGAGGAAGGAGAGCTAACAGGAGGAAGCATACTCCGGAGCAAGTGAAGGGAGCAGCATCATTTCCTGAGGCCATGTCACCCAGGGAACAGTAGGAGAAGACCACTAGACCACCATGGCACACCTACATCAAGGACAGATGATGGGGGCAGCTAGATGGCAGAGTGGATAGAGCACTGGCCCTGGAGTCAGGAGTACCTGAGTTCAAATGCGGCCTCAGACACTTAACAGTTACTAGCTGTGTGACCCTGGGCAAGTCATTTAACCCCAAATGCCTCACCAAAAAAAAAAAAAAAGAAAGGACAGATGATGAAGAGGTACAGAAGAAATTCTGCATGTGTGACAAGTAAACACATCCTTTGATCCTTGGGGACGTTAAGATCAAGGTGAACATAGTGAAGAGAGAAAGGTACATTGAAAAAATGGTTAGTGGGGCAGCTAGATGGCACAGTGGATAGAGCACTGGCCCTGGAGTCAGGAGTACCTGAGTTCAAATCCAGCCTCAGACACTTGACACTTATCAGCTGTGTGACCCTGGGCAAATCACTTAATCCTCATTGTCCCGCCCCTCCCCAAATCTATCACCAACCCTTAGCACAATGCCCTGCACATAGTACGTGATCAATAAGTATCCTTCCTTCTTTCCCTCCTTCCATATCTAGCCATTATTTCATTAACTCTTCAGTATTCCTTTGAGAAGGAACAGGAAGCAAGTATAATTATCACTATATAAGCAAATAAAATGGAACCAAGAGAAAGGACATGCCCGATGTTAGTGAGTCAATCAGCAGCCGAGCTAGAAACAGGTCCTCAGTCTCCTAAATGTTCAGAATCTAAAAGAACCTCATCTCTGCCCTCCTGTCTTTTGTTTTCTTCCAAATTAAAGTGAATGATTTTATAAAATATTATTTTTTTAAAATATTTTAAAGTTTCTTTTCCATAGTTCCAAATTACCAGTCCACTTTTCTTGGCAAATTGTACTCAAATGAATTAGGAGTGCAGATGGTTACAAGGATACACTTGTACATTTTCTTCAATTCTACATTAAAGTAGTAGGTAAGGGAGTAATAAATCATCAGTATTAAGATTAAGCAGGCTACTGGGGGGGGAGAAAAATTTGAAATTGGAAATCTTATGTAAACAAATGCTGAAAGCTATCTTTACATGTAACTGGAAAATACTTTTTTTTTTTTAAAGTGAGGCAATTGGGGTTAAGTGACTTGCCCAGGGTCACACAGCTAGTTAAGTGTTAAGTGTCTGAGGCTGGATTTGAACTCAGGTCCTCCTGACTCCAGGGCCCATGTACTATCTACTGCGCCATCTAGTTGGCCCCAAATACTTTTATTTTTTTAAAAAAGTGGGGTAGCTAGGTGGCGCAGTGGATAAAGCACGGACCCTGGATTCAGGAGGACCTGAGTTCAAATCCTACCTCAGACACTTGACACTAGCTGTGTGACCCTGGGCAAGTCACTTAACCCTCATTGCCCCATAAAAACAAACAAACAAAAAAATTAAATTAAAAAAAAAAGTGACTGAACCATACTACTTCTTTTGTTTTTGGTGTTATTGTTTTTCTATTTTGAGGTTTTTCCTTATTGCTCTGATTCTTCTCTTATAGCATGACTAATGCAGAGATATGTTTAATGTTGGTGTGGGTGTGTGTGTAACCTATATCGGATTGCCTGCTGTCTGGGGGAGGGGGGAGGGAGGGAGAAAAATTTGAAATTGGAAATCTAATGTAAACAAACACTGAAAGCTATCTTTACATGTAACTGGCAAATAATAAAATACTTTTATTTAAAGATTAAGCTGGTTAAAAGAATCCAGAATAAAAGATTCCAGCTTCTGGGATTAGAATTCACTATTTGATAAAAGCTGCTGGGAAAACTGGAAAATAGTATGGCTGAAACTAAGCATGTGTACATGATTTAGACATAAAGGGTTTTAGAAAAGCAAAGAATAGTTTGATCTATGGAAAGAGGAAGAATTTATGACCGAAGATAAGATAGAGAACATTATGAAATGCAAAATGGATCATTTTGATTACATTAAATTTAAAAGTTTTGCACAAACAAAACCAATGCAACCAAGATTAGAAGAAAAGCAGAAAACTGGGAAACAATTTTTACTGCCATTGTTTCTAATAGAAGACTCATTTCTTAAATATGTAGAGAACTGAATCAAATTTCTAAGAATACATCATTCCAGGGGCAGCTAGGTAGTTCAGTGGATAGAGCACCGGTCCTGGAGTCAGGAGTACCTGAGTTCAAATCCTGCCTCAGACACTTAGCACTTACTAGCTGTGTGACCCCGGGCAAGTCACTTAACCCCAATTGCCTCACTAAAAAAAAAAAAAAAAAAAAAAGAATACGTCATTCCCCAATTGAGAAATAGTCAAATAGGCAGTTTTCACATGAAGAAATTACAGCTATCCATAGTCCTATGGAAAAAATGCTCTAAATCACTATTGATTAGAGAAATGCAAATTACAACTACTCTGAAATGCTACCTCACACCTATCAGATTGACTAATATGACAAAAAAGGAAAATGATAAATGTTGGAGAAGATGTGGGAAAATTGGAACACTAATACATTCTTGGTGGAGTTGTGAATTGATCTGGAACCACAATGGAGAACAATTTGAAACTATGCCCAAAAGACTATAAAAGTGGGCATATCCTTTGACCCAGCAATACCACTGCTAGGTCTATATCTGATTCTTCTTTCACAACATAACTAGTGTGGAAATATGTTTAATATGATTGTACATATATAATCTATATCAGGTTACTTGCTGTCTTGGGGAAGGGAGAGGGAAGAAAAGGACAGAGAAAAGTTACAAAAACAAATGTTATTTACATGTAATTGGAAAAAATAAAATACTATTTTTATTTATTTGTTTATTTTCGTGACTCCAGGGCCAGTGCTCTATGCACTGCGCCATCCAGCTGCCTCTAAAATACTATTAAAAAAAAGATGAAAGGGAAGCTAGGTGGCGCAGTGGACAGAGTGGCAGGAAGACCCACGTTTGAATTCAGCCTTAGACACTTACTAGCAGTGTGACCCTGGACAACCTCTGTCTGCCTTAGTTTCCTCAGCTGTAAAATGAAGATAATAGTGTAAGGGGCTAAAATTCTAGCTAGTCTGTCTAAAATAGCTAATGAGTGGTCACCAATAAATTATAAGCTTTAGCAAGAGTTAGACTTTTAAGCATTTATTAAGGAGAATAAGAATTTGGTAAAGAGAGAAAGGCCTAGCTTCATCTATCTATTAAAGGGAGAGAGCATTCCTAGCTCCACTCTCAACCAGAGTCCCGACGAAAGAGAGCCAGAGCGCCAGCCTCACCCCCTCTTCCTCCCACAAGCAAACATCACTTCCTGACGCCTGTCTTGCCCTCAGACGCCTTCTCCTCATGGCAGAGCATCCTGCAGTAAGTCTCCAGCAGGTGGTGTCATTCCAATCATTACAATAGAATACCTCCCAGGGTTGTTGTGAGGATCAAATGAGATAACATTTGTAAAGTGCTTAGCACAGTGTCTGGCACATAGTAGGTGTTTTAAAAAACCTATTTGTATGCCTGTATTAAGCCACTCTGACATTCATTATTAATAAACAGAGAGTGTGGGAGAGAAAGAGGGATGGAGAGGGAAGGAGAGGGAAGGAGAGGGAAGGGGGGAGAGAGGGAGAGAGAGAGAGAGAGAGAGAGAGAGAGAGAGAGAGAGAGAGAGAGAGAGAGAGAAAAGCCCCTATCTCAAAAATAAATTTTTTTAACCCTAGAATCTTTTGAAGGAGAAAGAAGGTGATGGTGGTTAAGGGGGAACATATTAAAAACCATTTCAGGAAGGGAATTTAAAAGGTATAGCCATTTGGTACGGGCTAAGAAATAGAGTGGAGGATCAATGGAATAGATTAGGCACAGGAGACACAGTAGTAAATGACTTTAGTAATGAGGTGTTTGATAAACCCGAAGACTCCAGCTTCTGGGATAGGAACTCAGTATTTGACAAAAACTGCTGGGAAAACTGGAAGAGAGTATGGCAGAAAGTAGGCAAAGACCAACATCTTACAGCTTATACTAAAATAAGGTCAAAATGGGTACATGATTCAGACATAAAAGGTGATACCATAGGTAAATTAGGAGAGGAAGGAATAGTTTACCTCTCAGATCTTTGGAAAGGAGAATAGTTTATGACCAAACAAGAGACAGAGAATAGTAGGAAATGCAAAATGGATGATTTTGATTACATTAAATTAAAAAGGGTTTGTACAAACAGAAGCAATGCACCCAAAATTAGAAGGGAGACAGAAAACTGGGAAACAATTTTTATAGCCAGTACTTCTGATAAAGGCCTCATTTCTAAAATATATTGGGAACTAAATCAAATTTATAAGAATCCAAGTCATTCCTTAACTGAGAAATAGTCAAAGGATATGAACAGGCAGTTTTCTGATGAAGCTATCTATTCCCATATGAAAAAATGCTCTAAGTCACTATTGATTAGAGAGATAGATGCAAATTAAAACAACTCTGAGGTACCACCTGACACCTATCAGATTAGCTAATATGACAAAAAAGGAAAATAATAAATGTTGGAGAAGCTGTGGAAAAATTGGAACACTAATGCATTGTTTTTGGAGCTGTGAACTGATCCAACCATTCTGGAGAGCAGTTTGGAACTATACCCAAAGGGCTATAAAGCTTTGCATACCCTTTGACCCAGCAATACCACTTTTGGGTCTTTTTCCCAAAGAGATCACAAAAAAGGGAAAAGGACCCACATGTACAAAAATTTTTATAGCTGCTCTTTTTGTGGTGGCAAGGAATTAGAAATTATGGGGTTGCCCATCAATTGGGGAATGGCTGAACAAGTTGTGGTATATGAATGTAATGGAATACTATTGTCCTGTAAGAAACCATGAGGAGGCAAATTTCAGAGAAACCTGGAAGGACTTGCATGAACTGATATTGAGTGAAATGAGCAGAACCAGGAGAACATTGTACATAGTATCAACAACATCATGTGTTGATCAACTGTGATAGACTTGATTCTTCTCAGCAATACAATGGTCCAAGATAGTTCCAAAGGGCTCATGATGGAAAATGTTCTCCAAATCCAGAAAAAAATAGAACTGTGGCATCTAGATGCAGATCGAACCATACTATTTCTGTTGTTTTTTGTTGTTTTTCTGTTTTGAGGTTTTTCCTTTTTGCTCTGACTCTTCTCTCATAACATGACTAATGCAGAAATATGTTTAATGTGATTGTACATATATAACCTATATCAGATTACTTGCTGCCTTGGGGAGGGGGGAGGGAGGGAGAAAAATTTGAAACTAGAAATCTTATAAAAATAAATGTTGAAAACTATCTCTAAATGTAACTGGAAAATAATAAAATACGTATATGGGAAAAACCGTGTAGCCTAGATTTTATGGGGCAGGCCCATTTCCTGTCTCTTAGAACTTTACTGAGCTATGAATATGACTCAGGTCTGTGCTATGGATTCATTATCATTAGTGCACAGGCACTATGAGCCCTAAACTTTGGGGTCCAAGAGAATTCTAGATGTCATTGGTTCCACCTCTTCTGAAAACACATTCATATATAACATAGATACAGCAGAGCCCAACCAGAGGGCTAGGTATGAGCAACCCCTTAATTAAAATCTTCTTTTCTTTATCTGTCAGGACAGTTGCAAACCGAAGATGTCAATAATCTATTTCTGGAACTAAGATAGCAAAGACACAGTCAATTAAGATGGGTCTTCCCTCTAAATCAAATTTTCTTTGCTATGCCCTAAAGTGGCATCGATTTTTAAAGTCTTAGAGAAATTTAAGGAAAGGTTTGGGCAAAATAACAGGCCATCAGATCAAATTTTTTTTTAAATGTTGCAATTTATTTTGCCTACGGTTTTAACAGAAAGCAAAATTTTATTGCTTACAGAGACAGTGTGGGGAGCTGGAATTTAGTCAACTGCAAGACTTCTGAAGGTGTACAGAGAGTTATGAAATTTGGCAAGGTATTTCAATATATTTAAGTTCAATCGATCGAGTGCCTACTATGTGCACTGAACTAGGTAATGGGACACAAGTACAAAGAATGAAACAAGCCCTATTCACCATGAGCTTGCATCTCTAATGGGGGGAGACAAGGACATGTTAAAAATATAAAGCAGGAGCTCTTAATATTTTCATGTCATGGGCCCTGTAAGGAGTCTGGTGAAGCCTATTGACCTCTTTCCAAAATAATGTTTTGTGTTTTTTTTAATTTTTTTTTTGGTGAGGCAATTGGGGTTAAGTGACTTGCCCAGGGTCACACAACTAGCGTTAAGTGTCTGAGGCCAGATTTGAACTCAGGTCCTCCTGAATCCAGGGCCAGTGCTTTATCCACTGCGCCACCTAGAGGCCCCCAAAATAATGTTTTTAAATGCATAAAATACATAAGAGTACAGAGGAAACCTATTGAAATATTTATCAAAATTTTTCTAAACTAAGTCCATGGCCTCTAGGTTAAGAACCCCTCACATAAAGCATCAATGCAAAGTTACTAAGTACAGGGGCAGCTAGGTGGCGCAGTGGATAGAGCACCGGCCCTGGAGTCAGGAGGACCTGAGTTCAAATCCAGCTTCAGACATTTAACACTTACTAGTTGTGTGACCCTGGGCAAGTCACTTAACCCCAATTGCCTCACTAAAAAAAGAAAAAAAGAAAAAAAAAGTTACTAAGTACAAATATATACGAAGCAGTTAAATACAGAAGAGTTTGGGAGGGATGGAGGAAGGGATCAGAAAGGCTCCATGCAGAAGACGGTGCCTGAGCTGCATCTTACAGGAAAAGAGGGTTCTGTGAGGCAGAGGTGAGAAGGAAGGACGTTCCACGCATGGGGAATGGCCAGTACAAAAGAATGAAAATGGGAGATGAGGTTTCCCGAGTGAGCCCCAGAGAGAGGGCAGTGTGGCTCATCGACAGAGCTGCGGCAAGAGAAAGGAAAGAGAAACAGAGAGCCTGAGGGACAGGCTGGGGCCAGATGGTGGGCCACCTTAAAAGCTAAGCAGAATAGTTTACATTTCACCAGAAAAGCCACAGGAAGCCACTGGAGTTGGCTGAACGAGGGAGTCACTTACTTTGGCAGCAGCATGTACGTGAGACTTGCAATAGGGAGCCCATTAGGAGGCTCCCTGAACCAAAGGGCGAGTAGAGAGAAGGGGTCAGACACAAGAGAGATGGTGAAGGCAAAAACAGCAAGATTTGGACAAGTGATTGGCTATGGGGAAGACTAAGGGATTGTAGGGGCCTTAGTAGTTTCTCATTCACACCCAATTCAAACACTACCAAATCAATCAAGTCGGACCCCTGGGCGTCTGCCAAATTCCATTATTTTACCACAGGGTCCAGGATGATGCCGAGAATTACAAGTCTGGGCAACTGAAGAGAAACAGGGAAATCTGTGAGAGGGGAAGGTTTCAGGGGATAGATGATACAGTAAGTGGTGAGGTCAGCATCTAGCTAGGAAGAGGGAAGGCACATTGGCAGAAAGGTTAGGGTGAAGGGTTCCGCACAAAGCCTGCTCTACTAGACTCCGACACCCACCAGGATCTGGGCAGCCAGACTGGGGTCAGATGGGAGAAATGACCAAGTGGGTACTCAACTACCAGGGCCTGATTAGGATGCTCAGGTTACCAATCTCAGAATGGCTTGTGATGCCATTCTATGAATATATACTCTTAGAAGAGAATTGTAATTTACTCCCATGATTAGAAAGTAGCGGGTACCCGCAAGCTACCTCGAGGGACACTCTCAAACTGGTCCAATACAGGGTGCAGATGAAAACTATTTATTCTTTGTCATTTTCTGCCACAGGAATCTGATCAGCACCACTACCTAACTCCAGCCCTGAAAACCAGTCTGCCTAACAGAATCCTGAGCACCCCAAGTGCCCAGCACTGTACATTGATTTTTCAAGGAGGCTTCTTCATTCTCTTTCTTCATGTCTTCTCTAGCTTCTCTCCAACCATGATGGGAAAAGCCACGTTTACAAAGTAAGGGTTCAAACAGCCATTTCAACAACATTTCATTGCTACCACAGGGTGTCAGAGGGCCTTGGGGAGCAGGCTCTGTGGGGAGCTCAGCCCCCCCCCAACTTCTACCAATGTTCCTTTCCTTGCTGGAGGCTGACCTCCCTACTTAACATGTCCAAAAAAGAACTCGTTCGATTTCCCCTGAAACCTTTTCCTCTTAAGTTAAAGTCACAGTAACTACATACTCTGAAGAAGCTCTAGAAGCAAGTGTGTTAATGTGAGTTTAAGGGAAGAGAGAAGAATGGGGGAAAGTCACTATCTCCTTCCTCCCACACACCTAGGGACGCTGGCCTTCTGCCTCTTCCTTGCACAGGAGACTCATCTCACTCTGGGCATTTTTGCTGACTGACTCCGGTGCCTGGAATTCTCTCCCTCCTCCTTCCCGTCCCCTGGATTCCTTCACATTCCTGCTAAAATCCCAGCTTCGACAAGAAGCTTTTCCTCATCCCTCTGAATGTTAATGCCTTCACTCTGTTGATTATTTCCAATTTTTCCTGTCTAGAGCTTGCTTGTACACAGTGGTTTGCATGCTGCCTCCCCCATTAGACTGAGAGCTCCTTGCTCTCGGGGACCGTCTTTTGCCTCTTTGGATTCCCAACACTTAGCAGGGTGCCTGGCACATAGTAAGAGTAATAACAAGTGCTTGCTGACAACTTCATTCAGAGGTCATCCAAAAACACGGACAATTTGGGTAAGGTTTAAAGTGAATACCGTGGTGTTTCTTTCTGTTCGCTGTTATTAAGTTCAAACCAGAATGCTGAGATATGCTAAATGTTTTTCTGCTTTCAAAGAAAAACCGTTTTCAAGGGAGGCAGAGCTAGAAAGACTTTTGTAAACTGAAGAATCTTTTTTTTAAAAATGATTTGATTAACCCAGAATTTTTTAATGGAGAAGGAAATGGCAAACCACTCCACTTTCTTTGCTAAGATAATCCCAAATGGGGTCACGAAGAGTCAGACACAACTGAAAAAAGGACTGAACAATAACAACAAATTTTAAAGCATTTTCCCCTAGACTCTTTGCCCCACCACATTGCCCTAGCCACCTGTGACCCGTCTTGATCATACATCACATTTGTTCTTCATACTACCTACTGATGTTACTGTAACTATTTTAATAATCTTCCATATTACCTATTTTCTCATTTGAGGAAAAGGGATGAACATGGGAAGCTTCAGATCTTTTAAGCTCAAAGAGCTGGTGAAATCAATGAGAAATAGCTAAACTTAGCTTTAAACTGCAGAAAAGTACAGAAGTATTTCTATTCTGTTCATCTTGATCCAGGCAAGTACTCCATGAACTGAGATTTCTATCCTGGAGAAGATGTTGTAGAAAGTATCCAGTGGGGCAGCTGGGTGGCGCAGTGGATAGAGCACCGGCCCTGGAGTCAGGAGGACCTGAGTTCAAATCCAGCCTCAGACACTTGACGCTAACTAGCTGTGTGACCCTGGGCAAGTCACTTAACCTTCATTGCCCCGCCAAAAAAAAAAAAAGCATCCAGGAAAGTTGTATAAACTAGTGTGAATGTGGCATAAGTGACAAAGCTAACAATTCTAACGAGGAACATTTTTCTCAGGACTGTTATATACTTATACTCGTTAAAGTATCCATAGTACTTCCTTATGGAACATCCACAGGCCCACAATCCCAGTGCAAACAAGACTTATTGCGGCTGGAGGTAACAAGGCAAAGGATGGAGCAGTGTCTCAACAGAGCAAACAGAGACAGATCCCCTTCAGAGGGAAAAAAAGAGCTTAGTGCTCCTAGCCCTGAGGAGGTAGCGCTTACACGAGTGCCCTATCACCTACTGCCTCAGGAAGAGAAGAGCTGAGAAGGGCTTGAATTGTCAGAACACCTGACCCAGCTTTCCCTGAGTTGGTAAACAAATGCCCTCCATGTGTGACTTGAGAGATATCAGCAGTAATCTACGGGTAACTGGACAGAGGGAGCCCCAAACCTGCTCCCAATGAACTCCCTGACAAGGAATTGTCCCTAAGGTGCCAGTAAAGGGGCAGCTAGGTGGCGCAGTGGATAGAGCACCGGCCCTGGAGACAGGAGGACCTGAGTTCAAATCCGGCCTCAGACACTTGACACTTACTAGCTGTGTGACCCTGAGCAAGTCACTTAACCCCAATTGCCTCACTAAGAAACAACAAAAAAACCCATTAAGGTGCCAGTAAGAAACGGGGATCAGGAACTGAACGCAGCTCTAGAAAGCCCTAAAATGGGAACAGCAATAGCACTTGGTTCACACAGGTGTCATGAGGATAAAATGAGCTAGCCTGGCTAAAGCACTCTCCAAATCTTACAGTGCTCTCCCTACTGCTATTCTATTGTTCCAGCTCTTCTACCCAAGTTCTGTGATCATAGACAAATCATTAACCTCCCTAGGGTCCTTCGAAAATCCTGTGCTCCTCTTGTTATTTTGTTATTTTTAAGAAGCATGATGAGAGCACATCAGATTGTCCTGTGCCAAGTCCAACTAAAACAGGGACTTCCTCTTAGTGGCAAGGTACAACAGATGTTCGTGCATGACACTGTGCTGACCACATCAAGCCACTACAGGGCTTCCTTAATGATCTCCACAGTCACTTAAGAGAACAGCTTCCACAATCTTCAAAAGAGTTATGCCAGGGGCAGCTCAGTGGCGCAGTGGATAGAGCACCAGCCCTAGAGTCAGGAGGACCTGAGTTCAAATCCAGCCTCAGACACTTGACACTTAACTAGCTGTCTGACCCTGGGCAAGTCATTTAACCCTCAGTGCCCTGCCAAAAAAAAAAAAACAACCAAAAGAGTTATGCCAGCAAGTCACTTGGAGAGCAAGTTACTTACTGCCCTTCAATTGGAAATGGCCAATGAGGTGCGGCACATGAATGTAAGGGAACACTGCTGTGCTGTAAGAAATGATGAATGTGATGATGATGGAGAAGCCTGGAAAGATCCCTATGAATTGATGCAAAGTGAAGTAAGCAGAGCCCAAATATACAGTAACTACACACTAAAAAATCCAAACTAAATGTGGCAAAATTATAAAGATGAAGCAGGATTTCAATGAAGAAAAATGAAAGCCATCCCTTTGTGGAGGTGGGAGACCCACAGGTCTTACACATTGCACAGGTTTTCAGACTTTCTCAATGTATCAATCAATTACACTGACTCCCCCCCCCCACTTAAAAAATATTGTTTGTCATAAGAGATGGCTGAGGGTGGGGGTGGGGAGGGTTTGGAATAAATGGGATTCTGTGGTGATGTAAGAAGCAAAAAACAACAAAAAGTTATTTTAAGGAGAGAGAAATGGCCTAGAAACCCATACAGGAAAAAAACAAACCCAAGTAGAAAAAGCATTGCCCAGATGATAACATGGCAGAGAGATGGACCACCCGCTGTTTGTCCATCAGTTCATCTATCACAGACAGAGATGTCTCATTTCTCCTCCAAAGCAAAAAGATCAAGGTTCCATGATAAAGCACCAAGAGCATAGTGCATCCAAGGCAAGGGACAGATACGTAAAGCAGCTCCCAGGCAGGTGAGCCCCCACACCAAGACGACATTTTCATCTTCCCTTCAGCCTAGATATACTTCACACTCCTTCCCCTCAGTTTTCTGTCCATTAGTAACTCACTGGAGCCTTCTGAACATCAGCATGACACAGAAGGACCTGCTTTCCAGCAGAAATACCTTGAGGTCCTCAGAGGCCTGAGCAGGGAAGGGGGAAAGGCAATTCTAACACACAGCCCTAAAATGCACAATGTGGATAAGGAAGATTTTGAGCTCTTGACTGTGTAATAAGGAGCAAAAAGTACACTGAAGAGTAAGACATTCAAGACCCCTGTGATGAAGGCAGACCAAACACCAACCACTTTGTAAAATAAGGGGCTTGGTTAAAACACTGCCAGTGTTGGGGCATCTAGGTGGCGCAGTGGATAGAGCACCGGCCCTGGATTCAGGAGTACCTGAGTTCAAATATGACCTCAGACACTTGACACTTACTAGCTGTGTGACTCTGGGCAAGTCACTTAACCCCCAATGCCCCTCGAAAAACAAAACAAAACAAAAAAACACTGCCAGTGAAAAAACAACTCAAGTGTGCTCAGGTCACAGGAACCTTAAGATTCCCACCATCATCATGTGGTCTGTTCAAGCCCAAAATTTAGTTCTGATTTTGTTCTGTGCCCTGACTTGTTGTCTAGTTTACAAATTGGCCAGATCACATTTAATCCAAAAATGCAGATCTCTGCCATAACAAGTCCATGCCACTGAAAGCTGCTTCTAAGTGGTTTTAAAGGAAGAAACCAACTGACTAGATTTCCATTTTTTCATCATTGCTGGCTCCCAAAATAACAGGATATTTATGAAGATGAAATGAGGACTACCTCATGCAAAACTGCTTTGTAAGTAAAAAGCGCTCTTTAAGTGTAATGCATTATAATCAGCAGAAATGTTCTCCTAGCTCAGGTATGTAACATAGGGATAGGGAAAGAAATGGCCCCATGATTTCACTGGCATAAGGACACACTCTTTACAATGCAGAGTGGCGCCTTCTTAGACCTCTGGCCAGAACCCTCGGAGGTGACCATGGGTCACACAGCCAGAATGAGTCCAAGCTGGCTTCCAGACCGGCTCCAATCTAATATAGCAAGCTATCTCTATGTGTACACACAAAATGTAAATAAGTAACATTTCCAGCTTTGAATTAATTCAATCAAGGCTTCCTTTTATTCTTTCTCCCTAGGAATAGAGAACAGTCACTCCTTTAAACAAAGCATAACCAGATCAGGCCCACAATGCACCGGGTGGTGTGATAACACAGCTATAGCTCGCCAGCCCTCTCTATGATTCTGCAGAGAATCCACTGTTCACTTCCCTCAGTGTGGTTTTGATTTCCTACTTCAAGTAATGCATCTCCCAAGGAAAGTTCTAAAGAAGCCTGCCCTGTAGCACAGGACAGAGGCTTCCCTCTGAAACAAGGTGGGGAAACACACTGGGTCACAATGTGGAGCACTGTAAAACTGGAGCAGTTTTACTAGGGGCCTGACACTGAATTCCGAGTAGTAATCTACCGGGCAGCTAAGAGGGGCTGGGGAAAGGAACCGGGCCTTCTCTTCTTTCTCTTGATGCCCTCCTCGGAGTCCTTGAGTCTGAGCATCTGCTCTAAGCAGACGCCTCCCCGGTCTCATTCAGTCCTGTTTTTTTTTCCTATGTTCCAGGCCTATCCCACCAACTACCTACAGAACATTTCAAACTGGACACCCTGTGGGCATCTAAAACTCAACTCGTACCAGATAAAACTCATCACCTCCCCCTGCCCCACCACGACCACATTTGTAACTGCAGAATTATCTCTACTCCTCACTCTTCCCCATCACCCACACCCAGTCAGCAACTAAGTCTTGTTGACTGCTGCTCCTCCCCCTCTACCCGATGTCCCTGCTGATTGGGCCCCCTTCCCTCTCCAAAGAATGCATCCTTCACACAGCTACCAAACAGAGATCTCCAAAGCAAAGCACTGTCCCCAGCCCTCTCCTGCTCAAGGACATCCAGGAGCGCCCAAGGGTCAAACTCCTTCTGTTACAACCTGGCCCCAATTTATCTTCCTCTTCACAGTCACTGGTCTGGCCAAAGGAGCCTTCATGCTGTCTATCTCCCAGGCCTGACAGGCCTTCCCTTCTCACAAACCCAGCCTGGTCCTTAGAAGGCCCACCCTAATCCCCCCAGCTGCTGCAGAGCCTCCTGGGCAGGAACCATCAAGCATTCACCTTGTGTATGTGGTGCACATGCTTATTTTGTAGCTGTACATGCTGTTTCCCCACACAGCATGTAAGCTACTTGAGGGCAGAGGCTGTCCACTTTGTTCTTGGTATTCCCAGTGTCTGCCTGGCACAGGGCACAAGGGAGGAGTTAAATGAAGACCAGCCCAGCTCTGGCACTTATTAAGTTAGATGATTTTGGGTAAATGACTTCACCTTTCTGGGCCTCAGTTTCTTCATCTGTAAAATGAGAGCATTAGCCCAAATGGCCTTGAAGTCTCTTCCAGGTAAGATCCTACTGGTCTCTGCTAAACCAAATAGCTGACAGTTGTGCATCTGGGAGAGCCTTCAAGATTATTTTCCATTCAAAGAGTGAGAGAAGATTCAGCTATAACAATATCCACGTTCTAGGGAATGGTTTGGTTCTAATTCAAATGCCTGCCCAAGAGAGAACATTAATGCAAAAAGTCCCACCAATCAAAGCTGTTGGTGCACGTGCTTTCAACAGAAATTCTATTTTTATCTCATCTCAGAACGTCCTGCAAAGTAATGATTTAGGACAGCAGCTTGCCATGCCTGGCCTGTGCCAAGAAGGTGAATCATTTAGGAAAGTATGTGCTAACAGACTCAACTAACTTTAAAAAATAGGGAAAGATAAAAATACTGGTTTTCTGAGTCCTTCAATAAAATGTTTGGAAATAATATTCTTCAAGTACAAAAAAACCAAAACAAAACAGGGAAGTCAAAGTTTAGTGTTTAAAAAGACACACCAAGTCTAATGACCAAACCATTTATGATTAGTCATGACTCCTTTTTCCTTACAATCCCTGGGAAGATATCCAAATGCTCCTACTTTGTTTCACAAATGGGAAATTAAAGGAAAATGATACCAAGAGAATAAGAACTATGCCCCAATTCAGGCAAGTCAGAATCTGAGTCCTGATTACAACTCAGGGTTTCTTTGTGCTGACTGGATTTGGGGTTTTGCATTTTTGCCTTTCTTTGTATTCCCAGACCTGGTATATAGCATATACTTTAGTAAATGCTTGACTTGACATTTTTTTTTCTCTTGACTGATTTTTTCCTCTTATTCTACTTTTTCTTTCTTTCCTTTTTTTGGTGGGGCAATGAGGATTAAGTGACTTGCCAAGGGTCACACAGCTAGTAAGTGTCAAGTATCTGAGGCCAAATTTGAACTCAGGTCCTCCTGACTCCAGGGCTGGTGCTTTATCCACTGCGCCACCTACCTGCCCCTTTCTTTCTTTCTTCCTTCCTTCCTTTCTTTCTTTCTTTTTTTTTTTTAAAAACCTCTTTGCTAAGAAAAAACAAACAAAAAAACCACTTCTTTGTTATAGGGCTAACTCTCTAAAAGAGGAGAAAAGAAGAGTACAAATGGAAATCTAGGTCATACAAAAACAAAATTTATCAATAAAAATGGATTTTTATGAAACTCAGCATTTTTGGTTTCTACAAAAGCACTTACCAATAGTCCACACGCAACTTGAATTGAAGTACTAAAAACTCAAGGTAACAATTTTTTAAAAATATTTTTTTGCCGTGTTCTCAGATATCTTTGGATGGAGGGAGGGACATATGCTGCCCCCTCCTGGCTGAATGTGTATCATATAGATACTCTAGATCCAGAGCTTCTTAAAACTGGGGGTTTATAGGAATACATGCTCTAGAGCAGGGCTTCTTAAACTTTCTCCACTCGAGACCCCTTTTTGCCCAAGAAATTTTTACATGACCCTGAGTGTGTAGGTATATAAAATAGGTCTATATAACCTTTTACTGTTGCCGAATTTTCACAACTCCTACATACAGTTATGCAGCCCCATATGGGGTCATGGCCCACAGTTTAAGAAGCCTTGCTCTAGATGAAGTCTGGGAACGAGCCTTGTTTAACTGTATATGAATAAAATTGGTTTCCTTTATAATTCTTTGTATTTATTTTATTGCATTTAAAAACGTGATTCATGGGGCAACTAGGTGGCCAGTTTTTAGAGCACTAGCCCTGGATTCAGGAGGGCCTGAGTTCAAATCTGACCTCAGACACTTCATGCTTACTAGCTGTGCGACCCCTAGGCAAGTCACTTAATCCTCACTGTCCCACAAAACAAACAAACGATTCAGAAAAGAGGTCTAGAACACACAAAAGGTTAAGAGCCCTTGTTCTAGATGCTGACCCTGTCTTTAAAAAAAGAAAAAGGGCCAAGATGGTCTTTAAGTAAATGATGTAGGAAGCTGGTGGTGGGAAAACCGTAGTAACACAAACAGAAGGTCAACAGTACTGAAGGGCAGGAAATGCAGTGTTTTCTGGCAGCCATGCTCTATCTGCTCTATGAATGGTTCTCAGCCCCGGTAAAGTTACCAAGAGGCCTCAAAGCTGAGCACGTGAAGCCATGTGAGCCGTGATCATTGAGGCAGGCATCCTCGCAAACCTGTGCTGACTTAACGTAATACACTATAACGTAACGCAGTATTAATGGAACTCGCCTCGCTCAAACTTTCATTTACATGACCACTGATTGATACTGTTCTGTCAGTCCCTATTGGTCAGCTTGATACTCCAACTGACAAACTTCAAACTTACCTATTGATCATTATCTAAAACAGTGCTCTTCCTCAAGACCACTCTAAGCTCTAAACATGCAGCCTCACGGTTGTCAGAACTAAGGAATGTGCTTGAGCTGCAAATGGCCTCAGAGAATCATAGGCTCCAGCTTACATCTAACAGGTGTCCATTCAATTCAGCAAGTATGACACCTAGAGTACACCTGAGTTATGGGAAATAACTCCCATCCATCAACTCAAAACCAAGAGTCAGAGCGAATTCCTTTTTGTGAGCCAGAGGCCTCCTCTGGGAGTCCAAGGCTTCTCAGGTGAATATACTCAAGAAGGAAATGACTTAGCAAGGCCAGAAAGGCATGGCAACAAAAAGCACACCTTCCATTTCCTGCCTTAAGACTGGCAGTCAAGGCCACCACCACCACCTGCCCAGCCTGTTTTCTCTGAGGATGCCCTTAGGCTGACATCTTCCATGTAAATACTACACAGGTGTGAGCCAGGAGGACGGACTTCTAATGCTCGTCTGTAAGGCCCCAAACCTCTGAGGAAACTGCTTTCAAACACAGTGAAGGTCATCTTACCTGACCTCTTCACCAGCAAAATCAAACACCTTGGTGATTTTAACTTTTTCTCTTTCGCTAGGTTTCTCTGACTCTTTCGCTGTCACGAGGAGTCTGTCTGAACTCTTCTCTTGGCCTTCTCCTTCTGTCTATAAAACACAGCAAAAAATCCAATCAGTTCCACCAGGTGGTGAGGGACCCAACAGATGGATCCCAGCAGGTGATTCACAGATGGTTCACCTCTCCATAAATAAAACCTCACAAAAGAATTTTGTTCCGACGAAGAAGATGCCTCTTCAACAAGAACAACCGAGAGCACTGTGACCTCGGCCAGAGTCTGAGCTTCGTCATTTGGTGGGGATGCTTTTCTTCCCCCTTGTGGCAGAACTGGAGACAACATGGGCCACCTGGTTCTTACCGTCCCATTTAAGCCCCAGTCTGGGGGTAATCGGCACAAGAAAATCCAGAACAATTCTGGAGAAACATTCTCTAGGCTTTAGCCCTCTCTCCACTCACCTTTGCTTGGCTTCTGGCAGGCCGAGCTTGGGCTTTGGGTCCCACGTCGTTGAGGAAGCTCGCCCAGAGAGCGTCATCTTGTCTTTTCTTCTCCTCCTCCGATGGAATGCTTTTCTCTGGTTCCACTGCTTTTTCTTCCTCTTCATCAGTATTTCCTTCTGCTGCTGCTTCTGCTTCTACCTTGTCGTCAGTTTCTTCCTTGTCTTCCATTAGTAGCCCACCTTTTTTTCTCTTCCTAGGTAGCAACAGAGTCAGAAAAGGAAAGGAGATACAACTTAAGGAAATGGAGCCAACCTTTGATCATTCATTCTCTTACCAATTCTTACAGCTATCTTAAAGAATTCTGTGCTATGCAAGTTTGGGGAAAACTGATCATCACAAAGTTGTTCTGAAGATTCTAAGTTCAGACTAAAAGGATCAGAGGAGGTGGTGACCTTAATTTTAGTATTAAGCAGTCAGTCAACAAGCATTTCTTAAATATGTAATCCAAATGATGAAAGCTAGCAATTATGTAGCACTTTATTGACATTCCCTCATCTTATCCTCAAAACAACCTTGAGAAGTGGGTGCTATCCCCATCAAAGAAATGACTCCAGCTGGTAGGGTCTGAGTAAGGATATAAACACAGGCCTGCCTGATGCCAAGTCCAGCACTCTACCCACTGCCCCACGTAGCTCCTTCTGGTGCCCTCTTCTACTCCAGACACTGTGTTGAATACTGGAGAAACAAATACAAAAGCAGGTGCTCACAGTCTTGTTGGGAAGATAGCACAGACCTAAGCTGGTAATAAAGGACAAACAGGGAGTAGGTGGGAAACAGCCCTGAAGGAGAAGACACAAGTAGATGTGGAGAACCAGCAAAGGCCTCCTTCCTCCAGGGGCTAGACCTTGAGCTGAGTCTTAAAGGAAGTTGAGGACTGTACAGGTGAGGAGGGGGGAGCCCCAGGGAAAAGGCAAGGAGAGAAGAGATGGGGTGTCATACATGAGAAAAAGCCGGTAGGCCAGGATGGCTGGATAAGAGACATGGCGTAGTATGTGAAAAGGCCAGAAAGACAGAAAAGGAGCAGGTGGGAAGAAAAGTTTGCATCTGATCCTAGGGGTGCTCGGGACTTGCCATGAGAAAATAGGGTGGCACAGCTGAATCTAGACTTTAGGGAGATCTCATCAGCTCCCATAGGTTCAATTCTCATGTCTGGGAAGACAATACGTCCAGTTCTATTTATCCATCCCTCATCTCCACGCAGTTCTGCAACAACAACTACCTCCTGGATGTGTTGAGCTGGACATCTTCTGGCTGCCTCGGATGCACAGGTCCAAAATGGAACCTTTAACCATGCCCAAAAGGCTATAAAACTGTGCGTGCCCTTTGACCCAGCAACCCCACTACTAGGTCTATATCCCAAAGAAATCATAAAAAAGGGGAAAGGACCCCCATGTACAAAAATATTTAAAGCTGCTCTTTTTGTGGTGGCAAAGAAGTGGAAATCGAGGGGATGCCCATCAAATGGGGAACGGCTGAACAAGTTGTGGCATATGAATGTAATGGAATACTATTGTGCTGTAAGAAACGATGAGCAGGCAGATTTCAGAAAAACCTGGAAAGACTTAAGTGGACTGATGATGATTGAAGTGAGCAGAACCAGACCGTTGTACACAGTAACAACACTGTGTGATGATTAACTGTGATAGACTTAATTCTTCTCAGCAGTGCAATGATCCACAACAATACCAAAAGACTCATGGTGGGAAATGCTTTCCACATTCAGAACAAGAACTATGGAGTCTGAATGCAGACTGAAGCATGCTGTTTTCACTTTTGTTGCTGCCTTTTTTGTTATTGTTCTTGTTTATTCTTTCTTGAGGTTTTTTTCCTTTTATTCTGATTTTTCTCTTACAACATTAGTAATGTGAAAATGTCTTTTTTTTAAAATGGAACCCATGGTCTTTCCTTCCAAACCAGCCCCTCTCCTAAGGTTACTATGGAGGGCACCAACCTCCTTCCTGCCACCCTCACTTCCTCACTCTCACTTTATGGATCCAATCAGTTGCCAAATCTTTTGTAATTTCTTTTTCTACAACATCTCCTGCTTACCTTTCCTCTCTACTTACACAGCTACCACCCTAACACAGGCCTCCATCACCTCTACCCTGGACTAGAGTGCAATAGCTTTTAAATTTATTTTTAACTTTTTAAAATGTAATTTTATTGCCATCTTTTGTTTACATTGTGTTGTATCTGTGCAGCTTCCCCTCCTCCTCCTAGATAGCCATCCCATATAACAAAGAATATTTTTTAAAATTTATTTTTTTTCCGTTACATGTAAAGATAGTTCTCAACTTTTGTTTATACAAGCTTTCCAATTTCAGATTTTTCTCCCTCCCTCCCCTCCCTTCCCACTTCCCTAGACAGCAGGTAATCTGATACAGGTTTTATATATATATATATATATATATATATATATATATATATATATATGTGTGTGTGTGTGTGTGTGTGTATGTGTATGTATATATGTGTATATGTATATTTTTATATATAATAACATTAAACATATTTCTGCTTTAGTCATATTATAAGAGAAAAATCAGAGCAATGAGGAAAAACCTCAAAATAGAAAAACAACAGCACCAAAAACAAAAGAAATAGTATGGTTCATTCAGCATCTATACTCCACAGTTCTTTTCTTTTCCCCTGGATTTGGAGATCCTCCTCCATCATGAGTTCCCTGGAACCCTTCTGTACCATTGCATTGGTGAGAAGAATGTAGTCCATCACAGTAGGTCAACACACAATGTTGATGATACTGTGTACAATGTTCTTCTGGTTCTGCTCATCTCACTCATCATCAGTCCACGCAAGACCCTCCAGGTTTCTCTGAACTCCTCCTGTTCATCGTTTCTTACAGCACAATAGTATTCCATTACTAGTATTCCATTACTACATACCACAACTTGTCCAGCCATTCCCCAATTGATGGGCATCCCCTCAACTTCCAATTCCTTACTACAACATAAAGAGCAGCTATAAATATCTTTGTACATGTGGGTCCTTCTCCCCTTTCCATGATCTCTTTGGGAAAAAGACCAAAAGTGGTATTGCTGGGTCAAAGGGTATGCACAGCTTCACAGCCCTTTGGGCATAATTCCAAATTGTTCTCCAGAATGGTTGGATCAGTTCACAGCTCCACCAACAATGCATTAGTGTTCCAATTTTTCCACAGCTTCTCCAACATTTATTATTTTCCTTTTTTGTCATTTTAGACAATCTAATAGATGTCAGGTGGTACCTCAGAATTGTTTTAATTTGCATCTCTCTAATCATTAGTGATTTAGAGCATTTTTTCATATGGGAATAGATAGCTTTGATTTCCTCATCAGAAAACTGCCTGTTCATATCCACAAAGAATATTTTTAAAAAGAAAAAGAAAAGAAAAAATAGGAAGAGAAAAGAAAAGAGTGCCTAGGACAAAGCCTTGGGCATGCCTGCAATTAGCAGGCAAGACATGGATGAAGATCCAGCAAAGCAGACTGGGGAGGAATGGTCAGACAGGTAGGCTAACTCATGCTAACTTATCCTATTCTGCTCCAGCCCTGAAAATTCATCTTTTCAAATGAAAGGGAATAAATGGGCAGAGAAACTTGCTGTAGACTGCAAAGGAAGAAAGGGGAAAAGCATTAAAATGTTAGGAACTGAAAGAGGTTAATTTAAATGTAAATAGTTATTAGGCAAACATAGTTGTTTGTGCAGATTATTGTATAACATCTATAACGATCATAATAAATATATGATAAAAAATAAAATTTACTTTTTCATTTCATTACCTGTTTTGAGGAAGACTCAAATTACTGAGCTATGGGAATGGGTGGTTAAAATTATATTGCAAAGTATATCGTCTTCATATCACAGGCATGGTGAGGTGGGGAGAAAAACCAAGAGCTCCCCCTCACTTCCATCCAGAACCATCCCTCCATCCCTTGTGACCTGAGATGGTGCGTGAATCTGATGATGTACATCATCCACTAGTCTTTCTTAGTGGTCCCCTTAATGACTCATCTTTTCAGAATGGAGTTACTATTTATAAAACTCTTCCCTATGCCCTTAGATTCAGGAGCTATTTCTCCCTTCTTCCCTTGGCCTTAAGTGTTTCCATTCAATGTCAGCTCATAGAATCAGTTTGTCAGGTGCTAATACTTTTTTAAAACATACATGCTGCACAGAAGGTTGTGAGCTTTTACACTCTGTGAGAGAGCAAAAAGAGAGCCAGACTCCACCAAGTGAAACCTGTGTTTGAAGACGGGGCCAGGAGCTCAGACCAGCTCGTCCAACCTCAAGCACATCACTCCGTCCCCTCTCCAGGCTCCTGGTTCTTCAGCACGGCCCACTTTACAGAGCCGTGAGGCTCCAATAAGGCTGACAGCATGTAAAACTTTGCCCTCTTGAAAGTCTGACATGAACATCAGCTGTGATGATGGGCAGCAGGACAGAGTGTAGAAAGGACTGGAATCCAAGTGACAGCAGAATACTGTACAGTGGGAATGGCTGAACAGGATGAACTCAGAGAATGAGATGTGATGAACTGATACAAAGTTGTGAAGCAAGCAGAACCAAAAGAACATCATTCACAATGACTACAACACTGTAGACAAAAACCAGGTTACTAAAACTAAGCCAAAGTCTGAGCAAGTGAAAAAGCCAATGAGGATCCTAGACAACAAATGATGAAACAGATTCCCCTCCTCACAGCAGGAAACAGGGGACCACTAAGAAAGACTGTTATACAATGTACATTATCAGATTCAAGCATTATATCAGGTCACAAAGGATAGTTTCATCTGGAAGTGAGGGGAAGGTGTTGGACATCCCCCCCTCAGAAACGCCTGTGATATGAAGACAAACTGCTTTTTTAAAAAATCCTGTTAAGGAGGATTTCAGAGAAACCTGGAAGGACTTACATGAATTGATGCTGAGTAAGATGAGCAGAACCAGGAGAACATCGTACACAGTAACAGCAACATTGTGTGATGATCAACTGTGATAGACTTGGCTCTTCTCAGCAGTGCAATGATCCAAAACAATTTCAAAGAACTCATGATAAAAAATGTTCTCCACATTCAGAAAAAAGAACTGTGGCTGAATGCAGATTGAACTATACTGTTTCTACTTTTTGACTTTTTTTTCTTTCCTTCTTTTTTGAGGTTTTTCCCTTGTGTTCTGATTCTTCTTTCACAATATGACTAATGCAGAAATATGTTTAATGTGATTGTACATATATAACCTATATCAGATTGCTTTCCATCTTGGGGAGAGGGGAGGGAAGGGGGAGGGGAAGAAAAAATTTAGAACTAAAAATCCTATGAAAACAAATGCTAAAAACAATCTTTACATGTAACTGGAAAATAATAAAATACTTTTTTTAAAAATCCTGCTTAAGATAATTAGTGGGCAAGTCTCAATCTTTTTCCACCTTAGTTTCCTCACCTGTAAAATGGGAATAACAGCACCTACCTCCTAGGATTGATGTGAAAATCAAATGATAGAGTATATGTGAAGAGCTCTGTAAATATCAGGATGATTAATAAATAAACATCAGGTATCCAGATGATACTTTTTTACTTATACAGTATATGAAATTTATATTAGCTATTGATCCTTTAAGAGATCTTTATTTTCCCAGTTGTTGGTACCTCTACCCACAAAATCAGCGAGTATTTATTTTGTAAATAATCCTGAATTTACTCACCTACCAACATATTGTATCCTCCTATAAGATTCTTCAGGGTTGCCTTACTTTTATATTTGTATCCCTAGCACTTAGCACAGTGCCTAGCACATGGTAGGAATTTAATAAATGCTTGTTGATGAAGTGGCTTTTCCTGAAAATCCCCAGAGTAAATCAATAGCCCACTTCCATTTTTGTGGGTAAGAAAACTGAGAAACAGAAAAATTGGGGACTAAAGATATCCAATATATTCAGAGTAAAGGGAGGATCAGACCAGGGGTCTCATACAAGTAGGAGCCCATCTTCATTTTACTTCAGGAATCCCTTAATATTTGAAATCTTATTTTCCTTTCCATTAGTTAAATCCACACAACCAAAGAGAAAGCAAAGGGATGGCTGTTTTTTCGGGTTGGGCTCCAGCCTTAACATGGAGCAACTGAAAGACTGGCAGCCTCTGGGGGCGAGTGATTGGTTTCAACCAGAAAAGTCACTACTAAAAGTACTAATGAATGGGGGAGGGACCAAACGTCAGGAGACCACCACAGAGTCTGAAGCATCGAGAAAACAGAGTTACCTGGGACCGACACCCAGAGATTTCATCTTGGTATCTCTGGAATCTCTTTTTTTGCCTTTGCTTTTCTGTGTCTTCTCTTCATCTTCCACTTCGTCTTCCTTCAATAATTCATTCACATCATCTTCACTATATTCTCCACCTGAAACCACACAATGTAATTTAAATAGTAAGGAACCAGGCCCAAAGGGCTATAAAACTGTTCATACCCTTTGACCCAGCAATACCACTACTAGGTCTTTATCCCAAAAAGATCATAAAAAAGGGAAAAGGACTCACATGTACAAAAACATTTATAGCTGTTCTTTTTGTGGTGGCAAAGAATTGGAAATTGAGGGGAGGGTCATCAATTGGGGAATGGCTAAACAAGTTGTGGTATTTGAATGTAATGGAATACTACTGTGCTGTAAGAAATGGATTTCAGGAAAAAAAAACTGGAAAAACTAACATGAACTGATGCTGAGTGAAATGAGAAGAACCAATAGAACACTGTACACAGTATCAACAACATTTTGTGATGATCAACTGTGATAGACTTAACTCGTCTCAGCAATACAGACAATGCCAAAAGACTCATGGAAAATGCTCTCCACATTCAGAAAAAGAACTATGGAGTCTGAATGCAGATTGAAGCATACTGTTTCCACTTCTGTTGTTGCTTTTCGTTGTTTTTTATTCCTTCTTGTCTTTTTTTTTCCTTTTGTTCTGAAATATGTTTAACATGATTGTAATATATAACCTATACATGATTGCTTGCTGGCTTTGGGAGGGAGGAGGGAAGGGAGGATGGGAGAAAAATTTGGAACTCAAAAAAAATATCTTTACATGTAATTGGGGGAAAAAGATCAAATTAAATTTTTTAAAAAGTCAGTGAGCATAAGAGTCAGATGGCATAAGAGAAAGCCAGAGACCTATAGACGAAGGGGTCAGGCAGGAAAATCCAAGGCTTCTAGCATGTTAGGCTAAGACCCAGCACATAGACCAAAGAGAAGCTGCAGCTGGTAAGCCTGGATGCCTGGTTGTGAGAATGGAGCCTTTCTAGTACAGGGAAGGGCTGAGGTCTGTAATTATCTAGCAGAGCCAAGGAAAGTCTGTAGTATTCTGGTTATGAGTAAAGCCTTAAAGTATACTGACAGGGGATGGGCCAGAAGCTGTTGTCTGGAGCTCCAACCTGCAGCTAGGTCACTCAGACCCCGAACTGGGTGAAAAATTTAGAGTGGGAAAGCAGGAAGCAGACTGCAGGCTAGATCAAACCACAGCAGACATTAAACATCTGCAGCCACCCTGAGGTGTTCAAACATGGCCCTCAATACTCCAAGGCAACAGAAGAAACTGATAAAACAGAAACAAAACCAAACAAGGTCCCACCATTCCGGCCAAAAGTACACAGGGTCTAACCATGAACCAAAGTCCTCATTAATTTCCTAAAAGACAATCAATAGAACATCAACATCTGCCAATCTAGATGACTACTTTCCCCATCTATGTAGTAGTTTCTTTGAGGGCAACTTTGGTGAGAGTATCAGCAGGAAATACCCAGGTTTTGACAAGTGGTATTCAAGAGTACATTCTATCTTTACCATCACTTACCATCACACAATTGACTGAAGATGTAAAAAATATTACTGTACTCATTTGTTGACTAGAGAAGCATCAGATGGCAAAACTCAGGTTTAAAGACTTCCTAAGAAGGGGCCTCCCACACCATACATGAAGCTTACACAAGATTCCTTTGTGAACAGTGGTAAGAGTCCAGGCTCTCCCAATGCCAAGACCTGAGTTTGAGTCCTGACTCTGCTGACTTATTACTCGTGTGACTTTAACCAATTTACTCCTCTCTAGGCCTGTTTCTTCACCTTACAAAATGGGGTTGGCTAAATGATCTCTAAAGTTACTAAGTCTTATTTATCCTAACTACTGTCCTTTCCACCAAACTCCCCTTGGAGGTAGCAGAGCATAATGGAAAGATCATTGGATACAAAGATGAGAGCTAGGTTTGAATGACCACACAGGTCATTCCCTCTGCCTCCATCTTGCCCCACAGCCCAGTACCTTCACCCTGCCCATCTCCAATTTACTTTGTATTTATTTACCCTGTATATATTTTGTAGTTATCTGTGTACATGTTGTTCTCCTCTTCCCCAGAAGAATGGAAATTATAATAAATGCTTGTTAAAATGGAAGTTGTTGAAATGCTAGCTCTGCTTATTTTTAAGAGCAATAGTCAACATCATCACAGTACATGGTATTTGTATAGCACTTTAAGATTTGCTGAGTCCTTTACGATTATCTCATTTTAAGCAAGCAACTACCTTACGTGGGCCTCAGTTTCCTTACCCTAACTTATCTGGGGCTTAGTTCAGTGACCAGCACAAAGATGTCTTATCTTGATTTATTAACTGTACAATAAGGGAGCTGATTCTGAGCTCATTTTCTAGCTCTGAATTCTATGATCCTTCAGTTAAATACTAGAAGGTCCAGGCACTATATGCAAAAAAAATGTTGTTATAAATTTTACTTAAAATTTTTTTTATCCTGTTTTCTTTCCCTTAACGGATTAAAAACAACATAACATACTTCGTCTGCGTCAATTGACAGCAGCTGAGTCCTTGGACTTAAACTCCCGTCTTTCTGATGTCAGAATATGAATGGAATGGAATATTATTGGGCTGTAAGAAATGATAAACTGCAATGAATGAATGAATGAATGAAAGGGTGGATGGATGGGTGGGATTCTTTTCAGACTCAACCCTGCCTAGGTGTCCGTCGCGCTCGAGCGCGGCGTGGGAAAGTGGGGATGCGTTCAAGGATGCTGGGAGTCCTCCCTCCGCCCCAGGGCCGCCGCTGGGGATGCGCAGGTGAGGAGCGCCCAGCTCTGGGCACGCGTCTCCCCGGAGACCGGCCAGACCCAGAGGAAAGAAACAAACTCCCACCGGACGGGCCAGGGAGGGAGTCGGGAGGGGAGAACGCGCGGGAAGAGGCGACGGAGGGCAAGGAGGGGAGGGAGGCCGCGCGTGCGCGGGGGGCACCGGGCGCGCGCTCCGGGCGGGGCGGGGCGGGAGCAGAGGGGAGGGGGGAGGCGGCCGAAGCCCGAGGGGGCGGAGCGGGGCCGGACCGGGCCGCCGCTCTCTTTCTCTCCTCGGGTCGCGCGCAGGCCGGCGATGATCCCTCACCGGAGGGCACGTAGTCTTCGTCTTCCTCGGATGACGAGAAATCCTCTGAGTCGTAACCGTCCATGGTGTCGCAACCAAGAGCCTGCCCGCAGGACCGAAGGCGCCGCCACTGAGAGGCCGAATCCCGAGGGAGGAACCATAGAGAAGAGAGGGAAGCGCGTGGCTAGAGAGGCTCGGCGGGCCGTTCTGATCCCGCGTCACTTCCGGAGCGGAAGTCAGACGGTCCGGACAGGGCTGGAGGAGTCTAATAGCAACAGAGGGGCTTTTGCTGGAAATTGCAGCCACGTGTGGGGAAGGAAGGGGAAAATTGAGAGCACGTGTTTCGATCCCGGTGTCCAACGTGCATCCTCCCCTTGGGCTTGACCAGGGATGGTGCCTGCTTCGGGGCGATTAGGGAGCTTGGCACTACCGTCCACCCAGACGTGGCCCCTCTTCGAGAACGAAGAACAAAACAAGAAGTTATCCGGTTACCCACAGCTGGAGTTTAAATTGGGCAAATAATAGGGGACAGGGAGTGGAGCCGCGATGTCATTAATAAAAGGCACCCCAGACGTAGACAGCCCCCCCCCACCTCCTCCGGAATAACCCGCAGGTTATCCCGAATTGGTTTGCACCTAGTTGTTCTGACTTTTTTGAGGTTTATAGGCTCAGACGCTTCGCTAGGTCACTGAAGAGTGATTTGCCCAGTCATGTAGTTAACATTTATTAGCTGCCTGCCGTGTGCCAGACAGCGTGGGGAACAAAGAAAGCCAGAAGCCATCCCCTGCCCTCCTCAGGGGGGAGACAGCAGACAAACAAGATGTTGGGTGAATAAAATAGGTGAAATCTCAGGGGGAAGGCACTAAAATGAAGGAAAACTGGGAAGGGATTAAGGAGCCCCAGTTAGATTCCGACCTAGGTTTACCTGGCTTTATCCACTATACCACACTGACTTTGATCACGTGAAATGTGATTGAAATTTGAAATTAAAAAAAAAAATTAAGCCCAGGCCCGTGATTTCACATTGATCAGGCTTGACTATAATCACAAAGCACAGTTGTGTTAGAGACAGGACTTGGACCTTTGACTTCAAGGCTGGACTTTCATTTCCTCCTCCAAGCTGCCTCCACGTCCCCAACTCTAGTTCATGACTGGAACGCTCTCCCTCCTTAGCTCAAGCGTTCTGACTTCTAGAGTCACCCAAGTCCCATCCACCTCAGGAGGTCTTTCTTGATCCCTTCTCGATACTCTACTCCCTCCTCTCTGAGAGGACTTCCCATTTATATTAAATATCTTGTAGATACATTGTTATTTGCATGTTGCCCTCCCTGTTAGAATAGGAGGTCCTTGAGATTTTTTGCCTTTCTTTGTATCTCTTGTGATTAGCACAGCTTCATAAATGATTGTTGATTGCCCCCTGCAAATCATATTTTAAGATTGAGAAAAAAAGTATCCTTTGACATATGAACGGATGTATAGTGAAGTGAGCAGAAGAACATTTTGCAGTGACAGCAATACTGTTTGATGAAGAACTGTGAATGACAATTATTCTCAGCAAAACAGTGATCCAAGACAATCCTAAAGGATAATGATGAAGCATACTGTCTACCTCCAAAGAAATAACTGGTATTGATGGAACAGGCTGAAGCATGCTACTTTTCACTTTCATTTTTTCCTTTTGACTTTTTGTACAAAAATGACTAATATGGTAATGTTTTACATAATTGCAGTATATAACCTATATCTGATTGTTTACGACCTCAGAAATGGGAGAGAGGAGATAAAATTTGGAACTCATAATTTTAATTAAAAAATGTTTATGAAAATAAAGTATCCTTTGCTTTTTTTAATGTTTTAGTAAGTAGCATGATATGTGTTTATATCTGGGCATGCGTTTTTATGTTGATGTCTTGGCACTATATTTCTCCTTTTAGGCTCTCCTTAGGAAGCCTTTCTCAACTAGGTGAAGCAGTCCTCCCCCTCCTCTTACAGGGACTAGCAGCAACACTCAAATGGCACATTACTTTGTATTCTTTCTTTTTTGTGTCTGTGTCCTGTTTCCCAACTAGATTGTAAACTTGAGAATAGGAATTGTCTACATCTCACATACCCTGCATCTCTTGTCACCTTTCATTATTTAGCTGGCAGATTGTTATTTGCCCTTCATTCTCAAAGAGGACCATGACATCAGGGTGATATTGATGTAGGAAGCAAAAAAGGAGTTAACAGAAAAACTTAAGACCCAAGCTCTAATTCAGATTTGAGCTCTAAGAGGGATTCAGATCCCGGTTAATGGATAACTTACAAGTCAGGATGCTAAGTTCTCTTACCCACAGAAATCATAATGGAACAGAGGGAGAGAGGCCATGAAGACCTAATACTATAACAATGAAAAAAATGACAGGCTATAGAAATTTAGACTAGAAATAAAAGAAAAATGAAGATATTTTGAAACCAGTCATGGGAAAGAGAAAGAGAAATTTGAGGAAAAGGCCAAGTTTGTCCTCAGATTCACCTTATGACCTGTAAACCCCAAAGACACACCTCCATGGGAAAAGGTACTCGCCTCGGAGGTTGGCTTAAGACCCCAGGAATTCCAAATTAGGATAAGCCCTCCCCTGTACCTCCCAAAGGTGGAGAACATTATAATGAGTAGGACAGGTCCTCCCTTGTACCTCTCTAAAGTGGAGATTATTATAATGAGACTGATTATCAATTTATCCATACTATAAATATAATTGTCTTTTCTTTCACTATTCAAGAGATACCTTTCCACTTTTCTGCTTCTCTCCCTGTGGTCACTCACAGTATTGCAATAAAACTTGGAAAACTGAGTCACTGACTCAGTCAATTTGACCCTTAATTTCAGCCCACATCAATACCATGACTTGTGCTCAATTGGATTTTAGGGAGGGTTATGCAGTCACCAGCTTCACTTTCTCCTCCAGAGCCATCTGGATCCAATGGCAAGATATATATCAGGACGACTGGAGATGGCCCCAGATGTTTAAGGCAATTGGGGTTAAGTGACTTGCCCAGGGTCACACAGCTAGTATCTTGAAGCTGGATTTGAACTCAGGTCTTCCTGACCCCAGGTGGGGCACTCTAACCAAGTAACCACCCAGTTGCCCCAAAGCAAGTAGTAGCAATAAGAAGTTTCTAACTGGGGACTAACCTGGAGAAAAGAAGGTGGTTTTTAAGCAGATTGCTTAACCTCTCCGAGTCTTCCATTTCCTTTTCTGTAAAGAAGGAAATAACTCCTACTTCATAGGTTTTTTATGAGGCTCAAATGAAATAATGTAAGTAAAGTACCTTACAAAGCTTCAAGGTTTAAATGAATAAACTGTCTCTCTTGCAGATTTTTATGGATCCATTTTGGTGGCCTGTAAATGTAGATTAATTACTTTCAAATCAATCCAATTTAAAATTTAGAAATGTATATTTCCATTTACATCTTGGCTAGCAGTTAGAGTACTAGACTTGGAATGAGGACACCAATGCATGTAAAGCACTTTGCAAACTTTTAGAGCCCTAGAGAAATGGGACTGATTATTATTCACCAGTTGGGGGGTTGGGGAAAGAAATAAAAGGTCCAGTTTGTAGGCATCTCCATTCCAACATCACTCAATCCTTCCACCACTTAGCAATTGGTCTCATTAAGAATACCGATAAAACAAATTTCAGAAAAGGGTCAATAACAGGCTCAAGTTGAGGCAAACAAATCCTGGGTTGACAGCCATATGACAACAGTGTCTGTTTAACATTTCATTTCACATTTAGTATAGTTACATCTTTGAACAACAGCTAAAAAGCCAAGAAAGTCACTTAAAGAGATATAAAACACAACACACGATAGCACAGGGGTGATAGGAAATCTTGTAAGTGAAGTAGAAAAACCATATCCAAGAGTCATTTTCTGGGTGGGGTAAAATTTGTGCTGGTCTGATCATCTCTCTCTCTCTTTTTTTTTTTTTTGGCGGGGCATTGGGGGTTAAGTGACTTGCCCAGGGTCACACAGCTAGTAAGTGTCAAGTGTCTGAGGCCGGATGTGAACTCAGGTACACCTGAATCCAGGGCCAGTGCTTTATCCACTGCACCACCTAGCTGCCCCCTGGTCATCTCTTAGCAATCTTTTTCTTTGTATTTTTTGGTGGGGCAATGGGGTTTAAGTGACTTGTCCAGGGTCATACAGCTAGTAAGTGTCAAGTGTCTGAGGCCAGATTTGAACTCAGGTCCTCCTAGATCCAGGGCTGGTGCTTTATCCACTGCACCACCTAGCTGCCCCTACCTCTTAGCAATCTTAAAAACATTAAACAGTCCAGTCATTTGCTATCTGCCCCAAAGAAATAAAGCTCCAGCCAGAAGTAATGTAATTCATTTTTATTGGTAAACGTTGACACCAGCATTAGAAATGTCAGTAGAAAAATAAAATTTGTTATTTTCTCTCATACAAAGATTTGATCTTATTGACTATAGCAGTTAGTGAAACAATCTTAATACAAAAGGGAAAGCTGGTTTGAGTTACAACCAGCAGACAGTGTGTGCAGAGCCTTCCCAATGTAGACAGTTAATATGGCACCAGGGCATTACATGCAACAAAACTGTTCCTTGGTGTTTCTTTTTTTCCAATTAGGCTTTAGAATGTATCAAGACCATAACAAAACACAGCAATTAGGAAATTAAGGTTGGACTGAAAAGTTTTTAAAAGTCCAACAAATGAATAAATTTAAACATATAAGAGAATGTAGAAGGTATTTCTGTGCATGTACAAAACTTATCTCACTGGCTCCACATTTCATAAAAGGTTAGGTTTCTGTTACTTTAAAAAAAAAACAAACAAACAGTAGAAGACCATGCTGATGACCCTGAAATAAAGATATGTTTTGACCCCATCATCTCCTTCACTCTGGAATTCATTTTGTTACATTTAGAAACATTATGAGAAAGCTCATTTTCCACTACAAAGTGCCACAATAAAGACATGAAAGATCAGCTTTGGTGGTTTATAAGGAAGGGGAAAAAACCCAAGGAAGAGGCACAATATTGGTTTTATCAGCTTCTTTTTTACACAGAAGGAATTAAACAGGGAAATTATCATCTGTCCTTAGGAAATTTGGGGTTTTAAGGGAAAACAGTTCCAAAACCCATCTAACATATGAAAGTGTCGTTCAAACCAAGCATCAGTTTCTTTTCTACCTAACTGCATATTTGATAGAATAAAAGTAGAAGTTTCATAGTTTATCATTACATAAATAATTGCTCCCTGAATACTTAAGTCAAGCTCCACACATTTCATATAAAATCTCTGTACAGCATTCATAAAGCATTCAAAAGAGCGCATCACATATTGGGACTGACCATGTGAACACTGAATATCCAGTAATTTGAGGATATATATGCTATATGCTGACAAAAGAGCAGCTAAACCAAAAAAGGATGAGAAAGAAAGCAGATGGAAACTAGGACTTTCCAGATGCCTTATTCTTTGTGCTTTGGCTCGAACATAACAACTAAACCCTGGAACCGTAACAGTAACTATGTGTGTGTGTGTGTGTGTGTGTGTGTGTGTGTGTGTGTATGTCCCTTTGCATACAACTGTCATGGATACGTCCTGTGGAACAAAGGAATCAAAATAATCTCTTAAAACCCTGTTAAATGACCCAATAGTGTGCTGCAACATAACTAACCCTAACCTGAAATTTCCAATTATGAGTATTTTTGCAAGTCGCAGTCCCCTGAAATGAACTAATGTACTCAACCAAAAAGATCCTTGAAAGAAATACCTCAAGATTAAATATCTCCGTGATCTAAAGGAAGGCCCCAAGCACACTGGGTCAACTCCCTAAGGGAGATTTTATGAGAAGTCATAGTCAAGAGTTCCACAGGATGAGACGGCAATGGATGGACTGCAATCTACATCACTGGACAGGAACACCTACATCTTCAACATCACAGAGCCACTGAAGTATTAGAATGAGAATAAGTTTAAAAAATTTTTTAATGCCACTCATCTTTATGATCTGATTTTTATTTTGAAGGTACCAGCGATGGGCAGGGTAGTAAGAAATAAGGACAAAATGATTGTGAGAGTGCTGTAGCTGGAGTCTGTTCAACACAGAGAAGTACTGGTAGCTTTTCTGGCTAACGGTTGGTTGATTCAATGAAGGAAACCTGGGATTCAATCCTGACTCAAAACCTTAAAGGCAACACTTCGGGCTCAGTTTAAATTTAAACATAGACTCAACATTATGACATAGATTCTAACCATATGAGACTACAGAAGAAGAAAAAATCAAAATACATTCAGAAGCCTGAGAACCTTAACAGCTGAATATAAGAAAATGGCTGCTAGTTACCATTCATGCCTATCCCAAGGCCCACTGAAAATCAAAGCTAGGGTCTAGCAAGGTATCACCTAAATGACAGCTGTCACATGGCAACTTCTGTCTAAAGAGAAGAAAAGCACTCATACAATTTCTGGAACACAGGTTCCAGAAGGCCCCCCCCAAAATCTGCATATCTGAGACCCAGGATGGGTCCCTAAATTAAATTTAAATTTGCTACCTTGCTTTCCTTTGGTGAATCCAAACAAAAGCCTAAGTGGTCTCTAAGACAAATTATCATTCACTCTGTGCAATAAATAGAGTAACTATTGGATATTTATGTGGGAAGCGTGTGAAAATGTACCTACTGAGTAACACCACCTACCACAAGATTTTAATAATGGTTACTAAGTGAGAATTCAAAATTGTCAGATTAGAATGACATTACTTGTTTTCACTTCTCCTAAGTATAGGGCATTTATGATTTGGGTAAGTGTTCTATTAGTGATAAATTAGCTTTTATTCTGTGTGTAATTCCTTCATGATTTTTCTGTATAGTCCTCTTATTTGATTAGTTTTATCTGTTAGTTTATATGTGTGTTAGTTTGGACTGTTATTTAGTAATAATAATACTTTAACTTGAGGACAGTTAGGTGGAGCATCGGATAAAGCACTGGCTCTGAATTCAGGAGGACCCGAGTTCAAATCTGGGCTCAGACACTTGACACTAGCTGTGTCAAGTCACTTAACCCTCACTGCCCCACACACAAAAAAATTAATAATAATAATACCTTTATTTTTTTTTCATTTAAGGATTAAGATGTAATTACTTTAAGCAATCTAAATTATTCCAGAACCAGATCAGAAGACCCTAAAATTGATTGTATTTTGTGCTATGACAAATTAGATAGTAAATATCAACCTGGATATAATTTATATAACTCCTACTAATTAATCCTCTCACCTTTAAGGTCACAGTTTTCAGGCCTATAGTGAATGAAAATAAATCTTTAATTTACATTTAGTGAATGAGCAACAAAAGGACAAAAACTTAGCTAAAATAATTCTGAAGTTTATTCCTGGCATAGTAAAATATAAATTTTCTTGAGGAAAATCTGTGATCCAATTTAAAGGGCAGGATGTGAAAGAAAGGAGAGAATTAAGAAAAATAAACGAGTTAACTTTAGGCACTTTCTGGGATAAAAGAGCTCTGATCCAACTGGGTAATGTTTTTACATTGTAAATATTTAAGACTAAATGTTTAATCAAGAGCACCAACCTTACTTCAAGCCAAACTTCTACAAGCCAAGATCTCAGAAGGAGCACCCACTTAGAATAAGATTCCTTGAGAGCAGACCTGGAGAAGAATCCCCTTCTTTCTGCTTTAATCACTAAAGTGCATTCTGACTAGTCAAGCTAAAAATTATTCAGTTCAAGTTGCTTTCTATTGGGCACCTTATCAATAAAATCAAATAAATCTAACAGAGAATGAGAAGGAAGGTGCAGGTGACTGGTATTCAGAAAAAAACTGTCTGAATTAGCAAGCATATTTTGATAATACAAAACTGCATTTTCACATTAAAAGAAAAATCTTAGAAGTTCTCATTAGCTCATTACAAATTGTTAAATAGTCAGAGATCAAAATATTTAACTCCCTTAGTATCATCATTCAGTAGTTGTTACTTTTTTCCTTTAAATAGCGGGAACCAATGCTGTTCTTATTGTCACATTTCATGTATATTTCCCTGCTACAGTATATCACCACGTTTGTTTTCAGTTATACACCTCAAAGAAAAACCTACTTGGCACTTACTGTCACAAAAATGTAACAAAATAAAAGTTGGAAAAGCTAACTTCAATAAGGTCTGATCCCCTCAGACATCAGTCTCTGAGCATGGCATATTTTGCTTTACAATAGTCCAATTTTTGTGTAGATCTTCTTAAAACACTTGAGGCTGCGTTTTCTTATAGGTCCTTGAGAATACTGGCACAAAGGATGATCCGAATGCACTGCTGTGCTGTTCTATGTACAATTACAAAAGAGCTTAAATGGTTGATGTTTCTTCAAAGAGGAAAGCTGATGAACCCTATGGTTTTGTTTTTTTTAAATAAGAAATTTAGAATTCACCAAAAAGGTCTTTGGCTCATAGAAGGGATCAAGACAGCAGGCCTTCACACGCACTTGTTCAAGCTGTTTCATTAGAAAAACTTTAAATAAATTATCACCACTTGTAGCAATGCCCTTCCTTAATAAATATTCTGAAATCCTCTCTTCAGGGTCTGTTCTATCACAGTCTGTAAGCAGATGCTATAGAGTTGCTAAAATCCGTAAAAAGGAAACGACCACTACACAAAATGTCTGGCCTACACCTAGGGTGAGGGCTTCGAAAGGGATCATTTCTTTGCCTGCAGCTCGGTAAACGCCAGCAATGGCTGCACCTGTTTTTTAAAAAAATGCAAGAAGGGGGGAAAAAAGGTTAATACAAGAAATACAGAATTTGAGATTCTACTATAATTATAATTCAGATTTTACCTTTATTTGCACATGAAAGAGTACATTTGATAAAGATGGCCTTTCTTCCCATTCCTTCCCTATAGGGTCAGTTTGCAAGGTTTTAACTACTATGTAGGTGGTTTACAAATCACTAACTTGGGTTAACAATTATATAAGATTTTGAGAAGCAGCTTCTTGAAACTAGATTTTGCTGTGATTTAGTCGATATTTCTGGAACCCTAGTAAGTGTTATTGAAGACAGGGATTCTTCAGTTTCAGGGAGGCTTTTGCCCCCCCCCTTTTATTTTTCCATTAATCCTTGCAACATCCTGAAGAATGCAAGAAAATCTCCACTCACATGGAGTTGATTTAGACAAACAAGGGTTCAGACTTCCCTGATTTATGCATTAACTATACCTCCTGCTGAAGGAAGATGGATCCAAGAGTTTTCCTAATGTTCCCATTAAACACCAAAATAGGATTTGGGGCTCCAGAGCAAGGATAGCCCTGCCCCAGTTTGTTCATTCATAAAACAAATGGTTATGATTATCTACTCTGTGCAAAGCACCAAACAAATTTTATATTTGATGGTTTCTGCTCACAAAGAGCTTATACTCTAGCTGAAATGATGGTATAAAACTCATGTGAAACTACTCAATTATACAATCAAGTGCTAAGTCAATAAGTATTATAAGTACAATCTTTTTTTTTAAGTGAGGCAATGGGGGTTAAGTGACTTGCCCAGGGTCACACAGCTAGTAAGTGTTAAGTGTCTGAGGCCAGATTTGAACTCAGGTCCTCCTGACTCCAGGGCTGGTGCTCTATCCACTGCGCCACCTAGCTGCCCCTGAATTAAGTTATTATAAGAAAGCAGAAAACCTAAGTTCAGTAGGGGCTTAGTGATAAAAGGAGGTTTGCAAGCACTTTGGGAGATGCTACACAGAAGAATCGTGTATCAAGAAAGGTGTCAGGCCAGATGACCTCTAGGGTGCTTTCCAAATCAATAAGGCAGAGGCGGATTCAAGCCTCTTGAATCTCTAGTAGGGACATTTCTCCTCTGAGCAATAGAATCAAACACTTACAAGGACGGGAGGAGACCAGCGGGCCTGGGCCCCTTTGACGTAACATGAGCCTGCAGGGTTCTGGCAAAGGCATAACTATCACAGGAAACATATTCATTGTTTGGAGGTTCATAAAAGAAAAAGACACCCCGCTGTACCTGGCTGGGTGGTTTCTAGTGAAGGAGAGAATAGGTTGGGCAAGGCCTTGCTTTGCTTGGGAACTGAAATTTTTGCCAGTTCCCTGTAACTGCATTAGTCCTTATGTCAGGAGCCTGTATCATGGATTTAGAACGGGAAGGCAACTTGGAAGTCATTGAGTCCAAGCCCTTATTAAAAGGTGAGACAGCTGCAGCCCACAGAGGTCCCAGGCCTCGGCGCCAAGGCCTCCGTGTTGGAAACAGGATTCCACCCAGGTCCTCCCAGGTCTCTGTGGCTGTCATACTGACTCAGATCCATTTTAATAGGCTCTCACATACATTATCTCATCTGATCCTCACAGAAACACAGGGAGAGAGGCAAATGAAGACATCTATTTTAAAAATAATAATATAGATGTCTTGACATGTTAAGTAGCCTGCCTAAGGTCACAGCTAGAAAAGGATAGAGCTGAGACTTGGCCCAGTGTCTTCTGGCACTTAAGTCCATAATCCTTCCATTTCAACAGACTGCCTTTTAAAAGGAATATCCACAAATAGCAAGTTAAATTTGAAAGATGAATATTCCTAATGAAACTCTATTTCCTAAGAAACTCCTAAAAACAAAACCAAAAAACCTCCAACACCACCAGAAACAGAAATCTATTGATTGTGTGAAGAGTTCTTGACTCCATGGTTAGCCTTCCATTCCTAAAATGTCCTTCAGCAACAGGACAACACGTGGAAGTAATGAACTACTGAACAATGTGCAACGCAGGCAACTGGTAGCACAGGCACTTACTAGCTGTGTGACCCTGGGCAGGCCACTTAACTTCTGCCTCAGTTTCCTCAATTGTAAAATAGAGGTAATAGCACCTCCCAGGGTTATTGTGAGGATCAAAAGAGAGAATAATTGTAAAAAGCACTTGGCCCTGGGGCTGGCACATAGTAGGCACTATATACACACTGATTCCCTTTCCCAATACCAGCAGACAAGTCATACAGAAACAGTAGCTAACTGTAATAGAAACAAGCGATGACTTCCATTAGAATGTGTATTTTCTTCTCCTTTCCAAAAGGCCTTAGTTTACAAGATAGAGGTTGGGGTGGAAGGGAACCTTCAGAAAAAGTCCCCTGTGGTGAAAAAGACAAAATCTAAGCCAGGTAACAAAAAGTAAGAGATAAGTCAAGTCAGGGAATCGCTTTAAATTGTATTCTTTTTGAGATAGCATAAAAAAGGGAAAAGGACCCACAAGTACAAAAATATTTATAACTGTTCTTTTTGTGATGGCAAGGAATTGGAAACCGAGGGGATGCCCATCAATTGGGGAATGGCTAAACAAGTTGTGGTATATGGATGTGATGGAATACTATTGTGCTGTAAGAAATGATAAGCAGTTGGATTTCAGAGAAACCTGGAAGGACTTACATGAACTGATGCTGAGTGACAGGAGCAGAACAAGGAGAACATTGTACACAGTATCAACAACATTGTGTGTTAATCAACTGTGATAGACTTGATTCTTCTCAGCAATACAATGGTCCAAGATAATTCCAAAGAACTCACGATAGAAAATGCTCTCCAAATCCAGAAAAAAGAATTGTAGAATCTAAATGCAGATTCAACCATACTATTTCTATTTTTTGTTTTTGTTTTTCTCTTTTGAGGTTTTTCTCTCGCTCTAATTCTTCTTTCACAGCATGACTAATGCATAAATATGTTTAATGTGATTGTATACATATAACCTACATCAGATTGCTTGCTGTCTTGGGGAGGGGAGGGAAGGAGAAAAATTTGAAACTAGAAATCTTACAAAAACAAATGTTGAAAACTATTTCTACATGTAACTAGAAAATAATAAAATACTTTTATGATTAAAAAAAATTGTATTCTTTTTGTTAGTCCCACTCAAGCAAGTTTCTGAAATGATCCTTAAAGTTAGTGGATTAGGCACATCAAAGTTGTTCAACCAATAGTTTTAATGTCTAACATACTTGTCAAGATTCCAGCAGTAATTGGTCCCACGATGCCCATCAACAGGATGCTTACAGACATGAACCTACCATATTTGTGATGTCTGAGGGTGAATAGTGCCAATAATCCAGCAGGGACGTGGAAGGAGAGAGAAGATACCAGTGCCCACAGGAACACACCATACCACATTTCTAGAGGGGAAAATTAAAAGTCTAAAGTTGAGTTTCTCGTTATGATAATTGAAAAAAAATAGTCTTCCAGAATTTCAAATCTAAATTTGAAAACCATTTAAATGGCAGTGTTTGCATGCATCAACCAGGTATATAAAATTACTGCCACACTTAGTGAAGTAAGGCATACCACTATTAGGTCTTTTTCCCAAAGAGATCATAAGAAAGGGAAAAGGACCCACATGTACAAAAATATTTATAGCTGTTCTTTTTGTGGTAGCAAGGAAATGGAAATTGAGAGGCTGCCTATCAATTGGGGAATGGCTGAACAAGTTGTGGCATATGAATGTAATAGAATACTATTGTGCTGTAAGAAACAATGAGCATGTGGATTTCAGAGAAACCTGGCAGGACTTACGTGAACTGATGCTGAGTGAGAGGAGCAGAATCAGGATAACATTGTACACAGTATTAACAACATTGTAAGTTGATCAACTGTGATAGACTTGATTCTTCTCAGCAATACAATGGTCCAAGATAGTTCCAAAGGACTCATGATGGAAAATGCTCTCCAAATCCAGAAAAATAGAACTGTGGCATCTAGATGCAGATTCAACCATACTATTTCTAGTTTTTCTTTTTCTCTTTTGAGGTTTTCCCCTTTTTCTCTAATTCTTTCACAGCTTGACTAATGCAGAAATATGTTTAATGTGATTGTACATATATAACTTATATCAGATTTCTTGCTGTCTTGGGAGGGAGGGGAAGGGAGGGAGAAAAATTTGAAACTAGAAATCTTATAAAAACAAATGTTGAAAACTATCTCTACATGTAACTAGAAAATAATAAAATACTTTTATGATTTAAAAAAAAAAGACAGAGCTGCCACCAACTCAAACTCAAAGCGTCATCTCCAAATCTGGCTCAATTCAAGAAATACACCCAAGCTCCCCAGAGCAAAAAGTACAAAGAAAGCAGCCCTTTATAATCCTGCACTATAGTGAGTACTGCAGGCTGTAACCAAGACCAAAACCAACAAACCCTTGATGCAGGGCTTAAAGAACAACTGACTTTGTGTGTGTGTGTGTGTGTGTGTGTGTGTGTGTGTGTGTGTGTGTGTGTGTGTGTGTGTGTGTGTGTGAGAGAGAGGCAATTGGGGTTAAGTGACTTGCCCAGGGTCACACAGCTAGTAAGTATTAAATGTCTGAGCCCGGATTTGAACTCAGGTCCTCCTGACTCCAGGGCCGGTGCTCTATCCACTGCGCCACCTAGCTGCCCCTAAGAACAACTGACTTTTGAAAAATACAAAATATCTTTCTTGGGTAAAAAAAATTATGATTAATTTTAAGTTCACTGTCCATAAAGTCAATAAGTCTTGACTTTCACAAACTTCATTAAGGACTGGCCCAATTTTCTCTTTGCTCTTGGGCAGTTCTCATCTACCAGTTTGTGCTTGCATGGTGGCTGGCACATGGTAGGCACTTAATAAATGCATGTTTGCTTCCTTCCTCAGCAAAGAGGGGATGGACAATCAATCAATAAGCATGTACTAAGCACCAATGGTATGCCAGGCATGGTGCTAAGAAGTGTCCCGTGAGATACAAGGACAAGTGAAACAGTGTCTGCCCTTAAGAAGCCTGCATTCTGAGGGGGAGACAACACATACAGAAATAAGAATATATAAAAAGTTACAAATGAATTCAAAGTACTTTTGTGAAGGGGGATACTGGCAGGGGTGTTTCGGGGGAAAGGGGAGTGTGGTATTTCAGGTATGTCTTGGATGTGCTGAGTCTTATGTGATGTTTAAAAGCTAAAATCTGAGTGAGACCAGTGGAAAATTTGTGGTACAGACAAAGCCAACGCTAAAGAACTCCTATTTCCTACCATAACAATCATTTTGACAGCATTGTTTTCTTACACTTAAAAGAAACCAAAAGGTGTATGGGATGAAGGAGAGCATTCTGGAGAGAAGGAAAGGAAGGAAGTCAGAGGAGAGGCCCCAGGGCTGCAGATGGAGTGTCCTATGTAGAGAACAGCAAGACCCATATTATAAGACCCAAGAATACCTGGAGGGCAATGCCAAAACATGTACTTTGGCTTCAATAAAAAAAAATTTTAAAGAAAACATAGAAAAAGAAAAAAAAAAAAAAGAACCGCAGTTCCAAGTTTACTCTTTGGCTCATTGGGCTTTTGGAGAAGAAGGCTGACCCTGTGATTTTATCAGTGTCAGTGCAGATCTGCAGCTGCTCTGTAATTTCCAGTCTCAGAGCGCTGTCAGAGAGGGCTAAGAGGGCTGACTCGCCCAGGTCACACGGCCAAAATGATTCCACAGCCAGCTCTCCATGCACCACAGCAGGCTGTCGCCTCTTTTTTGCTAAGAGAAGACTACTGCAAAGCCCTCAAAGTAAATGCCTTCCTTCATGTTCCTGAAGCTGAAACAAAATAGCGGGAAGTACCACTGAATGTTAAATAAACCGATTAATGTCAATCAATTAACAATATACTAAGTAACACTGGGGATACAAAAAGGCAAAAGACAGGTCGGTCCCCCCCCCCCCCCCCCCCCCGCCCTTAAGGAGCTCACAGTCTAATGAGGGAGACAACATGCAAAAATACTTACAAAGCAAGTTATATACAGGATATGTAAGAAATAATTAATAGAGGCAAGGCACTAGAATCAAGATGAGCTGGGAAAGGCTTCCTGTCAAAGGTGGGATTGTAGTTGGGGCATAAAGGAAGTCAGTAGGCAGAGATGAGGAGAGAGAGCATTCCAGGCAGGGGGGAAAACGTGCCAAGAGAGGGTATTGCTCATAGAAGGCCCAGAAAGCCAGGGTCAGTGGATCGAAGATGTGGTGGGGAGTCAGGTCTTAAGAAGACTGGAAAGGGACCAGGGGGGCAAGATTAGGAAGGGCTTTGAATGTCAAACAGCATTCTGAATTTGATCCCGGAGGCAACAGGAAGCCACTGGAGTTTACTGAGTGTGTGTAGTGGGGTGGGGTATGTGTGCTTTGTGAAGATCACTTTGATAGCTGAATCAGAGCTGGAACTGACTTAAAGCAAGCTGACCCAGCTCCAAGCTATTGAAATAGTGTAGGTGTTCAATGAGGGTCTGCACTAAGGGGGTGGCAGTGTCAGAAGAGACCAGGGGGCATTCAGGAGAAATCATGTCAAGCCGAAATAGACGAGCCTTGGAAAGAGATTGGTGAAAACCAGGCTGACTCCTAGGTTCTGAGCTGGAGGGACTGAGAGGATGGTGTTGCTCACTCTGATAATAGAGAAATTAGGTTTAATGCTATTAAACGTTTTTCCTATGTTCATGCTAATTTCAAGAGAATTAGATTCATATATTCCATAAAGCTTATAATTTTTTTTTAATCAGGAAGCCACTGCACCCCCTCACAGAAGCAAAATTTTAACCAGTCACTAAAATAAATTTTGATATCAAGGGGTCTGATAACAAGAAGAAATAAGCACATGGCATATCCATACCCTTTTCTTACCCACTAAAGACACCAACAAGAAAGAACCAAGAAGTCCTTTCCATCACTTCTGATTAGAATTTCAAATCCTGGGGCAGCTAGGTGGCGCAGTGGATAGAGCACCAGCCCTGGACTCAGAAGGACCTGAGTTCAGGTCCAGCCTCAGACACCTGACACTTACTAGCTGTGTGGCCTTGGGCAAGTCACTTACCCCTCACTGCCCCGAGGAAAAAAAAAACTGCCAACAATCCCCCATAAGGTATTGGTATGAGGGTTGAATCATAAATGAAAACAAAGTGAAGAAAATTAAGGATTTGTAGGGTTAACAGCAAATCATATTTAGACCTTTTCTAGCTCTAAAATCAGACATTAAATGTAAAAAATACTACTTGCAAGAAAAATTATATCTATAGTGCTTCCTCCAAAAGTTATCATCATTAAAAAAAATTTTAAGGTAGAGTCTGGGCGGGGGTCTGGGTTTGGTTTTTTGGAGTGTGTGTTAAAGAATTTAAGTAGTTCCATATATAAATGTGTGTATACACATGTGTATGTATGTCTTAAATTAGGAGGACTTGAGACTTTAACTAATAAATTTAATTAGTTAAGATTTCAATCAATATAACTGAGAAAAAAGATTTTATTATGAAATAAAAGATTCACAGTATAGATACTTTTCTTTTGATAAATAGGACTGACTATTATAGGGCTCTCGATGGCAAAAAATAAACCCCATTCTGTAGGGCACTTTTGAAAAACTAAGCAATTTCCCTTCAATCCATTATACATTCACTTGCCATCTATTTAAGAGCTCCTTATTGATTGCTGTATAATTCAAATCCTGTCAGTCTCATTCCTCATGCTCTCGCCTCCTTTGCTTCAGCCTCCAAGGATAAGGTGCCTCTTCCCTCAACCAATGAAAACCTCTCTGCTTGTGTCCTTGATCCCAAGAGTCTGGATCTCCTCCAAAAACTCTGTATACATTTTGTTTTAATGTATATATGAGAGTATAGTTCCCCCTTTGTTCCCCCATCAGGAGCTACTTTGTTTTGCCTTTGTTTCCCCCAGCCCCTAGCATAATTCCAGGTTGATAGCAGTAGCTTAATAAATGCTTGTTAAATAAAAAAAAAGATTTCGCATCAAGAGTTTTATGTATACAATGATCCAGGAAATTCCAAAGAATTCATGATAAAAATGTTCTCCACATCCAAAAAAAGAACAGTAGAATCAGAATGCAGATTGAACCATACTGTTTCCATTTTTTTTTCTTTTTTGAGGTTTTTCCCTTTTGTTCTGATTCTTCTTTCACAACACGATTAATGCAGAAATGTGTTTAATATGATTGTACATACCTAACTTATATTAGATTGCTTTGTCTTGGGGGGTGGGGAGGAGAAAAATTTGGAACTAAAAATCTTATGAAAACAAGTGTTTGGAGTCAGAAGTAAATTTGAACATTCAGCATCTGACACTCACTATGTATCTAGCCTCCAAACTGGGAAGGGTTTGGGCTCCATGGTTCTTAAGGTCCCCTCTTGCCCCAAATCTACAATTCAAAATTTATCCCAAGTAGAACTTTCTCTATAAAAGAACTAATAGGAAATAAATTTAGTCAGCAAAACATATACTGTACATAATTATACAGCCCTGCCCCTATTGAAATCCTTCTAATCCCTCACAACACAGCTCGAATCATGGCTTCAGAAAAACAAAACCAAAAAAAACCCTTCCCTTGTTCCCACCTCCTACCCATGGAAGAAATTATTTTTCCTACCTAAAGCCTCACACTCCTTTCTTATGCAATTCCATAAGCATTTATTAAATGCCTACTGTGTACAAAGCACTGTGCTAGGGACACAAAGGTAAAAACTCAACATTCGGGGGCAGCTAGGTGGCGCAGTGGATAGAACACTGGCCCAGGATTCAGGAGGACCTGAGTTCAAATCCTGCCTTGGACACTTGACACTTACTAGCTGTGTGACTCTGGGCAAGTCACTTAACCCTCACTGCCCCACCAAACAAAACAAAACAAAAAAACAAATTCTCAATATTGTCTGCCCCCAAGAAGTTGACTTTCTAAGGCACAATGTATACAAGTAAGTAAATACAAAGCACATATAAATTAATTGTAGGGCAGAAAGAGCTAAAAGGAATCACACAGGTATTCACACTCTTGGGCTATATTCTGCTTTCTTATTTATCACATATGAACTGGTTTCTTACTGCCCTACCCTACCAAAATTCTGTTATTTTTATTTCTCTACCATTCTCTAGCCCAAATACTCCATACTTTTATACTCTATTCCAAACTTTCTCTTCTCACCTCAAGCAAAACACAACACTTCCATCCTCCTCCCTTTCATCAGGGGGCCTCAGCCTCATTCACAGAGAAAACTGAGCTCTATCCTGAACTCCCCCTCTCCCTAATTCTACTCCTCAAAAATATCTTCAACATCCTCCTCCTCCTCCTCCAATCTCTCCCCTTTGCCTCTGTCTCACTGTCCTTGCAAGACTGACTTCTCCATCCTTGCCCTTGGTCCCATTCCCTACAGTCTCTCACCCATTCAGTTACCCACCACTACCACCACCCACCCACCCACCCACACACACACACACACACACACACACACACACTCTCTCTCTCTCCCCACACACACACACACACACACACACACACACACACACACACACTTTCCCACTCACACTCTCTCTCCAGTTTCTCTACAAGGCTCCTTCCTGGCTTCCTAGAAATGTCTTCCCTTACCTTAGAAAAACAAACAAAACTCCATGCTTCTCCCTTTCATGCCAAAACTCCTAGCCCATTATTTTGTGGCTCAATCGGCTCCTCTGCAATCTGGCTTCTAACAGCCCTCTCCTCTCCTCCACCCAGACCTGACTCTCCAACTCTCTCCAAGGTTACCAATCTTTTCTTAACTGCTAATTCCAATGACCTTTTCTTAATTCCTTATGCTTGACTTCAGCCTTCCTTCCCGGATAAACTATCCTGGTTTTCCTCCCACCTCTTTCTCAATCTCTTTTGCTGGCATCACGCAAGTCCAGTCTCCTCACCCAGGGTAGATCCCAGAGCTCTGCCTTGAACCTTCATTTCTCTCTCTACACACTCAGTGAGCTCATCAGCTCCCATGGATAAGCTATCCTCTCCATACAGATGACTCCGAATCTACATATCCTGCACTCATCTCTCTCTCCCCTGAACACCAGTCCCAAATGACCCAATGCATGCTAGATAGCACCACCCAAATGTCCCATAGGCACCTAACATATGCAAAGCTAAACCCATCCATCTTCCCAACTTCCTTCCCTATTTCTGTTGGGAACACCATCATCCTTAGTCAATCAGCTGCCAAAGCTTGTCGACCTTACTTCCAAATCATATCTCACATCTGTCTCCTCTCTACTGCCAGGACAATCACCAAAGTTCATTACTTCTGGCCTGGATATTACAGTAAACTTCTAAATTATTCTGCCTGCGTACAATCTCTCCCCTCTCCAGACCTGACATTGTCACTCCCCTTCTCTGTTATCCCTGGGATATACCTTTCTTTGATATTAAAGGCCTACCAAATCTGTCTCAGATTAATCTTCCAGACTGATGTCACATTAATTACTCTCCTCATAAACTCATTTTTTTTCATAAACTCTTTATTAAAGCCAAACTGGCCTCCTTGTGGCTCCCCTTACATGCCATTTCAGGCTGTCTAGCCTCTAGGTCTAGCTATCATCTCCCTCCCTCAATTAGCTCAAGGGTCACTTCCTCTAAGAGATCCTTCCAGTTATTTTACCACGTCTGTAATTACCTTTGTTTTGTATCTAGTTGGCATTGATGATGTATCCAGTCGAATTAAGTCCTTAATAGTGAGTGTTGTGGTTTTCATATGTCTAGGATTCTCAACATGTAGTAAAACACCGAACACCTAGTAGGTGGTTAATAACTCCTTGCTGAATTAGATTTAAAGGTAACTAGGAATCCTAAGAAGCCTAAATGAGGAAATTCATTACCAGTACAGGGGACAGCCTGAACAACAACACGGTAATGGGAGATAGAATGTTATATACCAGGGAGAGTCTAATTTGGGTAGGACTCAATGTATACATGGTAAAGTCATGGAGGGAGAGAAGGAAATGAGCATTTATGTACCACCTACTGTGTGCCAGGGATCATGCTAAGTACTCCCCCCGCCCCAACAAATACTATCATATTTGATCTTGTGAAATAAGTCTGAAAAAAGAGGGTGAAGTCAGATGATGTGGTCTTACATGACAAAAAGATGCCACTTACACTTTACAATCTAAAAGAGAGATCCCCTGATAAAAGGAAGGCCCCTTGAAGTCAGCATATGTAATACTTTTTCTTTATGTCTCCAGCACAGAGCAGCTGTGCTTGGAACATAGGAGACCTGGAATAAAGGCATGTTGGCTGACTGATTCATGCTAAAGCAACTAAGAATTCTTAAGCAAGAGAGTGACATGTTCTGGCCTGTATTTATGAAGCTTATTTTGTGCTCTCCACATTCAGGAAAAAAAGAACCCTGGGATCTGAATGCAGATTGAACCATACTGTTTCTGCTTTGTTTTCTTTTTTGAGTTTTTTTCCCTCTGTGTTCTGAGTCTTCTTTCACAATAAGACAAATGCAGAAATATTTTTAATGTGATTGTACATATATAACCTGTATCAGATTGCCTTCTGTCTTGGGAAGGGGGGAGGGAGAAAAATTTGGAGCTCGAAATCTTATAAAAACAGACACTGAAAACTATCTTTACATGTAACTGGAAAATAAAAAAATACTTTGATGATTTTAAAAAACATTGAGGGGCAGCTAGGTGGCACAGTGGATAGAGTACCAGCCCTGGAGTCAGGAGTACCTGAGTTCAAGTCTGGCCTCAGACACTTAACACTTACTAGCTGTGTGACCTTAGGCAAGTCACTTAACCCCAATTGCCTCATTAAAAACAAGCAAACAAACAAAAAAACATTGAAAACTATCTTCACATGTAACTGGAAAATAATAAAATACTTTTATGATTAAAAACAAGAAATTGATTTTGGCAGCCATGTGGAGAGTGGATTGGAGAAGTGAGACTTGAAGCAAGGAAACCAATCAAGAAGCTTTTTCAGTACTTCAGGTAAGAGGTGACAGATGTCTAATCCCTCCTAAGCAGTCACCCTGGGAGCGAGAAAAAGGGGAAGATAGATGGGATGAATGTCATGGAGGCAGAATCGACAAGACTTGCCAACTGACTAGATGGGAGGGGTGAGGGAGAGGAAGATTTCAGGGTGACTCCAAGGATGGGAGGGTGTCAACAGAAACAGAGAGGAAGACGTGGCTGTTTGGTGGGAAATAGAATACATTCTATTTGGTGGCATGTTGAGGATGAGATGGCTCTGCGACATCCAGATGGAAAAGTCCAGCAGTTAGGTCAGTGGAAAAGGATTGGCGCTCAGGAGAGAAATGAAGACTGGATATGTAGATACCCAACAAAGTAGACTATGAAGGAGTCAGAAACCAGGAGAAAATGTCAGGAGAAAAGCCAGAAGAGATAAGTGATAATAAAAGAGAGAATATCTAAGAGAGTGGTTAGTCTGTCAGTGAGCTAGCATTTATTGGGCATCTACTACACGTCAGGTACTGTGATAAACATTGGGGATACAAAGAGAGGCAACAAAAAAAATCCCTGCTTTCAAGGGACTCTCAGAGTCTAAGAGGCAAAAAGCTATGTACAAACACGTTATAAACAGGACAAATTGGAGAAAAACTCAAAAGGAAGAGACTAAGATTAAGGAGGACTGGGCAAGACTTCTTGTAAAAGGAGGGACTTTAAGTGAGACTTGAAAGAAATAAGGGCAGCCAGGGGGCAGAGATGAGGACAGAGCTCCAGGCATGAGGAACAGCCAGTGCAAATGCTCAGAATGGGAGCCAGAGTGTCACGTTTGAGCAACAGCAGGGAGAATAGTGTCCCTAGAGCGAAGAGTACATAGAGGGGAGTAAGGTGTAAGACCAGAAAGGTAGGAAGGGGCTGGGCGATATAAAATGCTTTACAAGCCTGACTGTGTCAGAACTATGCTTCAGGAAAATCAATGTAACAGCTGAGTGGAGGATGAACTGGAGTGGGGAAGAATCTTGAGACAGAAGACCAACCAACAGGCTAGTGCAATAATCCAGGTGTCATGTGATAAGGGCTTACACCAAGATGGTCAGGGGTGTAAATGATGTAGGAGGTGAAAAAAGGGTTAATAGAAAAATCTAAGACCCAAGCTCTAAAAGGGATATTAGCTCTAAAAGGGAGTCAGATCCCAGTTAATGGATAACTTATGTTAGGTTCTTGTACCCATAGTGATCAACATCCATAACAGACCAGAACAGGTCAGGTCAAAATAACAATAAAGGAAAAAGACAACCTATAGAAATTCTAATGAAAAATGATTATATTTTGAAACTAGCCATGGGAATCAGAAAGAGACGTGCGCAGAAAAGGCCAAATTTGTCCCCAGATTCACCTTATGATGTGTAAACCCCAAAAACACACCTCCACTGAAAAAGGCACTCACCTCGAGGGTTGGTTTAGGACCCCCAGGAGCTCCAAATTAGGATAAGCCCTCCCTTGTAACACCCCTAGGTGGAGAATATTATAATGAGTAGGACAGATGGGCAGCTAGGTGGCACAGTGGATAGAGCACCAGCCCTGGAGTCAGGAGTACCTGAGTTCAAGTCTGGCCTCAGACACTTAACACTTACTAGCTGTGTGACCCTGAGCAAGTCACTTAACCCCAATTGCCTCACTAAAAAAAAAAAAAAGTTAAAAAAAAATGAGTAGGACAGGCCTTCCCTTGTACCTCCCCAAGGTGGAGATTATTATAATGAGACTGATAATCAATTTATCCATACTATAAATATAACTGTCTTTCCTTTCCTTATTGGAGAGATACCTTTCCAATATTCTGGTTCTCTCCCTGTGGTCACCCACAGTATTGCAATAAAACTTGGGAAACTGAGTCACTGAGTCTTGTAATTCTTTTGGGACAACTCACAATCAATTTGACCCCAAATTCCAGCCCACATCATAAGGGGCTAAAACTCTAGCTAGTCTGTCTAAAAATTTAATGAGTGGTCGCCAACAAATTAGAAGCTTTAATAAGAGTTTAGACTTTTAAGTATTTATTAAAGGGCGTTAGGATAATGATCTGAGAGAAAGGTAAAAATCTAACTATTTCTAAGAGACCCCATCATCCAACCTGCCATAGCGAAGTCAGGAACAAAAAGCACCCAACGCTTCCTTCTTCCTCCCAGAAGCCTCTCTTCGAAAACCGAAACAGCCTGTCAGCCCCCCCCACACACACACTTACACACAGCTTCAAGCTAATTGGCTGGTAGCTTTGATAGCCACGAGCAAACATCACTTCCTGACACCAAGGAACTGACCTTCCAAAGCACATGGCTTGCCCTCAGAGGTCTTCTCCTCATGGCGGAGCTTTCCTACAGTAAGTGTCCAGCAGGTGGCGTTACTCCAATTGTTACAGGGGAGAGGAGTATAAGAGCCTGTATGAAGGTAGATGCTGCTACCATACAGTACTGTACTGCATCTATAGCATAAAAGACACTGCTACTATACCTCCCTCATCCATTCATTCACTCACTCCCCACAGTGACTCTTCCCCACCTTCTAATCCCTCCTCAAAGCTCCCTCCCCCCACTCTCTCAGCTGAGACCCCTGCCTCATATTCGACTGAAAAAAAATTGAGGCTATTCTCTGTGAGCTTCCTCTTCTCCCCTCATCCTTATCTCCTATCACTCAGGTACTTTCTGCCACTCTCTCCTCCTTCATCCCTGTCTCACATGATGAAGTGGTCTTCCTCCTGACCAAGGCTAACCCTCCTATACTCATTCCATCCCGTCTCCTCTAGCAGACTGGTCCATCATCCCCACTCCTTCCCTCCTTTTCAATTTCTTTCCCTGTCTACTGCCCAGAAACGTGCCCATTTCTCCCCATAGTAAAAGTCCCCTCACTTGATCCTTCTAGCGTCCTATTTCTCTTCTGACTTTTGTCATTAAAGTCCTGAAAGGTCCGTTTACAACAGGTGCCTCTACTTTCTCTCACCTCCCTCTCTTTTTACTGCCCTCACAATCTGGCTTCCAAATGAATCGTTCCCCTAGACCTGCTCTCTCCAAAGTTCTCTCTTAGTTACCAAACCCTGGACACCCTCCTCTCTCCAGGTTTCCAGGCCCCTCCCTGTCTCTGTCTCTGTCTCTGTCTCTGTCTCTCTCCCCCCCCCCCCCCCCCCCTCTCTCTCTCTCTCTCTCTCTCTCTCTCTCTCTCTCTCTCTCTCTCTCTCTCTCTCTCTCGGTTCTCCTACCTCTCTGATGGCTCCTTCTCTCTCCTTTGCTGGATGCTCTTCCAGATCACACCCTCTAACTACAGGTTTCCCTCAGGGTTCTGTCCTTGGCCCTCTTCTCTTCTCCCACTATACTAGGCTTAGTGATTTCAGGCTCCCATAAACTGAATTACCATCTTCATGCTAATGACTCTCAAATCTACCTATCCTGCCCCAAACTCTCTACTGACCTCTAATCAACCACCTAGGTGGTAAATGCTATTATTACAGCCGCTTTACAGATGAGGAAACTGAGGCAGACAGAGGTTAAGTGACTTGCCCAGGGTCACACAGCTACTAAGTGTCTGAGACCTGATTTGAACTCATTTGAACTCTTCTGGGCTCCAGGCAGGACACTCAATCCACAGTACAACCTTAGCTGCTCTAATGGGTTGTCCCCAGAGGTAGCGGGTACCCCTTCACTGAAGATCTTAAACAGGCTAAATGAACACTTGTCTGGTAGGTAGTTCAGTGTGAATATTTCTTTAGGTATGATATAGACTAGATGGCCACTGAAGGCCCTTCCAAGTACAAAATGTGAAATTCTGTGATGTAAAGTTTCATCCCTTATAGACTCAAAGGGTGGTATTGGGCAAGGAAATCGAACTTGTTTTCTTAAAAAGTGAATAAAGAGAATTAAGCTAAAGACCAGGAGCCAAATACAAATGCAAGTAGAAAAAAAATCAATTCATAATTTCCTGAGTGATAAACATCTGAATATTCAAAGCAATGACTTTCCATGCTGAGTGGGCAATAAAACCCAAGAAACCTTTTCAATGGGACCACAATGAGAACTATGTACTCAGGATACCTGGTATAAGCTAAATTGAAATAGATTTTGGAATCTCAACCAAGATCAAATTTAAAAGGCTGTCACTATACTTGCTGTATTTATAACCACCCAAAACCAATAGAATGACTTGTCAGAAATGCTTCTTAAAGTACAAGGCACACAGAAGAAAACCCTCGGTACCTGGGATGATTATACCTTTCAGTACTAAAAGCAGACCAGATCGGTAACTGCTTCTTTAGCAGGTTCATTATCTATGATTTCCTCCACGTGGAGAACTCCCAGCATGGAAATATCTACGCAAAAAGTTGCTTGGGGTACCGTTTAAATATTTGTACATGGTCACTCAGCCACTATGTTATCAGCAGGCCTCGAACACAGGTTTCCTAACCACCCCCTATCCCCCGCAAAGACCTGATTCCAACCCCACTTTTTCCCACTATACCTCAGGTGAATTGGCAAAAGCACTGAACTTGGAAGCTGATGTGTTCTGTGTCCACTTAACATTTGGAATTTTGTGTCAAGATCATTAACCAATTTGATTAGATTGCCTTATCTGAAAAGTGGCTCTGATAATTGTATTTCCTAAAGACACAGGCTCAAACACTGAAATCCTTTCCTTCCTTCAATGCCCCAACTCAGGGAGGGTCTCTTCTAGGGAGCCTTCTACTCCATCTAGAAGTTTTAGCTCTCCCACTCTGCAGATTTCTTGTACCACTGGTGACTATTCTATATTCTCACTTGAATTACAGCTATCTGTATACACACCTTTATCCCCAGCTCTGCACTGTAAGCTCCCTCAGACCAGAGTTTGTGTCTTACTTTGTCTTTGTATTTTCTTTTTTTTTTTTTAAGTGAGGCAATTGGGGTTAAGTGACTTGCCCAGGGTCACACAGCTAGTAAGTGTTAAGTGTGTGAGGCCGGATTTGAACTCAGGTACTCCTGACTCCAGGGCCGGTGCTCTATCCACTGTGCCACCTAGCTGCCCCTGTCTTTGTATTTTCAGAGCCTAGCCCAGGGTCTTGTAGTAGCACCCATGTGATAAATTTTTTTGAAAAATTAAATCAAATGAGAATGTATTTAAAGTAAGCATTCAGTCGGAAAACATTGGAACCAAAAGGGACCTAAACCATCTAGTGTAACCCTCTCTTTTACAGGTGAGGAAACTGAGGCTTACAGATGTTAAGAAACTACTTGCCCAAGAAAACAGCAGTTCATAGGTGGCAGGGCCTGGACTAGAACCCAGGTCTTCCAAGACGGATGCTCTTCATATATCACTTCCCAAAATTACCTAGCACTGACTCCTCATATCCATTTTTCTAAGTCCACACAAACATAAGAAAAGAGGTAACATTAAAAAAAGAAAGCCAATCTGAGTCTAGTTCCGCTAGGTTTGCAGAGCGAGTATTAATTTCTGACTTAAAAAAATATTTACCTGTTCTGTCTGTAACTTATTTTGGAGGGATATGCTGTCAAACATGTTCTTGTATGTTTCTAGCCATGATTACAAATTACTACCACGGCATCTATTCCAACCTGGTTATTAATTCTGCCACAGATATTTCACAAACTATTCAGAAAACCTGCCAGGCAGGTAGTGCACATCCATCTGGACCAGACAGGTACAGACCAAAACTATCCCAATGTGCAAAAGAGTTTACAGGTACCTTGTTTGAGACGAGGATGGCTGTTGACAACTCAGCAGCCTCTATCTGGTCTATACTATTTCCTAGGACCTTTATACACGTATGTGTTGACTAGCATCGCTATCCCCTCAAATCCTGCCTCAGACACTCACGCACTTGCCCAGGTGCGTAACCCTGGGCAAGTCAATTCACCTGTCTGCCTCAGTTTCCTCGCGCGTAAAATAGAGAAAGCACTAACCTCGTAAGGTTCTTGTAAGGAACAAATGAGTTACTATTTGTAAAGTGCTTTGTAAACCTTACGGAGCAGATATAAACGCGAGCTAGTATTAATTATTATTAATTATTATTATTTATAATGGTCCAGATGTTTTTGAAAAGACAGTCCTGCCCTCCTCTCCCGCCCCGTCTGTCCCCCACTCAGAATGACCTGAAAGGCCACCATCGTAGGTTGAGGTCCAGCGAATGGACACTCATTTAAACACAAACTGACTCCTCCGGGTGCCCCGGCCTGAAAACTCGGGAGGTCGACGCAGCTCCGCCCTCGTCTATGCAAGCGCACAGCGCCCGAATTAGAAGCGGCTCGAAGGACGCGGGCCAGTGAGGAGCAGAGCCGGCCCTCTCTCCCCTCAGGCCGCAAGTCTCGAGTCAGGGGGCTGCTGAGGCCGGAAGTCTGCGAGACCCGCGGGCTCGCTCGCTCTGTAGGGGGCGGCTCCGGCGGCAGTCACGTGATAGCACGGGGAGAGGGACACCACTCCCCGCTCCCCCCCTCGCTCAGGCGCAGGCGCGGCCGGTACCTGGAAAGGAGCAGAGGGAGGTGGAGTTGGGGCACAGCGTCCCGTTGCCCACCCGCGGCACCAGCTTCAGGCTCAGGATCTGCTGCAGGAGCCCGGCCGAGCCCCCACTCCCGCCGCTCCCCTCGTTCTCCATCTCGCAGCCATTCACCTGCGCGAGAGGACAGCGAGAAGATACGAGGGGGCCGCTGCCATCACCGCCACTGCCGCCACCGCCTTCGCGTCACTCACTCCCCTCCACACCCTGGACACAGCCCTCTTCCTCCCTCCGCCAACAGGCGCTGTTAAGCTGTGCCTACCGACCAATCGCTACACACTCCGGACGGGCTGGGGGGGGCGGGGATAAGGATAGCTCCGCCTCTGACGCCGCGCACGCCCCGCCCCCGACAGAAGGAGCCTTGCCTATACCTGCTGGGTCTCTACCGCAATGCAAACCCCCTACTCCGCGCCCGCCCTCTGGAAGAAAAAGGGAACTACACGCACCAGTTCTGGTCCGGGGCTTTTCCAGTGTCCCAAAAGTTTTAGTGCGGATTTCAGCTTTACTGTATTTTGGCGTCACCACCTATCCCCCCAAAAATATATTTTTATGAGCCTTCATCTTTTACACTGAAATCAAACTGCCCATTCTCTTGAGTGTCTTTGTGGTTATCAAACCACCGCCCCACGGGACTGGAAACTTGAAAGATCTCTTATGGGATGGAAACTTGAAAGATCTCTTATGGATCAGCCTGCCCGCAGAAAGTAGAATAAGACATCCCTGAGGCTAACCAGAAGGGCTGACCTCTGGGAGTGAATTCGCCTTCCAGATTTTCATATGCAAAATGTGGACGCTCAGAAGCATTTACAGTTGTCTGGTGGATGTACCCGTCCCGGTGTGAATTTGCTTCCTAGCAAATGTATTCAAAGTAATCAAAGGGCTTACGGGTAGAAGGGACCCGAGAGCAGGGCTTCTTAACCATTTTTGTCTCCTGTTGCTCTCTGTAGCCGTAGGGTATGAGCTACAGCCTGCCCCTCGGAATCGTGTTTTTAGGTGCAGAGAAATGAAATGACAGTGTTTTTCCCACTACCCTGGGCAGATTTGAAAAGGAATAAATGCTGAAGAGAGACGAACATGGGAAAATAAAGAGCCAGGATCAGGGGTTTAGAGTCAGGTTCCCAAGTGACTGGCTCAGGCTGGGGTGTACAAATAGACCGTGGGATGATTAGCTGATAATTAGGTGTCTGTAAGCTCTCTCCTATTAGATTGTGGTGTCAGGGGGGCAGGAGCTGTTGCTACTGTTTCTTTTCTTTGCTTCCAAACACAGGCTTCTTGGATTTATTACTAACTTGCTCTGGGACCCCGAGTACACGTCAGTAAACTGCTGAGCTTTCTTTCTTGATTGGTGAAATGGGAACAATAATACCTCACAGACCTGTAGGATCAAGTGACATTATGTGAGTGAAAGTGCTTTGAAAAGTATAAAGCACAATTCAGATATAGGGTATTATTATTTGTTTTTAATGACAATCCCCCCCCAAAGCCTCCTTTTAAAAAAGGGTCACCTTTTTAACAAGATTTTTCCAGTGGGTTATGCTATAGCTATAGGATCTATAGATAATTAAATTTGAGGGTCATCCAATGGGCAATGGAGATGTATGTTGTAGGTGCAGGTACCAATACATTCACAACCAAGAACTTCCCCCAAGGAAAGCCATATAGAAGGATACCATCTGGGGCAGCTAGGTGGCACAGTGGATAGAGCACCTGCCCTGGAGTCAGGAGAACCTGAGTTCAAATCCAGCCTCAGACCCTTGACACTAACTGTGTGACCCTGGGCAAGTCACTTAAATTCCAATTGCCTCATTAAAAAAAAAAAAAAAAGATACCATCAGAGAGATGTTTGACTGGAAAAGAGAAGTGTGCTGTCACTTGGCAAGGGAGCAAGGGAACACAGATGGACAGCACACATATCAAAAGGAATAAATGAAGGAATACCCACTGTGTTGAGTTGACCCCTTTTGGAGATTTCATGAGAGGAGATGGCCAAAAGTTGCACAAGGGCCATGAATGGGTTGAGACATGCATCATGGTAGAAGGTACCTCCATTGGTAAGAGCATGGACTTACTGAAAAACCTTTGAAGTTTGGGTGGAGGAGAGAAGGGAAGGGCATAAACATCAAATGTTTTTCAGTTGCTTCAGTTGTATCTGACTCTTCATGACCCCATTTGGGATTTTCTTGGCAACGATACTAGGATGGTTTTCCATTTCCTTCTCCAACTCATTTTACAGATGAGGAAACTGAGGCAAACAGGGTAAAGTGACTTGCCCAGGGTCATAGAGCTAGCACCTGAGGCCAGATTTAAACTCAGGTCTTCCAGACTCCAGGCTCAGAGCTCTATCCACTGCACCACCTAGCTACCTCAATACATTTATATAACATCTACTATGTGTCAGGTACTTAGCTAAGCACTTAACAAATATTGTCTCATTTGGTCATTGAAGTATCATTGAAACAGTAATAACCATGATGAATAGTGTGTATTGACTAAACTGGGGGTCATAATGAGTAAAGAGAGGATAACATTAGCTTTCCTGAGCAGTGACATTTTCAGCTTTGTGGACCTTATAAATCACTCCCTTGACAGGCCTTCCAGTTCCACCATATACCCACATGCACTCAAATACATTAGTCTCCGACTCCTGCTGCCTCAGCAGGTCTGTACTGCCAAGACTTTGGTTGATCTCATCTATTTTGGCTGCCCACAAAAAGTAATATGGCCTTTCACTCTGTAAATGCTATGTGGCATTGTGGATAGAGTGCCGGGCCTAGAATCTGGAAGGCTGGCCTCAGACATTTACTAACTCTGTGACCCTGGGCACATCACTTAATCTCAGTTTCCTCATCAGTGAAATGGGGATAATAATAGCACCAGCCTCCCAGACCCATTGTGACGTTCAAATGAGATGACATTTATAAAGTATTTTGCAAACCCTAAAGCCCTGTAAATTGCTATTTTAATGATGTACATTGGTGTGAGTTGGGATTTGAAAGCATTTCATAACCTAAAAGTGAAAAAACTGTCCAGCCCCAGAAAGGGGACTTTATTTCATTGAGGACTAGAAAAGATTTGTAGATGACACAACCAGGATATTTAACATTCTCTTTAATTTTGAATCAACAGGACTAGTCTTTACTTTGACACTAGGGGGCGTAAAGAACATTATTATGATAAAAGATCTCCACTCTCGGTAAGAAAAGTTTCATTTTGTGTTCACAGAATTATGCTCTTTTAATATGTAATAAGTGATAATATGAATGTTTGGACACTTCCTAAGTCCTCAGGACATTACTACATCTTACTTATTCCACTATTTACAGGTGGCATGCCCTAACAAACTAGACTGGTAGTTCAAGGGTTTACAAACCCCTTGGGGAGTTCAGGGGTTTGAGGCTAAAAATTCATGAATGGTGCCCTAAGCAGTAAATTATTGCAGAATTTATATGTAGTGTATGAGATGACTTGAGGATTCAAACACTTTTTTTGTTTGAAACATTAGGACCCACTGGATTGGCCAACAGACTTCAGGCCAGGTGTAGCTCATGGGATCAAAGCACCATCAATTCAGAGCTAAGAGGACCTTAGGGACCATGTATTGTTCTGGGAAGAAAGGGAACAGGGAAATTGGCAGAGAAAAGAGGGATATCCTCCCCTTTCTCCCAACCTGCAGCCAAAGTCCAAGGGGACTTTCCCCTTGATCCTCCACCCCCCCCCCAGCCCAGACTAGCCTAAGGAGCTCCCTGAAAAAGAGAGACAAGTGGGTACCATCAGCCTCAGTCTTGGGCCATCTTCCCACTACCCTTCCCCTAAAACACACACATATATGGAAGAAAAAAGTAGTTAGGGGCTTCCATTTGGCCCTTTTTTTGTCCGACCTTCATTTACATAAATTGGAGTGAAAAAAACCTGAAGGATACATACTAAGGCTCCCAAAGGCCCACAGTCTTCCTACCACCCACCCCATTCCCCAGACAGGGAAGAAATAGGATGAAAGGACCTTGTGCCTCCATTCGCTGGAGGGGAACTTAAAATATATGACTAACCGCATGTTCTTGCTGACTGAGCCTCCATGCTTAGTGGGTTGGCTGCCCCCCAAACAGGGCCCTGGTCAGGGGCTGGGCTGAGGGGACAGAGGAAGAGTTGGGGAGGGGAGAGGAGCAGTGATCAGGGACCTCCGTGGGTCATGAGGGAGCAGGCACCAAGTCCTCCCCTCCAGGGAACTGCCTAGACAATGTGCATGTAGAACCATTTGATCTTCAGCTATGGACACACTTTGGAGGGCATGATGTGCACACTAGCTGTGGCCTGGGCTCAGGGAAAGAAGCTGTGCTCCTGGGCAAGCTCTGTGATCAGACCCCACCTCTGGTCCAGGCTGTGGCACAGACAGGAATAGGGCACCTCTTATGGCCCACCTCCCCTCATGCATGCTCTGACTCTGTGCCAGCCCAGTGGAAGGGGAAGATGTCACCTTTGGTGACGGGTGTCCCTTGGTGCCCTTGGGCTGAGGGTTCTGAGCAGCTGACTCATTCTGTGCTTGGGGAAAGTGGGCTCATCTGCTCTCCTTTAGATTCTTGAAGCATCTGCTTTGTCTCATTCTGGAGATTGGAAAAAACCTCTTCGATACTTCAGGATCTCTTGGTCCCTCCAGCGATTTAGATCAAAACCCCATCCTTGGATTCTCTTCCTGTGAAATTAATTAATTCTCCATGTCCTCCCCCCACCCCTCCATATCCACCATAAAGGATGCACCCATCCTTCTTCTAGGTATTCTTATACTTGCTGGGTATAAACATAACATTTATGCTATGCACCAGTAATTCCTTCCAGCTGATTAGATGAGCAGTCCATCTTATTTTCTGATCTTATATTTCCTGTTCACCCTGAGGAGCAACTTAACACAGAGGATAATAAAGAACTGGGTCCAAGTCTCATTTCTGATACATGGTAGGTGTGTGACCCTGGACAAGTCCCTTAACCATTTAGTGCCCCCCTTGTATCAATAAAATCAAAGGTCCAGTCACTGACTTCTGTTTGACTTCTTTTTTTTCCTGCAGGGCAATGAGGGTTAAGTGACTTGCCCAGGGTCACCCAGCTAGTAAGTATCAAGTGTCTGAGACTGGATTTGAACTCAGGTCCTCCTGAATCCAGGACCCGTGCTTTATCAGGAAACTTTTTCTCTACCTAATAAAATATCTTTTTTGTAGTCAACAAACAATAAACTTAACAAGACCTCATCTTCTCCACACCTTTTGGCCAATTGTGCGACTATGAAGATGTAACTTCTCATAGAGAATCATGCAAGAAAGCCTGCCTGTTCCAGTCTCAGATTTTCATCAAGGATACCTTTAATACCTATATAAATGAAGATTTTATAGAGAAGAAAAAGTAGACATTGGAGTGATATGATATCTTTTTAGTCTTTTAGGATAATAATTTAATTTTAGATGTTCAGTTGTTTTTCAGTCATGTGCAACCCTTTGTGACCCCATTTGGGATTTTCTTTTTTTTCTTTTCTTTTCTTTTCTTTTTTTTAGGCAATGGGGGTTAAGTGACTTGCCCACGGTCACACAGCTAGTAAGTGTCAAGTGTCTGAAGCCAGATTTGAACTCAGGTCCTCCTGAATCCAGGGCTGGTGCTTTAACCACTGTGCCATCTAGCTGCCCCCGGGATTTTCTTGGCAAAGACACTGGAGTGGTTTGCCATTTCCTTCTCCAGCTCCTTTGACCGATGAGGAATTGAAAAGAACAGGGTGAAGTGACTTGCCCAGGGTCATGCAGCTATTAAGTGTCTGAGACCAGATTTGAACTCAGGAAGATGAATCTTTCTGACTCCAGGCCCAGCCCTCTATACATCATGGTGCCATTATTAGCTGCCCCATTGGATTGAATACCTCAGTGTGAATAAGTTTATCAGACCTTTTCTAAGGTGCTACGTGAGACCTAGGGAATGAGCTAAGAGCTTTGAAAGGAGGAGTAAGAGTATTAGGTAAGTTTAAGGGTGGAAAGGGGTGGGGGGGGGGAAGTAGGGGAAAGTAGGCTAAAAGGAGAGATTGAGAGGAGAAATTTTAGACTGTAATTTTGCCTTAGACCAGCCCTGTAGTGATAAATAAAGGGAGGAGGAGGAGAAAGGAGGGAGAAAGAGGAGAGAGAGAAAGAGAAAGAGGAGAGAGAAAGAGAAAGAGAGAGAGAGAAAGAAAGATGCATAGAAGGTTTATAGAATGATTTGGGCATGAGATTGTATTATTAAGATTGTGGATGTGGATACTAAGAACAATAAAGAAAAGTCTCTTCACACAGCATCTAAGTCATAACTTTAAGCAAAAGAACCCTAATGCTCACGTACACTTCTGAATTATTTGTGTAAAGAAAAATCAATCAACCAACCAGAATAGGAATTCCATAAAGAACACCAAAGGTATATTAAAAATTCATATTTGATAAGTCTCTGCATATTAAACACTGGGGGAAAGAATCATTATTTAATTATGCTGTTGGGACAATTAGTTGTGTCTTATGCACACATACACACACATACACACACACAACCAAATTTATGTTTATACTTCATACCATAAATCACAAAATAAATTTCAGCAAGATCAATAAATTATTTTTAAACCACACAGAAAGGGTAGAAGAAACTGGAATAATATATTTGTCTCATTTTTAGAAGGCAGATAAATTCTCGTCTATCAAACAAATGTTACAAATCATTAGAGACAAGGTTTTACACATAAAAATAAAACAATTCTGTACAATGAAAAATAATATAACCAAGATGAAAGAAAAGCAATTATTTTTAGGGGGATCTATTTTTTATCAGATTAAAACCTGACATCCATAACACAGGAGTATATAAGAGTTAGCCCCATTTCAAATAGTAAAACAATATGAATAGTGTGTTGATTGAAATATTGGGGGGAAGCCTGTCCTAGTTCTAAGTTATTGGGGAACTTAGCTGGGATTTCTAATATATTGCTACTTATAAATTAGAGGCTATTGCACCAGTTTTTTGGCAGCAAGCATTTATTAATAAGTTGACCACGTGTAAACCCAGCATAGAATCCCAGGAACAGGGGTTGGGCAGGGCCAGCCCCAGGGTAAGGTAAGTCAATATCTGGGAGAGGCACATCAAGAAGAGGAGAGAGAGCAACCCCCATCTCCCCAAGGATTTTTATCTTCTCTCAAGTAGAGGTGGGTCACTGTACATTGATCCAAGCTAATTAATTGGCCAGTAACATTCAAGTCCATTCAAGTCCATAGACATGACTTGAGGGGTGGCCAAGGTGAGTTAACTTCCTTTAGGTAGTCAGGAAGGTCAATCTACATTTCTTTTGCATTTCTATTGACTCTGGGCTGGCTCTGAGAAACCAGCCAGAATTACTGAGTGGGGGTAGGGTCACTGGGTCTCCCCAGAAACCTATTATTAATAATTATTTTCTCACAATCCCCCATGTGCTTTGTTAAGAAACTAAAATAGTTTCCTTAACTGAAGCAAAAATATTACAAATACTTATAAAGGGTTCTTAACTATGGGACATATGATGATTAACAATGTGAGGGGGAATAAAAGGAGAGTAACATATTGACAAAAACTAAAGGAGGCAGTCCCCTTTAGGAGGTAGATATTACAAATAGTATATGCAACAGGAAAGGGGAAACAAAAAGGAAAATGTCCATTTAAGTCTTTGGAAATCTCAGATGATTCTTGGGATGTCATCTGTATGCAGCTCTGGATTCTGGGCGTGGTGTCAGGTGTGGTTGCAGAAAAGTCTTTCTCAGGTTCTTTAGATGCTGATGCTTCGCTGAAAAGTCTCCTACAAAATTGATACAACTTTAAATAATTTTGCCAATAACCAAATCACACAATGAGAGTTCTAAAAAATATGTGTCTAAGGAAATTCAGAATCTTTTAGAGATTTTACAATTATGCATTGTCCAGTTGTTTCATATGAAAATTAAACATAATAAAAATTAAAATTAAAACATTTTTACTTAATATTACTGTAATCCCCCACATGGAGAATAAATTGAGAAGATATAATATAAATGTTGTCAGATTGATTTCAGTTATAATAACTTCTAACAAAAGGGTATGTCTCTTTAAGGCATTTGCAAAAGAGTCCACGAGTTATGCTGATATACTCTTCTTTAATACAGGGCTGAGACAATTGTTATATTAATTAAGAAACAGATTTATATCCTGGTTTCATCACTCTTTGAATCATGTGCCTAATTATCCTCATGCCATTATGAGATACTGAAGAATCTAACATAACTGCTAACAGATGTCAAGGCCAAATCCAATATTGTGTCCATCATATGGCATCTGATATAATTATGGGAATTTACCACAAAAGAATGGAGAAGTGAAGGAGATAAAGCATTCCCAAACTTCAGGCAAAAGTTTTCCAGACAGCCAAATGCAGTGTGCCAGGCTTAAAATCAGATGGGTGGGGTGAAAGTGTCCATGATATGTGACAAATTAAGGGGAATTGAAGCCAGGTTTAGCATCAGATGGGTGGGGTGAGGCATCCACACCATCTAAGTCAGATAGGTGGGATGAGTGTCTACGCCATGTGACAAATTTGTGGGAAAATTAAACCAAAAGGAGCCAACCTCACCTGTGCCAACAGTCATTCTCCTGGCCTTTCCCAGAACAGTTTAACACCTGCTTTTCATGTGTGTATCCCCTCATGGATAACTGGCATCATGGCCGCTCAGGAGTATGATCATATCTGGTAGACTCAGAAAGGCAATTAATGTCTCAAATCGTAAGTTCCCATAATCCAAGGCTCATATGGATTTAACAAATGAGGATAATGATGATAGCAAAAAGTTTGCATTTGCTTTTTGACTCAGGATATAGTTGCAATATACAATAATTCCAAATAATACTACAAGCATATAAGTATAATCACATAGAGAATAGATAACAAATGTAAATGACTGACAGCATTATTCATTATTACATAATTTCCATTAATGCATTAATAAGTAAAATCACATCACCATGGGAATCAATACAATCTGCCCACAAATCCCTTATTTATAAACTAAGTCTATATAATCATCATGTTCTGTATCAGCAGTATGAACTGGAAAGAGTTTTTCCCTTTTTGAAAAATCGGAACATATTTTAATACAACAGTTAAAACACATCTCAAAAGAATAACAATCCCTATAATAAAAAAACACCCATTTAATTAAAGCTACCAATAAACTGGACCCCTGTAGTCAGGCAAACCATGAAGAGGGGTCCCACCATGAGCCCTTATCAGGTGTCTCATGGGTTTCTTGTGCAATTTGCTGAGTGTCATTCATAATTCTTTGAAGCTGATGAACACTTGTAACAATTTCCCCTGATCTATCAATATAGGAACAGGCACAAACTCCTCCTGAAGCTGTAGTGAGAAGGTCTAAGGCCAAACTATTCTGTAGGGATGTTTTTGCTAATGAGTCGATCTCTTCCTGAAGGACAAAGATAGCTTTAGTTGTCTGAGAAATGGGTTGATCTGTATCCTGAGCCAAACTCTCTACCTCAGCAGAAATATTTCTGATGGAGTTGGTTACTGCCATCATTCCAAATGTGGGTGCTATGGCCCAAAAGAACCTTTGTGCTGCCGTTGGGGCGGCTACTGAATTAGGTCTGGATCTTTTTTGTCACATGTGCCACCAGGCACCCATATTTCTAGTTATTGCCCTTTTAATCGACCCTATGGAGTGATCAAATACTGACACTGGTGGGGGTCATGTAAGCCACATGTGTCATACCAGCCCTGGGGAAGGGAGGAATAAACTGATTTATTACAGATGTAAAGTTATCCTGGGGTTATCAATCCCCATGGATATTCTGGGCTTAATGTTGAGTTAACAGTCACAGTTAGGAAAGTTATGTTTCCAGAGTCTCCCTTGTCAGATCTGGAGAGGCATCCTTTACACATACAAATGTTGTCATAGAAAATGGATAGGTAAGGTTACATTTTACCAGGGTCACCATGTATATAATAGCACCTGATCTTTTATCTTTCTTATTACACACATCAAAAATGGGAAGAGGTTTAGCTAGTGGGAGTGGGGAGATCCAATATCTATAAGTCACCTTTGAGGATACATTAAATGATGCAGAAAATTGGAAATTTTTAAGAATTTTAAAAGTCACTGGGACTAGTTGTGACCAGTCGTGTGGCTTCCAATTATTACTAGCAATGTCACAAAAAAATAAAAGCAAAAGGGGCAAATGGCCTATTTAGGAACATGTGGCTACTGTCACAACCTGCAAGGTGTGGTAATGTTTCATTTTGGTGTACAGGAGGAGGTGGCCAGGAAAGAATAGAGCTCTGGTGGAGTTGATGGCAGACCTAACAGCCATGAGGCCCAATAGCCCCAAGTTTATGTAATGTCTGTCCCACATGACTATGGAGCCTGATGATAGCATTATCCTTGGCCCAACTATCATAAAAAGAGGCACCTGGGGCAGCTAGCTAGCGCAGTGGATAGAGCACCGGCCCTGGAGTTAGGAGTACCTGAGTTCAAATCTGGCCTCAGACCCTTGACACTTACTAGGTGTGTGACCCTGGGCAAGTCACTTAACCCCAATTGCCTCACTAAAAAAAAAAAAAAAGAGGCACCTGGAGAGACCACCAGGAGTAATAAAGTTAAGAGTAAAATTCCAAAGAATGGTATAATGTGCATAAGTGAAGAAACCACTTTAAATGTCATTGAAAGTCTGCTAGTTATGAGTAAGGCTGAATATCTAAGGTTAAAGGACAGAAGCATTACTTATAAGGTACTAGTACCAGTTTTATGTGGGAGCAATGGATCCAAGAGTTCTTCTCTCCAATTTTGATGGCAGTTGGAGTTGTCAGCAATATCTGGAACAGACCTTCCCAAGTAGGCTGGGCCCCACTAGTCTGCTGAAAATTTTTTATATACTCCCTGTGTCCTGGGTTTAAATCATGTAAAGAGGGGAAGCTAGGTGGTGCAGTGGATAGAGCACTGGCCCTGGAGTCAGGAGTACCTGAGTTCAAATCCGGCCTCAGACACTTAACACTTTCTTCTTTCACAAGATGACTAGTGCAGAAATATGTTTAATGTGATTGCACATATAAAACCTATATCAGATTGCTTTTTGTCTTGGGGAGGATGGAGGGAAAGGAGGTGTAATGATTGGAATGATGCCACCTGCTGGAGACTTACTGTAGAAGAGTTCCACCCATGAAGCAAAGGTCTTTGAGGTCAAGACCAGGAGTCTTTTCTTTGGCGTCAGGAAGTGACGTTGGCTACTGGGAGGAAGAGGGAAGGGACTGGGGCTCGGTCTCGCTCTTTCCTAGGGACGCTGGTGGAGAAGGGAGCTAGAAACACGCTCTCCCTTTAATAGATAGGAATCTAGGCCTTTTTCTTCTCTCTTTACCAAATTCTTATTCTCCTTAATAAATGCTTAAAAGTCTAACTCTTGCTAAAGCTTATAATTTATTGGCAACCACTCATTAGAGATTTTAGACAGAATAGCTAAAATTTTAGACCTTAACAGAGGGTGGGAGAAAAATTTGGAACTAAAATACTATGAAAACAAATGTTGAAAACTATCCTTATGAGTAACTGGAAAAGAATAAAATACTTGAAATTTGTGCAAGTGTGTTAAAATTAGAAACAACTGTAGATTATATGGGACTCCTACCCATTTTGTTATATAGACCATGTTTTGTTTCCTCTCTAAGACAAAGAGGAAAGCACTGGAAGAATTTTGGAGATAAGGGGGAAAGTTGGTAAATTATTATATGGGAAAAGACACAGAAAAAGAGATCTTCTAGACTCCCCTTAATGTGTAAACTCTGGAGAAAAGAGCTTGGTATGGGTTTTGCAATTCCTAGACAAGGAATGGTCTTACTGAGAATTTATAAGGTTGCTTATTAAAGAAGTAATTTGGGGATACTGGGGAGGAGAGAGAAATGATTAGAAGAGCTGCTATGACCATATGGGAAAAGTAACATGCTCCAGGTCAAGGCGTTATGGCTACAGAGAAGAAATTCCCTAATGTAGATCCAGACTGGGATAGTAATGACCAAGTTCATAGGGGACATATGAGGGATATGAGGGATATTATTGTGGCAAGAATAAAGGAAGCAGGGGCAGCTAGGTGGCACAGAGGATAGAGCACCAGTCCTGGATTCAGGAGGACCTGAGTTCAAATCCGGCCTCAGATACTTAACACTTACTAGCTGTGTAACCCTGGGCAAGTCACTTAACCCCAATTGTCTCACCAAAAAAAAAAAAAAAAAAGAATAAAGGAAGCAGTCCCCAAGTCTCAAAATTTAGATAAAGCTTTTAATGTGAAGCAGGAAAGAGAGGAATCACCATCTGCCTACTTGGAGAGACTTAGGGACCAGATGAGAAAATATTTGGGAATGAATCCTGAGAGCGTGCTAGTTCAGGGAATGCTGAGGGTATATTTTGTCACCAAATCCTGGCCTGATATCATGAAGAAATTGCAGAAAATAGAAGAATGGAGTGCAAGACCTCTGGAGGAGTGATTAAGGGAGGCTCACTCAGAAAGTGTTTAGGAGAGAGGAAGAGAGACAGAAACAGAAGGTGAAAATAATGGTTTCAACAGTTGAGGAGGTTATGGAAAAGAAAATGGAAGTATAAAAATCCAAAGTCAAAGAAAGGATAGAGGACATCCAAGAAGAAGCCCACAGGGAGCTAAATGTTATCAGTGTGGGAAATCAGGGCATTTCATAAAGGAATGTCCAGAGTTAAGGAGGGAAGAGAAGGTTGTGGTAAAAAAAAAAAATGAAAGTCTTTTAATAGTCGGTTAGGATAACTGAAGGACCACCCTTTCGGGGAGGAGACCAACGGCATGAGCTACGGCACGCCAGTCTGCCTGCTGCGCACGTCAGACTGCCTGCTATGCACTCGACTTCCGGGGTGCGAGCTTAAAAGGAAAGGAGAGAACGGAAGTGGGAGCTTTTTCCTGCTCTGCTGGTCTCCTGACTGCGCTGCACAGACTGATGCTGACGGGAGTTTGACTCAGCCCGGCTCGCGATTAGCAGCAGCATGCGCTTGACATGGTGTCTCTCTCCCCAAAGGTGGCCTTGGGCTTTTGGTGAGTTTTATACGGAATATAGACTAAGCTTAGACTTAAGACGATTTGTATTGTATTTCTACTTTCCTATCCTTCTAATCAATATCACCTTGTGACTACCATACGATAAAAGCTCTAACTAGAAAACCAGAAGCTTCTTCCATTTACTAGTCTGGGAGATAAATTAAGGGAAAGGTTAAAGAGGGGAGATTTATGATCTAATATCCAATTTTAAATCTCACAAGGTAATGCCCCTCATGACCTTCAATGAAGAGAAGGGATGTCAGGGGTTCTTTTTTTTTTTTAGTTTAGTTTTCAACATTTGTTTAGATAAAATTTCCAATTTCAAATTTTTCTCCCTCTTTCTCCTCCCTCCCCCCTCCCCTAGACAGCAGGTAATCTGATATAGGTTTTGTTTTTGTTTTAAAGTGAGGCAATTGGGGTTAAGTGACTTGCCCAGGGTCACACAGCTAGTAAGTGTTAAGTGTCTGAGGCCGGATTTGAACCCAGGTGCTCCTGACTCCAGGGCTGGTGCTCTATCCACTGTACCACCTAGCTGCCCCAGGTTTTATATATATATATATATATATATATATATATATATATATATATATATATATATATATATATATATATATATATATGTATGTATATATACATATAATAACATTAAACATATTTCTGCATTAGTCATGTTATATGAGAAGAATTAGAGCAAAAAGGAAAAACCTCAAAAAAGAAAAACAACAGCACCAAAAACAAAAGAAATAGTATGGTCCAATCAGTGTCCATATTCCACAGTTTCTTTTTTTTTTTCCTAGATTTGGAGAACCTTTTCCATTATGAGTCCTTCGGAACTTTCTTGTAACGTTGGATTGGTGAGAAGAATGTAGTCTATCACAGTTAATCAACACATAATGTTGATACTGTGTACAACGTTGTTCTGGTTCTGCTCATCTCACTTATCATCAGTTCATGCAAGTGATGTCAGGGGTTCTTTAGCCTGACCCCTAGAAAATTTAAAGGTGGGACCAGGGATGGAAGAAGTGGCATTTCTTGTGGATACTAGGGCTATGAAGGCCTCCTTGGCAGTATTACCACTGCATAGTTAAATAAGCAGTGAAAAACTAATGGTCGGGGGCAGCTAGATGGCGCAGTGAATAAAGCACCGGCCCTGGATTCAGGAGTACCTGAGTTCAAATCCGGCTTTGGACACTTGACACTTGCTAGCTGTGTGACTGTGGGCAAGTCACTTAACCCCCATTGCCCTGCAAAGAAAAAAACAAAACAAAAACCTAATGGTCTAGGAAGTTAGAGAAGGGTTTCTAGTTTATAACTTAGAATCTTGGAAGATTCTAATTTGAGAGAAGAGATTGAAGCTAAATTTTTGTACATTCCTGAGGCAGGAACAAATTTATTGGGGAGGGATTCAATTGTAAAATTAGGAAGAAATATAGGAGTTGAAGAAGAAATGATAACAATACGAGAGAACATGCTCAGAGTGAAAGATGAGGGGAACATTGATCCAACAGTATGGGCAAGAGAAGTTAAATATCTGGGGCATTTAATAGGTGACAGGAAAAGAAGAATAAACCCTGAGAGAATAAAGGGGATAGTGAAGCTCCCCTTACCAAAAACCAAGCAGAAGTTGAGGAAGTTACCGGATTGACAGGGTATTGCAGGCTGTGGATTGACCCTTATGCCCAAAAGACAAAAGGATTATATATAAAACTTTAAGATGAAGCTCCTAACACTTTCAATTGGGAGGAGGAGGAAATTCAATTCATTGAAGTGTTAAAGAAATCTTTGATGGAGGTACCTGTTCAAGCTCTACCTCCTTTGGAAAGACCTTTGTGAATGTGGAGAAGGACAAGCCCTAGAAAAGATATTGGGATATCACCTTATGCATGGACTTCGGCCTAACCATTAATCTTAAAAAGACGAAAGTCATGTGTCAGAGTGCTATGTCACCTCCATTGATACACATTGGTAGCTACCAGTTAGATGTAGTAAGCCAATTCTCGTATCTTGGCTCTATTGTCAGTGATAACTTGTCACGTGATTCTGAGATCAATCAGAGAATTGGGAAAGCTACTTCAAGCATGTCTAAGCTTGCCAAGTATGTATGGGCAAACAGTAAACTGACAAGACGAACCAAATTTGCCGTCTATAGAGCATGCATCCTGAGTACCTTACTGTATGGCAGTGAAACATGGACTACATACACTAGATAAGAGAAGAAGCTTAACAGCTTCCACATGCGCTGCCTTAGGCACATCCTTGGCATATCTTGGTCAGATAGGATCACCAACACAGAAGTGCTCCAATGTGCGCAACTTCTGAAAATCTACACACTACTGAAACAGAGCCAGCTGTGCTGGCTCGGTCATGTGCACTGCATGCAAGATGGGTGCATTCCTAAAGACCTACTCTATGGCAAGTTAGCCTCAAGCCAAAGACCAGCTGGACGCCCCCAGCTTTGCTACAGAGATGTATGCAAGTGAGACTTGAGGGCTCTGGGAATAGACACCGGCAGCTGGGAGGAGATGGCCAAGGACCACACCTGATGGAGTTCAGTACTCAGGAGCAGTTTGCGTGCAGCTGAGATGGGCCTTCAAGCTCGGGAGGAAAAAAAAACGAATGAGACACAGGAACTGACGGGCAACAGAGAGGGCAGTTTTCCAATGTCCTCGTTGCGGCAGGAGTTGCGGCTCCCATATCGGACTGCACAGCCACACTGTGGGCTGTGGCTCTTCAAGGTGCTAATCCATTGTCCTTCGTGACTGGTCCTTCTCCCCTATCTGTGTAGGGAAAAAGATCTCCCAACTTTTGAGACTAAGGATGTATTTGTAAAGAACTATATACTAGTAGTATCATTTTCTCTGTCCCAATTCAGGATTAAGGGTTTTCTTGCTCAGACCCCTCCTTTGGAGTTCATGGTCCACAAAATCTGACCAAGTGACTGGCTCCTCATCAAATCCTGGAAAGAGACTAAATTCACTCCTTTTGGGGAAGGACCCTTCCAAGTGTTGCTGACCACTGAGACTGCCATTTGAACAGCTGAGAAGGAGTGGACTCAAGTGAAAGTGATGTGGGCTGAAATTAGGGTCAAATTGATTGTGAGTCGTCCCAAAAGAATTACAAGACTCAGTGACTCACTTTCCCAAGTTTTATTGCAATACTGTGGTTGAACACAGGGAGAGAACCAGAAAAGTGGAAAGGCATCTCTCGAATAGTGAAAGAAAAGACAGTTATATTTATAGTATTGATAAATTGATTATCAGTCTCATTATAATAATCTCCACCTTTGGGAGGTACAGGGGAGGGTTTATCCTAATTTGGAGTTCCTGGGGTCCTAAGCGAACCCCAAGGTGGGTACCTTTTTCTGTGGAAGTGTGTTTTGGGGGTTTATGCATCATAAGGTGAATCTGGGAACAAATTTGGCCTTTTCTGCACATGTCTCTTTGTGTTTCCCATGACTAGTTTCAAAATATCTTCATTTATCATTTATTCCTAGTTTGAGTTTCTATAGCCTGTCATTTTTTCATTATTATAGTCTCGGGGGCAGCTAGGTGGTGCAGTGGATAAAGCACTGGCCTTGGATTCAGGAGGACCTGAGTTCAAATCCAGCCTCAGACACTTGACACTTAACTAGCTGTGTGACCCTGGGCAAGTCACTTAACCCTCATTGCCCTGCAAAAAACAACAAAAAGAAAACACCCCCAAAAAAACCCATTATTATAGTCTCAGGTCTTCATGGCCTCTCCCCCTCTGTTCCCATTATGGGTACTGATTACTGTGGGTAAGAGAACTTAGCATCTTGACTTGTAAGTTATCCATTAACTGGGGTCCGAATCCCTCTTGGAGCTCATATCTGAATTAGAGCTTGGGTCTTAGGGCTTTCTATTAACCCCTTTTTGCCTCCTACATCAAAAGGACCTGTGAGATGCCCTCTGGACTCTGAGAACTGGACTGTAATTTCCACAGAACAGTCATTGAAAGTGACTTTAAGGGGGCGGCTAGATAGCACAGTGGATAAAGCACCAGCCCTGGATTCAGGAGTACCTGAGTTCAAATCCTGCCTCAGACACTTGACACTTGCTACCTGTGTGACCTTGGGCAAGTCACTTAACTCCCATTGCCCCACAAAATAAAAATAAATAAATGAATGAATGAATAAATAAATAAATAAATAAATTTTAAAAAAGTTCGAGTGAGGAAAGGCAGTGAGCTCCCGAACTCATGACACGATCGCTCCAAAAAATATCCAAATAATGCCATAGGAAAATGCCTGGAACAGCAAAACTCACAGAAGAATGTGCTGAAATCATCTTCTAACCAAGAACAGCTTGGAAGGTCAGAAGGAGGGAGCTGCTGTGCTGATACAGGAGTCTGGCCCAACCCCACAGTCACCCTGACACAGATCCAGTCTCAGGAAGACCTCACCAGAGAAGAAGACCCCCAGAGTCTCTGAATCAGCTGAAGCACCAGTGTCATCTAGAACTAAGCTCACAGTCTGGTGAGTGGGCTAAGCCCTGGGAAGGGGAGAGACTATAGGGGTCTATGCTGGTGCTAAGGCAGAACTTGAATTTTATACCCCTGCTGAGAACCAGGAGGTAGGCTCAAGTAGCAGTGGCCCAGGTGGGGGAGGGGCATAGGCTCGTTGGAGCTAACAACCACAATACACAAAGCTGATTGATTGGCAAGTTGGTCTGGGGTCATCTAGGACCAGGAAACAGACCGGGTGAGGGAAGAACCTGGTTCTCCTTAAATCATACCACCTGGGACTTCTTAAACTTGGGATACTGCAGCCTGGAAACAGTGCCCCACTTTAAGGAGCTAAAAGTCTAGTAAAAGAAAGGCAAGATGAGCCGACAGAGAAAGGCAAGGACCATAGAAAGTTTCTTCAGTAACAAGGAAGGCCAAGGGGCACCCTCAGAGGAAGATATCAACATCAGGGCCCCTATATCTAAAGCTTCCAAGAAAAATACGAATTGGTCTCAGGCCATAGAGGTACTCAAAAAGGACTTTGAAGATAAAGTTAGAGAGGTAGAGGAAAAAATGGAAAGAGAAATGAGGGTGATGCAGGAAAGACATGAGAAAAAAGTCAATGGCTTGAAAAGTCAAATGGAAAAGGAGGTACAAAAGCTCTCTGATGAAAATAATTGCCTAAGAATTAGGATTGAACAAATGGAAGCCAGTGACTTTATGAGAAACCAAGATACAATAAAGCAAATCCAAATGAATAAAAAAATAGAGGGCAATGTGAAATATCTTCTGGGAAAAACTGCCAACCTGGAAAATAGGTCCAGGAGAGATAATTTGAAAATTATTGGTCTACCTGAAAACCATGATCAAGGAAAGAGCTTAGACACCATCTTCCAAGATATTCTCAGGGAAAATTGCCCTGAAATTCTAGAAGAAGCTAAAATAGAAATTGAAAAAATCTACCGATCACCTCCAGAAAGAGATCCCAAAAAGAAAACTCCTAGGAATATTATAGCCAAATTCCAGAGCTCTCAGGTCAAGGAGAAAATATTGCAAGCTGCCAAAAAGGAAAGAATTCAAGTACTGTGGAGCCCTAGTCAGGATAGCACAAGATCTAGTAGCTTCTACATTAAAGGACCAGAGGGCATGGAATATGATATTCCAAAGGGCAAAGGAAATGGGATTACAACCAAGAATCACCTACCCAGCAAAACTCAGCATTATCTTTCAGTGGAAAAAATGGGACTTTAATGAAAAAGAAGACTTTCAGATATTTGTGATGAAAAGACCTGAACTGAATGGCAAATTTGACTTTCAGATACAAGACCCTAGAGAACCATAAAAAAATTGGAGCTGGGGGACATACCTGGGGTCGTACAGTGGGCCACTGTCTTGTGTCTGAGGCCTGGTTTTGGCTGGGACCCCCCTGGGTCCAGGGGTGATGATTTGTCCACTGTGTCACTTAGCTAGATGATAACATCTTTAGGGTTAAATTGAGGGGTGAAGGGAATTCACTGGGGGAGGGGGAAGGGCAGAAGTGAAATCCTACATGAAAGTAACAGGAAAAGGTTTATGAAGTGGGGGAAGAGATGGGAGAGGAGCAGGGCAGTAAATGAATTTTACACTCATCATAAAAGGCTCAAAGACCTTAAACTCATCAGAGCTGCCTCAAGGAGGGACTAACAGACACACGCAACTGGGTGGAGTAATCTATTTAATCTGGGCAGCAAATGAACCCTCAGCAAAATTGGCTCAAAGACCTCAATCTCATAAGAATTGGCTCAAGGAGGGAATAATGTACACACTCAATTGGGTGGAGTAATCTCTCTAACCCTGCAGGAAAATAGGAGGGGAAGGGGATAAAGAGAGAGGTGCAAAAGAAGGAAGGGCAGAGTGGGGGAGGGGACAGACAGAAGCAAATACCTTTTGAAGAGTGATAGGATGAAAGAAGATGGATAATAGAATAAATATCATGGGGAAGGGAATAGGATGGAAGGGAAACAGTTAACAATAGTAATCATGAAAAAGAGAAAAGGGGGAAAAATTGTACCAAAAAAAATATTTATATCAACTCTTGGTGGAGGCTAAGAATTGAGAATCAAGGGAATGTCCATCAATTGAGGAATGATGGAAAAAGCTGTGTTATATGACTGTAGTGGAATGGTCTTGTGCTACAGGAAATGACAAACAGGATGATCCCCAAAAAACCTTGAAAGACTAATAAACATCGATATATAGTGAAATGAGCAGAGCTGAGAGGACATTGTGTGTAGTGACAGCAATATTGTTGAGTAATTGGGAATGACTTAACTACTCTCAGCAGTGCAATGATCCAAGACAATCCCAAGGAACTAATGAGGAAGCTTAGTATGCACCCCCATAGAAAGAACTGATAAAAAGAACACTTGTGGATTGTATATATATATAACCTGATTGTGATCTTGTGGAGGGGGGAGGAAAGGGAGGGAGGGAGGGAGAAAAATTTGGAACTCTAAATGTTATGAAAATGAATGTTGAAAACTACCCTTACATGTAAATGGAAAATAAAATAAATGTTTGTTGCTAAAAAAAGAAGAAAAATAAAAAGAAAGTGACTTTAAGAAGAAATTGGACTTGATGGGCATCTTGTGGGTTGGAGGTTGTTGTGGATCTATATTATTTACCCTATCTGGGTGGCCGGTATGGGAATCATACAAGATTCTTTAAACAAACACAACTGGCCTTAAAGGGACATTATTGGATTTGTGGAAAAACTGCTTATACTGAGTTACCCCAGAATTGGGTAGGGGTCTGTTATATTGGACTGATTAGACCAGAATTATTTTTATTAGAAGATCAAGGCAAAGGATTAGGCCTAATGTTGTATGAGGACTTGGGAGAAGTGAGACCCAAAAGAAGTTTGATGCCAGCCTTCCGAGTGCTGGAGATGCCAATGGATGGTAAAACAAGTGGCCACCTGAAAGGATAATTAGAATATTCGGGGCTGCTACTTGTACCCAAGATGGTAGTTGGGGATACTGAAAGCCCATATACATATTAAATAGGTTAATTAGGCTGCAAGCAGAGGTGGAAATGGTTATGAATCAGACAGCCCAGGCGTTAGACCTCCTGGCAGAGCAAGCTACGCAGACTAGGGAGGTTGTTTATTAGCACCTCCGAGCTCTGGACTATTTGTTAGCAAAAAGAAGGGGGAGTCTGTGGGAAATTAAACTTGAGCACCTGCTACTTGAAGATAGATGACAATATAAAGATAGTGTTATGGGGGAAATAGGTGGAGGGTTTGGGATAGGGGTAGGGGTTTGGGGTCCTTATGAATTCCTCTTTAAAGAATTACACCCTCGGGGCAACTAGGTTGCAGTGGAAAGAGCACCAGCCCTGGATTCAAGAGTACCTGAGTTCAAATCCAGCCTCAGACACTTGACACTTAGTTTCTCAAGGAGAAGGTTCTTTGATGTACCCCAGAAAACTTCTGGGGTGCTAGGTCCATAACAATAGTAAGAGGGATCACAACTAACATCAGAAAAATGGCTCATGTGGCAGCGCAAAAGTGGGATTCCCTCTTTGGGAAGAGTTGGATATCATGGTTTGGTGGGAAGTGGTGGAAACAACTGGGGTTCTTCTTAATATGTGCCGTAGCTGGTCTACTATTCGTACCTTGTTTAATACCGTGCTTAACAAACTTTATCACCAGGGTTGTGGAGGGAATGGAAGTGGGGTCTTTAGCCACAGGGAAGAGAGTATATCAAATGATGGTATTACAAAAAGAAACAGAGCCCCGGGGTGGATGATTAAGATTTAGAAGTAGAGGGGGCAGCTAGGTGGCGCAGTGGATAAAGCACCGGCCCTGGATTCAGGAGGACCTGAGTTCAAATCTAGCCTTAGACACTTAACACTTACTAGCTGTGTGACCCTGGGAAAGTCACTTAACCCCCATTCCCTGTGCAAAAAAAAAAAAAAGTAGAGGAATTATATGGATAGTGGAATGAGAAGAGTCCACACATAATAAAATAAAAAGAGAGATTGAGAGAAAAGACCCTATTTGGACTCTTCTCAGAGCCCTAGAGACAGAGAGTGAGTCTAGTTGCAAGCCCCACAACTTTGTTGCCGGAACCTCACAGCAGGGGGCCACCCGACACACAAGTCTCTGAGGAGCCAAGACCCTGGGCCTTAGGCCCAAGCACTATAATTTATAGTGAAAGTGATGCCTGAGACTCAGTGAGTTTAAAGTGACTTGCCCATGGTCTACAGCTTTGTTGTTGACTTGTTTCTCAGTCATGTCTGAGTTTGACATTTCCTTCTCCAGCTCATTTTACAGAGGAGGACCCTGAGGCAAACAGGGTTAAGTGACTTGTCTGAGGTCACAAAGCTTCTGAGGCCAGATTTGAACTCACAAAGAGTAGTACTTCCTGATACCAAGGCCAGGAATCTATTCACTATCCCACAGTATAGATAGGATAATTCTAATGAAATGATAAGATATTTCTGAATGAAAAGAATGTAAAGGAATGAGAAAATATGAAATAATGCAAAAGAAGTTAGAACTAGAAATACAACATATCCATTGACTAAAATTATATAAAATATATGCATTTAGACATGTTAATGTACAAAGAGAGGAAATAACAATAAATACCTTCATAGAGACAGCTAGGTGGTACAGTGCACTGAGTGCTGGACTTAGAGCTGGGAAGATCTGAGTTCAAATCTTGCCTTGGACAGTTACTAGTTGTATGACTAAAAGAACCAATTAGTCTTTCTTAACCTCAAGTGTCTTCATCTGTAAAATGGGAAGGATAATAGCACCTACCAGCCAGGTTTTGGGAATTGAAGGAGATAATATATACAAACCTCTACAAATCTTTTCTTTTTTTTTTTTTTTGTCGGGGTAATGGGGGTTAAGTGACTTGCCCAGGGTCACACAGCTAGTAAGTGTTAAGTGTCTGAGGCCGGATTTGAACTCAGGTACTCCTGAATCCAGGGCTGGTGCTTTATCCACTGTGCCACCTAGCTGCCCCCCTCTACAAATCTTAAAGCAATATATAATTACAAGTTACTATTATTATTAACTTGGACATGAAAATGTATTCTTTATTGAAATGGTTTCAAATATGTGTTCAATTTTTTCATTCATCAAAGTTAAATTCATAATTAAAATAAGTCATGTGACTCAATTTCTCTACTGGTATGCTATAGGCATATAGTACTCCGGTGTCAAACAGGAGAATAGGATGGAGACTGGGGGGGGGGAGGAGAAATAAAAGGTTTGGCCAACTGAAAAGGAGTCAAAGAAAAATTAATAATAAGAGGGAAAAATCAGTGGTGTTTTGGAACTTTTTTAAAAAATCCATTCAGTTATAAAAGTCAGGTATTGTCTGCATAAAACTGTTCCCAGCATCAGCAAATCTGAGTACTAGTGGAGAAAGTTCCCTCCCCTTTCTAGATTATCCAGCTTTTCTCTCGGAGACAAGCCCTCCTTGCATTTACAGGAGGTGGGGAAGGATCCGGGTAGCTGACGATCTTCCAATGTCCATAAATAAACACTTCCCAGGTGTCCAGGAAGGACAGGCTTTGGGTCCTACTCCTCTGGAGTGTGGGAGGATGCCAGTGAGGTCCAGCTGAACTTGCTCTTTCCCTGGGGCAGTACTAAATCCAAAGTGAGGTCCTTCTGTTCCTTCTCAGAGTCAACTGGCCGATAGCCCAGCACCCGCAGGGCGCCAGCGCACAACTCTTGTACCCGATGGATCTTTGGGAAGGGGAGCGCATGGCGCCAGGCCTGGGAGACGTTGAGGGCATCCCGGGAGGTGATCTTGAAGGCCTCTTTCAGCTGGCCAGGCCCCTGGCCGTGCGTAATGTTATAGATCCAGTCCTCCAACTGGGGAGTGATGCGAAGGCCGGCGAAGTCATACATGCCCTGGATCTCAGCCATGGGGTTGCGAACCAAGTCCTCGAAGCGCACCAGGCGATAGCGGCCCTGCAGGAAGGGCGGCGGCTTCTGCATGGCCACCTCGGTGATGCGCACGTGGCTGCGGCACACCTCCTGCACCACCCGGAGCCCGGGGTCCGCCTCCACCCACGTGCCGTTGGTGCCCAGCACGATGCCATTATCCCGAGCCAGGGCCTTGGCCGACTGCTCGCGGGACTTGAGCACAGCTCGGGGGTCCCGGACCAGGTGAATGATGTGCAGGTTGAGGGAGGGGTCAGTCAGCAGCGGGTAGAGCACCTGCAGGTTGAAGAAGCGCACCTCCTTGAGCACCACGTGACTGTAGGATTGGCAGGCCTGGGCCACGGCCCCGAAGGGCTGCCGGCCGCACCGGCTCTTGCACGCGGCCTCGCTCGTGATGTCCTCCCTGCGGAAGGCGCTGCAGGCTGGCGGGGAGCACAGGGCCCGACTGACGGCCCACTGGAAGAGGTCAGACAGGTTTCGGTACCAGGGCAGGTAGGCGCTGAAGACATTCATGTCACAGAGGAAGACGGAGCGCACCAGGTCGCGCACAGCCATGTGCAGCACCTCGGCCTTGCTCTGGGAGAGGGTCACCCACACATGCCAGGCTGGCTCCATCAGGTAGAAGACGTCGGGGTGCTGGCTGAAGAGCTGGCCCACAAAGGAGGAGCCCGAGCGCCAGGAGGACAAGATCAGCACGTGCACGTGGGCCGGCTTCTCCTTGAGCGAGGGCAGCAAGTGGTTGTGGTGACCGTACAGGTAGAGCAGGAGGCCCATCTGCACCATGAAGAGGACGGCCATGGTGGTGCTGGAAATACGGAGCCAGGCCATGGTGGCACGGGGCCTAGGGAAGAAGCGAGGGGTTGTCAGCCTCCACAGTCATCCCAACCCCCCTTATCCCCAATCCAGCCCTTCAGGGAAGTTTAGGAATGATCCATCCTCTCGGGCACCTGTTTGCCCCTTAGTGATTTAGAGAGGATCTTACCTAATTATCCAGGACTACTGGAAAGTCTAACCTATACTGTTAGTATCCATAGTATTGTCACCATATCATCTATACGGTTAGTAAAGAAAGCCAGTCTATAGAAAGAGCCTAAGCATTCATAACTGCATTTAAATAACAATGAAGAAAAAATAATAATAATGAAGAAAGCAAAGGCCTCTTTAAGAGGAGAGAATGAGGCTCCGAAAAGTACCCCAAGAGCTATTCCTAAGGAAGCACTAGGGATGATTACCACATAAACTCACCTCCTCCAGTATAAATTGCATAAGATCAGGGAAATGTGTTCTCTCTACCTCGCAGGAGTCCTGGGCATATAAATGGTACCAAACAAACGATGAATTTAGGTGAATAGAATTCATTGGGCCTGCCAAATGAATGCTTGGAAAAATGGGAGTGTGTTCCTTGCCTAATTTCAACTCCCTGAGCAAAGGGCTAGGGGAATTACTGAACTCCTAGCATGCAAGGGGAATACCATGACCACGTCTTAGAGGTATAATTACTATATCCCTCTCCCAGGTCCACCGTAAGTCAGGCTCTCAGCTTTCCCTCTGCCCTATGAGACTACCTAATGAGGAATTTTAATTGTTTGTCAGAATAGCTAGGTACATCAGTGAATAGAGTACTGGGCCTGGAGTCTGGAAGACCTGAGTTCAAATCCAGCCTCAGATATTTGCTAGCTGTGTAGTCCTGGGCGTGCCACTTAACCACTGTCTGCTTCAATTTCTTCATCTGTAAAGCAGGGAGAATTAAAGCCCCTATTTCCCAAGATTCCTGTGAGGATTAAGTGAGATATTTGCAAAGCCCTTTGTGACTTGTTCCAGAAGTCTTAATGTAGCTCTAAGCCTCCACAGCCCTGTATTTTAGCTGGGATTCAACCTCAGGTCTTCCTGACTCCAGTTTCCAGTGCTCTGTTCATTATGGAATGCCACATTGGACTTGGAGTCAAAGGATATGAATTTAAATCCTGAAGCGGTCACTTTATTACCCATATAACCTTTAGGTAAGTCACTAAAGCCTGGTTAGACAGTTTCCTCATCTGTAAAATGTTGAACTAGGATTCTCTAAAGTCCTTAGCTGCTCTAGAAATTCAGGCTGTACTCTTTTTTTGTTTTTGTTTTTGTTTTTTGCAGGGCAATTGGGGTTAAGTGACTTGCCCAGGGTCACACAGCTAGTAAGTGGCAAGTGTCTGAGGCGGGATTTGAACTCAGGAACTCCTGAGTCCAGGGCTGGTGCTTTATCCACTGCGCCACCTAGCCGCCCCAGGCTGTACTCTTAAGCATAAAACAGTGGATCAAATGAAATAACACATACAGGGGGGCAGCTGGGTGGTGCAGTGGGTAAAGCACCAGCCTTGGATTCAGGAGGACCTGAGTTCAAATCCAGCCTCAGATACTTGACATTTACTAGCTGTGTAACCTTGGGCAAGTCACTTAACCCTCACTGCCCTGCAAAAAAAAAAAAAAAAAAGGAAAAGAAAGAAATAACACATGCAAAGCTCTTTGCAAACCTTAAACCTGGATATTTGTTGTTGTTGTAGTAGGGCTCCTGTATCTTATAGTCTTCCAAACATATGCCATGCTCATTCCAAAGTCCTCGCTCACATCTTATTCCTGTCCCCTCTCCTCTCCAAATTCTATCTATCCTTCAGTGACCAACTAGTACATGTCTCACCTTCTCCATGAAATACTCTCTCAGACCATTACAACCTATTATGACGTGTTATTTTCCCCTTCTTACATAGCACTCATTTGGGAGACATAATAATATTATTTTTTTTTTAGATTGAAGCAGTGATTTTTAAAACAAAGAAATCAGAACTAGAACATCTTAAATTTTTAATCCTTTCTTTACAGGTTTACCTAGACCACTTTTGATTAAGAAAACGGTAGGAAGTTAGTAACTGCCACAAGTTAACGCCAGGAGGTGGCCCCTGTCAATTTCCCAGAGTCCTGGTTGCGGGGTGTTGGAAATGCACTGCTTTAGATCTCCACTCACCCTGCTTGGAATCAATCCTGGAAGATTTAGTCCACGGGCCGCTTTTCCCCATATTTCTTTGTAAATTCTTCAACGTTCTTACAGAAATTTTTACGGTCCTTAGAGTACTCTTCAGCTGGGTCAGCCCGAAAGGGGTGTTAAGGCTGGGGGGTCGTTCACCAGTGCTATGAGGAACTGGATGACTTGGTCAGTTTTGGTTGCTGACTTCCAGTTTTCAGCACTAATGACTGACAGACAGACCTGCCCTTTTTCATCAATGTTAGGGTGGTAAATCTTTGTTGTAAATGTGATCTTAGGTAGTTTGAATGGATACTCTGCTGGGAAGTTGATTTCAATTCTGAAGGCTCCCTTGTCATATGGAGGGTTGTCAGGAATGATGAGCCCTTGCCAAGTCAATAAATTAGCTTCATCAACCTGGATGTTACGGAATTTTTTCATCCCACACTTGCGGATTTCTTCCAGCTCCTTCATCAGCCTCCTGCTGGCCGCCATCTTGGGTCTGGTACTACTGCTGTCCCACAATGCATCTCGGCCCATAATCATATTATCTTACATTGTTTATTTCACCATTTCAGATGTGGTATGTTTAGCCTTTCCAACTAGTGAGTAAACTTTGAGGCAGGTGCTGTCTTCTCTTACATCTCCCAAAGTACTTAACACAGTATTTAGGCATGAGATAGACATTCAATAAATATTCATTTCCTCTTCATTCTGCCAAAACTGCTCTTTCCAGTGTTACTAATGATCCAGTAAATGCCATATCCAATGGTCCTTTTTCAATCCTCATTCTCCTTGGCCTCTCTGTAGCCTTTGATCCTGCTGATCACCTTCTTCTCCCTTGAATACTCTCTTCTCTCAGGTTTTTTTGGGACACTGCTCTCCTAGTTCTCCTCTTACCTATCTAGCTGCTCCTTCTATCATCTTTGCTGGATCCTCTTCCAGGGCATGCCCATTAACTGGAGGTATCTCACAGGGTTCTATCCTGGGGCCTCATCTTCTCTTCTTCCTCTATATTACTTCATTTGGTGATCTCATCAGTTCCCATGGATTTAATCACTATCTCTATGCTGTTGATTCTCAAATCTGCCTATCCTGCCCCAAGCTTTCTCTTTTTTTTTTTTTGCTAGGCAATTGGGGTTAAGTGGCTTGCCCAGGGTCACACAGCTAGTAAGTGTTAAGTGTCTGAGGCCGGATTTGAACTCAGGTACTCCTGAATCCAGGCCCGGTGCTCTATCCACTGCACCACCTAGCTGCCCCCCTGCCCCAAGCTTTCTGCTGATCTCCATTGACCTTTTGGATGTCTCAAACTCAATGTTCATCTTAAACATCTTAGACATTGTAAGCTTCACATGTCTGTAACGATTGGAATGACGCCACCTGCTGGATACTTACTGTAGAAGAGTTCTGCCCATGAAGCGAAGGTCTTTGAGGGCAAGACCAGGAGTCTTTTCTTTGGCGGGGAGGAAGTGACGCAGACTGGTGGGAGGAGGAAGGAAGAGACTGGCGCTGACTCTGGGGCCCTTTCCTGAGGACGCTGGCGGAGAAGGGAGCTAGAAATGTGCTCTCCCTTTAATAGATAGGAATCTAGGCCTTTCTCTCTCTCTTTACCAAATTCTTATTCTCCTTAATAAATGCTTAAAAGTCTAACTCTTGCTAAAGCTTGTAATTGATTGGCGACCACTCATTAGATATTTTAGACAGTTTAGCTAGAATTTTAGCCCTTAACAGATGGCTGACCACGAAGAGGAAAGCTAAACCTCAGTCTTCTTCTGATCTTCTGGTTGGGTAAGAAATTTCCCCTCCCTCTCTCTTTAACTGCTAAGTACTGGTGTACTGGCTGTGTTTTCCTTTAAATTTTTTTCAAATGGACCTTTTAAACTCCCTAATTACCCTATTTTTGATTTTAGTCTGTTTAACCAGACAAATGGGAGATAAGATCATGTTAATGCTTTGTTTTTGTGGATTTTCTATTTTTCTTTTTATTTTTGTTAAAAGAGCCAGCAACTTACTCACACAAGGAAATATCTCTCCCTCTCCCAACCATGCTTTTTCAGAGAAACCTGAAGAGATTCCCGCAGCTTTTCCCAGTTCTAACAGTAATTGTTGCTTTAATTTTGCATGCCTGGAGGCAATGACCCACCCTCTAGAAGCTTTTAATCCCCTAGCACCTGGAGGCAAAGTGGGGGAAGAGGAATCCAGGCCTGAGTTCAAAATCAAGTCTCATTCAAATTGCCCTGGTCCCTCCCCTCCTCTCCAGACCCCACCCTCTACTCCTATGGCCAAGCCCATAGCTTCCCCTGCCTGGGAAGTCCAGAGATCTGATGCGCATGCTCAACTTTCTCTAACTACATTTGCAGCTTCAGGCTCAGCCCTTCCCCAGCCTGGCTGTGCTTCTGAGACAACCTTAGAAAGCCCTTTAAGTTCCACATATGCCCGTTTTGTTCATAATTTTGCTAACCTGCTTTTGTCTTTCATTAGTAATCTTATAAAGCATTTGTATGGTGAAAAGCCCGACAGACAATATAGAGGGGTTAAAGAAGAAAAACTTAAGCTGAATAAGAATGACAATCAACATAGTTCAAGACTCTGCTTCTTTTGGCATGGAAGGGTATATATTGTACAGAAATGTAGAAGCAAGCAGCAAGGTATTGATATGAGTATTGGGGATTTTAGATATCGGAATCAAAAGTGTTCTGAATTCACTCAGAGTAATAGTATCAGTTCAGAGGTTACATAGGATTTCTATGCTATCACATATACATTTTGAAATTAACGGTATGGGTTTATTTTCATAGAGATTTTCATGCTTTTGAGATTGTGTCTTATACTTAGTTTTTAAAACAAGGAGAATATTTGTAAAAGCTTTTTATAGTCATGCGATCAAGTTTATATTTTGTAATACTCTTATTAATATTAAGTTCATATTCATTTAGATTTCCCTAGTTTGAATTTCATTGTCTTTTATTATTCCACGTGTATTTTCTTCTATTCATTCATCTATCTAATTTTGAAACATGGTTTTGATTTCATAATACAATGTTAATTCTAGGAGTATTGTGCTCCCATATTCTGAGTTGTTTGTTTTTGCTATTTTTTCTCAACTGATTATTTGATCAAACTCTTTAAAGTATTTCCCTGGCAAATTGGTTGCCATGGCAAGTGTAAATTGATTCTAGAAGTATTATTTTTGATAAGCATATTCCAAAAAAAAAAAAAGAGGGGAACATTTGTAAAAGTTTTCTTTGTTCAAAAAAAAAAGTTTTCTTTGAGATTCTGTTGTGATTTAACTTGTATTTAAATATGTTCTGATTTTTCACAAAAGTAATTGTATACTAAGTAAAAAAAAGGGATATTATTTGAAATTGTTGCATAATTATATATTATATTCTGAGTTATCAGATGCCAGTTGGCCAAGATGCCATCCAATCACAAGAGGAATACATGCAAGAGCAGACACTGAACTGTCACATGAGGGGAGACATGCATGAAGTCAAGGTATGGCCGAGGGAACGGCTTTTGACAAATGTTGAGGTTGGATTCTCTTGGTTTAATATTTTATTCTCTTTTTCCCCACAATATTGTACAGATGGCTGGAAGTATTCATCCCACCCATCTCACTTCTACACCTGGCTTCTATGCTCCCTCCTATATGCCTGATGCCATGGACCATCTCAATCCCATGCATCTGATTAAGTCTGACTCAGTTTCCTCCAATATGTTCGGTGGCATGGACATGTATTCCATCCACCTATTTTAAGCCTGGCATACTGCATGGAGAGTACATATTGCTCAAGTGTGGGAATGCTCAAATCCCATCATTTCTCTGTTCTTTTATGGTAACCCCCATAATTATCTCAGGTGTCATGATAAATACAGTGTTGAATTTGGCCTTGACACCTGTTACCAATTATATTAGATTTTTGAATTTCTCATAATGGCATGAGGATAATTAGGCAGATGATGCAAAAAGTGATAAAACAAAGATAAAAATTATTTTTATTAATTAATATCACAGCAATTGTCTTCTCAATTACCCTCCATAAGGGGGGGACTATAGTAATATTATAATTTTAAAGAATGTTTCAATTTTTGTTTTATTATATGTTTCATGTGTAACAACTAAGATTCTGAATTCCCTTAGACATGTTTTTGAGAACTTTCATTGTTTGATTTGATTATTGACAAAGCTATTGTAAAGTTGTGTTAAGCTCAATTTTGTAGGAAGTTTTCCTGGCTGATTACCAGCATCCACACATCAACCCCTGAAAAGATTTCCATTCCAAGACTACACCTAGAAGACATCTAAGAAAAGACTTTCAGAGACTTTAAATGAACAGTTTTGATTTGTTGTTTTTGTTGTTTTTTTTTTTCTCTTTCTGTTATAATATACACCATCTGTAACATGTATTCTCTGCAGAGGCCCTCCCTTTGCAAGACTAATGTCAAAGCGTCGGTTCATGAGGACAAAAAAAAAAAATCGCCCCTCTGGACAAAACTTTCCTCTCTTCCTTTTCTATATTGTTGTTCACATATTATTAGTTAGCAATAGTTATTATATTGTTTTTACTGTTTCGTCAAGGAAACATTTTGTTTCTTGAGGAACAACAGGGGGGACTGTAATGATTGGAATGACGCCACCTGCTGGATACTTACTGTAGAAGAGTTCTGCCCATGAAGCGAAGGTCTTTGAGGGCAAGACCAGGAGTCTTTTCTTTGGCGGGGAGGAAGTGACGCAGACTGGTGGGAGGAGGAAGGAAGAGACTGGCGCTGACTCTGGGGCCCTTTCCTGAGGACGCTGGCGGAGAAGGGAGCTAGAAATGTGCTCTCCCTTTAATAGATAGGAATCTAGGCCTTTCTCTCTCTCTTTACCAAATTCTTATTCTCCTTAATAAATGCTTAAAAGCCTAACTCTTGCTAAAGCTTGTAATTGATTGGCGACCACTCATTAGATATTTTAGACAGTTTAGCTAGAATTTTAGCCCTTAACATGTCTAAAATTGAACTCATCATCTTTTCCCCAAACCCTCCCCAGTTCCTACTTTCCCTATTACTCTAGAGGGTATCACCATTCTCCCAGTTCCTCAGGATCACAACCTATGAGTCATCCTTCACTATCTCTCACCTCCCCATATTCAATCTGTTGCCAAGGCCTGTCTATTTCATCTTTGCAAAATCTCTTGAATATGCCCTCATCTCTCCTCTGACACTATCACTTCTCTGGTACAGGCCCTCATCACCTCATTACCCAGACTATTGAAATAACCTGCTGGTGGGTCAGCCTGCCTCTAGTCTATTCCCCTCTCTGATCTATCCTCTGTTCAGCCAGCAAAGTAATCTTCCTAAAGCACAGATCTGATCATGTTAGCCTCCTACTCAACATACTCCAGTGACTTACTATTACCTCCAGGATCAAATATAAAATCCTCTTTTTGACCTGAAAAGCCCTTCAGAACCAAGCCCCCTCTTATACCTTTACTCCCCAACACATATTCTTTGATCCAGTGTCATTGGTCTCCTGGCTATTCCACAAAGAAGGCACACTGTACCTTTTCTCCCATGCTTGGAATGCACCTCATCTCCATCTCCTGGCTTCCTTGGTCTCCTTTAAGACCCAACTAAAATCCCATCTTATACTGGAAGCTTTTCCCAACCCCTCTTAATTCTACTGTCTTTCCTCTTTTTAATTATTTCCTATTTATCCTGCACATAGCTTGTTTTTACTTATAGGTTTGCTTGTTATCTTCCCCATTAGACTGTGAGCTCCTTGAGGGCAGGGACTGTCTCTTACCTCTTTTTGTATGGTATCCAGCAACAGTACCTGGCACGTAGTAGGTGCTAAACAAATGCTTATTGACTAGTGACTGACTTGTTGCATTCAGCAACAATACTAGAAACAGCACTGGTTTTGAAAACAGAGATCAGCCATAACTTGAGGCAAATAATTTACCTCTCCGAACCTGTTTTCTCATCTGTAAAATTAGAGGATTGGGCCAAATCATCTCTAAGCTCCCTTACAATTATAAACATATAATCCTAGGAAGCCAAAGATACTACACTTGATAGGTTAGAGGGTGAGAAATAAAGGGGAAATGGTCCTTCTTTAACAGCAAAAGGATTCCTATTTAGACAGGCTTGTAAAAGTTTATAGTATCTTCCAAACAACATTCATTACTCTGTCCTCACCCAGGAGACAGGGTAGCAGTGAGTTACTGTTCTCCCTGTTTTACAGATGGGGAATTTAGAGCACGAAGAGAGGGTTGATTTTTTTTTTTTTTTTTTAGGCAATGGGGGTTAAGTGACTTGCCCATGGTCACACAGCTAGTTAAGTGTCAAGTGTCTGAGGCCGGATCTGAACTCAGGTACTCCTGAATCCAGGGCCGGTGCTTTAACCACTGCGCCATCTAGCTGCCCCCAAGGGTTGATTTTTGATAAGCAAGAGCTGCAGTGCAGATCTGTGGATTCTTCATTTACCTGCATGCTCCCTAAGACTTGAGACAGCTTGTGGTAGGAGAGTAGGAATAGTGCTAGCCCCCAAATCAAGAAGACCTGAGCTCAAATCCAAGCTCAGATACTACCTAGCAAGTCACTTAACCACTTCCTGTCTTGGGTTTCTCATCTGTAAAATGGTGATAATGACATGTATAGCTCATATCAGATTGTTTGCTGTCTTGGGGAGGGGGGAGAGAAGGAAGGGAGGGAGAAAAATTTGAAACTAGAAATCTTATAAAAACAAATGTTATGGGGTAGCTAGGTGGCACAGTGAATAAAGCACCAGTCCTGGATCCAGGAGGACCTGAGTTCAGGTCTCACCTCAGACACCTGACACTTACTAGCTGTGTGACCCTGGGTAAGTCACTTAATCCTTATTGCCCTGCCCGCCCCCAAATGTTGAAAACTATCTTTATATGTAACTGGAAAATAAGAAATACTTTTATGATTTAAATAAATGTTTAAAATGGTGATAATGTTAGCACCTACATCTCAGGGCTGTTGGAAAGATAAACAGATAATATTTGTAAAGCACTTTGCAAACTTTAAAGAATCATATAAATGCTAGCTATTGTTATGTTTAAAACTTCCTTGTTCCTCAGTAAACCTCTGCCCTTCTGGTTCTTGTCAGTTTCTATGGCTCTGCCTCTCACAGCCCTAGGACAAAATCTGAGGGAATGGAATGCAAAAGCCAAGTACAGGTGCTGGACTCAGAATCCTCTCATCTTGGTGTCAATGGGCAGGTAGGTCTCCAAGATCAGGAATTCCAAAGTTTAGCAAGAGAGGATTGTAGCGAAGGAAGCAGCAGCCTCGGAAGGTCATAGCAGGGGCAAATCATTGTCTGTGGGGGCTATACCATAAGACAAAGGAATAAACCAGGGAGAAGAGGAAAAGGAAGGAGGAGGAGAAAGGGGAAGAAAGAAAAGAGGGTGGGCAGAAAAGGAAGATTGAATAGCAGAAAGCCAAAGAGGGAGGGAGGAAGTAGAGCAAAAGTTGCTTGAGGTGAAGTATAATAAAGTGTCATCAGCAATGGGGTCAAGTGTCATTAAGAACCACCCAATCCGGGCAGCCAGGTGGTGCAGTGGACAAAACACTGGCCCTGGATTCAGGAGGACCTGAGTTCAAATCCAGCCTCAGACATTTGACACTTACTAGTTGTGTGACCCTGGGCAAGTCACTTAACCTTCATTCCCCTGCCCCCCCCCCAAAAAAAAGAACCACTCAATCTTTGTCTCTAGTGATCTAACAGAAAGAGAATTTGCTTATACCTGTGCCAGGAACCTGGGAGGAATCAGAGCTCTCTAAGGGTTAGCCAGGAAGTAGGGTCTCAGGAAAGATAGAAGAGGGATACCCCAGCTGCTGTGGGTTACAGACCTATTGAAAAGAGAATGTAAAGAAAGCCTCAGGTAGGACAGCCTTTGGGGTTTGGTTGCGAGTGCTGTCTCCTTCCCTGCCTTGAATCATTTCTTTTTTTTGGTCAGGGCAATGAGGGTTAAGTGACTTGCCCAGAGTCACACAGCTAGTAAGTGTGTCTGAGGTCGTATTTGAACTCAGGTCTTCCTGAATCCAGGGCCAGTACTCTATCCACTGTGCCACCTAGCTGCCCCGAATCATTTCTTTACAGACCTTATTTAAGGCAACTGGACACATCTGCCTTCTATCCACTCCTAATATTGATACTCATTTAAAACCTGATAAATCAATCTCCAGCCATCAGGACTCCTAGAGATACAGAGGGATAGCTCAGTCTTAACAGCAATCCCCTCCACTCCCTGACCCCCTAATCTCCCCCACACTCAAGACACACACAAAAGCAAGGCAGTGCCCAGGACTCTTGATCCAGTGTACACAGGTGCAGACAATGTAGTACCAGGCTCAGAAGATACTAGGTAGGCTTCTCCTTCCTGGCTCTGGCACTTACCTCAGTGGCTTGAGATAAAACAATCCCTTCCCTTTCTGGGTCTCAATTTTCCCATTAATGGGAATCTTTGCTTTCCTTACTTATCTCTATCTACTCACTACCTTTCCCAACCTCACCATACAGGGATTTTTTGTTTGTTTGTTTGGTGGTGGTGGTGGTGGGGTTTTTTTTTAGAGGACTCCAGTCAATATTTGCAAAGTTTGTATGGATATAAACCATATTGTTTTAAAGTTCCATTTCCAGTGAAAATGGGTATACAGAAGCATCAAGAGAATCTCTGTAAGTGTCCACAATCCTATCTGCTCTTTGTGACCCAGCTCCCAAATTAAGCTTTTATCAGGAACTGATAAACCTTCCAAGGACACAAATCATGAGATCTTTCCAATCTCACATTTCCTGGTGGGGGACTTAAAGAAGAGTCATGTAGGGTTGATTCTCTTCACCCAACATGGCAACCTGGAAGAAAGCACTGGTTATTACTTTGAACTAAAGAGAGAGTGCATGAGGCAGTGGGGAGTGCCTTTGCATACAAGCAAAATGCACCTGTATTCAGTTCTGGGCCCCCAGATGGCCCCAGAAAGGCGAAAACCAATCTTCTGTCCATAGTGTTTATGTAACTTGCCCAGAGAGAAGTTACAGTCTTGACCTGCTTTGGGAGTGCTGAAATCTAATTTGCCTAGTCTTGGGGCTAGTTCTCATCTGTGATCTGTCCTCCTAACAACCTGACCAGTTCAGGCCAGTTCCCCATTTCTGTATAGACCAGTGGGGCTCCTACACAGATATTCCCACTCTCCTTAAAACATATGAAAAAGGTCTCATTTATATCTTCTGCCAGTTATGAATGAGCTCACACACAAAAGGCTAGCTGGGAGAGGGACCCTAGCTTCTAGAAGAGAGGTTCTGCACTGGCTTTCCAGCTGTGCCTAGCACAGAGTACCGTTCTAGGCTCAAACTTAGATTCTTGCCCTGTATATACCACCAACCAGCTGTGTGTTGGAGGATGGCGGGGAGGAAACACTTCATTTTGCTGCGCTTCAGTTTTGCTACCTGTAAAGCGATGGGGATGGACTAACGATTTCTAAGATTCGTTCCAGTGGAAAGGGAAGTACTCATGGGCAAGTAACGTTTGTAATTTGCCTTTGCATTTCCAGCGCCTGACTCAGAGTAGACACTCTCAATCACTAGTGAATTGGAAGCCAGCTCTATGATCCCGGGCTTCTATAATTCTGGGAACTAGAATGTAGCCGCACTTTCCAATCGTTAAATACTAGAATTCTCCCAGATATCCTCCGTGATTGTCGGTTCTCTTTCCCGGACTGAAATCGCTGCCGGAATGGGTACCCACTTCACCTCCTGCCAGGGTCTGCCCTTTTCCCCTCTGTCAAAGAGCACTACCGTGTCATCCTGAGGCCCCTGTAGCATAAGAGGACCCCAGGAACAAGCGGTTAGGAGGAAAAGAGTGGGGCATTCCAGACATGGCAAGAGGGAGGAACTCCCGAGCTCAAGGATAGAGGGGATCCTGGAGATCCCCTATGGAGATGTGGGGGAACAGGGAGAAGGGAGAGGATCTCAGTGGAACAGGAATGAGGGGGTCTAGGGAATGAAGAGGGGCAAGGAGAGAAGTGAAATAAATGCCCCTGGGTGCCCAGGGAAGAAATAGCTCCTGGCACTTAGAGGGGAGGAGAAAAAAGGCAGAAGATCCCAGAAGCACAAGAGAAACGAGTTTGGGGCTTATGCGGGAGCAAAGTGAGGAGGGAGAGGCGCCAAAAGGCATAAGGAGACGGGGAAGAAGCGGCCAACGAGGGTGCTGGAGCCCGGCACTTAATACTTAGTAAATTGAACCTGGGAGAAGGCTGAGAGCATCCTCTGATTCAACGCGATCCCGCCCGGAGGAAGGAGGCTGCCGCTTCTGCTCGGTACCCGGAGCTGCCTTCGTTCGCCCCCAGGCCCTCTCCTCAGGGCGGCAGCCCACCCGCCGCCCGCTGCCAGCCTGGCCCCACCATACCTGTTTTCAGCTAGCGGTGCCCGGAGCCCGGGCTGCACCGCTCTGCTCTGCCCTGCCCTCCCCTGTCCGGGGGCCGTGGCGCCTTCTCTGCTGCGTAGCTAGCACAATGAGTGGCTTTCAGACGTGGCCACAGCACCGGCCTGGAGAGGAGGGGACAGGAGGGAAGGGAGCCTGAACCCCTCCCAGCTCCGCCAGCCCGCCGCGAGGTGGGGGTGGTACTCTGTTCTGGGCAGGGAGGGGAGAAGGGCGCCGACGTGGTGTTCTGCCCACCTCCCTCTTAGGATCCTAGATCAGCAGTGCTGAACAGGACCTTAGAGATCACCTAATCCAAATGTATATATCTGAAGAAACTGAGGCGAGGGAGGAAAAAGTGATTTGCCTAATGTAACAAATAGCAGAGCCAGACCTTATGGGTCAAAATCCAAGGCTTTTGCTCCTATGCAAGCGCCTCTCCTAGAATATGCGTGTGTGGATGGAGAGGCCAGGAGCCACTAAGATGTGGCAGGAGACAAGAGGCATAATCTGGGATTTCTTCCCCCCACCAATCACTGCGCAGTGGAGCTGCCCCACTGGAAACATGAGATTTGGATTCTAGCCTAATTCTGCTATTCATCTGCCATGACACTACTTCTGGTTTTGTTTCCCTGTCTGTAAAATGGGGGCTAGTCTTCCGAAGTCACATTCCTCCTTTGACATTCTAGGTCCTCGAAGAAAGGAGCATCAGTGAGTGAGATGAGCAGAACCAGTAGAACATTGTACACAGTATCAACAACATTGTGTGTTGATCAACTGTAATAGACTTGACTCTTCTCAGCAATACAATGGTCCAAGGTAGTTCCAAAGGACTCATGATGGAAAAAGCTCTCCAAATCCAGAAAAAAAGTACTGTGGAATCTAGATGCAGATTGAGCCATATGGTTTCTACTTTTTTTTTTTCTTTTTTGAGGTTTTCCCATTTTGCTCAGATTCTTCTTTCACAGCATGACTAATGCAGAAATATGTTTAATGTGATTGTACATATGTAACCTATATCAGATTGCTTACTGTCTTGGGGAGGGGGGAGGGAAGAAAGGGAGGGAGAAAAATTTGGAACTGGAAATCTTATAAAAAACAAATGTTGAAAACTATCTCTACATGTAACTAGAAAATAATAAAATACTTTCATGATTTAAAAAAAAAAAAGGGGAGGGGCAGCTAGATGGCGCATTGGATAGAGCACCGGCCCTGAAGTCAGGAGGATCTGAGGTCAGATAGGACCTGAGTTCAAATCTGACCTCAGACACGTGACACTTACTAGCTGTGTGACCCTGGGCAAGTCATTTAACCCCAACTGCCTCACCAAAAACAAAACCAAAAATTTTTTTAAAAGGGGAGCATCCGACTTTAGAGCTGGAAGGGACCTTAGAGACAAAATCTAGTACAATCTCTTCATTTTACAGATAAAAAGATCAAGGCAGAGAAAGATTTAAGTCACTTGCCTATAATGACACTGGTAGTATTTGAATACAGGTCTTTCAGTCCGAATATAGTGCTCATTAAGTCACCTCGGAGTTCTAGGTATTTCTCCATTCATTCAACAAATTTACTGAGTGCCTATTATGTGAAAGGTATTGTTCTCTTTTACCATTCTCCCAGAGAATCTGGTATGTATGAGGGAGCATGATCACCCCAACCCCACACCTCAGACTACTAAGGCAAGGGGGAGCTGTGCAAAGGTTATAAAGTCAGCTGAAGAGTACAAAAGGCCCTTGTGAATGAAACAGGAACCCAAAGCAGTCAGTCACTGTAAAGCCCTGAGCCAAGGTGACCTGGAATACGAGCTGCCTTCCAAACCCAAACCTAGCCTGTGAAACAAAACAAATGGTTCCACAGCAAAAAAAAAAAAAAAAAAAATCTGGCAATTTCCACCACCCCATCCATCCAACCCCTCTTACCCTATTATCCAGGCTTCTTCCCTCATTTCTCAAAGGGAAGAAAAGGCAAAACAAAACAGACAACCTAACATGGTCAGTCCCCAAAAGGTGTCTCCTAGAAGAACAAGGCCAGCTAGGGTGGGGAAGGGGGATGTGAAAGGAAATACTACCAAGCAACTGGTTGCTCTGGCTCCCAATGCAGGGGTCAGCTCTTGGACTGTTGAGACCTCAGCTCAGGTCATTAACCTCCCACTCTGGCACGTGCTCTAAGAAGGCCAAGAACTGCTTCTTACACTTATCTCTCCACATTTCTTAGCACAATGTTTAGTGTAAACTGGGTACCAAATACATACTTGTATTTGGTGGAATAAAGGAAATTCCTTGTGAATAAAAGAGCAGGCCTCTGTTACCTTACCAGGACGGATAATTTGAATTTCGTGTAAGATCATTTCCTCACAGAATGCTACTTTTAGGACTCTTCTGTAGCTGAAGTTTAAGGCAACATGGTATAATTAGTGGAAGAGCCAGAGACGCTGACATTGGAGTCTGCACTTCCTGTCCTGCCTACTGCACCAACCACTAGGTTATGACTAGGGGCAAGTCATTTCCCTGAGCCTGGAAATCAAGGGTTATATGTTTATACTACCTACCTCACCCAGGATGTAGTAAAGGACAAATGGAATAATGCATATGAAGTATTTTGTAACCAGAAAGTGCTTAATAAATGCTTGCTTAACTAGAAGGCAATTGCTCAGGTAAATTAGATCACAACCTGTGCACCTGAATTTGGAAGGTAATTTAAACAAAATCAGGTTGGTTGGTTTAGTTTTTCTTAAATTATTATGCGACTGCCTTAAATCTTGGCTTTGCTTGTGGAAACACAATCTTTGAGGTCAATTTAATTTTTTCCCCTTCTCAACTCTGTAAGTCTACCATGTTTCCAGAAGCAGAGTTGTTCCTGCCTTTAAATAATCGAATGCTTCCAAAACAAAGTTGTAATTTTCCAGGCTGTGGCTAGAACATGCCATCAAGCAGATTTAGCTGGAAACTCCCATGTTTGTTTGGGGTTGTACCTGACTGATTCTGCTACTGGCTAATGAATGAACTCCATGGGCCCTAAGCAAGGTCTGAAAAAAGGCTTACACAAAATTTAAGTAAGATTGCAGAAAAGGGTTTATTGGAAAAAAAAATATTCCACAAGTCTGACACATATTTTGAACATTTTAATAATAAAGATACAAAATTAAGGAATGTTTACATAGTTCTTTATAAACCACACAACTTTTGCATTAAATATATATTTTTTTAATTTTAAGAAAGGTCCATAACTCATTACTTAAACAGGCTCTCCCCTATCCCTCCTCCCTTAATGTCTTACTACCCTTTTTCTTATTTGGTTTGAGTCCCAGAAGTTCTTTTTAGATTATATTTGAAAGACAATATAAAATACTTGGGAGTCTACCTGCCAGAACTCATGAACTATATGAATACAAGTATAAAACACATCTCATGCAAATAAAGTCAGATCTAAACAGTTGGAAAAATATTAATTGCTCATGCATAGGGCCAAGCTAATATAATAAAAATGACAATCCTACTTAAATTAACCCATTTAGTGCCATACCAATCATACTATCAAGAATATTTTATAGATCTCAAAAAAATAATAACAAAATTCATCTGGAAGAACAAAAGCTCAAGGACAACAAGGGAATCAATGACTATAGTAATCTAGTATATGATAAACCCAAAGATCCAAGTTTTTGGAACAAAAAGTCATTATTTGACAAAAACCGCTGGGAAAACTGGAAAAAACTATGGCAGAAATGAGGTATAGACCAGAATCTCACAACGTATACTAAAATAAGGTCAAAATGGGTACATAATCTACACATAAAGGGTGATACCATAAGAAAATTAAAGAGAACATAGAATTGTTTATCTGTCAGATTTATGGAAAAGGGAAAAATTTAGGACCAAAGAAGATATAGAAAGCATTACAAAAAGTAAAACAGATCATTTTGATTATATAAACTTAAAAAGTTTTTGCATGAAAAAAACCAATGCAACCAAAATTTAAAAGAAAGCAGAAGACTAGGAAAGAATTTTTGTAACAAGTATGTCTGAAAGGCCTCATTTCTCAAATATATAGAGAACTGGGGGGCAGCTAGGTGGCACAGTGGATAAGGCACCGGCCCTGGATTCAAGAGGACCTGAGTTCAAATCCAGCCTCAGACACTTGACACTTACTAGCTGTGTGACCCTGGGCAAGTCACTTAACCCTCATTGCCCCACTCCCCCACAAAAAAACCCCACAAAAAAATAAAAATATATATATAGAGAGAGAACTGAATTAAATTTATAAAAATACAAGTCATTCCTCAATTGATAAATGGTCAAAGGATATGAACAGACAGTTTTCAAATAAATCAAAGCTATCTATAGTCATATGAAAAAATGCTCTAAATCACTATTGATCAGAGAAATACAAATTAAAACAACTCTGAGGTACCACCTCACCCCTATCAGAATGGCTAATATGACAAAAAAGGAAAATGTTGATCAAGAAGGGGTGTGGGGAAACTGGGATGCTAATCCACTGTTGGTAGAGTTGTGAACTGATTAAACTATTCTGGAGAGCAATTTGGAACCATGCCCAAAGGGTTACAAAACTGTGCATACCCTTTGATATAGCAATACTGCTGCTAGGTGTGTATCCCAAAGACACCCAAAAGAAGAGAGAATAGGACCTATTTGTACAAAAATATTTATAGCAGCTCTTTTTGTCGTGGCTAAGAATTGGAAATCAAAAGGATGTACATCAGTTGGGGAATGGCTAAACAAACTGTAGTATATGATTGTAATGGAATATTATTGTGTTATAAAAAATGACAAGCAGGATGATTTCAGGAAAACCTGGAAAGACTTGCATAAACTGATGTATAGAGAAGTGAACAGAAGCAGGAGAACATTATATACAGTAACAGCAATACTGTTTGATGAAGAACTGTGAATGACTTAATTATTCTCAGCAATATGATGAAGCATACTATCCACCTCCAGAAAAAGAACAGATATTGATTGAACATAGGCTGAAGCATGCTGTTTTTCATTTTCCTTCTTTCCATCTTTTTTCTTTTGTTCGAGTCTTCTTATATGGAAATGTTATACATAATTACACATGTATAACCTATATTTGTTTGCCACCCCAGAGAGGAGAGAGGGGGAGAGGGATAAATAGAATTTGGAACTCAAAACTTTAAATTAAAAATAAAAATGCTTATTAAAAAAAGATTGTATTTAAGGAAAATCTATTCTGGCATTTTTACATTTCTAGATGTTAAAAGAAAGAAGAAAAGAAAAATTTTCCAATATTCCTAAAGTTGTTCAGGCATTTCAGTGCTTGAATAAATTGAAACAGCTTTGTTTTCCCTCTTGTCCAGGTCAGAATTCTGAAAAGATGTGCTTTTGAAATGAGAGTCATTAGTCTTTCCAATAAAGTGACAAATGTTGAAGCAAGGAGCTTCAGGTAACTGTGGAGGCATCGATTACAAGTAGAGGACATCTCTCTCCAAAAAGCAAATTCCTTTGAAGAGTGTATCTGTTCCCTCAGCAGCCAATCTATAAACCCAGTCTCCCTCCTTGTCTGTTTCCAGGCCAACATGTTGAAGGGAAGGTTCATTTTGATCTTGCCGTTGGGCAATGGGGGACCAGAGCTGACAACAATGGCTCTTCTGTTTTTTCCTGTATCGTTGAGAAGCTGGGTTTATGTTCCAGAGAGCACTTGCATTTGGTAAAATCTTCTCCTTCACTGAGGTTCACAGGCTCAGAAATTTACAGCTGAAAGGTACCTCAGAGATCATCTACACAGCCTTCTCTTCACAAACACATTTACAGGTGAGGAAATTGAGGCACAGAGAGATGAAGTGATTTGCCCAAGGTCAGATAGGCAAAAGAAGTAGCAGAGTCTAGATTTGAACCCAGGTCTTTGACTCCTATCTAGCACTGCTTCCACTTCACTCTGCTGTTATTTTTTCTTGTTCTGCCCTCTTCTGTCTCTGTGCCTGTGTTCTCAACATCCCCCTGAAATCCCACACCCCAAGACTCTTTTCCTCCTAGGCCCAATTCCGAATCTGCCTTCTTTAGGAGGACTTCCCTTCTCTTAGCCTCCTCCAATTGATCATAGCCCTTTGCCTGGACTTCTTCTGTGCACCTGTCCTATTCTACCTTGAATCACAGCTATCTGTGTACTTGTCATTCATAAGATCAAGTTCCTTGACAGCAAGGCCTATGTTGTATTGTATTTTCGTACCCGGTGCCTTGTGCCAAGGAGGCTTCTAATCAATGTTTGATTAAATTGAGTTGAGTAAGGGTAGCTAGGTGGTGTAGTGGATAGAGCACCGGCCCTGGAGTCAGGAAGACCTGAGTTCAAATCCAGCCTCAGACACTTAACACTTACTAGCTGTGTGACCCTGGGCAAGTCACTTAACCCCAATTGCCTCACTAAAAATAAATAAATACATGAATTGAATTGAATTGAGTTTCTGAGCTCTCTCTCATGGAAGGTCAAAGAAGATGGGTGGTGTTCAGTCAGTACTGAAGCTGTTAGGTATCAACTGGAAAGAAAAAAGTAGTTGTTACCATAGTAGCCTCTATAGGAACATCTTATGGAATAGTAATGGAATGGAATGAAGTGTCAATCTTCAATTCCAGATTTCAAAGAAAGACTAGTGAACAGAAGATGATGTGAATGAAAACATGGTTAGAAAGCCGATAAGAGGCTTTTAGTTGCCTGCCAAACCAAGGGCAGGGAGGTACCATTCCTGTCCCCAAATCCATGACATACAGACATCTACTTCTAATTAAAGTCAAAGTTCTAAATGGCAGATGTATATGGAAAAAAGGAGTGTCAATGATTTTCATGCCTATCATAAGACAGCCCTAAAGTAATAAAGGGTTTTAAATAGGGATCAAAGCATAATGTACAGCCTCCAGATCCCCAGTCAGGAAAGATGGTTCCCTTTCCAAGACATCAAAATGGCCTATTGTTGAGTCCTCCTCATATTTGTGACCATTGTAAGTTGGTGGCAGAGTCTCATTCCAAAAAGAGATTGTGCAAAGACAGTTTTCAGCAGCTCCCAGTGAAGTAGATGTGGCTGTGCCCCATCCTATTAAGCCAAGTGCTCCTTTTGACTTTCCACCGACCTCACTGAGATCATAGGGATTGTGGTAACCATCTGATTCTGAAACACAAAGATCTTGATTCTTTCAAATATCCAAAGGAAGATAAGCAGAATGCTGACATACTGGATCCAGGCAAACTTGACTGTCTCCCAGAAACCTGGATAATAGGTACCAACTGTTAAGGAGTCACCAAATGTCATACATCAATAACAGAAAGCTAAGGTTTCGTTCCAACAGGAAATAGCCAACATGTTTCAAATATCCATATTAAATGGGGGTAAGAGAAAGAAGGTCAAGATATAAATATGGATGATCCTGACCGAAAAACTAACTACTGAGAGGAAAAAAATGAGGAAATGAAGGGTTTTTTTCCCCCTTAGGGAAAAATGGGTAGAGACCCAGTTATTATTTTAGTGGGACTATAAAAGCATGTAGCTCAATAGGACTCCATCTTTTTGAGCATCTGCCACCACTTAGCATAACTTAGGTATTTCTTCCTTTCCTTTATTATCCAAATAGAAAGCCCACAACAATGCTGAACACTTTGATCTCATCAGGTAACCATCAAAGGATATGAAATGACCTCCAAGGGATATCGCACGATAATGTTAAACATAAATGGTGCTTCTCCAGCTCTTCCCACCATCCAAACAGGATGGGGATCAGCAAAGATTGTGGTTACTGCAAGGAAACCAGGAAGACATCCCTTCAAATGGAATATCCCCTAAAGCCCAAATCCGTTCTCATAGAGGACTCACTACATGTCTGTGTATAGTGCTTGCTATGTCTGGAAGCTATGGTAACAGTAGAAACACCACTGGAAAAAACATCAGCCCCTCAGTAAGGCTCCATGTGCTGAGCTAAACAAAAAGGAATGGTCCCACGAGCCCATCCCCTATAGCAAATGACAAAATCTTGAAGTTCTGCCATAGTGTAAAGGTTTGACATCATTCCATTTGTGCTATTAATGCTAGAAGATCCTGAATGAGTATCTTATGCCCCCGTTATCCATCTGTGAAACATAAACAGCAGCTCCTATTTCCTGAATTATTTTATAGAGAATTTCTAGGAACATTCAGAATGTTCTATGTCAACTATACTTATAAAACCAAGCTAAACTCTTTATTCCCACCCCACTCCCAAATTTGGGGCCCCTCCTCCATTTGCTCCCTCTATTAATGGCCCTTCAAGTCTCTCCTAGTCCCTCCTAGTCCCTCCTAGTCCCCTGAGCTTGCCTGATTTCTCCCTCATCTTTACTTGCTATTCCCTCCCCTTCTCCTCTGATCCAAGCAAACCTCGAATCCTGTTCATTCTACCTTTATAAAGTATTGCATAGCCATCCCCTCTTTCCCTTTCTTGTTGATATCACTCTGGTTCAGGACCTCATTGCCTTACTTAGATTACTTCACTAGCCTCTGATCTCTCCCTTCAGTTCCATTCCATATACTTAAGTGCCTAGTAGGCTTCCACCAGTCTCGGACAACCATGGATCATCGCCGTGAAGAGCCACAGGCCACAGTGTGGCTGTGCAGTCCGATATGGGAGCCGCAGCTCCTGCCACAATGAGGACATTGGAAAACTGCCCTCTCTGTTGCCCGTCAGTTCCTGTGTCTCATTCGTTTTTTTTCCTCCCGAGCTTGAAGGCCCATCTCAGCTGCGCGCAAACTGCTCCTGAGTACTGAACTCCATCAGGTGTGGTCCTTGGCCATCTCCTCCCAGCTGCCGGTGTCTATTCCCAGAGCCCTCAAGTCTCACTTGCATATATCTCTGTAGCGAAGCTGGGGGCGTCCAGCTGGTCTTTGGCCTGAGGCTAACTTACCATAGAGTAGGTCTTTAGGAATGCGCCTGTCTTGCATGCGGTGCACATGACCGAGCCAGCGCAGCTGTCTTTGCACCTACTTTGTGTTAATCTTCCTCATGAACAACTCAGAACATATCACACACCCCTGATCCAAACCTTCCATTGCTCCTCACTGCCTACCCACCGGAGGCCAGACTCCATGCCCTTGGATCCAAGGTTCCTCATGAGCTGGCCATAGCTAACTTGTCTAGCCTTTGCTTACATGATTCCTGTCTGAATCAATTGGATTTTGGACTTCTCTCTCCCTAACTGCATCCCCTGATTTCCCCTCTGCCTCTTGTTCCCTGAGCTTAGAATCAGACTCCCTAAACCTTTTCTGTGGAAATCTTCTCCCTCCTTTAAGAGAAAATTCACCAAAGTCCATATGGAAGGCTTCCCTGACACTGCTGAAATGATATCCCTCTTCTGAACTACGTTATCAGCATTTAGTAAGAAGTTACTACCAGTGCAAAATATGGGAATTACAGAGAAAGGCAAACACATACAAGATACTGACAGTGCCAATGGAGGTGGCCTCATAGCGCCTTTCCTATGTCCCCAAAACAGGTTTGTCTCATACTCCAGCTGTGGATTTATCTCGAGCCCTTTCCTAGTTTCTTTGTTGTCTCATACTTTACTCCTCTCCATGTACTCTCAGCCCAGCTTCACCAGTCTACCTGCTTCTTTGGATAGCCTGTTCTCCATCTCCCAACACCAAGCATCTGCACGGGCCATTCCTTATGCCTGCAGTGCTCTTCCTCTTGATCTGTGCCTCTGTTTCCCAAATCTCATCTTCTTCCATTGGCTGGCTCCTTAGCTGTTAAGTGCCTTCTCTTCAGATTATCTTTCATTTTCTCTGTTTATACCATATATGTGTATGTATATATGTATAAATACATGTACATATACACACATGGATCCATATAGATGGATCTATGTGTATGGATACATATGTATCCATATAAGGTATATGTAATGCTATACAAACCTACATATAACTATATAACTCTCTCTATATGTATGTATGTATATGTATGTATACACACACTATCTTCTCTACTAAAATATAAGTTCCTTGAGGGCAGGGACTCATTTGGTTTGGGGGCATTGTGCTTTTCCTAGTACCCCAAGTGCTTATCACAGTACCTAGAGCATTGTAGGTATTTAATGAATGCTTATTAACTAACAGACTAAACTCCTATTCACTTTGTATCTTCCTCTGTATCTAACACAGTGCCTCCAACATAGCAGGTGTCAAATAAATGCTTGGCAAATGACTAAAAACACCTAAAGTAAGTAATCAGATAGATGCAGAGACTTGTTCTCATTAACCCAAGTGAGCCATACATCTTGGGGTTGTGGTGACAGCTTAGTGGCCAGGCTGGAACGAAGAAGAGGAATTCAAAGAAAGACAAGTGCCCCATCAGCGGTCTCTGTGCTTGCCCTCCCTAGCTGCCCCACATCCATCATCACCAGAATCCACACGGTCCTTTCCCTCCTGGCCCGTGAATGGGCCTCTCTGAAGGTCAGCCCTCCGCCCCTCTGCCCCTCCTTCACCAACAACCCTGGGATGAGACTCGTGACTCACCATTCCTTTTGTGGTATTCATCAACGATTCTCCTTAAGTTATAGTCACTTGCAAAAATGCTCGTCCTATTGATCACAGATACCTTGATACAAAAGGTGATGTAAATGTGAGTACCATGTCTTTGTCCTCAAACTTCTCCCTTCTCCCTCTCTAGGCTTTAAATGACCGAGAGTGGCTCCTAGTCAGTGTGAAAAATGATGTCTAGGTTCTAGCTTGCCATTTGTGATAGACTGAGGACTTGCGGTTCTTCATTCTTATTGCATATTCTTTTGTTTGTCTGTCTGTTTTTAGTGAGGCGATTGGGGTTAAGTGACTTGCCCAGGGTCACACAGCTAGTAAGTGTCAAGTGTCTTGAGGCCGGATTTGAACTCAGGTCTTCCTGACTCCAGGGCCGGTACTCTATCCACTGCACCACCTAGCTGCCCCCTTATTGCATATTCTAAGGATGAAATCTATCTAGAAAGCAAAACTCCCTGGCTCTCAAGTTTCTTCGGTCTGGAAGATATATGGAGCTCTTGAACTGAAAGGGACTAGAAAACATATGACTGAACACTCTCTCACAACACATGGATGGCCACCCAACTTTGGAGAGTTTCATTACACTGGCAGTCAAGAAGTTTTTCTTTATGTTTAAGTCAACTCTTACTGTCATTTAGCTCCCTTCAGTCTTTCCTTTGTTGAGAAAAAACAAACAGCTGATTAGCTGCTGCCCCCATCTACTTTAAATCATAAGATCATAGATTTTTAGATACAAAGGTCTTAGAAATCAACAGGTCCAATTCCCTCCTTTTACAGATAGGGAAACTGAGGCCCATAGAGGATGCCTTGCCAAGCTAGGAAATGAATGAGGTAGGATAGAAGCTCAGGTTTTACTGATCCTGAGCTCAGTACTCCACCCACTGATCTGCCTCACTTCCTGTAATGCCTCTCTAGAAGAATCAACTTTTTTTCTTTTTTTGGTGAGGCAATGAGGATTAAGTGACTTGCCCAGGGTCACACAGCTAGTGTCAAGTGTCTGAGGCCAGATTTAAACTCTGGTTCTCCTGAAGTCAAGGTTGGTGCTTTATTCATTGTGCCACCTAGCTTCCCCTGTAATGCCTCTCTAAACAAAATCAATTCATTAACTTTTCTTAATATATTTATTTCCCAGATCCTTTATCATTCTTCTTGCTCTTCTCTAGACACTTCCCAATTTCTTCATATCACCTTTAAAATGAAAAGATCAAAACTTTCTAATAATTGAACATAGACTTTTTGAGCTGGTAAGGGCCTCAGAAAGCTTCTAATCCAATGCCCTCATTTTTTTTTTTAAGTGAGGCAATTGGGGTTAAGTGACTTGCCCAGGGTCACACAGCTAGTGTCAAGTGTCTGAGGCCAGATTTAAACTCTGGTTCTCCTGAAGTCAAGGCTGGTGCTTTATTCATTGTGCCACCTAGCTGCCCCTGTAATGCCTCTCTAAACAAAATCAATTCATTAACTTTTCTTAATATATTTATTTCCCAGATCCTTTATCATTCTTCTTGCTCTTCTCTAGATACTTCCCAATTTCTTCATATCACCTTTAAAATGAAAAGATCAAAACTTTCTAATAATTGAACATAGACTTTTTGAGCTGGTAAGGGCCTCAGAAAGCTTCTAATCCAATGCCCTCATTTTTTTTTTTAAGTGAGGCAATTGGGGTTAAGTGACTTGCCCAGGGTCACACAGCTAGTAAGTGTCAAGTGTCTGAGGTCAGATTTGAACTCAGGTCCTCCTGAATCCAGGGCCGGTGTTTTATCCACTGCGCCACCTAGCTGCCCCCCAATGCCCTCATTTTAAAGATTAAGAATCTAGAGCCCAGAGGGGAAGCTAAGTGGCACAGTGGATAAAACACCGGCCCTGGATTCAGGAGGACCTGAGTTCAAATCTGACACTTACTAGCTGTGTGACCCTGGGCAAGTCACTTAACCCTCACTGCCCTGCAAAAAAAAGAGAGAGAGACAGAGAGAACTTGTAGTCCACAGTGCTGGTGACTGGGCCTGGAACGGCCCTAGAAAGGTTTCTGGGACTGTCCCTCTCCCAGTGGGGGGAGGGAGGGTGTTTCTCCCATCCCACTTCCTGGAGTTGTTTTCGGGCTGTGTGTACACTCTCCTTTCTCTCCAGCCAGTATCAGTAACATCTCATTGCCAAACACATCATAGCTCCAACACCCTCCAGGACCCAGAGAGTACACAAAGGGTAGCAGAAGGGGCAGGGAATCATTTTTAGGGAAGTTGAGGCAGTCATGAGAGATTATTGCTTAGAATACCCTTGGGAATATTTGTTTTGTTGTATTTTCAAACTGGAAAATTCTACTAAAAGTAAATAAAAATGAAAGAAAACAACCAAACAACCTGCAGCCCATATGGAAGATATCACTTGCCCAAGGTTATACAACTAGTCAGAGGCACAACAAGATTAGAGTGCTGGTCTCCTGATTCCCAGGCCAAAGCTCTACTCAAGTGTGCTACACTGCCTTCCACAGACAGTATCATGCTGAGGGTGGGGAAGGGGTCACTTCACTGCCATCTCATGTTAGTCAGTTCTGCTGACTTACAGCCTATGTCAAGGTAGCTATTGAGGCATAGTCAGCTTATGGTCCACAATGACCTCAAGCTTCTTCACATTCAATATCAGTGCTGCCCTTGTCATTCCTAACCTTCATTACCTAGAATTTGTCTTCACCATTTCACCATCACTCTTTAAAATACCCATCCACCACTATCTTCTCTGGTTTAATCTGGGTTTCTAAAAGGTGGGTCTTATTCTGGTTACCTAATCATAGCTTTTTAGTAAAAGCATAGGTGTCCCACCCCCACCCCCACCCCCACTCCCCTCCCCCTTCACCTCTGTCTATTCATCCTATATATAGCGATTGCTGTTGAATATTCCAGGCTGCTCCATGTTACCCTAAGGAATATATGTGCAACATTCATTTTCTCCTACTTCAAAGCAATTTATAAACAGTAACTAATAAAAGGCAGCAGAACTCATAAAGAAAGAGAAACAGCTTACGTTGTATCTGTCATCTATCCCACGATATTTCAAAGGCTGCTTCTGTTGCAGCTTCAGGTCTCCATTCATGTACAATTTGGCACCTGGGACAGGGAAGTATGACTGGATAAAGGCCATGGTCTGCATCGCAAATCTGGACATCCTCTGAAAGAATGATTTATCAGAGACAACTAAGCTGTGGCCAAATCTTCAGGGGCTTAAGTTCTAGAAGCCAGTGGTCTCAGATGCTCTCTTCCTCCATTGGCACTTGGCCAATGAATATTCTGAACTCAGATGATCAATAGAACCAAATGGGACAAGTTCAAGCCATTCAAGCCCAAACTAGGCCAGAAAATAGGCTCAGAACAGCCAAGGTCTACCTAGTAGAATAAGGAGGCAGAGACCCTGATCCCTCCAACCACAGACATTCTTCTTCTCTGTTCTACAGAGGGTGGGACTGAAGTGGGAAATGCAGTAGGAATGGGATTCCCCCCCAACACCCACCCCACCCCAGGCAAAGGCTTCATAAGAAAGGTACTCACAGTCAGCTCATAAGAAAAGGTCAGAATGAGCTGGATCCCGAGGACATGCTCATTAGGCTTCAGTGGAAGATCTAATTTGAAATATAATTGATCCATTTTCCCGTCGAGGTTCCTGTCTTCTTCTCTAGCCTGGAAGACATTACAATCCAACCCTTAAACTCTTTAAGAAGAATCACAAACAAATAGATACAGATATGTCCAAAATCAGCTTTTGCTCCTCTAGTCACCACCTCTGTCTCCAGTGGCCCCTGAGAAAACAGAACTGAGTTGTAGTTTTTCTTATATCAAAATACAAAAAGAACATAAAGTGTATTGACATATCTACTGAGGTCCACCAAAATGTCACCTCTTAGGTGCCAAGAACTAGCGACGGTCAAAGGATCTAACAAAAGGAGGGTGTTAATAGCAAGATTTCTGAAGCAGCCCCAGAGAGGTGGCAACGTTAAGAGAAGTGTCTATCTCTTCTGGTCTAAGTCCTCTGAGGACAAGATCTGATTTGTATAGAGCCCAGCTCACATTGCTCACAAACAAGCCCCAAATAAGACAGGAGAATCATGTTCTTTCTTTCTTTCTTTCTTTCTTTCTTTCTTTCTTTCTTTCTTTCTTTCTTTCTTTCTTTCTTTCTTTCTTTCTTTCTTTCTTTCTTTCTTCCTTCCTTCCTTCCTTCCTTCCTTCCTTCCTTCCTTCCTTCCTTCCTTCCTTCCTTCCCGGGGCAATGAGGGTTAAAGAATTTTAAATGTTTTGTTTTGTTATTTTGGTGAGGCAATTGGGGTTAAGTGACTTGCCCAGGGTCACACAGCTAGTAAATGTCAAGTGTCTGAGCCCAGATTTGAACTCAGGTTCTCCTGACTCCAGGGCCCATGTTCTATCCACTGTGCCACTTAGCTGCCCCAATCATGCTCTTTCTATGGGATGTGCAGATACAACTCCTCCTATGAGTAGCCAGTCACTGAGCTGGACTCAGACCTTTACCTGGGAGTTAGTTTATTGTCTCCAATTTATCACTGTTATTAAAAAAAACAAAACAAAAAGAGGTTTCACATCAGAGTATGGAAAAATGATTAAAGCTTCAGTTCCAACTGTTTGAAACCAAAGTGTAGTAGCTGGAAAGGAAAATATGGAATGGCTATGGTAGGGGGTTGGGGAGAGAATCCTTATTTCCAAAAGCTAATTTATATTTCAGAATACTCACAAAAATCTATTTGCATCTTGCTTTGAAGGAGAAATTGCTTTATGTAGTGGGGGAAACAACAACTCCCTAAGCACACAAAGTATGGCCTAACTCTCTCATTTGATTCTAACATAAAATCTGATCCTTTATGAAATAGGTAGAGTGAATATCATGCCCATTTACAGGTAACAAAACTGAGGTAGGAGAGGTTAGGAAACTTGCCCATAGTCACACCATAAGCTAAAGGTCAGAACTAAAACTGGAACTGGCTCCAGAATTTATGGATTTTTCTCAGACATGGAGGACTTTAGTAATAAACTAGTTCAATTTCCTCGCTCTACATAAGAGGAAATTGAGGAAGAGTTGGGTGGAATGACTTTACCAAAGTCATAGTTTGAAACAGAGTTGGGATTAGATTTTGAACCTCCCAACCCCCCTCAACTGTTCTTTCCTTTATACTACACATATACCCAAATTCTGGAGTATCTGGCTTTAGAGACACAGAGAACAGTTTCCTTTAAATAATATCATTCTAAAGTAGGCATATGTCAAATCAGTACTTAATCAGAAAAATACAGACATCCACAGATGTGACCAATTTCCTCCCATTCTGACTTAAAGAAAGATCAAGTTTTCTAGGGAGGTGATTTATAAATTCTCCCCCACTGGGGATTGTTTATCACTAAGCTTATTTCTGCTTTCCTACCTCTCATTCCTCAGGCAGTGAAGCTAAGGACTCTCTCTAGCCTCTCAGTATTCCCTTGGCATGCAAACTGCTCCTTTCCTTTTAGATATTTTAAATAGATCTCCATCCATTTTCCTATAGCCTGACTAGACTTTGATTCTCATTTTCTCTAGTCCTACATATTCCTTCAAGAGATAAGGTGAGTTTGGAGGGCCTCAAATCCTGTTAAGTGAAATGCTGGCTTAGTGATTAAAAAAAAATCAAGGGGCAGCTAGGTGGCACAGTGGATAGAGCACCGGCCCTGTAGTCAGGAGTACCTGAGTTCGAATCCGGCCTCAGACACTTAACACTTACTAGCTGTGTGACCCTGGGCAAGTCACTTAACCCCAATTGCCTCACTAAAATAAAAAAAAAAAATCAAGTCACAGATACTACAAAACATAATCATCACTCAATAACAACAATAGCTAACCTTTCTATAGTGCTTTAAAGTTTGCAAAGCACTTAACATATCTCATATAATACTCACAATAGCTCTGGGAGATAAGTGCTATTGTCCTCCCATTTTATTTTATTTAGCATTTTTTTTTTTTAGTGAGGCAATTGGGGTTAAGTGACTTGCCCAGGGTCACACAGCTAGTAAGTGTTAAGTGTCTGAGGTCGGATTTGAACTCAGGTACTCCTGACTCCAGGGCTGGTGCTCTATCCACTGCGCAACCTAGCTGCCCCTCATTTAGCATTTTTAAAGTAATAAACATTTTTATTTATAGTTTTAGGTTCCAATTTTTATCCCTCATTCCCTCCCTCCCTTCCCCCTTCCCTGAGGTGATAAGCAATCAGATATAGGTTATACATGTATGATTATGGAAAACCTTACCATATTAGTCATTTTTTATAAGAAAACTTGAATAAAAGAAAAAATGAAAGAAAGTGAAAAATAGCATGCTTTAGTCTGTGTTCCACCAATATCAGTTCTTTCTTTGGAGGTGGATAGTATGTTTCATCAATAGTCCTTTGGGATTGTCTTGGATTATTATATTGTTGAGAATAGTTAAGTATTGGGGGCGGCTAGGTGGTGCAGTAGATAAAGCACTGGCCCTGGATTCAGGAGGCCCTGAGTTCAAATCCAGTCTCAGACACTTGATACCTATTAGCTGTGTGACCCTGAGCAAGTCACTTAACCCTCATTGACCCCCAAAAAAAGAAAAAAAAAAGAAATCACCTGGAGAATAGTTAAGTATTTCACAGTTCTTCATCAAACAATACTCACCACACAATGTTCTCTTGGTTCTGCTTACTTCATTATATATCAGTTCATACAAGTCTTTCTAGGCCTTTCTGAAATCATCCTGTTTGTTATTTCTTGTAGCACAATAATATTCCATCACCATCATATACCACAGCTTGTTTAGCCATTCCCCAATTGATGGACATTCTTTGATTTTCAATTCTCTTTTCTTTCTTTCTTTCTTCTTCTTCTTCTTTTTTTTTTGCAGGGCAATGAGGGTTAAGTGACTTGCCCAGGGTCACACAGCTAGTAAGTGTCATGTGTCTGAGGCCAGATTTGAACTCAGCTCCTCCTGAATCCAGGGCCAGTGCTTTATCCACTGTGCCACCTAGCTGCCCTGATTTCCAATTCTTAGCCACCACAAAGAGAGTGTCTATAAATATTTTTGTACAAATAGGTCTTTTTCCCTTTTTGGGGATGTCTTTGGGATATAAACCTAACAGTGGTATTGCCAGATCAAAGGGCATGTACAGTTCTATAGCCCTTTGGGCATAGTTCCAAATTGCTCTCCAGAATAGTTGGATCTTTTCACAACCGCACTAACAGTGAATTAACATCCCAGTTTTCCTAGATCCCCTCCAACATCCAATATTTTCCATTTTTGTTATATTTGCCACTCTGATAGATATAAGGTGATACCTCAGAGTTGTTTTATTTTGCATTTCCCTGATCTTGGTTATATTAGTTTTGTTTGTGCAAAAGCTTTTAAATTTTATATAATCAAAATGATCCATTTTACATTTTGTTTTACTCTCCACATGTTCTTTGGTCCTAAATTCTTCCTCTGCCCATAAATCTGACAGATAAACGATTCCATAGTCTCTTAATTTGTTTATGGTGTCATTCTTTATATGTAAATCATGTACCCATTTTGACCTTATTTTAGTATATAGTGTGAGATTCTGATCTATACCTAGTCTCTACCATACTGTTTTCCAGTTTTCCCAGCAGTTTTTGTCAAGTAATGACTTTTTGTTCCAAAAGCTTGGACCTTAATTTTTTTTTTAAAAACAACAAAAATACCCAAAAGCTTGGATATTTGGTTTTATCATATACTATATACTATAGTGTAATTTGTACCTATTCTTTTCCACTGATCCACCTTATCCCATTTTAAAAATGAGGAAACTGAGGCACACAGATTAAGTGATTTACATAGCTAATTAAGTACCTGAGGCAGGATTCAAACCCATCATACCACTTCATTCCCTCCCAGAAATAAGCTAAGGAAACTAGCACTGAAATGCCCTGTTCCTGCCCGAGGCACCTCACCAAATGAGCATCTTCAGTTTCCTTCCTGCTCAACAGACTTGTCTTTAAAGAGCCCCCTTCAAGAAACCTGGAAGGACTTACATGAACTGATGCTGACCGAGAGGAGGAACAGAACCAGGAGAACATTGTACACAGTAACAGCAACATTGTGTGATGAACAATGATGATAGACTTGGCTCTTCTCAGCAGTACAATGATCCAAAACAACTTCAAAGAACTCATGATAGAAAATGTTCTCAATATCCAGAAAAAAAGAACTGCTAAAGGCATATGAAACTTTGCAAACTTTTTTTTTTTTGTGAGGCAATTGGGGTTAAGTGACTTGCCCAGGGTCACACAACTAGTAAGTTTGTAAAGTGTCTGAGGCCGAATTTGAACTCAGGTCCTCCTGACTCCAGGGCCGGTGCTCTATCCACTGCGTCACCTAGCTGTCCCACTTTGCAAACTTTTACAAGTGAGACAGCTAAGTTAAAAAATGTTATTGAGATCAAAGCAAGGGGCAGCTAGGTTGTGTAGTGGATAAAGCACCGGCCCTGGATTCAGGAGGACTTGAGTTCAAATCAGGCCTCAGACACCTGAAACTGTGTGACCTTGGGCAAGTCACTTAACCCTCATTGCCCCTCGAAGTAGATGATGATGATGATGATGATGATGAGAGTGAGATGTAGATGTCTCCCACATTAGACTCTGAGTTCCTTGAGAACAATGACTGGTTTTTGCCTTTCTTTATACCCCTAATACTTACCCTCAAGGCCTGGCACCTAATAAATGCTCCATGATTGACTTCAATTTTCCAGTCACTGGGGAAAATCTCTGCCAAAAGTTGAGAAGCTAAGAACTTCTTAGCTTCTCTTAATAATACTTTCATCCTTCAATGGTGAAGGAACCAACAAGACAAACTGCTATGGTGGACCCAATCTCACTAATGGGAGGAATTTGCTGCTGAAGTAGAAGTGAAGGGAACCTTGGGGGACAAGTGATCACTTCTACTGGAATGTGTGATGAAGGAAGACAAAAGCTATGTATGAACATTTACTTTCCGAAAAGCAGATTACATAGGTCTCCAAGAAAGGAAAAATTGGATCCTATGGATCAAATTTTATAGAAAAAGTCAATCCAGAAGAGATGGAAAGCTTTCAAGAATGAAATTCTGAAGACACAGAGAGAAAATATTTTTATGAGGCATATAAATATAGCTCTCTAAAAAGACTGGTGTGAATGAACAGAGAATTAGAGATTAAATTAAAATTGTTAAAGACAGGTACAGAAGGAAGAAGCAGATCTAGGTGATGCCAAAAATGGCAGCATGATTCTGTAAGAACAGTGCCAGAAATGTTTATGCTCAGAATTAGGAGGAAAGAAACCTAACTGAAAAAAAGGTAATTTTTAAAAGCTATACTGGGGAAAAGAGGAGAATCAAAGCTGGGAAAGAATGAAGAAAACTGACAAAAGACAGATGACAGAGCTGCTTAACTTGTATTTAACTTCTGTTTTCACTTCCAAAGACAACAATCATCAGACTGGAATGAACAGAACAAAAATGGCTACTGGGAAGTTGAAACACAGTCAGTGTTCTTTGAAAGATCATTAAGAATGGGAGAGATGCCTCAGGACTGAATGACAAATATTACTGGAATTCAAGTCTGCTAACTATAGGCCAATGAACTTGATTTCTATTCCTGGCAAATTCTTGATTTTATTATTAGAGAAATAGTTAGTGAACAATAATAGAAGGAAATGGTGATCACAAAGTGCCAGCAACATAACTTCTTTATGAGAATAGTGTAAATAAAGTATGCCCATCAATTAGGGAATGGCTAAACAAAATTTGGCACATCAATACAATGGAATTTTACTGTACTATAAGACACAATGAATATGAAGAAAAGAATCATGGGATGTCATGAACTGATGCAGAACAAAGTAAACCTAATTAAGAAAACATTTTATACCATGACTGCAACAATGTAAATGGAAAGTGTAACAATGACACCCAAATGAAATGCTACATAATTGTAATGACCCATCTAGGTGCCTACCTGGAAAAAGATTTAGACAAATGAACTCCCTTTCTGGAGATGTGGAACATTGCCTATACTGTCAGACTCAGTGGAGGAATTGGCTAATTTTGACACACTGACTTTTCTTTTTTTTTTAATTCATGGTTACCTTTAGAGATGGCTTATTCCTTGGGGGAAGGGATATATTCAAAACAAATTAAAGTGATATAAAAACAAAAGATATCAATAAAATAAACTAACACACATTTAATGCAGCTTTATCAGGGACAAGTCATACCCAGATTAACTTTTTTTTAAAGAGTTATCAGATGTGTAGATCAGGGAAATGCAATAGTTCAGATTGTTCACGTGGACAAGATGGTGATATGTGGGCTAGTTGATAGTAGAGTGGGTTGGATTCAAAATCTATAGAATAGTCAGACCCAAAGATCAGTCATTAATGGTTTGATGTCAACCTGAAAGATCTCAAGTGAAATATACAGGAACTCACTCTTGCTGCCTTGGGCTATTTAAGACTTTTAATAGCTAGTATTTTTATCAATGGTTTGGTTGATTCTAGTAAGATGAAATTCAACTCAATAAGAATTTTTTAAGCAATTATTATGAGCAAGACACTGTACTAGATGCCATGAACAGTCTCTGCCTTTAAAGAGCTTACATTCTAGTAGGAGGATACAATATATATGCAGGTAAATAAATACAAAGTAATTTCATTGGGAGGAGCAGAACAACTGGGATGATCAGGAAAAAGGCAACTGAGACTAGCCTTGAAGTTCAAATGCCAGGTTTTACAAATGGGTTCAAAATATTAATTTCTCAAGTAAAAAAAAAAAAAGCCAGTGACAACTCTTCAGCAGTTAGTCTGGAAAAAAATATGGATGTGGCAAAAAAAATTAGAAACTCGTGCTGTCAAAGTGTTGAGAAACAAATAACACTTATTCTTTGAAGATGGAATTATAAACTTGTGGAACTTTTTGAGACTGGAAAAGACAATCTGTATATGAAACAATGCAATTATTTTTAAAAGGCAGTGTAAAAGAATAAGCATTAACTATCACCTTATAAGAAGGAAAAGGGGGGGGGGAGGTAGCTCGGTGGAGCAGTGGATAATGCACCGGCCCTGGATTCAGGAGGATCTGAGTTCAAATCCAGCCTCAGACACTTGACACTTACTAGCTGTGTGACCCTGGGCAAGTCACATTGCCCCAGAAAAATAAATGAATAAATGAATGAATAATAATATCTGAGCATTTCAGTGAACTTTAAGCACTAACTTTACTGAATTTTAAGCACTATAGGGGCAGTTAGGTGATACAGTAGATAAGAGTGCTGGGCCTGAAGTCAAGAAGATCTGAATTCAAACCCAGCCTCAGATGCTTACTAGCTGTGTGACCCTGGGTGAGTCGCTTTACCCTGTTTGCCTCAGTTCCTCATCTGTAAAATGGGCTGGAGATGGAGGGTCTTGTGTGAGCTGATGATGAGTGAGATGAGCAGAACCAGAAGAACATCGTACACAGTATCATCAACATTGAGTGTTGATCTACTATGATGGACTATATTCTTCTCACCAATGCAATGGTACAGAAGAGTTCCAGGGAACTCATGATAGAAGAGGATCTCCAAATCCAAGAAAAAAAAAAAAAAGAACTGCGGAGTATAGATGCTGAATGAACCATACTATTTCTTTTGTTTTTGGTGCTGTTGTTTTTTTCTATTTTGAGGTTTTTCATCATTTCTCTAATTTTTTCTCTTATAACAGGACTAATGCAGAAATAGGATTAATGTTATATGTGTATATATATGTGTGTATATGTATATATATCTATATATGTATATATAGATATAGATATATAGATATAACCTATATCAGATTACCTGCTGTCTAGGGGAGGGGGGAGGGAGGGGAGGGAGGGAGAAAAATATGAAATTATAAAGCTTGTATAAACAAAAGTTGAGAACTATCTTTACATGTAACGGAAAAAAAAATACCTTATATGTAAAAAAAAAAATGGGCTGGAGAAGGAAATGACAAACCACTTCAGTATCTTTGCCATGAAAACCCCAAATGGGGTCACCAAGAGTCAGACATGACAGAAAAATGACTGAACAACAAGAAGCACTAACAGGAACCAAGACACTGAAAGGCTTTGAGAGCATCCATATAGGGAGAGCTTAAAGGACCTGGAGATGCTCATAGTGGAGAAGAAAAAAACTTAGAGAAGCACATTTTCATTATGAAGTACAGGCTGAGTATGGCAATCACTGCTACTGGGGAGGCCAAGGCTTCTAAGCTCAAGAGTTCTAAGCTACAACTAGAGCTAAAGGCAGCAGTATGGAGGGGGGCCACCAAGCTGTCTAAGAAGGGGTAGACCAGCCCAGGTGAGAAATGAAGCAGGTCAAAGCTTCCATGCTGACCAGCAGTGGGTTTTGTCCTGTGATGATCTACTCCTCCCTCCTCTTCCTCCTCTTGGAAGGCTAGGATTTGAAAAAGGGATTAGGCTTGTTCTGCTTGGTCTGTAAGAGTAGAAGTGACAACAGAATGGCAGATATAAATTTGATATAAGTAGGGGCAGCTAGGTGGCGCAGTGGATAAAGCACCGGCCCTGGATTCAGGAGGACCTGAGTTCAAATCCGACCTCAGACACTTGACACTTACTAGCTGTGTGACCCTGGGCAAGTCACTTAAGCCCCATTTCCCCGCCAAAAAAAAAAATGAGATGGCAAATTTGATATAAGTAAAATGTTCCTAAAGATTTACTATCCCAAAGTGCCACAGTCTGCCTCAGGAGATAGTATCTTTGGCCTCACTAAAGGCCTTCAAAGGCTAGGTTGAGCATTTATTGAGTATGTTATATGTTCCTTCAAAGCTCAGCTCAAGCAACATATCCTCCATGAGGCCTTCCCTAATCACCCCCATTGCTAGTGTCTCCCCCTCCCTGAATTACCTTCAGTTAATTTTATATAAAAATAGATATTTACGTGTTGTTTCTCTTGACAGACAAGTCCCTTGAGGACACAGACTCTGCAGTTTTTTCTTTGTATCTTCAATGCCTAGCACCTAATAGGTGCTTAGTAAATATTTATTGATTAACTGATTATTTGAATCATTGTGAAAAGATTCTTGCTCAGGTATGGATTAGACTAGATGACTTCTGAGCTCTCATCCATCTCTGAAGCTCTCAGAAAAATCACTTATCTTCTCTGTAACTTCATTTGTATAAAATGAGGATTTTCTATTTGCCTTACTTCATTAGACTTTTGTGAAGATAAATGAAAAAGTTCAGGTAAAAACATTAAAAAAAGACCAAACCCCTTATCCAAATGCACAGTATTATTACTACATAGCTATACTAATTAGGCAAAACCAAATTAAATTATAGGTGAGAAGTAGATTAGGATTGGTTTGGGGCTTCTGCACTCCTGTGTATGTTTTAAAACAACAATGTCGGAACTCACTGCTGAATTATATCCCCTTTCACAATAAGCTAAAATGTCTTCTACTTTTCTTCACCTTTGCCTACACTTATTCCTCTCACTCGCTGGAGGTTCTCCAATTCCAAACCACTGTTCTTTCCACTATTCCACACTGCCTCTCACCAATTTCCATGAATTTATTTGTGTATTCACTTTCTTTTGTTCATCATGCATTCCTTATTGGCCTATGGATTCTACCAGTTCCACATTCCAATAGCTGTGGAAAATCCATGGTACAAAAACTCTAGGAGAAAATTTAGATGAAATGATTCAATATCTATAAAATAGAATATAGTTAATAAAACAGGGAATAGACATTTTAGACAAATTCATCTCACAAAGAAAAATCAAGGAAGCAATAAATGAATTTGTAAAAGAAAAAATTTCATCAATAAGAACCAGATTCAATTCTTAAGTGAACTTCATCAAACATTTAAGGAATAAACAAATCCTTATGCCACAAAATTGTTCTCCAAAATGAAGGAAGAAAGTGCTCTTCAAAACTAATATTAGAAATTATGGTTCTGATGCCTAAACCAGGGAAGGGAAAAAGTAAAGAGAGTATAGACATATCACAAGTGAATATTGATATAAAAATGTAGAAAATCCTAAAGAAAATATAAAAATATGACTGTATAGTAATATATCAAAAAATTATTCATTATGATCACGGTGGATTTATACTAGGGATGCTCAGGACTAGTTCAACATTAAGAACACAAATGGTAAAATTAATTACACAAATAATAAAAACAACACAATTACATAATTGATACATTTTAAGATGTATTTTGTATTAAAAATACACAAAAAGTATAGGAGTGAATGATCTTTTCTGAATATGATTAAAAGTATTTATCTCAAACCAAGGGCTAGAAACACTAGAATATTCCCAAATAACAGCAGGACTAAATTAGCAAGGATGCCCTCTGTCTCCACTCATTTAACAAAATACTAGAAATATTGCAATATAACAGGAAAAACAAATTATGAGAATAAATATTAGCAAAAGGGGGGGCAAAATCATGCCATTTTGCAGATGATTTGTTGGTTTACTTAGAAAACTCTCGAGAATCAACAAAGAAGCTAATGGAGACTAGTCAGAGTTAGTGGAGCTGGGCTCAAATCCTGTCTCTTATTCTTGATAAAACCTGGGTGAACCTGGACAGATCCCTTGACTTCCTTAGGGCCTAGTTTCACCTGTAAAATGGGGATCTAAGTGCCCACCTCACAGAAGGGTGTGAGACCAAACAAATTTACATGCATAAAGCACTTTGCCTAACTTGAGAATACTATGTTAGGTGCCAGCAATTACTATCTCAAGTAAACACCACCTCCCCTACCTTGACAGAGTCAGGACCAGAGGCATGAAATGAAACATGCATTTTCAGAAATGGCCAATGGGTTGATGTGTTTGACTTGACTATACAATCTGTATTTCCTTACTAGGGAATTTCCTAAACCATTGAAATCACAGGTCCAGCCCCAATCCTTATTTAGAGCTAAACCAAAGCACAAGAAGATACTTCCTACAATCAGATAGGTTTAATTGAATATAGAACAACATTTACACACAGGAACAAAAAGTCAAGGACTTTAAGAGAGATAATGAAAAAAGTTATGAATTAAGGGTATCTGGAGCATCACAATATCTTAAAGATTATCATCAAGTAATCATTCTCAAAACTACCTGGTACTGCTTCTCCGGGAAGCTTTTCTTGATTGCCCCAGCTCCTAATACCCTCTCTCCCAAACTACCTTGTATTTCACTAAGGAATTTATCCTTTTTATACTAATCCTATATATACTTATGTGTGTATTTGTATTCCTGCACTCAGCAGTGGTTCTTTTTTTTTTTTTTTGGTGAGGCAATTGGGGTTAAGTGACTTGCCCAGGGTCACACATCTAGTAAGTGTGTGTTAAGTGTCTGAGGTCGGATTTGAACTCAGGTACTCCTGAATCCAGGGCTGGTGCTTTATCCACTGTGCCACCTAGCTGCCCCTCATGCCCTAGCTCTCAAACTACTTTGCTTTCCCTCCCACCTGCCTTGATAGAGGCAATTTCCTCAACTATCAAACCCTTATATTTATATATGTCTTTATTGTCTCCACTGTTAAAATATAAGCTCCTTAAGAATTGAGATTATTTCATTTATTGTCTTTGTACTGTTCTCTGTGCCTACCCAGTTCCTGGCATAGAGCAGGCACTTAGTAAATGCTTGTTGATTAAATGACTGTGTCACCTACAAATGACCAAAGTCACTAAACAGTGAAAAGTCAAGCACAAAATTCCTGTACAGCCAATCCATTAGAGACTTCCCTCTAAGCTGACCCCAAACCATCTATGACTGTTCTTTGGGTCAGGCCACATTTGAAATGTCAAGTTTTTATTGGTTATATTTGCTGTATTTCGACTAATCTGTTATTTTTCTTTTCATGTTGATTTTTTTTGTTGTGTAGAAATTTTTTAATTTTAATCAAATATGCTTATTTTGTCTTTAAGTGTTCTTATTTACTAAAAAGATACCTTCCTATCCAACTGAGATAAACATATTATTTCATTTTCTTACTTTAAAATTAAAAAAAATGTTTAGGTTGGGCAGCTAGGTGGCGCAGTAGATAAAGCACTGGCCCTGGATTCAGGACGACCTGAGTTCAAATCTGACCTCAGACACTTGACACTAGCTGTGTGACCTTGGGCAAGTCACTTAATCCTCACTGCCCCACCCCCACCCCCAAAAATGTTTAAGTCTAGTCAAGTCAAGAAGCATTTATTAAGGGCCTACTATGTGTCTGCCACTGTGCTAAGTAATGGGAACACAGAGAAAAGCGAAAGCCAGTACTTGTTGTCTAGGAGCTTACAGTGTAACTGAGGTCTATCATTCAGCTAGAATTCACTAAGGTATATGATGTGAGATGTAGATCTAAATTAATTTACTGCCCAATTAGTAATCAATTTCCTCATGTTCCTTTATTAAATCATGAATTCTTTTCTAGGGTTTTTATCCTCTATAAAAGGTTTACCTCTTGTATACATTTACTGAGATGTCTGGCACTATTCTTCTCTTTCATATACCTCATTCTGCTTTTTACCCAGTGACAGATAATTTGGACAGCCACTTTGTGATAAGTCTGAAGTTGTTATTCAGTCATGTCTGACTTTCTGTGACTTCATTTGGGGTTTTCTTGGAAAAGATACTTGAGTGATTTGCTATTTCCTTCTCCAGCTCCTTTTACTGATGAGGAAACTGAGGAAAACAGGGTGAAATGGCTTGCCCACGGTCACACAGCTCCTAAGTGTCTAAGGTCAGATCTGAACTCAGGAAGATGAGTCTTCCTGACTCCAGACCTGGCACTCCACTGCTGGTGGAGCTATATGAACTGATCCAACCATTCTGGAAAATAATTTGGAATTATGCTACAAAATTTACTAAATTGTAAATTCTGGCCCTTTGAGTCAGAAATCCCACCACTGCGCTTATACCCCAGGGAGGTCAATGACAGAAATTTCCATTTGCATCAAAATAGTCATAGCTGTTACAGCAAGAATTTGTAACAGCAAGAAACTAGAAAGACCCAATGAATGGAAATGCCTCAACAGAGAGTAGCATACAAGTGGGAAAAGACAGTGTGGCATGGTGGAGAGAGCACTCGATTTGGAGTCAGGGGTCTGAGTTCTAGTCCTGGCTGTGCCATTTTTTCTCTGAGTGACTTCCAGCAAAAAATTAACCTCTCTGGGATCCATTTTCTTCTTCTGTGAAATGTGAGGATTGGACTGGATAGCCTCTGAGGACCTTTTCAATTCTGCAGGTATAACCGTAATATAGTCTTATCTCACTATCAGAAATGACAAATGGGAAAAATTCAGAGACATGTAGAAAGACTTGTATGAACTCAAGTACAGTGAAAAAGGCAAACTCAAGGAACAATATATACCTAAGTACATTAAGTAAATGAAGTCAAGGCAAAAGAATTCAGGTCAAGTTCAATGGACTTTTAATCGGAGAGCTGAAATAACCTTCCTTTCTGTTAAGAAATGGTAAACCATAAGAGTGGAAAATTTACCTTTTTTGTCCATAACAATCAGGATATCAGATGGTTTAGCTTAACTGATTGGTTTTTTTTTTTAATGGGAGGTTATTTATTGGGAAATGATCAATATGTCAAAACAAAATTCCAGTAACAAAATCTGCTTTAGAAGGAGTATAGGGGCAGCTAGGTAGCACAGGGGATAGAGCACCGGCCCTGGAGTCAGGAGGACCTGAGTTCAAATCCGGCCTCAGACACTTGACACTTACTAGCTGTGTGACCCTTGGCAAGTCACTTAATCCCAATTGCCTCACTAAAAAAAAGAAAGAAAGAAAGAAAGAGTATAGAAGCCACCTACCGATATTACTGGGACTCTAAGATTATCCCCTTGCAACTGGTTAAAAGTGGGGAATGTGCTCCAGGCTAGATATTCTCCAGAGGGGGAGCTCAACAAAGCCACTAACAGCACCTCATGTAGATACTGGACAGTTGGCTGCTCCTCATAGGTACTGCGCTTCAACCAAAAACCTAGACAAAATATGGAAGTCAGAACTGAGCCACAGAGAATGAAGTCTGGAGCCCAAGGCATGTTTATCAACAAGAAGCAGATAGATACAAGGGGACAAGAAAGCTACAATGTCAGATGAGAGCAGGCACAAGACTCAGGGAGATGTGAAGAGACACCACTGAGAACAAGAGCAGGGAGAAGAAATAGGCAACAAGGGAAGGCCAAGAGTAAACTTACTGGTCCCAACTTGGAGAGCCAAATTTGGAAGATGAGAAGGGCAGTTTCCAAATCCATAAGGAATTCAGGATTAGGACAGGCAGCTCAAGGGTGGAAGAGTTCATGCATGGACGGGGTACATACAAATACAAGATGTGTGGGCCCTTAATAAATGTTTATTGTTTGACTGTAAAGGAGCCTAAGCCTGGAGTGCAACATATATGTTGATCTGTATGTGTAAACATGCTTTTTCTTTCTTGCTTTCTAATTGTAAATGTGCTCTTGAGATATAGATATACACATATATAGTTGTTTGTATATATGTATATGTTTACACATATACACACAGATATAATTGTGCATGTAGTCTATATATATAAGTGTATATATGATATGTAACACATTATGGGTGTTCTATATAATATATTCTTACACATAATTTGATATATGATATAGTATATATAAACTATATAATTTCATATATTATATATAAACTATACATATAACAATATGTGTAACTATAAATATTTCTATAGAGAGAATATTTGCAATTATATACAAAATACATGTTATATATAATAAGTTGTATGCACATCTGTACATACAACATGTGTGAAATAAGTCCAAAACAAAGCTATATTCCTATATTTTCATGTTTGTTCATAGCTCTTTGAAGACAAGGGCTCTCTCTTGCCCCTTTTTGTAACCCCAGAACTTAGCATTGCCTGGCATATATATGTAGACACTTAATAAATGTTTATTGATTGACACACACCTTGTATTTGTATGCGTGTATATACACATTCATGTATATTATATATCTATTTCTATATTTATAAAAATTCTGGAAAATGGGAAGTAAAGGAGATGGGTAGGGAAAGAAGTCAGATTCTTGGGGGAATGTGGCAGGTTGCATAAAGGAAGTTCTTGGGGGGGGGCAGGGAACCTTGCATGCATGTTCTTAATTTCAGGGACAAGATATCTATGCCAAATGGGATGGTGCATAAAATCAGTAGGCCAGTCAATAAGCATTTGTAAAGGACCTAGCATGTTCCAGGCACTGTGCTAAGTGAGGAGAATAAAGGAAGACCAAAACAACGGAGTCCCTGTTCTCAAGGGGCTCAGAATCGAAACCATGTGCTTTGTTTGGGGGGATCTCGTCATTTCGCAAGGGGATAGGGCAGGAGGGGAGCCAGAGGATGTGGGTCGAAGTCTGTGGGTGGCCGCTAGGGGAACAAGGCCTAGGGGAGCATGCCGGGGTCTCCCCTTGATTTTGGGGTACAGAGAGCAGCATGGGTGAGGTTTGGGAGGGGCACATGAGGGTGGGTGTCTAGATGGCCTCAGTTTGGGGTGGGGGTTTCTGGACCACGTGGGTCTGGCCGGTGTTTGGGAGACACACTGAAGGGGTCTGGGGGTAATGGGGGGCAGGATGTGAGGGGGCTTCTGGAAGGCCTGGGGTTATGGGGAGCCATCTAGATGGCTCGGGCCTGAGGCCTTGGGGCGGCACGGCCATCTAGAGGCCTGGGACTGGGGCGGGGGGCGCATCCCCGGGAAGGGCTTCGGGCCGGGCCGGGCCGGGCCGGGCTCACCGTGACTCCGGAAGGCCACGAACAGCGGTGGGATGTAGGTGAGGCCGGTAACCAGCACCAGGAATAAGGCGGCCTTGGAGCACAGCCCCGCGCGGTAGCTGCGCTCCGCCGGGTGCGAGTACAGCTCGTAGAGGACCATGGTCGCCGCGGCGCTCCCCGCTGCGGGGATCGGCTTCGGGAGCCCAGGCGTTGGCCCGCTCTGCTCGAGTGACCCGCAACTACCAGATTTGGTTTCTCTCGATTGCCAGCGCCTAGGTCTCCACGGTAACTCTCCCCTCGGTAAATGAGCCAATAGCGAGGCTGCCGTTGGAGGTAGAGTCGCTCTCAGCCAATCATATAGCTTCAGGAGAGGGGGCGGGGACTCGGGAGGGGCGAGGGGGATCTTACGGATGTCTATTTGCTCCAAAGATAACTTGTATCTGTAGCCTTTGATTTACGCAAAGGGCGCATTTCTGAAATCTCGTGTGTAAACAGAACAATTTTTTTTTCCGTATAAACAGTATTGTGGCTATATTTTTGTCACACGCACCCCCAAGTAAAGCAACTTCTTTAGTTATTCACTTGTATTTCCAACTCTGTTTATCACCAAATAAACAGTTGGTTTTATGAAGTATTTAGGAGCAATTCAAACGGAACACGTTATATGTATGTGCTGTTACTTGATTGCACAGTGCCGCTATCTTTAGAGCACTGAATACACAACTCTCTGTGAGAAGTCAAACTTTTATTAAGCGCCTACTATGTGTCGGGCACTGTGCTAAGCAGGATACAAAAAGAGACAAAAGACAGTCCCTGGAGCTCACTCACAGTCTCATGGAGAAAGCAACATGAAAAAGTGGCTTCAGCAAATCGTTTTTCCTGTTATCAAACCTACATTTACCGATTTACAACTTCCACACATTGCTCCTGGTTTTGACCCCTGGGACCAAACCAAACTAGAGTAATCTGCACTCCAGATGATAATCCTTCAAGTATTTGAAAACAGCTATCACATTCCCCCACTCCCATCCCTAGTCTTCTACATCTCCAGGCAAAATATGCCCAGTACTTTCAACTAGTCCTCCTATATCATAGGGTCAAGGAAGGGAGCCATCCTGTTTGCCCTGCAAAAAAAAGAAAAAAGAAAAAAAAGAAAAGGACTAATTTGGAGAACCCTTGGTGTTTAGCCCTAGTTCCTTTGTATTACTTTACAATGTCTGGAACATAGTTGTTCCTCCATTAAAAAAAAAAAATTGGGGGGGGCGGGCAATGAGGGTTAAGTGACTTGCCCAGGGTCACACAGTTAGTAAGTGTCAAGTGTCTGAGGCCGAATTTGAACTCAGGTAACTCCTGAATCCAGGGCAGGTGCTTTATCCACTTTGCCACCTAGCTGCCCCTCTTTGTGTATTGCAAATAATTATTTCATCCAATTGCCTCAGAGAAGGCCCCCAGGAAAAAAGACCCCTTCCAGCTTTAAGGAGAGTTATTTTTGTGTAAACTGTTGAGTTTGAATGGCTTTTTGTAAATGAAATGCAATGAATAGTAATCCTCAATCCTATCATTGTAAGTAAAATTAGCCAACCTTTGAGGAGTGGTAAAAGAGATCAGAAGAAAGAAGAAAGAATGCAAACCAAGGCTGATACCTGGAAACTGAGAGCATCCCTAACTGGACCCAGGCCTACTAGACTGCTACTACAATCTCATTTGATACAAAAAAACCTAGGGGGGCAACTAGGTGGCACAGTGGATAAAGCACCGACCCTGGATTCAGGAAAACTTAAATTCAAATCTGGACTCAGACACTTGACACGTACTAGCTGTGTGACCCTGGGCAAGTCACATAACCCTCATTGCCCTGCCCCCCCCCAAATCTAGGAGATAGGTGCTATTATTATTTCCTATTTTTGCTGTTCTTACTTTTATGGTGACTCTCATGTCTTCCATGATTTTTCAAATATCACTAACCATTATTCAGCAATCACAGCTGCCAATTCATTTAGTACCTTAACACTTTGTTCGTCTGGATCAGGGAACTTAAATTCATCAAGGCCATCTGTGTGTCTCCTTACACTTTCCTTGTTAGTCATTTTTATTCTATCATTTCCAGTGCAAAGGTTCTCTTTAGCAGAGGAATCAGATGTAAAATATGGATTGAACAATCCATCTTTCTGTTTTTAGTTGTACTTCCATGCACCCTGTAACGATTGGAATAACGCCACCTGCTGGATACTTACTGTAGAAGAGTTCTGCCCATGAAGCGAAGGTCTTTGAGGGCAAGACCAGACATCAGGAAGTGACGCGGCCGAGTGGGAGGAGGAAGGAAGAGACTGGCGCTCGGTCTGGGGCTCTTTCCTGAGGACGCTGGTGGAGAGCAGAGCTAGAAATGTGCTCTCCCTTTAATAGATAGGAATCTAGGCCTTTCTCTCTCTCTTTACCAAATTCTTATTCTCCTTAATAAATGCTTAAAAGTCTAACTCTTGCTAAAGCTTATAATTTATTGGCGACCACTCATTAGATATTTTAGACAGTTTAGCTAGAATTTTAGCCCTTAACAGATGGCTGACCACGAAGAGGAAAGCTAAACCTCAGTCTTCTTCTGATCTTCTGGTTGGGTAAGAAATTTCCCCTCCCTCTCCCTTTAACTGCTACGTACTGGCGTACTGGCTGTGTTTTCCTTTAAATTTTTTTTCAAATGGACCTTTTAAACTCCCTAATTATCCTATTTTTGATTTTAGTCTGTTTAACCAGACAAATGGGAGATAAGATCATGTTAATGCTTTGTTTTTGTGGATTTTCTATTTTTCTTTTTATTTTTGTTAAAAGAGCCAGCAACTTACTCACACAAGGAAATATCTCTCCCTCTCCCAACCATGCTTTTTCAGAGAAACCTGAAGAGATTCCCGCAGCTTTTCCCAGTTCTAACAGTAATTGTTGCTTTAATTTTGCATGCCTGGAGGCAATGACCCACCCTCTAGAAGCTTTTAATCCCCTAGCACCTGGAGGCAAAGTGGGGGAAGAGGAATCCAGGCCTGAGTTCAAAATAAAATCTGATTCAAATTGTGCTGGTCCCTCCCCTCCTCTACAGACCCCACCCTCTACTCCTCCCATGGCCAAGCCCATTGCTTCCCCAGCCTGGGAAGTCCAGAGATCTGATGCGCATGCTCAACTTTCTCTAACTACATTTGCAGATTCAGGCTCAGCCCTTCCCCAGCCTGGCTGTGCTTCTGAGACAACCTTAGAAAACCCTTTAAATTCCAGATATGCTCGTTTTGTTGATAATTTTGCTAACCTGCTTTTGTCTTTCATTAGTAATCTTATAAAGCATTTGTATGGTGAAAAGACTGACAGACAATATAGAGGGGTTAAAGAAGAAAAATTTAAGCTGTATAAGAATGACAATCATCAACATAGTTCAAGACTCTGCTTCTTTTGCCATGGAAGGGTATATATTGTACAGAAATGTAGAAGTAAGGGGCAAGGTATTGATATGAGTGTTGGGGATTTTAGATATCAGAATCAAAAGTGTTCTGAATTCACTCAGAGTAATAGTATCAGTTCAGAGGTTACATAGGATTTCTATGCTATTATATATACATTTTGAAATTAATGGTATGGGTTTATTTTCATAGAGATTTTCATGCTTTTGAGATTGTGACTTATACTTAGTTTCTAAAACAAGGAGAATATTTGTAAAGCTTTTTATAGTCATATGATCAAGTTTATATTTTATAATACTCTTATTAATATTAAGTTCATATTCATTTAGATTTCCCTAGTTTGAATTTCATTGTCTTTTATTGTTCCGTGTGTATTTTTTTCTATTTATTCATCTCTCTAATTTTGAAACATTGCAAGATGGTTTTGATTTCATAATACAATGTTAATTCTAGGAGTATTGTGCTCCCATATTCTGAGTTGTTTGTTTTTGTTATTTTTTCTCAACTGATTATTTGATCAAACTCTTTAAAGCATTTCCCTAGCAAATTGTTTGCCATGGCAAGTGTAAATTGATTCTAGAAGTATTATTTTTGATAAGCATATTCCAAAAAAAAAAAAAAAGAGGGGAACATTTGTAAAAGTTGTCTTTGAGATTGTGTTGTGCTTTAACTTGTACTTAAATATGTTCAGATTTTTCACAAAAGTAATTGTATACTAAGTAAAAAAAAAGATATTATTTGAAATTGTTGCATAACTATATATTGTGTTCTGAGTCAAGATGTATTCACATTTTTTGCAATCATTTATTATCCTCAATTTTTAAATCCATATGAGACTTGGATTATGGGAACTTATCATTTAAGACACTAATTACCTTTATTCTGAGTTATCAGATGCCAGTTGGCCAAGATGCCATCCAATCACAAGAGGAATACATGCAAGAGCAGACACTGAACTGTCACATGAGGGGAGACATGCATGAAGTCAAGGTATGGCCGAGGGAACGGCTTTTGACAAATGTTGAGGTTGGATTCTCTTGGTTTAATATTTTATTTTATTTTTCCCCACAATATTGTACAGATGGCTGGAAGTATTGATCCCACCCATCTCACTTCTACACCTGGCTTCTATGCTCCCTCCTATATGCCTGATGCCATGGACATCTCAATCCCATGCATCTGATTAAGTCTGACTCAGTTTCCTCTAATATGTTCGGTGGCATGGACATATATTCCATCCACCTATTTTAAGCCTGGCATACTGCATGGGCAGTACATATTGCTCAAATGTGGGAATGCTCATATCCCATCATTTCTCTGTTCTTTTTTGGTAACCCCCATAATTATCTCAGGTGTCATGATAAATAACAGTGTTGAATTTGGCCTTGACATCTGTTACTAATTATATTAGATTTTAAAATTTCTCATAATGGCATGAGGATAATTAGGCAGATGATGCAAAAAGTGATGAAACAAAGATAAAAATTATTTTTAATAATTAATATTGCAGCAATTGTCTTCTCAATTACCCTCCATAAGGGGGACTATAGTAATATTATAATTTTAAAGAATGTTTCAATTTTTGTTTTATTATATGTTTCATGTGTAACAACTAAGATTATGAATTCCCTTAGACATGTTTTTGAGAACTTTCATTGTTTGATTTGATTATTGACAAAGCTATTTTAAAGTTGTGTTAAGCTCAATTTTGTAGGAAATTTCCTGGCTGATTACCAGTATCCACACATCAACCCCTGAAAAGACTTCCATTCCACGACTACACCTAGAGGACATCTGAGAAAAGACTTTCAGAGACTTTAAATGAACAGTTTTGATTTGTTGTTTTTGTTGTTTTTTTCTCTTTCTGTTATAATATACACCATCTGTAACATGTACTCTCTGCAGAGGCCCTCCCTTTGCAAGACTAATGTCAAAGCGTCGGTTCATGAGGACAAAAAAAATCGCTCCTCTAGACAAAACTTTCCTCTCTTCCTTTTCTATATTGTTGTTCACATATTATTAGTTAGCAATAGTTATCATATTGTTTTTACTGTTCCGTCAAGGAAACATTTTGTTTCTTGAGGAACAACAGGGGGGACTGTAACGATTGGAATAACGCCACCTGCTGGATACTTACTGTAGAAGAGTTCTGCCCATGAAGCGAAGGTCTTTGAGGGCAAGACCAGGCATCAGGAAGTGACTCGGACGAGTGGGAGGAGGAAGGAAGAGACTGGCGCTCGGTCTGGGGCTCTTTCCTGAGGACGCTGGTGGAGAGCGGAGCTAGAAATGTGCTCTCCCTTTAATAGATAGGAATCTAGGCCTTTCTCTCTCTCTTTACCAAATTCTTATTCTCCTTAATAAATGCTTAAAAGTCTAACTCTTGCTAAAGCTTATAATTTATTGGCGACCACTCATTAGATATTTTAGACAGTTTAGCTAGAATTTTAGCCCTTAACAACCCTAAGCAAACCAACTACCCCTCCTTTGATCCATACATGTGTGTATTGCTGTAATCTCCTTGATAATATTTTATTTTAAATCGTTACATCAGTATTCATTAGGGAAATTGGTCTATAGTTTTCTTTCTGTTTTAGCTCTTCCTAGTCTAGGTATCAGCACCATATTTATGTCATAAAAGGAATTTGGTTGGCTCCTTCTTTCCCTATTTTCCCTAATAGTTTATATAATATTTGAATTAATTGTTCTTTAAATGTTTGGTAGAATTCACTTGTACATCTATCTGGCCCTGGGGATTTTTTTTTCTTAAGAAGTTTCTTGATGGCTTGTTCAATTTCTTTTTCTAAAATTCCTGGAAAGACTTACATAAAATGATACTGAGTGAAGTAAGCAGAAGCAGGAGAACATTGTATACAGGAACAGCAATATTGTGTGGTGATCAACTATGATAGACTTAGCTCTTCTCAGCAATAGAGTGATCCAAGACAATTCCAAGAGACTCATGATGAAAAATGCTATCCACATCCAGAGAAAAGAACTATGGGGGTGGCTAGGTGGCACAGTGGATAGAGAACTGGCTCTGGAGTCAGGAGCACCTGAGTTCAAATCCAGCCTCAGATACTTAACACTTACTAGCTGTGTGACCCTAGGCAAGTCACTTAACCCCAATTGCCTCACTAAAAAAAAAAAAACAAAAATAAAAAATGAAAAGAACTATGGAGTCTCAATGCAGATTGAAGCATACTATTTTCCCTTTTTTTGTTTTTTTCTTTCTCAGTTTTCCCTGTTTGTTTTGATTCTTCTTTCACAACATAACTATGTATACCCCTAAATAAACAAATAAATGGGATTATTTAAGTATTCTGTTTCCTCTTCTGTTAACCTGAGCAATTTGTATTTTCATAAATATTCATCCATTTTATTTAGATTGTCAGATTTATTGGTATACAATTGGGCAAAATGGCTCCTAATTATTGTATATGTGTTTAGTATTGATATTACTTCATTGTCTGTGGTACCTTTTAGTAAGATGTGGTTTCCTTCCTTGTTTCTAATTAATTAGAGCTACATTTGCTTTGTCTGAGATCAAGATTGCTACTCTGCTTTTTTTTTAACTTCTGCTGAAGCATAATAGATTCTGCTTCAGCCTTTTACCTTTATTCTTTGTGTGTCTCTTTGTGTGTCTTCTGTTTTATGGGAGAGTTCATCCCATTCATGTTCACAGTTATGATTACTGTGTATTTCCCTCCATCCTATTTTCTCCCCATTTATACTTTTCTCTCTCTCCTTTCACCCTGTCCCTCCTCACCAGCGGTTTTACTTCTGACCACCACCTCCCTCAATCTGCCTTCCTTTTTCTTACCTCCCTTTTTTCTTCCCCCCTTCCTTCTTCCCTATAAGGTAAGATAGATTTCTATACCCAATTCATTGTGTATATTATTCCCTCTGAGTCAAATCCAGTGAGATTTAAGGTTCAAACAATGCTCATCCTGCCCTCTCTTCTTTCCCTCTATTGTAATAGAGGTCTTTTAAGTCTCTTCAAAAGTTATAGTGTTAGGGGCAGCTAGGTGGTGCAGTGGATAGAGCACCGGCCCTGGAGTCAGGAGTACCTGAGTTCAAATCTGGTCTCAGACACTTAACACTTACTAGCTGTGTGACCCTGGGCAAGTCACTTAACCCCAATTGCCTCACTAAAAAAAAAAAAAGTTATAGTGTTATAATTTACCCCATTCTTCCTCTTCCTTCTTCTCCTAGTGCAATCCTTTTTCTCACAACTTAATTTTTTCATTTTTTATATCATCCCATCAAAGTTGTCTTATGCCTATACCCTCCATCTATGTATATTCCTTCTAACTTCTCTAATAAAGATACAGTATTTAAGACTGAGAGAAATGACTTATATTAATAATAAATTATTGAATTAGCACCAGGATTTTTTCAAAAGCCTGTACATTGTTCAGTCTCTGAAGGACATTGCTGATGAGATTGAATTAACTAGATTCTCCTTAATCTGTTCAGACACCACCCTCCCAACCTTACATGGAATTTAATCAAAGGTAGGGAAGCCCATTGTGCTCTACAAAGTTTTTGGTAGGGATAAATTCTTTGATTAAAAATTCCAAGGCTGGGCAATTTAGAAGTAAATGACATGGGGGCAGCTAGGTGGTACAGTGGACAAAGCACCAGCCTTGGATTCAGGAGGACCTGAGTTCAAATCTGGCCTCAGACACTTGACATTTACTAGCTATGTGACCCTGGGCAAGTCACTTAACTCCAACTGCCTCACCAAAAAACAAAAACAAAAAACCAGAAGTAAATGACATAATCAAAGGTATACCACCACCTCGTACACACCTAGTCCCTTATTAGATCAGGTCTACCTCTTGATGTAATATTCATTCTCTTTCATTACTTGTTAATCAATCAGAGTTGATTGCCATACTTAGGAACACCCACTCTTTTTTTTTTTTTTGAGGCAATTGGGTTTAAGTGACTTGCCCAGGGTCACACAGCTAGTAAGTGTTAAGTGTCTGAGACCAGATTTGAACTCAGGTACTCCTGAATCCAGGGTCAGTGCTCTATCCACTGTGCCACCTAGCTGCCCCAGAACACCCACTCTTTTGAGGGTGAGCCTAAGCCTACAGCTATGATTTATCTTTGGCATTCAATAGTGTCACTGACCCATTTTATTGGTAATATGCTAGCATTATTAATAAAATTATTAATTACCCAGAAATTATATCTCTTAAACTTTTTAAACCTCACAAGAGTTACAAGTACTGATATGGGTCTGGCCTAACTCAGAGGTTTCCTCCTTCAGAAGCTAAACTGAAGGATGGACACACCTAAGAAGTAGGAGGAGGGGGCAGCTAGGTGGCACAGTGGATAAAGCACCAGCCCTGGATTCAGGAGGACATGAATTCAAATCCGACCTCAGACACTTGACACTTACTAGCTATGTGACCTTGGGCACGTCACTTAACCCTCATTGCCCCGCAAAAAAAAAAAAAAGAAGAAGGAGGAGGAGGAGATAAATGGTGCCAGGGACAAAGATAGCTCCAGAAGTCAGGACCATGACCCCTCATTTTAGCATCTCCCACCCCACCAGGAGATAAGCCCATTGGGTGTGTCTGCTACCTGAACCAGGAGACAGAGATACCACCACCCCTCATTCAAGCCTTTCCCATTCCACACCTCATTCAAGTTTTCTGTTCTGGCCAGAAACTCTGAGGGTCTTCCTCTCCCACATAGATTCTTTTGGAAAAGAAAATTAGGTCATCTTTTATCTCAGTTCTCACTTAGCCTTTAATTACTGAATGGGTGTTGCCTTAGGCAATCTGAGACCTGGGAAAGACCTTAGTTTAAAAGCTCAAAATCTCCCACTGCATATAGGACCATTGATAGTCTCTTATGTCTTGCCTCTGCGCTCCTGATGACTGGAGAAGAGAATGAGGCTGGTTACTTTGCACAGCTCTGCCTCACTTAAATCCAATTCACTTGCAAGTCAAGACTTTGCCCTCCTGATATCATTGGTTCACAGTGAGAACAAAGGACCACCACCAGCAAATATGTGTATGTACATGTATGCAAAAAGCTTCCTTGTCCAGGATCAGCTTATTCTGAGCTTTAGCAGTCCTAGAACTATTTTTTTTTTTTGCAGGGCAATGAGGGTTAAGTGACTTGCCCAGGGTCACACAGCTAGTTAACTGTCGAGGGTCTGAGCTGGATTTGGACTCAGGTCATCCCGAATCCAAGGCCAGTGCTTTATCCACTGCGCCACCTAGCTGCCCCCTGGAACTATTTTCATAGTACTGTTGATGTGGGATGGAATTTGGGGTCAAATTGATTGTGAGTTGTCCCAAAAGAACTCCCAAGATTCAGTGACTCAGTTTCCCAAGATTTATTGCAATACTGTGGGTGACCATAGGGAGAGAAACAGAAAGGTGTCTCTCAAATAGTAAAAGAAAAGACAGTTAGTTATATTTATAGTATGGAGAAATTAATTATCAGTCTCATTATAATAATCTCCATTTTAGGGAGGTATAGGAGGGCCTGTCCTAATTTGGAGTTCTGGGGTCCTAAGTGTGTTTCTGGGGTTTACACATCATAAGGTGAATCTGGGGACAAATTTGGCCTTTTCGGGGTAGCTAGGTGGCGCAGTAGATAGAGCGAATGCAGACCTAGGGAAAAAATGTCTATAGAGTCAATGAGGTTGGGGTAGCTAGGTGGCTTAGTGGATAGAACACGGGCCCTGGACCCAGGAGGACCTGAGTTCAAATCCAGCCTCAGACATTTAACATTTACTAGCTGTGTGACCCTGGGCAAGTCACTTAACCCCAATTGTCTCTCTCTCTCTCTCTCTCACACACACACACACACACACACACACACACACACACACACAAAACCAAATTTGGCCTTTTCTGCACATGTCTCTTTCTGTTCCCATGACTAGTTTCAAAATATCTTCATTTATCATTTATTCCTAGTTTGAGTTTCTATAGCCTGTCATTTTTTCATTGTTATAGTCTCAGGTCTTTATGGCCTCTCTCCCTCTGTTCCCCTTATGGGTACTGATTACTGTGGGTAAGAGAACTTAGCATCCTGACTTGTAAATTATCCATTAACTGGGAATCCCTCTTAGAGCTCATATGTGAATTAGAGCTTGGTTCTTAGGTTTTTCTATTAACCCCTTTTTGCCTCCTATATCACTGTCACACACTAAAAATCATTCTAAATTACCTGTTCTTGCTTTTATTGTTTGAACATTGCTTTTTAAAATTTAAGTTGGTTGGAGATTCCTTTGTGCATCCACATTAGTCTCCAGATAAATCTCATTTTTCTTTCTCAAGTGTAATTATTCCCCATTATATGTCTTTAGTTAATTCTTGAACGCCTTTCCTAAGAGATCTCCATCGGTAAATAAACAACAACAATATTGAGCAAATATACTTATAGAGGAACATAAAGTCAAGAGCACTAGACTGGATGGGGGATTGCTCCTGCAGAGTGGTCTCTCTTTTATGTTTTATGTAATCCCCATCTTCTGATTTTGGGTACCAACTTGGTTTTCATCATATTTTTTTTAAAATCATACTTAGGGCCCTTTCCAAAGGCAGTATTATTTTCAGTTGGGAACAGAATGGCTCCAAACCAAACCAAACCAATGCAGTAGTTCAGACCTACCTGAAGCATGTTGTATTTAAGAACAGGTAAGGGAGAAATTCCTCAGCCAGGTCTCAGTATTCTGATACATTCCTGTAGTAAGCAGACTCTGATCAGCCTGGATTTGATTGAAAGCTAAGGGAAGGAAATCCGTAAGTCAATGTTCCTGTAATTCCATGGAAGCTAGAAAGTGCCTTTTGGATATAGAGTTCATCTGAGGTCCTGCTCTTCCCACTTAAGCAGTAAAAGTAGTCAGATGTCTCCTAACTATTAGGGGAAATGTTCCAGAGTCCTCTGCTCATTCCAAAGGAATAATTAACTTCTCCCATAAAACACCTCTAATGTACTAACCAGAATCCATAACTCCCTTCACTTTTGCTTCTAAATTTCTAGGTGGTGATGCAATGATATTAATATACATTAGTAAAATATGGGCAGCTAGGTGGTGCTGTGGTTAGAGCACTGGCCCTGGAGTCAGAAGGACCAGAGTTTATAAGTGAACTGAGCAACTTATTAGCTATATGACCCTGGCCTTAACCCCTGCCTGCATGAAACTGGAGCAAGAAATGGCAAACCACTCCAGTATCTTTGTCAAGAAAACTCAAGAAGAGTCTGACATGACTGAATAGCAACAGCAAGTAAAATATATGAATTAAATAGAAATTGATATAAAATATATTGATATATAAATGATGTGATAAGAAAAAGAAAAAAGGGCATAAAGGAGAAAATTATCTAGCTGGATAAAATATAATGGCATAATTCTGGCAAATGTATATGAGGAAGAGAGACTCAGACTGGTTCCTTACATTCCTGACTTTCTGTAATGAAATGTTGGAATGGGTTGAATTAAATTCAACAAACATATAAGTGCCTATTATGTATAAGGCATTGTACTTCTTGAGTACATGAGCTCAAAAGATTGTCCCCAAAGAGTAAGAAAACTTAAATGTCTTAGAAAAAGGACACCAAGTAGAAAATTACCTGCCCTCCTAAGCTATTCCTATTGGGGTAGAGAACAGATAAAGGAGCCTCATTGATGTAGGAGGTGAAAAAGGGGTTAACAGAAAAACCTAAGACCCAAGCTCTAATTCAGATATGAGCTCTAAAAGGGATTCAGACTCCAGTTAATGGATAACTTAAGACTTGAGACTTCATTAATACAAGACAAGGCATACTTTTTCCCTACCTACATAAATCAGCACCCATAACAAGAACATACAGAGGCAGGTCACAAAGACTTTAACAATAACAATGATATACTGACAGGGTATAAAAGTTCTAATGATAAATGAAAATATTTTGAAACTAGCTATGGGAATCAAAAAGTGACATGCGCAGAAAAGGCCAAATTTGTCCCCAGATTCACCTTATGACGTGTAAACCCCCAAAACACACCTCCACAGAAACAGGTACCCTCCTGGGGGTTGGCTTAGGCCCCAAGGAACTCCAAATTAGGATAAGCCCTCCCCCTGTACCCCTCCCTAAGGTGGAGATTATTGTAATGAGACTGATAATCAATTTATCCATACTACAAATATAACTATCTTTTCTTTCCCTATTCGAGAGGTACCTTTCCACTTTTCTGGTTCTCTTCCTGTGTTCATTCACGGTATTGCAATAAAACTTGGGAAACTGAGTCACTGAGTCTTGTAATTCTTTTGGGATAACTCACGATCAATTTGACCCTAATTCCATCCCACATCATCATAGCTGGTATCACACTCACACACACACACACACACACACGTATATATGTGTATATGTATCCCAAAGACAGAAGTGATTACTGAGGATTTGTATGCCAAATGTTTTTGTCCCTTCCAGAATAACATGGGCATTGCAAAGTCTTGTTTTTCTTTCTTTCTTTCTTTTTTTTTTTTGGTGAGGCAATTGGGGTTAAGTGACTTGCCCAGGGTCACACAGCTAGTAAGTGTCAAGGCTCTGAGGCCGGATTTGAACTCAGGTCCTCCTGAATCCAGGGCCGGTGCTCCATCCACTGTGTCACCTAGCAGCCCTGCAAAGTCTTGTTTTTTATTGTTTATCATTCATGGAAGTCAGTAGATGTGCTCAGTAGCCTGGACTAGTAGCTCTGAAACAGTGGAAAGAATCAGAGACTTGGATTCAAATACAGCTTCAGTGTGGTCATGAGCAAGTCACTTAATTTCTTGGACCCTCAATTCCTTCCTCTGTAAAAATGGGGATAATCCCTTCAAGTCCTACTTAACAGGATTGTGAAGATCCTATAAAACCAAGCCAGTAAAGTGCTTTGCAAGTCTTACATAGTACCCCCTCAAGGGCTAAAGCTCCAACTTTCAATAATATTATGGGTGGTGAGAGTCCCAAGAGAGCTACAGACTACCTCTCCCCTCCGGGTTCTAGAGGTAATCCTGTTACCTGCTTTTAGAATCAGGAATTATGTAGTGACAAAAGAGGCTTCTGATTAGCTGAGGAATTGGAAGGGCTGATGACTCATGAGTTGCAGAGACAGAATTGAGTGTAAGCAAAAGCAGAGACCTTACCCTCAGTCAGCCTTTTGTTTTTTGCTTCCTAGGGCAAGTAAAACAAAACTTCCATGATGTGGCAGGTAGGATCCAGGGCAGCCATCCTTCTCACATCTGGTTACCATGTATTCACAAACACATGCTGCTTCTGTTTCCTTCTGTTTTTTCATTTTTTCTTAATCCTAGGTAAATAACTACTCCTACAGGGGAGTGCCCTAGCAACCACAAGATAGATCAGAACCACCCAAGGTCCCACTAACAACCAGAGTCAGTAGCAGAGTCTACGCTAAACAGTAGGAGCCAGTGATAGAAGAAACACCTATGGGTAAAGGTGGAAAATAGACCCTTCCCTCTCCCCCAAAGATGACTGGAGCTTCAAGGATTATAATCCTTTGGGACCAAGAAAAGTGCTAGTTATAGACTATAGAAAGGCATTGATTCTTAGAGACCAGGAGTACACCTAAGAGGAACCTCATGAAAATTTTATAAAAGGGAAAAAAACAACTTCTAGCACCAGGAGTCAGGGAGTACCCCTTGGTCATGTGTTCTGTATGCATATACCTCATTACCATTGTATTTTAAGTTTGAGTATACTGAGCCCAGGGCCCTTGTATGTGTAAGGGGAGAGTATGCCCCTGGTTTAAATGTTTTTGTATCTGATGTGGGATGGAATTTGGGGTCTGATTGATAGTGAGTCATCCCAAAAGAATTACAAGATTCAGTAACTTAGTTCCCCAAGTTTTATTGCAATACTGTGAGTGACCACAGGGAGAGAACCAGAATAATGGAAAAGTATCTCTCGAATAGTGAAAGGAAAGACAGTTATATTTATAATATGGATAAATTGATTATCAGTCTCATAATAATCTTCACCTTGGGGAGGCACAGGGGAGGGCCTGTCCTCATTAGAATATTCTCCACCTAGGGGTGTTTCAGGGGAGGACTTATCCTAATTGGAGTTCCTGGGGTCCTAAGCCAACCCCCAAGGTGGGTACCTTTTTCAGTGGAGGTGTGTTTTGGGGGGTTACATGTCACAAGGTGAATCTGGGGACAAATTTGGCCTTTTCTGAGAGCATGTCTCTTTCTGGTTCCCATGACTAGTTTCAAAATATCTCCATTTTTCATTAGAATTTCTATACCCTTGTCGTTTAGTCTAAGGTCATCATTGCCTCTCTCCTTCTGTTCCTGTTATGGGCACTGATTTCTGTAGGTACAAGAACCTGGCATAAGTTATCCATTAACTGGGGTCTGACTCCTTTTTAGAGCTAATATCTGAATTAGAGCTTGGGTCTTGGGTTTTTCTATTAACCCTTTTTCACCTCCTACATTATTACTACTATTTTTGTTATATCTTCTTAGCAAATCTCTTTTCTAAAAGCTAGTAGAGTTCTACAGGTTGATTGATAATGGGTACCACAATAGATTGGGGCTTGTAACAACACTAAAAACTTCATCCCTTCAGGATGCTCGTGGATACATGGCAATAGGGTAGGAAATGACAGTCTTTCTCTTGTATTGACGCTTATAGTAATTCTGTCTTACCATCATGAAGGAAAAGAAACAACAGGGGGATGACAAAGTGTTGTATCACTCTTTTTGTATGCTCTTACTCTGTGCTGGCTCAGAAATCCATGAGTCATTCATTAGTCCTTCTAATTCCTTAGCCAACCAGAAGACTCTTCATTGCCATACAATTCAAGCTACTCAGCCCCTCATCAATGTAAGTAAACTCTCTAAGCCTCCAGGAATTGGATTAGAATGAGTTAGGGAATATCTATCATGTTCTTTATAACTGAACAGGAAGTCAAATATGAGCATGTTCTAAAGATTGGTTCTCGTTAGCTGGTACCTTCATTACACTTGACTTACTATATAAAGAAGTAGTCCTGGGGCAGCTAGATGGCGCAGTGGATAGAGCACCGGCCCTGGAGTCAGGAGTACCTGAGTTCAAATCCGGCCTCAGACACTTAACACTTACTAGCTGTGTGACCCTGGGCAAGTCACTTAACCCCAATTGCCTCACTTAAAAAAAAAAAAAAAAGAAGTAGTCCTGCTCTTAATGGAGTTTATACTCTATTGAAGAAGACATGTACAAACAGAAATATAAGCAAAATAAACACATACATACATATTTATTATTATTACAATGTAGTATCCAGAAGTGACATAATACTCCAGATGTAGTTGGACCAGAGCAGACTAGGACAAGTACTTCACCTTACCCTGAGCAGTATGGCTCTCATAGTAACACAACCTTGAATGAACATGTTACCTTACTGACTCATTTTGAACTAAATCTTCAGGCTCCCCTCTCCCCCATAAGGACTGTTGCCTTTTGTGTCTAGCTTATCCTGTATGTATTTAATGGATTTTGGGAACTCATGTGTAGAACCATGCATTTATCTTTATTGCATTTCATCTTATTAAATTAGCCCACCATTTTATGTTTTTTTTTGTTTGTTTGTTTTTAGTAAGGCAATTGGGGTTAAGTGACTTGCCCAGGGTCACACAGCTAGTAAGTATTAAGTGTCTGAGGCTGGATTTGAACTCAGGTCCTCCTGACTCCAGGGCCAGTGCTCTATCCACTGTGCCATCTAGCTGCCCCTAGCCCACCATTTTAAATGTTGAGATATTTTTGGATCCTGACGCTGTCTCTCAATGTGTTAACTATTCTTCCTAGCTCCTTGTCATCTGCAGATTTGACAAGCATGTCAATCATGTCTTCATCCAAGTCATTTGATCCACTGGGACTCTTTGCTCCTTTCCTTCCTGACTTGGAATGTTTATTTCTCCATCTGCTAATTCATGTCTGTCCCTTCCTTCAAATCTCTTTCTGAGTCACTTCTTCCTGGACTAATTTTCTTGAAGCTTTTCTGGACTAATTCTAGTTAACCTCTATCACCTGCAATTACTCACACATTGTTGGTATTCATAAATATAAACCTGTAATTCATTTTGCATTTAAAAATGAATCTATTTGTATTTTCACATAGAGTCATTATTCTACCTCCTCTATTAGGTTATAAGCTTCTCAAGGACTGTATCTATGTGTTTTTGCTTCCTTTGTAACTTGCTCATTGTGTCTTGCTAGGCACAGATGACCCTTCAAATATTGACTTAACTAGTAGGAAGGTAATTAAAAGTCAAGATGGAATAGGGGAAACTTAGAAAATATTGCTAGGAAAGCTGACAGAAACAAGACCAGGAGTGATTACATAATAAGTAGACCGTGTGCTGCCATTGGATAAAGGGAAGGAACAGGAGGATGTAAGATGGGGAAAATCACATGATGGAGAGCAGTGAGAGGCAATGGTTTGGGTAGCTGTGAGTCCTTGTAACCCTTAAAATCAGAGAAAAATAAAAATAATTACTTTGCAAGCAGAGGTGGGCATAAATACACACATAGGACAAACTGGTTGGGGTAGCAGAAAGGGATTTAAGGTCCTTAGGAAAACTACTACTTCACTGCATAACATTGAACATCTCTTTACCACTCAGTACTTGTATCTTTAAAACAGGAAAGCTCATAGAATAGTTATTACTTCCTTTAGAAACAGGTCCTGAGAAGACAGTGTCTGCAAAGAATATTCTCTGCGAGAAAGGTCTGCTAAAAATATAAAGTATTTTTACTTTCACTTTCAAAATATTTGTGTTGCTCAGAGGTGCAACCTCAAAATAACTAAGATATTTTTAGATGCAGTTAGGGTCTATGACACTTCTCAGGAATTTTAATTGTAGGTAATGAAGGACCAACAGCATTTAAAAAAAAATGCCTTTCAGACACATCAGAATTGCCAGCATGTGCTATGCATTGTGCACATAATTTGGTGAACACTCCCTCGAAATATTCAATTGCTCATAAACAGATGACTGCTCTGCACTTCCCTGGCGATTCTTTTTTGAGGAAGATAATTAATTACATCGAGGGCTGGAGAACCTTTAAAGTATGCGGAAGGGCAGGTGACATACGACAGACTTGTGACTTCTGAGCCCAGCTCAGAATGGCAAACAGGAATGCCAGTCTTATGACCCGCCGTCAAGGGAATTCATCTATCCAGACAGTCACCTCCAACTTCCCTCTCCCCGGAGCTGAAGGATTCTCCTCTGCTCCGTAGTGGGATATGACCAAGCCCACAGACAAAGGGTCTTGAATGAAAAAGTTCACGGAAATCTCATTCGCAGGAAATGGGCTTCCAGTGGGGGCAACTTCTCTGCTCCAGCGCCCTCCCCACAGAGAACCCACAAACCTGTTGCCATCCCCCGTGTGATGTCACCAAAACCTCCCGTACAGACCCTGGAAACCCCTCAACAACAGCCCTCCAGTCACCCAAGACTACCCACAGAGACCCCACGGGCCTGTCACCATCACCCCTCTCCTCACAGACCCCATGCACCTGTCACCATCACCTCTCCCCATAGTGACCCCACGGACCTGTCACCATCACCACTCCCCTCACAGACCCCACGGACCTGTCACCATCACCCCTCCCCATAGTGACCCCATGGATCTGTCACGTCACCCCTTCCACCCGCCCCCGACCTGTCACGTCAACCCCTCCCCACGGTGACTCTACGCACGGGTCACGTCACCCTCCTCCCACAGACTTGTCACCCTCACTGCCCCCACCCCCTCCCTCGGGCTAGATCCCCTCCGGAGGTACAGTAGAGGGCCTCACGTCCCGCCCTCGCCCCCCAGCCCCTAAGGAGGACGCAGGCCCCGCCCCTTGGCGACTGTCGCCGGAAGGCCCACCCCCGCCCCAGTTGCCAGGCTCTGTCAGTCGGAAGTCCCGCCCCTAGTGCCTACACAGCCGTCACCTCCTCCTCCTCCGTCGCCGTCGCCGCTGTTGTTGTTGTTGTCGTCGTAGAGGCCGGGCCCGTCCGGTCCCTTCCGCGGCTCCGAGAGCCGGCTCCGTCCTTCGCCGCCGCCGCCGCCGCCATGAAGTGGATGTTCAAGGAGGACCACTCGCTGGGTAAGGGCCGGGTTGGGGCGCGGGGCCGAGGCCGGGGTCGGGCTGGGGGGGACTGGCTGGCGAGGCTCGGGCCGAGCCCTCCGCCCCCCGCCTCAGCCCGGCGGGCGGCCGAGGGGCTGGGGGGGGCCGGCTCAGCTGAGCGCAGCCTCGTCCCCGCGGGCTCCGCCCGGGCCGATCCCGGGGCCGCTCGCTCGGACTTTGCCCCGACCCCGGGCGCAGGGAGGGCCCGAAGCGAGGACCCCCGCCCCGAGCCCATTACTTTGTCTCGTCCACAGAACACAGATGTGTGGAGTCTGCCAAGATCCGAGCCAAGTATCCGGACCGGGTCCCGGTGAGTACCGACTCCTGCTGCCGCGGGGTGCCCTAGGCCTCCGTCCGGTGGGCGGGTCCGGGCCCGAGGCAGGCGAGGCCGGCGGGGGCCGAGGCTGGGCGCTGCCGCGGAGGCTCCTATCCGGGCCGGCATCGTCCTGGGCAGTGTCCAGACTCCCCTGGTTACGTAAGGAACGGGGCAACAGGTCACCCCGCCAGCGCGGGGAATATGGGCGGGGGTCACCTTGCCCTGGTGGGGTTCTAACCCCATCCCTCCTGGCCAGGTGAGGCATGTTGGGAAAAGGGCAGTCGACACCCCAGGTCCATCCCGCAGAGGGAGGGTGTGTGTGTGTGTGTGTGTGTGTGTGTGTGTGTGTGTGTGTGTGTAGGGGGGGGCAGAGGAGGGGCTGGGGCTAGAACACCCACCCGAACGTCTAAGACAGACTAGTGGAAAGAGGAACAAGACCCAGGTCAACATCGGGGCTCCCTAAGTTGGCCCCTGATCATTTTCTGCCAAGTTTTCCTGTGCTGCCCGCCTGGGTACTCCTCCCATCATTTACTAGCTTTGTGACTTGAAGCAAGTCATTTAACCTCTTCAGTTTTCTTTATCTATAAAATGGAGACCCTCCCAACTTTAACATTCTTTGGTAACTTAATTATCTTCTGAGCAATAATGGGATCAAGGTCGGGGGATTAGAATTAGAACTAGAACTATGATGAGTAGCTTTCTTCACTTGATTTTTAAGATTCAATTTAGATGTGTTGAAAAAAACATTACATTAAGAACTGTTTTTTCTATAAATGTCAGATCATGGATGTGGAATAAATACAGTAACTAACTCCATGGATTCTCTCCAAAGCATATAATTTTAAGCAGCCAAGGTAACATTTTGCCATCCCATCATGTAGTTCTCTGAATCCCCTGACATTTCTAGCACACTGTGCCTTCATCAGCTTTCCCAAGCGCATGACAGACTGAAGCCTTTATTTTAGAAGCCCAACCCTGACCTCCCTTCTCTGCTTTTCCAGGTGATTGTGGAAAAAGTCTCAGGCTCTCAGATTGTTGACATTGACAAGCGGAAGTACCTGGTTCCATCTGACATCACTGTGGCCCAGTTCATGTGGATCATCAGGAAACGGATCCAGCTACCTTCAGAGAAAGCAATCTTCCTGTTTGTGGACAAAACAGTCCCACAGTCTAGGTGAGAGGTGGTCCCTTACTGGTGCTTTGACCACTTGTATTGATGGTTTGATTGTTGTAGTACTCAGAAGGACTTTTTGGTCCTTAATTTCTTAGGGATTGTGGTTGAAATGAAGATGGGGGGGGGGAAAGATACCATGATATTAGCCATAAGTACTAGGGCAGACTGTGAAGTGGAGAGTCCACAGGGTCAAGAAAAGTGAATCCCCTAGAATCATTGAAAGCCATTTCCTGGAGCTGAGATCTGAGACTTGAGGCAGAGGTCTCCTTTCATGGCTCATGAAACCAACTTTGCCTGCGCTGCCTGGAGCTCTTAGGCCTTCTAGAGTCCTAGACCTGAACTACTAATGGCCCTGTTTGCCATGTCTCCAAATGCTTCAGTCAGCTTTTCTCATTTTTTAGCTGTCTGATGATCATGTCATTTACTGGAGCTGGCTTCCTGTAAAGGGCTATGAGGATTATACGTGGATTGTTAGGTCCCTTTTCTTTCTGACTTCACTTTTATCACTTCTTGATTTGCCTGGCAATAGAATAACTTAAGTGCTCTAGCTGTTTTCCTGCTTGGAACTTCATTCTAACTACAACTTGGCACCTAAAATCCAGTTTGAAGGTAGTTTCATTTTCCCATCCCAGGTTGGCCTTATCTTCCTGTGAAAGGGAATAATAGATTTAAACTCTAATCACCTCTTCTCTTGTGGTACATTGATTACTCTCAGGCCTATGGCCAGAATCTAGCTTCCTGTTCTTCTCTGCTGTCTGAAAGGGGGTTTCCGGCCCTTTCTGACATCAGAGACCAGAAGAATCAATACTGGTTTAGACTAAATCTGTTTTCCAAAAAGAGAATTTTTGAAAACACTTAGCCCAGTGTGGACAAAATACCCTTGATTTGGAAACTTGAAGCTCCAGAGGAGGGGTATAAACCAAGCTCATTCCTTATTTCTTATAAAGGTAAACAGCTCTGACTTTTTTTTGGTGTTATTTTCTTTTCCTTAGTCCCTTCAACAATTTTCACTTCCTGGTGCTAGGCAAAAACAGGGAATAAGTAAGATCTTGGCCTAGAGGTGATTGCTACCTGAAAAGGAAAAGCCAGGCCATACCCCATTGAAGTTCTTGGGCTAGCCACAGCTGTCATCCAGGAAGTCTAAGTGTTATTAGGAACAAACTTGTCACTTTGGTGTCATCTCTTCTGGCCCTCCCTTTCTTAGAGGCCTGTAGTTCAGGAGTGGAGGGCAGTGCATTTTAGTTGTTCGAAAGCTATAATCACTCCTGTCCTTCCTTAAAGGGATGGGGTCATCCTATGATAAGAGGTAGGACTTAATTTCCTACCATCTGAAACCGTATCATTGTTTAAGAAGGTGTTTTGCTTCATCTTAGAATAGGATATGTGGCAATCAGGTTTTGTTTTGGTGGTATTTTTGCCCTTCTGTCTGAACCTTTGATAACCTTGAAATTGAAGGCAGGGGTGGCTAGGTGGCGCAGTGGATAAAGCACCAGCCCTGGATTCAGGAGGACCTGAGTTCAAATCCAGCCTCAGACACTTGACACTTACTAGCTGTGTGACTCTGGGCAAGTCACTTAACCCCCATTGCCCCACCAAAAAAAAAAAAATTGAAGGCAAAATATGGTGAGATCACTTCACTTAGTGATTGCTGCACTTTATTTAGTATGTGAAAGGGCCCATAAGCTTCTCTCCCCTTTCCATTAGTGAGGTGATATAAATAGAAGTGCCCAGTGATTTTTATCCTACAAGACTGTTTCATAGCCTCTTCCTCTCCAAAGCTCAAGCCTAGGGAGGCTCCACATACATTCAGTGACCTACCTCAGCATTTTATACAATGGCCAGCCAGGGATTTAGAATCTATACTTTGCTTCTGTAATATTGTATGCAGAAATCTTCTGGAGAGGTAGATGCCTATCAAGTAATTCTGAGATAACTAGCTGGTTTGGGGCCTTAGCCTGTTTGTTAATCCTTGATTAATGGCTTTTCTCTTCACACACTCTGAAACAGCTGTTTCTTTTGTCTTTGGGGTTGTAGTTATTAAGCTTATTAACTAACAGAGAAAGCAACAAATGTCATTTTTAGTAACCACAGATTCAGACCACATGTAAATACAAATTCAAGTAAATGCCAGTGGAGTTCTGCCAATGGGGAGCTCCCTTTTCCTTCCCAAGAATTTCCTGTTTCCTGTACTGCAGTTTTTAGCAACTTCACCTAATATTGTGGCTTTGTTTATACCACCTCCTTCAGTTGTTTCCAGGCACCCCTATGTCAGTGTGAAAGTTTTGAACATTGCTACTGAAATTCATATTGTTGGATCTAAAGAATTTGATTCCTAATGGTTTAACTTTCTATATTCCTTCTAAATTTTAATTTGTTTAAGAAGGGGTATCGGGGCAGCTAGATGGCTCAGTAGATAGAGCACCAGCCCTGGAGTCAGGAGTACCTGAGTTCAAATCGGGCCTCAGACACTTAACACTTACTAGCTGTGTGACCCTGGGCAAGTCACTTAACCCCAATTGCCTCACTAAAAAAACCCAAACCAATAACCAAATAAAAAAAAAAGAAGGGGTATCTCAATTGTTTAGTTTTTTTTTCTTCTGGAGAACTGTATTTGTAGCATTCTGTGTTAATTGGAAGTCTGGTCAAATCAAACTGTAAGAGTATCCCCTGATGCTCATAGTCTGAAGAGGAATATTGTGGGAAACATGAACAAAATCAGTCAGTATTCTGGGGCTGGCCTTAGAAAGAACATCAAGACATTGCATGTTTATCTTCCAGATTTTTTATCTGAAGCCAGACCATGAATCTTATTGATGATTACTATGTTTGAAATAGATTGAAGTGTTAATCAAAAGCACACACAAATGAGAAGGGCTTTTGTGCTTTTTATTAATCTCATGATATTGTTATAGGTTCGCTGAGCTCCTTAGAGTAAAGATGGTAGGTGAAATTTAGGTGGTTATGTGGAACTTAGTGATCCATTCATTCATTCATCAGTTAGTAACTGACTGAACTTTTTTGGGGGGTGGCGTAGTGGGGGTTAAGTGACTTGTCTAGGGTCACACAGCTAGTGTCAAGTGTCTGAAGCCATATTTGAACTCAGGTCCTCCTGAATCCAGGGCTGGTGCTCTATCCACTTCGCCACCTAGCTGCCCCCCACCAACATTTTTGATTCTTATTGGGTGAACCCAAAATTCCTCATCAAGAAGAGACTTAGTTTGTCAGTGGAGGGAGAAGGAAGAAATGATTAAAGAAGCAACCATTTGTAATAACTCCCCCCCCCACTTTTCCTCCCTCCTCACTTATTTTTTCAAGCCTTTGATGGTTATTTTGAATGTTTATGGTTCCTTCAGTAGCATGTAGTAATTTCAACTACTGCCCTTCTCAGCAGCTATTACAGTTCCTCGACAGCTGCAAAAATAATCTTTTGGAGAGAATTCCTAGGTGTGTAGGAAGCCCTGGGTGTTGCTGGTTAGTCCAGTGAGCATTTACACATCATACTGCATCCTTATGGCCTTATAGGCCCAATGCGGGCATGGAGCTTCTTAGAGGTTCTGTTGCAATGCAAGTGAGGAGCACCCATAGACTCTCCAAGTGTCAGCCCAACCATCACTGCTGGTGCCAGTGGGTGTTGACACTGCTGGGGTGGCTTATATGTTGGTTTTACTAATGCCGTATAATCACTTGGCCTAGCCAGCACAAAAAAACTAAGACACAGAAGTCCTAGAACTGAGTTGGGGGATACTACCATCTTTTCAGGAATATATTTTACTTAGAGGGCCTCAGTGACCTAGAGCCCATCAAGTCAGCTTTGAACCTGGAGTCTACTTCTTTATTTTCCTTTCGTAAGATAGTTTGGCACACCCGAGCAAGTGTAAGCAGCGTTGGTGTACAATAGTAGCATGTCTTCTGACTGAGCCGGTTTGCAAATGCGGATATGCCTTTCATGAAACATGGACCACTTTAGCTTATTGCCAGGCACTAGATAAGATACTGTACTGAGAAAAGCAGTCCCCTCCATGGTTTCTGCTCCAGTTTCCCAATCTTTTAGGCCGGTAGTTTAGTAGTATTGATGATTTGGGGTTGCGTGTTGGAAGGCTGTGCAGAGAACTTAGAGCACAGAGCCTAGCAAGTATGAGGCTTATAGTGATGCTTGATCCTCAGAGAATACCAAAGGAACATACTTCATGGGGGTGTGGCCAGTTGAACATAATAGTGTAGGACAGAGAAGTCAGAAAAGTTCAGCTTCCCTGGAAGTGATGCAGAGAACATCTCAGGCTGGCCTACCAGCTGCTGCCACCTACATGAGACTTCTCGTTTCTTAAGTTGGAGTGCTTATTTTCCTTTTTGGTGGAATAGAGGAATTTCTATAACTGCTTTCTGGTTTAGCCTTTTTTTTTTTTTAATTGAGGCAATTGGGGTTAAATGATTTGCCCAGGGTCACACAGCTAGTAAGTGTTAAGTGTCTGAGGCCTGATTTGAACTCAGGTACTCCTGACTCCAGGGCTGGTGCTCTATACACTGTGCCATCTAGCTGTCCCTGGTTTAGCCTTTTTTCACCTCAAAGGTTAAGTGGCTCCCTGTGTTTCTGTGACAGTTTTCTTGGTATCATTCTATGGCAACACCATTCATTTGTTCCTTTCTCGATAGATTAGGGCTTGATGTTGTATCATCCTTCTTGAGGGGCTGAAGGGTTATAGGCTCATATTTAAAGTACATCTGCCACTTAGTTTCCATGTAGATTATTTGTGACTGAGAAAAAGATGACAGTAACAGTGACCTAAAGGTCACTAGTCTTGACAACTTCACAGAGGAGCCAGCTACTTGATGTCTTAGATAACCTATTGAAACTCAATGGGAAATTCTTTCCTGGAAAGAATTTTTATAGATTTTATTAGCCATTCTCAGAATATATGAATTAGACCATTCCCTCTGGAGGGTAGGAGGCAGACTGCTCTAGAGGGTCTTTCAAAGGACTTTGGGTGCATTCCATTTCATTCCTAGGACATTCCAGTTGATTTGGCTGAGCATTTGCTTGGTCTCTGGCCTGCAGCACATGGAGTAACAAAGAAGAGCCCAAAGACCAGAGCCTAGACAGCCCAAAGTACATGACTTTGCTTCCCCACCAAAAAGTTAAGGCTCTGCTTCAGCCAGAAGTTGCTACAATGGTCATTGTTAACTCTAGGATTAAATGGGTGAGGAAAAAAGGTCAAATTTACAATCTGAATTGGGAAACCAACCTGAACTTGCTTCTGAGGTGAGAACATCTGTCTTTGACTCAGATATTCTGCCATATGCTTAGCTTATCTCATATTCACAAGATGTTGGTTGATGTCACTCTGAGTTACCATGGTCACACTTGGCACTTCATACCAGAAAAAGGCATTGGAAAAAAGATGTGATATTAGATACAAGTGTCCTTAGGTCATCCTCTCTGAAGTACTGTCTCATTTTTCTCCTAAAACTTTTTCTAATTCAGAATGAAAAAAAAAAAAACCCACCTTTAAGGACTTGCATTCCCTTCTGTTAGAGCCATGCCACTTGCCCTTTCTAGTCTCCTACTGCCCGTCAGGGCTCATCTCTTCTGTGCTGGCCTGAGTTCATGCTTACATATACTAATGAATTCTTTCATTATTTCATGTTGAGAGGTTCTCACCTGGCACAGCCTCATTTGGGGTAACATGATGCCAGTGTAACATGTAATTTTAATATTTATCTACTCCCACATTTTGATCATTTATCCACTTGTCCTTGAGTGTTATTGTTGCTTTCAAGACAGAAGAGGATCAGAGAATGCTTGGGATAGTCTTTTTCCTGATTGTAAATTTTTTGGAACTTCTCCCTGGTCTTTCTCCATGGATTTAGCAAGTTACTTGAGTCATTTAGGCATCTGCTATGAGCCTGCTGGACTAATGATATCACAAGATGGCTATCAGCCCACATGTCTCAATCTTGTTTTCATCTTGACCTCAAAACAAAGCCACCCTCAAGCTTAGTCTAGTACACGTTTACTTCTGTCACCAATATCTAGTCATTTCTTATCCTGGAGATGAACAGCAGATCATGTAGTGAGTGTATGTACAGAGTTCCAGGTGTTACTAGTGTTACTCCTTAGTATATACTTCTGTTTCATGGCATCGAAATGGATTTGGTCTCCCATTTTAACAGTCTGTTTTCAGTGTGAGAGAGCCAGCTTTGCCACCCACATGAATTTGGTCTCAGAAGTATCTATTTCTGGAGTTTGTGGGGAGGTGGTGTAAGGACGTCTTTGGATCTTTGGTATATAGTCATTGTATTCTGCATTTCTTACAAGGGAAATCATTTCATCCCATTTAATAAACAAGGATCTCTCATCTGTTGGGTAACTTCCAAAAGGCCATCTACTTGTACACCCCCCCCCCCAAATTCCTTATGCATTCTCTTTATTTTGAAATTCAGAAGGGTTGGTGACAGGTCACTTTACTCTGGGCTTGTGTCCTTGTCTGTTTAAAAAAAAAAGACTAGATGACCTTTGAAGTTTCTTCCAGTACTACATCTATCATTTGGAAGCCATGTGCCCTCAGTTTAGTTTTTTTCTTACTTTCTACATTCAAAAGTACCCACATATCCAGTAGCCTTACCTATTTGTAAGGGGCAGAGCTCTTGGAGCAGAGTAAACTCCTTAAAGTAACAGGCCTTGCCCAGAGTCCCAAGTTGGCAGTGAGCCCTAACAGCATGAATCTGTTTCTAGCTAAAGAGGAACAGGAAATTACTTTGGTTTTCTTGGAGAATTTTTGGATCCAGTCACTAGCTCCTTTTCCTTTTATAAAGCAGTGAGGACTGTGCCCAGAGTGAGAGTTCTTAGCTAGTAGATGATATTTCTTGGGGAGACAGAAGCCCTCTACCCCCTTGCTTCTTTGAACTGAGATTTCCTTGGCAAATCTTTTCTTGATGTATCATTTTTCATAGCATTTGTTTTCCAATAGAAACACCTGAATAGCTAATAAAAGAGGTGATTAGTGAGCTATACCATCACTTTTAAGAGAGTGAGTGCCCTAACCAGGAAAGAGTGATTTGCCTGTTGACAGAACAATACAGATTTTATAGTATTACACTGAGCTTTCTCCTTCCTTAGACCTCTACAAAGAAGCCAGATAATGAAAAACTTGTTAAATGAAGAACAAAATCCTTATAAGGAGGAGGGCACAAGCCTGCTGTAGGCTAAAAATTAGGACGGAGACTTTTCATTTCTGATGACCTATTTTTCAACCTAATTATGCATCGAAAGCTAAAGTGTACATGCCAGTCACAGTTGTAGTGCTAATCTTATGTGGGACCAAAGAAGTGTTTCTAAAACAAAGGGGTTGGGGCAGCTAGGTGGCGCAGTGGATAAAGCACCAGCCCTGGATTCAGAAGGACCTGAGTTCAAATCCGACCTCAGACACTTGACACTTACTATCTGTGTGACCCTGTGCAAGTCATTTAACCCCCATTGCCCTGCAAAACAAAACAAAACAAAGGGGTTTTTCCCAAGATCATAATTACCAGCATAGAGCCACCTTCCACATCCTTTGTCCCACACTCCCTTCCCGGAGCTACTTCACCAGTGGAGCCAAGCAATGTTAGTGGCAGGCCCAGGGCATAAGCAGGGGAAAGGCATATAAGGGACAGGAAGAATGAGGAAGGGAGGGAGAAAAACAGGTCTGGGCTACCTCTCAGATGGCCTCCACTGTAGGTTGTGTTTGAGGACAGCTGGAAGTTCAAGGTTGCCTCTCTTCAAAGAGGACAGACCCAGAACAACCATTAATTGGCTGCAGGACAGGGCCCCTGGTCCCCAGAGTTCTGTTCAATTCTGAGTTCACTATCCCTGCCAGATTTGCCAGATATTACCAGACTTACCAGTTGGGTGCATAGCTGGCCAACTCTAGCATGGTTTTGGGAGGAAGGAGGCGAAGCTCTGGCTCTCTTTTTGCCTCAGCCAGTGACGCAGCTGACAGATGTCATTCAGGCTTTTTAAAAAAATTAAAAAATTTTTTTTTATTTTTTAGTGAGGCAATTGGGGTTAAGTGACTTGCCCAGGGTCACACAGCTAGTAAGTGTTAAGTGTCTGAGGCCAGATTTGAACTCAGGTACTCCTGACTCCAGGGCCGGTGCTCTATCCACTGCACCACCTAGCTGCCCCAGCTTTTTTGGGGATCCATTTCCCATGTACAAAAGAGTAAGATGTTTGCTACCATAGATCCTCGAGTGTTGGGGGAGATCATCTAGTTGATGACTTAAAATCTGGGAATTCCTCAAGTGACAGGCACTAAAGTGGAAAACAGTGTCATGATTTAGGATGATAATTACTGGAATTTTCTGCATCTAGAGATTCAAATATTCCCAGCATTTGGCTTTAGTGAATTGACCCGTTTTCTTTGTGTTTCCTGTTTTTCTCATTCAAGCCTAACTATGGGACAACTTTATGAGAAGGAAAAAGATGAAGATGGATTCTTGTACGTGGCCTACAGTGGAGAGAACACATTTGGCTTCTGAAGGCCAGTGCCCAATCCGGTGCATCTTTCCTGCTTGTGTATCTTGTAAATAGCCGGTCACTTTCAGTTATTCCACCAGACCCTCTTCACATAGACCCATAGTGCATTTGTAACTGGATTTATTTCTTAATATATTGAAAGGTCTTGTTTTATTAGACTGGTAAATTATCAGAGTTTTATTTTCATTTTCTTTTCTTTGTTGTGCATTGTCCTTATGGCTACAAGTTTCAGAGGGCTCTGCTCCTCTGGAACCTGTATTTAATGAAGTTATTTCAATATTGAGATGAGGTAGTTTGGGGGACTCAAGTGAAAAGGGGGGAGACAACCCATTCTTTTGGATTATGTTTGAGGTGTTAGTTGGATAAGTATTAAAAGCATCTAAGTGAAATCCTTAGCAGTCAGGTCACTTGCTTCACTAGATTATTCCAACTGCCAATCATGTTGGACTGAGCTAATCTGTTCTTTCTGAACTCTATTGAGGTGAATAATTACAATAAAATTTCCTCTCAAAGGCACCATAGTGTGACACTGTCCTTCATTTACCTTGCTAAGTAGCTATTTGTTGCCTGTTGAAAAAGGAGAACTTTTTCAGTGGGAGTGCAGACAGTTTGAAGTGAGTGGTTTGTGCTAGTTGCTCATGAAAGGGACAAGTCAGTCCCAACTGCATAAACCCAAAGCAAAGATTACATTCTACAGATTCCAGAATGATATGTGTGGCACTAAGAAGTAATAGGAGACAAGCATGTTCTCCTTTTTTTTTTTTTTTTTAGGAAAAATCATGTGTTGCCTAAATAAGGGGCTCTTATTTCTGCCTTTACTTTCTTTTCCCAGGTGTTGATTTTTCAATCCTTTCTCCCCAAAAGCCAGATGACAGGGAGGCCTGTGATTTCATCCCTGCTTTTAGGAAACTGGCAAATACCAATGCCTTCGGTTAACACACAATCCAAGATGCTTGTGAGTCTATTCACAATTGTGGGCTGTAAGCAGGTTGTCACCTGATGTTTTTTTGTTTGTTTTTTGGCATGGCATTTGGGGTTAAGTGACTTGCCCAGGGTCACACAAGCTAGTAAAAGTGTCTGAAGCCAGATTTGAACTTAGGTCCTCCTGACGCCAGGGACAGTGCCCTATCTAGCTGCCTCTCACCTGGTTCTTTTAAAAAGCCCCAAATTATATAGGCAACTTTATTCAAGTTTACTTGTGTGCTTACTAAAGCTGGAATATTAAGCAGACAGAGCGGGTGGAGGGAACAGTCTCACTTTGTGATACATTATGCCGGTCAGTCACAAATGGGACTTACTGGAATCTGTAGCTCCTTCCTGATTTCTGGCTGGGGAGTCAAACTAATAGCAGAGGGGAAATGACTTCCAGAGGGAAGCCTCTAGGGATGGGAGGACAGAAGGGAACTCTGGAATTGCTGAGAGCCAGCATGATATTAATAGAAACAACATGGAACTTATGAGTTAGGAGACTTGGCTCCTACCACCTATTAGCTGGGTGACATTGGGCAAATGGTTTAACCTGAGTCATTTTCCTCATCTGTAAAATGAAAAGATTTTTGTGAGGATGAACTTAGCTGGTGCTATATGGAAGCACTTGAACTCTGAACACAGCTTCCTAAAAAAGAAGTGAACAGGAAGTCTGCAGAGGAAAGCCTGGATTTCTCCATCGGCTGTGTTATTTTAACTTTTGCTTTTCTCATCTGACCAATCTTTGTTTTCTTTTGCTGAAATGAAATGTTTTGTGAAAAACATAATATTGAAAATCAATTTAACTACCTAAACTTGTTTAGTAACCATTTCCAGTTAAATTAATTTTAATGAATAAACTATTAAAACTTTTTTTTCCCATGTCTTACTATGCACCAACCTTCTCCTTGCATTGTAGAAGAGCTCAGACATTAGGCATGTCTGAGAATGCATGTTTGGTCCTGTACCTCTAGTTCAGGGGTTGTTGTTAAACTTGGGTCTCAGAAGTTTTGGTTTCCTTTGTCATCACGTACAGTATGTACTTCATGCATTTAACAACACGATTCTGAAAAGGGGTCCATAGGAATCACCAGACTATAGCTGAAGGGGTCCAGGACAAAAAGGTTAGGAACTGCTCTAGTCTTTCCCCTCTTTGCCACTGGGTGAAAAGCATGACTGGTTGGTTGCAGTCAGAGTTCTGATTTTATTTTCCTCTCCTGGGAAATACCTTGAATGAGCACAGAGTGACCAGCAGATAGAATGAAGGGTAAATGAACCCATGCTCTCTAGCCACTAAACAAAATGCCTGACCACTTCATGTACAAATGAAACCAATAAAAATAGAATTCTGCAAATGTCCCATCTTTTAAACGATACTAATAATAACTGACATTAATGGTGTATTAAAGCTGATAAGGCAAATGGCCTATATTATCTCACTTTCAATTTTACAGATGTTAAAACAGACTCAGAAGAACATTAGACTTACCAGTGAACAAGGATCACCCTCCTCCCATCCCGATTCCAGTATAAATTCCTTGAAGGCAGATTTGTTTTGGCCTGGCTGTCCTCAGTGTCTTGCAAAGAGGAGGCCCTTGCCTCCAGCACAACGTTGTACCTTAACCCTGGTCTCTCCTAACTTCATGTCTGCGGTCTTCCTTCTAAATCATACTGCCACTCTTGGGATCTTTTTCTGGTATCAATTTGGGACCTCAAATGTAACTTATAAGAGCTAAAAACCTTTAGGTTGTAATTCGATAGCAGCCACCGTGGCAGACCTTGCTAGAGAGGACACTGAGCGCCAGTCCTAGAAACCCGTCATCTGCTAAAGGCATTCAAGGTAAGATGAGAAGATGGACCTAACAGGGAATTGGAAAGCCAACCCCAGCAGAACTGAAAGGCAGATTAGGCTTTCACCTAAGGGAGGGGAAAAAACCCAATCTAGGTTATTGAGCAGGCAAAGGCATCCAAGAGGAGACTGGGAAGCTGGGGCTTATTTATACAACTTTGATCTGGAACTCTGTCTCCTCCTCCTCCTCCTCCTCCTCCTCCTCCTCCTCCTCTTCATTTAACCATTTAAGTTGAACTGACAAGGCTTATAAACAAAGAACCAGGCTATCACACCCATTAACCAGAGTTCTAGAAATCTAGGCCAGCAAATTGGGAGACTTCTACATTTGGAGGAATTGGTTGTTCTTTATATATTTCTGACATCCAAACATCTTTAAGCATGTTAGTTTAAAAAGCAATAATCCCGACTTACCTCTAAAAAACCCTAAATCCCCTTTTTCTGTAATAAAATCATGGTACTCAGAGGTGGTAAATGACAGACTCTGCTGTTGGCACTTGTGAGAAAACGTAATGGTGAGCAGGAGCCATAGCAGCTTGGAATCAGCAGGAATTCAGGCTTGGAAGCCTGGCATTTCCTCAAAGAATGCACCTGATACCACATCACCCAGCAGATCTAGCTCTTCCCTCTGCTCTGTTGATTGTGGCTTGAAGCCATATAACCCGGGGATGAAGATGAACAAAAGCAAGAAGGATGGAGTTGGGGGATATAAAGGAAGTACAGAAGGGGGGGAGTATGAGGTGAAGAGGTGCACTGACATGCAGAGGTCAGAAGTCTAAAAAACTGCAGACGGAACTGCAAATATTTTTATGGCAAGAGCCAGAAGTTAAGAAGATAGGAAATATATTTGCCCAGTTAATAGTTATTCTGAGAGAATGAAAGCCGGGGGCGGCTAGGTGGCGCAGTGGATAGAGCACTGGCCTTGGATTCAGGAGGACCTGAGTTCAAATCTAGTCTCAGACACTTGACACTTACTAGCTGTGTGATCCTGGGCAAGTCACTTAACCCTCATTGCCCCGCAAAAAAAAAAGAAAAGAGAATGAAAGCCAACATATCTGTGAGGCCATATTCCTGTATTCCCATGCCCGGTTTAACAAAATTCTTGTTTTCAAGAGATGATTCCTCTTCACATGGCAATATCCAGTGCCCATTTCTATTTCTTGTCCAAAGCGGGCTTTTTTTGTTGGGAACGACAAGTCTATCCTGTCCTGTTCTCTAGGTCAGTGTCACAAGCGAGCATAGTGGATCTTTGCTTCTTGCTGTTTAGGCAGCCATTGCAAAGGCGCCATCACTGTCTCCACTGGGTGCTCTCCTCTTTTCGAGAGCCAGTTCAGAGACGTGCTCCAGGCCCAAACTTGGCAGCCAATGTCCCAAGCTCTGGAGTAACTTTCTGGCTGTGGATTCCCTCAACTGGAAAGTCCACTAGTGTGCCAAACCACTCACTGTCCTGCACTTCAGAGACTGAAAAGCAGCTTTGTGCGTTTCTTTTTTACTCTAGGGCTGGTACTACAGCATCAGTAGGAAAATAGGAGTTGGCCATTTCTCACTTACCCCAAAATATGAGATCAATTCCTCTAGTGTCCATAGGTGTGTTTTCTTGGAAGAAGTTTCTTTTTATAGAATTCAGCCAACCTAGAGGCATTTGTCATGTGCACCATGCTTGATGATGTGACAGCTTCTATATTTTACTGAGGAGATGCAAGTTCACAGATAAGTATATATCAGATATACACAACATAAATACCGTGATTTTGGCAGGGGTGGGAATGGGGCACTAAGAACCAGGGGAATTAGGGAAGCTGGTACTTGGCCTGGGTTGTGAGGTCCAAGAGATGGAGAAGCGGGAAAGCCTTGATGGCATGAGAAAATGATGGAAGAGCCAGTAACTCCACTTTGTTGGAGTATAGAGTGCATGAAGGAAATGAATGTGTAATTAGCTTGGAAAGATGGGCCGGAGCCAGATTGCAATGGGCTTTAAATGTCAGGAGTTTTTACTTTATTCACGGAAGCTTAAGTGGGGCCAGGTGTGTGTGTGTGGGGGGGGGGGAGAGGGGGGAAACAAAGTCAGATCTGCTTTGGACAGATTGAGTTTGAGATGTCTACAGGTATAAATGTCTAGCAGGTGGTTGGAGATCTAAGACTGGAGCTCAGAAACTGAGATTAAGGCTGTATATGTAGATTTGATTCATTTATACAGAGATGACAGTTCATTCAACCTGTGGAAGCTGGTAAGATAAAAGAATGAAAGAGAGAAAAGGGTCTACGAGATAAAAGGGGAACTCTGAAGAAAGCTACTATCTTTGAGGTGAAAGCTATGAAATCCCCAATTATCCTCACCATTTTTTCAGATTATGGACTTTTGATTTTTAAGAGATCATGTGAAATCATCTGGATTTTTCTTTGTAGGTTATATGGAATGGATTGGGAATTAACATTTGCTATCACAACTAAGTTTTGGATTCATTGTTTCAGGTTTCCAAGGTGGCTGAAGAAAAAGCCTCTGTCCTGGGCTTACTCAGAGGGCTCCCTATCAGGGACTTCTGATATCAAGGGTTTTGAGAGCCTTAGGGTGGGGTTTTCCTTCCATCTAACAACTGTGTATTTCCTTTCTGGAAGAGGAACAGCTCTATTTCAGAAGAGGCACAGGCCACAACCAAGAGGGGGTGGTAACTGGTGAAATATCTGCCTTGTTCCAAGTTGTCTCACCAGTCAGAGAGGGAGTTGGTTTAATTCTAGAAAACTGTGGCTAAGGTTTGTTCGGCACATTGTTTTTCAACCACAAATTGGTCCTAGGGCCCCGGAAGGGGGGCAACTTTCCACAGAAACAGACATTACCAAATCAGGCTGTGCCAGGGAAGTCAGTGCCAGGGATTGATCGTTTTCCCTGCCATGAGCCTCTTCCCAGACTTAGCTAATGCTTGGCACTGCTGCTACAAAATGAAGCACTTAATATAGTTATCCATAATCCCCCTTATAATTTATGCCCAAGGGCCATACAAAGAATACATTAAAATGTAATGCAAACAATTAAAACAAAGCATATGCTTTTTCTAGGGGGAGAATTAGAATCCACCAATGGGGCACAGAACACCAAGAGCTGAAGCAACATTAAGCCTCCCCAAGCGAATTTAGTGGAATTATAAGTAAAGCTTTCTAAGGCTACCTCAATGTTTTATGCCTTAGGGGTCTAGCTCCTTAGGCTGCAGGACAAGTTTTGGAAAAGATCATTTTAAAATTGAAATAGTCATTTGTAAGTATTGGAAGAAATATACTATTTCAATTAACATATTTTATAAAAGGAGATTTTTGCAACAAGGAAGCATAATCATCAAGCCTTATAACCAGAAGATAGTCATTTGTAAGTATTGGAAGAAATATACTATCTTCTGGTTATAAGGCTTGATGATTATGCTTCCTTGTTGCAAAAATCTCCTTTTATAAAATATGTTAATTACTTTGGTGTTGCCTGTTTGCCAACTTCCCTGATGAGTGTTTCACTCTGCACAAAAACAGGCTTCACCTATGGTCTGATTAAACAGATGGAAGCCATAGATCAATACCTCTCAAATACATTTACTTAAATGTGTGGTGGGTTTTTTTCCCCTGGTTTTTTATTTATTTATTTATTTTTTAGGCAATTGGTGTTAAATGACCTGCCCAGGGTCACACAGCTAGTAAGTGTTAAGTGTCTGAGGCCGAATTTGAACTCAGGTCCTCCTGACTCCAGGGCCGGTGCTCTATCCACTGCGCCACCTAGCTGCCCCTTAAATGTGTGGTGTTTTTTTGAGGGGAGGAAAGGGATATTGTCCAAGACCTTATCACAACACGTGACAGATACCAAGGACAGTCATTTGAAAAAACATGACATCTTATCAAGGTGCCATTTTACTACAGAGCTTAATTCCAATCAGTTATAATTGGTTCTGTGATCCAGAATGAACATCTTCATAGGCTCAACATTTTAAGCTCCTTTGGCAAAAGTTTTGCTTTTCCTTGGCTAACAGGAAAGCTGAAATCTGTCCAATGTGTATGAGTGGGACAAAGGTTGGAAAACATCCTGTCTCCAATGCATTTGTGCAGATTTTATCTTATTTAAACTGATGGTAATCTGGTGAATTTCTGATCCAGGAGCCAAATGCTTGTTTCCGAAGTGCCTTCCAGGCTTCTTGGTAGCTGGCTGCTGCCTCCTTGTAGTCCCAGTACGTTTCCAGTTTCTTGACCCTAATGCAAACACACATCCACACATAAAGGTTGTTCCTGAATATCAATACACTAGTTTAGTCAACACAACCAGACTGAAACAATCAGACCAATACGGCAACTCTTCACTGACCCTAAATTTGACCCCCTTGTTTCCTACCTAGTTATTTGCTAAGCCACTCCCCACAGCAGAAACCTTCTTCTTGTAACTAAGTGTATAACTCGGTGATTCTGTTAACTGCCTATGAAGCTTACAGCCTGTAACTCAGGCTGCAAAGCCCTGTCTCCAGCGGGTTGGTGCAAGAGTCTACACAACCCAAAGTTGTGTTAAAATGAACCCAGCATCGATGCAGTCAGTTCCCCTGTACAAAAAATACAAGTATCTTAGGAAGCAAACGACACCTGATATGAGCTGCAACAACACGCAGCTCGGTGTCTTTAGACAACAGCTTTCCCATTGCCAGACCTAGCAGTTGTATTAGGTTTTCTGTGCTTCTCCTTTCTAGGAGCCACTTAATTCCTATGAGAAAGCAAGTCACTGATGGGAATAAAAAAGGAGGGGTAAGGAGGTTTGTTACAGAAAATCCAATACACCAGAGGGGCACGGCTACTCTGAAAAATCTATTTCCAGTGTCATTTGACTAAGGTTCAGTAAAAGTGAAGCAATGATAGTCTTAGCCAAAATTATAATCCTGGCTCTGTTTGCAGCTCACTGCAGGATTCCCTTCTGGGTCTTAGAAACAGTAGAAACCTCTATCGACCACATGAAATATCTTCTAAGAAGGACATGGAGGAAAAAGGGGTCAAAAAACCTGCCTTCTAGGAAGTTGGGATGATCATCTTTTTTCCCCTTAACATTTTCCAGTTACATGTAAAGATAGTTTTCAACATTTGTCTTTATGAGATTTTGAGTTCCAAATTTTTCTCCCTCCCCTTCCCCAAGACAGAAAATGAGCTGATATAGGTTATATATGTATGGCCACATTAAGCATATTTCTGCATTAGTCATGTTGTAAAAGAAGAATCAGAACAAAAGGGGAAAACCTCAAAAAAGAATGAGTAGAAACAATATGGTTCAATCTGCATTCAGATTCCACAGTACTTTTTTGTGGATGTGGGGGGACAATCATCTTTTCTTGCCCAGGGTCACACAGCTAGTGTCAAGTGTTTTAAGTCAAATTTGAAATCGGGTCCCCCTGACTCCGTGGCTGGTGCTATATCCACTTTGCCACCTAGCTGCCCTGGGACAATCATCTCTTGCAGGAAGCTCTCGGGCCCTCACCCTCCTAGAAATAAACAGCCCAACAAAAAAATAGTCTGTGTCAAGGGGTTGGTTACCTCAGAGATTCCGGTCGCTTGTTCTCAGAAATACTGCTCACCAGCTTCTGGAACATGTTGAAGAGTTCCACCTTACAGACTTTGGATCTGTTCAAGAGAAGGGAGAAGTCAACTACTCACTGAATGTGGAGCACATGCCCAGCACTGTGTTAGGTACATCAGAGGACAAAGAATCATTGCTCCTCTAGGGGGCCATGGCTTCCCTCTGTGGACCTAAGATGTCTATACACAGAGCTATGGGCCAGTGTGTAAGTGTTCCCCCATGCATACAAAGTGCTGTAAGAATTCACAGAAAGCAAAGAGCATTGTTGGCTATGCTAGAGAGAAGGGCTCATGAAAGAGGGGGGCTTGGGGCAGTCTGGAAAGAAAGGAAAGGATCGACTGGGGTGGGGGGAGGTGTCATCTTTCAGGCATGAAAAGAAAATCGCTGGGATAAGATTGAGCACAGCATACTGAAAGGACCTATAACAGGAGGTGGCTCTCTAGTTCTGTGTTGCTCATGTATCTGGTCTCTCTTGTCATGAGATGGGGCCTTTGGGAAATACAGCCCCCTAGCCAGAGGTGGCCTCTAACCAGGAGAGTTTATCTAGATGAAAACGAATCTAGTCACTATTTAGTCTGCTAACTGCCGTTACTGATTCAATGTTATACCTGGGAGAGAAAATGGGAACCCTGGAGAAGTGGGAAAATTAGTTTCCTAGATCCAGTCAGCCCCCATTCAATTCAGGTAGAGAATTCTGTCCAAAGCTTGGGTGCCAGTGGGGCTGACTAGGCTGCATGACCCTAGGAATTTAGAACTTGCCATGCAAATGCATCAAGGCCCACTTTTTGGTGAATTCTGTTATAAACCAGTGTCCAAAAGAGGGTGTGTAGCTCTTTATATCTGACAGACTTTATTCCTGTGCAGGCTTTTGTTACTGACCTAGATGTATCCTGGTGGGTAGGGACTTGGAGAGTTGCATCTTTCCTTGTGTGTGTGTGTGTGTGTGTGTGTGTGTGTGTACGTGCTCGCGCGCACACGCACACCTCCCTAGTGACTGTTTGTTTCCCTATCCTTACTGAATGTTTATATTTTATAAAAGGGTAATATTAACATTAGCATTTGCCTCCTTGACCCCATCTCTCCATTTGTGCACTTGGCCTAACATCACTGTTAAACAGCTGGGGTGGTGATGTGGATACAAAGCCAATAAGTAGTCTGAGTTACCTAACAAGACAAAAGAACACACTGCCTTAGCACCTTTTCATCACAGAACGTGCACCCAGAATGGCTGCTGAATCAGCTGTTAGCGCCAGCGGATGCAGACTCTGCCTATTGCTGAGGCCTTGTAAAACCCTGACAGTTGAGCTAGAACCAGGGCTTCTTAACCTGGGACCTGGGAACTTGTTTTAAAAAAGATTTTGGTACCTTTTCCATATGATAGATTTCTCATGTAATCTTATATATTTTATTTTAAGCATTTAAGAACATTACTGGCAAAGGGTCCATAACACAAAAGGCTATGAGCCCATTTAATTTTTTTCATACATATAGAATTTTATTTTCTAAATTACATGTAAAAACAAATTTTGACATCAATTTTTTTGAAACTTTGTGTTCCAACTTCTCTATGAGCCCATTTTAGAACCTGCTTCCCAGTAGGCTTAGTCTGGAAGAAGAAAAAGGAAATTCTTGTGATTACTAAGACCCCAGAGATGTAGGCCAGGTTTCTTCAGGCTGGCTGTCAAGAAGGTATGAAAACAATACTGTTGTATCAATCCTAAGAACTATTTTGATGAGGTCATGAAAAAACATGAAGCCACTGCTGAGTCTAGAAAAGCCCATTCACCAAACACCAGTAAAGACTCCAAGAACAACCCTAGAAGTCAGACTGTTCAAGACCTTTAAAGTAGAGTTTGGGACAAGATGTCATAGCCTAAACATTTAGTAAAAAAGCATCGATAAAGAAGAAACATTAATGTCTAACCAATCACTAACTTGGTGAGCCTTCAAGAAAAAGCAGGCCACTTTCAAAAATTCACCACCTCTAAACTGCTCCCAAACTCAACTACCTACTTGACCACTGCTTCTCTTGAGCAGAAGCTCATTCATACTCTACAATTTCACAAATACAAGCTATGGCATGAAGTGCCTGACTTTAACTTGCTTTTCTAGAACCTTATTTTCAGAAAAGATCACTGAGGAGTATGTTTAAAAACAAACAAAAAAACAGGGCAGAAATCTATGAAACCCTGGGGAAAAAGTCTACTTTCTTTTCCCTGCCCTTGGTAGATTATTTATTCAGTAGATACTCTTTTCTTGTATGATGGTCATTTCTTAATATATGCTCCACTAACTCACACTCCTACCCTGATATAAACAACCAAAAATTAAGCAAAACTGACCAATACAGCAATCACTACAGCAATCTGACATCATATCCACCTTTTGGTATCCAGAGTCCCCCCTTTCTCTACCAAGATGGTGTTGTCACCATTTGTCCTTTAGGATCAAGGGCAGCCGTTACCTTTATTCTGAATTTTGCTGCCTTTCAGTGTTTTCATTTATTTCTGAAGTCAGTTTGTTATTCTGGCTCTGTAGTCTTTGCTTTGTATCAGTTAATAAACTTTCCATTTGAGCCTTAATTCTCTATATTTGTCACATCTCATGGCACGAAAGTATTATACCCAAATACCACAATGTATCCCTGTTCCCTAGCTGATGAAAATCGTGTTTCTATTTTGGGGGGGTTACAGAAAAAATACTACCATGATTATTTTGGCATGTATGGGACCTTTCTGACTCTAAAGATATGTGTCCTTCAGTAGGCTCATTGGGTCAAAGGGCATGAACAGTTTAGTATAATTTCTTGCATAATTCCAATTTTCCAGAATAGTTACACCAACTCTCAGCTCTACCAAGAGTTTATATTATTGCTGTGTCCATCAAGTTATTCCTAACTTTCCACATTTTCTATGTTGTTAGATGTGATGAGCTCCTAGCGATACTTCTTGATTTAGAGTCTGCCACATACACTAGGTGATCAGTGAAAATCAAGAGAAATGACCTTAACATCGTGCACATGAACACAGCTTAGTGCAAGACTTAAAGAAAGTTCAAGAAGCTCAAGAGATGCGTGTGTAGCTCAGGCCCTCATTCTCAGATGGCCAATACCTTTAGACAACTCATCATGTTAAGAGTCTCAGTTTCCTGGTGACTGGTGTCTGTATCTTGATTTCATTGTTAATATTCTTAGAATAGGGGGTGAAATCACCTTAAGACTAAACTGGCACTGCTCTGCCTATCTATAACCTGAGGCTACTGAAGCTCTACTGGTTTTATGGTGCTGCTGAGGGAGGTGCACAAAGAACTGAATGCATTAACAACTCCAGGTTAATTAATAAATTTAATTAAAGGAGTCGCCAGTGAAAACCCAGAAGAGTAAGTACTTATCACAGAATCAGCATGATTTGTCATGAACAGACTGTGCCGATCTAGTGGCCATTCTCTTTTCTGACAGTGTTACTGGAGTGGTAACTGATCAAGATACGATGGTGAACATAATTTAACTAGATTTGAGCCAGTAATTTAATAAGGTTTATCACATTATTTTTCTGGACAGGATGGCAGTGTACGTGTGAGACAATACAGTTAGTTGGATTCTGACCCAAAAAACAGTCAGTTTCACACCCATTTGGGAAAAAAACTCTCTAGTGGAGAACTCCAGGGATTTGTGCTTGACCCTGGGCAGCCTTTTATCAGGGACATTGATAAAGGCATAGATGGAATGTTTGACAAATCTGCAGGCTACAACTCAGGATGAATCAAGGAAGATGAAATTTCACAATGATGTCTAGTATTACGTTCAGGTTCAGAAAAAGACACCTTACAGGTTCAAGATGTAGGAGTGTGGTTAGAGAGAGATTGCCTGACAAAGATCGGGGGGGGGGGTCTTAATGAACTTACAAGCTCACTATAAATCAAAAGAGTGATACGGGAGCCCCAAAAGCTGGAGTGATCTTAGGCTGCATTAAGAAGGGCAGCTTTGTTCCATAGTTAGGAAGCACACTAAGAAGCTGGAGGGAGCCCACAAGATGGCCATGAGAATTGCTGAAGGGCTTCAACTCTATGAGGAGAAGTTGAGGATTGTGGCATGTTTAGCCTGAACATAACAAGATGGGGGTGGAGTGAAAAAGGAAAACATGCTACCTGTCTCTTAAGGGTTTTAAGGGTGGCTCTGTGGGTGAGGGATTAGGCTTATTTGTGTGGCCCCAAAGGGTAGAATTAATAGCCGGAGGCAAAGCTGCAAAGAGACTAGAGAGGCCTGACACCCTAACAACGGGTGCTGGAGCAGCATGGGAGACTCCCGGACTTGTGGCCCAGATTCCCACTCGACACGAGCTGGGCAGCATGGTTGGAGCTCTTGCAGGACCTGCTGGGTTGTCCCTGTCCCAGCATTAGCTCCTTGGGAGCAGACACTATCTTGCTCTTCTATTTATATCCTCCATGATCTGTGCAGGGCTTGGCTCCAGAGAAACCCTTAGCAAGCGCTTTGGGCCTGGCCCCTCCTCCACTGCCTGCTCATGTGAAAACGAGAGAGGGAAAGCCTGAGATACAGCGCCCCCTCACACCCCCTGCCCCCCGGGATGGTGCACCTGGCCCGAAGGCTTCCGATGCTCTTCTTTGTCACTCCCTGCCTGAAACCATTGCAGGTCACGTCGAGAGGCTGTTCTGGGACTGCACTCCAACTGATGGCTGTGAGAAGACACAAGGCACTGAGTCAATGTTGCCCTGCATGGAGGATGTACTGTAATCAAAGAAGGGACAGATAAATGTGGGACTCACTGCTGACCCACTGGGTGAGAGATGGGGAGGACCTGATAAGGTGACCCAGGAGATCCCTGGCATTTTCATGCCTCCTCATGGCATGGAGGTCACACAGGCCTGGGCTCCTGGAGGCTCTATCAGCAGAGCACAAGCTCTGATAGATGCTGGCAGGCTATGAAGGCAGATGGCCTCATCCCCAGGCTGAGTATGCATGGGTTTTACAGCAACTCTAGAAGCTATAGTGTGCCTGAAATATGTGTTGGTGGAAGAAGTACACCAAAAAACTTCAACACAGAACCTTGAACAATCTAAGAATATAATGAGATGATGCTGAAGAATACTTATGTCATTTCTTAGAATTCTGGTGTAAAGATGGGCTGGCTTTCTGTTTAGAGCTGTTAATTGGGGACAATCTAGTTTGGGGCAAGAATAACGGTCCCCTTGTGCCACCTGATGGACTGGATGGGAGAGTCTTGGGGGAGGTCCTGGGTAAATTCTTCACCCTGGAGTTCACTCACCAGCCCCACAGGGAACAACTTTCCCTGGGCAGTTAGCTCTCTTTGCCTGAACCGCATGGCGGCTGTGTTCAAACAGTAAATCTGACTGAAGCATCTTCAGCTCTTGCACTTGGAAGCCTCTGGGCAAACCAGATACATGCTGACACCTAGTTATGGGGAAAAACTCATTGTTTAGAACAAATGGTGCTCTGACACTCCCACCCCTCCCACCTCCATGCCACACTTCCTAACAACTGGGAAGTAAAGGCCAATTCCTTAGGAAATATCCAGAAATCACATCTACAGGATCATGACACACTCACTCCAGGCTGAGGAAATCAACAATGTGGCTTTTTCCCACCTTGGGGAGACAGCAGTGAGGTGGAGTTTTGTGGGGGATGTGGGTTTGTTTTCTTATTTCATTCATTCATTCATTCATTTATTTTTGGTGAGGCAATTGGGGTTAAGTAACTTGCCCAGGGTCACACAGCTAGTAAGTGTCAAGTGTCTGAGGCTGGATTTGAACTCAGGTCCTCCTGAATCCAGGGCCAGTGCTCTATCCACTGCACCACCTAGCTGTCCCATGGGTTTGTTTTTTTAAAGTGAGATTTCCTAGTTTAACCTAGTCAGACAGGAATGGCTGCCAGAGGAGCGGCTCCCTTGGACTCTGGGGGGACTTACATCTAAAATGACATGCCTTGGTAAAGGTTGGAACCAAAGGATGTCCTCCCACACAAAGTGTACTTTCACTTCTTTTTGGCTCTTCCCTTTAGATGTGTCCAGAGAGAAGGATGACAACTAGAATCGAGACCCCTTGGCGCTCATTCTATGGGAATGAGCTTATGGGAGTAAAGTGCACTCCCTCCTCCACCCATCAGGCCTGTGGGGGTCTATGGTAGTGCCAGGGAACTGTCCCTGAGCTGTACACAGGTGCGCTATGATGTCCTTGTGCTCTCCCAGGCAGGGGGTGACTAAGCTGGCCACCTGAGGGACAGCACAGAACAGAAGAAAGATGGAAGAATTGTGAGTTCACTGAAGCGTATATTTAGAATTAGGGAATGGGCTTGAGTCTTAGCTCCATTGTTAACTAGATGAGTGAGTCCCAGCCTTTCTGAACTTCTGTACAACAGAGATAATGCTGACCCTACCTGCTTCCGGGGTTTGATGTGAGGACCCAGTAAGATAACGTCCCACTAGTGGGGCAGCTAGGTGTCGCAGTAGATAGAGCACCGGCCCTGGAGTCAGGAGTACCTGAGTTCAAATCCGGCCTCAGACACTTAACACTTACTAGCTGTGTGACCCTGGGCAAGTTACTTAACCCCAATTGCCTCACTTTAAAAAAAATAAAAAGGGGAAAAAAAAAAGATTAACATCCAGTGTCCCGTAACTGAAAAGTGGTGTAAAAAGGTGAGCTGCCCTCGCACGTGTATTTACACAGACACTGTTCTTGGGCTGCTGCTCCCCAAAGGGCTGAGATGGTAGGATGGCGCTGGGCTACCATTCCCTTACCTGTCAGTCACGGCTCTCTTCATGGCCTCAGGACTGTAAGGGCACTTTCCAACGACCAGAGCTGCTAGGTAGATGGGCTCCTCCAGGAAGTGCATCAGCAGGGCACCTTGACACCCAAGCACATTCCACCTTGCTAGCTTATCACTACAGGACATAGAGCGGGTTCGGTCTCCTCGGCCTGGCTTCACTCGCAGTAATCCCACCTGGTGATATTCGATACCAGGCTTCTGAGTATCTCCAGCTTCCCCTGGCACACATTTTGCTCCAGTTCTATAAATATCCACGACTTTAGCACCAACTGGGACAATCCCCTTAGTAGCTGCTGCTCCACTTGCTGGAGGGCTGGAATTGCTGACATCTGTGGGTATTTGGAAGCTTCCTTCTTTCCCAGTTGAGTAGTGCATGGCTGTATCGCTGGGGATCTCCCTGGAAAGATCCCTGGGCTCTATCCTCATCTTCTTAATTACAGGGTGGGCAGGGAGCTCCTCACATTTCCTTTTATTTCCCAGTACCACAGGGTCACTGATGGCGTCTGCTGACTGGCTGACCACTTCATCACTATGGACTGGAGAGCAGGGCTGATCTTCAAGCTCAAGCATTGGGATGATGGAGGCATCCCCACCTGCAAGGGAAAACAGAGACCATTTTTACAGTCTCTATTACCTGGGAGAAAACTAAAGCTCAGTAAAGAATGATGACATCTAACTTTGAGCAAGATAACCTCTTTAAATATCAATCTGGGGGGCAGCTAGGTGGTACAGTGGACAGAGCACCAGCCCTGGAGTCAGGAGGACCTGAGTTCAAATCTGGCCTCAGACACTTGACACTTACTAGCTGTGTGATCCTGGGCAAGTCACTTAACCCCAATTGCCTCACCAAAAATAAATAAATAAAAATACTAATCTGTATTTCTCTATACTGCTTTCCTAAAGAAACCTAATATGAGTTTACATACTTCCAGTCCTCACAACCCACCTATGAGCTTGGCAAGGGATACGGATTACCTTTTGTTCTAGACATTACAACTGAGCCAGAGAATAAAATGTCTTGGGTCAAAGTCACTACACTAGAATACATACATCCTGACTCCCTGCCTCATGCTCCATCTGGATGTTTAAAGGAACATTCTGGCTCACAATGTCACACTTGAACCCTGAATCCATACTCGGTGAGAGGTCAGTCTTGAGCCTCCCCACATAAGTGATGGCTTTATTAAACTATTGTTATGGATAGTTTTTGTTTTAACAGTGCTTAAATTTCTCCCAGTATCCCTTCTCCCTGAAAGCAACCTCAAAACAAAGAATTTTTCTTTAAAGAAAGGAAAAAGAGAAAACCAAACCATACATTGAAAAAGTCTGAAAACATACACAGTGTCTCACTCACACCTGTGGATCTCCCACCTCTCCAAAGGGGCTGCCCATGTGATCTTTAAAATTTACTGTTGTCTCTACTCTCCATGAAGAAAATCCAGTGCCAGACTGGAAGGCTCATTCCCTACTGACCAGCTTCTAACCTCAATTACGCTGCCTCTTCAGTATATGCCTCAGTGACCTACAAAAACTCCAGGTCCTATGTGATAGGCAAAATGTCACTAGAACAAACTTCACTGCATCAAATATTGCTTGAAACAATCACAAATATGGCAGCTGACATTTCCTCAACACTGCCCAGTTTATGAAGTGCTTTACATGCTTTATTTCATTTCATCCTCACGGCAGCCCCATGAAGGAGACTGTGAAAGAACAGCTGACATGAAGACACAGAGGTCCTGCCTATTCACTTAACTTAATAGGCACTTAACTATTGACAGAGGTTGTGTCAAACATGAGTGGAAAAGTGGGCATCTGACAAGGTGGTCTGGTTCAAAGCACATTATTCTTTCCATTGTATTTCTTGGCCATACGTCACGGGAATTCATCTTCTAGAGCTTGGAAATCTTCTGCTTGTAGGATTCTCTCTTATAATGGTCATGATTCAGGTCATTAAAAGAATACTTAGTTGGAAAAGAATACTTGACTTGATTCAGAAAACCTGGATTCAAAGCCTTGATACTTGGATCAGTTCTATTGCTTACTACCTGTATCAACATGAGCAAGTCCTTTGCTTCTGGCAGCCTCAGTTTCCCCATTTGTAAAGTATAATACTTCCTATCATTCTACTTGTGATGACTAAATGAGATAACCAATGTGAAGAACTTCTTAATTATAGAGCTAGTACTAAAATGGATTTTGTTCTTTATGGTCTTTTTTCTTAGGGAAATGAACATTTGCTTTCTGAATCTTCCAATGATTAAATCTTTCCTTAAGGTGCTGATAGTCCTGCCTATATAAACACACTCTGATAAGGACACTGCCAATAGACAGCTACAAGCACATCAGTGGGGAGATTAATATAGAGATAAAGGTTTAAGGACACTGTAAAAGATGCAGTAATATTGTAGCTTTTATTAACTCAGAAATAAATGGAGAAGTGTCTATATCACGAAGACAAGAAAATGGAGACTACTATAAACACAAAGGCTCAATTATACTCACATGGAGTGTGGCTAGAAAAAAACACAAAATGCAAGTCTGGTTTGAGCTTCCACATTCCAATCTTGGTTCCTGGCATAAAGATGCTGTCCTGTTGCAGGCTGACTGCAATGCTGAGCTGATGGAACAGGTACCTGTCAGGTAACAAGTATTAGCACAATGAGTAACTGACAACTGGAATCCCTGGGCTTTGAAAGAATATGGCTGAACACACCCTCAGGAAGGAACTGCTACCCAGAAGTACTGAGGACAGAGCAGCAGTCAGGTGTAGGATAATCCACATTGTCCTTCTGTTAGGACTACCAGTCTTTCTTCTCCAGTTTCATTAGAACACGGTTCATTTTCTCTCCAAATCTCCTCTCTTCCTACCCCAATAGTAAAAGTGATTGATTTCTCGTACAACACTGATCGTTACTACAGACCCACCATTATCTATGGCACCAGGGCAATTACTAGGATGTCTCTATCTCTCTGCAGAACCTGGTCTTACTTTGTTTTTTATGTTGGAGATATATATATATATATATATATATATATAAATATGATAATGGAAACTCTAAGTTAAATCAGGGCCAGGTGCCAAAGGATTCCCAACTTCACTTAAGCTAGCAGCATCAAGAACATTAAAACACAGTGAGCAAAGCACTATGGTCCAAGCAGGTGAAGCCTCAGTGATTAAGTAGGGCTTGGTTGTGGCAGAAGTTAATAAAAACAAAACCCTACCTGGAAGGTAGCAATCAATGGACAAGCAGTGATAAAGCACTTACTATGGGCCAGGCACAGCAAGATACAAAGAAAAAGTAACAATGGTCAATGCTCTCAGACTGCTTCCATTCTTGTAACAGAGGATTAAAAGTATCTAAACAAGGGGCAGCTAGGTGGTACAGTGGATAAAGCACTGGCTCTGGAGTCAGGAGGACCTGAGTTTAAATCCAGCCTCAGACACTTGACACTCACTAGCTGTGTGACCCTGGGCAAGGCATTTAACCCTCATTGCCTCATTGAAAAAAAAAAAGTATCTAAACTAGGCCAGAAAACAAATACACAGTAGAGTCAAAGGAACAATGGAGTTCACAGAGAGCATGGGAATCAGTTACCTGTTACAGCAACCATATTGTTATTATATCTAGTGAGGAAAGAGAAAGAGGAGCTATAATTCTTATTTTTTTGGTGGTGGTGGGGGGGACAATTGGGGTTAAGTGACTTGCCTAAGGTCACATAGCTAGTAAATATCTGAGGCTAGATTTGAACTCAGGTCCTCCTGACTTAAGGGCTAATGCTCTATCAACTTTACTACCTAGGTGCCCCAAGAAGCTATAATTCTAAGAATCAGCTTGATTTAGGGCAAGGATTCTTGTTTTTTTGTTTTGTTTTTGTTTTTTTTTGCAGGGCAATGAGGGTTAAGTGACTTGCCCAGGGTCACACAGCTAGTAAGTGTCAAGTGTCTGAGACCCGATTTGAACTCAGGTACTCCTGAATCCAGGGCCGGCGCTTTACCACTGCGCCATCTAGCTGCCCCCTGGGCAAGGATTCTTAACATTTTTGTGTATAATATCTTTTTTTTTTTTTTTGGTGAGGCTATTGGGATTAAGTGACTTGCCCAGGGTCACACAGCTAGTAAGTGTCAAGTGTCTGAGATAAGATTTGAACTCAGGTACTCCCGACTCCAGAGCCGGTGCTCTATCCACTGCGCCACCTAGCTGCCCCTTGTGTATAATATCTTAATTATTTTTATTCACACTACATTATTTTTATATTATCATTTGTATTATTTATATGCTATACTATTATTGCTTTCATTAATTTTAATTATAAATTATAATAAATATAACCAAGAAATAATATTATTAATTATATTCTTAACCATTAAAATTTAATTAGTAATAATAATTATAATTAACAATAATAATTTTTGTGTATATCATAGATCCCCATGGGCAGTCTGGAGAATATTATGGCCCCTTCTCAGAATCATGTTTTTTTTGAAAATGTTATAATTGAAGGACATGCTAAATTTCAGTTAAAGGTTGATGAAGATAAAGACATATAATCTTTTCCCCATCCAAGTTCAAAATTCTCGAAATCTAGCTACTGACCCTTTGGGGGGGGTCAATGAGGCATTATTCTTTTTTTTTGGGGGGCAATGAGGGTTAAGTGACTTGCCCAGGGTCACACAGCTAGTAAGTATCAAGTGTCTGAGGCTGGATTTGAACTCAGATCCTCCTGAATCCAGGGCTGGTACTTTATCCACTGTGCTACCTTACTGCCCCCCTGGCATTATTATTGAGAACTCCCAGTCAGTGGTTTGGGAAAAGCCACAGTACTGCTAAGTTTGCCGAGCCAAGATTTCCCTTAAAACCTTTTTAGACATAACAAATGTGGTAGAAGGCATTAAAATAGTTTTTAAAAAGAATTTCTAATACATCACCTTTGGAAACTCCTCTTGGCTATAACCTCAGCGTGACTGTCGTTGAGGATGTCTCCTGTGGCAAAAACAAGATGCCTTGTGAAGTCACATGACACTTGAGGAGGGCTCCCCTACCTCCAAGTGCCCCAGTGAATTTTTTTTTCTGCCTTTATCTCCAAAAACAAAAAAATTCTTCCCCTACTGCTGTAGACAAATCGTGCTAACTTTATTAATGCTTCACAATGACTCACAACTGTACAGTGACAGCAAATCTTTATTCTAGAGGGCTCAGCCTCAGCTCTGTAGCACATTGGGACAATTCTTTTGCTTACAGTAAGCTCATATCTAGGGACTAGAAGTGTTTTCCTACCTGCAATGAGAGCTGCTGACACCAAGGAGTAAGGCTCTTCAGCAACCTAACATACCCATGGCTGCTCGCTGCCTCTGGTGTGCCCATTGTCCTATCAGGAAAAATAGTTTCTTTTAACCACTAGAACCTAGAACTTGCTGCTCCACAGGTGATAGGGAGAGCCTCAGGGGCATGGGAATGGACTTAACAAGTTTAACAGCCAAAATACCCATGAAAATTTCTATATTGATGTTTCCACAAACTATGTCTGAATTGTTTGTTTTCCCTGAAACAGAAGCATAAAATAACTAGAAAGCTACATTTTCCTCAATCCATGTCAGAGATTGCCAGACACAAGGTAAAATTGATGGCAGGGAATCTTTGGCATAAATATATAAATATCAGATGAGTTTCATGTATTTTTTTTAATTTAATTTTTTTTTTGCAGGACAATGAGGGTTTAGTGACTTGCCCAGGGTCATACAACTAGTTTCAAGTTTCTGAGACCAGATTTGAACTCAAATCCTCCTGAATCCAGGACTGGTATTTTATCCACTGTGCCAACTAGCCACCCCTTCATTTATTAAAAAAAAAAAAAGGCCCTCCCCCTTCTGAAGTTAACTTTTTTTCATTAAATGGCTTTCCATGCCTTCTTGTGCTTAAACAATCATTAAGCACTGGAGACCAAGCTGACTACAGCTGGCAAGGGCCCCATCTTCTGCTAGGAACACAAAAGCAAGAAAGCTCAGTGTGGACACTAGTTTCAAAGGTGTTAGAATCTATGGCTTCCACCCCTGCTTACCACTTTTTCTCATTTTGGACAGGCCAATGCATTTCGTTCCTGTTCCCATGGAGACAACTTCCTTAGTTACTGGGAAAAACAAATTGTCAAATGAGTTGCCATTGTCTAAATGTTCCCCAGGTTTAATGAGTCAGGTCATTTAGCTTATTGCCATAAAAAGATTCTTGTAATTCACAGAACATCTGGTACAAATCAGCTACTGTAGTCCTGGGAAAGGCTAGGGGCTGTTACTTGTCCCAGAGCACTGTTAGACTTACAGCATGGTAGAGCTGGGAGACTTTGGTGATTAATCCCCTACCGCAACCCCTTCATTTTTCAGAGGGAGAATCTGAGGCCCAAGAAAGTTAAGTACTTGCCCACAGACAAACATCTGATCAGTAGCAAACTGCAGCACTAGAACCCAGATCTCCTAATTTTTTTCCCAGGGGTCATTCTAGTACCCCACCCCCACCTCCTGAAGTCCGGACAAGGGGACAGATGTTTGAGGATTACATGCCACATGACACTTTTGCTTAAAGACTACTACCTCTCAGCATCCTCATACAGCAGCAGCTTAAAGCCTTGTCAGAACTGATCCCGTATTTACTCATCAGTGACACTGTGTCCTCCCAGTGGAACAGAAGTAAGTTCCTTGAGGGCAGGGACTGCCCCCTTTTATCTCTGAATTTTCAGTGCCTAGCCTTGTGTCTGGCACCGAGTGACCCCCTTAATAAAGGCTTATTGATAGCTTGTTGGGTGTTCTGGAAGTAAAGAAAAAGTCTCACCTTGTGAGGACTGCTCAGAATTCACCTTGACCACAGCTGCCAGCAAGGTCCATTCTCGACCTGGCTCAGGTCTTCCCTGCTTGGGCAGCCTAGTACCATAGTGAATGTAGCACAGACGGGCAATTTCATCTGCGGTCCACATGACCTGAGCAGAAGTCCTGACCTCGATTGGGGTCAGATCTGATAGGCCATCCTGGAAAATGGAAAGTAGAGACAAAAGGGATAAGGACAAGTCCCTATTTCCTTCTATCAGAAACTGGTGCAGTTTCCCTTTTTTTTTGGGGGGGGGCAGGGCAATGAGGGTTAAGTGACTTGCTCAGGGTCACACAGCTAGTGTCAAGTGTCTGAGGCCGGATTTGAACTCAGGTCCTCCTGAATCCAGGGCTGGTGCTTTATCCACTGTGCCACCTACCTGCCCCTCCCTTTTCTAATATACTGTACCTAATGTACAACAGAGGTGTCAAACACAATGCCTCCACAACACTCCCATTGTAGACAAACCAGATTAAAATGCAATTGAGAAACAGTTAACAAAAGAAATAAAAATATAATAAAACTTAGATTATACAAATATGTGGTTTTCTAAATCATTACACAGCCCCAGAAGATCCCTGTGTATGATTAAGTGGCCTTCTGCTTGAGTCCCAGCCATTGATTGACACCATTATCCCATAAACCTGCTATACCTATTAGAAGGTAGCACCTAAACTCTTTGATCCAGCAGTGCCACTGCTAGGGTTATATCCCAAAGACATCCAAAAAAGGGGGAAAGGACCTGTTTGTACAAAAATATTTCTAGCAGCTCATTTTATGGCGGCTAAGAATTGGAAGTCAAAGGGATGCCCATCAATCGGGAATGGCTGAACAAGCTGTAGTATAAGATTGTGATGGAATAGTATTGTGCTATAAGAAATGGCCAGCAGGATGATTTCAGAAAGGCCTGGAAGACTTGTGTGACCTGATGTATAATGAAGAGAACCAGGAAAACATTGTGCACAGTCACAGCGATATTGTTCAATGAGGAACTGTGAATTACTTAGTTATTCTCAGCAATATAACGATCCAAGACACTCCCAAGGGACCAAGGATGAAGCATTCAAACCACCTCCAGAGAAAGAACTACTATTGATTGAATACAGACTAAAGCAAGCTATTTTTCACTTTCTCTCATTTTTAAATTTTATTACACAAAATGACTAATATGGAAATGTTTTACACAATTGCACATGTATAACCTATATCTATTGCTTACTACCTCAGGGAGGGGGGAATGGAGAGGGAGGATGGGTAGAATTTGGAACTCAAAACTTTAAACAAAAATGTTTTCCTTAAAAAGAAAAATGTTATAGTTGGCAAAATTCACATCATCTCAAGAGAAGGACCTGCTGATTTAAACTGTTCTACCTTGGTCAGAAGCTTACATTTATTTCTATATCAGCTTTCAGTTTACAAAGTACTTTTCTCATAAGAGAGATAGATTAGATAATATAGAAATCATGTCCCCATTTTACAGATAAAAAAAACTCAGTCTCAGAGATTGGGACCTTTACCCCCTCCCTGCCCCCCCCCCTCCGCCCCCTTCAGTACTGGCGACAAAAGAGGAACCTAAAGAGCTCACCATCTGTCTACCTCACAGGGCTGTTGGAAGGCTCAGAGGAGACAATATAGGCAAGGTGCTTTGCAAACTTTCAAGCACTATGTCACTGAAAGCTAAAGAATATTATTTCCCCCAAATTCCTGAGCTTTTGGGGGGCAAAGGGAAAAAGTGGGGTAGACTAAAACTAGCAACTCCACCAGTTAACTATGGCTCTGCACACCCTAACTAGTGATGATGAGAACCAATGTACAAGTATTTGTAAGAAAGTCACATAATGCAGCATCTAAGAGCTGTGTCCCTGGGATATAATACAGGAAGGTATCTCTACAATAAAATGAGTCTCCCTGGAATTGGATTCACAAACTAAAATGCAGTTAATCAGTGCCCACTGACTGGAAAGGGTAAGTGCTTCTTTCCAAAGAACCACACATTACCATTCTCCAGCCTTCTATTCTTGAGTCCATGTGCACAACAGGTATTTCTTAGTGTATAACATTCAATTCAATTAAATAAACATTACCTACTACCTACAGTACAGGCATCAAGATGAAAGACAAGAAGACAAACAATCTGGGTGACCAGGGTTGTAACTGAATCTTTACATGCCTCAAGGTACTTTTAAAAGACTCTCAATTGCTCAGGATTTTCATGGATGAAGATTGCTTGGAACTCTCTACATCAATGAAAGCACACTTACAGATTCTACAGGAAGCCCCCCCCCCTTTTTTGTTTGTTTGTTTTGCAGGGCAATGAGGGTTAAGTGACTTGCCCAAGGTCACGCAGCTAGTGTTAAGTGTCTGAATCTGGATTTGAACTCAAGTTCTCCTGAATCCAGAGCCAGTGTTTTATCCATTGCGCCACCTAGCTGCCTGCTTTTTTAAATCATAAAAGTATTTTATAATTTTCCAGTTACGTGTAGTTTTCAACATTTGTTTTCATAAGATTTTTAGTTCTAAATTTTTTCTCCCTCCCTCCATTCCTTTCTCCTTCCCCAAGACAAAGCAATCTGATATTGATTATATATGTACAATCACATTAAACATATTTCTACATTAGTCATGTTGTGAAAGAAGAATCAGAACAAAAGGGAAAAACCTCAAGAAAGAAAAGAAAAACAACCAAAAAGTAGAAACAGTATGATTCAATACATATTTCAGAATCCACAGTTTTTTTTGGGTGGGCCGGGGCTGGGCAATGAGGGTTAAGCGACTTGCCCAGGGTCACATCCATTGCGCCACCTAGCTGCCCCCAGAATCCACAGTTCTTTTTTTCTGGATGTGGAGAACATTTTCTATCATGAGTTCTTTGGAATTGTCTTGGATCATTGCACTGCTGAGAAGAGCTAAGTCTATCACAGTTGATCATCATACAATGTTGCTGTTACTGTATATAATGTTCTCCTGGTTCTGCTCACTTCACTCAGCATCAGTCAATTTAAGTCTTTCCAGGTTTTTCTGAAGTCTTCCTGCTCATTATTTCTTATAACACAATAGTATTCCATTACATTTATATACCACAACTTGTTCAGCCATTCCCCAATTGATAGGCATTCCCTTGATTTCCAATTCTTTGCCACCACAAAGAGCTGCTATAAATATTTTTGTACATGTGGTTCCTTTTCCCTCTTCTATGATCTCTTTGGGATATAGACCCAGTAGTGGTATTACTGGGTCAAAGGGTATGTATAGTCCCATAGCCCTTTGGGTATAGTTCCAAATTGCTCTCCAGAATGCCCCAACCCCTCTTAATTCCAATATTTTTCCTTATTCCTATCTGTCCTGCTTACTGCTCACTTTGTATATATGTTTGCATATTGTCTCCCCCATTAGATTGTAAACTCCCTAAGGGAAGAGGCTTTTGCCTCTTTTTGTATTTCTGTTGCTTAGCTCAGAGCCTGGCCCATAGCAGGTGCATAATAAATATCTGATTGATTGAGCCTCCCCATGGGGCACAGTGCTAAGGACTAGGTAAAGATGAAAAACAAAGCAATCTCTGTCCTTAAGGAGATTGCAATGTAATGGGGGTAGGAAGCATTTTTATAAGTATGCTACAAGGGGAAAAAAAGGGCGGCTAGGTGGCGCAGTGGATAAAGCACCAGCCCTGGATTCAAGAGCACATGAGTTCAAATCTGACTTCAGACACTTGACACTGTGTGACCCTGGGCAGGTCACTTAACCCTTACTGCCCTGCCAAAACAAACAAACAAACAAAAACCCAAGTATGCTACAAGGTACAATTGGGATAAAAGCAAAGAGGGGGTCTAGACATAAAATATCTCCCAATGCACCAACTCAATAGTTTCAAAATGAAAAATGCCAGATTTAAAAATCTGGAGTCTACCATTCTTCTTAGACTGTACACTGGCCTCAACACGTCCCTCTTTTGTGAAGTTAGCTGTTTGGGAAAGAAGTGAAGTTTAAGATTAGATGTCTGGCTAATAAGAATTGTTACTTAATTTCACTTAGGCATTATTTCCTTTTAATTTGGGGATTCCAGGAGCAGCTAGGTGGCACAGTGGATAAAGCACTGGCCCTGGATTCAGGAGGACCTGAGTTCAAATGTGACCTTAGACACTTGACACTAGCTGTGTGACCCTGGGCACTTAACCCTTACTGCCCTGCAAAAAAACCCCCAAAACAAAAAAACCAAAACACCCCCCCCCAATAATTTAGGGACTTTGGATTTTATTGTCAGATATGACTTTAAGAGCTCATCCAGCTATGCTAAGGGCTCCAAAGGCCATGCATACTCTTTCACCCAACAATACCACTACTAGGTCTGTATCTGAAAAAGATCAAAGGAAAGGGAAAAGGACCTATTTGCACAACAATATTTATAACAGCTCTTTTTGTGCTGGCAAAAAACTGGAAGATGAAGGAATGCCCATCAGTTGGGGAATGGCTGAACACGTTGAGGTGTATAATTGCAATGTAATACTACTGGGCTATGAGAAAGGATGAGCAGGATGATTTCAGAAAAACCTGGGAAGACTTGCATGAATCCATGAAAAGTGAAGTGAGCAGAACCAGAATATTATACATAGTAAAAGCACTATTTTAAGGATGATCAACTGTGACTTAGCTACTTCGATAAATACAATGATAGAGATCAGTTCCAAAGGACCTATGATGAAAAATGTTATCCACCTCCAGAGAGAGAACTGAGTGCAGATTAAAGTGTACTTTTTTTTTTTGGCAGGGCAATGAATGGGGCAACCCTAAAGCATACTTTTAAAATTTTATTTATTTATTGCAACATGGCTAATGGGGGGGGGGGCAGCTAGTTGGCGCAGTGGATAGAGCACCGGCTCTGGAGTCAGGAGGACCTGAGTTCAAATTTGACCTCAGACACTTGACACTTGCTAGCTGTGTGACCCTGGGCAAGTCACTTAACCCCAGTTGCCTCGCCAAAAACCAAAACAAACATGGCTAATACGGAAACATGTTTTGCATTGACTTCACATGTATAAAGGGAGAGAATTTGGAATGTATAAAGGGAGAGAATTTGGAATTCAAGATTTTAAAAAATGACTCAAAAATTTAAAAAACATGTTAATTGGGAAATATTTAATGATATCAAAATGATTTAAAAGAAAGTTTATCTAATCTAAACCTTGTTTTACAAAACCCACATGAACCTCAGAATTGCAAACTGTCCCTCACAGATCTAGTCTCTGTAACTCAACAAGAATCCCCTCTACAACCATCCGGGGCGTTCACTATCTTTTGGGGCAGCCCATTCCGTTTTTGGATAGCTCTAATTGTTAGGAAATTGTTCTTATATAGAACCTAAATCTCGTTTATAATTTTGACCCTGGTCCTACCTCTGCCCTCCAGGGCCATAGAGGACATGGAGGACCCAGTCCAACCTAAATGAACACATCTGACCTTCACAACTGAATGAGTTAGGTATCCCCATTTTACAGATGAGAAAACTGATAGGTTGTGACTTGGCCCCCAGCTTTTAAGTGTCAAGAGCTGGATTTGCGTCCAAGTCTAGCACTCAATTCAGTGAAAATATCCCCATAGCAGTTTTTTGATTCTAGTGGAGGGGCCGGGCCTGGAAAAGGCATTCGGCCAAGGGTCAGCTTGTTACAAGGTGCCCCAGGGCCTGCCCTCCCCTAGCCCCCCCGAGTTTAGCTGTGACCCAGGGTGAGGGTCAGAACAACGGCGGACATGGAGGGGCCGGAGCCCCGTGCCCCAGTCCATAAGTAGCTAGGAAGGAAGCGCCTCCGGCTGCCACCGAGGGGGCCCCCAGGGTAGGCACCCCCGGGGAAAACGGGAGGCCGTCTCGGAGAGCAGGGGCCGTGCAAGGCCGACCCCCGCGGGGGTCAGGGACCTCGGGTGCCTGCCTCCGCGCGGGCCCAGAGGGGCTCCCTGCAGCCGCCCGGGCCCCTCGTTGGCTCCCGCAGCCTCGGGACCCGATGCGACCGGCCCCGGACTGGCCTCAGCCCCGGCCCTGCCCCTTCTCGCCACCCAAGCGGGGAAACCCGACCAAGTCCACCATGCCTCTGCTCACCCTCTGACGCGCAGGACCGGGATCCACAGCTGGGAAGTCGGTCTACTGGAGCGGACGTGACGTCAGACTTCTGGAGCGCAAAGTCCGCTGGGCTATGTAGTAATCTGGGTCCTGTGGGTGAAATTCCAGGACGAATGCGCATTAGGAGAAAGCCTGGCAGGTTTCAGGATGACGAAATGCCAAGGCAATCGCCTAGGATGACTTTTCAGCAGTATTAACCGGCGTTTTATTTATTATCTATCTATTTATTTGTTCATTTATTTTGGGGGGGGCAGGAAATGTACGCAGGACACATTTAAGTTTAATTTGCGTCAAACGTTAACCAATATAGCAGTGTTTTGCATGACTTCGTATGTACAATAGGAATTGCTTGCCGGGGCCGGAGAGAAGGAATTTGAAACTCAATCTGGCCCATTTCTCAGCCTCAGTTTCTCTATCTGTAAAATGATAACTAGATGCCCTCTAAGGTCACTTCCAGCTACAAGTGCTAAGCTAACTTAAGCCTGTCCCTAGAATGTCTTAAAGGACTTTAGAAGGCTACAGGAATCAATTTGCTCTATGTCACCCAGCCAAATTTAGGAGACAAGCATAATAATTAGAGTAGCCATTGCTTCCCCTTTTCTTCCAAACTGAGGAAGAGCTTGAACTTTTTTTGATACATAAGGGGCTGTGTTTTGGGTAGTCTGTATCCTCTTCAATCCATCCTTTACAAGGACAAGTCTGCTGATGTCACTCCCCTGCTCAACAAGCTCCATATTTATCACTTTTAGGAAAAGGTTGGGCATTTCCAAAAGACCTTACCAACTTGACTTCAGCTCCTTTTATATATGCTTATTGCACAGAACTAGATTCATACATCCTAACATGCTATGGACTTTTTTGGGGGTGGGGCAATGAGGGCTAAGTGACTTACCCAAGGTCATACAGCTAAGTAAGTGTCAAGTGTCTGAGGTTGGATTTGAACTCAGGTCCTCCTGAATCCAGGGCCAGTGCTTTAGCCACTGCTCCACCTAGCTGCCTCACTTATGAACTCTATTCCTGCCTTGCTGTTCCTTATATGCATAGTCCAAGCTCCCATGTCAATGCCTTTCTGCTTGATGACCCCCATGCCTGGAATTTTTAGATTCCTCCAAAGACCATCTGTTGTCTAACCTTTCCCCTTCCTTTCCATGCATCTCCAGGAAATTAGATTTAGATGTTGAGGTTGCTCTTGGAGGGCAGGGACTGTCTGACTTTTGTCTGTTTCCCTCGCTGCTGGTGCCTCAGAGGCTATTTATCATTTGTTGAAAGGATGGGGAATAGGAAGATCGCAGAATCTGAAAGTTGGGAAGAACCAAAAGGAATGCCCTCCACACGATCCGCAATAGGTGGTCACGTAGCTTCTGCTATTAGACCTCCAAGAAGGCCACTCTCCTTGAGGACAGTGTGGAGCCCTTGAGAATGCTGGCTTTCCCACTGTTCCTTCAGGTGACTGTCACTCATTGCTTTTAGGTCTGCCCTCTCCCACAGGAGCCCTGTCGAGACTTGCAGACAAGTGGCGTGCAGCCCTCAGTCTTCTTTTTTCCAGCCTCAGCACGGCTCACTTGCCAGTTCTTTCCACAAACATCTGTTCAACAGCCTATCAGGTGACATGAATGCAAGGACTGTGGTTCTCACAGTTACCCTACTCAGCACTCTTCAGCTTAGCAGCATCCTTACTGTCACACCAAGGACTAAAAACTGCTCCAGGAATGGTCTGACTAGAGTGGAAGGACTTCTTTTCAGAAGCGATGTCTCTCTTAACAGAGGTCACGATGACCTTTTTTTTCTGGGGTGCTAACTCGTATTGAGCTGACAGTCACTAAAATCCCAGATTTATTCAGAGAACTTGGAACTGACCTTTAGAACCCAAGGGACCAGTTGCATTTATCCCTAGTGAATTTCATCTTCCATGCAGCCCTCAGGTCAAGCATGAGGTCTTTGCCATCCAGTGTCTGCTAATTTGATGAACCAGCCAGCTTGGTTTTGACCCATGTCAATAATAACAATGTTAAACGGCATACTTCAGAGGTTTATGCCTTCAAGGAACAGTAAAGAGATAGAATGATACCCAGGAGGAAGGGCCCTGCAGAAGGTTCTAGAAAAATTTCAAACTTAATCTAGACGTTCTCCCTCCATTTTCTCGGAACCCCTGACCCTTGTTAAACTGCTCAAACCTAACTTCTGGTCACCACCACCCATCTACTGAAACAACTTGAGGGGTTTTTAAAGGTTTCTAAGAACCAAAGCAACAAGTGCATTATGGCTATAGCTCTTTATTTTTCAAAAAGTATTTTCTTGGGATTTTTTGGGCTTCAAGGCCACAGGGGTTCATCACAATTTCCCTTCCTACAGGAAACCCTTCCTCAGAGCCCTAGAAGCCTTGCTCATCCTGAGTTCTAATTTACCTTGGCTGAAAGGTAGAAACCCATTCCAAAGTAACAGGCATAAATATTAATTTAGCAGAATGACCGATATTCCAAGACTTCAGAGATAAATGAAGTAAGGCAGGAAAAGAGAAAAATGGTTTATTTGGTGGTGATAAGTAGAAAGCACTCTTGGCTGCGCTCCCCTAGGTGAGAAACACCAGCAGGACCGAGCTCCGGACACTCCCATCGGTCCTCCTGGCCTTGAGTCCCTTGTCCACATCAGCAGAGGCTGCATGCCTCTCTTCTAGCTGGAGGCAGCAGCTGCTGTGCCTTCAGACAGACCAGTATGTGATGGATTCTCCTTCTTCTCTTCAGGTTTCATGGCAGGAAAGAGAAGGACCTCCTGGAGAGAAAAATGTGTCACCTGCGGCCTGAATCTCCCCACAGATGCTTCTGCTGACACCGCCCCTGCGCCCTCAGTCCTCAGGAGGAGGCACAGATCAGGCAAGGAGGAGAAGTCAGCTGGCTCCTTTTTACTTGCAGTCTTAACAAAAGGAGGCCAACCCCACCACAAACAGGAAGCACAAGGCTGGCTCTTCTTAATGGATTCCCATTTTACCTTTCTCTAACTAGGGTGCACAGCATTTAGGTTTCTTTGTTTATGATTCAAGTTAAATGCGCTTTAGAATCATCATCTCTTTGGTGTAGGGGATGAAGGGCTAGCAGTCACTTACCTTAATGTTGTTAGAGTCTGTAAGAAACATCGTGAGCCTGTCGATGCCCATCCCCCAGCCGGCCGTTGGCGGCAGACCATATTCCAGGGCAGTACAGAAATTGTCATCGATGACCATGGCTTCATCGTCACCTGCGGCCTTGGCCTGGAGGACAGAAAGAGACATGAGGGCATGCTGAATATCTGTAGTGATCAGATGCCTCAGATCACAGGGACTGGGAGCTTCCTACCCTTCTAGGAAACTCATGGCAACCAAAATACCTTGCAGACCAAACTCTACAACTGACAGATTGATGCCAGATTCCTTTTCAGAAGAGGATGAAACAAAACATGTGTGTGAGAAAGCCATTTCAGAACAAATGCCAAGTTTCTCAGGGAGATAAAACCACTACTCAAGAGAGCACAGATGCAAGTCCAGCTGTGCTATACTGGTCACCTCACTTCTAGATAAGTCAGTCTGGGGCTGTATTTCCCAGTGGGCTTCCTTTTAGAACAGGCCTCAGCCCAACCCTCCTCCCCTTTTTGCACAGGATCACTGTGGGGACAAGATCTGAGCCCATGTTTTGGGTTCTGTGTGCATGGCTGCATGGTGATCTGTCCTGTAGACCATGGGCTAGACTCCTGCTGGGTACTTCCCTGCTCATGTGAGCTCATTCATCCCTACCTTGGCCTGCTCTTCAAAGAGCTGCCGCTGCCGCACTGGGTCATTCAGCTCAGTATAGGCGTTGCATATTTCCTTCTTCATCACAAAGAGCTCAAAGCGCTCAGTAAGGCCATCCTTGGAGCGATGCCTGGACAATGGAGACCAAAGGACAGTGGTCGGGCAACTGGCTATGTGCCTCAGGAGTACCAATGGGCAGTTCAAAGAATCACTGATCTAGAGACAGGAGGGACCTCAGGGGTTCTCTAGTTTGGTCCCACTTCTCTCAATATTGCAGTTAAGGAACTGGGGCCCAGAGGGAAAGATTCACCCAGATAATAAATAAGTGGAAGAACCTAGATTCAAATTCAGTTTCTTATTCTCCAAATCCAGAGCATTCCCATAGAGCAAAGTCCCTCAGTCAACTAACTAAGCATGGATCCTTTAAGCATTGGTGGATAGACCCTCTCAAGGTCACAACCAGAGCTCAGATATGAGCAAAGACTAGGTGCGATGCCTTTCAGTAAAGCCATAAAATACAGTAAAGAGACACCAAAGATCCTCTCCAAGACAGCCATGCTGTATCTTACCACTTGGCCAGTGGGCTCATGATCTGTGGGTGGTCACAGATGAAGGTAGGGTTGATGCACGTCACTTCCAGAAACTCACCTACAAGCTGGACAATAAAAAGGGATACACTGCTAGAGAACAACTCTGAATGATGCTTTCCTAGTCAAAATCCTCGCAAGAGTACGAAGTCCCCAGCCAAAGGAAGGCTACAAGACTGCTTCTGCTCATACTTTTCCTATCTAGCTTGACTCTGAAGATGTCTGAGCTGGGTTCTCCTCTCTGTGGGCTGCTGTCTTCACGGGGAGCAGAAGGAGCCATCCAGCCTTGGATGAGAGGGACCAGAACCCTGAGGTCACGATCACTTACCTTGTCAAGAAGCCTTGCTGTGGTCCGGGGAGGGGGACACTCCACACCTCTGGCCACACAGATGTCATCAAGAATCTTACGAGTTTCTGTCATGCAAACACACAACATTAGGGAAGAGCTCCCAAACCCAGGTGAGGAACTGTGTCAAGCACTATGGAAGTGCTCCAGGGCTTTGTAAGCCTTTCTGCATCATGTAGCAGTGAGTTATCAGCAACGACTCCAACACACTTTTTGATCCAAGGGCTAAGGCCAAGGAGAAACACAAGCTGGAGTAATATCTTTACCTTCTGTTTCAAAAAGACTGGTCTCAGGAAGCTTCATGCCAAGAGCCTTCTCCAGCTCTTCCACCATGCTGATCTTCCGGAAGGGGGGGGTGAAGTCAATCTCGTAGGCCTGGCCCTCTGGGCCCTCTGGGTGGTAGGTGAGCTTGTGGCTTCCTGTAATGCTCTTCACCATTCCTGAAACCAGCTTCTCAGTGATCTCCATGAGATCCTGGTAGTCTGCATAGGCCATGTAGAACTCACAGGTCGTGAATTCAGGGTTGTGAGTCAGATCGATCCCTTCATTCCTGAACTGACGTCCAATTTCATAAACCCGGTCAATGCCGCCAACCACCAGCATCTAAACACAGAGAAACAAGCATGACCAAAGTAAGCTTTGGCAAGCGGCCTTGCAAAATTTACTGGCAATCCTTAAAATAAAATACACAAACCATCAACAGCAATGTGAAAAACTGTTCAAGATCGCTGTGTCAGAGAAGTGGAAACAGAAATCACTCTGAGATACCAGGTTACATCCATTAAAGCTAGGGAGAGCCGATGAACTGATGCAGAGCAAAGTGAGAAGAACTCAATTCACCTTGTAACAACTTATAAAAACAAATAATGCTGCAATCCCAGGGGAACCAAGATGATGCACAGGCCCCACCTCTGAACAGAGAGGTGATGGATTCAATATATAAAAGGAGAGGCATTTCTGGAAATGGCCAATCTGGCCACTTTTGTTTGATTCCTGTTACCGAGGCTGTGCGGCTTTCCCTAGTGGTGGTAGTCAGGGCGTAGGAGAGGTGGCAGGGAGAAATTTAATTTAAAAAATACCGCCGCTCAAGAGATATACAAGCTTTTTACACACCTTCCCCCATGCAAAGATAAGCAGGCAGTCTCATAACAAGCATTTACGACACACTTAACAACGTGCCAGGTGCTGTGATTACCGCTGGAGACACAAAGAAAGGAAGAACATGGTCCTGGCCTAGGAGATCCCATTCTAATGGAGAAGACACCCTGCCCCAAACTGTCCATGATCCATCCTTTGTAAATGGAAGGTCACCCCAAAAGAACGGCACAGGCTGTGCATGGGGAGAGGTGTGAGGGGGTGTCCAGTAAAGGCCTCTTGTGGAAGCTGGAGTATGAGTCGAATCTTGAGGGAACTCAGGGAAGGCAGGGGGTGTGTGTATGTGTGTGGAGGTGAAGGGTCATCAGTGACAAGCAGGGAAAAGGCACAGATAGGAGGGGACAGAAAAACAGGGATGGAGGTTTTTTGCTGACTGTAAAAAAAGCAAGGAGTTGGGAGATGGAGGGTCATTTACAGCCAAGAAGGCCAGGGGTTGCTGGGTCATAGAGTAGGGTAATCCACTGGAGGTTATTTTAATGGAGGTGGGAGGGAGGGGAATGGCTAAGCTGGGGGTGAATTGGGATGGGGAAAGACTGGAAGCAGGCAGGCTGACCAGCAGGCTATCGCAATAGTATAGGCCCAAGGCGATGGGGTCTAGACCAGGGCTTATTAAACTTTTTCCAATTGCGACCCCTTTTTGCCTCAAATTTTTATGCAACTCAGTGTATAGGTATATAAAACGGATACACATAACTCTTCACTGTTGCCAAATTTTTCGTGACCCCTACATTTAGTTACACAACCCCATATGGGGTCACAACTCACTATTTAAGAAGCTATGGTCTTACTAGCTATATGACCCTGGGCAAGTCACTTAACCCCAACTGCCTCACCAAAAAAAGCTACAGTCAAAAAAAAAAGAAGCTATGGTCTAGGTCAGGGTGGCAACTATGTGAGGGGAGAGAAGTAGATGTATAGGAGAGAGGCTGTGAAAGTAGAAAGGGTTAAGACTTGGAAACAGATGGGATCTGTGGGGTAAATGCCAAGAGAGGAACTGAAGCTAACACCCTGGGAAGATGGTGGTACCCCTAACTATCAGGAGAGAAGAGAGTTTGGGGCAACAGAGAACAAGCTGTTTCCTGCCAACAGGAAGAATAAGGCGCAAACATGGATGGTAAGCATGCAGGGTGCTGAGGACCCCAAGTTGGTTGGACAGTGGAGAGCTGAGGCAATCACTCCAACAGAAAGGGGAATGTCTTCCAAGTTCTATTTCTAATCTCCAGGATGTTGTTTCCTCATACCCCACCCTGGGGAATCACTTGTATGTCTCCAGGCCAAAAGGACTTCTTAATTAGCTATCGGCACCTACAAACCCAAGGATTTCCTAGCCCTTCCCTTCTCGAAGGACAAGGATCTACGTTCTTCTGACCTTGTGATAGAGCTCTGGGGCAATTCTCATATACAAGTTCATGTCCAGCTCATTATGGTAGGTGATAAAGGGTCTGGCAACAGCTCCCCCTGGGATGACGTTCATCATGGGTGTTTCTACCTAGAGAAAGAAAAACAACCAGTTGTCAGTTAACCGAGAGACACTACAGATTATGCCGATCTATTTCCAATTCTACATTAGACAGTTAATCAAATGAGAATGACAGAGACTCAAAATCACTTGCTATTACAAAGATCCAAGTGTCATTAACATGACACCATGAAGAATTCCTTAGTGTTGTGGAAGTGGGTCAAAGCCAAGAAGACTGCCACAGCCCTGGCACCATCCCCAGGGTAGAGAAAACACTGTGGGGTTAAGATCATCTGGACTGCACTGAGCTTGAGCCGTGTGTCTGTGATCCTTTGCATAAAGATCCTATTTAAGCCACAAGGGCTGGGCCCCTCCACTCTAGCAAAACCCCAGGACTGTTTGCTCTGTCCTGGGGCTTGAGAACTGACCAGGGTAAAGGGATGGTGTAAATCAAGTAAGACTTCATGCCATCCAGAGACTAATTCTTTTTTTTTTTTTTTTTTTTTGCGGGGCAATGGGGGTTAAGTGACTTGCCCAGGGTCACACAGCTAGTAAGTGTCAAGTGTCTGAGGCCGGATTTGAACTCAGGTACTCCTGAATCCAGGGCCGGTGCTTAATCCACTGCGCCACCTAGCCGCCCCACGACTAATTCTTTTCTATGCCAGCAAACCAGCCAGGAGAATGCACTGTTGTGTCTAACCATGGGACTCCCGAGCCCATCACCAAGACAGGAATTCATGAGCCAGTCAGGCCCTGTCCTAAGAATTATGGAAACACGGGGGAACTAGGAGAGTGGCAGAGAAAGGACGACCCTCAGCCGGACTTGGAGGCCTCTGACACAGAGCAATCCTCAGGAAGGAGCAGGGAACAGCAGGGCAGGGTGGTCCACGTTAGGAATGCCTGAATAAATGTCACAAAGAATCCTTCCTCACCTCCAAGAAGCCCAACTCATCTAGGAAGCTCCTTATGTAGGTAATTATCTTGGAGCGGGTGATGAACTTCTGTCTCACAAAGTCATTCAGGATCAAGTCCAAGTATCGCTGCCGATAACGTGTCTCCTTTAAGAAGAGACAGAGCAGTTAGCAAGTCATCGTATCCTGATCCATAAAACGCAGAAGATGGGAACACTGAGAGGTACAAGAGCAAAATCAGCCTGAAAGGGCTGGATTCAGAGGGAGGAGGCACCAGGAGCTCACCTTGTCTTTGAGGCCAAAATGAAGGTGAGGCAACATATGGAGGCATGGAGACAGGAGTGTAATCTCATAGGGAATGATGCTCAGCTCTCCCTTCTTGGTCTTCCCCGGATTCCCCTGAACCCCAATAATGTCTCCCCGTCGAAGTTTGTTATTTATATGAAAAAATTCTTCTTCTGATTTATAATTCCTGAGGGGAAGGGACACTTAATTCAGTTCACAGTGGGCCAAGTTCAAGATGACCCATGTTCTCACCCATGGTCCCTCACTAAAATCCTAAACAAACATGAAAGGTGGTTCCTTGTAGCTCCTTTTAGATTCCGCCCCCCCCCCCATTTGGGGGGTGGGGCAATAAGGGGGTAAAGTGACATGCCCAGGGTAACACAGCTAGTAAATGTCAAGTGTTTGAGGCCAAATTTGAACTGAGGTCCTCCTGAATCCAGGGCAAGTGCTTTATCTATTGCACCACTGAGCTGCCCCCCCCCTTTAGATTCTAAACCAAATGAGGGCATGCACCTGTTCCCATTCCCCTCCTAGAACCCTACCTCCCAACCACTGTACTAACTGCTCTTTTCCACCTATGCATTCAGTAAATTCTAGTTAAATGACCAACTTGAGCCCTGCTCACCCACTCTACCTTAGATAATGGGATTGGGAAAACAAGACCACCAGCACCTCCAAACCCCACATGAGATGGTCCAGGCCATGAAAGCCTTCCATACCTGGAATTGGCCATCACCTGTAGCTTAACTCCTTCTCCTCGAAGATCATAGAAGATGAGTTTCCCCCCAGAAGCCCGTTTTGCATGGATCCGGCCTATAAAGGAAGCAACAAAGCCGAACCATTTATACAGTAACATCAATATTATAAAAATAATCAAAGTTGAAAGATTTAATAACTGATCAATACAGTAACCAAGTATAATTCTAAAGTTTCCTGATGATACATGCCTCCAGATACAGAGAGCAGATGGCCTCAGAGTGCAAACCAGAGTATATATTTTTCTTTTTCTTTCTGTTTTTAAAAAAAATTTTTTGGACATGGCTAAGGTGGGGATTTGTTTTACATGCATATATGTATTTATAACGGGTTTTGTTTTTCTTACCTTTTCAATTGATAAGGGAAAAGGAGGAGAGGAAAGAATTCAGAAGTGAAAAGAAAAAACAAAACCACCAAAAGATCTTCCCTGGCAAAGTCAGAAGTCATCTTGTGATAATGTGTGTTAATGAGCACCCTCTGTATTTGTATCAGGTTTATAGCAAACAGCAGCACAGAGCACACTACAAGGTCTAAAGGTGCTTGCTTTCTTCTAATCATACTAGTTGTGTGAATTCAGAGGCAACAGGGCTCCTACCCTCAGTTACTGAGCCCAAACATATATCTCAGCTGAGGAGTTGAAGGTTTTTCAGGAACCCCCACCCCCAGAACCCCAAAGGGTCCTGGTCTTAATGGTGCAAATTATAGCTGCTTTCAGGGATAACAGCCCTCCCCCAAGGTTACACAATACCAGCCTTATCCCTGATCTCTGGCCCAGGTTCCCTCATTCACAGATCCCTTAGCACATCTCCTCTAAACATAACTGGATCCCTCAGGATCACCCAACTTATTAGTGAAGAGCTAGGAGAGAGGTATTTCCATAAGAGAGATTGTTCCCTTTCTTCAACTGAACCACCAGATTAGAAGTATTCTTCTAACAGAAAAAAGCTCTTATTTTCCCCATACCACTTTATGGCCCACTGTAGAAGGAGGGTGCAGGATGGGTTATCACCTGATGGAAGAGAATACGCACCTGCCACTCTCACAGTGATGTCAGTCAGGTGGTCACCTGGTTGTAAATGATTATACTGCTCGATGAAGTGGGTGAGGGAGGTGTCTACATGGAACTTGTGTGGGTACGGGTCCTCTCCACTGACTTTCAGCTGCTGGACCGCCTGGCTGCGGATCTTGTAATATTGCTGTCATAAGAACACAAGAGCCCAACATGTCAAGCCAATAGGCACTCACTAAGTCCTTTCTATGGGCCAGGCACTGGGCTAAGCACAAGAGCCTCTGTGTCCTCAAGGAGCTCCCAGTCTAATGGGGAGACCAAGCTGTAGATGGGATAAACTGGAAACAACCTTACTGAGAAAGTGCTGGTGTTCAGGGTGATGGGGAAGGCTTCCAGGCATGGGGGTCTGCCTGAAAAAAAAGGCATGGAGCAAAGAGATGAACTGTCTTGTTAAAGTAACAGTATGTGGAACGGAGTAAGGTATAATACTTGAAAGGTAGGACAAGGTCAAGTTAAGAAGGATTTAATAAGTCAAGCAGAGGGCAGGTAGGTGGTGCAGTGGATAAAGCACCTTGGCCCTGGATTCAGGAGGACCTGAGTTCAAATCTGGCCTCAGACACTTGACACTAGTTGCGTGACCTTTGGCAAGTCACTTAACCCTCATTGCCCTGCCAAAAAAACCCAACAAAACCCCCCAAAAAGTCAAGCAAAGTGGCAGCTAGGTGGCACAGTGGATGGAGCACTGGCCCTGGATTCAGGAGGACCTGAGTTCAAATCCAGCCTCAGACACGTAACAATTACTACCTGACCTGTGTGACCCTAGGCAAGTCACCTAACCCCAATTGCCTCTCTCTCTCTCTCTCTCTCTCTCTCTCTCTCTCTCTCTCTCTCTCTCTCACACACACACACACACACACACACACAGCCAAGCAAAGGATCTTATATTCAATCCTGTAAGTAATAAAAAGCCACTGGAGTTTATTGAAGTAGGGAGGGAGGGTGACCTGTTCAGACCTGTGCCTTAATACCCTTTTAGCCAGGTGAGGGGGGGTGGGGGGGCCCTGAACCAGGGTGGGGAGAGACAAGGCAGGGAGACCAGCCATCAGGCTATTTCAATAGTCCAGGCATAAGGTGATTAGGCCCATATCAGGGTAACTATAGTGTCAGAGGGGAGGGGACCATATGGAGAAATGTTTAAAGATGGAATCGATAAGACTTGACAACAGATAGAATGAGGGGTTGGGGGGGGGGGCACAGTGAGGAGTTGGAGATGATGCCTGGGTACCTGAGAGGATGGCGGTACCCTCAATAGTAACTGGGAAGTCAGGAAGAGAGGAAAGTTTTGGGAAAAAGATAAAAAACAACAACAATGAAATCACAGGGGGAGGTAGAGAGGTAGGAAGAAGCCAATTTAACCCAGTTTCTTTTTCTGTAAAAGCCCTGGAAGGCAGCTTATGGGCATGGCTGTTTTTCAGGACACAAACCTCGAAAGGTCAAGAGAGCCTTCCCAACATCCCAAGTTCCTTGTGGAAACCCCTCATGGAGCAAGGACCCAAGAACTGATCTAGGTTGTTCTTGATTTCCACGGTCAGATCCTGCCGTCTGCTGCCATCTCCACACGGTCACTGTCCACCCTCCAGCATCACTGCCTTTGAAATACTCAAAGCCATGACATCACACAGGCTCTTCCCTACATTTGAAGCCACTCTGCTTGTGTGCGTCCTGCTGGCCCTTGTTTTGGTTCACTTATGGACTGTTTGTAAACACAAGACAAGAGAAAAATGGCTCCTATCGGGAGAAAACCTAGAACTTGAGAGGGGTTCCGAGCCACATCTATTCAGATGGTTTTGGGTTTGAGTGGATTAACAAAACCCTTCTGGGACACTGGGGGGACCGTATTGGACATGTCTTCCTCATACCATTCTCTGTAGTTGATCGGTCACTGACAGAGTTAAAACTCACATTTGGGTCCAGGCTCTCCTCATCAGCAGGCACGCCATTGTCAACCGTGTGATTGGTGGTGGGGGCTTGATTCAGCTGCTTCTCACTGAGCTCTTTATGCTTTGCCTCCTTCTCAGCCATTTTCTTCTCAGCCTTCAAACGTCTCTTCAGCTCACTAGGTCAAGATGATGACAAAAGTCAATGTGGCAATTGCCTGGGGAACCAGTGAGATCCTCTCCCTGTGTATCCACTTCCCAAGGTATTGTAACTCACTTCTACACCTGAAGAGTCACCAATCACTTAGCCACTGAATCTAAACCAAGCAAGCAATGGAGGGGGAGTGGTTAAGATAAGAAAATACACAGCTCTCAGGACCTAACCAAAACCTAACAGGACACTAAGGGAAAACAGATACAAGGGCTGAGTTTGATGCCCAAAGCAATTTTTTCCCCTAGTGATCACTGCCCCCCAAGCTTGCTGCTGCTGTATTCCCAGAAAGGAAATTCTGTGTATGAAGAGAAGCCCATCAGAGCACAGTCAACCTTCAGAACAATGAAGGGTTCTTGGCCTCACCAGGAAGTGTGCCTGCCAATCTGTTTGCCCACAGGGCAAAATCTACCCATCATCAATAAATCTCAGAAGATAAAACTCTTTGGGAGGCAATCTAGCTTGAGTTATGGGAAAATGACACAGATTTACATATAAGCGCTAGATTTCTGGGGCAGAGCCAAGGCTTCTGCTCTCAGAACTCATGACATGATCGCTCCAAAAACACCTCCAGATAATGCCATGGGACTATTCTTGGAGCAGTAGAACCCACAAAAGAATGGGCTGAGCTTATTTTCCAGCCAAAGACATCTTAGAAGGTCGGCAGGAGGGGGATTCTGTGATGGGGCAGGAGTGGAGCCCAACCCCACAGTCACGCAGACACAGATTTGGTCCCAGGCAGGCCTCGCCAGAGAAAGAGACCCCCAGAGCCTCTGAATCAGCTCCAGTGCCGATGTCGTCCGGAACTAAGCTCACAGTCTGGTGAGAGGGCTGAGCGGTTGGTTAGGCGGAGATTACAGGGGTCTCTGCTGGCACTGAGGTGGAACTTGGTGTTTCACCCCTGCTGGGAACCAGGAAGTAGGCTTGAGTGGAGGTGTCCCAGGTCGGGGAGGGGAGCAGGCTTGTCATAGCTAACAACCACAGCACACAAAGTTTTGCTGGCTGGTTAATTAGCAAGTTGGCCTGGGGTTATCTATGGACCAGAGAACAGGCCAGGCAAGTAAAGAACCTGCCCCTCCTTAAACACCACCTTAGACCCCCTGAAGCTTGGGGCAGTGCATCCTGGAAGTAGTGCCCCACTTTAAGAGGGGTTAAAAGTCAAGTAAAAGGGGCAGCTAGATGGCGCAGTGGTTAAAGCACCAGCCCTGGATTCAGGAGTACCTGAGTTCAAACCCAGCCTCAGACACTTAATACTTACTAGCTGTGTGACCCTGGGCAAGTCACTTAACCCCCATTGCCCCGCAAAAAAAAAAAAAAAAAAGTCAAGTAAAAAACTGTCAAGATGAGCAGATGGAGAAAGATGAGGACCATAGAAAGTTTCTTTAGTGACAAGGAAGATTGAGGTGCACCCTCAGAAGAGAAAAGCATCAGGGCTCCTACATCCAAAGCTTCCAAGAAAAATATGAATTGGTCTCAGGCCATAGAAGCACTCAAAAAGGACTTTTTTTTTAAAGTGAGGCAATTGAGTTTAAGTGACTTGCCCAGGGTCACATAGCTAGTAAGTGTTAAGTGTCTGAGGTCAGATTTGAACTCAGGTACTCCTGACTCCAGGGCCAGTGCTCTATCTACTGCGCTACCTACCTGCCCCTCAAAAAGGACTTTGAAAATAAAGTAAGAGAGGTAGAAGAAAACATGGAAAGAGAAATGAGAGTGATGAAGGAGTGTGAAAAGTCAATAGCTTGAAAAGCCAAATTGGCCAAATGGAAAAGGAGGTACAAAAGCTCTCTGAAGAAAATCATTGCTTAAAAATTAGGATTGAACAATTAGAAGCAAATGACTTTATGAAAAATCAAGACACAATAAAGCAAATCCAAATGAATAAAAAAATAGAGGGCAATGTGAAATATCTCCTTGGAAAAACAGCTAACCTGGAAAATAGATCCAGGAGAGGTAATCTGAAAATTATTGGACTACCCGAGGACCATGATCAAGCAAAGAGTTTAGACGTCATCTTCCAGGAAATTGTCAGGGAAAAGTGCCCTGATATTCTAGAAGCAGAAGGTAAAATAGAAATCGAAAGAATTCACCAATCACTTCCTGAAAGAGATCCCAAAATGATTCACACATAAGCCACTCACTTTTCATCCCCCCCATGTCCAAGAGGGCAGATGATCTCTCTTTACATTTTATCTAGAAAACAAAGACTGGCAGGTGCTCCCTTTATTTCTCATTTAGGATCACATATGAGGAGATGGAAGGAACCTCAGAGACCATTTACTCCAACCCCCTAATTTTTTTTTTTTTATTTTTTGGTGAGGCAATTAAGGTTAAGTGATTTGCCCAGGGTCACACAGCTAGTAAGTGTGTAAAGTGTCTGAGGCCACATTTGAATTCAGGTCCTCCTGAATCCAGGGCCGGTGCTCTATCCACTGCGCCACCTAGCTGCCCCCCAACCCCCTAATTTTACAGTGGAGGCACCAGGCTCTGAGAGGTCACACAGCTAGGAGCTGTTGGTGCAGTCCCATCAAGTCACCATCTTCATCTGTCTTCAAGTTGAGTGCCAAACTCAATTTCCTCCATTTCCTCATCTTGCATTCTTTTCTCTGTATAGAATTAATTGTTATTCGAGGTTTTTATGACCCCATCTTTTGGCTAGAATTTTAAAAACCCTGGCACACTGGCCTGGGGCTCAGGCCAGCACCTCCGCCAATGGCACAGTGCTCCACCCACTGATTACAGCCATCGCCATGGCGCTTGGCACCTCACATCATCACCACTTTCAGATGCCTACATGGGCCTGGCAAAATTATAATGACTGGAAGCCCAGTGAGGGCAGTCATGTGACTGTTAGAGTGGCCAGCCAATTGGCTTGGGGCTATGTGTGGTCAGCCTGGGGTCTGCTGGGAAGAAGGGAAGTTTTTCAACTTTCTAGCTTGAAGCAGGAAGGCGACAAGACGATGCTGTGTATTCTCAGCTGATTCCTGGGCGGTGGTGTTATTCAGGTTGTATTATTTCCCTTTCCCCATTTTATTTCCTTTCCCTTAATCCCACTGATCCTGTTTGTGTTTTAAGTTCATTCTTGTTAAATAAATCCTGCTCTGTTTTGAGGGAGGCTGTTGGTCTCCTTCCTTGCCCCAATATTGCGGTGAGCCACCTAGCTAACACTCCCCGGATAAAAATTGGTCCCTACATCTCATACCCTCATAACCTGAGTTCCAAAACTCAAACAAAACTACTATAAGACTATAGACAATTTCTTTACTGCTAATCCCAATGGTTTTTTTTGACCTTTCTGTAGCTTTTGATAACATTGACCACTTTTTATTCCTAGATACTTTTTTACTACCAGACAATCTACTTTCTTGCTTCTGGTCCCTTATTCCCACCCCTCTTTCTCAGTCTCCTGGTCCTTGCCCCACCTCTTCCTGTGGGTGTGTCCTAAGGCTCTATCCTGGACCCTCTTTTTTCTATACTCTAAAGCTCCCTGGGTTCAAAGATCACCTCTACGCAAACAATGCCCAATTTACATACCCAGCCCTCATATCTCTCATTAGAGGCAATCAAAAGCACTTGATGCCAGCAGGACATTTCAAGCTCAGTATGTAGCCAATGGAACTCTATCCCTGACCCCCCACCATTTCCTGTGTCTGCAGAGGGCACAATCAAGGCATCCTGGATCTAGATCCATAAGGGCCCTGAGGGGCTTCCCAGGAGCACCCCCCCTTCATAGATGAGAACTGAGGCCCAGGTCACACAGGCAGCAAGTGACTCCAAGCAACTGGAGTACCTTCTGTTCTACCCCACTGTGCTGCCTCTGCTTCTCTCAGGCACTTGCAGGGATCCTCTTCCAAATTTTGTCTTCTATTGCCCCATCTTTCCCATCCTTCCTCCAACCTTCACAGACACTGCCCTGGCTCAGGGCCTCATCATCTCTCACTGGACTATGGGAATAGCTTCCTGGTCTCCTCTGCCTCCAGTCTCTCCCATGGGCCAAAATGGACATCTCTCTCTCTTTTTTTTTGGTGGGGCAATGAGGGTTAAGTGACTTGCCCAGGGTCATACAGCTAGTTGGACATCTCTTAATGCCAGTTCTGACCAGGTCAATCTCCTGATCAAAAATCTTCTGTGGCTCCCTACTCCCTTTAGGATAACACAAACTGCTGCCTCTGGTGTTGAAAGGCCTTCACCATCTGGTACCCATCCGTGTCTCCAAACTGACTTCAGAGTATTCTTCCTATTCTGGTCCAATGGCAGTGCTCCAAGTCCTGCATCTGGGACCCTGCATGAGTTGCCACCATAGTTGGGACCTTCTGTCTCTTCACTGCTGCCCCAGAGAAGCCCTGGCAGCTGGCCATTTCATGAATGCAAATGATTGGCTTTCCTTACAGTCTCTTTCACAAAGTTCCTCAGATTATGATTAATTCCGACTTCTTTGTATGTTCCACATACTAAACCCACAATGAGTCACTCCTGCAGAGATCCACTATTGTTCAGCAAGAGAACTGGAAACCAAAAGACGGAGCCAAGGATCAAAAAATCCATCTGCACCTGCTCATTCAGTCAACAAGCACTACTAAGTGCTGGAGAAAGACTCCTGTCATCTCCTCTAAAAAATCCTGCCCCCCAGGGAGCTAACATTTTAACAGGGAAGACTTGTAACAACTAGGTACACAGAAGGTATATCCAGAATAGTAGAAGGTCTTCTCTGAGGGGAAAGCAGCAGCAGATAGGGAGACTGGGAAAGGCCTCTTGCAGAAGCTGGTAAGGAGGAGAAAAAAAGTCAAGAATTTCAGGGGAAATAACGAAAAAAGTGGGAATGCCATACCAGCCATACCAGATTCAAACTGTGACCCAAAGCAGTGATGGTCCTGCAATTCTGTTCTTCTGCCGGATTTCCTATAGGGAAATGCCCTTTTTAGTTGGTGTTCCTGAAGTTCAGAATATAAAAATTTAAAAGCTATTTGGTATTTGATTAAAAAGAGATGCCAACCAGTGAAATATATTAAGCATACAACATACCAAACACACTAAGGCAATCCAGTGGCTTAGTGGCTGATAAACTCAAAGACCTCAAATACCTAGAAACTGCTAGGAAAACTAACTGGAAAGCAGCTTGGCAAAAATTAGGCGTAGAGAACACCTGAGACCACATGCCAAGACAAGCTCCAAATGGAGCTTTCCTTAATTAACTGCTCATTTACCTTACCGGAGGAGTAAGATGGCAGAGAGAAAACATACTTGATAATGGAAAAAAAAAAGTTTATTTATTAGAGGTAGATCAGTGGAACAGACTAGGCACATGACAGAGAGCAGAAAACAAAGTAACTACAGTTACTGGGGTCAAGACTCACTATTGTACTTAAAACTTGACTAAGACTTTTCACCGTGAACCTTGTAAGATAAGCTCCAAATGAGTCTATGATTTAGACATAAAGGGTCACATTGTTTGAGGAAAAGGGAAGTCAGAGGAACAAGGAAGAATGCATCTTTCACAACTATGGAAAGAGTTCATGACCCATCAAGGGATACTGAGGATCACAGAAGGTAAAACAGGTAATTAAAAAAAAAATACTATTCTCTTCCTCCTCTACTTTTTTTTTTTTTGAGCGGGGCAATGAGGGTTAAGTGACTTGCCGAAGGTCACACAGCTAGTGTCAAGTGTCTGAGGCTGGATTTGAACTCAGGTCCTCCTGAATCCAGGGCCAGTTCTTTATTCACTGTGTCACCTAGCTGCCCCCAAAACAGATAATTTTGATGATAAAGGTCCTGTATCCAAGATACTCAGTATGCCCCCCAAATTTTGGTAAGACTTAAAACTGCATTAAGATACCTTATATAAGGAACATTCAAATACATAAGAACAAGAGCCATTCCCCATTAAATAAATGGTCAAAAGATGAGAACAGGAAGTTTTCAGAGGAAGAAATTGAAGCTATCAACAAACACATGAAAAAAAAATGCTCCAAAAACACTTTTAGAGAAATGCAGATGAAAGCAATTCTGACCTTTGGTCTCATACCTATCAGACAGGCAAAGGTGACAATATAAGAAAATGACAGTTGTCAGAAGGGTCCCACTCTAATCCTGGAACCCCGAGTCTGGTTCAGCCACTCTGGAAAGGCATGTGCTACTTTGCCCCAAAGTCACTGCTGCGGGAATAATGAGCAAGCACCTTGTACTCCTGGGTGTCAGTGGCTGAGGAGCAGGCCCCAGCTACTACCTACCAGGCTAAAACCACTCCAGAGTGGGGGACAGGCTCTGGGGAGAAAATCAGTTGTGCGGCATCTAGGGCAGAGGAGCTCAAAAGCTGCCGCTCATCATTAATGGAAGTTAATTCTGGAAGTTGCCCAGTTTTGTACTAGGCAAGTCACTTAACCTGTCTGCCTCAGCTTTGTAAACTGAAAATGGGGATAATAACAGAACCCACCTCAGGGCAGCTGTGAGATCAAATGAGATAACAATGGTAAAGTACTGAGCACACTGCTGGGACCCTTGAAGGCACTTAATCCCTCCTTCCTGTGCATATACCCTCTGACTCAGCAGAAGAACCACCACTGCATCCATACACAAAAAGGATCAAAGAAAAAGGAAAAAGTCCTGTATGTAATCAGGGGCAATGTTTTGTCTACAGGGCAATAAAGAGAACAGACACTCCCTTCCTCTATCAGAAAAGCCTTGTCCTAGTGAAAGTCCAGGAGTGGCACAGATGTACACATCTCGTCTGACCCTGCTCTGCTCAGCAGGTGTGGCAAGCAGGCTCCCAATAAATCATCAAGTTCAGGGCAGAACAGCCTGGCTCAGTAAATCATTCAACGAGTTTTTAATTAATTGCTTATTGTGTGGCATGTACAGAACAGGTCACAGTTCCATAGCTTAAGATAAGAAATTCTGAGTAACTGATCCCTCCTCCCCCCAATCATATGGTGAAGAAAAAAAACAAACCCCAGGACAGGCTGAGTAGTTTTCGAAGTCCCATAAATGCTGTTTCTTTTGTGTTTGAAACCTCTGAGAGAGGAAAGAGGCAGGGTGGAGAGGAACGAGAAATGGCCATTTTTCATTTTTGTTAGTTTCACTGTGTATCACAACTGAGGCTAAACTAAAAGACTCACTCAATGTGGTTCAGTTATGAAATGAAAAGAAAAAGCCTTTCTTAAGAGCTTACTATGGGCTGGGGAAATAAAGGACAGTTCCTCTCTCAAGGAGCTGCCAGTCACACTGGGGAAGACCACATTATGGAGAAAAGCTACATGGAAAGGCCCAAAGGTCCAAGGACAGGGTTGCAAGGTGCGTTAGTCTTCTGCAAGCAGCTATGTTGCTACCCACCACCATTTAGGAACGAGGGAAGGTTTCCAAGGATTCAGGTAAAAAGAGAAATCTCGGTCTCCCAGGAAGGGGATGATGTGAGTGGGGAGGAGATTAACTGGGTCCTGGTGGGCACCAATTCCCATCAGAGCCTTCCCGGGACCCCTGAATGGGGTCTGGAGCCGCTGGCCAGTGCAGGGAAGACAAAAATTCACAGTGGATCCAATTCACTGCAATGGGATTAATTTCTGGCAGCTTTCTAAGCTTTCCCCAGCTACCCACTTGCCTGTGGTTTTTCTGACTCTCCACCTCAGCTGTAGTCACAACTGGGGCCTCCCTGACCTGGCACATAGCAGGCTGTACTGCTGCCTCTCCTCAGAAAGCTTGCTCCTGTAGCCTGCCTCTCTCCAGTTGGCTGGGGCCTCCCAGAACCTCTTAAGGAGGACACCCAGGCCAGCCATGTCTTCATTTTCCTCTGTATTCCAGGACTGTCTCTGAGATACCTCAGGGTCCTTCATCTCCTCTCCCCACCCCCAGATTCCTTTTATGTGTTTTCTTTACCCCTTAGAATGTAATCCCCTTGGGGCAGCTAGGTGGCGCAGTGGATAGAGCACCGGCCCTGGAGTCAGGAGGACCTGAGTTCAAATCCGGCCTCAGACACTTAACACTTACTAGCTGTGTGACCCTGGGCAAGTCACTTAACCCAATTGCCTCACTAAAAAAAAAAAAAAAAAAAAAAAGTAATCCCCTTGAGGGCAAGGGTTTAGCAAAGTGCCTGGCACACAGTGAGGGCTGTAACGATTGGAATGACGCCACCTGCTGGAGACTTACTGTAGAAGAGTTCTACCCATGAAGCGAAGGTCTTTGAGGGCAAGACCAGGAGTCTTTTCTTTGGCGTCAGGAAGTGACGTGGGCTAGTGGGAGGAGGAAGGAAGAGACTGGCGCTCGCTCTCACTCTCTTTCTTTTGGACTCTGGTGGAGAGCGGAGCTAGAAATGTGCTCTCCCTTTAATAGATAGAAATCTAGGCCTTTCTCTCTCTCTTTACCAAATTCTTGTTCTCCTTAATAAATGCTTAAAAGTCTAACTCTTGCTAAAGCTAATAATTTATTGGCGACCACTCATTGGATATTTTAGACAGACTAGCTAGAATTTTAGCCCTTAACAGGGCTTAATAAATGCTTGCTGACTTGGGTTGACAGTGCATGGATACCAATGGAAATTTCCATGGCTTTCCCTCCCTCTGGCTTACTCCCTTCTTTTCCAGTCACACATCTCTGACTGCATCACTTCTGTCGGGCACACCTTGCAAGCTATTCACCCTCAGCATTGTCCTTTGGGTGACCCAAAAATGAATTCTTCAGAAAATGTGGCATACCACAATCCCCAGCCATACATCATCACTAAAAGAATACTGATGTTTAAAAGTAGCCCTTTCTTTCAAGGAGAAACTTGAAGTCATTGAAGGCACTGTGTTAAGGGCTAAAATATCTAATGAGTGGTCGCCAATAAATTATAAGCTTTAGCAAGAGTTAGACTTTTAAGCATTTATTAAGGAGAATAAGAATTTGGTAAAGAGAGAAAGGCCTACATTCATCTATCTATTAAAGGGAGAGCGCATTTCTAGCTCCCTTCTCCACCAGAGTCCTCAAGAAAAGAGCGAGTGAGTCAGAGCGCCAGGCTCCCCCTTCTTCCTCCCATCAGCAAATGTCACTTCCTGACGCCGAAGAAAAGACGCATGGTCTTGCCCTCAGAGACGGTCACCTCATGGTGCAGCTTTTCTACAGTAAGTCTCCAGCAGGTGGCGTCATTCCAATCGTTACAACTGTTTGCCTCATTCAATTTTGGGTTTGTCTATCCGATTGCCTGTCTGTCTAGACAGGAGGCACTCTCCATCCAACTGAATTCTCCTAGGTGCAATGTTAGGCTGAATTCTTTTCAGTAATTTTGGATTTCCTTTTAGGAGATTACAATGTTCCTGTGCTTGATACAATCAGAGCAATTGTCAGCCAATGGAACATCTAAGGGACCTCAGAATCTTCCCCATGCAGATGCTCCCCAAGGGAATAAATATCTTTGGTGAGTGTAATCTCCCAATATGATGGGAGTTCAGAGAGAGTTTGATATTATTAAATTAAAATGATATTTAAAAAGTTCAACAAACAATGTTATCTCTATTGTTCTATCTTTCAGGGAATCTTGTAAGATCTTGAAATATTGCATAGGCAAAACCCCACTGAAGAAAACTTTAGTGGCATTTTGTTGGTTAGACAAAAACGTTTTTCTATAATCAAACACGAAGTGCAGTAGAATCTAGGCTTTTGGTCAATTATGGAAATGTAAAAATGCAGTCTACTGTAGGATGTTAGTCTGACAGTTCCTTGTTCTTATCTTCACCAAGCACACCCTTGAGGTGTGTGTAGATTATTCTCAGAAAGATTTTGTAGAGATTGACAGGTTAGAGCCAGTAGAAACATTAGATATTGAATCCAAAAGATGAAACTGAAGTCCAGAAAGATTAAGTCACCCAGATAGTCACTGACACAAGGGACTTTTGAACCCAAGTTCAAGTCACTGTTTTCCCCCCAGTACCAAACATCACCCTCCCCATGAAGAAGCAGATCATCTTGCGAATCAGTAATTATTGATATTCTCAGTCCCCTTTTTTGGCATAATAAAGTTTGATGTTCTTTCTGAATGTCTGGTATTCTCCTCTCATCCTGTTACCTCCAGAATTTATCCCTGAGTGCTCTCAAAACTGTGTTTAACTACAGTAGAGTTGCCAATCAAATAATTTTCTCTCAGGCCATTTCTACTTCCTTTTAGAGCAGTCAATCAGTGCTTGGGATACCAAAACAAACAAACAAACACAAAAAAACAGAACTGGCCCCGAAGGAGGGCACATTCTAATGGGGGAGACAAAATGTAAGTAACAAGGTCCATGAAAGACTGACCCACAGAGAGGATGTGGAAGGAACCTTGGAGCGGGGAGTTGGTGGCAAAAAAGCCTCCTCTCCTATAGGAGGAACAATGGAAGGTGAGTCTTGTTTGTTTTGTTTTTTGGTTTTTTTTGGTGGGGCAATGAAGGTTAAGTGACTTGCCCAAGGTCACACAGCTAGTAAGTGTCAAGTGTCTGAGGCCAGATTTGAACTCAGGTCCTCCTGAATCCAAGGCTGGTGCTTTATCCACTGTGCCACCTAGCTGCCCCTGGAAGGTGAGTCTTAAAGAGATTGAGGGAATCTAAGAAATGAAGAGGAGATTCCAGGCACAGAACAGCAAGTTGGGGACAGTGCTCTCATGATGGAAAATAGAGTTTATCATAAGAATCTTCACAGAGGTTTACCATTTTTGTCTTTAGTTTTCTTCTTAAACCACCTTAGGAGGACCTGACTTACTTTCCTCTCCCTTGCTGCTCGTAATCCTTTTACCACATACCTCCATAAGATTTGACAAATGGGTCTGTATTCTGAATGGGTGCCACCATTGTCTGTCTTGCTTCCTGGCAGAAGGTAGCATCCAGGTTACCTAGATCTCTGTGGGCCAACTGACTTACACTGATTAAACTTCCTTGGGAAGCTGTGATAGTGGGTTCCTTTATTAACTTTGTGGCATCAACAGCTAATTAAATAGTTAATTTGGAAGTAACTCAGTTGTGTCCTCTATCTTCTTGTTACTCCTTTTTCTAATTTGGTATTGACCTGTATTTAAGTAGTTGATTCAGCAATGACTTCTATGTGAGTAAATGTCTAAAAATACAACCAATTTTATTTTCAAGATGTTATTTGATCCTCACCAAATCTAATACTCCTCAAATATCTTCTTGAATTATTCACAATAGAAATGCAAGGCATAAAATCTAGCATTGTCTATTGGATGCCTCCCTACTACCCATCTCTCCCCCATCTTCAAAAAATCCTCATTTGATCTGCCCATCCCAAGTAACTATTATCCTTTAGCTCTTTGAGCTAATATCCTTGAGAAGTTCATTTACAAATAGGGCACTCAGCTTCCTCTCCTTTTACCCTCTACAATCTGGCTTCTAATGTCATCATTCAACTGAAAATACTCTTTCCAAAGTTACTAATGATCCCTTATTTATCAAGTCCAGTGGCCTTTTCTCAATCCTCATTCTTTTTGACCTCCTTTTTTTTTTCACCCTCTTCTTGATACTCTCTTCTCTCTAGGTTTTTGGAACATCACTCTCTCCTAGTTCGCTTCCTACCTATCTGATCATTCCTCAGTCTCCCTTGTTAGATCTTCATTCAGGTCAAGCCCACTAAATGTAGCATCCCACAGGGTCCTGATATGGCTCAGTCCATGGAGGAGAGAAATATGCAAGAAGACTGGAAAGACAGAAAGGGGTTAGGTCAAAATGCACTAAATGCTTCTTTTATACCACTTCATTTGGTGATCTCACCAGTTTTCATGGATTATCTCTAAGTTTGTGATTCTCAAAATCTAATTATCCATCTCTAACTTCTTTTTTTTTAGTGAGGCAATTGGGGTTAAGTGACTTGCCCAGGGTCACACAGCCAGTAAGTGTTAAGTGTCTGAGGCCAGATTTGAACTCAGGTACTCCTGACTCCAGGGCCGGTGCTCTATCCACTGTGCCACCTAGCTGCCCCTCTAACTTCTTTTCATCTCGAATTTTCAGTTCTCTATTTGACACCTTGAAATTAACATCCTCTTAAAACCCAACATGTCAAATGTCTTTTGCCTTTCTTTGAATCCCTGGCTTAGCACAGTGCCTGCTACACAGTAGATATTTAATAGATGCTTACTGACTACCCATAGTAAAACTGCAAAAATATCTAAGATTGAGTCCTTAGCATGAGAGACCACTTGTTGCTTGTGAAAAAAGTTAGCCAAAGTTCTGCATATGAACTCAAGACACACTTATGCATAGGCAGTTGACTGGAGAGTAAGACCTCTATTTTCTCCATTTAATATTCACCGTGGGGCTTTGCATTTCAAGTTCAAACAGGAGAAAACTGACAATAGGAACTATCTGAGAAGTGAGTAAAAACTGCCTTTATATTTATGGATCAAATGTAAGCCTATTTGGTAAGGTTCCCCCCTTATCAAAGTAGCAGACACAATTAGGTAATTTTCAGAAAGCTGTCTGGAACAACCCAGGATTCAGCTTGCTTTCAGAAAATCCTTCAGAAATAAATTCAAGATTTCTATAAGAGGAAGTCCTAAATGACACTTTGACAGCTCAGTCATTTCACCCGATTAAAGAGTCAGTTTAATCAACAAGCATTTATTAAGAGCTGACTAAATGTCAGGCACTCAATTAAAGTCCATGCCCTGTTGCAGCTTACAACCTAATAGGGAAAACAACACGTAAATAACTGGGCACCCACGAGAGATAGTTTATGAGTGCAAATCCTGCTTCGGTCATTTCCTAGCTGTTGACCCTGCCTCAGTTTCCTCACATGTAAAAGGAGGCTAATAACAGCATCAACTTCACAAGGATGTTGGGAGGATAAAAAGAAATCTATAAGAAACAACACTTTGCAAAGTCTTGCTCATCTCCATTTCCGGGAAAACTCTTCCTTTGCTAGGGAGGGGACGGAGGGCACAGAACCCCCTCATTAACTTATCTACAGACCCTGGGAAGCAGGCTAAAGAAAAGTCTCTCCCAGAGGTCTTCACTTTCTCCCCTTCCTCGCCCCTTGAATCCGGGCTGAGCCCGGAACTAGGACGCGCGGTGGCGGGGATGGAAAGACCTCTCAGAGGAGATCCCCTCGCTCCAAACCGAAACTTTCGGCTTCTAACGGGCCCCGGTGCATGCTGGAGCTTGTAGTTTCTAGGGGCGGAGACGGCTTCTTCGAAGCACGTCAGCGCCCATGAGAACCGCCGGAACAGCTCTAGGCGCAGCCTCGTCTCCAAGGATGTCCGAATGCTTCCCCACTCCGGAGTCCACGGCCTTTCCTGACCCCAGCCCGCTCCCAGAAAAGCTTACTTTTTGCTCAGTTTCGTCTCGGTGCCGTCCTCGGCCACCACCGCTCCCTGCACCGCCGCCATCTTCACCCCAGAGCCCGAACTGAAAGGGACTAGGGCTCCGATAGGAATTTCCGGGTCAAACCTGCCCTTAGCCGGAAGGGGACGGGGCTGCGACTGAGGCTGCGCACTATGAACTTCGTTTTCCTTGAGGAAGTCGAGAGCTGACCCTAGAAGTAGTTTCTGTTTGTCCCTTCCAGCCCTTCTCCTAAACCCGGAGAGAGAGGAACCACTAGAAGGTTTCCCTGAGGGCGGGGATATAGGCATTCCTTGCCCTGAATTCTTCCCCCACTCCCACCCTCCCGCCGGGAGCGCACGTGCACAAAGTTCAGCTTAGGGTAGGTCGGTACAGACTCGGTGGGGCGGGGTAAGCCGTCTCAGTCGAATGAGCGCGCGGAGGCTTCTCCCTTCCAAAGGGGCGGGGGATTGAGAGAGGAGGTTTAAGTCTCGGGCCGCTGCCGGGTGAGCGCAGGCGCATTATTGGCTCCTTCAGCACCATTGTGGTGGAGAGCAGCGGCGGTCGGGCGGGGGTCTGGAGCCCCTCGGAGCCCCTGCTCGCGCACGCTTGGAGGTGGCGCCCTTTAATGCTTGAAGGGGAGCCCTTCGCATTAGATTACCAACCTCCCAAAATTTAACCTTAAGTTACGCACCTACTAAGTGCAGGACACTCATACTAGGTGCTCAGTGTACAGAGATGTAAAAATAACGACACGGGGCAGCTAGGTGGCGCAGTGGATAAACACCGGCCCTGGAGTCAGGAGTACCTGAGTTCAAATCCGGCCTCAGACACTTAACACTTACTAGCTGTGTGACCCTGGGCAAGTCACTTAACCCCAATTGCCTCACCCCCCCCAAAAAAAAAAAAAACCAAAAATAAAAATAACGACACGATCCAGTGAAGTACTGTATCTCCTTGTTTTCAGTCATGTCCGACTCTTCCTGACCCCATTTGGGGTTTTCTTGGCAAAGATCCTGGAGTGGTTTGCCATTTCCTTCTCCAGCTCATTTGACAGATGAGGAAACTGAGGCAAACAGGGTCAGGTGACTTGCCCAGGGTCACACTGCTAAGAAGTGTCTGAGTCTGGATTTGAACTGGGGAAGGAGAGTCTTCCAGACTCTGGCATCAGTGCTCTCATCTGCTGCTTGACCTATTAAAACTTAATAGTTTTTAAGTTATTAAAGCTTAGAATTTCGCTAAGACTTTTGGGATATTGTGTATTTTAACTGTAGCTATTATATGAAAAGTCTATTCAAACGATTTAGATAATTATTTAGAAGAGTTGCAGTGAGCTTTTCTACTAAACCCACTCAATATGTCCAAAACTGAACATATTATCTTTCTGCCAAATTCTGCTCTTAGTAACTTTCCTATTGCTGTTGAGAGTACCTTTTGGATAAAGCACCGGCCCTGGATTCAGGAGGACCTCAGTTCAAATCCAGCCTCAGACACTTGACACTTACTAGCTGTGTGACCCTGGGCAAGTCACTTAACCCTCCTTGCCCCACAAAAATCCCCCCCAAAACCAAGAGAGAGTACCTACCATCCTCCCAGTCACCCAGGCTCACAACTCAGGTGTTATCCTCTGCTTACTTTTACTCCCTGTATCCAATCAGTTGACAACTTGGTCATTCAATATGTATTCATTAAGTACCTATTATGTGTCAAGTACTAAGAAAAGCAAAACATTCTTTCGGTCAAGGAACTCACAGTCTAATGGGGGAAGAGAACAAACAAACAAGTACAAATGAGCAAAGGGAAGGCACTAGAATTAAGAGGGATTGGAAAAAGTTTCCTGTAGAAGGTGGGATTTTAATTGGGACCTGAAGGAAGCTGGGGAAGTCAAGAGATGGGAGGGAAATAAATGTGTATTTTGTTGTTGTTGTTGTTCAGTTGTGACCACAGCATGCCCAGTCTTTTCATCCTCCACTATCTTCTGAAGTCTGTCCAAGTGCAGGCTCATTGTTTCCATGACACTATCTGTCACATCCTCTGTCCTCGTCATCCCCTTATTTTGCCTTCAATATTTTCCATCATCAAGGTCTTTTCCACTAGGTCCTGTCTTCTCATTATATGTAAGCATTTATTATATGTAAATGAGTATTATATAGAAGTACTTAAGCTTCAGCTTCAGTATTTGTTTAGTATTTCAGTATTGATTCAGCTTCCAGTGGACAGTATGAGTTAATGCCCAAGTATTAATTGATTTGTCTTGCTGTCCAAGGGACTTTCAAAAGTCTTCTCTAGCATCATAATTTGAAAGGATTGATTCTTCAACACTCAGCTTTCCTTCTCGTCCAACTCTCACAGTCATACATTGTTATTGGAAAAACAATAGCTTTGACTGTATGGACCTTTGTCAGATTTGCCATTACATGCAAACATCTTTTAATTTCATGGCTACAGTTACCATCTGCAGTGATCTTTGAGCCCAAGAATATAAAATCTGACACTGCTTCCATTTCTTTTTCCTCTATTTGCCAGGAAGTGATGGGATCAGTTGCCAGGATCTTAGTTTTGTTTTTGTTTTATGTTAAGCTTTGTCAGCTTTTTCCTCTCTTCTTTCACCTTCATCAAGAAGCTTCTTAATTTTTTTCCTCTTTCTACCATCAGTGGTGTCAGCTGCATATCTGAAGTTGCTATTATTTTCCTGGTGACATTACTTCCAATTTTTGATTCATCCACCCTGAAATTTCACACTATGTACTCTGTTTTTCTTTAAAAAAATAAGGTAACAAATATAGCCTTATACATACAGGTTCCTTGGGCAACAAGTAACATGATCTGGTACTACCCTCTCTTTGAGGATTTGCCAGACCTTGTTGTGATCCACACAGTCAAAAGCTTTAGTGTAATCAATGAAGCAGAAGTACATGTTTGTTTTTGTGAAATTCCCTTGCCTTCTCCATAATCCAGAGAATGTTGGCAATTTGGTCTCTAGTTCCTCTACCTGGGGCTCTTTGCATCACCCTGCTCTTCTGGTGATTCTCAGTTCACATATTACTAAAGCCTAGCTTGCAGATCTGAAGCATAACTTTGTGGGTGTGTGAAATGAGTGCAATTATTCAATAATTTGAACCTTGCTTGGCATTGACCTTCATTAAAATTGGGATGTAAACTGATCTTTTCCAATCCAAGTGGCCACTGTTGAGAGAAATGAAATGAAGTCTCCAGCCAGAAAAATGCTGTTATTTCATAAAACAGAACAGGGAGAGAGTCTGGGTAAGAAAGGAGGATTGCAGAAAGGGAACCTCATGGCTAAAAGATAGTCTTGCAGATGCCTAAAAATGATATAAAAGAGAACTTCAAGGCTAGTAGTATAGCTAGTCCAAGTGTGCCAAAGGTTAAAACTAGTTTGTACTGCACTTGCTTAATTAGTTTATGCGTATTAACTGCCAACGCCCCAAAGGCAGAGACTGCTGCCATTTTCAAATATGTGATGTATGTAACAGGAAGGAGGACGTGTTAAGGGGAAATATATAGAGGTGTTCCGGGAAGATTTTATACCTCTTAGTCCTCAACCAATGAGGCAAAGAGGGGAGGGACCTTTGCGATAAGATTAGGGATTAAAAAGAGTAGTTTGATGTGGCAAAGCTCACCATTTTTCTTTATGGTGCATGCCCATTCTTGCAAGAATGTAATAAAGCCTTCATATATTCACCAAAAGGGAAAATCCAGTATTTTATTTCTGACACTGTAGAGTTGTTCAAATTTGCTGGCATATTAAATGCAGCACTTTAAGAGCATCAACTTTTAGGATTTTAAACAGATCAGATGGAATTGTATCACCTTCAATGCCTTTATCATTAGCAATGCTTCCTCAGCCCACTGGATTTAATTCTCTAGAAAGTATGGCTTTAAATAAGTAGCTACACCATGATGGTTATTGTGATGTGAAGATCTTTCTTTTATAGTACTTCTGTATATTCTACTACCTCTTCTTTATCTCTTTTATTTCTCTTAAGTACTTACCATTTTTGTCTTTATCATGCTCATTTTTTCAATCTTCATAGTATTCTATTTTTTTTCAGTTCATGTAAAGATAGTTTTCCCCAAGATGGCAAGCAATCTGATATGTTATTATATGTACAATCAAACATTTCTACATTAGTCATGTTGTGAAAGAAGAATCAGAACAAAAAGGAAAAACCTAAAGAAAGAAAAAAAACCCCCAAAAGTAAAAATAATACGGTTCAATCTGCATTCAGATTCCACAATTCTTTTTCCGGATGTGGAGAGCATTTTCCATCATGAATCCTTTGGAATTGTCTTGGATTATTGTATTGCTGAGAAGAGCTTAGTCTGTCACAGCTGATCATCACACAATATTGCTGTTACTGTGTACAATGTTTTCCTGGTTCTGCTCACTTCACTCAGCATCAGTCCACTTAATTATTTCCAGGTCTTTCTGAAATCTGCCTGTTCATCATTCCTCATAGCACAGTAGTATTCCATGACATTTATATACCACAGCTTATTCAGCCATTACCCAATTGATGGACATCTCCTCAATTTCCAATTCTTTGCCACCACAAAGAGCTGCTATAAATATTTTTGTACATGTGGGTCTTTTTCCCTTTTTTATATCATAACCCCCCTTTTTTTGCAGGGCAATGAGGATTAAGTGACTTGCCTAAGCTAGTAAGTGTCAAATGTCTGAGGCTGGATTTGAACTCAGGTCCTCCTAAATCCAGGGCCCATGCTCTATCTACTGCACCACCTAGCCGCCCCATCATACCCATTTTTTGATGAAATATTCCCTTGATATTTCTGATTTTCTTGAAGAGATGACAAGGCATCTGAGTGATATGGAATGAAGAAGAGGGAGCTCTCTGAAAGTGAACTCATTTCTTTTTCAGTAAAATGAGGCAAGATTCTCAACTCAGAGGGTGGAAGGTTTGGAAGCCTAGGATATAGTAAGTTGACAAGGAAAGTGTAGAAGGACTGCTCAGCAGCAGGAAAGGCCCAGTTGAAATCATTGAAGTAATTGTTCGTTGACCCAGGAGTAGAATGACTCCCTGCCTTGAGGAAACAGGCTGTGAGCTAGACTTTCTCCACTCACGAGCTGGGGGGTTTGCTCATATTTCAAACAGAATTCTCAGTCAGTAATCTCTGGAGCTATAACACTTAAGGCCCTGGTCTAACAGAGCCACAGTTCTGTTGTGGACTTCCATAGCCTGGAAGAACTCTCAGATAAACAACTTTTACAGAACCAACTACATTTGCTAGAGCTTCTAGAGGAGGAATGTTCCTTCTCCCTTCTTACCTGGCCTCTAGCTAGCCTATGGGGAAGGAAGGAAGGAGATGAAGTTTCTTTAAAAAAAAAAATGGGTTTAATAGATTGGATTTAAAGGGGAAGCGTGTGTGTGGGGGCAGTATATAGAGTGCTGGGCCCCAAGAGGAAGACCTGAGTTAGAATTCAGCCTCAGAGATTTATTAGCTGTATGACCCTGGGCAAGCCACTTAACCCTGTTTGCCTCAGTTTCCTCATCTGTAAAATGAGCTGGAGAAGGAAATGGCAAACCACGCCATTATCATTACCAAGAAAACTCCAAATGGGGTCACAAAGAGTCAGACACGACCGAACAAGAACAACAGCTATGGGACATGGGGGACAGGGTGGGGAGAATGGGGTGGAGACCCAATACCTGCCACACCCTATTTCTGGCCATTTTCTGGGACAGTTCCCACCTTCTGGATAGAGTCTTATCTCAATATTTTCAGACTAGCCATGGGTCTCCCCTCCTGTGCAGCTATACATTTGAGAGCCGATCAATTAAAATTTAATAGTTGTGGCCTGGGTCAATATGGATGCCAGTGCAAATGGACACACCAGACAGAGAGGAAGTCAGAGCATATGGAAGCCCTGCTAGGTGAGCAGAGGGAGAGGATGCCATTCCCTGGAGGATGCTCTAGAGGTACAGCCTAAAACATCAGGTTGATGAGAAAGCAACATGTGGGCAGCCCTTAGGGGAGCTAGTAAGTCAGTACAGGGAGAAGAAGCACCAGGGCGCTAGGAAGCCTTCAGCCCCACCCAAACCTCTAAACCTCTGCCCCATCTGGTAACTCAGAGAGAAGCCACAGAGGACGTTCCAGGAGAAGAAGGTGTGTCATGGCCTCCGTTTCTGTGAAGGTCGTAACCTCTAAGCAGGCTACTGTGAGTGCTCCAAATGAAAACTTTTGGAGTTACCTGAATTATTCCATATCGTGAATCCCTACAAAATCAGGTTTAGTAAGGGAAATAAAGGAAGCTCAAGTATTTATTTATTTATACAATATATTCGGTGACAACAATATGGTAAAGGCAAACAACTGTGAAAGAAGTAGGGATTCTGATCAGTGTAATAACCAGCCACAATTTCAAGAAGACTAATGACAGAACATGTTTCTCTGCATAAATTATTATAATTGGTGTCACTATTGTTTTTATTAGACATTACCTGTTTTTCATTATAGAATACTTGCTTAGGGGGCAGCTAGGTGGCACAGTGGATACGAGCATTGGCCCTGGATTTAGGAGGACTTGAGTTCAAATCCGGCCTCAGATACTTGATAATTACTAGCTGCATGACCCTGGGCACGTCACTTAATCCTCATTGCCCTGCCCAGAAAACAAAAACAAAAAACTTGCTTAAGATGGTCAGGATTGAGATTTTTCATTGCATGGTATATCTTTCTCATAAATTATTCTTTCCTCTAGCTTTAGACTAGACTAGCTTTAGATCTGATAGAAAGGGCATGGACTCAGAGTACAGAATGAGACATTATTTGTGGGTGTGCAGATGATGCAGAAATGTATTTTGCTTGATTATACTTATTTGTAACAGGGGTTTTTGCTTTTCTTTCCATCTTTTTTTTTTTTAAGTGAGGCAATTGGGGTTAAGTGACTTGCCCAGGGTCACACAGCTAGTAAGTGTTAAGTGTCTGAATCCAGATTTGAACTCAGGTCCTCCTGAATCCAGGGGCCAGTGCTCTATCTACTGCAACCACCTAGCTGCCCCTTTTTCTTTCATTCTTAATGGGTGTGTGGGAAAGAGGGTTGGAGTGAGAAGGAGAGAATTTCTGTTCTTGGGAAAAAAATAAAATACACTAAAAAAAAAAGAGTCTCTCTTGCTTTGAGTCTTAGGCTTCATGCAACCAGCAGTGTTGCCACCCTACAGAATCATCTGGAGAACTTCATCCACAGGGGGATGCTTCTTCAACTTGGACTTGGTGCTGACTCTCTTCCATAGTGGTGAACATCTATCTTTGAAAATCAAAAAGCTTTTGTTTTTGGCGTATTACCTGATATTTGTGATCAGGAGGTTGTTGAATAAGGTAATCTTCATTATGTCTTTTGAGGAATCTTGAATGATTTTTATGTATAGATAGGAGATGCCTTTTTGACAGAGAGCCTTTAAGTTGCCTTTGAAACAAATGTTTTTTCATAATGTGAGAAAGTAATGGGGGTTCTGGGGACCTAGAGGGCTCCCCACTCCAGGAAGCCTTGCCAGACCTCTTTTAAGGCCAACCAAGAGTCAGTAGAATTGCAAAGAAATGTAGATTGACCTCCTTGACTACCTAAAGGAAGCTAATTCACCTAGTCGACCCCCCAAGTCATGTCAATCACTGGACTGGCCATTAGCTTGGATCAATGTGCAGTGACCCACCTCTACCTGAGAAAGGATAAAAACCCTTGGGGCAAGGGGGGGGGTCTTGCTTTCTTCTCTCCCTTGCTCTTCTTGCTGTGCCTTTCCCCATCTTGGGATTTTATGCTGGGCCTGGGGATGCTGGAGGAGGCAGCCATGTAGTGCCATTTCCTCCCCCCCCCCCCCCCCCCCCGTCTTTTCTATCAGGTATGTAGGGTTTCTGAAGTCTAATTCTGAACAATGTGCTCTCTCTCTTACTAACATTTAATATGATTTAATAAATGTTTAATGCAAAGACTGGTGCTATAGCCTCTAATTTATAAGTAGCAATATATTAGAAACCCCAGCTAAGTTCCTAAAACCTAGAACAGAGATAGGCACCCCCCATATATATATATATATATATAATATTTTTTTTTTTTTGCGGGGCAATGAGGGTTAAGTCACTTGCCCCAGGGTCACACAGCTAGTAAGTGTCAAGTGTCTGAGGCTGGATTTGAACTCAGGTCCTCCTGAATCCAGGGCCAGTGCTTTATCCACTGTACCACCTAGCTGCCCCCATCCCCATATATTTTCAAATGACACAATAATCAACATTGAATACAGTGGGCTTTCCAAAAGAAACACTAGTTCTTTTGTCAGGGGACCAGAGGGTTAGAACCTGGGGTTAGTGTAACACTGGGCAAGTCCTTAACCTCCTTTGGCCTTCCTTTTCCTCATCTGTAAGTTGAGGGTGTTGGGCTATGAATCTGTCTATGATTCTGTCATAGTTATATGATAATAAACTGTTCCTGTAGTATAGCCTACCTGTTCCCTACTGTACTCTTAGTGAGAAGGATGTATTTGATGTATGAATAGATAATTTTTCATTAAGATTTTGTTTAAGATGAGAAAATAGGCATATATATATATAGTTGTTTCTTAGCTGCACTTTTCTAGTATTTATAGTCTGAAATATTTTTTCACACTCCTTTGATATTTTCTCTCTCAGAATCAATCCTTCAATACCCTCACAAATCTGTTGCCTCCAGGACAGTTCTTTTCAGTATACACTTAGCCCAACATGGCTCCTTCTCCTGTCTTTGTTCCCTGTATTGTTAAGGGCTAAAATTCTAGCTAGTCTGTCTAAAATATCTAATGAGTCATTGCCAATAGATTATAAGCTTTAGCAAGAGTTAGGCTTTTAAGCGTTTATAAGGAAGAATAAGAATTTGGTAAAGAGAGAGAGAAAGGCATACATTCACCTATCTATTAAAGGGAGAGCGCATTCCTAGCTCCCTTCTCTGCAGAGTCCAAAGGAAAGAGCCTCAGAGCGCCCAGGCTCCCCCTTCTTCCTCCCACAAGCAAATGTCACATCCTGACGCCAAAAAAAAAGACGCCTGGTCTTGCCCTCAAAAACCTTCGCCTCATGGGTGGAGCTCTTCTGCAGTAAGTCTCCAGCAGGTGGCGTCATTCCAATCGTTACAGTATTGTTACAGTTTTCAAACTCCTTCATAAGGACATCCAAAGCTATGATGTCAGAGACCTACAATTTGACATAAAGATCTTTGCAGATCTTTTCCATTTTTCTTTGGTTTGTTGTCCTTCTGTTTGCTTCCTTAGATGCCCTTGGGGTGACTTTATCTTGTGTCTTTCACCAAGCTTTTTTTGAACTGATTTAACCTTCCGCTGCTTTTTTGCTGCTTTCTGAGGTGATATTATTCATAATCTTCCATCATCCATCTATTTGTGTGTATATGTGAGATTAAGAGAAAAAAGTGAATAATACAGGATCATAAAGACAAAATTAATTTGGAAGGTAAAATTTTCTAGTGTTAGCTTTTTTGGAAATAAACAGTAAGAAAACTGTTAAGACTTTAGGGAATAGCACCTGGAACTAGTCTGGGTTTCTATTGGGTACATTAGGGGAAAATGTATGAGAACTGGAGGAATAGAAAAAGATAGAGAGTTGCTTGATTCTTTGAAGTCAGTAATTGATCTGCCTTTTGTATTTTTATATGTCTACTTAGTTTCCTTCTTCATCCACTATCAAAAGCACTCCATTATCCTACAAATGTGTGGTCTGTATTGGGTCTTTTCCACCGTGGAGAGTGGGTTATAATGTACACAACTAGAAAAATGTGACACAAAGGAGGGTGGCAAGAGGACGCAGAGAACTGACCTGGGAGCTGGAAGTTGACTTTTTATTCATGATTTTTCCATCACTTGGTTGTGGGACTTTGGGCAAGTCATTTTAGCTATTTATACATTGATCTTGTTTTCTTGTCTCTAAAACCAAGAATTTGGAACAGATAATCTCTAGGGCAGCTAGGTGGCACAGTGGATATAGTGCCATGCCTGGAGTCAGGAAGATTGATTCCTAGCACCTGTGTGGGCGATTCCAAGTGGGCAGAGTCTGCTGGGGGACCTGGTTTGCTCCATCCACTACTGCTGCCAGTTGTGGGTGATGCAGGAATAATGAGACCCCAGAGTATCAAACTTGTCTTCAGGTTTGTTGACTTTGCCAGCAAGGGAGCCCCATCCACATGGGTGAAGACTCCCCAAGGAACAAAAGGACAAAACAGATGTTAATTCCTCTTCTCTAGTGTCATTCCCACTGATAACATACTTTCATTTTCTGATGGTCTGAGTCTTCAGTAGCTATAGCCTCTTTGGGTGCAGTTGTCAAATGACTTCTCCTCTAGATGCTTTCCAGGACAATGGCTGAAGGCACTGGGTTGGAAACACTGCTATTCTGAAAGCTCTTGGGTTCAAGGTCACATTTGTTAGTCTGGAGACTTATGTTAGCCAGCATTTTTCTGGGTTTTTGAGTCAACTATCATTTATTCACTGTATGTGTAAAACTCCAGAATGTGATTATTCTTAATTTATAAATGGATAAATAAAATATCATTATATGTGTTTGTGGCTAACTATTTTTTGGGGGTGGGGTGGGATGGGGCAATGAGGATTAAGTGACTTGCTCAGAGTCACACAGCTAGTAAGTGTCAAGTGTCTGAGGTCAGATTTTGAGCTCAGATCTTCCTGAATCCAGGGCTGGTGCTTTATCTACTCCACCACCCAGCTGTCCCCTAGCTAACTCTTTATTGCAATATGAGAAAAAAAAATAACTTAGCCTTAAGCTATGATTAGTAAAATTTTGCTATTTGAGATAAAAACTCCTGGGACTGTAATTTGATATTAACCTCAGTTTTAATTTCAGGTATGTTTGTCTGAATTATTATTAAGCCAATAGTCCACTATTCAAGGGAAATGCCATGTACTATTGAAGGGTAGTTTGATCTGAGAATTGCTACAGGTGTCTGTGCCTGGAAAAGTTGAGGGGATGACCTTGCACAGGTGAAGGTAGAATCTTCTTGACTCAGTTTCCTTTCTGAACAGGAAAGTTTCCTATTTGCTTATTTTTGAGCCTGGCTGTGACATCCTGTGAATGATGTAGAGCTTTGTGGCTAAGTTGTGCATTGTATAGGGCTCTGGCCCTAGAGTTAGGAGGGCCTGAGTTCAAATCTGATCTCACACACTTAATAGCTCTGTGACCTTGGGCAAGTCACTTTACCTCAGTTGCCTCCAAAAGGGAGAAAAATCCTTACTTTTCTATCGGTAAAGCTACTAATATTCTGTTAATGTTATAGTTTACATAGAGCTTTCCTCACAAAGATCTTTTGGGATAAATGTTTTTCTGGAGTCTGCTGCTAAATGTTTAACAACAGGTAGGGGCTGGGAAATATATGGAGGATACACTTTTATGTTTAAGTGCATTATTAACATTTTCTCTTCAGCACTTTCCTAAATCTAGGCAAATCAACAAAAAAAGGCCTGACTTGTAGCATTTCCCAATTTCTGAGGTATAAATGCTCACACTGAAAATTTAATAACCTGCTCTCTTGAGTTAATCTGAGGTGGCTCCAGAATACCCATGGGTGTATCCTACCCATTTACAGATGGGGAAGATGAGGCCCATAGAGAGCAAGTGATTTGTTCAAGTAGCATCATAGGTTTTAGAGTTGTGAAGGAGGCCAGAGATCACTTCTTCAGCTTCCTTACTTTCAACATGAGGAAACTGAAATTCAGAGCAGGTACAGGATTTGGCCGAGGTCACGTGGTAGTCATCAGCTGAGTTGGAATTCAGATCATCGCAGAAAATAAGCACTTGATAAATGCTTGTTGAATTTAATTCCAGAGCCAGTGCCTTTTCTATATCATGTTCAATGTCAAAGTCAAGGTTGGGGATGAGGATGGGACACAAAGTAAGTTTAGTCTCTGCCTATAATTGAACCCAATCAAACATCTGGTGGGGCTGCTTCCAAGCACGATATCCAGGTGTGTAACTGCACAAGGAAATGAATGAAGCCAGCATGATGCTGGAGTTTGTAGGAGAGCTGAAGACTGAAGGAAGATAGCACCAGCTAGGTCAGGCAACACCAGGGGCTGAGGCTTGAAGCCCTGAACCTCCAGGAGGTGACTACAGTGAGGAAATGGACAAGGACAGCATAACTAGGGTTAGGGGAAGCCTGAGAAAGTGGATATAAGCTACAGACTGAAGCAGAGGGTGAATCCAGGTACTGACCCTGGGTCTAGTCAGCAGGCAAAGCTGGATACTAAGCCTGTCCTGTTCCTTGTTCCAGGCCAGAGCTGTGGAAGAAGGCAGATCTGGTCCCGGGGAAACCTCCATGGGGGGATTATAGATCAGAAGTGTCTGGACTGTGTTCTGGTACATAATCCACTCCAGGTCTACACAGAGGATGACAGGGACTAAGTCTCCCCATCCAATAGCACATGAGGAGAAGAACCTGATCCAGAGCCTTATTCCAAGAACTGAATTGGTAGAACCGTGGTAGCTAAGAAACATTCTTATTATAGGAAGGAGTGCTGTGGCTGTTTAAAATCTCATGGTAACTTCAAAATAGTCACAGGTAGGAACTTAGAAAAAAGAATGGCTGGGACACTGGGACTTTTTTTTTTTTTTTTGCGGGGCAATGGGGGTTAAGTGACTTGCCCAGGGTCACACAGCTAGTAAGTGTTAAGTGTCTGAGGTTGGATTTGAACTCAGGTATTCCTGAATCCAGGGCCAGCGCTTTAACTACTTCGCCATCTAGCTGCCCCCGACTTTTTTTTTTTAAAGCAACAAACATTTATTTTATTTTCCAGTTACATGTATGAGGTATTTTATTTTTTCCGTTACATGTAAAGATAGTTCTCAACTTTTGTTTATACATGCTTTACAATTTCAGATTTTTCTCCCTCCCTCCCCTCCCTCCCCCCCTCCCCTAGACAGCAGGTAATCTGATATAGGTTATATCTATATATCTCTATACATATACATACATATATATATATATACACACACACACACACACTATATATATATATACACATAATAACATTAATCCTATTTATGCATTAATCCTGTTACAAGAAAAAGAATCAGAGCAGTGATGCAAAACCTCAAAATAGAAAAAAAAAACAGCACCCAAAACAAAAGAAATAATATGGTTCAATCAGCATCTATACTCCACAGTTCTTTCTTTCTTTTTTTTTCTTGTTGTTTGGAGATACCTCTTCTATTTTCCAGTTACATGTAAGGGTATCCTTCAACATTCATTTCCAGGGGTGGCTAGGTGGCGCAGTGGATAAAGCACCGGCCCCTGGATTCAGAAGGTACCTGAGTTCAAATCCGGCCTCAGACACTTGACACTTACTAGCTGTGTGACCCTGGGCAAGTCACTTGCCTTACAAAAAACAAAAAAACAAACAAAAAACATTCATTTCCATAAGATTTAGAGTTCCAAATTTTTCTCCTTTCCTTCCTTCCCTGCCCTCCTCTCTCCCAAAGATAGCAAGTAATGTGATATAGGTTATACAGTACAATCATGTTAAATGTGATGAGTAAAACTAAATGTGTGGTGGTCTATCTCTGTCCTAAGTGTAGGGAAAATTATCTAGGGTTTTCTTATCAATTAGAACCTTTAGCACCAGTTTTTGGCATTAAGCATTTATTAAATTATATTAGATGTTAGTAAAGAGAGAACACGTGCCTCTGAAAGATGGGAAAGCCTAGCTAGGATCTACAGGAGAGAGAAGAACAAAAAATCCCCTTTCACCTACGAGTCTCAGGCCCCAAAGGGAAGTTCCTGTGCCTCTGAGAGCAGAGGCTCCTTGTAGTCGGGAAGACAGGCACACCACCCCAAGCTAATTGGCTGATAGCAATCAAGTCCATTGATTGACATGACTTGAAGGCAGTCCATGAATAGAACATGCTGAGGTCAGAGTTCAGATCCTCTGGCTGGAACAAGGCTTTGTGAAGGAACTTCTTGATGCTGGGCTGACCTTCAAAAGGTCAGCCAGGCTCTCTCAGCAGAAGAACCCCTAAAAGTTCCAAAATCCCTATTATGAATAATTTTCTCACATAAACATATTTCCATATTAGTCATGTTGTGAGAGATGAATCAGAACAAAAGGGAAAAACCACAAGAAAGAAGAAATCAACAAAAAACCCAACAAAAGTGAAAATAGCATGCTTCGATCTGCATTCAGACTTCATAGTTCTTTTTCTGGATGTGGAGAATATTTTCCATCATGAGTCTTTTGGAATTGTCTTGGATCATTGTATTGCTGAGAAGAACTAAGTCTAGTCACAGTTGGTACTAGGCCCCATAACATTTCTATTAGGCCCACTTCTCTCTCTCTCTCTCTCTGTATATATATATATATATATATATATATATATGGAAAAAGGGGCAAAGATTCTTCTGTAACTGCTTCATGCTGAATGGGGTCAAAGAAATCACTGTGGGGTAGACTCCCAAGCATTTTATACTGTCTGCAGTTATTTTAAATATCCTTTATGTATAAAAATAGATTTTTTTCTTTTAGATTTTTTTTCTTTTATTTCAGTTACAAATTTTCTCCCTTCCCCAGCTGGTTCCCCATCTATCGAGAAGGCAAGAAATATAATACCCATAACAAATATAAAGTCATGCAAAACAAATTTCTGCATTAGCAAGAAAAAAAAGGAAAAAATATTCTTCAGTCTGCCCTCAAGTCTGTTATTTGTCTAACTGGAGGTGGATGAGATTTTTTATCATGAGTCTCTTGGAACTGTGGTGAGTTATCGGGTTGATCAGGGTAAGTCCAGCTCTGCATTCCTGGTATAAAATATAGCCTGGTCATAGTATATGATCTTTACACTATATTGCTGTAATCTCCTTTTAGTATCTTATTTAAAATGTTTGTGTCAGTGTTCATTAGGGAAGTTGGTCTATAGTTTTCTTTCTCTGTTTTGGCTCTCCCTAGTTTAGGTCTCGATATCATATTTGTTTCACATAAGCAATTTGGTGGGACTTGTTCTTTACCTGCTTTTTCAAACAGTTTAGATAGCATTGGAATTATTTGTTTCATAATTATTTGGTAGAATTTGCTTATAAATCAATCTAGTCCTGGGATATACATATATATATACACACACATATATATATATTTATTATTATTATTTTTTTACCGAGTCGCTTGTTTATGGCTTGTTCTTTGTTCTGAGATAGGGTTATTAAAGTATTCTATTTCTTCCCCTGTTAATCTAAGCAACTTATATTTTTTGTAAATATTTGTCCATTTCATTTAGATTGTCAGTTTAATTGGCATATAGTTAAGCAAAAATAGGTACTACTTATTTCACTTCAATGGTTGTGAATTTACCTTTTTCACTTAGAGGATGGACTCCCCTTCAGGGGTCAACCCAAATTTCTTTTGAGCCAATGTAAACCCTGCCCCAATTTTGTTGGGGAAGATAGCAAGCCCCCATTCTGTTGGGAAAGATATAATTACCTTTTCCCCTCCACTGTAGGGGTAAAAGACTCTTGAGGCAATAAATAAGAGATACCTTTAAAACTAGTCTTTACAATGCTCAGATTTCTTGTCTTGAGTGTACACTTAAGCAGAAAGCCTAGAAGATCATAGCCTTAAAACACCCTTCTAGCAGGAACTTGGCTCCCAAAATCTTTAGTGAGGTTAGGAAGAGAAGACTTTTACCACTAGGTATTTAAGAGGGGACTTCAAAACCAGTATTATGGTCCAAAGTTTCAGCGCGCAAATTTCATGAAATGTCACATGGTTCCCTAATCTGGTCCAAAGAAGATAAGTTTTCAGTTACTATAACTAAAACGTAAGACTTGCTCTCGAATTTATTAAGTATACTGATTAGAAAATAAGAAAGGGGCAGCTAAGTGGCACAGGGATAAAGCACCAGCCATGGATTCAGGAGGACCTGAGTTCAAATCCAGCCTCAGACACTTGACACTTACTAGGCTGTGTGACCCTGGGCAAATCACTTAACCCTCTTTGCCCTGCAAAAAAATAAAATAAAATAATAATGAAGAAAAGAAATAAGAAAGAAAAACCTTGTCAACAAGTACATTTATGTGTCTGCTTATCTGTACTTCTGTCTTAATAATTAAACAATATACATTGTAAACACTTTCTGCAGAACTTCTTTATGCCTTTATGTCTTTGGCCAAGCTGGGTAGGGAGAGAAGGAGGCAGACAAGACTCAGAAATAAGACAGGAATCATTGTTCCCAGTTGCAGAAAAATAAGTGACCTAAACTAATCAGAGACTCTAGAATAAATTGTGGTTTGACTGCTTCTGTAAATTTGCTTTTATTACTCTTTCTGTGGAGAGTAATCAATTTATTTTAGTGGAAAAAAGGAAAGTGACTTTACTAATAAGAGAAAAGCATACTAGAACTAGTGAGTTTTCAGTTTGCTGTGAGTACAGCTTGTTTTAAGATCAGAATACAACTAAAAAGTCAGTGAAATTTAATAATACCACTGTCTTTTAAATTAATTGTTTAGGTAGGTTAGAAATGTTGTAAACTTGTGCTAAAATTAGTGGAAGTGAGATTTAGTTCAAAATTGTATTTCAGTATGTCATGGGGGAAATAGGTGGTGGAGGGTTCTCAGTATTCCTCTTTAAAGAATTACACTCTCACACACAATTAATTTAGAATAAAATAGTCTTTTATTTGTGCAATAGACAAAGTGACCAAGAGGGAAGTCTAAACTCCCCTCGAGGGGAGCAGATATCTTAGAGACATCTTGCTCTTCCAGCAGAAGAAAGGCCAAAACTTTTATGGAGGACAAATGGTGGGGGAACAGATAGGGTGACCACCTGACTATGGAAAGTTCCCTTTGGGGATGGGGTGGGGTAGGGTAAAGATTCCTGAGAGCCAGGGAGAATTTTCTTTTGGAATGATAGTTCTGACCTCTGGAGTTAACCTCTGTCTCCTAGCTCAGGTAGTAAGGTACTCTTAACTGACTTTCTTGCTATAGAATTTAATCTTCCCTTACCTCTTAGGTGTGTCCATCCTGATAGCTAGTTAGCCACTTTAAACTTTAATAGTCTCTTCATTCCTCGTTTATGTCCCAACCCCGGTATCAAGTAGAAGTAAGGCTATGATATGGTAAGAATTATGGAGAATAAAATTAGTCAAGAACATAGATAAATCTTTGAAAAATTGTAAGAATGAAGTGCCTTTTGCCTGAAAGTGTAGAATTCTTATGGTTTAATAAGAGGTTTGAGGACTCGTCCCCCCCTCCCATGCTATGTCATTTGGTGCATGTTCAATATTTATATTAATTCATGGTCTATGAATAAAATATAGTTTTCCTTGTTCTCTCTCTCTCTCTCTCTCTCTCTCTCTTCTCTCTCTCTCTCTCTCTCTCTCGGTGAGGCAATTGGGGTTAAGTGACGTGCCCAGGGCCCACAGCTAGTAAGTGTCAAGTGTCTGAGCCGGATTTGAACTCAAGTCCTCCTGAATCCAGGGCCAGTGCTCTATCCATGGCGCCACCTAGCTGCCCCTGTTTATCTCTTTTAATGGGATCTATTTTTGCTCGTACTGTGAGATTTGATTACTACTCTGTGCCCCCTCGTTTGTTTTTTTTAAACTTCTGCTGATTCTGCCCCAGTCTCTTATTTTAACTCAATTTTAGCTTCCTGTTTCATTTTTTTTGGTAAAGAACATGTTGATGGATTCTAATCTATTCTGCTATGTTCAGTTTTATGAGTGAGTTTATCATTCACATTCACTGTTATGATTACTAACTATGTATTTCCCATCATCCTATTCTCAGCTCTTCCTCATTTAAATCTAATTCAATTGCAAGTCAGACATCCTCTGAGGGCATGATCCTCTTTGAGAAAGAAGAACAAGCAACAACTATTCTCTTATCCTCTTTTTTTACCCTCTGCCCTCCTTAAGAGTTTGTTTTTCTTCTGACCACTGCCTCCCTTGATCTACCCTCCCTCTTATCTCCCTTTTGACTTTCTCTTAATCCCTTTCCCTCCCACTTTCCTCTTGGGTAAGATAAATTTCTGTACCCAGAATTGTGAATGTATATTTTTCCTCATTGAATCAGTCCAGTTATGAATGAAGCTCAAGTGTTACCTGCTACACCTCCCATCTTCCTTGGGTTTCTCTTTTATGTGAGATAATTTTCTCTATTCTTCCCTCCTCTCATAATGCATTCTTTTTTCTCACCCTTCTATTCTTCTTTGAGATCCATATCAATATATGGAGGTCATCTGTCTTAGTAGATTCCCTCTAAGACTGCTGGTGATGATAAAGTTCTGAGGGGTTACATGTATCATCTTCCCACATAAGAATGTACAAAGATTAACCTTATTTAGTCCCTTATGATTTATCATTCATGTTTAACTTTTTATGCTTCTCTTAAGTTGTGTTTGAAAGCCAAACTTTCTGTTCAGCTCCGGTCTTTTCATCATGAATGCTTGAATGTCCTCTATTTCATTATTTCAATTTTTCTTTACAATTACATGTAAAACAAATTTTTAACTGTTTTTTTTTAAGATTTTGAGTTCCAAGTTCTCTCTCTCCCTTCTATCCCTTCCCCTCGTTGAGAAGGCAAGCAATTTGTTATATGTTATATAAGTGTAGTCATGCAAAACATATATCCATATTAGTCATGTTGTGAAAGAAAACACATCTCCCCCCAGAAAAACCCATGAAAAAATAAAATAAAAAAAGAAAACATTTTAAATGTATTTTGATACCATAAATTCTTTCCCTGGAGGTGGATAGCATTTTTCATGAAAAGTCCTTTGGAATTGTCTTAGGTATTACTGAGAAGAGCTAAGTCATTTACAATTGATCACTGTATAATATTGCTGTTACTGTGTGCTTCTTTTATCAGTTCGTGGAAGCCTTTCTAGGTTTTTCTGAAAGCATCCTGTCATCATTTCTCATAACACCAATAGTATTCCATCACTATGCCCAAAGGGCTATAGAACTGTGCACACCCTTTGATCCAGAATACCATTGCTAGGTTTATATCCCAAAGACATCCCAAAAAAGAGAAAAAGATCTATTTGTACAAAAATATTTATAGCAGCTCTTTTTGTGGTGGCTAAGAATTGGAAATCAAAGGAATGCCCATCAATTGGGGAATGGTTGCACAAGCTGTCGTATGTGATGGTGATTGAATATTAATGTGCTATAAGAAATGACAAGCAGGATGATTCAGAAAGACCTGGAAAGACTTGTATGAACTGATGTATAGTGAAGTGAGCAGAATCAAGAGAATGTTGTGCACAGAGACAGTAATATTGTTTGATGAACAACTGTGAATGACTTAACTATTCTCAGCAATATAGTGATCTAAGACAATCCCAAAAGAGTATTGATGAAACATACTATAAAACTCCAAAGAAAGAATTGATATCGATGGAACACAGACTGAAACATGCTATTTTCACTTTCTTTGTTTCGTTTATTTTTAAGTGAGGCAATTGGGGTTAAGTGACTTGCCCAGGGTCACACAGCTAGTAAGTGTCAAATGTCTGAGGCAGGTTTTGAACTCAGGTCCTCCTGAATCCAGGGCTGGTGCTCTATCCACTGTGCCACCTAGCTGCCCCCTGTTCCATTTTTTTAAAAATTAAAGTTTTCTTATACAAAATGGCTAATATGGTAATGTTTTACATAATTGCACATATATAGCCTGTATCTGATTGCTACTATCTCAGGGAGCGAGGGATGGAGAGATTAAAATTTGGAACTCTAAACTATAAATAAAATGTTTTTATTAGGGAAAAATAGTATTCTATCATCAATCATATACCATAACTTGTTCAGCCATTTTCCAACTGATAGTCATCTCAATTTCCTATTCTTTGGCACCTCAGAAAGAACTGATATAAGTATTTGTGTACATTTAGGTCCTTTTCCATTAAAAAAATATCTTTGGGGTATAGACCTAGTAGTGGTATTACTAGATCAAAGGGTATGCACAGTTTTATAGCCCTTTGGGCATAGTTCCAAATTATTCTTTGGAATGGTTTGATCAGTTCACAACTCCACCAACAGTGCATTTGTGTCCCAATTTTCCTACATTCTTTCCAACATTTGTAATTTTCCTTTTCTGTCCTGTTAGCCAATCTGATAGGTAAGAGGTGGTGTCTCAGAATTGTTTTAATTTGCATTTCCCTAATCAATAATGATTTAGAGCATTTTTTCATGTAATTATATATAGATTTAATGTTTTATTCTGAAAACTGCTTGTTTGTATCTTTTGATCATTTATTAATTGGGCAATGGCTCTTATTTTTATAAATTTGATTCAGTTCTATACTCAGTATATATTTGAGAAATGAAACATTTGTCAGAGAAACTTGTAAAATTATTACTTCATTGTCTATGGTACTTTTTAGCAAAATGTAGTTTTCCTAATTGTGGCATCTAGGTGGTGCAGTGGTTAGAGCACTGGCCCCGAAGTTGGGAGGATCCGAGTTCAAATCTCACCTCAGACATTTATTAGCTATATTACTCTGGGCAAGTCATTTAACTCCAATTGCTTTAACTATCTGGGGCCATCTCTAGTTGTCCTGATATAGATTTTGCCACTGGACCCCGATGGCTCTGAAGGAGAAAATGAAGTTGGTGATTTTGCACAGTCCTCCCTCACTTAAATTCAATTTACTGCAAGCCATGACATCATCTGTTGTCTTCTTTGAGAATGAAGGAAAAACAACAATAGTTTCCCTGATTATCTCTTTTAATTAGGTCTATTTTGCTTTTGTTTTGTCTGAGATCATGATTGCTACCCTTGCCTTTTTTTTTACTGTAACTGAAGCATATTAGATTCTACTCTGTCTTTCTGTTTCAAGTGTGTCTCTTGTAAACAACATAGGGAATCTGATTTCTATTTTTTTTTTTTTTTGGTGAGGCAATTAGGGTTAAGTGACTTGCTCAGGGTCACACAGCTAGTAAGTGTTAAGTGTCTGAGCCGGATTTGAACTCAAGTCCTCTTGAATCCAGGGCCAGTGCTCTATCCACTGCACCACCTAGCTGCCCTGGGAGTCTGATTTCTAATCCATTCTGCTATCTTCTTTTTTATGAGTGAACTTATCCCATTTACATTCAGTTATTATTACTAACTGTCTATTTCCTCCTATCCCATTTTTTTCTTCTTCTTTTCTTGTCTCTCTTCAAAAGTCTATTTTTCTTCTTACCACTGCCTTCCTTAATGTTCTCTCCCTTTTATTACCCCACCCTTTCTCTTTCCCTTCCCCTCCTATTTCTCTATTGGGTAAGTTTCATTTCTATACTCAACTGAGTGTGTATGTGTGTATATTAAATGTGTGTGTATATATATCTATCTCTATCTCTATTTCTTTCCTTCTTTGACTAAGTTTGAATATTCTGTTGAAAAGCAAGAGCTGACAAAGATGTCAGAAGTGCAGTCTACATCTTCACTATGGGAATTAGATCCTTCAGATATTCTCTCTCCTGAGAACAAGAACAAGACTTGAAAAAGAATCACTGCAGTGTGTGAGATATTTGACCCAATGTGTGATATCCTGTATTGGGATAATGGAGTTTCCTGGCTCACTCACAGGCCTACTTTGCAACCTAGAGCAAATTGTTTAACAACAGTTGACTACATTGTCAGATAGACCACTCTCTTCCTGCCTATCTTCTTCCCAAAGGTATTGTGAAAATTCAGAGAAAATAGCACCCCACCACCAGCATCAGATTTCAAACAATATAGCAAAACAATAGTCATCAAAACTATTGAGTGGTTTTTTTCTAACAGGTTTGCTGCCAGAGAACTTATGTGTGAAAACCATCACTAAACTACAACAATTGGCAAGAAAAAGACTTAACGTTGTCATCACTGGATGTATAGACTCTAACAAGTCCACTACAGCTGGCCACCTCATCTACAGATGTAGAGGAATTGTTAAGAGAACCATTGAGAAGTTGGAGAATGATGTTGCTAAGAGGGGAAAGGGATCCTTCAAATATGCCTGAGTCTTGGATAAGGTGAAGGCTGAATGTAAGTGTGGACTCACTGTTAATAGGTTCCTGTGGAAATTTGAGATAGCAAGTATTATGGGACCATTATTGATGCTCCAGAACACAGAGACTTTATTAAAACATGATGATAGGCATATTTCAGGCTGCCTTTGCCATCCTGATTGTTGTTGCTGGTGTTGGTGGATTTGAAGCTGGTGTCTTAATGAATGAACAGACCTGTAAGCACACCCTTCTGCCCTGCACACTAGATGTGAAAGAGCTTTTGTCAATAAAAATGGATTCCACTGAGCCCCTCTTCAGCCAGAAGCAGTATGAGGAAATTCTCAAGCAAGTCAGTTTCTTATATTAAGGAAATCAGCTACAATCCTGACATAGTAGCTCTTGTGCCGAATTCAGATTGGAATGGTGACAACATGCCGGAACCAAGCTTTAATATGCCTTGGTTCAAGGGATGGAAAGCCACTTATAGGATGGTGATGCTAATGGAACTATATTGCTTCAAGCTTTGAATTGTAACCTGCCACTAACTTGTCCAACTGACAAGCCCCTGTATCTTCCCCTCCAAGAGATCTACAAGATTGGTGGTGGTGGTACTGGCCATGGGGAGACTGACGTTCTAAAACCAGGCACGGTGGTCACCTTTGCCTTAGTCAGTGTTGCGACTAAAGTAAAGCCTGTTGAAATGCATCATGAAATTTGAATGAGGTTCTGCCTGTGGGTAATGTTGGTTTCAACATCTAGAATGTGTGTGTCAAAAATGTCCACTGTGGTAATGTGATTGGTGAGAACAAGAATGACTCACTTATGGAAGCAGCTGGCATCATCACACAGGTCATTATCCCGAACCCTTTCATGTCAAATCAGTGCTGGCTATCCACTTGTTCTGGGTTGTCCCACAACTCACAACTGAAGATTGCTTGTCCTTCTGTTAAGAAGTTGGAAGGTGGCCTTAAATTCCCGAAGTCTAGTGATACTACCATCATTGACCTGGTTTGAGGCAAGCCTATATGTATAGAGAGCTTCTCTGATTATCTTCTTCTGGGTCATTTTGCTGTTCATGATATGAGGCAGACTGTCGCAGTTGGTGTCATCAAGGCAATTGAAAAGAAAACTGCTGAAGCTGGAAAGGTCACAAAACCTGCCTCGAAGGCTGAATTTATATCCTGTGCAACACCTGCTACTCAAATCTTAATCAGTGGTAAAAGTATGGTCTCAGAACTATTTTCTCAATTGGCCATCTGGGTTTAATAATAAAAGACTGGTTAATGGTCACAATGGATCATAAAAGCTTCAGGAAAAAGGAATGTTTTTTGTGGATCATTTGATTTGTGGCAATTTTAAGTTATTAGTTTTAAAAATCAGTCATTTTAAAATAGAAAAAACCTCACAGAATTCCAAAGGATTCATGATGAAAAATGTTATCCATCTCCAAAGAAAGAACTAATGGTGTCTGAATGCATATTGAAGCATACTATTTTTTACTTTATCTTTTTCATGAGGTTTGGGTTTTTTTGGTCTGTTTTCTTTCATATAACTAATGTGGGAAGTATGTTTTGCATGATTGCTCATGTATAATATATATCAAGTGGCTCTCAGGGAGTGGGGAGGGGAAGGAATGAGGAAGAGAATTTGCAACTCAACATTTAAAAAGTGAATGTTAAAAATTGTTTTTACATGTAATTGGGAAAATAATAAACTTATTTTAAACATTTTTTTAAATTGTCACAGAATTTTGAGAGAGTTTAATGTGGAAAAACATCCCAAAACAACTATTCAGTTCTGCATAAAAAATAAGGTTAGGGTTGATCAGTGGAACAGATTAAGTACACAACACAAAGAAGTAAATAAATACAGTATATAATATTTGATAAACCCAAGGACTCCAGTAACTGGGGTCAGGACTCATTATTTGACAAAAACTAATGGGAACACTGGAAAACAGACTGGCAGAAATTTGGTATAGACCACATATATGCCAAAAAAGCTCCAAATATATGTAAGACTTAAACTTAATGAGTTGCATCATAAACAAAGTAGAGGAGTGAGGAAGAAAATGCCATTCACAAATATTAATGGTGGAAAAGTTCATGAACAAACAATGGATAACAAAGATTCCAGAACAGAAAATGGATAATTTCAGTTATGCCAAATCAAAAAGGTTTTATACAAACAAAACCAATGCAGTTAAAATTAGAAGGAAAAGTGATAACTGGGAAAAATCATTGCTAAAGGTCTCATATCCAAGATATATAAACAGTTGATTCAAATTTATAAGAACAAGAGCCATTCTTCAATGGATGAATGATCAAAGGATATGAATACATAGTTTTCAAAGGAGGAAATACAGATTGTCAATAAATATGAAAAAGAATTCAAATCAGTAGCTGAGAAATGCAAATGAAATGAACTCTGAGGTTCTGCCTCACACCCATTAAATTGATAAGGAATATAAAAAATGAAAAATGATAAATTGTTGGAGGAGCTTTGGGAAAACAGGCACACTAGTACACTATTGGTGGAGCTCTGTTAATGTTCTAGCCATTCCAGAAAGAAATTTGTAACTGTCAAAAGTCACTAAATTATTCATACCTTGAAAGACTCTTCTTCTTGAGTTTAAATCCAGCCTAGCTACTTACTAGCTATGTGATTCCAGGCAAGTCACTTTACTCTGTTTGCCTTAGTTCCTCATCTGCAAGATGAGCTGGAGAAGGAAATGGCAAATCACTCTAGTATCTTTGTCAGGAAAATCCCCAATGGAGTCTAGAAGAGTAAGACATGACTGAATGACTAAACAACAACACATTTGACTCAGTATTACCACTATTTATCACACAACCCATCCTTACAATATTGCTGTTACTGGGTAACATTGTTCTCTTGGTTTTGCTTATTTCACATCACATCAGTTCATATAAGTCTTACCAGGTTTTTTCTAAACCTTGTCATTTCTTATAGGACAATGGTATTCCATTACAATCTTATAAACAACTTATTTAGCCATTACACGGTTGATGAGCACGCCCTCCATTTCCAATTCTTTGCCACCACAAAAAGAGAAGCTATGAATATTTTTGTACATATAGGTCTTTTTCTTTGATTTGGTGCTAATCTTTTAATGTGGTTTAGATTCAAAAGTAAAGGTTCTTTCATGAGATAAGTAGGAAAGTAAAAATCAGAAAATGAATTTGGGGTGAATAGCCTCAAGATACACGTGGTAACCTTGATTGGTTTTTGTCCTTCGTTTCCAAAGAGGAACAAGATGACATCACTATGTTAGAGTCAAGTTACAAGTTCAAGTTATCAGACTGACTGATCAGATCAATATGAGCTTGGAATGATCTGCCACAGGTCAGGCACAAGTTGTTCATGTGAAAATTTGGGTTGGATTCTTTAAATTTGACCATCTAATTTTTTTGAGCTACTTTAATTCTGCTTTGCTCGTAGAACACAGCACCTTCTCTGATGAGGGCTTGTCATGCTGGTCTGTCCTATGCCAGTGTCTTGCTTGTTCCACCCCAGAATTTTTTAAAAAATGAGTTAACCTAAGTGTGGGAAGGAAGCAGTATGTTGTAAGCAGTGTATACAGAACCGTCAGTCAGTCTGATCATAGTAGGGTCATTCATTTCGAGCTGTAAAAGCCTTTAAAAATGATCTAATCTAACCCCCTCATTTTATAGATTAGGAGACTTAGATAACATGGGTAAATAGCAGACCCAGGATGAGAAATGGGGTTCTCTGGGCACTTGAGGTTGGAGAATAAATTGTATTCTCCAAAATGAAAGTGAGACAGTCATAAGAGGGCACAGAGAAAGGATCAGATTATACTAATTCTAGGTAATTAAAAGTCAGTGAAGTAATTTGTGTCCTAGAAATAGGATGAGCAAGTAAAATAGTTTGCTTCCCTGACCTGGTGGTGAAATTGGGTTTAGGAGGAGGTCCTCTTTCAAGAAGCTCTGACCAACTTTTTCCCAAAGAGATCATAAAAAAAGGAAAAGGACCCACGTGTACAAGAATATTTATAGCTACTCTTTTTGTGGTGGCAAGGAATTGGAAATGGAGGGGATGCCCATCATTTGGGGAATGGCTGAACAAGTTGTGGTATATAGAAACAGTGAGCAGGTAGATTTCAGAGAAACCTGGAAGGACTTGCATGAACTGATATTGAGTGAGATGAGCAGAATCAGGAGAACATTGTACACGGTATCAACAACATTGTGTGTTAATCAACTGTGATAGACTTGACTCTTCTTAGCAATATAATGGTCCAAGACAGTTCCAAAGGACTCAGGATGGAAAATGCTTTCCAAATCCAGAAAAAAAGAACTATGGAATCTAGATGCAGATTGAAGCATACTATTTCTTTTTTTGTTTGTTTTTTCTTTTTTGAGCTTTTTCCTTTTTGCTCTGATTCTTCTTTCACAGCATGACTAATGCAGAAATATGTTTAATGTGATTGTACATGTATAACCTATATCAGATTGTTTGCTGTCTGGGGGAGGGGTGTGGGAGGGAGAAAAATTTGAAACTAAAAATTTTATAAAAAGAAATGTTGAAAACTATTTCTGCATGTAACTGAAAATTAATAAAATATTTATCTGGAAAAAAAGAAGCTCTGACCAAAGTGTTGGCAAGATGATGGAGTAAGAGTTCTCAAAGAGCCTTGTTCCTCAATTTTCTCTCCCCTCCCCCATCATGAATAGATTTTTCTTTAAAAAAAAAGGCCTTCAAATAAATGAGAGAAAAGAATGGGAACCAACTAATCTTATAAGAGAATTGTCAATTTAGGTGGTATAGTGAACAGAGTGCTAGACCTGGAATTAGGAAGATCCCAGTTCAAATTCTAGCCTTGAACTTGCTTAGCAGTATGATCCGGGGAAAATCACTTAACCTCTGGCTGCCTCAATTTTCCTCATCTGTAACACACAAATATCCTGAATTAAAAGATCTTGAGAGAACACTGAAAGAAAAAAAAGTTCACGTTAGCAGTAGTCCAAGAAATGAAATTAGGTCCTAAGTACAAAACACATTAAATTGGATGATAATCATTGGGCTTTTTCTTTTGTTTTGTTTTTGTTTTGTTTTTGGGGGGCAGTGAGGGTAAAGTGACTTGCCCAGGGCCACACAGCTAATATGTGTCAAGTGTCTGAGGACAGATTTGAATTCAGGTCCTCCTGAATTCAGGGCTGGTGCTTTTATCCACTGTACCACCTAGCTGCTCTGGATGATAACCATTGTAAAAGAAATGAAGGATGATCTAATATCACTTAAGATGTAGGTTTAAAAAAATCTGGCTTCTGTAATGAGAAACAAATCACTAGTTAAAATGTAATAAGACATATTAATAACATACATGGAAAAATGTGGGTGTATGATTGATTATGTTTATTGGTTTTTAAAAATTGATCCATCCTTGAATACCTCCGTATTTCAATAGATACAAGATCTCATCATCAATGCGAATACTCTCTCCATTGGTACAAATAGCAGCACGTTCATGCTTTTGAATCCTATATGACTTTCATCTCCATTTCCCCATATACTTCCTCCCTCCTTCCCTCCTTCCCTTCTTCCCTCCCTCCTTCCTTCCATATGCCAGAAGTGTAAAATATGTGAACAAGGCCAAAAGCAGATGAAAATATAATTTGGAAATATTTTTTAAAATAACAATACAGTAAAACAAAGATAATATTAATGTGTGGTTTTCTAAGTCAATATGCAGCTCATAGGGATCCTTAAGTATGGGTTTAGCAGCCAGTTCCTATTTGAGTTTGACACAACTGCTATATACATGACGTACGTTCAACAAAAACAAATTTAAAACTATATTCAATACTAACTACCAACTACTGTTACAAACCAGCTGGCATTTTCATGTGTAGCTGGATGCTCATTGGGTATGGGACTCTCTCCCCATGGGTGGAGATCAAATAACTCAAGCCTTCATGGATAGAGGGGTGGAATTGGCTGAGTGGGAGAGAGAAGAGCACCAGGCTCTCTTTGAATTTCTTCATTCTCATTGGTTTCTGCAACCACCTTGTGTGCTTCTAACTTCTGTCGTCTAAGAGAGAAGAATGAAGAGGCTGATACCGCTTCAGGCTGCTGAAGAAAGACTCTGGGAAGAAGCGAATATGGGCAGGAATGGGCGAGTCGCCATCAAGTCCTATTCCCATCTTGCTACCAGCTTTGTAAGGGGCCTAAAATTCTAGCTGTGATGTCTAAAATCTAATGAGTGGTCACCTTAATTAGAACTTTAGCAAGAATTTAGACTTTTAAGTATTTATTAAAGCGGATTAGAAGTTAGTGAAGAGAGATCGAGAGAGATCGAGAATAGATTCCTTATAGCATGGAAAATCCTAGTTTAGATCTATTCGGTATAGCCAGAGAAAAAAACTTGCCTTTCCCTAACAGCCCATGTGAAGTTCTCCCTATTCTGCCTGTCCCTGCTGCCAAGCTGCTGTCTGGCCACAAAAAGGCCCTTGCTCCTCTGTGGCTTCTCCTAGAAGCCTCCTGTGAAACAGGAAACAGGGCCGTCCACACACAATAGCTCCAAGCTAATTGGTTGGTAACGACTGATTAACAGGACTCACAGCCGGAAGACCACTTCCTGACTGCCAAAGGTCACATGCTTTCTTTTCATGTGGAGCTTCCCGTGTAATATCTTTCTCACAGGTTGGTAGTGCTCTAATTCTCACAACTTTGGGAGTTTCCCCTTGGGTGAGATCTGGATTCTCTTGTTTAAGCTGAGTTTTATCTTGCTCCCATGGAGAGTGCCGTCATTCCTGTCTTGTCTTCCATATATTCTCCTAGCTATACTTTTTGTTTTTTTTTTTTTTTTAAAGTGGGGTAGTGAGGGTTAAGTGACTTGCCCAGGGTCACACAGCTAGTAAGTATCAATGTCTGGGGCTGGATTTGAACTCAGGTCCTCCTGAATCCAGGGCTGGTGCTTTATCCACCCGCACCACATAGCTTCCCCCTCCTAGCTATACTTTCTCTGGTTTCTGTTTTGCTACTGACTTGGATAAATGGGTTTCTCTGCTACTTACTATATATTTCCTTATGGAACTGGTATTTGGTGGGAAGGGAGTAAAGTCTTGGATATAAAACTTGAGTGTTCTTTTCCCTCTTAGGTGAACAATCATCAGAATTTAGTTTGAACCTAAAACCATGTTCCCTGGACTAATAGTATTTAAGGGAGCAGATAGTTATAATTCTAGTCCATATCCCTCTTTCTGAGAGATCAGAATGTCCAAGGTTTTGGCCCCACCTCCTGCTTTTCTGTGGTATGAATTAGTCTCCCTCGGAGAAGAAGCTAGGGAAGTCGATTCTGTCTCCCTTTGAGTCACATAAAAAACACCCTCATGCTACATGTGGGAGCAGCTTTTTTATAAATGACTGCTGACATTGGGGCAGTTAGGTGGCGCAGTGGATAAAGCACTGGCCTTGGAATTCAGGAGGAACCTGAGTTCAAATCCAGCCTCTTGACACTTGACACTTATTAGCTGTGTGACCCTGGGCCAGTCACATAACCCTCATTGCCCTGCAAAAAACAAACAAAACCAAAACCAAACCAAACCAAATGACTGCTGACTAAGCATTTGAATAGCTAGCATTCTCATAGAGCTCAAGATTTGCAAAATGCTTTATGTACATTATCTACTTTGATCCTCACATTTATCTTATGAGAAGAGGTGCTATTACTATGCCCATTTTACAGATGACAAAATTAAGTGACTTACCCAGGGTCACATAGCTAGTAAGTGTCCAAAACTGGATTTGAACTTAGGGCTTCCTAAATTCCCAGTACTCCACCTCACTACTCTAGAACAGCACTGGTGCAGACCGTCATGGCCCAATCGCCTGGTAAGGTGGTTGTCTTCTAGGGGCTGCATTGTGCACGGAGGGCTGGGCATGGAGTCAGGAAGACTTATTTTTCTGGGGTGAAATCTGGCCTCAGACATTAACTAGCTGGGTGACCCTGGGCAAGTCTCTTCACCCTGTTTGCCTCAGTTTCCTCCTCTACAATGAACTAGAGAAAAAAATGGCAAACACCTCCATTATCCTTGCCCAAAAAACCCCAAACGTGGTCACTAAGAGTCAGATAGGATTGAAAAATGACTGAACAAAAACTCCTTCAAGAGTGCTCCCTGGCTCCCAGGTAGCTCTAATTCATTGGGACCAGGACTTAACACACTTCTCAAACTCAGAAAGACCTCTACAAGCCTGGACACATTCATCTTGGGATACACTTGTTTACTTAAGACCAGGAAGGAACAAACACAAGAGCAGATAAGGCATCTATTGGTCCAGGCATGGGTTTACCTAGTTGAGATCCTCTGGGTTAACTGCAAAGTGGGTGAATTTGCCAATGAACCCTTCCCTTCACCTTATTGGAAATCTCAGAGTTATAGGACACCACCTGGAGGGTTAAAGGTGAAAGAGGAGACAGAAACTATCTTTTCTTACACAGTATCTTGCCTCCCTGATGCTATAATGGGTCAAAGGAGGACCAAGGGACAATTCAGGTTTCCTCATGTCATACAATAAGTCAAGTCCTTTAGTCACTGACCAGATCACCAAGTAGTGGGAAAGAGGCCTCAAAACTCCCAGTAGGGAGCAGCTAGGTGGCGCAGTGGATAGAGCACTGGCCCTGGAGTCAGGAGTACTTGAGTTCAAATCCGGCCTCAGACACTTAACACTTACTAGGTGTGTGACCGAATCAGAGCAAAAAGGAAAAACCTCAACAAAAAAAAAACCCCAGCAGCACCAAAAGCAAAAGAAATAGTATGGTTCAGTCTGCATCCATATTCCACAGTTCTTTTTTTTTTTTCTGGATTTGGAGAGCCTTTTACATCATGAGTCCTTTGGAACTTTCTTGTACTGTTGGATTGGTGAGAAGAATCAGGTCTATCACAGTTGATCATCCAATAATGTTGATGATACTGTGTATAATGTTCTCCTGGTTCTGCTCATCTCACTCATCATCAGTTCGTGCAAGTCCCTCCAGGTTTCTCTGAACTCCTGCTCATCATTTCTTACAGCACAATAGAATTCCGTTACATTCATGTACCACAAACTTGTTCATCCATTCTCCAGTTGATGGGCAGCCCCTCAATTTCCAATTCCTTGCCACCACAAAAAGAGCAGCTATACTAAAAAAAAAAAAATTAAAAGGGGGTAGCTCGGTGGCGCAGTGGATAGAGCATTGGTCCTGGAGGCAGGAGTACCTGAGTTCAAATCTGGCCTCAGACACTTAACACTTACCAGCTGTGTGACCCTGGGCAAGTCACTTAACCCCAATTGCCTCACTAAAAAATTTTTTTTTTAAAGAGCAGTTATAAATATTTTGTACATGTGGGTCCTTTTCCCTTTTTTATGATCTCTTTGGGAAAAAGACCTAAAAGTGGTATTGCTGGGTCAAAGGGTATGCACAGCTTTTTAGCCCTTTGGGCATAAGAGAATAAGTATTTCTATTGCACCTACTGGGGACAGCTGGGTGGTGCAGTGGATAGAGTACTGGGACTGGAGCCAGGAATACTCATCTTCTTGACTTCAAGTCTGCACTTACTGGCTGTGTGACCCTGGGCAAGTCACTTAATCTTGTTTGCCTCAGTCTTCTCATCTGTAAAATGAGCTGGAGAAGGAAATGGCAAAACACTACAGTGTCTTTGCCAAGAAAACCCCAAATGGGGTCATGAAGAATTGAACTTGACTGAACTCACTGAACAACAGTAGCACTGTCTACATGCTACATACACTGTGCTGAGCACTTTTCAGATATTATCTCATTTGATCCTCACAAAAAATCTTTTACAGGTAAGTGATGTATTATCTCTAATTTACAGTTGAGGAAACTTGAGGCAGAAAAGAATTTAAGTGACTTGTGCAGGATCAGATTTGAACTCAGATCTTTCTCACTGAAGGACCAGCACTCTACTAGCTGCCTGAGAGGGAGAGTTGAAATAGAATCTCAAGGGGAAAAAAGGTATTTCCCAATGGCTGTCCCAAAGGCATACCGAATTCAACATGTCCAAAATAGGACTCATTATATTTCCTCAAAAGCCTACCCATTTTCCTAATATTCTTGTTTCTACAGAAGACACCACTATCCCTTCATTGCCTAGATTGGAAACATTAGAGTCCTCCTCTCCTCCACTCCTAATATCGAATGAGTTACAAAGTTTTATTAATTTACCTCTTAGATGTCTCTCAAAAGGGTCTCCTTTCCATTCACACAAGCTCTAATCTACTTTAGGGCTTCATTACGTATCACCTGGACCAAGGGTGGAGTCTCTTTCTGTTTTGTGTGTGTGTGTGGGGGGGGGGGAGGGCAGTGAGGGTTAAGTTACTTGCCCAGGATCACACAGCTAGTAAGTGTCAAGTGTCTGAGGCTGGATTTGAACTCAGGTCCCCCTGAATCCAGGGCCAGTGCTTTATCCACTGTGCCACCTAGCTGCCCCCAGAGTCTCTTTCTTAACCTCCCTGCCAGCAGTTTCTCCCTGGGTCTAATCTTTCCCTTCTCTAAGCCATCTTCTCCATAGCTGCCCAATTGCTATTCTTTTTTTGTTGTTGTTGTTACAATTTAGAGGTTTACATATTTTAATAGTATTTTATTTTTTCCAATTACATGTAAAGACAATTTTCAACATTCATTTTTTTTTTAGTGAGGCAATTGGGGGTAAGTGACTTGCCCAGAGTCACACAGCTAGTAAGTGTTAAGTGTCTGAGGTCGGATTTGAACTCAGGTCCTCCTGACTCCAGGGCCGGTGCTACATTCATTTTTTGACAGATTTTGAATTCTAAATTTTTCTCCCTCCCTCTCTCTCTTCCCCCTTCCTGAAGACAACAAGGAATCTGCTATAGGTTACACAATGCAATATTATAAAACATTTCCACATTAGTCATGTTGTGAAAGAAGAAACAGAACAAGAAGAACAAAAGAACAAAAACCACCTCTTCTTCCCCCGCCCCCCCCCCAAAAGTGAAAATAGTATGCTTCGATCTGCATTCAGACTCTGTCAGTTCTTTCTCTGGATGTGTGTAGCATTTTCCATCATGAGTCATTTGGAATTGTCTTGGATCATTGTATTGCTCATTGCTATAACTGATCTTTGCCTAGTGTTATTGTTAACTGTACAATGTTCTTCTGGTTCTGTTCACTCAGCATCAGTTCATTTAAGTCTTTCCAGGTTGTTCTGAAATCTGCCTGTTTATCATTTCTTATAGCACAATAGTATTCCATTACATTCATATACCACAACTTGTTTACCTGTTCCCCAATTGATGGACATCCCCTGAATTTGCAATTCTTTGCCACTACAAAAAGCTGCTATGAATATTTTTGTACATGTAGGTCTATTTCCCTTTTTTATGATCTATTTGGGATCTCAGTTCTCTGTATGTTTGAGAAATGAGGCCTTTATCAGAGACACTTGCAGTAAAAATTGTTTCCCAGCTTTCTGCTTTCCTTCTTTTTTCTTTTTTTTGTTTAGAATTTTACTTTCCAAATTGCATGCAAAAACAAATTTTGACATCAATTTTTATTTTATTTTATTTTTTTATTTTAATTTTTTTTGGTGAGGCAATTGGGGTTAAGTGACTTGCCCAGAGTCACACAGCTAGTAAGTGTCAATCGTCTGAGGCCAGATTTGAACTCAGGTACTCCTGACTCCAGGACCGGTGCACTATCCACTGCGCCACCCAGCTGCCCCTACATCAATTTTTTAAAACTTTGTGTTCCAACTTATCTTCCTTTCTCCCTCCCCCCAAGAATATTCAAGCAATTCAATATAAGTTATACATGAGTAGTCATGCAAAACATTTCCACATTAGCCAGATCGTGAAAAACAACAGACAAAACCAAAACTTCAGATTAAGGAACTATCAAAAAAATTATGCTTCAGTCTCTTTTCAGATACCATCAGTTCTTTCTTTGTAGATGGATTGTAATTTTCATAAGTCTTTCAGAGTTATTTTGGATCATTGCATTGCTGAAAATAACCAAGTCATTCACAGCAGATCATCTTATAATATTGCTGTTATTTTGTATACAGCATATTTCACTCTGCTTCAGTTCATGTAGGTCTCTCCAGGTCTTTCTGATAGTATCCTGCTCATCATTTTTTTTTATAGTAAGCTACAATTATATAGTCCTTTTTTTGGTGGGGGAGGTGAGGCAACTGGGGTTAAGTGACTTGCCCAGGGTCACACAGCTAGTAAGTGTTAAGTGTCTGAGGTTGGATTTGAACTGAGGTCCTCCTGACTCCAGGGCCAGTGCTCTATCCACTGTGCCACCTAGCTGCCCCCAATTATATAGTACTTTAAAGAGAGATTTCCTTATAATAAATCCATGAAGTTGATTATCGCAACAACAGTAATAGATGACTTTTATATAGTACTGTAAAAAATTGTTATTTGAGAATTTTATGACCCCATCTTTTGGCTAGAATTAAAAAAAAACACCTCGGCACGTGCACTGGTCTGGGGCTTCACAAAACACAAGGTGCTCCACCCACTGTTTGTAGCTGTCACCATGGTGCTGGCACCTCACATCATCACCACTTGCTGATGCCTACATGGACCTGGAAAAATTATAATGATTGGAAGCCCAGTGAGGGCAGTCATGTGACTTGCAGAGTGGCCAGCCAGTTGGCTGGGGCTGTGTGTGTAATCAGCCTGGGGTCTGCTGGGTAGAAGAGAGGTTTTTTCGCCATTCTCATTTGAAGCTGGAAGGCGACAAGATGCTGCTGTGTGTTCTCAGCTGATTCCTGGGCGGTAGTGTTGTTCAGGTTGTATAATTTCCCTTTCCCCATTTTATTTCCTTTCCCTTAATCCTACTGATCCTGTTTGTGTTTTTTTTAATTTGTTCTTGTTAAATAAATCCTGCTCTGTTTTGAGGGAGGCTGTCGGTCTCCTTCCTTGACCCAATATTGTGGCAAGCCACCTAGCTAACACTCCCCAATTAAAAATTGGTCCCTACAGTTTTGGGGAGCCAACCAGGAGTTGATTAACCTAGCGAATTTCTTTACCCTCGCCCCCTTATTTGGCCATGAGCCAACTAACCTGGGGGACCTTCTTTCCCCTCCCCCACTGTCCCCTTAGGCAATCTCCCTAGCTCTTAAAAAATCTTAGCATTTATCTTGCTGGTCAGAGAAAAGCCAGTCCATTTTAAACTGCACCATGATTGAATATTTGACTCCCCCCTTGTATATTCTAATTGGCATATTTTGGGACAGCATATCGTCCCGATTTAAACTATTGGCCTGCTCAACACTTATTCATAGCATTACTGGTTTCCTCCTCACAAACACAGTAAAAAATCTTTGGAACAATGCTATGGGAGAGTTTATCTTTCCCACTGAGCACATATTCAATATTACTGGAAGCATTACAACTAAATTTGAATTTTACTATACTACTATAGTCATAGCTCAAATAACAGTTCTTTACAGTACCTTAAACTTGACAAAGAATTTTCTTCACAATATCCCAGCAAAGTACCATACGTTTTGCCATTGTCATCCATCATTAATCAATCATAACTATTTCCCTCCATCCTATTCCCTTCCCATGATATTTACTCTATTTTCTATCTTTTTTTACCCTATTCCTCCTTAAAAGTGTTTTGCTTCTGACTGCTCCCTCCCCTGCTCTGCCCTCCCTCCCTTCTTTCACCCTTCCCTCCTAATATCCTTCCCCTCCTACTTTCCTGCAGGGTTAGATAGATTACTCCACCCACTTGGGTGTGTATGTTATTATACATAATTCCTTGAAGCAGCACTGATGAGATTCAGGTCTTTGAATCTCTCCCCCACTCAATATACCCTTTCCTGCTTCTTTCATGTGAGATTTCATCCCATTCTATCACTCCCCTATCCCCTCCCTCAGTGTATCCCTCTCCCCCCTCAATTGTACCTCAAAGGTCAGCCTCAGACACAAGACACTCATCAACCCCAATGGCCCCCCACCAAAAAAAAGATGAACAAAAAAGAAATGCTTTACAGGTATCATCCCTTCATAATCAATTCCCACCTGTGCCCACTGTCTAAATTTATTCCAATCATCTGCCCCAATACTCAGAAGGCCCTTATGATTTAGACATATCATCTTCCCATGTCGGAATATAAACAGTTTAACCTTTTAACATCTCTCATGATTTCTTTTTCCTATTTATCTTTTTATGCTTCTCTAGGGTCTTGCATTTGAAAGTCAAATTTTCTATTCAGTTCAGGTCTTTTTCATTGAAGTCCCATTTTCCCCACTGAAAGATTACACTTAGTTTTGCTGGGTAGGCGATTTTTGGTTGTAAACCCAATTCCTTTGCCCTCTGGAATATCATATTCCATGTCCTCTGATCCTTTTATGTAGAAGCTGCTAGATCCTGTGCTATCCTTACTGTGGCTCCACAGTATTTGAATTGCTTCTTTCTGACTGCTTGCAATATTTTCTCTTTGATCTGGGAGCTCTGAAATTGGGCTATAATATTCTTGGAAGTTTTCATTTTAGGATCCCTTTCAGGAGGTGATCAGTGGATTCTTTCAATTTCTGTTTTACATTCTGCTTCTAGAATATCAGGGCAGTTTTCCCTGACAGTCTCTTGGAAGATGATGTCTAAGCTCTTATTTTGATCATGGTTTTCAGGTAGACCAATAATTTTCAAATGATCTCTCCTGGATCTATTTTCCAGGTCAGCAGTTTTTCTAAGAAGATATTTCACATTGTCCTCTTTTTTTATTCATTTGGATTTCCTTTATTGTGTCTTGGTTTCTCATAAAGTCACTAGCTTTCACTTGTTAAATCCTAATTCTTAGGCAATTATTTTCATCAGAGAGCTTTTGAATCTCCTTTTCTATTTGACTTTTCAAGCTGTTGACTTTTTTCTCATGACTTTCCTGCATCACCCTCATTTCTCTTTCCATTTTTCCCTCTACCTCTCTGATTTTATATTCAAAGTCCTTTTTGAGCGCCTCTATGGCCTGAGACCAATTCATATTTTTCTTGGAAGCTTTAGATGTAGGAGCCAGCCTGACGTTGCTGTCCTCTTCTAAGGGTGAACCTTGATCTTCCTTGTCACTTGTGATGTATAAACTCTAAATTGTGGTCGCCAAAAATTAAAAGGCTTCAGTACCAGTCTTTGGGCATTAAACATTTATTAGAGCATACAGATATTTACAAAGAGTTCAGAAGGTTATGAAAAAGAAGTCCTACCTAGCCTAGAGTTCCAGCTTGGTTGGGTTCTTCCTGAAGTCCTCCTCCACAAGCTTAATCAGGAACTCTCCAACGAGCCTGTCTTAATCAGGAACTCCTTCCCCAGCCTGTTTTAATCAGCATTCCTCAGCAAGCTGTTTGTGGAAGCTTTTTTATAGATCTGGAACAGAGGCGGTCCTTACACCCTGCTTCAAGGTGATTGGTTGGCATCATCCAAATCCATTGTCTTTGAAGGTGTTCTCAAGTTGAGTTCACAGTCTAGTTTCTGAGAACAATACCTTCTGAAGGAATAGCCAGGGGTGATTACAATCCAATTAACTTGAAGTAGGCTTAATCAGCAATTACTCTCACTTGATTCAATCAGTCTTGATTAATCTCCAGGTGGGTCTTTGAGTATCTGCTAAATCCCATTATTTCATCACACACTAAAGAAGCTTTCTATGGTTTGCAACTTCCTCTGCCTGCTCATCTTGTCTGTCTTTTACTTGACTTTTGACTCCTTCTTAGTGTGGTGCTTCCAAGTTACACTGTCCCAAACTTCAGGGGTGTTATGATTTAATGAGGGGCAGGTTCTTCACTCGCCTGGCCTGTTCTCTGGTCCATATATAACCCCAGGCCGACTCGCTAATTAACCAGGCAGCAAAACTTTTTGTTATGTTGGTTGTTAGCTTCAACAAGACTGTATCCCTTCCCCACCTGGGCTGCCAATGCTCAAGGTTTCTTCCCAGTTTCCCACTGGGGTAGGACATCCAAATCCCCCCTTGGCTCCTGCATATACCCCTGTAGACTCCCCCACTGCCGGCCATTCAGCCCTCTTACCGGACCATGAGCTTAGTTCCAGAAGATGCCAGCACTGCAGCTGATTTGGAAGCTTGGGGGTAAGTTTCTCTGGCACAGCCTGCCTGGGGCTGGATCTGCGTTGGCCCGAACATGGGGCTGGACTCCACTGCCAACTTGGCTCCCCTTCCTGCCAAACTTCCAAGCTGTCTTTGGCTGGAGAATAATCTCAGCCATCTTTTTGTGGGTTCTGCTGCTCTAGGAGTTGTTTTATGGCTGTATTTGGAGTTTTTTTGGAGTAATTGTGTCAGGAAATATGAGCATTTACTGCCTTTCCTCCACCACCTTGGCTCCGCCATCTCTGCTTTCCTTCTAATCCTGGTTGCATTGTTTTTGTTTGTGCGTTTTAGCTTAATATAATAAAAATTATCCATTTTGCATTTTGTAATACTCTCTGTCTCTTGTTTGGTCATGAATTCTTCTTTTTTCCATTCATCTGACAGGTAAACTATTCCTTGCTCTCCTAATTTGCTTACCAAGTTGATATTATTAAAGCACAGGTCTGACTACAAGACCCCCTTGTTCCAGTGGCTCCCTGTTGTCTTTTTTTGTCGTCGTTGTTGTTTTTTTGCAGGGCAATGAGGATTAAGTGACTTGCTCAGGGTCACACAGCTAGTAAGTTTCCAGTATCTGAGGCTGGATTTGAACTCAGGTCTTCCTAAATCCAGGGCTGGTCATTTATCTGCTTCATCACCTAGCTGCCCCCTCTCCCCATTGTCTTTTTTTCTGCATTAGTCATCTTGTAAAAGAAGAATCAGAGCACAAGGGAAAAACCTCAAAAAAGAAGGAAAAAAACAAACAGCCCCACAGTAGAAACAGTATGGTTCAATCTGCATTCATAACCCACAGCTCTTTTTTCTGGATGTTGAGTCCCTGTTGTCTTAAGGATAAATTATAGACTCCTCTATCTGGAATTCATAGTCTTTATCTGGCTTTAACTTATCTTTCCATGCTTATTATTCCTCTTCACACACTGGATGGTCTAACCAAACTACCCCAATTGTTGTTCCTCATATAAGACATTTCATCTTCCAATGCCATGTCTTTACACAGGCTGTCCCTCATTCCTGGAATGCATTCTCTGCTCACCCCTGCCTTTTAGGATCCCTCTTTGTTGTCATTCAGTCATTTTTCAGTCATGTCTGGCTCTTCTTGACCCTTTCTGGGGATTTCTTGGCAAACGATACTGGAGTGGTTTGCCATTTCCTTCTCCAGCTCATTTGACAGATGATTTCCTCAATCTGAGATGAGCTCCCTTCAAAGCTTAGCTACCTCATACATGAAATAATACTCTTATCCAAGGTTCTGTTTTCCCTTTCTTCCTGAAATTACTTTTATACACCCGCAACCCACATCTTATATTTAATTATATATGTTCAGGTTGTCTTCTGAAGTAGAATGTAAGCTCTTGGAGGTCAGAGAGCATCTTTTTTTTATCTTTGGGCCCCTTCCAAGTGCCTGGCATATAGTAGGTGCTTAATCAATTTTGATTCCTTGCAGCTATTGCTTCTAAATCTGTCCTCTTCAGTCAATAAGAGCAAGTCTAATCCTGTCAAAGAGCAGCTCCCTTTGGATACTTGAGGACAACTATCAAGTTACCGTTGGGTCTTCTCTAAACATCTGGAATGCTTTCAAGCAGTCATCATATGGCATAGACTCAAGTTCCTTCTCCATCCTGGTTGCCTTCTTCTGTATGTTCCTCAATTTATCTATATCCTTCCTAAAATGTTGGTGCCCCCTGCCAGGTAATATGGGACTCAGATTGTCTGCTTTCTGGGTGGGGTCCACTAAATCAGCAGGTTCCTTTCCTGGGGCTGAAGAACATGAACAGACCAGAGAATTAGAGCTTTAGAATGGGAAAGGATCTTAGAGGGCACCTGGTTGAAATCCCTCATTTTACAGGTAAGGAAACAGAGGAGGAAAGTGGGGAAGGAACTATCTGATGCTAATGGAAGCTTTGCTCATACATGCTCCTTCTGCCAAGTCTGTTCTTTCTGTAGCATGTTGTCTGCTGACACCTGAAAAAACCCCACAAAACCAAAAACCAAGTTTAGAGAATATTCACTGTGAGAAAGAAAACACACCTTCTCCTTGTTTCAGTTCCTAGCCTCTTATAGCCCCTCTTCTGTGTTTCTGGCTATGCTTCATTAGTCTGCTATTGCTTACTGTGAGGGAAAAATTCATCCTCTTCTCAATAATTCTCAGGAACTCAGCAGTGAGGTGACAAAGGGCTTTATTTCTCCTCATGAGAAGGAGGCACCCTAGTGTGCAGCTAGTGGGTGCCCAGAAAGGGGTCTCACAGGCCCTGTTTTATACCCTAGTTCCTAACTCGAATGGACCTTCCCCTTTTTTATCACTGGTTGGGGTTACAATCTACATGCAAAAACTAGCTAATCAGAACGCAGTATTCCCACCCCTCTTCCTTGTATGGGCATGACTCAGGAGTGGACCTTATACTTCCTTATATGGACAGAACTCTGGAGAGGACCTAATTGAGACCAGGGCTCCTTGAACCATGTGACCTTGCTAAGCTGAGGGGGAGGAGGGGATCTGAGACCTTTGTCCTACAAACAGGTCAGGGGAGTATGACTGACTGTTATATCCACATTGAGAGGAGACAATTACCCATTTCTCACACTTACCATATGCTTTTTCTTCTCCCTCTACAAACTGGACCTTTGATCAGGCCAGTGGAAAGCTGCTGGCCAACTCAGGCTCCCTTCCAATTTGTGGAGAGGAAGATGTAGCCAGGGGAAGGAGGAACCCCACTCAGATCTGAGAAAGAATCCCTTGCTCAGAAGAAATGGGCAACAGTGGGGATTTGGGAAGGTCCCATCCTCGCAAGTATCAAAAGTAGTAAAATAGTGCTATTATGCACCCAATAATTGTTCAATGAATATATGTTGATTAATAATACTAATAGCAACACAAACTACATTCCTGGAAAGGCCGTATTTTAGGTATTTAGTGAGTGATACTAATGTTGCCCCTGGAAGGCAAATTCATATCCCTGAAAAAAACAAGGTATTTATTTACATTCTAGGCAGCCCACAGGAGTGAATGTCAAGAGAGATTTTGGCATATACCATTTGGGGAAGTCTTTTTTTTTTTGCGAGGTAATTGGGATTAAGTGACTTGCCCAGGGTCACACAGCTAGTAAGTGTCAAGTGTCTGATGCCGGATTTGAACTCAGGTCCTCCTGAATCCAGGGCCCGTGCTTTATCCACTGTGCCACCTAACTGCCCCTCAGGAAGTCTTAAGAACAGAAGTGAGTAGGTGGGGATGGTCAGGTGCCCAATACTTCCAGTAACATTCTCCTTCATTTCTTGTACTTGGATACTGCTGGAGCTTACTGTGAGAGGCTTAACTGCCTCTCTTCAGTTCATCCTCCTTGCAGCACTCTGACCTGCTCTGATCCTCTTAGCCCCCTTTCACAGAAACCTTCAGTGCCTTATCATTTCCTGTAGCCTAGCAAAGAGCTGACCAATCAGGTCCCAACCTTCCTTCCTAGCTTTATTTCTGACTCTTTCTTTGCACCTTGAGTACAATAGTATTCTCTGAAATACCAGACACCCTTTATAGTTTTGTAGACAAAAAGGGGGAAAAAGACCAACTATACACAATCAGGAATTCTACAGCCTAAGAACATACTGAAAGGTGCTATAAATAAGGTGGTAAGGGCTAAGATAAGCCCCAGATAACCTTATTATCTTTTAGTTTTGTATCCCCTTTGCCTATAATAGTACCTTGAACATATTAAACATTTCTCTAAATTGTATAAATCAACCTGTATTATATACCTTGTACATAGTAGGTGCTTACTAGAGGCTTGTGGAATGAAGAAAGGAATATTTTGGTGCAGTCGAATTTGGGAGATATCAAAGATATAACTTAGGGGGGTACTTTAGATTAAGGAATTGTAAAAGAAAAAAAAATTTAAATGTGTTTCCATCTGTTTTCAGATACCATCAGTTCTTTCTCTGTGGATGGGTTGCAATGTTCGTAAGTCCTTCAGGGTTATACTAGATCATTGCCTTGCTGAAAATAACCAACTCATTCACAGCAGATCATCTTAGACTATTGCTGTTATTCTACATACAGCACATTTCACTCTGCTTCAGTTCATGTAGGTCTTTCCAGGTTTTTCTGATAGCATCCTGTTCATCATAACCTGTATATAGTACCTTAAACTTGACAAAGGATTTTCTTTATAATAGCCCAGCAAAGTAGGTACCATACATTTTGCCATTATAATCAATCATCATAACTATTTCCCTCCGTTCTATTCCCTTCCCATGATATTTACTCTATTTTCTATCTTCTTTTACCCTATTCCTCCTCAAAAGTGAAACTGGAAATTCTAAGAAGAGGATGGGGCAGCTAGGTGGCACAGTGGATAGAGTACTGGCCCTGGATTAAGGAGGACCTGAATTCAAATCTGGCCTAAGACATTTGACACTTACTAAGTGTGTGACCCTGGGCAAGTCACATAATCACCAAAAAAAAAAAAAAAAACCGAGGATGAGGAATGTATTCTGCACATGGGGACAGTCAATGCAAAGGCATGAATATAGGTTGGAGAATTCCATCACTGAGGAATGGGAAAAAGGCAAGTTTGGTTAAACCTGAGGAGTAAGCAGAAGTAATGTGTTTGAGGATGAAAAGGTAGTCAGGGACAAGTGGTAAAGTGCTCTACACATTAAACAGGAGTTTTATATTTAATCCTAGAAGTGATAAAGAGAGCCTGGCATTTGTTTAATAAGGGAGTGGCATTGTCAGAACCATATTTTATGAGAAATAACTTTGTCAGTTATGTGGAGTATAAATTCGGGTGGGGAGTGGCTTGATGCAGGGAGACCAATTTGTAGGATATCACAATAATCCAGGTAAAATTTGCTGAGGACCAGAGCTAGGCTGTGTGAATGATGTGAGGTAAGAGATATGGTGTAGGGGTAAAAATGACAAGATTTAGTAACTGATTGGATATATGAGGTGAGTGAAAGTGAGGATGTGAGGATGATAGAAAAGGTTCAAGCCTAGATGATTGGACCACAATACCCTTGACAGAAATAGGGAAATTCAGAAGAAGGGTGGGGAGATATAATGAGTTCTGTTTTGGACATACTGAAATTGATGTGTCTAGAAGATATTTAGTTTGAAATGTCCATTAAGTAGTTAGTGATGTCGAATTGGAGCTTGGGAAAGAGACTCAGGTTGGATATATAGATCTTGGAGTCATTAACAGAGTGAAGATAATTAGATCCATTATAGCTGATAAGATCAATATATAGAAAGAGGAGAGAAAAGAAGTCACTATATATGGAAAGGAGAGAAGAGAAGAGAAGAGAAGGCAAGAGAAGAAAAGAGAAAAGGGGGCAGCTAGGTGGCGCAGTGGATAGAGCACTGGCTCTGGAGTCAGGAGCACCTGAGTTCAAATCCGGCCTCAGACGCTTAACACTTAGTAGCTGTGTGACCCTGGGCAAGTCACTTAACCCCAATTGCCTCACTAAAAAAAAAAAAAAAAGAGAGAGAGAGAGAGAAAAGATCTATTGATCCCCACAGATCTTATTAAATTAAATTAGAAAGATTTCAAATATTTTCTTGGTCACAGACTATATTTTTATCATCTGAGGACCAGCCTGCCTGTTATTCAACATGACGTTGGCAATAGTAAGTCATGAAAATTATTGATTAAAGGAATACCAAATGAAATCACAGGTCCAGACCAAGGTAATACTCACATCTCTGAAATCATAGATCTTTGAAGGCTTTTGAGGCTATGTTGTACAACTTCCCTGAAAAATTGAGTAATTTTATTATTCTAATTTAATAAAGGATTTTCTTAATCATAGGATCATAGTGCCACAAAGCACTGAAGAGGTCATCTAGTCCACTATACCCATTTTAGAGATGAAAGGATGATTTTGAAACAAGGTTCAGGTTAAAAAATTCCTGTCCCAAATAATAGATCTATTCCTATTAATGTTAGATATTGAGTAGATTCAAGCTTTTTAAGTATCATGCCACTTCAGTGCTCAAACACACACAGTGGCATCCTATTATTACTTATACAAATCCCTAATAATAGATGTGTAAAGAATCTAGTGATTATTATACTTTAATCCTCCCCTACACTTATCCAACTGCTTTTGTCTTCCATTTTCATTGGTTCCTACTTAAATAGCCATTCTTTTTTCACCCAAAGTTCCTGGTGTAACCAGCAGGTGTCTCTATCTGACAAGGTTTGGTGGTTTAAGTTGGAAAAACAAAAAAAGGAAGAGGGATTCTTTTCTTTCCTCTATTGGAATTTCCATCAGCTCTCAGGGGTAAGGGGCCTCTCTTCTGTGACCATAACTTCCTCTTCTTATAGGATAGCTCAGGAGTCATGACCATCTCATAGTCCACACCTCTACTCTGCCAAAGAGCTTCTTTGAGATGCCTTTACTCTAAGCCACTGGAATCTGCTCACCAGTGACTCCATTAGCCTGGAAGTTAAGGTCTCAAGTTATGTGGTTCTTATATTTCTATGTAGGAGTTTATAGGAATTATTAATAAAATTAAAATTATATAATTCCCATCTCTACCAGCTCAGCCTGTAGCAAGGGAAAGAAATCTCTAGTGTTTTAGGTAGAGATCTAAACCTCTGATCACTTTAAGTTATGTGTCCACAAAACTAGTAATTCGTATTCTTCATTAACCTTCTTCCTCCCTACCTGTCATTATAGGTGTGACTTAAATATGGTTTATAATAGGTCATAAATTCAGGAAATGGAAACAGATCAAATAAGTAAAGAAAACTATGTGGAGAGTACATGCCCAGAATAGGCACTGGAGAAAGTAATTAAATTTTTACTGTTTTCTCTTAAACTTCAGGCAGTGGCATCTGCCAAGCTTCCAAGTCTCTTCTACCTCCAGGGAACTTCCATGAGAATTCTTTGTTTTAGAGAACAGAGGTCTGGCCACTAGAGTCAATCCTTCAATGCTCAGTTAATCCTTGTTTCTGTCTCTATCTGTCCCTCCTTTAAACCCCACCCCAACACCACTGGGCTGAATTCACTATGCCTGCTGCATAGTGCAAAACAGCACCAGCAAAAACTGAACCTGAAATTGAATTTCACATACAACCCCTGTATTTATTTCCTTCCCCATACAATGGTGTTGTAATCTAAGAGGTTTTGTTCTAACATGTAGAACGTCAGTATCTGTCATGCATTTATTTTTCCATGGCCCAGAAGCATTGCATAATATTGACATAAAACCTTGCTGCCCTCTCTGAGGATTCACAACTCCCCCTGCCTAGAATGCCTCCCCTTCTACTTTCCTCCAGAACATGTATCTTTCCTTTTTAATTAATCTCTTAAAATTTTCTTCACATATGAAGCCATATCCACCGAGAACTTGGATTTATTGTGACCTTATTCTATTTATGGGCGTTCTTATCTGTTTGAAGTATGTTTTAATTGTGTGTTTTCCATATATATTTTTCTTCTTCCTTGATAGCAGGAGGTGATGCAGTGGATAGGATACTGAATTTGGAGTCAGGAAGCCCTGAGTTCAGATTTTGTCTCAGGTGTTTACTAGTTGCAGGGGTGTGCCAACTATACCAACTTAAGAGCTGATTGTTAAATTTTTACTGTGATTCAGAAATTGGCAAACACTACACATCATATAGACTTAAGAAAGTGATGGAGAAAATGTTAATAATGAAGGTTAAACTTAAAAGGGTGCTGTACCCTGGAGTCAGGAGTACCTGAGTTCAAATCTGGCTTCAGACACTTAACACTTACTAGCTGTGTGACCCTGGGCAAGTCACTTAACCCCAGTTGCCTCACTAAAAAAAAAAAAAAAGTGTGCTGTACATCCCCCTTCCCTGCAATGTTAAACATTTACCAGCACATCCCTCTGCATGTCATCCTGGGCAAGATGCTCAACCTCTTAGTCTGGGGTCATTTTGTAAATCTTGCAGTGCTATATAAATGCTATCTGTCCTTATCATCACTAGATTGTAAGCTCCTTGAGGGCAGGGACCATCATTTGCCTCTTTTTTGTGTTACTAGGGCCTGGCACATAGTAGGTACTTAATAAATGTTAATTGAATTGAAATCATCATCTTCTTCACTTCTACGGAGCAGGGAGGAACAGAGTGATTCACATACACTGGGCTACTCCATATATCAGGTTGCCTGATTGTCCTAGACAGTCTTAGGCTCTCCAGTGACTATTCTTACATCTTAACTGAATCAGCAATGGGAGGAAGCTGATAGGCCTTTGGTGTCCCAGAGAATCAGGGTCCATTTTAAAAAATTATAATCCATATTGTAGTTTCGAAGTAAGTTATTTATAAAAGAATCAGAATTCACATTTTACAGATAAGGAAATTGAGGCTCAGGGTGGCTTCAGAGTGGACCCTGACAATTTCGACCACTGTGACCTTGGCCAAGCTTCTTCCTTTCTTTGGGTCTCAGGTTCCTCCTCTGTAATGGACCCCTACCAGCTCTGAAATGCTATTATTCTATGATCCCAAGAGCTCTTCTTGCTGAGTTAGCAAGATCATTCCTTCCTCAAGCCTAGAATGGTATATTTGTATCTGTCTTGTAGTCTTTTGTATTCTTATTTACATTATAATTTTTTATGCACTTGTCTGTCTTTCTGTTGTTGGAGGTGGGATGGGAACAAGCATTTATTAAGCACCTACTATGTGCTAAATGAGTTACTTGATCCTTATAACCTTGAGAGATAGGTGCTATTATTATCCCCATTGTTCAATTGAGAATGAAGCAGGCAGAGATTAAGTGACTTTCCCAGGGTCACACAATGAGGAAATAGCTGAGGCTGGATTTGAATTTGAGTCTTTTTGACTTTAGGACCCAAATTTTACCCACTGCTCCTTCTGGCTGCCTTTTGGATGGTAAGTTTCTGATTCTGTCATATCTTTACATCTCCCTAGGGCAAATTAGACTACTGGGCTTTACACTTAATAAGCACTTAATAAAATATTAGTTGAATTAAATGTATATGAAATTTAAATGAGGCAAGAGACCCAAGACAATTCAGCAATTTAGAAACTGGGGAGGGAGCACAATCAATGCAGTTGAGACAAATATCTGACTGCTTATGATTTGTGGTAGTGATGGCACAACATTGTTTATGTTTAGGTGACCATGTTGTTTGGTTAGGTGAACTCAGATGAAAAACTAGCAAAAAGGGTACCCCAGACAGCTCACTTTTCTGCTTTTTCTAGCTTTCCCACTGACAAATCTCCTAGGAGCTAGGAAGGTGATATTAAATATGGATTATAAGCTTCTTGAGGGCAGCAACTGTCTTTTGCCTCTTTTGGTATCCCCATCCCTTTGTTAGAAACACAGCTAACAGCTTGCATAGTGTTGTGCAGCTCAAGTGTCAGCAGCTCAAGTGTTGCTAGCAGCTCACAGCTCAAAGAATCCAAGCAGGCAGCAGAGTGTGGTTGAAGGCATCTTTATTCATCTTAGAAGATGGGCACACTTCTGAATGTGCCAGAGAGTACACTGAGGTGAGGTCCCACACTGTAATTTATACCCACCAAGGGTCCCTCTGGACCAATCACATTACAGTTTTCATTTACATACAGCATGAAAAAAACAATCAATCACAGCATATAGTACCAGCCTCCCATATATGGTAACTATAAGGACCGATCAGATTGTATCAGTCAGCCAATCAGACCGTCCTGTTAACAACCAATCAGATCGTACCAGTCAACCAATCAGATTGTGACACTAGGCCTTAACCATATTCTGGGCAAGAATGTCCATTCCTCACTAGAACAGGGCTGTGTTAAAATACATAACCATTTGTAACTTGTCAAGAAATAAAACTTAAATCGGGGTTTGAATACCGGGGTCACATGGGGATAACCTTGGGTGCCTCAAGGTGAACTCTCAGCTTAGCCAGACTCCCATAAAACACGGGCCCTATTCCAGATCCTGCTCTGGCAGCTTTTTAGAGCCTTGTGTGCCTGGCGGCCCCCTGCTGGGCGGTTCAGGCAACAAAGTTGTGAGGCTTGAAACTAGACTCACGCTCTGTCTCTAGGGCTCTGAGAAGAGTCCAGATAGGGCCTTTTCTCTCACCTTTGCACAGTGCCTGGCACATAGTAGGCACTTAATAAATGTTTATTGATTGATTGAATTCAGTAGGCCTGATGACATCAGCCAACAACTGTATGAAAAGAAAGAAAAGATGATGTTCCTTCCCCCTCTGCCCCAAACACACCTCGTTATACCTCCTCCTCAGGGAGCTTAGTGTTCCTCCCTCTGGGAAGAGGGCAGGAGCTCTGCTCCTCACTGTGCCAAGAGCAGCATATTTTTAACCAACTTCCCCCTTTCCCCCAGACTATGGTGATTAAAGACTCAGAAGAGTGGGAGCCCAGTGTTCACCTTCTGTGCTCTTCTGGGAAGATCACAGGGAAACCAAAGCTTCCTGTTATCAGGGTAGGGTGGAGGTGGGGGCAGCCTAATGATCCTTGGTGGGTCTGTGGCTTTTCTGCCCATATGCCTTCTGTTCTCCCCCATTCCTGAGGCGGGCAGCAAGCTCCTGACCTAGGAGGAGCCACATTCCAGAGGCGTCCTGCTTCCTCCTCCTCTGCTCCTCCCTGCCCAGTAGGAGTGAAGTTTCCGTGCTGGAAACATCCCCCCAGGGGCTCTAGTCCTCGTGGTCATCTTCACACACCACTTGCTGTGTGGCTCTCAGAGCTGTCCCTAGCACCACTCCTTGACGGGCTCTGCCGTCTGCCCCACACCAGTCTTGGAAGGTGGGGTCATTTCCTGGCTGCAAGAAGATACTAAAACTGCTCCCAGAAAAGAGGCTCGCTTAGGAAGTTATGCAAAATGTAGCGGGAGACTAGAGGCTGGAGGAGAGGAGATCCTGAGGCAACGGAAGAGAGCTGCCAGGACTGCCAAGCAGGGGAAGGAGTCAAATTGGGGGAGACGGTAAGAACACAGTGCCCCTGCGCATCTCCCGCAGGGCAGTCAGTCCCCTTGGGCAGTGCCCAGAGTGTGGGTGAGCTGGGCAGCGCTGATTCTAAACTCAGCAAGAAGAGCTCTTGGGATCCTGGAATGTCAGAGCTGGCAGGGGTCCTTTACAGAGACCCAGAGAAAGGAAGAGACTTGGCCAGGGTCACAGCGGGTCCACTTTGGAGCCACCCTGGGCCTCAGTTTCCTTATCTGCAAAATGTGAACTCTGAGATCCTTGCTACCCCCTAAAGTTCTGTGATTCCAAGTGGTAACTGTCTTCACTTCCCTATGTGTCAATTGCAAATTGGGAATAATTTTTTAATTTGTAAAACCGTCCGAGCAGAGAAATGGATGGAGAGCTGGCTTCTCTTAGAGGTCAGATACTTCTGACTGTAAGGGCTAGAGAAGGTGCCAAATTGTGTTGATAGATGCAGTTACCTGGACAGGACAGTTTTGAAATTACACGTGCAGTCCCCCCACTAGAACAATCTCTGCCTTATTTGTAAGAATCAGATCCCTGTGTGAAAAATGTCATGCCAGCGTCAGGGCTGGCTCTCTGCGGTTCCCTTTAGGAAATGCTTGTCCCCTACAGAGAGGGTCACAGTGACGCTCTGTCCCACCTGTGGTGATCAACATCTCTGCCTCCTTCCCACGATCATCCTGTTAGTGTTACCATCCTTTGCCCTCATTCCTAGCTAGACACTTCTCATGGAATTTCTGGTTTTAATGATAATCCCAATGGAGAGTCTGGGAGTTCTGCCAATAACTGGCTGAAGTTGTACCGTGAGTCTAAGAGCGAGAGTTCTCAAGCTGATTATGAATTATAGCAACGATCTCTCTTATAGCCCTTGGTTTCTAGCTCTACTATACAAAGAGCTATTCAAATGAGAATAAGAGAAGTCCATAAGAGAGCTGTAAGCCAAGTGCTAGAGAAGTGGATAGAGGGACCTGGATAGTCAGACCTGGACTCAAATCCCACCGCAGATGCTCACAGACTGTGTGATACTGGTCTGGTTGCTTCACCTCTTCCACCAAAGCAGCTATGGAGTACAGCACCTGAGTCAGACAGGCCTAAATTCCAATCCTGCCCTAGACACTTACTAGCTGTTTGACCTTGGGAAAGTTGCTTCATCCCTGCCTGCCTCAGTTTCCTTAATTATAAAATGGGATACCTCCCAGGTTGGCTGGTTGGATCAAATGAGGTAATTTTCAAAAAGTACTTAGTGAAGTGCCTGGCACATAGTAGCAGCTAAATAAAGGCTTACTTCCTCCAGATTACAGGTGAGGAAACAGAGGCCCGAGAGGCTGAGTCCAGGGTCGCACAAGCAGTAGTCAGTAGCAGACCTTCCAATTCCCAACCCAGGCTTCTTTCCACTGAACTGTATCATCTCACTGTTGGATTATGGTAGCAAGGCTTGCTTGTAGAGTCTAAAAAATGCATGATGCCAATAATCTTGGAGTCTTTTTCACTTTCCATTTGAAGGAGGGATAAAATGACAAGATGGGGGGGATGGAGAAGATTTGTTTGAGAACATACAATAAACTTTCCTTTTTTTTTTTTTTTACAAAGGAAGGCTATTTGGATAAGAAATTGGGAGGGGGTCAGAAGGAGTATATGGGGAAATGATAGTAATGTAAGAACAAATGCAACCATATTTTTTTGTTTTGTTTTTTCTTTTAAAATAATTAAAATCCTGGCAATCCTGGGACTAGATATTATGTTTCCTTAATCACCTTAGGTTGCTATTTGAACTATAAAAGAATATTTGTTCCAGCTCATTAAGAATTTGACCCTTGAACTTTTTAAAAAAATTTTTGTGGGGCAATGAGGGTTAAGTGACTTGCCCAGGGTCACACAGCTAGTGTCAAGTGTCTGATGTAGGATTTGAATTCAGGTCCTCCTGAATCCTGGGCTGGTGCTTTATCCACTGCACCACCTAGCTGCCCCCACCCTTGAACTTTTATAGTATTGTCTCTGACCATTTAGAATAAAATCTTTAAAAAATCTATAGTATTGTCTATACTGTATTATATTATTTCAAGATTTGTTTAATTATCGGTAGAAAAATATACTCCATTAAAATCCTACTTTAGTGCTTCTGGAAGGTGTAAAAGTGACAGAATCCTTTTAAAGTTTTTAAATTTTTTTATTCTGAACTTAACAAATACCAGATGAAATGAGCCTGTCTATATACAAAACAGGAGAGAAAAAGTAGATTACATATGAAATTGCATATATCTACTATACAGTTTACTTTTACTTTTAAATATATCCCCTTTTATTTCTTACTTGCCTTCTTTCTCTGTCCTGGCCATCTCTGAACCCATCCATGACAACTGGACATTAAAAACTCCACTCTTGGGCTACCTTTTTCCCTTCCCTATTTTGCCTGGACTGCTTGGCTGCTCACAAGGTATAAATGAGCTCTTTTTGTTTGTTTGTTTGTTTTTGTTTTTGTTTTGTTTTGTTTTTTGCAGGGCAGTGAGGGTTAAGTGACTTGCCCAGGGTCATACAACTAGTAAGTGTCAAGTATCTGAGGCTGGATTTGAACTCAGGTCCTCCTGAATCCAGGGCCAGTGCTTTATCCACTGTGCCACCTAGCTGCCCCCTTTCTCTCTTTTATTGATGTGTACATCTAGAGATACATATTTTCCTCAAGTACTATTTTGGTACCATCCCACAAATTTTAGCGTGTTGTCTCATTCTCTCTAATGAAATTATTGTTTCTATGATTTGTTCTTTGACCCACTCATTGTTTACGGTTGCATTATTTAGTTTCTGATGAATTTTCAATCTATGCTTTTACAGCCCTTTATGGAATGTCATTTTTATTGCACTATTGTTTGAAAATGGTGTATTTCAATGATCCAAGACAATCCCAAAGGACTAATGATGAAGCATACTATTCACTTTCAAAGAAAGAGCTGATATTGATTGCATACAGGCTGAAGCATGCTATTTTTCACTTTCTTTCATTTTTTTCTTTTATTCTAGCCTTGTCATATAAAATGACTAATATGGAAATGTTTTATATAATTGCACATGTATAACATATATCTGATTGTTTACTACCTCAGGGACAGGGGAGGAAGAGCGTGATAGAATCTGAAACTAAAAACTTTAAATAAAAATGTTTACTAATTAAAAAATAGAATTTGGAAACAAAAAAAACCCCCACAATGGTGAATTTAATATTTCTCCTTTTGCATTTGTTTGTGAGATTTTTATACTCTGATATATGGTCAGTTTTTGTGAAGGTGCCATGTACAGCTGAGAAAAAGATATATTTCTTTCTATTCCTAATCAGTTTTCTCCAGAGGTCTATCACATCTCACTTTTCTAAAATTCTATTCATATCCTTAATTTCCTTTTTATTTGTTTTTGTTTTTGTTTTTGTTTTTGTTTTTTGGTTTTTTTTTTAGTGAGGCAATTGGGGTTAAGTGACTTGCCCAGGGTCACACAGCTAGTAAGTGTTAAGTGTCTGAGGCCGGATTTGAACTCAGGTACTCCTGACTCCAGGGCTGGTGCTCTATCCACTTCGCCATCTAGCTGCCCCCCTTTTTATTTGTTTTATGCTTAGACTATCTAATTCTCAGAGGGAAAGTTTAGGTTCCCCACTAGTATAGTTTAATTTTCTACTTCCTTTTGTAATTCATTTGACTTTTCCTTTAAGAATTTGGATGCTATTGCTTTGGTGCATACATATTTAGTATTATTACTTCAGTATCTATGGTGCTTTTTATCAAGATGTAGTTTTCCCTGCTTATCTCTGATTTGGTCTATTTCTGCTTTTGCTTTGTCTGAGATCATGATTGCTACCCCGCCTCTTTTAAAAAATTATTTTATTTTATTTTTTTACTGCAGCTGAAGTATAAGAGATTCTGCTTTAGCCTCTTATTTTAACTCTGTGTGTGTCTGTTTTAAGTTGTTGCTTATAAACAATGTATTGTTGAGTTCTGGTTTCTAATCTATTCAGTTATCCACTTCCATTTTTAGGTGAGTTTATCTCATTCACATTCATAGCTATGATTACTAACAATGCATTTCCCTTCATCCTATTTTCCTCTATTTATCCTTCTCTCTCTCTCTCTCTTTTTGGTGAGGCATTTGGGGTTGAGTGACTTGCCCAGGGTCACACAGCTAGTAAGTGTCAAGTGTCTGAGGCTGGATTTGAACTCAGGTCCTCCTGACTCCAGGGCCGGTGCTCTATCCACTGCGCCACCTAGCTGCCCCCCTTTCTCCTTTAACCTTGTGACTTGTCAAAAGTTTGTTTTGCTTCTGTCCACTGTCCCCCTTAATACGCCTTTCCTTTTATTACTCCCCCCTAACATACACTTTCTTTTATTCTCTTCCCCTTCTACTTCCCCATTGAGTAGGATAGATTTTTATATGCAGCTGAGTGTTCATATATGTATTTTCCTTCTTTGTACCCTTTCATATGAGTGAGGTTCAAATGTTGCTCTCCTCCCCCATTTCCTTCTCCATTATTGCAGCTTTTTCTTGCATGCCCCTTTTATGTGAGATAGTTCTCCTCACTCTTCCCTTTCTTCTCCTACTGCATCCCTCTTTCTAGTTCGTCTGTTTTTTTAGGTCATCCCCACATAATCAACTGTGTAGATAGTTTCTAATTGCCCTAATAATGAGAAAGTTCTTAGCAGTTACATGTATCATCTTTCCATATAGGAATGTAAATAGTTTAACCTTGTTAAGTTCTTTATGATTTTTCATTTATGTTTATCTTTTTATGCTCTTCTGGAGTCTTATATTTGAAAGTCATATTATTTATTCATTTCTCGTCATTTCATTGGGGATGTTTGAATGTTCTCTATTTCATTAAATATTCATTTTCCCCCTGTAAGATAATGCCCAATTTTGTTGGGTAGATTATTCTTGGTTGTAATCCTCACTCCTTTGCTTTCCAGAATATCATGCTTCTTTAATGTGGGAGTCATTAGCTTCTACTCGGCCAATTCTATTTTTTTTTGTTCAGTATTTTATTATTTTCTAGTGACATATAAGGATAGTTTCCAACATTTGTTTTCATAGGATTTTCAGTTCCAAAGTTTTCTCCCACCCTCCCTTCCCTCCCTCCTCCTCAAGACAGAAAGCAATCCAGTATAGGTTATATATGTGCAATCACATCAAACATATTTCTGCATTAGACATATTGTGACAGAAGAGTCAGAGCACAAGGGAAAAACCAGCCTAAAAGTAGTAACAATAAGGTTCAATCTGCATTCCTAAACCACAGTTCTTTTTTTCTGGATGTTGAGAACATTCTCCATCATGAAGTTCTTTAAAATTGTTTTGGACCATTGCATTGCTAAAAAGAGCCAAGTCTATCACCATTGTTGATCATACAACGTTGCTGTTACTGTATACGTTGTTCACCTGGTTCTGCTCCTCTTGGTCAGCATCAGTTCATGTAAGTTCTTCCAGGTTTCTCTGAACTCCTCCTGCTCATCATTACTTTTCACATTGATTTTTTAAAACTTTGTGTTCTAAAATTTCTTCTTTCCTCCCTCCTCATCCCTCCCTATGAAATCCAGCAATTCAATATAAGTCATATGTGTTCAGTTATGCAAAACATTTCTCATTAGTCAGGTTGTGAATGAAAATAGACAAAATACCTTTAGAAAGAGGAGCTAACAAATAAAATTATACTTCAGTCTGTATTCAGATACCATCAGTTCTATCTCTGTAGATGATTTCCATTTTTCATACATCCTTCTGATGGCATCCTGTTCATCATTTCTTTCAGTTACTATGGTTAACTGTATTTCCCTCCATCTAAATCCCTCCCCTTGATATTTACTCTATTATCTATCTTCCTTCACCCTATCACTCCTTGAAAGTGTTTTGCTTCTTACTGCCCCCTCCCCCAATCTGCTCTTGCTTTCACTGCCTCTCTCCCCCCCTCCCCATCCCGTTCTCTTCCCACTTTCCCACAGGGCAAGATATATTACTATCCCCTCTTGAGTGTGGATATTATTCCCTCTTTGAGCCAATTCTGATGAGTTAGGCTCACTTACTCCCCCACTCCTTCCCCATCTTCTCCTTGGCCAATTCTATATTTAAGGAGTTATTTTCTTCACTAAGATTTTGTACCTCTTTTATTATCTGGTCAATTCTAATTTTGCATTCTTCTCCCCTTGCTTTGGAGCCTGGGAGTTCCAAGCTGCATTTTTTTTTGTTACTTTAGTCTCCATAAAATAAATACATAAAATTTCTCACATCTTTCTTATTTCAATGAAACCAAAACTTCCTTCAAACCTTTCTTTCAGCATCCTCAAACTTTCTCACATTTCTCTGTATGTATACCTCCAGTAGTCTTGAAAACCACTTTTCTCATTACCTTCATAGTCTTCTCATAAATTTTCTTTTACTTGTTCACTTCCTAAATTCTCCCTTTTATTCAAATAGCATACATGTCTAAATTTTTTTTTACATTTCTCTGCACATTTCTCCTTAATAATTTTAATACTTTTTTGTTAAATCAGACCAATGATTTACTAAAGACATATTCCTAAAGGTATATCATTTATTTCAACTTAGGTAACTTTGCTCTTAATGTACTTTGTTAAATTATTTCTAATTAGTTACAATTCTGTTATTCCATGGGAGATGGATGCACCAAAATCCATTAACATGTTCCTAGCAATTAAACCCCTTTAACAGCTTACAGATTGTCTCTGATTTACACAAGTTTTTCTCTTTTCTATGAACCAGGTAAGAGTTAACATTTAAAATGAAAGCTGCAGCTTATTTTTTTCCACTTTGAAATTTTCACTAACACTGCTTACATTCAGTAAAATGACCTCACTCTAACCTGAAAAATAATACATTTGCCACTTTCCAGATAAAGAGTGATAAATGACTTGAACATTATTTTCATTATAACTTTTTCTTTTTTTCTTTTAGTGAGGCAATTGGGGTTAAGTGACTTGCCCAGGGTCACACAGCTAGTAAGTATTGAGTGTCTGAGGCCAGATTTGAACTCAGGTACTCCTGACTCCAGGGCTGGTGGTCTATCCACTGTGCCACTTAGCTGCCCCTATAACTTTTATATAATTATAAAATTTCCTTAAAACAAATTCTAAAGCACGTTAACCCCAATTCACTAGAACATTCCAGCATTTATTAAAAAAAATCATCCAAACTGAAATTTAGAAATCTCCAGTAGAGAATTTACTTTTCAGTCATAAAACACCACAAAACAAAGACTCCCTCTTAGCTCAGTGTCTCTTGTTTGTCTCCCAGATTTTGGTCAGAATCTGGGAAAGAGATTCTTTCTCAAGGAAAAGATCCTCTTAAAAAGTAAATATAGAGAGGATTCTGAGAAGATAGCAGAATAAGGTGGGAAATTTCCTGGCTCTCCTAAATTCCCCCACAAACAATATAAAATAACACTTCAAAGTGAACTTTCAGTGGCAGAAACATTTAAAAGTTGGGGGTAAAGCAGTTGTTCACCTAAGACAAGTTGGTAAGACCTTAGGAAAGACCCATCCTTCTGGAGTGGAGGTTTGACTTGATTGAAGTGCAAATACCTTCAAGCAGATACAGGTGAATTACCAGACCACAAACATTAGGGGCAGCTTTGTCAGGTGGCAACCTCAGCTTCAGGGACTTTCACTTTAAGGACAGTGTGGGGGTAGACAGTTAATCAGGGGAAGATTACAGGGCCCTCTTCTGGTGCTGAATGCTGAGCTCAGGTGTGCTAACTTGACCTGGTCCTGGGCTGTAGCTGTGGGTGAGGGGAAGCAAGCACATACTGTTTAGTACAGTCACAGAGGGCAGAGACCTTACTGCCTATGGTTTGGGTTCCAGGGCAAAAGGGTGAGCTGAAGCTTGAAGCTGTGGGAAGGACTGCAGGGTACAAGAGCATTTGTGGCGATGGTGTTGAAGGGGGACCTGGTCATGGCTCAGGGGTTGGAAAGAATACCTGAAATCAAATCTCAGGATAGAGCACAGAAAACAATAGCATAAAAAACCTTAAGCCTGACATTATCCCCAACACGCGAGAGCTCAACTTTAGCATAAAGTTAACAGACAAAAAATCAACTAAGATCAAGAACAACAACAACAACCACAATAAATCAAAAGAGAAAGGAACTAACCATAGATAGCTACTATGGTGATAAAGAAGATTTGGGTTTAAACTCAGAAGATTGTGAAGTTGACAGCTACTTCTATTAAAAACAAACAAACAAACCCAAAATGGGTGTGAGCCCAGAAAGAGTTTTAGGAAGAGCTTAAAAAGGACTTTAAAAATCAAATAAGAGAAGTTGAGGAAAAATTAGGAAAAAAATAAGAATAATGAGAGAAAAACAAGAAAATTATGAAAAGAAAGTCAATTAATTGGAAAAAAGAGATCCAAAAACTTAGAAAATAACTCCTTAAAAATTAGAATTGGACAAGGGGAAGTGCATGACTTCATAAAACACCAAGAAATAATAAAGTAAAATCAAAAGAATGAAGAAAAATACAATGTGAAATATCTCATTAGAAAAACATCTGACCTGTTGAACAGATTAAAGAGAGACAACATAAAAATTGTGATAAAACATAGTCTAGATACTATTTTTTTGTGTGTGTGAGGCAACTGAGGTTAAGTGACTTGCCCAGGGTCACACAGCTAGTAAGTGTCAAGTGTCTGAGGTCAGATTTGAACTCAGGTCCTCCTGAATCCAGGGCCGGTGCTTTATCCACTGCGCCACCTAGCTGCCCCTAGATACTATTTTTAAAGAACTTGTTGGGGCAGCTAGGTGGTAGGGACAGCTAGGTGGCACAGTGGATAGAGCACTGGCCCTGGAATCAGGAGTACCTGAGTTCAAATCGGGCCTCAGATGCTTGATACTTACTAGCTGTGTGACCCTGGACAAGTCACTTAACCCCAATTGCCTCACCAAAAAAAAAAAAAATTGAAAAAAGAACTTGATAAGGAAAACTGCCCTGAAGTTTTAGAATGAGAGGGTAAAATAGAAATAGAATAAATCCACAGATCACCACATGACAGAGATTCCAATATGAAAACTCACAGTAACATCGTAGTTAAGTTTTTAAGCTCTCAGGTGAAGGAGAAAATACTATGAGCAACTAGATAAAAAAGAACTTAAATACTGTAGAGCTACACTCAGCATAACACAAGATTTAGCAGCTACTACATTAAAAGACTCGAGGTCATGGAACAATGTATTTCAAAGAGCAGAGGAGCTAGGCTTGCAACCAAAAATTACTTACCCAGCAAAACCGTGTGTTGTCCTAAATGGAAAATAATAGGTATTTAATTAACTAAAGGACTTTCAGGTATTTGTGAAGACCAGAATTAAGAGGAAATTTTGGCCTACTGGACTCAGGAGAAACAAAACAAGGTAAATATTAAAGACCAGGACTTAGGTCAAAATCTTTACTTCCTATATGGGAAAACATCTCGTACCCTTTAAGAATTGTATCATTGGGGGCAGCTAGGTAGCGCAGTGGATAGAGCACCAGCCCTGGATTCAGGAGGACCTGAGTTCAAATCCAGCCTCAGACATATGACACTTACTAGCTGTGTGACCTTGGGCAAGTCACTTAACCCTCATTGCCCTGCCCCTCCCCTCCAAAAAAAGAATGTTGTCATTACTTGGGTTGCTTGAAAGAGCATACAGAGAAAGAAGACTTGGGCTTGAGTTGAGTATGATCCAAAATGAAATTGGGTAGGGAGAGATAAAATAAAGAAATTATCTCATACAAATGAGACACGAAGGGAAGAACTGTTATAGTGGAGGCAAGAAGCAATGGAGAGCTGATAGTGCTAGAGCCTTAGAAGGGTGTGCAGATCAAGAAGTAAGAGAGCAAGGGGAGAGGATAAAGGAGGAGTTCTTAGAAGGGATGTGGTTTAGAGAGGCAATGGTCAGGAGTCAGACATTTAAAGGGGGATAGGGTAAAAAGAGGGAGAGAAGCATAAACAGTGATGAAAAATAGAATGGAGGGAAATTATAACTTTGAATGTAAATGGGATGAACTCAGCCATATAATGGAAAAGGATAGCAGAATTGATTAAATACTAGAATCTGACAATATGTTGTTTACAAGAAACAGATTTTAAAATGAGTCAAAAACACAAAGTCAAATATACAAAATACACAGAGTCAAAATAAAGGGCCGGAGTAGAATTTATTATGCTTCAATTAATGCAAAAAAAGAGATTAAACAGGGAAACTACATTATGATAAAAGGTACCATAAATAATGAAGGAATATCAGTATAAAACGTATATGCACCAAATGCTATAGCATCCAAATTTTTAAAGGAAAAGCTAAATGAATTATAGATGGAAATAGATGGCAAAACTACAATTTTAAGTGACTTCAGTCCTCCCCTGTCAGAACTAGATGAATCTAACCAAAAAATAATTAAGAAATCAAGAATCTGAATAGCATCTTAGATAGTTCTCTAAGAGGACCGTGACAGCAGAAGGTGATGTCATGACTTGCAGTGAGTTGGATTTAAGTGAGGCAGTGCTGTGCAAAGTCACCGGCCTCACTCTCTCCTCCAGAGCAATCTGGGTCCAGTGGAAATATGTGGATGACAGGATATGGCCCTGGATATTTGGGGCAGTTGGGGTTAAGTGATTTGCCTAGGGTCACATGACTAGTAAATGTCTGAGATGAGATTTGAACTCTGGTCCCCAGTTCAGGGTCAGTGTGCCACTGTGCCAACTAGCTTCCCTGGATGAGAATTGAATGGGAATAGACTGGGGAGGCGGGGAGGGGTGTTGGAACCAACATGGTAGAGAGAAGCCAGGAAGCTGCCTGAGCTCTCCTAAATTTCCCTTGGAAACATTAAATTAAGCCTCTAAATAGATTCTGGAGCTACAGAATCTACAAAAAGATGGAGTGGAACGATCTTCCAGCTTAAGATAACCTGAAAGATCTTCAGGAAAGGTCTGTCTCACTAGGGTAAAGTGGAAGTGCAGCACAACAAAGAGAGGGTTTGGGCCAGCCAGTGGGAGGCTCTTAGCCACAGCACAGATCAGCCCTTTGGTCCTGGCTCAGCCTGCCAGCTGTGAGGCTCACAGCTTCAATGCAGAAGGCAATCTGCCTGCTGGGGTATCTGGTACCTAACAGATAAAACTAGGCCAGGCCACCATAGTGAGGCCTTGGAGCAGAAAGCCAGTAATCAGGCCTCTGGCTCCTAGCAAAAGAAGCTTGGGACAGTGCCCCCTGTGCCCCAGGAGCAGAGGTCAACCTTAAAAGGCATGAAATAGGCTAAAATATGAATAAGAAAGGAATACACCTTTTTCTCAGTGGTACATGGTACCTTAACAAAAATTGACCATATATTAGGGCATAAAAACTTTATAGTTAAATGCAAAAAAATCAGAAATATTAAATGCATCTTTTTCAGATCATAATGCAATACATTATATTTAAGGGAACAAACAAACAGATTAAAAATTAATTGGAGCCTAAATAACCTAATCTTTTTTTTTTTTTTTTGGTAAGGCAATTGGGGTTAAGTGACTTGCCTAGGGTCACACAGCTAGTAATTGTTAAGTGTCTGAGGCTGGATTTGAACTCAGGTCTTTCTGAATCCAGGGCCAATGCTCTGTCCACTGTGCCACCTAGCTGCCCCCTTGTGGGGACCAATTTTTAATTGGGGAGTGTTAGCTAAGCAGCTTGCTGCAATATTGGGGCAAGCAAGGAGACCGGCAGCCTCCCTCAAAACAGAACAGGATTTATTTTAACAAGAACGAACTTAAAAAAAAAAAACACAAACAGGATCAGTAGGATCAAGGGAAAGGAAATAAAAAGAAGAAAGGGAAATTATACAACCTGAAAAAATACCACCGCTCAGGAATTAGCTGAGAATACACAGCAGAGCTCCTGTCGCCTTCCAGCTTCCAGCTAGAATGACGAATTCTCCTCCCCATTCCCAGAAAACCCCACACAACCCCCAGCCAATTGGCTGGCCGCTCTGACTAGGCTTCCAATCATTATAATTTTGCCAAGCCCATGTAGGCGTTGGCGAGTGGTGACGACATGAGGTGCCAGCGCCATGGCAACAGCTACAACCAGTGGGTGGAGCACCATGTGGTTTGTGGAGCCCCAGGCCAGTGCATGCCAAGGCATAAAAACCTCAAATAACAATTAATTCTTTACATTCTCCCCTTTGTTTTGTCAAGAAACATGGGGTGTTTCCTTGATGGAACAAAAAATAATAAACAATAAATAAATTTTTAAAAAATAACAGAATAGCATAACCAATGCTAACAAACAGTATGCTAATAACAATATAGGAAAGGGAAAATACATATTACAGATGATGTATATAGTAACAGAAGGAAAACCAAAAATGTCCATTTAAAGTCTTTAAAATCTTGTCTTCGAAGGAGGGTTGAGATGTCATCAGGGGAACTGGACTCTGGTCTGGATTCTGGCTGCCTCTGGATTCCTGTTGTCTTTGGAACTGCTGGGTTTTCATTAATCTTTAGCATAGCATTGTCCAAAAATGTTCAAATTAAACAATGAAAGTTCTTCAAAATATACAAAACAAGTTTAAACTTTATATATATATATATATATCATATTGGAGTCCCCTCTTTGGAGGATACTCATATCCATATGCAGTACAAAATTGAGACAGTTATGACATTACTAACACTTTTTACCACTATATGTCTGGATCAAGGCCAAATTTAGTTATGTGTCCATGATGACACTTGAAATGTTATGGAAAAGTTACTATACCACATCTTGTGGTGCATAGACATCTAATAATTGTGCTAGGCCTCAGGTGGATAGATTCTGACCATGCCACCAGATTGAGTGAAAAAGCCAAGTTAAGTTAAACCAGGTGCATGTGTTAAGGCTAACATGACACCAGACCATTTTTGGAGTGAGAGAGGAAGAAACTAGACTATGTCCAGCAATTGTGCTCTACATAGCTGCTCTCATAAGCAAACTATGGACTTCCTGAATGTATTTGGCTGTTCTCTCAGCCTCCATCAAGGTATATTACATGTACCTGTCTCTCCTCCTGTTGTACATATATTTTCTCCAGGGCCTGTAATGTGGAGTTGAACCATCTCCATTAAACTTACTGTAAGAGGAATTAGTCTCTGAAATAGTAAGTTTTCATAAATCATAAGTCTCATATTAATTTCACCAAAGACAATATGATGGTAAAAATGTGTGCTACACTGCATAACTTAGGATATACTTGAAATATATATATATGTATATATATATATATATATATATATATATATATATATATAATCCCAAACCATACCCAGAGTATACATAGTTGCAATGACATACAAATGATAAATGAATGTAAATGGCTGATAAATAACCTACTCTTAAAGAACGAATGGGTTAAATAACAAATCATAGAAACAACCAATAATTTCATTAAGGAGAATGATAATAGTGAAACAACATCTCAAAACATATGGGATGCTGCAAAACCAGTAATTAGAGCAAAATTTATATCTCTAAATGCTGACATCAACAAAATAGAGAAAGAGCAGACCAGTGAGCTAGCTATGCAATTAAAAAAAACAGAAAAAGAAGGGAAAAGGGCCCATATGTACAAAAATATTTATAGCTGCTCTTTTTGTGGTGGCAAGGAATTGGAAATTGAGGGGCTGCCCATCACTTGGGGAATGGCTGAATAAGTTGTGGTATATGAATGTAATGGAATGGAATTCTATTGAGCTGTAAGAAACGACAAGCAGGAGGAGTTTAGAGAAACCTGGAAGGACTTGCATGAACTGATGATGAGTGAGATGAGCAGAACCAGAAGAACACTGTACACAGTATCATCAACATTATGTGTTGATCAACTGTGATAGACTTGATTCTTCTCAGCAATACAGTGGTCCAAGATAGTTCCAAAGGACTCATAATGGAAAATGTTCTCCAAATCCAGAAAGAAAAAAAAAAAAAACCCTGTGAAATATGAATGCAGATTGAACCACACTGTTTCTCTTGTTTTTGGTACTGTTGTTTTTCTTTTTTGAGGTTTTTCCTTTTTGCTCTGATTCTACTCTTATAACATGACTAATGCAGAAATATGTTTAATGTTTCCCATATCAGATTACTTGCTGTCTTGGGGAGGGAGGGAGGAAGGGAGAAAAATTTGAAACTAGAAATCTTATAAAAACAAATGTTGAAAACTATCTTTTAAATTCTTCTTTTTTTTTTTTTTTTTTGCGGGGCAATGGGGGTTAAGTGACTTGCCCAGGGTCACACAGCTAGTTAAGTGTCAAGTGTCTGAGGCCGGATTTGAACTCAGGTACTCCTGAATCCAGGGCCGGTGCTTTATCCACTGCGCCACCTAGCCGCCCCCGAAAACTATCTTTACGTGCAACTGGAAAATAATAAAATACTTTTTTTTTTTTTTTTAGTGAGGCAATTGTGGTTAAGTGACTTGCCCAGGGTCACACAGCTAGTAAGTGTTAAGTGTCTGAGGTCAGATTTGAACCCAGGTACTCCTGACTCCAGGGCCGGTGCTCTATCCACTGCGCCACCTAGCTGCCCTAAAATACTTTTATAATAAAAAAACCCAGAAAAAGAACAAATTAAAAATTCCCAATTAAACAACAAATTGGAAATCCTAAAAATTAAAGTTGAGATTAATAAAATTAAGTACAACAAAAATGGTCAATTAATAAAACTAGAAGTCGGTTTTATTAAAAAAACCCACACCTAATAAGCCATTGAGTAGTATAATCAAAGAGAGAAGAAAACTAAATCACTAGTATTAAAAATGAAAAAAGTGAATATATCACCAATGAAGCTGAAATCAAAGCAATTATAAGAAATTATTTTGCCCAATTAAATGCCAATAAATTTAACAATTTAAGTGAAATGGAAGAATATTTACAAAAATACGAACTGCCTAGATGAGCAGAAGAGGAAATAGAATATCTAAATAAACCTATTTTAGAAAAATAAATTGAGTAGACCATAAATGAACTTCTTCTTCTCTTTTTTTTTTTTTAAGGGCAATGAGGGTTAAGTGACTTGCCATGGGCAAGTACACACAACTAGTAAGGTTCAAGTGTCTGAGGATGGATTTGAACTCAGGTCCTCCTGAATGCAGGGCTATTGCTTTATCCACTGTGCCCCCTAACTGCCCCTAAATGAGTTTCTTAAGAAAAAAAAATACCAGGATGAGATGGATTTACAAGTGAATTCTACCAATCATTTAAAGACCAACTGATTCTAATATTAAATAAATTACTTGCAATAATAGGTAAATAAGGGGCCCTATCAAGCTCCTTTTGTGAAACAAATATGGTATTGATACCTAAACCGGAAGAACAGAAACAGAAAAAGGAAATTATAGGCCAATTTCATTAATGAATATGAATGCAAAAATTATTTTTAAAAAGTACTAGCCAGAAAATCTGGCCTCAGACACTTGACACTTACTAGCTGTGTGACCCTGGGCAAGTCACTTAATCCCAATAGCCTCACCAAAAAAAAAAAAAGTACTAGCTAGGAGACTACAACAATATATTACAAAGATTATACATGGTGACTAAGTGGGATTTATATCAGGAAAAAGGGATGGTTTAACATACAAAAAACTATTAACTTAATTGATTATATAAATAACAAAAATCATACGATTATACCAATAGATGTAGAAATAGCTTTTGAAAAAGTACAACACTCATTTCTATTAAAAACACTTGAAATTATAGGTATAGATGGATTTTTCCTTAAAATTATAAGAAACATTTACCTAAAACTATCAGCAAGCATTATGTGAGAAATAATTATTAATAATGGACTTCTTGGGGGACCCAGAGATCACTTTCTCAGTCCTTTCTTCCCAACGTGGTATTAAATCACACCCAAATAATGGACTTTGCCTTCAGCAACTTGAGTGTCTTTTGCATTCTTTTTCCTGATGTCATTTATTGAGTTCGTTTTAAAGTAGACCACCTTCAAGTCATGTCAACCAATGGAATTGAATGATGCTAACCAATTAGCTTTGATCAATGTATAATGACCCACCTCTATCAAAAGAGCATAAAAAAGCCCTTGGAAGACTGGGGAGGGGCGTGTCTTCTGGGACTTTTCTCCTGCTCACCCTTACTGGCACTCTGAAGCTCTCTGCCTGCTTTTTCTACCATGCAGGCCTGAGACCATGAGAAGTTAGGAAGACACATGGTCAATCCTTTACTGGTATAATATTAATAAATTAATATATACTTACCCAGAAGTGGTGTCTATAGCAATAGTGATAGCAATTGAAATGTCAAAAAAACACAGTTTTTTGTAATGGGGATAAACTAGAAGAAGCCTTTCCAGTAAGATCAGGTGTTGAACAAGGTTGCCCATTATCACCAATATTATTCAATACTGTATTAGAAATGCTAGCAATAGTGTTAAAAGAAGAAAAAGAAATTGAAGAAATCAGAATGGGCAACGAGTTAAATGATCTCTTTTTGCAGATGATATGATAATATGCTTAGAAAATTCTAGAGACCACTAAAAAGTTGAAACAATAATTTTAGCAAAACAGCAAGATATAAAACAAATCCACATAAATCATCAGCATTCCTGTATATCAAATCTTTTTAAACTGTGGGGTTATGACCTCATATGGGGGTCGGATAACTGAATGTGGAGGTCATGAGAATTTTGGCAGTAAATATTTGATTTGTATACTTATTTCATATATCTATATACTTGGGTCACTTAAAAATTTCTTGGGTGAAAAGGGGTCATAAGTGGAAAAAGTTTAAGAAGCCTTGCTACATATCATCAACAAAACCCTGCAAGAAGAGATAGTAAGAGCTATCCCATTTAAAATAACTATGGACTGTACAAAATACCTGGGAGTGTACCTCCTAAGGCAAACCTGGAAACTTCATGAATATAATTATAAAACACTCTTTATACAAATAAAGCCAAATTTAAATAATTGGAGAAATATTAATTGTTCATGGGAGGACAGAGCCAATGTAATAAAAATAACAATTACACCTAAACTAATATACCTATTGAATGCCATCCCAATTAAATTACCAAAAATTATTTTATTGAGCTAGAAAAAAAATAACAAAACTTGCCTGGAAGAACAAAAGGTTAAGAGTATCAAAAGAATTTTAAAATGTAAAGGAAGGGGGTTTAACAATACTAGATCTTAAAGTATATTATAAGGCAGCAATTATCAAGTTATTCTGAGTACTATAAATCATTAAATAAACTATAAGGGATCTATGTAGGAAGATGTTATCCACCCCAAGAGAAAGAACTGATATATATATATATATGTATTATGTATACACACATGTTTATAAATATATATAGATACATTTTTATAAATCTGCATCAGATGGTGGCCTTCTCTAGTGCAGGGTGGGAAAGTAGGGAGGGAGATAGTAGAACTTAAAATGTATCATAATAGATAAATTTAATTAAAACAAGAAAAATGCAAAAAGTAAATATAGCTTTTAGTTTCATAAACACCTGTGAACATATACATACATATACACACCTATACAAATATGTACAAATACACACACATACATATATGTACACATACATATGTGATCAGCTTTCAAATATCCACTTCTCATTGCCTGATAATTTATATCTTCTATTTGGAGAGATTCCTAAGACAAGCATATTGCTATTCTCAGTTTGGTCCTTATTAGATATCCCCAGAGACTATGTTATCATACACAGAAATCAAATTTGTTCTGTAATTTCACATCCCTTTGAGGATGTTGAGGACTAGAGAACCAGGTTGGGACATTTCACTAGGCCCCTCAATTCCCTTAAGCAAGAGAAGCACCAAAAGTAAGACCACCAAGATTCCCAGCTAGAAAATATAATTTTCTCAACCCCCACACCCTACCCCTGGCAATTTTTTTGAGGGAACTGTTTTGTCTATTTGGGTAGGATAGGACCACCTCAGCCCTTCAGGCTTCAGAGAACATCAAAATGGTCCACTCTTTTAGTACCCCCCAATTTTTTGGAAGGTCTTCCTTGAAGGCTAAGAGCCCAATTACCTTTAAGGGTATATTTCCCAATCTTGTTTGGAGAAATCTTATCTGAGGGATGAATTCCCTACAAAGAATGATCCAGGAAATGTACCTCGATTTTAAATATTGCTAATTATTTCCATGTCTTATGGTTGTAACTTCTAATATAAATAAAACACATAGCAAAACATACCATACTGAACACAAACAACACTCCAAACAGACATTTTTTGTTTTGCTTAGTTGTTTTTCAGTTGTCTCCAACTCTTTGTGACCCCATTTGAGGTTTTCTTGACAAAGATATGGAAGTTATTTGCCACTTCATTCTCCAACTCATTTTACAGATGAGGAAACTGAGGCAAACAGGGATCAACAGCTATTAAGTATCTGAGGTTGGATTTGAATTCAGTTCTTCCTGATTCCAGGCCCGGTGGTCTATCCACTGTGCCACTGAGCTGCCCCTAAACAGAGAAAGTCAGACAAAAAGCTACAGCTTTTCCCCAAAAAAACAATTACCTTAACCTCAAGTAAAAACTGTGGTATTTGAGATGGAGGTGACAGCCAGATGTCCACCTACACTCTTCCAGGAGAAACTCCCCCTTCCAGGTGAAAGAAATCTCACCATGGACCACTCAAAAAAGGGGGTTCATGGGACAGCGAGGTGGCGCAGTGGATAAGGCACCGGCCTTGGATTCAGGAGGACCTCAGTTCAAATCCCGCCTCAGAAACTTGACACTCAACCAGCTGTGTGACCCTGGGCAAGTCACTTAACCCTCATTGCCCCACAAAAAAGGGGGTACTGCAGGAGGCTTAAGAAGGACTAGCCTTGGGGGGCACCTAGGTGGCACAGTGGATAAAGCACCAGCCCTGGATTCAGGAGGACCTGAGTTTAAATCTGGCCTCAGACACTTGACACTTACTAGCTGTGTGACCCTAGGAAAGTCACTTAACCCTCATTGCCCCACAAAAAATAAATAAAGGAGTCAATGACTTGCCTGCTTTCAGGCCATAGTTCCATAATTGAAGATGCAACTCCTTTTTATAAACATAGAACAAAGAACACAACACAAAAAAATGACATAATTGGCCAGCATCATAGGGGTGAAAGATTATGATCATTACATTTTAAAAGGTGGCCATAGCTTACATGTACGATGAAGTCCACTTCTCTGTATCTCTAAGGAAAGATTTTGTGAATTTATGGGTCCCAGCTGCATCCTCAGGTCACCGATAGAGAATCAGGTATATAGATTAACTGGTTCCTGGGGGATTAGATAAGACCACCTTAATTTCTTTTTAAAAAAAAAAAAAAGCATTTTATTATTTTCCAGTTACATGTAGAGATAGTTTTCAACATTTGCTTCCATAAGATTTCTAGTTTCAAATTTTTCTCGTTCCCTCCCCTCCCTTCTCCCCTCCCCAAGACAGCAGGCAATCTGATATAGGTTATATATGTACAATAACATTAAACATATTTCTGCATTAGTCATGTTATAAAAGAATCAGAGTAAAAAGGAAAAACCTCAGAAAAGCAAAACGACAGCACCAAAAGCAAAAGAAATAGTATGGTTCAGTCTGTATCCATATTCCACAGTTCTTTTTTTTTTTTTTTCCCGGATTTGAAGAGCATTTTCCATCATGAGACTTTTGGAACTTTCTTATACCTTTGTATTGGTGAGAAGAATCTAGTCTATCACAGTTGATCAACATATAATGTTGATGATACTGTGTACAATGTTCTTCTGGTTCTGCTCATCTCATCATCAGTTCATGCAAGTCCTTCCAGGTTTCTCTAAACTCCTCCTGCTTGTCGTTTCTTACAGCACAATAGAATTCCATTCCATTCCATTCATATACCACAACTTGTTCAGCCATTCCCCAATTGATGGGCAACCCCTCAATTTCCAATTCCTTGCTACCACAAAAAGAGCAGCTATAAATATTTTTGTACATGTGGGTTCTTTTCCCTTTTTTATGTTCTCTTTGGGAAAAAGACCCAGAAGTGGTATTGCTGGGTCAAAGGGTATGAACAGCTTTATGGCCCTTTGGGCATAATTCCAAGTTGCTCTCCAGAATGGTTGGATCAGTTCACAGCTCCACCAACAATGCATTAGTGTTCCAATTTTTCCACAGCTTCTCCAACATTTATTATTTTCCTTTTTTGTCATATTAGCCTATCTGATAGGTGTCAAGTGGTACCTCAGAGTTGTTTTAATTTGCATCTCTCTAATCAATAGTGATTAAGAGCACTTTTTCATATGGCAATAGATAGCTTTGATTTCTTCATCAGAAAACTGCCTGTTCATATCCTTTGATAATTTGATTTAGTTCTTGATATATTTTAGAAATGAGGCCTTTATCAGAAGTACTGGCTATAAAAATTGTTTCCCAGCTTTCTGCCTCCTTTATAATTTTGGATGCATTGCTTCTGTTTATACAAAAACTTTTAAATTTAATATAATCAAAGTCATCCATTTTGCATTTCATAATATTCTCTATCTCTTGTTTGGTCATAAAATGTTCTCCTTTCCAAAGATCTGAAAGGTAGATTATTCCTTCCTCTCCTAATTTACCTATGGTATCACTTTTTATGTTTAAATCATGTACCCATTTTGACCTTATTTTAGTATAAGGTATAAGATGTTGGTCTATGCCTAATTTCTGCCATACTATCTTCCAGTTTTCCCAGAAGGTTTTGTCAAATACTGAATTCCTATCCCAGAAGCTGGAGTTTTTGGGTTTATCAAACAGTACATTACTAAAGTCATTTACTACTGTGTCTCCTGTGCCTAGCCTATTCCATTGATCCTCCACTCTATTTCTTAGCCAGTACTAAATAGTTTTGATGACTGCTGCTTTATAGTAGAGCTTCAGATTTAGACCACCTTAATTTCTAAAGATGAAACAAGGTCATTTAGTCTGCTTTTTCAAGGATATTACACAGAAATCTCACAGGAAATGCTGAGATAACGTTTTATGAGAACAGTTTTTCTTTAACAGTGATTGTATACAAACTTGATTAAGCCTTTGGTATCTAACTTTAGAGAGATGAGACTGAACATTTGCACATATGAACTGCTTCACTCAGAGACAGAGAAGAGACTTAGGTTTGTTATATAGAATACAGAATATGGTTACAGAATAAAAGCACTTACAGAATAAAATTAAATATAAAACACAGGCTCAAGAATTCTCATAGTCTTTCACAGTTGATCATCATTACAGTGTTCTGGTTCTTCTCACTTTATCTTTCATCAGTTCATGTAAGTCTTCCCAGGTTTTTCTGAAATCATCCTGTAATGATTGGAATAACGCCACCTGCTGGATACTTACTGTAGAAGAGTTCTGCCCATGAAGGGAAGGTCTTTGAGGGCAAGACCAGGAGTCAGGAAGTGACGCGGGCTAGTGGGAGGAGGAAGGAAGAGACTGGCGCTCAGGCTCGCTCTTCTTTCCTCTGGACTCTGGCGGAGAAGGGAGCTAGAAATGCGCTCTCCCTTTAATAGATAGGAATCTAGGCCTTTCTCTCTCTCTTTACCAAATTCTTATTCTCCTTAATAAATGCTTAAAAGTCTAACTCTTGCTAAAGCTTATAATTTATTGGCGACCACTCATTAGATATTTTAGACAGTTTAGCTAGAATTTTAGCCCTTAACAGATGGCTGACCACGAAGAGGAAAGCTGAACCTCACTTCTGATCTTCCGGTTGGGTAAGAAATTTCTCCTACCCTTTAAACTGCTAAGTACTGGCGCACTGGCTGTGTTTTCCCTTTAAATTTTTTCGAATGGACCTTTTAAACTCCCTAATTACCCTATTTTTGATTTTAGTCTGTTTAACCAGACAAATGGGAGATAAGATCATGTTAATGCTTTGTTTTTGTGGATTTTCTATTTTTCTTTTTATTTTTGTTAAAAGAGCCAGCAACTTACTCACACAAGGAAATATCTCTCCCTCTCCCAAGCATGCTTTTTCAGAAAAACCTGAAGAGATTCCCGCAGCTTTTCCCAGTTCTAACAGTAATTGTTGCTTTAATTTTGCATGCCTGGAGGCAATGACCCACCCTCTAGAAGCTTTTAATCCCCTAGCACCTGGAGGCAAAGTGGGGGAAGAGGAATACAGGCCTGAGTTCAAAATCAAGTCTCATTCAAATTGCTCTGGTCCCTCCCCTCCTCTCCAGACCCCACCCTCTACTCCTATGGCCAAGCCCATAGCTTCCCCTGCCTGGGAAGTCCAGAGATCTGATGCACATGCTCAACTTTCTCTAACTACATTTGCAGCTTCAGGCTCAGCCCTTTCCCAGCCTGGCTGTGCTTTTGAGACAATCTTAGAAAACTCTTTAAATTCCAGATATGCTCGTTTTGTTCATAATTTTGCTAACCTGCTTTTGTCTTTAATTAGTAATCTTATAAAGCATTTGTATGGTGAAAAGCCCGACAGACAATATAGAGGGGTTAAAGAAGAAAAACTTAAGCTGAATAAGAATGACAATCAACATAGTTCAAGACTCTGCTTCTTTTGCCATGGAAGGGTATATATTTTACAGAAATGTAGAAGTAAGCAGCAAGGTATTGATATGAGTATTGGGGATTTTAGATACCGGAATCAAAAGTGTTCTGAATTCACTCAGAGTAATAGTATCAGTTCAGAGGTTACATAGGATTTCTATGCTATTATATATACATTTTGAAATTAATGGTATGGGTTTATTTTCATAGAGATTTTCATGCTTTTGAGATTGTGTTTTATACTTAGTTTTTAAAACAAGGAGAATATTTGTAAAAGCTTTTTATAGTCATGTGATCAAGTTTATATTTTATAATACTCTTATTAATATTAAGTTCATATTCATTTAGATTTCCCTAGTTTGAATTTCATTGTCTTTTATTATTCCTCGTGTATTTTCTTCTATTCATTCATCTATCTAATTTTGAAACATGGTTTTGATTTCATAATACAATGTTAATTCTAGGAGTATTGTGCTCCCATATTCTGAGTTATTTGTTTTTGCTATTTTTTCTCAACTGATTATTTGATCAAACTCTTTAAAGCATTTCCTTGGCAAATTGGTTGCCAAGGCAAGTGTAAATTGATTCTAGAAGTATTATTTTTGATAAGCATATTCCAAAAAAAAAAAAAAGAGGGGAACATTTGTAAAAGTTGTCTTTGAGATTGTGTTGTGCTTTAACTTGTATTTAAATATGTTCTGATTTTTCAAAAAAGTAATTGTATACTAAGTTAAAAAAAAGGGGTATTATTTGAAATTGTTGCATAATTATATATTGTGTTCTGAGTCAAGATGTATTCACATTTTTTGCAATCATTTATTATCCTCAATTTTTAAATCCATATGAGACTTGGATTATGGGAACTTATCATTTAAGACATTAATTGCCTTTATTCTGAGTTATCAGATGCCAGTTGGCCAAGATGCCATCCAATCACAAGAGGAATACATGCAAGAGCAGACACTGAACTGTCACATGAGGGGAGACATGCATGAAGTCAAGGTATGGCCGAGGGAACGGCTTTTGACAAATGTTGAGGTTGGATTCTCTTGGTTTAATATTTTATTTTATTTTTCCCCACAATATTGTACAGATGGCTGGAAGTATTGATCCCACCCATCTCACTTCTACACCTGGCTTCTATGCTCCCTCCTATATGCCTGATGCCATGGACATCTCAATCCCATGCATCTGATTAAGTCTGACTCAGTTTCCTCCAATATGTTCGGTGGCATGGACATATATTCCATCCACCTATTTTAAGCCTGGCATACTGCATGGACAGTATATATTGCTCAAGTGTGGGAATGCTCATATCCCATCATTTCTCTGTTCTTTTATGGTAACCCCCATAATTATCTCAGGTGTCATGATAAATACAGTGTTGAATTTGGCCTTGACACCTGTTACCAATTATATTAGATTTTTAAATTTCTCATAATGGCATGAGGATAATTAGGCAGATGATGCAAAAGTGATGAAACAAAGATAAAAAATTATTTTTAATAATTAATATTGCAGCAATTGTCTTCTCAATTACCCTCCATAAGGGGGGGACTATAGTAATATTATAATTTTAAAGAATGTTTCAATTTTTGTTTTATTATATGTTTCATGTGTAACAACTAAGATTCTGTATTCCCTTAGACATGTTTTTGAGAAATTTCATTGTTTGATTTGATTATTGACAAAGCTATTTTAAAGTTGTGTTAAGCTCAATTTTGTAGGAAATTTTCCTGGCTGATTACCAGCATCCACACATCAACCCCTGAAAAGACTTCCATTCCACGACTACACCTAGAGGACATCTGAGAAAAGACTTTCAGAGACTTTAAATGAACAGTTTTGATTTGTTTTTTTTTTTTCTCTTTCTGTTATAATATACACCATCTGTAACATGTATTCTCTGCAGAGGCCCTCCCTTTGCAAGACTAATGTCAAAGCGTCGGTTCATGAGGACAAAAAAAAAAAAAATCGCCCCTCTGGACAAAACTTTCCTCTCTTCCTTTTCTATATTATTGTTCACATATTATTAGTTAGCAATAGTTATCATATTGTTTTTACTGTTCCGTCAAGGAAACATTTTGTTTCTTGAGGAACAACAGGGGGGACTGTAACGATTGGAATAACGCCACCTGCTGGATACTTACTGTAGAAGAGTTCTGCCCATGAAGGGAAGGTCTTTGAGGGCAAGACCAGGAGTCAGGAAGTGACGCGGGCTAGTGGGAGGAGGAAGGAAGAGACTGGCGCTCAGGCTCGCTCTTCTTTCCTCTGGACTCTGGCGGAGAAGGGAGCTAGAAATGCGCTCTCCCTTTAATAGATAGGAATCTAGGCCTTTCTCTCTTTACCAAATTCTTATTCTCCTTAATAAATGCTTAAAAGTCTAACTCTTGCTAAAGCTTATAATTTATTGGCGACCACTCATTAAATATTTTAGACAGACTAGCTAGAATTTTAGCCCTTAACAATCCTCATCATTTTTTGGGGGGGGGGGGCAGGGCAATGAGGGTTAAGTGACTTGCCCAGGGTCACACAGCTAGTGTCAAGTGTCTGAGGCCGGATTTGAACTCAGGTTCTCCTGAATCCAGGGTCGGTGCTTTATCCACTGTGCCACCTAGCTGCCCCTTTCCTTGTCATTTCTTACAGTACAATAGTATTGCATCACAATCACGTGCCTCAACTTGTTAAGTCTCTACTCAGTTGATGAGCATCTTCTCAGTTTCCAGTTATTTCCTCCCACAAAAAGAGCTGCTACAAATATTTTTGTACAAAGAGGTTTGAAAGTTATTTGAAGGGGAATGTTGGGAGAGGTTGAATGTAGTGTTTCTTCTACTCTGCTATACTGACTTCCCATCTTCTTTTTTTCAAGTTAACTTGTCAATACCAATTAGCTCTATCTAAACTGGATGAAGTTGGACTTGAAATACAAATATGTCCCCTGCATACTCGATCGTTTACATCTCAGTCCATGAGAGAGGGGCTCAAACATAGAGGACTTGCCTCAGACATTTTCCCCACCAAGCTGACTTCCTAATGCAGGATAGCCAGTGGACAAAGTCATTCCCTTGCTTGCTGGACAAAATGTCTTACTGCCCAGTTGATTTACCATTGGGTTGGCTCACAGAGGTTGCTCCCTAGGGCTATCTTCTTCTTAGGTTTGGCTAATGGACCTCTGATGGATTTTCCAACCTTTTAAAGCTGACATGTTTGTTCTATTTCTAATACTCATTGATTAAAAAACAGAAAAGAAAAAGCCCAGCACGGACTGAAGGAACAACAGTGTCGTGTGTTCAAAGTTGCATCCCTGCCTCAATCTGTGGAGCCTTTTGTATGCACTTTTGGTCCTAGCTCAGCAACTGGAAGCCAAAAGGACACAGCCATGGAATACCTGACCATGCTCTGAATCAGGGACAGGGCCTCTTTGTTACACATCACACACTTCAAGAATCTAGGATATCCAGACTTCCTCCCTCTCCTCATCCCCTCTCCCTGCCAACTGACTGGCATCAGGCAGAGCCCCTGTACATGCTCAGATGACTGTACCCACACTGGCCATCACTCTTCCCCTTCCCCCTGAATTACAGAACTCAACCAATAAACATTTATTAAGTATCTACTATGTGCCACACACTGTGCTAAGTGCAGGAAATACAAAAAAAGGCAAAAGACAATCTCTGTCCTCAAGGAGTTCACAGTCTAAAGGGAGAGACAATATGCAAACAAATATATACAAAGCAAGCTATGTACAGAATAAATAGGAGATAATTGAAAAATGGACAACTATAAACAATAGGAAGAAATAGGGAAAGATGTATGACATGATTATACAGTGAAGTCAGAATAAGAACAGTATATACATTTACTCAAATACTATTTTATTTTATTTTTTTTCGGGGCAGTGGGGTTTAAGTGACTTGCCCAGGGTCACTTAAGCTAGTAAGTGTCAAGGGTCTGAGGCCGGATTTGAACTCAGGTACTCCTGAATCCAGGGCCAGCGCCACTGCGCCACCTAGCTGCCCCTCAAATACTATTTTAAACAATAACAAAGAATATACAAAAAGTTTTGGAAGAGGACACAGTAAATATCTTGTTAATGTTCTTGTGTCATAATTTGCATTATCACTATTATCTTCTTAATTAAAATGTAAATAGTTTGAATTCAGAAGTTTTATTTGGAATTTTATGCCATTTTCAACTTATTTGTTGAGGGGAGAAGAGAGGGAAGGAACAAGTTATTATATTATGTATTATTATTATATTTATATAGCTGCCATTATGTGTCAAGCACTGTTCTAAGCACTTTACAAATATTATTTAATTTAGTCTTCAACAAGTCTGGTTGATGGGTGCTATTATTTCTATTTTACAAGCAAGGAAACTGAAGCTGAGAGAGACGAAGTGGTCACACAGCTAGGAAATCTAAGGTTGGATTTGAACTCAGATCTTTCTGACTCTAGGTCTGGTGCTTTATCCCCTGCACAACCTAGATTGTTAAATTCTTATTCACTTTATAAAGAAAAAGAAATGGTCAGATGTAGTCTTATTCCCTTTGGAAGAAGCACTGTGGAGTTGTCTCTGGAATTTTCTGTGAAGGAAGAGTGGCTATTCTTTGAGAGTGGCTATTCTTTCAGTTCGGTCCTTAGACCTCTAGCCACATCTTCTGCCTTGTGTTTCTTCTCCTGAGCCTGGATGCCTGAGTGGCAATCCTGAAATGGACTTTTAGGAAATTGTTCCCTCCAGAGTTCCTAGGACCCCTTAATCAGTGGCAGCTCTACATAGGAGGTACATCTTACATAGTAGAGGCCTGGCTGCATGAGGGTTTTCATGTTTTAATGTTATAGGGATCAGATTTCTGGGAAAGTATAATAGTAGTTTATTTAAGTCAAGACTTCATGTTTAAGTCTTTGTTAGTACTCACTTGTCTGTTGTATTTTAAGCATTTTTCACCCACAGAAAATAAATAGCTGTCCTATATGTGGCATTCTGACTTGAGACAAAGCTAAGCTTTAAATGATTTTCTCCTGGGCCCCAGAACTAGTACAGTGCTTGGCACATAGTAAGTACTTAATAAATGTCTATTGACTGACTAGACCGGGTATTAATGCTATGAGGGAAGGGACCTATTGAAGAGATACTATCTAAAGCTCGGTGAAGCTGTTATCTATGGTAATTCTTCTTAATCTTAGTGCCTTTCCTCTGAGATTACCCCCAATTGATTATTTTTTTATTCTGAATTTAAGAAATAAAACAAGCATTTCCATAACAAAGTAGAATAGAAAAAGAGGATTGCTACCATTAGACACAAATATATGTATATATATATATATATATGTATATGTAAAACCATACTATATATACTTCTAGCTATCAGTTCTTTCTCTGTATGTAGATAGCATCCTCCTTCATAGGTCCTTCAAAATCACTTTGGGTATTCATAACAGTCAGAATGACTTAGTCACTCAAAGTTGTTCTTAAAGCAATATTGCTATTACTGTATCCAATGTTTTGGACCTGGTTATTTCACTCTTCATTATTTTGTGCAAATGTTAACATATTTTTCTAAAATCATCAAGATGATCATTTCATATAGCACACTAGTATTTCATTATGATCATATACTTGTTTAGCTATTCTCCAATTGATGGGCATCCCCTCAACTTACAGTTCATTGCCACCAGAGAGAGTTGCTATAAATATTTTTAGAGCATATAGGTTCTTTTCCTTTTTTTCCCTAATCATCTTGGTAAACACACTTCATAGTGGCATTGCTGGGTGAAAGCATTATAGACAGGTTTTTTTTGGTAAAACTTTGTGTTCCAACTTCTCTTCCTCCCTCCCTTCCCACCACCCACCCCAAGAACTCAAGCAATTTAATATAAATTATACATGAGTAGTCATGGAAAACATCTCTACAGTAGCTAGGTTATGAAAGAAAACAGATAAAAACAAAACTTCAGATTAAGAAATTGTCAAAAAAATGTATTTCAGTCTGTTTTCAGATACCATCAGTTCTTTCTCTGTAGATGGATTGCAATTTTCATACGTTCTTCAGAATCATATTGGATCATTGCCTTGCTGAAAATAACCACGTGCTTCCCAGTAGGTCATCTTACACTAATGCTCTTATTTTGTATATAGTACATTTCTCTTTGCTTCAGTTCATATGGGTCTTTCCAGGTTTTTCTGATAGCATCCTGTTCATCATAACTTTTATATAGTACCTTAAACTTGACAAAGAATTTTCTTCACAATAGCCCAGCACAATAGGTACCATTTACCATTGTAGTCAATCATCATAACTATTTTCCTCCATCCTATTCCCTTCCAATGATATTTACTCTATTTTCTATCTTATTTTGCCCTATTCCTCCTCAAAAATGTTTTGCTACTGACTGCCCCCTCCCCTGCTCTGCCCTTCCTTCATGTACCCTTCCTTCCTTATCCTCTTTCCTTCCTACTTTCCTGTAGGGTAAAATAAATTACTCCTCCCAACTGGGTGTGTATGTTATTCCCTCCTTGAGCCCACTCTAAAGAGGTTAAGGTCTTTGAGCTAATTCTGTTTTCTAAATTTTTCTTACTCCTTCCCTCCTCAACTCTCCCCATGAAATCAAGCAATCCAGTATATATCATACATGTGCAATTATGCAGAACATCTTCACCTTCCTCGAAAGTGTTTTGCTTTTTACAGCTCCCTCCCCCAAACTTCCCTTCCCTCCTCCCCCCTTCTCCCCGCCCCCATCTTCTTCCCTTCCCACTTTTCCTCAGGGCAAAAATATATTACTATACCCACTTGAGTATGTATGTTATTTCTCTCTTTGAGCCAGTTCTGATGATAGTAAGGTTCACTCACTCCCCCATTCCTTCCCCCTCTTCCCCTCCCCTCCATAAGCTTTTTTCTTGTTTCCTTCATGTGAGCTACCTCTCCCCATTCCACCTCTCTCCTTCCCCATCCCCCAGTCTATTCCTTCTACCCCTCAATCCTATTTTAAAGATGTCATCATGGGTTAGCTAGGTGGCACAGTGGACAAAGCACCAGCCCTGGGCCCCAGAAGCCCGGAGCCCAAATCTGGCCCCAGACATAAGACAACCCACCCTATTTGCTCCACAGAGAACAAGAACACACAAAAAATAAATGCTTTACAAATACCATCCCTTCATATTCAGTTCAGACCTGTGTCCTCTGTATATTCCTTACTTTTTTTTTTTTTAGTGAGGCAATTGGGGTTAAGTGACTTGCCCAGGGTCGCACAGCTAGTAAGTTTCATATTCTCTTATATTTTTTCATTCTTTTGATTTTATTATTTCTCTGTGTCTTATAATATCATTTGCTTTCCCTTGCCTAATTCTAGTTTTCAAGGAGTTATTTCTTCCTTAAGTTCTTGGATCTCTTTTTCTAACTGGTTCACTCTCTTTTCATAATTTTCTTGATTTTCTTAGACTGTTATTATTCCCTAATTTTTCCTCAATCTCTCTTATTAGATTTTGAAATCCTTTTAAAGTTCTTCCAAGAATTCTTTTTGAATTTGTGAGTAGTGGATTTTCTTCTCTTCCTCTGAATATGAACTCAGATCTTTTCATAGTAGCTGGGTATGGTCAAGTTCTTTCTCCTTTGCTTACTCATTTTTATTTTTATTTTGTTTTGTTTTATTTTAGCAGCTTATTATTGTAATCAGGTTATAGTCGTAAGGTATGGGTAATGATGCCCCAGACCTCAGTTCTTTCTTACTGTTATTTTCTGAACTCTGTCTGGGGGCCCAATCTTTGGTAGTCCTCTCCTCCCCTGAGCCATGCTGACCTGCAAACACTCTTGCTCCTTGTGGCCCCTCCCAAGGCTGCAAACTCCCGCTCTTCTCTCTGCCCTGGAATGGAAATCATGGACTCTACTTCTCTGCAAGTGCCCACAGCCAGAAGGATCCTTTGCCATGTCTCCCACTAGTACCCCACTCACTGAGCCTGTGCCAGCTCCTCACCCACAGCCTTAGCTGTGCCTAGCATCCTGAGACAGTGGAATGTCTGTCACTTCCCCTACTCAGCTGCTGACCCCAACATGGGCTGTGAGGTGAAAGTCCCTGAGGCTGAGCTTCAGTGGGGTTGTTTGCACTTCAGTCAGGCTAGACCTATACCCTTGGAGGTCAAGTCATTCCTGAAGTCCTCTCAGGTTGTTTTAGGGGGACAATGGCTTTTCCCTGATTTTTGCTTATTTTTGCCCCTCTACATGCATTTTGAGGTGAGGTGATATTCTGTCTTGTTTGTGGAGGATATTTGGTGAGCCTGGAACTTTTCTGACCTACTCTGTCATCTTCCCAGAATCCTCTCCCTATCCCCTATCTATCCTGTATTCTCTTGTTTATACATATTTGTTAGCATATTATCTGTTCCATGAGACTGTGGTCTCCTCGAGAGCAGGCATGCTTGTTTTTTGCCTTTGTTTATATCTCTAGCACTTAGCACAATGCCTGGCATATAGTAGTGGGGAGAGGTAATTGGGTGGCTCCCCATAATATTGGGGTTCATAAAATAATGAGGGACCTCTAGGTCCAAAATTTCCTCCCCTCCAAACTGCCTTTTTTAGTTATTTCTCCTGGGCCAATAAGAAAGGAGATTAACAGCCTCTTTTCCACAAACAAATCAAGTTTTATTAATGGGAATAAAATACACAGCAAAGGTGAAATTAATTAAGTGAAGGACAAGAGAAATAGGGAAAGAGAAAAATGGATAAATAAATAAATAATAGATAAATAAAAATGGATAAGCTCCCTAGCTCTAGTAAAAACCAACACAATGAGCTTCTAGCTTAGCTAATTCAAAGAGCTGGGCCCATTTTTATTAACTCGCCACGTGGGGTCTGTAGTTTCAATAGGAGACAGCTGTGCAGCCTCTCTGCCATCTGCTCCCAGAAGCTCACCTAGAGGAAAGATGAGCTCCCCTCAGGGAGCGTTTCCTTTTCTACTTTTACTCTTCCTCCCCCAAAAGGGAGGTCCTGCAAGTTGGATGTTGGAGAGTGGTTCCCCTGCTGACATCAGCAGCATACGTCACTCAGGGCAGGCCAGTGGTGGCCCATATCCAATCATCCCTAGCTGGTTTCCCAAACAGTAGTAGATCATTCAGGTGGGACCCCTGGGCGTCTGCCAGATTCCATTATTTTATTACAGTAGCTACTTAAAAATGCTAGTTGACTAACTGACTGCTATAGCAGTGATCAAGAATTTGGGTGGAAAATGAGGTCAGGATTCACTTCTCTGTAGGATTTGAAGTGATGACGTCAAAGGGACTGAGTCCCAGGACTTACTCATATCTTGTAGGAGACAGGGGGATATTGGGGGAGGTAGAACTGTGTTCAGGCATTGTTGGGCTGAGCCGAGGCAAAAGAGGGGTTGGTAGCAGGTAGGCTAGGATTGGCTGGCTAGAAGGGAGATGTGCAAGCAGCTGGATAACCAACAGTCTCATTCAGTCCATTTTTCTTGTCCCCAACAGGCTGCCTACTTGCTTCCTACACAATGTTCTGGGTAAACAAAACAAGGCTGTTAGTCCTCCTGGTGCTCCCACTTGTAGCGTTCCTCTGTTTTCAGCAGTTGTACAGCTCCAGTCATCACCCTCATCTAGCACCGAAGCCGGCCCACATGCATGTGCTGGTCCTGTCCTCCTGGCGCTCGGGCTCCTCCTTTGTGGGCCAGCTCTTCAGCCAGCACCCTGACGTCTTCTACCTGATGGAGCCAGCCTGGCACGTGTGGACAACTCTCTCCTCTGCCAATGCTGGACAGTTACAGATGGCTGTGCGTGACCTGGTGCGCTCTGTCTTCCTTTGTGACATGACTGTCTTTGATGCCTACATGGCCCAGGGTCCAAGGAAACAGTCCAGAATCTTCCAGTGGGAGACTAGTCGGGCACTGTGTTCCCCACCTGCATGCCAGTTCTTTAATAGAGAGTCCATCATCCCTCAGACTGACTGCAAGATCCTATGTGGCAAGCAGCCCTTCACTGTGGTAGAAGAAGCCTGTAAGTCCTATAGTCATGTAGTGCTCAAGGAGGTGCGCTTCTTCAATCTGAAGACCCTCCACCCACTGCTGACTGACCCCTCCCTCAACCTGCACATCATTCACCTTGTACGTGACCCCCGGGCTGTGTTCCGCTCCCGCCAACACACAGAACAGGAGTTGATGGAGGACAGCCATATTGTCCTGGGGAACCAATGGGATAGAATAACGAGAGAGGACCAGCCCTATCACTTGATGAAAACTATCTGCCAAAGCCAAGAAGAGATCTATAAGGCAGCACAGGTGCTACCAGACTCCCTACGAGAACGCTACCGGCTAATACGTTATGAAGACTTGGTAAAGGACCCACTGACCCAAACTTCCAACCTCTATGAATTTGCAGGGTTACCCTTCCTGCCTCAGCTCCAAACCTGGGTGCATAACATCACACAGGGCAAGGGCATGGGAGGACATGCCTTCCAAACAAATTCCAGGAATGCCCAAGATGTGGCCCAGGCCTGGCGTCGGTCCTTGCCACATGACAAGGTAATCAGAATACAGAAAGTTTGTAAAGATACCATGAAGCTGCTGGGCTACCTTCCTGTATTGTCTGAGAAAGAGCAGAGAAATTTGTCACTGGATCTTCTGTCTACTCTTGAGATCCCCTAAAGCTAGGCAACCAAATGAATCGAGTGATGGTCTGGTTTTGTACAAAGGCTATGGTTAGCTGAATGCTTCTGGGTCTAAATATGTTTCCCTATGGGCATACTTGTGAGCCTGCTGTTGTATGTGACTACATATGGCTCAAGGACACTCTGCTTCCTTACCTTGGCACTGGCTGTCCCCTTTGCCTGGAGTGCTCGCCTCTTCGCTTCTGCCTCCGAGAATCCCAGGCATCCTTCAAAATAGTTCAAGCATTAGTTTCTGAAGGTCCTTCCTGATCTCTCAGGCAGTTAGTACCTTTCCCTCTATGGGTATCTTGTATCTACTTTGCAGGTATATAGTATATAGACATAGTGTATATAGATATAAAAACATGTGTGTTTATGTATGTATATGTATATAAATATAGATGTATTCATATATGTATGTGTGCATATACACATGCACATACATATGTAGTACGTGTGCTTATGTGTGGTTCATATAAGCTCTTATGATCTTTATCCCAACTTTCATTCTCACACATGAGTTTCAGGATCCACATCAAGAGCATAAGTCCCTGCTCAGGGTTCTATGGGACCCTCCTGAAAGCTTGGGGTGATTCAAGCTATCTATAACACAGACTGAAGCAGGCTACTTTTCATTTTCTTTCATTTTTTTCTTTTATTCAAGTTTTCTTGTACAAAATGACTACTATGGTAAAGTTTTACATAATTTCACATGTATAACCTGTATCTGATTGCTTACTGTCTCAGGGAGGGGGGAGGGGAGGGAAGGAAGGAAGGATACAATTTGGAACTCAAAACTTTAAATAGAAAGGTTAAAAAATTGAGAAAAAAATTGGAGTGATTCTCTAACGCCATCAGCCCAAGACCCCTGTAGTATGTTTTTTCTTTGCCTGAAGACTATGAGATGAAAATCATTTTAGTCAGCCAGCTTTAAGTAGCTTTTTGTTATTGTTGTTATTCAGTTGTTTCAGTTGTATCCGACTCTTCATGACCCCATTTGGGATTATCTTGGCAAAGGTACTGGAGTGGTTTGCTGTTTCCTTCTCCAGTTCATCTTACAGATGAGGAAACTGAGGCAAACAGGCTGAAGTGACTTACTCAGGGTCTCACAGCTAGTAAGTGTCTGAGGCTGGATTTGAACTCAGGACACTCTAGTCTTCCTGACACCAGGCCCAGTGCTCTATCCACTGTGATACTTAGCTGCCCAAGCAGCTTTTAGGAGGCAATATTTACAAAGGTTGTGATGTTTAAAAACTAATTGTTATGACTAAAATCTAATGTGTGGTCACCTTAAATTGGAAGCTTATAGCACCAATCTTTGGGCATTAAGCATTTATTAAAGTATTTAGAAGTTAGCAAAAGAGAGAGGAAGAACTCGTGGAGTTCAAAAAGAAAAAGCCTAGCTACCCTGGTGACTCCACTAGGACCTCCAACCAAAAGGATCCCTGTTCTCCTCAAGGGGAAGCTCCCTGCAAGACTGCAAGAGGGGCGGTCCCCACACACAGCTCCAAGCTAATTGGCTTATGGTAGCATTGATTGACATGACTCACAGGAAGTTCTATGAATAGATGCAACTTCCTGACGCTAGTCACATGCTCTCTCCTCAGGGGGGCATTACCCTGGTTCTAACAATGTCTTTCTCAGCAGGGGGTGGCACCCTGATTCTCACAAGGTGGAACAATAGGAACAATTGGTACAAAACATTCTCCTCCCACTCCCGCCAAGTCTGTGACATACTGTGCTACTAGCATATTTAGAGTCCAGGGGAAAGCGGGCTCAAGTTTAGAAAGCATAATGTGGCAAAAGGGTGACAAGGCTCTTAATGGCTAGATGTCCTTTCCCCATATTTGTGGGTATTCAAGAAGTTCTCCTTAGGCAGGGTGTTGTTTCTTTGCTTGGCTCCTTGTGGAGCCATAGATCTATGTCCATTCTGTCCTGATACACTAGTATCAGCTGATCCAGGGCTTTGGCTAGGCCTCAGTAGATGGCCAACATCCTCTGGGTCCTTCTGGCTTGCTTACGAGGGCCCTTCATCCTGGCTCCTCCACTCTGAGACACCTGTAAGCACCAAAGACTCTTCAATATCTCCCTTCTGTGGCACAGTTTCAGTCCTTCTTTTGTTCCTCAAAGGTGTACAGACATGCCATGTTTGCTCCAACTTCCCAAATCTAGAATCTCAGAAACTCTTTCTCAGTTATGAGTTTCTTCCATTGATAACAACAACAATAACTGATATTTATATAGTGTTTACCACACTGTACTAAGTGCTTTGCAATTATTATATAAGTCGATATAAAGAGTGTGATCTCAGTCCAGATCCAGTGCTGCTTATCTCTCTGGGTGTGTCTGTCCTTTGGTTTAGTTCCAAGGAGAAGGTTCCTTGATCTCCCCAGAAAGCGTCTGGGGTACCACAGGCCCATAACATTCCCCACTTCTCTATATCTAAGGAAAAGGGGAAAAGGTCTTTCTTCTGTAAGTGCTTTGGGCTGAGCATGGTTGTAGATTTGTCCCTAGATCACTGGGGGCAGAGTAGAAGTCTTTATGAGCCTGGTCTGGGGGGTGAAGAGGCGTGTAAGCAGGAGTGGTAGCTGCCATGAGGTTGAAAGCCTTGAGTCTGCTTGAGACAAACTTTACCAAGAGGTTAAAAAGACAAGGGCCAAACCTCAGACACTTAACACTTACTAGCTGTGTGACCCTGGGCAAGTCACTTAACCCCAATTGCCTCACTAGAAAAAAGAAAGAAAGAAAGAAAGAAAGAAAGAAAGAAAGAAAGAAAGAAAGAAAGAAAGAAAGAAAGAAAGAAAGAAAGAAAGAAAGAAAGAAAGAAAGAAAGAAAGAAAGACAAGGGCCAAAAATCAAGAGAACAAGGACTAATATCACTATCGGAATAAAGGGGGTTAACCAAGAAAAGAGCCAAGAACCCCAGGAACCTGAGTGAGGAGTGAAAAGCTGCTCATGTGTGCCCTTCATCCAGTGAGAGATATCATGGAGATTCTGTACTTGGGTCTCACCTTTCCTTGAATTGTTAATATATACACAACAAGATGTATTCTGAACCATACACACCCCACCTTCACCTGCAAGAAGATAGTCTAAGGCTATTCTGTTGTCTAATACTACATTGGCTAGAGTATCAAGGGATTCTTGTAAATCTTCTAGCCCAGCTGCTATTTCATTGGAGAGTCTCTCGATTGCCAGGGTAAGATTAGTTAATATAGCATCCTGTTCAATATAGCCTATAAAAGGGATAGTGAGATCTGCTGCTTTCTTAACCCACCAGAGAAAATTATCCCAAGAGTCACATTTAGTTCTTGAGAGATGATTAGCTGGAAGGGTTGATGGGTTGTGAAAAACCTTTACTCTGGGGCCCAAAAATCCCATTGTGTACTGCCCATAGTGTTTGTAAGGGCTGAGACATGAAGTTGTCATGACTTTCTGGGAGTATTCATCAGGAGATAGGCCTGTAACAAAGATAGGCAAATTCTGGTGTCCACAGACAAAGACATAACCCTGAGGGCCACACAGAGAACCCTTGGTGTTGCTAAGCAATGTCTCAAACTCCTTGCCCCATTTTGAGGTTGTATTGCATGAGACCATGTCTGACTGTACTTAAGGATCTTTAATATACCCCAAAAAGTTGGAGGCCAAGAGGGTTGCTGAAGGGTGGAATAATCTTTAAAACTGTCATCTGGAGTCGAGACAGTGTCATCAGTTTGCCAGTACATGCACCTGGGTAAGTAACATGGGCGCCCTATATTATTGGAAGTAACAGGTGATCCTGTACAGTTTATACACAAGGCATGCAAGAGGTTAAATGTAAAGGAGATATCCTTTCAGTTACCCTCGAAACATGTAAGGTGGTAGGGTCCACTGATCACTTTCCCTCCTTTAATTAACATTGTCCCTGTGTACCCTTTCCTGGGATAAGTGAAACATGGAATACACTTAAAGGTCTGCCACAGTGGTGTTGCAAATATGGGGGGGGGGTTTGCATAGTGAAGACATGTGAAGGGATGAAGCATAGAAGTGGAGAAATTAGCGCTGTGAACTATGGGAAGGGATCCATCACCATTCTGGGGGTGTCTCTTACACACCCAGCAATCTGATGGTCCAGCCCTGGCAACTGCATCACCTAGTTGGACTATTGCGTTATTTTGCCAGGTGCCAGGGCTAATAAGTGAGGAAGGATACAAGAGCAAAAGGTCAAAGAGCACAAGTAAGGGGAGTAACATAATGGAGGGAACAGGGTGATACATTATGATTAATACTAAAGGAAGGCTAGTGAGGGAAAGGTACACTGTTTACAGAAGAAAGACCTTTGCCCCTTTTCCTTAGATATAAAGAAGTGGGGAATGTTGTGGGCCTGTGGTACCCCAGAAGTTTTCTGGGGACATCGAGGAACCTTCTCCTTGAAACTAAACCAAAGGACAGACACACCCAGAGAGATAAGCAGCACTGGATCTGGACTGAGATCACGCCAGGACCACCTCCCTTCATTGCAGTCTCCCCCACCCCTCAATGAGGTCATCCTGTTAGGCGTGGCTGTACCAGGAGGAGACAGAACAGCTGCCCCTTACCAGGCTGCTTCCAACCCACCACCCAGTAAGGGACATTTCACCCTCACTCAGGTGGTCACGCCATCTAGGCCCTATAAAAGGGTGCTCCCCAGTATGGTTGGGGAGGAAAGGGTTTTAAACTGTCTTCCCAACCAGTCTCTCTTGTACCCAATAAAACTGTTCTTTTATTTCTAATTAGGATGTGCATGAGAGTGTAATTCTTTCCACAGGAATCCTAAGGACCCATGTGCTTTCCCTATAACAGTATAATCTTTAGGAAGGTCCAGCAAAGGAGACTGAGGAGAGGTCAGCCGGGTCAGTCAGCCAACAAGCATTCATTAAGCCTTTGGTACGAGCCAGGCACTGCTAAGCACTGGACACAAATACAAGCCAGACTAGACAGTAACTGCTCGGCAGTTTACCTTCTAATGAAGGAGGACAACACATACAAAGGAGTTGAGAAGGGAGTAGATAGTTACCTGGCACCGTGTTAAGTGCTAAGGTGACAAATCTAAGCAAACAAAATGGTTCCTACACACAGGGAGCTTACTAAATGGGGGGAATGACTCATAAAGGGCAGCTAGAAAGCATGGGGAGGGGCTGGGGCAGGACAGCTGCTGAAGAGGCAGAGAAGAAGAACAGAGAGTGAGCAGAGCCAGTGAATGATGTGAGTATGGCTGGGCCCCCTCCAGAAATTGTGGTTTGCATGAGGAAGTTTATGAACGGGCATGGAGCTGTGGGAAGGCAACTTGTGAGGAGATGGAGATATCCAGAGAAGGTAAATTTTGAGTGCAGTGAGGCTGCAGATCCCATCAAGAAGGTTGAGGATTGAGAAGAGGCTGCTAGGTTTGGTAATTATGAGAACAGTAATAACCCATGCGGAAAATAAACTAAAACTACCCAGCTGACTTATTCAAAGTGAACTGAGGGTTCCTTGCCCGAGGTCACAAATGCCCATATGCCTCCTAATTTTCTTGTTTTGGGCTGCAATACAGAAACAATGATCAGCACATATTCACACTATCTGGTAGCTACTGGTCCTTTTCTTTTTTTCTTTTTCTTTTTTTTTTGGCCAGGAATTTATTTTCTCACTCTATTTTCTAGGCAGTGAGGAAACTTAGACTTAGAGGTAGAGTGTTGGGCTTAAGAGTCAGGAAAAACTGAGACACTTACTGGCTGTGTGAGCCTGGGCAAGTCACTTTAACATGTTTGCCTCAGTTTCTTTTTTGTAAAATGGGGATAAAGACTGATCCTCACCTATTCTCCACTCCAGGCCAATGAATTGCTTGGGGGCTGAACAGAGGTTGTCAGTTCTAGCTTCTGATTATTTGTAGACCTCCCAAACTCTCCCCTCCAGAAATTCCCAAGGGTTCTTTATGTACTTTTGCTTGTTATGTAAAACAACTTACCTTATGAAAGTGCGAGAAACGTATTCTTCCCAAGGGCAGTCATATCTCTCTCTGTTCCCAGTCCCAATCTTTGGGTATTCCTAGTAGGGGCAGATAAGGATCTAATCATCACATAAAACTTTGGTTACAGAATACTTTTATAAGAAGATGATTACAAATGAACTTGCGTAAAAGTTACCAAATTAACTTTAATTGTTGTAAAGGACTTAGGATGACACATAAGTAATTAATTTCAAAACAGTGCATGTCAAATAAGTTGTCCATAATAAACCATGTTTGTATTACAGGAAATATTCTACAGATAGGTGTGATTACCACATTATATAATAAACTCAAATAAAATTGACTTTTCCACAAGTGTAACAAAACATTCCACAAGTTACCCCTTCTAAGAAAACTGACCACACTAAAATTCCTTTCTCCAAAGCAGACCCAGCATGTTTCTGATTCAGTTTTAAAATGCATAACCAATAACAGACAACAAAGCCAGATGCCTTTCACTTCAGTTGCTTCAAAATATAAAAAGTACTAGAATTTCTAGGCTAAATAGCTTAAACCTTATATTTGCATCTCACTATAGTAACTCAGATATCAATCTAAGGGATAAAGATCCAATATTGTGTTCATGCTGGTCACATGACATGATTACAGGAATTTGCCATAAAAGAAGAGGGACAAAGCTCTCAGGGAATAATGCTTCCCTAAACTTCATGTCCACTCTGGGCAGAAGTTGTATATATAGCCAATTTCAGTGAGCCAGGCTTAAAATGAGTCAGGTGGGGTAGTTTTCATTCCACGTGTCATATTGGGGAAACTGAGTCAGGAGAATCCTATCTCAGTCTTTGCCAAAAGTCAGTCTTACAGCCTTCCTCATGATAAATCCACCACCTGCAATTCATATATGTGGAACCCCTTAGGGAGATGACATGAGCCTAAAATCAATCAGAAGGTTTTTTTCTTTTTTTCTGTAAGAAACAAAATCAAAGATGCAGAAGGGCCTGGAAAGCTCTTCTTGTGAAAAATGATTCATCTGCCAGATAACAGGATAGCAGGAAGCCAAATGTTAATCATGTGTGTCTACTTCCTGGCAGGATACAGAGATAATTCCAGAGGACAGGATTATCCCCACCTCAAAGCCTTTAACCTTTGACCCCAGAGCTCAGGAAATGTATTACTGTTTCAGTATGCCTACCCCCAAACTGTCAAGTCTCCATCTATTCTCTATAAAAACTTTACATTCCCTCTATCTTTTGAGGAAATATTTTTGAACTTTTTCCTCCTGAGAGGCTGTCTTTGGCTTTCCTCTTGGTCACCTTCCCTAGCACCAAATAAAGATTACTTTAATTCTGATTGGACTGTGTGAGAGAGTTAATTCTTTAATAGAGGGATACTCATGAGCCAGCTTTTTTTCTTCATGTCACAATCAATTCCAAAGTTCTTAAGGGAGACCATGCTTATCTGCCCAGCATGGTGCACCCTCATTAGAGAAGGCTCTGTGCTCTATGAGAAAAGTAGAATTAAAGTAGCTCAAAAGAAATGTGAGATGTGCAAATTTAGAGAATCCACCCCAAATGTTCACATGGACTCTTTGTGCCTGATCTGTGGCAGAGCCATCTGAGCTCTTATTAGTTTCATCAGCCACAGTCAGAAACACTGTACCTTGACTCTAACATAGTGAAGTCATTTTGGTCCTCTTCCAGAATGAAAGACAACCACCACCATTCTGATAGCAGACCTTTTTTGTGTTTACAAAAGTCAGTGTTCTCTACCAGACACTTATGCAAGGGGAAGTAGGGTGGTGTTATGATCTCCATTTTATAGCACTTACTAGCTGTGTGATCCTTCGCAAGTCACTTAATCGCTGCTTGCCTCAGTTTCCTCATCTGTAAAATGGGGATAATAATAGCACCCACTTCCCAGGCTTGTTGTGAGGATCCAATGAGTTAATAATTGTAAAGCACTTAGACCAGTGTGTAGCGCATGGCAAGCTTTGTATAAATGGTAGCCATTAGCTATTTTAAGGAGGGCTGGTGAAGTTCTCTTGAGGAAGCTGGGACTTTAGCTGAGACTTGAAGAAAGTCAGGGAAGCAAGGAGGCAGAGATGAAGAGGGGACAGGTAGTGAAAACACTAAGAAGAAGACAAAGTGCAAGGAGGATCAGGAAGGAGGCTGGTGCTATTGGATTCTGAATGGCTTTGAAAAGCCAAATAGAGGATTTCGTCTTTGATCCTGTGGGGAATAGGGAGTCCCAGGAGTTTGTTGAATAGGGAAGTAGTAAGATCTCTGTGCCCTATGGGCCTGGCAGTGGTACTGTTGGGTCCAAGTTTAATAACTTTGGGGGGGCATAATTATAAATTTGTTTCTGTAATTGAACATGCTTTTCTGGTTAAATCCACCTAAGTTCAGCTTGACTCCAGCTTCTTAGGAAATTTTTGAAAGAGCAATGAGTAACAGCTTGCTGCCCTGCTATTTTTTGTCTAAGGTTTATGACAGGAACTGAGTAAGAGCAGGAGCAGCTGGTATTTGGAATAGTTCAAAAGAACAGAAATCTTCTATCACCTGTAAACAATTGTGCAACTGTATAATAAAACATCTTTAAACAGCTAAATAAAGTGTTTGCAAATGAACTTTTATATTAACCACTATTATCTTAATAATATAAATGGGCGGGATGATGAATAGATATTTTATGAAACTATGGTATAGGGGCAGGCACCCCAGTTCTTTGGGTACTTGTGGGAAAAGACCACTATGGTAGTAGGAAGCAAGGTGGCAATCACACTTTATTTTGCTTTTTTATCAGTTTAAAATTTTATTTAGTATTTTATTGCCCAATTAAATGTAAAAATAATTTTTAACATTTGTTTTTAAAACTGTGAATTCTAAATTCGCTCCCCCCCCCCCCCGTCGAAAAGGCAAGCAACAGGGGCAGCTAGGTGGCACAGTGGATAGAGCACCGGCCCTGGAGTCAGGAGGACCTGAGTTCAAATCTGGCCTCAGACACTTAACACTTAACTAGCTGTGTGACCCTAGGCAAGTCACTTAACCCCAATTGCCTCACCAAAAAAAAAAAAAGGAAAAAGAAAAGAAAAGGCAAGCAACTTCATAGAGGTTGTACATGTGTAGTCATGCAAAACATTTCCATATTAGTCATGTTGTGAAAGAAAACAGACCAAAAAAAAAACCCCATCAAGAAAAATAAAGTAGAAAAAGTATGCTTCAATCTGTAATCAGACACCATCAGTTCTTTCTCTGGGGATGGATAGCATTTTTCACCATAAGTCCTTCAGGGTTGTCTTGGATCATTGTATTGCTGAGAATAGCTAAGTCATTCCCAGGTGATCATCTTACAATATTGCAAACACAGTACATTTCACTTTGTATCAGCTTGTGTAAGTATTTGCAGGTTTTTCTAAGACCATCCTGATTATTCTTTCTTATGGCACAGTAGTATTCCATCATAATCACATACCACAATTTGTTCAGTCATTCCCCAAATCCTCAGTTTCCAGTTCTTTGCCATTAGGAAAAAAGCCACTAAATATTTTTGTACATATAGATTCTTTTCTTTGCTTTTTAAAATCTCCTTTTGGATACAGACCTAGTAGTGGTATTGTTAAGTCAAAGGGTCTGCATGGTTTTTATAGTCCTTTGGGCATAGTTGCAGTTGGCAATCACACTTTAATAAGGTACAGAGAGTGTAGAGGGGAAGAGACACAGAAAAATTAGAGATAAATGGTGAAAGGAGTACAGGGGGAGATGGTGTGTAAGGGAGATGGGATGGTAGAGGAAGGCAGGCAGTCTGTGGAAGAGGAGGGGCAGGGGAGATGGTGTGGACATGTAAACTTTAAGGTTTTACTGACAGTTCTAAAATGATTTGGTTATATTAAAGAACTAACCCCAAAGGAGCACAGATAAAAGTGCTTTGAAGGTCTGGAGTTTGTCTGTGAATTACAAATGATAGGGCAGTGGATAGAGCACTGGCCCTAAAGTTGGGAGAACTTGGGTTCAAATCTTACCTCAGATACTTACTAGCTGTGTGACCCTGGGCAAGTCACTTACCCCAATTGCCTTAAATATCTGGGGCCATCTCCAGTTGTCCTGATATGTATTTTGCCACTGGACCCAGATGGCTCTGGAAGAGAGAGTGAGGTTGGTGGCCTTGCACAGCCCTTTCTCACTTAAATTCAATTCAGTGCAAGTCATGACATCAACTCCTAACATTATGGTCCTCTTCAAGAACATAGGACAAACAACAACAATAACAAATGATAACACCAAGAACCCTTACACCAGCAGTTAAATGGCTTCCCCTGATTCAGGATATATTACCAGGATATGAATTTTGTTAATAAATACAATTTGTAAATTATTCTTTAATCTCTGAGATGGTTTGTATGTGACTTCTAGGTTTCCCATTGCAATTTTACTTCTTGTTACTGCCACTTTATACTGGCTACTTACAAACTTACTATACTGAGCAGAAGGGATGGGGGTGGTCAGAGCAACCAAAACAATATACAACTTTAACACAGAGCTCAGAGGTAGGAACCTACAAGAAAATGTAGTTGGGACTTTGACCCAATGCGCTGACATTTTGCTCCATCATTTCCATCAGCTTCATGCCTAGAAAGTGACCAAGATTCTCACATCTCTCCTTGTGCTCATTGCTGTACCCCACCACTGGTCATCCCTCCTCCTCTGTAATTTTGGGAGGGGTTAGAGGTTGGTCATATAATGGAGGCTGGAACTAGACTCTTTGATGTTTGAATTGTCCCCTCTCCTAGCTCAGCCACCACTGACCAATCTGTCTTCTGCATAATACTGTGCCCCAACCCTTCTCACCACTCCCCTCCTCAATTTGTCAGTGATATTAGAATTCATAATTATGGCCCTTAATTGTTGTCCAATGTCGTGTAGAGGCATAAACACATAGACAAAACAAAGATGTTGGGGAATAAAAATAAATCATGGCTATTTGGATTTGGAATTTTTGTGTGTATGAATATTAATACTAAAAAAATCCACCTGGACTGGTAGTAAATATGCAATGCCTCTCCAACTTCTTTAGAAAATCCTTAGAGGGCAAGAAGTTGACTAGCCCAGGGTCATACAGCCAGTACATATCAGAGGTTTGATTTGATCCAAGTCTTCTTGCTTCTGAAACCAGTTCTCTATGCTTCTATGCCATGCTTCCTCTATCTAATAATTGAACTGTTAGTATTTGTTGTGGCTTTTGGTGGTGGTGGTGGTGGGGTGTCTAGATCTATGATTTCATTGCTGTAGGGAACTTCCAGTGAAGAGACATTTCGTGTCCACTGTCTTGTGTACTTTTGTACTTAACCTTGTACTGTTATTTTCATCTCTTGAAACATGAAAGAAATGTTGTGTAGATGTTCTTTAGAAGATCTGGCCATTGGGCACATAGTCCAGCACAGAAAGCTTCATGGTGTGATAATAAAAGATGTTTTTCTCAAAAAAAAAAAAAAAGAAAGAAAAGAAAAGAAATTACCTCCACTAATTCAGAACTTCGAAAGTTCTGGAATGTTGATCTTAAGAAATTTCCCTGAAGGGGCAGCTGGGTAGTGCACAAAGCACTGGCACTGGAGTCAGGACCTGAGTTCAAATCAGATTTCAGACACTTATTAGCAGTGTGACCTTGGGCAAGTCACTTAACCCTTTTGCCTTTAAAAAAAAAAAAAAGAAATTTGCCCCAGGCCTCAAGAAGTTAGGAACAGTATCTATTAGAAGGACTTGAACAGTCTTTCTGACTTCAAGGTTGGCTTTCTACCCATTACACCACATTCTAAATACTTGCATATTTACTGCTTTGGTAGGTTTTTATTCATAAAATAGTTCTTGTGAATCTTTCAGTGTTAAGGTACAGAAAATGATAAATAAATGTAAGAAATTAAAATTTTTGCATTAAATCTTTAGTTTTGTCAGCCATCCTCCCTCCCCAACCTCAGCAAGCTTTATTTCATAACAAAGATTTTTTAAAAGGAGGGAAAAAAGTTCACCAAGACCAACCAACATCATTGACTGTGTCTGACACTATATGCAATACCGAACTTCCATAGCAACTTCCTGCCCCCCCCCCCCAATTCTGGATCAAAGGGGATGAAATACATTCCCTCCAGTCCTTTTCGGGGCCAACCTCAGTAATAATAACACAATTTGGTGTTGTTTTATTGTTCTGTTTACATTTTAATAGTATTTGTGTATATTGTTTTCCTGGCTCTGTGTGCATCATTGTGCATCAGCTCATATAAGTCTTCCCATGTTTCTTTGAATTCTCCATATTTGTGGTGTTATAGATTAAATACTATTTCTTCACATCTCACATAGCACAATTTGATTAACCATTGTCCAATGAATAGGCACTTTTGTTTTCAGTATTTATGACCACACAAAAAAATGCTGCTATGACTATTTTATATACCAGCCTTTCTTTGTTAGCTCTCTTCTTGATATATGTACAGTAGTGAGATCTCTAGGTCAAAGAGTGTGGGCATTTTAGTCACTTTTTAAAAATAGCATAATTTGAAATTGGTTTCCAGAATGCTTGGACAAATTTATAGGTCCACCAACAGTTTTTTTTCGGATATTTTTTTTCTTGCTGTCTATTGTACTTGAACAATATTTCCATTTTGGTGGTGGTAGAGTTATCTTTGTTAAAATCTTTGTTTCACTTTCTTGTGAAGTGAAAGCTCAAATTTTGATTCATATTTTGCTTACTATTAATGATTTGGAGCAGCCTTTCATATGATTGTTAATAATCTGCAATTATTTGGAAAACAATTTGTTCATATTCTTTGAACACTATTGGTGGGAAATGGCTCTTATTATATTATCATTTCTATACATCTTGGCTATTAGAACCTTATTTGATGCAAAAAAATTCCCCTATCAAAAACTTTTTGTTAATTTCATTTGAGCGTATCCCTCTGTAGTTCATTTTGCTTAAGCAAACGATTTTCAATTTCATGTATTCAAAATTATTTTTGTGACCTCCTCTAGACCTTGTTTTGTAAATAATTCTTTCCCTAGACATAACTGTGAAAGGTATCTGTTCTTGTTCTAGTTTTTAGCATAAATGAGTGTTATATATTGTTAAAGGTTTTTTCAACTGTGATGTTTAAAATCTAAACGTGTGACTAAAATCTAATGTGTGGGGGCAGCTAGGTGGCACAGTGGATAGAGCACCAGCCCTGGAGTCAGGGGGACCTGAGTTTAAATCCAGCCTCATACACTTAACACTTACTAGCTGTGTGACCCCGGGCAAGTCACAACCCCAATTGCCTTGCCAAAAAAAAAAAAAATAGAATGTGTGGTTGCCTTAATTTAGAAGCTTATGGCACCAGTCTTTAGGCATTAAGCATTTATTAAAGTATATTAGAAGTTAACAAAAGAGAGAAGAAGAACACGTGGAGTTCAGAAAGAAAAGGCCTAGCTACCCTGGTGACTCTGCCAGGACCTCCAACCAAAAGGATCCCCGTTCTCCTGAGCGGAAGCTCCCTGCAGGACTGCAAGAGGGGCAGTCACCACACACAGCTCCAAGCTAATTGGCTGGTAGCATTGATTGACATGACTTACAGGCAGTTCTATGAATAGATGTAACTTCCTGATGCTAGTCACATGCTTTCTCCTAAGGGGGGCATTGCCCTGGTTCTCACAATGTCTTTCTCAGCAGGGAGGTGGCACCCTGATTCTCACAATCCATATATTTATAAAATCATGTGATTTGGAGTTTTAGTTTTTTAAATGATTGTTAATTGCTTTCCTAATGTGGAACTTTTCTTTAATTACTGGCATAAATTCTATTTGGTCATAGTGAATACTTTATATATATATTTCTATGATGTTAATTTTGTTTTAGCTTATCATTTTCATTCTGTGTCATTTTTAGATGGGCTTCTAATACACAACAAATTGTTGGGGTTTGTTTTCTTAGCTATTCTGCTATTCTCTTGCATTTAAGTGTACTGCCTAATCTATTCATATTTAAAGTCATGATTTCTAAGTTCATGTTTTCCTTTGTATTGTTTTTCTTTCCTTCCTTCCTTCTTTCTTTCTTTTCAGGGCAATGAGGGTTAAGTGACTTGGCCAGGGTCACACAGCTAGTGTCAAGTGTCTGAGGCCAGATTTAAACTCAGGTCCTCCTGAATCCAAGGCCAGTGCTTTATGCACTGCACCACCTTGCTGCCCCTGTCTTGGGCATTTTAAAACCAAGTAATTTCTTCAGGTCTGTTTTCTAAGATTGTTTCAAATGTCTACTTATTACTGAACAGTCATCTTTTTAAAAATGTATAATTTGGCTCAGATTTATAGGAAAGGTCACCATGGGCTGCATCTCGAGATCCACTGCTCTCTGGAACACACTATTCCATTCACAGGGCAGCTAGGTGGTGCAGTGGATACAGTGCCAGAGTTGGAGTCAGGAAGACACATCTTCTTGAGTTTAAATCTGGCCTCTGACACTTACTAGTTGTGTGACCCTGGGCAAATAACTTAACCCATTTTGCCTCAGTTTCCTCATCTGTCAAATGAGCTGGAGAAGGAAAAGGCAAACCACTCTGTTATCTTTGCCAAGAAAACCACAAAATGGGATCATGAAGAGTCAGACACAACTGAAAACAACTGAACAAAAAACCACTGAACAACATTCCATTCCCTCATGTTTTCTAGAGAGTGCAGAATAGAATTATTTGAATTTCTTTTTCTTTATATTCGAAGATCTTTCTCCTAGTTGCTGGCATAATTTGTTTCTCAATGGAAATGTTAAATTTTACCACTGTGTTCTTTGAGTTTGCAGCAGTAGATGGTGGTGTTTTTTGTTTTTGTTTTTTTCTGAAGGTGATCTATGGATTTGATTGGCACTTTACTCTGTTCAGAAATTCTGGGAAATTTTCTTGAATTATTTCTTGCACTATGGTGTTGTTTTGGACATGTCACATTCTCCTACACATCCGTGTTTTGCTTATATAGATATCATGCTTTCTTTCCATGTTAGTGCTTTTTGCTTCTGTTCTTCCAGATTTTCTTTCATTTCTTTGTATTTACATTCCCTACCAGTTGTCCTTTCTGGTGTTTCTTTGGTGGGATATGACACTGTGAGTCAAGGTTTTCTATTATGCCAATTATTTTTTCTGTGTAGGCCTTAAATTCTGCTCTTAAAAATTTTTTCTTTCAAACCATTCACAAACACTGTGTTGTGGTGCCATGCCCCTTTCAAAATCCAGTGTCCTCTACCTCTTCAGGTGCCCTGAACTCTTTCACTAGATCTGGAGGCTGTATTTCCTTCTGCTAGTAACGTCTTCCCTGTTGGTTTAACTGCTTATACTTGAGGTCTTTGAGATTTTTTCCTTCTAAGAACTTGGATAATTTCAGTATTTTTCCCATTGTTCGTTTTCTCACTCCTCTCCCTGCCTCTGACGGCAATTTCCCTACAGAGGTGAGTGGGGCATCTCAAAGCACCTGAGTCTCCTCCCACTCTGGGGGCTTCAAGCACAGCTCACCGGCCTAGGTCTCTGCTCCGAGTGACTTTGCAGGGAGGAGACTGGCCCCAGCTAGATGTCGGGCTCTCTCAGGTTTAGTAGAAAGCCGCATTGCGCTCACTCCCCTCACCCCAACCACGTTCTGCCCTGCTCCCTCTTTTTCTTCACTCTGCCTCAGCTCTTTCGCAGCGCAGAACCCGCCGCGGCACTATCGCCTAAGCAATTTCCATCATCCGGAGTTTGGGTCTTCAAGGCCTTGAGAGGCTGAGGGAAGGGAGTCAGGTTGGAGAGCTGTGTTCTGTTTCAATCACGTGGGCCGCCTTGTGCAGCTCACTTGCTAGAAGCATGGAAGTCTGGTAGTCAGTGGGGAAGGGGATAGATACTAAGTGAGCACGCATTAGGAGTTAGGAGATATTGGCCTCCACTGTCAGTTTTTACCTTATTTAGATGATTACTGTCCTAGATTGTGGGGACAGCTGAGATCACTATCTTTGGCATACGGTTCCTATTTGGAGAAGTATGAGAGAGGTCAAGAGGATCAGAAAAAGTGCCAAGTACTTCATCTTTTTGATCATGTGACCAGACATCCCCCTAATATCTTCTTTTAAAAGTTTTGTTTCTCTTTTGAACCATTTTGGAGTTTCTAGCTGTTGTTTTGTCATCTCCAAAGAGTCTAGAGAATCCTTTCTGAGATTTGGGTTCATTTTTCCTCATAGTAGAATACACGTTTATAGTGTTCTGCCCTGACTCTAAATATTTACTTATTTTACTATAGTGAGCCTGCTCTTTTGGCTCACTATCCTACAGCCAGATCAGCTTTTTCTCCCTCACAGGATTCTAGGGGTACCTCTGAGGGGCCGAGGTGTCTTTCTATGTGACTATCAGTCCAAGACCCCATTCTGGGTATGTTCCCCATGCTGTCTGGTGACAGAAAGTAGCACCCCAGTTCCATTTAACCACTTAATGTCAGTTAGCTTTTACAAAAGGATATTTCACTTCAAAGTTATAGTGAGAAATACAGACGTTTTTCCCAACAGCTTGAGGGCACGCTCTATTCTGTACCCACGTCAGTCTTTGAGGAGAGTGGGTGTAACAGATTTAATTTTCTACATAGCAATGGTCAAACCAAGTTCCTGTCCAGATGTGGCATTGCTTCCAGATTAGTCTTCATCTTAGCTACCTCTGGTCTTGTTGAAAAACCATGAAAATAGCAATGAAAACAATCCCTGGACCCTGGACTCTCAAACTCTTGGATAGATTATTCTCCTAACCTTTTGAAATGCATAGGATCCAATTTCACAGCATCTGATTTATTTAACATAAAGAACAGAATGTTGTCTGGAAGGGAGAAGTCAGCTAAAGAGAAGTCAAACCAAGAGAGAGGTGGATGCCAATTATTTGCTCATTTTTTTCGAGTCTATTCCTTGATTTTAACTCTATGCTAACGTGGGACTCAGCTTCTGGAATGGATAGGGCACCATCCCAAGCTTCGGGTTTGGGGCAGCTATTTGCAGAGACAGTTCTGGAGGCCTCTGAGTTTTCAGTTCTTCCAAGATGGCGGCGATACATACGAAGTAGTGGAATATAAGGTTGTACACAGGAGGGAAGGAACTCGCAGTTGGGTGAATCAGGAAAGGCTTGATGTAGATGCTGCTGCTGCTGCTGCTGCTCGATTTGCATCTTCAAGAGAGGGACTCTATGAGAGGGAGGGAGGACAGCTAGTGCAAAAACAGTGAGATGTACTATCACATATGAGAAACTGAGGGGTCAGGCTGGCTGGGTTGGAGAGCGTAAGATGGGAGAAATGTCCAGTGATGCTGGAAAGATAGGTTGGGTTCAGAGCTTGAAGGGCTTTGAAAGCTAAACCATTTATATAGGCAGCAGAAAGCCAGTATAACTGGTTGAATCAATAAGTCGAAGTGAAACTACTTTGGCAGCAGTATATAGAGTAGAATGAATGGAGGAGTGACTTGAGGCAGGGGCAGCTCAATTAAGTGCTTCTTATAATAATCTAGGCTAGCAATAAGAAGCTCCTGAACTACAGTGGTAGCTGTGTGAAGGAGGAGAAGGGGTCAGCTGGGAGAGATTTATGAAGTTAGAAACAGCAAGATTTGGAAACCAATTATATATGTGGGATAAGGGAGAGTGTAGAGTCTAGGATAATTCTAAGGTTGTTGTTGTTTAGTTGTTTTTCAGTTTTGTCCAACTCTGTGACTCACTTGGGGGTTTTCTTGGGAAAGATACTGGAGTGGTTTGTCTTTTTCTTCAGTTCATTTGACAGATACGTAACTGAGGCATACAGTGTTAAGTGACTTGCTCAGTCACACAGCTAGGAAGAATCTGAGGCTGAATTTGAACTCGGGAAGACGTGTCTTCCTGACTCCAGGCCCAGTGTTCCATCCGTGCCATCTAGCTGCTCCGTGCTGAGGTTACAAACCTAGAAAACTGGAATAATGGTGATGCCTTCAATAGCAATAAGGAAGTCTGGAAGAGAAGGTGCTCTAGGGCAAACTATGATAAATTTGGCTTTAGACATGTTAAGTTTAAGATGCCTCTAATCTCCAAGGCTGGGTGTCCTCTGGTGAGGGGAGAGGTAAGCTTGGCCTGGGCCCCTGCTCTGAGTAACCTGCAGAAAAGGGGTTTTTGTTCCTTTTTTTCTCAGGAACAGGTAGTTCTCTAGCTGCCCCTATCTTCCGCATGCACGCACTCCACTTGTTCTCCCTTTTATTCCCACAGCTTGGGAGAATCTGTGGGGTGAGGGAGGGTTTAGGCTGAGTCACTCACCAGCAGACCATGAAGCAAGATTCTTGGTGGTTGCTTGTGTTCACTGCTCCATGTGCTGAGTGATTTCAAAGATGAGGACACCGAATGGAAGTTTTAAGTGTTCAAGTTCTCCAGTGTTGTGATGTGATAGGATGTAATGTCTTGTGTTCTGTCACTGTGGTAGCTTGTGATATTAGGTTTGTGTTTTACCTTGCATGGTATTTCTGTTTTTTCATCCTGTGGCTTTGGCATTCTATACCTAAAACAATTTCTTTTTGTGAAGTCGTTAGCTTGGAGATGGTTTGGAAAAACTACTCTGCCATGTTCTCCTGTCTGTTTACTTCTAGATTATTTCAAAACAACTGCTGCCAGTGTATGGCAATGCCAATGACTGAGTCTCAGCATTCTCTACGATACAGAGTAATGGCAGCAAAGCACTTACCCAACTCATTTGTGAGCTGGTGTACAGTCGATACCTTGTCTTTTCTTCTTCTTGTCTCCTCAAGTAGACTGATAATTAAAGATAGGGAACATGTTTCCTGCCCGTATGTGTGCACAGCAGTGACCTGATCATAGCAGGCATTGAGTCAACAATCTAAACGTTAAAAAAAAAAATTAAAGCATTAAGGCTGGTCAGACTCTATAATATCCTAAGCAAGATGATGTCCACCAGAAAGGGTTGATTATGGCCCCAGATAGAATTCCTTTATTTGTGGGTGTAATAAACTTGTTCTCTATGCAGATGATTCTCAGATTGATTTATCAAGCCTTAATGTCTCCCCTGACCTCCAGTGGTCTCCAGTGGTCAATCGGGCATCTGGAACTAGATGTCCCACAGACATCTTAAACTCAACATACCTCAAATTGAACTCATTCCCTTTCCCCTAAAACACTCTCTTCTTCCTAATTTACCTATTATTGTCAAGAACAACAGCATCTTCCCAGGCACCCAGGGACACAACCCAGAGGCCATTCTTGGTTCCTCCCTCCTTCTCAGCCCTCACATCTAATCTGTCACCAAGTCCTGTTGATTTTACCTTTGTATTATCGATCACATTCACTCTTTTCACACTGCCATCCCCGTGGTGCAGGCCCTAACCTCACACCCGGACTACTGCAATAGCCTTCTGGTTAGTCTCCCTGCTTCAAGTCTCTTCCCACTCCAGGCCACTCTCCACTTGGCTAACAAAGTCATCTTCCTGAAGTGCAGGTCCGACCATGTCATCCTCTATTCAGTGAACTCCAGTGGCTCTCTACTGCCTCTAGGATCAAACAGGAAATCCTGCTTTTAAATCCTTTAATAACCTGGGCCCTCCTGATCCTTCTCCTCTTTGTAACCCTTGCTGTCCTTTACCTCCTCTGTGACACCAACTTTCTTTGTCGTTCCTGGCTTACAGCACCCCCACCTCCACACTGCACTTTCCTGGGCTGTTCCCCAAGCCTGCAATGCTCTCCATTTCCACCATCGGACTTCCCCAGTTACCCTGTGACTCCCTTGATTTCCTTCAGCTAAAACCCTACCTACTCCAAGAAACCTTTTCTGGCCTCCCTTATTACCAGTGTCCTAGATTTACACGAAATATACTGGCACATGGTTGTTTTCCTATTACACTGTGAGCTCTTTGAGGGCAAGAACTATTTCTGCTTTTCTTGGTAAGTCTAAGGATTAAAGGCAACAGTGCCCACCACACAGTAGGTATGTAATAAATTCTTGCTGACTTGACTTCCATGCCTTGGTAGCCTCAGAAACCTTCAAGGGAACTGAAGGGGAATAGAAATGAGTTAAATTCAGATATTCCAGGGACTGAGTCCTGGGTGAGGGTAACGTAAACCAAAGAAATTACAATTTGAGAAGCCTTCAAGACTGAATCTGGTCCATGTGATCTCAGAGTTATGGGTTCTGAGTCATGTAGTTACAACAATTATTTTGCCTTTTACTTTTGCCCTCTGACAGAAGAGATCTGGTTGAAGAACTCAGAAGATTTTATCATGATTGTACATTAGAGACAGTACTTGGATGCTGAGAGACGTTGGCTCCCTAACCTCAAGACATTTATAATCCAACTGTCCCCTTCTTGGGCAGGTTTTTGGCTAACACCAGACTTGCTCATGGAAACCACCTGCCACGTGTGAGTGGTTGCCTCACAATGTGGCCTTGACAGCGAACAGTCTGATGTATGCTGACTTCCTTTGTGACACGTCTTTCACATTTGCTTATGTCATAAGGATGCAAACCAGAATGGCACAAATTTTGAGGGAGAAGTGGGGCCACACTTCAATTCTCCATTAAAAAAAAAAAAGGCCATGAGGCCATATGGACCAAGAGCCAGGACACATTCATCCACTACAGGGAGGAGGAGGTGAAGACCACCTGTTTGGCTGGGTTCAGGCACACTTAGCCCTCCTGGGGTACAGTATAATGAAGGTGGAATCAGGGAGGAATTCGCAGGAACTAGGAATGGGGAATTGATGGTATGCAATCTGGGAGATGGTGATCAGGTGTGGCTGGGATAAGACATTCTCAGTCAGCTCGTCACAGATTCTCAGGGGAAGGGGGGAGGGTCAGGACGTTGACCTCGGCATTTGAGCGAGCATTTCTTTTGGGGCCTGACAGGCTCTCCACATCCTGCAGAGTTCTTCTGGAAAACAAGCCAAGGCTTTTCTTCTTTCTGGTGTTGCAATCGGCAGTCATCATCTTGTTCTCCCAACTCCCTGGCAACAGCCAAAGCCTGAAGAAGCCAAGGGAGGTGCAGGCGCTGATCCTGTCCTCCTGGCACTCAGGCTCCTCCCTCATGGGCCAGCTCTTCAGTCAGTGCCCAGACGTCTTCGGCCTGGCACGTCGTCGGGTTGGCTTTCTCTGGCAGTAGCCTTGCCGTGCTGCAGGAGCACGTGCAGGGCCTGGTCCGTTCCATTCTCCTCTGCGATATGACTGTCCTGGGTAGCCACGTGGGCCCTGGGGCCAGAGGACAGTCTGACCTCTTCATGTGGGAGACCAGCAGGGTCTCGTGCTCTCCTCCTGCCTGTGCTGCCTTTCCGCGTGACACTATCACTTCTGAGTCTGAATGTAGGCCTCTGTGCAGTAAACAGCCCTTCAGTGGGGTGCAGAAGGCCTGCCACTCCTATGGCCATGTGGTGCTCAAGGAGGTTCGCTTCTTCAACCTCAAGGGCCTCTACCCACTCTTGACCCACCCTGCTCTCAACCTGTACATTGTTCACCTGGTACGTGACCCCCGGGCTGTGTTCTGTTCCCGAGAACGCACAAAAGGTAAACTGATGTTGGACGATCGTATCTTACTGGGGCAGCAGTGGAACAGGCTGACGGCCACACACAGGTCCTATTACGTGATGAAGCTGATTTGCCAAAGTCAACGGGATATCTATGAAGCCGCACAGCGACTAGAGGGCCCTCTGCAGAGACGCTACCTCCTCATGTGCTATGAGGATCTGGTCCGGGAGCCGCTGGCCCAGGTCTCCCAGCTCTACAATTTCTCAGGATTACACGTCTTGCCTCAGCTCCAGTCCTGGGTTCAGTTCATTACTCATGGGCAGGGTTTGGGAAATGATTCCTTCTACCCAAATTCCAGGGACAGCCTCAATGTTTCCCAGGCTTGGCGCTGGTCACTGTCTTATAAAAAGGTGAGCCGACTGCAGGTGATCTGTGGTGATTTTATGAGTCTGATGGGCTATCGGCCAGCTTGGTCTGAGCAAGAGCTGAAGAATCTGTCACTGGATCTGCTGTCTTCCCTGAAACCCACCCAGCTGAGCAGTCCATGGGCTGACTCAAAGCCCAGCTCACTTGCTCGCTCACTTTCCCTCTCTCTCTAGCAGCCCCAACCACAGTGACAGCTAACCAGATGCTTCACAGTCTACAAGAGCCCATGGATAAATGTCACCCAACACCACACAGGGAAAAACATTCTATGTCCACATTCTGTCCAAACAAGAGGCAGTGTAAACAAATTGGACCCTTCCATAGTACTGAGCATTTAGGTTTTTGAAACCCAATCATTTTCTCTTGAAAATCTTTTTAGATTAAAAGATAAAACAAAATTCAGGTATGCCTCACACTGTCAGCTAACATGTTCCTAAAAAGCTGTTAACAAATCAGCTCCATCTCAGGCCAGTCACACTCTTTTTTGGTCTTTAGCTTCCTGTAACCTTCACCTCGGGATGCAGCAGGACAGAGGGGGCTTTGGACAGAGCTATGGAGTTCTCTGCTTCCAGTTCTTCCAGTTCTCAGTGGCTCGGGAGTGGAGACTTCTGAAAAGATGGCCTGGAACACAGGCTTCCATTTTGTTTCAGGTTATTAGAGCCATGGAAGACTGGGGGGAGGGGACGGGGGACGGGGGCAGGGGAGAAGAGAGGAGGTTCACAAAAACAGTGACATGTCTATAGCCCTTGAAAGTTTGCAAAGTGTTTAACAAATATTCTCTCCTTTGATCCAACAATCCTGGGAGAAAGATGCTCTTGGCAAACAGGGCCACACAGCTAGGAAGGGTCCAAAGATTTGAGGTTGGGTCTTGTTGACTCAGGTATAGTGCTCTGTCCACCTGTATTGAGTGTCTTAAGATCAAACTGTAAAAGTGTTGTTGTGCATCATCGAGGGCCTACTTATGATTAGATAACACTTGTAATAAATTCATTCAAGGCTGTGGGACTATCCCCAGAAGGCTTCAGCATCATAAACATAGGATAAGGCAAATGATGAAGGTAAGAGAGGGCTGGTGTTCCCTAGGGCATGACTAATAACTGGAAAAGAGAGCAAAAGATCCAAGGACACTTCCTATCTAAGCTTGTCCTCTGCTGCCTGGGGTGGGGGTGGGGGGCAGAGGCTGACTGCTGGAGATAAGGGGCTGACAAAGGTGGCTAACTCAGACTGCTGAAAGCCCAAAGGAGGAACCAGTAGGCCATAAAAAATTCCTCTTGCTCGGTATTACTGTTTAACCTTGCTTGGGGAAAATGATGTGATCCCGGATTTAGGTATCTATCCATTATATCATCCTGCCTCTTAAAGTAGCATAGATACGCAAATCAATATTTAAAGGAATAAGTTTCCCACTGTGAACTATAGTGATAATACAGCCAGAGGGTATTAGGTCTGTCTTTCCTCTTTTCCACCCATCTTCTGCTCTCTCTGAACTCGGAGAAACAAGAAGTAACTGGGCTTCCACAGGCTAGGTCCCAGTGAGGAGCAGGGGACATAGAGCTACTACTGGCCCGATGCTTCTTACCTAATGCCCCCTCAACCTCGTAGTCTACTTCCATGCCTTGGTTCACTGACGGTCAGTCCTGGGAGGAGAATAAAGGGCCCACCAGTCTACGAAAACTTTGGCTGATACAGCCAGAAGTTCTGGGCAAAGAAGCCTTGGGCCGACTGATTTAAGAGTCAGAAGAGCTTGTATCAGAATGTTGGAGCTCAGAAACCTCCTTAGCCTCTGGCTCTCAATGGGGCAGCCTGTGTCCAAAGAGGCAAGTTACACTTGTTCATGACAGCTGGCCTGTCTTGACCTATAAGAACATCACCTCAGTCTAAGGCGTGCCCTAGCACTAGGAAAGCACCTTTCAGTTTCTAAAGTTCATGTATGGAGAGGGTCTGAGACTGGTCGGCATTTCCAATGACAGGCTTGGCTTCCAGATTGCATACTCCAGTGTCTCCCAATTCATGCAATATTTACTGAGGATTTTTTTTTTCGTAAGGCAATTGGGGTTAAGTGACTTGCCCAGGGTCACACAGCTAGTTAAGTATTAAGTGTCTGAGGCCGGATTTGAACTCAGGTCCTCCTGAATCCAGGGCCGGTGCTCTATCCACTGCGCCATCTAGCTGCCCCTGAGGCTTTCTTTTTAATCTTGAGCACATTTACCTGGGGGTGTTCTCCTCCTGTAAGGATACCACACTGTCTTTTTTCTTTGATTCCCATACATCTAGAGCTCTACTCTCCACTCCAAAACTGAGGCTTTCTTCTGTGTTTAGGGAAATATCCTTTCTCTGCTACCCATGTGTGTCTAGGGAAATATCCTTTATTCTAGAAAACACAAGTGCTTTCACAATCTTCTCTTTTATACAAAGAAAGAATTCCTTTTTCTAGTTAAGGCTATCTCCTTCCTACAAATAATAACTAACATGTATACAGCATTTTAAAGTTTGCAAAACACTTTAACTCTATTCTCTCAAATGATCCTTACAACAACTGTGAAGCAGATGCCATTATTGTCCTATTTACACAGGTGGAAATTGAGGACCAGAGAGGACAGGCGACTTGCCAAGGGTCCCACAGCTAGTGACAGTCTAAGGCAGTATTCTAATTAGGGTCTTTCTGATTGTAAGGTCAGTGTTGTATCCACTAAGCCAGCTCTCCAACTATTTCAAATCTCAGCCTTTTTGGGTGGCATGTATTTCTTCTGGGACTAAGATTCTTTATCCTGGAGAACTTAAGAGACTCTTATCAAAACCTCTTTTCCTTGGCAACTAAGTGGTACCAAAGTGTACAAAGAACTACCTGGAGTCAGGAAGGTCTGAGTTCAAATACAGCCTCAGATAATTACTAGCTACGTGACCCTGGGCAAGTTGCTTGACACCTCTATTTGCCTCAGTTTCCTCAAAAGTAAAATGGGCATACTAACAACCCCTACCTCACAAGATGGTTGTGAGGATCAAAAGATAAAATTTCCAACGTGCTTAGCACAGTGCCTGACACTTAGTAGGTGCTTAATAAATGTATGTTTGCTTTCTTCTTTCATTCTTACCTTCCTGACAGGATACATTTCTTGGGTGTACAAAAGTCAGCAATCTCTAGCAAACACTAATGCAAGAACGGAAAGGGAGAGACTCTAGGGGTGAGGATTCATTCAGAAACTCTGGGATGGTCAAACAGCCTATTTGCTGTCCTAACTCCACTTCTATGAACCTTCTTTGCTACAGTTTTCATCTGTAGTTAATCTCTAGACTAACATGGAGGGAGCAGAGGGTGATTAGAGTGTGTTTGTGAAAGTCTCTCTGCTTCTTTCTCTCAAGCACCCTTACTGGCACTCATTCCCAGGTGCTACAGGTTAACCCCCTATTGCTCTGCATTCCTAAGCTTAAGCACATCCTGGAAAAGGTTTGAGATATTCTGTTATTTACTAATTCATCACCACTGGCACTGACTAAGGGCCCATTTCAATGAGCCATGCCCTGTGCTTGCCCAGCTAGAACGGACAGCTCAGAACCCAGAAAGATGTGGCTAGGCCAAAAAGTGGGCTGAAAAGAGTCAGATAAAATTCACTGGGGAAGGTCCTACACTTACCAGCTTAACAAGTAAAAAACGGGAGACGCTTGGTAGAAAGTAGTTTGGCTGAAGAAGATGTGGGAATTCAATGGATTGCAAACTCAAGGAGTCACCATGTACTACTATGGCAGCTAAAAGGCTCAACCAAGGAGAGGCAGAACAGTAACAGGGAGCCGGGAGTCCTCTGCCCTCTGCCTGAGTCAGGCCATATCTGGTCCACTCTCTGCCTCAACAAGACAGGTATCGATAAACTGGGTGAGGAGCCAGAGAAATACAACTAGGACAATCAAGGGACTGGAGTGCGTGTTCTATGAAAATGGCTCGAAGCCTGGAGAGGACTTGGAGAGTACACGTGATGCCAAGTGTTTGAAGTTCTGCCCTGTGAATGGAAGAGCCATCTGACCTCTGCTGGCTGGTTCTTGGGAGCAGGAGCAGGAGCAGGAAGTTACCAAATCCAAGTCAAGGCTGCCCCTACTTTGAATGGATTTCCTCAGGAGCTGCTGAGTCCTTTACTCCTTCAGGCCTTCAAGCAGAGGCTTGAGACCATTTTTTGGGAATGCCATTGTGGGGATTCTTATTTCAGGGAAGGGCTGGACTCCGTGATCACTGCAGTCCCTTCTATATGCTGGGATTCTGAATCGCAGATACAAAGTTTATTAAAACATGGAATAAAACGTTGTCCTGTCATGACACCTACTGATTTACCAGATACAGCAGTGAGGAAAAAAAAGTTTGAATGTACCCTGTTACCTAAAACGAGATGCCTCGCTCCTGCTCCTGGGTAGCTAACCCTAGTTGATCAAACTTTTCTGTTGTCTGTTCCCCCAGACCTGGCATTCCATCACCTGCCCGCACGTCTTTGCCCAGGGAATCTCCAAGTCTATGATGAACTCCCTCTGACCCGGCCTCTTAGATCCTGAGACTCTTTCCAAGCTCAGCCCAGGGGCCATCTCTACCAGAAACTGTTCTGTCCCCTAGTAGACTATACCTCCTTCCCTTGTGCTTGGCTTCTGTACCACCTTGGCACCAAGCACAGGGCAAGAAAGTGGTGCTCAAGAACTTTTTGTTGAAATGATCTAGACAACATTGGAATAGGTGCTTGAGGACAATCCTGCCGGTTCTCATTCAAGGACTGGGAAGCCCAGAGAGTAGAATGCCTTACCTGAGGCTGCCTCACTGTAAGGAGCAGATCAGGCATCCCCAGCTAGGCTCTAAATCCCATCATCTCTCTACTGTGACCTATCTCCTGTTGGAAGTTCTCCGCTTTCTTGAAAGAATCTCAAAAAGGTAGCATCCACTCCCCATCGTGGCTCTTTATAAGCAGTAGGGCCACTTTCTGATCACTGCCAGCACTGGGTCCTGCATGGGTCTGAGTAAGCATGTGTGCCTGTAAAGCCCTGATCCGGCTGGAACGGAGGCGCTCCAAGACTGGGGGACATGCAGTGGGGCAGCAAGAGGCAGAGAGAGTTTATGGGTGGATGAGACTCAGAGAGCCGTTCTCAGGGGCACCCCAGCATTTCAGTGACGTCTCAGACCGCAGAGTGGGAGTGTGGAGTTTCTCCCGGAGGAAAATGTCCTTGTATCCCCGGGTACTGGCACTGTGGCGGGTACCTCCCAAGTGCTCAATTTCTGGGGAGTGGGCGGTCTGGGGTCCCTTCTGGCCCTGACTTCCTTTCCAAGGTCAGGAAAGACGGTCAAGTCACATGGGCTACCCTCTAGTTGAAGGGAACAATCGATGGGCCTTCTGGCTTCTTCTTCTTGTTTTCTGGTTTCATGGCAGGAAAGAAAAGGACCTCCTGGAGGGGAGAAGCATGTACGGTGCTCAGGAAGCTGTGTATAAACTCTTCTATGGCACTACCCCCGACCTGAACATTTTCTCTTCCTGAACAGATATCAGGAACTAAAGGACTTGCCAGGGAGGTGCTCAGAGGACAGGCCTCGCCAGAGAACAGAGATAATCCAGTTTCCTTTTGCCTCTAGGTGTTACTCCAAGAGGTCAGCACTATCCCAAATCAGGAATCTTCGCAAAATAGAGCAAAGGGACAGACTTTTTTTCCTTGTATTAATTTTGTTTCTTTATAACTGGGGAAGCAGAGAACTGAGGTTTCTTAAGCCTCAAGTTAAGGGGGAAAAAACACCAGAAAATCTGTCCTTTTCAGGAAGGTAGGCACTCTAGTATGAGATGGGGAGGGTCAGCTACTTACCTTAATATTACTGGAGTCTGTAAGAAGCATAGCGAGTCTGTCGATGCCCATCCCCCAGCCAGCCGTTGGTGGGAGACCATACTCCAGGGCAGTACAGAAATTGTCGTCCATAATCATGGCCTCCTCATCACCTGCAGCCTTGGCCTAGATGAGAGAAGAAAAGGGTAAGCCTGCCAATGCTGAGCTGCATGTACATTTTAGTACCCACCTGCACAAAGTAATGTGCCCTAGGAGGAGAGAGGGTCACTACCATTCTAGGGAACTATCAACAACCATTGTATTATAGAACAAAGTTTTCCCATGATTTCTGGACACATGCATGGAAGAAATATATTTCTGGATAAACATCTATTTCTCTGTGAAACAGAACCATGCCTACAACACAAAGAGGCTGGGACTCAGCAAGACTTCCTCCAGAGACCCCAAGTACTTCCTAATGGTCTGTCTGTCAAAGTCTTTATTTCCATATAGTTTTCCCTAAGAAGAGACCCACAGCTATTTGCTTAGCTTCTTAGTGAATTACAAAGGGAAGAAGGCAATAATGTGAAATGTGTCAGGACCTAGAGTCCCGTGGGAGTCACTGAGCAGGTTCTGTTGCTCATGTTCATTCATCCCTACCTTGGCCTGCTCTTCAAAGAGCTGCCGCTGCCGCACTGGGTCATTCAGCTCTGTATAGGCATTGCATATTTCCTTCTTCATCACAAAGAGCTCAAAGCGCTCAGTAAGGCCATCCTTGGAGCGATGCCTGGACAATGGAAATCAAAGGAGAGTGCTGGGCTTAGAAACAAGGCTTCTTGTTGGTTGGTGACTGGACCTCAGAGTTCATCTAGTTAGGCCCTTTTATTTTCCAAAGGATGAAGATGAGGACCACAGAAGGGACCCTCCCACGTAGGCCACAGTCAATGGCCTCTTTCCATTGCCTTGAAGGGGTATAATACAGAAAGGGGGATTGATGTTCCAAGTCCATCAGTAATTCAACAAATGGTAAAACTGCTGAACTTTAGTTGACATAGAGGTCTTGGCAGCCACAAAGCAAAGTGTAACTGCACAGAGAGATGTGGCACCAGACCTTGTAGAAAACCCCCAACGAAGAAAGCAGACACTCAACATATTTCAGGTCTCAGCCTCTAGGTGCTAAGGACAGCAAAGAAGTGTCACAGATGCCTGTGGCTGTCTGGGGAAGACTATGGTGCACTCCCACTCTCTCTCTCAGAACCATGCTTTGAAATGCTTAAGATGAAGTGTTATGATTACAAAGGAAATCAATTATATTGAAATATGGTTATCAGAATATTTAAAAAAACAAGTCCATGGACCCTAGGTTAAGAACCTTTGCTCTTGCCCTGGGAGCAATAGGTGGCCTGTTCTAAGGGGAACTCCAAGTTGTTTCAGATGCTAAGCTTCAATGCACTAAGGCACTCAGTAGTGTGTGTGTGTGTGTGTGTGTGTGTGTGTGTGTGTGTGTGTGTTGGACAAAAGCCTCAAAAAGACTAGGTGCAATGCCTTTCAGTAAAGCCATAAAATACAGTAAAGAGACACCAAAGATCCTCTCCAAGACAGCCATGCTGTATCTTACCACTTGGCCAGTGGGCTCATGATCTGTGGGTGGTCACAGATGAAGGTAGGGTTGATGCACGTCACTTCCAGAAACTCACCTACAAGCTGGACAATAAAAAGGGATACACTGCTAGAGAACAACTCTGAATGATGCTTTCCTAGTCAAAATCCTCGCAAGAGTACGAAGTCCCCAGCCAAAGGAAGGCTACAAGACTGCTTCTGCTCATACTCTTCCTGTCTATCTAGCTTGACTCTGAAGATGTCTGAGCTGGGTTCTCCTCTCTGTGGGCTGCTGTCTTCACGGGGAGCAGAAGGAGCCATCCAGCCTTGGATGAGAGGGACCAGAACCCTGAGGTCACGATCACTTACCTTGTCAAGAAGCCTTGCTGTGGTCCGGGGAGGGGGACACTCCACACCTCTGGCCACACAGATGTCATCAAGAATCTTACGAGTTTCTGTCATGCAAACACACAACATTAGGGAAGAGCTCCCAAACCCAGGTGAGGAACTGTGTCAAGCACTATGGAAGTGCTCCGGGGCTTTGTAAGCCTTTCTGCATCATGTAGCAGTGAGTTATCAGCAACGACTCCAACACACTTTCTGATAGAAGGGCTAAGGCCAAGGAGAAACACAAGCTGGAGTAATATCTTTACCTTCTGTTTCAAAAAGACTGGTCTCGGGAAGCTTCATGCCAAGGGCCTTCTCCAGCTCTTCCACTATGCTGATCTTCCGGAAGGGGGGGGTGAAGTCAATCTCGTAGGCCTGGCCCTCTGGGCCCTCTGGGTGGTAGGTGAGCTTGTGGCTTCCTGTAATGCTCTTCACCATTCCTGAAACCAGCTTCTCAGTGATCTCCATGAGATCCTGGTAGTCTGCATAGGCCATGTAGAACTCACAGGTCGTGAATTCAGGGTTGTGAGTCAGATCGATCCCTTCATTCCTGAACTGACGTCCAATTTCATAAACCCGGTCCATGCCGCCAACCACCAACATCTAAACACAGAGAAAAAAGGTCACAGCAGGGCTTGGTTAAGTGGCCCAGTAAAAATTCTGCTGGAGAATTTTCAGTAGGAGAAACAAATTATTGATGACCATATGAAAAAGCATTCAAGATATAGAATTGTTTTAAAAAATGTAAATTAAAACAATTCTGACCACCTTATATCCTTCAAGCTGGGAAAGATAATAAAAGATAATAAGACATGGAGGCATCTAGGTGGTGCAGTAGATAAAGCACTGGCCCTGGATTCAGGAGGACCTGAGTTCAAATCTGGCATCAGACACTTGACACTTACTAGCTGTGAGACCCTGGGCAAATCACTTAACCCTCACTGCCCCATAAAAACAAAACAAAAAACAAAAAAAAATAATAAGATGCAATGCTTGGGTGGTTATAAGGAAAAACCATGCATGCTTATACAATTTTGGGGGAACTATGACTTGGTCAGACACCTTTTGGGAAGGCAATATGGAATTATACAATTAAACTACAAACATCTTTATACCTATTCACCCCGTTATCCCACAACTGGAATTATACCCCAAGGAGGTTAGTAATATGTATACAAAAATATTTTGCTATTTGTAACAGTAAGAAGTATGGAAGAAACAAAAAAACTAAAATGATTTGCCATATTGTTTATGAAAGAGCTGACTCTTCCCTCCCCTTCAATCCCCATATATCACTGCCAGTCTTGTCAGTTTTACCTCCAGAATATCCTTCATATCTACCCACTTCTCTCTAACTGCGTAGCCATCACGCCATAGTTTGGGCTCTCATTGCTTCTTGATATATGAATGCAATGCAATGTTGCTATGCTGCTGCGTCATGCAAAATGATAATGATGGAGAATTCTTGTTAAATGGCAAGATTTATGTGAAAAAATGCAGGGTGAAACAAAAGAGAATCAAAAAGCATACAGAAATTATAGAAAGACAACAGCAAGAGAGAAAAATTCATAAGAAGGAATAGAAATAACACAATTTTATTAGTACTGTGTCAAAGTCAACAGGCATCTTTTTAAAAAAATTGGTAATCTACAGAATTTTATAGCTAGAAGTATATATTTTTTAAGTTTTCTTATTTTCTTTAAATATTTGAGATCTTATTGTCAACAGAAAGTGAAATAAAATTGATTTTCAATAATTATTAAAAATCTTCCTGCAGAAGCCCACACTTGCTTACAAAGTTCAGGATAACTAAGTTTTTTATAGGCAAGGATTACAATTTCTAGATACAGAGAAGTATCTGTACTTCGAATACCTAGCAGACTACTGAACTCACTGCGGGCACTGAATCAGTACCTACTGGCTAATATGTACCATCCTTCTCCCTAAAAATGCATGGTAATTTGAAGATATTACCCAAGATGTTGCAAAACGCAAGTATACACAAATCCTCCCCCCAAAACCAAAATAAGCTCTAACACAAGTAAGAAGATGTAGCAACAAATGCGTACACTAGTCCATTTAGTGTTTCATGTAGACTGGACAGGAGAAGGGACTAAAATGTCAAGAAAAAGAAGCAACAACCTGATATTACAGAAAACCCTAAAAAGAGATATCTCCTCCTCCTTTCCCTACACATCACTCTCTTACCCTCACTCTCATTTTTGATCCAATTGATATAATAATCAAGGGGGCGGCTAGGTGGCACAGTGGATAAAGCACCAGCCCTGGATTCAGGAGGACCTGAGTTCAAAGCCGGACTCAGACACTTGACACTTACTAGCTGTGTGACCCTGGGCAAGTCACTTAACCCTCATTGTCCCGCTAAAAAACAGAAACAAAAATATAATAATCAAGAGTTTACCAAATGCCTCCTATGTGGCAGGCTAGGATACTGAGACAAAACAGGCCCTGTCCTCAAGGAACTTGTTGAAAAAAAACAGCATGAATAAATACATTTAGATGCAAAATAGAGACCTCGTAACTGGGATGGAGGGCAAGGGGAATAGGAGGTGAAGGGATTAGGAAATGTCTCGTCTGCAAGGGGAAAGTAGCACTCAGAGCCAGGAGGCAGGTGAGGAGATTCAGGGCCTATGCAGAGGCAGGAGAATGAATGTGCTGGACAACGAACACTAAGTCAGCCAGTTGATTTGGAATTGAAGAATGAGTGGAGGGAAGTCATGGGTAACAAGCCTAGAAATAGTGGCTGGAGGCAGATGTTAAAGGATTTTGATTGCCTCAAAGAGGAGTTTTCCCTTTTATCTGTTAAGGGGTCGCCTAAACTTGTCTTCTTGAGTTGCCATATTTTCCAGAAACACTGGACCCAGAGTATGCAGGAGGCCCCGAGCTGACATAATTTGTTATTTGAACTCCCTGAGTGTCCTTGGGAGTCAAGACGGGCATCAGTCAGTGTGCACTAGGCTGAGAAATTGTACAGCCCTGATACCTGTAGTAGATAAGCAGGCAATCCTATCTTCATGATGTAGCAGCTCCCAAGGGAAAAGAAAGCTGCTTTTGCCACCCTATTTATTGCTGATTTCTCCTCCCCTCTGCAGGGAATTAGTCCTTATCCCACCCCTACTGCTCTTTCCTTCTCTCAGGCCACTCCCCTGTGGGAAGATTGCTGTTTCTTCTCCTCCCTTTGCTGCAATTTCATCAATGTCTGGATTATGAACTCCTCTGCCTGGAGTTTCACATGTACGTTCATAATATCCAGTCGAAATGCTGTCTCATGACGCATGACGTGACATATTTTTAGTTAATGTATGCTAGGAGCAATGAGGAGCCACTGGAGTTTTCTGAATGGGGGAGTGATGTAGTCAGATGTGTGCTTAAGAAATGTCACTTGGTAAGTGTGTGGAAGATGGAGGAAAAAGAAGAGATGTGAGGCAGAGAGGTCTACAAGGAGGCCAGGAAGGCCCAACCCAGGGCATTAGCTGTGTAAGAGATAGGGCACAGATGTGAGAGAGATTTGGGGAAGAACTGACAAACCTCAACAACTGGTTAGATTTTGCGATGAGGGAGAATGAAGGGTAACAAAGTAAGGTAACAAACGTGCATGCCTGGAATAGAGATGTGAGGAAGGGGGTGGGTTCGGGATGAAAGACATGCTGGGAGCCCTAAGAGGTATCCATTTGAAATGTCCTGTCAGGAGACAGGAGGGATAGCAATAGAGGTCTGGGGGCTATCTGCATAGCTCTATCCCCCTCTGGCCAAGCTGATTTCTGGGGTGACGTGCCCAGGGCTTGCCAGCCCTTTCATGAAGGAAGAGGGTATGTTCTTCTGACCTTGTGATAGAGCTCTGGAGCAATCCGCATAAACAAGTTCATGTCCAGCTCATTGTGGTAGGTGACAAAGGGCTTGGCAACAGCTCCCCCTGGGATGAAGTTCATCATAGGAGTTTCAATCTAGGAAGAGAAAGAGAAACTTGACTGCAGCACAAAGAGAGCACAGGCATGTGACATTTGTTACTAATTCTAAACTTATCATTTCCTGATTTGGAAAATAAGCATCATGGACCACGTATAAGTGTCCCTAACATAAAATGTTAGCTCTTACTTCCCACTAAAGAGCTAAAAATGGCGCCAACCTGGCAGCATAGGAGCCTAATCCATGAGACAGTCAGGGTAGGCCCTGTGAGCATGCCCGCCAGCACCCCTGCTCCCTGTGTGAATGCCACTCTGGAAAGTCAGGCCCTATCCTAAGAATTATGGAAACACGGGGGAACTAGGAGAGTGGCAGAGAAAGGATGACCCTCAGCCGGACTTGGAGGCCTCTGACACAGAGCAATCCTCAGGAAGGAGCAGGGAACAGCAGGGCAGGGTGGTCCACGTTAGGAATGCCTGAACAAATGTCACAAAGAATCCTTCCTCACCTCCAAGAAACCCAACTCATCTAGGAAGCTCCTTATGTAGGTAATTATCTTGGAGCGGGTGATGAACTTCTGTCTCACAAAGTCATTCAGGATCAAGTCCAAGTATCGCTGCCGATAACGTGTCTCCTTTAAGAAGAGACAGAGCAGTTAGCAAGTCATCGTATCCTGATCCATAAAACGCAGAAGACGGGAACACTGAGAGGTACAAGAGCAAAATCAGCCTGAAAGGGCTGGATTCAGAGGGAGGAGGCACCAGGAGCTCACCTTGTCTTTGAGGCCATAATGAAGGTGAGGCAACATATGGAGGCATGGAGACAGGAGTGTAATCTCATAGGGAATGATGCTCAGCTCTCCCTTCTTGGTCTTCCCCGGATTCCCCTGAACCCCAATAATGTCTCCCCGTCGAAGTTTGTTATTTATATGAAAAAATTCTTCTTCTGATTTATAATTCCTGAGGGGAAGGGACATTTAATTCAGTTTACAGTGGGCCAAGTTCAAGATGACCCATGTTCTCACCCATGGTCCCTAACTAAAATCCTAAACAAACATGTAAGGTGGTTCCTTGTAGCATCTTTTGCAAAGTGCTTTTTTTTTTTTTTCGGCAGGGCAATGAGGATTAAGTAACTTACCCAGGGTCACAAGGCTAGTGTCACGTGTTTGAGATGGATTTGAACTCAGGTCCTCCTGAATCCAGGGCCAGTGCTCCATCCAGTACCTAGCTGCTCCCCCCCCTGCCCCCCCCCCAGTCAAAGTGCTTTGTAAAACTTTAAATACTATATAAATGATTACAAACCATCTGAAGACAGGATTTTCCCCTCTACTGTTTAACAATTTCTCCATCTGTGCATCCAGTAAATTCTAGGTAACCGGATGACCTGAGCTCTGCTCACCCCTACCCAACTCTACCTTACCATGGTTTTAGAGAGCAGGGTTGGGAAAATAAGACCAAGAGCATGAGCTGGGCTGGCAGCTCGACGTACCTGGATGTAGCCTTCACCTGCAGCTTGACTCCCTCTCCTCGAATATCATAAAAGATGAGTTTTTTCCCTGCAGACCGTTTTGCATGAACACGACCTGTAAGTAGCAGAAGGCCTGCTGTCTCACAGCTGTGACCTTAATGCCAAAGCAGAGCAAGGCACAGAGGGGAACGTTTTCCCTGTCTGAATCCCAGAGAAACATTCTCCCTCCTGCTCAGGCCAGCATCTGCTGCTCTTACCTAGAAGCAGCCATGCCAGCCTCGGTCAGAGGCCACAACAACTGACCAGTCCCACTTCTCATAAACCTAAACTGTTAAGGAGGAGCCCTGCCTGACTAATGTGCATATTCCTCAAACAAGGCCAAGTACCACCAATGCTGCAGACAATGCTCTTTTCCCTGGATCTGTCTCTTCCATAGACCTTCTTTCACTCCCCCTCTTACCATCCTCTGATCCCTTAGGATCACCTTCTCTTCATCTATGAAGAGGAGGAGAGATGTTCCCAGCAGACAGATCTCTTCCATTCCCCAAATTAGCCTTTAGACTGGAAGGGACCCTCTAAGGGAGGGACATTCTCTACTGTGTCCAATATGTTGGGGTGCATCAGACTTTATAATGGGAGGGAATAAAACTTTACATGGAGCCTACTATGCGCCAGGCCTGCTGCTAAATTCTTTTTCAAATGTCATCTCATTTGATAGTGACGTAGGTACTGTTATCCTCATTTTATCGTTTAGGAAACTGAGGCAGGCAAAGGACTTGCCCAGGGTCACCCAGCTCAGGTCTTCTTGCTCCTGGGCCCAGCAGTCTGTGTACTCTGCCACCAGCTGCCTCTGCAATGGGAGCTCAGTGGGTACTATTACCTGACAAGAGGGGATTCCCTACCTGCCACTCTCAAGGTGACATCAGTCAGGTGGTCCCCAGGTTGCAAATAACTGTACTGCTCGATAAAGTGGGTGAGGGAGGTGTCTACATGGAACGTGTGTGGGTAGGGGTTATCTCCGTTGAGCTTCAGCTGCTGGACCGCCTGGCTACGGATCTTGTAATATTGCTGTGATAAAACACACCAGAGGTAGAAGAGGAAACGTTATCCATAGGTAACCGAACATGAAGGGGTGTGACATGGGATGGGACACAGGAAGGGTCGGAATAAGCCAAGTTTCAAAGGGCTTTGAATGCCAAACTGAGAATTCTGTGGTTTTTTTTGTTTTTGTTTTGTAGTGAGGCAACTGGGGTTAAGTGACTTACCCAGGGTCACACAGCTAGTAAGTGTTAAGTGTCTGAGGCCAGATTTGAACCCAGGTACTCCTGACTCCAGGGCTGGTGCTCTATCCACTGCGCCACCTAGCTGCCCTTTTTTTTTTTGGTACAATTTTCCCCCCTTTTCTTTTTTTTCATGATTACTATTGTTAACTTTCCCTCTATCCTATTCCCTTCCCCAAGACAGTTAATCTATTATCCATCTTCTTCTTTTTTTTTTTTTAGTGAGGCAATTGGGGTTAAGTGACTTGCCCAGGGTCACACATAAGTGTCTGAGGCCGGATTTGAACTCAGGTCCTCCTGACTCCAGGGCTAGTGCTCTATCCACTGTGCCACCTAGCTGCCCACGAGACTTCTGTGTTTTACCACAGAGGCAAGAGGGCACCCAAAGATATCTAAATAAAAGGGGTGACATGGGTATTGCCCTTAGGAGAAAACAGCAATGGCTCCATCCAGCCAGGCAGCCGCATGCGCCTCCTCCCCCTGCCCACACCCCTGACAATCCAGCCAGCCCGGATCACCCTAGGCCTTCTACCTCCAGCCTCCACACATTTGCAGAGACTGTTTGTCCTTCCCTTCTTCTCTCTGCTGCTTGGAACCCTGAGTTCCCTTTAGGCCTCGGCTAAAATGTCACCTCCTTCAAAAGGCCTTGCCTGAGTCCCTCCATGGTAGTGCTCTGAACCCCTGCAAAGTACTGGGTATTTATTTCATGTTTATCCAGGACTTAATCATCTGTGAACTTGCTAGCTTTCCAGTGGGGGGGGGGGGCGCTCCTTGATTGCAGAGACTGTCTTACTTTTTCATCTCTATCACCATTGATCGGCACATAATAAGTGCTTGTGGACCCATTGTCTTAGGAATAATGTGTGCTTGGTCCAAGAAGAGACCAGAGGTAGGAAGACCAAGCCATCACAGCAGTCCAGGTGAAAGGTGATGAAGGCCTCAATTAAGGACAGAAATTGTCCCCACTGAAGGAAATCCAGCTCACAGCTCAATGTGTTCAAGTCAACTTCATCTTGTGAGTGATCAACCTACAAACACCGAAGCTTCTAACACATACCAGATACTGGGGATACTAAGTACAAAAGTGAGGCGGCCCTGCCCTCAAGTTACTCCTATTCCAGTTGGTGCTCATGGGCTCCGTCTTCTCTACCAGCCACTTCCCGGAGGCTTATTCATGGGTCCGTCAAAGAGTAAATATTTTTTTAAATAACATTTTATTTACCCCCCAATTACATGTTAAAATAATTTAAAGACTTTTTTTTTTTAAGTTTTGAGTTCCAAATCCTATCCCTTCCTTCCTTCCCCACTTCCTGAGATGGTGAGCAATTAGATATATGTTATACACATGCAATCATGTAAAACATTTCCATATTAGTCATTTTGTTTTGTTTTGTTTGTTTGTTTTTCAGGGCAATGAGGGTTAAGTGACTTGCCCAGGGTCACACAGCTAGTAAGTGTCAAGTGTCTGAGGCCAAATTTGAACTCAGGTACTTCTGAATCCAGGGCCGGTGCTTTACCACTGCGCCATCTAGCTGCCCCAGTCATTTTGTATAAGAAGACTGGAACCAAAAAAATAAATAAATAAAAGGAAGGGAAGGAGAGAGAGATGGAGGGAGGGAAGGAAAAAGTGAAAAATATTATGCTTCAGTCTCTATTCAGACAACAACATTTCTTTCCCTGGAGGTGGATAGCATGTTTCATCATGAGTCCGTTGGATTGTCTTGGATCATTGTATTTCCAAGAATAGCTAAATCATTCACAGTTCATCAGTTCTGCTCACTTCACTTTGTATCAGTTCATGTAACTTTTTCCAAGTTTTTCATTTCTTATGGCACAATACTAATTGCATTGCAATCGTATACCACGGCTTGTTTAGCCATTCCTCAACTGATGGGCATCCCCTGAGCTGCTATAAATATTTTGTACAAATATATCCTCCCCCCGCTTTTATGATCTCTTTGGAATACAGACATAGCAATGGTACCAAATGGTACCAAAGAGTATGCAGAGTTTTAGAGCCCTGGGGAACAGTTCCAAAGTGCTCCAAAGGATATATTATTAAGATCAGCAGTGCTCAACTTTCTTCTTCAGTGGACTGCTTTGGGTATCTTTCAAATCTCAAGGCCACAAAACACATCCAACCTTGCCTTGTTCTTCAGTTTGTGCTTTCCCCCTTCTTAGCCTTCTACTCTCTGTCCTGTATGCACACTGCCAATCCCTTTCTTTCTTTTTTTTTTTTGGTGAGGCAATTGGGGTTAAGTGACTTGCCCAGGGTCACACAGCTAGTAAGTTGTCAAGTGTCTGAGGCCAGATTTGAACTCAGGTCCTCCTGACTCCAGGGCCGGTGCTCTATCCACTGTGCCACCGAGCTGCCCCAATCCCTTTCATTTTTTGGTCTTTAGATCTTCTACCAATCATGTACCAATCATTTACAAGTAACTCCCACTCTGAGAATAGAACTTGTTTCTTAATATGTAGGACAAGAGAAAAATTGTCTGTACTGGAGAAAACTCATCATTTTAGAGGGAAATAGAGTTAAGTTTATTCACACGAAGCTGAGAAAATATTAACAAAAATTAACAGAAAATATTCTGGAACATTGTGTCTGTTGGTTAATTTTTACAGGATACACACACACACACACACACACACACACACACACACACAGAGACTGCAATTTGCCCCTTCTTTCCAATAAAATAAACAATGTCACCATTGTCCACATTTTATTTTAACACAATGGCAGGGCACCTAGCCAAGGCACATGGTGCTTAATAAATTTTGTTCATTCATTCGATCAACGGGCTTAAAAATATCTCAAGGGACCAGTGACAAGTCAATAAGATCTTGCCTTGCTTATTTCTCTGAGGTACTCTCCCTTAGGATTTCCCAGAACAGATTAAAAGAATAGTATTCTCTCTTCTATTTCTGACTTGTATGACTGAGTGGAGCCAGGGAGGTGGCCAGCTCTAACAGGTGAGCTGGGGTAAAGGAGACTCACATGTGGATCCAGGCTTTCCTCATCAGTGGGCACACCATGGTCAACAGAGTGATTGGTGGCAGACGCTTGGATGAGCTGCTTCTCACTGAGCTCCTTTCCATCCTTCAAATGTCTCTGCAGCTTACTGTGTAAAGGTGATAACAAAATTCACTGTGGCAGTTCCCTGGGAGAAGCAAGCACTGGGTATTTCCCTTACCACAATCTGCTATACATCTACTTCCCAAGGCACTCTCACTGTAGCAATTTTCCATCAGAAAAAAAAAATCACTTAACAATTGAGTCACTTAACCACAGAATGTCTAAACCAAACAAGCAGTGGGTTAAACAAAAGAAAAAGAAAAAGAAAAAAGATCTGGAAAAGACAAGAAACGACTTAGTTCTCAGGACCTAACCAAAACCTACCAGGAAAGCAAGGTAAAGGAAATCCTAGGACTGAGTTTGAGGTCCAAAAAAATAAAAAATTTGTTTCTCTGATGATCAAATTCTTTCAAGCTAAGATGGCCTCTGTGGGTCCTTTACCTCTGTATTCCCAGAAAGGAAGTTGTATCCACTAAGAGAAATTGGTTGTACAAGAAAACTAGACAATTTCTAAAGAGGGCAATACCCTCAGTTACATCCTGTCTGTCTGCAGGGAAATAAATACAAGAGAGAATTCATGATCCTTTCAAAATCACAGAGAATTAGGTCCTCATTTAGGAGACAATTTTAGCCTTTAACTATAGTAAAACACATCAATCCAGGCTTGGATTGTTAAACTTCAGAGCCCAATGATTAAATCTACATGCTTCATATCATTCTGACCTGTTCTACCAGAAAACATTTATTTAGGCATATGAAGCATACACCTTTTAAGTGAAGGAAGGAGCCTGATTCATAAAATCACAGAATGTTAAAGCTAGAAATAACATTAGAAATAGTCTAGTACAATCCCTTCATTTTACAGGTAAGGAAACTAAGGCCAAGAAGTGAAGCAACTTGCCTGAGGTTACACCTCAGTTCTGATTCCAAGTCCATGGTTTTCCCCCCATTAATTACTGGCTATACAACATTACTTTTAAGGTAGCAATTTTCTCAAAAGCAGTTGTGGAGTTCTATGATACTCCATTTCAGATAACAGCAGTTTGGGGATTTAACACTTTCCTACAGGTTATCAAGAAATTTTATTTTATTTTTCTAGATATTTCTCTTTAAAACTACATGGGGGGGGCAAGGTGGCACAGTGGATAAAGTACCAGCCCTGGATTCAGGAGGACCTGAGTTCAAATCCAGCCTCAGACACTTGACACTTACTAGCTGTGTGACCCTGGGCAAGTCACTTAACCCTCATTGCCCCCTCCCCCCCCCCAAAAAAAAACACATTAGGATACTCCTAAACACTTCCCTAATGTTTTGGCAATAGGATTAGAAACAAAACCTCTAAGCATGAGGATAAGAAATTCCTAAGAAGCTGCTCAGGAAAGAAAAAACCACAATCATTGCAAACACTGCTCCTTCTAGGGCAATAATGATCTTGGGGCCATCTCCAAAAGAAGACCTTCTGCATTCCCAAACAGCTAATTTGGGGCCTGGGAAGAATAGGAATTGGAATTCCTTAAGCAGTATAGGATAACTAGCTCCTGGTGTTGCTAATAAGCCTTCTTTTTTCTATGGAAGTGGGCCTATCGATAGCTTATACCTCCCTGAATCACAAAGGAAGATCTGTTTTGCTCATAGGACAATACAGAAGGTAATAGCCACACCAACCTCCTTTTATCAGAAAGGGCACTGTCTTTGTGGAGTGGGGTCCCAGGTACAAGATGATCCAGCCGAAATTCCCTTCGACCCCACTTTGTCCAGCAGACTTGGTGCAAAGGCCCCCGAATAAGCTTAACCACAGCTTGCTTCAACATGGCAGAACACCCTGGGACTAATGGCTACAGCCACCTAAGGAGAGACACAGATATGCTGGATCAGAAGGGGCACCTGGCCAAGGCCGGAACAAAAAGCCCCTTTCTGGAGTGAAGAGACTCATGGCCCGGACAATTTTTGCACAACAATTCTGTAACTTACAAAGGAGTTTTCAGTCCTAGGCTTCTGAGGAAGGCCCCCTTGTGGCCAAGTTTCAATAACTTTATAGCTCAGTAACAAACTGAAGAAGAGAAAATTTTGGAAATTGTCTTCCTTCAGCACAAGGAGGGAGGGAGAAAGGAAGGGGCAGGGGCAGGGGGAGGGGGAAGGGGAGAGGGGGACAGAGAGGGAGAGGGAGAGGGAGAGAGAGACAGAGAGAGAGACAGAGACACAGAGAAAGAGAAAGGGAGAAACCCACTTACCCACCTGGGACATGATAGTAGTTCATGAAGTCTCATTAGTGATATGTTCTCTCCTGATATCAAATCTCTGGGAGAGAGAAAGAGGAATGAAAACTTCACTATGAATTTCACTCAATGGAAAACAGCCAAGGCTAAAACCAAGCCTTAGAAATCTACCAACTTCTCTTCTAGGAAAAAAGGAGGAAAAGAAATTTTTAGAAAATGACGAAGAATGGTTCAGATTAATATTATTTATATGGAAAATTAAACTCTCATGGAGAGAGGCAAGCAAGCCCAGGATCTGGGTTTTCCCATGAGCCAAATGAGCAGGAATCTTTTTGATGTTCTGGACAATACCTGACATATAGCTGGTGCTTGTTGAATGCTATATTATAAGGGGGTTCAAAGAGGTTTTGAGAAATAGATGAAAAATATGCTGTAATCTCTAAGTTTCTCTGTAGAGAGACAAATCATGAGAGACAACTGCAATCAAATATGAATATTCTGTCTGGAGGTTCTGAGGTTGTGCAAGAATATGAGAATAAACCAGAGAAAGTCAGATCTACTTAAAATCTCTCATTTTACAGAGAAGTAAAGTGAAGTTAAGAGGTAAAGGAACTTGCTTAAGGTCATATAGCTAAATGGCAAAGTTTGATGAAATGAACTGAGATGAGATTCAACCCCAGGGTTTGACCTCAAAGCCAAAGTCTGTTTTACTCTGATATTTTGAGATTACATCTCATTCACTTTACAAATGGACACATGCTATGATCAAGCTATTTTGATGCATTCCTCTTCCCCAAGACATTTGGTCATTAAATGTTAAATTAAATTCTAAATTATGCCACTAGATGAATATAAAACATGAATATCTGAAACTTTTAGCTAATGAGTTTGGGAGATGGATTGGTTTTCCAAGTTCAACCTCACCTCACTCTAATATCCCTTCAGCCCTAAACCAAAAGTATTTGTAACCTTAACCTGAAGCCTGAGGAACCCCAAATGTATTCATAAGGCATCATCATCATAGCTGGCTCATTTCCACTAAGTTAGGGCTCTAGGTGATGCCCCTATTTTGTCCCTAAAGCTTGGTTTTACCCTTGGCTGTGGTCCAGAGTGAAATTCATAGTGAAGTTTTCATTCCTCTTTCTCTCTCCCAAAGATATGATAGTGATTTTGTAAAGACTCAGAGTAATGAGAGTGCCCCAAAGATAAAGGAGTAAAGCTTTCTCAGATAAGAATTTAGAATTTTCCTTTCTAATTTTTCTTAAGTGTAATGGTTTTTTTGATCTTGACATAATTAAGAATAAGTTTCTAAAAAACAAGTTTATTAAAAGCACTGCACAATTCCCTAAAAGCAACCCAGCCCATTCTTTTCCTCTTATTCAATTCCCTAGTTCACTGTACATTTGCAATGTCTGTTCACCCTAGGCCTATCTTTCATTGAAATGAGGGACTATTAAGATATGTTGAATTAATTTTGAGAGTCTTAAGTTCTCGACTGAATTTTTCTACATCCTTATCTTCAGCAATAGATGGAGGTGCAAAAGCTGCACTTCTAAAAAAATCTTCAAGGTAGCAGGGAGGCATTTTGCAAATGCCTTTAATAAAAAAACACTACAATGAAATGAGCAAGTAAATATATCATGAAACATTTCTTGTTGCCTATGGATGCAGCACAAAACCAACCCTCTTGATTTCAAGTCCTTATTTCTTTCTACTAGGCAATGACCGCCTCTACCTCAACACTGCGTTACTGAATCTGTTCGGTGATTAAAGACAAAAGGATGCACGAGAAAAACTTCTGAATACGTGGGAAGAGAAGCATTTGTCCATCCCATTCATACAAAAGTTTTCTAATTTGGTAAAAAAAAATAATCAGCCAAAGTGCTGCACACAACAAACTCAATGGCTATGCCTAAGCTTGAACATTTGTTTGGAGAGTAATATGTACCTTCTCTCCACCTGATATCCATTCATCACATTAGCACTCAAGCAAAAGAAAAATTAAAGTAGTGACTGATGGGCAAAAGATAGACCGTCTTTCCATTTTCAGCTCAGAAATACCATTACGATGGGAAATCCTGCCTGGACCCTCGAGAGAGCAGCGATTCCATCTATGAAGATCCCAGCACTCACTTAGATCTCTAAACTTTTTAGACTGTCAGAGTGCAATAACAAAACAAAGCAGTTCCCTTTCCCCAAGCTCTTTTCTCCCCTCCCACCATAAAGCGAACAAACACAGACAGAGACCAGGTTTTAGGAGGGGTAGTCCCAGACCGTAGAGTTCCAGCCAGCCAGCCAGCCGAGCCCGGTGCATCACGGGATTTGTAGTTTCTGGAGGCGAGAGGCGGCTTCTTCAAAGCACGTCAGTGCGGACGGGAGGACCGCAAACTTGAGCGGCTCCAAGTACCAGTCTCTATGGACCTCACGGGCCCTAACGTCTCTGTCAGCAGCGCTTACTGCCTAAATTCCTTCTCAGTTTTTCGTTCTGTTGCTACCTTCAGTTTCAGCCGCCCCCTACACTGCCGCCATGTCTCCCCTAGGGCTTGATGGGAAAGGGAAACGGGGGCGTCGGGGAGCTACTTCCGGGTCACTCCCATCAAGCCTGCTACTTCCGGGTAGAGGTTTCCAGGCCAAGCCACTATCTCTGTTCCATCTAGCAGCAGCTCCCAGTAGACCACGTCAAGGGAGTCGGCAGCTCCGTGAATCAGGTTGTCCCGATCCCACACCGTGCCTCAGTTTCTCTTTGCTGCCCGTCCTGCGTTGGGAGGCACACGCCCAGGCTGTTTTCCTGTGGGCTGGGGGGGTGGGCATGGCTGGGGTAAGCCTCGGAGTGGAGCTGTTTTCTCATGTCACTGAGTGAACACGCACGCGCAGAAGCTGCTTCCTCGAAGGAGGTTTGAGTATCTGGGCGAGCTCATGTGCAGAAGGGGCGGCGGACTGGCGAGCCCCTTGGTCCAGCTCCACTGAGGGCGAGAGGCCTTGGTGCTGGTAGGGTCAAAGGGTGAGCGCAGGCGCGTAAAGGGTGGTGGGCTAGGCCCGAAGCGGCTCTCGCGTACTTGCTCCAGCATCTCCCCCCCTCCTCTTCGTCAACTCGGCGGGTCATGGCCGAGGGCCTCGAGATGGGCAAGGACCCCAACGACCCGACCCACTCGCGGTCGCTGTTCGTCCGTGAGGACGGCAGCTCGATGTCCTTCTACGTGCGGCCGAGCCCTGTGAAGCGGCGGCTGTCCACGTACATCCTGCACGGAGGCGGCACCTTGTGCCGGGTGCAGGAGCCCGAGGCCGTGCTGCTGGCCCCGCCCGGGGAGGCGCAGGCCGAGGCCTCGGGAGACTTCATCTCCACGCAGTACATCACCGATTGCGTGGAGCGCAACGAGAGGCTGGACTTGGAGGACTACCGCTTGGGCAGGCCACCGGCTCAAAGGGAGCTCGAGAGCCCCGAGGCGTCCCCCGGAGAGCCCGAGGAGGTCTCTGGGGAGCCCGAGGAGGCCTACACGGAGGCCGAGGATCAGGCCATCGTCCGCTACGTGAGGGACAATGCCCACTCTCCCAGCACCCTGGCGGGCACCAACTTATGGAAGGCCCTGGAGAAGGCGGCCCTGATGCAGCGACCCTGGCAATCCATGAAGGACCGCTATCTGAAGTACCTGAAGGGTCTGGAGCACAGGTTACTGGAGGAAGATGAGCCCAGCGGCCCATCCCTGAAGCTCAAAAGGAAGGCAGAAGAAACAGAGCCTGCAGACAGTGGTAATGACCACGCTCATGGACACTCCCAGCTTGGGCAGAAATGCCGACCAATGTAGCCCTAGAAGGAAAGCTCCCCCACTTTTGCCAGGACCCACTTTTTGGACGCTCTCTTTTAGCATCTGGGAAAACTCTTCTGGTCTCTGATTGTATGGAAGCCCGGGTTTTCCCAAGCCACGTATTTCCTTTGCACTCATTCAGATTTCCCTCCCCAATCCAAATGGAACAGATGTTCCTTAAGTACCCGCTGTAGAGGGCATTTGTGTTAGATAGTACCCAGGGTGCAAAGAGGGTAAAAAGAATTCCTCCCTTGATGAAGTTACAATGTAATTGGAGAGAGGATGAGATACCCTTACACACAATTAAGTATGACTCCCAGTGGAAAGGGCAAAGTGCAGTTGAAGGGAGGATTGGATGTGGAATCCAGAGACCTGGACTTGCATAGGCTCTGCCACTTTTACTGTCATTGTAACCTCAGGCAAGCCAAACAACCAGCTTTGCCTGAGAGTTGCATTTTAGCTCATCTTCCTGTCCAGAAATGTCCTGCTGGTGAACCCTTCCCCCACCCAGGATTCCTATTTGTCTTCAAGCACTAAATGGCTGTGTAGGCAATCCCTCTAGCTAAACGAAGCCATTAAAGTAACAGCAAGAGCAGAGTCAATTCCAAGTTATTTTTTTAGTATTTGAACAACTCAACTTTGTTGCTTTTGTTTGGTGCCTTAGAATCAAGTGTTTTAGCCATTTATGAGCCATTAACTCACAGGTGGAGTTTGTGGAATGGTGGTGAAACAGCTGCCCTGACCCCATCCACCAGATGCCTTGTAATGCCTCATTCCACTAGAGGGCTGAGGGTGAAAGAAAGACTTGGCAGGGAAAAAGGATGGAAATGAGAAGCAGGAAGTCAAACTAGATGGTGAAAATTAAAATTCTCCCATAACATATGTGTTTATCCACTTGACATGAGGTCTAGTAGAAAGAGCACTGGTTTGGGAGAGGGCAGATCTTGGTTCTCCCCTGGGAGTTGTGTGACGTTGTCTAAGTCACTTAGCCCCTCTGAGCCATAGTTTTCTCAGGAGAAGAACACTAATAAGCAGGCCTGCTTTGCTTACTAGAGAGGCTTGTGAGGATCCAATGAGGTAGTGTATGTGAACTTTTTAAATGGCAAGGCTTAATGCAACGATGAGATTGTATTGTTACTATTTTAACTCATCACCCAAGACAGGTAGTGATAAGTACTAGTATTTCAACATTAAAAATCACCAAACCTAATCTCTTTCCTCCTCTTTTGCCAGAAATAACCTGGGGTAAACTCCCTAAGGGGTAATTTTTATCTTCAAGCCCTAAAAGGCAGCTGGGCAATCACTATGCCTAAAAGAAACCACTAAATCTTGGGAAGTCTAAGCAAAGGAACTTCCGCATATCCCTGCTTTCTGACCTTATGTTATCAAGAATATTTAGATCTTCATTGCCTGATGATGAGAGCATAGCACTTTTCTGATCAGAAAAACTACAGGAGTTTACATTTTTTAAAAAGAAGAATTTCTAGTATATTTACATTTCTCAATAGTTAAAGGATTTAGATCCCTTGTTCTTGAAAAAACCTTGATTTGAAAATAAGACGATAAGCTTTTTAAATGATTCGTTTGTTTGAGCTAGCCTTTTAAATAAATAGAAGAATGTCTTTTGTATTTCAGAGTCCAGGAATACTGTAGGCTGTTGTTTTTCAGAAGTGAGAGTAGAAGTTCTTGCTGTTTACATAGCTTTGCTTCCTCAGATGTCAGTTGAATCAAAAGTTGTATTCCTGGGGCAGCTAGGTGGCGCAGTGGATAGAGCACTGGCCCTGGATTCAGGAGGACCTGAGTTCAAATCCAGCCTCAGACACTTGACACTTACTAGCTGTGTGACTCTGGGCAAGTCACTTAACCCCAATTGCCTCACCAAAAAAATAAAAGTTGTATTTCTGGCATCCATACTTGGATCAAAGCACATGGGGTGGAAAATGTATTCTCTCTTTGGGCAAAAACAGCTAATATACAATGTTTGCTTTGTTGTTGTTGTGTTTTGTTGTTTTTTTTTGTCTTTTACAGAACCACAAAAGAAAAAGGCCCCTGATTTGCCTGAGGAAGATAGTACAGAGGAACAAGTGCAGGAGAGTAAGACACCAGAGGAAGATGTTTTGTGTCCTGAAAACCAGGAGGTTGAGGACAGTGAGGTTTGTAGACAGTGTTTTCTTAAATACTTCTTTCCAACTCCTAGGCATCTGCTTTAATCTACTGCTGAGCATAAACCAGAGACATAGACACAGACACATGAGCAGTTCAGAGTATAATTGAAGGTAAGGAAACCCTAAGAATTCCTGGGCAGAGGGTCATGTGAAACTGCTCCAGTTAAGGAGGAAAAACAATAAGGTAGGTATGTTCATTTATAAAATACAACTCCTGGGGGCTGCTAGGTGGCGCAGTAGATAAAGCACCTGCCCTGGATTCAGGAGGACCTGAGTTCAAATTTGGCCTCAGACACTTGATAACCACTCCCCCCCCAAATCTCCTTTGGGCACTGGTCCCAAGCTCACTTTCACTCATTTATTTAAATTGTAATTTGTGTTTTTAGAAAAGCAACTTTAATGGTCCTCAGGAATGTAAGATTAGGTTTAAACAGTAAGGAAGGAAATGTCACCTTTTTTCTTTTTATCAAGTGTAGCTTTGTGTCTTTATGTTTTCTGCTACATTCAGTACAATTTCTAACATGTATTGACATTCTAAGTTGAATAATAGTATGTGGAAAGATGGGAGAGCTGGAAAATGAAGCAGAACAGGGGCAGGGATGGGGATTGGACCTGAGGTGTCACTGGCATAGGGACCTCTCCTCACATAGATCATCACTTTCATGGGGCCTGCCTTGAGTACTTAGACATTCAGTGACTTGCCTAGACCACACACACACAGCCAGTATTTGCTTACCTCTATATCCACTATAGTGGATTAGTCATCAAAATGATACCCATTGGGGCAGCTAGGTGGTGCAGTGGATAGAGCACTGGCCCTGGAGTCAGGAGTACCTGAGTTCAAATCCGGCCTCAGACACTTAACACTAGCTGTGTGACCCTGTGCAAGTCACTTAACTCCAATAGCCTCACTTAAAAAAAAAAAAAGATACCCATTGGTTTGTTTTTGAGACATCACAAGAAAAATTACATTACAAATCTCTTCAAATTAATTAAAAAAATAATAAACATGTGAGTTAAGTCTATGGGAACTAGCTGCCTCTTGCCAGCCAGTGATCTGCTTTTGACTTTGGTCAATATTTCCACTGTAGAAGCTCTTAACACTCCTCCAAATAGATGGTTTATATTGATATTTCCACCATGTAAAGTAGATGGTGATGTTCCCAGTTATAGTTCCATCATAGATAGTAGTGGCAGTACAGTTTACAATATTGAAATGGAATTAGGAGAACCCTTTTTTCCCCCTGATTCTGCTGGTAACTAATGACCTGGAGTACAAATCACTTTGGTACTGTGGGCTTCTGTTCTTTATCTAAAAAATCAGAGATCACCTATACCAGGTGATCTCTAACATTCCTTTCGGTCATAAAATCCTATAACAACTGCTTGGAGCTCCTAAGTACCTTTCTTCTCTGGTTGTTTTAGATAATATGAACTATCTCAGTTTTCTGATTTCATTACTTTTAGGTTCAGAACCCTGACCTTGAATTACCTGTGGTTAAGAATGGAGAGCTGGCCGGTCCTGGAAAAAATAACTCCAATTTGAAAGAGGCTCCAAAGGACAGTGAGGTTGTGCAAGACTCTGTCGTATTGGAAACACAGCTTGAAGCAGAGGAAAGCAGTTTAAGCCCTTCTCTTTCACCCGAGGTGGGAGAGGCTATCAGAGTCATCAAACATTTAATGGAGGAGTTTAGTGTGGATTTGGCAACAGTCACACAAGCTTTCTTGAAAAACAGTGGAGAACTGGAGGCCACTTGTTCCTTCTTGCAGACAGGCCAACGATCTGATGGATATCCAGTCTGGACCCGACAGGATGATGTGGATTTGCAGAAAGATGATGAAAATACCAGAAGCAAATTGATCAAAAAATTTGGTGCTAAGAATGTAGCGAGGAGGATTGAATTCAGAAGGAATTAGGGCAAGATGTCAGGGAAACAGACCAGATTCTAGGGTTCATAGAATGAACAGTTGTAAAAGATGGGAGAGTAGAAAAGAGTGACGCTGTTATTGCTCTGTTAGATAACACTTGTTAATGAATGTGACCGTGTCAAAAAATTAAAAATCAGACAAATTTGGAAAACACAGTAAGAGCTGACAGTCATGGAGCACTTCAGGCTCCAAAGAGTGTTTTTCATCTGTTCCCTTTGACTGATCCTCATATCAGTCATGTGAAATGGGGACTGTGAGTATTGTTATTACTATAAATGAAATTGAAAATCAAAGTAAGTGTTGTATTTACCCACTTACCCATATTCAGAATTAGGTATTGGAGTTGGGATTTCAGCCAAGCTCTTGGCTCCCATGCCCCAGCTTTCTTCCTGCTGCATCATGCTGTCTTCCAGGAATTGTTTGAAATACTTATTAGTGGAAAGTCTTAAGTCAGAGAATTTCAGTTCATTTTAACTTATAATTTCTGCCTGGTACAAGCTAGTGCTATTTCAGTGATGGGATAAAATACAAATTTATGTTTTACATAAAAAATAATAAACAATAGAAAACCTTTAAACTATTGGAGTGCATTCTACCTAGTCATATATTCATAGGATCATAGAGATAGAAGGGACCTTAGAGTTCATCCATTTCAGTCCCTTTTTTTTTTTTTTTGCGGGGCAATGGGGGTCAAGTGACTTGCCCAGGGTCACACAGCCAGTAAGTGTTAAGTGTCTGAGGCCGGATTTGAACTCAGGTCCTCCTGACTCCAGGGCCGGTGCTTTATCCACTGCACCACCTAGCTGCCCCTCAGTCCCTTTTTTATAGAAGAAAAAACAGGCACAGAGGTTAGATGATTTACTTAGGGTCCCACACCTATTCAGTGTCTGAGAAAGGATTTGAATCCAGGTCTTCCTAACTACCCAGTCTGGTGCACTATCCATTATGTGCTGATATCCCCTTTAAAGAAAGTAATAGGCTACAGAGGGAGGGAGAAAACCCAACTCCTCTACCACAGGATTCCTACTGTCCTAGTTAGATGTAGAACGTGAGAAACCCAAGGGGATTTTGACTCTCAGAGGCCATCTATCTTGGTGCTCTCGTTCTGCAAATGAGGAAACTTAGGCATAGGGAGATTAAGAAGTAAGGTCATACAGGTTTAATCAATGTCTGAGGTAGGATTTGAACTCAAGTTCTTTGATGCCCTAGGAGTGCACCTTCCATTGTACCACACTGTCCTTTGGCAAAAAGCAATGTAAATTGGTTAAGCCTGTGAAAACCTAATAATATGAAAAGCCAGTTATAGGATCTTTTAAAACTGCTTGGTTTGCAGGGTTTAGTAAAGTGCTAGAGACCAGGGGTTTTTAACCTTTTTTGTGGCATGAACCCCTTTGGAAGTCTGGTGAAGCCTTTGAACCATTTCTCAGAATAATGTTTTTATTTTTTGGTTTGATTTTGTGGGGCAATGAGGGTTAAGTGACTTGTCCAGGGTCACACAGCTAGTAAGTGTGAAGTGTCTGAAGCTGGATTTGAGCTCAGGTACTCCTGAATCCAGGGCCAGTGCTTTATCCACTGCGCCACCTAGCTGCCCCTAGAATGATGTTTTTAAATAATTGAAGGAAATGCTAAATTTCAGTTAGATGTTAGTGAAAAGAAGGATGTAATTTTTTCCCCATCCAAGTTCACAGATTCTCTGAGATCAGTCCATGGTACTCCTTTTAAGAACCCTTGATAAAGACTTAACTCATACATCTTGCTAATCACCAAAGAAAACAGCAATGAAATTTGATTCCCTAACTTTTTTGATAATCACCCACTGAGCTATGACTTGATCCAAACATTTTGGAAAGCATTTTTAGAGTAACATGAAGAAAATAACCCAAACATTCATACTCTTTTATCCATAGATTATATCAATAGGAGTAAGCTGCAAGTCAAGTCAAGTAGCATTTATTAAGTGCCTACTGTGTGCCAGGCCTCTTGAGCAGCTCTGGAAATAACAAAGAAAGGCAAAGGATAGTCCTTACTCTCAAGTCGCTTGTGGGGAAAAAGAGAAAGACACCATATATACCAAAATGTATTAGCAGCAAATTGTATAGTAGCAAGGAGTGAGAAACTGAGATGCCCATTATTGGAAGAATGATTAGTTGTGGTTCATAAAGGTAATGGAATAGTACTGTGATGTAAGAAATGATGAATCCAGAGAAACGTGGTAAGACTGATACAAAGAAGAAAACAAGCAGAAGTAGGAAATTAGTATACACAGTGACCACCGGAATGTAAATTGAAAGATCAGCAACAATAAAACTATTGAAACTGAACTCCAAAATTATAATGACAACTTAAGTTGGCTTAAAAAAACAAAAGATAAAAGAAGTTACCTTCCTCCTAGCCTTTGCAGAGATGGAGAACTATGCATGTGGAACACTGTATATAATGTCAGACTTTTATTATGTTGATTAGTTTTGCTCTTCTGCCCCCCCTCCCTTTTCATTCTCTTATAAAGGATACCTGTACACATTGAGAAATGTCAGTGATATGAAAAAAAAGAAATAAAAAATTATTTTAGAAAATGTCCCATCTTTCCTTTCTTTGTTGGGACCATATTTCTGGTTTATATCTTGTTCTGACAACATGTTTCTGATGTTCAACTATCTTCCTGCCCTACTCAGTCCTGTTTTCTATCTATCCCCCTAACCAAAACATGTAGCTTTACTTAAAAAAGAGAACTTAAGACTGAATTTCCTTATTGATTACTAATTAATTTATGCTGAAGACCATTTGAGACCTAAAAATCATATAGAATTTTAATGCTTTGACCTTTGCTTCCTTTATTTGAAATAAACAATTTTGTATCTAATTTCCATATTCATTTACTTTATTTGTTCTGTTGATTTTTTTTTTTTTTGGTGAGGCAATGGGGGTTAAGTGACTTGCCCAGGGTCACACAGCTAGTAAGTGTCAAGGGTCTGAGGCCAGATTTGAACTCAGGTTCTCCTGAATCCAGGGCCAGTGCTTTATCCACTGTGCCACCTAGCTGCCCCTCTGTTGATTTTTTTTTTAAGGGCACAATCTCTTTATTGATGATCATGATGCAGGTGGTGGGCCATGTGAGGCCCACAAAGAATGGAGAGATCCCAGGGACGCTAGTTAGGACTTCCATTTCTGTTCATTCAGAGGGGCTCATTCTGACTCTCAGTTTGGAAGATGCCCCATGGTAAATTCCAATCCTGATCACATCTACTGACTCCAGTGCTTCCTAAGCAGGTCTGCAGTAAGGACAGTAGATGGAAAATGGAAGGTGCTGGAGATGTCCATGACATAGGTGGCAAACACAGGGAAAGTGATGTGGCCTTCGCTCTGATACCTCATACACTCAGACCCAAACTAAGGCACAATAAGTGAAGCAAGATTAAGTGTAGATCTATCTTTTCTTCACTGATTCCAAAGCAGGGGCCTGAATGGTATCTGGTTGCCATAGGTGGAAAGAATAGTTCTTTACTGGGAGGGACCATTTACTTGGCAGCTTGCTGGGCTAACCAACGCTTGTATCTCTTGGTCTTGGGCCTCTCAAAGTTCACCACAGACATGGGGACCCTCACGGTATCAAGCCCATTCACAGTCACCTCACACCAGTACTCACCCCACCTTGTGATTGGCTCCTCAGGTAGCTTTAGGGCATGTGGGGATACTACCACGCCAAGATTTCTGAGGAAGTGCAGCAGACAATTTCAGGAGTTAGCTCCCACTTGACATTATTCTTCATTCCCACTTCTAGGTGGCAATTCTTCAGGAATTTCACTGTCGTCACACCCGTCTTGGTCTGGAGCTTCTCCAGCTTCCCTTTCATCCGCAACTGGTTCTCTGCCTCAAACAAATCCTTGTTCTCTGGCGATGGGTACACAGCCAGACCCTGGGGAAGCAGTTTATTACGGCCCAGTGACTTCTTCACTGTGACAGTGTCGCCTCGGACTCCAAGGTCCTCCACCGTCTGGGTCAGGATGAGCTCCATCGTCCCCTGCGGCTGCTGGTTCTGGGTGTCCTCCACCAGCCGGTAGACCCGGTGTCGCCGGCGCAGGTGCGGCTTCCGGCCCTCGGCTGCCAGCGGGACCTTCCACCAGCGCTCCACGATCACTGTGTTCCGGCTGTGAGACAGGCTAAGATTACGCTCCAGGCCCGGAGCCCTGGCACCGAGCCGCGGCAGCAGCCGCTCAGCCGCAGCCAGCATCATCGGGCCCAACCGCGCCGCCATGGCCTTGGAGACCAAGGAGAGAAAGTCCCCTGTTGATTTTTAATACACAAATACAAAAACCTTATCCTAAAGGAGGTTTTAATGGCATTTTTTATTAAAGCCTTATACTGGGGCAGCTAGGTGGCACAGTGGATAAAGCACTGGCCCTGGATTCAGGAGGACCTGGGTTCAAATTCGACCTCAAACCCTTGACACTTACTAGCTGTGTGACCTTGGACAAGTCACTTAACCCTCATTGTCCTACAAAAGCAAAGGCCAAAAGAAAAAACAAAAAAGCCTTATATCCTGATATCATTCTGAGGCTGATCAAATGGTTTAGTGGTGTGATAAAGTAGTGTTTCAATCATACCAGGTAAGTATTTAGGCGGATGCTATGCATCACAAAGAGATGGCACCCTGAAGTGGCCAGGCCACAAATGCAGCCAACAGTCTGGTTTTGTAGGTGCATAATTTTTCCCATTAGGGGTGATATTTCTGGGAGGTGAGCCCCTGGGCATCATGAAGTGAGAATTTGATGACTGAGGATTGAATGTTTGGTCAGCTAAGTGTATACCTCTGGAAATACTGCCACTTAAAATATTCTGGGGAGATAGGTTGGTTTTTTCCTAATATTTGTTCTGTGCTCAATTCATAAGTATGTAAGTCAGTTTTCTGCCAACAATTGCAATTTGCCAGTTTCCCCTTTTTGTCAGCCTATATTGAGAAGAATCAGATGGATAGGAGGAGAACCAGAACAGAGCAGTGTCACAAAAACCCAGACAAGAAAGAGTAGTCAGAATTAAGGTTTGTGGTTTTTACTTTCATTCCCTGTAAATTGATAATAATTTAGCGTTATCTTTGTATTTTTATTTATTTATTTTAAATTTTCCCCACCTTACAAGTATTTTTTATTTATTTATTTAGTTTTAGTTTTAGTGAGGCAATTGGGGTTAAGTGACTTGCCCAGGGTCACACAGCTAGTAAGTGTCAAGTGTCTGAGGCCGGATTTGAACTCAGGTACTCCTGACTCCAGAGCCAGTGCTCTATCCACTGCGCCACCTAGCTGCCCCTATTTTATTTTTTTGTGGGGCAGTGGGGGTTAAGTGACTTGCCCAGGGTCACACAGATATTAAGTGTCAAGTGTCTGAGGCTGGATTTGAACTCAGGTACTCCTGAATCCAAGGCCAGTGTTTTATTCACTGCACCACCTAGCTGCCCCTCCACCTTACATGTAAAAACAAATTGTAACATCGATTTTTAAAGCTTTGTGTTCCAAATTCTCTTCCTTCCTCCCTATCCTCCCTTTAAGAACTCAAGTAATTCAATAAAAGTTATATATGTGCAGTTGTGCAAAATACAGAAGACAAAAAATCTTTAGAAAAAGGAACTAACAACAACAAAATATACTTCCATCTGTATTCAGGTACCATTGTTCTTTCTCTTTAGATGGACTGCATTCATCATAAGTCCTTCAGAGTTGTTTTGGATCATTGCATCGCTGAAAATAGTAACTAAGTCATTCACAGCAGATCATCTCACAATACTGTTATTTCGTATACAGTACATTTCACTTTGCATCAGCTTATGTAAGTCCAGGTTTTTCTGATAGTAAACTACATTTATATAGTACTTTAAAGGGAGATTTACTTACAAAACACCCACGAGGTTGATTATTGCAACAACAATAATAGCTAACATTTATATAGTACCTTATACCTGACAAAGAATTTTCTTCACAATAGCTCAGCAAAGTAAGTACCACCATCATAGTCAACATCATAATCTTCCTCATCTTACATTGCTCTTGCCTCTGCTTCAACCCCAGTTACTATTGCTGTGTTTCCCTCCATCCTATTCACTCCCCATGATATTTACTCTATTTTCTATCTTCTTTTACCCTATCCCTCCTCAAAAGTGTTTCGCTTCTGACTGCCCCTCCCCCATCTGCCTTTCCTTCACCCCTCCCTCCTTATCCTCGTCCACTCCCACTTACCCTCAGGGCAGAATATATTACTGTACCCACTTGAGTTTGTATGTTCCCTCTTTGAGCCAATTCTGATGAGAGTAAGGCTCATTCACTCCCCTGCTCCTCCCCCCATCTTCCCCTCTAATCCATAAGCTTTTTCTTGCTTCTTTTATGTGAGAGACTTTACCCCATTCCACCTCTCCCTTTCCATTTTTCCCAGTGCAATCCTCTCACCCCTTAATTTTATTTTAAAGATGTCATCATGGGGCAACTAGGTGACACAGTGGACAAAGCACTTCTCCTGGACCCAGGGGGACCCAAGCCTGGATCTAGTCTCAGACATAAGTCACTCTCCAGCTGCACAACCCTGGGAATACCACTCACCCCTGACTGCTTCACCAAAAAGCCCCAAAAAACAAACAAACAAAAAACGATAAAAAATAAATGCTTTACAGATATCATCCTTTCATAATCAATTCCCCCTATGCCTTCTGTCTAAATTTATTCCTTTAAGCTGCCCTAATACCGAGAAAGTTTTTATGAGTTAGAAGTATCATCTTCCCAGTAGGAATGTAAACAGTTTAATTTTTTAACATCCCTCATGATTTCTTTTTCATGTTTACCTTTTTATTCTTCTCTAGAGTCTTGTCTTTGAAAGTCAAATTTTCAATTCAGCTCAGGTCTTTTCATAAAGAATGCCTGAAAGTCCTCTCTTTCACTGAATTCCCATTTTATCCCCTGAAAGATTATATGCAGTTTTGCTGGGCATAATTTATTTAATAATATATTTATTGGTTGTAATCCTAATTCCTTTGCTCTCTGGAATATCATATTCTATACCCTCCAATCCTTTAATGTAGAAGCTGCTAGATCTTTTGTTATCCTGACAATGGCTCCACAGTACTTGAATTGTGTGTTTCTGGCTGCTTGCGATATTTTCTCCTTGACCTGGGAGCTCTGGAATTTGGCTATGATACTCCTGGGAGTTTTCATTTTAGGATCTCTTTCAGGAGGTGATCAGTGGATGCTTTTAATTTCTATTTTACCTTCTGCTTCTAGAATATCAGGGCAATTCTCCCTGACAATATCTTGGAAGATGATGTCTAATGTCTTTTTTTTGATCATGGTTTTCAGGTAGTTCAACAATTTTCAAATGATCTCTCCTGGATCTATTTTCTAGGTCAGCTGTTTTTCCAAGGAGATATTTCACATTGTCCTCTATTTTTTCATTCGTTTGGATTTGTTTTATTGTGTCTTGATTTCTTATAAGGCATTAGCTTCCAATTGTTCAATCCTAATTCTTAAGCAATTATTTTCTTCAGAGAGCTTTTTCATTTGACTTTTCAAGCTGTTGACTTTTTTCATGACTTTCCTGCATCACTCTCATTTCTCTTTCCAGTTTTTCCTCTACCTCTCTCACTTTATCTTTAAAGTCCTTTTTTAGTGCCTCTATGGCCTGAGGCCAATTCATATTGTTCTTGGAAGCTTTGGATATAGGAGCTTTAACTTTGTTATCTTCTGAGGGTATATTTTGATCTTCCTTGTCACCAAAGAAACTTTCTATGGTCCACATTTTTTTCTGTCTGTTCATTTTGCTAGCCTATATCTTGGCTTTTAACTCCTTCTGAAAGTGGAACACTGATTCCAGGATGCATTGCCCCAAGCTTCAGGGGGTCCCAGGTGGTATGACTTAAAGAGAGGTAGGTTCTCCATTTCCCTGGCCTGTGCTCTGGTCTATAAATAGCCCTAGGCCTACTTGCTCTTTAACCCGGAAACAAAATTCTGTTTTACTGTGGTTGCAAGCTCCAGGTGAGCCTGTACTCCTACTCCACCTGAGCCTACCACTCAAGACTGCTTCCTAATTTCCAGCATGGGCAAAACAACAGTTTCACCTCAGCACCAGCAGAGACCATTGTAATCTCTACCCACCCCCTCCCGCCCCGCCCGGAAGCCAACAACTCAACCCTCTCACCAGACCATGAGCTAAATTTCAGAAGAAGCTGCTGTAGCAGCTGATTCAGAGGCTCCAGAAGTCTCTTTCTCTGGTGTAGCCTGCCTGAGGCTGGATATGTGTCAGTGCAGCAGTAGGGCTGGACTCCACTTCCACAACGGTACAGCAGACCTTTCCTGCTGACTTTCTAAGCTATCTTTGACTGGAAAATGATCTCAGCCTGTCTTTTTGTGGGTTCTGCTGCTCCAGAAATTGTCTTATGGCCTTATTTGGAGGTTTTTGTAGTGAATGTGTGGGGAGCTCCAAGAGGTTACTGCCTTTCCCCCACTATCTTGGCTCTGCCCTTATCTTTGTATTAATGCAGAGATTAGTAAGCCCTGGCACATGTTCTGGAGCATATAGCATATCCATTCTGGGCTATTTTTGTTCATGGACATCATATGGTAAGGAGCAGTTAGGTGGTACCATGGATAGAGGGCAAGTCCTAGAGTCAGGAGCATCTGAGTTCAAACCTGACCTCAGACATTTACTAATGGTGGGACTCTGAGCAAGTCACAATACCTGTTTGCCTCAGTTACTTATCTGTAAAATGGGAACATGCCAGAGAAGACAATGCCAAATCACTTCAGTATCTTTGCCAGGAGAACCCCACAGACGATACCCATGGAGGTAAAGTTGGACAGGACTGAACAACCACAAATCCCATGGTATGTTTCTCCTAGCCAGCCTTCCTCACCACACACAGTTCCTTTGTTAGGGAATTGCAGGAGGGTGTGTGGAAAGGAACGACTGGGAAATGCTAAGCTCAACATACATCTTGACAACTTGCCTCTTTGTTTTGATGTAGGAAAAGGTTCCCAAGCTAACTCAGCTTTTTCTGAGACAGCCCTTCTAAGGTTACAGGCATTGTCAGTACTGGCAGATCACTATCAAAATAGTTCCATTACTTCTTGTTGTTTTTCCTGGCCCATAGATTTCATCTACCTGAAGCAGCTAGGTGGTGCGGCAGTAGATAAATCCTGCATTTGGAATCAGGCAGACCTGAGTTGAAATGCAACTTCAGACCCCTGTGTGGCCCTACCAAGTCATTTGACCTTTGATTACCTGTTTTCTTCTCTGTAAAATGTAAAACAATAATAATACCTACCTCCTAGGGTAGTTGTGAGGATAAGCTGAGATAACACTTGAAAAGCCCTTTGCAAACCTTAAAGTTGCTATATAAATGTTAGCTAGCTCTAGCTATAAAAGGAGAAGGTGAGGTGTTTATCAGATCTGTTTAACACTGCAGAGAAGCCAAAAAGATAAGAGCTAGAAAAGTCTATTGGATTTAGAAGTAAAGAGATCACTGGTGATCTTAAAGCAGTATTGGCCTAGATGAAACTGGAAGCCAGATTGCAAAGGATTGAGAAATGAGTAGGAAGTGGAAAAGTGGAGGCAACACCATAGATAGCTTTTTCTTCCAGTTTGGCTTTGAAAGGGAGGAGAAACAGAACAAATGATAGCTTTAAGGGATGGTGGGGTCAAAAGAAGGTTCTTTAAAGATGGAGGAGATCTGGGAATGGGTATAAGTAGCATAAAAGGAACCAGTAGATAGAGATTTAAAATGATGAAGAGATGGAAAAGGCTCTCCAAATCCAGAAAAAAAAAAGAACTGCGGAATATGGATGCTGATTGAACCATACTACTTCTTCTCTTTTTTGGTGCTGTTGTTTTTCTTTTTTGCAGTTTTTACTTTTTGCTCTGATTGTTCTCTTATAACAAGACTAAAGCAGAAATATGCTTAATGTTATTGTACATATATAACCTATATCAGATTACCTGCTGTCTTGGGGACAGGGGGAGGGAGAAAAATTGAAATTGGAAATTTTATAAAAACAAATGTTGAAAACTGTCTCTACATGCAACTGGAAAATAATAAAATACTTTTATTTTTTAAAAAATGATGAAGAAAGAGGTGATGATCAAAGGGACCAGCTTTTGGAAAAGAAAAAGAATAGTATCAAAGTCACATATAGAAGGACTGGTGTTGGCAAGGAGAAAGTCTGATCTGAGAGTGGAGCAACAATAAAGATCAGGGATGATGTTGCATTGATATGAAATGTGGAACAGGGGAGGAGAGAGACCTTAGGACAGAGAATCTTCATTTACTTTAGTTAAGTTAGAGGAAAGGTTTTCAGCTAAGAGGCAGTAGGGGAGGTCATGAGATAGATGCCTTGTAAAGAAAAGGCTTGTAGTAGCTTTGTTGTTGTCTAAGTTGTATCCAATTCTTTGTGACCCCATTTGAGGTTTTCTTGGCAAAGATACTGAAATGATTTGCCATTTCCTTCTCCAGCTCATTTTATAGATGGGGAAACTGAGGCAAACAGAGTTTATATGACTTGTCCAGGGTCACAGAGTAAGTGTCTGAGGCCAGATTTGAACTCAGGAAGATGTCTTCCTTTCTCAAGCCCTGATACTCTATCCATCACCTAATTGAACATTTGGTTGGCTATTATTTAATGGAGGTTCTGGGGATGTAGCAGATTTTATAGTGAAGACCAAAATTGATTTTCTATGACTCTGGCAGAAATTTCTGTGATTCATATCAGCTTTATTTATAAGAAAAATTTATATATATATTTCCAGAAAGCTTCTGCTTTATATTTCTTTGTTTTTGTTTGTTTGTTTTTGGGGGGTTAGGGCAATGAGGGTTAAGTGCCTTGCCCAGGGTCACACAGTTAGTAAGTGTCAAGTGTCTGAGGCTGGATTTGAACTCAGGTCCTCCTGAATCCAGGGCCCGTGCTTTATCCAATGTACCACCTAGCTGCCCCTCTGCTTTATCTTCTTTATGCTGGTAGCCAGGGGAAACATTCCATGGAAAACATTCTTTTTCTTCAGGGAACCAAGTGTAGAGCTGGCTTGTGGTATGGGGATTTCCAAGCCCGGGTTCCTACAGAACCCCACCCCCCAAAATCTCATCCACCATTAGACTGAGGGATCAACAAGTGAGTAGCCATATTGAAAGGAAAAAAATTTGTGTGCCCTAAGGAAGACTGCTCCCCAGTAGTAGCATCAGCCTCTTGGGGGTATAGATAGGGTTTTTAGGTTCACTTTCAGTAAATAATCAGCAGCATTCTATGACAGAAAAAAATGAGGAAAGTCCAAGACTTGAGGTCACTGGAGTTGCTAAAAGTCAGGTTTGTTCCTTTGCATTTTTCAGTGGTAAGTCATCAGAATATCCTGCATTGTCAGTATTTCTCCGAGATTTTAAAATCAGAATAAATTTAAAAATAGAATCATCTGAGATAATTTGAAAATTTGAAAATTACTGGACTACCTGAAAGCCATAATCAAAAGAAAGAGTCTAGACATCATCTTCTAAGAAATTGACAGGGAAAATTGTCCTGATATTTTAGAAGCAGAAGGTAAAATAGAAATTGAAAGAATCCAATGATCACCTCCTGAAAGAAATCCTAAAATGAAAACTCCCAGGAGTATTATAGCCAAATTCCAGAGCTCCCAGGTCAAGGAGAAAATATTGCATGCAGCTGGAAAGAAACAATTCAAGTATTATGGAGCCACAGTCAGGATAACACAAGATCTAGCAGTTTTTACATTAAAAGATGGGAAGGCTTGGAATATGATATTCCAGAGGGCAAAGGAACTGGAATTTCAACCAAGAATAACTTACCCTGCAAAACTGATTATAATCCTTCAGGGGAAAAATGGGAATTCAATGAAAGAGAGGACTTTCGGGCATTCTTTTTTTTTTTTTTTTTTTTTTTTTTTTTTTTTAGTGAGGCAATTGGGGTTAAATGACTTGCCCAGGGTCACACAGCTAGGAAGTGTTAAGTGTCTGAGGCCAGATTTGAACTCAGGTACTCCTGACTCCAGGGCCGGTGCTTTATCCACTGCGCCACCTAGCTGCCCCTTTCGGGCATTCTTGATGAAAAGACCTGAGCTGAATAGAAAATTTGACTTTCAAAGACAAGACTCTAGAGAAGCATAAAAAGGTAAACATGAAAAAGAAATCATAAAGGATATTAAAAGGTTAAACTGTTTACAAGTCTACATGGAAAGATGATACTTGTAACTCATAAGAACTTTCCCATTATTAGGGCAGCTGGATGGAGTATATTTAGACAGAGGACACAGGTGTGAGTTGGATATGAAGGGATAGCTTTAAAAAAATAAAATTAAGGGGTGAGAGAGGAATGCACTGGGAGACAGGGAAAGGGAGAGATGGAATGGGGCACAGTATCTCACATAAAAGAAGAAAGAAAAAGCTTATACAGGGGGAAGAGTGAATAAAGCACTGGCCCTGGATTCAGGAGGACCTGAGTTCAAATCCAGTCTCAGACACTTGACTCTTACTAGCTGTGTGACCTTGGGCAACTTAACTCTCATTGCCCACAATAACAATAATAATTTTTTAAAAAGCTTATACAGTGGAGAGGATTATGGGGGAAGTGCTGGGGAGTGAGTGAACCTTACTCTCATCAGGAGTGGCTCAAAGAGGGAATAACATACACACTCATTTGGGTATAGTAATCTGTCTTACCCTACAGGAAAGTAGGAGAGCAAGGGGATAAGGGGGTGAGGGGTGATAGAAGGAAGGGCAGATTGGGGAAGGGGATAGTCAGAAGCAAAACACTTTTGAGGAAGGACAGAGTGAAAGGAGATAGAAAATAGAGTAAATGTCATGAGGAGGAAATACAGTTAGCAAGAGTAATTGTGAAAAAATTTTGAAGCAAGGTTGTCTGACAAAGGCCTCATTTCTCAAACACATAGAGAACTGAGTCAAATTTATTGAAATAAGAGTCATTCCCCAACTGATAAATGATCAAAGTATATGAAGAGTTTTCAGATGAAACAATCAAAGCTACCTATAACCATATGAAAAAAAAACGCTCTAACTCACTATTGATTAGAAAGATGCAAGTCAAAATAATTCTGGCGTGCTACCTCATACCTATTGGATTGGATAATAGGACAGCAGAGGAAAATTACAAATGTAGGAGATATGAGGAAAATATGACATTAATGCACTGTTGGTGGAGTTGTAAACTGATTCAAATATTCTGCAAAGCAATTTGGAACTATGCCTAAAGGGTTATAAAACCATGCATACTCTTTGACCTAGTAATACCACTACTAGGTTGGTATCTAAAAAGAGATAAAAAACAAAAAGTTGAATTCAAAATTGAGGAGATGTCCATCAATTGAGGAATGGCTGAACAAATTGTGGGATGAGATTATGGTGGAACACTATTGTGTTATAAGAAATGATGAGCAGGATGCTATCGGAAAAACCTGGAAAGACATACATGAGCTGATGCAAAGTGAAATGTACTATATACAAAGTAACACCAATATTTTAAGAAGATCAGCTGTGAATGACTTAGCTATTTTCAGCAATACAATGATCCAAGACAACTCTGAAGGAGCAATCTATCTCCAGAGAAAGAACTGATGGTGCCTGAATACAGATTGAAGCATAATTTTAAAAAAAGGTTTTTTCTTAAGTTTTTTTGTCTGTTTTCTTTCACAACCTGTTTAATGTGGAGATGTTTTGCATGACTACACATGTATAACTTATATTGAATTGCTTAAGTTCTTAAGGGGGCAGGGATTAAGGGAGGAAGAGAATTTGGAACACAAAGTTTTTTAAAATGGACATTAAAAATGTTTTATGGGGGCAGCTAGATGGTGCAGTGGATAAAGCACCAGCCCTGGATTCAGGAGGACCTGAGTTCAGATCCAGCCCCAGACACTTGACAATTACTAGCTGTATGACCCTGGGCAAGTCACTTAACCCTCATTGCCCTGGCCCCCCCCCAATTGTTTTTACATGTAATTGGGGGGGGATTCCCAAATAAATGAATTTTCAAAAAATAGAATCATTCTTGTTCATCTTTCTCATCACTGTGAAGTAGAAACCTCACAGCTGTTTCCTTAGCCTCAAAGCTTACTTTATTTGGGGATCAGTAGAGGTTTTCCCAAAACTCACAGTACTCAAGTCCATCCCCTTCCTTCACACTGTGGTAAAATAATGGAATTTGGCAGATGCCTAGGGGTCCCACTTGAATGACCTAGTACTGTTGGGAAACTGGCTAGGGATGATTGGATATGGGCCACACCTGGCCTGTCCTGAGTGACGTATGCTGCTGATGTCAGCAGGGGAACCACTATCCAATCCAGCTCGAAGGACCTCCCTTTTGGGGGCGGGAGAGTAAAAGTAGAAAAAGGAATGTTCACTGAGGGGAGATCATCTTTCCTGTCGGTGTGCTTCTGAGGAGCAGACTAGAGAGGGGTTTTCCTGTCAGTTTCTCCTGTGGGCCTTGCTAGTTGGCTTTCCTACAGGCTTTTGCTGTTGGTGCTGGCTGCACAGCTGTTTCCTCTTGGAACTATGGACCCCAGGTGGTGAGTTAATAAAATCCAGCTCTTTGAATTAGCTGAGCTGAAAGCGAGTTTGGGTTTTGAGATAGTCTTTGCTAGAGCCAGGAAGATTATCCATTTTCCTCTTTCCCTATTCCCTTATCCTTGACCTTATTAATTTCACCTTTGCTGTGTATTTTATTTCCATTAATAAAACCTGATTTGTTTGTGGAAAAGAGGTTGTTAATCTCCTTTATTAATGGCCTGGGAGAAATAACTAAAAAGGCAGTTCAGAGGGGAGGAAACTTTGGACCTAGAGGTCCCTCATTATTTTCTGAACCCCAATATTATGGTGAACCACCCAATTAACTCTCCCCATATTAAATTTTGACCCTACAACACTTGAAACCAAAACTTAGGAAATTCCAAGGGGGAGCAGAATATAATTTGTCCCATGTCCCTTAGGTACTTGTGATTCTTTTCTTTTCTTTCTTTCTTTTTTTTTTTTAGTGAGGCAATTGGGGTTAAGTGACTTGCCCAGGGTCACACAGCTAGTAAGTGTTAAGTGTCTGAGGCCGGATTTGAACTCAGGTACTCCTGAATCCAGGGCCGGTGCTCTATCCACTGTGCCACCTAGCTGCCCCAATTCTTTTCTTTTTTAATATTCCCCAATGACATGTAAAAACAATATTTAACATTCTTTAAAAAAAATTTGAGTTCCAAATTCTATCCTTCCCTCCCTTCTCTCCACCTTCCCTGAAATATTAAGCAATCTGATATGTTATTGATGCGCAATCATGTAAAATATATTTCAATATTAGTCATTTTGTAGGAAAAAGTTGAAAAAGAAAGAAGAAAGGAAGGAAGAATGAAAGGAAGGAAGAAATAATAAGGAAAAAGAACATGCATCAATCTGTATTCAGACACCATCAGTTTTTTTTTTTTCTGGAGGAAGAATCAGTTATTTCTTATAGTAGATCCTGAGATTTTCTTCTATTTTTTTCCATGTTTCAACTTTGGTCTAATATTTTCAGCATTTTATGGAGTTATTGAATTTGAATTGTTCCACTTTTGAGCATGGTTAGGGACAACAAGAAATCCAGTAGACCTGAAAGGCAAACATCTCTTGTTTTGTGAGAACTTAGCAGGTATCACATCCAAATAGCAGCCCTGAGTGAAACAAGGCTGGCAAATAAAGGTCAGCTTACCAAAGTTAAAGCTGGATACACATTTTTCCAGAGTGGCTGCAGTGAAGGGGAATGCTATGAAGCTGGCATGGATTTTACAATAAAAACTAATCTAGTTGGGGGCAGCTAGGTGGTTCAGTGGATAAAGCACCGGTCTTGGATTCAGGAGGACCTAAGTTCAAATCCAGCCTCAGACACTTGACACTTACTAACTGTGTGACCCTAGGCAAGTCACTTAACCCTCATAGCCCTGCAAAAAAACCAAAACCAAAAACTAATCTAGAAAACAAGCTTATATGCCTTCCCAAAAAAGTGAATGACTCATCCTTGTGATCACCATTTGCAGGAAAGTACCATGCCACTGTCATCATTGCCTATGCTCCTACCGTGATGAACCCTGATGAGATTAAAGAAAAATTTTATGAAGACTTGGAAGTTTTCATTATCAATGTACTGAAAGAGGACACACTTGTAATTCTTGGTGGCTTGAGTAGACACACACTAACATGACAGGGAGTCCTTGTGAGGAATGGAGTCAGAAACAGCACTAGTAACAGCTACTTTCTTTCTTTCTTTCTTTTTTGCGGGGCAATGAGGGTTAAGTAACTTGCCCAAGGTCACACAGCTAGTAAGTGTCAAGTGTCTGAGGCCAGATTTGAACTCAGGTCCTCCTGAATCCAGGTCCAGTGCTTTGTCCACTGTGCCATCTAACTGCCCCCTCAACAGTAACTTTCTATTGAAGACTTGTATATCTCTTGACCTTTGATCACCAAGACTATCTCTCTTAGTCACTGCCCACAAGATTCTTGCTAGAGTTCTCTTTAATAGTCTGTTCCTTCACCTGAAATATGGTTATTGTAAGGCTCAAATTTTAATTGGGGAGTGTTAGTTAGGCGGCTCGCTATAATATTGGGGTAAGGAAGGAGATTAACAGCCTCTCAAAAAAACCCATGAAACAGGGTTTATTAATAAGAACGAACTTAAAACACAAGTAAGAGAAGTAGAATTAAGGACAAGGGAAAAAGGTAATGGGAGAAGGAAAATAATATGACCTGAATCACACTAACCGGACTTCAGCTGTTCCCAAAGAACAAAATGGCTGCGCCCAGTCTATCTCCCTCTCACACACCAGAATGGTGAATCTCCTCCCTTCTCCTCCCCAGGAAATAAGGCGGTCACATACACACAGCCCCAGGATAATTGGCTTGTAGAATGGCCAGCCCCTCAGCTTCCACATGCTGAAGGTCACCTGACTGCCCTCACCAGGCTTCCCATCATTATAATTTGGCCAGGACCATGTAGGCGGCATGAGGTGGGTGGAGCACTGTGCCGGCATGGAGGCGAGGCGCCTGAGCCCTGGCTGGGGCTTCCAATTTCAGCCAAAAGATGGGGTCATAGAAACCTCAAATCACAATTCTTTACATTATCTACTTGAGAGCCAATGAGGCTTCAGAAAGGGCCAAGGAGTGGTCAACATGGTGTTTGCTGCCCAACAACTCCAGGAGAAATGCCAGGAGCACAATGTTTATCAATCTAACCAAAGCCTTTGAGACTGTCAGTCATGAGGTCTTGTGGATAATCATGGTGAACTTTGGCTGCCTGGAGAAGTTCGTCAGTATTGGATGCCAATTTCATAATAGCATGTTTACATGGATTCTGGATGATGGACAGTGCTCTCATACTTTCCCAGTCACTAGTGGCATGAAGCAGGCCTGTGTGTTTGCTCCCATACTTTTTAGTGTGACATTTTGGGCAATGTTGTCAGATAACCTTCAGTGAGCTGAAAACGGTATCAAGGTCATTTACTTCACTGATGGTGAATTATTTAACTTGAAAAGGTTACAAGCTGAGACTAAAATGGAGGAAGAGTTGGTGTGCTATTTTGTGTTTGCAGATAATTGTGCACTCAGTGCAGCCTCTGAGGCTGAGATGCCACAGAATATGGATTGAGTCTCTGCTGCTTGTACTAATTTTGGCGTGGCAATCAAGATCAAGACAACAGAGGTTCTCCACCAACCAGCACTGTACCATCTATATGTGGAGTCATTGGTTACAGGAAATGGAGAAATTTTGAATACCGTGGGTAAGTTCACTTACCTTGACAATATACTTTCCGGGGAGGTCCACATAGATGATGAGGTTGACACATGCATTGCTAGAGTTAGCTCAGCATTTGGGAGGCTCTGAAGGAAAGTGTGGGAGAGAAGTGGTATTAGATTGCTTACCAAACTGAAGGTCTACAGAGCTGTTGTGCTGACTTCATTATTATAGGTCTAGGAAACCTGGACAGCATGCTAGCACCATGCCAGAAAACTGGACTTCTGTTTGAATTCTTAGGAAGATTCCTGGCAAGATAAGGTAGTGGACACTAAGTGAACTGAACTGCCAGCATTCATACTCTTCTGCAGCAAGCACAACTCCAATGGACTGGCCACATTGTTCAAATGCCAAATGACTTTTTATCAGAGAACAAGACAAGGGGCAGCTAGGTGGCGCAGTGGATAGAGCACCAGCCCTGGAGTCAGGAGGACCTGAGTTCAAATCTGTCCTCAGACACTTGACACTAGCTGTGTGACCCTGGGCAAGTCACTTAACCCCAATTGCCTCACCAAAAAAAAAAAATGTCAGAGAACAAGGCAAATGCTCACACGGAGGTCAGAAGGAGCTATATAAGGATATTCTCAAGGTTTCTCTGAATAACTTTGGTATTGCTTGTGAAACATGAAGATACTGGTACAGGACCACACAGCATGGCATGCCTACATCGAAGAAGGCACTATGCTCCAAGAGAAAAGTAGAATTGTAGCAGTTTAAAAGAAATGTGAGATCCACAAATTTAGAGACATCTTTATCCCAAGTGTTCCCACTTGGCCTGACCTGTTGTAGGGCCTTCCAAGCTTATTTTGGTCTGATCAGCCATAGTTGAACACACTGTATATCGACCCTGAAATCATAATGTCATTTTGGTCCTTTTTGAGAACAAAAGACAACAACAGATCAACGGATGGATGTGTGTGTGTGTGTGTGTATGTGTGTATTCTCATTAGTGAGATTGTTGAGTTAAAGGTTTTAACCAATCTTAGGACTCTTGTAATATATTGTCAGGTTACTTTCTAGAAAAATTATGCCAATTTTCATTTGGGTCTAAAATGATTAGTCATTATGGATGACATATAATAGAAAAAGGTCCCAGATGCCCTTCTGGTGAAACCAAGTTTTCTCTTGTCTCCCAAAAGATACTGAGTCTGAAATTCAATGAGATGTCACAAAAAATTAGTTAGGATCTGATTAGTTTTTGCTCAGAAACTGACAATACATGGGAATCGTGTACATGCCATAAAGGAGCATGCTTTAAAATGGTGTGAGGAGTTGAATTCCAAATCAACCAACTCTTTCAGCTAGATGTAGAACTTGAGAAACCCAAGGGGATTTTTTTTTTTGGTTTTTGGTTTTTTGGTTTTTTTGGGTTTTTTGCGGGGCAATGGGGATTAAGTGACTTGCCCAGGGTCACACAGCTGGTAAGTGTCAAGTGTCTGAGGCTGGATTTGAACTCAGGTCCTTCTGAATCCAGGGCCGGTGCTTTATCCACTGTGCCACCTAGCCGCCCCCCCAAGGGGATTTTGAATCTCAGAGGCCATATATCAAAGACCTGTTGGACTGAGAAAGGGAGCTGCCAAGAAAAACAATTTCAAAGTCATGATGTCAGCTCTCTGAAACCTTCACACAAGTGAGGAAGTGATTATTAAAAGCTCAAAGTCTTATGCCATGTTCAAAAGGTTGACTACTCTGGGTCTTACTCTGGTCTGTAATAAAATTGGTCATCAGGAAGTAGATTTATTAAGATGACAGCTCTACTTACCATCTACATGCTTACCCTTGTAGAAAACAAAAAGGAGATTACCACCATTCTTCAAAGATGTTTGTTGTCTTCAAATCACCACACTGAGGGCTTACTCAATGCTAGCTTTCGTTTTGATGAGTGCTGTGACACAGCTGGTCTTTTCCTATCCTCTTTGACTTATGGCTCAAAGGGCATATATCTATTTGGCACGGGGGTAGAGTAGGTAAGTATTTAAAACTGTTGTTATACTTCAATCATTTGGGTATCAGTTTAACTAGTGTAGTCACTTCTTCCACTAATAGAAATCAAAACCAGTCTGAAATTTAGATGGTCTACAGGACCTACTATGGTCAAAAAATCCAACACTCTGAAACCAAACCTCCTCTTGAACGTCTCTGAACCTGGCTGTTTTCTAGCCTGTCACTGAGCCACAGATCAGCGTTGGGTGGGTTCTCTAAATTGGCACTGTGCCCAGGTCAGGAAGTGATATGGTTTTTTTTGTTTGTTTGTTTTTTAATTTTTTAGTGAGGCAATTGGGGTTAAGTGACTTGCCCAGGGTCCCGCAGCTAGTAAGTCTTAAGTGTCTGAGGCTGGATTTGAACTCAGGTATTCCTGAATCTTGGGCTGCTGCTTTAACCACTGTGCCACCTAGCTGCCCCCTCTAAATATATTTCATAGCTAAACTCCCAAGGGTAACATTTGGAGCTTTCTTTCTCTCTGACCCTCAGACCATGAGACTGTCTTTTATTTTTATTGGTTATAATCACAAGTTGTGGCTCCATGGAAGAGCCTGGCAGGTCTCTGAAGCAAACCATTTCCCCTCTCCCCAGGATCTAGAGGAAGGAAGTGTGTGTCAGGGAAGGAGATGAAATGAGGGGAGAGAACCAGAGGAGAAAGGGGATACAAGAGGGGAAGAGAAAAGACCATTTGTCTTTCAGTCAAGGTTCCCATAGTGCCATTTTCTTCTCCAGCTCATTTTATGGACGAGGAAACTAAAGCAAACAGGGTAAAGTGAATTGCCCAGGGTCACAGAGCTAGTAAGTGTCTGAGGGCAGATTTGAAGTCAGGAAGACCTGAAAATTCATCCGCAGACATATATTAGGTGTGTGACCCTGAGCAAATCACTTAACCTCTATCTGCCTCAGTTTTCTCAATTGTAAAATGAGGATAATAATACCTACTTGACAGTTATCTTGAGGATCAAATAAGATAATATTTATAAAGTACTTAGCACAGTGCCTGGCACATAGTAGGTGCTTTAAAATGCTTATTCCCTTTTTTCTTTCCCCTTTATTCCCCCTTTTCAGTCTCCTTGTTTAATGGTAGTGCCCAGAACTGAACACAGTGCTTCAAGTGAGGTTGAACTCAAGCACAAGGCTTTACATTTATTCCTGTTGAATTCCATCTTATTCTCTTCATCCCAGTGCTTGAGCCCGTGAAGATCCTTTAGCAACCTGAATCTTGATAGAGAGTGTGTTAGCCCTCCCTCCTAGCTTGGGGTCCTCTGCAAATCAGGCCAGCATTTGATGAACAGATGTCCTGCAGGTCATTGGGAAAGCCACAATGGACTTCAAGAGCAAAGTTAAGACTAGATTATACACTTTGGGTTCAAACAATTAAACAAGCATTTAATAAATTTGTACTATGTTCAATTGCTTGTACATATACACTGTGGGGGTATTCCTTCTGGTTTTGTGTCTTGGGTTTCCCTGCCTTCATAGTAGCTCTTTATCATTGTCTTTTAAAAAAATCTTATTCTTCTACCTTTATTTCCTAACTTTGGATTTTGTGTTAGGGCTTTGAGGGAACTTCTGGAGGGAATGTTGAGTCCTTGTATGGATCCGATCTATATTATCTGGGTTTCTACAAGTAGTTTTTGCCAAGTCTTGAGCGCTGTGTTTTTCATGGATCTCAGGGGCATTATTAAGCCAGGAATCTGCAATGTTTTATGGTGCCTTAGGTAGTATAAACTAGGGCATAGTCTAATTGCTGTCCTGTTGAGCCAAGCTTTGCAAGATTCTCAACATCAGGTTGTGTCCAGGCAATATGACTACAGGTTTGCCCCTGGTTGGAACTCCAGTAGATAATTGCTGGTCCTATCTTCAAACAACAAATTGGAAGGCTTTGCAGACTTAGGGCAATAGAGGTATAGGCTCACCCTGGTCTACAATCCCTACCTTGGTTCCTCAAATGTTAGTACCAGCCTATGTCTCTAGGCTGAATCAGCAATCTTGCTCTCGGGACAGAGCAACTGAACTGTAGGCCCCTGGTCTACACTTCCCTGTCTTCAGACTCCAGCTTCAGTCCATATTGGACATACAGCTCCACTGGGTTCAGAGCAATATAACTGCCTTTTAACTCCTCATCTAGGTCCCTGCCCATGCACAGTTACATTTCCCATACCTGACAGTTCTAGTTGTGCCTTCCTGGTTAGACCTCATACTGCTGGCTGCCTTCCTATGCTTACTTAGGCTGGAAAATGACCCACCATGGTTGTTCCTTGGATTTCTCAGTTACCACTTGGTCTTGTATTCTTCCTTGATCTTTGTTGGAGTCATTTGCAGAAAGAGCTGGGCTGTATTCTTTCCTACTCTCCCATCTTTGACAGTTTCTCAATTATAATTTATTTAGACGTTTTTCAACTGATGGACACTCTCTTGGTTTCCAGGTCTTTACCTCTACGAAAAGTGCTGACATGGATATTTTTCTACTTATGGGACTTTTCCCTCTTTCCTTCTTTTTTCTTTTCTTTTCTTTTTTTTTTTTAGTGTTGCTGACACAATGCAGTAACTTTTGGGTATAATTCCAAATTGCTTTTGAGAGTGGCTGCATGAGTTCACAGCTCCACAAATGTGTGGCCTGTGCTCTCAAAACCCCTCAAACAATTATCATTTTCCTCTTCTGTCATTTTTGCCAACATGATGGGTGAGAGGCAGAACCTCAGAGTTTTAAATTTTGCATCTATCTTATTAATGGTTTGGAACATCTTCTCATTATTAGTTTTCTTCTTTTGATCCCTGATTGTGCATATCACAACAAGAAATTAGGAAGAAGCAACAAAGTAAAAGGTGTCATCAAGAGAAGAAGAGCTAGTTATGTTATGAAAATGAGGCATAAATGATGGACAGATCACAAATTCCATTGGCATCCTTTTGATATCTGAAGAACTTGAGGAAAGTCTCCAGTATGTTGAGTATAACTCTCCATTAGATGTTATGAGAAGATATGAATGAAAGTCACACATTATCATGCAGGCATGAATGGCTTGCAATTTGCATCACTGGAGGGAATACCCATATCAATGAGAATATATCTCTTGGAAAAGTGTAGTATAAATTACTTTCCTCACAACAACATTACATATCATGTATTATATGATTTTTGTGGTGGGGGTGTCAGGGTGGGGAGGGGGAATGATGTAAGTTGAAGTATTTTTTCTCATTTCATTGATTATAAAACTCAGTATCAGAGAGGTAAAGGGATTTGCCCATGGTCACACAATAATTATCAGAGCTAGAATTTGAACCAAGGACTCCCGATTCTTGATTAGATTCAACAAAGATTTCTCTTAACCACCTACTGAGGACAAGACTACTATGTTTAAAACTCTGTTGACACAAACAAAAATCCTCAAAGAGAAAGAAATTCATTATTAAAAATAAACTCCAGGGCAGCTAGGGGATAAAGCACTGGCCTTGGATTCAGGAGGACCTGAGTTCAAATCCAGCCTCAGACACTTGATACTTAACTAGCTGTGTGATCCTGGACAAGTCACTTAACCCTCATTGCCCTGCAAAAACAAAAACAAAAAACAAAAAATAAACTCCAAGAGCGAGAAATTCTAAAGCAGGGAGATGACATTATATAGTGAAAAGAACACTAGATTTGGAGTTGGAGTTAGAAAACCTAGGTTTAAATCCCACACTGAACTTCAGTTTCATCATATGTCAAATAAAGATGGTAGACTAGATGTTCTTTCCCTATATCCAGAAAAGAGGTGATCCCTAAATGGTGTTATTCACAGTATTACATATAAATGCAATAGTTTGATTCTAATTTTTTGTTTTGTTTTGTTTTTTTAGTGAGGCAATTGGGGTTAAGTGATTTGCCCAGGGTCACACAGCTAGTAAGTGTTAAGTGTCTAAGGCTGGATTTGAACTCAGGTACTCCTGACTCCAGGGCCGGTGCTCTATCCACTGCGCCATTTAGCTGCCCCTGATTCTAATTTAAAACAAAACTTATATAAAAAAAACAAAACCTCAAGGTGAATATCTGTACGAGCTAGATAATCTTCCTTTATTTAGGTGGCTGTGACACATCTTCCTAAAGGCAAATGAATCCTGCCTTGACAGTGAAGGTTGACTCACTAAGGAGGAAGTTCTTAGAGAACAAACATTTTTTCAGGAAATAATTTAAAACTTGAAAAATATCATAATCCTAGACATTCCCAAGGGATTTAGATAAACAATTTGGGTCTAATCTTTAGTTCCAGAAGCATTTGGATTTCAATGGTCAAGGACCTTTCAGCAAAATAAATAGGTGAAATTAGAAGCAGGAAATGAGTTTGAAGTGATTTGTTGTTCATTCTGTCAGGTCTGATTCTTCATGATCCCATGGACCTACTCTCCACCACTATCTCTCAAAGTCTGTCCAAGTTCGTATTTGTTGTTTCCATGACACGATATATCCATCTCATCCTCTGTCATCCCCTTCTCTTTTTGCTTTCAATCTTTCCCAACATCAGGGGCTTTTCCAATGAATCCCATCTTCTCATTATGTGGCCAAAGCATTTAAGGCTTGGCTTTAGTATTTGACCTTCCAGTGAATGGCCTGAATTAATTTCTTTAAGTACTGACTGATTTGATCTCCTTGCTGCTCAAGGGACTCTCCAAAGTCTTCACTAGCACCACAATTTGAAAGTGTCCATTTGCAGACACTTGGCTTTTCTTATAGTCCAACTCTCACAGCCATACATTACTACTGGAAAAAAAAACATAGCTTTGACTATACAGAATTTTGTTGGCAAGGTGATGTCTCTGTTTTTTTAGGATGTTGTTCAGATTCACCATAGCTATATATGCTAGCTATAGCAATAAGACAAGAAAAAGAAATTGAAAGAATAAAAATAGGCAAGGAGGAAACAAAACTATCACTCTTTGAAGAGAATATGGGGGGCAGCTAGGTGGCGCAGTGGATAGAGCACCGGCCCTGGAGTCAGGAGTACCTGAGTTCAAATCCAGCCTCAGACACTTAACACTTACTAGCTGTGTGACCCTGGGCAAGTCACTTAACCCCAATTGCCTCACTAAAAAAAAAAAAGAGAGAGAATATGATGGTGTCAACTAAAAAGCTAGTTGAAACAATGAACAACTTCAGCAAAATTGTAGGATATAAAATAAACCCACATAAATCATTAACATTTCTATATTCAACCAACAAAATCTAGCAGGAAGATACAGAAAGAAAAAATCCATTTAAAATAACTCTAACAGGGAAGCTAGATGGCGCAGTAGATAGAGCACTGGCCCTGGATTCAGGAGGACCTGAGTTCAAATCCAGCCTCAGACATATGACACTTACTAGCTGTGTGACCCTGGGCAAGTCACTTAAACCCTCATTGCCCCCCCTCCCCAAAACCCCAAGCAAAAAAATAAAATTAAATAACTTTAGACAGCAGGTAGCAGCGGGTTTCATAGATGCCACTGTGGCCAATGTAGTGCACCCATTTGACGACATCGTGGTTGCTGTAGTTCAGCTTGGGTTCAAACACCTTTAAGTATCGCACCTTCAGGCCAGAGGGTACAAATGGTACCTCAAAGTTCATGAAGATAGGAGGCTAGGCCCACTTCTTCTTGTCATTGGTTGGTAGCAGCTCAATTTCCGCACTAAGCTGGGATTACTTCATTCCTGCCATGTGCTTGATTTTCCACACGATGACATTTTCGCTGTCCTTATACTTGGCTTGTCCCTTCATGCAGATCACTTGAACTTCACTTGTGTTCAGCTGGCTTTGGGATCCAGGCCTCAATTTTCTGGGCCAGCAAAGAAGGCTTGAAGTTGGACTTAATGACAATTTTGACCTCTAGTTTGGTTTGTCCCACCTCATGCACCAGAGGGATCACTGGGAAAGGAAAGATGATGTCCTTGGTGGTCTGCCACCTCATAAACTCAAACTCTCCATTGGGAGGGAGGAAACTGATGCTTCATTCAGAGTCAAACTTGTTGAGCCGCATTCACTGGTGGAAGGTGTGGTCATCAATGGTGATGGACTGCTTCCTACTCGTGCCAGTCTCATCAGCCATGCCCTTGCCCTGTTTCTCAATGACAATCTTGTCATTCATCCTGAACTTGCACTCGGACATGCCACTTAGATAGCTCTTCATCACCACCCAGCCTCACATCCGAGCGCTTAGCACCTGCCCTTGAGGAGACATAAGCAGAAAAATCCATTGTGCTTTATATAAAATCAAAGCAACAGCAAGAATAGACCTAATTAAAAGAGATAAACAAGGAAACTACAGCTTGCTGAAAACCACTAAAGCTAATGAATTAATATCAATATTAAACAAATATGCACCAAATGGCATAGTGTTGAATTTTTAAAAATTTAATGGCTTTTATTATACAAAGAAAGGATTTTACACAGTAAAAAAAAGTAATCTCTAAAATGAAAAGAGCCAGGTTGGGAACAGTAATTGCAGTAAGTATATTAGATACAGGTATTACACTTAGAATCTGTAAGGAAGTGATACATATCTATAAAATTGACTCTGCCTATTGGGAAAATGGCCAAAGGGATGGATAAACTCATGTGAATGAGGAAATACAAACATGAAAAGATATGTAAATATTTATTAGAGAAATTGAAATCAAGAAAAGCTTAATATACAAATATCCATTCATTTGAATAGGAAAAAATAACAAAAAAATTATCAAATCTAGTATTGGTGGGATTCTGGGGAAGTAGGCATACCAATACATTGATGACTAGCCTGGCACAAAAATACACTTTGGAAAACAAAATTCATTTAAGTCCTAAAATTAATAACACATTTGGACCCAACTATTCCAATTTTATTCCAAAAGCACCATAAAAAGGACTCATTTGTATAAAATATTCACACTTCTATAGTTACAAAAATTTAGAAAAAAAAAACCAACAAGTAGAGATGGCTGAATAAATTATGACATTAATATAATGGTTTATTATGGTAGTATAAAAATAAAAATATGAAGCATACCAGGAAGTATAGAAATATCTATACAAAGTGATGCAATGAGATTAGCAAAACCAGAACTGTACAACTACAACTGTTTTTTTTTTTTTTTTTGCAGGGCAATGGGGGTTAAGTGACTTGCCCAGGGTCACACAGCTAGTAAATGTCAAATATCTGAGGCTGGATTTGAACTCAGGTATTCCTGAATCCAGGGCTGGTGCTTTATCCACTGTGCCACCTAGCTGCCCCAACTACAACTATTTTTAAAAAATAAATATAGAGATAACAGAAACTAAGCTACCTGGATGGGAAAGAAGAAAGGGAATAAGAATTTTTATAGGGGGCAGCTAGGTGGCGCAGTAGATAAAGCATTGGCCCTGGATTCAGGAGGACCTGAGTTAAAATCCAGCCTCAGACACTTGACACTCACTAGCTGTGTGACCCTGGGCAAGTCACTTAGCCCTCATTGCCCTGTCCCCCCACCCCCCAATTTATAGTGCCTAGGAGGTGCTAAATACTTTTAACAAGCATTATCTCATTTGATTCTCACAGCTGTGGTGCTCATCCCCATTTTACAATTGAGGAAACTGAGGTAAACAGGTTAAATTACTTCCCCAGGATCACAGATATTTAGTAGATAGGTCTGGATTTCTTCCTGACTCCATGACTAGATCTATCTACTGCACCATCAGTTGTTTTTGAAGGAACACTGAGCAAAAGCATTTTGTTTCTTTTTTGTTAGATGTGCTTTGAAAGTGTAGATTATGGGGCAGCTAGGTGGCACAGTAGATCGAGCACTGGCCCTGGAGTCAGGAGGACCTGAGTTCACTTGACACTTACAAGGTGTAAACCCAATAGCCTCACCAAAAAAAAGTGTAGACTATTTCATTGTTTGTATTTTTTTTTTTTTTTGGTGAGGCAATTGGGATTAAGTGACTTGCCCTGGGTCACACAGCTAATAAGTGTCAAGTGTCTGAGGCTGGATTTGTATTTTTGATTGATGAAATTTATTTGGTTCTACCTTAAGTGCTAAAAGTTTATATAAGATTTTGTTTATTTTTATAAATTGTTTTATGTTTTTGTTTAGAATTTTTATTTTCCCCCCAAATTACATGTAAAAACAAATTTTAACATCGATTTTTGAAACTTTCTGTTCATAATTTTCTTCCTCCCTCCCCAACCCCCCTTAATAACTCAAGCAATTCAATATAAGTTATGGATGTGTAGTCACACAAAACATTTCCACAATAGTCAGCTTGTGAAAAAAACAACAGACCAAAAAACTTTAGAAAAAGGAACTAACAAAAAATTATGCTTCATTCTTTATTCAGAAACTATCAGTTCTTTCTCTGTAGATGAACTGAATTTTTCATAAGTCCTTCAGAGTTGTCTTGGATCATTGTATTGCTGAAAATAACTAAGTCATTCACAGCAGATCATCTTACAATTATTGCTGTTATTTTGTATATAGCACATTTCACTTTGCATCAGCTCATGTATGTCTTTCCAGGTTTTTTGATAGCATCCTGCTCATTGTTTCTTATAGCACAATAGTGTTCTACCATAATCTCATCCCACAATTTGTTTAGCTATTCTTCAATTGATGGGCATCTCCCCAGTTTCGGACTCAACTTTAAAAAATATATATATCTTTTAGAATACCAACCTGGTAGTATTAAATGAATATTTAGTGGATTATTATGCTATAAAATTATATTCAATAAAGGGCCTCTGAAGTAAAGATTAAGATATAATTGGAAACTAAATAACTTAATCCTAAAGAATAAATAGGTCGGGGGCAGCTAGGTGGTGCAGTGGATAGAGCACCGGCCCTGGAGTCAGGGGTACCTGAGTTCAAATCTTATCTCAGACACTTGACACTTACTAGCTGTGTGACCCTGGGCAAGTCACTTAACCCCAATTGCCTAAAAAAAAAAAAAGAATGAATAGGTCAAAGAAAAATCATAAAAACAATAAAAATTTAATTAAAGATATTAGCAAAAATGAGACAACATACCAACATTTTAAAAAATTTAGCCAAAACAGTACTTAGGGGAAATTTTATATCTCTAAATATTTTCATCAATGAAAAAAGAAAGAATAGATTGATGAATTTGGCATGCAACTAAAAAAAACCCCACTAGAAAACCAACAAATTAAACTTCTCCCAATTAAACACCAAAATAGAAATCCTGAAAATCAAAGGAAAGATCAATAAAATTGACAGTAAAACCAAAATATTGAATTAACAAATAAAATAAGAATCTGGGTTTTTAAAAAATAGATGTCATTAGCTAGTGATTTTTTTAATCATAAAAGTATTTTTATTATTTTCCAGTTACATGCAAAGATAGTTTTCAACATTTATTTTCATAAGATTTTTAGTTGCAAATTTTTTCCCTTCCCTCCTTTCCCTCCCCCAAGACAGAAAGCAATCTGATATAGGTTATGTATGTATAATCACATTAAACATATTTTTGCATTAGTTATGCTATAAAAGAAGAATCAGAACACAAGGGAAAAATCTCAAAAAAGAAAAAAACAGCCAAAAAGTAGAAATAGTATGGTTCAATCTACATTCAGAATCCACAGTGTTGCTTTTTTTTTCTCTCTTTTTTTCCGTGTTTTTTTTTTTTTTTTTTTTGGTGAGGCAATTGGGGTCAAGTGACTTGCCCACGGTCACACAGCTAGTAAGTGTCAAGTGTCTGAGGCCGGATTAGAACTCAGGTACTCCTGACTCCAGGGCCGGTGCTCTATCCACTGTGCCACCTAGCTGCCCCCAGTGTTGCTTTTTTTTTTTCCTGGATGTGGAGAACATTTTCCATCATGAGTTCTTTGGAATTGTCTTTGATCATTGCACTGCTGAGAGGAGCCAAGTCTATAACAGTCGATCATTATACAATGTTGCTGTTACTATGTACAATGTTCTCCTGGTTCTGCTCACTTCACTCAGCATCAGTTCACTTAAGTCTTTCCAGTTTCTCTGACATCTGCCTGCTTATCATTTCTTACAGCACAACTTGTTCAACCATACCTGAATTGATAAGCATCCGCTCAATTTCCAATTCTTTGCCACCACAAAGAGAGCTGCTAAAAATATTTTTGTACATATGGGTACTTTCCCCTTTTCTATGATCTATTTGGAATACAGAACTAGTAGTGGTATTACGGGGTCAAAGGGTATGCACAGTCCATAGCTCATTGGGCATAATTCCAAATTGCTCTCCAGAATGGTTGGATCAATGTACAACTCCACCAACAATGCATTAGTGTTCCAATTTTTCCACAGCTTCTCCAACATTTACTATTTTCCTTTTTTGTCATATTAGCCAATTTGATAGGTGTGAGGTGGTAACAGTTGTTTTAATTTGTATTTCTCTAATCAATAGTAATTTAGAACATTTTTTTCATATGGCAATAGATAACTGATTTCTTCATCTGAGAACTGCCTGTTCATATCCTTTGACCATTTCTCAATTGGGGAATGACTTGAATTCTTATAAATTTGATTTATTTCCCTATACATTTTAGAACTTAGCCTTTTATCAGAAACAATGGATATAAAAATCGTTTCCCATCTTTCTGCTTCCCTTCTAATTTTGACTGCATTGTTTCTGTTTGTACAAAACTTTTAAAATTTAATGTAATCAAAATTATCTGTTTTGCATTTCATAATATTCTCTTTCTCTTGCTCTCCTCTCCATAGGTCTGAGAGGTGAACTATTTCTTTCTCTCCTAAAGCTAGTGTTTTTTTTAAAAGAAGGCCAAATTACCAGAATCAAAAATTTAAAAGGTGAATTGACAACTAACAATGAAGAAATATAAGCAACAACTAGGAGTTATTTTGTTCAATCATATGCTAATAAAACTGACTGTCTAAATGAAATGAATGAATATTTACAAAAAAAAATAAATTGCCCAGATTAACAGAACAGAATATAGACTAGTTAAATAAGTCTATCTCAAAAAAAGAAATTGAAAAAATAATAAATGAACTCCCAAAGGAAAAAAAAAGCCCAACCCTGGACCAGATGGATTTATAGGTGAATACCATCAAACCTTTAAAGACCAATTAATTTCGTTTTGTTTGTTTGTTTGTTTTGGCGGGGCAATGGGGGGTTAAGTGACTTGCCCAGGGTCACAAAGCTAGTAAGTGTCAAGTGTCTGAGGCCAGATTTGAACTCAGGTACTCCTGAATCCAGGGCCAGTGCTTTATCCACTGCGCCACCTAGCTGCCCCAAAGACCAATTAATTTCAATACTAAACAAACTATTTGAAAGGAAAGAGGTCCTACCAAATTCCTTCTATGACACAAATGAGGTTTTGATACAACTAGGGAGAGTCAAAACAGAGAAAGAAAACTATAGACTAATAGCTTTAATGAATATTGATATTCAAATTTTTAAACAAAATATTAATAAGGAGACCACTGCAATATATCATAAATATTACACAGTATGACTGTGCTGGGTTTATACCAGGAATTCAGAGCTTGTTCAGTATTAGGAAAATTATAAATGTAATTGACCGTTTTAATAACAAAAAGACAAAAATCACAAAATTATATCAATAGATGCAGAAAAAACTTTTCCCACTATAAAACACACATTCCAATTTCAAACACCAGAAAGCATAGGATTAACAAAGCTTAGTTAGTACCTTTCAAAAAACATCAAAACTTTTATAATTGGGGGCAGCTAGGTGGCACAGTTGATAAAGCACCAGCCTTGAATTCAGGAGGACCTGAGTTCGAATCTGACCTCAGACAGTTGACACTAGCTGTGTGACCCTGGGCAAGTCACTCAACCCTCATTGTCCCCGCCCCCCAAAAAAACTCTTACAATTTTTTTTCCTACTGAACTATTCTTGAGTCCCTGGTATGAAGCTAATGCAGTTTCTAAAGGAAGGACTAGAGGAAGCTGACAAATTGCAGGTGTCACAGAACATTAAGGTTAATCTTTATAACCCACTTTGGGGTAAGTTATTTGGAAAAGGGTGAGTCAGAAACGATCTTCTTCAGACCTTGAATGACATTTGACGCTGGTATCTTTTCTGCTCCTTCATGGTGTCCTTTACTCTATGTAGTTATTTGAGTTGCAGTCTATCTCCCCTTGGAATTGTAAACTTGAATGGGACCAGGTGTTTTGTTTTATTTTGAAATCTTTCTCTTTAGGGAAAATGGGAACCAGGTAACCTACTCTAGGAGGTTAAATGTTTATTAGCTTGAAGGGGAGGGAAGGGGAAGTATTTCCAGGCATCTCCCATCCTTAAGGTAGCCTAACCAACAAGAATTATTGGGGGGGGCAGCTAGGTGGCACAGTGGATAAAGCACCAGCCCTGGATTCAGGAGGACCTGAGTTCAAATCCAGGCTGACACTTGACACTTACTAACTGTGTGACCCTGAGCAAGTCACTTAACCCCCATTGCCCTGCCAAAAAAGAAAAAAGAAAAAAGAATTATAGAGGGGGAAAAAATAAATCAACACAACTGGGATTATGTCTCTAGCTTCTGGTGATTTGTGGTAGTGATGTGGTTTAGGCACTTGTACTGATTGATAGGTGAACTAAATCTTCCATAGGGACAGAAGAAAAGGGTTTTTAAGGAGAGCCCAGGAATTAGTTTTCCCAAGTCCCAGGACTTGTCTAAGAGCTATGTAGGCAGATGGAGATGTGAAATACAACTCACTAGGCCCAATGACATCAGACAACGGCTGCAGAAAAGAGTGAGAAAAGATAATAAGATGAAAGCAAAGACTTCATTCCCCTCTCTGCCAAGAGCAGCACATTTTTAACCGACCTCTCCATTTCCCCTGCCTCCAACATCAGAGATTGTAGACTCAAAAGAGTGGGAGCCCAGTGTTCACCTTCTGTGCTCTTCTGGGAAGATCACAGGGAAACCAAAGCTTCCTGTTATCAGGGTAGGGTGGAGGTGGGGGCAGCCTAATGATCCTTGGTGGGTCTGTGGCTTTTCTGCCCATATGCCTTCTGTTCTCCCCCATTCCTGAGGCGGGCAGCAAGCTCCTGACCTAGGAGGAGCCACATTCCAGAGGCGTCCTGCTTCCTCCTCCTCTGCTCCTCCCTGCCCAGTAGGAGTGAAGCTTCCGTGCTGGAAACATTCCCCCAGGGGCTCTAGTCCTCGTGGTCATCTTCACACACCACTTGCTGTGTGGCTCTCAGAGCTGTCCCTAGCACCACTCCCTGATGGGCTCTGCCATCTGCCCCACACCAGTCTTGGAAGGTGGGGTCATTTCCTGGCTACAAGAAGATATTAAAACTGCTCCCAGAAAAGAGGCTCGCTTAGGAAGTTATGCAAAATGTAGCGGGAGACTAGAGGCTGGAGGAGAGGAGATCCTGAGGCAACGGAAGAGAGCTGCCAGGACTGCCAAGCAGGGGAAGGAGCCAAATTGGGGGAGACGGTAAGAACACAGTTCCCCTGCGCATCTCCCGCAGGGCAGTCAGTCCCCTTGGCCAGTGCCCAGAGTGTGGGTGAGCTGGGCAGCGCTGATTCTAAACTCAGCAAGAAGAGCACTTGGGATCCTGGAATGTCAGAGCTGGCAGGGGTCCTTTACAGAGACCCAGAGAAAGGAAGAGACTTGGCCAGGGTTGCAGTGGGTCCACTCTGGAGCCGCCCTGGGGCCTCAGTTTCCTTATCTGCAAAATGTGATCTCTGAGATGCTTCCTACCCCCTAAAGTTCTGTGATTTCCAATTTCTAAATCCTTGGACCTTTTTATATTCCAATCACCAATTAAGAATTGTGAGAAAATAATTATTAATAATGGAATTCTTGGGGGACCCAGGGATCAGTTTCACAGTCCCTTTGTGTATGTGTGTGTGTGTGGCAATTGGGGTTAAGTGACTTGCCCAGGGTCACACAGCTAGTAAGTGTTAAGTGTCTGAGGCTGGATTTGAACTCAGGTCCTCCTGACTACAGGGCCAGTGCTCTATCCACTGTGCCACTTAGCTGCCCTCAAAGTCCCTTCTCTCCCCACTCCAGGAAGTCCTGTTCTTGATTTTATTTGGGACAAACCCAAGGGAACAAAAGAAATGATGATAGATTCTTTTGTTTAGCTCTGTGAAGGACTGATGGGATCAAAGCACATCTAGATAATAGATTCTGCTTTCAACACCTTCAGTGGGTCTTTTACATTCTTCTCCCTGTCATCTGTAGGATTCATTTTTAATTTAGACCACTCTCAAGTCATGTCAACCATTGGAATTGAATGATGCTAACCTATTAGCTTTGTTCAATGTATAAAATGACCTGCCTCTATCAAAAGAGGATAAAAATTGGAAGAGACCACCAGCTCCCTCTCTGGACTTTTTTTTGGCTTAGCTCTCCCTCTTAGGACAGCAGTAGGTATTGTAGGTCTTCTGAATTCTCCTTAAGACCACATACACAGAATGGGTCTCCTAGGGCTTTTCACCTGCTCATATTAACTGCCATGCTAAAGCTCTCTCCCTGCTTTCTCTACCACGTGGTCAATCCTTTACTGATTGACAAATCTCTATAGCGCTATCTCTGTATGTATAACGTTAACATTAATAATAAATGCTTACTGTCAAAACTGGTCAATAGCAATTCATTCATAAAGCACAGTTTCAGCTTAATAATTTTTTTAAAAAACATGTATCTAACCCGACCACCTCAGAGAGACACTGAGAAAATGAAATAAGAGGTGTCTAAAAGGGCCGTACAAATGTCAGAGATTGTTCTTTGGAGTTCTGTTATAGAGGTGCTTATCTCTCCTACTGGTTCCCAGGGACTGTCAAAGTGACACCATGTCACATCTACAGTGATAAATATTTCTCTCCCTTCTCCTAATCATTTCAATAATGAGACTAATGGGCAGCTAGATGGCACAGTGGTTAGAGTACCGGCCCTGGAGTCAGGAGGACCTGAGTTCAAATCTGGCCTCAGATACTTGATACTTACTAGCTGTGTGACCCTGGGCAAGTCACTTAACCCCAATTGCCTCACCAAAAAAAAAAAAAGAATCAATAATAAGACTATTGGGGGGGGGGACAGTTAGATGGCACAGCGGATAAAGCACTGGTCCTGGATTCAGGAGGACCTGAGTTCAAATCCGGTTTCAGACACTTGACACTTACTACCTGTGTGACCTTGGGCAAGTCACTTAACCCTCATTGCCCCACAAAAACAAGCAAACAAAATAATGAGACTATGAAGTTCTATTATTGTCCATCTTCCTAAGTATGCTTCTCACTGTACCTCTCATTGAATTTCTTGGTTTGATGGCAATCCCATTGGAAAATCCAGGAGTTCTGGCAATAATGAGTTGAAGCTATGCTTTGGGGCCTGGGATCTAAAATTCCCAAATTGGTTATATGTTTCTTATAAAATTTCCCATTCATTTCTTAATTCAATTTAATTTTAAATTCTATAGTCATAACTAGTTTCCACTTTCCAGCAGCATATAGGCTAGTATAATGATAGCTAAAGTAATAATAGCTAAATAGATAAAAACCAAAATATAAAGAGCTATGCAAATTAGAAAATGAAAAGTACATATTTTGTTGTTATTGTTCAGTCATTTCAGTTGTGTTTGGCCAGATTTGAACTTGGGAAGATGAGTCTTTCTAAAGTTTGTATTAGGGCACTATAAAATGCAATACTGAAACATCATGGTTTATGGAGAGGACTTGGAATCACAAAGTCCTGGGTTTACATTCTGGCTCGGATGTTAACTGGCTAGCTATGTGACTTGATTTTTGGGGGGGGTGGGTGGGGCAATGAGGGTTAAGTGACTTGCCCAGGGTCACACAGCTAGTAAGTGTCAAGTGTCTTGAGGCCGGATTTGAACTCAGGTCCTCCTGAATCCAGGGCGGTGTTTTATCAACTGCAATACCCAGCTGCCCCTAGCTATGTGACTTGAGACAAGTCACTTAACATTTCTCAGCCTCAGCTTCCTCAGTTATAAAATATGGAATAATAGTACCTCCCTCACAGAGTAGGATGAATTATAATATATGTAAAGTGTTTTTCTAAAATGAATGTGCTATATAAATATCAGTGGATATAATTATGTTGTTTTTTTTCCCGGGGGGGGGGGAGGAATAATCATTTTGGGCTCAGAAGATCAGGGAAAGTTTTTTGAAAGAAGTAGGCCTTAAGAATAGTCAGATGTTCCTTTGGGGGGACGGTGTGGCAGAAGGAAGAAGCAGGGATTCTGGGAAGGGGGAGAGCATTCCAGATATATGGAATGGTATAAACAAAGGGAAGGAAGCAGCAAAGTCTGTCTGCTCACATAATGGCAAATAGTTCCATATTTTAAGAAAAGTCATAAGAGAAAAAGTTGGAAAGGTAAGTTGGAATCAAACAATGGAGTACCTTGAATTCTAGGCCAAGGTATACAGATTTAATCCAATCAGCAGAGGGAGTCATTGCTAGCTATTTACCAGGTCAGGCTAGCTTGAGTTAGGGGCATAGTCTGAGATTCAACAGTAGTTTTTCTTCTTCTTCTTCTTTTTTTGGTTTGTTTGTTTTGGTGGGGCAATAGGGGTTAAGTGACTTGCCCAGGGTCACACAGCTAGTAAGTGCCAAGTGTCTGAGGCCAGATTTGAACTCAGGTCCTCCTGAATCCAGGGCCAGTGCTTTATCCACTGTGCCACCTAGCTGCCCCCCAGTAGTTTTTCTTCTTATGAAGCTACGTGACTCCACCATTACCTCTGACCTTGTAGTGACCCTGCCCTAAAGTGGCAGTCAGAACCCAACAGCAGAGATTTGAGGGCAAATTACAATTTCAGTGGTGTCTTTATGTACACCACAGCAGTATTTATCACCATACAATTTATTGTCATTTATCTATTACACAAAAAGTTCTGTTGGTCATTAATTTGAGAATTCCTTCAATGAAGAGAAACATCACCCATCCCACACCTGCCTATCTTATGTGGCTTCTGTCCAGGTTCTCCCTAAAGCCCATCAAAGGGGTTCTGTTGTTGTTGTTAGGCAATTAGATGGTGTCATAGTGGACGGAGTCCTGGGCCTGGGGTTGAGAAGACTCATCTTCCTGAGTTCAGATCTGGCTGTGTGACCCTGGGCAAGTCACTTAACCTTGTTTGCCTCAGTTTTCCTGATTGTAAAAGGAGTTGGAGAAGGAAATGGCAAACCACTCCAGTATCTTTGTCAATGACACCCCAAATGGGATCACAAAGAGTCAGATGTGACTGAAGTTGACTGAACAACAGCTTAGATGAAGCAGTAGAAGGATTGAAGTAGAGACAGGAGATAACAGGTGCCACAAAGGTCGAACCACCACCATCTCTTAAACCCTGGTAGAGATATCCCAAGACCAGAGACCAATAGCCCCAGGAACTGCAGTATCTCCAAGGCTATTTTTTGTTTTATTTATTGATTTGTTGGTTCGTAATTATTACTATAATGACTTTACAAAAAATACAGGCAGCTATGTTCAATTATTCTATATTCCTGGGTGGGGTAAGGGCAGGTGGGCTGTGTTTCCAACCTGTGCTTCACTGTCCTCAGCAATCCTTGCAGAGAAGGGTTGTCTTCACCACCAGTGACAGCAACCACCTCTGCCAGTCAATTGCCACCAACAGGCAGGTAAGCCCAAGAGTCCTGGGAATAAGAGTTCCCTCCACTCACCGATCATAGTACTGGTCAGACCTTAGTACCCATCATCTCTGGGAGCAGCCCTTGTGGAGATGTGACCCATCAGCTGCCTTTATAGGTGACTGTAACCCCTGTCTCCTCAATGGTCAAAATTACTGAAGACTTGGAAAAGAGAGCTGTTGCCCACAAAGTCCTAGACACTGTCAGTGGTTAAATATCAAAAATAGATATGGTTTTATGAATGAAAATGGCACTAAGGAAGATACATTACCATTTACCTTAACATTACACCCTAAGGACGATTCCATTTGAATTATACTATCCATATGTGTTGTCTCCCCTGTTAGAATGTGGTCACTTTGAGAGCAAACACTGTCTTACTTTTCTTTTGTATCTACAGCACTTTGCAAATAGTGAGTGCTTAATAAATGGCTTTTCATTCATCCATTTGGTGCTCCCCGTGTGGATGGACATGCTAAATGCCTTTAAATGATCACAGATCTTTTCCAAGAAACTCTGAAATGTCTTGGAGCTTAGGGAATCCCTTCTCAACCTGGATGCCATTGGATCTCCTCCATCATAGTGCTGAATACTTGTGGGAAGCACACATCTCCTGATTATGTGCATCGTCTGATGTTTATTGGAACAGCTAGGTGGCACAGTGAATGGAGTGCTGGGCTCCTTAAACTCCTTGAGTTCAAATCCAACCTCAGACTCTAACTAGCTGTGTGGTTGGGCAAGTCACTTAACCCCGTTGGCTTCAGTTTCCTCATCAGAAAAATGAACTGGAAAAGGAAATGGCAAACCACTTTGCCATGTATCTTTGCCATGAAAATGCCAAATGGAGTCTCAAAGAGTTAGACATGACTGAAATGACTCAACAACAACTGTTCATCAGCAGAAGGTTATTGAACAAGATTATTTCTGTCCTTACATGTTCCAAGGAGTCCTGAATTATTTTATATATGGGTGGAAAACACCTCATCACTTTTAAGACCCTGTGGGGCAGGGGCAGTTAGGTGGTGCAGTGGATAGAGCACCAGCCCTGGAGTCAGGAGGACCTGAGTTCAAATCCGACCTCAGACACTTAATACTTACTAGCTGTGTGACCCTGGGCAAATCACTTAACCCCCCATTACCTCACTAAAAAAAAAAAAAAACCAACAAAAACCCAACAAAACAAAACAAAAAGACCCTGTGGGGCAGTGTTTTGTGTTCTCGAAATCTAATAGTTTGGGGGTTTGTTTGGGGAGGGGGAGTAGTTGACAAATGAAAACTTGATAGGATCTTAGATTCTCTACATGTTTCAGCCAATTATGAGATGGTAAAGATAAGGCTTAGTTTGCAAAAGCCTGCTTGTCCCCTACTACTGTGTTGTGGTCAAGTCATGTGTAGATGACCCTCATAAAGATTTTATTTAGATGGGAGAAGAGGCATTTAAGTTGACAGTTATTGGTATTCACAGTGACCTTTTCTGGGTATTAAGAAGGTTCAAGATTACCCCCCACCACGTCTTCTGTATCTTTGCCTCCTTCAGAATATTGATCCCTAAGTGCCCTCCCGATTGAATTTCCTCCAGCAGCAATCTCCTTTCTATATGCACTTGGTCTAGTCGGGCCATTACCCCCATCTTTCTTCTTTTTAATATTTTTCTCATCATTTGTCTCTTCCATAAGCACCACAGACTTCCTGTCTCTGAAGTTAGGGTCCAAAGGTGGCAGTTCCACCATCCTTGAGAGAGAAACAGTGTTGAAATGTTGGGTGGGTTTTTAAAGGATCTTTAAAAATTTTTTCTTCTGGTGGTATTTCTTTATTCATTTTTATTCTCGAACCCTTGGGATGATTGCTTAGATGCCCACCATGCCTAGCACCTACCAGTTCTTTCTGGAAAGATAGTATGCTGTAGATCATACAAAAACCTCATACCTCATAAAGCTTTTGGCTTCTCTGAGTTTTCTCTTTAACCATACTCTCTCATATATTTTCCCCTTTCTCACTCCCCCCCCATTTGTTGCCATGGGTCAGAGTGTATATTGATTTGATTTGGGGGAGGTGGGGCACCAAGTACGTCAGAATTTTTCTACCATTTCATCCTAGAAACCAATGATACCGCAGAAGCTACAGTTATTTGCTTTTTGCAAGCACTTATCATTAGTTCTGCAATATATGATGACTCATTGTTATCTATATGGGACAGCTAGGTGATACGGGAAAGAGAGGTGGGTCTGGAGTCAGGAAAAGCTGAGTTCAAATTTGGCTTCAGATACTTAATAGCTCTGTGTCCCTGGGCAGGCTACCAAACCTCTTCCTCAGCTTCTTCAACTGTAAAATGGAGATAATTAGAGCACTTCCCTTCCAGGGTTGTTAGAAAGATCAAATGAGATGATATTTGCAAAGGGTTAGCACAGTGCCTGGCACATAGTGTGTACCATTATAAATGCTTATTCCCTTCCTTTTTCCTTCCCCATAGTGCTTGGCACATAGTAGGTGCTTAATAAATGCTTGTTGATGGGGGCAGCTAGGTGGCACAGTGGATAAAGCACCAGTCCTGGATTCGGGAGGACCTGAGTTCAAATCTGGCATCAGACAACTTGCTATTTACTAACTGTGTGACCCTGGGCAAGTCACTTAACCCTCATTGTCCCACAAAAAAACCCCCAAACAAATAAATAAATGCTTGTTGACTTGAAATGAAAATTATAGATGTTGAAGTATTGATGTCACTGTAAATTTTTTATATCCTCTACTAGAGGTTCCTTTTGGGCTGGGATTGTATCCCTTTCAGTAGCTAGTACATCATTCTTCTTATATAAAACATTTTTTCTTTTCAAAGTATCTATGCTGCAAATAGACCCCAACCTGCATATAGTAGGCACTCAATAAATGCTTTCCAAATTAAATTGACACTGTACATTAGAGATGTTTGGTGGCTCCTTATTAAACCGGACTGGTGAGTGATGTCTAGTGGCATTTACTGAGAATTCCATGCTAATACATCCTTTTTTCCTGATCAGATGCTAGTACCAGGGGGACATTTATTCAACAATATTAACTTCCATTAACATTTACACAATAATAGTAACTCCATTAACACAGTAGTATTAATATTAAATTATGTAGAGCTCTTAGATTTGCACAAAGAGTTTCTTTGTAACAATCCCATGAGGTAGGTGTTATGCAAGTATTTCTCCATTTCACACAGGAGATTTAAGCCTCAGAAAAGTTAAAGGATTTCCCCAAAGGTCACATACCTGGTATCATAGGTGAGATTTTAAACTAAAGTCTCTAAACTCCCAGTTCAGCATTGCCTCATAATTTCTTCTCTCTGTCCTTTATCGATAATTAAAAAGACATTCTTCAGGTTTAAAATGTGCTAACTTGGGGCAGCTAGGTGGCGCAGTGGATAGAGCACCGGCCCTGGAGTCAGGAGGACCTGGGTTCAAATCCGGCCTCAGACACTTAACACTTACTAGCTGTGTGACCCTGGTCAAGTCACTTAACCCCAATTGCCTCACTAAAAAAAAAAAAAAAGTGCTAACTTGGGGCAGCTAGGTGGTGCAGTGGATAGAGCACCAGCCCTGGATTCAGGAGGACCTGAGTTCAAATCCAGCCTCAGACACTTGACACTTACTAGCTGTGTGACCCTGGGCAAGTCACTTAACCCCAATTGCCTCACTAAAAAAGAAAGAAAGAAAGAAAAATGTGCTAACTTTACCAGAAAATGCTCAATGTGCTGTCTCACTGAGTGTTTTATAAGTAGATTGGAGGCTATAAACTTTCTTAGTTCTTTGTTGACAAAGCAAACTAGATATTTGCAACGAGGGACCATCTTTTTTCTCCTGTTAATTGCTGCAATAAATTCCCTTTCTATTTATTATTGCTCAGAGGAGGAATGTTATAATTTATTATTACTCAGAGGAGGAATGTTACAGTGTTTTAAGTAACTTTTACTTGGTAGCAGAGGACACACTTTGCATGCAAATACAAGCAGAAGTCCAATTTAATCATCTCTCAAAACAATAACAAGAAAGGCACCAGATCTACAACTGTGGACTTCATGCAGGGATATTTCTTTTTCCTTAATGAAAAAGGGGTGTTTTTCTTTTTCTTTTTTTTACTGCAGTATGCTGTAGACTTTGTAGAATACAGTAACATAAAGCTATTTCCAATACTATGACTAAAGATGGGTTTGAGGTAGAAAAGTGGTCATGGCTTTCTTATTGTCACAGGGGAAAGGTGGTGGGGGTCCTTAGGTATTCCTCAATAAACACACTCTTGCACACAGTTCAATTAGAATTAAAATGGTTTTTATTTAGCACAAGGGAATATGTCCGGGAGGAAAGCCTAGAATTTTAGCTTTCCCAAACCAGACTAAGGACAACACTTTTATAGAGGGTAGATGGGGTGACCACCTGAAAATGGAAAGTTCCTTTTTGGGGTGAGATGGGGAGAGCCCAGATGTTTGTCATATTCCTGAGAGTCTAGGGGGATTTATTTTAATTTTAACTTTTTTTTTTTTTTTGGTAAATGATGGTCCTGACTTTTGGGGTTATCTCTATCTCCCAGCTCCAGTCAGGTAGTAGCCTCACCTGATTGATTTTCCTGCCATGGAATTTTATCTCCCCTTACTTCTTAGGTGTGTCTGTCCTGATATCTAGTGGGTCAATCTAAGCTTTAATAGTCCCTTGATTCCTTGATATGTCTGTCCTGTTATCTGGTCATCTTTGGGTTTGCTTCTCACAGGAGAAACTTCTTTTGATTTATCCTAAGCCCCATGTCATTCTTATATAAAACAATTTTGATTTTCAAAGTATCTGTGCTGCAAGTAGACCCCAAATCAACCACCCCACCCAACCCCTTCCAAAAGAACCAATTTTGCTAACTTTGGAATCTCCTCCTGGCCACAAGGGACCAGATTTTTCCTTGTATTTTTATTCCCAGTACTTAGCATAGTTCTTGGCACATGGTAAGTGCTTAATAAATGCCTATTTTCTTCCTTTCTTCCCAGAAAAGAGTTGTCTTTCTAGTTCACACGGTACATGGCAGAAACAAGAGCACCTTCCTTTTTGTCTTTTAAAAATCCAAGTAAAAATGGGGATTCTCTCTGAGCATATGCAGTAAGCTGGGGGCGGGGGGCAGAGAGAACCTGTGTTCCATTTATATAGATAGATATATCTATATATCCCTATTAAAGGTAGGAAACTACAGGGAGCAGTTTCCGTATGATATTTTGGACCTCCAGAGATAATTTTTGCCTCCTCCTCTTTTCCTCTCCCCCCAACTGCCATAGGGCTTTCCTCAAAATCCCTATGAGTCCACTCCCCTATAAATTCTGTATTATTATGCCTGTCTCATTTTTAGATTTGTATCCCTGGTGCCCAGCACAATCCTTGGTATACAGCAGGGACTTAATAAATGCCTTTTCATTCATTTAATTCAGTGGAGAATGTGACTTCAATGGAAAACTGTGAACAGAGCAGAGAAGTAATTGTATAACAACAGGAAAGCATTTCTTTCTGGCTTCTGTGGCTCTTTTCCTGACTTGGTTGTTATTTAGACATGGCTGGTCTTTTGGGGGCAGCTAGGTGGAGCCATGGATAGAGTGCTGGGCCTCCATGGAGTCAGCAAACTTCATTTTCCTGAGTTCAAATCTGGCCTCAGATGCTTACTAGCTATGTGACCCTGGGCAAATCACTTTACCCTGTTTGCCTCAGTTTCCTCATATGTCAAATGAGCTGGAGAAGGAAATGGCAAACCACTCCAGTATCTCTATCAAGAAAACCCCAGGGGGTGGCTAGGTGGCGCAGTGGATAAAGCACTGGCCCTGGATTCAGGAGTACCTGAGTTCAAATCCGGCCTCAGACACTTGACACTTACTAGCTGTGTGACCCTGGGCAAGTCACTTAACCCCCATTGCCCCGCAAAAAAAAAAAAAAAAAAAAAAGAAAACCCCAAATGGGGTCACAAAGAGTCAGACACAACTGAAAACAACTGACCAGCAACAAAGTCTTTCTAATCTCTCCCCACTGTGTTCCTTCCTCAAGCACCTAGACTGGACTCCCACAAACTGGGAATTAACTCAATTGGGGACAACCAGAGACTCACTTATCTTCCTGGCTCCTTACCTCTCCTGTATCCCTCCTCTTCTGTTTCTTGCTCCTAAATATATCCCTTACACAGCTGATTACTTTTACACACACACACACACACACACACACACAGACACACACACCCCACTGGTTATTTGACCACCTATTCCTTGTGGCCTTTCTCCCGGTAAGAGATCTAGTCTGAAGCCTTCATGGGAAGGCTCTGCTTTTAGAAGGTGGTCCTTGTCGGCTTACAAAGGTTCTCCTGCGGCCATACTAGGCCATCCCTTGGGGGCGATGATGGATTACTGAAAGGCTCAGAGGGAAGCCTGGAATTACTTCCCTGGAATGTGGCTATGAGAAACCCTCCCATGAAACATCTGGAACCAGCATGTTTCTCAGAAGCCAGGGACAAGGAAGAGGGCTCACTTATCAAGAGAACCTTGTCTTCTCTCACTGGAGTTAGGGAACCTGTCTGTGGAAAGGAAGAAACAGAGGAGCAAATCTTCAGAGTCAGACGTCTTAGGCAACTGAGATGAATCCAAAAACATAGTTAGGGAGACTTGGTCCCAGGACAGGGAGAGTTTGAGGCTAGGAAAAATCTGCAAGCAAGAATGCCTATGAGTAGAATCTGAAAAAGAAAAAGACTCAGGGCTAGGATCTGGGAGGTTAAAGGGGGTCTTTTTGCTCTGAGGTACTTGTGAGTGCTTTAGTCATCTGAAGATAATTACAGGTCCCAGTTACTGTCTTTCATAGGTTTATTGCAGAGGGTTATAGGTTAACCTCCTTCTTCCCTCACCCCTTCTAGTCCTTTTTCTTGATTGTTTTCTGTCCTTAATCTTGCTTCTTGTATTTCCCCGAGGAAAGACCCTTGACTACTTCTGGTCTTAGGAGAGCCCTTCCTTATTCTATCATTGCCAGTGATTTCACACCCTTGAAAAGATTCTCCATGACTTTTATGTTGGGCTCAGGTTCTGAAGAATATGGGAACTAAGTTAAGGGTTGTTTCTGTTCACTTTTTAAAAAAAAAAATGAGGTATTGATTGGCCTCCCTCTATTTCTCTGAAGCAGATAGGTGAAAAATACCAGAATTAATGGGATGTAGAGTATCATTATAATATTCCTTCTGAGCTGAGCAAGATGACAACTTTTCCATTTCTTCAGGATGGGAGTGGACAGGGGGCTTTCCAAGGGAAACCTGGGAAGAGACTAATCATAAATCATCCTTTTTAGGACCCAGACCACAACCTCTCATGTCATAACCAAAGTCAAATTCTTGTCGCTACCTCATTTTGTGTCCCTGAATTTGCCAGTTATTAGATTTTCTTTTGTCTACTGCTTCCTGTCTGTTCTTCTAAAATCCATTCTTTCATATTGCTAGATTTCTGTTTCCTGACTTTAGATGCATGGTTAGCCAGTTTCATTAAAAACCTTTGACAGTATGAAAGAAATAAAAGCAGGTATAAATTTAAAAAAGAAAAAATAGAAAGAAGGTGAAGAACAATGGAAAGACTCCTATGAAATGCTTACAAAGTGAGGTTAGCAGAAAGAGAACAGCTTACACACTACAACTCATATAGCACGATTTGGAAAGGGACAAAAATAGAGGCCATCATTATTGCTCACATTTTGTCTTAATTTATATAATTCAAATTTTTCTCATAAAAATACAAACAAGCTGAATTGGAAAACTCTACATGGAAATGGATACCATATCTAGTTTTATATATATATATATATATATATATATATATATATATATATATATATATATATATTTGGGGGGGGGTGAGGCAATTGGGGTTAAGTGACTTGCCCAGGGCCACACACCTAGTAAGTGTTAAGTGTCTGGGGCCCGATTTGAACTCAGGTCCTCCTGACTCCAGGGCCGGTGCTCTATCCACTGCGCCACCTAGCTGCCCCTAGTTTAATTGTTTTGAATATTCTTAAAAGAAAAAGGAATGAAGGAAAAACCTGATGTTAAGACAGTAGTCATCAAGAAATGGCCTTTGGAATTCACAAATTCCAGACCGTTCCAAGAAGAACAATTTCTTAAAATCGGGTTTGTGGCAGGGAATTATTTGGTTGCGATTTGGTATTTATGAAGGCACCTTGCTTCTTTGTTTTTTCACTATGTGGGAAAAAATAGTGAGTAGATCAGATCTAAAATGTTCTGATGACTGGTTAGGTTATAGTAATTATCGAGAATTTCAGTGAAAAATGGGGTCAGGATTGACTTTGCTATATAAAATTCTAACTCAGAGATTGTTAACCTTTTTTTTTTTTTGGATTCTGGATCTCTTTGGCAGTCTGGGGAAGCCTATGGACCCCTTCTCAGAATAATATTCTTTAGTTTTAGGTTCCAATTTTTATCCCTCCTCCCCTGTCCCTTCCCTGAGACTTTAAGCAATCATATGTAGGTTAAACATGTATGATTATGTACAACATTACCATATTAGTCATTTTGTATATGAAAACTTGAATAAAAGAAAAAAGTGAAAGTGAAAAACAGCTTGCTTCAGTCTGTGTTCCATCAATATCAGTTTTTCTTTGGGGGTGGATAGTATGTTTCATTGATAGTCCTTTGGGATTGTCTTGGATCATTGTATTGTTGAAAATAGTTAAGTCATTGACAGTTCTTCATCAAACAGTATTGCTGTCTCCATGCACAATATTCTCTTGGTTCCACTCACTTAACTATACATCAGTTCACACAAGTCTTTCCAGGCCTTTCTGAAATCATCCTGCTTGTCATTTCTTATAGCACAATAATATTCCATCACTATCATAAACCACAGCTTGTTTAGCCATTCCGCAATGGATGGGCAGAATAACATTTTTAAATACATAAAGTAAAATACATAAGATTACAAAGAAGACCAATTATCTTGAAATAAAGATATGACATATATATATATATATATATATATATATATATATATATATATATATATATATATATATATATAAACCATCCAAGTTCCTGGATCCTCTAAAATCTACTCCTAAACCATTTGAGGGCATGTGGACTCCAAGTTAAGAATTCCTACTCTAAGTGATGAGGTAAAAGGGACCGCACCCTGGTACTTATTGACATTTTGTAGGAGATAGGAGGTGATTGGGAAATGGGGGAGAAGGGGAGATGGAGCCGTGTTCAGGTATTGTTGGGCTGAGTCATGGCGGAATAGGAGTTGGTAGCCCGTTGGTTAGGATTGGTTGCCTAGAAGGGAGATGTGGAAGTTGATGGATATCTAACAGTCTCATACAGTCCATTTTTCTTGCCCCCGACAGGCTTGCTTCCTGCACAATGTTCTGGGTAAAGAAAACAAGGCTATTGGTCCTCTTGGCCCTCCAATCTTTAGTATTCCTCCTCCTCTTCCAGCAGTTGTACAGCCCCAGTCACAGCCCTGGTCTAACAGAGAAGTCAAGCCCTGTGCATGTGCTGATCCTGTCCTCCTGGCGCTCGGGCTCCTCCTTTGTGGGCCAGCTCTTCAGCCAGCACCCAGATGTCTTCTACCTGATGGAGCCAGCCTGGCATGTGTGGACAACTCTCTCCTCTGCCAATGCTGGACAGTTACAGATGGCTGTGCGTGACCTGGTGCGCTCTGTCTTCCTTTGTGACATGACTGTCTTTGATGCCTACATGGCCCAGGGTCCAAGGAAACAGTCTAGAATTTTCCAGTGGGAGACTAGTCGGGCACTGTGTTCCCCACCTGCATGCCAGTTCTTTAATAGAGAGTCCATCATCCCTCAGACTGACTGCAAGATCCTATGTGGCAAGCAGCCCTTCACTGTGGTAGAAGAAGCCTGTAAGTCCTATAGTCATGTAGTGCTCAAGGAGGTGCGCTTCTTCAATCTGAAGACCCTCCACCCACTGCTGACTGACCCTTCCCTCAACCTGCACATCATTCACCTTGTACGTGATCCCCGGGCTGTGTTCCGCTCCCGCCAACACACAGAACAGGAGTTGATGCGGGACAGCCATATTGTCCTGGGGAACCAATGGGATAGAATAACGAGAGAGGACCAGCCCTATCACTTGATGAAAACTATCTGCCAAAGCCAAGAAGAGATCTATAAGGCAGCACAGGTGCTACCAGACTCCCTACGAGAACGCTACCGGCTAATACGTTATGAAGACTTGGTAAAGGACCCACTGACCCAAACTTCCAACCTGTATGAATTTGCAGGGTTGCCCTTCTTGCCTCAGCTTCAAACCTGGGTGCATAACATTACACAGGGCAAGGGCATGGGAGGACATGCCTTCTACACAAACTCCAGGAATGCCCAAGATGTGGCCCAGGCCTGGCGTCGGTCCTTGCCACATGACAAGGTAATCAGAATACAGAAAGTTTGTAAAGATACCATGAAGCTGCTGGGCTACCTTCCTGTATTGTCTGAGAAAGAGCAGAGAAATTTGTCATTGGATCTTCTGTCTACTCTTGAGATCCCCTAAAGCTAGGCAACCAAATGAATCGAGTGATGGTCTGGTTTTGTACAAAGGCTATGGTTACCTGAATGTTTCTGGGTCTAAATATGTTTCCCTATGGGCATACTTGTGAGCCTGCTGTTGAATGTGACTACATATGCTTAAATGAAGCTCCACATATACATTTATGTCTAAACATTAACAAAAAAAGTTTCTAGTGCCTTGTGAAAGCCAGATAGAACCAAAAATGGAATTACTTTTCCTTTGTGTTTAGCCCTTCCCCCTCTCCTGTTCATTCTCAGCTCCTATATCATAGACTATGGATTAATCCCACAAACCTGTCCTGCCAGACCTTGTCTAATGGGAAGGAGGAGAGACAAGGCTTAGCAAAGACAACCAAGAACAGGACATGTTATAGATATGAATTCAAGTATTTATACCCCTATTACTCAGTCTCTCAGGGCACCTAGTTTTTTCCTTGGATAAAAGCACAAATTAGTGCTACATTTATGTCAGGGAGCTGAATAACCATGACTTCGAGAAAGAAATATCTTTAAAATAAGAGAAATTTCTGATTTCCATGAGACCTGATTTTTTTTTTAGTTTTCTTTTTCTCACAGGTCAGGGCCATGTAGGTGAACAAATGCATCTGGGGTGGGGGGAGCGGCGCAGCTAGGTGGCACAGTGGATAGAGCACTGGCCCTGGAGTCAGGAAGACCTGAGTTCAAACCTGGCCTCAGACACTTGACGCTAGCTGTGTGACCCTGGGCAAGTCACTTAACCCCAATTGCCTCACCAAAACCAAAACAAAACAAAAAAACCCAAATGCATCTGGGGCAGCTGATATTTTCAAAGCAGGGCCTCATATTTTATTGTGTTCCATGGTCCAAATATCCCTTGTTATCTGATTATGACTAGGAATAGATTCTTAGGGTTTCCCACCTTTCGTCTCTCAATGACTAACCCCTTTATGCAGATTGCCATTGCTCATACTGTTTCCATATTGTTACCTCATCTAAATACATCTGTGCATTTCCAAGGATGAGATTAGCCACTCTAGGATTGACTAAACCAAAGTGATGGCCCCTTTCCTCTCTTGAATCCTTGGTGGAGAATGAATTGGAAAGCCAGCCAATGATACTGCACTTCGTGGGAGGGAGAAGTGGGCTTTCCTTGAAAGGATTCTAGTCTGATTTGACCCCTATGTCAGAGTGCTTCAGCGATAAGAGTCTTCTATTTGTTCCAACCTGATCATGTAGATAAACTCTGTCCCCATCATTGCTCTCAATGGCATCTTGGCAAAAGCTCCAGCCACCTCTCTGCCCAGCAATAGAATACCCCTTCAGGATAATGTGAACACTTTAAAAAATAGATTAGAACCATGTTTTACATCATAAGCCTGCCAAAAATCCATTTCTTGAATCTATCCCAATGTCTTCCCCAGCATTGGACTCAGTGACCCATTCAGGTAGCTGGTTACTGGAACTGTGGTGATAGGAAGAGTTGCAGAATGCTGGCAACTTCTTCAGAGTATCCTTTGACTGTGCTGTGTGTGGAGCTAAAGACTCTCTTTGTTCTCATATCTTAATCTTGCTTCTTCTAGAAATGGAATTCCAAACAGCAGCAAGAGCAATATTGTTTCTTCCTTCTTGCCCCTCCCACCTCTGACAAATCCTCCTCATCTCACCTAACTCTGTCCAGAAGATTCTTTTTCCCACGGACAATTGTAGTTATGATGATTCTGGATAGGACAGAGAAAATACGGTGTGGTATAGTCATTAAGACCTGCTGTAAGGGGCGGCTAGGTGGCACAGTGGATAAAGCACCAGCCTAGGATTCAGGAGTACCTGAGTTCAAATCTGGCCTCAGACACTTGACACTTACTAGCTGTGTGACCCTGGGCAAGTCACTTAACCCCCATTGCCCCACAAAAAAAAGAAAAAAAAGACCTGCTGTCACATGTCTCCCAATGACTTCATTTGGTTATGAGTTCAACTCTTCTCCTAAAACTTCTTTTTGTTATGAAGACCCTTTAGTTTGCTCGTGGAAGTTTCCCAGGAAGCTTAGAGTTAAGATTCTGGCCTTTGCTAGCTAGAATTCTTGGGGTTCACATGGATCCTGTGGTGTTGAAGGAGTCAGTTTACTTAGATGAGCCTTCATGGAAATCCCTCAGAAAGTTGTTTTTTTCCCAGTCAAATCTTCCTTTCTCCTACAGCCCCTCCCAAACAGAAGGGAAAGTGAGGATTCATAGTCATCTGGGTGGTGGGGGGTAAGGCCAGGACACTGGAGTTAGTGTCCAGAAACAAGGCTGAGTCCAATGTGCCAGTGCCAGCAGGGTGGAGGACAGTGGTGAGTTGGAACTGGGGGAAAAAACAAACTTTCCTTCCCCTGGAAATCCCTGCAGCTGCACAAATTGGGCCAAAGGCAGCACCTTCCTTTGGAAGTAACAGGTCTCTATGATACTGGAGAAATACAAGGCTGGTAGTTGATTCTCTTTTTTTCCTCTTTGTCTTATTTCAAAGTAAACACTCTATCAGAAACTGAGGCAGGAGATATCGTATCTGCAGAAAAGCTTCAAATTCTAACCACAACCTTTCCTGATAACTATTCCAATTCCCAGAATGCAAAACTAATTGCTCCTTATCCTTTTGAGACATCAAGACATCCCCCAGTCACCCCCTTAAGGGATAGTCTTCCTCTATTGTTCCATGAGATTTCATGTCTAACTTTTTAATACAGATAATAATAAAAGAAAAACTAAGAAAAGAAAATGCTCTTTAAAATGTTCATAATATAACAGTGTGAACACTTGTAAAATAAAATGTAAATACATTTTATATCATAAGCCTGTGAAAAATCCATTTCTTCAATTTTGCCCAATGTCTCACCCAGCATTGGACTTAGCAACTTGTTCAGGTAGCTTGTTACTGGGACTGAGGTGATGAAAATAGGTATGGCAGCTCTATACCATTAGCAATTGAACTCATGCTCAAATGACATTTGAGGTAAGCTTGTGGAATTTGAAGTTCTACTCGTGCCTTTCTAATTGATCTAAAATAACCCTTTTTACCTTCAACCCTTACTAGAGAACTACATAAATGTCTCCTTTATGATTGCGAAAGAACCACCTGGAAAAATTGCAACCACTTTTCTCTCCTTATTCTATTCCTTTGAACAGAGCCAGAAGGGTTAGACCCAAATGTGGCTAGAAGGCAACACAGATCTGCAGTTTCCAGGAGTAAAAACAAATTAGGGCTTTGGGAGTAAGTTACCTGATGTCCAGAGGCAATGTGGTGACCTGAGGTGCTCAGTTATAGGATAAGTGATAGTTGTCTTTATGGTAGGGCAAAATAGGTATCTGCCCCAGGTCTGCACTAAAACTATCCAACAAGGTTTTTGGAAAAGTGGTTAGGGTTTCCATAATTATGCCTTTATCTACAATTGTTACCATGCGTCCATAGCTGCAACATATCATCATGGAAGTCACTTGGTTCTATGATGAGAATTATTAGACTGATAATTTCTTTTTGAAATTTTTACTAAAAATTTTGATATATTTGTGAATATTTATTGAGATAGGCACAGGTGAGTTGGCCGTTGACTCCAAAATATTTTGATGTGAAAATTTTATGTATTTGTAATATGTTTCAATAAATAGGTTTAATGTTTGTGTGATATATTCATTTTCTCTCTAGTTGTAATAAAAGCTAACTTTATTGAGTCATGCTATCAGACCTGTATTGAACTCCTTTTACAGGTAAAATTCAAAAAGAAAATGTCCAACTTGTTCAAAATTAAACCACTGAACGTCCTTTGCCTGAGGCCACCATTGAGGATATGCCTTTTAACTTTCCTGTTGCAACACCAGCAATTCCACTATGTATCGACTATATGATGGTTACTAGCCTTCCACTTCTCTCCTTTCACTTTCTTTGACCCTCTGCAGTTTGATTTCCAACCTTATCACTCCACTGAAACTTCTATCTCCAAAGTTACCAGTAATCTCTTAATTACCATGTCCTAGTGAGTCTCAGTTGAGTAAATCAATCAAATCATCCAGTTCCATTTGAAGTGAACCCCAAGATGTTGAGCCCTGACACCATAACTAGTTGAGAACAAGTCTCTGGCTAATCTGCTAAACATAAGCTTTAGATTAAAAGTCTTATATCAACTAGACTGATATGGCACAGAAAGAATTTTCTGGCTGGGTGAGGATATTTGGTAATGTCCTGTGGGTCACATGTCTATAAAATATCAAACTACTTGAGACCCAAAAGATTCAAACAATTGGAGAGGAGAGAGAGCAATCTAGCTAACTCCCTGAGAGGGAATTGACTGGGGGGAAGGGTTTAATAGGCGACGAGAAATAGAGCCCCAAATCTTGGTCCACTTCCTCTCCCTTTGGACTGAAGAAGATCTTCATCAATTTTCCATTTAGTATTCTAGCAGCATCATCAGTTCAGCAGTTGGCAAGCGAAGCATTTGGAACCAAAAGAAAACTGGGTGCAGATTCAGGGCTCTTCAGCCCAGAAAAATATCTAAACAACATTTAAAGGGTAATGAAGCTGAATGTGCTCTGAGATCTCCAGTTCTTAGAGGCTAGTCATGGAATCATAAAATATTAGAGCTAGAAGGGACTTTATAAATCATCTATCAGAGGCAGCAGGGTGGCACAGTGGATAGAGCACCAATTTTGGAGTCAGGACCTGAGTTCAAATCCTGCCTCAGATACGTACTAGCTGTATGACCCTGGGCAAGTCACTTAACCTCGAGTGCTTCTAAAAAAAAAGTCATCTACCTCATTCCCTTATTTTATTTCTTACATCTTCATCTGAGCTATGAAGGGAGGGGTAAGTTCTGAGTAGGTCAATAGAAGGGCTCAGGGCATTTGAGCTTCTGGAAAGACTTGAATACTAAACTGGTGAAGACTATTGAGAAGACCAGTGCCAGAGGATCTAGGCATAAATCCTGGCTCTGATATTTATTCTCTTTTGGATGCTGGGTAGGTCACTTCTCCTTTTTCTAAGCCTAGAGGGTTGAGTTAGGAGACCTCTGAGATTGCTTCCAGCTTGAAGTCCATGATCCTATAACCCTCTGAAGCCCTGAGTTTGAATTCTGCCTCAGACAACAGCTGTGTGACTCTGGGAAAGTCATTGAACTTCAAAGGCTCAGTAACCTCCTCAACGAGCTGGGAATAAATAACAGCGCCTACCTCATTAGGTTGTGAAAACCAAATTCCATAAAGTACTTTGTAAACCTAAAAAGACTATAGACTTCAGCTCTCCTCATCATCATTAAGTGTGGTGCCCAAGGTTATACCAGTAGTAGGTTGTTGTTCAGTTGTGTTTCTCTCTGTATGACCCCCATTTGGGGTTCTCTTGGCAAAGATATTGAGGGGTTTTGCCATTGTCTTCTCCAGCTCATTTTACAGATGAGAAGATGGAGGCAAACAGGATCAGGTGACTTGCCCAGGGTCACACAGCTAGTATGTGTCTCAGACAGGATTTGAACTTGGGAAGTTGAGTCTTCCTGACTCCAGGCCCAGCACTCTATGTATTATGGTGCCACCTAGCTTTCTAGAGGTAGTAAATAGAAAAGCTGAATTTTAATCTACCTCTCCTAACTTGAAATCCAACACTTTTCCAGAAAGACTTTAAAGTCCATACTTTCCTTCTCATCTTTACTAGCTGTGTGACCCTGAGCAAATCGCTTAATTTTTCAGAGCCTCAGTAATTCCCTCGCATGTATGTTACTAAATTGTAGGCAAGTAGCAATCTACTTGGTAGACGGAGTTTCTGCAGAAGGAATTCCCCACTGACTAATTCACAGATGAAGCACCTGCTCTTGATGGTGAAGGCAAGCCTAAGTATGATATGTGGAGTGACAGTGGAGAGGGGAAACTGCAGGGAAGGAGAAAGAGAAAAGAGCAATGGAAGATATGGGGGTGAGGGGGCGGGAAGAGAAGTCGAAAGAAATGGAGAAATCAGGAAGAAAAAGTGAGGAAGAATACTTTCTGCCCACACATAGTTGGAAAATATTTAACAAAATAAAAACACAATGAAACATAGATGATATCACATTTTAAAACTAAGTCAATATGTGGCTATTGGGATCCTAGTGTATGGATCAGTGGCCCCATTTCTATTTGAGTTTGACACCACTGCTCTAGACAACCAAGAATTAAATGACTTCCTCAGGGTCGCATAGCCAAGACTTGAACCCAGGTCTTTCTGGCTCCTGGGCCAGCTCTATCCACTATGCTATGACCGCCTCTTTATGTATGAAGTATAAAAGAGAAATTTATGAAATTAAATATCCTATTTTGGAGATTATCTACAAAGAGAATTAAAGGAAAACTCTAACATGAATGCATGTTAACAAACATGAATCAAACAGCTACTACATGTAAGGAATATGGCTAATTGTGGAGAGACACATTTCCCAAAACCCTCTAAGGCTGAGATGCCACAGGGTATGGATTAATTCTCTGCTGCTTTTGCTAATTTTGTTTTGACAATTAACACCAAGATAATAGGTCTCCACCAGCCAGCACCACACCATCCATGTGTGAGAAACATCAGCTATAGCAAATGGAGGAATTGTGAATGCTTTGGATAAGTTCACTTATCTTGGCAGTATACTTTCCAGGGATATACACATAGATGATGAAGTTGATGCATGCATTGCCAGAAGTAGCTCAGTCTTTGGGAAATTCCAAAAGAAAGTATGGAAGAGAAGAGGTATTAGACTGATTACCCAACTGAAGGTCTACAGAGCCATTATGCTGACCTCATTGTTATATGCCTGTGACACCTAGATCATCTACCAGTGCCATGTCAGAAAACTGAACCACTTCCATTTGAATTGTCTTAGGAAGATTCTGAAGACCTTTCTGAAAGTCACCTGGCAAGATAAGGTACTGGACCCTGAGGTCCTTTCTTGAGCTGAACTGCCAAGCATCCAAACCCTACTGCAGAGAGTGCAAATCCAATGGGCTGGCCATGTTGTTCCAATGCCAAATGTACATTTACCTAAAAGACTATTTTATGGAGAACTTATGCAAGGCAAGTGCTCATATGGAGGTCAGAAGTGATATAAGGATACTCTCTGGGTTTCTCTGAAGAACTTTGGAATTTGGGCACAAGACTGCCCAGCATGATGCATCCACATCAAAGAAAGCTCTGTGCTCTATAAACAAATCAGAATTACAGGAGCTCAAAAGAAACATGAGATGCAAAAATTTAGAGACAACTCCACTCCAAATGTTCACATGGACTATTTGTGCCTGATCTGTGGTAGAGCCTTCCAAGCTTATTTAGGTCTGATTAGCTATAGTCAGATACACAGTACCTTGACCCCGACATAGTGATTTCATTTTGGTCCTCTTTGAGCACGAAGGGGCAACAACCAACCACCTTTTGTAATGATATTAATTGAGATGAAGGTAGAAAACCTACCTAACCTTTACTAAAGCCAAGTATACTTTTCTTGAGCAGATATCATATTCTTTTTAACTCTCCAGCCTTAGCACCAGCCTGAAAAATTAGGTGGTGTTATGGAAGCATATTGAGCCCCTACCCCCACATCTTTGCATATTACAACATAATAAGGCTACATATTATTAAATAATACTAGAACAATATTCTAGTCTAAAGTCCTCTGTCACACCTAGATGAGAAACTCTTACTGGTAATTCTTTAACTATTAATTCCAAAACACTACCCTGAATTAAATGATTTTTCCACTCTACCAGGAACATGGTCCTTCCTGAAGCCAGTCACGTACTTGTCTGGTCCTCTGCAATTTATCTGCTGCCAGACTCCTTTGGTGCTCCACAACCTATCTAAACTACTTTTTATACCTGGCTGGGACCTTCCTGGTTTGTCTGCCTCATACGTGAGTGGTTTTCTAGTCAAAAAGCTATCCGAGTTTTTCAGTAGTGGGCCAGATGTTTAAAAATGTACATGTGAGAACTTTTTGGCCATTTTTCAGTTGTCTGATTCTTCATGACCCCATTTGGGATTTTCTTGGCAAAGATATTGATAGTGATTTGACATTTTCTTCTCCACTTTATTTACAGATGAGAAAATTGAGGTAAACGGGGTTAAGTGAGTTGCCCAGGGTCACACAGCTAGTAAATGTCTGAAGGTGGATCTGAACTCAGGAAGATGAATCTTACTGACCCTAGGGCCATTTCTCTATCTACTGTGCCACCTATATGTCCACATATGAGAACTATTTAAATTTAATTATGTAATTTATTATATTTAGCTTTAATTAGAACTGTTCATCAAAACAAGCCTGTTAGTATGGCAACTAACTGAAATTAGTTATTAAATGGTCATTGGAACAAGGGCTGAGGCTCTGGTGGCCTACTTCTTTGTGTATACTACTACTAAGACAACAAAGTCATTAAAAATTTCAGGCAGGCCAGCTATATTATCAGCCTTTGGGTTCTATGTTGGTTGTATGGTGTTTAGTCCCAAGACTGCACCATACATGATGGAGCTCATTCCCTATCCGGTCTAGCTCTAGAATTGACAATATTCCACATCCAGGTAAGAGCCACAGACCTGAGCAGGTGTCTATGAAAAGAATTAGAACTACAGTAGTCATATTCCTCACATTACCCAGCATTCCCTGATTATTCACCAGATTGTTTTTCCTCTATGGTTTTTCCAAAATTCCTGATTACATGATCTATCCCTATTCAATGTCTTAGTTCTTTCTTTTGTAGAATTGGTTATTTTTATTATCTAACTATGCCTTCCATCTGTTTCTTCCCTTGGCCCCAGAACCCAATCTTTCCTTTCTCACAATATAACCATGATCCACACTACAGAATCAAGCATTACAGAGAAGAACACTTGGGAGTCAGAGGTCCTGACTTAAGACACTGGCTTTGCCACCTGTTTAAACTTAAGTCACAACTTCCTTGGGCCTCATTGCATCTGGAAAAGGAAGCACCAAGGAACTTCCAAGGTCTCTTCCAGTTCTGACTCTATGATCCTATCTATATCCAAACTATATCACTAAGGTATGTCTATAAAATTATTTCATTCATGTATTCATCAAATATTTAAATGTATTTATTAAACACAATGTGCTCGGTATTGTACAAAAGACTGGGAATTTTTTTAAAATGGAAATAGTCTCTGTCCTCAAAGAGCTCACATTCTAATGGAGCAGACAATATGCATACTAAAATCTGTGATAAAGAGAAACTAAGGCACAAAGTTCCAAGCATGGTCAATTTATTAGCATGGCTAGCAAATACTAATAAATTGGATCCAAGACCCCTCAGTGGTCAAGGATGCATCTGACACTCAGAACGTCTCTTTTATAACATTTACCCAGTGACCATAAAGATGTATTCCATTCCTGGTTTGTTGGTACTGCTTACATAATGAGTTCCTCACCAGCTGAACCAACATCCCATTGCCCCGTAAAAAAAAAAAATGCTCTGAGTACCTACTCAAATGCCATATACTGCCCATGCCTGACTCCTAGTAAGTTCTTGAACTGATCCTTCTAGTTTTGAGCACTCCCTACATTCTCTTTTTTTTTTTTTTTTTTAGTGAGGCAATTGGGGTTAAGTGACTTGCCCAGGGTCACACAGCCAGTAAGTATCAAGTGTCTGAGGCCGGATTTGAACTCAGGTACTCCTGACTCCAAGGCCAGTGCTCTATCCATTGTGCCATCTAGCTGCCCCACTCCCTACATTCTCAAAAAGTCTTGGATTTGCTTTTACTTAACTCTGTACCTACTATATATCTCCCAGAAGAATGTAAGTTCCATGCCTGTAGGGATTGTTTGTGTTTTGTCCTTGTCTTCACCTAGTACAATGCTTTGCACATAGTAGGCAGTTAATAAGTGCTTATTGTTGAAATGAATCCCATTGGAAGCTACCCTATAGTTCCAATCCCTTATTTCACAGATTTTCACAAGAAACTGAAGCCTGAAGAGGTTAATAATGACTTATTGGAGGTTATGCTCCTCTCAAATGTTGGCTGTCTTATGTAAAGAACCTCAAACAGTGTTTCACAAATACCCCCCTCCCAGGAGTACCTCATTCTAGAAAATGAAGGAAAAAAGGAGCACTTTCTGAAAACTACCAGCAGAGGGCTGAGAAAGCTGTGGCTTTAGTTCCTTCTGTATCAGTCTGGGCATTTTTTCTGTTCTCTCTTGCTATCAAGAGGTTTACTATGGTGTGTGGTACATAGACTGCTGGCTTCTGAGTCAATTAAACTTAGATTCAAGACCTGTCTCTGATACACACTAGATATAAGTGACTTCTAAGTGCCCACTGGCAACTCCTACAGGTATTGATCTTCATTGGTCTAGTCAGTCAATAAAAATTTATTTATTAAGGGCTCCAAGCACTGTGCAAAGTAGTGGAAATACAAAATAAGGCTTTAAAAAGTCCCTGACCTTACATTCTATTAGGGAAGACAACATATAAATCACTAGGTATATATAGTATATGTTGTGGGGAAAATGGAAGGTAGAGACAAGTTCACCTGGAGCTCCCTGAACCATAGGAATGACAGGGGCAAACCCCAAGTCGCACTAGTATCACAGAGTTAGGGAAATCATTCATAGGTGGAATAGGAATAGAGAAGGCAGAAGGAGTGTCAAGCCATGAAATAAATAAAAGTCTTAAGTGGAGGATTAAAGTATCTTTAATCAAGATAACAGGGTAGGGCAGCTAGATGGTGCAGTGGTTAAAGCACTGGCCCTGGGTTCAGGAGTACCTGAGTTCAGATCTGACTTCAGACACTTGATACTTACTAGCTGTGTGACCCTGGGCAAGTCACTTACCCACCATTGCCTGCAAAAAAAAAAAAGATAACAGGGTAACAAACCTGCCACCTTGGGGGATGTTCCGCCATCACACTCACAGAAAAAGGTTCTTATACTTTTAGGAGAAAAGGGGGAGGATGTATTATGAGGTAGCACGGTCTGGTCATGAGACCCCAGTCACCCCTGGCAACCTGGGCAAGGAAAAACACTTCATTCTGGCTGTTTTGCCCTTCATGCCATAAATCCGAACAGAAGGGGTAAAGACATTAGGAGCCACTTTGGAAACTGGTCCAGCTCAAGCCTACCTTTGTTTACAGGGTAAGATTCCAGAGTGGGGGAACTTAAGATGTGGTTCAGCTCAACCTAATCAAGAATAAATATCTTACAAGTAGGAATGTAAGGTCATTATGGAAAGTCTGACATTACTGGGATCAATTAAGAGAGTGGCAGTGCTATTAGCAATTTTCTATCATTATACCGACAATTGTATTAACAATTTTCTGTCATTCCCTCCATCCCCACCCAATTCTGAGAAGGTGGAGTCTTCTCAATAAATCACTAACTGCTATAACACTCAATAACATAGGGAATGGGGAGAGAGATGCATTGACAAGAACTTGTTGGGGGCAATCTCCACTAAGCAGGTAGACATTACACAGAACAGAGGTACATAGGCAAGAAGTAACAAGGGAAGGGTCCATTTTATCAGTCCATCATATCTTGGACATCTCATAAAGTCATCTGATTTCTGAGAACATCTCTTTTGGGGGATGGGCCCAATGAGGGTTAAGTGACTTGGCCAGGGTCACACAGCTAGTGTCAAGTGTCTGAGACTGGATTTGAATTCAGGTGCTCCTGAATTCAGGACTGTGCCACCTAACTGCTCCCAAGAACATATTTTTTTTAGTAAGGCAATTGGGGTTAAGTGACTTGCCCAGGGTCACACAGCTAGTAAGTGTTAAGTGTCTGAGGCCGGATTTGAACTCAGGTACTCCTGAATCCAGGGCCGGTGCTCTATCCACCGCACCATCTAGCTGCCCCCCAAGAACATCTCTTAATGCAGTCTGTTGGTCCTTTGGAAATCTCTCAGGCATTCTGGAATGGGTGGGGTTTCAGAGAAGCTTCTAGCAGCTTTGCTTCTCTGGGAATTCCTTTTTGTGTTAAAATCTCTTACAAAATAGATCTTAATATGATTCAAGTTTGAGGGGAGAATCTAAAAAGAATGTATGAGAATCTGACTTATAGAATGATCCCTTTTAATTATGAATTTGAATCTGCCAATATAGTTAAGGCTATATACAATATAGTTAAAGCTAAAAGGTGCCTTTTAAATTGGCATAGACTCTGCCATCATTTCACTTCTGACATTCATCTATTTCATTCTTTTTTTTCCTTTTTTTTTTAGTGAGGCAATTGGGGTTAAGTGACTTGCCCAGGGTCACACAGCTGTTAAGTGTCTGAGGCCGGATTTGAACTCAGGTACTCTACTCCTGACTCCAGGGCCAGTGCTCTATCCATTGCGCCACCTAGCTGCCCCATCTATTTCATTCTTAACTTCAGATTAAAGTTCCAGAAAACAAAGGAACTTTAGTTCATCACATATATTTGCCTTGTGATATAGCTTAGCAAATTTCCATGTTAATACATTGGGAAATTCAAATACAAACCAAAAAATTCGAGAATTCTGAACCCCAGTCTTATATTTGGCATATATAATTATCTGATCTTGTTATTATTATTTTGAAAATAAAATTTTCACCAAAAACAAAATCTTATTTACTCTAGTTATTTACTTTCAGCTGATCATTGCCCCTCAAGAGGATGAGATTTTGCTAAGGGAATAAAGGAGCATTTTTTATAAGAAGATGACCTCTGATACAAAAATGAATTCATTTAAAAGTTGCCAAATTAGCTTCAATTTTTTTTTTTAGCAAGGCAATTAGGGTTAAGTGACTTGCCCAGGGTCACACAGCTAGTAAGTGTTAAGTGTCTGAGGCTGGATTTGAACTCAGGTCCTCCTGACTCCAGGGCCGGTGCTCTATCCACTGCGCCACTTAGCTGCCCCAATTAGCTTCAATTTTAACAAAAGGTTCTGGAATAGGATATATAAACCCATTGAGTAATCAATTTCAAAACAGTATATATCTTGAAGTGCAAACAAGTTTTATTGTAAATAACTTATTTGATATATACTGTTTTGAAAATTTTATTGACTTAGTAGCATTTCTTGATGATCATACCTGGAATCAGAATCAGTTATGTTTCAATAATCATAGCTTTGGATGAATTCTGTTATTAAGGATCATATATCGTTGAGAACAAGCAGTGACCATAGTCTCAGAATGAAAACAGAGATTCATCATAAAAAAAAAAATCATGGATTATCTGGCGTCATTCCAATCATTACAAAACCAAAGAGTGAAGGTCGGAAAGAATATTCAGGTTCCCAAAAAAGTTTCACCTCAAACAGTAAAGTCTCACTAATCACAGTGGGGCAGGACACAATTATTATCAATACTCTCAAGTTGTTGCAATAAATTGGCTAACTAATAAACTTTATCAGGCCTTCTAAAAAACCACACAAAAGATTTTTACTTAATATTCCTTTCTTTTTAAAAAAAATTCCTTTCTACTAGTATTTCCCTTACTCCCAAACAGGCTAAAATATATCCTTAATATAAAAAGATAATCATGACTTTCATGAAGTAATATAACTGGAAGCCTCTAAACCAATAGATATCTACCTCTTATTCAACCCTTAATGTTTAAGACTAAGTTGAACAAAATGAAACTTCAGTATTGACCTTTCCAGATATCACTTCATAATTCACAATAGTCATATGATAAATTCCTAATTACTACCCCCTTTTATCAAAAAGTATTTGCAAGGCCTTTTGGTCAGAGCTGTAGCAAATGGCTGTGCAGACAGCAACGAGTTCCTCAGCTTTTGGCCCTCTCTCACCGGCTTTCTTTTTCCAACTCCAACACTTTCCCCATCCGTAACCATGATGGAACAGGCCATCTCCTTCACCAAGGACTTTCTGGCTGGTGGCACCGCTGCTGCTATCTTCAAGAATGAGGTGGCCCCCATCGAGAGAGTCAAGCTACTATTGCAGGTGCAGCATGCAAGTAAACAAATTGCTACAGATAAGCAGTATAAAGGCATAATGGATTGTATAGTCCGAATTCCAAAGGAACAAGAGATGCTTTCCTTCTGGAGGGGTAATTTAGCAAATGTCATCAGATATTTCCCCACCCAGGCCCTTAACTTTGCCTTTAAGGATAAGTATAAGCAGGTGTTTTAGGGAGGAGAGGACAAGCACACACAATTTTGGAGGTATTTTGCTGGCAATTTTGCCTCTGGTGGTGCAGCTGGAGCCACTTCTCTCTGCTTTGTCTACCTCTTGGATTTTGCAAGAACTCACTTGGCAGCTGATGTTGGGAAATCTGGCACTGAAAGAGAATTTAAAGGCCTGGGAGAGTGCCTTGTGAAAATCAACAAGTCTGATGGAATCCGTGGCTTGTATCAAGGTTTCAATGTCTCAGTGCAGGGTATCATTATCTAAAGAGCAGCCTACTTTGGAATCTATAATACAGCAAAAGGTATGCTCCCGGGGGCAGCTAGGTGGCACAGTGGATAGAGCACTGGCCCTGGATTCAGGAGGACCTGAATTCAAATCTGGCCTCAGACAGTTGACACTTACTAGCTGTGTGGCCCTGGGCAAGTCACTTAACCCCAATTACCTCACCAAAAAAAAAAAAAGGTATGCTCCCAGATCCGAAGAACACTCATGTTGTGATAAGGTGAATGATTGCACAAACAGTGACTGCTGTAGCAGGTATGTTTCTTATCCCTTTGATACAGTAAGGCGGTGAATGATGATGCAGTCTGGTCGTAAAGGAGCTGATATCACGTACTCGGGGATGATTGATTGCTGGAAGGAGATTGCTAAAGATGAGGGTGGCAAAGCTTTCTACAAGGGTGCCTGGTCCAATGTTCTTAGAGGCATGGGTGGAGCTTTCGAGCTTGTCCTGTGTGATGAATTGAAGAAAGTAATCTAAGTACACCATAACTAAAAATGGAACCAGTGACTATAGATCATGTAGAATTAACCATACTTAGCATTTTGGACCACTGACCTTCAAGAAATTCCTGTTGTCTTTTTATCCAGGCCAGATCATGTTTGTAGAGGAGCCCAGGAAAGTTCTTAGAAAAAGGGACTTATTTATTGTGATCCATTATTCACACAGTGGAACTGATGATGATTCAGTATATTGATTCTATTAGTTTTGGGGAAAATAACAGTTATTGTGGGTCCCAGGAGGCAGATCAACTTGGACCATCTAGTTTAAATGATCTTTTTGTAGGACCATAAATTTTTGTTTAAGTATTTTTTTTAAAAAAATCATGTCTCCCATTTATACTTAAGCACTATATATATTTTGCACACCTGACTATTTGGCAGTCATGATGATCTGTGTTGGGCATTCTGCTGTAAAACAATAAATACACAGAAGACTCTAAAAAAAGTATTTGCAAGGATATGAAAAGGCAGTTTCAGATGATGAAATTAAAGCTATCTACAGCCGTATGAAAAAATGTTCTAATCACTACTGATTAAAGAAATGTAAATTAAAACTACTCTGAGGCACCACCTAACACCTATCCGATTGGGTAATATGACAAAAAAGGAAGATTATAAATGTTGGAGAAAATGTGGGAAAATTGGAACACTATATGTTGGTGTTGCTCTCCATTCTGGAGATCAATTTGGAACTATGCCCCAAAGGCTATAAAACTGTCATACCCTTTGACCCAGCAATACCGCTACTAGATCTATATCCCAAAGAGATCATAAAAAAAGGAAAAGGACCCACATGTACAAAAATATTTATAGCGGCTCTTTTTGTGGTAGCAAAGAATTGGAAATTGAGGGGATGCCCATCAACTGGGGAATGGCTAAACAAACTGTGGTATACGAATGTAATGGAATACTATTGTTGTGAGAAAATAATGGGGTTTTGGGACTCTCAGAGGCCCCTGCTGAGAGAGCCTGGCCTGACCCTTCTTAAGGCCAGCCCAGAGTCAGTAAGTTCACTCACTCAAAACCACTTGAAAGCCTTGTTCTTGCAAGAGGATCGGTTCTCTGGGCTCTGACATCAGCACGACTGTACCGAATCACCCTCAAATCCAGTGAACCAATAGATTTGAATGATGCTAGCCAATTAGCTTTAAGCAGTGTGTAAGGGTGGGCTCTGCCCCTTCCCTCAACTTACACTTGCTGATCTCTCTTTTTGGCCCGGGAACTTAGTAAGAGCAGATGCAGTCCACTAGGGATCCCCATTTTCTCTTTTCTCTCTCTTCCCTTTCCTGGCTAGGCTTTCCTATCTTTCAGAGTCATGTATACTCTCTTTATTAATATTTAATATGCTTTAATAAATGCTTGATACCCCAAACTGGTGCAGTAGTTTCTAATTTCTAAGCAACAAATATATAATAAACCCCAGCTAATTTTCCCTACACTTGGGACAGAAATAGGGCGACCACATAGAGTTTTACTTGCCACATTATAAAATGATAAGCAGATGGATTTCAGAAAAAACCTGGAAAGACTTACATGAATTGATGTTGAGTGAAATGAGCAGAATCAAGAGAACATTGTACACAATATCAACAACATTGTGGGATGATCAACTGTGATAGACTTAACTCTTCTCAGCAATACAAGACAATGCCAAAAGACTTATGGTGGAAAATGCCCTCTTCATCTAGAAAAAGAACTGTGAAATATGAATGCAGATTGAAGCATACTATTTTCACTTTTGTTGTTGCATTTTTGTCATTGTTCTTTTTTATTCTTTCTTGTATTTTTTCTTCTTTTTGTTTTGATCCTTCTCTTACAACACGACTAATGTAGAAATATGTTTAACATGATTGTAATGTGTAACCTATATCAGATTGTTTGTTGGCCTCAGGATGGGGTTGGAAGGGAGGGTGGGAGAAAAATTTGAAACTCAAAAAAGCATGAAATTGGAAAAAATTAAAAATACATAAAATATATATATATATATATATATATATATTTGCAGTGGGGGAGAAGACTCAGTTTTGAAAGTGAAGCATTGCCAAAGATATACTCAATTAGATTGGTATTATCATATTAACCAGTAATCTTATGATTTTCATAAGTGATAGATGATTTTAGATAAAACTTCCTTTTTGCTATAGGCAGGTACTTCAAAATGTAAACAATTTTCTAGCATTTTCTTCTCTTTTTTGCAGGCAATGAGGGTCACACAGCTAGTAAGTTTCAAGTGTCTGAGGCCAGATTTGAACTCAAGTCCTCCTGAATCCAAGACTGGTGCTTTATCCACTGTGCCACCTAGCTTCCCCTGATTTTCTTTTTCTTTTAGCAGTTAAACTCATAATGTAGCATTATCCAGATTAGAAAAAAACACCCCACCACACTATGTTTCTAACAGTATATCATAAACAGTGTTATGGATTTGAAACATGAAACAAAACCCACTTCTAGCAAAGGTACTTCAATTCAGTCAATTGCATTCCTAAATTACTTTTTACAGAAAATCACTCTGAAAAAAATTTAAGTGGAACTTACATAAAGCTGATGTATGAAATTCCCCAGTTCTAATTAGGTGTACTAGGTATTTACACTTTGGTGGCTCTTAGATTCAAGCTTTATGGAATCTATACTATTTCACCAGGAGAGTTGAGACAAACTTATAACCATATCAAAAACAGATAAAAACAACAAGGACAATTTTTTCATTATTATAATCTGTATAAAATAAAATACTCTTTACATTGGAAGTATGATGTAACAATATCCAAATTAAAAGAGAATTGATTTTTCTAACTATATTGGCATTACCAAGTTTTACAATATAGACACATATTTTAACCATACTAGGAAATACATATAAAGGTTCCCATTTCAAATTCACACCTGTTATCATCAGGTTAGTATAGTGTGGTGGGCTGAAATATTATCAGATTCTAAAAAAATATATTATCAGATTCTAGTTGAAGGACTGGTTTTTGGTTCAGACAAAATCTGATGTAGATGTAGTCAGGGTGTGGTTAGTTTTCCTCAGACAGAAACCTTCAAAAGTTTTTACAGAAGAAGTTAAATAATTTTCAATTTAAACAATACAAGGAAACACTTATGGTCCTATATAATAGTCGGAGATAACAATATCCAATTTTTTTTTTACCATAACCAATATTTACATAGTGTTAGATTTATAACATGGACTTTCCTACAGCCTATCCTGAAAGGTGTGAACAGGACTGCCAGATGGTGGTCTAAAACTTACTGTATTGGACTAAAGCCAAAGCTATAGAAAGTTTTTGGACAGTGTGGTCCAAAGATTAAAGACTTTCTTTCTTTCTTTCTTTTTATGTGGGTTTATTTTATATCCTCCAACTTTGCTAAAGTTGTTAATTGTTTCAAGCAGTTTTTTAGTTGATTCTTTAGGATTCTCTAAGTATACCATCATATCATCTGCAAATAGTGAAAGTTTTGTTTCCTTGCCTATTCTAATTCCTTTAATTACCTTTTCTTCTCTTATTGCTATAGCTAACATCTCTAGTACAATATTAAATAATAGAGGTGATAATGGACATTCCTGTTTCACCCCTGATCTTATTGGGAATGCCTCCAGCTTATCCCTGTCACATATAATGTTTGCTGATGGTTTTAGGTAGATACTGCTTATTATTTTAAGGAAAGCTCCACCTATTCCTATGCTCTCTAGTGTTTTTCTTTTTCTTTTCTTTTCTTTTTTTTTTTTTTTTTGCAGAGCAATGGGGGTTAAGTGACTTGCCCAGAGTTACACATCTAGTACATGTCAAGTATCTGAGGCCGGATTTGAACTCAGGTACTCCTGAATCCAGGGCTGGTGCTTTATCCACTGCACCACCTAGCTGCCCCATGTTATCTAGTGTTTTTAACAGGAATGAGTGTTATGGTTTGTCAAATGCTTTCTCTGCATCTATTGAGGTAATCACATGATTTGGGTTAGTTTTGTTATTGATTTGGTTGATTATATTAATAGTTTTTCTAATGTTGAACCAGTCTTGCATTCCTGATATAAATCCCACCTGGTCATAATCACTTGCTGTAATCTCCTTGCTAATATTTTATTTAAGATTTTTGCATCGATACTCATTAGGGAAATTGCTCTGTAATTTTCTTTCTCTGTTTTGGCTCTGCCTGATTTAGGTATCAACATCATATGTGGGTCATAAAAGGAATTTGGTAGAACTCTGTCACCTATTTTTCCAAACAGTTTATATAGTATTGGAATTAATTGGTCTTTAAATGTTTGTTAGAATTCACTTGTAAACCCATCTGGCCCTGGAGATTTTTTCTTAGGGAGTTCATTAATGGCTTGTTAAATTTCTTTTTCTAAAATGGGGCTATTTAAGGATTTTATTTCCTCTTCAGTTAACCTGGGCAATTTGTATTTTGGAAACATTCATCCATTTCATTTAGATTGTCAAATTTATTGGTATACAGTTGAGCAAAATAGCTCGGATTATTGCCTTAATTTCCATTTCATTGGTGGTGAAATCACCCCTTTCGTTTTTGATACTGGTAATTTGGTTTTCTTCTTTCTTTTTTTTAATCAAATTAAGCAAAGGTTTATCTATTTTATTGTTTTTTTTTCATAAAACTAGCTCTTAGTTTTATTGATTAATTTTATAGTTTTCTTGCTTTCAATTTTATTAATTTCTCCTTTGATTTTCAGGATTTCTAATTTAGTATTTAGTTGGGGATTTTTAATTTGTTCTTTTTCTAGCTTTTGTAGTTGCATGCCCAATTCATTGATCTCCCCTTTCTCTTTTAATTGATGTAAGCATTTAGAGATATAAAATTTCCCCTAAGCACTGCTTTGGCTGCATCCCATAGGTTTTGGTATGTTGTCTCATTATTGTCACTCTTGGATGAAGTTATTGATTGTTTCTATGATTTGTTGTTTGACCCACTCATTCTTTAGGATGAGATTATTTAGTTTCCAATTAATTTTCAGTCTTCCTTTCCATAGCTCTTTATTATATGTAATTTTTATTGCATCATGATCTGAAAAGGATGTATTTACTATTTCTGCCTTTCTACATTTGACTATGAGGTTTTTGTCCCCTAATATATGATCAATTTTTGAATATGTGCCATGTACTGCTGAGAAAAAAGGTATATTCCTTTCTATATCCATTCAGTTTTCTCCAGATAGCTATCATATCTAACTTTTCTAATATTCTATTCACCTCTTTAACTTCTTTCTTATTTTTTTTGTGGTTGAATTTAACTAATTCTGAGAGGGGAAGGTTCAGATCCCCCACTATTATAGTTTTGCTGTCTATTTCGTCTTGTAATTCATTTAACTTCTCCCCTAAGAATTTGGATGCTATACCACTTTGTGCATACATGTTTAGTATTGATATTACTTCATTATCTAGCATACCTTTTAGCAAGATATAGTTTCCTTCCTTATCTCTTTTAATTAGATCTATTTTTGCTTTTGCTTTGTCTGAGATAAGGATGGTTACCTCTGCTATTGATGTCAGCTGAAGCATAATATACTTTGCTCCAACCTTTTACCTTTACTCTGCGTGTATCTTTCTGCTTCAAATGTGTTTCTTGTAAACAACATATTGTAGGATTCTGATTTTTAATCCACTCTGCTATTCACTTCCATTTTATGGGAGAGTTCATCCCATTCATATTCACAGTTAAGATTATCAACTGTTTATTTCCTTCCATCCTCTTTTCCCCTTTGTTTGTACTCTTTTTCCCTTCTTTCACCCTTTTCCTCTTGACTGGTGTTTTGCTTCTGGCCACTGGCTCCCTCAATCTGCCCTCCCTTTTATCAGCTGCCCCTCTTTTTCTTGCCCCCTTTTTCCCCTACTTCTGCCCTCCTTTCTATCAATACCACCCTTTTCCCCTCCCCCTTTTGTTTCCTTAAAGTGTAAGCTAAGTTCCTTTGTACAAATTGGAGTGTATTTTATTCCCTCCCTGAACCAAATCTGATGAGAGTAAGGTTGTAACAATGGTCACCCCTCCCTTCTTTCCCTCTTCTGTAATGGGTTCTTTTTGTGCCTCTTCATATGATGTAATTATCCCCATTCCACTTTCTCCTTTTTCTCCTCCCCTTAATCTTTTTTTATTCTGTCCCTTAAGTTTCTTTATATCATCACATCAAAGTTAATTTATAACAATACCTTAATAGAGATGAGGATCCCAAAAGTTAAAAGTATTATCCTCTCTCATAGGGATGCAAGCAGTTTAAAATCATTGAACAACTCCCCCCCCCCCATTTACCTCTTTATATTTCTCTAGAGTCTTGTATTTGGAGATCAATTTTTCTGTTCAGTTTTGGTCTTTTTCTCAGGAAGTCTTGGAATTTCTCTATTTCATTGAATGTCCATCTTTTCCTCTGAAAGAGAATTATCTTTTTTTCTGGGTAGTTGATTATGGGTTGTAATCCAAGCTCCTTTGCCTTCCTGAATATCATACGCCAAGCCCTGCGATCCTTTAATGTTGAAGCTGCCAGGTCCTGTGCAATCCTAACTGTGGCTCCATGATATTCAAATGGTTTCTTTCTGGCTGCTTGGAGCATTTTCTCCTTCACTTGATAATTCTGGATTTTGGCTACAATATTTCTTGAAGTTTTCCTTTTGGGGTCTCTTTCAGGTGGTGGATTCTTTCAGTGATGATTTTATCCTCTGATTCTACAATTTCAGGGCAGTTCTCCTTGATAATTTCCTGGATTATGGTGTCTAGACTCTTTTCTTGATCGTGACTTTCAGGTAGTCCAATAATTCTCAGATTCTCTCTCCTGGATCTGTTTTCCAGGTCAATTGTTTTTCCAATGAAGTATTTCACATTTTCTTCAATTTTTTCCGTCTTTTGATTCTGCTTAATAGATTCTTGGTGTCTCATGGAGTTATCAGCTTCCATCTGCCCAATTTTAATTTTTAAGGCCTTATTTTCCTCAGTAAACTTTTGCACCTCTTTTTACACCTCAATTTTTTCTCTCATTTGGCCAATTGTATTTTTTAAGGAATTGTTTTCCTCAGTCAATTTTTGTGTTTCTTTTTGCAGTGTAACTCTCATTTCTCTCATTTCTTTTTCCATTTTTTTCTTCTACCTCTCTCATTTGGTTTTTTAAAGCCCTTTTTATCTCTTCAAAGAAGGCTTTTTGGTCTTGAGACAAGATTATCTTCCCACTTGAGTCTTCACTTGTAGCCATTTTGACAAACTCATCTGAGTTTGAGTTTTGGTCTTCCCTTTCACCAAAGAAGCTGTCAATGATAAGGGTCATTTTTTGTTTCTTGCTCATGTTGTAGCCTATTTTTAAACTTATGAAGTCTGTTCCTGGGGCACAGGGTTCGCTGTTGCAAGCTTCTTACTACTCTCAGCTGTGTAGAGTTGCAGCAGTGTTGAGCAGCCCACTGAGCTGACCCCATGCTGAGCTGAGTTGCCCACCAAGCCAAGCTGTGTTGAACTGAGTTGCCAGATGAGCCCAGAAGTGCTGAGCCTCCCTCCCCTTTCACTCAGGTGAGACAGACCTTTCCTGAAGTCTTCTTAATTATCTCAAGTGGGAGGATTATGTCTCGCTTTTTGTAGGTTCTGTAGTTCCAGATTCTGTTTAGAGATTTGATTTAATGTTGTTTTTGAGAGAAACACAGGAAAGCTCAGTCAGCTTCTTGGCTTCTCTCCACCATCTTGGCTCTGCCCCCAGAAGTCTTCTTTCCTTTTTTTCTTTCTTTTTTTTGTAAAGAAATAAGAGGGCAGCTAGGTGGCACAGTGGATAGAGCACCAGCCCTGGATTCAGGAGGACCTGAGTTCAAATCTGTCCTCAGACACTTGACACTTACTAGCTGTGTGACCCTGGGCAAGTCACTTAACCCTCATAGCCCCACCAAAAAAAAAAGAAAAGAAATAAGAATCTTTTCCTTTGTAATTTCTAGTTCTTAGCTAAAATAATTTCATATTATGAGATTCACTATTTCCAGCTAATCTACTGCAAAAGATTTTAAAAGTGACAACAATCTACCTCAGCTATCATTATTAGGAACATCTTACTTATCAAATTTCTCCTATCACTTTGTCTACTGACTTTTTTTTTTTTTTTTAGTGAGGCAATTGGGGTTAAGTGACTTGCCCAGGGTCACACAGCTAGTAAGTGTCAAGTGTCTGAGGCTAGATTTGAACTCAGGTACTCCTGAATCCAGGGCCAGTGCTCTATCTACTGCGCCACCTAGCTGCCCCGTCTACTGACTTTCAAATCAATCTTTCTGCTTACACAAAGTCAAACTTTCTCAGATCCTTTCAACATGCTTAAAACTTTCTCTTCAATTTTTTTACAACTTTCTTCTGATTCTAAAACCCATACCTTCTTATCTACTTTCCACAGTTTCACTTGAGCCTTTATTTCTCTTTCCAAATCTTCCAAAACCATTTCTTGTATTACTGAACTTTCCTTTACATTTCAATCATATTCTACTGTATATTTCCTTCAAAACCTTAGCGCACATTATTGTTAAACTCCCCAAGGCATAGTTAATTTCAATCCCAGGTGATTTTCTTCATCAACTGACCTATTACAATTATAACCTGTTACTAAATTAGCTATGTCTCAGGTGTTCTCTACAAGATCAAAGAGCTCCACACTTCTTTCATTCTCCCAAAAAGGACTGCTGTTTGCTCTTTGTTTTCAAAGAGGACTGTGATATCTATCAGGAGGTGATGTCATGACTAGCAGTGAATTGGATTTAAGAGAGGGAGGGCTGTACAAAATCACCAGCCTCACTCTCTCCTCCAGAACCATCTAGGTCCAGTAGCTAGATATACATCAGGATGACTGGAGATGACCCTGGATGTTTAAAGCAATCAATGTTAAATGATTTACCCAGGGCCACACAGCTAGTAAGTATCAAGTGTCTGAGGTCAGATTTATACTCAAGTACTCCTGACTACATGGCCAGTGCTCTATCCACTGTGCCAACAAGCTGTTCCCTCCCCAAAAGGGGATAGAATCTGTACTTTTAGTCCCAGAAGAAGTTTGTGGGACAAATTCTTTTATAAAAAATCCATGAAAATGTTTTTTAGTAATTACAGAAACTTTAAGGAAGCATGTTGAAACACAGGAGTGGGATTCTGAGTTCTCCCAACACTGTTAGCAGCTGATCCATTATGTTGTCTACAGAGATCAACTCAAAGCCGTTTTCCAAATTAAATCATACTTATTCTCTTCTCTTTTCTGCTTTCTTAAGTTTCACTTCTCAGAATCTGGGGAGAGTTAATACTTTGTAATTCATAAGTCAAGAGAGTTGTAATTTTTAATTCTTATCAAAATTAATATACAAATAGCTTTCAAAATGGTAATATGCATCTTGAACATAAACTGCTGAAATTCTAAAGTGATCACATTTATGGCTACTATAGAAAAACCTTGATCAAAGTATCTTAAAGGACAAAAACTTATTTTTGCAATCTTGAACACATTTCCCTGATGTCAGATGTGTGAGGGCAAAGACAGTTTCCCAGATTTAAATTGAATATAATCTACAAACTTTCATTTTGGGATACAATAAAACCTGGAGTAATTATTCATGTCTAAAATTGGTGAAGGGATCACCTGGAGAAAGACTGGGGCTGGGATCTTCTTGTCATCTTTCTCCAATTTTTTGCCCCTCCTTTCCTTTTTCCTATCTCAATAGACATCCTATACCAACCAGGGTTTCTGTTATAGAAATATTTTTAACAAATGGGTAGACTAAAGGAGTCTAGCTTGATATATAGTTAAGCACTTTTCTATAATCTAATATAAAGATGATTAAGCTTCTTCTTTTTTACTGTTTCTTGAAATTTCCTTACGTTTTCAGGTAGAGGGATCAGAAGGTGAGAAAACTTGGCATCATCTAATAAAAATCACATTAGCCTGGTTAGACAAAGGGAAGAAATTTTTGGTAAATCCTCCCATTTAATTTAAATGTAGTTGAAATTCCCAATTGAGGGGACATGATGGGTGGGGAGGCTATCAATTAATCTCAATTAAGAGTGAAAATTAATGTACAAGACACAAGAACATGGGGTCTATACCTGGCAGTCTCCTTTCTTCTTAGCTATAAAACAATAAATCTGCATCTGTTATAAAAATGAGCAGGAGTCTTATATAGTTTACAGCAAAATGTCTAAATTCAAAACACATACTAATTCAGAATTTATTCCTAAATTGATCCTTACTTCACTTTAATTTGCAAAACTCCTAAGTATACAATAAAATTTCTTTTTTTTTTTCTTCTTGGAAGGGCAATGAGGGTTAAAGAACTTGCCCAAGGTCACACAGCTACTAAGGGTCAGGTGTTTGAGGTAGGATTTGAACTCAGGTCCTCCTTAATCTAGAACCAGTGCTTTATCCACTGTGCCACATAGCTGCCCCTACAATAAAATTTCCAACATTTCCTTATAAGCTTATTTTTCTCTTGTCAATCAAATCCTCACGATTTCCAAACTTGACTAGATCTTTTTGAAAACTCAAATCTTCCCAGAGTACACATGATTATACTGACAAAGGCGCTGAAAACAGAGAAACATAAAAACAGAATGACAGTTTATTGGACAAAGAAACCAAAACATTAAAAGCTGTGCTGTAGCGGCTTCAGGAAAAGGCTAGTTTGATTTTAAACATAGATGACGTGACCGAAAAAAATGCAGAACTTCTTGAGTTTAAACCTTCATCCTACTAGACTCTCTGCTCAAGCAGGTATTTGAGAAAGTACACATCAACAAATATAAGGCTGACTATAGACAGGATTCTACTCTCTTTTTAATTATTATCTGTTTCCAGTCACATATATATAAATATAAACGCTACACTTAACATTCTACAAAGATAGGCTAAAAGGCTGCAGCATCCTTAAAAAAACAATTTAGTTGGGGCAGCTAGGTGGCACAGTGGATAAAGCACTGGTCCTAGATTAAGGACCTGAGTTCATATCCGGCCTCAGACACTTGACACTTACTAGCTGTGTGACCCTGGGCAAGTCACTTAACCCTCATTGCACCGCAAAAAAACCCCAAAAACCCAAAACCAAAACAAAACAAAACGAAAACAATTTGGTATATACACAAGAAAGTCCTTTTTTAGATCAAATTCTTGGACTCCCCTTCCCCCACATAAATGGCTAATATATGTTCTTGACCATCTCTGACAGGTCTTCATATGGCCTGAGAGACTCTATTTTGGTTTTCATTTTCTTTTTTTTTTTTTTTAGTGAGGCAATTGGGGTTAAGTGACTTGCCCAGGGTCACACAGCTAGTAAGTGTTAAGTGTCTGAGGCTGGATTCGAACTCAGGTACTCCTGACTCCAGGGCTGGTGCTCTATCCACTGCACCGCCTAGCTGCCCCCATTTTCTTTCTTTTGAGATTCCAATTGGACTAATTCTTCCTGGAGGAAAAGTATTTTAGATTCAGTCGCTTTTATTTTCAATTTTGAAGTTTTAAAAAAATGTTTTCTTAGAGGGATGAAAGCCTGGATTCTGTTTCCCCTGTAATGGCTTCTAACAACCTTTGGTTAAATGAGTCTCACTCAAGGGTGTTTGTTTTTGATCCTGCCTTATCAAGGGGGCATTTTTAAGTAGCTAATTTTATCTCCATCAAATGAACCCAGTGGGGGCTAGCAGTTTTGTGGGTCAGATTTTGTCAATGATTGCCAATGTTCCAAAAAGTTGCAAGTCTGTAAACTGTACTGTGAAGACATTTGACTGCAGTGCCTATTGAGGGCCAGGTAACGTGGACCCCGAATTGATTGCCCATGGGTCTTTTTTTTTTTTTTTAGTAATTCTCAATTGAAGAGGAAGCTCAACCAAGAAAGACTGAAGTCTAGATTCAAACATAATTAGGTACTCATTGGTCCAATGGCAAGGGGGCTTGGGGACTGGGAACAAGGAGACTGTGCTGATACCAGAGCATCTAGAACTCTAGGACACAATCTTGGATGAATCCCACTAATGCTACCACAATTTAATTGTCAATTCATGAAATAAGTCAGTCATAAATGGAAGATTAAAGCATCTTTAATCAAAATAACAGGGTAGCGAGGGCAGCTAGGTGGCGCAGTGGATAAAGCACCAGCCCTGGATTCAGGAATACCCGAGTTCAAATCCGGCCTCAGACACTTGACACTTACCAGCTGTGTGACCCTGGGCAAGTCACTTAACCCCCATTGCCCCGCAAAAAAAAATTTTTTTTAAATAACAGGGTGGCAATCTTGCCACCCTGGGGGATGTCTCACTACCACACTCACAGGAAAAGGTTATTATATGTTTTGGAGAAAAGGAGGAGGTAATATGAGGTAGCAAGGTCTGGTCATGAGATCCCAATCACCCCTGGCAATCCAGGAAAGGAAAAACACTTCATTCTGGATGTTTTGCCCTTCATGCCATAAATCCCAACAGAAGGGGCAAAGGCAATAGGAGTCACTTTGGAAACTGGTCCAGCTCAAACCTGCCTTTGTTTTTAGGGTAAGATTCCAGAGTAGGGGAACTTAGGATGTGGTTCAGCCCAACCTAATCAAGAATAAATATCTTCAGAGTAGGAATGTAAGGACCTTATTGAAATTCTGACATTACTAGGATCAATTAAGGGAGTAGCAAGTAACATTACATTTGCTATGTTAGAATATTTTTGAATTGACTAAGGCTAATTTTGGGGGGCTAAACTATGGATGACTAGACTGGGGACTGTTGACTATTTGGCTATCTGACTTCATTAATTTAATATGGGCCGTTTATAAAGTTCCACCACACTGCTCCCAAACTGATAGACTAAAGATTAAGAAGCCTCTTAACCAAATAATCAAAGCAGAGTTTATTTATGAGATACTATTTCAAATTAGGAATACAGGGAAATAAAGTGTACAACCTGCCTGCTTTCCTGTGGTCTCTTTGGTCCCTTCTTTCGCACCTGCTGCTCTTCCAACTTCTTGAATACAGTAAGGGGCTCAGCCGCCTCCAGCCTCAGGGCACGTTACACTTTCCCTGGTTGGTATTAAGGCCTGTAACCTTGTCAGCCCGGTCTCTCCTTTTCCGAACCGAACTCTCCTCTGTCCTTGTCCCGGCTTCCCTCCAGTCAGCCTCTCTCCTAGTCCGTCCTCGAGTCTCCTCTAGTCTGTCCTCTTCTAGTCAGCCCCTCTTCTTTCTCTTTTTTTTTTTTTGCTCCTTTTCTTTTTTTCTAGTCCGTCCAATCCGTCCTTCAAGTCTCCTCCCTTGCTCTAGTCAGCCGTTCTCTCCTTAATCTTGTCTCTCTATCTAGTCCGTCCTCACTCCTTTTTCTAGTCCGTCTCCCTGTAGTCTCCTCCCTTGCTCTAGTCAGCCGTTCTCTCCCTAGTCTGTCTCCCAGGTCTATAAACACCTTTTCTTCTCTCCACTCAAATCTCGGGGCTTCCTGCGCCCCCACAGACCAAGCTAATCCGCCAGCCAGGGCTGCGCTGGGGGGGCGGGGTGCGCTCCAAGTTTCACGTGCCTCAGCACAGGCTATCCGGGATCTGCGCAGGTCAGAGGGAGCTGGGGGCTTTTTTTTTCCCCCCAGCTGTCTGACCTGGCGTCTTGTATAGCCCCCCCCCCCCCCCCCCCCCCCCGGGCTTTTTCACTCAGCCGAAGCTGAGGAGGAGGAGGGGGGAGACCCTGAGGGCCTAAGGCTTTCTAATCTCAGCCTAAAGGTAGGGTCCCCAAATCAAAATAAATTTCCACAGCTATTAGCAATTTTCTGTCATTATATCAACAATTGTATTAACAATAGTCTGTCAGGAGAAAGCAGGTTCCGTATTGCCACACTGAGTTATTGAGGGAGAGAGAGAGAAAGTAACTTGAGTTATTTGGCAGGTTGGGTTATATTGGCAGGTACCAGAAGGTCCTGGGTCTACTTATGGGCAGGGTGTGTAGAGCGGCTTGACCTTGTAGAAGAGCCCTGGACACTGACCATGATCTAGGGATACCATCTGCTTATTCCTCCTCTCCTTTACTCTCCTCATTCCTCTCTCCCTGTCTTTGCCTCATACTTGTCTTGTTGCACTGAGCATTTGAAAGAGCTCTGCTTTTTTGATTGCCACCAGCTACTTGGATGGCTCTCCTCCATTAGTTTCCCATCCCCAACCACGAGATTCAGTCACAGTTTGCTTATAGGGGTAGAGCGCTACCTCTGCTTCTATCGTTGCAGGGTTCCTGAGAATGGCCATATGGAAAAGGGAGCCACAAAAAGATTCAGCCTGGACAAAGGAAAGTTCCCCAGGGACTGGCATTGACCTTGATCCTTAAACTCGATGTAGGAATTAAACCTTTATGTTTAAAAAAAGAAATAAAGAAAAGCCCAGTCCTAGCTCCCCTCCCTCCAAATTCCACAAGGGCATTTAAAAACCAAAAAATTAAAATACTTTAAAAAATATTTATCAAAATGCAGATTAATAGAGCCTGCAGGAAAGGATAGTTCAATTTGAGTTTATTTTAATATAGGAATTCCCATTTGAATTTTCTGCTTTCATCCACAGTGATAAAAAAAAAATCTTTACAAAACAGGAGTTGGGGGGCAGCTAGGTGGCGCAGTGGATGAAGCACCGGCCCTGGATTTAGGAGGACCTGAGTTCAAATCCGGCCTCAGACACTTGACACATACTAGCTGCTTGACCCTGAGCAAGTCACTTAACCCCCATTGCCCTGCAAAAAATAAATAAATAAATAAAAATTAATGTAATTTAATTTAAAAAATAAATTAAAAAAAAAAACCAGGAGTGGTTAGAAGATACTTTCTGAAACTGAGACATTTAAGTGGGCCTGGAGTCAGGAAGACGTGAGTTAAAATCAAGCCTCAGATATTTACGAGCTGTGTGACCCTGTGCAAGTCATACAACCTCTATTTCTCTGTTTCATTAATTGTAAAATGAGGCCCTGGAGAAGGAAATGGCAAACCACTCCAATATCTTTGCCAAGAAAACCCCAAATGGGGTCCCGAAGAGTTAGACATGATTGAACAACCACAACAGTGATGCTATTGCTTCCAGGCTTCCAGATAAGAGTTGATCAGTTGGGAGAGGTATCAGTTTGAGAATGTACTTTGATCCCAAACTCTTCAGTCCATCCCCTTTAGCCCTAATCTCATTTCCCTATGATGTAACAATGATAGAGGAGCTGAAACACAATGGCACATCCCCTTTAAGAAATCTGCATCTACCTGGATTGTAAACTCATCTTTGATATAACACTAGCCCATCCCCTTTTGGAGATATGTCGCCACCAGGATTGTCTTGCTCTCATTACAAAAAGTTTTCTTTATAATATAAGCTGTTTCTGGTTTAAATCCTGTGTTGGCCCCTCATCCTACCAATGCATTTTAGCCTTGGAATTTTTGTTTTTATTTATTTATTTATTTTTTGGTGAGGCGATTGGGGTTAAGTGACTTGCCTAAGGTCACACAGCTAGTAAGTGTTAAGTGTCTGAGGCTGGATTTGAACTCAGGTCCTCCTGACTTCAGGGCCGGTGCTCTATCCACTGTGCCACCTAGCTGCCCCAAGCCTTGGCATTTTTAATAAACTCCTTTTAAATTCTCTCTACCTGAGTTTTGCTTCAGGGTGAAGGCCTAAACAAAGATTTTCTTTTATCAGTTTTGGTAAGTGAAGCCAAGAGATTTTTGAGGGCATTTCACCTATGACTATGACTGCTCCACTTCCCTGTAAGCTGGTACTCAGGCATTGCCGACTCATGGGCTGGAGCAGACCTCCCCAGTGGTTCGTTAGGCATGAAGTGAGATGGAGAATTTAACTATTCAAATTCAGGTCGGGGGCGAAGCTAGGTGGTGTAGTAGATAAAGCACCAGCCCTGGATTCAGGAGTACCTGAGTTCAAATTCCGCCTCAGACACTTGACACTTACTAGCTATGTGACCCTGGGCAAATCACTTAACCCCCTTTGCCCCGCAAAAAAAACAAAAAACAAAAACCCAAAACCAAAACAAAACAAATTCAGGTAGGAAAAAAGAAAAATAAGTCCCCAAAATCCAAAATTTTACTTCCCCCCTCTCATTTGTTCATAAACATCAGAAACAGAATGGAGCATGTGTGGATGGAAAAGGGCCTGCCACTCCTTGCAAGGGAATACTAGTATTCAAAATCATATAGGGATTGGAATGGGCCAACCTCCTCCTGATTCCAAGGGAGACAAGCAGCTAAAGTTTAGGGGGAAAGGGGAACCCTGCTGGGGTTTGTCTACTGAGCTTTACTGCTTGGTAGGGACTAAAAAATTTGTGAAAAAATAATAAGAGAGGGGCAGCTAGATGGCAGAGTGGATAGAGCACCAGCCCTGGAGTCAGGAGTACCTGAGTTCAAATCCGGCCTCAGACATTTAACTAGCTGTGTGACCCTGGGCAAGTCACTTAACCCCAATTGCCTCACTAAAAAAAAACAAAAACAACAACAAAAAATAATAATAAGAGAAAAAAAGAAAGCCAGCCAGATAAAGGATGGAACCTTGGAAATTATAGTCCATCCAATGTACATTTTAAACAAGACTTAAAGATTAATAGCCCAGACAAAATAGGATTTTAGTGTGACTGAGAGGGGTTTTGAAATAAAAACTGCCCTCATCAATACAACTAAGACCAGAATACTCTTGAGGGAAGAGAATAAGGAGAAGGGATTGAGTAGGAGATAAAGAGGAAAATTTTGGTCTTGTCCTATAGTCTGTGTTTTGTATCTGGGTAAGGGCAAATAGGTGATGTAGTAGATAGAGTGCCAGACTTTAAGTCAGGAAGACTCATCTTCATGAGTTCAAATCTGACCTTAGATACTAGGTGTGTGGCCCTGGGCAAGTCACTTAACCCTGTTTGCTTCAGTTTCCTCACCTGTAAAATCATCTTTCCTGTAGCCTTATAAAGAATAAAAACTTTTCTGACAGGATTTCCAAAACCTTAAAAAAAAAAAGTCTCTCTCTCTCTCTCTCTCTCTCTCTCTCTGTATGTGTACATGTGTCTTTCTGTCCTCCTCTCCCTTTCTTTTTTTTTTTAATATTTTTTTTTAATGAGGCAATTGGGGTTAAGTGACTTGCCCAGGGTCACACAGCTAGTAAGTGTTAAGTGTCTGAGGCTGGATTTGAACTCAGGTACTCCTGACTCCAGGGCCGGTGCTCTGTCCACTGCGCCACCTAGCTGCCCCTTCTCCTCTCCCTTTCTAATTGCTATTTGTTATTTGTTATTATTGTCCACTTTATAGCAAATGTTCTCCATTAAATATTTACCAGTTTTTAAATATTTTTACCATATTCCTTTATTTTATTTTATTTTTGGTGAGGCAATTGGGGTTAAGTGACTTGCCCAAGGTCACACAGCTAGTAAGTGTCAAGTGTCTGAGGCCAGATTTGAACTCAGGTCCTCCTGAATGCAGGGCCGGTGCTCTATCCACTGTGCCACCTAGCTGCCCCCTACCATATTCCTTTAACAGCTCAATTCACAATCTTAACAGGATCCCCATTAAAAGAGCAGTTACTTTTCTAATTTCAGATTTACCATTTAAGGTATAATGGTTCCCCACATTTCACAATATAAGAAAAATTTTAGAAATACAATAATAACATACACAATATTATGTATTTAAAACATGAAACAAAACCTATCACCAGTCATGTGACATCAATTCAATTGAATACAAATTATTTTACATAGAAAAGCATTCATCTTTTCACTTTTGGTATTCTGTACTAATCACATCTATAACTCAGTATAGAATAATCCAGTATGGAATAATTACATGAAATACTAAAAAAGATGATGACAATAATGATAATAGTTAACATTTATATTGTTTTTAATATGTGTCAAACACTGTGTTAAGCACATCACAATTATTCTGTCATTTGACCCTTACAACAACCCTGGAAGGTAAGAACCATCATCATTTCATTTTACATATGAGGAAACTGAGGTAAACAGAGGTAAGTAACTTTCAGAAGATCACACAGCTACTTGACACGTAGTAGCTGTGTGACCCTGGGCAAGTCACTTAACCCTCATTACCCTGCCTCCAAAAAAATCTGAAAAAAAAAAAAAAGAAAATACAGTGTTAACACAATATATTCTTCCAAATCAAATCTTTTTCTTTCTTTCTTTCTTTCTTTCTTTCTTTCTTTCTTTCTTTCTTTCTTTCTTTCTTTCTTTCTTTTTTTGAGGCAATTGGGGTTAAGTGACTTGCCCAGGGTCACACAGCTGGTAAAGTGTCAAGTGTCTGAGGCTGGATCTGAACTCAGGTCCTCCTGAATCCAGAGCCAGTGCTTTATCCACTGTGCCACCTAGCTGCCCTCAAATCAAATCTTACTTTTAAGTTGCTCCCTAATTTAAACAAAATACTCTTGTTTCATTGTCAAGAAAAGTTAATAATATGCAGTTCTTAAAATATAAACTGCAAACTCATTTTTAAAAAACTTTGGAAGTCTATTGATACTACTTTCAAGATAGTTTCAGTTCCTTTTCTCCCCCTAATCAGTGAAATCACCTTCTTCCCTTGCACCAAATGATAAATCTATCATTTTCCAGGGAAAGAGTGACAAAAGGTCTAACTGCTATTGCCATAAATCTTTTGCAGAGTTTTACTCATTTTTTCTTTAAAACAAATTCTACAGAGTGAACCTCAAAACTCACTAAAACATTCCAGCACTATAAAAACATTTAAACCATAATTTGGAAATTCACAATAGAGAATTATATTTGTCACAGATTTAGTCTCTAATTCGTTTACAATGCTATAAATTCATGTAGACTGGGAAAAGAATTACTTTTCCTCTTACCCATGTTGTCTCTTCTCTGCCTCCCAATTTGACCACAGTTAGAAAGAGTTAGAAATGCTAAGTTTTGGGGGCAGCTAGGTGGCGCAGTGGATAGAGCACCAGTCCGGGAGTCAGGAGTACCTGAGTTCAAATCCAGCCTCAGACATTTAACACTTACTAGCTGTGTGACCCTGGGCAAGTCACTTAACCCCAATTGCCTCACTAAAAAAAAAAAAAAGAAAGAAATGCTAAGTTTTAATTTCAGGTATGATTTTTTTTTAATTGCCATTAAGCCAATAGTCCGCCATTCAAGGAGGATGCTATGTGCTGCCCAAAGAGAGTCTAGGATGAGAACTCCTACAGGTGCATGTATGTGTCTAGGAAAGTTGAGGAGATGACCTTGTGTAGGTGAAGGTAGAAGCCTCTTGACTCAATTTCCCCATTATGCTATTTCCTTTCTGAGCAGTAGTAAAATTTCCAACCTGGTTAATACTGAACCTAGCTTTGGATACTTTATAAATAATGTGGAATTGTGCTGTGTGATTGTCTGTTAAGTATGATTCTTGCTTGGAATCATACAGAGATGAAGGAGCTTTTTTTCCTCCTGTTAAGGCTTGTGTCAGATCAATATGTGCCTTTGAGGGAACAATCTTGAAACTGCCATAGCTATGTCCATCCTTTTTTTCCCTTTCATTGCAAAATTTCTATAATTAAGTCAGGTGAAGAGCGGAAGCTTGTCATTGCAATACTAAATCTATTAATAAATTAACTCTAAAATAGCTGAGTTACTAGCATAGGACACAAATGTGAAAGACCTTACTATTGTTAATCTGACTTTGTGGTTAGCTCCATATCTTATGTAGCTAAGTCAATGAATTCTTTGGCTTGTCATCTTGTTTTCATTCCATTTCCCTTACCTCTAATCTCATTTCACTATGATATGGCAATGGGGGAGAAACGGAGACACATACCTTTTTAGAAATCTGCATTTCTCTCAATTGTAAATTGTCTCTGAGCTAATACTACCCCTTCCTCTTTTGGAGATGTATACCTATCAGGGTTATCTTGCTCTTTGTGTGAAAAGTTGTCTTTAAAAACTTTTCCTAGTTGGAATCCCATGGCCACCCCACCAATGGGTTACAACCTTGGTGTTTTTTAAAAAAAATAAACTCCTTTTAATTTTCACTTCCTGAGTTCTGCCTCTTTAGTCAAGGCCCAAATAAAGATTTTCTTTCAATGGAGGAATGATAAGTGAAGTCTTGTGACACAGGCAACACCATCACACCAAATTCTATGGCTTCATCAAAGAAATGTGAGTGTGATTAAAATGCCTTAACCCCCAAATTACCTAGAAGCTCCGAGGTGGGTGGCAGAGATAGGATTTTGTTTTGGTTTTTTGGCTGGGCAATGAGGGTTAAGTGACTTGCCCAACGTCACACAGCTAGTAAGTGTCAAGTGTCTGAGGCCAGATTTGAACTCAGGCACTCCTGACTCCAGGGCCGGTGCTCTATCCACTGTACCACCTAGCTGCCCCGCAGAGATAGGATTTTAAACCACATCCTTTGAATACAGATTTAGTGCTTTAAGAACAAAGGACAAACAATAACTAGTGCTTAGTCCACCGAAGTACATCACATTCCCTAACTAATTCTGCCCCCAAAGACTCTGAGATTAGGAGTTTCTTGCTTGATGAACTCATTTAGCATCATGATGGCTAGTTATGGTTAATCCCAGGGTGGTACAAAATCTTGGGGTAATGCAAAGCATTTCTATAGTGTAAGAAACAGGTAAACTGAGGCACAGTCTGGTGCAAAGCAGGAAGGCCATTTATTTTTGGTCTTGCAAGAACGGGCAAGCACCACAAAGGCGGTACTGCGATTTGTCCCAGTGAAGTCCTCCCTTTTATCCTAGATCTAACGCAAGTTCACTTCCCCATCTGGGTTCACATTCTTCACAACACTTCTAAACATGTAGACCACCCCCCCCCAGATGTGGCACCCCTGCACTAGACCCTGAGATTTTACAATCCTTTGTTCTCTAACTTTAGAAAACCTCTGGTGACTCAATAGGGAAAAGGAAGGGAAATTTGGGGGAGTGGAAATAAGCTTTTAGGGCTTGGATTACGTAGTTCTTATCTGAAAGAAACATTCTCTACTGGCTAACTGTTAACTTAGCAGGAAAAAGGAAGGAATGGTGGAGATGGGAGGAAGACGACCCCAGGACTTAAATAATGTATCCTGCCAAGTGAGGCAGACATACCGTTCCTATCAATAGGAACTGGATGATTCATATTTTTGCAGCACTTTATATAAGATCTCATTTGATTTGAAGAGATAAAAGAATCAATGGAACTCCAAAACTAGATGTTTCTCAAGGATTCCTGACTCTATGTAAAAGTAAGTGGTGATAGGGGCAGCTAGGTGGTACAGTGGATAGAGCACTGGCCCTGGAGTCAGGAGTACCTGAGTTCAAATCCGGCCTCAGACACTTAACACTTACTAACTGTGTGACCCTGGGCAAGTCACTTAACCCCAATTGCCTCACTAAAAAAAAAAAAAAAAAGTAAGTGGTGACCTCACTAGCCCCCTGGAGAGTAGAAAATATCTTTGTCTCTTCAACAAAGGAGAAAAATCACACCACAGAACTTTAGACTTTGTAAAATTTATTTTAAAAAAACACAATAATTTATGCCCTTCGCAAAACAGAGGGTTTGGTCAGTATAAATGTTCTTTAGATAATATATTAAAAGATAATATAATATATAATATCATAAATCAACAACAGAGTTACGCCAAAAGTGATTCCATGATACTGACAGGTCACAGTAACCAGAATGGCATAATAACTCCTCAAAATGTCCTTTGTGGCATACATGTTTATCCCCATACACACACTTTAAGAAAATCCAACATACAAAAATATAGACACAAAACAGACAAATTATAGAGTTATTATTTGCATTACAAAAGGACTCTTCATGTTATCAAAATGGTTCCTGGCAAGGTTAATACAATTGCCAAAAAAATGATCCAAACCCAATTTTTTTCAGTAACATCTATTGTATAATGTGTATATACCTAGAGTCAGTGAGGTGGTAACTGAATTTGGCTCCAGAATTAATTTGGGTGTGTAGAATTCATGGTATGAGAAAGCAGCAAAGACATGAATGACCTCAATGCTCTATTGCCATCCTTCTTTCCCATTGGATTGGGATTTCCCTGGAGATAAGAACTTTCTTTTAACACTTTTTGCATCCCCAAAGCTTAGCATATTGTTTGGTACATAGTAGGTGCTTAATAAATGCTTATTTACTGAGTCTTGATTGATTTCTTTGCTCTTCTTTATCTCCTTTTTTTTTTTTTTTGGTTATTCTGCTTTCTTGGTAAACCAAAGATTATATTAACCAAGATTAGATCTTTACCAATGTGTTACACAGAGTAAAAGAGAAGGGAATCTCATGGTGGGGAGAGACTGAAAACTAGGGGAGTGAATCATGTTAATACAACTTTAGGAGAATTTATGGAGGCAGAGTGTGTTCAGTTGGGACTAGGAAACAGGAGTTCTAAAAAGTTGTCAATAAAAGTGGGGTACATTTGTGTCCACTCTTCCAGTCACCAGCATCCAACTCAATGGGCAAGAGAAGGGCACTGCCTCTCCTGGCCCCACTAGGTACACAGTGTATGGGGTAGGAAGATGGACCTATTTGTCACACTCTTCCTGGATTCCATCAACACTTTGGTAGTGCTTCTCACAGAACTCCTGGATCCGGTTGCAGGCCTCCACCATCATCACCTCAGGGACTGTTATGACCACTCGGAAAAAATTAGGATATTCAAAGCACTGAGGGAAAAAAAGATGCATGTTAGCTTTGGAAAATCTAAACTTGGGACAAGACTACCCCTAAGATAGTTCATCCCCTAAGTTACAAAAGGCATTGACTTAATTTCAAATATTATGGGGCTAAGGCACCATTCAGTGAAGGGCCAAATGGAATGTTTGGATGTTAATCTAAAGAAAAGAATAAGGCTTCCTTTCGCTCCTAGAGCAAAGAATCTTTAGTCAGTCAACAAGCATTTATTCAGCACTGTTCAAGGTGCTATGCTAAACACTGGGGGCACAAATCAAGACAAAAAGTCTCTGCCCTCAAGAAACTCACATGAGGGTTAATAGATCAAAGTCCTCAGTTCTGTGTGGGTGGAAGAGGGGTGAGGACTGGCCCTTTGAAATCAGGAGAAATGGACTTTTGAGTCCAACCAAATAACAAAGAACTTGTTTGGGGAGTTAGTTAAGCCAGGGAGCTCCTGAGCCCACCAAGACCTTTCAGCAGCACAAAACTATTCTGATAAAGACGCTCACCTTTCCTGGAAGACAGATGACAGACTGCTCCTCAATTAACCTCTCAATGAATTCGACATCATTTTCAAATTCTGGGAAATGTTCCATCTCAATTCCAACCTACATCCATAGGAGGAAGGAGGGGTTACAAGTGAGAGCTCTTTCTCAGTTATGAGGAAGAGTGAGAAGTGCAGGCACAGATCCCAGAAAATGTCCAATTTAACCATCTTCTAATAATAGTTAATATGTATATTGCACTTTAAGGTTCACAAAGGCCCCTGGGAAGTGACCCCATTGGTGTGGGACTTTCTTCTTCTTCTTCTTTTTGCAGGGTAATGAGGGTTAAGTGACTTGCCCAGGGTCACACAGCTAGTAAGTGTCAAGTGTCTGAGGCAGGATTTGAACTCATGTCCTCCTGAATCCAGGGCAGGTACTTTATCCACTGTGCTACCTAGCTGCCCCTGGGATTTTCTTCTTATTGGTGGAGATGAATGCCCTACTCTGTGTGAGGAGTGAGGTAAGGGTTGATGAAGAGAACTTCAATTCTTAGCCAGTCCCTTTTGGGGACTTTTCAAACAGGAATTCCCCTTGAGGACTCTTCAAATGGGAATATCCTTTGGGACTTTCCTCCTGTCACTCAAAGCAGGGCATTCATCTCCACCAATAAGTAGAGAGTGCTATAACAAGGGGCTTTCGGACAGGGGTTACACAGAAGTTAAATGACATGTAAAAGGGGCGGGCATTAGAGAAGGAATCTTAATAGAAATCCTGAAGCTTTATCAGGGGACCATTAATACTGATGCATTTTTTTAGGGATGGAAGGGTTATTATAATGGTATAAAGATCAAAAGTAGTCTTTGAACTTAAGGAAGAATTCCCTTCTTCCTGCGAACTAGTGGCTACAGGAGACGGAATCCCTTCAGGCACTGACATAATAGCCCTTTGTTTTCATCAAGTCTCAAATAAATCAAATTGCACTTTAAGCTTCATAGAAAAGAAAAAGGCTCCACTCTGTGGGGACAGTTCTAGCCACTGATTAGTCTTCTCCCTACTTGTTGTGGTTTGCCCTTCATTCTTGAAGAGGACCATAACATCTGGAGGTGATGTCATGGCTTGCAGTGAATTGGATTTAAGTGAGGCAGGGCTGTGCAAAGTCACCAGCCTCACTCTGTCCTCCAGAGCCATCTGGGTCCAGTGGCAAGATATCCATCAGAAGGACTGGAGATGGTCCCGGATGTTTGACGCAATTGGCATTAAGAGACTTGCCCAGGATTATACAGCTAATAGGTGTCAAGTGTCTGAGGTCAAATTTGAACTCAGGCCCTCCTGACTCCAGGGCCAGAGTTCTATCCACTGTGCCACCCAGCTGCCTCCTCTCCCTACTAAGACAGGGTTGAAACCATATGCTTACCATGAGGTACATGGCCCCAGAAGGTTGGATAGGCTGGAGTCCAGGAATAGCAGCCAAAGCTTCGTAACAAAGGTCAGCGTTTGACTGTAAGAGACAAGACAGAGGCCAAAGATCACCATTTGGGGAAAGGAAAAATCGAGCCTCTGCAACAAGCACCATTTTGAGGGCCTCGACCCCATTTTTGCTTATTTATGAAAGGAGTCAGCAGGGTGAAGATCATGTCTATTCCACCCTGGGCTGGAGTGAATAGGATTGCCAAGCACCCAGAAAAGTATTCACATTACTGGGTCCATCTGGACCAAGATGGACAAAGGAGAGGTAGGAGAGCACATCCCAGTCTCAGCAATTCTTTAGCAGCCTTGACCTTCCCGGGATTAATGATACTGACTACTGGCAAGATCATGGATAAGATAAGGTCCTTCCCAGGATTTCATACGAGCTTCCCCTTATGGATAGTTTCCTTTCCCCAAAGATGGCAGACTTCTGGATCACCCTTACCTTGAGAAAGCTTAGGGTATTGTGGTAGAATTCTTGAGGTGTTCTTCTCATGATGCTTTTCAGAGCTCCCTGGACAATGGTACAGGGTCCCAGGATCCTCTGAGTCAGCTTCACCAGCCCATCCCGGATCTTCAACATTGCAGGAAATACATAGTCAGTACCTCCAAAATCACCCCTATTTAGGTAGCTCATGTGTTGTCAAGTCTCTCTCCCATTCTAAGGAAAGTGCCCAGGACAGCCATCTCTTCTTCCTGACCCTCCAGAATTTACTACCATGCCCCTGCTCAGGTACCTTTTCCTTCTTTCCCCTTCCCCTTTCAGGTTCCTTTTTTTTTTGGTGTTGTTTTCTCCCATTAGAATGTAAGGTCCTTCAGGCTAGGGGCTGTTGTTCTACTTGTACTTGGATTTCCAACCCTTGGCACAGTGGCTGAAATATAGTAAGCACTTAATAGTTGCTTCTTTTTTTTCTTTCTTTTTTTTTTTTGTTGTTGTTTTTGCGGGGCAATGGGGGTTAAGTGACTTGCCCAGGGTCACACAGCCAGTAAGTGTCAAGTGTCTGAGGCTGGATTTGAACTCAGGTACTCCTGAATCCAAGGCCGATGCTTTATCCACTGCGTCACCTAGCTGCCCCTTAATAGTTGCTTCTTGACTTGACTCAATCCTGAAGTAGCAGAGGAATAAGACCTCTTCACTAATCTGAGCAAAAGGAAACTGAGGCAGGAAACAGGAATGACAGTTGCTTTTCTCTATTTAGTATCTTCCTCAGACACCCTGAGCCTCAGTGTCACCGGGTCATATGATCATAGATGAAAAACTAGTAAGTCATTTTTACAGAGGATACTGAGGCCCAGAGAGGTTAACTAAGGTCACACCTATCATAAGTGGTGAGGTGGGGATCCCAACCAGAGCCCCAAATCTAGTACACTTTCCATTGTATGTATTCTTGTTATGAATGCTAAAAAATATGGTTCCAAAAACCCCCTATCTCCCCATAGTTGTATGTGCAAGACAAGGTATACATGTATGTATTTGTGTGTTGGAAGAAGGGATGCAATATCCATTGAACAAGAGATTGTGCTGCCCTTACCTCATTACCAAAGATGTCTCGTCTGTCATGGATCAGAATCCAGCCCAGTCTCCAGCCTGGTACCAACCAACGTTTAGCTAGTCCCCCACAGGATAAGATGGGGACATTGGTGCTGAGGGTGGCCAAGGGCTCATATTTGCAGTCCGAAAATACCTAAAGAGGAGGAAGGTTCATGATATTTCCTGTCTGCTCTCTAGGGGATCTCTATCACCTTCTACAGCCAGGATGGGCCATCAGATTTATGTTATTCTCTATACCCTTCCACCCATATTCAAAAGCTAAGGAAAGATTAGAATCTCAAGGAGATTAGGGACTGACATTGATTCTAGATGGCTGCTTCAAAGGGGAAAGGCCAAAGATGGCTGGCCTGGTTATATGGAAGAAGACTGGCAAAGCAAAGAATGTGACCCCAGCCCAGTAATACAGAACAGGTTCCATATTGAATCTATGTAAGAGGAATGAATACCAGCAAGGTATGCTGTTGTGACAGAAGTCTCAGGAAATATGTTCAAAGATTAGGGACTATGACATACAAGAAAATTCCTCGGGTGACTTTTGCTTGCCTTGTAAAAGGTGTCATCTAAAGGGGGCAATTCCTTAGGGTAGAAACCCAGAGAGAGTCTTTTGCCCAATGCTTACCATGTCTCCATAGATCTCATCGGCCAAGATGGGAACACACTGCCTCGCAGCCACTAAAGAAAGGAGAAATATGCTCTGATCATTCCTTGGCCCTGGGGTCCCTCAAGATTCAAATATTCAACCTTATTGTTGTTTGTCCTTCATTCTCAAAGAGGACCATGACGTCAGGGTGATGTGATGTCATGACTTGCAGTGAATTGGATTTAAGTGAGGGAGGGCTGTGCAAAGTCACCAACTTCATTCTCTCCTCCAGAGACATCTGGGTCCAGTATTACTGGAGATAGCCCTGGATGTTTGGTTGTTTTTTTTAAAGGCAATTGGGGTTAAGTGACTTGCCCACAGTCACACAGCCTATTAAGTATCTGAGGTCAAATTTGAATTCAGGTCCTCCCAACTTCAGGGCCAGTGCTTTATCCATTTTACCACCTAGCTGCCCCAAATATTCAGCCAGTCCAACATTATATTACATTTTTACAATATTGTCTTGTCATTTTTCTCAAGCTACTGTGTATATGTATGTGTCATTTTCCCTAATAAGATTATAAACTCATTTACATGTTGTAATATATCTTCTAATCCTTTTGTTAGAAAATTTCACCCAGAGCATCCAGTACAGACACCTACTCTATCAAGTTTTTTTTTTTACTCCATTAACTAAAGCTATTTATTTCAAAAAATAAGAAAGGAGGAATAAAATTCCCTCATCTTGCTCCTTCCTTCTATGAGTATGTATACACATATGTACAAATGTGTATATATCCTGCTATGCCCATCACATTTCCCTCTACCAACTCCCCAACTCCATTTGCCTGCATCCCATCCCCAAATGATTATCTTTTTCCTTGCTTTTGAGCCCAGGTAGGTAGTCCTCTACTTTATTCCATATGCAGGGGAAGCCTTTGACATCTCTAGCTGGCCTGAGGCCAAATCAAATAATCCATCTTACCAGACAGGATCTTCTGGAGATGGCTTTTGCTGAATACTGAACCACAGGGGTTTGATGGGTTGTTAACAATAAGACAAGCAGTCTTCTCATCAATCAATGATTCCAAATGTTTCAAGTCAATTTCCCAAGACTTCTCTGGCTAAAGAGGAAGGAAAGATTGCAATAAGAACTCCTTGCAGGCTAAACTGGTTTTTATTTTGTTTTTGTATTCCTAGGATAATATCTTGCATATGGCAAGTTCTTGATAAATACTTTTTTGAATGAATTTAATTGGAAGCTTTGCATAATAATTACTTAATACAATATTTGACTTAAACAATAAAATATACTTATAGCTTCCGCTACCTACACCAAGACCATTCACATCTGAAATATATGAGCAAACATACTCATATCTGAATCAACATGTCTGGAGAGTACAAACATAGACATGCTTTGTGAAGGGACAGAGATGGTAGAGTGGAGTTAGAAGAAGACCCAAGTCTAAATCCTGGATTTACTAGCTGTGTGGCCTACATGAAGGAACTGGACAACAATTTTCCTCCATAAAATCCCATGAAATCCTAAAAGTTCAAGGGGAGATGGAATCAATTGATCAATCAATCAACAAGCATTTATTAGGTGCTTACTATGTACCAGACTCTGTACTAAGCAATGAGGATATAAAGAAAGGTAAAAACAGGTCCCTGACCTCAGGGAGCTCACATTCTAATGGGCAAACAACTATGAACGCACAAAATGTATATACAGTGGGAATGGGCGGTAACCCCAGAGGGAGGGCAATGAGACAGGAGAATAGGAATGATGAGAAGGATAAAAGAGGAAGAGGATGTCTGGGGACAAAAATCAGAGGGAAGGAAGAAAAGCCCCAAGAAGCCTAAGGAAGCAGAACAAAATTCTAAAGGCCTTCTTTGAAAGAAACTAAGTTAACAGAGAGTGAAGAAAAGTTGATGTAGTTAGAATAATTGGTCCCCAAATTCTTTCTTACACATCACTTAGAACATGGGAGCCGCATGCAACTGAGCTTAGGGGTCATTCAACAAAAGTTTAGTAAGTGTACAGAGGCTCCAAATGCCTTCTATATAAAGCACTAATATATGTCATAGGGGGCCGCTAGGTGGCGCAGTGGATAAAGCACCGGCCCTGGATTCAGGAGGACCTGAGTTCAAATATGACCTCAGACACTTGACACTTACTAGTTGTATGATCCTGGGCAAGTCACTTAACCCTCATTTCCCTGCAAAAAAATAAAACCCCCCAAAACACCCTAATATACGTCATGGACAATTATATATAAAAGAGGCAATCATATGTAAGAATGGGCTGGATCTGTGACAAGGTGCTTGTTACCAATTCTTTTTTTTATGTGTGTGTGGGGGCAATGAGGGTTAAGTGACTTGCCCAGGGTCACACAGCTAGTGTCCAGTGTCTGAAACCAGATCCTCCTGAATCCAGGTCCTGTACTCTATCCACTGAATCACCTAGCTACCCCCCACAAATTCTATTCTTAAAATAAAGGAAGCCTTCCTAAAGCATCTTCTTTCCAAGATTCTCCCCAAAAGATCACTCACCAACAAGTTGTAAAATTTGACATCAATCCCCATGGATTCAGCCAGAGTCTTATAGAGAGAGAAGCCAGGTCTAGGTATCAGGATGTTCTGTCCTGGGTTGGCCAACACAGTTAAGGCAAGTTCAATGGCCTGGCTACAGCCACTCGTCAGAATGACATCCTGCGTAGAACACAAGGGGTTAATTAAGGTGGTGATTTCTGGATATAACAGAAATTTGAGAACAGACTGAAGAATTCAAGAGTTAATTTAACAAGAGATTCAGGAATAAGGAGAAAAATTTATTCCTGAATTTACATAGCATTTTAACATTTGAAAAGTACTTTTTTCACAGAAACCTTCAAGGTGGGTATTATAAGTCTTATTATTCTCATTTGTGGATGAGGAAACTGAACCTCAGAGAGATTAAGTGGTTTAGCCACAATTACCCACAGAGCTGGGATTCATACACGGGTCTTTAGCTCCAGGTGTTTCCATTCCACCACTTTACCTCCCATTAAACCAGTATTGTTGACTGAAGCAGGTGATTTTTCATGTTCTCTTTTTTTCTTTTATTCAAGTTTTCTTATACAAAATGACTCATATGGTAATGTTTTACATAATTGTACATGTAAAACCTATATCTGATTGCTTACCGCCTAGGGAGAGGGAAAGGGGGGGAGGGAAGGAAGGATAAAAATTGGAACCCCAAACTATAAATAAAAATATTTATTGCTTTAAAAAAATTAAAAATAAAAATAAAATTTTAAAAACAGTATTTTTATACTGAACTAAAACATGTATATATGTTTTAGTTCATATATATACATACATATATACACACACACATATATATACTGATTATACTAAACTAAAACCAATAGATTGATAAGTTTTATGCACATAAGTGTATATGTTTTTATATATATATATGTATAATGGAGACATATATGTGTATGGATATAGGTATGTGGATATATAACCTTATTAGAAAGTTGGTCATACCTCAGCTAACCTGTATGGTAAAAATGCAACCCTGTTGTTGGGATTAGGGAAAATTCTCAGCTGATTGTGTCCTTGGACTTTCTCCCTGGTTTATTTGCTCCTGACTAGAGATATGATATAGATGACAGGGTTGGGGGTAAGAGGGTGGGGAGGGCTTCTCTATTGGGAAATACCAACCAAAACCATCAGGTTGGGGGAGCAGCTAGCCCCAATCTTGGTATAGTCATCAATTCAATATGCAACTGCAGTCAAGAAATCTTAATCATTTAACTGGATTAAAACTCATTCTTTTCAGGGACAGCTAGGTGGCACAGTGGATAAAACACCAGCCCTGGAATCAGGAGGACCTGAGTTCAAATCTGGCCTCAGACACTTGACACTGGCTGTGTGACCCTGGGCAGGTCACTTAACCCTCATTGCCCCCACAAAAACAAAAGTGACCTTTGCCCTAAGTGGAATTGCAGAATAAGCTCCCAACTTCATTTCACTCTATATGGTGGAAGCCTGCAAAGATCCCGTGTTACCTTAGCCTCCAGAGGGGCCTCTGGACAGTGGTAATAGGAAGCGATTTCCTCCCGACTAGACAAATAGCCTGGAAATAGAAGGAGAGAGATCAGTGAGTAGGGCAGTTTTCTCCCTCAACTTGCCAACAGTCTAGGGTACTAGAAAACTGTGGTTCAAATCCTGCCTTAGATTGCTTCCTTGTTATGTACCCTGGGCAAATTGCTTGAAGTCTCTGTACCTTAATCTTATCCGTAACATGAAGATGATAACAGCATAGGGCACATACTGTATAATTTCATGCCTAAAGAAACCTGCTCAGTTCCCAAACTATTGTTAAGGGCTAAAATTCTAGCTAGTCTGTCTAAAATATTTAATGAGTGGTCGCCAATAAATTATAAGCTTTAGCAAGAGTTAGACTTTTAAGCATTTATTAAGGAGAATAAGAATTTGGTAAAGAGAGAGAAAAAGGCCTAGATTCCTATCTATTAAAGGGAGAGCACATTTCTAGCTCCGCTCTCCACCAGAGTCCAGAGGAAAGAGAGCGAGACTGAGCGCCAGTCTCTTCCTTCCTCCTCCCACTAGTCCGCGTCACTTCCTGACTCCTGGTCTTGCCCTCAAAGACCTTCCCTTCATGGGCAGAACTCTTCTACAGTAAGTATCCAGCAGGTGGCGTTATTCCAATCGTTACACTATGTAATTCACCAATAAATAATCATTTATAAAAGACTTTATTTCTCCTAGGTCTCATTGTCTTTTCCTCAGTACCATACCCCTTTCCCAAGGACCAGAACTAGAAGTAGCAAGGTGGCCATTGGGATTTGACCTAGGTGCCAACTTCTCTTTGGTGGTCTGGAACCTTCCATCATCGATGCTCTGGTTAAACTTCCCTTCATTCTAGATCTATTCCTCGGCACAGTGAAACCTGGTTTTCTCCATTCTGAATACGCAGCATCTTTCTGCACATTCTTCATACCCCTTGATGCACAGAGTTGGCATACTGCTGGTTCCCCAATTTTCTTTCAGATGTTCACTAAGCTACCATCACTCAGCAACCATTTTTCTTTATTTTAAGTTGACTCCATCCTGCCCAGGTGCTTGTTGTCATCACCGATAGCCCTCCACTTACTCTCCCTCCTATCCAGTAAAATCATCCTCAGGCTGAAGTTCTACCCCCCCCCAACTCCTTGGCTTTCCTACTTCTTCAGCCTCCCCAACTCCAGTGACTTCTATCTCCAGTCAGCCCCAACCACTCACAGGTGTGGTTAAGGAGCCTTGAGACTCCCTTGCCCTCTGAAATGAATTTGCCCCTGATACCAGAACACCTAATGATGGTTCTGGCTAGAACCACAATTAAATAAGAATTTTAAGACAGGAAAAAGTATAGGGAGAGCAAAAAGGGAGTTATTTTCATGAGGGTCAGCAAGTTCTATTCCCCAAGCCTGGGGGGGGGGGGCGGTGTCAGGGAGAAGGGAAGGGAAGGAAGAAATTATCAAAGGAGTAGTCTCAACTAGGGAAAGAAACCTCATAATCAGTAACAATATGACAACAAACTTGTCTGAGAAATGTAACCGCAGTTGGTGGCATGATCTTTGGGGCCTGAAAGTAGTATCAGGTGTTTCTCAAAGATGGGTCTAGGATATCAATTTAGCTTTATGATTTACAATGAATTCCCCATAGCAGGTGTTCTTAACCTGGGGGTTCACGAACTTGGTTGTTTTTTTAAAAAAATATTTTAAGAAACCTATTTCCTAAAATTGGTTTCCTTTGTAATGTTATATATTTTACTTTATTTTACTTTGCATTTAGGAACATCATTCTGAGGAGGGGTCCATAGACATCACCAGCCTGCCTAAGGGGTCCATGACATAAAAAAGGTTAAGAATTCCTGCTCAAGGGGCAGTTAGATGGAGCAGTGGATAGAGCACGAGCCCTGTAGTCAGGAGGACCTGAGTTCAAATCCAGCCTCAGACTCTTGACACTAGCTGTGTGACTCTGAGCAAGTCATTTAACCCTCATTGCCCTGCAAGAAAAAAAAAGAATTCATACTCAAGAACCTTTTCCCCAGACCCTTACACTTATTTCATTTTAGCCTCTAAATACCAAGACAGAAACAGAGAACAAAATGAAGTCTAGAAAGAATACAAAGATGGAAAAAAAGCATTGGGAAGAACTAACCTAAATGATATTAGCAAAGTGGAGGAAACTTACCAATTGATGGAGCATAACCATTATACTTTCCTGAATCTAAGGCATCCTTCATGGCCTGAGTAACTTCAGAATCAGTAGGGAGGTTTCCAAATACAGTTGGATCTCCTTTTTTAGAGGAAGAAGGAAAGGAACCATGTTAAGATTAATAATATTTCATAATCAGTGAGCAAGACAGGAACACTCTTCTCCCTCTAGGTATCTCCACCCACCTCTGTTTTTAGTCATTTTTTCCCCCTAGTCAATAAACTTAGCCAATGGGAAATTGAGTTCCCCTTCCCTTTTAAGTGGTGGTCTAGTACTCACCTATCGACAATGAGATCATGGTTTTATTAGGATTTGGCTCCACTTTCATGGTATCCACAATGGCTCTGATGGGATTGAAAGTTTTCTTGGACATTTCAGAGGCCCTCACTGCCCATCTGGCCTTCCTGCCTTTCATTTTTCCCAAGACTGTATTTCTTCCATTGAGGTTTACATGGACATCCAGGACTGAGGAATGATCACCATTGCCATTCATCTGGATCACATAAGAGTCCATTGCTAAAGATAGCTTTGGAGAGAGAGAGATAGGCCAAAAACATCCCATGAATATTAAAATACAGGATTTACTTTGCATTTGTACACCAATATGAAGTCAGTTTCCTGATAGCTCCCAGCCTTTGTTCTGAGCTCATTACTTTGTTCTTAACCTGCTTTTGGTTCTCACTGAAGAAACTTCCACAGGAATGAGCAATTTGTAAAACATCCCAAGTGGGAGGGAGATCAAAGGTGTTTTTTTGTCATTGTTTTTTGGGTTTTTTCTGTTTCTGTTTTTTGCAGGGCAGTGGGGGTTAGGTGACTTGCCCAGGGTCACACAGCTAGTAAGTGTCAAGTGTCTGAGGCCGGATTTGAACTCAGGTCCAGTGCTCTATCCACTGCACCACCTAGCTGCCCCCTGATCCAAGGTGTTGGTTTGGTTTTTTTTTAAGTATTTTGAAAAGCATATTCCCAATAGCAGGAAATGTTCAGAGATGGGTGCCTGGTGTCAGCAAATCAGCCTCAGTTGGGACAAGAATGCATTCCACACAAAAAAAAGAAGAAGAATGCATTCTGCATTGTTGGAGGGAAGGCACTCTTTTGGTCACTCACTTAATTGGTAGGAAAGCTTCCCCACTAAACTTCTGCTCCCAGTTGACTTCCTCATGAACTAGAACTAAGAAAAATAATTACAGGACTTCAGTCTCCCAGTATATACTCCATCCCTTGAACACACTGCCAAACAAAGGGAGATTCTCCCAAAAGCATGGTAGACTGGCTCCTGTTCCCTGTACAGCCAAGTCAAGAATGTGCTATAAGAATATACTGTTAGGGTGGTAGCTAGGTGGCACAGTGGATAAAGCACCAGCCCTGGATTCAGGAGGACCTGTGTTCAAATCCGGCCTCAGACACTTAACACTTACTAGCTGTGTGACCCTGGGCAAGTCACTTAACCCTCATTGCCCCCCACACACACAAAAGAATATACTGTTAGATAGGAAGATAGATAGATAGATAGATAGGAAGAGTTATTCAGAATTAGATCTTTCCTGCTGTGGAGAAAGAAACAATATAAAAGTGAGACTAAAGTAGCATCCCCTGAATGGTAAACAATGCTGAAAACTGGCATTTTACCTTTTAAGAGATGGAAGTGAAGCCCTAAATTGATGGAATGATCTGAAAGTTTGCTTCTTTCTCTCTTGTCAAGTTGCAGTGATGAACTCAGAGGCAAATCCCAACCACTGAAATAGTCCCTATGAATGGGTGTTGGCCTTGAAAACCTTTCACAATTGGTTGAGGGTGAGATCTCTAGAATACTCCTCCTCCAGTTCCCTATCAGGGATTTGTTCTCACTTCAAACAACTGGAATCCTCTAAGTTAACCCTTTATAGGAGATGAAGGGGGTGGGAGGAGAACAAGGGATTGATAAAAGTTGCTAGATTTCTCATTGGGTACTTATTAAACAACTAAGACAAGGGGAAGGGGACTTGGGATAAGTCCCTTCTACTCTACTGTCCAAATATCCCTGAGAGACAAGTATTTTAACAAGAAGTCTTTTCTTCTCAATCCAACACTCAAATTAACTCTTTCTTGAGTGACTGCAATGTTGAGTGTTGAACTGAGATGTCTGGTATGACCGGGAGAAATCTTCATATGGGTCATTCACCAGAGAGCTGAAGTTTCTTCCAAATGCCTAAAAAAACGACCAGTTATTTAAGGGTTAAAAGGCTTGCTTGTCTCCCGGTAGAGATTCTATCTTTCTGTTTATTTTTTAAAGATATGCAACAATGTGTTTGCTTATTGAGCTGCCAATTAAATGAGTTACTGTTATCTCATGCACAAGATGCTGAATAAGAGTTGGGAGACTTGCTGATTTCCCATCTCTATCTCTTAGAGCCATATACTGTATATGGCTGGGTTCCATTACTTTTTGGTGCCTCCTTTCCCCCAAATGCAAAATGCATTGGAAAATACATGCTTCACTTAAAGGAGGAAGAGAATGAATTAGTTCAAATTCTGAAAGGTGCTTAGATCAAGGTGGTTTTTCACCTGTGATCCATGAACTTGGTTTTTCAATTTTTTGATAACTGTATTTAAATGTAATCAGCCTCCTTTCTAAACCTATGTATTTTGTTTCATTCATTTAAAAATATGATTCTGAGAAGGGCTCTCCATAGAATTCACCAGATTGCTCAAAGGGGCTAGGACACGCACAAAAAAAGTTAAGAATCCCTGGCTTATAGAGAGAACACTCAGACAAGTAAAAGTTCTCCAGTTCCACAAAGTCATAACCTGTAAGAGACAGTTACATGATATCTTAAAGTATCTGAAAGACGTGGAAGAGGGATTAAACTTCCTTAATTGGGTCCCTGAAGGCAGAAGTTGCAAAGAGGCAAATTTTAGGCTTCTTGAAAAGAAAAGCTTCCTAACAATTCTAGTGACCTCAGAGTGGGATGGGCTGCTGTTCCTTCCCTATGATTCCAGTTCATTCAAATATCAACTAAGAAGAAAGCTTAAGTGCCCCAGCTTCTCCCAGCATGTACCAAACATTAGCCAACCATGTCACCTTAAAGTAGGCAAATTCATAGCTGTGAGACCAAAGCAATTGACTATAAAAAGGAAAAAAAGAAACTAAATTGGTTAAGAATAGACAAGAGGGGGGCAGCTAGGTGGCATTGTAGATAGAGCACTGGCCCTGGATTCAGGAGTACCTGAGTTCAAACCCAGCCTCAGACACTTGACACTTACTAGCTGTGTGACCTTGGGAAAGTCACTTAACCCTCATTGCCCAACAAAAAAACACACACAAAAATAAATAATAGATTAAAAAAAGAATAGACAAGAGTCAAAATATTCAGGTGAATCAAAAGTTGTTGGTTGGTTAATATTACTGAAGTCAATCAGTCAACCAACAAGCATTTATTAAATGCCTACTATGTGCCAGGCACTGAACTAACCCCAAACTAGTATATGGACACGGCCCACTGGCATGTTTTAGCCTGCTCTTTGCACGGGTCCATGGCAGCTGAAACACTGTAATTAACTACTAAGGACATTGTCCTTGGCTGGGAAGATGGGACCATTTTGAATAGAACAATTACAAAGTAATAGAATAATTGCTGCAGGTCATTGCCCCCCAGTTTTCTCCCGTACAACCTAACACCCTGCTTGGGTTTACAGAGATCAAAGAGCAAACTCTCAGCACAGGGTTTTGGTGATTTGTCCTGCAAACAGTGGGGTTGACGCAGGACTGGCAGTGCTGTGGATGAGGGCAGTGGCCACTGTATCAGACGGGTCATTACACCTAATATTCCCTAATTTCTGTCCCAACTAAGAATAAGAAGGAAAAACAGGCAAAACAAACAGATCTGGGCTAGCACCCACTTTCTCCCATCTGCCCCTAACGGAGAACTGACAGAGAAAGTGAAGCAATTGCCATCAACCATCCAGGAGCCCCTCACAAAAGTGAGCACCTGTCATAGCTCTCTCTCTCTGCTTAGCCTGTCTCACCTGCTTCTAGAGCAAACAGAATTTCTGAAACAACACTCCTAGTACCTGCCCCCTGCATCAGCCTTCTGGTGTGTTTAAGCCATCTATATCTTGTACGCACACAGTTGTTCGCCATAATCTCTCTCATTAGATTATGAAGTCCTTGAGGGCAAATCAGTGCTTTTGTTTTTCTTTTAATTCCCATTGGTGACACAGTACTTGGCACATGTTGATTCAAAAATGCTTATTGACTGATTAAATATTCATTCCTGGTTTTTCCTATGAAATGTAGCAGAAACTTCAGAATCTCAGAAAGTGGCCACTGAATGTATCAAGTCAATAACAATTAAAATGCACATCATAAAAAAAAATTTGAGAGCCACAAAAAAATAAAGAATCACAAAGACTGAAGAAATTTCAGATTACTTATGAAAATGTACCCATAGTAGGGGCAGCTAGGTGGCGCAGTGGATAGAGCACCAGCCCTGGAGTCAGGAGTACCTGAGTTCAAATCCGGCCTCAGACACTTAACACTTACTAGCTGTGTGACCCTGGGCAAGTTACTTAACCCCAATTGCCTCACAAAAAAAAAAAAAGAAAGAAAGAAAAGAAAATGTACCCATAGTAACCCATATGAGTTTGGGCATGTCATTTAAGCCCTGTTTGCCTCGGTTTCCTCAGCTGTGAGATGGGGAAAATAATAACCAATACCTCCCAGGATTGTTGTGAAGATCAAATAAAATAATATTTCAAAAATGTCTAAACTTATTTAGCACAATGTCTGGCACCTATTGGTACTTATAAGTTCTAGCTATTATTTATTATTATTATTACTAGTATCTGTAGCTTTATAGTAATAGTAATAGCAATTATATAACATTTTAAAGTTTGCAAAGCCCTTTACTAATTTTAGCTCATTTGATACTCACAATATTCCTGAGAGATCAATGCTATTATTCTCCCAATTTTGCAGATGAGGAAACTGAGGTGAAATGACTTGCCCAGGGTCACATAGCTAATATGTGAATCCTAACTCTAGGTCTGGTACTCTATCCACTGCACTATTTAACTGTCTCACACATAATATATGTATATAGCATATGTACATTCTTGTGGGTAAACCCTGGCATACTAGTCATGACATGCATTCCACTAGACAGAAAAGGCAGTATGGTATAATAACTGAAGTGCTTGACTTAAAGGCAGGAAAACCTTCATTCAAATCCTGCTTTAAGACATTGACTAACTGTGCAATCTTGGGCAAATCAGCTGCCCTCTCTGGATCTTGGAGTCCTCCTATGTAAAATGAGAAGTCTGGACTTGACAATCAGTAAGCTCTAACTGGCTCTCATGAGCTTAGGATGGGAGGGCTTGCTCAGCAAAGAGAGACCTTATTCTGTCACCTATCTGTCTCCTGGGTGGCAGGCTATATCAGAAGCTCCCTGGGCACCCTTAAATGTAGCTAACTATGGTTTAAGTTGGAGGTCATCAACATTTAGAGGTTAAATCGATGTTTCTCCATGAAGGGTCTAGAAAACAAGGCTGGCTCTTATAATTTACATAAGGGTTCCCCAGGACCTCCTCCCTGAGCCTTAAGCAGACTTCATTTTAGCTTTTTTGGTTTTTTGTTTGTTTGTTTGTTTTTGGTGAGGCAATTGGTGTTAAGTAACTTGCCCAAGGTCATACAGCCGGTAGGTGTTAAGTGTCTGAGGTCAGACTTGAACACAGGTCCTCCTGACTCCACTGCACCACCCAGCTGTCCCTCATTTTAGCTTTTGAAGACCTGGCTGTGTAACACAAACAGAAAATAGTGAGTTAAAAGTTAGAACGTAGCCTGATCACTGAAGTTTGGCAAAGTCTTTTGTAGGGACTCATCTCAAGGAAGAAAAGAACAAGAAAGACATTGGGATATATGTAAAAGCCACTGAATTGTAAACAGAAGGCTCAGGTTCAAGCATGCCTCAAAAACTTTACTGTATGACCAAACCTCTTTTAGTTTCTCCATTCTCCCCAGTCAGAATTGGCAAATGGGAATAGTTTGTTCCAGTGGCTATGAATGCCACTGAAGCTGACCACTTTATGTGACTCTGTCTCACTTAAATCCAATTCCCTGAGAGTCAAGACATCACCCAGTGATGTCACTGATCCTCTTAGAAACGGAGGACAAGTTTCCTCATTATATAGCACAATAATACTCGCACTACCTATCTCACACACAGGGTTATTGTGAGAAATGAAATGTGTTCACTATAAAGCTCTACACAGGTGTTTTATTCTTATTATTTATTGTAATTTAAATTGTATTATTATTATTTCCATGCATTATTATTCCAAGTGTTATACAATGTGAATTAAAAGAAACTCATAGGGGCAGCTAGATGGCACAGTGGATAGAGCACTGGTCTTGGAGTCAGGAGCACCTGAGTTCAAATCCAGCCTCAGACACTTAACACTTACTAGCTGTGTGACCCTGGGCAAGTCACTTAACCCTAATTGCCTCACTTAAAAAAAAAAAGAAACTCATAGTCTGAGGCAGATCACATAGATTAAAAAAATATAGAGGGGCAGCTAGGTGGTGCAATGGATAAAGCACCACCCCTGGATTCAGGAGGACCTGAGTTCAAATCTGACTTCAGACACTTACTAGCTATGTGACCCTGGGCAAGTCACTTAACCCTCATTGCCCCACGAAACAAACAAACAAACAAAAAATATAGAGGGGCAGCTAGGTGGTGCAGTGGATAAAGCACCAGCCTTGGATTCAGGAGGACCTGAGTTCAAACCTGGCTTCAGACACTTGACCCTTTCTAGCTGTGTGACCCTGAGCAAGTCACTTAACCCTTATTGCCCTACCAAAAATAAAATAAAATATAGAGACAAATGAATAAGCATTGCATTAAGTATATGCCACACAATCAGCACTTGGTTCCTACTTTAATAGTTATTCTTTCTCTTCAGCCAGCATTTCTTGGGTGTCTGTGTGCATCAATCTTCAGTCTGACCTCCACATAGCTAGCAAAATGATTATCCTAAGTCATAGATCTGACCACTCACTTTCCTGCTCAATTAACTTCATTGGTTCCCAGTGACTTCTAGAATTCGGTATGAAATCCTCTGTTTAGAATTTAAATCCCTTCACAAGCTGATTCTACCCTAACTTTCCAGGCTCATTCTTTCTATATTACTCTACTTCATACATTCTAGAGTCCAACCAAACTGGCTTTCTTTGCTTCTCACCCACGATAGTCTATCTCTCATCTCCTTGCATTTGTACTAACTCCCATGCATGGGATACCTTCTTAGAAGCTCTTGTTTCCAATATCAAAGTTCAATTCAGGCTCCCCCTTGTCCATAAAGCCTTTCCTTACCTCCCCTACTGCTACTGCCTCCTCCCATTAACTGGTATTAATTTTGTTTATACTTTGTATATGATTGTATATGTACCTGTTGTCTCCCCAGATAAAATCAAAGTTCCTTGAAGGCAAGTATTGTTTAATTTTTATTTCTTTTATCCCCATCACCTAGTGCAGTGCCTAGCACATATTAGGTGCTTAATAAATGCCTGTTGATTGATTGATGTACCTGTTTTATGAGTGTTATTTTAATGTGTATCTCCCACAGTATCTCAGTGCCTTACATACAGTAGGCACTCAATAAATGTATTGTTTGATTCTTGACATTACATATACACAAAGGGGGGTGACCATTTTCACACTGTTCTAAGGGTTGAAACAAAGGAAATCATTAATATCACCTGTTCTGAAGAAGGGGGTGAATTAGGAGCTTGGAAGGAGAGGATTGTGACAGTCTAGCACAAGTAGTCCTAGACTGAGATCACAAGGAGGCTGGAAACTTTTGTCAATCCCTGTCCTTTATTTACCCTCAAAGCTGGCCCTGCGCTCTTTGTTCGGGGTTTGCCTAGCACTTAGCCCAGTGTCTAGAACATAGATGGTGCTTCGTGCTTGTTCATTTGATTTGTTGACCTAATTTAGCTTGCCTGCTTCTCGACAGGAGATCTAGACTCTCCAGGGCTTTGGTTTGACCCAGACCTTAGATTCCCAAGAAATTATTTTATTTTTGGCCCTAGTCTAAGGAACTTCCCCCAGTGATGGGGGAGAGTAGAAAGAGCTATGCACGAACAAACGTGAATCAGGTATGGAATAAGGTGGGGGTTTTTTTTGGGGGGGGGAGGTTGCAGAGCAATGAGGGTTAAGTGACTTGCCCAGGGTCACACAGCTAGTAAGTGTGAAGTGTCTGAGGTCGGATTTGAACTCAGGTCCTCCTGAATCCAGGGCCAGTGCTCTATCTACTGTGCCACCTAGCTGCCCCCAGGAATAAGGTTTTTTAAAGAGGGGAATGCTATGCAATAAAGAATCTAAAATGACTAGAACAGACTCCCAAGAATTCATTATTACTAGTATGATCAGTTAAGAGAGTGATATTCAATTATCTTTGAGACACTCACAAATGGTTTCCCTGAAAGCTAAACACAGTCTGTCCAATATCACATGGGCTCTTTCTTTCCCATGGTCTCCATCTCTGTCTCTGTCACTCTGTCTCTGTCTCTGTCTCTCTCTGTCTTTGTCTCTGTCTCTGTCTCTCTTTCTTTGTCTCTGTCTCTCTCTCTGTCTCTGTCTCTCTCTCTAGGCAATAGGCAATTCTTTCCCTTTCTACCTGCCCGTTTCTGCTGCTGTGACTACCACAGCTGCTCTGGTCTCTGGTCTCTGTTACCCTTCTACTCAAGTGCCTGGGAAAGGGAAGATATCCAGATGGCTTTTGAGATCTCAAAAGGCCCCATAGCAAAGGAAAGACCTAAGTGGCAGTTGGCTTCATTCTAGGTACAGTCTTGTAAATACACCCTTCTTAATCCTTAGGAAAACTCAGAGAGTTATCCTTACAAGTCAAAGCTGGCAGGAGAAGACCTAAGGGGTGGGAATTATTCCTTTAGTATATCTTTGGAATTCTGGCTCAGCATATTACTATTCAAAGACTTCTCTACTACACAGTATGAACTTGTACTGTGAATGGAACTCTGGGTTCATCTGAACCCAGAGTCATCATGGCCAATAGGAACCAGTCAGAAGAAATCTATATATACTCTGAAATGAAAGAGGAGGAGGAGATAGGTCCCTCCATCATCAAAAGAGACCTATCCCAGGGGGGCAGCTAGATGGTGCAGTGGATAAAGCACTGGCCCTGGATTCAGGAGTACCTGAGTTCAAATCCGGCCTCAGACACTTGACACTTACTAGCTATGTGACCCTGGGCAAGTCACTTAACCCCCATTGCCCCGCAAAAAAAAAAAAAAAAGAGAGACCCATCCCAAATTTCCATGTACTTGATTGGAATGCCTTCAAGGAGGTAGATGGAGGGAGAGGGAAAGGAAAGGAATACTGCACTATAAACTGAATACAACTTTTTCTTTATTTGTTCCTTGATTCAGTTGTTTCAGTCATGTCCAACTCTTCTTGACCAAATTTGGGGTTTTCTTGGCAAAGATACTGGAGTGGTTTGCCATTTCCTTCTCCAACTCATTTGACAGATGAGGAAACAGGGTAAAGTAACTTGCCCAGGGTCACACAGCTAGGTAAGTAGTGTCTGAGGTAAGATTTGAATTGAGATCTTCCTGACTCTAGGTGTGACACTCTATCGACTGCACCACCTAGCTGCACCATTATAAAAATAAGCCAAGTCTTAGCACCCTCTGGCTCCCTAAGAAAATGTGATAGGGATCGGTGTTTTCAAATTCAAATAGAAAAGGATCCTAACGGGCTGCATAATAATTTAGAAAACCACAAATTAACATTATCTATGTTGTATTGCATTATTTATTTTGTTGGACACTTCCAATTACACTTTAATCTTGTTCAAGTCATACTCTTAAGTGGGGTCTGTGGCTGAGTTTGATGTCTCTAGACAAGAGTCTGTATTTTGGTAAGAATCAGAGAATCACAGAGAGATAGAAAGATAGTGAGTAGTAAGGGGAAGTAAGAAGAAAAGGGAACTACCCTAGTTTTGCCTTCCTTTGTATCTCCAGAGCTTTGTACAATTCCTGGTGCATGGTAATAGATGCTTCTTAACTGACTCTGCTCAAGAGAGGAGAGATAAATCAAATAAAAAATGTTTTTGAGTACCTGCTGCAAATAGTAGGCATTTGGTAAATATTTGTTGAATTTAAGTGACATGAATCCAAGGCATTATGCTAGGGGCTGTGAAGAATAAATTAACAAACTGAGGTATATGGTTATAATAGAATATTATTGGGCAACAAGAAATGACAGATATTGACAGGATTGAGGGATAATGTGACAAACTTGTATGAACTGAAGTGGGGGCAGCTAGGTGGTACAGTGGATAGAGCACTAGCCCTGAAGTCAGGGGGACCTGAGTTCAAATTTGACCTCAGACACTTACTTAGCTGTGTGACCCTAGACAAGTCACTTAACTCCCATTGCCTTAAACATCTGGGACCATCTCCAGTCATCCTGATATATAGTTTGCCACTGGACCCAGATGGCTCTGGAAGAGAGAGTGAGGTTGGTGACCTTGCACGTAAATCAAGTTCATTGCAAGACATGACACCACCTCCCAATGTCATGGTCCTTTTCGAGAACTAAGGACAAACACCAACAACAAAAATGAACTGAAGCAGAGTGAAATGAGAAGATTTAAGCAACCAACCAACAAGAATTTATTGTGTGTGCTCTGTGCCAGTCACTTTTCTAAGGGCTGGGGATAGGAAGGGAAGGCAGAAACAGTTGCTGCTCTTGAGGAATTCACATTTTAGTGGGGGAGACAATGAGCTAAAAATGGTATTGTCTGACAGCAATCAGATTATAAAAAGTGGCTTTGACAGTGACCCTCCATTGGCTTGTTCTTCAGAAATACATACTGTCCTCCAAGATGGCTACGGGGTCTTATTCCTTTGTACATTTTGCTTTCCTCTCACATGAGAACAAACAACTAGGCTCAATTTTTCCTTGATGATAACAACATTAATATGAGGAAAGACAAAGCAGTAGACAATAGACAACTGTGCCAGGCATTATGCTAAGTTCTGGAGTGACCAAAAAAAGGCCAAAAAGGCCATCTTTGCCCTCAGGGAATTCACATTTTAATGGGAGAGACAACCAGCAAAAAATGGCAGAATATGGGTCTCTCTACAATCAGACTGCAAAAAAAAAAATATATATATATATACATGTATATGTATATATGTGTGTGTGTGTATATATATATATATATATATTTATTTATTTATTTATTTTGCGGGGCAATGGGGGTTAAGTGACTTGCCCAGAGTCACACAGCTAGTAAGTGTCAAGTGTCTGAGGCCAGATTTGAACTCAGGTACTCCTGAATCCAGGGCCGGTGCTTTATCCACTGCGCCACCTAGCTGCCCCCATCAGACTGCAAAATACTTAAACAAAAGAAACATGTTCCCCAGCATGGCCGAGGGGCTCTGCTCTGTTGGACACCTTGCTTTCCTCTTTTTTCTAGAACAAACAAGAAGGAACATTTTGCCTTGACAATATCCACAATGATATAAGGAAAATAACTGGTCAAAGAAGCAAACAAAAGATGAGAAAAGATAGTTTTGTTCTTATCATTTAGGATGTGGTGTGTTGTTTTGTCCCCGTGGGTTATATGTATCCACATGGGTCTGTCTAGATGTGGCTTATGGGGAGGCAAGAATAAACACCTCTAGTCTCCTCTCCCCATCTTTCTCCCAGGTAGACTTTTATTCCTGCAAGAAGGGGAAGAAGGTGGTAGGAGCAGAGGCTGGCTATGCTCTTCTCTTCAGAGAAAGGGGGTGCCAAGCTAAAGTCATATCGATCTGCTCCCTTAAATATTGTTACTGATGGGGAAATCATTTGGGGATTAAAGTTTCGCTCCTGATTGCTTTCCCTTAATAGAGAATCAGTCTCTCCTCCCCAAGCTATATATCCAAGGCTTGACTTCCTTTCCACCAATGCCAGTTCCACAACAGCAACTAACAAAATGCTAACAAACAGAATCAAAAAAATATAGACTTATGAGACTATACCAGGCAATATTGAGGAAACAAGCTCTTCCATTGGAAGTAAGATAATTCAACTCATCTATGAGAGAGTCTCAGATTTCAGTCATGCATGGGGAATTTCCCCAAAGTATCTAGAATTGTTGTTATTCAGCTGGGAATAGGGACATGATTGAGGTTCTAGCTCCTCTACCTGTCAGCTTCTCCCCAGAGTCTTTCTCTCCCTGAAGGGACCTGAAGAAAATCTGGAAGTGTGTCTTCTCTATTGAAATTGTAAAATAGAACACCAGGATCTCTCTTCTGTCAAGCTCCCACCAGCCCCGCTCCGCCCCTCATGGAGGTGAGGAACATTAAATAATCTCTACCAATAAATTTTATGCAAATGACCTCTGAATAAGAATTATATTACCTTTTAAAATTATATATTTTACATGTAAATTAATATATTACTTATATAATCTAACAAGGTATTAACAAAACTGATCTATCTGCTTGTGTCCTCTTTTGTTTTCTTCTACATGTTCTTTAAAATGTTTTATTTATACTCTTTTTTAGTACAATACATGAATTTTTGCAATTAATGAAATTATAAGGTATAGGTATGAGGGGTCACAAGCAAGGAAGTTTTAAATGTGTGAACAAGATGCTGGTGTAAACTACTCTTTAATTTAATAGAGGAGGGAATAATGTGGTTGGTGAACCAAATAAATTAAACACATGCCTGAGGGCATGTAAGGATGTGGTTGGGTGGAGGAAGAGAAATAGCCCAGAAGCAAAAGCAGCCAAGTAGCTGAGGACTCTAGGTTTAAAAGGGCTCTGGGTGGGGCAGCTAGGTAGCACAGTGGATAGAGCACTGGCCCTGGAGTTAGGAGGACCTGAGTTCAAATCTGGCCTTAGACACTTGACACTTACTAGCTGTGTGACCCTGGGGAAGTCACTTAACCCCAATTGCCTCTCCAAAAATAAATAAATAAATAAATAAATAAAAGGGCTCTGGGGGATAGCTAGGTGGTGCAGTGGATAAAGCACTAGCTCTGGATTCAGGAGGACCTGATTTCAAATCTGGTTTCAGATACTTGACACTTACTAGCTGTGTGACCCTGGGCAAGTCACTTAACCCTCATTGCATTGCCAAAAAAAAAAAAGTGCTCTGAGGAAATGGATCTTTCCTACCCTTCACTTCCCCCTTTTCCCAATGAATTCCTCTTTCTCACACCTTAATTTTATTTTTTTAGATATCATCCTATCATATTCAACTCACAGGTGTGCCCTCTGTCTATGTACACTCCTTCTAACTGCCCTAATGATGATAAAGGTCTTATGAGTTACAAGTATCATCTTCCCATGTAGAAATATAAACAGTATAATCTCATTGAATTCCTTATGATTTCTCTTTCCTGTTTCTCTTGAATTTTATATTTGAAAGTCATATTTTCTATTCAACTCTGGTTTTTCATCAGGGATGCTTGACAGTCCTCCAATTCATTGAATATACATTTTTTCTCCTAAAAGATTATACTCGGGGGCAGCTAGATGGCACAGTGGTTAAAGCACTGGCCCTGGACTCAGGAGTACCTGAGTTCAAATCCGGCCTCAGACACTTGACACTTACTAGCTGTGTGACCGTGGGCAAGTCACTTAACCCCCATTGCCTAAAAAAAAAAAAAAAGATTATACTCAGTTTTGCTGTGTAGGTGATTCTTGACTGTAACCCTAGCTCCTTTGCCCTCCAGAATATCATAGTCCAAGTCCTCTGATCCTTTAATGTAGATGCTGATAAATCTTGTATTATTCTAACTATGGTTCCACAATATTTGAATTGTTTCTTTCTGGCTGCTTGCAATGTTTCCTCCTTGACATAGAAATGCTAGAATTTAGCTAATAATATCTCTAGAAGTTTTCATTTTGGGATCTCTTTCAGGAGGTGATTGGTGGATTCTTTTGGGGGGGGCAATGAGGGTTAAGTGACTTGCCCAGGGTCACACAGCTAGCAAGTATCAAGTGTTTGAGGCTGGATTTGAACTCAGGTCTTCCTGAATCCAGGGCTGGTACTTTATCCACTGCACCAACTAGCTGCCCAGGTGAATTCTTTCAATTTCTGTTCTACCCTCTGGTTCTAGGTTATCAGAGTAGTTTTCCGTGGTAATTTCTTGAAGTATGATGTCTAGGATCTTCTTTTGATTGTGGCTTTCAGGTTGTCCGACAATTCTTAAATTATCTCTCATGGATTTATTTTCCAGAGTTCTTTTTCCAATGAGATAGTTCACATTTTCTTTGATTTTTTTCCATTCTTTTGATTTTGTTTTATTTTGATTGTTTCTTGCCTCTCATGGAGTCATTAGCTTCAACTTGCTCAATTCTAATTTTTAAAGAATTATTTTCTTCAGTGAGCTTTTGTACCTCCTTTTCCATTTGGTCAATTCTATTTTTAAGGAGTTCTCTTCATGCCTCTTTTACCATTTGGCCTATTTTGTTTTTAAGATGTTATTTTCATCAGTATTTGTGTGTGTGTGTGTGTGAGACTCCTCTACCAAGATGTTGATTCTTTTTTCATTATTTTCTTGCATCACTCTCCTTCCTTTTTCCAATTTTTCTTCTATGTCACTTATTTTATTTTTAAAATCCTTTTTGAGATCTTCCATGAATTCCTTTTGGGGCCTGAGACAAATTTACATTTTTCTTTGAGGCTTTGGATATAACAAAGGAGACTGTGAATTTGATCTTGGTAGGATGGATAGACTGACTTGAGTGATTCAATGTAAATAGGACCTAGTAATCCTTATTAGGTATCTGACAAAAATGAGAACAATTAGAAAGTGACTGCAGGCTGGCTTGTTTTATTGACCCTTTTTGTTTTTAAATCACTATTATTTCTTGATTCAGTGGCACCACTGAATAAAAAATTTAGTGAAAAACAGCTCATACATGACCCATTTGATAATATGTTCTCAGTCTCTTGCCTCTCTGCAGAGAGGAAAGATTTGTTTGATCTATTTTCTGGGACCATTACTAGTTTTTCAGTTTCTCAGAGTTCAATGTTCTTTTAGTGATCGTTAATTTACATCCATGTGGTCATTTTGTAAATCACGCTGGTTCTTCTTAGATGCACTTTGACTTTTAACTTGTTCTTAAAGTGGGGCCCTGCTTCAAGGCTATACTGTCCCAAGCCTCAGGGGGTCTCAGGGGATACGACTCAAGGAGGAGCAGGTTTTTCACTCACCTGGCCTATGCTCTGATCCTTAAATAACCCCAAGCCAACTTACTAATTAACCAGGCAACAAAATTTTGTTTGCTGTGGTTATTAGCTCCTACAAGCCTGTGCTCCTTCCCCACCTGGGCTTCTGCCACTCAAGATTTCTTCCTGATTCCCCACTGGGGTAGGACAGCTGAATTCTTCCTCAAGTTCCACAGACACCCCTCTATTTTTTCCCCTGACCAGCCATTCAGCCCTCTCACCAAACCGTGAACTTAGTTCCAGAAGACCATGGCACTGTAGCTGATTCAGAGGCTCGGGGGTAAGTTTCTATGGCACAGCCTGCCTGGGGCTGGACCTGGTTGGCACAACTGCAGGGTTGAATTCCACTTCCAGCCCAAAATTGCAGTCCCTCCTGCTGAACTTCTAAGCTGTCTTTGGCTGGAAAATAATCCCAGCCCGTCTTTTTGTGGGTTCTGCTGCTCCAGGGATTGTCTTATGACTATGTTTGAAGTTTTTTTGAGTAATTGTGTCAGGAGCTCTAAGTGCTTAATGCCTTTCCTCCACCATTTTGGCTCTGCCCCCCTCAACCTGCTTAGATTCACTATGGATCAATTCATATAAATCTTTCCATGTTTTTCTGAATTCCTCATAGTCATCATTTCTTACTACACCAAGATACAGGTTACAACCAATAATTGTTTTACTAGATATTCAAAAGAAGTAAAGATCCCAGGTACCCTGCTCCAGGAGAGATGAGTTTGGCAAAAAAAAAAAAAAAAAAAAAAGGAGGGGGAGTATTATTATTATTTGGGGGGGGGGGCAGGGCAATGAGGGTTAAGCGACTTGCCCAGGGTCACACAGCTAGTAAGTGTCAAGTATCTGAGGCCGGATTTGAACTCGGGTCCTCCTAAATCCAGGGCCAATGCTTTATCCACTATGCCACCTAGCTTCTCCAGGAGTATTATTTTTATGGACTAGACAATGATCAATTCCCCACTATTATCAGGGACAAAACTGGATTTGGGTGCCTTGTGAAATTGGCAGATGGTACCTTAGAAGACATAATTCCAGGTATTAAGGATAAGAATAGGATTATGGAAGCTATACTAGGATATGATAATAGGAGGGATACCTTACATTTTTGTAGAATTTTACAGTTTTTCAGCCAGATTGGGCTTCTAAGCTCCCTCCTCAAGAACATGCCTACACTTAGACTACCCTCTTCAAAAGCAGTCAAGTAGCAATGGATAACTATGGAAGTAGAATGGAAGGAGAGGAAGGAATTGAAAGACAGGTTAGGTTGGGTTTGGGGATTCAGAAGCAATCACTGCAGTGCTCCAAAGGTTACAAAACAAAAGAAAAAGAAAAGAAATCTTTCATATGTTTGCTGATTAAGGTGTCTCCTGGAGTTTAGCAAATAATCCAATCCTGTTTGTTTTGAACTTTTGCATAACCATGAAACCATCCCCCACTGCTCTGTCATTCTTAGTCAGAACGCTGTGTTCTAGAATTTATGATGACCAGATTCTCAGTCCAGTTCTTATCTCAGAAAAGACATCAAGAAAAAGAAACATTAAAACAAAACAAAAAAAGAAACATTTGTGATTAGAGAAAAGGCTTCAATTCAATTCAAGAATGTATTAAATGTCTTATACCTGCCCTTTGGTTTTTGCCTCTCTAGTCTCTCAGAAGGAAGATTAGTGATGTAAGCAGGGTTATTTACTACTTAATAACTGCTAATGCTAATGCCGTTCTCAGTTGATTTTGTCTAATTTATCCTGTCTATATATTGTTTGTACATAATTGTTTATATGTTGTCTCCCCCATTAGACTGTGGACTTCTTGAGGACAGGGACTGTCTTTTGCCTTTTGTATTCCTCCTGCTTAGTACAATACCAGGCATTTCATAAGTGGCTCATTAAATGTTTGTTGATTTATTGGTAGGACAGCCAGGTAAACATAAGCAGTTGAAAATGTGGGACTAAGGCATGAGAAAGAGGTTGAAAGTGATAATTATTTTTAATTAATTTGCATAGACTGAATCTAATACTCTGTCCCTGACCTCCAAAAGGATCAGTATTGCTTTTTGGATCATTACTCATGCCCCTGAGTTTTATTCCAAGGAAATATCCAAAATAAAGCTTAGCTTGTGCCTGGGTTTCCCCAAATACAGCTTAGAGGGCACTCCCCTTCAGGCACTCAATGTACAATATGGATATCAGCCATGAGATAACCTTTATTTTGCCATCTACAGAAAATGCAGCACCCCACATACATCATTCCCCACTAGACCTGGTTGATTTGAGCCCAAAATCTTGAGGAAAGGGGAGGTCAAGGAGTCATGGATTACATATAAAATTCTTAGCTTTATGGTCAAGTCCTTTCACAATTTGATGCCACCCTACCTTTCCTGCTTCATCTGACATGGCTTTGATTTACTTACTCTTTGATCCAACCAAATTACATCACTAAACATTGGTTCTCCAATCTCATACTGCCCTCTCTACCCTCTGTTCTTTTACATATACTGTCCCCTTCTCCAACTTGTGGAATCTCTGCCTTTCTTTTGTGTCCAGCTCATGCACCACCTCCTCCATAAACCTCTCCTGACTCTCCCAGTTAGAAGTGGCCTGTCCAGTTTTCTCATAGCACCTTTTTTGGGTCCTCTCCTTGGGATCATTCGAATTTGTGTTACAATCAACTGTGTAAATGTATAGTCCTTCCTATTAGACTATAAACTCCTTGAAGGCAGGGGCAGTGTCTTTTTTAATGGTTGTATCCTCTCCATGATTTGCACATAATAGATACTTAATAAGTGTTGAATTTAATCATCAATAAATCAAGACTTTTTCGAGTACTTATTGTGTTCTATGCTGTGCTAGGGGCTAGGGATACACTTACCCTAGTGAAGCATTTCCTGCCCTCAAGAAGCTCAGTCTATTGGAGAGATACAATAAGTTCACAGATAAGTAAATACAGGCTATATACTAGATGCTTTGTAAAGATTAGGGCGTTTACAACCCAGAGGATCAGGAAAGGTCTCTTAAAGGATATAACATTTGGAATGAGCCTTGAAGGGAGCTTGGGGTTCCAAAAGGCAGAGGTAAAGAAGGAGATCATACAGACATGTGAGATTCTGCAAAGTAAAATGACTAATGCAAAATCAAATGCAATTGTAAATGTTAACGTAGTTAAAAATTTTATGCACAAGGGACTGCAAGTAGGGCAGCCAGACTGGAGCTCGGAGTACATGAGAGAGAGAAACGTGGAATCAGCTTGCAAAATTGATTATAGCCAGATTGTAAGTGGCTTTAAATGGCAAATTTAAAGAAGAGTTCATAGTTTATCCTTGAGGCAATGGGGAGCCACTGAGGCATCTAGAGGAGGTCAAAACTTTACTTCAGTAATATCAATTTGTCAGTTCCATGAAGAATGTATTAGAGAGGGAGATATTGAATGCAGGGCAATCAATCACTTACGTGACTTCTGCAACAATCTGGGTGAGAGGGCACATGGGTGGTTTTGGCATGAGTGAAGAGAATTTTACAAATGGGTTGAGATGTGGAAAAGCTAGAATTGACAAGTCTTGACAACCAGATATGGAGGTGGTGAATAAGAGTGAAGAATTGAGAATGGTGAGAAAGATGGTGGTACCCTTAACCAAAATAGGGAAGTTTAGAAGGAAGGAAAGGTTTAGGTAGAAAGATAATGAGTTTGATGCTGAGTGAAATGAGCAGAACCGATTGAACATTGTACACAGTAACAACAACATTGTGTGACGATCACCTGTGATAGACTTGGCTTTTCTCAGAAATACAATGATCCAAGACAATGCCAAGAGACTCATGATGGAAAACATCCAGAAAAAGAACTATGGAAAATGAATGTATTTTGAAGTATACTATTTTCACTTTTTTGTTGTTGTTTTTTTGTTTGTTTCTTCTTTCTTATGTTTTTTTTCCTTTTTTTTCTGATTCTTCTCTCACAACATGACTAATGTGGAAATAAAATATGTTTAATGTGATTGTACTGTATAACCTATATCACATTGCTTGCTATTCTGCAGGCCAGTGTCAATGCGCCAGTTCATTAGGGACCGCCCCTCTGGACAAAACTTTCCTCTCTCCCTTTTCTATGTTGATATTAACATATTGTTTGCTAGCATAGGGTATTATATTCTGCTATTTTTTGCTGTTTCATCAGAAAAACCATATGGGTTTTCCAAAGAAACAAAGCGGGGGGAATGTGGTAAAAATTAGAGAACTCTCCATAGGCAGCTTTTGAAGGACCTCCCCTTTTGGGGAAGGAAAGATTGAACGCTCCCTGAAGGGAGGTGGAGGGTGCTTCTGGAATGCTAGGCTGCTTCCAGATCTCGGCCTTTTGGTGCTTGGCTCTTGTGGTAGTGGTGCGTGTTCGCTCTATCTCTGGTGGCTGCTGTTCTGGAGCCACAAGCAACTGTAAACTTTCAGGTTCAGTGAGTTAATTATGGAAAACTCTAAATTCCTTTGAACTAGCTTAATTGGAAATGGTCTGGGTATCGAATAGGTTAAGCTTAGAGTTAAGAATATTTATCTATATTTCTATTTTCCTATTTTCTTATCTTTGATTTTTTATTAGTTTCACCTTTGTTGTTTAATTAATTCCCAAGTAATAAAATCTGATTCTTTTGTGAACTAAAGTTTAAAGTCTCCCTTCTTATTGGCCTGGGAGAAATATCTAAAAAGGGCAGTTCAGAGGGGAGGGTGAGCCCAAAAGGTCCCTCATATTTCCAGGACCCCAATATTAAGGCAAGTCACCCAAATAATGCTCCGTATATCAAATTTTGGCCCTCACACTATCTTTGGGAGGGGGGAGGATAGGGAGGGAGAAAAATTTGGAACTCAGAATCTTACAAAAATGATTGTTGAAAACTCTCTTTACATGTGATTGGAAAAAATAAAATAAAATGCTATATTTTTTAAAAAGAAAAAAGATAATGAGTTCTATTCTGGGTGTGTTGAATGTAAGATGACTGAGGGACATACCAATTGGGAACATCCAATAGGTATGTGGGAGAAGAATTTGTAATCTCCTTGAAAATAGAACAAAATTCAAAGAATTTGGGTGGCAAAAACCTCCTTCTTCTTACACTCCCACCCAGATCATAGGTTAACACGTTTGTGAAGAAGTTTAGAGACCTGTGTCTGCTTGCCTTCACACCTCTTGATGAGATGATTCTCTCTCCTATTTTTAAAAGAAATGCTACAGTGTCTCTAATTTATATTGGATGAGTGACCTTGGGCTAGTCACTTAATCTCTCAATGCTCCAGGTGGATCTCTAAGTCTATAAAGTGGCAGAGAAGTTGCCATCAGCATAAATTGACAGGGTTTCTTCATCTGGAGTTCCTCACAATGATGATGATAATATTCAGTATTTACATATTTTTGTAAGGCCTACAAAGCATATATATTTTTTTGTTATCTCATTTGATCCTCACAACAACCCTGGGCAATAGGTGCTATTATTATCTGAATTTTATAGATGAAGAAGGGACAGCTAGGTGGCACAGTGAATCTGCAGTCCGGGAGACCTGAATTCAAATGTAGCTTTGGACACTTACTAGCTGCGTGACTCTGGACAAGTTATTTAACCCTGTTTGCCTCAACTCTTCATTTGTAAAATGAGAAGAAGAAGGAGAAGGAAATGGCAAATCATTCCAGTAAAAACCCCAAATGGGGTCTTGGAGGGTTGGACACAACTGAAATGACTAAACAACATATAAGGAAACCGTGGCAGAGAAAAGTGAAGTGACTTGATCACATAGCTAGTAAAGCTGAGGCAAGATCTAAACTCAAGTCTTCCTGACTCCAAGTACAGAGCCCTATCTACTGAACCACTTAGCTGCCTTTCACTGATGAAATCACAAGTCCAGATCAACTGCCCACTGACACCCCCAAACTTCCAATGAATTGTTCATTCCTACTCTACTTCTCATAGGAGAGAAAAAGTGAATTAGATATAGAGAAAATTTTCTTGAAAATGGCTATCATTGGGACAGCTAGGTGGCACAGTGGATAGAGCACCGGGCCCTGGAGTCAGGAGGACCTGAGTTCAAATCCAACCTCAGACACTTGACACTTACTAGCTGTGTGACCCTGGGCAAGTTGCCTCACCAAAAAAAAAAAAAAAAAGGAAGAAAGAAAAATGGTCATCATTTAATATAGTAATTGTCATGGGGAAAATGGGGTAGGGGGTTTGGGATAGATGTAGGGGTTTGGGAAAGGGGTAGGGGTTTGGGGTCTTTAGGAATTCCTCTTTAAAGAATTACACCCTCTTGCACACAAAAGCAATTAGAATAAGATGGTAGTTTATTAGGGGCAGGGGAAGGTAAGGGAAACCAAGATAAAGAAATCCTTGGACTTCTCATGGGGAGATGGCATGGCGCAGAGCGTGGCTCTGAGATACCAATCTTCTCAAGCAGGAGACTGGCAGGTACTTTTATAGAGGACTGATGGGGGTGACCATCTGAATGTGGAAAGTTCCCTTAGTGAGGGAGGACCATCCCCCACTGGTGGTGGCTGGGGGAACTGGGTGAGGGGTAGCTGGGGATCTCTCAAGCTATCTCTCTCCTCAGGACACCAAGGCAGCAGCCACACCCAAATTTATCTCCCCAGGGTTGAGGGAGACTAGAATGAAGGGTGGAGGTCCCGAAGCTAGCTCAGTCAGATCTGGTTCCACTTATCTCTTTAGGTGTGTCTGTCCTTTGGATTAGTTTCTCAAGGAGAAGGTTCCTTGATGTACCCCAGAGAACTTCTGGGGTGCTATGGGCCCATAACAGTAATAATTCAGCTGAGTCACCTTTCTTTATATAATTGTATATTATTATGCCGTGCCATGTCATGTCACATCATATATCATATCATTAGATTGTGAGCTCCTTGAGGGCAAGAACTATATTTTGCCTCTTTTTGTATCCCCAACGCTCAGCACAGTGTCCAGCACCTAGTAGGCATTTAATAAGTATTTGTTGAATTGAATTAATTGTATGAGATCCTTTCCTATACAATACAACAGGAGTTGGAAAACTAGTTGCCATCCTGGTATTTTATTTCAGAGAGCCAGCATTCCTACCTAGTTCATGGGCTTTCTCCTACACAGGCTAAACAACTGCCATTTCATTAGCTTTTTTGTTACTGATCACCCCCCTCCCTCCCCCATCATAATCAATCGTTTTAGTTATATACAAATATTCTGGACTCTGTTGGGGATTTTCTTGGCAAAGATAGTAGAGTGATTTGCCATTTCCTTCTCCAGCTCATTTTACAGTTGAGGAGACTGAGGCAAACATGGTTAAGTGACTTCCCCAGGGTCATACACCTGGTAAGTGTTTGAAGCTGGATTTGAACTCAGATCGTCCTGACTCTGGGCCCAGAGCTCTATCCACTGTGCCACTTATCACCCCTTTAAATTCTCTTTGTTGTGTTTCCAGAATGTTTTTTCTTAAGCTGTGATGTCCCAAACAAAAGTAAGGAGCTCTAAGAGCTGTGATGTGCTGAGTATAAAGAATGAGTTGCCACACGTGTGTCTTTGTACCTCCCTGGATTCTGCTGAACCATTTTTAGCAGCTGCATCTCCCTGCTGACTCATGCTCACCTTGTGGTCCACTTAGGACCCCAAGATTCTTCTCCTTGAATCTTTACCCTACTGCTTCAATGAAGTACAGAGCCATAAGCTACAGAAGCCTGTGGTACAAGGGCCAGAAGTTCTTCCTGGAACTCTACCTCATAGGAATCTGTGCCTCAACTCTGCCACCAAAGCTAGATGCCACTTCCTATCCCTTATTATTTACCTTGACTTATCTATTAGCGTGGCAGGGAAGCCACACCTGCTGTTGGAAGGCTTCTAGCCACTGGATTCCGCTGGACCCCAGATTTCTTATCTGTAAAATGAGGGGGTTGGGTTGGATAACCTCTTATCTGCAGATAGAAATAATCTGATCCCATCACTTCCTACACGGGGCCTTCCCTGGGTCTCAGTTCAAATAGTCCTGGAAGCAAACTTCTCCCCCACACCTAGGTCACTGACCCAGCCTCACCTACAGAGCAACCTGGCAAGTACTGAACACAGCCAACGCTCCCATAGCCAGGAACAAGTAAGTATTCTAAGGGTTAAAGGGTGGCCTCTGTCCCTCTGATGAAGCCCCAAGGCCACTGGCTCGTCTTCTGGGTAGAAACGAATGCTAAAAGATTATGCAACTCAGCAAACTTTACCCAGGCCCAGCTGTGATTCAGGTGAGCAGGAAAGGGGTGCAAAATAGGTATGAGAAGGGCCTGTGTGGGTGATTGCAACCTGGGGATCCTGGAAGAAACAAAGAGAAAACAGGATGGGGTGTTTATGGTAAAGGGAGAGAGCTGTGGTGAAGAGTACTCTCACAGAGATGGACACAGAGAGAGACAGAGATAGAGATGGGGGGATAGAGAAAGAGAAGGGAGGAAGAGGGGGGAGAGAAGATAAACAGAAAGAGAGAGGACAGAGACAGAGATCAGGGACAGAGAGATGGGGGAATGGAGAAAGAGGAGGGAGGAAGATGGGGAGAGGAGAGACAGAGAGGGCAAAGACAGGGAGATCAGACAGAGAGATGGGGGGATGGAGAAAGAGGAAGGAGGAAGGGGAGAGAGAAGAGAGACAGAGAGAGCAGAGACAGAGAGATGGGAGGATGGAGAAAGAGGAGGGAGGAAGGGGGGAGAGAAGAGAGACAGAGAAAGCAGAGACAGACAGAGAGAGAATAGGGAAAGAGAGAAGAAAGAAATTAGGCTTGGAAAGGAGGGATATAGTGAGTCAACTAAAAATTACAAAATTCAGAAGTAGAGAGGACCTTAGAAATCTTAGTGAAGTTTCCTTATTTTACAAATGAAGAAACTGAGGCCCATAAAAATAAGATGATTTGTCCAGCTTCACATAGCTATTAAGTTGCAGATGAAGGATTTGAACTCAGATCCTCTGCCTTCAACTATAGGGATGGGGGAGGAGTTGTATTTATGGTATTTATGTTTATATCATAGTTATTTCTAGATATCACACTTAAATACATATATACCCATACCATACACACACACACACACACACACACACACAAACATTAAAACCCTCCTTTGGCATAAAAGAACAATTTGGCAAAAACAAACAAATAAACAAACAAAAAAAACAACCAACAAGGTGACCATTCTTGAAGGTGTATACAACATTCTACTTCTGTAGTCCCCCACCTCTCTACCGTACCACTGCCATGTCCACCACACCAACTCTTGTAACTAAAGTTTGCTTTCAAATAGTATAAATATAACCATAGCTGCAGGTTTGATCCCTAAGTTGGCCAACAGATTTAACACAGAGAACATCCCCATTCCATGCCCACAGACTGTACCCCTAACCCTGCCCTTCACAAATGCATGTCATTAATGAATGAATAACCTAATGGGGTCACACAACTACTAAGTGTTTGAGATTGGATTTGAACTTCCTGACCCCAGGCCTGTAGCTCTATCCACTGTGCTACCTAACTGAAGAACACTGGATGCCCAAGGAGTTATACCTATACCTTTTGACCCAGCAATACCACTACTAGGTCTATTTCCAAAAATGATTAGGGGAAAATGAAAAGAATCCATATATTCTAAAAGATTTATAGCAGCTCTCTTTGTGGTGGCAAAGAACTGGAAATTATGGGGATGCCCATCAGTTGGGGAATGGCTGAATAAACTGTGGTATATGATCGCGATGGACTACTACTGAGCTCAATGATCTTAGAAAAACATGAATAGACTTGCACAAAATAATAAAGATTGAAATGAGCAGAACCAAGAAAACATTCTATACAGTAATAGTAATACTGTTTTAAGAACAACTTTGAGAGGGCAGCTAGGTGGTACAGTGGATAAAGCACCAGCCCTGGATTCAGGAGGACCTGTGTTCAAATCCGGCCTCAAACACTTGACACTTACTAGCTATGTGACCCTGGGCAAGTCACTTAACCCTCATTGCCCTGCCAAAAAAAAAAAAAAAAAAGAGGAACAACTTTGAGTGACTAAGTAATTTTGACTATTATAAATACACAAATTAACTACAAAGGACATGTTTTCAATTTAATATTTTATTTTTTCTCCAATTATGTGTAAAAACAATTTTAACATTCTTTTGTTCAAATTTTGAGTCTCAAATTCTCTCCCTCTCTGCCCTCCCCCCTTATTGAGAAGGAAATCAATTTGACATGGGTTATACATTTGTAGTCATGCAAAACCCATTTCCATGTAAGTCATGATGTGAAAGAAAAATTTAAAGACAAAATAAAAAAAAACAACAAAGAAAAGGTATTTTCTATATGCATTCAGGCTCCACCAGTGTTTTTCTCTTTCTCACTCTACCTTTCATAGTAAGTCCTTCAGAAGTGTCTTGGGTTGGGGCAGCTGGGTGGCCCAGTGGATAGAGTACCAGCCCTGGAGTCAGGAGTACCTGAGTTCAAATCCGGCCTCAGACACTTAACACTTATTAGCTGTGTGACCCTGGGCAAGTCACTTAACCCCAATTGCCTCACCAAAAAAAATGTCTTGGGTCATTGTATTGTTGAGAAGAGCTAAATTATTTATAGTGGATCATCACAGAACATTGTTGTTACTGTATACAATGTTCTCCTGGTTCTGCTCATTTTACTTTGCATCTGTTCATGTAGATCTTTCCAGGTTTTTCTCAGAGCATCCTGCTCCTCATTTTTTACAGCACAATACTATTGCATCACAATCAAATACCACAACTTGTTCAGGCATTCCCCAATTGATGAACATCCCCTCAATTTCCAATTCTTTGCCACCACTAATGAGTTGCTTTAAATTTTTTTGCGTATTTTTGTTTTTATCTCTTTGGGATAAAAAATACCACCCAGTAGTGGTATTGCTAGGTCAAAGGGCATGCATGGTTTTATAGCTCTTTGGACATAGTTCCAAATTACTCTTTAGAATGGTTGGATCAGTATACAACTTCACCGACAGTGCATCAGTGGTTTCATTTTCCCACCTCCACTCCAACATTTATCATTTTTACAAAGGACATAGGAAGGAAGACACTATCTATATCCAGAGAAAGAACTAATAAATAGAAGTATATATATAGAATAATTTTACATATTTATACATATTTTTTTGTCTAATTATAGCCATTTCTAGGGCAGGGAAGAGGGGGGAGGGAAGAAAAAAGGTGGAAAAGGAAATTTACATGATAACTTTATTACATATTTTATTTTATTTTTTGCAGGACAATGGGGGGTTAAGTGACTTGCCCAGGGTCACACAGCTAGTAAGTGTCAAGTGTCTGAGGCCAGATTGGAACTCAGGTACTCCTGAATCCAGGGCTGATCCTTTATCTACTGTGCCACCTAGCCGCCCCATACATATTTTAAAGGAATAACAAGTTTCACATAATAGATTTGCAATTCCATGCATAATCTTTTTAAAAATTCTACTATGGTATGGAAATGCTTGCTTTATTTCTTGAATTCAGAATAAAATAAATTAAATTTTACAAAAAGGAATGATGTATGCTCCAGTATGATGTCATACATTTTCAGCTTTTCTAGATGATACAATGATAGGATTAGCATGTCGCTTAGCCTCATCTAAAATGCCACCTTCTGAAAGAAATCTTCCCCTGGTCCTCCTCAATGCTAGTGCTCTCCCAATGGGAGCTTGCCTCCATTGACACTATATATGCATGCATACAGTGCCTTGCTTCTGTCTTAGTGCCTTCCCTTTATGGAATCTCCAATTTATTCTGTCTATAACTTGTCTTTATGTAGTTGTTTACATGTTGCCTCCTCCAATAGACTGTGAACTCCTTGAGAGCAGAGACTGTCTTTTGTCTTTTTTGTATCCCCATCACTTAGCACAATACCTGGCACATAGTAGGTGTTTCATAAATGCTGGTTTACCATGACTATGACCTAGGGATGTGCTGGAGCTAGCTCCCATGGCCTCATGAGAACTGATTGTTAAATTTTCAGTGTAAGCATTTACACCTCAGAAATCAGCAATCACTACAAACCATGACTTGATCTGTTGTTTTATTGATTGTCTAGACTTAGGAAAGTATTAATAATAAAGATTAAATTTAAAAGTGTTTAGGTTGGAGGCAGAGTCAAGATGGTGGAAAAAAAGAAAGCAGTGTGGTGAGTTTGTGTCTCCAAAACTCCTTCAAACAGACATAGAAAATACACCAGATCAAACTGTGATGAGGAAATCCAGGAGAAGTCAAAGTGAGTCATTTGTCCAACCCAGATCAGTGCAGGAAGACAGAGAGGAAAGATACCATGGATGGGGTTGGGTGAAGAGTATCCCAAGTACTACCTAGGGAGAGGCTACATACCAGGGCAAGAGGAGGTCAGGCTCAAACCAGGCCATTATGACAAGTGTAGGTGCCAACTGGCAAATTTATTATCTACTACTCAGTTCCAAGTAATAGATATATTGCAGAGTGAAAAGGGCACCTGTACAGGGGATGGTTTCCTGTGTAGGAAGGTCCTGGGTGGTATACCAAGAAAGGGGAACATTCAGAAGCCAACAGCTACAGCAGCAGCAGCAACAGAAGCAGTGTGGCTTAGACCCCAGACTCAGAATAGGATCTCATTTGTAGCATCTAGCTCAGCCTCTGCAGAGGTAAGGAAGGCAGGAGTCCTAGACCAAAGGAGAACCTGTAATTCTGAACCAATAAAAATATTCCACCTGCCTGATAAAGGCAGAATCCAGAAGCAATCTCTTCTTATTCAGACCTAAACCTGGATCAGGAACCTTCAGAGCTCACACTATGGGGGCAGAAATCATACTTTGCCCTGGATCAAACCATTTGGGGAGCACTGGAAGCTTATGCTCTCCCATCCTGTCCCTGAGATCTTAGAATAATAAAACATCCAATACTCTAAAAAAAGCAGCAATGGGAGAAGTCCGGACTTTCCCTCCAGAAGTATTGCAGAGCCCAGCACTAATATAAAGTCCAAATTCAGGAAGTAGGATAAAAGAATGGGCAAATGAAAAAAGAATCCCACCAAAAAGAGCTATTTTGGTGACAGAGAAGCTCAAGATACAAACCTAGAAAAGGGAATGACTCCAAAACATCTACAAGCAAATCCCCAGAGAAAAACACAGCTTGGATACAAATTCAACTAGAATTCCTAGAAGAGGTAAAGCAAGAATTTAAAATAATTTTTAAAAAATAATTTTATAAATGAAATCAGAGGGCTTGAGAAAAAAATAGAAAAGGAACAAGAGTTATGGAAGAAAGAAGTGAAAAGTAAATTAGCAGCTTGGCACAAGATGTACAAAACAACGCAAGCAACACATTCCCTAAAAACTAAACTGGACCAAATAGAAGCTAACCTCTCCATGTGACAACAAGAAATATTAAAGTCAAAAGTGTCTCCTCTGAACTATATCATTATCAGGAGTCAGAGGAGTTCAATTAGATAAGGTTTGAGAGTTATTCTCTTATGTCTTAATAATCAAGAAAAGGATGGAAAGGGGAAGAAGAATACACTTTGGGCAGGGGATGGGTGGGAAGGAAAAGAAAGGTTAGAGGAAAAGTATAATCAAGGTGATCAAGCAGACTTCTGTGCAAACCAATAGAAGATGGGGGGAAGTGACTGACACTTGAATCTCACTCTCATCTGAACTGGTATAAAGAAGGAAGTATACATACTTGCACATAATTGGGTCCAGAAATACACTGAGGAAATTCCTATTCCTCAAAAGAGAAATAAGAGAGAAGAGGGGAAAGAGAGAGGGAGAATTAGAAGGTGGGTAAATTAAGGGAGGGATTAGTCCCAAGCAAAACAAACTATAAGAATGTCCAAAAATATTTGTAGCTCTTTTTGAGGTGACAAAGAATGGAAATCCAAGGGAGTATCCATAAATTAGGGAATAGATAAACAAGTTATGATATGTCAATGTAATGGGATACTATGGTGCTAAACTCTTATCAGCATAACGACCAACTAGGATTCCAAAGGACTAACAATGAAACATACTGCCCCCCACTTCTCATAGAAAGGACAAGGATTCAGAATAGAGAATGAGGCATATATGTGTGTATGTATATGTATATGTATGTATATATAAATATATACATAATTGATATGACCAATATGAAAACTTGTTTGTAATGAGTTTTAGCTTTCTTTGTTCTCAACTGGAGAAGGGTAGATGGGTGAGAAGGCAGATTTTAGCTGATTAAAACAAGATTTAAAAAAATCTTATATGAAAAATGTGTATACATCCTTTTTTTTTCAGAGATCCTGGTTTAAACATTTACCAGGACACCTCTGACTTTAGCTATGCACTTCAGTTGGTAACATACTGTATCCACCATTAGATTGTGAGTCCTCTGAAAGCAAAGACTGTTTTTGCTTTTTTTTATCCCCAGTACTTAGCATAAATACTAGATAAGTGGTCTTTACTAAATTACTAACCCAAGAGGCTAATAATAGGGTCATCAAACTAAATAGTGAAGTTATGGTTGTAGGACCCCAAAATGGTTTAAAGATGAGGAACTCAGGTACTGGTATTGATTGTAATTTTCTCTAACAGATTTTAAGATATGGTAACCCTTTCAATTTGGGGGGAGGATGTTTCCGGCTCTTGGGTTTTTGCTTTGTTTTGTTTTTTTCCCTAAAGGTGACGATTTTTAGTAGTTTACTTTTAATATTTGTGGTTCTTCTTTGTTCACCACTGGTCTTCAATAATTATGAAAAAAATATTCTGAGTTGGAGAACTATCAATCCAATTAGTTATTGTTATTCAATTAGTCCAAGTCTATTTTGTAGAAGCATGGCACGGCATTAACCAAGGAATGGTTTGTGACTGTTCACATAGCAACAAGCCCTTGTTGAATGAGATGCTATTGACCTACCTTCAGTAAGACATAAATTTTTAGGTATTTTTCCTATGGGATAATGGAACTGAGCAGCTCAAACCACTCTCTTGCCTTAATGTTCTTGGGAGATGGATGGGGTCCAGGCTTGGAAGTAATCTTGTGAGTTTGAGAGGTCCAGAGGACCTAGGCCATTGTGTAGAGCTGTTATGGGGAGAAACTTTTGCATCAGAGAAGACAACCACCAATAAGAAGAGGCTGGCTAGTCAGAAAACATGGAACTTGAGGTAGACAGTATAGAGAAAAGGTGAAATGTAAAATACCTACTCAGTAGTACTGAATACTGCTTCATTTTTAAATGGCTCTAAGTATCTATCAGTCTCCTGGCTGGGCATAAGGATAATTATAAATTAAGTTACTGAATCCTGTTTTAAGTCTTTGTTAGTATATATTGATGACTTTTGTGGTGTGTTTTTTTTGTTTTGGTGAGGCAATTAGGGTTGTGACTTGCCCAGGGTCACACAGCCAGTAAGTATTAAGCGTCTGAGGTCAGATTTGAACTCAGATCCTCCTGACTCCAGGGCCGATACTCTATCCACTGCGCCACCTAGCTGCCCAGACTTTTATGCTTAACATCTCTTTTATATGTAGGATATAAACGCCTCTTCCATAATTGTCATATTATATATTGAGGACCTTTCTAGTCCCGCTTTGGGGAAAATATAGACATGAGCCAAAACTTAAACTTGAAGAAAATTATGCCTGAGTCACCAAGGTGAGGGTTTAACCAATTAAAGAGTGTGAGAAAAGGGAGCTTAAGCTCTTTGTTAAGAGGTCAAGATCCCTCAGAATATTATCCAGTCTGGACTATGTATGTGGGTCCAAAGCAGAAAATCCTTTTTGTGATGTGAAGTAGACACAGCGCCCCGATGCCTGGGCCCAGTAGTAGTTCCAAATGTTAGACTTTGTTTATTCCTAAACAAATCATGTATCATTTAAAGTGTTTAGATTAATCAATTAAAATATGGGTCCTATTATTTTCATAATTAAAAAGTCAATTATGGGGACAGCTAGGTGGCATAGCGGATAAAGCACCGGCCTTGGATTCAGGGGGACCTGAGTTCAAATCCGGCCTCAGAGACTTGACACTTACTAGCTGTGTGACCCTGGGCAAGTCACTTAACCCTCATTGCCCAGGAAAAAAAAGTCAATTGTTAGGATGGAATAGGTATCTGTTATTATGGAATAGGTACCTAAAAGAAAACTTTCTGGATTTATCCAAATTGATAATAAATTCCTAGTTTCTGAAGATGTCCAACCACCTTAGTCACCAAGATGATGACAATTAGTTTTATTTTTATGTTCTCCAATCACCATATTTTCTGGGGTTTTTTTTCTTTTCTTTTAAGTTTAACTAATGCCTTTGTTTGGTTGTTATCCTTAATTCTTGAAGAGGACCAAAAATGACATCACTATGTTAGGGTCAAAGTACAGTGTGTCCAACTGTGGGTGGACCAATATGAACCTAGAAGGCTCTACGACAGATTGGGCACAAATAGTCCATATGAACATTTGGAGTGGAGGTGTCTCTAAATTTGCGCATCTCACGTTTCTTTTGAACTTTTAAATTGTTTACATTATAGCCATTTCCCAATCTACCTCCTCCCCAACTCCACTTGATCCCTGCCTTTTAAACAAAAACAGAGAAGGAAAATGGATGAACAAAACAATGTATACAACATTCTATACCTTGAGTTACTCATAGGGGTGTACTGGAGCCAGTTCAAATCCATTCATTTGTTAAATTTTCAGTGTGAATATTTTATTATTGTTGTTTACTCATTTTTCAATCATATCCAACTCTTCCTGACCCCATTTAGGGTTTTCTTGGCAAAGATACTGGAGTGCTTTGCCATTTCTTTTTCCAGTTCATTTTATAGATGAAACTGAGGCAAATAAGGTTAAGTGACTTGCCCAGGGTCACACAGCTAGTAAGTGTCTGAGGCCAAATTTGAACTCAGGTCTTCCTGATTCTAGGCTAGGAACTCTATCCAGTGCACTACCTACATGCTGATCTTTAAAGGAAACCAGAGGTTCTAAGAGACAGAGGTAGGGAGGGAGTGAATTCTAGGCATGGAGAGTAGCCTGAGCAAAGGGACAAAGATTGAGAGATGGATGGAGTGTTTTGTATGAGGAAAGACAAGAAAACCAACTTGGCCAGACCACAGTCTGTATGATGGGGAGTAATGTATATAAGACTGGAGCAATGAGGTAAAGTGTTTTTAATGCCTATATTAGCAGATGGCCATGGTGAAGAGGGTGGGGTGGGGAAGGTGCTCATAAAATGTCACCCATTGAGAAAGTGCCTTGAGATCAGGGACTTATTTTTGTCTCCTAAATACCTGGCACCTGGGAGCAGCACCTGGATGGAGTACTGACACTGGAGTCAGAAGGACCCAAGTTCAAATCTGGCCTCAGACATTTACCAGCTGTATGATCCTGGGCAAGTCACTTAACCCCACCTGCCTAAAAAAAAAAAAATTGTCTGAGGTCACATAGGTACTCAGTGGCAGTGGTAGGATTTGAAACAAGATCTTCTGATTTCAGACCCAGCACACACTCTCTGTTGAACCATACTACCTCTGTTTTCAAAGGCTTCAACCTTGCCATTTTTCTCAATTTGAGCTTTGAAGTTCATCCCAGCTAAAATTCTTGCCCTGAAAACCTTCTGCCCTCTCGACCTGAGATAGGGTACCATTGGAGTTTTTTTCCTTCTTCTTTTTCTCTCTTTACATAATAGCCCTACACTTCAGCTTCCCAGGATAAGAGAACTGGGTTGGATGCCAAAGCAAATATTGAGAAATTTCAGACCACTTCATTTGATCTGTTAGTGACTTCAGAATTTCATACTGTTGCGTGTGATACTGCTATGTTTATTTTCCCCTCAAACAGAAAATTCTGGAGCCAACTCAGAGATAGTGCCTAACAAGTAGGAGAAAAAAAAAAACTGGTTAGAGCTAGTTGGCAGTGAATGGACAAAGAAAAATGGGAAAGAAGGAAAGTGAACAAAAAGAGCGAGAGGTTTTCTTATGGGACCTTTTACATGCCTCCTAAGAAAGAAGCTAAATGCCAGAAAAATTTTTTTAAATGGGCTTCAGGATATGTGAGGTGACCAAGTGGGATGCCCAAGCTATCCAGGTCAAAAATTCCCCCAGCAGAGAGAGGTATCCAGTTCATGAAAAGAAAAGCCCTCCCAAAGCAAAAGGGATGCTTTTTTTCCCCCTCGGGGCAATGAGAGTTAAGTGACTTGCCCAGGGTCACACAGCTAGTGTCAAGCTCAAATTTGAACTCAGGTCCTCCTGAATCCAGGGCTGGTGCTTTATCCATTGCGCCACCTAGCTGCCCCTAAAAAGGATTCTTAAAAAAAAAAATCTTTAATGCTATTTATTTTTATATCATGGTCATTTCTGGGTATTGAGCATGTACATACACATACACACACACACACACACACACACACACACACAAATATTGAATCGTTCTTTGTGAAAGGACAACAGTTCAATAAAAGCAACCAATCTGGTAACCATCTGATAGTGTATGTAACATTCTACTGTTGTGTCTCCATTGAGAGAAGAGGAGATATGTTTCATTATTCCTTCTCTGTCACTGGTCATTGCAATTACACTGTATCTAATAATAGCTAGCATTTATATAGCACATTAAGGTTTGCAAAATACTTTACAAATATTATCTCATTCTATCCTCACAAAACCCCTGAGGTAGGTACCAATATCATCCCCATTTGACAGATGAAGAAGCTAAGGCAAACAGAGGTTAAGTGACTTACCTAGGGTCACACAGCTAGTAAATGTCTGAGGCCAAATTAGAACTCAAATCTTCCTGACTTCAGGTTCAATCATCAAACCACTATATTACCCAGTCACCTTTTAAACTTCCTTTTAGTGTTTGTCTTGTTATAATCATTGAATTTATTGTTCTTTTTACTTTACTCTGCATCAGTTCATACAGATCTTCCCACATTTCTCTGAATTCCCCATGTTCATAATAAGATTCCATTGCATTTCTATACAGGAACATTCTCAAGGTCTCTCTGAAGAACTTTGGAATTAATTGTGAAACATGGAAGATCCTGGCACAGGACTGCCCAGCACGGTGTGCCTGAAGCAAAGAAGGCACTACGTTCTATGAGTGGAGCAGATTGGCAGTAGCTCAAAAGAAACGTGAGATGCACAAATTTAGAGCCATCTCCACTCCAAATGTTCATGTGGATTATTTGTGCCCAATCTGTGCTAGAGCCTTCCAAGCTCGTATCAGTCTGATGAGCCACAGTCAGAGCTGCTGCACCTTGACTCCAACATAGTGATGTCATTTTGGTCCTTTTCAAGCCTGAAGACAACCACGGTTGTTCACAGTCATCGCCCCAGTTCAGAGGAACTCACCTTATTTTGGTCCTTAGCAACCACACACAAAAAACAGCCTCTATGAATATTTTGGTATGTGTTGGAACATTCCACTTTGATCTCTGTGGTCGGGATGTTATCTATTTTATGTAGATTGGGCTGGTTTGCCTATAAGGACCAGAGGAGGTCATTTTTGGGAAAATTGTTTGGCTTCCTTGCTTTCTGAAGCATACAAAGCCAAGCCAGCCTATGGGGACCAGCCTATTGGCAACTAAGGAAACAGAAAAATTCATACTGCCCTGTGAGAATACAGACCTAAGATGGCTAATTGCCATGATGAATGTGGAGGTTGAAGGGAGTAAATACCATTTTATCTTAATTGCCATCTTTTTGAATGTTAGGAACCGTGTCCTTTTTGTGTCCACTGTTACTATTTTTTAAAAAACAGGGCAATGAGGGTTAAGTGACTTGCCCAGGGTCACACAGCTAGTAAGTGTCAAGTGTCTGAGGTCAGATTTGAACTCAGGTCCTCCTGAATCCAGGGCCAGTGCTCTATCCACTGTGCCACCTAGCTGCACCCCCCCATCCACTGTTATTACTAAGTCATTGTTATTGCATTTTATGGTCCAGGAGTGTCTCATTGTACTCTAATATGAGCCTGAATCACTGGCCTGGCCCGAGTTAGTCCTGGTCCAGACTATTTGGTGTGGTGGTTTGTAATTGTATTTAAAGTCATTGTTGATGACTAATGAAGAAATATGTTATATTTTAAAATATATGTGTGTGTGTATATATATATATACATATATAAACCTATATCAGATTACCTGCTATATAGGGGAGGGGGGAGGGAGGGAGAAAAATCTGAAATTGGAAAGTTTGTATAAACAAAAGTTGAGAACTATCTTTACATGTACATGTAACTGGAAAAAATAAAATACTTTATTAAAAATTTTTTTAAATAAAGTCATTGTTGAAGTGAGAGAAAGGTGTTGTGGGAATAAAATTGCACTTTAGGTGACTGAATGGTTAAATATAGAACCTTGTACTATGTGTGTCTTTTGGGGGGGGTATATGGGGAAACCCCCTCCATGAGATAAATAGGATCAGTTTAGAAACACCAATCCAGAAATCTAGGCTAGCTCTACTTGCATATATTGGCTACAAGCAGCCTCAGACTAGGAAAGAGGTGAGTGTCACCATCAGGGTTATAGTTGTCTTTTGCGGGGGGGGGCAATGAGGGTTAAGTGACTTGCCCAGGGTCACACAGCTAGTAAGTGTCAAGTGTCTGAGGCAGGATTTGAACTCAGGTCCTCCTGAATCCAGGGCCGGTGCTTTATCCACTGCGCCATCTAGCTGCCCCCATAGTTGTCTTCTTGCATCACTCACTGGTCAAGGCACCCCGTCTTCCTGAGTGTGGCTACATTATCTTTCTATCTAAGGCATATCCTTGTCTTCATTCTTCCCCACCCCCAACCCTTAGTCCCTTCTTTGCCTTCCACTCATTTTATGATGTTATTTAGGAAGAACTGGTGACTTGAATGGCCTTCAGTTGCTTGTGGGCAAGCAACAAGGTGACCAAGGCTCCTTACAAGGGCATGTTTTACAGTATCTTCCTTGGAGTTAGCTGTTTTCATCCCATGACAGGGCAATATCAGAGACCTCAGTTTACCCACTTCCATCACCTTGTGCCCATTGCTCTTCCTTTTTAGTCCATACTACATCAACTTGACAGCCTCATCGGCTCCCATGAGCTCAATTCTCATCAATACTTTGATGATTTGCAAATCTATATATCCAGCCCATGTCTTTTTGCTGAGAGCAAGCTGTGCATTTCCAACTGCCTCTCAGACATCTTGAACAGGATATCTTGCAGACATCTCAAACTTGATAGATCCAAAGTAGAACTAATTATTTTCCCACTCCACCCCCAAACATTCCTCATTCTGATCTTCCCTATTACTGTCAAGGGCACCACCATTCTCCCAGTTATTCAGGCTGGCAACATTGGTGTCAACTCCCTGACCTCTCACTTTCTCTCATCACTTCCATATCCAATCCCTTACCAAATCTTGACATTTCTACCTTCTTCACAACACCTTTTATATATGTCCTCCCCCCCCACTTATCCAGCCCCCTCCCTAGTTCAATGAGCATTTAAGAAGTATGTACCATGTGACAGGCATTGTGCTAAGTGTTGGAATACTGAGAAAAGCAAAAGGCATTCCCTGCCCTGGATGAACTCATAACTCCTTCAGGTCCTCACCACCTCTAGATTGGACCACTTTGATAGCCTTCTAACTGTTCTCCTTTGCCCATGTCTGTCCCTACTCCAAGCTCTCAGCAGCTCTATCCACTGTTCCATCCATATTATGCTAGCAAATCTGATATAGCCAGACCTTGATATACTAAGGTCTCTGACTGTTTTCTCCTTCAATCAATCAATTGATAAAACATTTTATTAATATCTACTATGCATTGGGCACTGTGCTAAGCCCTGGGGATACAAAAAAAGGCAAAAGACAGTCCTTGCTTTAAGAAGCTTATAATCGGGGCAGCTAGGTGACACAATGGATAGAGCACCAGCCCTAGATTCAAGAGGACCTGAGTTCAAATCTGGCCTCAGACACTTAACGCTTACTAACTGTGTGACCTTGGGCAAGTCACTTAACCCCAATTGCCTCATCAAAAAAAAGAAAGAAAGAAAGAAGAAGCTTACAAGCCAACATGTAAACAAATATGTACAAAGCAAGCTATATACAGGATAAATAGGAAATAATTAAGGGAAGGCATTAGAATTCTTTGCTGAGTCTCAGGGATCATCTTCTTTCCTAAGAGCCCCTTCCTAGAGTCTTTATCCTGGATTCCCTGACACTGGTGGGCTAAATGATAAGGTCCAAACAAGCCCAATCCTGACAACCCTTAAAGCCAGGGTTCTTATACAGGGAGTTGGGGGTAGATTTCAAAAGGTTTGTGATTTTGGATGAGGAAAAAAATAACATCTTTATTTTCTGCAACCTATAATTGAAATTTAGCATTTTCTTTAATTACTTACAAACGTGATTCTGAAAAGGACGTCCTGGGCTTCACCAAATGGCCAAAGGAATCCAGGACACATACACACACACACACACACACACACACACACACACACACACACACACACACACACAAGGTATAGAACCTCTTGCCACATCAGTGGAGAAATGGCTTTTGCTTGACGCTACATGTTTGTAACAGGGTCCGTTTTTCTTGCTTTCTCATGGGGTTGGGGGAGAAGAAGAGAATTTGGATCTGAAAATAAAATAAAATTGCGTTTAAAAAAATAACTCTTGGGGCAACTAGGTGACGCAGCGGATAAAGCACCAGCCCTAGATTCAGGACAACCTGAGTTCAAATCTGGCCTCAGATACTTGACACTTACTAGCTGTGTGACCCTGGGCAAGTCGCTTAACCCTCATTTCCCCACGAAAAAAAAAAGAAGAAGAATAGCTCTCATCTTAGTGGAATTTTGTCTCTGAATGACACCCTCTCAACTCCACCCGGCTCCAGCTGCATAGGTTCTGGTCTCTCTGGCCATACCAAAGACTTTGCCATATGTATTATGGTCCAGAGTCCACTCACCTCATTCTGTCTTTCTGGCAGTCATGATGCATCAGTTGAGGCCTCAAAAACTGAGGCATATGATGCTCTTCTAAGGGTCCTATTAAGTCTTCATTTAGGGGCATCTAGGTGGCACAGTGGATAGAGCACCAGTCCTGGATTCAGGAGTACTTGAGTTCAAATCTGACCTCAGATACTTGACACTTACTAGCTGTGAGACCCTGGGCAAGTCACTTTACCCCAATTGCCTCACAAAAAAAAAAAAGAAAGAAAGAAAGTCTTCATTTAGGCCTCTATTGACACTACCTTTTCTTCTCCAGAAGGTTTTCTGTTAGCCAGAGCACATGGATATAGGCTAACAGTGACCATGGCCTTGTCTCATCAGTTCCAGTATAGCAGTGGTCATATCCTGACTGCAATAGGGACTTCCCCAAATAACCAAGGATTCTGTATTTAACTGGTGAGAGCTTCCAGGAGGGGGATTCTCCCATCTTCCATCACAGAGGCTGATTAACAGAACACTAACAGTTCTTCCAGCAAGGCCTGGATAGACTGTTTTGTAAGTCTCTGAAGAGCCAGTGAACTAGTTTTATTTCTCCCTAGCCTGGGAAAAGAGGAAGCTATCATGAGGTCAGGATTGGAGACAAAAAAATAGTGGGGTTTTCCTACACAAGGAACAGCAGCAAAACCAGAAACAGAAGTCAGCCAGTCATCAAGTATTTGTTAAGTGTCTACTATGTGACAGGCGTTATGCTACGCACTTGGGATACCCGCCCCCACCCCCGCCAAAGGGGAAAAAAAAGCAAAAAACAGTCACTCTTTTCACAAACAAGATCCTTGCAGTATAGATTAGGTATAATCAACAGAAGGAAGGTACCAGCATTAAGGAATATTAAGTAGCAACTCTGGTAGCATTATGCACGTTTCCTCCCAGTAGGCTGGAGAAGTGAAAGCTAAGGTATATTTTATAGGTATAAGACTTTATTGTTTTGTTTTCCTTTGTTTTATTATTTTTTAAAATTATGGTCATTCTCTCAGGGGGGCAGCTAGGTGGAGAAGTAGGGAGAGCACTGGCCCTGGAGGCAGAGGGACCTGAGTTCAAATCCAGTCTCAGATACTTATTATCTGTGTGACCCTGGGCAAGTCACTTAGCTCTGTTTGCCTCTTTGGTACATGCTGTCCCTTAACATCTCCAGTAGTTTGTAGTACAACTCATTGCACAAGACTCTCCCCAAGGACAAAAACAATACAGCTCATCTTTAAAATGAGCTAGAGAAGGAAATGGCAAACCACTCCAGCATCTTCCCTAAAACAAAACAAACAAACAAAAAACCCATGAGTTCACAAAGAGTTGGACTGAAAAACAACTGAACAACAACTTTCTCAAGGGACTGGAGCCTTAAGGAAAAAATACATACATAAATAATGGCAATGTTTATCCCCTCCCAGCCTCAGTTAAGAAGGATGAGACTTGGCACTTGTTTTTAGTTGTATTCTTTTATTCTGTTAAAGATTGGATCTGATGGGTCTGAATCTTTCTTATAAAGACCCATGGTTGACCCCTCCCTTTGCATGTCCTTGGGTCTCTGTTTCCAGCCTGAGGGATGTCTAAGGGTAGCTTTGGGAGCCACCCAGAAGTGAGTGACCTTTCCTGACCCAAGGCTGGGATCCCCATCCCATTGCTCTCTGTGGTTTCTGCAGATGTGTATCCAACCAGTGGATGACCCCATCAAGCCTTCTAGGGCAGAGGGAGGAGAGACGGTTTCCATTTTATGCTGCTGTTTCTGGAAGGATCCCAAGATCCATCAGCCTCTATCCTAGGTACACTAAAGGCAATAGGGAAGGGCTCAGAAGGCATTCTCAAAAAAAAAGACTGCCTTGGTCTTGTGATAAAACATCACCACCTGACCCTTTGGTGCATGCTGTCCCTTAACACTTCCAGTAGTTTGTAGTACAACTCATTGCATAAGACTCTCCCCAAGGACAAAAACAATACAGGGGAACACAAACAGACAGGGAGAGAAGCACTGCCCATATAGGGAAAGCATCCCAAACAACCAGATATCCAGAGCTATGCCTCTTGTTCTTCCTCCCCACGTCACGATCTGTTCTACCACAAGAGGGCCAGATTAGAAACACCAGGCCAGAAGTCTTTGCCTTTGTAAGCTCGCGGGGGAAAAGTCACTAACAAAAGCTCCCCTCATCAATCCCCTCGCCACCCTGCTTCTGATCACAGAAGGGATTTTAGAACTCGTATTGGTCAGTCTCCCAACCAATGAGGGAGCCCTCTCCACATGATGTCAATTGCTCATCAAGCTTCCACCACTCCCAGTGGTGAGAGACTCATTTAGTACAGCTCATTCCATCTTTGGACAATGCTAATAATTAGGAAGTTCCTTTTACCGAGGGGAGAATAGCCTCCCCATGACTTTGACTTTGGGATCTTAGTTTTGTCTTCCCTAGAGTAAGTTCCCCCATGATAGTTCTTTAGATAATTGAGATCTATAATATTGTTCTTCTAAATCTTTTCTCTTATTCAAGCAAATGTCCCTAGATTCTTCCAATGCTTCAATTCAAGTCAATAAGCATTGATTAAGTGCTTAACATGTTCCCAGCAATGTGCTAAGCACTGGGGATACAAAGAATGGCAAAATTACCCCCCGCCCAACACCTCCCTGTCTTCAAATGACTTATGATCTGGGGGCGGTTAGGTGGCACAGTGGATAAAGCACCGGCCCTGGATTCAGGAGAACCTGAATTCAAATCCGGCCTCAGACACTTGACACTTACTAGCTGTGTGATCCTGACCAAGTCACTTAACCCCCATTGCCCCGCAAAAAAATAAAAAAATAAATAAAAAATAAAAAAAAATTACTTATGATCTAATCATAGAAACAACATGCCAATAAATATAGACAAACTACATATGTATATGTATGTATGTGTGTCTGTGTCTGTGTGTCTGTGTATACACACACACACACACACACACACACACACACACAGGATAAATTGGAAATAAGCTCAGAGGGAAGAAGGCACTAGTATGAATGGGGACCTGGAAAGACTTCTTGCCAAAAGTTGTTCATTCTTCATTTTCAAAGAGGACCAGTGACATCACAGGGTTGATGTCTTGACTTGTGCATGCATTGGACTTAAGTGAGACAGAGTTGCCCGATGTTGTTAGCCTCACTCTCTCTTCCGTGTCATCGAAGTCTCGTAGCAAGGCAAAAATCAGGACTGACGATGGCCCCGGAGGCAGTGGATGATCTTGGGATCTTTGATGTCTGAGCAAGCTCTAAGCACTCCACAGCACCAGATTCATGCACCTTCATGGCCATTGGAACAAGCTGTTCTCATCCAGGAAGTCTTCACATGCTTGGAATAGACATTCCCCGCAACTGACAGATGGGTTGAGGCCTGTTGGTTACCCTCAACCTGGTTTAGCCCGTCTGTTGAGACAGTTTTACCAGGTTATGGCCGCTGCACATGCTGCAACTTCTTGGATCCAAAAGTAGGATTTTAATTGAAACTTGAAGGAAGCCAAGAGACCAAGGTGAGGAAGGAGAATCTTCCATGTGATAGAGAACAAGTGGAGTTTATTGAGTGTATCTGTGTTTATGTGTGTTATCGTCAGACCTTTGCTTTTTTTTTTTTTTTTTTGGTGAGGCAATTGGGATTAAGTGACTTGCCCAGGGTCACATAGCTAGTAAGTGTTAAGTGTCTGAGGTCGGATTTGAACTCAAGTCCTTCTGAATCCAGGGCTGGTGCTCTATCCACTGTGCCACCTAGCTGCCCCTGTTCATTTATTCATTCACTTATTTATTTTGCTTTTAAGAAGATGACTTTGATAGCTGAGTGGAGTGTGTACTGGAATAGGGATAGACTTAAGAGTCTGAACCAGGAGGCCATTTCATTCAATCCCCATAAGCATGGGACATAAAACATCATCCTCAAATCAAAACAAGAAGGGATATGAGAGGCTACCTAGTTCAGCACCATCTTTTTTTTTTAATTATATTTATTTGGGGGCAGCTAGGTGGCTCAGTGGATAAAGCACTGGCCCTGGATTCAGGAGGACTTGAGTTCGAATCCAGCCTCAGACACTTGACACTTACTAGCTGCATGACCCTGGGCAAATCACTTAACCCCCATTGCCCCACAAAAACAAAAAAACACACACACACAATTATATTTATTTGATTGCTCGTTGAATCCCTCCTACTGAGGGCAGCTAGGTGATGCTGCACCAGCCCTGGATTCAGGAGGACCTGAGTTCAAATCTGGCCTCAGACACTTGATGCTTACTAGCTGTGTGACCCTGGGCAAATCACTTAACCCTCATTACCCGGCCAAAAAAAAAAAAGAATTTATGAGCAGGCAGATTTCAGAAAAACTTGGAAAGACTTAAGTAGACTGATGCTGAGTGAAGTGAGCAGAGAACCCAGAGAACATTGTACACAGTAACAGTAACATTGTGTGATGATCAGCTGGGATAGAATTAGCTCTTCTCAACAATACAATGATCCAAGACAATTCCAAAGGACTCATGATGGAAAATGCTCTCCATATTCAGAAAAAGAACTGTGGGATCTGAATGCTGATTGAACCATACTATTTTTACTTTTTGTGTTGTTGGATTTTTTTTCTTTTTTGAGGTTTTTCCCTTTTGTTCTGATTCTTCCTTCATAACATGACTATTGTGGAAATATGTTGTGATAAAATAATGGACTTTGGCAGACGCCCAGGGGTCCCACCTGAATGATCTAGTACTGTTTGGGAAACCAGCTAGGGATGATTGGATATGGGCCACACCTGGCCTGCCCTGAGTGACATATGCTGCTGATGTCAGCAGAGGAACAATCTCCAACATCCAGCTTGAAGGACCTCCCCTTTGGGGGAGGGAGAGTAAAAGTAGAAAATGAAACACTTGCTGAGGGGAGCTCGTCTTTCCTGTAGGTGAGCTTCCGGGAGCAGACTGCTGAGGGGCTGCACAGCTTTTTCCTATTGAAACTATGGCCCCCAGGTGGTGAGTTAATAAAAACGAGTCCAGCTCTTTGAATTAGCTGAGCTGGAAGCAAGTTTGGGGATTGTGTCAGTCTTTGCTAGAACTAGGGAGCTTATCTATTTTTCTCTTTCCTTATTCCCTTGTCATTGGCTTAATTAATTTCACTTTTGCTGTGTATTTTATTCTCATTAATAAAACCTGATTTGTTTGTGGAAAAGAGGCTGTTAAACTTTTTTCTTATTGGCCTGGGAGAAATAACTAAAAAGGCCGTTCAGAAGGGAGGAAACTTTGAACCTAGAGGTCCCTCATTATTTTCTGAACCCCAATATTACAGCGAGCCACCTAATTAACTCTCCCCATATTAAATTTGGCCCCTACAATGTTTAGTGTGATTGTACATATATAACCTATATCATATTTCTTGTCATCCTGGGGAGGGGAGGAGGAAAGGGAGGGACAGAGAAAAAATGGAACTCAAAATCTTATAAGAATGAATGTTGAAAACTAAAAGAAAGAAAAAATAAATAAATAAATTGTTCTCCTGGTTCTGCTTTCTTCACTTTGTAACAGTTTACCCTAGTCTTCTCAGATTTTTCTGAAACTATTCAGCCATTCCCCAACTGATAGCAATCTCCTAATATTCCAATTCTTTGCCACCACAAAAGGAATTGCTATAAATATTTTTTACATATGGATTCCTTTCCTCTTTCTTCAACATCTTTGGGGTATAGACCTAAAGGTCAAAAGTTTAAAAGATTTTTTTTAGCATAATTCCAAATTACTTTCCAGAAAGACTGGACTAGTTCACAGCTCCACAGAGACTTCCAAGAGCTGAATGTGACTTAAGAGGGACAATTCAAGCACCACACCAAAATGTCTCCCTATCCCCTATATCTAGTCTGGGTGAGGAGGGAGCTTCCCATTAACTGATTCTTAAAAGCACTTTACCGGTTGACACCACAACAGAAGTTGGAGCTGATCAATGGCCATGGAAGCACTGTATTATGACCTTGGACATATTTGTCAAGAGAGGATCCCATAGCTGATAAAGTCTGATCAAGAAACTTATCCTGATCCCCCTTCATGCTAGTGCCTCCCTCTATTGATAATCTCTAATTTTTTCCTGTCTATAACTTCTTTGCATGTTGTGTCTCCAGTGGACTGCAAGTTCCTTCAGGGCAGGGATCTGTTTTTTGCCTTTCTTTGTATCTCAGGCACTTAGCACCGTACCTAGCACTTTGTAGGTTCTTAATAAGTACTTTTTGACTTAAGTTCATTAATAAGAAACAGATTTCACTGGTCTGAGATGTCAGCCAATGCCACTAAAAAGTGTGAAACTTGTAACCAATGTGTGCCAAAAAAACCAATGCCAACTTGTGCTGCATGTTTGGAGAACATAAGCACTAGCCAAGCCTAGGAACTTGTCTCTCTGGAAGGATATTAGTGGTGAGTAATCATTTCACCAAGTATTCACCAGCATACCCAACAAGGAACTGAAAAGTAACCACAGTTACTAAAATATTGAGGGATAAATGTTTCTCATCATATGATTTCTATACCAGAATCCATTCTAACCAAGGAAGAAGGTTTAAGAGCAACATATTTAAATAAACATAAACTTTGGCAAGGATCAAGATGTCTAGAATTACATCTTACTCTTCACAAAATGACCCAAAGCCTAAGAATTTCAACTGAGCAATGCTGAATCTGTTGGGAATTCTGAGACCAAAACAAAAATCCCAACAGAGTCAACATGTATCATTCCTGGTACATACCTACAACTCTACCAGAAATGAAGTCACAGGTTTTGTACCACACTAGTTTATGTTTGGGTCATACCTATCTATTGACTTGTACTTTGGAGTTTCAGAGGATGGAGATAATACAAATACAACCAATACATGTCAACTGAGAAAAAAATCTCAGAAAGAAAATTCCCAACAGCCATGTCTTTGATTTGATTCAGAAGAGTTCAGACAGAAACCAATTATTTGACAAGGAGAGTTCTGTGGAGAAACTTGGATGTTCAAGGGGCACACAAGTTAGCAGACTAATAGAAAGTTCACTCATGTAAAGTATTTAAGAGATTAGGAAACTTTTCTGCTTATGATCCAGAGAGAGGAGTGTAAAGACAATTCACCAAAACGACTTATTACCCGCTGGAGAGTTAGTTGGATCAGATAAAGAGTCAGCCAGTCAACAAACAACAAATGGTTACAGACTATCTGACTAAGATATATAATCAATACTGATATTATTTCATTGTACAGGATGCATTTGAGAATAACTCATTTTCTTCTTTTGATATCTGTTTTTGCTTTTGGCTTCTGTGAAATCATGATTGTAATTCCTGAAACATAATGTATTTTCCTCCAGGCCTTCAAAGCAAACAAAAGAACACAATAACGATTGCCTGAATTGGATGCAGACGTGGGAAAGGATGTGTGGGAAAGGATGTGTCCAGCGAAGGACACTCTGTACTGCTACTCAATAACTTGGCTTTGAACAAGGAGAAGCACCAGTCCAGACCAGGAAGATGACTGAACCCAGAGGCAAATTCTTTCTTGCCTAGAATTTCAGCTCCTGAAACATGTAGGAGATAGTTACAACCCACAAAGTGTGGAAATGCTGATAGCCCGCTCAGTCCTCCTCTAAGGTCAGGTTAGGGTTAAAGCTCTGATGATGATGATGAGTCCAAAACATCAAGCAGCTCACCCTTAAGGACAGAGAGGTCATTATAAGAGCTAGACCCATTCAATGTGTAAATAAACTGTATACACATCCAAGCCAGCCATGTCTTCATTCTGCTCCAAGTTTTACTCCTAACTTTCTCAATATTCTCTACCATATCCTTAAGTACCTCCTATTATGTGTTTTATTCCTCCATTAAAATAGGTTCCTTCTAAGAAATAGTGAGGGGGAACAGTGGAATAGGATAGAAATTACACTATAGTAAATGACCATAGCAATCTAGTATATGATAAACCCAAAGATGCAGGCTTTTGGAACAAAAACTCAATATTTGACAAAAACTGCTGGGAAACTGGAAAACAGTATGGCAGAAATTAGGTACAGACCAACATCTCACAGCATATACTAAAATGAGGTCAAAATGGGTACATGATTTACATATAAAGGATGATACCATAAGTAAATTAAGAGAGTACGGAATCATTTATCTGTCAGATTTATGGGCAGAGGAAGAATTTAGGACCAAAGAAGATATAGAGAGTAAAATAAAATGTAAAATAGATCATTTTGATTATATAAAATTAAAAAGATTTTGCACAAACAAAACTAATGTAACCAAGAATACAGGGGAAGCAGAAAACTGGGAAGGAATTTTTAAAACAAATATCTCTGATAAAGGCCTCAATTTCTCAAATATATAAAGAACAGAGTCAAATTTATAAAAATACAAATCATTCCCCAATTGAGAAATGGTCAAAGGATATAAGCAGGTAGTTTTCAGACAAAGAAATCAAAGCTATCTAATCATATGAAAAAATGTTCTACATCACTGTTAATCAGAGAAATGCAAATTAAAACAACTCTGAGGTATCACCTCACACCTATCAGAGTGGAGAATATAACAAAAGTGGAAAATATTGGATGTTGGAGGGGATGTGGGAAAGGTGATACGCTAATCCACTGTTGGTAGACTTGTGAAAACATCCAACCATTCTGGAGAACAATTTGGAACTATTCCCAAAGGGCTATAGAACTGTGCATACCCTTTGATCCAGCAATACCACTGCTAGGTTTATATCCCAGAGACATCCACAAAAAGAGAAAAAGACCTATCTGTACAAAAATATTTATAGTAGCTCTTTTTGTGGTAGCTAAGAATGAGAAATCAAAGGCATGCCCATCAACTGGAGAATGGCTAAACAAGCTGTGGTATATAATGGTGATTGAATATTATTGTGCTATAAGCAAGGACAAGCAGGATGATTTCAGAAAGGCCTGGAAAGGAATGTATAAAATGATGTGTAGTGAAGTGAGCAGAACCAAGAGAACATTGTGTGCTGAGACAGCAATATTGTTTGATGAAGAACTGGGAATGACTTAACTATTCACAACAATACAATAATCCAAGACAATCCCAAAGGACTATTGATGAAACATACGATCCACCTCCAAAGAAAGAATTGATATTGATGGAACACAGACTGAAGCAGGCTATTTTTCACTTTGTTTCATTTTTTTTCTTTTAATCAAGTTGTCTTGTACAAAAGGACTAATATGGTAATGTTTCACATAATCATACATGTATAAGCTATATCTGATTGCCACCTCAGGGAGGGGGAAGAGGAGGGAGGGAAGGAGGGATAAAAATTAGAACCCAAAACCATAAATAAAAATATTTATTACATTAAAAATATAAAACAGGCTCCTTGAGGGCAGGCAGGGACTGTCTGCTTTTAATTGTTTTTTACCATTCTTTATACTTCCCAGACTTGGCCCAGTGCCTGGCTGCACACACAGTAAGAGCTTACTGACTTGATTAGCCTTGGTTTCAGTGGGTCTATGATTGTATCGATGTAGCCGCTCCCAGCAGCAATGCAGATTATAACTTGTCCATGCCTTCCCAACATGTGTGGCTCCCTCTACATCTTTCCATGAGCCTACCACAGGGGTCCTACCAGCCATTTTAGAGACCTTCCATGAGATCATAGGACTGTAGGTTTAGAGCAGGAAAAAAACCCCAAAGGCTGGTTCTTTTTTTTTCTTTTTTTTGCCTTTTTTTTTTTAAGTGAGGCAATTGGGGTTAAGTGACTTGCCCAAGGTCACACAGCTAGTAAGTGTTAAGTGTCTGAGGCCGGATTTGAACTCAGGTACTCCTGATTCCAGGGCCGGTGCTCTATCCACTTCGCCATCTAGCTGCCCCAAGGCTGGTTCTTTTGACATTTTGTAGATACCAGCGGAGGACAACGTAACCAGTCCATCACTTTTTCTTAGGGTCTGTTAGGAAAGTAAAATACTGGTCTCATAAATGATTCTGATTTATCCAGGGTCCAGACAATAATCAGGCAACACTTTTACAGCCCTGCCAACCTCTGTTCTTCAAGGAGATATTTCCTGGTAAGACAACCTAAGGGACAATTCTATTTCCCTTTCTCTTCTATTGCAAGGTCTTGATCAGCAGCCCTGATGCAAAGGAACCTTGGGTTGGGGTGATATCAATCAGAACCTCATTTCCTATGAATATTACTTTTGATTTATCTAAGGCACCTGACATCCTGGTGTTTGAATAAGATTATTTACTAGTTCAGCAAGAAAGGAAGGCAAGGTAATCCGTGAGAAGCTAAGCACCCTTAAGGCTCACCAAGTAAAGCCAAGAAGGCCCATGCATTGGGGGCAGCTAGGTGGCACAGTACATAGAGCACTGGCCCTGGATTCAGGAGGACCTAAGTTCGAATCCAGCCTCAGACACTTAACACTTACTAGCTGTGTCACCCTGGGCAAGCCACTTAACCCGAATTGCCTCACCCCCCCCAAAAAAAAAGAAGGCCCATGTATGCTGGCTTCTTTTTCTTTGGAAACCTCCATTTTGGAATAACCTCACTTTTATGTTTTTTATGCTTCTGAACCAAAGATGCTACCTCAGATCATCCAAACTGCCTTCATCACTTGGCCATTGGACCACTGCAATAGACTTCTGATTGGCCTCTTTGACTCAAATATTTTCCCACTGCATCCTCCATCCTCCACTCAGTTAGCAAGTGATCTTCTAAGAAGGACTCTAGGATATTGGGTTGATCCTTTTGGGAAGACATGGACAAGAATGGCAAAGAACCCAAAAGTCTGAATGAAGGTAGCACCATGCTACCCCCCCCCTTAATCAATTCCAGTGGCTCCCTATCACCTCCAGGATCAAATACAAAATCCTCTTTTGGCTTTTAAAGACCCTTATAACCTGGTCTCCTCCCTCTCTAGTCTTCTTACATCTTACTCCCTCCATGTACTCTCTGATCCACTGGCTGTTCCTCTACTAAGACACTCTGTTTCCAGACGTCTGGCACCTTCACTGGCTTTCCCCTCTACCTGGAATACTCCCAACTCCTCACCTCTGTCTCCTGGCTTCCTCCAAGTCTTAGCTCATGTGCCAACTTCTGCAAGAAACATTTCCTGGTTTCCCTAAAGCAAGTGACTTCCTTCTGAGATGACTTGGATAACCCTGGATATATTTTGTTTGCATGTAGTCTCTTCCCCCAAACCGCCCATTAGATTCTGAGCTTCTTAAGGGTAGGGACCGTTTTGGGTTTTCTTTGTGTCCCCACTTAGCACTGCACCTGACACGTAGTAGGCACTTAATAAATGCACAGTGACTGTCTGGCAAACTGTTATTTATTGGGTTTCCACATTTAGGAAGGCTGCTTTAGCTGCGGGGGAGAGTGGTGGCCGAATGTTCTATATTTGTCTTCATATATTGATATTTCAATGGATCTCTGATAGCCTCAATATACTTCCTCCCTCACTAGCTCCATTTGTAAGGGCAAGTGATCCAACCTTGCTGAGCGTCAGTTTCCTCATCTGTACAACAAGGAGAATAGCACCTAACAAGCTTGACTCTAAAGTCATTTAAAAATGCTAACGTGCTCAGTGAATGCTGGTTGTTGTTGCTTTATTATCCCTCCACTGGTGCAGTTTGCAACCCATGGCTCGAGTTCTCTCCCCCATTAGAATGTGAGCTCCTCGGGGGCAGCTAGGTGGCACAGTGAATAGAGCACCGTCCCTGAATTCAGGAGGACCTGAGTTCAAATCCAGCCTCAGACACTTGACCCTTACTAGCTGTGTGACCCTGGGCAAGTCACTTAACCCTCATTGCCCAGAAAAAAAGAAAAAGGAAAAGAAGAATGTGAGCTTCTTGAGGACAGGGACTGTTTTTTTGTTTTTCTTTGTATCTTGAGTGCTTAGCACAGTGGCCAGGATATTTTGTGGTTGTTTAATCATTTCAGATGTGTCTTACTCTCTGTGATCCCATTTGGTTTGCCATTTCCTTCTCTGGCTCATCTTACAAATGAGGAAAATGAGACAAACAGGGTGAAGTGACTTGCCCAGGGTCACACTACTAGGATGTGTCTGAGGCCAGATTTTAACTCAGGTCTTCCTGATGCTCAGTGCATCCGCTATGCCATTTAGCATATAATAAGAATCACAAAGAATTAAAAGGTCTGAATGAGTTGCTCTCTGCAACAGTGGAGGGAACAGAGAACCAATGAAATACTGAAGAACTGACCACCAGGTGATGGTATAGCATCAGTGACCTTCCCAGAGTGATATCCAATGGTGGAAGTCTTAGCTACATCCATAGTAAAGAGTTTTCTTAAACAACAATTTTTATACTTCAAGGACTTGGGGTGTCATTTCTGTGGATACCCCCTTCACTAGTGCAGAACATTGCTCCTCTTCCTGAGTTGCAGTGGCTACAAATTCACCATCATGCTGTCAACAGGGAGAAGAACCTCTCCAGACTTAACTAACTCAATTCTCAAGTAACAGGTGAATTGTCCATGATGGAGCTCTTACCCCCTCTTACTTCCAGCTTGGAAGAATCCCCTAGACCTTATGTTCCATAGACATAACCTTCATGGCATGGGAGGGGGGGCACAGTGGATGGGGCACTGAACCTAGAGTCAGAAAAACCTGAATTCAAATCCTGCCTCAGACACTTAATATGACACTTAACCTCTGTCTGCCTGTTTCCTCATCTGTAAAATGGCACCTCCCTCCCAGGGTTTGTAAGGGCTAAATGAGATATTTGTAAAGTGCTTTGCAAATCTTAAAGGGCTATAGAAAGGCTAGGTTTTGTTATTATTATTCAACAGTTTAAAGTCATCTTCATGCTATGACAAGATGAGGCATTCATTGTTCAAGAAATAGATACAGAGAATAAAAATAATAAATTTATAAATATGCAAATATAAATTTATAAATAAATAAAATGACAAATCAAAAATAGATAGCTGTAAAGAATGATAATTCCTCACTTTGCTCTAGTTCTTCAAAGGTGTACAAGTCCCTTGCCTCCCTCAACACAGCCACCCTCTGAGAGAGGAAGTATGGGATATTATCTACATTTTACAGATAAGGAAACTGAGGTGAGAGTAATTAAGTGGTTGCACTGGATAATACATCTAATAAGTGCCAGGATTCAGTGCCAGGTCTTGAGATTCCAAGTCTATCATCCTTTCTGCCACATCACACTTTCCCTTGATGGTGGGTCTTTAACACATCATCACAGGAAGCTTTTTAAGTTTGGATAAGGAAGCTTTGATCAGAAAAAAAAAGTTCCCTCTTGGCTCCAGAGTCAGTGGAGTAATAAGTATCTGATGAGGATTCACTAGTTCTTACAAAGAACTGAGAAAGAATAATTAAATATGAGAGAAAACACCATGTTATTGTTCAGTCATTTCAGTCATGTCTGACTCTCTGTGACCCCATTTGGGGTTTTCTTGGCAAAGATACCGGACTGGTTTGCCATTTCCTTCTCCAGCTCATGTGACAGATGAGGAAACTGAGGCAAACAGGGTGAAATGACTTGTCCAGGGTCACACAGCTTGTAAGAGTCTGAGGCTGGATTTGAACCCAGGTTTTCCCAACTGCAGGCCCAGCACTCTATCCACTGAGCCACCCAGCAGCCCACTACTGGTGTGCTAACTCTTCACCAGTTTCAATTATGATCATGAATGGGGGTTTTGGTTCTGTAATGTCAAAGCTTCAATGGAACTGCACTCTGCTCAATGTGGATATTCCCTTCAGTGATGCAGTTCATTTATGCCTCCCATAAAGGCAGAGCCCGCACATCATGCAAAGGACCTCCTATATCTCTTGGTATTGTGTGGGGAGCCATGGATAACACAGCAGTGAATGACCATTGGCCATCTCTCTCTTTTTTTTTTTTTTTTTTTTTTTTAGTGAGGCAATTGGGGTTAAGTGACTTGCCCAGGGTCACACAGCTAGTGTTAAGTGTCTGAGGCCGGATTTGAACTCAGGTACTCCTGACTCCAGGGCCGGTGCTCTATCCACTGTGCCACCTAGCCGCCCCGGCCATCTCTCTCTTGCTATAAAGCCAGCCCATTTTCTTTTGAGTGGGTGGGTAATGATTTGGTAGAAGAGTAAAATACTCATCTCATAAATGATGTTGGTTTATCCAGGGTCCAGACAATTGTCAGGTAACACTTTTACTACTCTGCCAACCATTGTTCTTCAGGGAGATATTTCCTGGTAAGACAACCTAAGGCACAATTCTATTTCCCTTCCTCATCTTGCGTCAACACTGCCCACAAGGTCTTGATCAGCAGCTCTGATCCAAAGTGGGGGTTTCCAAAGAAAAAGGAGCCAGCAGACAAAAGAACCTTGGGTTGGGGTGATATCAATCAGAATCTCATTTTCTGTCAATATTACTTTTAATTTATTTAAGGTACCTGGCATCCTGGTGTTTGTGTAAGATTATTTGGCTTTCTTACTTACTAGCTCAGCAAGAAAGGAAGCCAAGGTAATCAGTGAGATTAAGACTCGTCAAGTAAGGCCAAGCTCATGTCTGCTGGCTCCTTTTTCTTTGGAAACCCTCACTTTGGAATAACCTTATTTTTATGGCTAAGAAATGCTATTTTCCATCTTCTTCACTCTGTAAACCAAAGATGCTACCTGAGGCTATCCAAATAGGCAATTATTGAGTTTATACATTCAGGGCAACTGTCTGTGGTGGAGTGGATGGGTAGAGCAGAGAGAGAGTAGCCTCCAAATATATTTGTGCATATTGGGAAATTAGCACACCATTAGTGAGTAGCTAGGTGGATCAGTGCTAGGCCTGAAGTTGGGAAAACCTGGGTTCAAATGTGGTCAAGCTGTGTGACCCTGGGCAAGTCATTTCACCTTATTTTTCTCATCTGTCAAATGAGCTGTACAAGGAAAAAAAATCACTGAGAAAAGAATGCATTAAAAATTAGAATTAAACCAGTAGCAGCTAACAACTCCATGAGGCATCAAGGAACAATGAAACAATCAAAAAAATGAAAGAAATAGAAGAAAATGTGAAATATCTCATTGGAAAATAGATCCAGGAAAGATCATTTAAGAATTATTGGGGGGGCAGCTAGGTGGCACAGTGGATAAAGCACTGGCCCTGGATTCAGGAGTACCTGAGTTCAAATCCAGCCTCAGACACTTGACACTTACTAGCTGTGTGACCCTGGGCAAGTCACTTAACCCCCATTGCCCCACCAAAACAAACAAACAAAAAAAAGAATTATTGGACTACTTGGAAACATTGATCAAAGAAAGAGCCTAGATATCATTTTTCAAGAAACTATCCAGGAAAACTGCCCTGATATCTTAGATCCAGAGAGTAAAATAGAAATTGAAAGAATCTACCAATCACCTCCTGAGATCCAAAATGAACCCCCCCCCAGGAATATTATTAGTCAAATTCCAGTGCTCCCATATCAAGGAGAAAATATTGCAAGCAGTCAGAAAGAAACAATTCAAATATCATGGAACCACAGTCAGGATCCCACAAGATTTAGCAGCATCCACATCAAAGGAGCATAGGGCTTGGAATATGATATTCTGGAAGGCAAAGAAGCTAAGATTACAACCAGGAATAATCTATCCAGCAAAATTAAGTATAATCCTTCAAGGGGAAATGGATATTTGATGAAATAGAGGACTTTCAAGCATTCCTGATGAAAAGACCAGAGAGAGCTAAATAAAAATGTGACGTGAAAACACAAGACTCAAGAGCAGCATGGAAAGGTAAAGATGAAAGTAATCATAAGGGACTCAATAATGTTAAACTATTTACATTTCTATATGGAAAGATGATATATGTAACTCCTCAGGACTTTATCATTATTAGGGCAATTAGAAGGCATCTACATAGACAGATGGTTTGAGTGTGAGTCAGTGCTTATGTTGGGAAGAACTCAAAAAAAATTAAGGGGTTAGAAAGAGGGATGCATTGGGAGAAGGGGGAGGGGAGAGATAGAATAGGGAAAATCTCACATAAAAGAAGACTACAAGGAAGAGCTTTTATAGCAGAAGGGGAAATGGGATGGGGTGGCAGGTAATACTTAAACCTCACTGTCATCAGAATTGGTTCAAAGAGTGAAGAAAAAGATATGTGTGTGTACACATACATATAAACACTCAGTTGGATATAGAGATTTATTTTATCCAATAGGGGAATAAGAGGCAAAGGGGATAAGAGATATGGGGCAGGGGAGGATGATAAAAGGAAAGGTAGGCAGTGGTCAGAAGCAAAACAGACTTTTAAGGAGGCAGGGAGAGGGAGACAGAGAGACAGAGAGACAGAGAGAGAGAGAGAGAGAGAGAGAGAGAAAGAGAGAGAGAGAGAGAGAGAGAAATAGGATGAAGAGAAATACACGGTAATCATAACTGTGACTGTGAACAAGATGAACTCTCCCATAAAATAAAAGTGGATAGCAGAATGGATCAGAAACCAGAATCCAACAATATGTTGTTTTCAAGACAAACATTTGAAATACAAAGGCACACAAAATTAAAATAATCGGCTTGAGCAGAATCTAATATGCTTCAGCCAAAGTAAAAATAGTAGGGATAACAATCATGATCTCAGACAAAGCAAAAGCAAAAGCAGACCTAATTAAAAGAGATAATCAGGGAAACAACATTTTGCTAAAAGTAGACAATGAAGTAATATCCAAAAAAAATTTACAACAAATTTCTCTGATAAAGGCCTCATTTCTCAAACATATAGGGAATTGAATCAAATTTATAAAAATAAGAGCCATTCTCCAATTGATAAATAGTCAAAGGCTTTGAACAGGCAATTTTCAGAAGAAGAAATCAAAGTTATCTATAGTCATATGAAAAAATGCTCAAAATCACTACTGATTAGAGAAAGGAAAATTAAAACAACTTTGCGGTACCAACTCACATCTATCAGAAATGGCCAGTGCTGGAGGGGATGAGGAATAATAATAGGCACACTAAACTGTTAATGGAGTAGCATACTGGTCTAAATCATTTGGAACTATGCCCAAAGAGCTATGAAACCATGCATAGACTTTGACTCAGCAATACCATTACTGAGTCCATACCTCAAAGAGATCAAAGAAAAAGAAAAAGGACCAGTATGTACAAAAATATTTATAGCTGTTCTTTCTGTGGTGGCAAAAAATTGGATAATGAGGGAATGCTCATCAATTAGGGAATGGCGGGGGCAGCTAGGTGGCGCAGTGGATAAAGCACTGGCCTTGGATTCAGGAGGACCTGAGTTCAAATTTGACCTCAGACACTTGACACTTACTAGCTGTGTGACCCTGGGCAAGTCACTTAACCCTCATTGCCCTCAAAACAAAGCAAAACAAAACAAAACAAACAACAAAAAAAGATCATGTCGAAAATTAGGGAATGGCTGAACAAGTAGTTGTGGCATATGATTTTGATGGAATACTATTGTGTCACAAGAAATGATGGGTTGGTTTCAGGGGGGGAAACCATGGCAATACCTGATGCAAAGTAAAGTGAAAAGAATGGGGAGATCATTGTGCATTGTAATCACAGTATTTTGATGATCATCAGCTATGAAAGACTTTGCTGCTCTGATCAATAAAATGATCCAAGACAATTCCAAAAAGGACCCATGATAAAAAATGCTCTCCACCTCCAGAGAGAGCTGTCTAGAGCTGTCCAGTTCTGACTGAAAATTGAAATATAATTTTCTCATTTTTTAAAACTTTTTTTGGTGATATGGTTAATATGGAAACATGTTTCACATGATTTCACATGTATGATTAATTAATATAATATTGCTTGCCTTCTCAGTGAGTGTGGGAAGGCTAGAATATGGAACTAAAAATTTTTAAAGAATGTTAAAAATAAGTCATAATTTTATTTAAAAAGTAAAAAAAAAAAGTTAACAAAATTAAACTGAATCCATGCCTACTTCTCCTCTCACCATCTCTTGGTCTCTTAAAGGTACCACCTGTCTATTCAAAACTGCAACAGATTCTAGGCAGTGTTATTGTGGTGAGCTGATTGCTTCCAGTTCATGTCTGTTGTCATCTTCATCCTTTAGATGGAAGAAAGGAAGTAGAGCCATGTTAATGCAGTTGAAGTTAATCTTTGAAATTGTGTCCTGTCTCTCACGTCCAAAGGTTTCCCCATTCCACTGGGTGGTTTGTGTTAACCGGGTCCACCTTCCCTGGTGAAAGGCAGTTCAGAACAATAAAAGAGGGCAGCTAGGTGGCACAGTGGATAAAGCACCGGCCCTGGATTCAGGAGTACCTGAGTTCAAATCCGACCTCAGACACTTGACACTTACTAGCTGTGTGACCCTGGGCAAGTCACTTAACCCCCATCGCCCCTCAAAAAATAAAAGAACAATAAAAGAACCCTTTCAAAAATGTTGCAATACCAGTGATGAGAACCTCTGGTGGCACATGGGCTACTGTGAGTCAAGATTAGACTGTGTTTGTCTCCCCTTACAACAGCATGGGATAGGCTGTTGACGTCAGTACTGAGAATCGATGACTAGTCTACAGAGATAAGGTGATTGGGGTTCTGTGAACGAGAAAACCTGTTACTCCTCAGAGCCACAGCTAAACTGTTCATTACTAACTGAAGTGGAAAAGATATCAGGATTTTGTTGGAAAAGCTACTTAATACTAACTTTTAACGATACAGATAACATCTGATGCTCTCTGCAGAATGCTTTAGGTGCTATCTCTTCACTGGCATGTTTGGATGAGAAATCTGACAATGTATAAAGTGCAAGAAATGCTCAAGGCATTAATATAGCTGGGTAGCACTGGAATCTTCTCAAAAGGGGAGTGAGTAAAATACAGTATGATAATAATCTAGCACTTACATAGAGCTCCAAGGTTTGCAAAGCCCTTTACATATGATGACTTATTTAATTCTCACAACAACACTGAGATAGGTACTATTATTAACCCCATCTTACAGATGAGGAAACTGAGGCATTGAGTGGTTAAGTGACTTCAAACACCTAAAAAGTATCTGGGGCAGGATTCAAACTCTACCCTCTCCCCTTATCTGTGTCCAGTCTCTTTCTGAGATGGGCCAAAGGGGGCAGCTAGGTGGCGCAGTGGATAAAGCACTGACCCTGGATTCAGGAGGACCTGAGTTCAAATCCAACCTCAGACACTTGACACTTACTAGCTGTGTGACCCTGGGCAAGTCACTTAACCCTCATTGCCCTGCAAAAAAAAAAAAAAATCTGAATTTTGTTACAATTTCTAATCCTGACAATTTGGGGCAGCTAGGTGGTACAGTGGATAAAGCAATGACCCTGGATTCAGGAGGACCTGAGTTCAAATCCGGCCTCAGACACTTGACACTTACTAGCTGTGTGACCCTGGGCAAGTCACTTAACCCTCATTGCTCCACCAAAAAATAAAAAAATAAAAAAGACCTCTTGGTCTAGATGCCACAACCAGAGAATGTGAATAGAGAAAATCCAAAGTTATCTCAATCAAAATACTCTCTCTCTCTCATTCTTTCTCTTTCTCTCATTCTTTCTCCACATACATGCCTATAGACATGTGCATGTTTATATACATATATAAGCATGTGTGTATGTATATTTATATACATATACAGAAAGGGAGAGAGAGCTCATGAAAGCATTTATTAAGTGCTTACTATGTGCTAAGCTAAGTGCCAAGAATAAAAATATAAGCAAGGAAGACAATGCCTGCCCTCAAGGAGCTTACATTCTAATGAGATAAGACACAAAAAGGGCCTGTAAAGGGGGAGGCATAAGCCTGGACAACATCATGTGGAATTGGTATGTAGGAGAAAGCTCACGTATCAGAGCCCTGCCTCCCAGGAGTGGACTCGAAGCTTGAGAAAGGAGGGGAGAGGGGTGGCTAGGTGGTGCAATGGATAGAGCACCAGCCCTGGATTCAGGAGGACCTGAGTTCAAATCCGACCTCAGACACTTGACACTTACTAGCTGTGTGACCCTGGGCAAGTCACTTAACTCCAATTGACACACACACACACACACACACACACACACACCCTCCAAAACGAAAGGAGGGGAGAAAGGATGAGGATGGTAGTCTGAGTGTAGATCCCATGGTATAGAGATTGGCTGAAAATCTCATTATCTCAGCAGACAATCTATTAAAACACTGGTTACGTGGTTCTGGAAAGGCACCCCCTTGACCCTGGCCTTTGGTATGTTCATGGCAGCCACATTCTGGTCCAGTGAGCCCCGTCTCATCCTGAGCCTGCACTGCCCTCTGCTGAATGAACCACCTCTGCCTCCTGACCAGCCTCAGCCACCTACCTAGGCTGACAGGAAGAATGGTCCAGGTGTCTGTAGTTCTTGGTTGTTCCCAGGGTGTGAAGAGCACAGGAACTTCTCAGGTGAATGTGGGTTGTAGAGTAGATGCCTGGTATTGGGGAAATGTTTGCCCCCTTAGCTCATGCAATCCTCTAGAGCTCAACCTTCTTGTCAATGCTAAGTAATCTCAGGAGCAGGGGTATGTTCAAACTGATGCCTGTACAAGGTTAAGCCTGGAAAGAGGCGGCATGTGAGCTGACCCTTTAAAATAGGAGCAGACAAGCTAGACTGCCATGCCTGGGAAAGACAGAGGTGTGGGTGACCACACCTCCATCCAGAGCCCTACTGTTTGGGGCTGTAGAAGCTTAGTAAATGTCTTTATAATTTCTCAAACTTAGGGCAGGGGTGCTCTGTGAAATAAAAAAATAGGTTTATACACTCCTGAACCCTAACTTGTTGTTGCCTCATGTTGATTCAAATCATAACCAGATGCAAATGCTATTTTATACATGTAACTAAGTGAGGGTCTAGATAATTAATTAGGTGTGTTTGTTGTTGAAAACCCCATCTGGGATTTTCTTAGCAAGGATACAGGAGAGGTTTGCCATTTCCTTCTCCAGCTCATTTTACAGATGGGAAAACTGAGGCAAAGAGGATTAAGTGATGCGCCCAGGATCACACAGCTAGTAAGTGGCTGAGGCCAGATTTGAACTCAGGAAGAGTCTTCTTGACTTCAGGACCAGCACTCTATCCACTGCACCGCACAGCTGCCCAATTAGATGTATATCACTTGACAAATTATGACCCAAAGTTTAAAACAGATCAATTGGGAGAGGGGGGGTGGTATTTACAAGGAATATGGTAATAGTGGGAAAAATCAGGGGACCTGGGTTCAAACCCCATCGCTGCCACTCACTACCTGTTTGTCTTTAGGCAAGTCACAACTTCTCATCCTGTTTCCTCACCTGCAAAATCAGGGAATTGGACTATTTGACCTCTAAGGTTCATCTCTGCTCTAAATCCTTGGTCCTGTGGTCCTAAATGTAGCAGGTGACCCATGAAATCCTCTTAGCTACTTAGTTGGGCACCTCTCTCAGAACTGGGTCTTCTCTCTGGGACATGTACCTCCTCCTGAAGGACTTGCATCTTGTTGAGATGATGAGGCAGCTCCTGATTGGTCACTGGAGGTGGGATTGGGGTGGGGTGTTTATTTAAGATTTCAGAATCAGGAGGAACTGTCCATCGGTATACTATTGGAAGAAATGAGAAGAAAGACCTTTGAAACTCCTAGATTTCCAGCAAGGGGGGAAGAACATCTTTCCTCTTCCCCTGCCAGCAGCAATGATAACTACAAGTAGATGAGAGAAAGAACAGGAACTTGCCTCGAGTTGTTGATCCCCTGAGTTTTGAATCCTCTTGTTCATCTTTCTATCTTCTTCCCTGAAAGGTCAATGACCAGCAGTCTGAGAACTGGACCTTTCCAGTACTGGGGAGTAAGAGAGGTCAATAGTTCCTCGATCAGGTGCTGTTTGCCCAGCAGTAACGATTCTTCAAGGAAAAGCAATAACAAGGTAGGAAGAGGCTGGAGCTTAAAAGGCTGAGGAAGTCTAAGGTGTGCTTCAAATGGGCAAGAGGCCCCAAGCTTATGAATTTCTCAGACAATACAGATCGGTGGCCTAGGATGCAGTGACTGACCTTGGCATCTTTGATGTCTGACCAAAATCTAAGTGCTCAACAGCACCCCCTTCAGGCGCTGGAACAAATTGTTCTCATCTGCCTGTTCGACCAGAAGTATTCACATACTTGGGACAGACACCCCCCTAACTCACTAACAGGTTACCCTAAATCTAGTTTAGCTCATCTGCTCAGATGGTTTTACCAGATGTGACAAATACACATGCTACAACTTCTTGGAGCCACAGATGAGTTGGGTGAGAGGTGGACACCAAAGGTAGATGAGCAGCCCTCACATAAGAGGTGCTAGTCCTCCCTAAACACCCCCATACACCCTGGAATAGCAAGTACCAGAAATGCAGGAATTGGAGTCCATCCCAGGATTCACCAGAAGCCAAATAGGCACGGTTGAAGTCCTAAGTGACCCATCTGGACCAGCATAGATAGATGAGTCAAGAAATTACAGCAATTCATCCATCTGCTCTGCTGAATTCAGAAGTGAACTGTGTGGGATCAATGCTGTGCAGAAACTGCTTTAAATTTGAGCTAACAGCTGAGTGAAGCCCTCAGAACACTTCACACACTGACTGATGTTCTCCCTCCTCCTCCCAGACTACTGACCTCCCTGGCTTCCTTTCAGTCGGAACTAAATTCCCACTTCCTACAGGAAGTCTTCCCCAGCCCCTCTTAATTCCAATGTCTGTTAATTATTTCCTCTATTTTCTGTATATAGCTTACTTTGAATATATTTGTTTGCATGTTGTCTCCCCCATTAGACTGTAAGCTGCTTGAGGGCAGGGACTATTTTTTGCCTCTTTTTATATCTTTAGCACAGTGCCTGGCATAGAAGACACCGATTTATTTAGTTAGTTGTTTGTTCATTTATTTGTTCACTTATTTATTTTTTATTTGACTATATATTTATTTATATATTTTAAATGATAAACATTTTTATTTATAGTTTTGAGTTCCAATTTTTATCCCTCCTTCCCTACCCCCCCACCCTGAGTCAGTAAACAATCAGATATGGGTTATACATGTACAATTATGTAAAACATTACCATATTAGTACTTCTGTTCAAGAATACTTGAATAAAAGAAAAAAATTGAAAGAAAGTGAAAAATAGCAGGCTTCAGTCCGTGTTCCATCAATATCAGTTCTTTCTTTGGAGGTGGATAGTATGTTTCATCAATAGTCCTTTGGGGTTGTCTAGGATCACTGTATTGCTGAGAATAGTTAAGTCATTCCCAGTTCTTCATCAAACAATACTGCTGTCTCTGCGCACAATGTTCTCTTGGTTTTGCTCACTTCACTATACATCATTTCATACATTCCTTTCCAGGCCTTTCTGAAATCATCCTGCTTGTCATTTCTTATAGCACAATAATATTCCATCACCATCATATTACCACAGTTTGTTTAGCCATTCCCCAATTGATGGGCATTCCTTTGATTTCCCATTCTTAGCCACCACAAGAAGAGCTGCTATAAATATTTTTGTACAAATAAGTATTTTTTCTCTTTTGGGGGATGTCTCTGGGATATAAACCTAGCAGTGTATTGCTGGATCAAAGGGTACGCACAGTTCTATAGCCTTTTGGGCATAGTTCCAAATTGCTCTCCAGAATGGTTGGATCTTTTTACAACTCCACCAACAAGGGATTAGCATCCCAGCTTTCCCACATCCTCTCCAACGTCCAATATTTTCCATTTTTGTTATGTTAGTAGGTATTTATTTAATCAATGTTTATTGAATTGAATTGGTCATCAGAGGTACCCTGGATTTTCCTTCTTTAGATTTCCAGCCTGAAATACAGGGTGTGTGTGTGTGTGTGTGTGTGTGTGTGTGTGTGTGTGTGTGTGTGTGTGTGTATGCAGAGATGCAATACTTGCCCCTCCCCAATAGAGTTTGCTACCTTTTACAACACTGACTTGGTTCTTTACATTATTCAAGCACTTTGCTTACCCCCATTTCGATTTTTTTTTATTAGTGCCTAATGGAAAATGGAGGGCAAAATACCTGCTGCTGGCTGAGGGCTGACCCCACTAGGTGTTATGCATGTCGGGGTAAGACTGATTCTCCATATGAAGATTATTCACTAATAATTATCTGTGGCAAATGTTTAATCCCAGAATAGATTCTTAGGAGAGTTCAGAAGAGCCCTATGTTTGCCCAGAGAAAGCAAATGTATTTTAAGACTACGCAGAACCTAATTGGGAAGGTAAACCTTCTCCCTCCCCCCGCCAAAAAAATCCCCAAAGAATCACATTTCAAAGCCTAATAAAAATCCTATATCCTTATTTTTTTATTGTAAGAAACAGGTAAACTGAGGCAGGACCCCCGATCTAGTGCAAAGTAAGAAGGCCTTTATTTTCAATCTTGCCAGAAGGGACGCACACTCAATAGCAGTTGTATGCGCGCCCTAGTCCCTAACGCAAAAAATTCCCTGCCCCCTTTCACCTGAACTGGTTACTCAGGGGTCACATTCTTCACGATACTTCTAAAAATGTATACCTCCCCCGCCCCCCGCCCAGATGTGGTGCCACTGCTGCCCCCACCCCGTGGGACGACTAGACCCTGAAATTTTATGATTCTTTGTTACCTAACTTTAATTCAGGAAAGGGAAATTTGGGAAAGGAGATAAACCCCTGGGGTTTGAATAATGTATGGATTCTATTCTAATCTGAGGGGAAGAATCCCTTTTCTGCTTAACTGTTAATTTAGCAGAAAAAAAGGAAAGAATGGTGGGAGAAAGGAAAAGGGGCCCCTTTGAAATTTTGTGTGAACACATCTGATTCTCTCATTGATTATCGGCTATTCTAAATCAGGCCGCTAGGTGGCACCATGGATACAGCTCTGAGCCTGGAGTCAGGAAGACCCAAGTGCAAATCCAGCCTCAGACACTTACTAGTTGTGTGACCCTGGGCAAGTCACTCTAACGTTGTTTGCCTCTGTTTCCTCATTTCTCAACGGAGCTAGAGAAGGAAATGGCAAACCACTGCAGTATCTTTGCCAAGAAAACCCCAAATGGGATCAAGAAAAGTTGGACACGACTGAAAAAATGACTCAACATTTCTTTTTTGTTTGGTGAGGCAATTGGGGTTAAGTGACTTGCCCAGGGTCACACAGCTAGTGTTTAGTGTCTGAGGTAAGATTTGAACTCAGGTCCTCCTGACTCGGGCGGGCGCTTTATCCACTGCGCCACCTAGCGCCCCTCGACTACATTTTGAAGCACCTATGCTGCTGCTCCAATCCATTAGGAAAGATAATTAAGAGGTGATGATAGGGGCAGCTAGGTGGCGTAGTGGAAAGAGCACCGGCCCTGGAGTCAGGAGGACCTGAGTTCAAATCCTACCTCAGACACTTAACACTCACTAGCTGTGTGACCCTGGGTAAGTCACTTAACCCCAGTTGCCTCACCAAAAATAAAAAATAAAAAAAGAGGTGATGATATCGGCATGCTGGCTGTTCCCTCTCCCTAAAATTCTCTTCATCTTCTTTCTCCCCAGATACCAAAAGATACCAGTTGTGAGATCCAGGGACATCTCCCCCTTCAGGGTAAGCCATGCCATGCCATGACCTTGTTGTGAGCAGATGGTGTTTTTCTCACCTCTGCTGCTATTTCTATGCCATCTGCTGGTTGAAGATTAAACTCAAAGAGTTCTCAATTGCCCTTTGTTCTTTACAGTTCTGAGTTAGGAAGAAAAGTATTTAGGTTTCAATTTAGTTCAACAAGTATCTATAAATTGCCTACTATGTGCTAGGCACTGTGCAAGGCATTGGGGAATTAAAGACAAAAAGAAATCAAACAATTGCAGCCTTCAAAGGGCTCTTCTTCCACCGGTGTAGAGGCATGTGGGTGGGTGGCCACAGTGAGTATCCTTCACATCTGTAAAAAGAGAAAGTCACAGGGTATGCTTCCTCAATTCCTTCTGCCAACAAAAATTGTGCCCATGTGTTCTGACCCATGTTATTTGTTCAGTCATTGTCAGTTGTGCCCAACTCTCCATGACTCCATTTCTTGGCAAAGATCCTGGAGCAGTTTGCCATTTCCTTCTCCAGCTCATTTGAGAGATGAGGGAACAGACAAGCAAGGTTAAGTGACTTGTCTAGGGTCACACAGCTAGTAGGTGTCTGGGATTGGATTTGGACTCTAGACTTCCTGACTCAAGGATGGCACAGTGGATAGAGCACTGGGCTTGGAATCAAGAAGACTCATCTTTATAAATTCAAATCTGGCTTCAGACACTACCTGTGTGACCCTGGGCAAGTCACTTCATCCTGTTTACCTTAGTTTCCTCATCTGTCAAATGAGCTGAAGAAGGAAATGGCAAACTGTTCAGTAGATTACGTGATGGACCCCTGGATTCAAATCTGTCCTCAGACATTTTTACTAGTTGTGTGACCCTGGTCACTGTTAATATGAATATATGGATCATCTGGATTTGATGAAGGGGGCTTCTTATCCAAATGTATTTTTATGAAACCCTGAATTAATAGGATTAATAGGAACAAAATGTCCTTCAACTGAACTCCAAACTGAACCCAGATAGCTAGCAGATAAAAGACCCTACCTAGTGACTTCTTTTCCCTCAGGATAGTAAGTCCCTATCTTATGGTGACAGCTGGACATCCTCATCCTTGCCAAACCCTTTTTTGGAATCCTGTAATCTTATCATGATGCTTCTGTATTTCCTCCATACTTGTTATAACTGAAATTGTCAAACTGCTTTTTGCTTCTGGCTTGATTTTTCTATCATACTATTGAAACTGACAACGCCCTGTAATCAGTGTACAAAAAAAAAACTTATATACCCTCAGAAAGGGAGAGTCTCTGAGCTCCCTTCTGAGGAGGCAGAGTGGGTCTCCAACATGATCATGGTTCTTTCTTCTTGGGACAAAAATAAATTGTTATTATGTTTTTCCTATCCATTCTCTGATCTGGTTTCTGTGAGGTATGTACTTCTGGTAGGAGAGGCAGAAATAGCCTTCTCTGATCTGGGTAAACAAATTGTATTATTGATGTCTCTGATCTGTTTATTATTTTTGTAGGCGGATGGATAAGAAAACTATAATATTCAACAGCACTTAACCTCTGCCTCAGTTTCTTAATCTGCAAATTGGGGATAATAATAGTACCTTCCTCCCAGGGTTTTTGGAGAGAACCAAATGAGATAATAATTGTAAAGAGTTTGGCACAGTGCCTGGCATGTTGTAAATGTTATATAAATATTAGCTATTATTCTTTCCACTTTGCTTCACCAATCAAACAAAAAATATTTATTGAATGCCTACAATGTGCCCATTCCTGAGTGGGCGATGAGTATTATAAAAGAAGTGTTAGATATAGTTGTTTTCTCTGACAGAACTTTTGTTCAGTTGTTTTTGTGACCCCTTTTGGGATTTTCTTGGCAGAGATAGTGGAGTGGTTTGCCATTTCCTTCTCCAGCTCATTTTATGATGAGAAAACTGAGGCAAAGAGGGTCAAGTGACTTGTCTTGGGTCCACATGCAGCAAGTGTCTGAGGCCAGATTTGAACTCAAGAAGAGGAATCTTCCTGACTCTAGGTTGGGAGCTGTATCCACTGAGCCACCTAGCTGCCTTCGGAATAACTTAGAATAATTAATAATGATGAACATATAGCAAAAATTCTCACATTTCATGCTTTATCTCATTGGATTGTCAGAACCAATATGTAAAAATGATTATGCCCATTTTAAATTTGATGTCAAAGAGAAAAAATATTAACAGTTACCATACTCTGGATTTTGAGGCTCAAGTCTGCCAGAAATAACTTTATTTAACATTAGTTAATTAATTAACATTAATAACTAATTTAATATTAATTCAAGTACTTCTAATTCCAGTAAAGACACCCAGACTAAGAGAGACCCCCATGCCCTCCAGCATGCGTCTCAGACCCAAGATGATTTAAGGAATCCCTAGGAAGAAAACCCTAATGTACAATGATACAGTACTCGGTTAACATTCAGTAACCAAGTCACAGTCACATTCCTCCTGGACTACACCCCGGGAGCAATCAATGGGAAGGCTCTATTCATGGAGAATCTGAAACAAAGACCAGACCTTCTTTCAATAGAAAGGGGCACTTCACTTGGGTGGGGCCTGGCACCAATCTCTTCATGTGGGTGGGGATTCCTGCCAGGTCGTGAACAAGTTACCCTTGGAGTACCACCTTTAATCAGTTCCCCTAAGAAAACCTTTTCCCCCCTCAATTTACGGTCCACGACAAAAGTTCCTCCAATTTCCCGTGTTCCAAAAGGAGAGAGAGAGAGAGAGACAGAGAGAGACAGAGAGAGACAGAGAGAGAGAGACAGAGACAGAGAGAGAGAGAGAGACAGAGAGAGAGAGAGACAGAGAGAGGGAGAGGGAGAGAGGGAGAGAGAGAGAGGGAGAGAGAGAGAGGGAGAGAGAGGGAGAGAGAGAGAGAGGGAGAGAGAGAGAGAGAGAGAGAGGGAGAGAGGGGGTGAGAGAGAGAGAGAGGGAGAGAGAGAGAGGGAGAGAGAGAGGGAGAGAGAGAGAGAGAGAGAGAGAGAGAGAGAGAGAGAGAGAGAGAGAGAGAGAGAGAGAGAGAGAGAGAGAGAGAGAGAGAACCCCCAGCCAACGGCAGAAGGTGAGAAAAGGCTGCTCTTGGAAGAGTCGGGATATTTGTCCTTGGGAGCCTTAAGATGAGAACTAGGGTTGGGGGTTTGTTTGGTTGGTTTTTTTTTTTTTTAATGGATCAGATTTCTTTAGGAACGGGACAAATGCTTTGCATTCCACAATCCGAAATAACACGCTCCGATGCTCGCCTTCCTCTCTCCCTGGAACTGTTTATCGATAAAGGGAGGTGTATGCACTGTTTCGGGTCCCCAAGGCATAATTTAGCACAGGGACCTTGGACACTGTCACCCCACTGCCAGTGGATGTCACGGGGGTGGGGGTGTAAGAAACAGATGTGCGAGAGAATGAAAGAGAAAGAAAGTAGAGCGAAAGGGGAAGAAAAAAACGGTCCATGGACTAGGAGTGGGGTGAGAAAGGAAGCTGTGTAAGCCACCAGAAGCCCCTTAAGTGGTGCCAGCTTCGAAGAGCCCCACAGGCTAATTTGTTTAGCCTGAAATCCCTCCGAAACGTCTCACAGTTGTGTCCGTGTTTAGGCTAAAGAATACGGCCAGCGAAGTCAGGGATTGTAGCTCTCAGTCGGCTATGCATAGGAAGTGGGAGGCGTAGAAGGTTTTATTCTAAGGTGAGAAGAACACCTGTTGGTCCAGGAAGTAAAAGCTCCAACTCTCCCACCCGCCTGAGACTTGGCGGCCTAAACTATAGCCGGAAGGGTCCTCCATATATCCCCGCCTCCCATCCCCACCTCCAGTCCTGGAGCTAATTCTAGGGAAGTCGAGGCTGTGTGGACTTCTGGCTAAAGGCATGGATTCAGGGCCGGAAAGGATCAAACTAATCCAACCTCTTCGTTTTACAGAAGAGGACACTGAGGCCCAGCGAGCTTCAGTGACTTGTCTTTGAACCTGGGTCCTTTGATTCCAAATTCAGGGGTCTTTGCACAGTCCGGGTCTCTTCCCCAGGTAGAGTCCGAGGAAACCACTCCAGGGCTTCGTTTGGCGGAGCACTGGAATCAGCGATTAGGGGCCAAAAGCCCACCTCCCACCCCCGGGCTAGCCCTGGCCTCCGCAGACCCCACCCCCGGCCGAGCCTGAAGGGGATGGGGAGGGGTGGGCTACTCTGCAGTCGCCCTCCAGAGAGTACCAAGCCGGGCCCCAGCTAGGGGAGCGATTGTGCGCGTGCGCCCAGGTGAGCGCTCCCGGAGCCCGGGCTGACCTGGTGGCCGGCCCCACCCTGCCCCGGTGAGCTCGGGCACCTGCGCAGGACGCTTCTGCTTCTTGGTTTCCCTCGGTAGCCCCACGGGGCGGGGCCCAGGAGTTAGGAAATGGAAGAGGCGCCGGAGGCTCGGGATTCTCGCACCCGGGACAGACCAAGAGACCGAGACCACCGCCCGGAGAGAAAGCGGGACCGAGATCACGGCGCCGAGAGACCGCGGGACAGAGATAGACGCCGGGACCGGGACAGGGACAGACCGAGGGACCCAGACCGGGACCGACGGGGGGATCGAGATCCGAACAGAAGGGGAGACAGAGACCGGGACCGACGGGGGGACCGAGATCCGGACAGAAGGGGAGACAGAGACCGGGACCGGCGGGGGGACCGAGATCCGGACAGAAGCGGGGACAGAGACCGGGACCGGCGGAAGAACGGAGACTGGGACAGGCGGGGGGACCGAAATCCGGACAGAAGGGAGGACAGAGACCACCATGTGGACAGACAGGACTGGGAGCACCCCCGCACGAATGGACAAAGAGTTCGAGAAAAATCCCGCCAAAGCAGGACTTGGGAGCAGCCCGGGGACCGAGTCCTTCCCCCCTGGGCTGCCCCGGGAGAAATGCAAGACCCCTGGACCCAGAGGAAAGCGGGGTTCGGACGGTCAGAGAGGTGAGCAGGGACCATGGTAGCAGCAAGGAAGTCCCCTATTTCTGAAGGCAGGAAGAAAGGGAACCCTTTTTAGCAGCCACCCCTTTATCAGGATCCAAGTTGTCCTGGCCTCCATAACTAAGGTGGGGAGGGGGGTGGGGAGCCAGCAAAGGTTAGATGATCCTCTGAGAGCAATTTGGCCCCACCCAGGAGGGCACTTGTCCCCAGCCCAGGGGGAAACTGGAAGAATGTTGGCTTTCCGTAGGAGGCGGCCCCGGTGTTTGGAAGGTTAAGCTACATCTTCTGAGAAGTAGAGCAGGGAGCGAATTCTGGCCAGGGAGGGTTGAAGGGCACTGAGTTCGGGGAACAACGAGCAGGCCAGTGGAGTAGCGCCCAGAGCAGCTTTTTTCTTCTTTATGCCTTGGGTTCTGCACACAGTAGGTCTTTAATAAGGACTGGTTGAACTGATTTGAAAGTCTGCTATCCTGGGGCAGCTAGGTGGCACAGTGGATAAAGCACCAGCCCTGGATTCAGGAGGACCTGAGTTCAAATCCGACCTCAGACGTTTGACACTTCCTAGCTGTGTGACCCTGGGCAAGTCACTTAATCCTCATTGCCGTGCCAAAAAAAAAAAACAACCCAAACAAAAAACCCCACAAAAATGAAAGTCTACTATCCTAGCTCATTTTCTCAAATGAGCAAGAACTGCTTTTGCTTTTCCTTGCTGTTAACCCCAAGGCTGAACACTGCGCCTGGCCCAGAGAAAGGCACAACTTATTAATAATTGCTTGTTGAATGATCATTCTGCTCGGTTGGAGGCAATTCGTGACACCAGACCTTGGATACAGTCTCCTTTCCATCCCCAAACACCCTATTTTATTGGTAGCCTAACCCTACCCCTAGATTCTGCTGGGGCTTGCTAGCTCTCAAATAGGAAAGAAACCTTTAACTGCCAAAATTTTTCCAAACTCCTCATCGCTGCACCTGACTCCTGTTTCTTAGGTCTCAGTACTCTTGTTAATACTTTAATATTTCCTCAGTTTCCTCCTCTGTCAAATGAGCTGGAGAAGGAAATGGCAAGCCACTCCAGTATCTTTGCCAAGAAAACCCCAAATGGGGTCATGAAGAGTCCACTGGAACAACTCATCAGCCGCAAAAACATTTATTAGGCACTTATTACGTGTGCACGAGGTACTGAGCACACATAGAAAACCCAAAATCAGATAGTACTTGACCTCAAAATATTTGAGCTCTGCTGAAGGTAGGGAATCCTGGAGTGGGGTGTAGAAGGGGAGATGGGAGTGCTCTTTTCATAAAAGAGAGAACCTCCTGGAGATGAGGGGGGATTTCTTGGAGGAGGGCGCAGGAATTCATGTTGAATCTTGGGAAGTTTAGGAAACCTGGAAGGCAGCAGCGAGGTTTGCCCCTGGTATCTCCACTTTGGATAAGCTGTGTTTATATTGCACCACTATCAAACATCCTCTAATCTGTAGCCGGGTATGCTGCTTTGCCTACCCACTTAAGAAAATGGTCTTTTTCCTCCTGACTCCCGCCCCTCACCACTTCAGCTCGGCCTAGTTTGAGCCGTTGACTCCCACCTTAAGCAACTTTGCATTGCAAATACAGCAATCTGGGGCGAGTTGAGCCAAATAAACAACCTTCCTTTGTAACACCCTACAACTGGTTCTTTGGGGCCTTGGATAAAAGTAGGTGGCTCTGTGTGTGTGTGCGTGCGCGCGTGCGTGTTTGGGGGAGGTGCTTTGGGGTTTGTACAGTGTCCCCAAACATCCAGCTAGTGTTTTCCAGAGTTATTTCTAAAGGAATGTTTGGGAGAAATGCCTCAAAGTTAGTTGGCTAGTTTGGAAAAGTCGAGAGTGTGTGAGGACCGGCATACTTGAAACTCAGATGTTTATGATGTCTTGAGTTGCTGATGTTTGGACTTTTTTTTCTTAAATATTATTATCCCCAGTTTGGTAATTAATTATTTGTTAATTACTGATTGATTGGAACACCTCTTCTCAAACATTCTTATCCCCGTTTGGTAATTAAGGATTGAAATACCTCTTAAACATTATCCCCATTTGGTAATTAATTATTTGTTAATTAATGATTGATTGGAACACCTCTTCTTGAACAGTCTTATCCCCGTTTGGTAATTAAGGATTGAAACACCTCTTAAACATTATCCCCAGTTTGGTAATTAATTATTTGTTAATTACTGATTGATTGGAACACCTCTTCTTGAACATTCTTATCCCAGTTTGGTAATTAAGGATTGAAACACCTCTTAAACGTTATCCCCATTTGGTAATTAATTATTTGTTAATTAATGATTGATTGAAACACCTTGACCAAACAGCAGTTATAAAGGGACAGGGAGAAAATGTTAACTTTGGCTTGACAGAATTGAAAGTTGAAAATTAATTTTGAGATGGCCAGACTTCTCCTGGGTGGAGTACAGCAGCAGTTGCCTGAAGTCAGTAGCACTCCAGGCCAACCAAGAGTTAGGAGAGTTAGCTAAGGTTTAGAGGATTGACCGAGATGTCTGGTTATTGAGGGGTTGGATGGGTCATGTCTTTAGCTGATACCCCAGGTCTCTAAGACAAAGAGGGGAGGGAATAAGATGTTTTCCTCAAGCTAGGATCTAGAAAGCTGCAGACATTTAGAACACAGTATTCTAGGCTGTTTCAGGAGCGAGCACTCCTGCCCCGGTTTCCTCTTCTGTAAATTGAAGGGTCTGGTCTAAGTAAAGTCTGAAATCCTTTTCAGTTCTAACTTTATATGTATATTTGCATTTAAATCCAGCCTTCTTGAAAACATCTTTGTTCCTTGGGATTCCGGGGTGGGTGGAAAAGACTTTTATCTGGGGCAAGTTCTCCTTTCTTATTTAAATTCCTTCCCCCTCCGTTTGGGAAGAATTCTATTCCTGAAACAGATTTAACTCTTTCATCTATGATTGTTGTTTGGCCTACCTGTGCCAATCAATCATTAATTAAGAAATAATTACCAGGGCAGCTAGGTGGCGCAGTGGATAAAGCACTGGTCTTGGAGGACCTGAGTTCAAACCCAGCCTCAGACACTTGACACTTACTAGCTGTGTGACCCTGGGCAAGTCACTTAACCCTCATTGCCCAGCAAAAAAAAAAAAAAAAAAAAAAAAAAGAATTACCAAATGGGAATAATAATATTTACCTCACTGGGTTGTGATGAGGATCGTATAAGGTAACATGGAAAGTGGTTTGCAAAGCTTTATAAAAGCTAGTTATTATTAATGAGCATTTATTAAGTGCTATGTGCTAAACACTGATGATATAAAGACAAAAGACTTACATTCTAATGGGGAAGACATGAACATCTATGTCAATGAGCACCTTCTATATGCCAGGCACTGCCAAGTGCTGGGGGTACAAAAAGGCAAAATGCAGATATACACACTGTACATAATATACCAAATCAATTCAAAGGAGTTCTAGGAGGGTATACACTAACAATTGGGGAATTTGGGAGAGGCTTCAAGTTGACAAGCATTTATTAAATGCCTACTGTGTGCTAAGCTGGCATATAGGTGGCTCAATGGATAGGCCTGAAGTCAGGAAGACCCAAGTTCAAATTTAGCCTCAGATACTAGCTATGTGACCCTGGACAAGGCATTTAACCCTATTTGCCTCAGTTTCCTCATCTGTTAAATGAGCTGGAGAAGGAAATGGCAAACCACTCCAGTACCTTTACCAAGGAAACCCCAAATGGGGTTACAAAGAGTAGGGCATAGGGGCAGCTAGATGGCGCAGTGGATAAAGCAGGAGTACCTGAGTTCAAATCCGGCCTCCAACACTTGGCACTTACTAGCTGTGTGACCCTGGGCAAGTCCCTTAACCCCCATTGACCCACAAAAAACAAAAACAAAGAGTAGGGCATGACTGAAAAATGACTCAGCAACAAACAACCCAGTATTCATCGTAATTCTGTACTGCATTTCATGCCCTATTATTTCTGTGCATTCTTCTTTAATTAGAGTGCATTTTATGCACCCTAAAAACACTCTTCTGAGAAGGGGCCCATAGACTTCACCAGACTGACAGTGGACCCATGATACAAAAAAAGGCCAAGAACCCTTGGTGTAGAGAGAAAAAAAGTGAGTACAGAGCTTTGGCTTCTGCCAAGTCAGTCAGCATCATGGGCTGTGGAAAACTAGCAAATCTAGGTAGGATGCAGAATCCTTGGATTACCAGCCCTCAGTGAAGAAGGGAGGGGCATGGTATCATCAAGTTAGCATCTCTCAGCCCTTTGCATCTGAGGATGGTTTCATTCTATGTTATTTCTTTTTTTTTTCTTTTTTGTGGGGCAGTGGGGGTTAAGTGACTTGCCCAGGGTCACACAGCTAGTAAGTGTTAGGTGTCTGAGGCCGGATTTGAACTCAGGTCCTCCTGACTCCAGGGCCGGTGCTCTATCCACTGCACCACCTAGCTGCCCCATTCTATGTTATTTCTATTCCTAGTAACCTGCTGGAGGATCCTTTTCTATTTGAACCTGGGCCTTTTATCTTTTTGTTAATTGCCACTTTTTGTTGATTTGGTTGCAGTGACTACCCTTCTCTGCCCTATAGCCCAAGGCCTGGATTGGAAGAGGTGGAATACTACCAGTCCGAGGCTGGGGGACTCTTGGAATGCCACAAATGCAGATACCTGTGCACTGGGAGAGGTGAGATCTTACACCAGGTTATGGCCCTGACTGTGGATTCTGGTTTGGAGTTGGGGAAGGGGACCACAGGGACGTGGTAGGATGTTGCTGGGCCTGGGGAAATAGAAATTCAGCTGGTCTCATCTTTCTGTTCGTGAGTTTGGTTACCATACCCAGAGCAAGACTAATATACTAAGGAAAGAATGCCTGAAAGGTTTTGCATGTTTTGAGCGGCAGGAGGGGAGATTTTTCCTCCAAAAATGATGGCCTGGCTGCTCAGGAGTTCAAAATAGGAGGCGTTTATTAAAGTACCTACTATGTGCCAGGGATATATCAACTGACTCCTCACTTACTGCAATGTGTCATAGTGAACAGAGCTTTGCATTTAGAGGCAGGAAGACCTACTTCAGACACTTATTAGCTGTGTGACCCTGGGCAAATCACAACCTCTCCCAAGCCTCAGTTTCTCCATCTCTAAAACTCAGACAATAGCACACTGTGTGCAGTAGCCACTGTGCAGCAATGGTCCTACAGGTCACTGAGGATTAAATTAAGATACATGGGAAGCACTTTGCAAAAACCTCTAAGTGCACTGTGTAAATATCAATTACTAGAGAACTAGGCTGCTAGCAACTATGGATCAGAAGAGCCTGGTGAGTCCGGGTCAAGTTAGCAAGGAAAGAGATTGATGGGAGCAACTAGGTGGAGCAGTGGATAAAGCACTGGCCCTGGATTCAGGAAGACCTGAGTTCAAATCCGGCCTCAAACACTTGACACTTACTAGGTGTGTGACCCTGGGCAAGTCACTTAACCCTCACTGCCCAGCAGGGAAAAAAAAAAAAGAGATTGATGAGCTGTTAAGTTTCTAAGGCAAGATTCAAACTCAGATCTTCTCAAGTACCAACACCAACCACTGTACTGCCCAGCCCCTGTTCTGGCCAGCATGGACTCAGAGCCTCCTTTGAAAGGGTCACAGAAATCCATCGATCATTTGATAAGATAGGGAGACGATCTGTGATTTCCCTGGTCTTATTACCAGCTTAGTCACCACGTTGTCTTTCCACCCCAGTGAGTCAGTTTCTGGTACAGAGTTTCTGGCTCTGTTTACAATGTGGAAAATCTGGTTTGGCAGGTGAGCTCTGAGATCATATGACTTAGACAAGACACCATCTGGAAGTCGGTGGACCTGGGTATGGGAAGTGAATGTTTGCTGCTTGAGGGGAAAGAAAGACAATCAGGTTGCTCAGGCCTAGAAATAAAGCCTGGGATCTTTAAGGCAGTGTAGCAATTGTAAGATTATATGTCCTTTCATAAGAGCAATTCCACACTGTCATCCAGTCACAGACACTCCCCCTTTATGTTGGAGGGACAAAGACAGGCAGAGGAAAAGCCAGAAAACGATAGACTTGTTGACTTTGTTCTTTCCACTGTGATCTAAATACCAGGAAGAGAGTCGTGACAGGTTAAAAAGAAGGAAGGTTTTTTCCCTCCACTGTGACTCATTTTGCCATGGGAAATGAGAAGGGCTTGAAGTTTCTGGACTGTGAACTGAACATTAGACTCAGCGTGTACGTGGCTTATCTTTGGGTTTGAGTTTTAGAGATGAGGTTTCTGTGCGAGGTGGTAGGGCTGTGTAGAGAAAGGGAGCAGGTATAACTAAAGGAAGCTAATGAATGAGCCAAGGATGATCCAGAAACTTGGTTACCCAGAGCTCAGCATAGATGCACAAGAATGATAGTAACTACCACCACAAAGAAAACTCCAGCAGGCTGTCCCCAGGCTTAGAATAATGTCTGAGCAAAGGTTACCATCTGTTTCTTTATCCCAGGCTAAGAACTGGTCTTTCTTGACTAAATTATTTATTGATTAAATAATCTCCATCTCAAATGTGGGAGGACTAACTTCACTAACTTCATGGTATCATCGATCTGAGATCTCATTTTAAAATAAATTAAAATTCTCTTCTTTTTCAGTTATCAAGCACATTTTTTCTTCTTCCTCCCAGCCCACTAGAAAAAGCAAAGAAAGAAAAACAAACTCTTTGTGACAAAAATATGTATAGTTAAACAAAACAAATGCCCATATCAGCTAGGTCCAAACATGTGTATATCATTCTGCATATCAATCCATCACCTCTGTCTGCTTGTAGGTTGCATTCTTTATCTTCTGTCCTCTGGAAGCATCTAATCCCTGTACTTTACATATGAGGAAACTGAGGCTGAGAAAGGTTGAGTGATTTGTCCTTAGTCACAGACCTAGTAAGGATTCAGACTCAGTTCTTCCCAGCCCCAAGCCTGACACTGTATCACCTAGTGTCTGTTCCTTGGGAGGTATTCATGTCTTAGGCTATGTTTATATCTACAAAGTTAATCGAATGTGGAAACAGTTATTCAGGAGATTTAGGCCAAACCCCACCCCCAAACATTATAAATATCAGTGTCTCTTAAGCAGCTGGACCTGAAGGGTCAAACCAAGTACTTACTAAGTTTCTGCTTTGTGCCAGACACTGCTAAGTCCTGAAATAGAGTGAACAGGGTTTTTTTTACAAGAAAAAACTTGGAGATCAGAGGGGTATTCTTGGCAGGAAGAGCAGCCTAAGTTACTCAAGAAGGGGGTTAAATGAAGATGCACGCAGGAAGCTTTGGCCAGGTGGACAGAGGGTATTAAGAGCCTTCAGAGAGAGAGAGAGACTGGAGATGCAAGAGAGAGGGGAGGGTGAATATTTCAGAAAATTAGAAGGAAATGAAACTGAGGACTTAGGTGTAAGAATTAGCTTTGGCATGAAGGGATGGACATGTCTAGCAGTGTGCTGGTAGACATTTAACAATTGGCTCACCACTGGGGCGAAATGTTTACACAACACACTTTAAAGTTTAATTTTAATTGTCAACATTTTTTTTTTCTCCACCACTTTCTTAACTCTACACAATCAGTAAAACGACATATCAGGTCCTGGTAGGTAGCATTTGCTGATTTCCAAGCTCACACTGAAAACTTAACAATCTGCTGACTGATTTGAGCTGATCCTCCTGTCTTCTTCAGAGATGGGACAGATTACAAAGTAGGTGAAACTAAAAGAAACTTTAAGGTAGAAAGGAGAGAAGATAGGGAGGGTCTTGGATCTCAGTAGTAGATAACATTTTTGCTGAGTGAAAGGGATTGGCAGAGGTTCACTGAGAATGGAAGCTTTTGAACATTTAGGGTGAGGAGGGATGGAGAGGCAACAAGAAATAGATTACTGAGCAGCAGAGAGGACTGACTGGGCCTGCACAACCTTTCCTTGAAATTTAGGATTTGAGATTTTTTTTTTTGAGTTAGAATTTGAGGAAGGAATTTTGACATGAACTAATCCTTTCCTTAGAAAGTTGCCGGAGTTGAGATTCTGTGTTTTTGTAACAGGAGTGAGGCCATTCCATAACTGGGCTCCCCACCGTCAAGGGTTTCCACCAGTAAAATGTAACAGGCTTATATCCCAAAGATGTCATTCTGGTCTCAAACGCCTGTGTTCCTCCTTATTTTATTTCCTTTATTTATCCGGATGCTCCGATATCATGGTGTTGTAGATTGTAAAGTCTCTGGTGACATGCTAGAGTTAAGGATCATTTAATTCATTAATATTAAGTCAGTCAGGTTGGGTGATTCAGACAGTGAAAGGAACTGTTCCTTGGGAAAAGAAGTAGCAATCCACTCTGATTGGTTAACACAATGGGAAGTGGGCTATATTAAACGGAAGGGCTAAGAGTGACATCATCTCACCATCTATATATCCAGATCCCCTGGCCTTGGGCCATCATCTATTCAAAGAATGTATGCCCCAACCAAAACAGGGTTGGGTTTTGAACTAGAAAGTCTAGTCTCATTATCAGCAATGTCCTTCAAGAGACTGAACTTGTGTTTTTTTTTGGCAGGGCAATGAGAGTTAATTGACTTGCCCAGGGTCACACAGCTAGTGTCAAGTGTCTGAGGCTGGATTTGAACTCAGCTTGTCCTGAATCCAGGGCTGATGCTTTATCCACTGCGCCACCTATCTGCCCCCAAGACTGAACTTTTGAAAATCAGGACTTTAGAAGGAGAGAACCCCAGATCTCCTCAAATTATTGGTTATTAATAATCATTTCTCTCCATATAAAATCACCCACTTCCCCAGGATCACCAATATTCCCCCTCCTTCCACTGCTTTTGTGGTTAGGTCAGTGACTCTGGTGGTAAGAACAGATTTTGAGCCCCTATCTTTTTGTTGCTCATATCACAGACATTATGAATTAAAACTTCCTCTTACAGAGGCATCTGCCAATGGAATTCTTGCCTTGGAAACAACTTCTAGAGGGGAGTGACTCAACTTTGATTCTGGGGTCTAGGGCCACCTGGAGGTCTGGGGCCAGGCTCTTTTATCCAGTCTTAGAATGTAAAGCAGGCCACTGGCCAAGTGGTTAGTTGACCTTGAGGTTTCAGAAGGTAAATAATTTGGGTTAAAAACCAGATGGAGAAAGTTAGTGATTTATTGTACCTAAAATTGAAAGTATGTCATAGCTGGGGGCAGCTAGGTGGCACAGTGGATAGAGCACCAGCTCTAGATTCAGAAGGACCTGAGTTCAAATCCGGCCTCAGACACTTGACACTTACTAGCTGTGTGACCCTGGGCAAGTCACTTAACCCCAATTGTCTTACCAAAAATAAAAAAGAAAGGAAGAAAGAAAGTATGTCATAGCTAAGTAATATATAATGACCATAGTCATCTAGTAGAAGGAAGCCTAGATTCAAGTCAGATTTTGGTTCAAAACTTTTAGCTGTGGTACTATTGGCAATCTGGTGTTATCTGTAAAACCAAGATAATGGAGGCAGTGGGGTGAAGTAGTAGCTTGATCACATGACCCGACTTTGAGATAGGAAAACCTAAGTTCAAACCCTACCTCAGGTTTTTATTAGCTGAATGACCCTGGACAAGTCACAATTCCACCTCCCCCCCCCCCAAGGATGATGAAAATCAAAAGAGAACCTTTAGGGGCAGCTAGGTAGTGCAGTGGATAGAGTACTAGCTTTGGATTCAGGAGGACCTGAGTTCAAATCTGACCTGACACTTGACACTAGCTGTGTGACCCTGGGCAAGTCACTTAACCCCAACTGCCTCACCAAAAAACAAAAACAAAACAAAACAAACACACAAACAAAAAAAAAAGAGACCCTTTGTAAAGCTCTTGGCCAACCTTAAATAGGTCATATAATTGCAAGTTATTATTGCTGACTACACTTCAGAACTGTGAACAAAGTAATTTCTAAGCTTAAAGGGCTACATAAATTTTAGTGATAATAATCTCCGGTCTGGATGGATCAGAACCAAACACAAGTGTAGGTATGCAAGAATCTAGAGAGATTCTAGAGAGGCTTGTTCTCCTGAATAGAAGAGGGCTGTAGAGACACATCCCATGTAGTTAAGTAGCATATGGAGATCTCTCCAGCAAAATAACCAACACTTGGCTCTGATAATAGATCTAGAATATCCTTCTTGAAACAAGATTCATTGGGAGGACTAGAGTTCCAGACTGGTAAGGTCTGTCTGTATGTCTGTTTATCTAGCTATGTCTATATACACATATGTGTATATATACAGACATATGTACATACAATGCACACAAAACATTTATCTATGTGTGTATATATTTACAAATGTGATTAGGCAGAGAAACGTACATATTTTAAAGTTTGTCTGAAAACAATATAATAAGTAAAATTATCTCATGCTTTTAATTAAAACTGTGGGGATCTTTTTTTTGTCAGCAGCATTTTTTAAAAAGCTGCATTGTTTTTAAAACGATTAAGACCTCTTTTAAAAACTCGGCACCTCTCACTGTTTCTGGACCTGCTACTTACACCGTCATCATCAGCTGCTCCTGAGGAACCTTTGACTGCCTGGGCTCTCATGGGGGAGAGGTAGATGGATACAAAGTCGGTGGTGTGAGCTGCATGCAGTGGGGGAGGTGACCGCCATGTTGGAAGAGAAGCCTCACCCAGAACATAACCCATCCTTCCACTTCTTGATCTTTGCAGCCTGCTGCCAACTGTTGGAGGTCCTGCTGAACTTGCTGATTCTGGCCAGTAGCTCTGTGTCTTATAATTCGACGGGGGGCTACACGGGCATCACCAGCCTTGGGGGCATTTACTACTACCAGTATGGAGGAGCCTTCAGTGGTTTTGATGGTCCTGATGGGGAGAAAGCCCAACGGTTGGACATCCAGTTCTACCAGCTCAAGCTGCCCACGGTGACGGCAGCCATGGCCTATGGAGGGGGCCTCATGGCCTTCTCCTGCCTCCTTATTCTCCTGGGTGTCCTGAGGGTCCCATGGCATTGTCCATTGTGGCTGGTGATCGAAGCCATTTTGGATGTGCTCATCGCCGGCAGCTACATCCCAGCTTTGTATTTCTATTTCCACCACCTCTCAGCTGCCTACAACTCTCCTGTGTGTAAAGAGAGGGAGACCTTGTACCAGAGCAAAGGGTATAGTGGTTTTACTTGTAGCTTCCACGGTGGAGACATAGGAGCTGGGGTTTTTGCTGCTATTGGCATCGTGGTCTTTGCCTTTGGGGCTGTCCTTGCCTTCAGAGCATACAGGAGAGTCAGAAAGCCTGAAGAGAAATCCACAGAAGCCTATGAATTATAGTCTTCCATCAATTGCTGCTAGATCTCAAAGACCTCTTCATCTTATTTTGGAACAAGCTATCTATGGATAGGTGGAAATACAGCCTTCCCATGGTGAAACTGGAACACAGTGGAGAACGTAACAAACTTTGAATTCTCTTTCCTTGGGAAAACTTCCTTATGAATAATTGCAAACCAAGACCTATAGAGAGGTCTAGGCTACAATAATGTGCAATACTTAGCTATCTTGGTGTTCAGTAGAAGCTAGATACATTGGGACAGTTGTACCTAATTTCTTACAAATAAAGCCCATAAACAGAGGAAGCAGGAATCCCCTGTCCCTCGCCCACTCCCACACTCCACCATAACTCTCCAGTATCTCCTTGCATCTTTAATTAGTGAAACAGATGATTTGTATTAAAAAGAATAACAGCTAGGGGTTGGGAGTGGGATATGGAGAGAAGCGCCTTGGAATGCAAACAAATGAATCCCAGGAGCCATTCGTTCTCAGCCAATGTTACTGAGCCAACATTGCCTTTCATTTAGGATGACCAACCATTGTGTCTCCCGTGAGTATACCATTAGTGAGGAGCTTGATGTAATGTCTGAAATTCAGGAACAATCGAGTATAGCTTTCCAGTGGGAAAAATCCAAAACAAAGCACCCTTTTATCCAAAGTGATTCTGTGACCCCACTGCACTTTGTCACATTTTTTGTACAAGTTTGCTCTAAGCAAATCCAATCATTAAAAATCGAGATTTGCACAAAACATAAATGGGGGTCAGGGTGGCAAACTCTTCACTTTCTAGAGAAGCAGTAGAATTCCTTTAATAGTACTCTGCCAAGAAATCTGTTAAAATATAACTGGATTAACACACCCTTTTTAGGAACATGGTATGTAAAAGAACGAACACTAGGTGGCACCATAGTGGATAAAATGCTGGGCCTAGAGTCAGGAAGACTCATCTTCCTGATTCTGGCCTCAGACACTTATTTGCCGTGTGACCTTGGGCAAGCCACTTAACCTTTTTTCTCTCAATTTCCTCATCTGTCAAATGAGCTGCAAAAAGGAAATGGCAAACCAGTATCATTGCCAAGAAAACCCGAATGGGGTCATGAAGAGTCAGACACAATCGAACAATAAATATGAAGAGAAGGCACCTCATTAAATGAACAGCCATAGCAGTTGCATCAATGAAAAGACTAGCTTTTTTTTTTTTTTTTTGGTGAGGCAATTGGGGTTAAGTGACTTGCTCAGGGTCACACAGCTAGTAAGTGTTAAGTGTCTGAGGTCGGATTTGAACTCAGGTCCTTCTGAATCCAGGGCCAGTGCTCTATCCACTGCGCCACCTAGCTGCCCCAAGAAGACTAGCTTTTAATGCAACCACAGAATCCTGACTTATCTTTTTATTCTGGGTCCTACACTCTCCGAAGCTACTAAAGCAAGCCTTTTTCCTTCAGGCACTTGCTCCTTGTGTTAACCAATGGTGTGTTCAGGGTTGGTATGTTTCTTGACCTTGAGCGGTAAGCAGGGTGGTGTTTGGTTGGATGGCTAACTGGGAATGGTAGGGGTGTTTATGGGAATCCAATCTACCCTGAGACCGACTTCAGGAATCAAATGAGGCAAGCCTCTCTATCTGTTGCTATTAACTTTTACTGTCCCTGAAGTCCATTGGAGAGCTGGTATCGGACAGTCATTCCAATTTTGGGTCTACTTGAAAGTTTTGATGACTGCTCTTTAAGGTATTTAAAAGGTTTAGATTGTTTTCATCCCATAGCAGTACCTGCCTACCCCATTTAATGAAATAAGGACAAGGGAGACTAATGAGAATGTAGAAGGAAGAATCAGGAGTGTAGGTTCAGATCTGTAAGGGACTATGGTGGCCATCTAGAGTAACCTCCAGATTTTATAAATATGAAAACTGAGAAAAAAAAATATATGAGAACCCAGACCTAGGAGGTTAAGTGACTTGCTTATCAAGGTCACTAGCTAATAGGTCAAGGACAGGATTTGAACTTGGTTCCTTCAGACAGGGTAGCGTGGTTCTTGCTTTAAAGTTGTCACCACATGTGACTCAGGACTGTGGATTTCTTTCTTTTTTTTTTTTTTGCGGGGCAATGGGGGTTAAGTGACTTGCCCAAGGTCACACAGCCAGTAAGTGTCAAGTGTCTGAGGCTGGATTTGAACTCAGGATCTCCTGAATCCCGGGCTGGTGCTTTATCCACTGTGCCACCTAGCTGCCCCCTGTGGATTTATTTCAATGAACTGGGTTAGGAAAGTTCTGTGTGTGAATTCCAGGGAGTTTTAAGTGACTGAATTCTACAGCACCTTTCTGGAAGACAGTTCTCTGTCATGGCTGATGATAATTTATAGTCATTCATTTTGGGTTCTAGATTTGAATCCATGCCTACAGTGAGGAGTGCACAGATCTATATTCAGACTCCAGTAATATATCATATAAAATTTTTATTCTGCTACAAAATATGAATGATTCAGAAAAATAAGCAAATCTCTTCCGTACACTGACTACATCACATATGTATTACTGGTCTGTAAATGTATGTGGATGCTGTTGGTTAGTAAAACAAAATTCCTTTAAAAGTGATACTGAATAGGGGCAGCTAGGTGGCGCAGTGGATAGAGCACTGGCCCTGGAGTCAGGAGGACCTGAGTTCAAATCCAGCCTCAGACACTTAACACTGACTAGCTGTGTGACCCTGGGCAAGTCACTTAACCCCAATTGCCTCACTTAAAAAAAAAAAAAGATACTGAATAGATAGTAGCTTTTTGTGGTCATATATTTTTTTAGTCAATGGTTATGAAGGTGTTGGTTATAGCAGGAAGAGTACTGGACCTGGAGAGGATCTGGGTTTGAATTCCAAGTTTGTCACCTATTTAATAGCTGTGTGATGTCAAGTATGATGCTTAAAGTCCATCTGAGTCAGTTTTATCTGTTAATTGACAAGGTTAAATTCCATAAGTGCTCCTTACAATTCTATATATGGTCCATATAATAATAGTATGACTAGAAGGTAGAGCCTATTTTCTTTTTACATTAAAAAGAAGTCTTCCTTCTCAAAAAAGTTGTACAATTTTTTTTGTTTGAATCAAAATGAGTAGCTTCCCATGTAAAAGAGCAAAAGCATTATTAGCCTGGGCCTATGCCTGCCAGCTTCCCTGGACTTACTGGGAATATATATTATATATGTATGTATGTATATTTTAAATATACCTATATATTATATATAATATACCTATATATTATTTTGTTTTTTTGGTTTTTGTTGGGCAATGAGGGTTGTGACTTGCCCAAGGTCACATAGCCAGTAAGTGTTAAGTGTCTGAGGCCGGATTTGAACTCAGGTCCTCCTGACTCCAGGGCCGGTGCTCTATCCACTGTGCCACCTAGCTGCCCTATGCCTATATGTTATATGCTAATATCCTATATGCCCAATTAGCATACATGAGCATTTATTGAGCACCTACTATGTGTCAGGTATTCTGCTAAGCATTGGGGTTCCAAAGAAAGTAAAAAATAGGGTCCCTGCTCTCAAGGAGCTCCCATTCTAATGGGAGGAGACAACATACACACAACTAGGTACATGCCAGAGATTGAATGGGAGGTGATTTGGGTGAGCGGGACTGAGAAAGGCCTCTTGCAGAAGGTGGGATCTGAGCTGGCTCTTGAGGAGGGCCTTTAAGTTGGGGAGGAGAGCCGGTAAAAGGTGCAGAGGCAGGTTGTGGGGTGTCCTGTGTGAGGAACAGCAAGGAGGCCTGGGTATATCTTTTGAGTCCCTGGAATGGGGTATAAGGATACTGGAAAGATAGATACGGTATGACATGCTGGTAGGGATTGATGGTATAAGAAGAACCCAGACTAATTTTCAGTTTCTGGGATAAAAATGTGTCTGTGGGTTGGTCGGTTTTCTTCCCCCCTTAGGAACTCAAGCTCTTGTTAAGCTCTCCTTGAGCCTCCCATGACCTTTCACTGAACAATCAATCAGGGAGGGTAAGACAGACGTACTTTGAGCTGGAGGCCAAGCCTGCACCTCAGTATGTCCTGGATATCTTAAGGTGCCAACTGTACTCCCAGGCAGATTAACCCGTTTGGGGTTTTCCTTTGCACAGACTGTTTTCCGTGGTTGGAATACTCTCCCTTCTACCTCCTGCTACAAGTCTTTCTTTTCTTTTCTTTTTTTTTAATTGAGGCAATTGGGGTTAAGTGACTTGCCCAGGGTCACACAGCTAGTAAATATTAAGTGTCTGAGGCCACATTTGAACTCAGGTCCTCCTTACTCCAGGGCCGGTGTTCTATCCACTACGTCACCTAGCTGCCCCTACAAGTCTTTCTTGATTCCTGTGGTCCTCCACCTTTTTTTGTATAAACACTTAGGCATGGTAGTGAATAGAATACTGGAAATTTGAAGGACCTGAATCCTACCCCAGATGCTTAGGTAGCTGTGTGACCCTGGACAAGGTATTTAACCTCTCAGCCTCAGTTTCCTCATGTAAAAAGTGGGCATGATCACACCACCTACTTCTCAAGGTTGCTGTGAGGAATGGATGATAGATTTTAAGTGCTTTGCAGACTTTAAAGTTCTATATAAATGCTGTTATTGTTAGCCTCCCCCCCCCTCCTCCCCCATTAGAATGTGAAATTCTTGAGGGCTGGGACTGGCATTTGTACCTTCAGCATCTAGAAGGCACTAAAATGTACTTTATAAGTGCTTGTTGAAGAGAGGATCTTTAAGAGGAGACCTCTTCTGAAGTCAAAGGGGACCTCTTTAGCAGCAGCCTCTTAAAGCTCCCCTGAGGTCTTTTTAATTACATTAATTACACCTGCTCTTGCTGTTTAACAGCAGTTGTGAGAAATCTGAAGGCACGAAGCCAAGGGTACTAAAAGGAGATGAACCAGGCTTCACCTCCCCCTGCCTCCAATTCAGACATTCCTGTTATTCCCTAGAATAAAGTTTTTCCTTGTGGTGTATTTGGTTTATTATACTGCTTTATTAAGGACTGAATTTCTCTTCCTCCCAGGTGTGGCACAGATAGTGGAAGTGATATTGAATGGAATGGTTCTCATGTGTATTGTGGCCTCCTACTTTGTCCTGGCTGGTTTCAGCGCCAGCATTGGGAACAACTATTACTCTCCCTTTGAAGGGACAGAGCTGGAGCAGGTTCGACAGCTGGATCAGCAGTATACGGTCCTCCGAGCACCACTTGTGTATGGTGGTTTGGCCGTCTCCCTAGGACTTGGGGTCCTCACCATGGGAGTGTTAGTCCGAGGAGCCAAGAGCTTAGAGAAGCTGCCTAGGAAGTGGCTGGTCGTGGAAGCTGTATTCAGCATCCTGGCTGCCGTGGGCTACTGCATAGGCACCGGCTTCTACCTTCATGGGGCTCTGCGGATCAATGCCACCGATACCTGCAAAAAGCGGGAGAGGTTGTATGCCCGCAACGGCCTCACCTGGATGAACTGTCAGCTGGCGGGCACTGACGGGGCGGCGGCCACCTTTGCTTGTCTTCTGGTGATCATGTATGGAGTCAGTGTCGTGTTGGCCATCCGGAGTTACAGGCAGCAACAGCAGTACTACCGGGACAGCAGAAAGCAGCAAAGCTCCTATAATGGTCCACCAGCATACTGGAGCTCAGGGACTCTATGATAGAGTTTCCTCTCACTCTGCACCCCTCCCCCACCCCAAGCCTGGGGGTCCCAACTGCCTTTATTATTTCATTCAAATATTACTTTCTGTTCTAAATCACACATAGGTACAATTTTTGATAAACTTACTTGATCATGTATAAATGTTCTTTTTAAGGTTCCGGTTGTGAAAAGTGTTCAATAAATACTGATGGGATGATTGATGGATAAATAAGTGCTTGGGAAAGGCTGGCCATGGCCTAGTTATTCCTGTAAATACAGGAGAGTGGACAATGCTAGTCTTCTACTCCAATGCTGACCAACCTGGTCAAACCCTAGAAAACCAGCTCACTCAGCAAGAGTTGAGTCCTATACTATATAAAGACAATACATTTTTTTTGGGGGGGGTGGAGCAATGAGGGTTAAGTGACTTGTCCAGGGTCACACAGCTACTGTCAAGTGTCTGAGGCTGGATTTAAACTCAGGTCCTCCTGAATCCAAGGCCAGCGCTTTATCCACTGTGCCACCTAGCTGCTGACAATATACATTTTTAATCCAACTGTGTAAGATACCAAAGAGCCTCTCTATCTGTCCTCCGAGGACGATTGGCCATTTCCCTAAGGTCAAGTCCAGAAGGCAGAGAGAATCTTCCTGAAAAGTTGCAGCAGCTGTGCAGGCTTGCCCTATATAAGAATTTGAGTGGGAGAGTGAATGAACTGCAGACATGCAATTTAATGGAGCTAATAGGGGGCAGCTAGGTGGCACAGTGCACAGAGTACCAGGCCTAGAGTCTTCCTGAATTCAAATCCAGCCTCAGATACTTACTAGCTGTGTGGCCCTGGGCAAGTCACTAAATCCTGTTTGCCTCAATTTCCTCATCTGTCAAATGGGCTGGAGAAGGAAATGGCAAAATCACCTCAGTATCTTTGCCAAGAAAACTCCAAGTTGGGGCCATGGAGTTTGTATGCCATTGTACAACACTCCAACCCTTCCATTTCATAGATGAGGCAGCAAAGACCTAGAGAAATAAACTGACTTAATTACACTGGCTATAGATTAGAGGAAGCAGGATTTCAGCCTGTGTTCCTTGACTTCAAATCTCATATTCTTTCCACATTGCCATGCTTCTTCCTTCAGCATGAATTAAGTTTCCCACGTTAGAAACAAAGGGCTATTACTATAACATGTATAAATAGCTCCCACCTTTTTGTTGTTGTTGTTGGGGCAATGAGGGTTAAGTGACTTGCCCAGGGTCACACAGCTAGTAAGTGTCAAGTGTCTGAGGCCAGATTTGAACTCAGGTCCTCCTGACTCCAGGGCTGGTGCTCTATCCACTGCGCCACCTAGCTGCCCCCTCCCACCTTTTTTTTTTTTTTAAGTGGGGAAGTTGGCAATAGAATAGGCTTTCCTAAAAGAGGTAAAAGTTCTCTTGGAAATATTTTTGGAAACAAAAAAATCCCAAACCTTTTCATCTACTGAAGGGTTAATAATATCCCCTCACATTACACTAATGACTCATCCCCTTCCAGGGGATTGTAATCACTCAATCTGGAAATGAAGCCTTCATTCACAGAATCACTAAGTCTACTACTACTTAAGCACTGAAGATTCAAAGAAAGGCTCACAGTCTAATGGGGAAGACTAGAAGCAAACGAATGGGTATAAACTGTACGCACAATAGAAAATAACTAGGGGGGGCAGCTAGGTGGCGCAGTGGAGAGGGTGCCAGCCCTGGATTCAGGAGGACCTGAATTCAAATCTAGCCTCGGACACTTGACATTTACTAGCTGTGTGACCCTGGGCAAGTCACTTAACTCTCATTGCCCTGCAAAAATAAATAAATAAGGTAAGGCATTAGAGTTAAGAGTTGGGAAAGTTTTCTTATAGAAGGTGGGGTTTTAGCCAAGACTTGAAAGAAGCCAGGAGATGGAGAGAAAATGCCCAGGACTGAGTGACTGACTCTGGACAGACAGGAGGCCAGTGTCAGTAGTTTAAAAAAGTAAGATGGATGATTGGAAAGGTAGGAGGAGGGAATAGGTTATGAAGGACTTTACACAGAGATGGTCAGATCTTTGCTTTAGGAAAATCTCTAGCAGCTAAATAAAACATGGTCTGGTATAGAGAAAGACTTAAGGCAGGCCAGTCCACCAGCAGGCTATTGGGACAGTCCAGGTCTAAGGTGATGAGGCTGGGTGACAGTGCAGAGGAGAGGTGTATTCAAGAGATGCTGCAAAGGTGACAAGCCTTGACTTGTCAATGCGGCTTGCATATGGAGGTGGGGGTGAGATAGTGAGGAGTTCAGGATGACACCCCGGTTGTGAGTCTGGGGGCTGGGAGGATGGTGGGAAGTTTGGAAAGGAGGAAGAGTTTAGGGGAAAGGTAGGTTCTGAGTTTTTTAATTTAAGATATCTACCGAGATCCAGTTCAAGATGTCTGGAGGTCAGCCAAGAATTTAAAGTAGGAAGGCACTTCAGAAGCCACTGATAGTTTAACTCTGCCTGAACAAGAATCATTCCCTCTACATGCTTAGCAAACATGTGGTCACATAGCCTCCCTTGATAATGGGGCATGAAGGGATCCTTGCTTTCTGAAGATGCCACTTCCACCTAGAGATGGCTCTCTGGTAAGTAAGTTTTTTTTTCTTTTGTCAAATTTATCAGCTTCTTTCTGACTTTAGGCTCTCACCTGTAGTTCTGCCCTCCCTGCCCCACATCCCTCAGTTTCCTTCAAATGATCCTCAGATGATATAACTTTGGGACTTTTTACCGTCCTGAACACCTTTCTCAGGAGATTCATCTGTTTATCAGTGGCAAACTGGTGGTCAGAAATGAATATTCCATGGGGTCTGGTGAGGTCAGAGGACATTATGCCTTTTTTTTTTTTAGTGAGGCAATTGGGGTTAAGTGACTTGCCCAGGGTCACGCAGCTACTAAGTGTTAAGTGTCTGAGGTCAGATTTGAACCCAGGTACTCCTGACTCCAGGGCCTGTGCTCTATCCACTGCACCACCTAGCTGCCCCATGACATTATGCTTCTTAATGCCAGCTTGAATGACTTTGGCCATCATTCCACAACTGACATACAGAGTATGCAGTCCACTAAAAAGGGGTAAAGAGGAACTGCTATCTACCCACACACCTCTCTTTTACTTGAATCTTTGATCTCGAGATTTGTGTATTTATTGCTATGAAATTTCATCTGATTCATATAAAATTTTTTTTAATGTATAAGGTATTTTATTTTTTCCGTTACATGTAAAGATGATTCATATAAAATTTAAGACATCTGAAGTGATGCAAAATGAAGTGAACAGAACTGGAACAATGTAGAGTAATAGCACTGTTGTGATGAAAATCAACTGTGGAAGACTTAGCCACTCTGATCCATATTACTATCCATGGAAATCCAAAGTACTCCAGATGAAAAATGCCATCTACCTTGAGAAAGATAACTGATGAATTCTGCAGATTGAAGCATATTTCTTTCACTTTATTTTTCTTGCCTTTTTTTTTGGGGGGGGTGTAAAATGGCTAATCTGGAAATAGGTTTGTATGACTTCATATATATATATATACATATATATATATAATGGGTATCATGTTGCTCAATGTGAAGGGAAGGGGCTGAGGAGAAAATTTGTAATTGAATTTTTAAAAAACGAAATGTTTAGGGGGCGGCTAGGTGGCGCAGTGAATAGAGCACCGGTCCTGGATTCAGGAGTACCTGAGTTCAAATCCAGCCTCAGACACTTGACACTTACAAGCTGTGTGACCCTGGGCAAGTCACTTAACCCCAATTGCCTCACAAAAAAATAATAATACATATTATTAACATAAAAAGCCCATTTTATCAAGCAGGTCCCGGATTCCCAACCCTCCTTTACCCTGGCCATCATCTTGCCATGCCTACCTGATGACAGCCTCTTAACCAGACCTCCAGAACCTATACCCACTTTTGGCATTCTAACTATCCAGTAGTCTAACCCATCTCTCCATCTTGCCTACAAGAATATCATAAGGCTTTCTTAAATACTTTGCAAAAACTGAAGTATATTATAACCATAGCCTTTTCCCTGCTCTACCATTCTAGTACCTCTAATCAGAAAGGTATGGAGATTAGCCTGGCAAGACCTCCTCACAGAGATGAAATTATGCTACCTAGCTCTTTGTCATCACCTCTAGTGATACATGCAAGAACTTTGCCAGGAATCAAAGTCATTTACTAGCCTTTATTTTCCAATACTGACATTTGGGGGGGGGGGGAATCGGGACACATGCCCCTTTTCTAGTCCTACAGCATTTGACTTGTTCTCCATAAAGTTTTATTGATTCCTTTAGTGTTTTGTCACAGACACTGTGGATGTACCCCCCTCCCCACAGTGAGCTTTTATCTTTGGTAACAAAGGAAAAATTAAGCAGAATAAAACATAGCCACCATAGTCCATATTGCTCACCCACAATCTGCTACCTCTGCCAAAAAAAAAAAAAAAAAAGAGAAAGGAAGGGAGGAAAGAAAGAAGGACGGGTGGGAGGGAGGGGAGGGAGAAGGCGATTTTTTTCCTTTTCTTCTCCTGGTCATTCATTTAGTGTTTGGCTGTTTCCTTTCGGTCCTCTTTTCACTTCGAGGGCTGTGGTCTGTGTCTATGCCTGCTTAGCCCTCCAGCTCCCCTCAAGTACGTTTTGGTTTTGTTTTGGAATGTGGTGAGGGCGGAGACCCTGAACTAATGATTTCATCTCTAGAGAGCTCTGAGAGAGGAAACTCCCTCTACCAATCCTTACTCCCTCCCCCACCTGCTTTTGGCAACTTAGACAGCGCGTGTCTCCTGGGGCACTTGAGAAGTGAAGTGATTTGTCCAGGGTTTCACAGAGGGCCGTGTCCGAGACGGGACTTAGATCCGTCTTCTCGGCTCTGAGGACCACTCTATCCCCATAATTTCTTGTGTCCCAATAATATTCTATTAGATTTAATTCTCCAGCTGACAGGAACTCGCTGCTTCCAGTTCTCTTTGCTACCACAGAAAGTGCTATGAATGTTTTGGTATATATGGGCCTTTCATTTTACTCTCATCTCCTTTGGGTGCACGTGCGGAAATGAGATGGATGTATACACGTACCTATAAAATGAATGACCAAGTCTTGCCATTTCTAGTTTCCTAAAATCTCTCCCAATCACGCTGAAAGCCCCATCACCTCCTGGCTAAAATTACTTCAGCATACTCCTAAGCAGTCCCCCTGCCTCAAGTCCTTCCCCACTCCAGACTGGAGAGGGCGCCCTCCAACTGGGAATGACTGAAAAGGTGATGGTGCATGGACATGATGGACCAAGACTGTGTGAGAAGAAATGATGGAGGAGGGAGTTTAAGAGAAACCTGGCAAGACTCGAATGAAATGGTAGAGTGAAGTGAGAAGAACCAGGAGAAAAATTTATACAAGCGACAACAATATTGAAAGGGTCAACAACTCTTTCAGGGTCAGGAACTCTTAGCAGGAATGACCAACCAGGGTTGCAGGAAACACGCCACCAACCTCCTGATAGAGAGGTGAAGGATTCAGGAGCACAGAAGGGGACATACCACCCCCCTCTGGGAGTGGCTAAGGCAGAAATCTGTCTTGCTAACTGCTACCTATTTGTAACACGTTGGAGAAAAAAAATAAACTTAAAATTTTTCTAAAAGATTCCATTGACTAGAAGACTCCAAGTATTCAGTCTTTTAAAGCACTTAATGACTACATCCCTGAGATGTCCAGTACATACACAAAGTATATGGTTAATGAAAGTAAAGATCTTTTTGCCATGTCATGTGAAAAGTTGACTAAAAGTATTCCTGTCTCAACTTACATGTCAGTCTTAATAACATTTATGTGGTATATGCTCTTCCCCCCCACCCTAAGTGTCTTGCTCATCTTCTTAAAGCAGGAAACACCCTGAGGATTCATTCAATTCCAAATCAATCTCTCCATATATGAACTGAAAGGACATCACATACAAGTTATTTTCAAAATAATAAGCATTCCACTTTAAAAGAAAAGCGCCAAAATATATTATATTTATTTATTTATTATCATCATCATCATTTTTACAAACAATAGATTTGCTGAAACATGCTCTGGCTCATGTTATTGAATTAAAAAATTTAACACATTTCAAAAATATCAAAAATACACTATAATGAGTCTTAAGACTATAATAGGACAATGATTGCACAAAATTGTAAGATGTGAACTCACTGCCTGGACGACATCCCTTGGCAAAAGTGAGAGAAAATCCTACAAAATCCAGGAGAAGGGCATGTAGTCTAGAGCACAAGGAGCGTATGTGTGGTTGAATGATCCTAGCCAGATGTACTTATGCAGACACCTTTCCTAAACCAGGAAGTATTTCCCCAAGTATAGGGCAGTCACTAACTGAAAATAAAATGTTACCTCTGTTTTGGGGAATCTGAATGGCTTCACCCAGACTGAGGGGAAATATGAGACAAGTCACACACTGTCTCAACTGCTCCGAAACACTGTTATGTGTATTATTTGTCACTTACTTCCTCATGGAGGGTTTTCACTGGATTATTAGTGAACAGAAAAGGTTGGTAAGCCAATGGCTTCTAAGTACTTGATTTTGTTGGAAGTTTTACATAAAAATAAGATAATCATTCAACACTCAGTAGATTGGCTGATACTAACTAGACCCATCTCCTGGAAAACAGCAGCAACTGCAAACCAACCATCATCATAGTACCCAATGATAATCAAGCTGCTCATATTGGCTCTCTCTCTTACACACACACAGGGAACACGCCAACTTATTGCACACGTAAGCTTGACAGCAGTAGAATCAAGCCCTCATTTGCTGGAGTGGTGAGTGACTAGACTAGCACTGTGGCCTGACACATCTCACAGGGGTCACATGCTGCTGCTTTGAGGTCTCAGAATTAGTCATTTTATGCTTTCAGAAGCTCTGTTAATATGCTCTGTTACACAGACTGTAGCTACAGTTTACAAAGAACAAAGAAGCACTAGAAGGACATCGTACTAGAGGCACATGTAGTCCCTCACGCATAAGGGAGTAGCTACTGCTGGGGGCCTGGGGCTAGACTTCATGAACCACTGACAGCCAGATTGGCTCCTCTTCTAGGACAACAGGTCTACTCTCCTGTTCTGGTAGCAGGGGAAGCTGTGTGGTCTTGAGAGAATGCTACTGCCATAAAATAATTCACCCCTGTTTTTTTTTAGTGAACCTCAACCCCTTAATGTGCCCCTGTAGTCCCTTCCAAAGGAGGAATCAATCAGATCAAAGATTTGAAACTGCAAGTTCTTCAGTAGCAGAGCAGTAGTTTGACAGAGAAGCCAAGACTTTCCAAACAGTAGAAGCACTCAAATTTGGACTCCTGAAAAATTAACATCGAATGGTCATTAAGAAGTTCATAGGATCCCCCTTAAAAGCAAGCACAAGCACCATACATTCGTGTGTATAGGTGATACCGCTCAGACAATTGATACCGCGGACTCATTAGTGAACTGATCATCTGCTCAACGGGTTTGCTATTATTGCTTCAAACAACAAGCTCCTCGCCCCCTCAAAAATATAAAATAAGCTGCTTTTAAAAATGATCTGGGCAAACCAATATTCATTCAATATTTATGTTCCTACTACATTTGGCAAATGCCAAACGGCTCCTCACAACAAATCCAGATCACACGCCCAAACTGATTAGGCGAGGCAATGTCACAGTTTTGGAAGAAAAATTAAAACTGGTTTTTCTGTCTACATAAGTCTTCAAATTATAAAGGTGATTGAACAGACTGTGCAAGGAAATGCATTCTGACAGGGCCAGGTGGAATGAGGAGTGATGTGCAAAAAGTACAGAAAACAGTCTTTTATGTTTGCATGGAAATGTTTCAAATCTGCTAAGAGTCATATAGCAGTAGATGAGCCCAACACTCAGTGAGAGCATATATGATGTCATAAGACTGATTTTTAAAGGGTAACATAGTCTGTCACTGCAACATTAAGTTTTGAAGGCCTATAAAAAACAGATTTTAGTGTTAAAATCTGTTCCTCTGGTTTGCAGGAAAAACGATCTTTCTCCACTAGTGAGAGAAGAGAGTTTCTAATATGTGGGGTCCATCTATTGGTTCTCAATTTGTCCTGAAACATACACTAGCTCCAGATCACCTGGAGAGGAGTCAACCCCGGGCCCTACCTAGTAGGGAATGAAAAATGCTGACTCCTCAGTCAGTCTCCAGATCACTCCTCATCTGTGGGGAAATCCTCAGCCCCATCTCATTCCTGTCAAGACATCTGAATTGGATCCCCTCATCGTGACCAGGAGACTCTGCAGCTTCTCTCTTCATTCCCATTTTTACCTTTAAAATATTCCCATCCCTATCAAGAGAACTCTAAATACTCCCCTGTCTCTGTTCCCTCTAACCCTTCCTGGGACCCTTGTGAGAGGCACCAACACCCTGCCGTCCCTAACCAGAGGGACCAAGGTGGTGCATTGTCTCTAAGAAGATTGGCTCGAGTGCAGATTCAAAAATAAATTTCAGTCATTGAAAAGTGCTTCCATTACAGTACATACATAATAAATCAATTGTCTGATTGGCTCCACATGCCCAGTGAGCTTCACTTCCATAAGCTGTATTCTCTTAGAGAAGAATAGGAAAGCCACATGGCTGAATCACATCTCATCATTTAGACTGAGCTCTGACACTTGACATGGTGACTATTGCGTCACAGAGCCTTCAACAATGATCATGAAGAGAATCAATCTTCAGTCATTTCTTCCACAGAAACAAGTCCCCTTCCTGCCCAGGCAGACAAGTTCTCAGAATTAACCTAGGAGAGAAGGGGTTAATGGCAGGTGGCAGGATTGAGGTGACCATCTCCTCCTCCCTGGGGAATTCCAATGACAGTTAAATGTTAAATCCAACACTGATGGTAGTTCCTAGTTTGTTCTAAGTAACCCTGGCCGCTCTCATTTTTCACCTCTGAGTGCCTCCTCCTCGTTCGTCTACGAGGTGGCATCGAATGCAGAAGCCAAACATGTTGGGAAGGACCACTGGCCATCAGAACCCATCGCCTTCTCGGCTCCTGCAGTGCCTTCCAGAGGGTCACAGAGCAGTGTCGAATTCTTCTGAGGGGTCTGCTCGATCCTCCTCCCAGGGCTCGGCATCTGTACCCCCCCGGGCAGCCTGGGGCTGTTTCAGTTGTTCCTTTACCTCTTCTTCCAGGTCATGAGGTACAATGAGTTGATCCTCTGGCTCCAGCTGAGTGGGTGCACAAAAGTAGCCCGTCTTCTTCTTGGGTGCTTCTGTGGCTACCTCGATGAGGTTTAAGCTGTCTTCTAGGGGCACGATGGAGCCATTGGAAAGTTTTTTCCCATAGAGGCAAGAAGTGGATGGGGATTTCTGTAATTCCCTGCTTGTTGGAAGAAGCGTTCCACAGTTCACACTGTTTTGCCTCCGGAACCTAAAGAACAATCCTCCAGAGTCTTCCTCAGGACCCAGAGTCAGAGAAGTCTCTTCAAGAGCAGGAGGAGATGCCTCAAGACCCTTTCCTTTGCAGCAGTGGATATCTACCTCTACCTCTACCCTGCTGCCATTCGTCATGACCCCTTCCACAGGCTGGTCATCATCGCTGTCCAGGCCGTTGTCAGACTGGTTACTCGAGAAAGTGGCACAAGACGGTTGGCGCTGAAATACCCCCGAGGTGGGCATGGGATGGAGGCTGCAGCGCCTTTCCGGCCTCAGCAGCAAGCTGGCATCCAGGCCAGTGGCATTGTGCTCATCAGAAGCTGTGGAGCCCACCTCACTGCTCACTTCTGAGGTGGACATTTCACTGCTGAACTCTGAGGCAATGCCGCTACTGGAGGAAGGGGTCGTTGGCTTTGGAGCATCTTTGATGTTGGGAGCCGAGGCAAACCCCCCAGGACCCGGGAAGCTGAGACCATTCACCTCACAAGTACAACCATCTTCCCCAACGTTCAAACAGATCACCATTGCTCCGACATTGTCCTGACAACCATAGCTTTGTGCTAATGTGCATAACTTCTTGGCAGCTGCTAATGGGTCATGGACATGGCGTACTGCGGCGACAGCTTCCAGGTAAGACAGGCGTTCCCACAGTGCTTTGTTTCCCAAGATCAGCAGCTCGTCCTGTACTGTAAGTGGAAGGGAATATATATGGGGCTTTGGAAGGATCCATGGATAGAGGTATGTACAGCCCAACATCCGGGTACAACAGGTTACTCCATTCACTTTGTTGTCCTAAAGATAAACAGAGTTAGTTTAAACAATAAGCAATAAACCTTATGGGTCTTAACATTTATCCATGCCCTACTGCTTAAGAATGTGTTATAGAGGAAAACAAATATATCAGAAATACTTTCCAAAGACATGAAGGTTCTTCCCTGTATCAGAGCTAAAAATATAAGATTATGGCCAAAATATTTTATTGTTTTCCTATTAAATAGTCATATGCAGTAACAAAAGTGGCTCGGCCCTAACATCTCCAAAGTACTCAGCAGCCTTTTTGTGAAAGAAGAATTCATTGCTTTTCTACCTAAAGAAACTTCTGTGTTAGGAAAAAAATCACCAGCACAAGTGACACCATTTTTCCTTATCACCAGATTTCTGAGAGAGGTTCAGAATCCAATAAGTCATTGAAAATGGCCCTTCATTTGGAAGGGAGTTGGGACTAACTAAAAAGATGTGAGGGGATACCTAATTGCTTAGGAAAATCTTTGCAGGCAAAGAGCCTATGAAAATAAACTGGAAGGAAGTAGACAAAGGAATCCAAAGTGAGGAAAAAAAAAATCAAATCTACCTACCCTGATTCTGATGCACAAAAATGAACTGAAGGAAGGTCAAATTAGAACCCATGCAACTTTAAACAAAGTAAGAGGTCATAAATGATTTGTTCTAGAATTCAACCTTAAAGAAATTCCAAGTACCATGCTCTAAAATATCAAATTAACTGTTTTGCTTTAGGTGATGCTTTTATTAACCTTTTTAGAGGTCAAAATTCTTTCCTTATGAGGAAACAAGGAATCAGTTACAAACTTTGAAGGGGATTTTACTCTCTCTCTATAAACTTATCAAATTTTGACCACCAGTTCTTTAAATCAGTTTCCAAAGCTGTCTACAACCTAAGACCAATAAATCCACACCACCTAAATTCTCAGGATTCAAAGCCCCCTCTTTTTACTTAGCTTTCTGGGGCCATAGAGGTAGGTCATTGTAGTTCCACCCCTTGGTTTCACAAATGAGGGAAAGGAGTTCTTTGAACAGGGCAGGCAAGTGCTCTGTCTCTAAACCTGGAACTCCTTCCTATACTGCTGATTCTTCAAAAGGGTTTCATCCTTAACTGCCTTCACATCAGGCAATCAATGAACAAAGAAGGCAGTCCTGGCCTTGAACTTTGATTCAGGGAGTATTCCAGGTCAGGCCTCATGTCTCCTCAGGCCCTCCTGGTGCTGGGTGGGGTTTGTTTATATGTGTTCATGGATCATAATGCCATGTGCAAGACGGCTAATTATGGGAGTCAGAGGACCTAAGTTTGAGTCTTGGCTCTTTTATGATTATTTCTGTGCTGGAAAAGTCGCTTTATTTTTTTAGGCCTCAATTTCCTCATCTATAAAATTAAGAGGGCCGGACCAGACTTCTGAAGTCACTTTCAACCCTAATGATTCAACCCTAGTGATTCAAATGATTCACTGTCCCCGTGTAATTGCCGTGGTATTTCCATGACTCTTACTTTGCCTGCAAAAGTATTTTTGGCAAATGAGCTCACTGCACATAAGGATCATGCAAGGTGTTTCATATGGGGGTAAATACTAATGGTCGGGCTTTTTTTTCTATGTCTATGCTACTAGAGTCTAGGGATCCACAAGCCAATCTCTTTGAGAAACAGAAATAAAAATATTGAGCTCTTAAAAAAAAAGATAAAAAATAATTAAGAATGCTGGCAACTAATGCCTCAAGTTATTTTAAAAAACAGTTTACTAAGTGAACAGTATAAAATAAGAAAAAAGCCCCCTAACTTTGCATTCTAGAACCTGCCTTTGTGTAGGTCCTGTCAGGAAGAGCACACCAATGAAACTGTAACCAAATCAACCAGGGGAGAAGCCCGTGTGGTAGCTTGTTTTTGGTTTTGGAACATGAGATAATATGTGGAGAGAAAGGTCCTAAGGCATAGAGACGAGACTGGTTCTTCTGCTTCAAATGAATCTGACTTTCCTGCTGCTCCCTACTCGACAACTAAGGGGTCCATCCAGCAGGGTTACTGAAAGCCTTTGGAATTGAGTGTTTTCTTAGATATGAAACTAATGCCAAGAACAGGCGCAGCCCAGAAAATGTTAAAGGTTCTCTCTGCTCCTTTTCAGGGATTGCTAACAGACAGAAGCTGATGAAGTGTAGGAGGGACCAGAAAAAGTAGCACCAACCTCTGTTACAATGGCTTTCTGTTCTTTCACCCGCTGTAGCTCCTCTGGGCAATGTTCCAGGCTGAAGACTCTGGAGAGGGCCAAGGGCTGTCCGTTCCGGCACAGGACTGCTTGGCACGTGCCTACATTGGCCACTGTCAGGGTGAAGCTACTTGTAGGATCAGCAGTATCATGTCGGACGTAACAGAGAAGGGCAGAGGAACCTAGTTTCTGGCCAGCCATTCCCAATTTTCTGTTTAGGGTAAGAAGAAAAATAAAATGGGAGTCTTTTAAAATTAGCCCTGCAGATTATTTCCTGTCATTGCTCCAAGTCTCAATATCCAACAAGAAGAAGACAAGTCATCTCCTTGCTCCCCTATGATGTGCTCACTATTCAGACCGCGTCCTTACCCATCAAAAACACTGGCTAAAGGTGCTGATGGGGAGTAGTTAGGGAGAACCAGTCTCTCTCTTCCTCCCTTATAAGATTATTGTGGAAAAGACCCTGGAGAACTAAAGTGTTGTAGAGATATTGGCCATTATTATCATTCTCTAAAGTCCTCCAAGCTAAATGCCTAAGAAAAGGAATGGAGAATGAGGGACATCTCTGCCTTTTAAGAAGCATTTATTAAACCCCTACTATGTACCAGGCACTGTTCTAGGCTCTGGGGATATAAAGAGAGGCAAAAGAAGGTCCCTGCCCTTGAAGAGCTCACAATCTAATGGGGGAGACAACATGCAGACAACTATGTACAAACAAGCTCTATGTAAGGATAAATGGGAGAGAATAAACAGAGGGAAGGGACCACCATTAAAGAGAATCTGCAAAGGTTCGTTATAGAAAGTGAGATTTGAGTTGGCTTATGAAAGAAGCCAGGAAAGCCAGTAAGTGGAGGTGAAGGAGGAGAACATTCCCGGCGTGGGGGCGGCCAGAGAAAATGCCTGGAGTTGGGACATGGAGTTTCTTGTTCAAGAAACAGCCAGAGGGCTGGAATCACTGGAGCAGGGCAGGGGTTGGGTGGGTGTTTGTTTTTATTGATGAGTTGTCAAACCTCTAAATAAGCTTCCAACAAAACGCTGTTCTTGAAAAGTGTTACAGAAAGAAGCATAAAAGAGATGACAACACACATCCCCAGCTTTCTTTAAGGCCCTCCAGGACTTAAATACTTCAATCAGACACAGCCATTGTGCTAGAGAAGACCAGACTGTCTAGTTATACCCCCTAATTATCCCTCTGAGATAGGCCTTTATAGACAGTCACTCGACTAGGGACAGAAAAGGTCAAGGCCAGAACTCAAGTATCCTGACGCCTGGTACAGTACTCAGCTACAGTGCCCTGCCTTCTTCCTGGGGAGCCTAGAATCACTGACAAATCAAGAAGACAGAACCCAGGCAACTAGTTCATGGTTAGCTTCTACATCCAGCAGCTCACATTCATATCAAACTCCCTATGGCCTACAATAGGGGAGCGAGAGAGAAGGAAGGAGAGGGATTTAGCTAATACCAATTCTCCCTTCAGTCTAGTCAAGCTCCAGACCTGGAGAGACCCGTCTCTCAAAGATCTGACTAGAAAGTTGAGTTTGTAATACAATTACCTGTGAGATACCAAAAATGTGTTAGCCATGAAAACTGTGTCAGCTGCTGCCTGCTGCACCTCTTCCAAAAGCACGTCCGCCATGGTACACTGTAAGAGTCGGGGAAGCTCTTCATTGCGGTCGCCATCAAACATTCCATATACGGCTTCCACACCTTCAGCAAAGTTATCCACAGCCAAAGCAGACACACAGAGTCTATGACAGCGGGGGACAGAGAAGTCAAATTACAAACCGCTGTGACTATCTTCTGAGTGGTCAATCTTTAAAAATTCAAGTCAATAATCAGTAGGGAGGGAAGAAAGGGTAGGTGCTCAGAGAGATAAAGAGTAGAAGAATAACAAATCTACAAATGAAAACTGTCTCTGGATAGGACATTGATGCTGAGCTTGAAAAATGATCATACCACGAGGGAAAAGGGAATGAATTTTGTCCGTTTAACGGATAACTGCAGACTGCTTAAAAATGATGCTTATGATTACACATGTATAGCCTGTATCAGATTGCTTACTGTCTCAGGGAGGAGGGAGGGAGGAACAGAATTTCTAACTCAAAACTTAAAAAAAAAATGTTAAAAACAGTTTTTACATATAACTGGGAGAAAATGCAGTATTATTTTAAAATAAAATAAAGATGATGCTTAAACAGTACAGAAATGCTCTTTCTGGGTAAGCACCAAGGAAGGCTCAGCTCCAAGCTAAGATACTCACTTATTCCTCTGGCCAGCCATCTCAGCGAGCCCATGGCTCCAGAAGCTTGATGCCCCTGCAGAATCAGCTGTTAGCAGGGGTTTCTGATCAATTTTCAGGGTGGTGATATGACTGCAAAAAAGGTCAAACAACTGTGAGGCATTAATGCTATTTTGCATTTTCTTGGCCTTTTTTTTTTCCTTTTCGTTTTTGTGGGGCAATTGGGGTTAAGTGACTTGCCCAGGGTCACACAGCTAGTAAGTGTGAAGTGTCTGAGGCCGGATTTGAACTCAGGTCCTCCTGAATCCAGGGCTGGTGCTCTATCCACTGTGCCACCTAGCTGCCCCGAACCCATTCCTTCTTGAGGCAGCCTATCCCACTTTGGGATGCCTCTAACTGTGAGGAAGTTTCTCCTGACACTAAACCTAAATTTGCCATTGCAATGTCCGCCTGCTGTCCTCTCTGGGGCTAAGCAAAACAAGTATAATTACTTTTCCATCTCAAAGTCCTCCAAATACTTGAAGACAGATCTTTCCCTTAAGTCTTCTTCAGGTTTAAAGTATCCTTCATTCCTTCAAATGATTCTCATGGTATGAATTCTTCTGTTTGTGTGTGGGATTTCACCTTTTTCATTTGCTATTTTAATTTGATTTTCTGCCACCTTCTTTTTAATCACATTGGCTAAAAGTTCAGCAACTTTTCTAGTCTTTTCAAAGAAACAGGTTTTAGTTTTATTGATCATTTATTGTTTTATTTTGTTTCCAGTTTATCTGTTTCTTCTGTAATTTTTAGTGTTTTATCTTTTGTGCTTATTTTAGGTTTATTTGTTGGCTTTCTAATTTTTAAAAATGTATATTCAGTTCATAATACGCTCTCTTTCTATTTTGCCAATGTATGTTTGTAGGGATATGATTTTCTCTCTTATCTGAATCTCAGATATTTTGATACATTATTACCATTTTCTTTCATATAATTTAGGATTTAATTGTTAAGCCCCCATTTAGGCCAGTCTTTTGTTTGTGCTTCCCGAATTGATTATTACTTTTAATGGGTTATGGTCTATAAAGGAAGTGTTTACTATTTCTGCCTTTTCACATTTGTTTACATTATCTCTGTCCCCTAATACATGTTGATTTTTGTAAAAATTCCATATGGTTCTGAAAAATACACTCTTACTAGTCCCATTTAGGAGATGACACAAATCTCATGCTCTAGCATCTCTTAACAATTTGTTAAGATTCTTTATTTTCCTTTTTGTTTACCTTTCTGATAAAGAATAATCCATAACTGAAAGAGGGACACTGGAATCTGCCATTACTATATTACTGTCAATACCTTATAGTTTGGTTAATTTTTCCTTTATGAACTTGGAAGCTAAGAGAATTGGGGCATATGTTTAATACCTTCCTGGTTTCCTTTAAGCCAAAATTAACATCCCATCTTTTTTTACAGGACACCCTTCCCAACCCCTCTTGATTCTAGTGCCTTCCCTGTTACTTTTTCCTTTTTGCCCTATATATAGCTTGTTTGTATATATCTGTTGCATATTGTTTCCCCCATTAGATTGTAAACTCTGTAAGGGCTGGGACTATCTTTTGTCTCCTTTTGTATTCCTAGCATTAGGAATACAAATATTAACACAGTGCCTGGCACATAGTAGGTGACTGATAAATGTTTACTGATTGTCTATGTTTCTTTCAGCATAATGTAGTTTCCTTGTTTATTTCTCCGTTTTAAAGTTTTGAATGTTTTTGTCTCAAAGAATGATTGCAAATTCTGCTTTTTGGAATTCACCTGATAGATGGTACATTTTTTTTTCTAGTCCCTCGTTTTGTGTGTTTTAGCTTTCTAGGTGTGTTTCTTGTCAGTGACACATTGTAGGGTTTTGTTTTCTTGGATTGTTTAATCTACCACATTTAAAGTTACTAGAATGAGGCTTATGTTATTCTTCATTTGTGGCTAACAGGTGTTTTTTTTCCCTTTCTGAATTAGGACTTCCCATGCTCTCTCTGTAAGCACAGTACTTTGTCTCGTTAGTTATTTTATCCTCATCTACTTTAAAGGTAACCCAATTTCCACTGGCTCTCTTCACACCCTCAAGCCCTCCCTCCTTTCTCTAGTTTTGCTTAACTTATAAGTGATTTTTTCTTTATCTATTTAATTTGTCCCCACTTTCCCCCTCAGTTTAAGTATAAAAGAAAATCCCCTTTCCTCTCCTTCAACTTATTTTGTATTTTTAAAATTTTCATTTCCTCTGTGCCTTTTTCTAAAAATAATCTCTTCTTATTATTTTATTTATCTTCCTCTTCTATTTCAGACCTTTTTTCTTTGATTCATGGCCATTATACTTATTTAATTATTCTCTAATCTTCGAGGCATCTCTTTAGGGCTCCCTTTTCTTTTTTCTTTTTTTTTTTTTTAATAAGGCTTTAAAAAAAAAATTGGTTCTTACCTCACCATAATATCCCACATATACACGGTAGCTGCCCCTTCCTGAGAGACATTCCATATGACAAAGTGTAGTTACTGTGTATGTTTTCTTGGCTCTACTTCCTTCACTCTGCATTAATCCATATAGAGCTTTTCAAGCTTCTAAGTATCCATTACACATCCCTTCTTACAGCATAATAATATTCCATTTACATTCATGTACCTCAATTTGGATAGCCGTTCGCCAAGTGAGAGACATCAATTTTGTTTCCAATTTTTAGCCATCAGAAAAAGTTCTGCTGCTTAGAAATGTTTTGGAGTATTTGGGGACTTTTCCTTGGGAGTGTAAGCTCAGTAATATAGTCTCTGGGTCAAAGGGTATACCCATTTTATCTACTTTATTGAAATGATTTGCCTTCCAAAGAGGCTGAACCATTTCCCAGCTCCACCAACAATGTCTTAATGGGTCTGTCTTTCCACACCTGCTTCGACATGGCATGCTGTCATGCTGTCATCTTTGCCAATTTGCAGGATGTGAAGCAAAACCTCCAGATTGTATTTAGAGTATCTTTTTTTTTTATGTGGTTGTGAATACTTTGTAGTTCTTTTGAGAACTGTCTGTCCATATCCTTTGACTATTTACCTATTGGGACATGGCTATGAGTCTTATATACATCGACTATTTATTTATCTTAGATACCATGCCCTTATCAGAAATTTGATAAAGACTTTCCCTCCATTTAACTCCTTCTCTTCTAATCCTAGATGTATTAATGTTATTTGTGAAAAGGCTTTTCAGTGTCAAGTTCCCTCTTCTGCTGTAAACACAGTATTATGTTCCTTCAGTTAATCTTTTTTTAAGGCGGCCCTGTTCCCACTGGCTCTCTTCCCCTCACTCCTGAGTCCTTCTTCTTGTCTGATGTTCTCTTTTCCTTTCCTCCCCTTCAGCTAGTCCTGTGCCTTAGTTTTAAATTTCTTTATTTTTTTCCACCCCTCTCCAAAAAGTATTTCTTTCCCTCTCTTCATTACCCATCCTCCCCTTCTGTTTACGCAAGCCCCTCATTCTCTAGTTCATGATTTCTCCTGACAGCTCTCTTTTCTATGTATTTTTCATGCTATCAAAGTTTTCAGCATATCCATTCTTGGGCCTTCCCTCCAGGCGCTTTCTGCCACTACCTTGTAAGGCTTGCCCTATGGATTTCTCCTTTACATTGTGCCTCATTTCTAGAGTAATGTTATGACTAACCACTACCACCACAACAAGAAATGTTTACAAAGCACTTACAATGTGCCAGGCACTGTGCTAAGTGCTTTACCATCATGACTGCATTTAATCCTCACAACCACCTAGGGTGGTGGTGTTACTGTCCTCATTTTAAAGACCAGGAACCTGAGGCTCACAGAAATTGGGGTTTCAGCGGTTCCAAGGAGCTCTGATGCCCTCTCTCCTGAGGCAAGCAGAATGCTCTCTCTCTCTCAGCATCTCTAAACATAGAAGGTCCCCATCTCCCTTTTTCAATCACTCTTTTTGCAACTGGACTTATTTTCCATTAGGCTCTTTTCTGCTGAGAGACTACAGAGAGGCAGTTATACTCCTAATTTATCCTAATGGGAGACTTCATCCTAAACAGGTTCAAATTCCTGGATTAATAATAATAGGGCTCGATGTTGGGTCACCTTGACTATCAACATCCTATACTTCCTTCCTTTATCATCTCCATTCCTCCTCCAAGGAAGCCATGACCCTATCATCAATCTCACCAAAACCTGCTATGCTAAATGCCAGGTATACACTGATGCCTCCTAGTACAAATTCAGGATCCGAAGATATTGAGTTAATTAGGCAGATAGTTAAAAAAAAAAAAAGACCTTCTGCTAAATACAAATACTTGACAAAGATATTATATATATATATATATATATATATATATATATATATATATATATATATATATAGTGACAAATGTAGCCCTTCAGGTTCCCAATACAGGAAACAAAACCAAAGTCCTAAGAGTTACAGCCTGTATAAGAATAAAAACCATGTCAATTCCAAAGAATTGTACTTCCTTCTCAATACTGGTTTCTAAAGGATTCATCAGAAAGTGGGCCTTAGTGCATGTAGCCTATAATATCCCTGTTCAGTTCTCAATGTTTAAGGGCTGTATGTTTGGTTTTTTGTTTGTTTGTTTTAAAGGGCTATGTTTTTAATTGCTCATGCCATGCAGCCTAGTTAGCCACTTAGGGACCAAGAATAATACTCAAGACAGGATCACTGAGTAGGGTTATTTGTGTTGCTATCTATTTCAAGGAATCTTTAATAATTTTTTTTTTTTTTTTTAGTGAGGCAATTGGGGTTAAGTGACTTGCCCAGAGTCACACAGCTAGTAAGTATTAAGTGTCTGAGGTCGGATTTGAACTCAGGTACTCCTGACTCCAGGGCCGGTGCTTTATCCACTGCGCCACCTAGCTGCCCCGAATCTTTAATAATTTTGAAGTAGAGATGGGAGACACCTAACGGGGAAAGTGACATTTTGCTTTATGATTTTTTTTTCATAATTCAGTAAGTAACAGAAGCTCAGTGGGATCTTATGTCCTCTACATCTTTCAGTCAATTACAAAACAGCAAATACATGGTTTACTATTGGGCATTGCCTGCAAAAGGCCTGCTTGGGGAAGAAACACTATACTCTGTGTTGTAGGCATGAACCTGACAGAAACCATTTTTATTAATTTATCATAATCCTAAATTCAAGCATTGTTCTGCTTGACAAAAAGATTCCCAAACTGACAGAGTCCCATCATACCCTGGGACATGTCTCCCAAACAAAACAATCTTTAGGTAATTTTTAAGGAATACTGAAGAAGAATTTTACAATATGATACAATATCGTTACATAGCTCAGGGTTAACATTTTCCTTAATCTAATAAAACAGCAGGCACTCAATCTTTCCAGCCCCTTCTTGGATAATTATTTTCCTGAGCCTACTTAATCCCTCTAAGACAATACTTCCTGCAATGGTTTTCCAACAGCAATAGCTGAAAATGGAGACCTCCTCCCTTGGACCAACACTCCGGTCCCTTTGGGAGATGAAGGGGGTAGTGCACTATGGTGGATTTTTTGTTTCTAGAAATAAGGAGTATCTGCTTTGACACCCTTATCAAGGATGCCCTTAATCTCAAAAAAGATTCTGTACAGTAGGGAGAGATAAGTCAGTATTTATGAACATTTTTTCTAAATTTTTTTTTTAGATGGGAGTGGGGGAGCACAATAATAAGGTTCAACAATTTTCCTGGCCTTTGTGTCTCGCCCTCTCTTGGCTGCCTTGCATACAGAACCTTGGTGTCGGTCTCTGCACAGATCTGTCTGCTTTCCCTGGCTCTATTCTTCTTGGCATTAGCCCTACCTCTCTGATAAAAATATTTAGGACAGTGATGTGAGGATCTAAGTGCAGTGATTCTGTGTTTTCTGATGCAGGGATCCATTTGTTACAGTAATCTTTGGGGACCTTGACTATTTTCTTTGGTTTACTGTCATTCTTCCATTTCTATCCTTAAAATGCTGTTGGGATGAATTTATTGAGGGATGTCCTGTAACGTCTTTTTTAAAGTAGTTTTACACTCCACTTTAAAAAAATGTTTGTTTTGCCTCATTTCTCAAATATATAGAGAGATGAATCAAATTGATAAGAATACAAGTCATTCCCCAATTGGGAAATGGTCAAAGGACACAAACAGGCAGTTTTCAGACAAAGTAATCAAAGTTATGTATAAGACATATGAAAAAATGCTCTAAATCACTACTGACTAGAGAAATGCAATATCTCACACCTATCAGACTAACTGAAATGACAGAAAAGGAAAATAACAAATGTTAGATGGAGGTGGGAATCCTGGGATACTAATGAACTATTGGTGGTATCAGGAACTGATCTAACCATTCTGTAGAGAAATTTGGAACTATGCCCATAGGACTATAAAACCACGTATACCCTTTGACCCAGCAATACCACTTCTAGGTCTGTATCCCAAAGACATCCAAGAAAAAGGAAAAGGATCTCTACGTACAAAAATATTTATAGCAGCTCCTTTTGTGGTGGCTAAGAATTGGAAATTAAAGGGATGCCCATCAATCAGGGAATGGCTGAAAAAGTTGTGGCATATGATTGTGATGGAATTCTATTGTGATATAAAAAATAACAAGCAAGATGATTTCAGCAAATCTTAGAACAACTTATATGAACATAAACAAAGTGAAGGGAGTAGAGGCAGGAAATTATTGCACACAGTAACAATAATAGTGTATGATAATCAACTGCAAATGACTTAGCTATTCTCAGCAATACAATGATACAAGACAATTCTGAAGGCCTTATGATGAAAAATGCCATCCACGTTCACAGACAGAATGGAATCTATATGCACAAAGTGTACTTCTTTTTTTTTGGGTGAGGCAATTGGGTTAAGTGACTTGCCCAGGGTCACACAGCTAGTAAGCGCCAAGTGTCTGAGGCCGGATTTGAACTCAGGTACTCCTGAATCCAGGGCCAGTGCTTTATCCACTGTGTCAACCTAGCTGCCCCAAAGTGTGCTTTAAAAATTTTCTTTTTTTGGGTCTGTGTTCTCTTCTGCAACGTGGCTAATATGGAAATGTTTTGCATAACTGCACATGTATAATTTATGTTAAAGTGCTTGCCTTCTCAAGGAAGAAAGAGGGGAAGGGATGTGGAACTCATAAATTACAAAAAATGAATGTTAAAAGTTATTTTATTTATTTATTTTTTTGTAAGCGAGGCAATTGGGGTTAAGTGACTTGCCCAGGGTCACACAGCTAGTAAGTGTGAAGTGTCTGAGGCCGGATTTGAACTCAGGTCCTCCTGACTTCAGGGCCGGTGCTCTATCCACTGCGCCACCTAGCTGCCCCCAAAAGTTATTTTTAATAGTAATTGAGAAAAAATAAAGACATTCTAAAAAGAAAAGAATGAAGATTAAGAAAAGGACATTGAATTTGGCAACTAAGAGATCATTAATAGCTTTGAAGAGAGCCTTTTCAGTGGAGTAATAAGGTCAGAAGCTAGAATGTAAGAAGAGAATGAGAAGGGAGAAAGTGGAGGCACCTACTACAGAAGCCTTTTCAAGGATTTTAGCTAGAAAGGGCAGAAGAGATATAGAACAAAATTCAGCATGGAGAGTTAAGTGAGGGTTTTTTCAAGATGGGGGAACATGTTTGTAAGCAGCAGGAAATGAGTCACCAGAGAGGAAGAGATTGAAAATAAATGAGTGGGAGGGGCAGCTAGGTGGCATAGTGGATAAAGCATCAGCCCTGGATTCAGGAGGACCTGATTTCAAATCCGGCCTCACACACTTGACACTTACTGTGTGACCCTGGGCAAGTCACTTAACCCCCATTGCCCTGTCCCCCCCCAAAAAAAAAGAAAGAAAAGAGATGAGTGGGGACAACCAGGGAGGGGGGGAGTCTGTTGGAGGAGACAAAATGGAATGGAATCACTTTAACCGTGAGCCTCTGGTAAGGGGAAAGGTCACTTCGAAGCATGTGCTACACAGGGATAACGCCTACATAACAACACATTTTCTTGGCTCTTATGACATTACTGATTTCATTTTTTGTGATATTATTTGGGGCTCACTCTATTCATCACCTGCAAAGTCTTTCTTCAATGTTGTTTCTGACATACAAAAGCATGAGGCCTCTTGTGCAGCTTTCATGCCTTTAGCCTCTTTGATTCTCTTCTTCCTCAACCATGTTTTCACTGTACTTCTTACAACTCCCCATGTTTGCAGTGAGATCAGGTCAATGATTTAATTTGGAGGGTGCTATCAAATTCTTCATGGAATTTCTCTTTCTCTCTGTCCTCAGCAACTGATGTCGGTGCATAAACTGTAACTGTTTTCATGGTGGTCTTTCTGTATCTATTTATCAGTACTAAAATATGAGACGACCAAATGTCCCACAAAGTAACATCTTTTTGCCTTTGGCCAATTAAAAAACTGATCTTACCAACTTCTTTGCCTTTTCAAGGAAAGCTTATGAGCCACCCTTCCCTTTAGCTAAAATTTCCTTTTTAATGATGGTTTCATTTATACTGGAACTGTCAAAATTGATACGGTTGAGTTCCTCCAGCAACAAGCCTACTTGCTGGTAACTGGACAAAGATCTTACATTTGGAGTAATAACATTTAAATTCAAGTTTACAGACTGTCTCAAACTGTGTTATTCTTGGCACCCTTTCCTCCCCATTTCTTCAGTCTGACATCATTCTGCAGAAGTAAAAGGAGGCTGCACAGGACTGAAGGCCATTCTGTATTTTTTTCATTCAACAGGTTCCTATGGCTCAAAAATTAATTATCAACAGCCCAGCCAACGGTGACGAGCTTTTCTGCAAATGGCCAGCCTGGGCCTCACAAAGCACACCCAATCTGTTGCCAGGGCCATATTCCAAAGCCTTTTAGCTTGCACTTTGTTGGCAGAGACTTTGAGAGACCAGGGTCATCTCCAAGCTATAGGGAGGCATCTGAACAGGCTTTTGTGAAAGCTTCTCCTTAATGTCGCTTCTCAAGCCTTTTTTTTAATGGTTGATAGCTTTCTTTTCCAGTGTCAGCTCATCTTGAGCATCAGCATTCCTGACAGCATGTGTAAAGGACAACGCTTGTCCACTTGTGTTGATTCTCTGGTGCTTAGATACTCAGTAACTAGCTTTAAAAAAAAAAGTCTTAATTCATTGGCGAGTTCCATGTACATTCAAATCAGTCTCTTCAGGCAACTACCATTTGTTTCTTCCTTCTCAGAACTGTATTCTTTTTCACGTCTTCAGCATTTTGTTTGTGTTTCCCATCCCTCCTAGGCTGAATTCCCCTGGAGAGTATAAGTACAATGGAATCTCTCTCTGCTCTTATCCACCTTTGAAATCTGCTTTCCCCAAACCTACAGGGGACATGTTAGGATATAAAAAGCTTCCTTTCCTTTTCTATAACAAACTCCAGGGAGGAATGGTCACTTCCTCCCAAAGTCCTCATCATTTCCATGCCAGAAACCTCATTCTCCCTTTGGGTGAGGAAACAGATCTAGAATAGAATTTCCTCTTGTTTTCTCTCCCTTTTTTGAAAGATGAAATTCTCACTAAGGCAAGCCAAGATGTGACTAGCTACTCTGCTCTTGGCAGAGAGAACAGACCCACAGATGTCTGGTTAACTGAAGTTCCCCATCACTACTATCCCATAGTTCTGGTGTCAGGCTTGTGATCTATTTCCCATTTCTATCTCCATTTTTGGTCCAGGTAGTATGCAGTATATTCAGACAATAAAATTACTCCTGTTCTTTACCCAAATGCCTTCAACCATGGGTCCACTTCAAGTTCCTTGATTTCCTTACATAAATATATCTTCTTAAAATACGATAAATATCCTTTCCTCTCCCCAACTTTTGAAAAAATCTAACTTCTTTGAAAACAAGGTATACTCATTCAAAGAAACAGTCTAGAGCATAGCTGCCAAATACTCAACTCCTCTCAAGTACAATCCAATTAGGAAATATTTAACAAAATAAATAAAAATAGGGGGCAGCTAGGTGGCGCAGTGAATACAGCACTGGCCCTAGATTCAGGAGGACCTGAGTTCAAATCCGGCCTCAGACACTTGACACTTACTAGCTATGTGACCTTGAGCAAGTCACTTAACCCCAATTGCCTCACCAAAAAAAAAAAAAATCACAAAATAAATAAAAATACAATACAGCAGAGATGCTAATCATGTGGTTTTCTAATTCAGTGCGTGGCCCATAGGGATCCTTATGTATGGACTCTTTCTACTTGAGTTTTATACCACTGGTTTAGTCATGCATTTCAGACTTCAACAATCTTAGTGAAAACCACAAGATCAAATTTACCTATTTGCATTAGGAACGTTAGAGTTCATCTTACTTACAACCTAAACTTTGTGCATTTGTGTTGAAACACTGGCTTCTTTCTTGGATTTTACCTACTATGAGCTCTTGGGATACCCAAGAGCTATTCTTTTTTAATTGCTATCTAGCTTGGGAATAACTATGGGCAATTCTCTCTCTCCCTTATCCTTTTCATTTTAATGTTCTTCTGATTGTATTTGTAAGGCAACAGGCACATATATTCTTTCCAGCCCAAGTTAGGGTCCTCTATCCTGGACCAAGAATCACGACGCAGGGAAGAGAGTATGGATAGATGGATGTGACTGCAGAGGCCACCGATTTGTACCAAGCTCTCTTTTCCATAACCTGTGTGACTCTGGGAAAGTCACTTAACTTTTCTTCATTTGTAAAATTAAGAAGCTGGAGCAAATGATGTCTGCTGTCCATTATAGGTCTTTGTTATGTAGACCTGATGAATATGAAAATACTCATGTCTGTCAACAGAACATTCAGCTGGTGAGACTGTGGCCACCATGATGCTCTGGTCCAGTGGAATGGTCTCGTCACTGGCATTAAGCCTCTGTCAGCAAGTGAATCGAGGAATGTAATAATAGTGGCACCAATCCTACTTAGAATTACATAGCCTCTAATGGAACAAGGTCTATACAAGCCTTTAAAGAACTTGAGATGGGCAGGATTATGGTCATATGCAATTTCAACTTCAGAATCTTTTTTTATATGTATGTTACCTGAAGATATCCAGTGTCTTATGTTCCAGAACCAGATTGGTATTTCCAGTTAGGTCAAGGTCCTGTAGGGTAGGAGGCAAAGCCTCAGGAATCAGAATTTCTGTCAAGTCATTACAGCTTAAATCTACAAACTGATGGGAACAGAAAAACACAAAAAGAGAATACATCAGGGAAAGCAAAGCCTTCATTCCCAAACACTCATGACCCCCTACCATGTATGCCAAAGGTATTAAATAATCACTTCATCACTTCTCTAACCAAAAATCCCACTCAATCCTTCTTGGGCCCTTTTCCAAATGGAAGGAAAACCAGTACACAGCCACACCTGGGAAGCCCATTAAGCTCAGTCACCTTTACTTCCAAAGGAGAGCCCTCATTCTCAGTTACCTGGATCTGAGGCAAATGTAGGATCTCTGGAAATATGCTGATATTGTTGGAGTGTGCAACAAGAGTGTGCAGTTGTTTGCAGTTTGCAATGGTTGTAGGAATTGTCTTTAGTTTGTTGCCACTCAGGTTTAGCTCCTCCAATTGCTCCAACTTGTTCAATTTGCTGAAGATGAAACAGGACAAAAACATCTTTGTACATCCCCTTCTCTTCTATACTCACATGGCTCTCATCCCTCTGACCTTGAATACTGCAGTAGCTTGCTCATTGGTCTTCCTGCCTCCTTCTAATTCATCCTCCATATATGTGCCAAAGTAAGTTTCTAAAGTCTCTATGTGATCATGTTGGCCTCCTGTTCAATCACTACCTCTAACATAGATAGAAACTCCTTTGTCTAGTATTTAAGGCCCTTCAGAGTTTAGCTCCAGCCTTCCAAGCAAACTCGCCTACTGGCTGTTTGTCCTACATGGCATTCTAGCTCCCACAGACAGACCTGCCTTTGCAAAGCTTGTTCTCTTCACCTGGAATAGACATCCTTCTCATCTCTGCCTCTCGGCATCCTTAGCTTCCCTTAGCATTGCCTTTCCTGATTGCCTATAGCTGCCAGTATGCCCTTCCTGGCCCTGAGCTTATTTAGCCAAGTATAGGGTGTTTGCCTTGATAGAACATAAGCACTGAGGGCAGGGATTGTTTATTGTCTCAGAATCCACAACACCCATTAAATGTGTAAGGGGCTTAATCTCTGTTGACTAATCATGTAAAAATCCCTGTTTTCTCTTACCAAATTTTGAAACATTTTGAATAGCTCGCCCACTAAGAGGGCATCTAACCAACCTCCTCATGTGATATTTGAGCTGAGGCCCGGAGAGGGTGAGTGACCTTGTCCAGGAGAAAAGAGATGGTAAATGGCAAAGCTGGAATCTGGACTCAGACTCTGTAACCTCAAGGTCAACATGCTTTCCATGACTTCTTCCTTTTAATGTCAGTACTTATTCACTGACAGTTTAAATATACATTAAAGAAAATAAGTCTCATAAGTCACTTTACAAGTATCAGAAAATTTTTGCCTTACCAGCATTTACTATTTATTATTTTACTACTAATTTTTTTTTTTGTTAGGCAATTGGTGTTAAGTGACTCGCCCAGGGTCACACAGCTAGTGAGTGTTAAGTGTCTGAGGCCAGATTTGAACTCAGGTCCTCCTGAATCCAGGCCAGGTGCTCTATCCACTGCACCACTTAGCTGCCCTATTTTACTACTATTTTACATTTACTAAATTTACTACTAAAGGCATCTCCTTTCTTCTATCAATAATTCTTTTCCTACTTTCTGGAAAGCATTTGCCTTTTCCCTAACAAGTATGACAGAATTAATTTCTTACACTATTGCACTGACTATATCAGAGTCCTGAGGAATCTTATATTCAAAGGACACTAAAGAACTCTTTTGGATTTGGGAACTGCTAGTTTGCAAATAGAATGGACAAAACAGAAGCAAATGATCTCTATGAGATAGTAAGAAATATTTTTAAAAAGTCAAAAGACCAGGGGACAGCTAGGTGGTGCAGTGGCCCTGGATTCAGGAGGACTTGAGTTCAAATCTGGCCTCAGGCATTTAACACTTACTAACTGTGTGATCCTGGGCAAGTCACTTCATTCTCATTGCCCCCACAAAAAAAAAGAAAAAAGAAAAAGAAAAAAAGGCAAAAGACCAGAAAAATAGAAAATGTTCAGAGGGTTAAAAAATTCCTCCTCTTATTGCCAATAGAAGTACAATGAATAAATAGAAAGTGTTCTGTAGAACAGTGAAGAGGGAAAAAACAGTAATTCATTAAATTAATCTGAATTTATAAGAACTTTAATTAATCATATATATATGTCTTTAAACGTCCAGTGTTTTCAGAGTACTAAGAACTAAAGGAATGGGATGCCTAGGAATTAAACAAACATCACGAAATTTCTCTCTAGATATTAATGTTTCTAGACCACTTTTACTGACCTTTAGATCTATGACAGTACAAAACACCCTCCCTGAGTTAGGCACTAGAAGATTTTACTTTTGCCAACCATCTGGAGAATCCAGAATGTCAACAACAGTCATCTGAGCATAAATGTTAAACCCTGAAAACACAGTAAGAGAGCAGCTGACCAGTCTGTAAACTCAAATCCTTATGTTGCCTCTATAGATTAAAAGCAGCACCGCATGTATTTACCTTGCTGGGAAAGTCTGTAGCTGGTTGTTTGCGAGATGTAGGATCCGGAGGTGTGGGTGTCCTACCAGGACAGGGACACATTGGTCTGTCAGCTGATTATTGGTCAGATAGAGTCGTTGCAACATACTCAAACTCTCTTCCCCAGTACAAGCGGACGGTAGAGACTCTAGACTGTTTGCAGAGGCATTCAGGTACCTGAGACTAACAGAGGAGTGAAAAATTATCAAGGAGAATATACATCCATGGCTACTTTTACTGAGGGCATCTACTGCCTTAAAAATGTGAGTTTTAGAAAGTCCCTGATGCTCTCAGAGGGCAGGTGGGTGGTGTGGTGGATAGAGTGCTGGGCCTGGATTCAGAAAAACTCATCTTACTGAGTTCAAATCTAGCCTCAGACACGTAATAGCTGTGTGACCCTGGGCACGTCTCTTAACCCTATTTGCCTCAGTTTCCTCATCAGTCAAATGAGCTGGAGAAAGAAATGGCACTCCACTCCAGGATCTTTACCAAGAAAACCCCAAATGGGGTCACAAAGAGCTGGATGTAACTGAACAACAACATGCTCTCAGAAGAACATTTGGTCTTCCTTCCTTTTCTCTGCCAAGGTTCTATTCTTGCTCTCCTCCTGAATACCTGTGTTTTCTTCTTTGGAAGCCTCATTCTCACCAATAGTATTGAAGGCCTTTGCTCCCACTACTGTCCTTGAGTCACACATGACTGCTGGGGACTCCCCAGATACACCCTTTGCTTTCTCATCTCTGAAACATTTTTTGTGCCTCTTTCTCTACCTAAAAACATTTTCATCTACCCACCAATTTCTGTTAGAAATACACACTATGCAGCCTTTAAGGCCCATTTTAGCCACCAACTTCCCTCATTCTCTCATCCAAGAGTAACCTTTCCTTCATCTGGATGCCTATGGCATATTATCCGTACTTCTCTTAAGATGCATTCTGGACCACAATATAGTTATTTATGCATGTGTCTCTGTGAGAATGTTTTGAAGTCAAGCACCACTATTTCATTCATTTTATAAACCACTTAATCATATAATGCATGAAATAAAGGCTTCATAAATGGGGAAAAACCAAGTATTATGTCCTAGTACAAATATTTATTAAAAGATGCCTCCTATGTTAAGACTTCTTATCTTTTCCTAAGAAAATCTAGCCACTTGTTAATTTTTTTGTGTGGGGGACAATTGGGGTTAAGTGACTTGCCCAGGGTTACACAGCTAGTAAGTGTTAAGTGTCTGAGGCTGGATTTGAACTCAGGTCCTCCTGAATCCAGGGCCTGTGCTCTATCCACTGTGCCACCTAGTCGTCCCATGCCACTTATTTTTAAGGCATGGGCCTATTACATATTTAAAGGGATATGTGTTAGGTACTTGAGATCCCTCTCCTATGGCCTTGGGTAAGTCAGTCTCTTGGCATTAGTTTTTCCATTTCTAAATGAGATGACTACCCTTCATCTGGGAGGGAAACTTTTGTTGCTGATAGGTCCTGCGATTTCACTGCAGTGTGTAGGGGACCCTCAGTAGTTAACTCCTATCAGTTTCTATCCCCCAAGAAGGGGAGAAGAACAATCATTTCAAGGACCAATGACTTTTTTGGGAACCTCTTCTGCCAGCTCTTCACATCACACTGTCAGTTTTTAAGGTAACAATGTAAAGGATAGTCCTGTAAGAAATGAACGAAACCGACTAATGAGGGTATCAGAGTTTACAAGGCAACCCAACAATGGATTTAGCTCTAGTGACTTATTCTTGTCCAGAGAGGGTAGGTACTGTCAAGGGCAGCACCACTAGAAATGCCCTCCTTCCCTTTTCTCTGAAAGACCACAACCATACTTATTACCTGTGATGACAATTCAGCACAAGACCCAAAGGCTCACAAATAGCTAATCGTGATCATGCTCCCCTATCCTCGTTCAGGACGTGGACTCCTACCTCATAAAAACACTGTGACATATTACACCTGGCAATAAAGCTTCTAAAACAAGGTAGGCAGTCACGCAAACAGACTCATAATCTCTAATAGTTCCGAAGGTCACTTATAAGAAATAAACACCATAAGTGTAGGGTACCTTCCTCATCCAAAGATTTCATCTCCCCCCAAAACCCATTTGTGGTACTTACTTTAAGGCCTTGGAGAAGAGGGTGTCTGGCAGCCTGGTGAGTAAATTATGCTGTAGATCCAAGACTTCAAGAGGGATGTGTTCCAGAAGGACTGGAAGGCTTTGCACATGATTGTGTCCCACCATCAGCTTCCTAAGACTCAGACTACTCAGAATCCTAGGAGGGGAGAAAGCCCAAAAGAACAAATAAGTAACTTAACAAATTTTCTTGCTCTGAGCCTTTCAAAGAAAATATCTACAATACTGGATTTGTCCTGAGTCACTTAAGTATACTAGCCAAAAAAGAGCATCTCTAATGCTTTGCTAACCAGTCACTAGAAAGAGAACATGGCTGTTTGGGGAGAAGGGAATTAATGAAAATAGTAAACATAAGACAGACCTGAACTATATCTTATTTTCTACAATAAAATCACTCTGGATTGTAAGTCTAAAAAAGGGACTTCTGCAAGTTTTAAATAGCTTCAAATATACACTCAAAGCACAACATATTGCTTTAATTTTAAAAACACTATCCTGAAGAGCACTTGGAGTCCACAGTAAGAATGCCACGTAGAGTCCCACAAATCTGAGAAAAGATGGTTTAGTGGTATTTTAAAGAACATATGTATGTGTATTAAAAATGTATGTATGTACCTAATGGGGATCTCTGTTAGAAGATTGTAGCTCATATCCAACACCTCTATCTTCTTTGATTCACAGATCCAGTCAGGAACATACTCTAATTGATTCCTAGGATAACATAATTAAAAAGGCATCATTTTTTCTTCAGTAAATACTCCTTTATTTAAAGTTTTAAGTTCCAAATTTTATCTCTCCTTCCCTCTCTCCCCTTCCTGAGGTGGTAAGAAATCAGATATAGATTATACATGTACAATTGTATAAAACACTGCCATATTAGTCATTTTGTATAAGAAAACTTGAATAAAAGGAAAAAATAAAAGAAAGTGAAAAATAGCATGCTTCAGTCTGTGTTCAATTAATATCAGTTCTTTCTTTGGAGGTGGATAGTATTAGTCCTTTGGAATTGTCTTGGATCATTGTATTGCTAAGCATAGTTGTCATTCATAGTTCTCGTGTATCTGTACATAACGTTCTACTCACTTCACTATACATCAGTTCATACAAGTCTTTCCAGGCCTTTCTGAAGTCATCCTGCTTGTCATTTCTTATAGCACATTAATATTCTATCACCATTATATACCACAGTTTGTTTAGCCATTCCCCAATGGGTGAGCATTCCTTTGATTTCCAATTCTTAGCCACCACAAAAAGAGCTGCTATAAATATTTTTGTACAAATAAGTCTTCTTCTCTTTTTGTGGATATCTTTGGAATATAAACCTAGCAGTGGTATTGCTGGATCAAAGGGTATGCACAGTTCTACAGCCCTATGGGCATAACTCCAAATTGCTCTCCAGTATGGCTGGATCTTTTCACAATTCCACCAACAGTGGATTAGCATTCCAGCTTTCCCACATCCCCTCCAACATCCAATATTTTCCATTTTTGTTATCTCTGCCACTCTGATAGGTGTGAGGTGATATCTCAGAGTTGTTTTAATTTGCATTTCTCTGATCAATAGTGATCTAGAGCATTTTTTCATATGATTATAGATAGCTTTGATTTCTTTGTCTGAAAACTGCCTGTTCAGATCCTTTGACCATTTATCAATTGGGGAATGGCTTTTATTTTTATAAATTTGACTCAGTTCTCTATATAATTGAGAAATGAGGCCCAAAAGGCATTATCTGTAACAATTAGTATAAATGGAAAGCCACCCACTCAAGTCCTACTTGGATACTTCATCATGGTGTGAAGGTGAACCTCAGGTTTTCCAAACATGTCCACAAAGTATAAAGTGTGACTGTTTTTACTAGGCTAAGTGATAAAATTGTGTCTCATCTACAGTGCAGCCCAGTGCAGCCTGGAAAGGACCATCACCAGAAGAACAGCCACTCATCCAATCAGGAACGGTTCTTTGTGTTGATGGAAAGAAATCCCAGATTTTTAAGGAAGTGTTTAAGTAGAAAAGGACAGTAATAAATAATTTTAAAAATTATTCAGACTATTAACGGTAATTCTCCTTAGGAAAAAGAGCAATGAACTTGCAATCATTGGAGCCTTAGTCTCTCCATTTGTAAACCGAGGACATCTACATTATAGAAATATTATGTGTGAGGACTACACACATATGTAAATTACTTTGTGAAAGGTACCAGGCTCATTTACTCAACTAACAGTTTGCCAACTGTATTCCCAAAGTAATGCTACTTGAAAGAATATATAGTCCCTGCCCTCAAAAAGAAAGTTTAGAAATGAAAATCATCTTATTACGGATTGCTAAAGTCAAACTACCACAAAGCTATATCACAGAAAATGAGGTTATCAGAATACTAATTAACTTGTTCTCTAACAGATGCAAAAGGTGGTAGTGAAGAAGTGTCTGAAGACTTCAGACTAAAGATTCTGAGTCTGCCTCTATGGAATGTGACCTTGGGTCATTCTGTCAGCCTCGAAGGACTTTTAGCAGATAAATTCACTGTATTCTAAAGTACAACCAACAAAACACCCCAAAGTGTAATACTCTCTCAATGACTTAAGAATGTTCTCTGAGGGAGAGATGGGAGCGACTTCTTATTCTCACTCCAAGACTGACTAAGTTGGGTTTTTGGTCAGAAGACAGATGAGGTCTGAGAAGGGGAACTCGATTTAGAGTCAGAAGGTTTGGCTTCAATCCCCGCTCCACTACTTCCTACCTGTGTGACTTCACCTCTCTGGGCCTCAATGTCTTCATCTCCCAGGACACTAATTCTGAAGCTGATAATCTGAGTTACTCACATTATCCTTGACCTCTACTATCTCTAGACAATCCAGGGTTTTTCAGAGTTCCATATGAGGAGTCAGGGGAAGGGATTTAAAAACAAAAAAATAGCAAACTCAAAGCCCCTGAGTCAAATAAATGCCTCCCCCAACCCAGTACAGATAACTCTACAATTCAACAGGTAAAGGATAAAACTGTCAAGAGAGGGAGAATGGATCTTTTTAATCTCAAAATAATTCCTTTGTTGCTAGAAAACTATAAAAGTCTGTGACTTGAAGAACTGCTGGCTTGGGCCTCCTTCCTCAGCCTAGATGCTCAGAAGCAAAGGAGCAGAGACCCTTCTAGAGACGACCATTCTTTTGAACAACTCCTACCCCCAGGACACCAAAACATTCTCTGTGTCAGCAAGTGAATTCCCTGAAAGAGATCCCCTTAAGTTACAAAAAAACGCCCCAAAGCATCTCTCTTCCTTGTAGTGCACACTTACCTGGAGAGTTCTAAGGAAGTAAGCAGACTAGGCACTGGATAGACATTCACTGCTGTCAGTCCTAATCAAAAAGGAAGCAGATGCATTTGGTAAGCTGAGGCAAAGCAAAGTGAAGCTTAACAGCAGAACCAGAGAAGGGAAATCTCTCTGGCAGGTGTGGTCTGGGAGCGGCTTGTCAGCAGTACTGTAATATCTGTATTTCAATAGAACTGGCTTCCTTTCTAACCTTGGAATTTACTTATGTATTAAAAACAATTTGGAGAAAGGGCCTGCAGGGTTCCCCAGGGGTCGCAGATATTCCTAGTCCAAGTGAAGGCACTGAGGGAAGCCTTTCAGGCAGGTCTGGCCCATGCTCCCCTCCCACTTGGAAAAGTGGTGATTCTGCTGGGACCCCATATCTCAAACTGAGCACATTCAAAACACAACTCCCCCCTCTAAACTTCCCCAGAGGGCAGCAAGGGGGCACCACTGTGTGTAGAGCACCAGGCTTCATGAATTCAAATCTGACCTCAGACACTTACTAGCTGGGTGACCCTGGGCAAGTCACTTCACCCTTTTTGACTCATTTTCCTCATCTGTCAAATAGAGAAGGAAATGGCCAACCACTCCAGTATCTTTGCCAAGAAAACCCTAAATGAGGTCACCAAGAGTCAGACACGACTGAAAAACAACAGAACAAGAATGCCAAAATAGCTTCTTCATGGCTCTGTTTCCAGGCTTTCCCTATCACAATCCATCCTCCACAGAGCTGCCAAAATAGTTTTTCTAAGAGTATACACCTGACAGTGGAAAGAACGCTGCCCATGGAATGAGAGTCCGGGGTCAAGTCCGACCAAGGAAGTTGACTGGCTATGTGCCTGTGACATGAGTTAGACTACAACCTTGGGCTCCCAGCTTTCACTCCACACCGGACGTTGGCTACTTTCTACTGTAGCCAGGGCCCTTCCCCTCTGGCCTGGGGCATTTTCAGCAGCTGTTCCCCACGCTGGAATTCTCTCTTTCCTTGGTCTCCTGCCTTCCTTTGAGTCTCAGTTAAACCCCATTTTCTAGAAGAAGCCTCCTGACACTACTTCTCTCTGTGGATCGTCTGGTTTCTGATGGAGAAAGCTGGTTTGTCCAGAGTCGTTTGCGTATTGTCTCCTGCAGCAGACTGGGAGTTCCTGGAAAGCAAGAGCTGGTTTTCTGCCTTTCTTTCTATTTCTAGCACTTAGCACAGCGGCTGGCACTTAAAAAATGCTTGTAGACTTGACTGACAAATACTGGGGTAACTCATTTTGACCCATTTAAGTTGTTTGACCAATAACTGTTTCAGGGAATAAACAAAGGTATTCAATATACCTAATATATCAAGAATATTTGTTAACAGTAGGCAATATAAAGGGTTGGGGTTGGGGGGGCGGTTTGCTTGTTTTTTGATTTTGAGACATCAAAGCTGCACGTGTTTACATTTTGTTCCAGGATCATTTCATACAGATCCTATTTAATGCAAAGTAGCTCTACAGATTATTAATGATCAGGAACTGTTCCCACCTCAACAAGTCTTTTTTCTGATTTCAGTAACCTATTAATTGTGCATAGGTTAAGAAAGAGCACTGGCTTGTTTCTGTAACAATATATCTGCTCCTTGCTCTTTAAGCGGGGGGGTTCTTTTTTCTCCCTTCATTTTAATAATATTGTTTCCAATTACACGTAAAGACAATTTTTAACATTCCTTTTCTATTCAATTTTGAGTTCCAAATTTGCTCCTTTTGTCCCTTTCCTCCCTGCTCCCTAAGACAGGAGATAATTGGATATAGTATAACCTAAGTAAGCAAGGGACTCCTGACTAGAGTCTGTGAAGACAAATTTTTAAAAACATTTTAAAACTTTTATTTCAATATTATTATTTTCTTTGCAATCACATGCATTTTATTTTACACATTTAAAAAGAGTGTTCTGAGAAGGGGTACATAAGCTTCACCAAACAACCTAACTGCCTATGACTCTCAAGTGTTGTTTTTAAGGAGACTAAATTCAGAGTTCTGGCTTCAAGTTCCCACAAAGATAAGTTTAAGGTAAAAATTGGTTTGCTACACTACCTCTACTAATTAAAAAAAAAAAAGAGTCCTTTAGTGAGATTCTGAAAACTTAACTTGCACAGAAAAAAAAAAAGAAACCAACATTCAAAATGAAGGCCAGGGCAAAAAGTCTAACCTTTTTCTCTGCTAAAAACTCGATTCTATTTGAATTTTTTAAAAAGCAATGCTGCTAAGCAAACAGTCCAGAAATATAAAAACCAGGGCTTCTGCTCTTTAAGAACTGTGGCAGGGGGGCAGCTAGGTGGCGCAGTGGAAAAAGCACCAGCCCCGGATTCAAGAGTACCTGAGTTCAAATCCAGCCTCAGACACTTACTAGCTGTGTGACCCTGGGCAAGTCACTTAACCCCCATAGCCCAGCAAAAAAAAAAAAAAAAAAAAAAAAAGTACTTGAAAGTCCTCTTTGGGGCAGCTAGGTGGCACAGTGGATGGAGAACCGGCCCTGGAGTCAGGAGTACCTGAGTTCAAATCCGGCCTCAGACACTTAACACTTACTAGCTGTGTGACCCTGGGCAAGTCACTTAACCCCAATTGCCTCACTAAAAAAAAAAAAAAAAAAAGAACTGTGGCGGGGCAGCTAGGTGGCGCAGTGGATAGAGTACCAGCCCTGGATTCAGGAGTACCTGAGTTCAAATCCGGCCTCAGACACTTAACACTTACTAGCTGTGTGACCCTGGGCAAGTCACTTAACCCCAATTGCCTCACAAAAAAAAAAAAAAAAAAAAAAAAAAGAACTGTGGCGGGGCAGCTAGGTGGCGCAGTGGATAGAGTACCAGCCCTGGATTCAGGAGTACCTGAGTTCAAATCCGGCCTCAGACACTTAACACTTACTAGCTGTGTGACCCTGGGCAAGTCACTTAACCCCAATTGCCTCACTAAAAAAAAAAAAAAAAAAAGAACTGTGGCGGGGCAGCTAGGTGGCACAGTGGATAGAGTACCAGCCCTGGATTCAGGAGTACCTGAGTTCAAATCTGGCCTCAGACACTTAACACTTACTAGCTGTGTGACCCTGGGCAAGTCACTTAACCCCAATTGCCTCACTTAAAAAAAAAAAAAAGAACTGTGGCAATGAGGGAATTTGTACAATATGGAGACCACCTGCTAAAAAGACCTTTGCCCCTTTAGGATTTGGTTAAAATACTTTTTATTGTATGTTTGCACATGCTGCCCCTGGAGCAACCTGCATGCTATGACAGTACCCAAGAGAAAGCTCTCATTCTCTCTCCCAGGCTTGAGACCCCAACTCTTTGTTTGCAGGCACCTCACATACCCAATGTGTTAAGTCTGGTCATATGTGCTCCCATACATCTCCTCTCCCCCTCCCATCTCCCTGATATAGGCTTTCACCCACTGTCTACTGCCATCGTCTTCTGGCTGGTCTCCCTCCCTCCCTCTCACTGCTACAATCAAGTACAAAATCCTTGGTTTATGACAGGAACTTGGCCCCTTCCTACTTTCTCCAAGCTTCCGTTACTCCCCATTCCAGAGAGCCCGGGCTTCTGGCTGGGACTCAAACACAACCCTCCATCTCCTGACTCTCACTCTTTCAATGGCCTCAGGCCAGGCGGGGAATGCTCTTCAGCTAAGATCTTGGCTTCTGCAAGAAGCTTTTCCCATCCTTCATGCTGGAGGCTCCACCTTGGTTCTTCTCCCAGCACAACTGTGTGCATGCTGACTTCCCTATTACAATGTGGGCTCTTTAAAGGCAGAGATGTTTTGCCTTACTTTGTATGCCCAGGGCTTCACACAATGCCCAGCAAAGAATGGTTAAGAAATGCTTGATGGGGGCAGCTAGGTGGCACAGTGGATAAAGCACCAGCCCTGGAGTCAGGAGGACCTGAGTTCAAATCTGGCCTCAGACACAAGACACTTACTAGCTGTTTGACCCTGGGCAAATCACTTAACCTTCATTACCCTGAAAAAAAAAAAAACACGCTTGATGAGTAACTGACTACCTCTCACAAATCTTCAAGCATCATTCAACACAAGACCCAATTAGCAAGGCAGGAGCCATTTTCTCATAAAGTGTGTCCTGCCCAGAGCTTACATACAACAGGCAAGTGGAGGAAAAATGGAAAATTTACTGTTAGAGTTGGCACAGAGGGAGCGAAGGGTGAAACCACTGAGTGTGAGGTCTCTCAGCTGATTCCGTTCACAGTGCAGCTGCTGGAGACTTCCCAGGGAACTCAGATCCAGGTCAGTCAACTGGTTATCCCGCAAATCCAGGTGGGTAACATGCTTATTTCCCTCCAGGTTGTCAACAACTGTTCTCTTCAAACTGTTCAACCTAAACATTGGTCAACAAGTCATTAGAATTAAATTCTACTAAGGTAACCAAAAGGTTAATAGCCCAAAAAAGTACAATGTCCCTTTTCCTATGCCTAACATCCACGAATAGCATCCAACTGCCTAATTTACTATTATACTGAACAAAGAACCAGAAATGCCTGGTCCCTTTCCTCTAGAAATTTGTAATCTGAGACAACTCAGACTTGGAAACACATAGACAAGACAGTCTCCAAGGACAAAAATAGCAAATGATTTCTTGCTTTTTCTCCCTCCTTATAAAGGACATGTACAGTAAATGATGTTTTTTAACAATAAGTCTGGAAAAAAAAAACCCAAAACCCCCCCCCCAAAACCCCCAATAAGTCTGAGTCATCAAGAAACAGTAAAACCATGTTACTTAAATGTACTCTTATTTAAGAAGGCAGAGAAGCATGTAACATACCACAAAAATATTTCTATAAAAATCAATAAAACAGACACTACAAGGCTGTTGATGGAGCTATGAACTGGAATTTGGAACTGTGCTTAGAAAGTGACTAAAATGTCCACATTCTTTTACCTGAAGATCCCTATGCTAAGCATATACCCCAAGTAGGCCAAAGATAAAAAGAAATATCCTATAAACAGGAAATACTCATAAACAGCACTTTTGTTGTAGCAAAGAGAATGCCACTGACTGTGAAACAGCTGAACAGACTGTGACATATCAATGTAAAGGCATATTACTGAGCAGTAAAAAAATTAACATGAAGAATTCAGAAAAGCATAGGAAGAGTAAAAGAAGAAGCAAAATAAACAATGACTATAATTATGTAAATGCAAAGAACCAACAACTGAGACTAAACACTACATCATTATAAGGCTCTGCACCCCCTTTGTTGCCGAGGTGGAGAACTATAGATGTGAACTACTGAATGCATCATTAGATAAATCTGATGTGCTGGTTAGTTTTGCTGAACTGCTTCCCCCTCTTTCGCTTTTTCTTTGTTACAAGAGATGACATACTGGATAAGGGAGGAGGGAGAGACATTTTCAGAATATAACATTACATAAAACAAAAGAAATAAATAATTTTTTTTAAAAATCCCATGCTTAAAGGATAAACAACTAATCTGGAAACGACTTATTTTGAACACCACATTCTCCAATAATACCTGATAAATGAGGCATTACTTTATTTTTAAAACAAAACTAAATCCTCTTGGGTTATTCTGAACCTTAACGCAGCAGTCTCGAAAATAACAGAGCAAACCTAACAATTCTTTGAGAGATCAATCAGAGAAGACACACAGAAAGGATACCCTTACCTTAAATCAACATGTTTGATATGCTTCATTCTGTTCAAAATCCCAAGATTCAGGACTTCTAGCTGGTTTCCTGCCATAGCCAGTTTCTCTAGCATAGTGAGCTTCACACAAGCCTCAGGAATTTGGCTAAAATTATTGAAGGAGAGTCCAAGAGTGGAAAGCTGTTGCAAATTTCCCAGTTCTTCAGGTAAAGTAGTAAGGAAGTTGCCATCAAGACAGAGAGTCTGTAGACTGTGAAATGAATTTAAGGGGGAAAAGCTCAATTAGTAAAGAATTTATCAAAATAAGCAGATGTCAGTAATGAGGAGTTCCAACTCCAGGACCATGCTGACAAGGAATAATGAATTCCAGCCAATCAACAATCACCTAAATTTCCCTCTCTGCGAAGATCTAACAAATTACCCAGCAGCAGAAGCATCAAATTATGAACTGCTAAAGCTGTCCGAAGGCTCAGTCAATATTATGTACAATGAGAATTTTGGTGACAAACAGCTACTTGGTGTTGGACATTGGATGATAGCCCCCAACACTGATCCTGTTCATATACATCACCAAAACAATGCTACTTTCAAAGCACTTTATTGACTTGCATTTTTGCAACAAAGGCTCTATTGTTTTCATTCCAAATGCTAGGTCAGTTTCCTAGACTATGAGGCAAAAGGGAATCAAAGGATCCCACATCTAGAGTCCAAAGGGCCCTAAGTGGTGATCTCTCTCCCTTTCTAAATGAAACCTCTTAATTCCAGGGAGATGTCACTTGCCCAACACAAGGCATTAAGCAGCAGAGCCAAGAACTCTTAACTCCCAACTCAGTGTTCCTTCCATAGTACCATGCCATCTGAGTAAGGTCAGATACTCACTTCAGAAGATTGCCAATCTGACCAGGCAATTCATGAAATCCATTACAGGAAAGGTTGAGTTCCGTCAGAGTGGAGATCTCACAAAGTAAAATGGGGAACAACCCAAGCTTGTTGTGGGACAAGTTCAGGCCCTTCAGCTGAGAAAACCTACAGAGGAAAAAAATAGGAATCATATCTTCAACTGCCAACAGCCAGTAACTCTGAATTTCTGCTTTTCGTTCCAGTCCTAAAATGCTTTGCTTCTTCCACTTCCTTCTCTTCCTCTTGCTGCTGTTGTCAATCACAACAATGAACACTAGCCTCTATATGGTGCTACAAGGTTTGTAAAAACACTTTGCCAGATATTCTCTCCTCTGATCCTCACTACAGCCTTGGGAGGTGGGTGCTATTATCATCTCCATTTTTTTTTTTTTTGGGTGAGGCAATTGGGGTTAAGTGACTTGCCCAGGGTCACACAGCTAGTAAGTGTTAAGTGTCTAAGGCCGGATTTGAACTCAGGTACTCCTGAATCCAGGGCCGGTGCTTTATCCACTGCACCATCTAGCTGCCCTTATCATCTCCATTTTACAGAAGAGGAAACCGAGGCTAAAATGAAGGAACTTGCTCCAAATCACACAAAATCAGTATATCCAAGGCAGGATTTGAACTTGGGTCTTCTTGACTCCAAACCCCAGCACTCCACCACCCAGCTGCCTCCCTTCCCATCCCAAGAATGCATGTGAAACAGAATTCCTTTCTATCCAACCCTATTATTCCATGAGCTTGAAATCTCCTGTTTCCCTTTTCTCCCTTTTCAAAAATTTCTTATCTGAGCTAAACTTTTTTTTTTAAGTTTTCAACATTCATTTTTGTAAGCTTTTGAGTTCCAAATTTTTCTCCCTCCTCCGGAAGATAGCAAGCAATCTGATATAGGTTATACAGTACAATCATGTTAAACATTTCCATGTTAGTCAAGTTGTGAGAGGCAAAAGGGAAAAGCCACAAGAAAAAAGAAACAAAAAAGTGAAATTAGTATGTACATGTGGGTCCTTTTCCCTTTAGCTAAACTACTTTTATTTCAAGTACTTTCATTTTTTTATTACAAATTTTTAAAAAAAAATTTAAATTTAAAAAATGAAAAAATTTAAGTTAAACAACTTCTAATAGTAAATATGGTTCTTTTAAAAATACTCTATGCATTTGTGTTAATATTATGCATCTTCATTCCAAACTCTAATTTTATTTTTATTACAGCTAGAAAAGGGGATAGGGATAGAGACTTGACTTGTGTTTTCATAATCACAGGAACTTCTGCCTGAGAAAACTACCTACCAAAGCAAGTCAACACCTTATCTGTAATTTATTGTCTCAAAGAATTGTCTAGAGTACTGAAGTTAGGTGATTTACCCAGAGTTTTACACAGCCTGTTTCCTCAAAGCCCCAATCTGGCTTTGAGGCCAGTTCTCTATCCAAAATATCATGTCTCTAATTAAATCTTAACTAAATCTGTTAACTTTAAAATGCATTATTTTTATTAGCCATTTGTCAATTTGGATTTTTTCAAAATCTTTTTGAATTTTTGGATTTTTAAAAATAACTTATTATTAGTTGTAATTTTTATTGATAAATTCTACCAGGTCTTGGTTGTCTTTGAAATGAATTCCTTTGTTTTAAAAGCAATATGGTTGTATCTGTAGGATATGTGCTTTGGGGGCCCAATCCTCATTTTAAAATTTTTTATATATATTTGATGTTAACATTTTTCCTTTGTTGCTTTTGAAAAGTCTGATTTTAGGCTAAATGGTATTTTTTTAAACGTGATTTTTCTTCCTTAAATACAGTTTTAAAGACTTTTTTTTTGTCTTTGCAGTTTTGCAACTGTGTGCCTTGGTAAGTCAAAATTAAGATGTGTCTTTGCCTTCACATATTCCCTTTAGAGTGTTGCCTGACCCAGCACATTGTTGACAATTTTCGCTGGGTCCTCTAGCGTTCCTAGAGGAAGAATACCTAGCGCCCAAGCTGGGAAGAAAGGAGCTCAAATCTGGCCTCAGACACTTTCTAGCTGTGTCACCCTGAGTAAGCCGCTTAACCTCAGTCCGCCTCAGAGTTTCCTCAACTGTGAAATAGGAAGAATGATAGCATCTACATCCTGGGGTCAGGGTGCGGATCAAATGAAATCATATTTGTAAAGTCCTTAGCCTAGTGCCTGGTCCACAGTAAGCACTATATAAATGTTAGCTATGGCGTTTTTTGAAATCAATTTGCCATTGCTATTAGTTTTGGGTAAGCACAGTATTAATTTATTCCATGTTATACCAGTAAAGGATTGACTTCGGCTTCCTAAGGTCTCAGGCCACCTCAGCATGCCTGTTATCAAAAGCAGGAGAAAAGCCCCGAAGACCTCGCCTTAAAGAGCCTCCCCTGTGGCATCTTCCAAGGGCTTTTTTACCCTTTTCTGATCAAAGCTAACTGGTTAGCATCATTCAATTCCACTGGTTGACATGACCTGAAGGTAGTCTACATTAAAATGAACATGGGGAAAAGAATGCAAAAGACCCTCACTCAACTTGCTTAAGGCAAAGTCCATTATCTTTGTGTGGTTTAATCAGCCCTTCACAGACCTAGACAAAAGAATCTTTCTCCATTCCATTTTTGTTCCCTTGGGTTTGTCCTAGATTAGATTTGATGAAGTCTCTCAAGAAGTAGGCTGGAGAGAAAGGACCAAGAAAGTGATCTCTGGGTCCCCCCCAATCCATTATTAATAATTATTTTCTCACTAGCTATTATTACTCTAATAGAATATCTAGATTAACTGGGATCTCTAGAGGTAGCAAAATATATAAAAAGGAAGACCTAAGGTTTGTGTCTCTTGCTTTTGTCTTACAAATCTGTACTTTGTACTGTGTAACATTTAGGTGCTTTTTCAGTCTGTTGTTTCCTGGGCTAGTTGTGAAATTTTCTTTTTATTCTATATTTGCTGTATAGGTTTCCGACTTGTTGTTTCACCTCTTTGTGATTTTAAATGCTTCTAATGCTTTGCTTTATTTCCTTTAACATGTTTATTATCCAGTTTAATTTTCCCATCCATTGCCACCTTGCCATCTCATCTCCTGAGGTGGAGAATCTTACTGCATTACAGGTTCCTTAGACTGAAGAATTTCTTCTTGAAGTAGCAGATGGGAGTAGTAAGTGCCCCAGATGTGCATCAAGAAGGGAATGCTGATCCAGCTCATGGGTAGGGGACTGGTGGTACATTTAAATGGGGAGGCAGAACAGTTCAACTTCTGAAACAGTTAGCAGCTGCACAGGTGCTATCTGGGGTGTGGAGCCACACCTGGGGGGGCCCCTAGCACCTGACTTTTCCAGTGCCTCATTGGACTGGAGGGAAGCTCTGGATTTTGCCCCAACAGAGGTGGTATGAGCCTAGACATGAAGTTCTGAGAGTAGGAAACTTTTCGTTTCAACCTGTAAGCTAATTGTGGGGTCAATGGTAAGAATCCCTGTCATCTTTGGCTGGGGTAGGGTCAAACTGCCTAGAAATCCTTGATTTGGGTCAGTATGAAAATGATCACAGCTGAGGACACTCTTTCTCTTGTTCTGTCCTGGCTATTCTGAGATACTCGTAGGAAGTTCCTAAGACCTGCTCAGTGAAGGGTGTCAGGGAGGGATGAATTCTGCAACAGGCCACAAGCTGCCTCTGTCATGTCAGAACAAGTCTTGACTCTACTGAACCTGCTACTGCTACTGCTACTGAGAAGGATGTGCAGAGAACCTGCTCCTAACAAACAGAGGTCCTTGCTCTCATTTTTTATGTGACCATTCCTAAATAACTATATTTATTAAGTAAAAGACAGAAATTAAATCACTTTTGTTAGACCATAACCATATTAGGTATTATGTTATTAAAGCTTTTGGGAACAAATTTGTGACTGGTTCCTTAGAAAGTGCTAGGTTTTCTCCAATAAGGGCAGTTTTTTTATTTGCTCATGTTCTGAGAAACAGGGTCACTAAGTGAACCACGATGAGTTCACTATTCCAAAAGAAGAGCTGGCAATTCCTAGATTTCTTTACCTGGCTTATGTAGATTCTCTCAGAACCTGAAATTAGGAGAGCGAGAGGCTGGTGCCTAGGAGAAAAGTGGGAAGAACTGGCAATATATACATCAACTACAGAGACCAGAATGTTTAAAAGAGGGGGAAAGAAAAGAGTAAGGGCAGAATGTATCTAAGAACTGAGAGTGACCCTGAAATCTTAAAAAAAAAATGCCAAAAGCAATTTATTCTAGGAAAAAAAAACCCCACAAAAACTGTTTTGAAAACAGTTTATCTTAGTAAAACACTCTTCCATGGAACTGCAAATCTATCTTGCCAATAACCAATGACATGATCTCACCTAACAGTCTGGGAGAACAACAAATTATCTCTTAAGAACACTGTGTCTTACACATAGCAAGCACTTAAGAAATGAACTGAAAGTGGTAGCTCCATTTCTGGAAAGCCTATTGCCTGGGGGACAGCACTGCTGAAATAAAAGGGATGTTTAGGGGCAGCTAGGTGGAGCAGTAGATAAAGTACTGGCCCTGGAGTTAGGAGGACTTGAGTTCAAATCCAACCTCAGACACTTAACACTTACTAGCTGTGTGACCCTGGGCAAGTCACTTAACCCCGATTGCCTCACCAGAAAGAAAGAAAGAGAGAGAGAGAGAGAGAGAGAGAGAAAAGAGAAGAGAAGAGAAGAAGAGAAGAGAAGAGAAGAGAAGAGAAGAGAAGAGAAGAGAAGAGAAGAGAAGAGAAGAGAAGAGAAGAGAAGAGAAGAGAAGAGAAGAGAAGAGAAGAGAAGAGAAAGAAAAGGGATGTTTTATGCAGCATAAAAAACGTAAAATGGAAGCAAATGATGAAAGTAAATATGGTGACTGGCACGTTCACTTTCAGGCACTGACCATTAGGATGTAAGTCGTTTTTCCATTTTAATCCAATAATCTAAGACTCTACCATGTAAAGGAAAACAGCTCTCCACACACCTGTAGAGACTATCGAGACCTCCTGGTCTTTCTAATTGCATAAAGTTATGTCGCAAGTTGAGGTAGGTGATGTCTTGACTATAGAAGAGATGCTCAGGAACCTCCTCCAGGCTGTAACACGAGAGATCAACTGTACTTATTCGCTGCGACACCACCTGAAGAAGCCAAAGAAAGAAACTGCAACTGAGTGAATGAATGGAAAAATTTATGAAATAGGACAGAGCCAGCAGAAAGGGCACCACTGATTATAAGGGTATGCATTAAGAATTAGGCGAAGAAATCACATCACTATCAAAAATATCAGTTAATCCTCATTTCTTCCCCATCTCACCCCACCCCTCTTCAATAAAACTGAATGTTGGATACAAAGAGGTATAATAACATTGGATTCAATAATCCAAAGAAATAAATTATATCTATGGATGAGTTTTTATAAATTAAATTATCGAGGTGGAAGTCAGTACTTCAGGCTACAAGACAAATTTAAGATTATACCATTTGTATGAATATAGTCTCCCTTTTAATAATATGCCAAAGCATGGGATAACTACTCACCATAGAACTAGTCTGAGACATAAGAAGTCAAAACAAACAAGATGTTTAAAATTATAGAAGTTCAAGGGTTAATTTATGGGTTAAAGGTTAATTCAATAATGTAATATGGACTAGAGAAACAAGTTAAGAAAAAATGAGAAAATGCCATGAGGAAGTCATTTATGCTTTGATTACATATCTCTACACTCAATAATTACAAGTTTGATTGCTTTTGCAGTGCTTGGATTCAAGGTTAATTGTTCTGACTTTTAAAATGAGTATGCAAAGCTGGGTCACAATTGGGCAGAAAGAGGCTAGGCTAAGAAGGGAATCTAGATAAACTTCTAAAGCAATTGGTCTTTATGGATTTAAAACAGTAAACATGCTAAGTAGCCTGGTAGGTCCCCTTATCAAGTTCCCCTTCTCCGAAGAACAAGAAAAAGAAAAAGAAGAAAAAGAAGAGGAGGAGAAGGAAGAGGAGGTGAAGGAGGAGGAGGAGGAGGAGGAGGAGGAGGAGGAGGAGAAGAAGAAGAAGAAAGGTCTTTGCAACTAAATGATTATCTAGAATGACAATATTACAGTTCACTGCCACATCACTAAGGATAAAATCAGAGTTCGACAAGGTCATAAAAGGTACAGACCAAAGAATACCAAGTACTGAGATAGAGGGGAACTGGATTGTAGTGCCTGCTTTAGCACTTATTAAGTTACATATTCTTGGGCAAGTAATTTTATATGCATTTCCTTATCTGTCAAAATAAGAGAGCAACTGCTTTACCTACTCTCAAAGGAGTGGTATAAGGATAAAATTAGTTAATTTATATGATAATATTTTTAAAAGTACAGCTATCCTTAAATGCTCAATATATGTATCTCTGTATGTGTAAACATATATGCTAAAATTTTATGTACAGAACCTACATCCTTTGAATAGTGGTATGTTTGAGCGGAGACTCTCCTGAGAAATGCATTTATCACTCATTATTTATAATTTATGGAGGGAGCCCAAGGAGGATAGCTGAGAGCTACAACACACCCTTTGGGGAGTAAGGAGAGCCCCCACACCAGCCAATGAGTCTCAGCCCCTCACCTTGGAGGCCTGCCGATGCCACCTCTGGCACTCTGCCAAAGATTCGAAGCTGATGTGGTACGTCGGAGCCTGTGCTCCTGCAGAGCTGAAGGCAAGGCTGTGCTGCCGCCGTTTCAATTCTTCTACCTGAAACAAGAAGACAAAGGGATCATCAAGAGAGCCAGGCCCCATGATGACGCAAGCTAGGCACCAAGTTGGGGAAACACAAGACATTTAACATAAAGAAAGATCATTATGTTAAGTAAGTTCCTTGGACCCACAGGTAATAATGACTCCATATAATTCAGTTGTAATACAAACCCAGCATGTAATTATTTTGGGGGAGTGGCAATCAATTTCACTGTTAAGAATATGTGCAAACCCAGAAATTATTGAAGGCAGAACCTTTGATATTCAGTTTCAGAATTCTCAAGGAGGGCTTATAATACAGAAGAACCAAAATTATATTGTTATATTTAAACCACTTCCAGGATATAAAAGACAAACAAGTATGGGTCAGTCTTTTCCTTACTTAAAATCACATATAAGAATGAAGAGTAATTCTCATCTGTCAATCTCACCTTTCCCCCCACAAGGGGCAAAATGTGCATCTTTCCTGTCTGGCAGTCTTTCACAGAAGACACAATAAGGCAAGTCCCACAGAGAACAACCAAGCGCTCAGCCCACTTATGAAGCTGGGTCTTTCCCTTGCGTACATTATAGATGCCAGATAATAGAATTCGGTCGAGATGATCCATCTGGCATGGTTTTTCTGAAATAAAGAGTGCATTACTGTTTATTAAATAATCATAGTCTGATCAAATATGTTTGTAGACAAATTAAATCAATAAGAACTCCCTGCATGCCAGGCACAGTGGTAAATGCTGGGAATACAAAGATAACCAAAAAGAAAGCCAATCCCTGCCCTCAAGAAGCTTGCATCCTCAATTTATTTATTTAGGATTTTCCCTACCTTACATGTAAAAACAAATTGTAACATCAATTTTTAAAACTTTGTGTTCCAAATTCTCATCCTTCCTATTCCCCTCTTAAGAACTCAAGCAATTCAATATAAGTCATACATGTGCAGTCATGTAAAACATAGAAGACAAAAAAAATTTAGAAAAAGGAACTAACACCACCAACAAAATATACTTCCATCTATTCAGGTACCATCAGTTCTATCTGTAGATGGATTGCATTTTTCATAAGTCCTTCAGAGTTGTCTTGGATCACTGCATTGCTGAAAATAACTAAGTCATTCGCAGCAGATCATCTTACAATACTGCAGTTATTTTGTATACAGTACATTTCACTTTTCATCAGATCATTTAAGTTTTTCCAGGTTTTTCTGATAAAGATGAGCCAGATGCTTTTTTTTCTTTATTAGTAAACTACATTTTTATGGTGCTTTAAAGAGAGATTTCCTTACAATAACACCCATGATGCTGATTATTGCAACAACAATAATAGCTAACATTTATATAGTACCTCATACCTAACAAAGAAGTTTCTTCACAATAGCTCAGCAAAGTAGTACCACCACCACCACCACCACCACCACCACCCTCATCTTGCTTCTTGCTTCCGCTTCAAATATTTTTTCCAGTTACTATTACTGTGTTTCCCTCAATCCTATTTGCTCCCCATAATATTTACTCTATTTTCTATCTTCTTTTACCCTATCCCTCCTCAAGTGTTTTGCTTCTGACTGCCCCTCCCCCAATCTACCCCCCCTTCCTTCCCCCCCATCCCCCATATCCCCTTCCCCTCCCACTTCCCCAAAGAGCAAGATATATTACTATACCCACTTGAGTGTGTATGTTATTCCCTCTTTGAGTCAATTCTGATGAGAGTGAAGCTCATTCACTCCCCCCCGCTCCTCCCCACTTTCCCCCTTCAGTCCATAAGCTTCTTGCTTCTTTTATGTGAGATACTTTACCCCATTCCACCTCTCCCTTTCCCTTTCTCCCAGTGCAATCCTCTCACCCCTTAATTTTATTTTAAAATCATGAGGCAGCTATGTGACACAGTGGACAAAGCACCTGCCCTGGACCCAGGAGGACCCGAGTCCAAATTCAGGCCTCAGACATAAGATACTCCCTAACTGCTCAACCCTATGCATGCCCCTCAACCCCAACTGCCCCACCAAAAAAACAAAAACAAAAAACCCCCACAAACTGATAAACAAACAATAAATGCTTTACAGATATCATCCCTTCATAAGCAATTCCCACTTGTGCCCTCTGTCCAAATCTATTCCTTTCAGCTGTCCTAATACTGAGAAAGTTCTTATGAGTTAGAAGTATCATCCTCCCTTGTAGGAATGCAAATAGTTTAACCTTACAACATCCCTCATAATTTCATTTTTCTGTTTACCTTTTTATGCTTCTCTAGGGTCTTGTATTTGAAAGTCAAATTTTCTATTCAGTTCAGGTCTTTTCATCATGAATACCTGAAAGTACTCTTTTTCATTGAAGTCCCATTTTTTCCCCTGAAAGATTACACTCAGTTTTGCTGGGTAGGTGATTCTTGGTTGTAATCCCAATTCTTTTGCCCTCTGGAATATCATATTCCATGCCCTCCAATCCTTCAATGTAGAAGCTGATAGATCTTATGCCATCCTGACTGTGGCACCATAGTACTTGAATTGTTTCTTTCTGGTTGCTTGCAATATTTTCTCCTTGACCTGAGAGCTCTGGAATTTGGCTATAATATTTCAGGGAGTTTTCATTTTGGGATCTCTTTCAGGAGGTGATCAATGGATTCTTTCAATTTCTATTTTACCTTCTGAAGAAGCTTATATTCTAATGGGGAAAGACAACACATAAAAGGAAGCTGAAAAGGATAATTAAAAAGGTACCTGTTGCAGGGCGGAGGATAGTAAAGAAAGAAGTCTACAAGACTTCAGAGATAAGTGGTCAATCAGAGCAAGTATTATAGGATAAAATATTAGAAGAACTCACATTAAGCATTACAAGGGCTTAAGATCTCCAGCCTACCAAGTCAGTCAGTTAACTATCACTTTTTTTTTTTTGGTGAGGCAATTGGGGTTAAGTGACTTGCCCAGGGTCACATATCCATTAAGTGTTAAGTGTCTGAGGTCACATTTGAACTCAGGTCCTTCTGAATCCAGGGCCAGTGCTCTATCCACTGCGCCACCTAGCTGCCCCTCACTGGAGTTTTAAGCTGGCTTAAAGGCTAGTTTATATATAGTGTATACACACACACACACATATATATATATATACCACTTATTACTATTTTTTATATTAAAAGGAAAACAATATAACTTAAAGACGAAAATGTCTGGCCTTTTCCAAATACAAGCTGAAAACTTCAGCTCGTTGTTCAAAATTCATCTATGTTAAAAAACAGTACCCTGCTTAGTATCTCAATCCAGACTTCCTATCTCTGTTTGTCTTGATGAATTTAAAGAGAAAGTCTTTAAAAGTACCTAGCATACATGAAAAAAAAGATTTCTCATGATTTTTAGAAAAGCCATACATGATAATAAACTGCTGAGGACTGCAATCAACACCAACAATGTAGGGACATATCACTGTACCAGGCGATGCGGAGGCACACATGCATGGTTTGCAGCACTACTCCTGGTGTCAAGGTTCAGGCTTAAGTGTTGCCATCAATGTTTATTTACTCAAACAATGATCTTGTTATTGAAAGCTAAATTATTATTGAGTTTGCTTTCACTGTAAAACTATTTTTGTACCATGCGCTAGAGCCTAAAGTTCATTCTATGTTAAGTAGAAACCAGCCATTTACTCTTTTGGGAGGCATGGAGCAATGAGGGTTAAGTGACTTGCCCAGGGTCACACAGCTAGTAAGTGTCAAGTGTCTGAGGCCGGATTTGAACTCAGGTCCTCCTGACTTCAGGGCCGGTGCTTTATCTACTGCACCACCTAGCCGCCCCCTCAATTTCTTAAATAGAATGTTAAATTATTTTTTAAATTAACACTTAAGAATAAATGGGGGATAGCTAGGTGGTACAGTGGATAAAGCAATGGCCCTGAAGTCAGGAGGACCCGAGTTCAAATCCGGCCTCAGACACTTGACACTTACTAGCTGTGTGACCCTGGGCAAGTCAGTTAACCCCCATTGCCCCACAAAAACAAAACAAAACAAAACAAAAAAAGAAATTGAAAGAAAATAGGAAAGGTCCTTCCTTTATTAAGTAGGATGCTCTACAACTCAACAAAAGATTACTTTAAATCATTTATCATTTTATATAACTTATTTATTAAAAGGGAACTTTACTGCAGTTATGTTTTTGTTTCTGAATATTATTGCAAATTTTAAAACTGTCTGATCACCTCTTATAAAAGTACACATTAATAGTAATTGATCTATAATTCCTTGAATTTCCTTTCCTAAATCCTTATTCCTTTAAACTCCATAGTTTATGCCAGAGGAAACTTCTAAATCTGCCATCCCTGAGAAGGGAACAGTCAATTTTGTTTTGCATGACTTATTTTTAACTTCACATTCTGTTTTGGTAATAACTTTGTAGGATTGGTCAGAAGCAAATAATGCCTGAAACCCTTATGTTTAAAAAAAAATTGTTGATAGTGATGAAAATTAGAACCAGATGCCTCAGACTTCCATTTCAGAAATACACTGGCTCTAGTTAGAACAATTTGTACATTCAGAGAAATGTGATAAAAGAATGGGCTTTGGCAGACGCCCAGGGGCCCACCTGAAGATTGATTTGGAATTGATGGAATTGGGTGAGACTGAGATGCTGACCGAGAACCTACTTCAGATTGATAAAATCGAGACCACGCCTGGCCGGCCCTGAGTGGGGTGTTGTTCTCAGAGACTGTGGACTATGCCATCAACAGGAGACCACCCTCAACCAGTCAGCTTGAAGGAGCTCCCCTTTGGGGAGGGAAACAGGAAGTAGGAAGGTGAGGCTGGCTTGCTGGATCAGGCGTTCGGACTTCAGCTTGGCAGCAGAGAGAGAAGCAGCTAAGGATCACTCTTTTCATCGGGGACATTGGCTTGGTGGCAGAACTTCACATGGGCTGCTAGGAAAAGCAAGGGTTTCTCTCTGGCTATCCCTCATAGATCTAAGCTAGGGTTTGCCATTCTCTCTCTTCACTAACTTCTAATACACTTTAATAAATACTTAAAAGCCTAAACTCTTGCTGAATTTATCAGTAATCTTAGCCAGTTTCCCCCCCAAAACTGGGGGGGGGCAGTTAGGACCCACATTAGATTTTAAACATCACAGAAGGCAAAAAGAAGCTATAGGCTTTTAAAAATGTAATTACTGTACAAACTTAAAGGGATCATCAAAAAATAATACAGGGTGTCCCAAAAGATTAAAATTGCACTAAGACTTTGGGGACAATTAGTATAGACACATATGTCTCAGCAACAGGCTTCATTAGTAAAGGAAGCTTTCACCCTGCCTCACCCCCCAACACTATCTATACATGTTCAACCTAATCCCCTACGTTTTCTATATGTACACAGGTCTGACTGAAGAGAATAGATGCCTAGACTGAAAACAAAGGTAATACAACCTAGACAGGTTGCAACATGTTCAAAGTACTCTATTCACTAAAGCTAAAAGAAAAAATAAAATTCACAGCTGATGAAACAAAATGGATTTTCTGGTTAACTCAAACTTCAAATTCCCTCTACTATTTTGTTCTCTGAGCTTATAGTTAAGTTATAGACTAAGCTTGTAAGTATTTGGATAAAATATCACAGAAATGTTTTCACTTATTCCTCCATATGGAATCATAATAGAGTTGACAGGCCAGTATTATTAAGCTGTATGATGATTCCACCATACAAATCGCTAACATTTCTATCCATTTGAGGTGTACATGGCTCTAAAAGTATGGAGAGCCTGGGATTAATGAAACCAGCAACCACAAGAGGGAGGAAAGGAATACCTATTCAATTCAATGTAGCAAGCATCCATTAAGTCCTATCTATGCAAGAAGGCATCTAGCTAGACCAATACACACAAGACAGTGAAAAGTGTGCCTGCCCTCAGGGAACTTACAAACTTAGCAACAGAAACGCCCTGTCTCCTCCATTAGACTGTGAGCTCTCTGAGGGCAGATAACTGTCTGTCTTTGGCCTCTCTTTGTATCCCCAGCCCTTAGAACAGTAGCTGGCACACAGCAGGAAATTAATACTGTTAAGTAAATGTAAGATAATCTGAGGAGGGAAACTGTACTAACAACCAGAGAAAATCAGAAAAGGCTTCTGGGTAGGAGATAGGCCTCAAAGGAAGCCAAAAATCTATGAGGCAGAGTGAGGAAGAAGGGCAATAAGGGTATAGACAGGGAGAGAACACCTTGTGCCAAGGCATGGGAAGCAAGAAAGGAGGGAGGTAAACAAGTTCCCGAGAAGAGCAGATAGACTAGTTTGGTTGGAAAGAAAACTACATGAAGGGGAACGATGGGATATAAATCTGGAAAATATGGCTAGAAGGTATACTGTGGAGGGCTTTAAAAGCTAAGATAAGGAGTCCATATTTATCCTTAGAGGCAATTAGTATTCAAGGAAGATGCTGAAGCTATGAAGTTGTTCTTACAAAGCAGTGACTTGGATTTTAAAAGTTCATGAGAGATGTAAGCAACTGGACATTCATGCAAAACAACAGGCTTTTACCTGCCACATTTACAGGCCTAGCTGGAGACATCCAAGGCTAGAAACATAGACGGGCAACAAGGGAAGAATTCAAGGGCAACCAACTGCCTCCAGCAGTGGGGCAAGCAGCAAACACCTCCAAAATGGGGTAGGAAAGATAGGGAAAAATATAAACAGCAAAGTCGCCAGAGTTTGGAACTTGACAGTCTTTGGACTATGGTAGCTGGAAGGAATCCACAAAGGTCCTGCAAAAAATGTCCATATCCTTTGACTTAAAGAGATTCTACCACAAAGAAAGTTAAATGGTATACTGCAAAGCAATTTTGGAATCAGAGGACCTGGGTTCAAATCTCTGTCTCTAATGCTGAGTTGCCCTGGACAATGAGGATTAAGTGACTTGCCCAAGGTCACACAGCTAGTAAGTGTCAAGTGTCTGAGACCACATTTGAACTCAGGTCCTCCTGACTCCAGGGCCAGTGCTCTATCCACTGCGCCACCTAGCTGCCCATCTATACTCCTTTCCACACAGAGTTGTTGTGATCATCCAATGAAATAATGCATATAATCCATGGTCTAACCTCCCCAGGATCACACTTATTAGACCCTGATTTCCAAGCCAACCCTAAAGAGTCATTTTCTCTCTTTGGTTTGTTGCCCTTAGTGGAAGTTAATTCCAGGAAAATCTTTAGATATATCTCACGTCTAGGTTTCCAAAGAAGCAAGTAAGAGGAGTCTCCAGCTCCTCTACAAGTACTCAAAATAACAAATACATATAAGGTTTAAGCAGCCTTTATCTTGCAAGCACACAAAAGATTCAAAAGACGTAAAGGTCTCAGGAGCTCATGTAAATAAAACACAGAGTACTCACAGAGGTTGTTATCCTTGCAAAGTAATGAACTCAGAGGTACCAGAATGGTAATAAATACACCAAAATTCCAATGAATACCTATCTCCCACAGTCTCCAACATGGTACCTCTCATGGTTTAGATTCTTCTTGGAAGACAAACATACCATGGGGCTATTGTACAGGCAACATTTTTCCCATCATACCTACACCATCTGAATAACGAATTGTAAAAGTCATAGAGACGGCGAGGCCCTCATCTCATGTCCCCCATGATGTGGCACTGCTGTGGCTCCAGAGTCCATGGAGGCAATCCTTTTCTCCAGAGGAATGCTGCTTAAGAAACCCTTTCTCAGAAGGCAAGATCCCTAAATTCTGGACTTTGGGATTACTCTGGAGGGTGTTCCCTAGGTTAGTGCTACCCAAGAAATCTCCCTGCCCTGGCTTGAGGACAACATTATGAGATCATGCTGCCTAGGAAATGAAAATCTCTCTTCCTCATAGAGGAGGTTAGGATTCTGGAACATTATCCATGACCTCCCTTCTCAGGCCAAATGGGCAAGAACATGCACTCTTCTGTTCTACCTGCTGCTTCTGAAGGAACTCTTATCAACATGCTGGTTGGGAAAGTCTATTCTCAGGAACTTTCCCCTCAGGTGAAGCCACATGATTCTGGCCCAAGTCACCAATTTCAACTTGGAGAAGTCCCCTACTCATCCTGGTAGCACCCAGGAAATAAGGTCTAAGGGAAAAGGTTAAAAAAACAAACAAACAAACAAAAAACCCAAAGAGATAAAATCCAATTACCTTTTTAGTTTGGAACAAAGAAGTCAGTAGTACAATGGTCAGAGCCTTTGAAAGGAGTCAAGAGGATCTAAGTTGGAGTCCTCCCTCAGACACTTACTTACTAGTTGTATGACCATAAGTAGGCCATTTATCCTCATCTATAAAATAGGGACAATAAAAGACTTACTTCACAGGGTTGTTGTAAGGATCAAGTGATATATGAAAGTGCTTTACAAAAGAAATGCTATTATTACTATTATGCACTGGGAGTCCATCTGCCTGAGAGGCCATCTCTCCTGGCCTTAGCTGTGGGAAGAGGAAGAGGAAGAAGAAGAGGAAGAGGAAGGAGGGAGAGCCTCTACCAGAGGAACCAATCAGGAATTGTGGCCTCTTAACAAGGTGTCAACTCTACAAGGGGAGGCCAAAGGCTCATCACCCGGTAAACTCAAACAGACTGGAGAGCTGGAAAAGAGAGGGAATTCAATACTTGGAAGGAGTGAACTCCCTAATCAACCCTCCTTGCATATATAAACCCTCATAGTTTTATTAACGTTAGTTACATTAGGTATCTGAGGAAAGCTGAAACTGGTTTTCTAACAAAACTAACTCTGAAAGTTTTATCTCTAGTATTTATCATAAGGAGGGTGTTACTAACAGTGAGTATGGGAGAAGGGAGTTTCTAGGAGGGTGTTCCAGACAATAGGGGAATCTATTAAGAAAAAGGCTAGAAATCATGAAAAAGAGAAAAGGGGGAAAAATTGTACAAAAAAAATATTTATAGCAACTCTTGGTGGAGGCTAAGAATTGAGAATCAAGGGAATGTCCATCAATTGAGGAATGACGGAAAAAGCTGTGTTATATGATTGTAGTGGAATGTTCTTGTGCTACAGGAAATGACAACCAGGATGATCCCTGAAAAACCTTGAAAGACTAATGAACATCGATGAATAGTGAAGTGAGCAGAGCTGAGAGGACATTGTGCATAGTGACAGCAGTATTGTTCAATGAGTAACTGTGAATGACTTAACCACTCTCAGCAGTGCAATGATCCAAGACAATCTCAAGGAACTAATGAGGAAGCTTGGTATGCACCCCCATAGAAAGAACTTAAGAACACTTGTGGATTGTACATATATAACCTGATTGCGATCTTGTGGAGGGGGGAGGGAGGGAGGGAGAACAATTTGGAATTCTAAATCTTATGAAAATGAATGTTGAAAACTACCCTTACATGTAACTGGAAAATAAAACAAATGTTTGTTTAAAAAAAAATCACGAAGAAAAAGGCTAGACCTAGAGAAACAAGTTTTTCTGAGCCACCAGAACAGGAAGGTTATTCTATCAGTTTCTAGGGAGCTGGGTTCTTGAATCGAGAGACTGGGAACAGGGCATAAGTGGTTGTCGCAACAGTCCAGGTAAAAGAGGAGAAAGGCCTGAACTAAGGGTGGTGGCAACATGACTGGAGAAAAGGGCAATGATTTGAAAGATGCTATGGACATAAAAAATGACATGATTTGTCCGCTGACTGGTTAATGAGGAGAGAAGGACACAGACAAGTCCGGGATCCCTCTGAGGCTAGAAAACCTAACTGGGTCACTAGGAAAGCAGCGCCCTTAAGAGAAGGGGTTAGCAGATTATCAGGAAGCATCCCTACAGGGAGGATGCATTATGAAGTAAAAATATCGTTACCCAAAGACAGAAATGAACATCTTAAAGCATTTAAAACTAATCTGTATCAAGCAGACAGCTAGTTCACAAAAAAGCAGACACACAATGGAAAGCAGTAGTGTTAATACTGAAGAGGCAGTATAGCATGGTTGAAAGAACATTAAAAAAAAAAAGCCCAAAACTCAGAAGACCTGGGTTTGAATTCACACTCTACTATGTGATCTTTATATATCATTTCATCTCTCCTTGCCTGAGTTTCATATACCTACTGTACAGGAAATATGCCAGAAATCTTTAGTGAGAAGGCAGATGGACAGAGGTGGTTTGGGGTACTACAGTGGGTCCCAAGCAAAGAAATAGTTGCCCCACTTCAGCAACCTTTTCCCTTCTTCAAGGCCCACTCACTACACCCTAAATTTCTCTCTAAGCTAATCCCTGTTAGCAGAGAGAGGTTACTACCCAGGGAATTTGCATTTTCATGTGGTGCTTTTAAGAATAAAAGCCTCGGGGCAGCTAGGTGGTGCAGTGGATAGAGCAGGGGCCCTGGAGTCGGGAGTACCTGAGTTCAAATCCGGCCTCAGACACTTAACACTTACTAGCTGTGTGACCCTGGGCAAGTCACTTAACCCCAATTGCCTCACTTAAAAAAAAAAATAAAAGCCTCTAAAACCTAAGGAATGAAGGGAAGGACTTTGGCCTCAAGTAACTAAGGACAGTCCATCCCTTATGTAAATTTACCAATTCCAACTATGGATTTATGGTAAACAATCTCTGTCCCACTGGACACAGTTCACTAAAACTTTCACCTCTTTGGAAATTAAAGCCCTTGTTGACTTTCTTCCTCTGGTCTACCTTTCGAGACTGATTACTCCTTACTCCCCCCCACCCTCCACCCCTCCCCTTCCCCAGGCATGCTACACTCCAGCCATACAGGCCTACTTGTGCTATTCCACCTAAGAACTGTCCATCTCTCCTTCCCGTCCCCCTTCAGGCCTCCATGGCTTGGAACCCCTACCTCCCTTCAAAGTTCAGCTCAAAAGCCACCTCTCTTCAAAAGGCTTTACTCTGAATCTCCCGGATAGCTCTAAATAGCTTCCCAACTTTGAAATGATTCTGTATTTATTTGGCATCTATCCTATTATCGGCAAACATGTTGTAGCCCCTGGATATAATATAAGCTCTTTTAGGATAAAGGAGCTCACCTTTTCATTTTTATTTCCAGTGGTTGGCACATAACTGTGGGCATATCCTAGTCCTTCTCTACAAACATACTCCCCTCTCTTATCACTTTACATGGGTTTACAATAATCATCTCTATGCTGATGACTCTGAGATCCATTTATCCAGCTGGGCCTCCCCTCCTAAGCTCCAGGCTTTGCAACACCAACTGCCTATTGGTGATGCCTACTTACCTGGATGTCCCAAAGGCATCCAAAACGGAACTCATTCTCTTTCTTCCTAAACTCAGCTTGGTCACTATCATTGTTGAAGGCACTACCATCCTTCCAACCTTCAGGCTGACAATCTGTGTCATCTTTACTCATTCACTACACATTTCCAATCAGTTGTCCAATCTTGGACCAACTTTTCAACCAATATTATTTTCATTTGAACGGAAACCTAGCTCTCTCTTCAAGATGACACTCCTTTTAAGTCTTGCCTCTGGCGGCCTGTTTCTATTCCTTGAGACTATCAGGAGAAAGGTTAGGACTGCTTCAAGGCCACTCCTCTTGTTATCACTCATGCTATTGATCTACCAAATTTCAGGCTGTCCTCTGTAACAGTCCATGGTATTCCTCTATGTCATTCAACAGCAACATCTACAGGGATTTTATTATTTCTATTGGTAATTTCTCCAATTAAATGACCACACAATTTCTCTACTTTCTCATCTGTGAAAACCTCCTTTCTCCACTTCAACCACATACCCAAAAAGGTCTTACCTTAGATATCATATCACATATCCATTATCAGAAGTATATGACTTCTAAGATCAGAACTCTGGAATTCTACTGAGACCACAACTTCCTATCCTTCTATACCTCACTCAAGCTTAACTTAACTCTCCTTAACCATATGATTTTTTTTTTGTCAGCTAGGTGGCATAATGGTTAGCGCACTGAACCAGGAATCAAGAAGACCTCAGTCATTTATTTAATTACTGTGTGACCCTGAGCAAGTCACTTCACGACTCTTGGCCTCAAGTTTCCTCATCCATGAAAAAGGAATAATAACGGCATCTATCTCCAAGGGTCATTGGATAAAATGAAATCACCTTTGGAAAGTGCTTTGCAAACCTTAGAGCACTACAAAAATGATAGCCACCTAGCCGTAGTAAGTCACCACCCAGTCCAGCTGAGCTGTCCCATGAGCTTCACTTGGCTCTCCACCTAGCCTTAACCCTCCAGTTTAACTCTTGAATGGGTGACTATCCAACAGTCTAAGAGTTCTTTGCCTCCATGATCCCCAACTATTCTCAGCCTTTGACTCATCAAACCTTGGTAATCGCCTCCTATCCAAACCATCCAGTTTCTCCTCTCTGCTGTTCCTGATCCCGTTCTGCTCTGAGGCTGTAGGAAATCCCCAGCGTATTTTTTCTACACAACAAATTCACAGCGGAGGTCCTCATGTACATACAAATGACCCACGAGTTTCCTACTTGGCTGAAAAGCCTGAGGTCACAGAACAAACACCCCAAGCTGCCTTCCTCCAGACCTCAAACCTCCCCAGAATCACCGCCCCCCTTCTCTAGGTACAAAAAGAGCCTAACTACCCCTCGAGGGGATTTACCTTTACCGTCATCTTAGCCAACAACATATTAATTCGACAGATTTGTTAAACACCTCCTCTGGCTAAGGCCCTAGAACTAGACAGATGGAACTATGCCTGCCTTCCGGAAGTTTGTGATCATTCCCTAGTGCTTTTTTTAGGGCCTCCTTCCCTCAGACCTCGTGTAGCTATTTTGTAACTGTCTACCACACTTCTATAATATCCTGTTATCTATTTTAGCCTCTTACCCTTTTACTAGACTACAAACTGCGGTCCATCTTTTATACTGCTATCAGAATTATCTTTATGCAGAGATACAGTAATAGCATTCTGCTAAGAATCCTTAGCTTGCTAAGCTCAATAAGAGTCTTACCTCCATAAAAGCGAATCATACAGCTGAGGTCAGGGTTTGTTGCCTCCTCCTGTATACGAACAGGATCCTCAAAGCCCAGGCTGCCTAAGTATTCATATACCATCTGAAGGGGTCGTTCAGTAGGGTCCAGTCTCCTGATTATAAAAGTAAAAAAAAAAGTGTTTGGTCTTTTAGTTCTCAAACAAACCAAAGTACACCATCCAACACATTTTAAATTTTAATTTTAAATAAACTACAACTTTCCTAGAAAATTAAGATATAACTATTCTCAATATAAAATCTAGGGAATTATGAAATATAAAATATGAGATTTGGGTACATTTTACCTCTGATAACATTTGTCAGTGTGTGTGCCCATCCCCTCCTTGTTATCAGACAGTAGGAGCTGTGAGCAGAGAGCCTGTCCTTAAGGTCAAAGACCTAGAGTTCAATTCCTACCTCCAACAACCAATACTGGAGACACTGGCTAAGTCACTTCATCTCTCAATGTCTTTGGCAACTCTCTAAGCCTCTATGTTGCAGAGTGGGTGTCAATCTGAATTAGTAGAGGAATTTCTTCACCAAGAACACCCTATATTAATGAAAACACAGTTTAAAAAAAAAATCCCCATGTCTTATCACAGTGTCTTGCACATAGCAGGTTCTTTTTTTTGGGGGGGGGGGACCACCAGGGCAATGAGAGTCAAGTGACTTGCCCAGGGTCACACAGCTAGTAAGTGTCAAGTGTCTGAGGCCAGATTTGAACTCAGGTCCTCCTGAATCCAGGCCTGGTGCTTTATCCGCTGCACCACCAAGCTGCCCGCCAAAGTAGGTTCTTAATAAATGTTTCCTAATTGAGTGATAAAAGAAGATGTTCAGCTTTTTTAAGGAAAGGTTAAAGGGAGACAATGATAGCTGGTGTCAAATATCGGAATGGCTGTCACTATGATGGAAGAAACCCATTGTGAAGCTCCAGAAGGCAGAACTATAAGGAACTATCTCATTAGTACTAAAAAAATTCTAAAAACAAGAATTACAAACTGTTAACTATCACCTGAAAAACTTCTCCCAATTCCTAATAAATGAAATGCAAATAAAAACAACTGTGATTCTGCTTCCTATCCAGCAATCTGGAAAACGTGACAAAAGATGGGCATCTTCAGTGCTGAAAGGATCATGAAGACAGGCAACTAAACCACTGCAGATGCAGCTCTTTGAAGCAGCACCTAAAATGCCCTTTGACCCAAAGACCCTATTGCTAGATATATTTCCTAATAAGGTCACTGCTAAAAAGAAAGGCTTCATCTTTACCAAAACATATATAGCAGCACTTTCTGTAGTAGCAAAGAACCGTTAACATGTTGTTACTGAGTTGTTTTCAGCTGTGTCTGACTCTCTGTGACCCCATTTGGGGTTTTCTTGGCAGACACTGGAGAGGTTTGCCATTTCCTTCTCCAGCTCCTTTGACAGATGAGGAAACTGAGGCAAACAGGATGAAGTGACTTGCCCAAGGTCACACAAATAGTCAGTGTCTGAGGCCACATTTAAAGTCAAAGATGAATCTTCCTGGCTCTAGGACCAACTCTCTACCCACTGCACCACCTAGCTGCCTTATTAACTTTCAGAAGCCCACAAACGGAGGAATGACTAAAGTTTGTGGTGCAAGAGTGTAATGGAATATTACTGTGCTCTATAAGAAATAATGATGATTAATACATACAAATAAAATGAATACTGAGAAATAGAAGGCATGATGATGCAAAATGAAGTAAGCAGAAGCAGGAAAAGAAGAGAGACAATGCCTACAACAATGTAAATGGGACAACCACCACTATCCCCACAGTAATAGAAACTGAATACTGTGAAACAGAAATCAAGTATGGTCCTAAAAAGATAGGAAAAAGCAGTTCTACCCTTTCCTGCAGAGGTGGGGAGAAAGGGAAGTTTAGGGGATTGGAATGCCACATAAAATGTCAAACTTGGTTGATATATTGGTTAGTTTTGCTGAAACTAATCAATGCTAGTATAGTTTCCCTTTCACTGTTTTGTTTTGTTGGGGTTTTTTGCCGGGCAATGAAGGTTAATTTAAGTGACTTGCCCAGGGTCACACAGCTAGTTAAGTGTCAAGTGTCTGAATCTGGATTTGAACTCGGGTCCTCCTGAATCCGAGGCCAGTGCTTTATCCACTGCACCACTTAGCTGCCCCGCCTTTCACTGTTATAAAGGATGGCTCTGGGTTTGGGGAGTAGGGAAAGTGAGGAGCAGAAGGCATATTGGGAAACATAGGTTGTCTAAAAACAACAACAAAAAAATTAATTAAAAAAACATAAAAGAACTATTCAACCATATGCACAGGAACCATTCAAACAGAGGTACCCTTATGACAACTTAACTGGAATATTTTAGAAGAAAATCTTAAAAAAAAAAAGTGAAGCATTAGATATGGCCACTAAAAGTTTCTTCAAATTCTACAATTCTATGATTCTAAAAGTCTCAAAGTTATATTTCAAAATGACACCTCCTCCTCCTAAGGCAAGATGACCAAGTGTAACAGGAGGTAGTAAAACAGAACAACAGAACTCCCATCCACAAAACTCCTTCAAACCAACCTGGAAAACATACCAGCCCAAATCCTGACAGGGAAATGCAGAAAAAGTCACAATGATTCATGTCTAGCCCAGGTCAGCATAAGGAGACAGAGAAATTTGTGGAAACTAAGGCCAGAATCAGGCCAGGAGTATGCTATGCACAGAGCACTTGAGCACTGCCCAGGGAGAAGCTCTTCATGAGAACAAGAGGAGGCCCCAAACCCACACTCAGGTAGCAGCACACCACTATGGGGCACTACAATGGAAGCATGCCACCTGGCAGCTGTGCTATCCGCAACCTAGTTCCAACTCACAGATCCAGGGTGGAGAAAAGAGAGAAGAATATTGTGTCAGCAGTGTGGCTCAGACACCAGGAATACGGTAGACTTGGAGACAGAACCAGCACACAGCCCAGAGCCTATAGAGGAATCCCAGTCCAAAAAGGAACCTATAATCCTGTCACTCTGAACCAATGAAGCTTTACAACAAACCGATAAGGGCCGGGGCTAATAGCATTCTCTTGTTGCTCAGGTCAGCAATTTTCAGAGATGGGACGAGGAAGATGACAGCAATGACACTCTGCCCTGGAGCAGTCCACTTTGGAAGAACTGAAAGCTTGCAGGTCCCTACCTTGTCCCTGAGATCATGGAATGACACGAGCCCTTAACACCCCTAAAAAGCAACAACAGGATCAACCCAGACCTTCCCTCCCAAAATGTGACAGAACCCAGCCCTCACAGCAAGTCTGAAGTTGGAAAATAGGCTGGAAGAATGAGAAAACAAACAAATAAATAGAAATTCCACTATAAGGAGCTATTATTAGCTGCCATTATAATGATAGGGAACCTCAAGACACAAACTCAGAAAATGAGAATAACTCTAAAACATCTAAAAGCAAAGCCTAATTGAAAAACACAGTTTGGGCACAAACTCAACTAGGATTCCTGGAAGATAAAGAAAAAGTTTAAAAATGCGTTGTTGTTTTTAATAAATAGGAGCATTTGAGGGAAAAAGTAGAAAAGAAGTAAAAGTTATAGAGAAAGAATTAGAAAGCGAATTAAGCACAAGAGGTACAAAATCTTGGCCAAGCCATAAGCTCCCTGGACTTAATGGGTAAAATAGAAGTCAACGATACCATGAAATAGCATGAAGTATCAGGACAAAGTGAAAAGACTGAAAATATAAAAGAAAATCTAAGGTAGAGTCATATCAAAAACAACTGACGGGGGCAGCTAGATGGCGCTGTGGTAAAGCACCGGCACTGGATTCAGGAGTACCTGAGTTCAAATCCGGCCTCAGACACTTGACACTTACTAGCTGTGTGACCCTGGGCAAGTCACTTAACCTTCATTGCCCTGCAAAAAACAAAAAAACAACAAAAAAAAAACCCAACTGACAACTAAGAACTTGGAATACAATATCCTAGAATGCAAAGGGTAGGAGCTTACAGCAAAGAATAACATCTAGCACAACTGAGTGTGATGCCACAAGTGAAAAAAAAAAAAAGAACTTTTAGTGAAATAGAAGACTTAAAGCATTACTGATGAAAAGACTAAATCTTTGGAGAAACTTAAGTTTAAACACAGGACTGAAGAGAAACACAAAAAGGTAAACATAAATGACCGATAAAGGACTAAGCAAGGATAAACTGCTTACATTCAAATATTCAGAGATGATAATTAGAAAAGGCCTGGGAGGGGCAGCTAGGTGGCTCAGTGGATAGAGCACCAGCCCTGGAGTCAGGAGTACCTGAGTTCAAATCTGACCTCAGACACAACACTTACTAGCTGTGTGACCCTGGGCAAGTCACTTAACCCCAATTGCCTGACCAAAAAAAAGCCTGGGAATCATTCTATTTTGATAATCTTAAGAGAAGAACGGAAAGAGAGACTGATAAAGGACTCATTACTCAAATATATAAGAAACTAAAACAAATGCATAAAAATAAGAATCATTCCCCAATAGATAAATGGTCAAAGGATATGAACAGTTTTCAGAAAAAGAAATCCAAGTTATCAATAGTCACATGAAGAATGTTTTAAATCACTACTGATTAGAGAAATGCAAATTAAAACAGTTTTGAGGTACCACCTCATACTTCTCAGATTGGCTAATATGAAAGAAAAGGAAAATGACAAATGCTAGAAGGGATGTGGAAAAATAGGTACACTAATACACTGTTAGTGGAGTTCTGAATTGGTCCAATCATTCTGGGGGACAATTTGGAACTATACTGAAAGGGGTTTAAAACTGTGCACACATACCTTTGACCCAGCAAAAACCACTACTAGGTCTGTATCGTAAAGAGATTCTCTCTCCCCCCCGCCAAAAAAAAGAAAAGAAAAAAGATTTTTAAAAAAAGAAGAAGAACAGGAAAAGGACCTATATGTATAAAAATATCTCCAGCAGCTCTTTTTGTGGTGAGAAAGAATTGAGGGGATGCCCATCAACTGGGGAATGGCTGAATAAGATGTGGTACATGATTGTGATGGAATACTATTGTGTGGTAAGAAATGATAAGCAGGACAATTTCAGGAAAACCTGGGAAGACTTACATGAACTCATGCAAAGTGAAGTGAGCAGAACCAGAACATTGTGTACAGTTACAGGAAGTATTGTAACAATGATCAACTACATGGGGCAGCTAGGTGGTGCAGAAATAACTTTGGCAGGGCAATGGAGTGGAATGGGGAGAGAGGCTAGAGGGAGAAAGACCAAAACAACAAACACCAAAAATCAAAATTGTAAACAACCTCCATCCTTGAACACTACTAATATTTTAGAATACAGAGATAAAAAGACACATGAAATGATAATTCTTTATAATCATCATATGAAGGACCAAAACATAATTAAACCTCCACTGATTTTTCTATTTCTATTTCTATTTCCTCTGGAGAACTGACAGGAGACCTAGCACCTGGACCACTCTGAAATAAGACACCCACCCTCTCTTTACCATGCCCCCCAACCCCATCTCCCAAGTCTCCCATTTCAGGCCTTGACCTACTGCCTCTGAACCAGAATCCCACACCTTTCTCTTCACATGTTTACCTTACAACAAACTACCAGACACAAGTTTATCACCTGCCTCCCTTGACAGACTTCTCACCAACCGCTGATACTCTGCCATTCCTCAATGGTTTGTGTACTTATCCTTGAGATTCTGAACCTCTGGCTGCCACTGTACAACTCTGTACTCCCACCTACTTAACCCTTCCCCACCCTTCCACTGTGGCCTCTGGAATGCCTGCTCCCTAAGTAAACTTCCTTTCATCTTAAACCTCTTCCTTTCTTACTCCTTCTCTCTGCAGGCCCAGAGACATAGTTCTCTCTGGATAACATTACTTCCCTTGCCATCCATTCCACTTTTCTTTGAGGTCCCCTGACTTTCTCTGTGCTTCCTACTGTCACTTTCAGATTCTGTCACTGTCACCTTTCCTCCCCTCCCTTGAGGTTGATGGTATCAAGATTTTATACCCAATCCAGAGCCTTCTGACCACATATAAAGTTTGTCACTTATAAAGCCCTTCACAATCTGGCCCTTTCCTGTCTTTCAAGTCTTCAGTCTATGAAGACTGTTCCTTCTATGACACTACCTCTCCTATTCCATGCTTTTGGCAATGGCTGTCACACATGCAAGGAAGGCACTTTCTTCTCACTTCCAATGTTTAGTTTCCCTAGCTTCCTTCAAGAACAGCTCACAGCCCACCTTCCTCTGCCCCCTTACCTGCTAGTGGGATCACCTACCATTTCCTGTGAATGGATCTTCTATGTGCCACCTAGTTTTTTTTCTGTCTTCTACAATAAGATATGAATTCCCGTAGGAAAAGGCCTTTCTTTGTATCCCCAGTGTTTACCACAGTGCCTGACACACAGTACATAAGTGCTTACTGACCAAATGACAGATCTAAAGATAGGCATACCCCTGTTCCCTAGACTACAGAAACGCCATCCACATAGTTAGATCTTTGTTTTGTATATGTATCTGTAACAACTCAGAATTTTCCCTTTGGAAAATTCAGAGGATCCTCAACATCTGCCACTGGTAATCTGGCATAAACTAGTAAAATATGCAACATTTAAAGAACTGCAAAAACAAGCATAGCAAAGGGCTAATTCCACTTTACTTATTAAACTCATCTCCTTAAGTTTTGTGGATGGGGGAAGGAAAAAGCTGTAATCTGCTTACAACTCAATTTTGTGTTTCAAAGTTTCAAAGACTTAGGCTGACAATTAGCTATTTGTTAAATCTCTCAGAAGTCAAAGAGATAGGGTACAAAATGGATTGGGGTGAGGGGTGGGGGGAGAGACAGGGTACTAGAAATGTTGGTACAGAGTTTAAATGTGCATATGAAACAACGGATCCAATGAGACAATAAGACTCTAATTTAAGTATTCTGGATTTTCCTTAAATGCTTTAAAAGAACTACAACAATCCTCATAAAAGCTAAATGCATGCACATATGCCCATTCCTCCACAAAACAGCCAACTAATACAGTAATGTTTATCAGTAACACTCATGGCATCTTGCCAAGAGCAACATCATTTTAGTACTGCAAATATCCTATGCTTGTATCTGTAATTAAGACACATCAAAGACAGATAAGTATTCAATTTTATTCAAAATATTTCACAAATGTGAATTCTAATCAGTAATAAGAAACGAGCTCAGACCACCAAAGTGAAGTCAAAGAAAAGGATATATTAATTTCCTTAAATCAATGGCTGAATTGGGATGAGACTTTGCAGGCATTCTCTGCATTAGCTTCAAATAAAAACCTCAATGCTCTTATGATTAAGGATAGAAAACATTAAAAATCAATAATTTATCTTCTATTCTGAAGTAATTTATGTTGGAAGGTGTTCTTTACAGACTTATCTTATTGTCACCCACAACTCCTACAACAGAAAAAAGGTTACTTCCATTCTAATTTTACAAAAGCAGAGTCACAGAGACATTCATTGATTTGCTAATAATAATAATCCAGAAGAATCAGCAACAGGGAAAGAATAGAATCCAGACCCCCAAATCCTAAAAGCAGTTTCAATTATATAATGAGTACACTAAGATGTCACTTTGCTTATCTTAAAAGTGTCCTTACTAGCCTGTGACCCTGGGCAAGTCACTTAACTCTCATTGCACCCCCCCAAAAAAAACCCCAAAAGTGTTCCCTAAATTCCTGGGCTCTTTCTCTTCTCCCACCAATACTATTTAACTTTCATCAGTTCCAAGGGGTTCAATTCTTATTTCTATGCAAATGATGTCTGGATCAATACAGCTACCCCAAATCTCTCTTCTCCCCACTGCATGTCACACATCTCTGATTTGAATTCGAAGTCCTGTAGGTTTCTAAAACTCCAAATGTCTAAAACAGAACTTGTTAGCTTTCTCCCCAATTCTCTTCTCTTCACAACTTTCTCTCTACTCTTCGGATACTACCCTGAATACCCTCACTGTCTCAGTCACCTAGGTTTGCAAACCTCAGTGTTATCCTCCACTCATTTTCACAGCAAATATCCAATTCATTGCTGAATCTCGTCATTTCTATCTCTGCAAATATCTCTCAAGTACAACCCCTCATCTTCATTCATACAACCACCAACCCAGTTCAAGTCCTCACTCACCTCTCCCAAGGACTATTTGAAGAGCCTTCTATAAAGTGGCCCCCCTGCCTCATGTCTCTTTCCATTCCAACCCAGTTACTGAAGTGATTTTCCTACAGCACAGGTCTGACAATATCACTCTCCTATTCAAAAAACTCCATGGTTCTCTATTACCTCGAGGATTAAATGTAAAATCTAGTTTGGAATTTTAAACCTTTTACAACCTGGCCACTTTCTGCTTTTCCAATCTTTTAAACGCTTCAGTCCAGAGACTGACAAACTAGAGCCCGCAGACCAAGTCTGGGAAAGCTAAGAATGTTTTTGGTTTTTTTACTTTTGCTCTTGGGCCCTACAAAAACAGGCCAGGGTATAGTTTGCCAAACCCAGCTAGTCTTGCTTCCATTTACTGTAACTACCATCTAGCTACACTGGCCTACTTGTTCCTCATATACAACAAACACTCCAATCTCCCAAATCTGTCTTTGTACTGACTGTTCCCAAACCCTGAAATGAATCTCTTTCCTCATTGCTAATTCTTAACCTCCCATACTAGCTCAATTTTCTAGGCAGGAGGCCTTTCCTGGTTCTCTCCCACTCTCCCGAGGGCTAAACCTCTGAGAGTACCTTTTATCTCCACTGTCTTTATCTATAATGTACAGTTATTTGCATATTTATCTCTTCCCACCATTAAAATGTGAGCTCCCAGAGAGAAGAGACTGGAGGGTGAGGGGGGGAGAGGGAGGAGGAGCCTTTCTTTGTATAGCTAATACTTAGTTTAGTGTCTGGGACTTAATAGATACTTAAATAAATGTTTGTGGATTGACTTAAACCAGTCTAATCAAATCTTAGAGATGTCTGTCATTTTTTTTAAATTGCAGAAGACTGGTGTATAAAATCAAACATGCCCAAAAGGCCAATCTACTCTACTCTTTCTAATTAGAAGGAAATAATTACAGTAATCTTTGTTAGTCAGTTGTTTATCACTTTCACAGTTCAAAATACTAACTATAAATAGTCAGAGTGATATAATCTACACTGCCCAGGAATGAGTCAGATCTTGGTGGTTCTAATCCCATACTCTGTCCTCAAGGGTGACATAAATATGTCACTTAATTTCGCTGGACCTCAGTTTTCTCATCGGTAAAATTAGGAATTTGGATTAGATCAGGGTGGGTGGGCCTATGAACTTTAAAAAATGTATATTGTGATGACTATTTCAATATAATTGGTTTTCTTTGCTATCCTATATATTTTACGCATTCAAAAGCATTAACCTGGGGAAGGAGTGCACAGGCTTCACCAGACTGTCAAAAGAAGGTAAAGGATGCTGGACTAGATGATTTTTAAATTTTATTTAATTTTATTTTTTGTGGGACAATGAGGGTTAAGTGACTTGCCCAGGGTCACACAGCTAGTGTCAAGTGTCTGAGGCCAGATTTGAACTCAGTCCTCCTGAATCCAGGCTGGTGCTTTATCTACTGTACCACTTAGTTGCCCCATGGACTAGATGATTTTTTTTTCTTTTTTCTTTCTTTCTTTCTTTCTTTTTTTTTTTTGGTGAGGTAATTGGGATTAAGTGACTTGCCCAGAGTCACACAGCTAGCAAGTGTCAAATATCTGAGGCCAGATTTGAACTCAGCTCCTCCTGAATCTAGGGCCAGTGCTCTATCTACTGCGCCACCTAGCTGCCCCTGGACTAGATGATTTTTAAGGCTGTTTTCAACTATGACTCTAAAATAAGATTCTTTTTTATTATGAAATTTATACAATACTCATTTCTACTTCTACCATAATTACATTTACAGAATCCAGACTATTCTAAATCACAAACTAAAATTTATCCTAGACCATTTATCACATATCTGTGAGTCTTTTCTTTGTATCCCAACAGATAGATCCTAGCCTTTAACAAAGTGGCCCATTTTTCACAGAAAAAAGTATAACAAACTAATCTTAGCACAGTGCCTGGCGCAGAGTAAATGCTTAATAAATGTTTTATCCAGATTAATTAAAAAGCTCTCTTTTCCTGTGTCCTAAACTGCATTCAAACCAAAGGGATCCCACTGTGAAATGATGTATCCTGGTGACTCAAAGTTTCATCAATGGTGAGAAGCCCCAGATTTCTGTAGGTCATTTTGCTTTATGTGGCAATGCAACAGAATGAAATAACTCATGTCTATGGCAACTCAAATATACAACCGCCTATGGTAAAAAGGCTCACAAGGGAAAATATTAATAGCAACATTCTGACATAAAGGATGCTCAGCTCTTATAAAATACATCTACGTATGAGAAGACACCTCTACTCACTCAACCCATGGCACTTTGCAGATATATATGTCAGTCCATGAGTACCAAACACTCTAAGTCTGACAGGTTTTATTTTGCTGAACTTTTTCCCCTTTTATTTAATTTTTTCATCATAAGAGACGGCTCTCTGGCAAGGGGTAGGGTAATAATACAGTAGGAAATATGTGGATATAAAAACAAACAATATGAACAAAAAGATATTTTTTAAATTAAGTATGTACACACACATACACACATCAATACTTATCCTGGCAATACAGCACAGGACAGGGAAAAGCCTGTTGGATTTAGAGTCCAAAGACCTGTGTTCAAATCCAGGTTTAGCCACTTAGCACCTATGTCACCTTGGGCAAGTCATTCACCTTCTGGGCCTCTGTCCTCATGAATAAAATAAAGGCCTTGAATGCCTTGTAGGTCCCTCCCAGCTCTAAATCTATGACCCTAAGAACACTAACCACATTAAACTGATGTGACATGCTCTCCTCTCAATTCAGAGAAAACAATTTCATTCTGCTTTTCAGTGTATACCTCATAGTATGGAGGTAATACCATACACGGTCCAATCCTGAAGCTCCAATCAGAGAACAGAGCCATGCTCACTAAGTCAGGAGATAACACTACAGATGAAGTTTCTAGCACTCTGAAATTCAGAGTGACTTTAATAAACAGAAGTGCTTCATCAAAAATAGAAATGGCATAGTAGACAGAGAACCAGTCTCAGAGCCAGGAAAACCTGGGTTCAAGTTTTGCCTCTGACTCAGAATGGCTATGTGACATTGGACAACTCGCATATTCACAATGCTCTAGGCCAGAGATAACAAACCTAAAAGAACCAATAAAGATCAATGCTATTATGAATCTGATTCTACCCCAAAAGATGCAACTGGTTGCTAGGCTAGAAATGATAGTACCCTTGACAAAAAGGGGACATTAAAAGGGAAGGCAGGAAATGATCATTTCACATCACAGTTTTCAAAGAGATGAAAAGGCAGACAGGTACAGTCTGTCTCACTTGGGTAAAAGGGGAGCCCAGCCCAGCACAGGTGGTGTCTGAACAAGTTAGCAGGCAGCTCTTAGCCACAGCACAGATCAGCAACTGAGTCCCTACAGTCCTAGCTTATCAAGCCAGCGGCACAAGAGGTGAGCTGTGAGGGAGGCCTCCAGCTCCGGTGCAACAGGCAGACTGCCAGCCCCAGAACCCCTGCAAGAGCAAGTGGGCTAGGTCACACCAGCACAGTGAGCAAGCCACCAGCCCCAGAGACCCAGGAGCAGAAAGCCAGTAACTAGGAACCCTGCCCCAGCACAAGAAGCCTGGGACCGTACTTCTACTGTATCCCAGGAGCAGAGCTCAACTTTAAAAGTCACAAAACAGGCTGGAAAACAAGCAAAAAACAAAACAAAAAAAGAGCCCCGACCACAGAAAGTTTCTATGGCAACAGGAAGACCAAAACACAAACTCAGAAGAGGGCAACAATGCTAAAATGCCTACATGTGATGCCTCAAAGAGGAATATGGAATGGTCTCAAACCCAAAAAAATCCTCTTGGAAAAGCTCAAAAATGATTAAAAAATCAAACAGAAGAAGTAGAAGAAAAACTGGGAAAAGAAATGAGAGTGATGCAAGAGAATCATGAAAAAAAAAAGATAACAGCTTAACAAACTGGGGGAAAAAACAACTCCTTAAAAAGTAGAACCAGCCAAATGGAAAAGGAGGTATAAAAGCTCACTGAAGAAAACAACTCCTTAAAATTAGAACTGGGCAAGTGGAAGCTAATAACTCTTATGAGACATCAAGAATCAATCAAAAAATATATATATCAAGTATCTCATTGGAAAAACAACTGACCGGGAAAACAGATTCAGGAGAGAGAATTTAAGAATTAGTGGACTACCTGAATGAAAGCCACGATCAAAAAATAGAACCTGGACAGCATCTTTCAAGAAATTATCAAGGAAAACTAATGTTCTGGATCTCCTAGAACCAGTGGGTAATGAGTAATTGAAGGAATCCAATGATCACCTCATGAAAGAGATCCCAAAATGAAAACTCCCAGAAATATTAGAGCCAAATTCCAGAACTCTCAGGTTGAAGACAAATTACTGCAAGCAGCCAAAAAGAAACATTTCATTTATCAAAGAACCACAGCCAGGATTACACAGGACTTCTACAGCTTCTACATTAAAGGATCAGAGAGCTTGGAATATAATATTCTGGAAAGCAAAGAAGCTTGGATTACAACCAAGAATCAACTACCCAGCAAGACTGAGCATACTCTTTCAGGGGACAAAATGGACATTCAATGAAATAGAGGACTTTCATAGTTTCCTGATGAAAAGACCAAAGCAAAAAAGAAAATTCCATTTTCAAATACAAGACTCAGAGAAGCATAAGAAGGTAAATAGGAAAGGAAAAAATATGTAACTGATTATGGGTAAAACTGTTTATATCCCTTCTTGGGAAGATGCTTGTAATTCTTAAAAACTTTATCTCTATTAGGGCAATTACAAAGAGTATTTACATAGACAGGGGTGCAGGTATAAGATGACTTTGATATGATGATATAAAAAAATTAAGGGGTTAAAAAAAAGATTGTAGGGGGCAGCTAGGTGGTGCAGTGGATAGAGCACCGGCCCTGGAGTCAGGAGTACCTGAGTTCAAATCCGGCCTCAGACATTTAACACTAGCTGTGTGACCTTGGGCAAGTCACTTAACCCCAATTGCCTCACTAAAAAAAAAAAATTGTATTGGAAGATGAAAGGAAAAAGAGGGGAGGGGAGGTATGTGTATTGTTCAAACCATAATCACATCAGCTTTGGCTCAAAGACAGAATAACATATACACTCAGTTGGGTAGATATCTATCTTACCCTATAGGGGAGTAGAAGAGGAAGGGGAAAAGAAAACAGGACTTTTTTTTTTTTTTTTAGTGAGGCAATTGGGGTTAAGTGACTTGCCTAGGGTCACACAGCTAGTAAGTGTTATGTGTCTGAGGCCGGATTTGAACTCAGGTACTCCTGACTCCAGGGCCGGTGCTCTATCCACTGCGCCACCTAGCTGCCCCTACAAAAACAGGATTTTTTGATAGAAGGAAGGGCAGATCAATGATCAGAAGCAAAACACTGGTGAGGAGAGACAAGGTAAAAGGAGAGAGAGATTTATATCAAGAATACAGGGTTGGTTCAATATTAGGCAAATTATCAGCATATTTGACCATATCAGTAAAAAAATATAACAGAAATCATATGATTATCTCAATGAAGACAGAAAAGCTTTTGACAAAATACAGTACCCATTTCTAATGGAATGCACTAGAGAACATAGGAATAAATGGAGCTTTCCCTGAAATATAAGTCGTATCTATCTTAAACCATCAGCAAGCTTTATCTGTACTGGGGCTAAGATCAGGGGTGAAACAAGGATGCCCATTATCATCACTATTACCCAACATTGTACTAGAAATGTTAGCTTTAGCAATAAGAGAAGAAAAAGAAATTGAAAGAATTTGAATAGGCAATGAAGAAACAAAACTATCACTCTTTGTAGATAATATGATGGCATACTTAGAGAATCCTGGAGAATCAACTAAAGACTACTTGAAATAATTAACAACTTTGGCAAAGTTGCAGGATATAAAATAAACCCACATAAATCATTAATATTTCTATATATTACCGACAAAGTCCAGCAGCAAGAGATAGAAAGAGAAATTCCATTTAAAATAACTGCAGACAATATAAAATATTTGGGAGTCTACCAGCCAAGACAAACCCAGAAACTTAATGAACACAATTACAAAATATTTTTCACACAAAAAGCCAGATCTAAACAACTGAGAAAAACAATATCAATTGATTATAGGCAGACCAAGCTAAGATTAAAAAAATTGAAAACAGAATGAAATAAGACTGCAAATATGGGTAGAAACTGGCCTGTGGAAAGCATTCAATGTCAAGTTAAGGAATTTGTATTTTATCTAAAAGTCAATAGCAGCAAAGCAGGGAAGGTTTCTGGATAAGGGAGTAACTCGATCAAATTTAATCAACAGGAAGATTTGGCAGCTGTCTGGAAAACAGAAGAGAGAAATGAGAGGCAGGGAGACTAATGAGGAGGTTGTTTATCCTTCATTCTCAAAGAGGACCATGACATCGGGAGGTGATGTCATGACTTGCACTGAATTGGATTTAAATGAGGTAGGGCTGTGCAAATTCACCAGCCTCACTCATTCCTCCAGAGCCATCTGGGTCCAGTGACAAGATGTCTATATCAGGACAACTGGAGATGTCCCCAGATATTTAAGGCAATTGAAGTTAAGTGACTTTCCCAGGGTTACCCAGCTATTAAGTATCTGAGTTAAGATTTGAACTCGGGTCCTTCCAACTTCACGGCCAGTGCTCTATCCACTGCACCACCTAGCTGCCTCAATGAGGAGGTTACAATCATAGTGAAGGCAAGAAATAATGATGGCCATAGCTAATGTGGTAACTATGTGAAAGAAAAGGGCATGTGAAAGATTTTGTACAAGTTGAATGGATAAGATTTGGAAAGTAGCTGAACACTGAGGGGATGAGAGAGAGGTAAGAGTGAAGGATGACTCCAAGATTATGAACCAAGTGCCTGGAAAGATGGCTGTACATTCAATCAAGGAGAGAAGATGAAAGGAAGGGCAGTTTGCGGGAGATGATGTGAAGGAGCTGGTGAATTCCGTTTTGGACATATCTATATATGAGGTGCAGATGGGGCATCCAGGAGGAGATATCCATCAGGCAGTTGATAATGTGTGAGTGGAGTTCAGGAGAGAAATTCAAGCTGGATGTATTGATTTGGGAGTCATCTATGCAGAGATTATACTTGAACCCCATAAGTTGTTATGATATCCAAGAAACAGAAGAGGACTCAGAACAGAAACCTATGAACACCTGTGCCAACCAAGGTGGCAGGAGATGGATGGTGACCCGGAAAAGGAAAATGTGAGAAGGCAATGTTGTGACAAGTAGTAGAACAGTTACAGAATGCAAGAGGACAGAGTATACAGAAGGAGGGACTGGTCAACAATATCTAAAACTACACTGCAGTAAAGAGAAGATAATGCATCATTATCTACCTGTCCAAGGAGCTGGGAACGGAGAAAACGAAAACTCGAGATAAGGAATCTTTGAAACTACAATATGAGAGCAGCTAGGATTCAATTTAGGTATAGTCAACGAGCTTTATTAAGTGCCTGCTCTGTCAGGAGCTCCCTGTTAAAACACCGGGGATAAAAAGAAAGGTAAAAGACAGCCCCAGCTCTCCAGGAGCTCAGTCTAGTGAGGGAGACAACAGAAAACAAATATAGACACACAAGATAGATCTACAACATACCAGAGATAATCAACAGAGGGAAGGCACTAAGATTAAGGGGGACTGGGAAAGGCTTCTTGTTTAAAAATGGCAAGACTTTAGCTGAGACCTGAAAAAAGTCAGGGAAGCCAGGAGACAGAGATGAGAAAGGAGAGAGTTCCAGGCAAAAAGCCAGTGAAAACACTCACAGATGGAAGATGAAATGTCAGGTCTGAGGAACAGTCAGAAAGCTGGTGTCACTGGATCAAAGAGTATATGGTAGGGGGCAGCTAGGTGGATAAAGCACTGGCCCTGGATTCAGGAGGACCTGAGTTCAAATTCGGCCTTAGACACTTGACACTTGCTAGCTGTATGACCCTGGGCAAGTCACTTAACCCTCATTGCCTCGCCGCCTCCTCCCAAAAAAGAGTAAATGGTGAGGAATAGGATGTAAGACCAGAAAAGGGTGGAGGTACACAGGATGACGGACTACGTAAGTTTTCAGGAGGGATATAAAATCTAAGACTGGAAAGGTAAGGAAAAAAATTATTCACACACCTTTTTAGGGAATCAAACTGTAAATTATGCTTTCATATAGACCAAAGTACATAAATAAATATAAACTGAACACAAGCTGAGAACAATTTGTACTAATCTGAAAAAAAGAGACTAATGATAGTGTAGAGTTACCCAGTTTAACAGGAAAAATATTAGAATTCGAGTCAGAGGTGAAGTTACATTTCCTAGCTGTGACCTTGGACAAGTCACTTCCCTTTGCATAGACATGGTAAGAGGAGTACCGTCTCAAAAACTATGTAGGATAATAGAAAGTATAGTGGAATTAGAAGGCAAGAGAACCAGATTCTAATCTCAGTGCTGCACTTCACAGGTCAGGGAAATCCTCTGGACCTGAGTTTCCTCACCGGCAAAATGAAGCTCATCTAGAACAGTCTTATAAGCCTTATTACATGCTTAATGTAAAGTGTAAACATGGATCCATCAAAAGATTCTTCCCTAGACTGACTTCTATAAATTGATACAAAGTGAACATGTACACAATGACTGGCAATGTGAAAGGGAAGAACGACACAACAAATGAAAGTTAATGCTGTGAGACTCAATAACCAAGTTTTGTTCCAAAGGAAACATACAAGGAGCTACCTGCCCTTCTTCTTTGCAGAGACGGGGGATTATGCATGGGGAATTACTGCATATAACAGCAGATTTGTCCATGTGTTGGTTGGTTTTGCTGGACTGTTTTCCCCCCTCTTTTTTATTCTTTGTTATAGGGGATGGTTTTTTGGGAAGGGAAGGGATATATCAGGAAATGGAGGTGACATAAAAAGATATTAAAGTTTTATTTATTTTTTAAAAAAATTCTTCCCTCTTAAGGTAGATTCAATAAATACCAGCTATACATCAAATGAAATAGCTATACAAATTTTTATACCAGACACTCCACAATTCTTCAAATTTCACTCTATTAAGCATTTTAAAACCAAAGCTGGTATTTAGCCGAGTCTAGTCACTCCACAATCACATCCATTCTAGCATAATTAAAGACTCCTCTCCCTCCTATAATCCACTTTCAGGCGGTACGCCGTAACTATTTTTATAGATTCCCTAAGAAAATAGGGTGTAACTCCAAACTTACCTCACTAGGTCTCCGTGGAGCTGTAAATAAAGACTTTCCTTTCCCTCTCCAGCACAGATCTCGGATGCTGGTGTCTCTACTGTGCAAAGGACCAGGTGTAAATCAGAAGAGGATGAGGTGATAGTGCTGGCCACAGAGGCAGTGGCAGTGGCAGTAGCTGTTTCTGCTCCATAGAGGTAGACACAGCCTCTCTTCACATCCTCTTTCAGCCAATCTCTCTCACGGGAGCTGAACCTACTTCTCCTGTGCAAACAGTGTCTGCTTCCACTGCGCTTCATGTTTCTCTAAAGGATACAAAGAGCAATTACTGGCTAGGACAGCCAATCTCTCAATCAAATGATATCTGGCTATTTACACAGTCACCTGTGTGACTACATTATCTTTACCACCTGTTCCAATGCCTTCATCTTCCACCCCAATCCACTCACACTCCCATGCTACAGGAAACATCATGACACAGAACAAATAACCTCCTCTTTGTATTGTCCCTAACCCCACAATGCTCTAAAAGGTACTTTTCACACCAATGCAAACACATGGAACTCCAGATATACTATAAATAGAAGCTATGCTTAGAAGCTCTCACTACTAATCATCTAAGGGCTAAGTGCCACCACAAATCAACTGAAAAGTTGTCTACATAGACTTGATGTCCCCCCACTACCAGACTGACAGCATGAACCCAATGTCATGCATTCTGAAGACTGGATATCAATCTATCTATCTAAATCTAAAGATATGCCCATCGGATCGGTGACTTCTCCTGTCTCATCTTATGTAGGAAGACAATCCAACTGATTGTCCATGAAATGGGCATATTACTGGAGGAAAGGAATCATATCTTGACATTCTTATTCTAAATTAAACACAACAACAAAAAAGTGGCAGATATTTGTAATAATGACGCACAGCTGCTACTTGAAGAAGCCAATAAGGGTCAATAGGGTCAGTTTTATCATGCATTCAAGGGCAACAACAAACATTTCATGGAATGTTTTGTCTTCTCATATTGCATTGCTGAGGATAACAACAGCAAGGCAAAAACCAGGAAAATAATTGCTGCTTAATAAAGGACTCATGATGGAAAAGGCTCTCCAAATCCAGAAAAAAAAAAAAGCAACTGTGGAATATGGATGCTGATTGGACCATACTATTTCTTTTGTTTTTGGTGCTGTTGGTTTTCTGTTTTGAGGTTTTTCCTTTTTGCTCTGATTCTTCTCTTATAACATGACTAATGCAGAAATATGTTTAATGTTATTTTATATATATACATATATATACCTATATCAGATTACCTGCTGTCTAGGGGAGGGTGAAAAATGTGAAACTGGAAATCTTATATAAACAAATGTTGAAAACTATTTCTACATGTAACTGGAAAATAATAAAATACTTTTATTTAAAAAAATAATAAGTTATACTATATCCCTAGGAAGTCAGCAACAGAAAGTTCTTGTATTAATAAAATATTCATGTTAGCATAAATAAATAAATAATTGCTGCTTAAGCACTGACATTTATTTGAAAAGGATGAGAAGGAAACAAACATTTATTAAGCACTTACTATGTTGCCAAGCACTGTCCTAAACTCTTTACAAACAGTATCTCCTTTAATCTGGACAATAACCCTGAGAGGTAGTTGCTATTATCATCCTCATTTCACAGACGAAGAAACTGAGGTGAACAGAAGTTAAATGACTTGTCCAAGGTAACACAGCTAGTAAGGCTGAGGTCTTCCTGGCTAGAAGCCCATTGCTCTAGCTGTCTGAGTAATAAATTCTACCAAAAGAAGCTGATAAGACCCTCCAAATTAAGTCAACATACACTTTGATACTCAATGACTTTAATGAAAAGGGTGGGAACAGGGGAGGATGGTGGAAAAAAACGAGTCAGAAAATATGATTCAGAGCAAAGGTTTATACTACATATAGAAGCCTCATGCCTATATACTATGAATATTTTCTTCAAGGTGTCCAGATATGCTGGACATAGTGAGTACCAAATGACATCATAAAGAATGAAACTTAATTTTAATAGACAGGAAAAAGACATTGACACTGGGCAGTGATTTCCAAGTCAGCTGTTTTTGTACATAGCACAGATTGGTTAAAACAAAAATAAATACAAAGTTAAAAGAAAGACTAAAATGAGAAGAAAAGGTGAGTAATCAACTACCTAATTGATCAATCAACAAGCGGTTAAACACCTCTTTCATGTTACACTGGGGATATAGCAAAATCTCAATAACCCCTCTCTTCTAGGTGCTTACAATTTATTGGGAGAAAATAACATGTAGAGATTTAAGCTGATAAAAATATAAACAAAATGTGATATTGGGACAGGCCTGACTATAGGAAGTGACAGACAAACTGAGCTTAGCAGAATTTGAGATCTTTTATGAGGTGGAGGCGAGAAGGGGGAGTGTACTGTGGTCCAGTAAGCAGGCAAACAAAAGCGGTATAGAATGTCTGCATTCGTGGATTCTTTCATCAGTTTTGCATTTTTAGCCATCACTGATATAAATTAAGGTGCCTGAGGGCATGGTGACTGACTGTGCAAATCAATCACTATAATGATGACACCAAAAGATGATCTTCTTTCAGGGGGAGAGACACAATAGTAAAGACAACAATGGTTTAGAATGTAACTCGTCTATCAAATCTTAAAGCGGAGGATGGCAGAAATTTAATTTAAAATGAACTCTTTTCAAGTATTAGTAATAGTAGAGTCTCATATCACATTTGGACTCTCAACACCATAGCAGTCCTAGACGTGCTGAATGAGGAAGAAGGCTTGGTACTGAAGAAAACAAAGATGGAAAGAGTCAAAGTATAAAGAGAGGAGGTCTGTGATGGAGGCAATGAGAGGCAATGAAATTTTGAGGGCACTGAGGAACTAAATGCTCAGGAGATGGGAAAGAAGATAGAGGCTTGGAAAAACCTGGTCTTACTACCCTCCCCTCCCCCAAAAAAGATATCAGAGAATATAAAAAAAGTCTTGCCTTCTCTCCCACCTCTGTGCTATCTGTGATCTTAATCTACACCTGCACTCATGGGGCATCCTTCATGAAGGTCTGTGATGGAAACAAGCAGGCTTGTATAAACAATATAGGACAGAAGATCATATTTTTAGTCATGCAATTGATTGAAAGATGTAGAGAATACAAGATCCTACTGTGCTCTTGCTTACTGTTTGTCAATTATTTTTAAAAGCATCTGATTCAATAGAACAAAACACCATCTTGAAGGGTCTCCCTCCAACAAGGTGCTGTCCATCTGGCAAAATCAAACAAGTTTCTGGCAATGATGCAACAGAAAACTCTGTTCAACAGCATCACTTTAGTAGATATTAAATAAGCAAAAAAAATAGGAAGATTATACAAACAGGGATGTGGGAAGGTGTAGGAGAAACAGTTGTCACTTGAATTTCATTTTTATACTTTCACATGAACTGGTCAAAGGAGGGTAGAATAAACATGCCGCGCACATGTGCATGCACACACACGTTTGGAGTAGTAATACATTCAAATTAACAAGGCAACAGGAAAGAACGAGGAGAGGAGAAGAAAAGAGGAAAGGAAGATTCAGGGAGGCAGAAATTAGTCATAAGTAAAACAAAGTAAAAAACCTCAGAAGATGGCTCAAGAAGAGGGGTAGCACTAGTGCTGAGCACACCCTACTCTCATCATTATCCTTCTTTGTAGGGAGGGGAGGGAAGGAGTGGAAAAAGTATACGAACAGGATGGAGAGAAATACACAATTAACCATCATAACTGTGAATGTGAATGGGATAAACTCACAAATAAAACAGAAGAGGAAAGCAGGTTGGATTAGAAAGCAAAATCCAACAATTTGTTGTTTGGAAGAAACTACTTGAAACGTAAAGATTCAGAGTTAAAATGAGAGAGAAAAATCTATCAAACTTAAGCAGAATTTAAAAAACAACAACCTGAAGTATCAACCATGATATCAGACAAAGCCAAAACGAAAATAGACTAACGTGGAAACTCATTATATACAAAAGGAAACCAGACACTGAATATAAATACATATATGCACCCAATGGCTAAACAGGGAAACCTCAATGTACCCTTTTCAAACACTGACAAATTTAACTGAAAAATTTTAAAAAAGAAGATAACGAATAGAATTTTATAAAAGTTAAATATGAAATACCTCTGGCAACTGTTGAATGGAAACAGAAAAAGTATGAATATTTCTCAGCACTCAGGTACATTTACAAAAATTCCATGTGTTAAGGCATAAAACTCTCACAAATACATTAAAAAAGTAGAAACAGTAAATATATATCTTACTGATCACAACACAATAGAATTAATATTTTAAAAGGGCCACTGAAGAAAGGACTGAAAATTAGACTTAATTGTAATTAATGTAATCCTAGAGAATTTAGTGAGTCAAAGAACTTAACAGAGAAAGAGTAAAGAAAATGCCAACAGTAAGAAGACATTTGTGCAATGGAGCCAAAACATCAACAAAAGAAAGAACACACTGATTTATTGGTATTCAACTGAAAAGTCCAGAAAACAAATTTTAAGTCTTCATTTAAAGACCAAAATTGAAATTGTGAGAATTAATGACAAGTTTAACAAAACCTACAGTAAATAATAATAATAAAATCTGGAGCTGGTTTTTAAAAAATACAATAAAATAGATAAACCATTAGGTAATTCAACTCAAAAAAGAAATATCAAAAATTAAAAAAGAATTTAAAAGAAACGAAGAAATATCAGAAAATATTTTGCCCAAATATATACAGACAAAACAGGTAAGAAATGAAATGAAGATTTAATAAAATTCCTAGACTTCAAGAATAATTTAAATAAGTCAGACTTAGAAAGAGAAACTGACCAAGCCATAAATGAACTCCCAAAGAAAGGAAACTTTAGGACACTTCAAAGAGTCCAAGAGAACACTACACCACACCTAAGGAGACGTTCACAAGTCCCCTGGGAAGGGAGGCAAAGGAGACTTCCAACAATGTGGAGATGTGTGTTACTCTTTTGCCATGTTCTCGTTCATTCTCTCTCCCTCTTTCCCTCTCTCCTTCTCTCCCTCTCTCCCTCCCTCCCTCAGCATGAGCCTAATTTCACCTGAACCCTGTTTGTATTTGTGAGTGTGTGTGAGAGTTTGGGGAGGTGTTTGTATTAATAGTTTTCATTGTACAACTTTAGTATATGCTTGTTTCTAAAAGGTAATTAAGTCTGGCCAATCAATATTGACTTATAATCAGTGGTAAAAACATTGCAGCAGGTTTTTGTAAATAAAAATAATAAAAGCTATTTTAAAAAAAACCTCAACTCCTCAAAAGTTACTGCTAAACCACTGAGAGGAAATTTAGCAACCACCTTCATAGAACTCTACCTGCTAGTGCAAAATGAATGTTTGGGAGAGTAGGCCTAAAGTAACTGCTTCGATTGTATGGGATGGGACATCTTCTGTGATCTGCATCATTGGAGGGCATAACCCATCAATAAATTAAAGAAGTCAATAAGAAGCCTTTTAGAATCTTAGATCTAACACCCAAGAAAAAAAGACTTGGTAACATATCTGGTTTTGGTACAGGGAAGGGGAAGGGAGGAGTAAAATGTTATACTGCATTATATGGCTTGTTTTATCATAATAGTCCATATGGATAGACTGTTCTACTTGTATATTCTGAACTTCCTAATTTCACAGGATTGTGAGGAAGTGTTTCCTATCAATGTGGACTTTAATTGTAGTATTCAATTATTCAAAAATTAAGCTCCTTCAACACGCAAAAGACTGCTAGCTGCTGAAGCTACAAAGACAAGAAATAAAACAAGCTCTTCCCTTACCAAACTTCTTTTCTACTGGGGCAGGGAAAAGAATGGGCACTTTACTCAGTGCCTATTATGTGCTAGGTGTGTGCTACTGGTGATTTAAAAATATCTCGCTTGATCCTCACAAGAACCCTGGGTGGAAGATGCTATTATTATCCCTATTTTACGGCTGAAGAAACTGAGGCAATGCGAGGTGAAGTGACTTGTCCAGTGTCATATATTTAATAAGGATCTGATGCTGGATTTGAACTCACATCTTTTTGACTCCAGACCCAGCACTTTTTCCATTATTCTACCAGTTGCTGTTAATGGAGGAATATACTATTGTGCACAGAAAAGTAAATATACAGTAATTTGAGGAGAGAGAAACATTAACAACTGCAGGTATTAGGGAAGAATTCATGGAGGTGATACCTGCAGCTGAGCTATTAAGGAAAGCAAGTATTCTGAGAGGCTGAGATGGGGAAGTACTGTATTCTGAACATGTGGGATGCCTTATGCATACAGAGCTAAAAGATGGAATGTCAAAATAACAACTACGAAGTCAGCTTGCTTGGACATGTGTGTATAATGACTACAATAATGTAAAGGGGGAAAATAGTGAAAGATATAAGAACTCTAATGTAGAGATCAGCTGGAGAAGGAGGGGAGGAGAGAAAGTATTTAACCTAAAAAGGATGGTAAAGAGAAAAACTATTTAAGTGTATTCATCAAACCAGATACTATAGAGAAGCTACAATATAGAAAGAATTATTGTAAAGACACCCAGAAGCTCAAAGGGGACACAAAAATCCAAGAAAGAATACAGGAGTAAAACCCTTAGCCTCAAACGTCTGTATAAAAATGTCCAAACTTTAGGCAATACATAAACTAGAACTCTTGCTACAATAAGGCAAATTAGACCTCACAGACATCACTAAGGTTTGGTGGGATAAAACCTATGATAGGAACAATGGTACTGGATGGATATACCTAAACTCAAAAGTAGTAAGATAGGAAAAGGGCAAGGTGGGGGTAGGGTCTAATAGTATGGTAAGAAAGTATACTCATGTGAAGAAATCCAGAAACTAGCAGAGGGGAAAAGTGGAGAACATTTGGGTGAAAACTTCTTTGTCAACCAAGTATATCACAGACCATCTAGACAAAGTGAAGAAATAGATGACTTGAGTAAATGGATCACAAGCCTGGCACAAAGGCATGATTGTAGCAGTGATGGAGGAATTTGTTTTGCTGGACTATATTTATGTGTTGCAGGGATTTTTTTTTAATTAATCAAGGTAGGGAGCAATATTTGTCAATTTAAAAAATAAAACTTTAATTTTTAAAAAAGTGATGAAGGACATCAATTATCCAGATACCTAGTGGAGCCCTCTGTTAATAACTTCTTGGCCTGCCACTATACTAATTTCATCTTTCAAAAGTGAGGGAATCAAGAATGAAGACATTCTATTTTAATCTGATTCTCACCAATAGGTGAGAACTAGCTGCTTGGGGGTAAATGATGATGACCTTCAAGGAAAGTGACCACTACCTCTCAGAGTATGTGACAGAAATGAGAAAAGTTGGTCAAAATGATATACAGCCTAGATTTTAGGAGAACACATTTCAAGGGGTTCAGAGGAAAGCTAGGTAAGATCCAACGGACTAAAATCCCTCAGGGTAAATTAGCTGAAGAGGAAAAGGAAAGCCAGATATGAAATTCTGAAACAGTAAAAGGAAAAAAATCCACTGAGGTAGAAAAATGGGAATTGTCTTAAGAGACCAATGTGACTACACGGATAACTCACCTATCAACTCTGATTTAGAAAGCATTTATTCAAAAATGGATGCCAGGGAAGACAACAGATGATGAATACAAAAGCATTGCATGATTTTGTAAAAGCAAGTGTCAAAAACGAGCAAAGGCTAAGGGGTAAAGCTAAGGACAATCAAAAAACAGTTTTTTTGTTTGTTTTTTAACTACAATGGAGAAAGGGAAAATACCACAAGGAAAGGACCTTTATGTAGAGTAGATGGACCAGTTATTGACTGAAGGGAGGCAAAGCTGCTTAATTCCTTTTTTGTTGCTGTTGCCTTTGCCAAGAAGAATGACCTCTGGGCTAGAAAGGACCAGACAAAAATGGTTAATAGAGAGTGAGCTGGCAAGACAGGTTGAGAGAGAGGGAGGGGGAGGGAGATGGAGAGAGAGGGAGAAGGAAAGGGAGAAGGAGAGGGAGAGAGGGAGAGAGAGAGAGAGAGTGAGAGGGAGAGAGAGAGGGGGGAGAGAGAGCATGTGTGCACTTAGCTGTCCTTGATAAACTCATCACCTGGCCCAGATGAACCACAGCCTCAGGTTCTGAAAAAACAAAACAAAAACATGCCAAATTTGACAGCTAAACCACTGTCAATGATATTTTTAAAGATAGTGGAAATAAGAGAAGCACTGTAGGACTAGTGTGAAAGGCAAATATTGAAATTTTCAAAAATGGGAAGAAAATAGAATTGAGAAACAAGTCTGTAAGCATGGTTTAGATGGATTCCTGAGAAAATGCTGTAACGTTATTAATCACTAGTGACCGTCCAGATCAAGAAGCAATGATCAAAGACCCATCATTGTTTCATCAAGAACATGCCACAGCAGGCTACTTATTTCCATTTTTTGGAGAAAGTAACGAACTTGGAGCTCAAGTGTAATAGTAAAGCATTTGGTCAAGTAAATCTCAGGCTATTCTTGTGGGAACATATAGGAATACAGACTACAATTAAAGGATTCAAAACTTACTATAAAAGCCAGGCTGAAAGAGAATTCATTAACAGTTCAAGCAAACTGGGCAGGCATTCTACAGTCAGGTATAACAGTAAACTGCTGGGTCCTGAGCTAAGCATTTTTATGAATGACTTGGATAAAGACAAAGAGAGCACGTTTATTAAACTAACAGATATAGTGGGGGATAAGAGGTGGTGTTCAGTTGTTTCAGTCGTGTCCGACTCTTTGAGATCCCATTTGGGGTTTTCTTGCTAAAGATACTGGAGTGATTTGCCATTTCCTTCTCCAGCTCATTTTACAGATGAGGAAACTGAGGCAAAGAGGGTAAAATGACTTGCCCAGGGTCACACAGCTATTGTGTGTGGGTTCAGTTGAACTCAGGAAGATGAGTCTTTCTGACTCTACCCAGAATGGGGGGGGGTGGATGGGGGTGTATGTGGGAATGAGGGTGGGGAGGTGTTAACAGTAGATGACAAAGCCTGATATGCTCCAGCACTGAGCTGAATCTAATGATTTGAAATTCAATCTAGAGACATTCAGTAAACTGACTTCATGTGACAGAGGCGTGCCTACTACCTCAAGCCTCCCATACCACCTCTCCCCTTACCCTTTCTACAGAGAATCTCAACTTTACTGTGAAAAAAGAAGCCAAAGTAAAAGAAACAAGCCGTTCACAGCAAACTCTTTCTCCTCTAGTCTGCATCTCGACAACATCTCTTATTCTCTCCTCCCTCATTCCAGTATCTGATTAAGAAGCCAGAATCCTTCATCGTACTACTGATCCCATTTCCACCAACCTCTTCCAGCAGATTACCCCTCACAATTATCCCATCTTCAATCCCTACTGCCTAGAAACACATCCAGATGTCCCCTATCTCTCTTCCCTTTCAGTCGAACTCCTAGAAATATTTTCTACATTCAATGCCCCTTTCTTGTCATCTCCTTCACTTCTCAACTCTTCCAATCTATCTTCTGACTTCATTCATCTAAAACTACTATCTCCCAAGTTACCAGTGATATCTTAATTGCCAAATCTGATGGATTTTTCCTCAATCCTTGATACCTCTCTGACTGAACATGATTTATCACCCTCTCCCTTCTCCTGGAGATTCTCTCTGCTCTGCCTTTTTGTCACACTGTCTATCTTGATTCTCTTCTTGTCTGTTCCTTCTCAATTTCCTTTGCTGGATCATCATCCATACTGAGTGAGGAAAGGATGGTTAAATGTCAGCAAGAACGAGGACTTAAGAAATTACTGCACACAGCATTTAAGAGACCATTGGTAACTTTTGAAAGAATAATTTCAGTAGGGGTTAGACCAGAAAGCGGGATTTAAAGGTTTAAGAAGTATGTGGTAAGTAGAGCAGGGGCGGAGGAAAGGCAGTAAGTTACCAGAACTTACAAAACGATCGGCTCCAAAAAACCTCCAAATAATGCCATAGAACAATTCCTGGAGCAGCAGAACCCACAAAAGAATGGACTGAGCTTATTTTCCAGCCAAAGACAGCTTAGAAGGTCAGCAGGTGGGGGATTCTGTGATGGGGCAGGAGTAGAACCCAACCCCATGGTCAGGCTGACATAGACCCAGTCCCAGGCAGGCCTCGCCAGAGAAAGAGGACCCGACCTGACTGCCCCCCCCCCCACCTCTGAATCAGCTGCAGCACCTGTGTCGTCTGGAACTAAGCTTACAGTCTGGTGAGAGGGCTCAGTAGTTGGCCAGGGGGAGATTACAAGGGTCTCTACTGGTGCTGAGGCAGAACTTGGTGTTTCACCCCTGCTGGGAACCAGGAAGTAGGCTTGAGTGGCAGTGACCCAGGTGGCGGAGGGGAGCAGGCTCGTCAGAGCTAACAACCACAGCACAAAGTTTTGCTGCCTGGTTAATTAGCAAGTTGGCCTGGGGTTATCTACGGACCAGAGAACAGGCCAGGCAAGTGAAGAACCTGCCCCTCCTTAAATCATACCACCTGGGACCCCCTGAAGCTTGGGGCAGTGCATTCTGGAAGTAGTGCCCCACTTTAAGAGGAGTTAAAAGTCAAGTAAAAGACTGTCAGGATGAGCAGACAGAGAAAGATGAGGACCATAGAAAGTTTCTTTAGTGACAAGGAAGATCAAGGTACAGCAATGTCAGGGCTCCTACATCCAAAGCTTCCAAGAAAAATATGAATTGGTCTCAGGCCACAGAAAATCAAAAAGGACTTTGAAGATAAAGTAAGAGGGGTAGAGAAAAAAATGGAAAGAGAAATGAGAGTGATGAAGGAGGATCATGAAGAAAAGCAGAGCCAGAGAGAATAGACCACTCTTTTAAGAAGGCTGGCAGTAAAAGGAAAAAGAAATAAAAGACAATAACTTGATGACAGGGTCAAGTTAAGGTACTTAAAATATAAGACAATTGGGAATGTTTATAGACAATAAGAAAGAAGCCAGAAGAATGGGAAAAGAGGCATCTAGATGGTAAAGTTGATAAAACACTGAGCCTGGGGGCAGGAAGACTCCTCTTCCTGAGTTCAAATATAGACTCAGACACATACTAGTTGTGTGACCCTGGGCAAGTTACTTCATCCTGTTTACCTCAGTTTCCTCATCTGTAAAATGAGCTGGAGAAGGAAATGGCAAACCACTCCAGTATCTTTGCCAAGAAAACTCCAAATGGATTCACAGACAGTTGGACAGGACTGAAACCAATGAAAACAAAAACAAAAAAAGGAGAAAACTGAAGTTGAGAAATGAGGGGGCAAGCTCCTACCAGAGGGGAGCAAGGGTACAAAGAGGGTTGGCCTTGACAAATAAAACAACATCTTCCTCAGAGCCTGCCAAAAAAAGGAGAGGAGGGTGAGTGAATAACTATAAGGGTCCTCTCAAAAGAAAAGCAGTGGACTACATATGCTGTCAGACATGGTCTGTGTGCTGGTCTGTTCTGCTTAAGTGTTTATTATGAGAGAAAGTTAACAGAGGGAAGGGGTTATTGAGAAACGACAGTAAAGTATTAAAAAAAGCAACAAAATATTTAAGACATGGGGGATATGAGTGAAGTCTGAAGTAGGGAAGACTCATAATGATATGGCCTATGTTTTTCTCAGAAGATAAGGTCATCTCCGGAGGAAAAAAGGGATGACAGAAAAATAAGGGGGATGGCAGAAAGAGGACACCTTTGGTATATTGCTGACTTACTTTATAAGTCAACAAGATAAATGAATCCCTGCTATCTAGGTACATGTTATAACTCTTCAGTACAAATTCCTTGGAATAGGGGTCTTCTTATATCTCCAGGCTTACAACTATGCCTTGCACATAGTCAGCATTTAATAAAACCAAATTCCCAGAGCTGAATATTTAACACATACATTTTAAGGGAACTCATTTGGATTATCATATATGTATGTAGCTTCAGATCTTTCTCCACTTGGCTTATAATTCAGATGATTTCAAATAATCTTTATTTCTTCACCCTTCACACAAAGGAGTTAACAGCATCAATCAAGTCTTGATCACAGCTAGAATATACAGCCATCTTGGAAACCATCTATGCCAGGACTGATTTCAGAAAAAAACCACTTTGTTGTTGTTGTTGTTGTTGTTGTTGTTGTTTTTTTGGGGGGGCCCCAGCAATGGGTGTTAGGTGACTTGCCCAAGGTCACACAGCTAGTGTCAAGTATCTGAGGCTGGATTTGAACTCAGGTCCTCCTGAATCCAGGGCTGGTGCTCTATCCACTGCGCCACCTAGCTGCCCCCCCCCAAACCAACTTCTTAATAATTAAAGTGAGATGGCTTTGGAAGCAATGGAGGTCTTCAAACAGAGACTGGGTGGCCCCTTGTCAGGAGGAGAACAGGGAACATGCATTTTATTAAGCACCTACTCACTATGTGCTGGGCATTGTACTGAAGACTTTACAGATCTTTTCTCATTTACAGTGGGGACTCCTTTTAAATATGGACCAAACAGACACCGCCATCCTTTACAACTCTCAAATTCTGTGACTTTGCCATTCTATATTGTCCCAGAATATTCTTCAAAAAACTTTTAAAAAGTGCTCAGAAAAGTCTAGAAAAGTAACGAAAACTCCAAGTCAGCATGGTTTTAGTTCTACATTTTTTTCTTTTTTGAGGGCTTTTTATTGTCGGTAGTTTACATTTATTCAAGAAGCAGAATCCATCTAATCCAGCCCAGATCTGAACAAGAATCTTTTTTACAACACATCTGAAAAGTGTCCATCCAAAGTTCACTTGAAGAACTCCAGAAAGGGAGGAACACGTTACCTTATGGAAGGTGATCAATTCATTCTGGGCTCTCTCTCTCTCTGATGGTTAAGAAATTTTTCCTACCATCAACATCCACTCATTGCTCCTAATTGACTTCTGGGGCCAAAAAGAACTCGGCTATCCATCTTCCTTATGACAGCCTTCCAAATACTTGTCTTCTCTTCTCCCTGTTAAACATTCCCACTATCTTCAACTCTTTATATGGCATGAACTCAAGGCTCTTCACCATGTTACCTGTCCTCTTCTGGACACTTTGTGGGGGGTGGCAGGTTAGGCCGCTTATCAATAGAATTCCTAAACTGAACATAATACTTCCAATTTAGTCTGACCAGGACAGAGTACTCACAGGACAACCCACCCCCTCTTAGTCCTGGACATCCCTCTCAACACAGCTTAAGATTAGATCAGCTTTCTTGGCTGTCATATCCTACTGATAACTCATATTAAACTTGTGGGTGCACTAAAACCACCAGATCTTTTTTAGATTAACTGTGTCTTCATACAGGATGCCACTAACCATCTCTTCTTCCTCTGATCCTTACTGATCTCTTACTTACAGATCATTTATGTTGTACACCTTAATACTCCTTGGAGAATAAGTAGTTACTATCTCAAAGCACCTAGTTCCTTTCCAGTGCTAAGGGATCCTTCTTCCCTTTCTGTTCTGCATGACCTTTCATCCCACATACCCCCATAACTGAGTTCCTGACACAGGTCTGGATTTCCTTCTTCAAGTAAAATATGTTTATGAAGAGAAAAAGAGATGGATGAGTCATATACAGGATAAAAGATGGGCAGACATGTTGTACTAGTACCAACAAAATATTAAAAGTATCAGAAGGTGGCTTCTACTACTGGAGATAAATCCTCTATGGATTTATGAGAAATGAGGGGAAAAAAATCATACAAGACATAGCCGTAAGGATGGATAAATACCTGGACCAGTGGTATTAACTATGATGAGATCACAGATACATTGAAAAAGTGAAGTTATTCCAAAATTATAAATTCTTTGAAAGCAATGAATATTTTTGTAAGTAAATGTAACTCCTTCCCACTTGTATTAAGTACTTTGAACACAAGATCTCCTGTCTGCAACACACATTATACATCTATGTAATATTTTATCCCTCAATACACAATGCACATCAATTCAACCCTAAAGAAGTCGTGTTGAATTCTAATTTTTTATATGTTATTCTCAATTCTCTTAAATCAATTCACAACCCTACTAAAGACTGGATATTAAGTAAGCTAAATTCTTCTGACAAAAAGCTGTCAGTGGCTGTGCTGTGCTAAGACCCAAAGAGGTAACGATGCTTTCTTCCTCTCTGAATTTGCTGGTTTATTGCCTAAAATGTTTTAAGCATCTTGGGTTGCCAATTAGATTGTCTTTGGAAGGTTCTTGGCCCTTAGGGCCATTATGCTTAATATTGCTAGACTGGGAGCACTCTCCTTTGGCAAAAACATAGGGTTTTGTCCCTACACTCTCATACATGAGCTGCTATCCTAACAGCTCATCTAAGGAAGAATAAATAAAGCTGTAACCAAGCTTTACAAAAGAGAAGTATACAAAGAGAATCTTTAAGATTTAAAAGCTACTTCTAGAAAGTAAACCTTTTAAGCCAAGAATTATAGTTCAGTTTTTAATTGGAGGAAAATGAACAGAAATCCTAGGCTAAAAAAGGAATGATGGGATCAGGTCACAACTGATGAGGGCTGACTCAACATTCACTCAGTCTACTGCCATGCAGGAGCAGTGTGGCATCCTAGAGCACTGACCTCAAAATCAAGAAAAACTGTTCAAATCATAGCCCAGACCCATAAGCTTTCTGTGTTGCAAACACCTCAGTAAAACTAAATTGCAGAGACTGCAGAGCACTGCTACAGGAAAGGGAATTCCTCACTAGGAGTCTCCTACAACAATGACATCACAGGTCTAAAAAAAAAAAAAGCCAAAACAAGGATACTACACAGCATTTAATACCCAATGGAAAAAAACCCACACTAGGACATTCTGAATGCAAAGTATTTTAAATAATGAAATTAATTTTCCATCATGCAAAATTTTAAATCAGGAAGGAGTAGCCACATGGGGATACACATAAGAATATCATCTTAGTCATTCTTAACCTCATGCATTTTTTTTATAGACTCAGAATTGTAAAATGTAAACATGACTGTATAAAGCAGCTGAATACCGACTTTCTAAACACCTGCTTTCTTTTCAAAAGAGGCTCTCTTTAAAAAAAAGGATCATTAAAAGCACAGGTCCACTCATATTCTCCTATCTATTTGAAAAAGCACTATAATCTGAAGGGAAAGAACTGATAAATCTTGAGAAGCTTTTAAGTTAAATCGACCAAATCTATAATTCTGCGTATATACTTGAAGCTTAAAATTTACTATTTTAAAAATGTTTGCAACCCACAAGGAAAGTATATGCAAAATGTTCTTCCTGATCTCAAATAGAATATTCTATTGTCCCCTACCTACAAATAAACTCTGTTAGGACAGTACTCTCACTCGTATAAAACACAACCACTTAAAGGAACTTTTTACATTCTCCGTTGGCTGCCTCTTTATTTGCAAGGGCTACAGTCTACTCAACCAGTGCATTGTTATCAGTAAAGAATGAGACTTCTAGAGACCTCACCCTCTCATGGCACCAGCAGAGTACTATAATTAAGACCAGTTAGGTTTTCCCAATAAATCCCCAGATTAAGTCTGGGTGCACTAAGTGACAAGTTGTCTTCCAAGAGAGCTACTCACTCCAGAGCTCCTCTGCACTGAAGTCAAAACAGGCCAGTTTGTTTACCTGATAAGCCAGAGGGCAATGCCTATCTGTTAGGCCTGCTGTTCTCTGATAAGGAGAGCCTTGCTGAACTTTCTTTTTCTTCACTTAAGTATTTAACCAAATACACATTTGTGGCACATTATATTTTTGAATAACTATTCAGAAGTCTTTATGTAACTTTGTGAATTTATTGTTGTCACCATATGGCAAAACTCAGAAAGTTTATGGAAGACGCTGAGGCAGAGTACTAATGTTTGAAGGTGAAGAAGTAACTTCATAATTTTATCCTTTTTCATAGCCTCAACAATTTCGCCTACCTCCTTTATTTCCCCTCCAGTGTTATCTCTAACAGTTGACTTGGAAAAAAGATAGGTTCTTCCTCAGTCTCCTGCTCCTTTCCCAATTCTTACTGACAACCTGATCTACTAAAAAAAACCCAAACACATTGCATACATCTTTTTTCTGCAACAAACTGTTACGAAATCCTGCCGATTCCTTCTCCAACAATTCTAGAATAGATTCATTCCATTCAGTCTTCGGATGAAGACCTTGTCCATCTATTTCACTTACAGTAAGTTTCCGTAAGCTATTTAAACGCTGCAAGGAGGGGGATGGGCGATGGGGGATGGCGGGCGGGGGGGGGGGGAAATCCACCTTCTACCACTGAAAGCCTCAAGCTCCCTTTGGATACTCTACAGAGGATCCCCTTCCTTTCCGGTTCTAGAGTAAATTCGAGCTTCTTGTCATCCCTTTCAGGGCCCCGTACCAGCACTCTCCACCCTTACCTGCATCTATTTTCATTTCCTTCTAAACCCCCCAAAGCCCCACTGCCTGTTGCATAACTGCATCTCCTATATTTCTGCCGCCGCCCCCCCCCCCCGGGTTTTCCTGGCTACCTCCTCACTCTCCTCTTCCAAGCCCAGCTTCACCGCCCCCCCTCCCCGGGCCGGCTGCCCATCTCCCACCCGGCTTCTGTTGATGGAGAGGGGCTGCTTAAGGGCAAGCATCGTTTCCCCCCTCTCAGATTCAGCTCTCGCAACTGCAGAATCTCACGCTTGAAGTCACTTCTGATCAGCGCCCGGCACACAGTAGGCGCTTCGTAAATGCTCCTCTGCCTAGGCAGCACCCACCGCCCGTCCCCTTTCTCCGCCCCCCCCCCGCCCCAACACTTCCCCTGCCCCCACAGGCTGGATATTTTCAGGCGTCCAGCAAGGAAGCCCCCACGCACGAAGCCGCACGCCCGCAGCCCACCCCCACTCCGAGGGCAGGGGATGCAGAAACGGGCCCGGGAAGCCGTGAGGCCCGGCCGCCGTCCAGGCCCGGGATGCGTAGCCCCCTCCTTACCTTCAGGACTCGGATTCCCCCCGGCCGACGGCTCGCGGCGGGAGCCTCAGGCGGCTCAAGGGGGTCCAGGGGGCCCGTGGGCCCCGGCTCCACCTCCCCCATCCGCAGCGGCGGCGGCGGCGACGGCAGCGGCTGGGAGAGGAGAGAAACGACCAGCGGCGCGACCGACGAACGGCGCGAGACGCAGCGCGCGAGACCAGGCGGCGGCCCCGCCCCCGCGGCTCCCTGCGCAGAGCCCCGCCCCTCCCCGCCGCCCCGGCCCGGCCCGGCCCGGCCCGGCCGGAGCGCGGATCGGCCTGACTCCCGCGGTCTGTATGGGCGGGCGGGGCCTCGGCGATGCAGCGGGGCTCGGCCTCTGCTCGGCTGCCATTGGCCGAGCGCGGTTCTGGTGATTGGGACGGGGAGGGAGAGAAGCTTATGCTAATGACGCCCTGTGACCCCGGAGTCGGGGAGTCGGGGAGCCGGGAGGCGAAGGCGGCACGTGGCAGGTGGCGCCGGCCCCCGGGGCCGCGCCTGGCATCTCTCCGGCCCGCGCAGACGTCATGGAAGGGCGCAGCAAAGGTCTTTTTCAGCCTATTCAAATACCTGCCCCCGAGCGTGCTAGGCAGCCCGGCCACCCCCGGGGCCCCGGGCCCCGCGGCGGTGGCAGCAGCCGCAGCAGCCCGGTGTTGTACTCCTCCGGAGGGGGTCTATCCACTCTGGGACGTGGGGTTGTTTGGGTCATTTCTCCCTGGGGTCGCACCGTTTGGGGGCAGATAAGCACTTGCTTCGAAACTCCCCTTCTGATTGCACATTTCCCTACTTCATTAAGTAGGAGCACCAGAGCTCTCTCCTGCCTACCTCGTTAATTCCTCCTATATTTATCTCTCCGAAAGCCTCCCCTTCCCAGGTTTCTAAGACCTTGTCCTCACATAGGTGCTAATGACTCATCCTTCAAAAGCGGCTTGTAAAGGATTTGACAGCAAGAACCATTAATCTCCGGAGATTTATATAATTAGTAAATATAACTGTCACCAATTTTCTCTTACTACAGGTTTTTCTGCCTCATACCACCTATAATCTGTCTGAAGGACTGAGAATAGACCAGCTTTTAAAAATGTCTTGGTTAATCTTTTTCTTTACCATCAGCTACAGATCTCAAAGCATCATTCCCATCCCTCCCAAAGGGTCATTCCTCATAACAAAGTATTGGGGGAGGGGAGGGGCAAGAACTGGACGGGGCAGATTCAGCAAAACACACCAAGACATTTTTGACAATTTAGGCTACCAGTTCTTTTCATTTCTGGCAGAGTACACAGTACTGGAAATGAACTCATCCAACACGATCCCTGGATAAATCACGTCTAAAAAATACAAATTTACCTTTACAACTGCTCTATTCACTTAATCACATCTCCATAGTAACCATTTCATAGAGGCAGCCAGGTGGCAGACTGGATCGATCCATGGGTCTGGAGTCAGGGGACCCGAGTTCAAATGTGGCCACAATCACTAACGGTATGACCCTGGGCAGGTAATTTCTGTCCTAAGTGCTTATTCCCTCCCCTTATTTCTTCATATTATGTGGAAGATGAAATGTATGAGAAGCACCACATATATGAAATATCAGCTATTATTACTTTCATTTGATACCCTCTCAGCCTAATAGGCCAATCTCATTTCAATCAGATACAAAGTGTGGCCCTACATAAAAACTGTTCTCAATGAAAACAAATTTGAAAAGATTTCCATTAGGTTGTGGTTTTTTTCCCCTTGATGCTGAGATCAAACAGAAAGACACTATTCAAATTCCAGCTCTGAAAAGTTTAGGCTACTTTCAAATGGAAAGGAAAAAAAAAGACAAGAGACAGGTGAGCTCCACATGCAACTCTACTTCTACCCTCAAAAGGAGGAAAAAGGAAAAGAGGAAGTTCTCTGATGAATTGCGCCCACACATACATACACACCCCTTTGAAACTTCACAGTCAAAGGTGCCCCCATCCTCTTAGTCTCCCAGGTTACATGTTTACATCATCCTTCACTCTTCACTCTCTTCCCACATATGCCCTCATTGACAAATCTCATCCACGATCCTCATCTGATCCCTTCTTACTCAGCCTTCTGAGATCTTGCCAGAGGAAGCTTCCCTCAATCCTCTACATACCTTCCAAAGGGAATTTTCCTAGCACAGGCCTGATGCTTGCTAGTGCACAATTCAAACTCCAGCGACTTCCTCTTACCTTTAGGATAAAAAAGCAGACCCAGCCTATCTTTCTAGACTCCTCTTCCCACCTTCCTCAGTCTAACTAAACTGGCTGCTTTCTCATTCCTCACACTGTCCATTCACATCTCCCAGCCTCTGCTCTGGCTGTTCCTCCTACTTCTTTCAGAATTCAACAAATAGCCTTTACTGATCGTCAGTGGAGTGCCCTTCCTCCCCAAAGGACTTGACTTCTTTTACTTTGTAACAATAATGAGCACGATGAGAGTTAGTAGTTGTAACGCACTTTCAGGCTGCCACTGTGCTTTTACACATCACCTCAGTGTACTCAGATTTATCAGAGGCAGTGTAGCGGAGTGAAGAGCGCTAGGAAGACTTAATTACAAGCTCTGTCCCTTTACCACATACTGGCCCTGTGACCCTGGACCTGTCACAACGGCAGAAGCTTTCTGGTATCAGTGACATCACAGGTCCAGTCCCTCTCCTTATACTTTTACGTGTGCTGTGAGTTCCTTCTTATCTTTTTATAACCACCCCCTTCCCCTGTCTAATAGTACCAGCACATAGCACTTACAAATAAATGTCTGTTGATTGATTCCCTAGTGAGGATTTTCAGAACAAGTATGAGAATGCAAAGTGATGGGAAGACATAAATGGGTTGTAATCAGCAGCAGGAGGGAGTACATACATCAAGCTCCGTGGGTACAAGGACCACTTTTCATCTCTGTATCCCTAGCCCAAGTACAGAATCTTGCACACAATAAGTATATTTATTGAAGTTCCAACTTTCAAAAGTCTGGAAATCTCTAAAGACATGAGGATTTCCCTTTACTTCTTTGATCAGATATCACTGGGACCACAGAGAGGAACAATGTAATTAACAGAAAACCAAGGACCAGGTAAAAGCTTGGGTTGTAGTCATTTTTCCAAAATTAAAAAAAAAAATCTGTTTGGGACGTTACTAAACGCAAGTCATGATGAACATTCACTTTGGAGGTTCTTGGGTTGTGGATCAAATGCCATAAGATGCCATTATTAACCAATGTGGACTTAATATCAAACCTCCACTAACACCCTACTGTGATACCCCATTGTGGTTCTGAGGGAAGCCTGAATACTCAAAGGCTAGTAAAAAGACCACAAGTTCTTGCCCAACTGAAAAGGTTTCAGGGATAATCCAGTAATGGACTGTATTAAGGACTAGCCTACTGAAGTTCAGAGAGCTATCAGGGTTAGCTGCAGAGCAGTGAATTATTTAGCCACAAAAAAACTTTAAAATGTTCTGCACCAGAGAAGGGAGTACCCAAACCAAAATAAGAGATTCTAGAGGCAATATTTTTTAAAAAACCAATGGCACTTTTAATTTTCCTTCCTCCTAAAAAAATCTGAGCCAGTAAATATAATTAGTATCTCATATATTTGCCCTGAAAGGTCACATTAAGGGCAAGACCTTTTTTCTGGAGAGAGCCAATGGCTAAGACTATCTCTAAGAATAACTATCATGAGTAAACATGGAAAATTTTGTTTTCTCCCCTCTTTGGGGAGAAAGTAAACACTACATTAAGATCAAGGCAAGAGGCTTGTCCTGTCTTCTTTCTCCATTTCTATCCTAGGTTTACACTACAGGACAACCAAGGAAAACCAGGGTAAACACCAAAGAGTTTGAGGCGATGTTTAGCAGCTGTTGAGGGCAAAGATGCCTTTACCAACCCTATCCTATAAAAGCTAGAGTTAGCTTTTTTATAGTTAATGGTTAAGGGTCCTATGTGCTTCCATACCTTAAAGTTCCAGCAAGACAGTTCTTCCATGGCTTAGAGACATGTAAGCCACAGAAAACTAATAGGCTTTGGAGTTGAATACAGGAATTTAAGGCAAAGAAAGTATTTTTCAACTAATAAAATATAGGGCTGAATGAACAGGTAAAAAAACAGGAGATAACATGCTTAAATATTACTCAACATTAGCTGTTTAACACAACAATTATGTTTATATGTTACATATGAGAATTATATTAATGAAGTTTTGTCCCCAGAGTTAGAGCATAAATGTGTTACTTCAGAGTTATGTCATATCTGTAATATTAATTTTGCTATAGGCACTTATGCATCATTTCATAAGACCATAGAGAAATATTTTCTAAGTTTCAGTAAACATAAGCAGCAATATTTAAGACTAGGGTAGATTTTAACAGCTTTCAGGAAAGATGATTTGCAGAAATGTTGCTTATTGAAACTGTGCCAAAGGGCACTTTCAAATAAAACAGACAACTTACCAGAGGCAGTATTACAGAGTAACATTTTAAAGTCTTTTTCTTAATAAGGGGATCATCTCTGGAAACAGCAAAGCAATAACCTCCTGAAGCTGCCAGATTGGTTATTCTCAGATGCAAGGAAGACAGTGTATAAAAAAAGAAACCATATAACGCTGGTCAAGCCTTCCCCTTGGCTAAACAGAACCGAAAACTTCACAAATGAGTCCCCTAACCAAAGCCCCATGGCCATCAGGATATAACATAACAGTTTGCTAATTTGTGTTCGTGTGGGTACAACCTATAGAAACAACAGACAAAAGGTCAATACAGAATTAAACATCTCTAGAGTGGAATTTATGCTGGGTTGAAGATGTTTGCACTTTCTGCTTACCTTATATTACTCAGGCTCAATGGTACTTCCTAGTTTAACTGTTCAGGTTGCTATCTCTGATGAAGTTTCTTCGATTTTGAAAAGGAACAGAGGTTGTAACTGAGGATAGTTGGAAGAGAGTTTAAAAACCCACCCTGATCTTCTGATGCACTTGTAAGAAGCAGCAAAGCAGTTTTAAATCATCGAGGATTGACTTTTTATTATTAGTCACCGTTCATAATTTGTATCAACCGAAAAGACAATACACACAGCAGAATTCTAATGCATCCCATGTAAATGTTTACATCCATTATACTCCTCTCTCTCCTCTAAGACTTATCATTTTAAATTTTTTACATCTCAAAAATATGTCTGCAATAATTAGAACTTCATCAGGCACCCCACTTGGAAAGAGCCTTTAATATTTTTTTACAGTAAAGGAGATGGGATGGGGCTTGATGTGAAATGTAACTTACAACATCATGAAAGAAAAGGGACTTCACAGGAACAAAGTGAAAGTTCACAAAGAAAGAGTTCAGCGGCTCCTTCCCTTGAAGCCCCCCGAACAGAAAATAAAACACAGAACACACAAAGCTCAACAGCAGGTTTGGTTTTTTACTTTTTTTTTTTTTCATTTTTTAAAAAACCTCCTCACTGCTCCATTTTGCAGCAAGAACCAGCCCTGTGGCAAGGAATGCGCTGCTTATGCAAGCTGCCACAGCATTCTCTTCTGTGGTTAAATGTTGAAGGCCTTGTGCAGTTGGCTGAGACCAGTCACTGCTATTGCTTCAAAAAGAATTGGTTCACATTCAGTCCACTAGCCCCCATCTCCTCTCTTCCCTCCTCTCCCTGACCAGGGCTGGCTACAAGAGGTTCAACCTTCAAGCCCGGGCAGTTCCCTTCTCCAACCCCCAAATTTGTAACTGTTCGAGCGAGCAAGCACACATACTCACACACGCGCGCGCACGCGCGCGCACACACACACACACACACACATTCTTAAATATCTATCTGCTGTTCTGCTGTTGTCTCTTGGTTCAGGACATTGAAGTTAAAATACATTCACTAGAAAAAACATTGGCCATTCAACCTCTTCCTTTCCCCTGTGTTCTCTTGGCTCTAAGTATTTCCCAATATACAGTATAAGAAGTTAAGTTTAATCTCCAAGTCAGTATCCCCTAACTTATAAACTCCTTTCAGAAAGGCATAGAAATGGGAAGTGTCATAAAACAAATGCAAATCATTACTCACACTCTTACAACTAAATTCAAAATTCTTTCACACATGAATGGAATAAGCAAGAGGTACAAATCCGTAACTCACCCGAGTAAAAGGGAAAAAGAGTATTCCAAATGTTACAATGAGGAATGTTTATTTAAATGAGGAAGACCTCATAGTTAACTGATGATCTCAAAAAGATTATGCCCTAAAGAAGGCATAAAACATTCCACTACACTGTCCCAGCCATTTCAAGATACCAACGGTGAAGTCCTGTGGTAGAAATCTCTGAGAGAGAGCCATTCACAGCTTTATAAGCTTGCTTGGGTGAATCCTCCCTTAGGACTGCTTCTGGGGAAAATGCAAGCTACTCTGGAGGAGAGAATGAGGTAAGAGTGCATGTGAAATTGTCCAAGGAAGTGTGTGTGCAAGCACAGCTCCCGACCCCAGGTTTTATTAAAACAGATCAGAGTGTGTCTAGCTCCCTACAATGATCCTTATAGCTAAAACAACCCCCTATCCTAAGGAAAGGAATCACTGAAATGTTCAAGTGTTCACAGCAATTATGTCAATTCTTCTTTTAGTGGCAAGTCATTCGAAAAGAGAGGAGAGCTAACCCAGGTCCCAGAAACTAAGGCACACTGAAGCTTTCCATTACCTTAACATCAGAAACAGTCTTCACGACCATCAGTACCCTACACAGCCACTTGGCTACTAACCCCTCTGGAGAAGCTCTACCACTGGTCAGATGCATTTGGGCAACACTTCTACAGCTTCTTCTGCCTCCATGTGCATTTGTGTCCAAAGCAATGGAGGATCCCACACACGATTTCCTCTTGGAATTATAATCCACTAGAAATGCTTTGTCAGCACGATTCATTCTTTCTAGTCCCACTATTCTGCTGTGTCCTATCTGGATAGTATTTCCCCCAAATTTCTTTTGCACCTCATCTCAGTTTTTAACTTAACAACCTGAACTGGTCACCTAGAAGCGAGAGAGCAAATGGTGCTACTACCACAAAGGAATGTTAGAACAAAATTCCAATCAAGAAAGCCACAAGCTATATATATGTTCATTCTAGCTCAGGTTTCATAGCATCCAATAAGGGTATTGGGGAAAAAACCAAACCCTTTAACAACTACCTTTCAAATGCAAGGGCAGACAGTTTCCGCAAGTTTTCACTAGTCCACAATTTACTAAAGACCATGTGCAAAGGTCACATCTGAATGCTGACTTAGTCAATCCTATACTAGTGGAATAAAAGTTCCAGCTGATTTTACTCTTGTATGTCATTCCCATCAGCCCGACTCCAGTCTGCCAGACAGATTAACAATATCCTAGCATCTGATACAGAGCTAGGTTTGATAGGGTACTGAAAAGTCTTTCAGCCCCAGATTGGTGGAATGAAGGAATGGGTTTTAACTAGTTTTAAGACGGCAGAAAAATTAGTTATCTGTACTGTACTCAGTACAAAGTGCTTATAAAGGATGAAAACATCAAGGTGGGCACCCCTTTCCCCCATCTTCTAGAGCCTGACAGACAGTACTCATATATTTGAATGTACAAAGGACACTCAATGTGTACTTCACCTCATTATTCTTAACTCAAGTCTAAGGTGCAGAGTTTAGTGATACATTGATCCTTTCTGAAAGGCACTCAGCATATCCCACTCAAAAGAGCTGCAGACGTTAGGTCTTTAGCCCACATGTTCATGAAAAGGTTTTCTCCATAGAGAGAACAGTAAACTACTTGTGAAACTCAGGATAAGTTAATCCTATCCTGCAGTCTCCATGTGACTTTCACTGACACAGGGGGCGAGGAAGCTACAAGGCTTCATTCCAACACCATTAAGTACAATATAGTAAAGATTTCTTTAACTGCATGGTCTTTATTTCAGTGCCAGTGTTACAGATACAACACAAATGTTCCAGTTAGAAGAAGGAATTCAAACGGAATGCCAAGGTCCAAGCCAGGCTCAGGAAATAAAAGGGAGGTTTGGAGTAATGGGGAAAAAAAGACTCACCGATGTGTTTTAGGATGAGTCTAGTATTCACTCTTCATGTGGGCAAAGGGGCTTTTTGTCCATTGGTCTGATCCTTACAACTGGTGCTGCCTCTTTTCTTACCCATCTACCATGTTTAAGCAGCCAAGTCACTGGCTGGGAAGGAAGGGTTAAAATTCTTGGGGAGGGGGCAGAGGTATGATAGTTGCTCGGCGTAATTTTATAGGTTGTCTACTTTGTACTTCAGGGGAAGAGATTTCGAAAACTGTTTATACATAACTACAGCCAAGGAGTAGTGAACAAGGGATACTGGAAGAGCCTCGGAAAATTCTATCACAAATAAAGCACCATGACCTTCACACCAAATCTCATCAGAAATTTTTTACTGCATCTGTCCAGTGTTTACAAATAACCTCTCAAAGCCTGACCTGCTCGTGGTTATCATACAGCTAACGAACATACATGTGTGTGTGTCTGTGTGTATACAGCAATGCACAGAAAAGGCTACTAGGAACCTAATGCCTCTTTCAAACATTGGGGGAACCAAAAGAAAAAGGCAGGGCTCCCTGATGTCCTTTTGATAGATTTCCATCCTGAATTCCAGATGTAAAAAGTGCCTGAAGATGGTAACCCAGCTAGTGAAGGATAAATATCCTCACTTCACCCACCCCACACAGAAACGACAGCAGAAAGAAGGGGCAACCATTTGCTTCAGAGACAGAGCGAGTGTTTTCTTGCCATGAATTCCAGTCTTCTCCTCCAGACAAGCTGCATATTTCCTTAGGGGCCCAGGGAATATTCTTTCTGGCTGCGAATGTGGGGGATGGGGGGAGAAAGGGAGAGGAAAAAGGAAGAAGAAGAAGAGGGCACAGCAGCCTCCTGAAGCAGCCAGCCTCAACCGAGGAGGGGAGCAGATTAGTCTCTAACAAGATATGCTTTGAGGTCAGCAGTAACTTTAGGAAATTCCTCCTCAGTGGCTTTCCTCGGCTCCTCGTGCCCATGGTGCAGTTTGGGAGGGGAGAGCGGGAAGGGGGGCTTGCCAGGGATCACAACCTCCTTCCCAGAGTTCCTTTGATTGGGTAGGGCGATAGTAAGAATGGTGCCAAAGCCGATTCATTGCCAGGACTGAGGGGGAAAGTTGTTCACTTCAGCTAGATCCTGCATCGCGGAGCCCTTGTGATTATACGTAAGCTTGATCCTCATTCGGAGTTGCTGCTGCAAAGGTGCAGGGATTGGGGAAGGACAGGAGAAGAGAAAAAAAACAACAACAATCAGAATCTTTCACAAAACACTCCCTAAAACACAAATGATACATGAAGTAACATGGCTGTATTTTATCCAAAGCAATGTGTACAATTTTAGAATTTGCTTTTGTATAGAAAAAGAAAGGGGTACTGATGAAAACTGCTATTATTTTGTATTGACAATTACAAGCCAATCAATGCTCTCCACAGCAGTGCCAGAAAATTTCTTTCATTTCCATTTCAGCGTAGCTTTAACAAAATAAAAGTTTTCCATACTTCAGAGAAGACAAGAAAATAAACATATATTCTTATGTCCAAACCAACAAAGAAATGAGGAGTGGCTTCAATGAAATAAGTCTGATGGTCTGAAATAAATTTACCATATAGATGTCTTCATTTTACTTAAAATACCTAATTAGAATTTAAATTCATTATGAGATAGGAATCGAGAAGGGAATTGTTTTTGAAAAATCACAGGACCATTAGACCAAACAGGATCTTTACCCCTTCATTTCACAAATGAGAAGAGAGATGCAGAGAGTTCTTGTGACTTGCCCAGGTCAAAGAGGTAGTGTCTGAAGCAAGGTCTTCCTAACCCAGTCCAGCCTTCCACCTACATAGCACAACTTCTGCATGGAAACTACCGCTTTCATCTCTCTTCATTAAGTTTAGAGTTTTGAATACTGAATGATCAAAGCCAGGTGCGCTTAATCTCAACTGCCTTTTTCCACGTTCACTGGCCTTTTGTGATAATGGGTGTGATGGGCGTATGTGTGCTGTAGGCGGATGAGGAGCTATAGGAGAAAAAACCCCAAAAAGGAGAAAGCAAAGACAGTAACATGGGGGGGAACTAACTGCTAACACTGCTTATGTATACAAAAGGCACTTGATAAGTGTCTACCAACTAACACTGGTGGGTTATGCAAGTCTGATGAGTTTTTTCTAAATATCCATTTTATAAAATTTTGTAAAGTATGTGTAAACATCAACCAATCATTTATAGCAGCCCTCTTCTCTGTTTAAGAAAGCAAGTTTCCCAATACTTCTAATTTGATTAATGTTTCACCAAAGCACTCTTTTCTTCCATTTATACCTAAAAATCACCGTGTCCAAAAAAAAAATATGAATGGTACCAAAGACTTTTCTCAAAAGCAGATCATTAACACAAAGGGTGCCATTGGCTGGGAGATGACTGAACAAACTATATTATATGAATATAATGGAATACTATTCTGCTATAAAAATGAATGAGAAATTCAGAGAATCATGACAAGACTGGTGTAAACAGAAACACAGTGAAGACAGTAGACACAGAAGAATATATATAAAATTAATACAATCATGTAAATGAAATGAATATGAAAAGCAAGCAAAATTGGATAAGGTAGACATGGAAGTAGAATACTGAACTTGGAGTCAGGAAGACCTAGGTTAAGTACTGCCTCAGAAACTTACTAACCATTTAACCCTGGGCAAGTCATTTAACCTCTGTACGCCCCATTTCCTTCATCTGTAAAACAAGAATAATAGGTTCTTCCCTACAGGACTGTTATGAAGATTAACTAAGATACTATTTGTAAAACACTGCAAAACTGCTACTCCAGAAGTGATAATGGCCAGCCTTGGTCCCAGAGAACAGAACATGGAAAATATAACCCTCCTTTTAGAAGTGGAGGACAATGCATGCAAAATATTGCATGGACTGCCAGATCAAACGAAGTTACTGTGTCATTTGCCTTTGCTTAACTGTTTGTCATCATTAGAGAAAGGAGGTGATCTATTAAGAAATAGCTGGTGTAAAAAACAAAGTACCAATACTTTTTTTTTTTTTAAAGTGAGGCAACTGGGGTTAAGTGACTCGCCCAGGGTCACACAACTAGTAAGTGTTAAGTGTCTGAGGCCGGATTTGAACTCAGGTACTCCTGATTTCAGGGCCAGTGCTCTATCCACTGTGCCACCTAGCTGCCCCCAATACTTTTAAAAATTACACCATTAAGATTCCAAAAATATTTTTTCTAAGTTTAGCATCACTTCATTTCTCTAGGACATAGTTTCTTCATCTGTAAAATTAAAGGGTTCAATATGATGAACTCTAAGTTCCTTGTAGCTTTAGAGTTCTTTGTTTTTAACATTCTAATCAGCAAGAAAAACACAGAAATTAAAGTAGAAATTTAATTTAGGACACATAACTTGCATCTAGTTAAAAAATTCTCCCCTAATGGGTTGCTTACCTTCTGTGGGTTCAGAACTTTAATGACCTGTGTGATGGTCCCCGTGTTAAATGCTGGGACAATGCTGCTGCTAGGAGACAAAAGCTGCAGCTGGAATGTCTGAAAATAAGAAGGATACTCTTTAGAAATAGCAAATCATTCTAATATGGAAATGTTTTGCATGATACCACATGTATAACATATCAAATTGCTTACCATCTCAGGGAGAGAATTCGGAGCTCAAAATGTTTTTTAAGAAATAATGTTAAAACTGTTTTTACATGTAACTGAGACAAAAATAAAATATTCAAAAATAAAAAGAAATAGTAAAACCATCTAATATTATAATACATCATACAAACTTCACAGCTGAGACTGATCTGATCAGGCTTATAGAGCGACATACATGAGAAAAAGTTGAAAGCCAGGGCCAGGAAGACAGCCAATGCTCCATGTTTGCTTGCTCCTGTGTTATAATATCCAATGCCATGTGAGTCAACTACCCAGGTCACACTCCCCACTCCCACAAACCATCACATGCAATCGGCCACAAGTCAGCATTCAGAATACACAAGTCTCTTCTACCACTGGACATCAATTATCAAAAGGTAGTCAATCATGTGTTGTTTTTAAAGTCCTCATGGAGAACTGCGTTAAACATGTGACAAATTTATGTTAAACAGACATTAATGAACGCCAGACAGAACCTAGTTAATAATAACAATAGATGTAATAAGAGGAAGCACTTCTAAGCCATCCATTATATGCCAGGCGATATGTGAAGTGCTTTTCAAAGACCACTTCACTGGATCCTCACAACAACTCTACCTGGTAAGGACTATTATGGTCCTCACTTTACAGACAGAGAGGAAGTGACTTGTGTGGAACAGGTCTTCCTGACTACAGATCCTTCACTCTATATTCACTGTGCTATCAGCTGCCTCATATATAAAGGCTTCCCAAAATACAACGAAATAATAAAATACATGCTACAATTCGAGACAGACAGACATTAGATTATGAGTCTAAAAGAGCTACTATATAAAGCAGTAACTCCAATTCTTCTCCCTAAATGGAATCTGATATGTCAGGGTAGACTTGTAAACTGAGACCTTAGGAATTTTTTGGCAAGTGCTCAATAACCATGTGTTAAACACTGGCCCGATAGTCTACACTATATAAGCTAGACTGCAAAGCAAAAAGCCTCGGGAAAATGAGGTTTAGACTGGGAAAGTGGAGGAGGAGGGAAGAAGAATAAAGCAGCAGAAGAAAGCCAGAAAAACTAGGTATTCTCTAGGTTAAAGCAGAACACTTTAATCATATGCATGTCAGAAGTATTCTATTTTTATGGTTATTAACATTAGACATTAGCATTAGGGGCAGCTAAGTGGCACAGTGGATAGAGGCTAGGCCTGGAGTCAGGAAAACTTGAGGTCAAATCCAGTCTCAGATACTTCTTAGCTATGTGACCCTGGGCAAAGTTACTTCACCCTGTTTGCCTCAGTTTCCTCATCTTTAAAATGAGCTGGAGAAGAATGGCAAACTATTCAGTATCCCTGTCAAGAAAACCCCAAATGGGGTCATGAAGAGTCCTTCACAGCTGTAAACAACTGAACTAACATAAGACCATTAGATCTCTGAGAATGGGAAGATTTTTTGCCTTTCTTTACAGAGCTTAGCACAGTGATTGGCACACAGCAGAAACTTATTAAACGCTCACTTATAGGAAGAAGCATCTGTCACTAAGTGCTCCAAGAGATCACTAATTAGGATACTGTAACCACCTGATGCCCTGAGAAATTCTAAACATAGCACCTACCTCTCTCTATAATAATGTAAAACATTAAATAGAAAAGAAGTGAGATACCCAAGCTGGATTGTCTTCTCTCTCCTTTGAGAGTGCAATGACCACTGAGACTACAGCTGCAATGCAAATTATTCTAAAAGCTCATGAAACATAATTTCTTTACCCCTAATGTCATATTTCAAAATCTCAAGCAAGCAGCTTCATCTCCAAGAATCAATAGTTGGAGAATCTGGCAGAAACAAGATATGGTAAGAATGGATACATGATGTACTCATAAAGGGAAATGAAAGAAAATCAGAACAATATGGAACATGTTACCACCTATCAGACTTATGGATAGCAAAATTTATATATAAATGAGATAGAGAGCACTGTGAGATATAAAATGGCTAATTCTGATTACATTAAATGAACTTGATTTTGTGCAAATAAAACCAACACAGCCAAGATTAGAAGGAAAGCAGAAAATTGTGGGAGGGAGAAAATTTATAGATAGTTTCTCAGATAAATTTCACCTCAAACATTTAGAAAACTTTGTCAAATTTATACGAATGGATCATTGCCCAATTAATGGTCAAAGGATAGAAAAAGGTAGTTTTTCAATAAAGAAACCAAAGATATATATATATTCATATAAAAAATGCTCTAAATCTGATGAAAGAAATGCAAATTAAAACAACTGAAATATCTTCTCACACCTATCAAATTGGCTAAAATAAAAGAAGGGAAAAATGACAAATGTTAGAGGGCATGTGGAAAAATCGGGACACTGAAACACTGATGGTGGAACTATAAACAGCTCCAACCATTTTGGAGATCAAGCAAGCATTATGCCCCAAGTACAAAACTGTCTATACCCTTTGACAAAAGGCAAAGTGCCTATATGCTCTAAAATATTTTTAGTAGGTATTTGTGAGGGCAAAGAACCAGAAATCGAGTGGATGTTCATCAACTGGGGAATGGCTAAACCAGCGGTGGCACATGATTATGATGGAATACTACTATGTTGTAAGAAATGATGAGGAGAATGATTTTAGATAAACCTGGAAAGACTTACATGAACTTTTGCTGAGTGAAGTGAGCAAAACCAGGAGAACATTATACACAGTATAACAACACTGTTCAAAGAATAACTAAACTATTCTGAGTATTAAAAATATTCAAATCAACTACAAAGAACTGATGAAGATGTTATTCATCTCCAGAGAAAATAGAGAAAGTGATAAACAGAAGTATGCATAATGTGGGGTTTTTTTTTGGGGGGGGGGGAGTAGATCTGGGTCAAATGGTCACTTTCTCTAGTGCAAGGTGAGGAAGGAGAGAGGAAGACAGTTTGGAACTTAACTTGTAACCAAAAAATGTTTTTAATTACATTTTTAAAACTCTTTGGAGGGGGCGGCTAGGTGGCGCAGTGGATAAAGCACCGGCCCTGGATTCAGGAGTACCTGAGTTCAAATCCGGCCTCAGACACTTGACACTTACTAGCTGTGTGACCCTGGGCAAGTCGCTTAACCCCAACTGCCTCAATAAAAAAAAAAAAAAAAAATTTAAAAAAAAAAAAAAAAAACTCTTTGGAGGAAACTCTTAATTGATGAGATCATAGAGCCATCTGAGTAAGTAGCAATGTAACTTAAATGGGTCATAAATTCATAATGTTAAGTTAAACATACAAAGTTTGTCTTGATACAAAACTGAAACAAACACCTTAACAAGTACTACAGGTAAAATAAGTCTTCTAATGTTTATCCACTTGAACGGCGTAACGAGCCTTAGACTAACAATATAGCCTCTCATCCCTAGCAATAAGAGGCCCAGTGGGAACTCTGGAGCTGTCCCTCTCTTGATAAAAGCCTATGAGGGAATGAAACGCTTTGGCTCCAACAGCACGGGGTTGCTCTCCACTCAGAGACAGCCCAACACTGATTGTCCATGGAAAGATGGCTCCTTGTGATTCGGTGGGGATACCCATTTCCCTCTTCTCCCCTTATGTAGAACCCCCTCTTTTGTACCTTCTGTGAACAAAGTGTGTGGGTGAGTCTGTATGTAGGTGTGTACCCTGCTGTGCCACTGGCCCAGATTGTCCAGGGGCTCCTGTCCCTGTCCCTCCCCTCAGAGGGCTGATAAAAATCACTGGTGTGCTCAGTACTTCCAGCCGTCTTTCTTTCCTTGCAGGATCTGAAGCCACTGGCAAGTTTGAGCCAGGCCAGCACCCTCTGTTCCAAAAGATAAGAAAGGCTCTATCATACCTTTGGTACTGCAGCTTGGAAAACAAAGTCTGTCATGTCCAGTTCTGTGCTGTTGGAGGCCTGTATCGTGATCACTGTGACACTGGGGTTAGTGTTGGACCTTTCAAAGGTGAATTCTATCTTTAAACCATTCTTACTATACGCTGTGATGGAGGGGATACCTGGAAGAGTACAGAAAGATTAGCCTACAAGTAAGCTATTTAATGCCTTTGGTTCCTCCCTCTGCTACTGCTCAGTGCCTTTACCTGGCCCCAGTGATGTTTGCAACCTTACCTGAAGCAATATCATTGAAGAGAGGCTGTGATGAAAGTCCATCCAAGAGGAAAGGAGGCTGTGACAGCTGTGGGACTGAAGCAGGGGCAGAAGGTGGAGCACCTAAAAGAAATATATCCAGTGAAAGGTAAAGCTTAGTCAGAAACCACAGTTCCTGAGGTGAGATACCCCCTACTTAGAATTTTACAAGTAAAAAATTAACCAAGGATCTAAAAAGAAAAAGCAAATGAGTCAGTGTGGGTGCCTGTATTAAGGGACTATATATTAAGTGACCATATGCATATGCATATATATATATAAAATCACATAGTTCATAATTCTAACAAGGTAATAAGTCAATACAGAAAACCAAGAATGGCTATATGGTACAGTATCTAGAGAGCTGGCCTCAGAATCAGGAAGACCTAAGATGCAGACCAACAGTGTGAGACCTTGGCCAAGCTATTGACCCGCTCTGTGTCCCAGGCAACTCTTTGACACTACAGAATGGAGAGGTGTCAATCTGCATGGATTCAAGTTTCTTCACAAATGAAAAAACGTGCCTAGTCAAAGACATTAAAAATTAATTTTAAGAAAGCAAATGTCAGGGTAGTTAGGTGGCGCAGTAGATAGAGCATTAGCCCTGGATTCAGGAGGACCTGAGTTCAAATCCGGCCTGAGACCCTTGACACTTACTAGCTGTGTGACCCTGGGCAAGTCACTTAACCCCCATTGCCTCAGCAAAAAAAGAATTCTTTTTTGTTTTTTTGTTTTTGTTTTGTTTTTTTTTTTTTAGTGAGGCAATGGGGGTTAAGTGACTTGCCCAGGGTCACACAGCTAGTAAGTGTTAAGTGTCTGAGGCCGGATTTGAACTCAGGTACTCCTGACTCCAGGGCCGGTGCTCTATCTACTGCGCCACCTAGCTGCCCCAAAAAGAATTCTTAAAAAAAAAAAAGAAAGAAAAGAAAAAAAGAAAATGCCAAAAATCCTTAAATTAATAGAAAAGCTTTCAAAGGAAAATATAAAAGCAAAGGAACACTTATAGAAACGAAACTAAGAGCCTAAGGAAAGAAACAACTATCTTCATATTTTAAAAAAAAATGCAGAAAAAGCATACAGCTGGATAAGTAATCCTATGCACAAAGGTCTTGCACAGATAAAAATGCCCAAGTACAAAATCTAAAACAGATTAATAATAACAGTAACAATAATAATAGCTAACACCATGGGCTTTCAAGTTTGCAAGTGCTTTCCATTGTATCTCATTTGATCTCCACAACAATCTGGGGCAAGGGGGCTATTGGGTGCTACTATTCTTATTACTCCCATTTTATAGATGAAGAAACTGAAATCCATAAAGGTGAAGTGACTTGTCCAAATTCACATGGCTCAGAAAATGTCTAAGGACAAATTGGAACTCAGGGCTTCCTGGTCCCACGACTCTGGGGTGCTACCATCTGCCTTATGGCACCAAGGGACACCAAGACACAAAGGTTTACATTCTATTAAACACACATTCCTTTAAAAATGACTATGAAGCAAATCTTAACTCTAATCACATGCTCCCTTGGATTCTGCATTATTACTTTAGAAGTATGTGTCCTACAGTGGGGAAAAAATCCTGAAGCCCCAACATACAGCAGCACACCAATCCTCCACTGGCCCCCTAGGCTCAGTTCTTTTCTACAGAAGAGTCAAATAAGCCACTTCTACATTTGTGGAATATGCTAGCAGAAGAAAATCAAATAGAAATCGATTACTTTAATTTTTCCAAAATACATGAAGTTTATTCTTTATTTTTCTCCAACTCCATTATAACAAATTTTTCAATCTTTCACTGAAGCTCACTTGTAGTGACAATTTTAACAGTGACAGAAAAATCAGGGCAATAAATTAGTAAACTTGCAAAAATGGAAGGAAAAATTTTTAAAGGCTTAAAACCTTATTTAAAGACCAAAAAGGAGAAAATCTAGTCTTTCAAATGGGAAAGAAAAATGAGTAGACAACACTAAAAATACAGGGGTATTAAAAAGTTACTCTTTAAAGCACATCTTCAATGCACAAAATGAACTGGACAAAGGAATAAGCAATAACTACTGCACAGGAAACCAATCAGAAATGCAGACCTAGGGAAAAAATGTCTATAGAGTCAATGAGGTTGGGGCAGCTAAGTGGCGCAGTGGATAGAGCACCGGCCCTGGAGTCAGGAGGACCTGAGTTCAAATCCAGCCTTAGATACTTGACACTTACTAGCTGTGTGACCCTGGGCAAGTCACTTAACCCCAATTGCCCCACCAAAAAACAAAAAAATAGAGTCAGTGAGGCATTGTGAACAGAGGGCTTGCTTCAGGAAGACTTGGTTTCAAATCTAAACTGCAGAGCAAGTCCCAAGATCTGCCTTGGAGAGGGCACTCACAAGAAGAATTAAATCACTGACATGGTCCAAGGAAACCCACAACCTAGAACATCTGTGATATTTCATGGGTATGAATTTAATCTGAAAGCAGAAGTAACAGTAGAGATACTGACTTCTCCAAGCTTTTCCAATACTAAGGAATTCTTCTTCTTCAGATAGTCAGAACTGGCTAGTTGGTCTCATGTAAGACCCATCTTTCAAGGACTGATCTCAAGAAAAGGACTCAACTGCTAAAATCCTCTAGTTTTCAGCATCCCAAAAAAGCTTCGTCAGTAGTTCCAGCATAGCCTTACCTGTCAGATTGAGATCTCCCAGCAAGTCAAGAAGCTCTCCCCCAGCAGAAGCTGGTTTGGTTGTAGGGACAGTTGGAATAATGGGCGTTATATCATTTCCTCCCAACAAATCTAATAAATCATTAGCCTAAAAAAGGAAATAACATCCCAGTATATGAGTCAGTTAACTAATCTATGTCTATATAGCTAGAGGTCCTGGGCACCCACTATGTATCTTGCTGAGATTTTTTTGTACTGTCCCATTGCCCACTAAAAGAACCTAATTAACACTTGAACACTCAAAACTTACCCCACCCTCACTCCCACCCCCACCAGCCATTAGCGAGTGAGTACCTAGTCCCCTTGCCCAACACTGCTATTCTACAACATACTGCCACCATGTTTAATGTAAGCATAAACTGAATGTAATTAATTACAAAGTTTAAAATTTTCAGCTGAATACATATGGATATCAGATCAGGCAAGTGCAATTGAGACTATCAAAAATAAACTTGGATGCCCCTGGCCTAAGGCAAAGCTCTTATAATATTAACACAACAACTAATCCAGAAACACTGAAAGATATTCAGCTAAGAATAATAAGATACGTCTTTTTAGAAGTCATGATAATATAATCCCAACGCCAGAAGAGCTTCCCTATTACCTGGCTGGTTGGCTGTGGCCCAGAGGGGGGTGGTTTTGTCTCCAATGGCGCTGGTTCTGTCTCTCCATTTGTCTGTACAATATCAGTGGGACCATTTGTAGTCACCTTTTCCATGACTGGCATTCTCTCAAGCAGGGCTGACCTGGAAGAACCAGAAGTCCTTTAACTCTAGGCTAATGAAAATAATTAGTCTGAAGCAAAGCATGGATAAATTACTGCTGAAATGGCAGCTAGAGTACTGAAATACATGACTAGATTAAGGATTGGCAAAATATCTAGTTTGTTTTAGTTGAAGAGATTGTCGATCAGAGTCCTAATTTTAGGGATGGAATGGTAGAGAAAACAGATGAGCGGGCCTTAAGAGTGCTATACCTATACACAGACATACACATAAACACAACTAAATAAATGTGTATCACATGACCACAGATGTTATGGGATCTTAGAGGCCATCCAGTCCACTAGATAAGGAAGTTTGGCGACTTGAAGAAAGTCGCCAAGTCTAAGCCAATGACAGGCAGAATTTGTTAGAAACCCATGCACCACATACCTCATGTGGTCATATTTCTTGAAAAGTGCATTGTACTCTACTGCCCTCTGCTGGAGCTCCACATCAATGCTGCTTCCATAGATGGAAACCACTTTCTTAATTCGGCTACAGAATAAAGTAACAAATAGGTTAACAAAATACACAAGAGAAATGTACTCCCAGATCATATTTATTATGAACAAGGGAGAAAAATGTGAACTAAGAGTTTTCTGTATAAATGGTAGATTAAAAAAACTAGTCAAATATTTACTCTTTCATATTATTATAAACTCAATAATAAAAGTCCCTAATTACTTAAAATGTCACCTTGTCTTCACTTTCAGTTGTTCAATAACCATTTTATTCATCATTCACCATAATTCCATTTTAAGAAGAAGGCTGGCTAAGTCCATCAGAAATAATTTCCTTTGATAATAATTTCTGAGATTCTACACGTTGTTTCTCCAAAGTACCACTACTGCTTACAGCAAAGTTTAAAAGAACCCAGGATTTACATAAATACACATCACACAAGAAAGGTTTACTTTCAAAAATCTAGCAGCCATCAGCAAGCTGGGTACCTAACCCTTAACACTGAAATCACTGAAAAAAAAAATCTTGTTTTTAGCATGTTTATCAAAAACAAACAAACAAACAAAAAAAAACCTTGAGAGACTCAGATCTGTCCAAAATACCTCAGCAAAAATATGGTTTTTATCTAGCTAGCAAAGAAGTAAGCTCAAAGACTGAAGAAGCTAAAGCAAGTATTTCTCTTCCCTAAGTAAACACTTGGAATAAATGAAGTTGGATAGTTTACTTAGCGGAAAGGTTTTTCCCCAAATTTGTTTGGTGTTGGCTCCAAAAAGGAGCTGAGCACTAATCAGGAGCTCTCTAATAGCCTGCTGACCTTCTCTTCCCTGAACACTCACTTAACAGTACAGCTGAATCGCGTTGAGAGCTTCATGATGGCAGTGAGAGCATAACCCCGGGTAACAGATGTAGACATGTTAGAGATGAGAACACTTTCCAAGATATCCAGCACTTCATCCTCTGTAACCTGGACAAAATGTAGACTGGTTAGTGAAGACCAGAATCCAGATCAAAGCAATCAAGAGTTATGAAAAGTGCTTCTCATGGCAAATGCTTCTGTAACATTCTTCTGCTGACCACAAGACTAAACAAATTGCCAGGGAAGCTGTCTACCAATAGAGTGGGGGCAGTGGTAAAGGGAACATCTAGGTGCAGGACATCACAGAAGGACACACATTCCCCACCATCGCCCTTTAGACAGACTCCAGTGTCTGGACAAAATGCATCTTAATACAGAGGTTTTGGTGCAGGCAGAGCTTCTCTCTGGCCAAACACACAACATCCAAAAAGCCACCAAGTCTGGCTGACTGAAAACATGGCTTCCAAAATCCAATCGCTTCTTAAAAATTCCAAGTGTCTGATATGTAGCAGCACTACAAAGGACCCATAATAAATACAAGCCCCCAAATGATGGAGTCAATGCCTTTACTGAATCCATCCCCAAACCAAGACCCAGGGCATCATGACTCTCTTCTCAGCCACATACCATCAAAGACCTTTTAGCCTTTCTGTAGAACCAGCAGTACCTGAATGGGCTCTTCCTCTTCACATTGACCAGATACTAGCAGGTCTCCATATTCACCTATACACCAGGCAGCTACTTGCACCAAAGGTTGCTGTCAAAAAAAAGGTGAATTTGTCAGGGTATTAAATTCCTTAAAATAAGATTTAAGGCAAAATCATTGGTTTGTTTACTAGCATATTGACAAAAAACCAAAACAGGGGCAGCTAGGTGGCACAGTGGATAGAGCACCAGCCCTGGATTCAGAAGGACCTGAGTTCAAATCTGGCCTCAGACCCTTGACACTTACTAGCTGTGTGACCCTGGGCAAGTCACTTAACCCAAATTGACTCACCAAAAACAAACAAACAAAAACTCAGACATAAAAGGCACCTTGAAAGAGAAGGTATACTAAAATAAAAAGATTCACTTAAAATAAGAGTATAATTGATTTTTCCCTTGGTAGTAAAATCCACTTAATGAAAGGCAAATGAGACACTTACCTGGGAATAATCACCAAGAATGGCTTTGTAGAGGCGCTGAACAGTGTAGGCATGCATCTCTACACTATTGGTTATCAGCTGAATCAAGTTGGGGACAGCATCATCACGGACATAACTCCCTGCCTAAAAGAAAACCCCGGCATTTTACCCTAGACAAATATACTCAGGAGTAACAAAGCTGTAGGATGGAGGAGGCTCTTTTTGGTTCTCTTTCTTTTACAGGAGAGAAGCTCAATTCAGACCAACACAATGTTTGTTCCTCATACAAACTCTACATTCTGACTGCTCCACTACTTCCAAGTCCTACTTCAAGTCTAAACCTCTCTCCCTTCTTATCAGAAAGAAAAAAGTACCATCTCCTCTTTCAGAAGGAATTTCAGAATAAGAATTAAGATTTTAAGTTATGTCTTTTCTATATACAACTAAAAACATGGGACTGAATTTCAAAAATGTGGAAACAAGGGGCAGCTAGGTAGAGCAGTGGATAGAGCACTGGCCCTGGATTCAGGAGGACCTGAGTACAAATCTGGCCTCAGACACTTGACACCTACTAGCTGTGTGACCCTGGGCAAGTCACTTAACCCTCATTGCCTCACCCCACCCCCCCACCCCCCCACCCCCCCCCCGGGCAAAAAAAGTGAAAACATTCACTCTTTTGGAGGCTAAATCAGAGTATTACACTACAGTCTAGCTTATAATGAATGTTACCAAAAAACTATATGAGAGCAAAAAAATTTTAAGAGTTAAAATGTTATAAAGCAATGAAATTACATTTTCACTGAGCAGGACTCAAATAATTTAATAATTACTGAGGCCCTTAGGTGAACTGAGTCTAACCTCCTAATATCTAATCCCATTTGTATAGATACCTCAGTAGAAGTTAAAGGCTTGTAGTTAATAGTATTCCACATATTGAGTCAACTTTTTGACCAATGGCAAGCATTTGCTAGAATCAAAAGAACAATTTGTGTCACAGAACAGAGCAGAGCTAATTGGTCTGTTCAACAACTAAACCCATGTCCTTAGCCTAATGTGTTAGAACCACAGCTTCAACAAATGAGCTAGACAGAATATAAAGAGTCATAGTCTGAAATGAGATAACTCAGAATAACCAAAAGGCAGGGAGGGAAGAGGTTAGAGGTTAGATTGTAGTAGTGAAAAAAGGAAACAGGTTAGGAATAGAGGTGGAGGTTAAGGTGAAAATTGGAGCAGATGATTACTTAGACCCATGGCTTAAATGGAGAAAAACTTCCTGAACATGCTAAAGATAGCTTTAAATAAAGAGATAGGAAAAGGCTAGAGGTAAAACAAGTGCATTCTAGAAAAAAACAAAACAAAACAATGAAATAAGTGATCCTTAACTAGAAGTAAGTCATATACCTAAAGTGCTACTTTAACAATTCTAGGGTTTTCTTCTTTGGGGGGCCTTAGAAATATCAAGATTTGTATCTTGTTGATTTCTCGGGATTCTTTTTATGACTTCTTTTTCTAGAAATCAGTTTTTCTAGAGATTTAGATGAACCTAGTTCCCATAATTCAACCTTTTTCTTCTCAAAAGATAGGTTGCTTAGTGGAGACTGAGAAACCTAGTGTCTCCCTATTCAACATTCCATTCCCCACACCCTCAAGCAAGAAGAGCCATCAAATTTCTTCAATTTGTGTCTAAAACAACTGCAGTCATATAACAAACATGGACTGAATCTTTCTTCTTAAAAATGAACTAGACAAACATCCCAGAATCTCTGCAAAATACCATAGAGCAAAATGCCCACTAAAAAGAATCATTCTAAACTTAAAACAAAGAATTCAATTTACATAAATTTTTAGAGCTACTGCTTACCGTTGTTAGAACACGCATAATTGTGTCTATGTGCCATCGTTTGGAAGGTGCATACCTGAGAAAACAATAGCACAGGGTAAATAACTCTGATGTTGCCAAGTCACAGCATACTTTCAGACCTTTAAGGATCTCTTCTGTTGGAAATATTTATATACCGAGTCATTTCGGTTCATTTTCAGGTCTGGCAGCTAGCCTTACCTCAAAGACTGAGGAAGAAGTATATCTGAACTTGGCCAGCTTACATAATATTACAATGGGAGCCCATCTCTTCAACTTCTCAAGAAAAAACAAGACAAAAGAAGAGAAGGGACTATGCCCATACCTAGATGCTACTAAAACTAGAAACTCATTCACTAAATAGAGAATGGAAAGGAAGAGAAAGATTATTGCTTACTCTTCAAATCCTGACATACTAGTCCCTGAATTTTGAAGGCAAGAAACTTAGGCCTGTTAACCTTTCTGTTCTTCATGGGCCAAAAACTTAAATCAAACAAAAGTCATACTTGACAGCTTTTATAGCACAGTAAAGACGTTTCTCCCTCAGAATGCTTAAAAAGTGTTAAGTCCTTCAATTCAACAAGCAGCTATATTAAGCACATACTATGTTCTAGGCACCTAAGATACAAAGACAAAAAGGAAACAGCCCCCGTCCCCAAGCAGGTTACTTTCTATTAGTGGGGATGGAAGACAATCATATACACAAATAAAATACATATGAAGTCATTTGGAGGGTCAGTTGTGCACTGACAACTAGGAGGGGAAAAGAAACATCTCCTGTAGGAGGTAGCCCTTGAACAGAACTTTGTCACCTATAGATAACAAACAGTAAGTAAGCCATTGTACCTAGAACATGGAAAGTGAAAAGGAATCACATATCAATCTGGAAAATAAGGCACAAAATAAGCTCACGAAATAGAAAGCTGGATAATAGGAACTAAATTTATATGCAGCCCTATCAAAATCAGGAAAGGGGCAAGTTACTGTATTTGTATTTTACCTAAGTCAGCATTATAAAAATTAAATCTTACTTTTCTGCAGCAAGGAAGATTCCAGATGCACAGTCTGCCTTAAATTCTGGCTCACAGGAATCCAAAAAATATAGCAATTCCTTCATCATACCACGGATATTATTTCCATTTACCAGAGCAAAACTTAATTCCATTGCACGCCTTAGAGGGGGGAAAAATGAGTTAACAAATGCTGAGATATCACGGCCTTTGTTTCATTTTTACTGGCTATAAATCCTAAGTTTCAACAAATGGATTCATTCTTAGACTTCCTTCTCATAAAACAATGCCAGCCCCCAAATGTAAAAGAAATTTCATTTCCTTCTTTTATAAAAACTGAGACCATAGGAGTAACTTCAAACGACTCCTAATGGGTACATGCTTCCACTTCTGTGTCCACTTAAGACAAGGGAATGATCTCACTGGTCTATTCTGTGATCGCAAAGTTCTTAGTCATGTGATACAACCCTTGCATTCTCAACGCAGTGATAAAAGTCTAAGTGCACATAAAAAAAGCTGCCAATCTAATGGTTCTACACTCTGTGTGCTACTTGAAAAAGACAAATGTTCACCCAATTACTATGGGGAAACAGTCCAGGCTTTTCCATTAAACAGAACTAAGCCATTACACAGTAGCTTTCTTAATATGGCTCTTTTCATACATAGCCAATAATAAAAAACAGGTGGTCTGTTTTGAAATCAACTTCTTAGAGAAATTGGATATACCTTTTCCTACTTTTGAACTTCAAACATGTACTAAGAAATCAATGAAAAATCTATTTCCTAGGCAAATTTTGGCTGATCAACCCAAGTGTCTTTCATACAATGATCAAAGAGATTATTCTTAAGCCAGATTCTTTAGAAATGTTTTTTGCACTAAGATTTTCCACATCTTCTGTAGCAAAGTTATTTCCAAGTGCATATAATCACAGAAGTGCAAATTTACTTAGAAAAATTGGTGGAGTCACTGCAGACCAGACCAGGATTAAACCCTTTAGCAAAAAGCAGATAAGCTAATATGGAGTGACTTAGTTTGAGTCTGTACTTTCAATACTAATTCCGTAGGACACCCTTCTAAGAAATACAGCTGTTTCCAGTACTTTGAGGTACATGTCTATCATAATAAAATGTGTGCTGTCAGCAGTTTGAGCCTCAGCATTGTGCCAAAGCACTCAGCCGATGGATCACTCAAAGTTTTCATCCTCCAACACACAAAGCACAGTAGAATCTACTGAACATTAGGCCTTAACTAACATCATCTCTTTTTATTCTTTTACTTCATAGCCCTCTACCCTAAGGGGAGGGAGGAAGGGAGTAAGCCTTTCTCTAAGCATCTGTTCTCTGCCAGGCACTGTGCCAAGCACTTCACAAATACTATGTCATTTGATCCTCATGACAACCCTGTGGGGTAGAAGCTATTATCATTCCCATTTAATAGATGAGGAAACTGAGGCAAAGAGGTGAAGAGACTTATCACCCAGGGTTACACAGCTCTGAGGCTGAATTTGGTTTGGTTTGGTTTTTTGGGAGGCAATTGAGGGTAACTAACTTGCCCAGGGTACACAGCTAGTGTCTAAGGCCACATTTGAACTCAGTTCTTCCTGACTCCAGGGCTGGTGTTCTATCCCAAAGCTTCTTAAACCATGGTTTCCACTGCATATGAAGTAACGCAACAGAGTGTGAAAGTTTGTGAAAAACTTGGCAATAAATGTTGGATCTATATTCCTATTTTATATACTTATATCCCTGGGGTCGCATAAGATTTCTCAGGCAAAAAGGGGTCATGAGCGGAAAAAGCCTAAGAAGTCCTGCTCTAGCCAATGAGCTACCCCTAGCTACCCTTTTAGGCTGAATGAATTTGAACTGAAATTTTCCTGACTCCAGGCCCAGTGTTATACCTGTGCCAGCAAGTGCTTCTAACCAACTCTTGCCACTTGGCCAACTCTGAATAAGAACATTTGTATTCTTGTATATAATATTGTTCATGTGCTAGAAAACTAATGAAATCCCTCTTTCATCGCCACCCCCTCTTCCAGTTGGTACATAAAAAAAGGAAGATTCCTATGCTCTGACCTATATGCAAAGGAATAGAGAGTCCTGGACTTGGAGTCAGAAAGGCCTAGGCTGAAATCCCATCTCTGACACTTAAAATGATATATGATTGGGGCAAGCCATTTGGGCTGTTCCTCAGTTTCCTTATTTGTAAAATGGGAATATTATCTCTTAAAATTGACTCAGAAAATTGTTTTAAGATTTAAAATGCAGTAATACAAAATGTTTTACAAACTTTAAGAGTTATGTGAAAGGCAGTCATTATTATTAAAATCAGAAGCCACTGAAACACAAGATGTCTGAAATAGTCATTAGATCCCACGCATTATATAAAACACCATGGATCACCCATCCGCCTCCTCTCAAACGGAACTATATCATTCTTACTGTATATTTGCATAATTTAGCCCAGAAACAAATAAAAAAAGGTTCTCCATTTATTACCGTTTAATTGAGACATCAAGATCCTTCAAGCAGTCCACAATGGTACTTCGATGCCTCTGTACTGCATTATGATCTGTCTGCACTGTCTTCAACAATGATGTCAGAGCTACATACCTAAGAACAAACAAAACAAATCTGAGAAACTGCTTTAAAATCCAAGACTTGGGACTGGCTTTTTCCTCTGTACATGTCATGGCACTGATCTATCTAGTGATGCTATCAAAATAAGAGAAATTTTACATACTGCTAGAAAACTTACACTTAGAGTGACTGCCCAAAATTAACATCAGAGATTGAGATATTATTCCATTGTGCAATAAAGACAACTAGCAGAAGCCTGATTATGACTGAATTGCTTTGGAATTATATTCATGATTCAGTTTCTTAAAATCTCTAGGAGGGATCATTTCATTCTCTCAAATTCTACCAAATGGCAAATTCATGTTCATGTGAAACAGATTTTAGTCCTTTCTACAAGGACTTAATCCCAAAGAATAAGATTCAAATGGAACTTCAGCATCAAAACATAAACTATAGCCAGAATGCATATGAAAAAGAAAGACAAAAGCAATATTGATTCACCTACTTTTAAAAATCATAGTTCAAAAATATCACTTCTTAAATCTGCTTCCTGGAGTTTATTTCCTATTGTAATCTGTACTCTACAAATGGGTAATAAAACCTAAATGTTCCTGATATCTTTAAAGGTAGAATAAAAAGATCAAAACAAAATTATGAAGTATGAGTCCAACACCTGAGAAATTTATTTGACTTACCTAATATTTTTGTCATTGTTCAATAAGAAACGACCCAGGATATTTATGGCTAATACCTGAAAAGAAATGGTTAGGTACAGATTAAAGATCTGGGAAAATGAAGTATTGTGCAATATTGCTTTGAGGTCCTTAGAGATCCTAGTATTTCTAAGCTACTAGCATTAAAAGTCTAGAGGGAACAGCGTATGAAATCAATGTTATTAAATCCCATTACATACATGTGTACATATATGCATATGTACACGCACAAACATATGGATGAAGGACTGGATTCCCTATAAATGGCAGGGCCCTCCAGATGTTTCTGTTTATAGATGACCCTGTTACATTGAACTCCAGATCACTAAAAGCCCTGCTCCTCCCAAAATGAAATCCAGTTATCACTCAGGAGGGCAGACTAATAATTACCAATGAAAGAAAAATAAAAGTAGCTTAAGAATCTATTGGCCAGGGGCAGCTAGGTGGTGCAGTGGATAGAACACTGGCCCTGGAGTCAGGAGGACCTGAGTTCAAATCCAGCCTCAGACACTTAACACTTACTAGCTGTGTGACCCTGGGCAAGTCACTTAACCCCAACTGCCTCACCAAAAAAAAAAAAAAAAGAATCTATTGGCCAAACCAACATGCAGTTGTACAGACAACCTACAAAGTTGGTCTATCCTAGTAAATCTAATTTGTATAGGCATTATTCATGACAATAAATTGGGTCCAAAATTAAAATTAGAGGAGCTGGATTGCATTTGGGAAACTGCATAGTGTTTTACATGACCCCAAGTTTCAATCTGAAACAAAGGACCATCTTTTTAATAATATTCTTCCAGTAATGCTGCAAGTCACAGAAAATACCAGTGTCTGAAGAATTAATGTTAAGGGTCATCCAAAAGGCAACAGAAAGGTGCGTGCTGGGTTTAAGTTACAGTGTACAATTACCAAAGAACTACACATAAGAAGAGACATAAAGGATGCAATGGGATATGACTGGAAAATAGAGGACAACCAAGGAACAGTTCACGTGTTCCATATTGGCATCTCCACAATGTCAAGAAACCTAGATGAAGATCCCTGAACACCTGAAATGGACCCTGTGAACTATCTACTAAAGGGCACGGACAAGAATGTGTACCAGAGAGAGGGCACAGAGAGCTGATGAGATCACAGAGCCATATAAGAACACGGATCTGTGTTTGAGAAACAGCAATTGCAAACACTAAAAGAACACTTTAAAAAACTGAAGTATCATGCTAAAACTCTCTTTTTAGAGCCGGCAGAACTCAAATTTACATTTCAGTTATCACTCTTAGGAAGAATTTTAAATGTTTTCCTGACAGCATTATAGCCCCAAGTCTTATTTTACCCAATATTTTCAATAATACCATATTAAATTCAGTTGTAAGTCCTCAATGGGGGAAATGACACGTCAGGTATCAGTAATGTAGATCCTCTATAATGGAAAGACCCATACCTTAAGTCAATTTTCCAGCATTACTTTGGTCATTAACAGCTCCAAAGACACTAATGACTACGTAGTTCATTCTAAACTAGAAGCCTTGCTGAAAACAAGATAAAAAAAAACATACTCTTAGTCCACTCTCTGACTTGATGTCCATAATAGTCAAAACCGTTTCATAGAGAATAGCGTTTCCTACATTTTTACTAGTCTCCGTATTGGTGGCAACCTGAAAAAGACAAAAAGAAAAATACATAGCTAAAAAAATGATGCCCTTGGACCCTATCTGAATGCATTAAGTTTGAGACTGCCCAAAGAGTACTAAGTATTCGACTCTACAATCTCTCAAGTGGACAACAGAGTTGAAGTTTTTTCCACTCACCTGTGCCAATATATCATTCATCGCTTCACTTGAGTCATCATCATTTCTTCCTAGAATTCTTAGTAAGCGCAGGATTCGCACCTAATGCAAGTACAAAGAAAGCCAACACATTATGTCCAAAAGGTGTTTATCCTGCACCTCCTTCATGGTGTAAATTTCAATGAGAACATTAAAAAAAAAAAGAAAAGCTATAAAGTGTCATGTGTTTAAGAGAGCTTAAAAATAATCTTTACAAACGGTATACATGCTTCTTCTTACAATAAAAACCTCAGCTTAGGATTTAGATAGCACACACTCCCAGCAGCTCCTAACTGCTACCGGAATACCGATATCCTAACTTCTATCTTTGAGTGACTAAAATCCATTACTGACTACTGGGTTCTCTTTTATTCATTCTAGTGGCTGATCACTCCATTCAAGTTAATTCACTCAGTAATGCCATCTTAGTGACCACTTACCAATTTAAGAAATACCTCAATATCTGAATCTATTAATAGTCAAATTATCACTTTAAAATCATGGCACATGATAAAAGCTTGCATTTATTTCTATGTTTTAAAGTTTACCAAGTGCTGTCCTTAAAACAAATGTATGAGGCAGGGATCACCTTGGTTTTATAGAAAAGCAAACTAAGGCTTAACCACTGTTAAGGCTAATCTGCCAGGAAACAAAAAAGATATTAAAGAGCCACTGCTTAATTACTTAAATTTGACCAACATTTTTATCCTCACCTGTAAGAAGGGGTCACTGATCCCAGACACGTCATGCTCTGGTGAATATCCAGACATGATAAGGTTCTTTAGAATACGAACTAACTGTGGTACAAGCTGCAGAAAATAAAGACATTAAAAAATGATCACCACATCAAAGGACATCCTTTAGAAAAAGCAGATCCCTGCCTTAGCAGAGGGTGCACGAGTGGGTCTAAACAGATTTTTCTACCAGTTCAGCAAACTGGAATGACAGTACCAATAATTAATAGTAAGTGAGGAATAATTAGACCTGGGCGATTTTTAAATGAAAAGGTATTGGCTTACTTTTAGGAAATGTATTTCATTTGAATAAAACCTAACTTACCTTTCTTCAAGGTATGTATTAACAACCTAAGATACAATAATACTAGATATACCATGGTCACATGTAAAGAAAGCCAACTGGGCATATTCAAATCCTACCACTAGAGGTCAGGATACTTACAATACGTGTATTAGATTACTATGCTAGGCAATTATTTCAAATAAAAATTAAGATGAAAGGTATGAAATTTCTCCACATGCATATTACTAAAGCTTTGCTATTCAAATAGTTAAAAATCCTTCCCCAGAAGGATTTATAATAGGGCAAGGTATGTGTTGCCATCAAAAAGGAGTTTTTAAAACTACCTGGCCAGATCTCTATATGGAAACAAAAGTAGCAGAGGAAAGCATTCTCAACAATATCCTTCAAAATCCAGTAATTTATTTCAAAGATATAGAACCATCAATAATAAAATCCTCTATCTACTGTATAATTTTAAATACCTCATATAAAGTCCTGTGCTAATACTTAACTGCCATGTCTTGTCACACATATGAAACATCTCCAATGAGACTATAAACTCTTTGTAGGAAGAACTTCTGTCCAGTAATACTGCCAAATAGTCATTTTTTCGTCTTGTATTCTACATATGAATCAGACAAACAACCAAGAAAAGCTTCCCAATTTTTGCCTCACCTTCAACAATGATCTACACAGACTGAAAAACCTACTTCTCCCCAAGTTGTCTGGTCTAGTTCCTTATTTCTTTTTTTACTTCACTATGTGGTATTCTAAGCTATGGTATATTAGTGAATTATCCTACTAATTCCAATATAAGCTATACCTCTAAATTTAAATCTTTTTTAAAGACAAAAAACTGTTGGTTTATATTTTAAATGTAATTTTTAGCTGAATCTCTAGGATTCTCTAAGTAAAACATCACATCATTTACAAAGAACAATTAATTCCATCTTCTTGTTTCTTATGCTCATTCCTTTTAGCTGCATTTTGTTTTATTGCTATAGCTAGAATTTCTAGAACAGTTTCAAATAGTAGTGATAATACTTACAGCTTTGCTTTACCTCTGATCTTATTTGAAAGGCCTCTAGTATTTTAAAAAAACCATTATATATAATACTGGCTCTTCATTTTAAATAAATAATATTTACCACAAGAATAGTTCATCATGACGATGATTAAGAATCGCTGATTTCATAAGTCTAATCCCTATTCTATATTATTTACTATGTTAAGGACAGGACAATTTATTCTTATGCTTTTTAATGTTTTTAAAGGAAATGAATGTCATAGTCTCTTCTGATTTTAGGTTTTTTATATTAATATGGCCTGATAAATTTATAATTTTCTTACTATTGAATGAATTCGGAATTCTTGATATAAAAATAACCTGGTTATAATATACAATCTTTTCTGTATATTGCTACAATTTCTGTGCTAATATTTGATTCAACATTTTGGCACTGATATCTACTAAGGATATTAGTTTATGGTTTTCTTTATCTGATTTGTCTATGCCTGATTTAGGCATAAAGGCCATGTTTGTATCAAAGAAGAAACTTGGTAGCATCCCTTTTTTCCCTATTTTTGAAAACTATATAATAGTGAAATTAATTCTTTAAATGTCTGACAGAATTGTAAATATATGTGGTCTTGGGTTGGGTGGGATACATTTACTTCCTGTTTAATTTTTTTTAAGTTTGGATTATTTAAATTCTCTATTTTTCATATTATCAATCTGTGTATTTTATATTTTTGTAAACATTCATTTTCATATGCCAATTTTACTGGCATAAAATTGGACAAAATAGTTTGGGATTTTTTTTTTAATTTTTGACACTGTCAAATTGGTATTCCTCTCAAAAAAATCAAGTTAGTTAATGGTTAATTAACTTGTTCAGAAAAACTAGTTTTATTTATCAATTCTTTCATTTTCAGACTGTCCTTAGATGGGGTTTTGTGATTTGTGCTTTGTCTAGTTTGTCCAGATTCACTTATTTATTATTTCTCTTTTACTGATCAAAGTGCTGCAACATATAAATCCCTTCCTAATACCTCGTCTTAGATGCAACCTGATCTGCTGTTTCTATGACTTGGTCTCTGACCTAACAATTCTTTAAGATTAACCTATTTCGGGGCAGCTAGGTGGCACAGTGGATAGAGCACCAGCCCTGAAGTCAGGAGTACCTGAGTTCAAATCTGGCCTCAGACACTTAACACTTACTAGCTGTGTGACCCTGGGCAAGTCACTTAACCCCAATTGCCTCACTAAAAAAAATTAAAAAAAAAAAAAGATTAACCTATTTCATCTCCATTTAAATCTGGATCATTTTTTAAAGTCCTTTATTGATGATCTTTCTTGTGTTGTAGTAGGGAAAGGATGCACCTAGTACTTCTGCTTTTCTGCACTTGTTAATGAGTATTATGCCCTATTAAATGGTCAGTTTTTGTAAAGGTATTACCATTCACACAGAGAAATATGACTACAACATTTTTTCAAAAAATAAACAACTGAAAGAACTTTGATCAATGCAATGACCAACTGCAATTCCAGTGACCCGATAATGAAGCATGCTTCTCACCTCTTGATAGAGAAGTGACAGACTAGAGGTGTAGAATGAAATATACATTTTCAGACACGGCCAACATATGCATGTTTTGCTTGACTATGGGCTTTTATTATAATGGAAGGTTGTTTTTTTTTTTAATTTGAGGGGGTAAGAATTGGGGAGTGAGAGGGTATACATGATAGCGATGCCGCAAAAGAATAAAAAGAAAATAAAAGAATGTAAGCAGAGCAGTTTTTAAATGCACATAAGAAAATAGTAGGAAGTTTACAGGGAGATACAAACAAGCAGAACCAGCTTTGGAACTAATTTGCTGAATTTATACTCTACTTTTAAAATAAACAAGTCACAGATAAGAAATTTTCTATTTCATATACAATCTCTTTTCCATCCTTGTATATGTTAGGTTCATGTTAATTGCTATTAGTCAAGTTCAGAAAAACAAAAAATAAACATCTTAAAAATAATGCAATTATAGGTGACATTTGGGTTTTATATAAGCCAGATTTTTGGTGGAGGCAGAGGGGTATGGCTTATATTAAAGTCAATAAAGTAATTAATTTAAGTAAACTAAAGCCATTTTTACACTGGGCAAATATTATAGTTTACTAAAGTCACTTAAAATTTAGCCAAGGCCCTCTATCTTTCATACCATATGGTTTTCAAGCATCATTCAAATCTATTAATGAAAAATTCAGCTTTGCTATGATAGAAAAGAGGACCAAATAAGCCACTCTAACAGCCAAAGTGAATTATAACCTACCGCATGGCCCAGCCAAACTGAAATGAATTGCATCCAAGGTTTTTTTAAATGACTCAGATAATGTAAACTCTTTTTTAATTCCAATCCTTTTTCTTCATCATATAGATTCTGCTTCTCTTTCCATTCCAAAAGAGATGAAAGAGAAGTAGGACTTATATGGGAAGTCAAGCTGTTCAGAAGGCATGAAATTCAAATATTCACTTTTAAATAAGAATTCCAGTGATGTGGCCAATATTCAGGAGCTGACTCGTGATCTAATTTGGACAGTTTGAAAGTTAAAACTAATTTAAGCCTATCCTTTTAACGTTAAGGATAAGCTGCAAATTCAAAATAGAATCCTTATTAAATCTGTCTGCTTGATGAGCAGATTTACATTGGCCATAAAGTACAAGAATTTCAAAAGCTTCTTTAAAATGAAAAAGCATCCACATTCACAGAAAACTTCTTTGTATGTTCCCATATGACCTGTTTTTTGTCCTGTACACATTCCAAGGCTATAAGGAAAATCTGGCTCAACTCAGAGAAGTCTTTTCCCTTTAAGCTTCTACAAAGCAAAGATGGTTTTAATTACTATAAAAAGGCCAGCACATCACAGGTGACTAAGTACTAAACATTCAAACTCTTGGAACCTGCTTTATTTAAACACAATGCAAGGTACTAAAAACCAAATGACAGGACAAACAGAATAGGATGACAGTGGGAAAGGCAGCAGCCAGGTAGATCAGTTAATGCCTACATGTTCACCTCCAACGTCCTCCTTACGACTCTCCCCACTTATTGTTCGCAAAATTCAAGTGAAGTGAAATGGACCCACTATAAATTTCAACGTAATTGCTCAGTTACCAACAAAGCTTCTCTAGGAAGCTGCTCGTATTCCCCTCCAAGGGGAGTTAGTCCTCCTGGCTTCTTTATCTACTCCAAAGGAAGTAAAACATTTTTGTCCAAAGAGATCTAGGGACCTAACGTGGCCAAAGGCACTGGGAAACCACTCAAAATTTCTCAAGAAGAAGAAATGGCAGAAAAATAGGCTTCCAATTCAGAACAGGCGACAACTGAAATCCAAGGCTGATGATCATGGAGTATAAATGACAAGACCAAAAAAAAACCCAAGACAACAAGGAGTTAGACAAAAAAAAAAGACAAAAACAGACTAAAACAAATCATTCTTGTAATAAATCACAAGCAGAGATGCAGCATTAGTGTGTTAATCATGGCCGCGCTTGTGGATGGATACGCAAAAGCTTCTAAGGACCTAATGCCAGCATGCACCATCTAAAAGAGGTTAATTCTTACCTTTTCATTCTAACATACAGCAGGATTCCAAACAGAAAACAGGAACAAAACACATAAAGCAAGCATTAGGGACAGATACAGGTCTCATACTATTTTACAATAATTTAATCAAGACATACACATCTAGAAGAAAAAAATACAGCCAAAAAAAGATTATCAAAACCCCACTAGCTCCAACGTATGCAGGGTATAATACTTTTATCATATATCAGATTGACAAAAGACTTTAGAAAATTGCCACTCTCAGTATTCCTTACAGCCTAATTTCAACTGAACTGAACCATAACAGACAGAAATGTTTTCAACCTACTAATCGATTAGAAAGGGAAGAAAAAAACTAAACCCCTACCTGAGAAGTCACTTCCCTAGAACAAAGAGTGAGGAGGCAAATGGTTTTAAAAAAAAAAAAAGTGCCACAGAAAAGTTGGAGAAAAGACTTCAGTTTGAGATTTGGGGTACAAAAATTTATGAAAAGAGAAACCAACTGCCACAAATTATCTAATTACTATTTCCTACTTTACTTTTTACTTCAACAGTACAAAAAAACCCCAAACAAACAACAAAAACAGAGAGAGAGAGAGAGAGAGAGAGAGAGAGAGAGAGAGAGAGAGAGAGAGAGAGAGAGAGGACTGTGCACCAAAAGTCAGGCTTTTAGAAAACCTCTCTTTTAATGTGAAAAAGGCAAAAGACACAGAATATTATCAGTTTTCAGTCCATATCCTGGCTCCTGATCCAACTGCAAAATAAGGGCTGAACTAACTTCTCTACTAAAATTCACTCCTCAACTTCCTTCCCTTCAGCAACATGAAGATAATAAAATCCATGTACTTTGCAGGAAAAGGGAGGTTTAGACAGAGACATACTGATTTGTACCTACCTTTCTGAAATGTGCTAGCATGTCTGGGCTTCTCTCACACATTTCTGTGAGCAGGACAACAGATGTGTGAAGGACACCTGAACAGAAAAAAAAAGTATATGGGCAGGTATAAATTAAATTATATCACTCTCATAAGCTTAATGACAATTACACTACATTTCTCAAGAACAGGAATTACACTTTCTATTTATTTTATATCTTCCCAACTCAACAGCCCTTAGGGTAAGATACGGTGCTTGCTGATTGCCCCATCACATACTGATTTTTTTTTTTTTAATTTTTGCCAACTAAGGGGCATAAGGTAGAACTTCAGAGTTGTTTTTAATTTGCATAGTTCTAATTATCAGTGATTTGGAGCTTTTTTTAAAAATGGTGTTGATAGCATGGCTTTCTACCTTTGAAAATATCCTATTCCTAGCTTTTGACTGTTTACCTACTAGAAAATGGTTCTTATTCATATTTGAATCAATTCCTTCTATATCTTGGATATGAAACCTTTATTGAAGAAATCTGCTACAAATATTTTTCTCAGACAATTATCTCACTTCTAACTTTTGTTCAAAATCTTTTCAATATCGAGTAATCAAAACTGTCCTTTTTATCTGTGACCCTTTCTATCCCTTGTTGGTCATGAACACTTCCCCCGGCCATACTTTTTCTAACTTATTTATGATGTGACGTTTTCTATCTAAGTTGTGCTCCTTTTGGTATATGGTGGGTTTATACCTAATTTTTCCAGACTTCCAATTTTCCAGTAGGTAGAGTGTCTGAGTTTAACATTATTCGACCATGTTTATCTGCATACATATGTTGTATACCTACCTATTTCACTGACTGACATTTCTCTTTTTCACCTAGTTCGAAAAAGCTTTGCTCATTACTGTTTTGCAGTACACTCTGAGGTCTGGTACTGCTCCTACCACTGTTTAAATCATTTCTCCAGAGATTCTTGACCTTTTGTTCCTCCAGATGAATTTGGTCATTATTTTTTTCTAGTTTTACAAAGTAATCCTTTGGTAGTCTGATGGGGGTTGTCATATGTATTATTTTGGATATTTACTGTCAAACTAAGATGCCATGACATTTTTTCTTAAACCACCAGCACTGGTATATATACTGTATAATTACTGCCAAAATAGAAACTTTGTTTAAGCCTTTCCACTCCTCGAGTAGTTATAAGAGAACACCTATAAAGATAAATTCGTAAGAGATACAAAATAGACATCATCTCCCTTACTATAGCTGTTAGCTAAACTATCTGTTGAACTGGAAAAACTGAGATTATTTTAAATTTTCTGGTGAAGCCTATAGCTTCATTATAACTTTATTATAGCCTATAAATATCTGAATGGCCAAAAAGATATGCTTAAAACCCCAGGGAGAAGGGGGAAGGGAGGGAGAGAGGAGGTTTCTTTGTAGAAAATCGAATACACTCATTAAGCGATTTAGTCATTCAAACAAGAATGTCTTAACTCAGTATTTCTTCTGACGATAAAAGAAAAAATCATAAATACTTGAATGACTACACATTTCATTTAATTCTTCTGAAATTTTCACAAATTTCTTACCTGCTATAAAGATATTACTTAAAATAATTACCCTAAATCCTACACCTAATGGAGAAATGTACTTCTGTTATGAAATAGGCTTATAACCATAGGACTTTGGGTACAACTATCAACTCCCAAAACCCTAATGTCCTAATGTGTTGGCCTTACAGGGATATTTGCCTTCTCAGTTTTTTCAAACGACCACTGGGAAGACTATTCTTGAATCAAAGGAATCAAGCACTGATGATAAGACTCCGGGCACAATTATGAGAGATATTCTTGGTCACAAGGGCCCTAATAAAATTCTTCAAGGCACACTAATCAAGTAACAGATTTCGCCTTTGCATAGGATAATCCAGAACTTCAACCCCAACACTGTCCCCCAAACACCTTGTAAAAACTCTCAGGAAGGCATTACCATGGTTCTTTTCGTTCAGTAAGTTTTTTGTGGCTGGCAAAAACATCTCCATAAGTTCAGGTACCTTCCTGATGACATGTACAGCACAAAGCGCTGCCTATAAAGAAATAATGTGACAAAAAGTTAGCTCCCTTCACTTTAGTCAAAATCATTAACTTTAAGAAAGGTAAACTAGTGACTGCCTCTAATAAATTAATGCATAGGTAAGTACTTGATCATTAAAAAAAAACAAACAACCTTGTCTATACATTAATTTCTAGTTCACCTAACCCTATATTCATGAAGCTATCTCCCAATGCAAAGCTTTTGGGACTGAACTGCATAATTAATTAATAAATCGTGCTAAGCAAACTATCCAGTGATTTAGGAAAGCAGTTTCCCTGGGTACTATACACTTTCTTACACACACACCTCTGGGAAGTGGGGGCAAAGGATACTAGGTATCCTAAGTGCTCTCTAAATCTTGGGGTTTTTTTAAGTCTATCAAACTTCTCATTATCCCTCACTCACCAAATGCCCTCTGCATTTCCTCTGTACCCCAATATCACAAATCTATCACCCTACTAGGTGGTGGCACATTCCTAAAAATCAAAAGAATGAAAATAAGAGCATATGGTGACTATTTTTAGAAGGAATGAATGGCTTTAAAAGGAAAAAATCTGACATGAGGTTTTCATATCAAGACTCATCAAGTAATATACATGATATATAGTATGCATATTATATATAAAATGAAGTAAAGAGCACAAAAGCATCTACAATGCAAATGATGCTGTTAAGAGTTATTTAAATAATGACTATCCAACAAAAAGTAGGCATACACTCTATAGAATAAAGGGCTGGTTTACACTGTAGTCTTCAGTGCCATTTTCAACTCTACTCAATAATATATTTAAGAGTAAAAGGGATTTAACCCTTTCTAGGTTTCAAATACAGTTGCAACTAAATGTAAATAGAGTTAACAAGATAACATATTTGCTGTCTATGTGACCCTGGGCAAGTCACTTAACCCTGAATACATCCAAAAAATAAAAATAACAAAGGTCATAAATTTGCTCCTTAGATTTAAAGTGGAATAACCCCAAACTGGAAAGTAAGAGGCTGTCTTCCTCCTAGACAATGACAAAATAAATTACAGTACATTAACATAAATGACAAGAAATGATGAAACAGGTCTATTAGGGTAAACACTGATCAGAACTAGGAAAACAGTTTATACAAAGATAACATTATAAAGAACAACTTTGAGAGACTTTATAATTCTAAACAAATCAATGATAAACCTCAAGTTTAAAAAAAAAAAGACAGAGATGAAAAATGTACCATTCACTTCCTGACAGGTGATGAACTTAAAATGCAAAAAGAGACATACATTTTTGGATACAGCTAATGTGGGGGTTGTTTCATTGGAACCAGTCTTCTTTTATGAAATGGGCTTATAACCACAGGTCTCTAAAAACAAAGGCCTCAATGCAGTTTTCTTTTGAAAGATTTCTTTTTCAAGTTTATTTTTATCATTTGTTCAATTAGGGGGAAAGAAGTAAAATGAAAGGGACATAATTTTTTTTCAAGATTTGTGCTATAAGACGCCAAATTTATATCAACATAATTAACTGCTGAACAAAAGCACTGCTATGAATTAAAACTCAGGCTCTAAACTACACAAACAAAAAAGAATGATTAAAAAAACATCACCCAGATACTAAAAAAAGGTTTTCAATGCACTGCTTTAATGGGACAGGACTACTGTTGATATTTATATTTCTGGGAATGAGTATTTATTGAAAAAAAATTAAGTACACTGGATCTTAAGTGGGCACCATTTATTTGTATTTTTAAATCACTACTGCTAAGACATATATACTATGTAATAATTTTTTTTTAATTTTAAAGATTTTATGGAGTAGTACCTTTTCTCTAAAGTTTTACAATAAAATCTTGATAAAGTTATTATAACATTTATATAAACAAAAACAAAAGCTTAAAAGCCAGAAAATACAAATTAGTGGCTATCATGTCACTCTATAGAGTCAAATTTTAACAAGTATGTTCTATATCCATATTCTCTAATAATAACTAATAATTAATAATTAACATTATAATCTAATTATAATTATAATAATCTAATAATTAACATTGGCTGGAGTCCTATGAAATCTCCTTTATGCAGCAGGCAGGTCAGAACCATTGCTAAAAAAAATTTTTGCTCTTTATTTCTCCAAAACACCAACTATAGAACCATTCACATAAGAATAATGCATACAGGAGATCTGTCTAATTTAGTGTTCTTATCAGCTCACTTAGGGGGTGATTATTTAATTCACCAAAGGAATCCGACTAGGTTTATTTAAATAACACCTACTGCCAAATATTTACATGTTTATAAATCATTAAGTACTTGAGAAAGAACCAGCAGAGGAACTAAATGGTTAAGAATCACTATCAAGTAGACATCAATAACAAATAAAGATATATCATCCCTGAAAATGTTACTGAATCAGGATTGGCAGCTGGAGGGGACCTTCAAGATCATCTAGTCAAACCCTGCCATTTTATTACAGATAAGGAAACTAAAGTTCAGAGAGGATAGATAACATGCCCATGGTCATACCAAACAGGCAATATTCAAACCTCGGTTCTCTAACTCCAAATACATATTAGACACAATTGTTTAAGAACCCATTTCTTGCACAAAGCTATATCTAATTTTTTTAACCAAGAGAGTTAACAAATCATTCTCTTCTGTAGGACTTCCCAATATGGAAAAACAAAATTAGTTATATCCTAAGTTACCTTTTTTCTTAAGTATGAATTGGAGGTTTTAAGGAGTTTCTCTACTTCTCCTGCAAGGTCTCGACACATTTCTGAGGAACCCATACAGCCAAGGGTGCAGAGTGCCAGCCCCTGCACATACTGGGTGCTATGATTAAGGTCGCTGGAAAAGAAAATAAATATGATGGTAACACTTATTCCTTGTCTAAAGCCTTAGGAAACCATCCAGAATCAGGAAGGCCATAAACTTGTGTAGTTCAGGGAACTTGCAGCTTAAAAAAAGGTTTCCCAATTTCTCCCATTTTTGAGAGACAGTGGCAGGAAATATCGATTCTAATTATCTTAACATATCTGTAAAAGAGGGATAATAACAGACCTCACTCGCAGGGTGGTGTGCAAATGGACCAAAGAAGGTAGTACGTAAAGTGCTTTGTAAACCTTAAAGCTGTCTAGAAATACTAGTTATGAATTACCAATATAACATGAACTTTTCACAGCAGCCCAATGTTTCATATCTCCACTACTGAAGGCATGCGCCTTCTAGCACTTTCAAGAAGCCTATAGCTAAATTCTTGGGACTTAGAGGTGAAATCAACATTAGTCAGTTTACAGCTGAAGAAACTAAGGCCAAAGAGAGGAAGTGATTTACCCAAGGTCACAAAGATATTGAAGTACAGAGTAAGGATTCAAACCCATATTTCTTGTTTCAAATCCAGAAACAGTGGTAGAAACATACCACAAAATCTTATCTTATAAAAGAACAGTTTCACAATACACCAAGTGATACCACCCCTCCACCCCACAAAAAAGTCTGAAGGGTTCTATTGAGGAAATTGGCTAATACCTTTAACTCAGTCACTACATGCATAAACTCAAGATAAAAGAGGTTTCAAAATAGGAATCATTTAACCATAAGATCTTTGCTCTTGTAACGCGTCAATATATAATTTTTTTTTAAATTAAGGAACTCTACATTTTCATTTGATTCCACAAAAACAGTTCTTTTCCCACAGCAGGTTTTCCTAATATCAAATAGACCAAGGAGACCAATAACACCAACTAAGCTATATATTCCCCCTCTCTCTATAGGTCAGAGATCTGGTGCTATACAAAGACAGCTTCTCAACAGCCTTGACCATTGTATCTAATCCTCCTAGTGAAATATATACTACATATAAAAAACACCATGAGCCTGTAGAATTAAAAATGCTTAAATCCAGTTCTCTGTTATTCAGAGTTAGTCAGCCTCAGAATAATTTTTCTTCTCCAACTATCTCTTTTCATTATTTGTTATTGAGACCATTACCATTTAAAGTTTAAATGATCTTACAAATAAATAGACAGATAGATAAATAAGTAAATAAATAAATAGATGGATGGATGGATGAATAAATAAGTAAATAAATGAAAGAAAAAAATAAATTGTCCTACAAAGTTTTCAAAGCATTTTTCTTACCACAAGCTTGTTAGCAGGCAGGTACAAAGTATTAATTCCAATTTTACATATGAGAAAAGTAAGGGTCTATGAAGACCACAGGATCTAAGAAATCATTCTAAGTACCCAAAGCTTTACCTTGGGTCTCCTGACTTGAAGTCTAGCATTCTAAAAACTAGTCCCAACTATCTCTTGTTATGCATCTCCCAGAGTGTTGAAAGGAAAGAAAGTGAAATTAATATTAAGGAAGATTTCTGCTTATCAGAAACTCAGGCAATAATTTTTAGGAATGAAAGACTGAAATTCCTTGTTAAAATGAAGTTTGGAGATTACCGGTAGCTTTAACTGAACACATATGTGCATGCTCTCTCTCTCTCTCACTCACACAGACACACACAATTTGGGGTGGCTATTTTCAAAATATAATTTGAGTTGACTATATTTTAATTGTGGATTTACATATACATATATATTTTTACATAAATATCATTTTTCAGTTAAAGAAAAATATAGTACCTGGAGTTCTTAAGTAATGCACACCAACCAGCTTTTTCATTTGTTTGCTTTTTGGTGAGGCAATTGGGGTTAAGTGACTTGCCCAGGGTCGCACAGCTAGTAAGTGTTAAGTGTCTGAGGCCGGATTTGAACTCAGGTACTCCTGACTCCAGGGCCACTGCTCTATCCACTTCGCCACCTAGCTGCCCCAGCTTTTTCATTTATAAACAATTAGAGCATCAATTCATGTCAAAAAACAAATTTGAACTCACTTCTCTACCAAAAATTTACTGTTTTCTCAGTTATTAGTAAATATGAAAACTGCTAAAGGATGATAGTGGCCTTCAATATCATTAGCAGTTTCAAAACATTTAAATAATTCAAGAAATTTTAACTAGTTTGGATTGTCATGTGACTGAATTCATTTCCAAATTACATGGATTAATGTTATTTCTTCAATAAAGAAGAGATTCAGGCTTTTACAATGCTGAATATAAAGAACAGGATTTCACAAAGTCCCATAAAAAGAACAAAGATTTGCCCTCTATGTGCTTCATTCCTCTGAATTTATCAGTCTAAGCATTTGCACTTAGATTTAGTTTTAACTCAGCTGTATAAACTGGCTGCTATACAGAACTACATTATCAGCGTTGAAAACTTGTGTAATAAGGAAAGCTGCAGGGCATGCATAAAGCACATGATTAAGAGACTCCCTTGGGACCTTATTGCAGAGAAGAAGGACAAGTCAAACCGGCTGAATATCAACATACTTCTTTTATTATCAATATATTTTTGAAGGCTAGTAGGTGAGAAATCCTTGAAGACCCAGTTCACAAACTCTGCCCAGTGTTGAGAAGACATTTTACAAATAACAATCACCATTCCATTTCAAAGTTTCATGGCAAGGAGGAAAGAGGGAAGAGATAAAGGGAAGGGAATAAACATTCATTAAACACATACTACATGTGTCAGGCACTGCACTAAGCACTTTTTACAGATATTATCTTATGCATCCTCACAAGAACCTTAAGGTCGATATTATCATCCCCATTTTTCAGTTGAGGAAACCAAGGCAAACAGAGGTTAAGTGACTTGCCAAGAGTCACAAAGCTAGTAAGTATCTGGGGCTGGATCTGAACTCAGGTCTTCTTGACTTCAACTACAGAAAAAAACTTAAATAAGAACAACATTAGTTATGTCAGGAAAATATCAGTTCTGAGCATCTTTACGTCAAATTTATCTACCTCCACAAGTCTACTTTGTATCACATACAATAATATTGTAATGGAAAATGAAACCTCAATAGGAGAGCAGACTAAGAATTATATCATTAAACTGCATTCCATACAACTGAAATCTGAGAAGGACCAAATATTTGAGGCAAAATTTTCTCTCTGCTTTTATAATCTCTCTAAAAAGTATTGTACTTAACTGCAACCTTTATTAGTCATTTAGTAAAGAATTACTAACACAAAATTTTATTTCTATCATAAAAGAGATGAGATAAGAAAGAATGCCACTTAGCTTTTGTTTCTCTATTTCTCTAGGAAAAAAGGGGGGGGGGGGGCCACAAAACCATAAAACTTTATTTCCCCTGATTGAAACCTGAAGGTATCTCAAGGCCTTTACTAATAAAAGGAATGGTTTTAGAGGAAACTAGAATACTTGTATAAACTAATGCAAAGTGAAATGAACAGAATGAGAATTTATACAGTAACAATTATTCTGTAAATACAAACATGCCTGAAAGACTTAGAAACAATTCAAAGTCCAACCATAATTCCAGAAAAGTCATGGTAAAATATGCTGACCACCTTCAGATAGAAAGCTGATGGACTCAGAGTGTAGACTCAGGTTTAATTTGGTTTTGGACGTGACTAATGTGACAATGTTTGTAAAGGGCTTTGTTTTTCTTGCTTTCAAGAACAAGGGGAAGGGAGAGAATCTGGAGCTGAAAATAAAATCAAATGGAATTAAAAACAAGCTATTTCCTAAAGATGTCAGCGCTTCAAACTTCAGATATAGCTTAGATAAAAGGAGGCTATTTAAAATCAAATACAATATAGCACTGACACTGTCAATAAAATTCTACACACATACTAAGTCAGTAGAAGAGGGCAGAGTTTGGAGTCAGAGAATGTGGGTTTGAATCCTAGCTCTATTACTCACCTACCCCCTGTGTGATCTTGAACATGTCCCTCAGTCTCTGGGGGCTTTCAGGCCCACCCCTGTAACACCAAGAAGCCAAACAAGACAACTAATAGGGTCTCCTGCAGCTCTAAATCGACATCACAATCACGATGTGCCAGTAGAGAAGAGGAAGAAGAGAAGAAACTGACTTACTTCTTGATGCAGTTTGTCATTAGAAGATGTACATCCTGTCTCTCGTCCAGCAGCAGCATGGCCCCTAGGTAGCCGATTCGTTTGTCTGTGAATTTTTGAGAAGCAATAAGCTTGAGGCACTCCAACTGTAAAATAAATGTGAAATGAGGAAATAACTATCACTGACACACTAATTACAAAAGAGACCATTTTTTCCCCAGAATCTAATTATTTCACTACTACAAATGTGTATACAGGTACAACTATAAATATTTAAATTTGCTAAATTTCAGATTTTAGGTAACTTGATAAAAAATTTAGGATTAGAGAATTTTAAAGTGAAAAGGAACTTTAGACACTATTTAGTCCCTAGGATTCTTACCTTCTAAACTAGTGGTGTCAAACTGAAATAGAAAGAGATCCTTGCCATATATTTATTGACTTAGAAAACCACAAATTAACATTATCAATAGTGTATTATATTTTTATTTATTTTGTTAAACATTTACCAATTACACTGTAATCTGGTTCAGTTCTACTCTAGAGTTCTCAGCAGCTGAGACCTCTGTTCTAAACAATCTGTGAATTTTATTAATCAATCTACATGCAAATGCAAGCTAGCACATATACACTAATATTTTAATAGGAAGTAAACTCCAACTATCCAATTCAATACACAAAAACATCCAAAACAGGAGAAATTAAAGGAAAATTCAAAATTGACATGTCTAGGCAGAATCCTGAAACCATGCATATTAACAAGGTAGAAAATTAATTAAAATAGTACGTTTAGGGGCAGCTAGATGGCGCAGTGGATAGAGCACCAGCCCTGGAGTCAGGAGTACCTGAGTTCAAATCCAGCCTCAGACACTTAACACTTACTCGCTGAGTGACCCTGGGCAAGTCACTTAACCCCAATTGCCTCACTAACCACCCCCCCAAAAAAATAGCACGTTTAACTAAAATAGTACAATCCAATTGTATTCCATAAGCCAGTAATTTTAAAGCAACCTTTTCAATTATCAGAAAGTGTCTGAAATGTTTCTACTTGCCTGGTAGTTGTGCTAGGTTCAAATGTACACTATGAAATATGTAATTAAAAACGCATACTAACATTCTGGCATAAATAAATCACAAACAGAAGGGGGGGGAGAATCAGGACAGGAAGAGTGAAAGGTCTTTTTTGTTGTAGTTGTGAAAGGTTTTAAATGCTGTGTGAGACAGAAACAGACTGATTCCATCCCAGAAACGTATGTATATCAAGTTCTATTGCTTCCTCCCACAGCTTTTAACCTGAGGTCTATAAACCTGTTTTTTAAATTATTTTGATAACTGTGTTTCAATACAATTAGCTTTCTTTGTAATTCTATGTATTTTGTTTTGTGCATTTCAAAACATTACTCTATGAAAGGAAACAAAGGCTTAACTTGACTGTCAAGGAGGTCCAAGACCAAAACAAACAAAAATATTCTTTTTGATTGGATCTAAAACAGGGGCCTGTTCTAGAATGAATCAAAAGGAATGATTACTTAACAAACATTAGCAAAGACAGGAAAGTTTCTAGCGAAATTTCCCTCTCTTTTCCTTCTATGTAGAAGGGAGAGAAAGTATGTTTTGAATTCTTTTTTTTTTTTTAATTTTTTTTTTTTGGTGAGGCAATTAGGGTTAAGTGACTTGCCCAGGGTCACACAGCTAGTAAGTGTGTTGAGTGTGTGAGGCCAGATTTGAATTCAAGTCCTCCTGACTCCAGGGTCGGTGCTCTATCCACTGCGCCACCTAGCTGCCCATTTTGAATTCTTTTAAATTGTTCACACTTAATAAGTCATCTTAGATAGATAAAGATATATATTTATAAATATTGACAGAGATAGATTGATTTATATGAGTGCCAATATCAGCAAATGGTCCCCATTAACTTTATCAAATCCTCTCAGAAAAAAATTTCAAACATGAAATAGTCAAAAAATATTTACTAAAAAAGAACTAAACAACTCTGAGGTACCACCTGACACCTATCAGATTGGCTAAAATGACAAAAAAAGAAGATAATAAATGTTGGAGAAGCTGTGGGAAAATTGGAACACTAATGCATTGTTGGTGGAGCTGTGAACTGATCCAACCATTCTAGTGGCAAAGAATTGGAAGTTGAGGGGGTGCCCATCAATTGGGGAATGGCTGGACAAGTTGTGGTATATGAATACAATGGAATACTATTGTGCTATAAGAAACGATGAGCAGGAGGAGTTCAGAGAAACCTGGAGGGTCTTGCGTGGGCTGATGATGAGTGAGATGAACAGAACTAGAAGAACATTGTACACAGTAACATCAACATTGAGTGTTGATCTACTGTGATGGACTATATTCTTCTCACCAATGCAATGGTACAGAAGAGTTCCAGGGAACTCATGATAGAAGAGGATCTCCAAATCCAGGGGAAAAAAAAAAAAAAGAACTGCGGAGTATAGATGCTAAATGAACCATACTATTTCTTTTGTTTTTGATGCTGTTGGTTTTTTTCTATTTTGAGGTTTTCCATCATTGCTCTGATTTTTTTCTCTTATAACATGACTAATGCAGAAATAGGATGAATGTTATTGTGTGTGTGTGTGTGTGTGTGTGTGTGTGTGTGTGTGTATATATATATAAAAATAACCTATATCAGATTACCTGCTGTCTAGGGGAGGGGGGAGGGAGGGGAGGGAGGGAGAAAAATCTGAAATTGTAAAGCTTGTATAAACAAAGGTTGAGAACTATCTTTACATGTAACAGAAAAAAAATAAAATACTTTATTAATTAAAAAAATTTAAAAAAAAAAAAAGGGAGCTAAACCAATGCCACTTACGACAACAATGACAAGAAACTGTCTCTTTTTAGAATTTCCAAGAACCTTAAGCTCCATATTAAGAGAACCCTTCCCTGCACTTGAAAGTCAAGCTGAGACTGGAATATTTTCAGTGGTAGGGAAGCAGAAGCTTCTATCCTATGGGAGAAAAAAAATCCACAACACTTCTACTGTAAATAAAGTTTAAAATATTCTTAAGAGGGAAGATCATAATTAAATGTAGGTTAAAATCACTGGGGCTACATCAAATAAGGCACGGCAGAGGAATATAAGCTTTGGCCTTCTCTTGCAGCCCCCAGCTTCCGTAGCACTTCTGCCCATCTCCACCACATGTGATCTCAATTTGAGGCATCATCTCACAGCTTCCTCCCTCCTTCATCCCCAGAACTGCCCTGGAGCTGATAGGCAGCCTTTGGTTTCACCACGTTTCCACAGCACTACCAAGCCATTTTATGCCTCCAATCCCTTTCCAGCTCTCTTTATGTTTGTGCATCTTCTTCCATTAAAATATAAGCTCCTTAGGAGCAGCTAGGTGGCGCAGTGGATAAAGCACCAGCCCTAGATTCAGAAGGACCTGAGTTCAAATCCGACCCCAGACACTTGACACTAGCTGTGTGACCCTGGGCAAGTCACTTAACCCCAACTGCCACACACACACACACACACACACACACACACACACACACAATATAAATGGAAAGACAAACAAGTGAATGCTGCAAAATTATAATGACCGAGAACTTGACCCCAAAGAGATGAGAGAAGGAACCTCTTCCCCTACCCCTACCCCTTCTTTTCAGAGATCCATGGATGTGGAACACTACATATGTTCACTTTTTTCAGTATGATTAGTTTTACTGAATTTTTCTTCTTTCTCTGTTATTCTGGCTCTTTGGGTAGGAGATAAAGGAGGGACCCAGTAGGAACTGTAGATGATATAAAAACATCATTATAAAAATCTGTTTTAAATCAGGGCTGAGCATAGAAGAAATTTCCTATAATCTAATGGGATGAAGACTAATGTCCATTAAGAAAACAGGAAATGAACATCTAATGCTAGAAGATATGTCAAAATACAAGGGTTTTAGGGCAGCTAGATGGCGCAGTGGATAGAGCACCAGCCTTGGATTCAGGAGTACCTGAGTTCAAATCCGGCCTCAGACACTTAACACTTACTAGCTGTGTGACCCTGGGCAAGTCACTTAACCCAAATTGCCCCGCAAAAAAAAAATACAAGGGTTTTAGAAAGATCCTATCAATAGGTAAAGAAGGATTAATGACCAAACCACTTCTTTAATTTCAATGAACAAAGGGGGTGGGGGGTGGGGAGTGTGTCTATGAACTTGTTCTTTTAAGATTTGATAACTGTGTTTCAACATGATTGGTTGATTCATCCCACTTAGCAGGTGTCCACAGGGTTCACTCCCCTTTCTACCAGGCGGTCTCGACACAAACAAGGTTAAGAACCATTATCCTAGGGGGCAGCTAGGTGGCGCAGTGGATAAAGCACTGGCCCTGGATTCAGGAGGACTTAAGTTCAAATCCGACCTCAGACACTTGACACTAGCTGTGTGACCCTGGCCGAGTCACTTAACCCCACTGCCCCAACAACAACAAAAAGAAGAACTATTATCCTAGTCCAATGCTTCTGTTTTGTTTTACTTTATTTTGCTTATAGCTTAGGAATTAAAGACTCAGAAGGTAACTAACTTGCCCAACATCATGGGCAGTGGCACAACTAGAATCCAAGTCTGCTGACTCCCAAGCCAGTGTCCTTCCTACTACAACCCACCGTCACCCAAATACCTAAGCAGAAGCTGCTGAATCACATTTTGCAAGTGAGACTTACCAACCATGTTTCCTGCACAAAGGCGAGGCAGGTAAAACCAATCATGGTACGAAACAACTTGTGATAATCAAGGTACAAAGGAAATTCCAAACGGTGGAGATACCAAACTAATATTTAAACAACAATGTAAACCAGGGACAAAGTCTATGACTATTTCAAATAGCATTAGGAAAAATTAATAAGGCTATAATTGCCCAAAACGCTGTTTAACCTAGAACATATCCCTGATTTGCTTCCTCCAGCCTGTACCTGAACAAGAATCCCTTGTAACAACCCTGACAAGTGCTCATCTAGCCCTTGCCAAATTCCAATGAAGAGGAATGCACCCTCCTGGGGCAGCTTATTCTAGTCACAGTCTTTCCTTACATCAAGTCTATATCTGCTCTTTGCAATTTTCACCCATTGCTCCTCTTTCTGCCCGCTAGGTAGATGCCACACAAATCTCATCCTTCTTCCCAATGACAGACCTTCAAATACCTGAAGCAACTATCATGTCCTTGCTCTTGGCCCCACAAGTCTTTTCTCCCAGGTGAACAGCCCCACGCCCTTCAGCTGAGTTTCATGTGGCATGAACTACAGGGGACCTTCAGCGTCCTGGCTGCCTCCTATCTGGGCTCTCCAGCTCATCCATTTTCTTCCAGAAATGTGAACATAAAGCCCTGTTCTCAGGCCATATCTGTAATAAAGTGAGGGCTATCACCTGCCTCAGATGGCAGAGGATGCCATTTCTCAATGCACCCTAAAATTGCAATAGCTTTCTTTGCCAAAACATCACACCAGCACTTCATAATGTGATTGTAGTCCACTACCACTCTCATATAAACCAATGTCTAGCCACAGCTTCCCCTACTTGTAAATGTAAAGTGGATTCTTGTGAATCTAAAAGTAAGACTTAACATATCTTTTTTAGTGTATTAACTGTACCTCCAGTTTTGTGTCATCTGAAAATACAAACCTACCACCTGTGCCTTTATCCAAGTCACTGATAAAAGTTAAAAATAATCGCATTTCCATAGTGCTTTAAAGTTTAAAAAGCAGTTTACAAGTATTTTCTCATTCAATCCTCACAACAACCCTAAGAGGTAAGTGCTATTTTCCCTATTTTTACAGAGGAGGAAACTAAGGCAGACATAGATTATACAGCTAGTGTCTGAGGCTGGACTTGAACTCGGGTCTTCTAAGGCAACTCGGAGGCACAGTGGCTAGAGTACTGGGCTTGGAGTTAAAAAGATATTGAGTTCAAATATGACAGCCAGTCGATACTAGCTGTGTGACCTTGGGCAGTTTTCTCATCTGCAAAATGAGGCTAACAACAGCACCTACCACCCAGGGTGGTTGTCAGGACCAAGTGGGATGATGTCTGCCAGTGCCTGGCCCATAGTAGGCACCATATAAATGCCTATTTCCTTCCCCATTTCTCTTACCCTGCCCTCACAAGTCCACAGCTCAAAGTCCATGGCTCCAGCCACTGTACCACCTAGTTGCTGAGCACAGATCCCTTGGGAACACCACAAGCAATCTTCAACCAAGATAATGTCAAACCATTAATGAATACTGTCTGGGTCTAGCCATTCACCCAGCTGAGTCCATGAAAATGCACAATCATCTAGCTTATATCTCTTCATCTAGTCAACAAGAACAGCAGGAGACATTCAGATAAATGCTTTGCTGAAATCTAGTTAAACTATATCTACAGCACTGTCATGACCTACCAGCCTAGTAACCCCATAAAAGAGGGAAATAGTTTTTGCATGACCTGCTCTTGAGGAAGTCATCCTGGATTTTTCTTTTCCCTATGTTCACTAATCTTCCCTTTAACAATACATTCTAGGGGGCAGCTAGGTGGTACAGTGGATAAAGCACAGGCCCTGGATTCAGGAGGACCTGGGTTCAAATCTATTCTCAGACACTTGACACTTACTAGCTGTGTGACCCTGGGCAAGTCACTTAACCCTCACTGCCCTGCCCCGCCCCCCCCCATCTGTAATGTAACAATACACTCTACTACCACCTCCTCCAGCTTCTTTGTAGAGGTGAGGTCAATGCATATACAGAACACTGAATTATCAAACTTTTTTTCTTTTAAACCGACCACCCACTCTTTCTAATAAAGGATTACTTTGTTATAAGAGATTGTTCTCAGGGAGTGAAAATGGGGTGGGGTATATTGGGAAATGTAGGTGATATAAAGATAATAAATTATTTTTTAAAAACAATACATTCTTGGATTTTGCCAGGAATCACTGTGCTAGTTTGCAGACTCTCCTTCCTTCTTGGAAGAACAGGACAGCTGCTCTCTTCCAATCCTGTGGTACTGAACCTATTTGATTCCAAATCTTTCAAAAACCATTAACAGCATTAGTGATCACATTTGCCAGTTCTTACAGTACCCAAGGATGTAATTCACCTGGGCCTGGTGATTTCAAGGGCAGCTTGGTATCCTCTTACCATATATCTAATTACCTTATGTATCCACTTCTTGAAGCCCTTTATGTTTTGTTCTTTCCCAAAAACCATTCTTCTTGACAAAGCAAACAGAAGCAAAATAAAGAGTGCAGTAGTTCTGGGGCGGCTAGGTGGCACAGTGGATAAAGCACCGGCCTTGGATTCAGGAGTACCTGAGTTCAAATCTGGCCTCAGACACTTGACTTACTAGCTGTGTGACCCTGGGCAAGTCACTTAACCCCCATTGCCCAGCAAAAAAAAAAAAAAAAAAAGTGCAGTAGTTCTGACTTCTCTATCACATGTTATCATCACCACATCCACCACACACCCAAGTCCCATCCTCTCTTTGAACTTCTTTTCCCCAACATGGCAAAAAGAAAAACAAGCTCCCTGCACCCCCTCCCCAAATAAATGTGGCTATCCGTAGCTCTGCTTTTCTCACTGGCTTCAGCTTATTCTGAACTGTAATATTCCCAACACTGTTCTTACTAGGCTGTGCCACATTTTTGAACCCAACCTCTTACTTGACCTTGTTTCCATCTTTTGTACATGTCTTCAGAGTTTCCTATGCATGAACTTTGATCACATTAGACAACAATCACTGTTCATACTGATTCAAATGGTTTCTCATTATCTTCAGAATAACATTTTTGGGGAACTTTTCATTCCCCTAAGACCTGGCTTTTCCTGTAGAATTTTCTTTTGGTCCATGGGATCCTGACTCTCCTTTCTCTGAACTCTATGTAAAATTGGCTGAACCTATAAACTATAAACCCTGAACCTATGAAACCTTTCCCTCCAAAATTCAAGATACATAATACACAATGTATGGCTTTCTTCTCCTTTATCATAAATTTCAGGAGGGAGTGGTCACTTCCCCCCAAGATTCTAATCATTTCTCCCAGTAACTAGTTCTTCCTAACAGGGAGAATCGGATTTAGAATATGTGCATGTGTACAAACACATATATATACGTGTGCGTATACCTAAGTCTAACATAAAGAAATTGAAGGGGGCAGCTAGGTGGTACAGTGGATAAAGCACCAGCCCTGGATTCAGGAGGACCTGAGTTCAAATCTGACCTCAGACACTTGACACTTACTAGCTTGTATGACCATGGGCAAGTCACTTAACTATTATTGCCCCCACCAAAAAAAAAAGAAATGAAAAGAAATTGATATAGAAATCAATATAGACATAGATATATCTTCCCCTTCTCATTCAGGCAAGTTGAGAAATTACTAGCTGTTCTGTGTTTGGCATAGGGAAAGGGAAAGCGCTCAAAAAGATGTATGAATAACTGAAGTCCATCATCTCTACAATGTCCTATGTCTGTGCCAGGCCTGAGATCTGTTTCCTGTCTGCCTCTTTCACTTCCTCATTCTGTACATCCAGGAGGCCTAGAGTATATTCTAGTAACAATTTCTCTTCTGCCCCTGCCAACCTTCACCCAAAAACTCCCATCATGCTTCCCCATGAGTAGATCTTCATAAGAATGTTATTAAACTCTCCCCCCTCCACCCTCTTTTACTTAGGCCTTTCCCGTTAGATAAGGTATATCTTCCTGGAACCATGCTGTATGTCAATCAACCTAACGTATTTGGCACTTTCCAACTGAGAATCCTGAATGTTTTAATAATTAAATATGATAACCTCACTAGGTATATTCAATTAAGAGATATTCTACTTAAGATAATATATGAAAAAAGGATTATATAAATGTCAGTTATTATTACCTGAATTTAAACACAAAAGAAGGGGAAAAACTGCAGGACTAAAAGTACAAACCCCTTACAATGAACACTTTTAAAATCCTAAAATTAAAAAAATTCTAACAATTTTTATATGTTTCAAGGTTAAGAACTCCAGAATGATGATTTATCCAGTGTACTAAACTAGATTTTTTTCCAGCTCTCATCACAGCAATGTTTATTTATTATCCAAAAGCTAACCACACTTTTGCTATAAAGTAGGAATTTATTCCTTTTTAGTTGCTTATAACCATCAAAATTTCCTATTTGAGGTCCATACCCTTCATAAAATTAGTTCCTATTATTAAGATGAACAAGTAGTTCATTATGCTATTTGTTTTCTACTCAACAATTTCTTCTATTCCTACCTCCCCACTTCCAAATGCCACACCATCTAACGCCTTTTCAAAATATCATTAAATAAATTGTCAATGGACATACTCAGAATAAGAAAAGGAGCTATCAATCAACATATTAAAAAATGATCCAAATTACTACTACTACTTATAATAAGGGGAATGTAAACTAAAATATCTGAGGTTCTACCTGGCACAGAACAGACTGACAAAGATGACAAAAAAGGAAAATGATAATTGCTGCAGAGGATGAGGAAGGGCAGACACACTAATGAACTACTAGTGCAACTGTGAATTAGTACAACCATTCTTTTTTTTTAAGCCCATTATGTTTTTTTAATTTAATTTTTTTTTTTTTTAGTGAGGCAACTGGAGTTAAGTGACTTGCCCAGGGTCACACAGCTAGTAAGTGTTAAGTGTCTGAGGCCGGATTTGAACTCAGGTCCTCCTGACTCCAGGGCCGGTGCTCTATCCACTGCGCCACCTAGCTGCCCCTAGTACAACCATTCTTGAAAGCAATTTCAACCTAAGTTCAACAGATCATTAAATGACTAAAACTAAACAGAACACAACACTAAGCTACCCTTGCACACACTAATACCACCACAAGGCTAATACTACAGAGTTAAAAGAAAAATGAAATGGACCCAGATATACAAAAACATCCATGGCAGTACTCTTTGTTGTAGAACTGGAAACTAAGGGAATGACAATCAATTAGGGAATGGCTAAGTAAATCATATGTATATGAATAGAACAGAATTTTATTGAACCATAAAAAATGATGAAACAGATAAATTCAGAAAAACCTAGATAGACTTTCATAAACTGAAATAGACTGAAGTGAGCAAAACCTGAACAACTTATACAATGATTACAACATCGTGAAGAAGGCACACAGAACAGAAGAAGGTTCAGACAAAGACAAAGGAGAAAGATGTGGAATGAATGTATTCTACACTTAAGCAGAAAATAATGAAAATTCATGGTTTCATGTAAACCCTCTTTTCCAACTCTATGTATATCAAAATCTGGTGTCAGGTTCAGAAAAGCAAAAACAAAAAAAACCATTTCTATCAAAAAATTCTACTAGAATGAAGTTTAGAATATCTTTTACAGATCAAGAAACTGAGATTCAGAGCAATTAGGTAATTTGCCCAAGGTCAGAGGCAATATTAGAAATAAGATTTTTGTTACCTAGTTAATGACAGGCATATTAGGCACATGTAGTCCCAAGCCCCTTGTGTGTGTGTGTGTGTGTGTGTGTGTGTGTGTGTGTGTGTGTGTGTGTGTGTGTGTGTTGGGGGGAAGGGTAGGTAGATGTTAAAGTTAATACTACTAACTTCATTTTTCTTTAGACAAAATCTTTTTCCTTAATCAAAAGTTTCTGGTGGGGGCAGCTAGGTGGTGCTGTGGATAAAGCATAGGCCCTGGATTCAGGAGCACCTGAGTTCAAATCTGGCCTCAGACACTTGACACTTACATGTTAGCTGTGTGAACCTGGGCAAGTCACTTAACCCTCATTGCCCTGCAAAAAAAAGGGGAAAAAAAGTTTCTGGCTTCCTGAATTATTAAGTTAACTAGGAAAGCTGAAATGAGGTGGATTCCTATCAAAAAAACAAAAACAAAAAAAAACCCTGTTTCCTCCTCTAGAGCAACCAAGAACCTTTTCCTATCCCCCAAATGCTTATTACCATAACTCCTTGTCAGCGTACCTACAGTCAAAATACAAGTCAAATTCAAAGCAATTTTTCCATCCATTACCCCCCACCCAAAAGTTGCATCCCGTGACACTACCCATTTTTCCCCCTGAATATAACTGCATCCCCAAATCTCCAGCTATAATATACAATATCTGTTCTTTTAAATTGGGAAGACTATTCGAAACACCTGTCCAGTTGATACCAAAGGTATAATAAAATTCTGAATTTAAAAACACTCATAGGCTTATACTACTATGCTCCAGACCCTCAAACTGATCCCCCCTTGGACCACTTCAATGGAGCACAGGATTTCACACACCATCTCTCATATGCATTTAGAAGTGCTATTATTAAAAAACAATTTTAAAGGGTTTGCAGCATGGCCAAGGGAAGAGCTGGCCGACCTGAGATTCAGGTGGAGCTCTAAATGTGGTGCCCCCAATAACTGCCATAAGGAGCCTATCCTCTAATTTAAGTAAATTTATGGTGGCTGGTCCACAACTAGTGATCAGAGTTCTTTTGAAGACAACAATATAAAAAGCAACTGCCATGCCATCTGATTTAACTATCAGAGAAGCATTGGATAATCAACTGCAACAGAAAAAAATATAAACATGTATAGGTTCATATTATACTTATATAGAAACAAGCACACACATGCATGTTGTTTAGAACTAGCGCATAAATGCTACAATAAGCTACTTTCTATCTATATCTCTTTACCAAAAAGAGCCACTGGCTTGGTATGTTATAAGCATCAGTTAAAAATTATTCTAGAACTCTATGAACACAACTACCAAACACTCTTCACACAAATCAAATCAGATCTAAATAACTGCAAAGATAACAATTACTCATGGATAGGCAGAGCTAATATATTAAAAATGACAATACTGCCTAAATTAATTTACTTATTTAGTGCCATACCAATCAGACTACCTAAAAATTATTTTATAGAGCTAGAAAAAAGAATGACAAAATTCATCTGGAAAACCAAAAAATCAAGAATATCAAGGGAAATAATGAAAAAAAATTCACAGGAAGGTGGGTTGGCGGTACCAAACATGGAGTTTTACTATAAAGCGGCAGTCATCAAAACTATCTGGTACTGGCTAAGAAATAGAGTGGAGGATCAATGGAATAGGCTAGGCACAGGATACACGGTAGTAAATGACACTAGTAATGTAGTATATGATAAACCCAAAGACTCCAGCTTCTGGGATAGGAACTCAGTATTTGACAAAAAATGCTGGGAAAACTGGAAGATAGTATGGCAGAAATTAGGCATAGACCAACATCTTACACCTTATACTAAAATAAGGGATACACGATTTAGACATAAGAGGTGATACCATAGGTAAATTAGGAGAGAAAGGAATAGTCTACCTTTCAGATCTTTGCAAAGGAAAACAGTTTATAACCAAACAAGAGATAGAGAATATTATAAAATGCAAAATGGATGATTTTGATTACATTAAATTAAAAAATTTTGGGGGCAGCTAGATGGCGCAGTGGATGGAGCACCGGCCCTGGAGTCAGGAGTACCTGAGTTCAGGTCCGGCCTCAGACACTTAATACTTGCTAGCTGTGTGACCCTGGGCAAGTCACTTAACCCCAATTGCCTCACTAAAAAAAAAAAAAATTTTTGTACAAACAGAAGCAATGCATCCAAAATTAGAAGGGAGGCAGAAAGCTGGGAAACAATTTTTATGGCCAGTACTTCTGATAAAGGCCTCATCTCTAAAATATATAGAGAACTAAATCAAATTTATAAGAATCCAAGTCATTCCCCAATTGAGAAATGGTCAAAGGATATGAACAGGCAGTTTTCTAATGAAGAAACCAAAGCTATCTAGTCCCATATGAAAAAATGCTCTAAATCTCTAATGACTAGAGAGATGCAAATTAAAACAACTCTGAGGTACCACCTGATACCTACCAGATTGGCTAAAATGACAAAAAAGGAAAATAATAAATGTTGGAGAAGCTGTGGGAAAATCAGAACACTAATGCATTGTTGGTGGAGCTGTGAACTGATCCAACCATTCTAGAGAGCAATTTGGAATTATGCCCAAAGGGCGATAAAGCTGTGCATACCCTTTGACCCAGCAATACCACTTTTGGGTCTTTTTCCCAAAGAGATCATGGAAAGGGGAAAGGGACCCACATGTACAAAAATATTTATAGCTGCTCTTTACGAGGTGGCAAGGAATTGGAAGTTGAGGGGATGCCCATCAATTGGGGAATGGCTGGACAAGTTGTGGTATATGAATGCAATTGTGCTGTAAGAAATGATGAGCAGGAGGAGTTCAGAGAAACCTGGAGGGTTCTGAATGGGATGATGATGAATGAGATGAGCAGAACCAGAACATTGTACACAGTATCATCAACATTGTGTGTTGATCTATTGTGATGGACTATATTCTTCTCACCAATGCAATGATACAGAAGAATTCCAGTGAATTCATGATAGAAGAGGATCTCCAAATCCAGGAGAAAAAAAAAAACTGTGGAGTATAGATGCTGAATGAACCATACTATTTCTTTTGTTTTTGGTGCTGTTGTTTTTCTATTTTGAGGTTTTTGGTCATTGCTCTGATTTTTCTCTTATAACATGACTAATGCAGAAATAGGATTAATGTTATTATGTATATATATATATATATATATATATATATATATATATATATATATATATATACACACATATATATATATAACCTATATCAGATTACCTGCTGTCTAGGGGAGGGGGGAAGGAGGGGAGGGAGGGAGGGAGAAAAATCTGAAATTGGAAAGCTTGTATAAACAAAAGTTGAGAATTATCTTTACATGTAACGGGAAAAAAAATAAAATATTTTATTTAAAAAAAAAAGAGTTATTCCAGTCTTTTATGACTTAAAACCCTCTTATGACCTGGTTAGAAGATTTATCCAATATCCACAAAGTAAGAAAAAGTAGAATGCCACCTCACAACAAACTGATAAGACCCATTAATCTTCAAACTCGCTACCACTACCATATCCCACCCTCCCTAAAACGTGAACAGATTTCCAAAGGGAAGAGAAACACAGCTAGCACCATTACGTTTCCTCTACTCTCACAATGTATATAAAACAAGGGAGGGAAAACAAAAGTGACTTCCCAAACAAAATAAGCTGAAGATCCAGAAGAGTAACACCAACCAACAAGCATTTCTGAAGTGCCCGTTACATGCCAAACACTGGACTTGGTGCCCGGGATACAAATACAAAAGTGAAACAATCCCGGGCGGCAAGAAGCTTATAATATACAGGCAAGAGGCAGAGCCAGACAAGCCTACCTGACCAAAGTGTGCAGGGTAGCCCAGCATGTGCATGTAGAGCAATTTTGCAACATTCCGACAGCGGTATGTATTGTCTTCTTCTCTAAAAGATGACCGGATGGCAGCACATTCTTTCTGGATCATTTCGCGTTCTTCTGCTTGGGTTCGGGCTGTCCGGATGGTCCGGATCAGCTCCCGAAGCCTAATGGGGGCTGGCATCCTCTAGAGAATAAAAATGCACAATGAATTTGATTACGCAAAATTCTCACTAGACAAAGTATTCACGCAAGTTCTGCTTTGAAATCCTAATGCCTGAACATTGCCAACAGCATGCAAGAATGTTAGACTTGCAGTGTCTGTGTTCAAATTCCAGCTCTATTACATACTGTACTACCCTGTATTACCTGACATCTTGGGCAAGTCGCTGACCACTTAAAAATGAAGGGCCTGGCCTGAATGGCATCTGAGCTTGGTCCCTTCTAATTCTAAATATTGAAGGTAATTTTTAAATTGTGAACATAAAGTATAGAACACCATTAGGGCTACCCGCCTATAACATTACTGACACAAGTTCATTTCACCATCCTTCGGTATGTGAGAAGTCCATTACTAAAATTAGTTCTATCAGGAAACAATTCAAATTCTATTAAATGTGTTCAGCAAAGACCAATATTTAGCCTTACAAAAGCAACTATTATTTTGTTCTAAAAAGCCATAAAAATTATAGATAACAACATAAACAGAAAAATATACCCAAAAGTTAAAATGTACATACTCTGATTCAATGACACCACTACTAGGTCCATATCCCAAGAGATCAAAGAAAGTGGAAAAAGGCTCATGTATACAAAAATAGTTATAACAACTATCAGAAAGTTACAGCAAAGAAATGGAAACAAAAGAAGTACCCATCTTCTGGAGAATGGCTAAACAGATTAGGATATATGAAAATAATGGGATATTTTGTGCCATGTTAAATAATAAAATGGAGGGTTTCAGAGACACCTGGGAAAAAACCTGAATGAACTGATACAGCAACATAAAAATAACCAGAACAATTTTATACAATAATATTACCATAAAGGAAAAACAACTTTCAAATACTTGAGAATTCAGATCAATGTAGTGACCAACTACAATTTCAGAGTACTGAGGATAAACAGAATAAGACATTTTCAGACATAACCAAAGTGGGAATTTGTTTTGCATAGCTATGCAAATCTATTAAAGCCCCCCCCCCCCAATACAAGGAGTGAGTGGGCAGGTGGGGACAAAGTAGCAAAAAGAAAAAAAAAAAGAAGAGAGTCATGGGGGCAGTTTAGAAGAGAAGGAAGGTCAGAAAGCCAACACAGCTTTGAAAGGCAAGTGTTGAACTCTTACCTAAAAGAGAAAAGCAAGCAATACATAAGAGATGTGAAGTTTCATGTACAATACTCTCATTCTATTCTACTATGTATCCAGATATTTCCCTTTTATTTAGTGTTTAAGGTCAGTATTTCCAAAAAAAAAAAAATTTTGTACAAAATGACATGCTGATTCAATATAGTATGGGAATTTATGATTAAAAAACCTCTTTGGGGGCAGCTAGGTGGCGCAATGGATACAGCACCAGCCCTGGATTCAGGAGGACCTGAGTTCACATGCAGACACTTGACACTTACTAGCTGTGTGACCCTGGGCAAGTCACTTAACTCTCATTGCCCTGCCCCCCAAAAAAAATCTTTGCAGACCAAATACAAGTCATTTCCTTAAGGCTGTTGGGTGCCCTTTTAGCCTACACTACTTAATCTATATTCTATAAATTTACAAAGGGGTGGTAAAAGACATTACAAAATAAAGTGATATCATCAGCCATTCTATGTACTGTTCTCTCAGTTCTGCATATTTCATTCTGTATACTAAGTTCATACAACATTCCCATGTTTCTCTGAACTCCTGAATTCAAATTTGAACTTGAATGATGAATCATTTCTTATGGTACAATAATACCCCACAATATTAACATATATATGTTGTTTTAGATATTTTGCAACTAACTACAAGTACTACTATGAATAATTTAAAATATATGAGGTCTATCTGATCACCTTGGGGATTGTTGTTGTTGAGTTATTTCAGTGGTGTTCTACTCTTTGTGACCCCATCTGGGGTTTTCTTGGCAGAGATACTGGAGTAGTTTGCCATTTCCTTCTCCAGTTCATTTGACATATGAAGAAACTGAGGTAAATAGGTTTAAGTGACTTGCCAAGGGTCATATAACTAGTGAGGTTGGATTTGAACTCAGGTTTTTCCAGGCTCCACACCCAGTGCTTTATCCACTGTCCACTTGGGGGGCATATGCCCAATAATGTGACTGACTGCAAGATCAAAGCATACAGTTTGGTTTTTCTTAAATAATTCCAAACTTTTTCAGAATGGTTAGAACAATATATAGCTCCACCAAGAATATAATAGCATCCTGTTTTTCCAAACTATTACCACCTTTTAACATGTATTGAAAGGCTATTCCTATTTTTAAACATCCATTTCCAATTTTATGGGTATTACATAAAAAACTGTTGATTTAATTTGCATTTCTATTAGGGAAAGAAATAAGCACTTTCATAGCACCTACTAGGTGCATGGCACTGAGCTAAGCCTTTTACAAATGTATTATTAACACGGTGGAACATTTTTTCCAGTATGTCTGCTAAGATTTTCATTTCTTCTTTCAAAAATTGTTTATATACCTTCAACACTGAGTTATTAAGGAATGGCTCTAGGTCCTATCTATTTTCATTAATTCCTTATACATCTTCAAGAACAGAGCTTCGTGACTGAATGAAGTGCTTCCTATGTGCCCAGCACAGTACTAAGCACCCAGTATACAAATATAAAAGATAGCAGCAGTCCTTAAGAACCTGTCCTTTATCCATTCTAACTGAAGAAATAGCACATATAAGGAAGTGACTTATAGGAAGTTGTAGCCTAGGATGTCACTGAGTATGAGTAACACATGAGGCAGTCAAAGCACAGACCCTTTCCAGAGGTAACAGCAGTGTTGATTTGATCACATTTTTAGAAGAGGTGGACCAAGTTAAGGGTGCACTAAGAAATGACCAATTGTTCCCAGAGAATACCAAGCTAAATGTCTGGTCTCTGGACCTTCAGTTCAGAGAAAAAAGTGCAAACAAGATAGAATGAAGAATATCAGATTTATTTGATACAGAAAAAAAAAATTTCCCCAATGAGACAGTTTTATTCTAGTTGCGCCGATCCTGTTCATTAAGAAACTTTTAAAGTTTAGATCATCTAAATCAGAGATGTTAAATTTGCAGGCAGAAACTAAATGTCTGGAAACAGATTAAAATGTAATTGGGAAATGTCTAACAAAATATATAAAAATACAACAATGTTAATTTGTAGTTTTCTAAATTAATATGAAGCTGAAGGGATCCATTTCCATTTGAATTTGATACCACAGATCTAAATAATTAATTTTATCTTTTATGATAATCCCATCTACTGTTTGGTTAACAATCCTCCTTGTAATCATAAATCTTATAAATATCTCCATCCGTTCTCCTCTTTGAACGATGTGACATTTAGATAGTGTATCTATTCGGAGCTTATATGGTAGATAATGCTACTCTAAATCTATTTTCTGCTAAACTGTTTTCCAATGCTTAGTTCTTGTTGAAGTTGGGGGTTTTGTTGTTGTTAGTTTGCTTTTGTCTATCTGGTTTTTTGGCCCAGCAATGTGTTCTTGGGCTTATTGAATAAGAAGCTACATTTGATTGTCTCTGGATCTCACTTATCTGGTTTTTGCCACTGATCCACTTCAATTTTTTGTAATCTGATAATGCTAATGCCCTTTTTATTCCTTCTTTTTCCCACCATTTACCTTGAGGTTCTAAACCTTTTGTTTTCCAAGTGAATTGTTACTTATTTTCTTAGTTTTATACAGTAGCCCTTTGAAAGTTTGAGTGGCATAGCACTAAGTCTATAAATCCACACACTAATGAATAGCATCATTTTTATGACAAGGGAAACAACCCATAATGCACAATGACTCTTTCAGCAGTTTTATTTTTGTAAAGAATATAATTAAATTTATAAGCCCTAAATGTGCCTTGGTATTTTAACAACCAAATATTTTAGCATTTTGTAGTTATTTTGAACAAAGGATATCTCTGTAAGCTCTGTTAATTAGAACCAAGTTTTTTGGTTTTCCTTCTATCTCCAGGGCTGAGGACAGTGCCTAGCTGACAGTAGTGTCTAATACTCAAAGACTGAATGATCAATGTTTTTCCTCACATCAATAATTTACTTCTCAGCAACTTCTACCCATCTAGGCAGCTCGGTAGATAGTCTGAATCCTCACTCAGACACTTATTAGTTGTGACACTCAAACAAGTCACTTCCTCTCTCAGCTTCAGTTTCCTCCTCTGTAAAATGAGGATAATAATACCACCTACTGCATAGAGTTGTTTGACAAACTTTAAAGTTATTTATATAACTTTATGCTAGCCATTATTGGCTATTATCTCTTCTAGTTCTGTCCTTTGGGACCAAAAATACAAGTCTAATCCCTTTTCTCCATGCCCTCCGGTCTAACTATCCCTAATTACTTCAACCCATTAAGGAATGTTTCTAGTTCTCTTACCATCCTAGTCACCCCCTCCCCTGAACCTGCTCCAATTTTATCCATAGCTTTCCTAAAATGTGGTGACCAGAAGTAAATATGTAAATTATTCGAAATAACATATCAAAAAGGTACGAGACAAGCCCTGGGAGGCTGAAGGAGGTATTATTAACTTTGTCATTCGGTCATTTTTTCAGTCGAGTCTAACTCTTCATGACCCCATTTGGGGTTTTCTTAGCAAAGATACTGGAGTGCTTCCTTCTCCAGCTCATTTTACAGATGAGGAAATTGAGGAAAATGGGGTTAAGTGACTTGCCCAGGGTCACACATCTAGGACATGTCCACAGGGCTGGATTTCAACTCTAGAAGATGAGCCTGACTCCAGGCCCAGCACTCCTATCCTCTGTGCCACCTAGCTGCCCCCCAAGGTATGGTAATAATAATAACTAGCACTTACACAGCACTTTAAATGTCATCCCCTATGAGGTAGGTGCCATTTTACTGGTAAGGAAAGTGACTTCCCTAGGGAAGTCACTCAGTTAAAAGGTAGTGCTCTATCTACTGTATCACTTAGCTACTTCTAACAGAAAGATCAGGGGAAGAAGAAAGCACTGAATGGCTCTAACAAGCAGGTAAGAATTCAATAGGCAGAGAGAAGAGAGCATTCATCATAAAAGGCTGAATAAACAAAAGTGAGGTGGGAATCACTGGGTTTGACTGGTGGACTGCCAGTTGTACAGTCTGATTAATAATAATTACAGAACAGTAGCAGACAGTCATAGGGCACTTGAAGGTTTGCAGAATGCTTCACAAACGTTATTTCAGTCAATCAATAAACATTTATTAAGCACCTACTATGTGCTAGGTACTGTGCTAAGCACTAACATAATCAACAGAGGGAAGGCACTAAAATAAAGGATGACAGGGAAAGTAGGTGGAATTTTAGCTGGGACTTGAAAGAAGCCAGGGATGCCAGAAGGCAGAGATGAGGAGGGAGAATTTCAGGCATGGAGGCCAGCCAGAGAAAATGCCCAAACTTGGGAGATGGTGTTTCTTGTTCGAGGAACAGCAAGGAAGCTAGGATCACTGGCTCATAGAGTATGTGGTGGGAAGGGAAGAGAAACATGGGGAAATGTAACATGTAAGAAAACTGGAAAGGTGGAAGGGCTACATTTTAAAAGACTGCCAAACAAAGATTTTCTATCTGATTGTGAAGGTGATAGGGAGCCACTAGAGTTTAGTGAAATGGGGAAGCAGTGTCAAGAGAAAAGGGGGCATGTGTGCAAGATGTTAGGAAACCTTGATCCTGATAAATTCAAGGCTGTGTCAACAAAAAGACTGGATATGAGAGGTGAGAGAAGAGTGAAAGACACCTGGGTCATGAGCCTGAGTGACTGGGAGGATGGTGGTATTAACTTTGTTGTTCAGTCATTTTTTCAGTCCAGTCCAATTCCTTTCCCCTTACTTCCTACTAGTATATTTGGAAAACTTTCTTTTCTAAAAGACAGTAATAGAGAAAGAAGTTAGGAAGAGGAGAAAATTTGTTGAGGGACAGATTATTAGTTCAGTTTTAGATATGTTGAGTTTAAAATGTCTAAGGGACGTCCAGTTCAAAATGTCTAATAAGTAGTTGGAGATGTGAGACTAGAGGTCAGTAGAAGATAGCTGGATAAGTGGATTTGAGAAACATCAGCATATATATATGAATCAATGGAAGCTGATGAGATCGCCAAGTGAAATAGTGAGAATCCCCATTTTACAAACAAGGAAATAGATTTAGAGAGGTTAATTAACTTGTTCATGATCACAGAGCTAATAAATGTCAGAAACAGAATTCAAACTCAGATCTAAATTTAGTGATCTTTCCATTTAATCATGCTGCCTCTCCAGCACAGACAGGGAAAAAATTGTACAGAAAAATAACCTGAGAGAGATGAAAGGAAGGTACCAGATTATGAGCAGCCATGAATTCTGGGCCAGAATGTCTGAATTTGACTCTAGAGATAGGGGTTCTTAACTTTCTTGGCATCATTATACTCCTTTTTGGCAGGCTGGTGAAGCCTATGGAGCCTTGTTGGAATCATGTTTTTAAATGCATAAAATAAAATCCATAGTATGACAAAGGAAACCAATTACATTGAAATAAAGTTATCTTCATATTTTTGTTTTTAAGTTCACAGACTGTAGGTTAAGAATGCTTGCACTAAGCAGTAAGTCACTACTGAAGAACTTAAGCTGATTAGTGACATGACTGTGTGCAAGCTCTTGACCACAGAATTTAAACTGAGAAAGGGAAAGGAAGTAGGAAGACCTCTGGGAGTTTAGGGCAGCAGTTCAGGTAGAAATATGAAGACTGCCATGAAGCTGGTGATGACAGCAATAGGGAAGAAGAGACAGCCACCATCTCCTGGAACTACTCAGAGGGTTGGTGACAGCCTAACATTTACATTGGAAAGAACTCTGGCTTTTGGAGTCCCAAGACCTGAGTTCAAATGCCGCCTCTGTTGCTTACAAACCTCTTGGGACTAAGTTCTGGATCTAGCTCAGTTCTCTTTCTATTCCATTATGGGTCCGGTCCAAATTCTGTCCTGTGAGAAAATTTTATTCAACTGGAGGAACTGGGAGAAAACCTTATTGTATCTTTTGAACCCAGCCTCGCATGTCTGGGAAGCTGGACCACCTCTATCTGCTGCTTAGAGACCTCTAACTAAGGACCCAGGTTATGCTGACCAGAAATCTGGTCAGATCCTAAGACTGATGCAAGGATTTTTTTCTTCATATTGTATCACAAGGAACCCATGTCTTTCCTGAAAACTGGCTCCACACTATTCCATCAGTTATTGTTTCCATGTTCCTTTGATTGTGTCAAAGGAAAAGAGGTGTGGGATACCGCTTCTGATTTCAGGGAACTACACCTTTTTACCCTCCCCCTTCCAACTTGGAAAGTCCCTAATCTTTCCTCCAATTAGAAATCAGATTACCTAATGTATCCTGGTTGCTTTATTTGAATTAATTGGTCATATTCGATTGTTTTTAAAGTATAAAAGTCTGTCTCCCCCTGTTCCCAGGATCCAGCCCTAAGCTGAGGATGGGGCCTGGTCCCAATTTGTTAGGCAATTGGCATGCAATGCTTAATAAGTCAATATGCTCAGAACCATTGTGTCCCAAGTCATTTCCTCTTTCACCTGTCACACATTCTAGACCTAGGATCCTATTATTCTTTTCTTGTCTTGCCCATCCCTAATTCTGAATTTTCACACAAGCTGATCACTATAATCTGAAAAGCATTCCTGGTTACCCCATGTCTTTTTCTAACAAATCATACTCCCAAGTTCCCCTCCTTCAGGAAGCCTATCTTTTCTTATTCCATAGCATCTCTTTATTTCCCAGTTTCATCTCCATTTCATCTCTTCCTAACTCTGTGCTGCTGCTGGTATAGACATCCCTGCTTCTACATAAGTTGTATTGCTTTGTGTTATTTTTTTGTTCATCTTTTCTCTCTTCCTATGAACCTTTTTTTGCCTTTCTTTGTAACCCCAGCACTTAGAATAGTGACTGACACGAAGCAAGTACTTAATAAATGCTAGCTGACTTTTAGATCCCTCAAAGACAGTAAGTTTCTATTCTCTTTACCCTATATCCCTCACCAATAATTAAAGATCTATTTTTTAAAAATTCTTATTAACTAAATGCTTGCTACTTCAGGAAGAAACAAGACCGCACTGCAAAAACCAACATGCCAGAACATATGTTACTAATGATAACCAAAAGCAAAGAGCTAAGTGTCACATCACAGCTCTGAAGTGATTTCAAAGGACTGAAACAAAAATCACTTTTGTGAGTATTTACTGGTCCAAGTAAAGCATAATCAGTTCAAATTCTAGAATACAGTAAGAAACAAAGAAAAACCAAAGCAAAATAAAATTGATCCAGGTCAAATGGGGGCAATGAATTAAAAGATAAATTTAGATACAAGAAGTTAATTAAGAAACTCCCTAAATCTAGTCCAGATCAATGTGATACAACCGTCATAGAGGTTAAAGCAATTCAAATGAAGAGTCTCATTTATTAGAAAAGGAAAGGGGTCGCTAGGCTAGATAGCCTCTAAGGCCTCTTCTAATTCTCCAGTTATAACCCTAATAGTATTTTAGTGTAAGAAAGGTAAGTCTGCATCCAATTTGGTGGCTCCTTTTATTTGGGGGAAGGGAGTGGGAAGAGTTAATGATTTAATTTCTGATATCCTGAAAAATATAATTTAAAACAAAGCTGTCAAATTCAAGGCTTGTGTCGGGCCTGCAAAACTCTAGATTGCTGCCAGAATCTAATTAAAATGTAATCTGGAAATGCTTAAAAAAATAAAAATAATAATACAACATTAGATAATGTTAATTTGTGGTTTTCTAAGTCAAAAGCTACCTGCAGGGATCAGTTTTTATTTGCGTTTGACACCACTGATTTAACATCCAAGCAAAGAAAGATTTGGAAGATAACTCAGTTATCAAAATTATCCAGTGCATTAGGGAAGACTGAAGCACCTAAGAGAAAAACAACAAAAACATAAATTATTAGGACATCATCTTTAGCTAAAACATTGAAGATGTGCTAGATGTGTCCCTGAGGAAGTTACTTAACATGCCTGAGTCTCAGTTTGCTCATCTGTAAATAAGGGTAATACTTACACAACCTATGTCCACCACAACACAATCTGTGTTCACCAGAGTACGTGTAAAAGGAGAATTCTTATGAGTCTCATCACTAACATGTTTGTTTGTTTGTTTAACTTTAAAACAGACCAACGGGGCGGCTAGGTGGCGCAGTGGATAGAGCACTGGCCCTGGATTCAGGAGTTCCTGAGTTCAAATCCGGCCTCAGACACTTAACACTTACTAGCTGTGTGACCCTGGGCAAGTCACTTAACCCCATTGCCCCGTAAAAAAAAAAACAAACAAAAAAACAGACCAACAAGGCTTAGAGCAGGGCTTCTCAAACTTTTTCCACTTGGGACCTCTTTTTGCCCAAGAAATTTTTACATGACCCTGGGTATATAAAATAGGAATATATAACCTTTTACTGCTGCCAAATTTTTCATGACTCCAGATTCAGCTGCATAACCCCATATGGGATCGAGACCCACAGTTTAAAAAGCGAGGGCTTGGGGGGCAGCTAGATGGCGCAGTGGTTAAAGCGCTGGCCCTGGATTCAGGAGTACCTGAGTTCAAATCCGGCCTCAGACACTTGACACTTACTAGCTGTGTGACCCTGGGCAAGTCACTTAACCCCAATTGCCCCGCCAAAAAAAACAAAAAACAAAAAGCGAGGGCTTAGAAAAGTTCCCTGAACATGGTAGGTACTTGAACATTTGCTGAATAAATAACTAGCTGTCAATTAACTCTTATGGATAGTTCTGTAATGACATCAATGGAAGAGCATAAGGAAATGTGCAAAAAAGTAAATTCCTGAGGTACAATATCCCAAGCACATTCAGAAACATGAAGATAAGGTCTAGGACACAATTTCTGAACCTGAGAACCTTTTTTCTATAAGGTCAAGTCTATTATCTACTAATGGTTTACCAGGAGCACAATGGGACTATGTCCCTCCCCTTGATTCAGTTAGATTCTTAGCTACCAATAGGATTCTAACAGCATAACTCACAAGGGGGAAAAAGGCTTTAAATTACTATGTATGACCACAAGTCATATATTAAATGACATAAAGAGATTTTATAAACCTCTCTATCATTTGCAGTTAAAATCCCCCCCCCCCCAGTTTAATGGAGTGACATCCAAAGAAAACTTTTTTAAAATCTGAATTCCTTTCCCCTTACTTCCTATTAGTATATACGGAAAACTTTCTTTTCCAAAAGACAGGGTTAAAGTTTTTGAAGTTACAAGCCATTAAAATATGAAAAGAGAAAATGGATTCAAATATAAGGGGATGGGGAAAATCTTCGATTTAAGGAAAAGAATTATCATCAAATTCAGGTAAATTAGGGTTGTCTGATATAAAAAATATTTGCAAAATTCCTTTCCTATTATACCTTAGATAATGTTAGAATAATGTATCTGAATATGCACTATTTGAAGTTACAATTATGTAGAATATGGTAACTGGTTCCAGCCCAATGCAAATTTATTTGACCACTCCTGGGGATTTATTATTTGCACTAATAAAAACCTAGCTGTATTATTTTTAAGCATACCCTAGGCATCATAGGAAGTTAGAAAAGGAAGCAGTGGTCATTGTATTTTATGCTCCTTGAGGCCAGGGAACATACAAAGAAACTGAACCTTGAGTGAGGAAGAGGATAAATTGAAATCCAGCCTCAAACACTTACTAACTGTGTGATTGTGGGCAAGTCATTCAGCCTTGAGTTTTATACCAAGTCTAGCCTTAGTTTCCTCATCTGTAAAGTGGGTATAATTATAACACTGATCTCCCAGAGCTGTGGTAAGGATCAAATGAAACAATATTTGTAGAGTGTGAAAACCTTAAAGTGCTATATAAATGCTAGGGTTTTTTTAAAGGATAAATACATCTAAAAATACTTATAGATTAGACTAGAAGAAAAAAGGAACTTTCTCTTTCTATGATAAAGCCATCTGTACCTTTAAAAAAACCTAAATACTTAGTAGCTGATAACTGTAAAGTTTCAGTCATACATACACCTAAGATATGTCATTCCTAAGATTGCTTTCCAATAACTCAGATCATTACTACGCTTTTCTTATTAGTATAACTTATAAAAAGCAAAGTTTTAAAAGAGAGGGAAAGTATATACTCTGGACAGAACATTAAGAAATAGCAATATCAGGAAAAAAAGAAATAGTAATAAAAAATTTAATTTTGCTCAGTATCAAGATGAAGTTGAAACTATTTTCCACTAAGGAGGTTTGATAGAGAATAGATTAATAAATGAGTAGTGGGAACCTCTATTAAGTAGCTTTATATTATTCGGTATGCTAAAGTACTTGAATCAAATATGCACCACCCGGAAGATATACCCTACTCCCAAAACTAAAACTAAGAACGCTTCTTGCAAATGTTGGGTTTTATGAACTTTACTTGGTTTGAAAGACTCAGCTTTGAATACCAAATATTTCACATTAAAAGACTATAAAGTCTTTTAAGCCTAACGTATGTTTTTTAAAAAAATGGAAATTCAGCTTTATGAACTAATCAGCTCTCTCGTTTCATTATTCCCAAGGACCCACAACACTGACTTCAAAACCCAACAATTTGAAAGACAAGAGATGCTCAGTTGGCAAAACACAAACACTAGCTACAAGCAGTAGTCTGAGGTTAGCAAAGCAGCCAGGTATCAGGTTACATTGTGACCACTGTATTGTAACAACACAGTAATAAAAAATTTTTAAAAGCTTGTCTTTGAAATCTCTTCAATTATTCAGAAAGTATCAAAGGTTGCAGTTATACTTCCTCTTGAGTCATTAAACAAAAACTGACTTAACTGTTTAACTAAGTAGACCAAAAGTTAATTTTTTAATCAAACTTCCAAGTCCCCAGAAAAAGTTCACTACTCATTATTCTTTCATAATATTCCCTTTTAGTAAAGTCTTAGTTGATGACTGAACATGTTTAGCCAGTGAGTTGGAGGTATGTTTTTGGTTTTTAACTTTATCATTTTTTTCCCTTTTAAACTGACTTTTTATTAAGACCCAGACTAATGTAATGCCAAACTTGTGTTCAACAGTGCCACCCTTTAAAAGAAAAGGAAAATTTCATTTGTCTTCAAAGTGCAGATGACACTTTTCTTGCCTTTCTACTTCCGGTTTTCTATTGACAAGTTTTCTGAACCAAAACAATGAAGGTGATCCTCATATAGGTACTTACTTACTTTCACAATGGAGTGATTTTTTTTTTAACCTAAAAGCCAAAAGATAGAAATATAAATTGTCCCCAAACTAAACTGCTTATAAATGCTGTTATAAAGAGTTGAAAAGTAGAGAAGGAAATCAAAAGAAAGAAAAGAACTGGAATACACACATAACACAAAGATCAAATCATCTTGAGAACCTAGAACAGCTAAACAAGTTGTTTATGTGGGCAGATCATGGGTGTAGATTTGCTGAAGCTTAAATCTCAAAATGCAAATCAGTTTTAACTAAGTTTGAAAAATATCAACTAACCTTATTTACAAGGACTCCAGAAATATTAAAATCCTTGACTTCTGCTGAGAACCTAAAGTTCAGTTTTAACAATGAAATATTGTTTGATCATCTAGTTTCTGCCTCTTAGAAAATTAAATACCCACTTCAGCCATATTAGCAAAAAACAAACATGTAACTTTTTAATCCATGCTACTAAGCCTTCATTCAGACAGAAGAGCCTCTCAAACACAGCAGCAGTTCCAAATGGAGCAAGACATAAGTTCTCACGAAGCCTTAATAATTTTTTCAAACCACATTCCTCAAAATAATTACACCTAGTAGGTGTTTATTAAATTGAAGCTGTTGTCTTAAGCATAATACATTACTTGAGAGTTCAAAAAGCAAAAGCCCTTGTTCTACTCAGTGTATAAATCTTGTAACAAAGAAAAAAAACACTCCACTACATTAAACCATTAGAGACCCTAAAAGTTAAAAATAATACATATCAGGGGCAGCTAGGTGGCACAGTGGATAAAGCACCAGCCCTGGATTCAGGAGGACCTGAGTTCAAATCCGGCCTCAGACACTTGACACTTACTAGCTGTGTGACCCTGGGCAAGTCACTTAACTCTCATTGCCCTGCAAAAAATAAAAATAATATATATCAGATCTTCTAATTATACTATGTAAAGATATAATTTAAAAAAAAAACACTGCTGTACATATTGTAGCTGACAATAAATATCTGCAGTAAGTAGTTGGTCAGTGTTTCCCAGTACTAACAGTAACTTTAAGTCACTTAACTTTTCTGAGTCTTTTTCATCATCTGTAAAATAGAGATCCTACCTACATCATGCAGTTGTGAGCAATGTAAACTTTAGAGTGCTACAGAAATGTGGGTAGTTACCATCCTGAACAAACAGTACTACTATATAACATTAAATCAACTTATCCTTGTCTGAAAACTTTCTGAATTCCAACACTTATTAACAAAAGGTTATCTTATTACTTACACATTTTAAATAGAACCAATTTCCTCTAAACCAAAGGACCCCATAGTTCAGAAGTAAATACAAAAGCACGAAGGACCAGATGCCTAGAATTACTTTATTTTAGAATATTGCAAAAATGCACTTCAAAGTACATTATATGACCGGAAATAAGACACATGGAAACACTGAAAAAAAAAAGCCTCCACCTGAGACTACATGTAGCTAACACATAGGATTTTATCTAAGTGAAAAGAATAAGCACTAATGCAGAGAACAAAGAAGAATTTGACTTCAGCTTAAGCAGGATGTAAAATACCAACTCTTGTCACTATGCATTTTTTATGACCTCAAGCAAGTTGTTGCAGTTCTCTGCCTCGGTTTCTACAGCAATGACATTGCGATGATTCGGTCCCACTCAACTAACTTGAAATGACACTTAGAACAACTAACAAATTAACTGTGAAAACCTTTTCATTTGCCTATGTGAATGTATTAGGGCAGTATGCTTACTGAGTACAGGGTGTCTCAAAAATCTTAGTTCTCGGATATAAAGTTAAGGAATGTTTAAAAAAAGGGGGGGGGATAAAACTTAACTATTCTACAGTTAGTGAAAATTACTACCCTTAGGTAGTACTATTACAGACCTGAAAATGAGAATAATTTAAAGTCCCATTCGGTTCTCCTATTGTGTTGACTAAGTCCTAAATGACAACTTAGAAAATTCTTTTCTACCTAAGTTGGGTAACTTTCTTCAAGGGCATTCGTGCCAAGAGATGCCGAGCTTTCGGCTTAACCTCAAGCGATAGAGAAGTACTAGCAAGTACTGTAAAACTGGAGGCTGGAACAAGGACTCCTGATAGCCATCAACGCTGCTTCATTCGCCTTCTTCTGCTACTGCAGAAAATAAGAGCTGCCAAGCCGGTGAAGGGGGATGTTCTAGATCACCTCGCACAGGCAATCCGCTCCCAGGTGAAAGCGCTATGGCCCGTGCCTTTCTAATAGGAAGCACCGGTGGCCCCGGGACTTGGGGCGCTGAACGGGCGGGGAAGGGGGAGGGTTGCACTTGGCACTAAGTTTCAGAATCAGAAAACGAAGGCGAAGCCAGAAGACAGGTCGGACCTCAGGAGAGGCACGCGTGAGAGTGGGTGGGTGTGTACACACGCGGGGAGGGGGGGGGGACACAGATGTCAAGTTTCAGAAAGGTGGGAGGGTCCGGCAAGGGGCAGCGCTCACTTCTAGGGCGCCCACTATGTGGCAGGCAGACACCGGGGGTGACGGGAGACCTCTCGGGGACACAGCCCGAGACGTGGCTACCGAGAGCCACGCGGGGGTGGGGCCCGGCACTGCCGCGAAAGCCCCAGTTCCTGGGGAGGATCCCTCCAGGGACAGGGTCCGCCCGGAAAAGTCAATGGGCCGGAGGCCTGCACTCACCGGCCCGGCGGGCGTGACCATAGTGGGCGCGGCGCGCAGGGCCTCCCGGCCCGGGCTGGAGCCCAGGCTTCGGGGCGCCCCACCACCACCTCCCCGAAGGAGCCGCTGCCGGGCTGCCCCTCCGGCTCTGGCCTGCTCCTCCTCCTCCCCACCCCCCCACTGCCCGGGCTCCAGGATCGGCGCTCCGGCTTGACAGGGGGCTTCCGGCCGAGCGCTCCCCGCCACCGCGGGGGGCGAGAGGCAGCGGCCCCGGACACCGCGAAGGACACTCACCGGCCCGAAACCTCGAGTAAAACCGGCAGCTCCGGGGGCGGCGGCAGCAGTGGCAGCAGGAACCGAACATCCAAAATGGCGGCTCCCTCGGCCTCAGCACCGCGACAGCCGGCGGAGGGATCCGGGCCAGGGAGCGGGGCTTTAACCAGCTTCACCCGCTCCGGCTGCTGCCGGGAGAGCCCCAACCTGCGCCCCGCCACTGCCCAGGGCCCCGGGAGGCAGCCTTCGGAGCCGCTGCCGCTGCCCTAGCGACCCGGAACTCCGCTCCCTCCCAGGACTATTTGCCACGGTGGAAGTGACTACATCTGGACGGGAGGCGCAAAACGAAGCACGACTCGGGGCTGTCACTGATGACGAGAGACGCCGCTGCCGAGTCACCGCTGCGGTGAGCCCCGGCGAGAACCGTCCGGTCGGGCCCGGAGCTGACGCATATTCGTTCCGCGGGGCGGGGCGGGGCGGGGCGGGGCCACGAGGGGAGGGGCGGGGCTTACCCTGGGAGATGGAGGCAGAAACCAGGAGGTCAGGCTGAAAAGGGGCGGGGATGGAGGGTTAGGGGGGAAGCGGAGTCCTAGGGCCGCACCACCGACCCCAGGTTAGGCATTTAGTTTTTTTTTTATTTCAGTTTGACCTTAAGGAGTGGTCTGCTGACCTTTGGGTTTGGAATTGAATGGGTTTTCGGCCATCTAGACCAAGAGCGAGCCAAAGTCTCCAGCCTAAGAAACAGACGTTGACCAGCTCCATAAATGATTAGACAGGCTGGTCAGTGTTTGCTATTTAAATGTAAAAAGGGTCAAAGTGGCTTAGCCCATTGAGGAGGAGGAAGCTGACCTATCAGAGTTAGTGGGGAAACCCTACCGTGCCAGTAGCCCTTAATATTAAAGGACTCCGGAAGGTGAACTTGGAGCCTGGCAGTAGTAAGAAATGCAAAACTCAAGCAGCTCAGTCACATGCAGCCTACAGTGTCAGTCACTCAAGGCAACAAGCATTTATTAAGCGCCAACAGTGCTAAGCGCCGCGGACACAAACAAAAGCAAAAGACAGCCCCTGAAGTCAAACGGGGGAGGCAACGGGCAAACAGCTATATACAAACAATAGGTAGATAGACGATAAATTAGAGATAATCAAGCGAGGAAAAGCACTAGGATTAAGGGGGATCGAGGTCAAAGACTAGTTTGAAAAACAAAAGATTTTTCTCTTGAGACAGAAATAAACGCGTTTAATTATATTAAATGGACCGTATTCAAAAGATCTCCACACACCCCACAAAAGTTTTGTAGTGTCATGGGGTAGTCTTAGTATTCCCCGATGCCTTGGCCATACGGCTTAATAAATGTGGAAGCTAGTTAAATTCACTATTTCCACAAACATTTGTATGGTAAGAAATGAAATAGCATTTGTAAAGTGCTTTGCTAGCCTTAAAGCGCTACATAAATGCTAGATTATTATTGTTGTTGTTATTAATCATTAGTTATATCACCTACTGTGTATGAGGAATCTTCTCAGTCCACTTTCTAATTTTGTTTTTTTATTAGTAGGCAGATCATGAGACACAAAATCTAATCAACATATGTAGAGATGATCTGGAGCTACCCCCAAAAGAACAGTGAGGTCAGTTCCAGTACAGAGCTATAGAGGGTTCTCCCAAGTTCTGCTCAATAGACTTAATTAAGCGCCACTCAAAAAACGAATTATCTTTCCCTTCAAACCCCTTCCCTCTTCCTTAACTATCCATTTTCTGCTTGTTTCCTAGACTTCAATCTCTCCTTTGAAAGCCTTTTCCTGGTCTCCCTCCCCTCCCTCCCCCAACCCCAGTCCCTTCCCTCAAATTCCCTTCCATTTGCACTGTATATATATCTTGTATGTACCTAGTTATTTACAAGTTGTCTCCCACTTTAGACTGAGTGAATTGAGAACAGGAACCCTATTTCTGCCTTTCTTTAAATCCAGAGTGCCTAGGACAGTTACTGGCCCACGGTAAACTCTTAACAAATGCTCATTTTTCTGACAAAACACCTTCTAGTCACCCGGGTTCCCAACCTAAGAGTTACCAGCAAACCCTCCTCTCTCCTGATACCCCACCATAGCCAGTCATTTGCCAAATCTTTTCAATTTACCTCCACAATATCTTTTACACCCATTTCCTTTTCTCCGATCACACAGCCACCAACGTGGTTCAGGTCCTTGTTACCTCTCCCCCTGAACTATTTCCTATAACCTCCTAACTAATCTTCCTGCCCTCCCTTCCCCTCCCCTTCCCAAGCCTCTCCTCCCCTCTCCCAATCATCCTCTACACCAGGGCCGAATAGATCTTCCTAAAGCACTCCCCTCCTCCAAGAATTTAAGCACCGCCTCTTGCCTCTGGGATAGATAAAATGCATACTCCTCCTTTATTTGGCTTTTTTAGCCCTTCCCGGTGGGTCTGCGGCCTCCTTCTCCCAGTTGTTTATTCTGCCTCACTCTTCTTTCACACTCTCCAGGGACTCCAGGCAAACTGCTGGACTATTTCCTAAACTCGACATTCCATCTCCTACTTTAGTATGTACTTTTGCACAGGCTTGGAATGTTTTTCCTCATCACCTCTACCTCTTAGACTCCATGGCTTCCCTGAAGGTCAGCTCAACTGCCACCTCCTATAGCAGGCTTTCCCTGATCATTCCAGTTTCTAGTGCCCTTCCTCTCCCCTCCCCATACCACCAACCCCACCCGAAAATGACTTACCATTTACTTTGCAAATATTTTTTATTGACTCTGTTTGATTTGAAAAGCCCTTCATATTCTGACTACCCTATCTCTTCTGGTTTATTAGCCTCCTTCCAGTGCTCCAAACTGGCAAGCTTGCTCTCTCCCTCTCCCAAGCCCAGCCTGGGACGTGGCACCTGGGCTTTGACTAGGCTGTCTTCCATGCCTGAAAGTTACTCCATCCTCATCTCTGCCTTACAGAAGCCCTAGCTACCTTCAAGGCTGGCTCAAGTGCTACATCCAAGGGAAGCCAAATCTCAATCCCACTCCAGGTCCCCTTCCCCTATAATAACCCCACCCCCAGAAATAATTTTGCATATATTTTGTATTTAATTTTTATATCTGTTTATACATAGTTGTTTACACACATTGTCTCCCCCATTAGAGTGTGTGAGAAGGGTCTTGCCTCTTTTTGTATCCCTGATACTCAGCACAATGCCTGGCACATAGTAGGCCACATTGTTTAATAAATGTTGATTGATTGATTGATCAGAATAAATGTAAGGTCTTTGAGGGCAGATAATGGTTCATTGTGTATGATATGATTATGGATTTGAGTCAGATTAAACTCTGAGGATGGGGTCTGGAAGGTACCCAGCCCTGCCCCAGTATAATTCGTTTAGAAGTTTATTGCTTGTCAAATTCTCACGGTCTCCTTTAAGTTTTATTGCCAATTAACAGTATTTTTACTTCTGCTCAGTCTCCCCACTTGTCAGCTACGTGTTAGTTTTGTCTGCAATCCATCATGTGTCAGAACCCCAGTCAGTGGGTCAGGGAGTTTGCCCACCAATTCAATACTCAGGACTCAAGAAGAAAGGACGGGGCTTGGCACAGGATGCAGCAATTGAGTTGAGACCAGATGTTAAGTGACATGTCTCTTTTTCTCAGAGCAGAATCCCCTTGACCCTAGGGTCCCAACAATGGATTATTCTTTTCTTCCTAACATAACCGAAGATAAATTTTAACCCTGTCATCCTTCTAAAATTAACACAACTACAGAACAATGCTGAAGCACCTGAGTGACTCTTCCTGTTATTCAGGTTGAATATCTTTAGAGACAGGGGCCTGGAGAGGGGAGTCAGTGGGAACTGTGAGATCTGGAACATCTGACTGTCACTCCCCTGTTTCCTCTTCCTTTGGTTTGACCTTGTTCCCCCTCCCCTTTTCCCCCTTGCTCCTGGAACACATATGCATGTCTCCATACATTGATCACAAGCTGAACACGCACCCTGGGTGAGACAGGATTGGATATTAGATTGTGAGCTCGACCTAGTGTGCGTGGAGACTTCCCCTCTGACCAACATTCCTATATAAGGTCAAGGCATGTATTAGCTGGCGTGGTTCAGGTATTGAGCTTGCCCATTCCTATGGGAATGTAATAAATCTGTCTCTGCTTGACTTGGTGGTCTCCTCGAGTTATTTGGGTAAACTGAGGCAGTTTGCTCCATACAATTGTGAGCCTGAGCACCAAGCACTGAGTTTAGCATATAGTAGATAGTTAATAAATTTTTACTGAATTAAATTGCTGAGCAAAAAACTAAAAGGTAAGATAAACCATTCTGGAGAGAAATTTGGAACTGTGCTCAAAAGAGCTATAGAACTATGCATACTCTTTGATCCAGCAATACCACTGCTAGGTTTATATCCCAAAGATATCCCCACAAAGAGTAAAGACCCATTTGTGGGGCAGCTAGGTGGTACAGTAGATAAAACCCCAGCCCTGGATTCAGGAGGACCTGAGTTCAAATCTGGCCTCAGACACTTGACATTTACTAACTTTGTGACCCTGGGCAAGTCACTTAACCTTCATTGCCCCGCAAAAATTTTAAATAAAAAAAAAAAAGACCCATTTGTACAAAAATATTTATAGCAGCTCTTTTTGTGGTGGAATTTTGAATTGGAAACCAAAGGAATGCCCATCAATTGGGAAATGACTTAACAAGCTGTGGTATATGATGGTGATGGAATCTTATTATGCTATAAGAAATGACATGGGGCAGCTAGGTGGCACAGTGGATAAAGCACCGGCCCTGGATTCAGGAGGACCTGAGTTCAAATACGGCCTCAGACACTTAACACTTACTAGCTGTGTGACCCTGGGCAAGTCACTTAACCCCAATTGCCTCACCAAAAAAAAAAAAAAGAAAAAGAAAAAGAGAAATGACAAGCAGGATGATTTTAGAAAGCCCTGGAAAGACGTGTATGAACTAATGTATGGTTAAGTGAGCAGAACCAAGAGAACATTGTGCACAGAGACAGCAATATTGTTTGATGAAGAACTATGAGTGACCTAACTATTCTCAGCAATATAGTGATCTAAAACAATACCAAAGGACGATTGATGAGAACTGATATTGATTGAATACAGACTGAAGCATGCTATTTTTCACTTTCTTTCATTTTTTTCTTTTATTCAAATTTTCTTGTACAAAATTACTAATCTGGTAATGTTTTACATAATCATACATGTATAACCCATATCTGATTGCTTAGGGCCTCAGGGAGGTGGGAGGGAAGGGAGAGAAGGAGGGATAAAAGTTGGAACTCAAAACTATAAATAAAAATGTTTATTACTTTTTCTTTTTTTTCTTTTTTTAGTGAGGCAATTGGGGTTAAGTGACTTGCCCAGGGTCACACAGCTAGTAAGTGTTAAGTGTCTGAGGCTGGATTTGAACTCAGGTACTCCCTACTCCAAGGCCAGTGCTCTATCCACTGCGCCACCTAGCTGCCCCTGTTTATTACTTTTTTAAAAAGGTAGGATAAAGAATGATTGCTTTAACAATTTTGTTTATTATTATTTATAATGTATATACTACATTTGATTATATCATTCAATGATATAACATTAATAACTATATATTATTATTAATAAATTGTATATTTCAGCTTAACAGACAGAAAAACAACAAAATAGTCTTAGCCTAGGCGTCAGACTATGTCTTGGAATATTTGTTTTGCCATTAGTTATTTTTGATTTCTTGAACAAAGATTGTTTAAATCTTTTTTGACCTCAGTTTCTTCTTCCATCAGAGCCCTGCCTATCTCACTTACCTGTAAGGATCAAACAACAACAAAATCACATTTATTTAACACCTGCAGGAAAAAAATTGGTGTAAAAATACTTGGAAAAAATGATAAAGGCCTTATACAAATATAAGGCATTACGATTTTTTAAAAATTGTGGCCCTTTGAAAAGTTGAATCAGTTGAAATATAATCCAGAACCTGAAAAGAGAAAAAAAGATGAAATTCAATTGTCTTCACAAAGGAACTACATAGAAAAGGAGGTTTTTAGGAAGCTACAGCCTGTCTTTTTTTCTGTATATTAACTACTATGTGAACTCAGAGCAAACTGAAAGCTGGTACTCCTTCCTTAGAATAAGGGCTTAAGATTTAAACAAATTCTTTATTATTATTGTTATTTTTGCGGGGTAATGGGGGTTAAGCGATTTGCCCAGGGTCACACAGCTAGTAAGTGTTAAGTATTTGAGGCTGGATTTGAACTCAGGTCCTCCTGAATCCAGGGCTGGTGCTTTATCCACTGCACCACCTAGCTTAAGATTTATAGGAGGAGGGGCAGCTAGATGGCGCAGTGGATAGAGCACCGGCTCTGGATTCAGGAGTACCTGAGTTCAAATCCGGCCTTAACACTTACTAGCTGTGTGACCCTGGGCAAGTCACTTAACCCCAATTGCCTCACTTAAAAAAAAAAAAACCAAAAAAAAAAAAAAATCCGGCCTCAGACACTTCACACTTACTAGCTGTGTGACCCTGGGCAAGTCACTCAGCCCCAATTGCCTCGCTAAAAAAAAAAAAAAAGATTTATAGGAGGAGAAAGGAGGGAGACAATATCCCACTGAAAGTAGTGGATTATATAGTGGGAGGAAAATGCCAAAGCGACCTGGGTTTGAATCTACTGCTGCTCTGGATTAGACTCTATGACCTCTGAGGTCCTTGGAAGTTGTCAATCTAACATTCTACAAACACCCTCATTTTTCAGTTGAGGAAATGAAGGCCCAAAGAGAAGTGATTTGACCATTGTCACCCAAGGAGTAAGAAAGTTAATCAAGAATTCTTACTCCTACAGCATCCTGCCTCTGAAGTTTAGCATTTTCTTGAGCTGACAAGACATGCATACATAGAAACAATTAAATAAGCATCCAAAGTATTTAGTGCCAGTTCACGAGAGGGAAAGATCATTGAGAATGAGAGCAATAAGAAAAGGCTTATTGGAATAAGTGCTTTCATTTAATTGTGAATGTCACCTCTAAAGGGTAATCTACTCGCTTGAGAATAAGGGATAACAGTTAGACTCTTGAATGACTGATTCATATCTGCCACTAATGTGATGTTATTCTCGTGACAAATGGGGAATGGCTCTCCCTATAGAAATCCCAACAGTGACTTTCCCAGGGAACTCTCCCTATACTTGCCAAGGAACTCAACTGAGGAAAGAAGCCCAGGGAGATGGACGGGGAAGCTGAGCTCTAGCCACTGTTGTCAAAGACAAAAACAAAGCAGGAGGCTCCACTCTGGTATTTTGATGCAATTTGAGTCACCGAAATCTATAAATAAATCTATAATGCAAAGGGAATGGTTTCCTCTCCATTGTTTACATAATGTACACAGAGTAAAGATTTTTACAATTCTTTTGTAGCAGAATCATGACTCATAACTAACCACAGCCTGGTAGAAAGGATTTAACATTTTAATCCTCAATTCTGAAAAAGCCAGAACCTCCCTGGAAACTAAAACCCCAACAGTCAACTCAAACCATGGTCTTCTTAGAAGCATTATTGGAGAGTCTCCTAAATTGTTACTTTCATATGAAGTTCTTCCAAAGTCCTTACCTGATTCAGGGAGGTTTTAAAGGGAAACAGCCAGACTTCCATTTTAAGATGTTTCACAGTGTGCATCAGTAACTTTAAAGAAAAGTCCTTTGGGGAATTACAGATATCCTAGATGCTGAAACATTTGTTTGTTAATACCTTCTGTGTCAGTGTCACAAGCTGTCATAGACTACAACCAATTAAACTGTGAAAGACAGGGAGAACGTGGAAGCAGCAGCAGCAGCAGCAGCTTGACTACAGGAGAGAGAATACTGGCTTCAGAGTGAAGAAAACCTGGATTCAAATCCTGCTGCTGATTGCTTTCTGTCTTGGGGAGGGGGGAGGGAAGGGAGGAAGGGAGAAAAATTTGGAACTCAAAATCTTATAAAAACAAATGTTGAAAACTATCTTTACATGTAACTGGAAAATAATAAAAGGTTTATATGATCAACAACAAAAAACAAATCCAGCTGCTGACAAATACTGGCTCTGTGACCCTAGGCAAAGAATTTAACCTCTCATTGCCTCTGGGCAACTAAGATGGTGAAACTTCCTCACCAGAAGCTCCCTACGTCAATGATATGGCATGTCCAGTTTTGAAGGGAGGGAGAAAGACAGACAAAAGGAGATAGAAAAATGGAAGGAGACAGAGACAAAAGGAGACAGGAGACAGAGACACAGAGAGACTAGGACAGAGACAGAGGTGTGTTATTGCTTCATTACAGAAGAATAAAACTGAGATCCAGAGTAGGAGAGCCAATCAGAATCAGCCCAAGACTTCTGAATCACTCACTGTTTTCCAATCAAATAATTGGATCTCCTTTGCTCTATGCCTCACAAAATCCAGCTTGAAGGAAAATCTTAATAACTTCTGACACTGAACTACAAATGCAGGTGTAGTTAAGTTTTACTGATAAAACGTTCAGTTTTGCATATTCTTTATTATCTTACGCCTCACTAGAGAACCACTTTAGAATATAATTTTTTAGATCAAACCAGTTTTTGGTTTTGGTTTTGTTTTTTTGCAGGGCAATGGGGGTTAAGTGACTTGCCCAGGGTCACACAGCTAGTAAGTGTCAAGTGTCTGAGACCAGATTTGAACTCAGGTCCTTCTGAATCCAGGGCTGGTGCTTTATCCACTGCGCCACCTAGCTGCCCCCCCAACCATTTTTTAAAAGAAACGAATAGGAACCATTTTGGATAAAGATATGGATATAAGCATTCTGTCCACATAAAGTAGGAAATAAGACAATGCAGGACAAAACATTCCATTCTTTTTTTTTTAAACAAGCTTTGGCCAGTTTATTAAAGAATACTTTTGTACAGTTTACTTTTCACTGGTCTGTTTTGGCATGCTTCTAATGATATCAGAATCACCTGGATCAATGATAGCCAGTGTACAAACTCTGTAGTACTTCCCACATGCTGTACTCAATTCACTGTTGTTGCCACTGTAGTGATGTATGCCAGTTTTAGCCAACATAGTGTAATATTCAATCTCTGATTTCCTCAAAGCTGGGCAGTTGTTGGCCAAGATGACCAATTTGGATTTGCCTTGTCTGATCATTTTCAGGGTCTGTTTGTTGCCTAGCACGGATTTGCCGCTTTTCATCACCAGCTGGAGCCTCGAGTTGATGGACCCCAGCGACTTTTTCGTCTTCTTTGCGGCTGCCATCTTCCTGCCTGCGGTGCGGGAGGACCCTCAGCCAGAGACCTGCCACCAAGATGGCTGGGAAGCAAGAAAGCCCATTCAATTTTTTAAAAATTTGGTCAGGGGGCAGCTAGGTGGCGCAGTGGATAGAGCACCGGCCCTGGAGTCAGGAGTACCTGAGTTCAAATCCGGCCTCAGACACTTAACACACACTTACTAGCTGTGTGACCCTGGGCAAGTCACTTAACCCCAATTGCCTCACTAAAAAAAAAAAAAAATTTAAAAAAAGAAATTTGGTCAGGTTGTTTCTTGAGCCTCCTCTTATTCTATTCTCATTCAATCTTTTTTTTTTCTTTTTTTTTTTTCCTTTTTTTTGCGGGGCAATGGGGGTTAAGTGACTTGCCCGGGGTCACACAGCTAGTAAGTGTCAAGTGTCTGAGGCCGGATTTGAACTCAGGTATTCCTGAATCCAGGGCCGGTGCTTTATCCACTGTGCCACCTAGCCGCCCCCTCATTCAATCTTTAAAAATTAGCTAACTGAAGCAATAAAAAACAACAAACAAAAAACCTGTAGAAATGAAGATCAATCAAATGAGAAAAATGCACCAGAGGGAAAATAGGCTTAATCAATGGAATGCTATGAAAAGGCTTCATTATAGTTCTAGAAGAGGACCATGACATCAGGGTGATGTCATGACTTGCAGTGAATTGGATTTAAGTGAGGAAGGGCTGTGCAAGGTCACCAGCCTCACTCTCTCCTCCAGAGACATCTGAATATACATCAGGATGACTGGAGATGGCCCCAGATCTTTGAGGCATTTGGGCTTAAGTGACTTGCCCAGGGTCACACTAGTAAGTGTCTAAGGTGAGATTTGAATTCAGGTCCGCCCAACTTCAGAGCCAGTGCTCTCTGTCCACTGTGTCACCAGCTGCCCCCATGATAAGAATAAGTAACCAGGAAAGGACTTTGGAGATCTAGTCCAACCCCATCGCTTTACAAGTCAGGAAACAGGAGCACAGAGAAGGCTTCCCTTGGGATCACAAGGTCACAGAGCTATTGGTAGGGGGAAGACTTCAAGTTCCCAACTAAGTCATAATCCTCTCTCTGGAAACTCTCTGAGGGCAGTGATGGTTTCGTTCTTGTATTTTATCCCAGCACCTCCTACAGTTCCTGGAACATTTTGTTGTTATTCAGTCACAGCCAACTCTTTGTGACCCCTTTTGGGGGTTTCTTGGCAAAGATAATGGAGTGGTTTCCTGTTTGCTTCTCCAGCTCATTTTCCAGATGAGGAAACTTGAGACTAACAGGGTGAAAGGACTTGCCCAGGATCACACAACCAAGTGTTTGAAGCTGAATTTGAACTCCGGAAGATGAGTCTTCCTGACTCTAGGCCATTGCTCTATCTACTATGGCACCACCTAGCTGCTCCAAAACCTTGGCGGGGAACCCCCAATGGATTTCCTGGCACATAGCAAATCCTAAATAGATGCTAGTAGATTGGTTGTGTGGTAAGAAAAAAATGAAAGTTTTTTAACAGTCGGTTAGGATAACTGAAAAACGCCGGTTTTTGAAGGACCACCCTTTCGGGGAGAAGACCAACAGCAAGAGCTATGCATGCCAGTCTGCCTGTTGCGCATGTCAGACTGCCTGCTAGCACTCCACTTCCAGGGTGCGAGCTTAAAAGGCAAGGAGAGAACGGAAGTGGGACTTTTTCCTGCTCTGCTGGTCTCCTGACTGCGCTGCACAGGCCGATGCTGACGAGAGTTCGACTGGGCCTGGCTCCGGTTAGCAGCAGCACGCGCTTGACACGGTCTCTCTCTCTCCCCAAAGGTGGCCTTCGGCTTTTGGTGAGTTTTATACGGAATATAGACTAAGCTTAGACTTAAGACAATTTGTATTGTATTTCTACTTTCCTATCCTTCTAATCAACATCACCTTGTGACTACCATACAATAAAAGCTCTAACTAGAAAACTAGAAGCTTCTTCCATTTACTAGTCTGGGAGATAAATTAAGGGAAAGGTTAAAGAGGTGAGATTTATTATCTAATATCCAATTTTAAATCTCACAGTTGATAGAATTCAGACCCTAGGACCTTGTTCTTCAGTATTTGAAAGCTCTGGTTACATCACCATACGTAGAAATACTAGTGTCAATGAATGGGTTTTTGCTGGTGCTTGTGTTTCTGGCACAAATGGTAAATCCATCAGCACAAAGTTATCAAACCCAGTCGTGCCTCCTGAGGCTGACTTGGCAGCATCTTCTGGCTTGGCCTCCGGACCCTGTCATTAAAATATATGCATTCACAAATTGCTAGCCAGTCATTTCTCTAATAGTACTCCCAGCTCCTAAGATTATGAGCCCATGGCTACCCTTACATTTTAATCATAGTAATTTTTTAAAATGTTGGTGAAACTGCCTGAACCAATCATTGTAGAAATAGTCACGTGGGGACAGCTAGGTGGTACAGTGGCTAAAGCATCAGCCCTGGATTCAGGAGGACCTGAGTTTAAATCCGGCCTCAGACAGTTGACACTAGTTGTGTGACCTTGGGCAAGTCATTTAACCTTCATTGCCGTGTTTGTTTGTTTTTAAGTTTTAATTTTTTAAAAAAGAAATAGTCGGGGCAGCTAGGTGGTGCAGTGGATAGAGCACCGGCCCAGGAGTCAGGAGGACCTGAGTTCAAATCCAGCCTCAGACACTTAACACTTACTAGCTGTGTGACCCTGGGCAAGTCACTTAACCCCAATTGCCTCGCTAAAAAAAAAAAAAAAGAAACAGTCATGTGATCTGCTCAGCTTGGGCACTCCCAATGCCAAATCAGGAGATTCATTCATTCATTCACCAAGCATTTATTGTCTACTAGCTTCTGGGTATGGTGCTGAGCTCTGGGGGATGCAATGCAAAAAAAACTAAACTAAACTAAAAATAGTCTCTGACTTCAAAGGGCTTTCATTCAAGGAGGGGTGGGGGGTAAGGGGAAACAATAAGTAAAAATAAAATATATAGAAAGTAAACGAAGGAGGGTGAGATTTGTTTTAGGAAGTTACCTGAGGCTTGAAAAGATTAAAGGATTTGCCCATTGTCCTAAGACAAGCAAATGTCCAAGGCCACAAGTAGGATCTGAGCCTGTTTTCCTGGCTCCAAGGCTAACACACTACCCAGTACCTGTGCCAGCTGTGGTCAGATGTTATTGGATAACTTGTTCATTAACAACGTCAGTCAGTCAGTCAAGAAGCATTTATTAAGGAGTAACTGGATCACAAGCGGATGCTAAATGGCACAAGATTTTGAATTGTTGGGGATGGGGGCTTTGGGGGAGATTCACCTTAATTATCTAATCTGATTGTGTTTCTCCTGATGCCTAACGGTTTTATTGGAGTGAAGAAGGGCCGTTTTAGAATATGGCATACTTGAGATAGACAAGATTAGAATATCTGTTATGGTGAGGGGCATCTGAACAGCAGTCAAGGCACCAAGAAGACATTGGCTACCTGGCTACTGGAAGGTTTCGTTGTTGTTTAGTCAATTCAGTCATGCTTGACTCTGTGACCCATTGGACCATACTGTCCATGGGATTTTCTTAGCCAAGATACTGGCATGGTCTGCGTTTTCCTTCTTTAGTGGATTAAAGCAAACAGAGGTTAAGTGACTTGCCTAGGGTCACATAGCTAGGAAATATCTGAGGCCAAATTTGAACTCAGGTCTTCCTTACTCTAGACCCAGTGCTCTATCCACTGAGTTACCTAGATGCCTAGAACATAAAAGAAAAGGAGGTAAGGTTCTGAAGACAATCTTTACCTATCTTGAAATGTTGCCTAGGGCCTTCTTTTTTTTTTTTTTTTTTTTTTTTTTTTTAGTGAGGCAATTGGGGTTAAGTGACTTGCCCAGGGTCACACAGCTAGTAAGTATTAAGTGTCTGAGACCGGATTTGAACTCAGGTACTCCTGACTCCAGGGCCGGTCCTCTATCCACTCCACCATCTAGCTGCCCCGCCTAGGGCCTTCTTGATACACAGTCACTAGTGCCCCTGGAAGTCATTTCAGGAGTACCAAGGGTTTTCCCAGGATCTACTGTAGTGTAAATCCGGCCTAAGACATTAGCAAGGTTATAAAATTTCTAATTGAGAGAATAATATCCCAGCAGACACTCCACCTAAGCCTAAGTTGTAGGGTTGTTGATGATGCTCTTCTGAAAGTTATAACTACTTCTGAGAGTATCCAAATTATAGTGTCTATCTCAAAACATTCCCTCCCTACCTTTCCCACTCCCACTAAAATCCCATAGCTAGGGGCAGCTAGGTGGCGCAGTGGATAGAGCACCAGCCCTGGAGTCAGAAGGACCTGAGTTCAAATCCAACCTCAGACACTTGACAACTATTGTATGACCCTGGGCAAGTCATTAACCCCAATTGCCTCACCAAAACAACAACAACAACAACAACAAAACCGTAGCTACCAGATATGAAAAAAGGTTTGTCCAGCCCAGTCCTGTCACTCCCTGCTTATGAATTTCAACACAGAATTTTCTTCAGCCAAGTGCTAACAGAATGTGCTTTGCTTCTGCATCTCTTTCTCCACGTTTTCTCTCCTGGTTTTTCCAAACCAGATTCCATCTTACTTCCATTTCTAAGAAATCTGATCTCTCAGAGAGGTATCTTCCTTTAGTGACCCAAGAATCTGAAACCGTCACCTAGCAACTTCCCCTGCCACCGGTGTCTACCATACTGACTAGGAGCCCGAGCTGGAGTTGGCGTCTATATATTACAATGACCTACCTGAAATAGATAGGATGCACCTTATTGAGGGCATCTGACTGATCCGAGCACCAAAGTGAGGCTAAAAGAGAAGCATTTTGAAGGAGCTGAGCTATTTTATACCCTAAGCTAAGAGGAAGCTATGCACGCATGGGAGAGCAGTCTCTAAGCTTATAATTGATCGAGCTCTCCTCCCTGTGCTCTCATTTGCCCAATTTTTTGCCCATGGAAAGCAAGGATGCCTCCTTCCTTCCCTCTGATCCTAAGAGTAATGCTCTTGGGTGCGGCTAGGTGGCGCAGTGGATAGAGCACCGGCCCTGGAGTCAGGAGTACCTGAGTTCAAATCTGGCCTCAGACACATAACACTTACTAGCTGTGTGACCCTGGGCAAGTCACTTAACCCCAATTGCCTCACTAAAAAAAAAAAAAGAAAGAAAGAGTAATGCTCTTAACAGAAGTTTCAAGACTAAGGCATCCTCTTAATAAAATCGTTAGAATTTCCATTCCAGGATAGCAGTCACAGATTGAAGAAGAGGGACCACTGTTCAACAATACCTCACAACAGCAGGATTAGGGGGAAAGAAGATAATCTTAACTCTTTATACATTAAATATTCAGAAAGTAAATCTAGTTATGTTGTTTAAAATTAAGTTTATGGGGGTAGCTAGGTGGTGCAGTGGATAAAGCACTGGCCCTGGATTCAGGAGGACCTGAGTTCAAATCTAGACTCAGACACTTGACACTTACTAGCTGTGTGACCTTGGGCAAGTCACTTAACCCTTATTGTCCCACCCCCCCAAAAAATTAAGTTTATAATAATCTGACTGTTAAAAAAGACACAAAAAGGGAAAAAAACCTGTGAACTAGTCTAGCAGTGTGAAAAGAATAAAGAATTCTATTCTTACATTTTCATCAGATCCTAGAATTTAGAGCTAAAAGGGACCTTTGAGTCATTGAATCTAATACTGTCACTTTACAGATGAGGAAACAGACCCAAAGAGGTGATATGACTTTCCCAAGGTCGTATAGATAGTGCAGAGCCAGAATTCAAACTCAAGTTTCCTAACTCAACATTTGGCTCTCTTTCCACTCCCCTGTGCTACCTGAATAAATCAAGAAAGAAACAGATCTATCTTCAAGTTAATGTTATGGTCTTATAATTCCTTGTTTCTTAAAAGTTTTTATACCCATGTAAAACTCACAATGTGTTGGTTTTAATATTCACCACCCATAAGCATCTTTCTTCCTTGAAGCATGAGAATAAATCACACCATGTCACAGATTTTAAAGTTTTTCTCTTTTAAGGAATTCTTTTTGGGGGGGGGCAGGGCAATGAGGGTTAAGTGACTTGCCCAAGGTCACACAGCTAGTAAGTGTCAAGTGTCTAAGACCGGATTTGAACTCATCTTCCTGAATCCAGGGCCAGTGCTTTATCCACTGCGCCACCTAGCTGCCCCGCTTTTAAGAAATTCTTAATATTCTTCTGTCCTATTATTTCTCAATCCCTGGCAAGATGCTGTATGACCAAAAGGGAAACATGAATTAAACACATCCACTATTGTTCCATTTAAACCCTAATGAGGCCCTCCATTCCATAATAATAAAAGCTATCAGGGGGCAGGCAGATGGATAAAGCACCGGCCCTGGATTCAGGAGGACCTGAGTTTAAATCTGGCCTCAGACACTTGACACTTACTAGCTGTGTGACCCTGGGCAAGTCACTTGACCCACATTGGCCTGCAAAATAAATAAATAGATAGATAGATAAATGAATGACTACATAAATAAATAGATGGATAAATAGATAAATAATAATAATAAAGGCTAGCATTTATATAGCACTTTAAAGTTTTCAAAGCCCTGTATATATGCATTTGATTGTTAAAATAACCCTATAAAGTAAGTGCCATTATTACCCCCATTTTGCAGATGAGGTAACCGAAGCTAAGGAAGGTTAAATGACTTGCCCAGAGTCACACAACTAGCTTCTGAACTCAGATCTTGCTGTTTCCAGGTCCAGCATTCTCAGCCACAGCCCACCTAATGGCCTCTTTAAGAACACTTTGAGGGGGGCAGCTAGATGGCACAGTGGATAAAGCACTGGCTCTGGATTCAGGAGTACCTGAGTTCAAATCTGGCCTCAGACACTTAACACTTACTAGCTGTGTGACCCTGGGCAAGTCACTTAACCCCCATTGCCCTACCAAAAAAAAAAAAAAAAGAACACTTTGCAAACAAGAATTCAAAATTGAAGAGATGCCCATCAGTTGGGGAATGGCTGAACAAATTGTGGGATGAGATTATGATGAAACAGCATTGTGCTATAAGAAATGATGAGCAGGATACTCTCAGAAATACCTAGAAAGACTTACATGAGTTGATACAAAGTGAGATGTATTGTCTACAAAGTAAGTAATATTGTAGGATGATCAGCCATGAATGCCTTGGCTATTCTCAGCAATGCAATGATCCAAGACAACTCTGAAGGACTTGTGAAAAATGCAATCCATCTCCAGAGAAAGAACTGATGGTATCTGAATACAGATTGAAGCATATCTTTTTAGTTTCTTTTTCTTAAGTTTTTTTGTCTGTTTTCTTTCACAACCTAATGTAGAGATGTTTTGCATGCCTACACATGTATAACTTATATTGAATTCCTTGAGTTCTTAAGTAGGGGGGAAGGGAGGGAGGAAGAGAATTTGGAACACAAAGTTTTTTAAAATGGACGTTAAAATTGTTTTTACTTGTAATTGGAGGAAAAATAAAATTCTAAATTAAAAATAAAATAAAAAAGAATGCTTTGCAAACGAGATATGGGGTAACTAGTCACAGTGAATACCACCTCCACCAATGCAAATCTCGATCTCTCTCTGTCTTAGTAAGACACTGTAAGAGTTACTGTGATTTAAAACTTTATCACTCCATGCTCAACCAGGGCATGAGATTCTCACCTAGACTATTCCTTGGACATATAGTTTCTCATCTGATAGAGATTACAATCATGCTCTTTGTGTATTTTGTGTATATCTAATTATTTACCTACTGTTTCTTCCAGTACCTAGAGGCAGCTAGGGTGTGCAGTGGAAAGAGTGCTGGGCCTGGATTAAAGAAGATCTGAGTTCAAATCTGACCTCAAACACTGTGTGACTCTGGGCAAGTCAGTTAATCTCTGCCTCAGTTTCCTCATCTGTAAAATGGAGCCTCTACATCACAAGGTTAAAGTTAGATAATATTGGTAACAGTACTTTGTAAATCCTTAAGTACTATGTGCATGCTAGTTCTTAAAATGTAAGCTTACTGAGGGCAGGTACAGTTTGTCCTTGGTAAATTGTTTGGTACATAATAAGCACTTCATAAATGCTTATTGATTAGTTATCACTAGGCCCATACTCAGAGCCTTTCCAGAGCTTGTGATATATTTGCCTTGCCTTTGAGAACCCAAGGCCACTTCCATGCCCAGTACATACTGTTCAGTGAAAGCATGTGGCATTTAAAGGGTTATTCCCCTTGATAATAAAACCACCGAAATTCTCATGGAAACCAATAATGTTGGAAGTAGATCACTCCTGGGGCAGCTAGGTGGCGCAGTGGAAAGAGCACTGGCCCTGGATTCAGGAGGACCTGAGTTCAAATCCAACCTCAGACACTTTACACTTACTAGTTGTGTGACCCTAGGCAAGTCACTTAACCCCAATTGCCTCACCAAAAAAAAAAAAAAAGAAGAAGAAGAAGATGAAGTAGATCACTCCCCTTCCAGGTTAAGTGTTTCCATCCTATGTAGACCGTGACCTGCCCCTGAAAGATAGAGAAGAAAAGGTTGGTGATGACAACAAAATCTCCAGCACTGTCAGGGTCATGGACAGTGTTGCCAGTGGGGTTTACTTGCTCCTATGAAACCATGTCCTTTTCCAAAGCCACTTTTTCTTCACATCCTTTAGAAATCCAGTAATCTGCTATAGCTCCAGCCTAAGGAAAGGGTATAAGAATGACATTAGATCCTCAGCAATAGATATTCCAACCTGGCACTGTGAAAAGACCATTGGATTTGGATTCAAAAGACCTGAATTCAAACTCAATCCCTAAGTGTACATAGGCAGGTCATTCCTCCTCTCTTGGCCTTATCTCTAAAACAAGAAAACTTGATGACTTCTAAAGTCTCTTCTGGCTTAAAACTCTTTGTATGATCTATGATTCCCCCAAATAAAATGTAAGATCTTTTAAGGGCAAGGGTGCTTCCATTTTTAGTTTGTCTCCTCAGCCAGTTATCAACATAATGTGTTGTATATATTTGGCACTTAATGAGTATGTATTGAATTGAATTCAATTGAATCCCCATATCATGAATCCGATGGAATCTTTCTGCCACTAGCAGACTCCAGATCCATGAATGATTTATTTTTTAATAAACAAAAAGTTTTGAGTTCCAAATTCTATTCCTCCTTCCCTCCCCTCCCTGAGGTGGTAAGCAATCAAATATAGGTTATACATGTGCTATTATGTAAAGCATTACCATATTAGTCATTTTGTATAAGAAGACTCAAATAAAAGGGAAAAATTAAAGTGAAAAATAGCATGCTTTAATCTGTGTTCAATCAATATCTGTTCTTTCTTTGGAGGTGGATAGTATGCTTTATCATTAGTCCTTTGGGATTGTCTTGGATCACTGTATTGCTGAGAATAGTTAAGTCATTCATAGTTCTTCATCAAACAATATTGCTGTCACTGTGCACAATGTTCTCCTGGTTCTGATCACTTCACTTTACATCAGTTCATATAAATCCTTCCAGGCATTTCTGAAATAATCCCGCCTGTCATTTCTTATAGCACAATAATATTTCATTACAATCATATACCACAGTTTGTTTAGCTGTTCCCTAATTGATGGGCATCCCTTTGATTTCCAATTCTTAGCCACCACAAAAAGAGCTGCTATAAATATTTGTGTACAAATAGGTCTTTTTCTCTTTTGGGGGGGGGGCGTAACTTTGGGATATAAACCTAGCAGTGATAGTGCTGGATCAAAGGATATGCACAGTTTTATAGCCCTTTGGTCATAGTTCCAAATTGCACTCCAGAATGGTTGGATCATGGGGGCAACTAGGTGGCGAAGTGGATAAAGCACTGGCCCTGGATTCAGGAGTACCTGAGTTCAAATCCGGCCTCTGACACTTGACACTTACTAGCTGTGTGACCCTGGGCAAGTCACTTAACCCTCATTGCCTCGAGAAAAAAAAAAAAGAACATATATGGTTGGATCAGTTGACAACTCCACAAACAGTAGATTAGTGTTCCAGTTTTCCCACATCCCCTCCAACATCCAACATTTTCCTTTTTTTGCTATATCAGCTACTTTGATAGGTGTGAGGTAGTACCTCAGGGTTGTTTTAATTTGCATTTCTCTGATCAATAGTGTGATGTTTAAAATCTAACTGTGATGTTTTTAGCTGCTCCCCCCCCATTTTGGGGGGAAACTAGCTAAGATTTACTGATAAATTCAGCAAGAGTTTAGGCTTTTAAGTATTTATTAAAGAGTAAAGACGGGGGCAGCTGGGTGGTACAGTGGATAAAGCACCAGCCCTGGATTCAGGAAGACCTGAGTTCAAATCTGAACTCAGACACTTGACACTTACTAGCCGTGTGACCCTGGGCAAGTCACTTAACCCTCATTGTCTCCCCCCCCCCCAAAAAAAAGAGTAAAGACAACACATGGAGTCCTGTAATGCAAGAAAAGTCTATCTACTTTCCTCTCTTTTTTTCTGTCTGCCACCAACATGAAGTCCCAGATGAAAAAGGGAAGACCCTCAGCTGCTTCTCCCAGAAGCCCCCTGTGGAACAGGAAGCAGAGCCATCCACACACACACACACAGCTCCAAGCTAATTGGCTGGTAGCATTGATTGACATGACTTACAGGTGGTTCTATAGACATAACTTCCAGACACCATGCTTTCTCATGCTTTCTCCTCAGGGTGGAGCTGCCCTAGTTCTCACAATGTCTTTCTCAGCAGGAGGTAGCACCCTGATTCTGAGTCAAAGTAAATTCACATTTTTTGCAATCATTATTATCCTCAATTTTAAAATTTAAAATCCAAATGAGACTTGGATTATGGGAATTTACCATTTAAGACATTAATTGCCTTCATTCTGAGTTACCAGATGCCAGTTGGCCAAGATGATAGCCAATTATAAGAGGAATACATACAAGAACAGACATTGAACTGTCACAAAAGAGGAGTTCAGGTAGTGCACTGCCTTGGGAAAGGCCGAGAAAACAGCTATTGGCAAGAGTTGAGGTTGGATTCTTTTGGTTTAATTTTCCCCCCACATGGCACTGGGTGGCCAGGCTATGCCATCTCACTGGACACCTGACTTCAATTCCCCTTCCTATATGCCTGATATCATGGACATCTCAATCCTATGCATTTGAATAAAGTTGACTCAGTTTCTTCTCTGTTCTTTTATAGTAACCCCCATAATTATCTCAGGTGTCATGATAAATACAATGTTGGATTTGGCCTTGACATCTGCTACCAATTATATTAGATCCTTTAATTTCTCATAATGGCATCAGGATCATTAGGCAGATGATGCAAAAAGTGATGAAACAAAGATAAATATTATTTTCTAAATTAATATCACAATTGTCTTATCAATTTATTCTCCACAGGGGGTAGTGTAGTAATATTAATTTTTAGAGAATGTTTCATGTGTAACAACTGGACAATAATTATAAAATCTCTAAAAGATTCTGAATTTCCTTAGACATGTTTTTGAGAACTCTCATTGTTTGATTTGATTATTGGCAAAGCTATTTAAAGTTGTGTTAAGCTCAATTATGTAGGAAACTTTCCCATCTGATTACTAGTATCTGAAACACCTGAGGGACTTACAATCACACCGGAAACTCTACCCCTGAGACTTGTTAGTTGATCCTCAGCATACACACCTGAAAGACTTTCATTCCACATCTACACCCAGAGAACATCCCAAGAATCATCTGAGAAAAAGACTTCCAAAGACTTAAATGGACATTTTCTGGTTTTCCTTTTCCCTATTGTATACACTGTTTATAATGTCCCCCTGCTAAAAGGGGAGTGGCCCCTTTTAGCCTTTGTTAATGAGTCGCTCAATTTCTTTTCTCTCTTTTCATTCCCTTTACTTTGTTAGTCATAAGTATCTGTAATATTATTGCTTCATGTAAGGAGATGATATTTCTTCATGAAGCACAGGGGGGAGTATGAGAATCAGGGTGCCACCCCCTGCTGAGAAAGACATTGTGAGAACCAGGGAAGCTCCACCCTGAGGAGAAAGCATGTGACTTGGGGTCTGGAAGTTATGTCTATAGAACCACCTGTAAGTCATGTCAATCAATGCTACCAGCCAATTAGCTTGGAGCTGTGTGTGTGGATGGCTCTGTTTCCTGTTCCACAGGGGGCTTCTGGGAGAAGCAGCTGAGGATCTTCCCTTTTTCATCTGGGACTTCAGGTTGGTAGCAGGCAGAGAAAAAGAGAGGAATGTAGATAGACTTTTCTTGCATTATGGGACTCCATATGTTGTCTTTACTCTTTAATAAATACTTAAAAGCCTAAACTCTTGCTGAATTTATCAGTAAATCTTAGCTAGTTTCCCCCCAAAATGGGGGGGGGCAGGTAAAGACATCACAGTTAGATTCTAAATATCACAATAGAGATTTAGAGCATTTTTATGAATGATTTATTTTGCTGCTACATGACTGCTATGGACACAAGTTCAAACCTATGTGTTTATACACCTTCATGTCAGCTTCTCAAAAGAGGTCACCAGGGCCAGCTTTCTCCTCATTTTCCAATTCTTTGTCATCACAAAAAAGAGCTGCTATAAATATTTTCATACATGTGGATCATTTTCCTCTTTCTTTGATCTTTTCTGGGTGTAAATCTTAGAAGCAGTATTGTTGGGTGAAAGGTTATGCACAGTTTGATACCTTTTGGGGCATAATTCCAAATCGCTTTCCAGAATGATAGGACCAATTCATAGTTCTGCCAACTATTGATTAGTATGCCTATTTCCCCATATCCTTTCCAGAATTTGTTATTTTTCATTTTTGTCATCTTAGTCAATTTAATAGTTGTGAAATGGTACTGTAGAGTTGCTTTAATTTGCATTTCTCTGATTATTAGTAATTTGGAGCATTTTTTCATATGGCTATAGTTAACTTTGCTTTCTTCCTCAGAAAACTGGCTTTTCATATCTTTTTACTGTTTATAAATGGGGGGGGGAGCTTTGATTCTTGTAAATTTGATTCAGATCCCTATGTATCTTAGAAATGAGACCTTTAGGGGGTGGCTAGGTGACACAGTGGATAAAACACCAGCCCTGGATTCAGGAGGATCTGAGTTCAAATCTGCCCTCAGACACTTGACACTTACCGGCTGTGTGACCCTGGGCAAGTCACTTAACCCCCAGTGCCCTGCAAAAAACAAACAAACAAAAATATAAATGAGACCTTTATCTGAAAAACTTGATACAAATATTTTTCCCAGTTTTCTGCTTTTCTTCTGATTTTAAGATAGTAATCCCTTTATCAAAAGAAATAAAATAGGTAAAAGCACTAGGATATGTACAGAAATATTTATATCAGCTATGTTTGCCACGGCAAAGAAACAGAAACTGAGGGGATGCCCATCAATTGGGTAATGCCTGATGAAGTTGTATATTAATGTGACAGAGTACTACTGTAATATTTTTTAAATGATGAAAGGAACAATTTCAGAGAAATCTGGGAAGACTTGTATTGACTGATGCAGAGTAAAGGGGAGCAGAACTAGAAGAACTATTTATACAATAACAATAACGATCAATGACCAACCACAATTCCAAAGGACTATTCATTTAATACATACTACCTATCTCCTGACAGTGAGGTGATAAACTCAAGGTATAGAAAAAAAAAATATATGTGTGTGTGTGCGTGTACTTGTGTGTATATTATGTGTATATGTTTACACAAATGCACATGCGTATACATACATATATTCACACACAAGCTATAGATATACACACAAGCTATGTATCAGGTATGTGTACAAGATCTATCCAGGATAAAATGGAGATTATATTAGAGGGAAAGGCACAAGTGTTAAGCACTGGGAAATGCTCCTTACAGAAGGTGAGATTTTAGCTGAGACTTTAAGGAAGTCAGGGAAGCCACAGAGAGAATTCTAGGCATTCCAGAAAGCCAATAAAAATGCACAGAACTAGGAGACAGAGCATCTTGTGTAAGAAATAGCCAGGTGGCTAGAGTCACTGAATTGTACAATTTGTGAAGATAAGTCATAAGGAGACTGGAAAGGTGGGAGGGGGTCAAATCATGAAAACTAGTATACGGTCAGCAGGAATCACAGATGAATATAATAGCTTTAAAAAAAATGTTGGTTTTACTTAATGCAGATTTACAGCTTAATGTACAATCCTCTTTTTCTATTCTACTTTGTATATGAAATTACTAATTTTATTTGATGTTCAGAATTAAAAAAAAAAACAAAAAGAAAAAAGAGGAAGGGTTTGGGGTGGGGTAGCACTATGTATTAAAAAGGGATACTCGTGTGAGGAAATCCAGGAACCAGAGAGAGGGGAAGCATGACAGAGAGAATTTGGGCGAAGGGCAATTGAAGGAGAAACAGAAGTGATTTTGTAATTGGAGTGTACTATAGACTGTCTCGGCAAAAAGAGGAAACATATATGAGTTTCGAGAAACAGACCACATACCAGACACAGAAGCATGATATAGTAGTGATGGGTGACTTCAATTGTCCACATATTTGTTGAATGTCCTTCTCTGGAAGAAGCAAACTAGCTAATAACTTCTTGACTTGCCTTAGTGATGACTTCATCTTTCAAAAAGCAGGAGAACCAATAAAGGGACAGTATATTTTGGATCTGATTTGCAGAAGGAACTGGTTGCTGGGGAAGAAATTAGGAGAATGCTGAGGGTAAGTGACCATTATATCCTAGAATTTGTGATGGAGAAAGAAAGGAAATCTAGGTATAGTCTGACATATACCCTAGATTTTAGAAAAGTAGATTCCAAAGGGTTCAGAGGAAAGAAAGGTAGGATCCCAAGGACTAAAACTTTTCAGAAGAAGTCAGCCCAAGAAGGATGGGAGATGCTCAAGAATGAAATTCTTAAGCCACAAAGGTAAACAATTTCAATGAGGAGGAAAGACAGGATTTACCTGTAGATATGAATGTGAAAGTACAGGGAACTTACTAACCAACTTAGTTTTTGAAAGAAATATGTAGAACGTTAATAACAAAATACAAAATGCAATAATATAAAGGGAAATCTTATTCCAAATAGCTACAAAATGCACAAAATGTCTGATGATCAGTTTACTAAAACATATAAAATACTTGTTCAATTACATATAAACATGTAAAATACAACAATTACAAATGCTCCTTAAAGAAATAAAGAACAATTTAAATAACTAGAGGAATATTCATTGCTCATGGCTGGGCTGTGCCAATATTATAAAAATGATGATACTATACAAGTTAATTTACAGTATAATACTATACTAATTAAATTATTAAAGGGTACTTTATAGAAATTGATAAAATCATAATAAAATTATTTCAAAAATATTTGACTACCCATGGAGATAAATAAAAGAGGCAGGGATAAAAGAAGAATAGCATTCTCATATCAAACTATATTTTAAAGCAGCAGTCATCAAAACCATTTGATATTGGTCAAAAAAAATAGAGAGATAGATCAATGGAATAGGCTAGCTAAAGGAGAATCAGAAACAATGCAACTCAATAACCTTGTGTTTGTTTGATAAACCATAAAACATCAATAACTTAGGAATAAATTCCATATTGATAAACACTGCTAGAAAAACTGGAAAACAGTCTGACAGATATTAGACTCAGACCAACACCTTACACCATATTCCACAATACATTCTAGAAGTATAAGTGACAATGTTAAAGGTTACATGATAAAAATTAGAAGAGAAGCAGATCATATATCTACCATATTACTGTTATAGGTAGGAGATTTATTCTTGTTTGTTTTTTTCAGGGAAATGGGGGTCAAGTGACTTGCCCAGGGTCACACAGCTAGTACGTGATAAGTGTCTGAGGCTGGATTTGAACTCAGGTCTTCCTGAATTCAGGGCAAGTGCTTTATCCACTGTGCCACCTAGTTGGCCCCTAGAAGATTTATTCTTAATCAAGTAGGCAATAGAAGGAATGACAGAAGATAAAATAGATAACCTTGATTGCAAGAAATTGAAATGCTCCAGCACAGACAAAATTAATGCACTTATGATAAGAAGTGAAATGGTCAAATGGGAAAAAAAATCTGAGTCAAATTTCTCTGATAAAGGTTTGGTACACAAGATATAAAAACAATGAACAGATATATTATATATTACACACATATAAATATCTATATACACCCATATATACATATATGTATGCGTATATATGCATGTGTGTGTATATATATGGGGGTGTGTGTATACATATATATATATATATATATATATATATTTTGTGATGAAATAATGAGATTTAGCAGATACTCAAAGACCCACCTGGAGATTAATCTAGACTGATTGAATCAAGTGAGAGTGATTAACTGCTGATTAGCCTACTTTTAGTTAACTGGATTGTAATCACACCTTGAGAACACCTTCAGAACCAATGGATTTGGATGACACCAACCAATCAGCTTGAAGCAGTGTGTAAGGACCGCCTCTGTTCCAGACCTATAAAAAGCTTCCACAATCAGTTTGCTGGAGAGAGTTCATGATTGAAGCAGGCTTGTGGCAGAGGACTTGAGGAAGAATCAGACCAGGCTGGAACTCTAGGATAAATGGGCTTTTTTCTTAACTTTCTGAACTCCATGGGAATATCTGTATGCTTTAATAAATGTTTAATGCCCAAGGACTGGTGCTAAAGCTTCTAATTTAAGGCGACCACAATTTAAATTTTAAACATCACAATATATATATATATATATATATATATGAACAAAAGCCTTTCACCAATCAATAACTGGTCAAAGAATATGAACAAACAGTTCTCAAAAGAAGAATTACAAATTATTAACAACCATGCGAAAGAATCCTAAGTACTAATATGATAAATGCAAACCAGAACACCCCCCCATGACCCCAAGATTTCATTACTGAGTTGATATCCCAAGACATCAGAGAAGTTGATAGCCCCTGACTATTCATAAGAAGAAACTCCCCATGTACACAAAAATATTTATGGCAGCACTTTTTGTGATAGCAAAGAATTAGAAACAAAGTAGATTCCCGTGAATTGGGGAATGGCTAAACTAATCGTAGTCCATTAATGTAAAGGAATACTACTGTAAGAAATAATGAAGACAGAGGAGTCTGAAAAGATTTACATGTAATCATGCAGAGTGAAGTACACAGAACCAAGAAAACATATGCACAAAGACTACAATAATATAAATGGAAAGAATAACCAATAACAAAAAATCAAAAGTGAATGTTATAAAATTATAAAGAACAAGCAGTTTTTACAAGAAGAGATATAAGAAGATACTTCTACCCCACAGCTTCCCAGAGATAGAAAGTCTACAAGGATTGAATATTGCACATATTTCCAAATTTCTTTTTGAGGAAATTGGGGGTAAGTGATTTGCCTAGGGTCATATAAGCTAGTAAGTGTCTGAGGCCAGATTTGAACTCAGATTCTCCTGACTCCAGTACCAGTGCCCTATCCATTGCAGCACCTAGCTGCCCCTAATTTCTATTGATGTATAGATCAGTTATGCTGATTTATTCTTCTTTTTCCTTTTCTTTTTTTCTTAAAAAACTATTTGTTATGTGGTCTGACTCTGGGATGAAGGGAAGGGAAGAGATACTGGAGGAAATTATGGTTATATTTTTTAAAAAGACATCAATAAACACTTTTTTTTTTTAGTGAGGCAATTGGGGTTAAGTGACTTGCCCAGGGTCACACAGCTAGTAAGTGTTAAGTGTCTGAGGCCAAATTTGAACTCAGGTACTCCTGACTCCAGGGCCGGTGCTCTATCCACTGCGCCATCTAGCTGCCCCCAATAAACACTTTTTTAAAAGAAAGAAAGAAATGTACAGAAAGTAGAAGCAAGGACAAATCACAGAGGAAACATATGAGGATGACATGTCAGCAATGTTAAAACTCCTAATGATTGGATGAAGATGTAAGGGAAGCTAAGAACAATGTAAAAGGCCTTTTGGTAGGTATCTTGAGATAAATAGGAGGGCTAAAGAAAGGATAGAACCTTAACTGGGGATTGATGAGACAATGAGACCTCAAAACACAAAAGGCAAAGATGCTTGAATTTTACTTTGCTTCTGTTTTTCTCTACAAAAAAATGGATGACATTTGCACTGAAAAAGACAGAACAAAAATGGTCAACAGGGAGCTGATGACACCCAAGATAAGTAAAGAGATCATAATAGAGCACCTAATTGTCTTTGATGAATTCATGTTACTCAAGCTCAAATCACCTACATGCTCAGGTTCTACAAGAGCTGGCAAATGTCAGCTCTTTAATTGTCAGTGACAGCTGAAAGATCGTGGAAAATGGGACAGGATCCACAATATTGGAGAAGGGCAAATGTCCTGATTTTCAAAAGTGGAAAAACAAAGTCCACAAGCTATCGGCTAGTGAGCTTGAGTTCAGTTCTTGGAAAAATTCTAGAATGAGTCACTGGAGAATTGGTTGGCAGACCTTTAGAAAGGGAAGTGATTATTGCAACAATCCAGTATGGGTTCCTCAAGAACAGGTCATGCTAGACTAACTTCATTTCCTTTTCTGATGGGATTACAAAACTCAAAGATGAGGAGAATGCTGTGGAAGTAGTCTATCTAGATTTGGGTAGAGCTTTTTTTTTTTTTTTTTTGCTGGGCAATGAGGGTTAAGTGACTTGCCTAGGGTCACACAGCTAGTAAGTGTCAAGTGTCTGAGGCCAGATTTGAACTCAGGTCCTCCTGAATCCAGGGCTGGTGCTTTATCCACTGTACCCCCTAACTGCCACCTCCATTGAGCAGAGCTTTTGAAAAAGTATATGATTCTCATTGAGTAGATAAAGAGGTAATAGATTAGACAATAATGCAATTAGATCAATTCAGAACAGGTTGGCTGGCCTAACTCAAAGAGTAACTGTTCAGTATCATAGTAGAGTACCCTACATCTCTGTGCTTGGTCCTCAGCTATTTAACATTTAATCAGAAACGTAGATAAAGACAAAGATGGTGTGCTCATCAAAGTTACAGATGTCACAAAGCTGATAATACACTGGATGATAGATTCAGGATACAAAGGATATTGACAAGCTCAAACATTGGATTAAATCTGGTATAAATTCAGTGGGGATCAATGTATGGTCTTAGAGTTGGCTGCAAAAAGTCAGCTTCAGAAGTATGAGATGAGAAAGGCATGGAGAGGCAACCATTGTTGGGGGGGGCGGGAATGGGGATTTTAGTGGAATGCAAGAGCAATATGAGTCTGCTGATGTAAACACCAAAAAACTGATATAATCTTGGCCTGCAGTAATAGGTGCCACGCTTCCAAGGATAGAGAAGTAATAGTCTTGCTATATAGTCTGCCCTTGGGAGACTTTGTCTGGAGTATTTTATTCACATTTGGGCACCGTAATTCATACAAGAAATTGTTAAGCTGGGGAGTATCCAGAGGAAGGCAATGTGGGGACCAATTTTTAATTGGGAAGTGTTAGCTAAGCGGCTCACCCCAATATTGGGGCAAGGAAAGAGACTGGCAGCCTCCCTCAAAACAGAACAGGATTTATTTTAACAAGAACGAACTTAAAAAAAAAAACACAACAACAGGATCAGTAGGATCAAGGGAAAGGAAATAAAATGGGGAAAGGGAAATTATACAACCTGAAAAAATACCACCACCCAGGAATCAGCTGAGAATACACCACAGCACTCCTGTCGCCTTCCAGCTTCCAGCTAGAATGGCGAATTCTCCTCCCCATTCCCAGAAGCCCCACACAGCCCCCAGCCAATTGACTGCCCTCACTAGGCTTCCAATCATTATAATTTTGCCAGGCCCATGTAGGCGTCGGTGAGTGGTGATGACATGAGGTGCCAGAGCCCTGGCAACGGCTACAGCCAGTGGGTGGAACACCTTGCGGTTTGCGGAGCCCCAGGCCAGTGAGTGCTGTGCGGAGGCATAAAAACCTCAAATAATAATTTATTCTTTACAGCAACCAGGATGCCTAAAGAGCTTAAACCCATTTTTTATGATCATCAGTTAAAGGAATTTGGTGTGTTTAACCTGGAGAAAAGAAGACCCATGGGACATGATAGCTGTCATCAAATGTTTGAAGGACTGCATATAGCCGAGGGCTTAGATTTGTTCCATTTGCCCCAGAGGGCAGAACCAGGAGTGATGGAGGAAAGCTGCAAAGTGATCAACTGAGACTTGGTCAGGAAAAGCTTCATAACAAGATAAGCTGTCCAAAATTGGCTGCACAGAGAGGTAGTGAGTTGCCCGTCCTTGGAGGTCTTTAAGCAGAGGCTGGACAACTGCTTGTCAGTCTTGTTATAGTAAGAATTCCTTTCATGTGTCAGTTGGAATAGCTGGCCATGAAGGTCCCCTCCAATGCTCAAATTTTGCGAGTCTGTCATCTAGCTGGAGGGATAGGACGCTGCTGATTTCAATTATATCACAGTTTTACCTCCAGCATAATTCAATACATTTGCTCTGTCTCTCTAGAACCTAGCCTGCAAATTTTGGAATCAGATTCATTTTTCACTTTTCAAGGATGTCAAAGAAGGAGGAGCAGGGAAAGAGGGCATCAGTTTTCTTTAGGGTATACTGGTTTTAGCCCTGAGTGGTTTTGTTTTGTTTTGCAGGGCAATGAGGGTTAAATGACTTGCCCAGGGTCACACAGCTAGTAAAGTGTCAAGTGTCTGAGGCTGGATTTGAATTCAGTTCCTCCTGAATCCAGGGCTGGTGCTTTTATCCACTGTGCCACCAAGCTGCCCTAAGTGGGCATACATTGGGGTGAGGATCATTCTATAGAAAGCCTGAAAGGATTCTCCAGGGGATCCCAAAGAAGGAATGCATCTGGCCAGAGTAGCATGGCATGGCCATGACTGGACCATGGAAAGGCAGGCAGAAGTCATGAGGAACAGCTTTTCTCCCCTCTCTTTGGAGCTCAAGGTAGAACAGAGCCCAAGACTAAGCAGAAGAGGGTGGGAATGAAGGCAAGGATACCCAAAGATGCAGAGGGGCAAAGCTGTCTGCTATACTCTATAAGTTCCCCAAGCACGGTCACTTAATAGGTTGCATTGTTGAAGCGTTTTAAGGTTTGAAAGGCATTTTACTTGTCACTCCATCCGCTCCTCACTAACAGCCCCTGCGAGGTAGATGCTATTATTATGTCTGTTGTATAGATGAGTGAAGTAAAGTGACTTGTCCAAGTTAATAAGTGTTTGAGGTAGGATTCCACCTTAAGACTGTATGGAGCAAACTGCCTCAGTTTACCCAAATAACTCGAGGAGACCACCAAGTCAAGCAGAGACAGATTTATTACATTCCCATAGGAATGGGCAAGCTCAATGCCCGAGCCGCGCCAGCCAATACATGCCTTAACCTTATATAGGAATGCTGGTCAGAGGGGAAGTCCCCACGCACACTAGGTCGAGCTCACAATCTAACATCCAATCCTGTCTCACCCAGGGTGCGTGTTCAGCTTGTGATCAATGTATGGAGACATGCATACGTGTTCCAGGAGCAAGGGGGAAAAGGGGAGGGGGAACAAGGTTAAACCAAAGGAAGAGGAAACAGGGGAGTGACAGTCAGATGTTTCAGATCTCACAGTTCCCACTGACTCCCCTCTCCAGGCCCCTGTCTCTAAAGATATTCAACCTGAATAACAGGAAGAGTCACTCAGGTGCTTCAGCATTGTTAAGGATGACAGGGTTAAAATTTATCTTCGGTTATGTTGGGAAGAAAAGAATAATCCATTGTTGGGACCCTAGGGTCAAGGGGATTCTGCTCTGAGAAAAAGAGACATGTCACTTAACATCTGGTCTCAACTCAATTGCTGCATCCTGTGCCAAGCCCCGTCCTTTCTTCTTGAGTCCTGAGTATTGAATTGGTGGGCAAACTCCCTGACCCACTGACTGGGGTTCTGACACATGATGGATTGCAGACAAAACTAATATGTAGCTGACAAGTGGGGAGACTGAGCAGAAGTAAAAATACTGTTAATTGGCAATAAAACTTAAAGGAGACCGTGAGAATTTGACAAGCAATAAACTTCTTTCTTTCTTTATTTTTTTAGTGAGGCAATTGGGGTTAAGTGACTTGCTCAGGGTCACACAGCTAGTAAGTGTTAAGTGTCTGAGGCCGGATTTGAACTCAGGTACTCCTGACTCCAGGGCTGGTGCTTTATCCACTGCGCCACCTAGCTGCCCCGCAATAAACTTCTAAACGAACTATACTGGGGCAGGGCTGGGTACCCTCCAGACCCCATCCTCAGAGTTTAATCCATAATCCATATCATACAAGGCCTTTCTCTCCCCAGGTCCTACACTGTCCACATTACCACCTAGTTTCTGTCTGGTAAAGGAAAAAGAACACAGAACTGGGCCCTATGAGAGGGAAGTAAGGACTCCATGGAGTAGAGACCTCAGGAATCTACTAGGCTCTGCTTGAGGGCCAGCCACAGATGAACTCATCTGAGTTGTGGCCACTAGGAAAAAAATAATATCCTTGCATGAGAGAGAAAATGAAGTTCTCTCTTGTAGGTGGGGATAAGGTTACTTCAAGAATACTCGGCATGATGATGAAACTGCTAAGACAACCGGCGCCTAGAATGGATTAAAGCCCTGCCTAAGGCCTGTGCAGGGAGTCACTGATCATATCTGTAGTAGGAACTTTCATTGAACTGTAGTTAGCAATTTTGGAACCTGAAGCAAGGAATAGAAAGCATGCCTAGTGCAGGCAGCAGACAGTTGAAGCAAGTCGACTTTTTTTTTTCCCCTTTTCTTCTTCTTTTCTTTTGAGGTGGTCAAGGTAAAAGTGACTTGTCCAAGGTTACAACAGCTAGTAAATGTCTAAGGTAAGATTTGAACTCAGGTCCTCCTGACTCCATTGCTGATGTCCTATCCACTGTGCCACCTAGTCACCCAAAATCAACTTTAAAAAAATAATACAAATTCAATTGCAGGCAAGTGATAGAGAACACAGGAGTAGTCCCTATTAGAGGAAAATAGAAGTCCTGGCACATTGTCTCCAGGGGTGAAACTCCAAAGCTGCTATGCAGAGGGTTGGGGTTATGAGGAGCTCACCAGACATGTGACCACTGGAGAAGGAAGCTCACCATCTGAGGGACTTTTATTTTAGCTAATCCCAAAGAGTCCCAGCATTCATTTCTGCCCCCAGCTGCATTCCTTTTGGACTTCTCCCTTCTGACCCCAGGATCCTCATCATTGGAAAATGTCATCATCCTGCAAGATCCAGTCCTCCTTGGAACTCATACTTCATCAAAGAGGGAGAGCCATGAACTCCAAAACTTCCATTTAAGAAGGGGTCCCAGGGCAGCTAGGTGGTGCAGTGGATAGAGCACCAGCCCTGGATTCAGAAGAACCTGAGTTCAAATCTGGCCTCAGACACTTGACACTTACTAGCTGTGTGACCCTGGGCAAATCACTTAACCCTGATTGCCTCACCAGAAAGAAAGAAAGAAAGAAAGAAAGAAAGAAAGAAAGAAAGAAAGAAAGAAAGAAAGAAAGAAAGAAAGAAAGAAAGAAAGAAAGAAAGAAAGAAAGAAAGAAAGAAAGAAAGAAAGAAGGAAAGAAAGAAAGAATGAATGAAAGAAAGAAAGAAAGAAAGAAAGAAAGAAAGAAAGAAAGAAAGAAAGAAAGAAGGAAAGAAAGAAAGAAAGAGAAAGAAAAGAAAGGGGTCCAAGCCAGTCATCTCTTCATTTCCCAGATGGAAATAGGCTTCTTCCCTTTGGTTTCTTCTTAGCACTTCTCCATCACACCCCACAGATCAGTACCTTCTCTTCCCTTTTCCTTCCCTTTACTTTTCAGCTTCCTTTTGTGCTCGTCTTATCCAACTAGATTGTAAGCTTCTAGGGCAGGGATGTTCTTGTTCTCATGTATCTCCAGCACTTAGCACAGTCCTTGGCACATAATAGACACTTAACAAATGTTTATTGACTGACTAACTGCTCTGAATTTTGGTGCTGGGGCAAAGCCCTGATTCACTCCACCCTGGTTATCACTCTGAACTTTCATCTGCTACAGGATGAAAATCCTAGCTGAGAAGTCGTTCTGCCTGGCTTATAGCTCTCAGCAAGACCACAGGCTTAGGTTTATAGAACACACTGTACTTAGCAGTCTTAGCCAGGTATTGTTCTACTAAGCTTTGGGGCAGTGCATCCACACTCAGCTTATACATGAGCTGTAAGACAGGAACACAACAGATTTAGCCAAGGACAGACAACCTGAAACAAAAGACAGATTCAGGCAACTTCTCACTTCAGAGATTCCACTTCGCTTATTTGAAGTATATAACTTTGGACTGATCCACACCTAGCAACCACAGTGTGCTCATACCTATAAATCTTGGTTGTACTATTGCAGGTCTCATATATATTCATAACTTATACCCTGATAGGACAATGACTCAGATTCCTGGAAGCCTAAAGCACAAAAAACAAACAGAAGACAAGGGGGAAATCTTTCAGGAAGAGGGAGGGGGAAACCATATTGGTCATTTTATTGGTTTGATAAGAGAATTTCCCTCTTCCAGTAAAGGTTAATAGTGTCTCTGCAACTTGTGGTCTTAGAGAGATGCCTAAGGGAACAAGAGATTAAACAACTTGCCCAGAGTCACAGAGTCAGTATGTATTAGAGGTAGCACTTGAACTCAGGTCATTCTGCCTCTAAGGCCAGCTCTCTCTCTCTCTCTAGCACAGCCAGGCTGCTCCTTAGAAGCTGTTCAGAATTCTGATTATCTGAGAAGGTCTTGGCACTAGATGTTCACAAGGTGTAACTTCTCAGCTAAATTATCTTCTTTCACATAAAAACTATTAGAATTTGACAAAAGTGGTGATTTGTTTAAAAAAAAAAGACCACCGTTCAGAGAAACCTGGAGGGTCTTACGTGAGCTGATGATGAGTGAGATGAGCAGAACCAGGAGAACATTGTACACAGTATCATCAACATTGAGTGTTGACCTACTGTGATGGACTATATTCTTCTCACCAATGCAATGGTACAGAAGAGTTCCAGGGAACTCATGATAGAAGAGGATCTCCAAATCCAAGAAAAAAAAAGAAAGAAAGAACTGTGGAGTATAGATGCTGATTGAACCATATTATTTCTTTTGTTTTGGGTGCTGTTGGTTTTTTTTTTCTATTTTGAGGTTTTGCATCACTGCTCTGATTCTTTCTCTTGTAACAGGATTAATGCAGAAATAGGATTAATGTTATTATGTGTATATATATGTGTGTGTATATATATATATCTATATGTATATGTATAGAGATATATAGATATAACCTATATCAGATTACCTGCTGTCTAGGGGAGGGGGGAGGGAGGGGAGGGAGGGAGAAAAATCTGAAATTGTAAAGCATGTATAAACAAAAGTTGAGAACTATCTTTACATGTAACGGAAAAAATAAAATATCTCATAAAAAAAAAAAGACCACCAACACAAACAAAAGACAACTGTGAACTGAAGTTCCTCTTGCTACACAATCATGAAACATTCCTTTCCCTTGGATTGAAAATTCTTGACAGCATGTGTCCTTGATCCAGGGTCCACAGACAACTTGATCCATAGATTTTGGCTGGGGAAGGGGATGTAAAATTGGATGAGAAAAAAAATTACAACTTGTTTTCACTCTAACAGAAATTGAACATTTCCTTCAATAATGGATGGGGTAGTCATATAAATAGTACCTGTCATTTTGTCACCAATAGACATATCACATTGTGGTTGTTGCAAATATCTTGAAGTATAATTTATGCTCATCACTACCTTGAAATTAGTTATTAGACTCACTGGTAGATATGTTAGTATCTAAATTTTAAGATATTTTGATAACTGTATTTCAATATAATTTGCTTCCTTTGCAATCCTGTGTGTTTTATTTCACGTATTTAAAAACATGATTCTGGAAAAGGGTTGTTATTTTCACCAGGCCGCTAAAAGGGGCCCAGGACACAAAAAAGAAAAGAATCCCTTTCTTTTTTTCTTTTTTTTTTTAAATTTTTTGGGCAGGACAATGAGTGTGAGAAAAATATGGGCCCCCCTCAAAAGCTGATTGAAGTTGTCTGGGGAATGTCTGGGAAGTGAATTTCAGCTGGAAGAAGGGTGCTAACTAATGGATCTTTTCCTTCCTCCCTCCCCAGCAATTAGGATCACATGATGAGAGAGACCGAGGGCTGGTCATGTGGGGGAGGAGTTTAGAGGGCTGCTCCTTTGACTATATTGTATTCAAATTGGCTAGCATTTGGCGGCATTGTCTTGGCTCTAAGATTGTAACTGAGGAAGAAGGGCGGAGCCAGCCCGTTAAGAGATAAAAGGGGGCAGCTAGGTGGCAGTGGATAGAGCACCAACCCTGGAGTCAGGAGGACCTGAGTTCAAATCCAGACTCAGACAATTAACACTTACTAGCTGTGTGACCCAATTGCCTCACCAAAAAAAGAGAGAGAGAAAGAGAAAAGGGCCCCAAGTCCCATGATAGCCGCCATTTCCATTAGGGAGCTGGCCCATTCGCTCAAATGTATAAAGGCCTTTGATACTTCTCTAACACTGAGTCCCAGAAATTTTTAAATGGGGTTTCTCACGATTTGTTTCCCATAATTCTGGCGCCCAATGTGGGGCTAATTTTATGAAATTATGTTTTGAAAGGAACACTTTGCCAGGCCTCCAAGTCCAATTCTCCCTACCAAGGACGTCCAGCTGAGCTCTTATCAGTGGTCGGGTGAGAACTGGGCATGGAGGCATGGGTGGTTCCAATTAAGGAAGACAGTTGTTGGAAAAGTCTCAAACGCAGACAGATTAAGTGAGCGCACACACACGCGCGCACACACACACACACACACACACACACACACAAAATTGGGGTGGTGGTGAATAAGGATGGTAATGCTGGGCTGTTTGAGCTGGTGGGCAAAGGGTGCTGAAGGACCACGTAGGTCTATGCGCATGGAACCCCACGGAAAGAAAGGGGCTGAGTGAATTCTTTTCCGGGGGTGGTCTTGGGAGTTTGGGGAAACTGAGGCAAACCCCAGCTGTCTATACATGCCAGGCTGTTTGGGTCGGTGGGCAATGGAGGGGAAAGAGGGGGTAATAGAGAACCCCCAACCCCATGGACCTTGTGGGACCCCTGAGAGACGAGCCCCTCCCAGTGGGTGGTAAGGGAAAGGAATGGAACCCTGTTGGTGCTAACAGTGGAAAAGGAAGGAGTGGAACCCTGTTGGTGCTGACAGTGAAAAAGGAACGCGGTAAAGTGTTTTGGGGTGAAGGAGTTTGAGTTTGGGGGAATGCCCCATGTTCTGCCCTCCTCCCCTCTTTTGCATGGCAGTTTCTGCTATGGGGGAGGGGAAGGACTGAGAGAGTATCTGCATCTTGTCTTGTGTGTGTGAATGTGTGAAATTCTGTTATGTGTTCAAGTCTTTGTAAAATGTGTACTACATGGGTAGGAAGTCAGGCTCACTGACTTAGAGCCGGGCATGGAATTCGAGTGCCTAGTGGGGCACTTTTGATATATGTACTTTGTGGTGAAATGGCTTAGGAACAGAAGGGAAAATGTGGAATGCTTGGGGTGGATGGTTCTTGGGGGAATTGGTACTAGAAGGAAATTGTCAATTGAGGTTCTATGTGATGTTAGGTGTAGTTAAAATTTACTATTGTAGGGAAAGGAAAAGAGGAAACTTTGAACCCCGAGGTCCCTCATTTTTTTCTGAAGCCCAATATTACAGTGAGCCACCCAATGAACTCTCCCCATATTAAATTTGATCCTTACATCCCCCACCCCGCTTCTCCCTCATTTGAGAAGGTAAGCAATTTTATATAGGTTATACATATGCAGTTATGCAAAACATATTTCTGTATTAGTCATGTTGTGAAAGAAAACACAAGAACACCCCCCCCCAAAAAAAAAGAAAAAGAAAGTTTTAAAAAGTATGCTTTGAACTGCATTCAGACTCCATTATGTTTTTCTCTGGAGGTGGATGGCATTTTTTATCATGAGTCTTTCAGAATTGTCTTAGATCATTGTATTGCTGAGAATAGCTAAGCCATTCACCATTGATACAGTGTTGCTGTTACTGTGTACAGTGTTCTGGTTCTGCTCACTTCCTTTTGCAACAGTTCCTGTAAGTCTTTACAGGATGCTTTTTCTGAAAGCATCCTGCTTGTCATTTCTTATAACACAATAGTATTCCATCACAATTATATACCACAACTTGTTTAGCCATTCCCCAATTGATAAGTGGACAATTTTGATCAAACAAATCCAATGCAGCTAAAATTAGAACAGAGACAACTAAATGGGGAAAATCTTTGTAGCAAGTTTCTCTGATAAAAGTCCTATTTCCAAAATAAGACTTTTATCAGAAGGATCAAAGGAATTGATTCAAATTTATAAGACTAAGAGACATTCCACAGTCAAAAGATATGAACAGGAAGTCCTGAAGGGAAGAAACCTAAGCTGTCTATAGCCATATGAAAAAAGAAAAAGTGCCGTAAATAAAAGCAACTTGGAGGTTCTACCTCATACTCATACCCATGGGCAAGGTGGACAAAAAAAGAAAATACACACGTTGAAGAGTCTTCAGCAAAATAGGCACATTTATATTGATCCAGCCATTCTGAGAAGCAATCTGGAGCTATGCCCTCAAAGGTACTAAACTGTATCTGCCCTTTGACCCAATGATACCACCATTAGGACTATACTCCAAAGATCTTAGCAGCTCTTTTTATTATAGTGAAGAACTGAAAACTAAGGGAAAGCCTATCATTTGGGAAAGCTAAACAAATAATGGTAATGAATATGCTAGAATAATATTGATTTGTAAGAAATAAAGAGACTTTCAGGCAGCTAGATGGCGCATTGGTTAAAGCACCGGCCCTGGATTCAGGAGTACCTGAGTTCAAATCCGACCTCAGACACTTGACACTTACTAGCTGTGTGACCCTGGGCAAGTCACTTAACCCCAATTGCCTCACTAAAAAACAAAAAACAAACAAAAAAAGAGACTTTCAGAGAAATCTAGGAAAGCTGTCAACTGATTCAGAACAAAGTGAGCAGAACCAGGAGAATAATTTATGCTATACATTAATATTGCAAAAGTGAACAATTCTAAAAGACTTAAGGAGTTTGATCAACACAATGATCAACCATGATTTCAAAGGACTGATGATGAAGAATTCTACCCACCTTGTGGGTTGTTGTTTGTTCTTTGTTCTCCAAGAGGACCCTGGCACTGGGGAGTTGATGTCATGACTTGCAGTGAATTGCATCTTGTGAGAAAGAGGTGATGGACTAATATGCAGAATGAGACACATGTTTCTGGACATGGCCAATGTGGAAATTTGTTTTGCATGACTATACTTGTTTGTTACAAGGGATATACATGTACAAATATATACACATATATAACATATATATCACATATATATGTTATATATGTTATATAACATATATATATATATATATATATATATATAGATCCTTTGGTGAGGGCCGGGGTATGGTTTTGCTTTTAAGTAATGGCTGAGAACAGGGGAATAAAAGCAGTGTCATGAGCTTCAGAACACCATAAGTCCTTTGGGCCAAGTATCGCCAGAGTCAAATCAAGCATAATGATTCCGCTGACCATGACTATATGCACTCAAGAAGTAGGCTTCCATCCAGCCACTTGTCCACAAAAGTTATCACGTATTTGCTTCTTAAAATCAGAGCTATCCGTTCAGCCAGTCAGTAAACAAACTCTTGCTCTGTGTCAGGTGTTGCACTAAGCATTGGAGATATAAGGAAAGGTAAAAACAGATCCTGCCCTTGAGGAACTCATATGGAAGATTTCGAATTAGCATGAAGAAAGAGTCGCATCACTGCTACTATGCAAAGTCAGGTCTGTAGTAGAATTTGGCCCAGTGTGAAGGATAATTTCTTTCCTGTAATCAAAAAAGGAAGAAAGAAAGAAAGAAAGAGAAGAAAAATATGTCAATAACTGGAACATTTATGTCATGAGACAAGAACGATCATGGGACTTTTTTTCAAACAAATAAAGAACATGTTGCCCCATCATTATCATTATCAAGAAACATTTATTGTGTTTACAAAGAGTGACTGTGGTAGACCAAGAGTCAACAGAATATGACTCTAATCCTGGTAGGTAGACATAGTAGACAGAGGCCTGGATCTAAGTTCAAATCCTTCCTTGAATGTTTGCTAGTTGTACGACCCTGAGTACTTCATCTCTTCCAGACTCAGTTTCCTTATCTGTAAAACAGAGATAATGATAGTACCCACCTGATATGATTATTGTGAGGATGCAATGAGATAACATTCAAAGTCCTTTGCAAAGCACTTTATAAATATTAATTATTATTAGCCCACAGATATCAGTCAATTAATCAGTCATGTGTAAGAATTGTTATCGTTGTTCAGCTGATTTCAGTTGTGTCTGACTCTCCATGATCCTATTTGGGGTTTTCTTGGCAGAGATACTGGAGCATTTTGCCATTTCCTTCTCCAGCCCATTTTACAGATGAGGAAACCGAGGCAAACAAGGTAAAGTGACTTGCCCAGGATCACACAACTAATAAGTGTCTGAGACCAGATTTGAACTCATGCAAAGGAGTCTTCCTGACTCCAGACCAAGTGCTCTATGCACTATGGTGCCACCTAGCTGCCCATTTGTAAGAACAGGAAATAATAATATTAACATATCTCGAAGCATTGTGGTGATCAAATAAAATAATGTACTTCTTCATTTATTGATGAATTCATTCAACAAATGCTTGGTGAGTGCCTATAACATAGTGAAGTAGCTAGATTGTTGTATTTGGAGCTTTGAAGACCTGGGTTTGAATCCTGGCTCTGCATTCACCAGGATAAAAGAATGAGTTAAGAGCTTCTTGTCAGGAGAGACCTGGATTCAAATCCTCCCTCTGACACTAATTCCATGGCCACAGAGAAGTCACTTAATCTCTCTAACCCTCAATTTCCTCTTCTATAAAATGAGTATAATAATACCTATATTTTCTACCTTGCAAGGTTGTTGTGAGGATGCCATTAGAATGTGTGTATAAAGTGCTTTACAAATGTCAAAGCATTATAGAAATGACAGCTATAATTATTATTCCTTCTGTGACCTTTGACAGGCCATTTAACCATTCTGGGCCTTAGTTTTCTCATCTATAAAACAAGCAGCAGCATTTGACTAGAAGGACCCCATCCCCCTTAGGTCTAACTCTAGGACTCCAGGATCTTGCAATGCCACTATAGTAGACAATGTGGTAGACACACAGTTAAATAAGGCATATTTCCTGCCTTTGTGGACTTTATAATCTATAGGTGTGATAAGACAAGAACACCCATAAGAAAATTAGACTGTGATATTGTGTAATAGATTAGAATGTGATATAATAAATTAGAATGTGATCATGTGTAACAAAAGCTCTGTTCTGACACTATGGTCACTTTGAAACTGGCTAAACTCATGACACCCCCAACTTCTTCTCTACTTCCTTCTCATTCTGACAATGCCTCCATTTCTATAGCCTCTTCCTCCAATGTGGAGAGGTGAGCTTTCTCATCACCAGGTAGGTGAGTTCCTTCCTCCCTAGAAGCTCCACTGGAGGAAGTACTCATGATGGCAGTGCTTACTTCAACCCTAGTTCAGCCTTTGATTCTCTGGATTATTTCTGTACCTTACCCATCCACTTGCTTTTTAGCTCCCCTTCTATATATAGTCTTCCCCTGTTAGAATATAAACTCCTTGAAGTCAAGGACTGTCTTTCTTTCTGCTCATATTTTCATTCCTAGTGTTTAATACTTTATCTGACACATAGTAAACACTTTATAAATGCTTCCTCAATCTATCATCTATATCAATCTATCACGTATATGTCTATCATATCAATCTATTGATCCTTCTACCCATCCATACATCTATTCATCTCTATCAATCTGTTTCTCTCTCTCTCTCTCTCTCTCTCTCCTTCCCTCCCTGTATCACTCTATCTGCCTAATACTTCTGCCTTGCATGGAAAAGATCCTAAGTGGGGTTTTTTTTAAGTCAAGCTTTTCATTGAGCTCTGGTCTTTTCATCAGGAATGCTTTAAAGTCTTTTATTTAATTAAATATCCATTTTTCCCTTGAAGGATTACACTCAATGTTGCTGAGTAGATTATTCTTGCTTGTAATCCCAACTCTTTTGCCTTCCAGAATATTCCAAACCCTTTGCTCCTTTAATGTAGAAGCTGCTAAATCTTGTGTGATCCTGATTGTGGTGCCACAGTTTTTTGTTTCTTTCTTGCTACTTGACATAGTTTTGAGTTATTTTTTCTTGATATCTCATGAAGTCATTAGCTTCCACTTGCCCAATTCTAATTTTTAAGGAATTACTTTCTCCAGCAAACTTTTGTATTTCTTTTTCCAATTGGACAATTCTGATTTTGAGGTATTATTTTTTCAGGATATTTTGTGCCTCTTTTACCAAGCTGTTGTCTCTTCATAGTTTTCTTCTTTTTCTTTTATTTCTTTACCAAATTTTTCCACTACTACTTTTATTTGATAATTTAAAATGTTGGGTTTCTATCTCAAGCTTTGGACCATGTCCAAAAAAGCACATATCTAATGTACTTTTTAATGTATACATACATACATAGTACATATATTGTATATGTTTATATCTGTGTTACATACAATAAATTAACTCTAAATCCATCACTCCTCTTGCAGGAGACGGGACCCAGGTTTTCTGACTCCATGGCCTAATACTCTTCACTATGAAGGGAACGAGAAATAGCAAGCTGTCTCTTGGGTGGTTGGGGTTTTCCCCCCATATAAATTCCATCTAGGCTGGAACATGAAGGAAAATCTTTGGGAAGGTGGAAAGGGAACAATTGACTAGAGGCAAGGCAATCTTTTACTTATTTTCTTTCTTTCTTTGCTGGGCAATGAGGGTTAAGTTACTTGCCCAGGATCACATAGCTAGTAAGTGTCACGTGTCTGAGGCCACATTTGAACTCAGGTGCTCCTGAATCCAGGGCCAGTGCTGTATCCACTACACCACCAAGCTGCCCCCAGCAAGGCAATCTTTTTAGAAATCTTTGCTTAGAAGCATAAAATTTACAACATCACAGAGTATAAGCATAAATAAGCATGAATAAATAAATAAGAGAGTTTGTAGACAACATCTTTTTGCTCTAGAAGACCAGAAACTTGACCTCTATCAGATAATTGTCTCCACTGCCAGTGAATTGAACTGTATGGTATTTCTGTGCTTTGGAAACTCAAATTCTATCACTCTGTCAACCATCATATTCCCACTTGCCAGAAATGTAGTCTTCTAAATACAAGTGCCTATATACCAAGTCCTGGAGAGATCTGCCCCCTTCCAAATTGTCCAGTAGATATGAATAAGGCAGCCAACATCTAGAGATAAGCTCAGGGAAGAGAAGGATGAAAAAAATGACAAATGTCATTCAAGGGTATGCTGGAACCAGCTTTAACCAGTATGATAAAGTTCACTACTAAACTTTCTTTGTGAGCATTTATATATCAGAAATCAGCAACCTACAAAGGAGCTTGATTTATTGTTTTGTTAATTGTCTTGACTTAAGAAAGTGTTAATAATTCAGATTAAACTTAAAAGTATGCATGTGTGCATTTATCCCCCTCAGAGAACTGGATTGTTAACTATTTACTATCATACCCCTGAGTATTACCATACAATCTCTGCCTAAAATACTTAATTTTCTTCTTCTCCAGTAGTTTAAGATTATTACCAACTAACCTCAAGTTAACCCAAAGGTACTCTGCCTTGAACCAGAGCCAAGAATGATGTATATTGTTTAAAAAGACACAGAGCAGGCCAGTTAGGTGGCACAGTGGATAGAGCATTGGCCCTGGATTCAGGAGGACCTGAGTTCAAATCTGACCTCAGACACTTGACACTTACTAGCTGTGTGACCCTGGGCAAGTCACTTAACCCTCATTGCCCAGGGTGGGGGAGAAGGGGGAAGACACAGAAACTATTCCTGGAAATGAAAAGACTGGAAGGATTTTCAGATTGTTATTTTCAGATTATCAGGAATAATGTGACAAGGTGATTACTGCCTGAGTTTCCCATGGAAGAGTGTCACAGAAGGCTTCAGTTTTTCCTTATTACTGTTTTGTTCATTCCTTTATTTATTCATTTATTCATCCTGCATTTATTGAGCATCTCTTAGGTCATTAGGACTGAACTAAATGCATCTGACTCAGTGGGCACCAATTACCAAAACCTGAACCTCAGAATCAGAAGCAGACTTGTGTTTAACTCCATTAACGCTGATTGCCAATGTTTCTGCTGCAACTCTTCAGAGTTGTGAAGGAAGGTTTATTTGTTTGTGGTTTGTTTTCATCAATGAGAATCTTAGCTAGTTATGTGGGAAGCCTGGAAAATAGATTAGCAGGAGGGAAGTTCGTCCTGCAAAGGGACAAAGCAGTCACCAATGGAATTCCTTCTTCCAAGTCAAACAATCATCAATGAATGAGTTAGAAATTGAAATAAAGAAGGGCATAGGAATGAGGGATGGCAGAGTAGTCCAGAATAACAGATAAAGTGTACCTATTGAATTATCTGTGATACTGGGTATGAAGGTTTTTCCTGAGAAAGTAAAATTGACTGATTTTTTTTCTTTGAAGTAACCTCATCTCCTTTCTGCTTGAGGTCAGTTGTCCTTTCTGCCATTAACTTCCAAAGCAAATCCCTTTACTGAAATACGGAATTAAAGACATTCCTGGCATTCTTAAAAGCTGAAACACCAGAGCAATAAAGCATAAAACACTAAAAATACACCGTAGGCATTTTCCTTCATCTTTACAAAACAGAGTGTTTCCCAGGTAATGGGGTCTGTCTCCAGGGTTGCTCTCCAGCTTTGGAACCTGGAAAAATCCTTTTGAAAAGAGCTAAAGCTGTTGGTTGTCTGGACTACCATCCCAAGTATTAGAAAGGCAGAAGAAAAACAGACACTCTAGGCTTCCCCCTTCTCTCACTCCCATCCCTTCAGGGTATAATACAACAAGCTCAACTGGTATGAAATCTTGTTTACCTGAAGAGGAGAATAACAAGCATGGCGAGTTTTGTTTCGGAGCAGGCCAGCTCAAACCCTCTGACACAGTCATAAGTTTCAGGAATCAAAGGAAAGGAGAGAAGTTGAGAAGATAGATATAATTGCAATTTTGATTTCCCCATATATCACACATTACCTCCAAATATCCTTTCACTTTGTTGATTCTGAAAATTCACTAAAAGAATTTTTAAAAAGAAACCACCGAAAGTGAAAATGTTGAATGCAAAGATGGAGAAAGATTGGGATAGAAATGAAAGAATGAAAGACAAGGTGGATAAACTAGGACAGATGGGAATTTCCTCAAGGTGGAAATGTTACTTTTTTTTTTAAGGCAATAAAATATTTCATGAGCAAATAATACTTTAGCAAGCATGAACTCAATACAGGTTTAAAGAGGAAGAGAAAAAGAAACAACATTCCCATTTATTTGGAGGATTTTTAAGTAGTCATGAAAGAATAATCATATGGGGAAGGGATAGGGGAGAACCAGAGAATCTCAGTACTGGAAGCGGTCTTGTAGTCAGTTTACTCCAACTTGCTCCTTAACAAGAATCCCTCCTTTATATCTTCAATAACTTGTTGGCTAGTCCCTGCTTTAAGCTGCCAAGGCAGCTCATTCATTCTGCTTTTGGCTAGTTCTAACTGTTGGGAGATTTTCCCTGACATCAAGCCCAGAGGTATCTTCATGCATCTTCCCCTGATTCCTCCTAGTTCTGCCCTCCAAAGTGAAGCACACCAGATGGTCCTAGTTATTCTAATTGCTTTAGGCTTAAACAGGCATATTAATGAACATCACCAACACTATGATAATGCTTCTTACCATGAAAGGTCAGCCACAGGGCCAGTGCTGAGTTATGACCAACCTTCCAGGACTACACCAGAAATCAAGGAAATTATCTTTCTTACCAATAGGGGCACCCTGTATTAAGCAGACACACCTTGGGGTGTTTTTTTTGGGGGGTTTTGTTTTTTGTTTTGTTTTGCGGGGCAATGGGGGTTAAGTGACTTGCCCAGGGTCACACAGCTAGTAAGTGTCAAGTGTCTGAGGCCGGATTTGAACTCAGGTCTTCCTAAATCCAAGGCCAGTGTTTTATCCATTGCGCCACCTACCTGCCCCCACACCTTGTTTTAAGCATCACACAGTGGAGGGAACTGCAGCCAAAAACCTTCCTCTACTGGCATCCGTTTCCCTTCTGATTTGTCTGAAAACAAGCTAGGTGGACATGTACCTGGATCAGTAGGAAAATTGTTCAAACTTGAGAACTAAAGAAAGGTGGTGAGTTGGAGTATGAAAGTGCCCTGGAGTTGAAAAGAGAAGAGCCTGGCTTTGATTCCCTCTTGTGTTTCCTATTAGCCATGCAACTTAAAGTAACAAATTACTTGATCTTTCTAGGCTACCGTTACCTCATCAGTGAAATAAGGGGATAGGATCAGATGAGCTCTGAGGTCCCTTCCAAGGAGGAAAGGTTCTGATTTTGTGTACAAAAGCACGACAGAAATGCCTACTGCATTTGAAGATATTCGGTATTAGATATGTTCAATAATTTTAGGATAAATTGGTCCTGTTCTCTCTGTCAAATTAGGAAGAGACAGTATGGTACAATGGCCAGAACCCTGCCTTTGGATCCCACTGACCTGAATTCAAATCCCATCTCTGTCAACTATCATTTCAGTAAGTCACTTAACCTTTCCAGTCCTGCACATCCTCATTTGTAAAATGAGGAGGTTTAATTAGGGAACTTCTAAAAGTCCTTTCCAGTTCTAAATCCAGGATATTAATGAGATATCTACAAAGAAACATTTTTGTCTTTTTATTTAAACATAAACAAGCCTCAGACACTTGACACTTACTAGCTGTGTGACCCTGGGCAAGTCACTTAACCCTCATTGCCCTGCCAAAAAAAAAAAAAAAAGGATAAACATTAAACAAAACAAGCATTTCCATAGTCATGAAAGAATAGTTAGAAGGGGAGACAGGAAAACCATAGAATCTTGGGTCTGGAAGGGGCCTCAACGTCCATTTCATCCAACTTACTGCAAAACAAGAATTCCCCCTCTACATCTTCAATAAGTGGTTGTCCAGACTCTGTTTCAGGACCTCAAGGGAGAGGGAACCCACCACTTCCCAAGGCAGTCCCTTCTGAACAGCGCTAATTGTTTCTGCTGACATCAAGCTTAAAGCTATCTTCTTGTCTATCTTCCACAAAATGAGCATTTCCACAGACAAAACAGAACATGAAACTGCCAAACTCTATTAGATATAGTTTACTTTTCATCTCAAGTATAAGTTTAATATATAACTTTTTAAAAAATTAAGTTTTCTTTTCAACAACATTCTACCTTCTAACTTCCCCTCACCTTTTCCCTACCCCCATTGAGAAAGCAAGAAAAACAAAACCCCTGTTAGAAACATAGAGAGAGGGGCAGCTAGGTGGCGCAGTGGATAAAGCACCAGTCCTGGATTCAGGAGGACCTGAGTTCAAATCTGACCTCAGAAACTTGACACTTACTAGCTGTGTGACCTTGGGTAAGTCACTTAACCCCTATTGCCCTTCACAAAACAAAACAAAACAAAAAAAGAAACATATAGAGAGAAACAAATTGGCCATGCCCCTCCCCCCCCAAAAAATCTCTCTCCATTTGCTTTGAGTCCATTGGCTCTCTAACTATGGGCAGAATATTTCATTGTGTTGGAATTTTGGTTCCTCATTGTATGAGTCAGAGTTCATAAAGCTTTCAAATTTGTTTGTTTTTATAATAGTGTTACTATATAAATTGTTCTCCTGATTCTGCTCCCTTCACCTTGTGTCAGTTTTTACAAATCTTCCCAAGTTTCTCTGAAACTATCCTCTTCATCTTTTAAAAAAAATATCACAATAGTATATATCACATCCATATACCAATAACTTGTCTAGCCATTCCCCAGTTGGTGAAAATTGGGGCACCCCCTCAGTTTGCAATTCTTTGCCATAGTAAGCAGGGCTGTGAAAAATATTTTTGTTCATATGAGTCCTTTTCCTCTTTTTAAAAATCTTTTTGGGGCAGCTAGGTGGCACAGTGGATAAAGTACCAGCCTGGATTCAGGAGGACCTGAGTTCAAATTTGGCCTCAGACACTTGACACTTACTAGCTGTGTGACCCTGGGCAAGTCACTTAACCCTCATTGCCCTGCAAAAAAAAAAAAAAAAGAAAAAGAAAGAAAAAAAAAGAAAACTCTTTTTGGGGTATAGACTTAGTAGTGGTATCGCTGGATTTGCAAATTGCTTTTGAGAATGATTGACCATCAGTTTTCCCTTCTATCAACAGTACATTAATGTACCTGTTTTCCCAAAGCTATTGCCACAGTGGTCATTTTTCTATTTTGGTTGTCTTTGCCAATCTGATGGGTGTGAGGTGGAACTTCAGAGTTGTTTTAGTTTGCATTTCTGTGATTGTTAGTGGTTTGAAGCATTTTTCATATGGTTGTTGATGGTCTGGGTTTCTTACTTTGAGAACTGCCTGTTCATATTATTTGACAATTTATCCATTAGGAAATGGCTCTTATCATTATACATTTAGATCAGTTTCTTATGTGTTTTGGAGATGAGACCTTTATCAGAGAAACTTTCTGCATAATTTTCTCCTAGTTAATTATTTTCCATCTCGTTTTAACAACATTGGTTAAGCTTTTTAATTTTATGTAATTAGAATTGTTCATTTTATTTTTTGTAATCCTCTCTATCCCTTTTTCATGAAATGTATTCCCTCCCATACCTCTCCAAGTTGTTTTGATGTGATTCTTTTAACCTATTCATTTGGAGCTTATCTTGACATCTGGTGTGAGATGTTGGTCTATATTAAATTTCTACCAAACTGCTTTCTAATTTTCCTGGAAGTTTTTGCCAAATAGTAAATCCATAGCCCATGGGATTTATCCAGAACTATGCTACTATATTTATTTTCTTCTGGATATTGTGTATCTAGTTCCACTGGTTGACCTCTTTAACCAACATCAAATAAATTTGCTGATTACTGTTTTGTAGTATAGTTTGATATATGGCACTGCTAAGCTTCCTTCCTTCTGACTTTGTTTATTTCCCTTGAGCTTTTTGACCCTTTTTTTCTTTTCAGATTAATTTCATTATTAGTTTATAGTTTCATAAAGTAATTCACTTTGCTAAAGTTTTAAATTATTTAAATTAACTTATTAGTTGAATATTTAGGGATCTTTAGACAAGCTATTATCTGCAAAAAATGAGAGTTTTGTTTATCTTTGCCTATGCTTATTCTCTAAATTTTTTTCTCATCTTTTGCCATAGTTAGCATTTCTAGAACTAAATCAAATACTTTTGGTGATAATAGAAATCCTTACTTTACTCCTGATGGAAAAGGTCTGCATTCTTTCTCTATTACATATAATATTGTCTCTTCCTTCCAGATCCATATTTCTTACCATATTAAGGAGAGGCCTATTTATTCCTATGATTTTCAATGTTTTAACAGAAATGAGTGCTGAATTTTTTCCAGGTTTTTTTTTTTCAGTATTTTTTAATATTATGTTCAGGGTTTTCCTTATACTGAATCAACTCTGCATTCCTTACATAAATAATGTACAATCATTTAAATATGTTGCTGAAACCACTTTGCTAATATTTTATTTAATGCTTTTCATAAATATTCATTAAAGATACCGGTCTATCATTTTCCCCTTCTTTGTCTCTTCATGTAGCCATGGAAACACATATATCAGGTATCAAGACCATATTTGAATCATAGAGTTTGGTAGGATCCCTTCCTTTCTGATTTCTGAAAGTTTCTATAATACTGGAATTAATTCTTCTTTGAATGTTTGATAGAATTCACTTGAAATCTATTTAGTCCTTTTTTTCCCCATTAGTAGTTCATTTATGGCTTATTCCATTTCTTTTCCTGACATTGGGTGATTTAAATAATCTATTTATTTTTCTGTTAATTTCGATATTTTACTTTTTGTAAATTTTATCCATTTCATCTAAGTTAGAAGTTTTGTTGACATATAATTAAGCAAAATACTTTCTGACAGTTTCCTTTATTTCATCTTTAGCTTTATGGTTTCTCTTAAAAAATTTTATACTTGGGGCAGCTAGGTGGTGTCAGGAGTACCTGAGTTCAAATCTGGCCTCAGACACTTAACACTTACTAGTTGTGTGACCCTGAGCAAGTCACTTAACCCCAATTGCCTCACTAAAAAAATAAAATAAAATAAAATAATTTATACCAATAATTTGGCTTTCCTCTTTTTAAAAATTGGAGTAGCTGTTTATCTAGCTTGTTTATTCTTTTTTCTAAAACAGCTCCTGCTTTTATTCAGCAGTTCAGTGGGGGTTATTGCAATTTCATTTTTTCCTAGAGTTTCAGAATTTCTCATTTTATGTTCATTTGGGCTTTTTTGATTCATTGCTTTTCTAGTTGTTGGGGGGGGGGTGGTTTAGTTGTATTTCCAAGTCATTGATCTGATCTATCTTTTGCTGGTGAAAGCATTTGGATATATAAATTTTCCCTAAGGATGCTTTTGGCTGCATGCCAAAAGTTTTGGTATGTTTTCTTATTGTTGTCATTTTAAAATTAAATTTTCTATTGTTTCAATTTTTAGGATTAAATTATTTCATCTTTAATTAATTTTTCATTTATTCACAGGTAATTTATTAACTGTAATTTTATAGCATTATGGTCAGTAAAAAATTGTATTCCATTACTATTTTCTTGTACTGTTTTTAATACCTTAATACATGGTCAGTTTTTGTTTAGGTACCATTCACAACTGAGGAATATGTGTAGTCCTTTCAGTTATCATTCAAATGTCACCAGAGATATCTCATATCTAACTTTTCTAAAATTACATTCTGATCCTTAACGTCATTTTTGTCTAAACTTTTGTTACATTTGTCTTGGCCTGAAAAGGATATATTAAGGTGCTTCATTATTAGAATTTAATTATGTATGTCTACTGGAAATTGAATGAATTTTTCCCTTAGTTATTTAGATATGTGTGGTGCATATATATTAAGTATTAACATTGATTCATGATTTATATAGTACTTTTAAATATAATATAGTTCACCTACTTATGTTTTCATTGTGCCTATTTGTACTGTTACCTTATCTGAAATCATGACTCCTACCTCTACTTTTTTTGAATTTGCCTAAAGCAAATAGATATTGGTCCATCCCATTATTTTTTTTATTTTTATTTTTATTTTTTTAGTGAGGCAATTGGGGTTAAGTGACTTGCCCAGGGTCACACAACTAGTAAATGTTAAGTGCCTGAGGCCGGATTTGAACTCAGGTACTCCTGACTCCAGGGCCGGTGCTCTATCCACTGCGCCACCTAGCTGCCCCTCCATCCCATTATTTTAACTGCATGAATTTTTGTTTCAAGTTTTTCTCTTGTAATATGTCATTGGATTGTACTTTCTAATCCATGCTACTTTCTTCTCCTTCTCCTTCTCATTCATAGTTATAATGATTAATTACATACTTTCTTCCATCTTATCCTCTGGTACCCCACCCTGTTTTTGCCCCCCAACTCTTCCTTGCAAAGAAAGAAATGGTGAAAGTGAAGGAATTTATTTGTAATTGCTTACCATTAATGACATGAAATTGAAACAATCTCTTTCTACCCCTCTATTCATATTCTCTTCCCTTTGTTCTGCCTCTAATCACATGTTTTTTACTCTTTCCTCCAAAGAAATATTTTTTTGAAATATAGACCATTGTATAGGGTATAAATATATATATCTTCTTCCCTTGGAACTTATAATCCTTATCCTTGTACTGGCTTCCCCAGAAGATTACATAGGGCTGAGATCTTTGCTTTCTCATAATTTTCTCTAGTCACTGGAAAAAAAATTTAGTTAGAAATTATATTGGAGGTTATCTGGCCTAAGCACCTCGTTTGACAGGTGAGAAAACTGAGGTCCAAGGAGATAAAGTAAGTGACTTGCCCAGGGTCACACAGGTAGTAGACAAGAGAGCTAGCACTTTAACTTAGGCCCTTTGAACGCTAAGACATAGCTAGATGACAGTTCTTATAAAAAGGATTGGAGTATAGTATGTTAATAGACTGGAAGCTCAACATGAGCCAATAGGGTAACATGCTAAAAACCTAATCAATCTTAGACTGCATTAGGATGGATAAATTGTACAGAATGAAGGATATATTAATAATAATAACAATAACAACAATGATAACAATTACAATAGATAGTAGTTATATACCTCTGGAAGATCTGCAAAGTTCTGTGTGTGTGTGTGTGTGTGTGTGTGTGTGTGTGTATGTATAATTACCTTGGATCCTTGTGACAACCCTGTGAGGTAGTTCCTATTTTAGAGATCAGGAAACTGAAGCTAAGAGGACAAATCCCTCTTAATAAGGTCACAGAGCTAATGTCTGAGGTAGGATTTAACTTCAGGTCCAGTGTGTACCATATGCCACCTAGCTACCTCCTTGTGTTCAGTTCTGGTTGCCATATTTTCTGGAGGATATTGACAAGCCCATCCAGTATATGAAGGGCTATCATGTAAAAAACCCTTGTTCTGCTCAGTCCCAGACTTTAAAACAAGGAGAAATGGTAGAAGATGAAATCAACTAATAAAACAATTAAAAAAAAATTCATGAACTCTTATTTTGTGCCAGGAACTATGCTAAGCACTGTGAATACAAAGAAAGATCAAAATAGTCCATAACCTCAAAGAACTCTTTTTTTTGGCAGAGAAACAACTTTTAAATAACTAGGTCAATACAAGTTATCTGGAGAGTGAATAAGAGGTCATTTCAAAGGGAAAGCTGTATCATCTGGTAGACAAGGAAAGGTTTCTTGCAGTAGGTGGGATGTGAGCCAAGTCCTGAAGGAAATCTGAGCCAATAAGATTAGATAAAGAGGGGGCAGCTAGGTGGTGCAGTGGATAGAGCACTGGCCCTAGATTCAGGAGGACCTGAGTTCAAATCCAGCCTCAGACACTTGACACTTACTAGCTGTGTGACCCTGGGCAAGTCACTTAACCCTCATTGCCCCCCCCCCAAAAAAAAGAGTAGGTGAAGAGGAATGACATTCTTAGCATGGGAGAGAGCCAGTGCAAAGACTCAGAGTAATATGTGAGACTAAGTGAGTAGACCAGTGTACCTGGATTATGCTGTGTGTATGATTGGGGAGGAAATAAATATATGAGAAAACAGAAAAAGTAGCAAGGGGCCACATTCTAAAGGGTTTGAAAAGTTGAAGAATTTTATATTTTGTCCTGAAAGTAATGAGGAACCACTGAAGTTTATTTAGTAGCAAGGGAAAGGGAGTGGGTCTAAACTTAAGGAAAAAAATCACCTTGGCATCTGAGTTAAGGATCTATAGGAATGAGAAGAGAGAGAGATATTAGGTAAAGAGATCAATTTGAAAGTTATTGAATACCTAGAGCAGCAAAACCCACAAATGGAATGGGGTGATTATTTTCCAGCCAAAGATGGTTTAGAAGGTCAGCAGGAGGGGTCTGCTGTGCTGAGGTGGGAGTGGAACCCAACTTGAAGGTTGAGCCAACACAGAGCCAGCCCCAGGAAGGTTGTACCAGAGAAATAGACCTCTGGAGCCTCTGAATCAGCTGCAGCACCAACATCTTCTGGAACTAAGCTCACAGTTTGGTGAGAAGGCTGAGTGGTTGGCCAGGGGGAGATTATAGGGGTCTCTGCTGGTGCTGAGGTAGAACTTGATTGTTTTATTTTTTATTTTTTGGAACTCAGTTGTTTTACCCCTGCTGGGAACCAGGAAGCAGCCTTGAGTGGCTGTGGCCCAGGTGGGAGAGGGCCACAGGCTTGCTGGAGCTATCAACCCAGTGAAACAGAGCACAGACCAGGCAAGTACATAATGTGCCTCTCCTTAAACTGTACCACCTGGGACCCCCTGAAGCTTGGGACAGTGCAGCCTGAAAGCAGTGCCCCACTTTAAGAAGGAGTTAAAAGTCAAGTAAAATATGGGCAAGATGAGTAGACAGAGAAAGATGCAGACCATAGAAAGTTTCTTTAGTGACAAGGAAGATCGAGGTGTACCCATAGAAGAGGATAGCAACGTCAGGGCTCCTACATCCAATGCTTCCAAGAAAAATATGAATTGGTCTCAGGCCAGAGAGGGGCTCAAAAAGGACTTTGAAAATAAACTAAGAGAGGCAGAGGAAAAAATGAGAGTGATGCAGGAAAGTCATGAGAAAAAAGTCAACAGTTTGAAAAGCCAAATGGAAAAGCTCTCTGAAGAAAATACTTGCCTAAGAATTAGGATTGAACAAATGGAAGCTAGTGACTTTATGAGAAACCAAGACACAATAAAACAAATCCAAATGAATAAAAAAATAGAGGGCAATGTGAAATATCTTCTTGGAAAAACAGCTGACCTGGAAAATAGATCCAGGAGAGATCATTTGAAAATTATTGGACTATCTGAAAACCATGATCAAAATAAGAGCTTAGACATCATCTTCCAAGAGATTGTCAGGGAAAATTGCCCTGATATTCTAGAAGCAGAAGGTAAAATAGAAATTGAAAGAGATCCCAAAATGAAAACTTCCAGGAATATTATAGCCAAATTCCAGAGCTCCCAGTATCAAGGAGAAAATATTACAAGCAGACAGAAAGAAACAATTTAAGTACTATGGAGCCACAGTCAGGATAGCACAAGATATAGTAGCTTCTACACTGAAGGATCTGAGTGCATGGAATATGATATTGTAGAGAGCAAAGGAATTGGGATTATAACCAAGAATCACCTACCCAGCAAAACAGTATAATCTTTTAGGGGGGGAAATGGGACTTCAATGAGAAAGAGGACTTTCAGGCATTCTTGATGAAAAGACCTGAACTGAATAGAAAATTTGACTTTCAAATACAAGACCCTAGAGAAGCATAAAAAGGTAAACAGGAAAAAGAAATCAAGAGGAATGTTAAAAGGTTAAACTGTTTATATTCCTACATGGGAAGATGATACTTCTAACTCATAAGAACTTTCTCAGTATTAATGCAGACGATAGGAATAAATTTAGACAGAGGGCACAAGTGGGAATTGATTATGAAGGGATGATATCTGAAAAGAATTTATTTTTGTTTATCTTTTTTGTGGGGCAGTTGGGGTTAGGTTGCATGCCTGGGGTCAGACAGTGGTTTAGGGTCTTGTGTCTGAGTCCAGATTTGGGCTCGGGTCCTCCTGGGTCCAGGGTGGGTGCTTTTTCCACTGTGTCACCTAGCTGCCCTATGATGATATCTTCAGGGTAAAATTGAGGGGTGAGAGGAGTGTACTGGGGGAGAGGAAGAATGGGGTGAAATCCCACATGAAAGAAGCAGGAAAGGGCTTATGGAGTGGGGGGAGAGATGGCAGAGGAGCAGGGCAGTGAATGAGCCTTACACTCATCAGAATTGGCTCAAAGACCTGAATTTCATCAGAGTTGACTCAAGAAGGGAATAACATACACACTCAATTGGGTGGAGTAATCTATCTAACCCTGCAGGAGGGTAGGAGGGGAAGGGGACAAGGAGGGAGGGGAAAAAGAAGGGAGGGCAGATGGGAGAGGGGGAAGTTAGAAGCAAAACACTTTTGAGGAGGAATAGGGTAAAAGAAGATAGAAAATAGAGTAAATATCATAAGGGAGGGAATAGGATAAAGGGAAATAGTTAACAATAGTAACTGTGAAAAAATTTTGAAGCAGAGGCAAGAGTAATGTGAGATAATGATGATAAAGATTGATCAATTGGTGGATTGATGATACGATGAAGATGAGAAATGATTGAGGAGGATTGATTGAGGAGGAGGATTGAATGCTGATGGTCGATGATGATGATAAAAATATGGTGCTTACTTTGCTGGGCTACTGTGAAGAAAATTCTTTGTCAGGTATAAGGTACTATATAAATGTTATCTATTACTGTTGTCTCAAGAATCAACCTCATGGGTTTATTGTAAGAAAATATCTCTTTAAATTACTATATAAATGTAGTTTACTATAAAAAAAATTATGAGCAGGATACTATCAGAAAAACACGGAAAGATCTGCATGAGCTAATGCAATGTGAAATGTACCATATACAAAGTAAAAGCAATACTGCAAGACGATCTGCCATGAATGACTTGGTTATTTTCAGCAATGCAATGATCCAAGACAACTCTGAAAGTCTTATGAAAAAGGCAGTTCATCTATAGAGAGAGATGGTATCTGAATACAGATTGAAGCATAATTTTTTTTGTTTGTTCCTTTATCTGAAGTTTTGTTTTTGTCTGTTTTCTTTCACAACCTGGCTAATGTGGAAATGTTTTGCATGACTGCTCATGTATAGCTTATATTGAATTGTTTGAGTTCTTGGCAGGGGAGGGAGAAAGGAAGAGAATTTGGAACACAAGGGTTTTTTTTAATTATGTCAAAATTTGTATTTACATGTAATTTGGGAAAAATAAAATTCTAAATAAAAATTTAAAAAAGAAAGAAAGAAAGCTATTGCAATAGTTGGAGTGAGAGGTGATGAGGGCATGAATTGGGGTGGTGGCTTTGCTAGTAGAGAGAAGAGGACATATTCAAGAAATGCCATGAAGATAAAAATAAGATAATTTGGCAATGGATTGGCTATATTTGTGGGGTGAGAGTGAAGAGTGAAGGATAATGCTGTGGTTATGAGCCTAGGTGACTGGAAGGATGGTAATAGTGTAGACAGTAATGGAGAATTTTGGAAGAGGGGAAGGTTTTGGGGGAAAAGAAAACAAATTCCCTTTTTGAGCATATTGAATTTGAGATGTCTATGGCATATCCAGTTCAAAATGTCCAAAGATAGTTGGTGATAGAGAACTGTGGGGACCAATTTTTAATTGGGGAGTGTTAGCTAAGTGGCTTGCTACAATATTGGGGCAAGGAAGGAGACTGGCAGCCTTCCTCAAAACAGAATAGAATTTATTTTAACAAGAACGAACTTAAAAAAAAAAAAACAACCACAAACAGGATCAGTAAGATCAAGGGAAAGGAAATAAAATGGGGAAAGGGAAATTATACAACCTGAAATAATACCACCGCCCAGGAATCAGCTGAGAATACCCAGCAGAACTCCTGTCGCCTTCCAGCGTCCAGCTAGAATGCCCAATTCTCCTCCCCCAATACCAGAAAAACCCCACACAGCCCCAGCCAATGGGATGGCCGCTCTGACAGTCCCATGACTGCCCTCACTAGGCTTCCAATCATTATAATTTTGCCAGACCCATGTAGGCGTAGGCAAGTGGTGATGATGTGAGGTGCCAGCGCCATGGCAACGGCTACAACCAGTGGGTGGAGCACTATGCGGTTTGTGGATCCCCAGGCCAGTGTGCGCCAAGGCATAAAAACCTCAAATAACAATTAATTCTTTACAGGGCTATAGATTAGGACCAGATATATAGATCTAGGAATCCTCTGTAGCAATATAATAATTGAACCTGTGGGAGCTGATGAGATCACCAAGTGAGATAGTATAGAGGAGGATTCAGGATGGAGCTTTGAAGAACACTTACAGTGAGTGAAGATGATGTGGATGAAGAACCAGCAAAAGAGACTACGGTGGAGTGGTCAGACATATAGGGGGAGAACAAGGCAAGAACAGCATCCCAAAAATCTAGAGAAGAGAAAGTAGGTAGGAAGAGAGAGTCTATCAGCAGTGTCAAATTCTGTGAAGTCACGAAGGATGAGGTTTGAGAAAAGGTCATTATATATAACAATTCAGAAACTGAGAAAGGAGGAAGTAGAGACACCTATATATAGATGGAGGAAAGGGGGAAGGAAGTAAGGGAGGGAGGAATGGAGAACGGGAGGAAAGAAAGAAGGGAGGGAGAAGGGATGAATGGAGAAAGGGAGGAAGGAATGGAGAAAGAGAGGAAAGAGGAAGAGGGAAAAGGAAGAAGGAAGGAAGTAATGGAGGAAGGAAGGGAGGTGGTGCTAGCAACTAAAACAGGGAAGCTCTAGATTTGGGGAGAGATATAATAAACTCTATTTTGGACATGTTTAGCTTAAGATTGTGGAAAAAAGGGTTAGATTTATTCTGTTTGGTCCCAGAGGGCACAAGCAAAAGAAATAGGTAATTCTTCCCTCCTTTCTTCCCACCAACAAATATGACCACAACTCCCCCATCTTTCTTTTTTTCTTTTTTTTTTTTAAGTGAGGCAATTGGGGTTAAGTGACTTGCCCAGGGTCACACAGCTAGTAAGTGTCAAGTGTCTGAGGCCGGATTTGAACCCAGGTCCTCCTGACTCCAGGGCCAGTGCTCTATCCACTGCGCCACCTAGCTGCCCCTCCATTTACTTTTTAATTCCTTACATTCTGGTTTCCAACCTTACTACTTGACCCACACTGCTAAGTACTCCTTTCTCCTGGGCGCTCTCTCTCTCTCTCTCTCTCTCTCTCTCTCTCTCTCTCTCTCTCTCCTCAGCCCACTGGACAGTCTCCTATGCTGTATCCTCCTTGCACCCATTAAATTGGGGCATCTCCAAATATTCTGTCCGGGACCCTCTTTTCCTCTCTCTCTCTCTCTCTCTCTCTCTCTCTCTCTCTCACACACACACACACACACACACACACACACACACACACACATTCAGCCCTCTACAAGACCTTCAAAATCAATGTAAATGAAATAACATATAGAAAGCGCTCTGCCAACCTTGGTATGATAGCTCTAATGATGATGATATATCTAACCTCCATCTTTCCTGAACTCCATTCCTGAATTACCAGATATTTGCTGGGCATCTTCTGCCTAGATATCCCACAGACCTCTCAGAATCATAGAATCTGAAGATAGGAAGGAACTTCAATGACCATCTTGTCAAGAGTTCTTAACTGCTAAGTCTTGTAGAACATTATCTATAGTACATCTTTTCTCTCCATCTCTTTGTCTCCACTCACAGCTGTTAGAATATTGTAATAGTTTTCTAACTGGTCTGTCAATTTAGTTCCTTCTCTCTCCAATCCATCCTCCAAACAGCTGCCAAATTAATATTCCTAAAGCACAGATCTGGCCATCTCAAAAATCTAAATTGCCTCTTCCCCTCTCCTTACCAGTTATTAACATTTTTCACATTTGAAATTACTTTGTACATATCAAATTCCCCAAGTAGATAAGCAACTTGAGTGCAAGGACTCTTTAGCTTTTGTCTTTGTATCACTGAGCATTGGTGCTTTGCACATAATAGGCACTAAATAAAAATGTTTGTTGAATTTTTTGGGGGGGTGAGGCAATTGGGGTTAAGTGACTTGCCTAGGGTCACACAGCCAGTAATTGTTAAGTGTCTGAGGCCACATTTTTTTTTTTGCGGGGCAATGGGGGTTAAGTGATTTGCCCACGGTCACACAGCCAGTAAGTGTCAAGTGTCTGAGGCTGGATTTGAACTCAGGAACTCCTGAATCCAGGGCTGGTGCTTTATCCACTTGAATTTTTGAAGAAAAAAACTTGTGTACGATGGAAGTTTTCCAAAAGTGGAATGGCCTGCATTGATGAATTCCCTACTGGAGAAGGGACTCCTATTCTAGCAGGGGTTGAACACTGATCCTCTGAGGTTCCTTTTAGTTCTAAACTTCTGTGAGATATCATGTACCTTGAACGTACATCAAGGACCTGCAGTTTCATTGGTACACAAATTGAAACCCTCTTTGATTTATAACATGGGTGAACTAGCATACGAGGCTTCTGAGGGCCATATGCAGATATTTATGAGAGAGCCTATGCAGTTATTTCCCATCTAGTTTCAATCCAAGTGTCCATGGAGGTTTCAATCCAAAAAACCGAGAGACCTCAGTTTCTGGCCATGCGTGACTCTCCAGTCTCAGCTTATGTTAGGAGATGGTGAAAAGTCATCTAGTTGGCTGTCTAGCTGTCAAGTTGTGAGAAGAAAAGATGACAGGTGAAGCTGAGCTGAAAATGAGTGTGTCTACATTTATCACTCCCCTTTGGGGCAGCTAGGTGGCACAGTGGATAGAGCACCAGCCCTGGATTCAGGAGGACCTGAGTTCAAATCCGACCTCAGACACTTAACACTTACTAGCTGTGTGACCCTGGGCAAGTCACTTAGCCCCAATTGCCTCACCAAAAAAATAAAATAAATATCACTCCCCTTTTTCTTTGCTGCTGCAAGGGACTATTTAAAGTTGGTCACAAGAACCAGGAAGAGCAGAAGGCTTGTCCCCTACTTGTATGTGGCAGCTGTGAGCACATGGCCTCCTCTATCTCTTGGTCTTTATTCCTTCTGGATCTTGGGCAAACGAATATTCTGAAAGGAAAGTGTAAGATCTTATAAGAAAGATCTCGTAAGATCAGGAAATCTAGAGGACCCATTAGAAGGCCCATTGGCACTGGAGTAGTGGCCCACAGCAATGTACAAGGCTGCAGACAGATATGGAAAGATAAATCATCTGTGGATGGCATCATCAGGAGGCATGGCCTGCCACGGCAGATAGAAGTGTTAACTTGCACTCTAGAAAGATCCAATAGAAAGCTAGACCTAAGGGGAACTTTAAGAGGGCTTCACAAAAGGAAAAAAAGGACTATTAGGACCATCCAGGAGTATCCCATTGCTGCATTGATTCTCTATTTATGTTTGTTCACTACCGTTGTACTTTAAGTTTGAGCCCACTCTCCCTATGGGCTTCAGATTGTACCCTTCTGGACTTGGAGGGATTTACCAACTGTTTTTACTGTACCTGTACTTTTTTTTTTTAAGCTAATGGTGTCAACTGCTTGATGGTAAATAGGTAACATACTAATGGGGGCTTATGAATAAGAGTTCTAGAAACCTAGCCTCTCAGGTTTGCCCCTAGAACTTTGAGAAGAGAAGTAGTCATTTGTTGCCAGGGAGAACAGCTTGGGAAATTCAAGCCCAAATTAGGGAAGTAAGACTAGAGAGGTATGCTCTAAATGTATACAGTCTCGGGGAATTGCTGGAAGATCAGCCACACAGCCATCTAGCAAGTAAGTGTCCGAGATGGGTGGAGTGTGAATGGGTATCCTTAACTGCAAGTCCAGAAGCACTGTATCCACTCTACTAAGTTGTCTGCAATGGATGGAGGGAGGGATGACGAATGGATAGATGGAAAACATTTATCAGATGTTTTAATTGTCTTAAACCAAGAAAAGATAAAAGAGTCCATGCCTCCGAAGGAATCCGCACGTCCAAAGGAGGGGCAGACAGGTGTTTTCCCCAGGATGGAGACTGCCCATCCGGCAGGTGTCGTAATTGATTTAATTATTGCTCCCACAGCAAGAGGCATTGACTTAACCAACAGGGGCCGCCTCCTGAACTTGCACTTTGGGCTGGGAACCAGGGAGGTCGTGGGTCTCCCAAAATCTACGGGATGGTCTAGGTTGGGGGCCAGGTGCGCTCACCGCCCCCTTCCACCGTAAAGGGGTGGGGTCAGAGCGAGGTCAGGGTCAACTGGGGGAAAGGGGTGGAGCATAGGTCCACGTGACCCGAGCCTCGCTTGGGCTCCCCGGAGGCCGCCAGGGATCGGCCAGCTGGTGGTACGTCAGGCCCCGCGCTCATCTCTTCGGCCCCACCTCCCCCCCCCCCTCCCGCTGCAGTGACGCCATCTCCGGGCGCCGGGGGCAGGATGCGGTGACGCCATCTCCAGGCGCCGGGCTGGGGGCGCTGGGCGCTGGGTGTGGGGCGGCTCCGGGGCCGGGGATGGCGGCGGCGGCGGCGGCGGCAGCGGCTCCTCAGGCCACGGCCCTGACACCAGCGGGAGGAGCCGAAAAAGCGCCGTGAGATGGGCCGGTGAGTCTCGCCGCGAGTGACTGCAGCCCCGCGGGCTCCGCTCCGGCCCAGGCCGGGGCTCGGGGTTTGTGGTGGGGGTGGCCCCTGTTCTGGCTGCCCCCTCGGCTGGAGGCGCCCCCCCCCCCCCCGCTGACCCAGCTCCCCCCCCATCCCCTGTGAGCCCCACCCTCCTCCCGCTCCGTGACCCCCAAACGAGGAAGCGGGCGCCGTCCCTTCAGGTTCCTCTTGTCGCTCTCCCTTCTCCGGAAATTTAAACCCCTTCCCCCCCCCCCCAATCATTTGTGAACCCGCGGCCCTGGCGAGGAGCCCTTCGGGGTGCCGCGGCCACAGGCCTCGGACTCGTCGTCCCAGTGAGGGTTGGGAGCCGGGACCGGCCGAGCCGCTGCCCGGGAGACCGGGCTCCTGCCCCCGGGCTTAGCGGGGAGCCCCGGGTCACAGCCCGAGCGGCTTCTCCCCGAGCGCCGGGCGGCTCGAGCCGTTCAGTAAAGCAGATCAGTGATCGATCCTCCTGGGAGGGAGTCCGGTGGGTCCTTCTTACCTGCTCCCTTGACTGATCCGAGGCTGTTATTTGGGTCAGTTCTGTGGCATCCTCCGCCTTTTCAGTAGTCGGCGCTTCCCTCGGCGTTCAGGGACAGAAAGGGGGGTAGAGCGAGTTTTCTGGAATGTCGGAGATGGGGGTACGGGTCGCCCCCGGGGGGATCCCAGGGCACAGAATTGTTGAATGAGCTAGAGCGAGCGGCTTTTCTGTTGGTGTGTGACTAGAGTAGGAAGGGCACGCCAAGACTTTCCAGTATCCAGGGTGTATTTCTGTGACCTGGAATTTGCTTTACTATTTTATCACTTTAGTCTATTTCCCGTAAGAATCCTCTCTTGATGCCCTATTTATGGCTGCTTCTCCACATGGGCAATGAATGATACCGGCCTTCAGTTTCCAGGACTGTTCGGACCCGAGATGACATCTCTTTTTGATTTCTTTCATAGGTAGATAGACTTGGATGTTCTCAAAAGTAGCGTTATTATTCAGCCGCTTTAATATCAAGTCCCTTGCCTTTCTGTCTGGGGCATCTGCGGCCTGTTTAGATCTTTGTGTTTAAACTCCGATGGGTGTGTGCTTCTAGGCTTTCTCCAGTTAGTAGATTGTAAATTCCTTGAGGATTGGCACTGTGTTTTGTTTCTTTAGCACCTGATATTGTATTTTGTATAAAGCTGGCTTTTAGTAAATGATATTGGCTGACTGGTGGATGTCCAATTTTTTTTTTTTTTGGTTGGAAATCTTAATAAAGCTCCCTCTTGACCTCCTTTTCTGCCCCAGAAATATTAATAGTCCTTTTCCCTGGTGCCTCTCACATTCAAATGACCTCCGTGCCTTAGCTTTCAACACCCAAGGGCAAAGGTGAAGTCATGAAATTGATCTTTCTTGTCTTTTTACTTGATCGTGTGCTTAAAGAAGCTTTTCTGTTTATTCCTGAATCCAGCTGAATATTTATGCTGGCTATTAATAGAAACTGAGAGAATAGGAAAAGGTCTGAGCAGGAGGAATGAAGAAGGCTATCACACGGGATAGACAGTGAAATTAGAGTCCTGCTTTGTTTAAGGATTCTTAAGTGACATAAGATTTAAAAAATTTTGTTTAATAGATTGTGCCAGCTACACTGTCTAGTCTCTGTACTACTCTGCCTAAAAGACCTACAGAATTCACTTTTTGTCTCTCTTATTACCTGTTCTCTGATGGATTTTGGGTCAGAAATGAGAAAGTGTCCTATTCATTCTTTTCTCTGTTTCCTTTTCCAGGCTACCAAGCCAGTCGGAGGAGACTGCTTCATATTACAATTGCCCAGAAGCATTGCTGGAAGCTCAGGTAATAAAAATGGGCATCTCTTTTGGTTCCTTGTAGAATAGCATCTGGGGTGTAAGAGTAGGAACACTGAAGAGAGCCCAATATTATAGCTCTCCTCATCCTTCAAGAATATATCCTGAAGACTGAAGATTAATTGGAAGGAATAGGTAGGTAGCAAATTTCATAAGAAGGGCTTCTGGCCAAAAAAAAAAAAAAGTCTGATTGATGATGGCCAAAAATGCTTGTGAAAGGTGGTTAAGGAACAAGGGAAAAGAGAACGCTCTTTAAAAAAAAAAAAAGAACTACACTGTCTAATGAAATGAGTGTTTTAAGAAGTAAGCTTACAATATATTTGAAAGTTCCAAGGAAAAGGAACCATTGAAAACATCTTGAAGAAAAAGGAAAGGGAAAAGAATCAAGAAAACAGGTAGTTAAGGTATTACTGACTCAGAACTGGGGGGTGGGTAATAAAATTGGGGGGGTGTTGCTCTTACCTGAATAGGAACTAGGGAGTCTTTTAGCTCAGAGGGCGGATTAGGCCACCATTTGAAGATGAAGAGAAGTGAATATAAGTTATATATGGAACCAATTACTGAATATGGGGGTTTGAGTTGCTCTGAGTCATAATGGGGAATGACAGTTTTTTTGAACCAAGTTGATGACATTTGAAAGTTAACTCAGGAACTTTTGGAGAAGGAGAGAAAAAGGTGACAGTGAGACAAGTACGCCAGAAGAACTAGGTAGTGGGGACAGTGAAATGAGTGATACAAAACCAGAGAGTTTAGCTAGGCAGGAGTGGGGATAGGTGAAGTCATAAACCAAATAAGAGAAGGGAGAGGAAGTGAGGATGAGATCATAGGATTGAGAGGGAGATGACACATGAGTCTACTATAGCAGAAAAGAGAGAGATTTAAGGAAAGAGGATGAGCAGTAAAGATTCTGTGTTTAAGTCCTCATTGAAGGGGAATCTGAAAGCTGTGAACAGCCAAGGTCAGTCATCAGAGATGTGACTCTAATGAAGCTGTTGACTCCTCAGAGGGATGGTGCCCACAGATTATGTATCATCTAGTTCTTTTCCTCTTAGCACTTTTTGCTTTGTGGTTTTTCTGTATGTCCTGGCTAGGCTGGTGGGGGTGGGAGGTAATCCCTCTTGACATTTATTTGTCCTTTTGTCACGTTTCCTTGCCATGCTCAGATCTTGCTTTTTGTTCCTTTCATCTACATCTCTCTCTCTCTCAGACTTCTTTGGGCACAGGCCCTGCCACTTTCTTCTGCTTGGTGAACCAACCCATTGTTTGCATGTGGAGCCTATCCCCAGGTTATTTCTCTGTGCCTTTGATTTGTTCCCCAGCAGATGTGGGTGCCCCAGTCAACAGTGGAAGGGGGTACAAGGAAATCACAGAGAAGTCTGTTCTGATGTCCCCAGAAGCAAATCAACCCCCTCCGGGCTCTGGGAATACTACAAAGCAATATGAAACCTGTTCATGAAAGGAGTCAGGAATGCCTTCCACCAAAGAAACGAGACCTCCCTGTGACCAGCGAGGATATGGGGAGGACCACCAGCTGCTCAACCAACCACACACCCTCTAGTGATGCCTCTGATTGGTGTCGGGGGGTAGTGGTGACTGGGCAGACCCAGGCAGGAGTAAGACAGAGTGTTGGTAGTGATGGAGTGGAGGCCATCACTGGCCTGACAGTAGACCAATATGGTATGCTGTACAAGGTGGCTGTGCCACCAGCCACGTTTTCCCCAACTGGCCTCCATCCTGTGGTGAACATGAGCCCCCTGCCCTCTGCCTTTAATGTAGCATCATCACTGATTCAGCATCCAGGAATCCACTATCCCCCCATCCATTATGCTCAGCTTCCCCCTACTTCTCTTCAGTTTATTGGATCTCCTTACACTATGCCCTATGCCATGCCACCCAATTTTCTCCCTAGTCCTCTGCTCTCACCTTCTGCCAACCTCACAACTTCTCATGTTCCTCACTTCGTGCCATATGCCTCACTCCTGGCAGAAGGGGCGACCCCTCCCCCCCAGACCACATCTCCAGCCCACACTTTCAACAAAGTCCCTGCTGCCACCTCCCCACCCGCTCAGCTGCAGCATCACTCAGGCACTCAGCCAGCGGACCTCACTCCAGGCCGAGTGCCCATTTACTATCAGATGTCTCGGCTCCCCACTGGGTATACAACACACGAAATCCCTCCGACAGGAGCAAGCCCAGATTCTGCCCCTGCACTACATGAGGTCCAACCTGTTCCAGATGTAACTACTCCCAATGGAGGGCAGAGACAAATGGAACGGAACATGGTGAGACGAGAAAGTGAAGCCATGGACCCCCCAGGCAACAAGGATGTTGGCCAGGGACTAGGACCAGTGGTGGAGTGTGTGGTGGACGGACAGCTGTTTTCAGGTTCTCAGACTCCACGGATGGAGGTGGCGGTGCCGGCACACCGAGGGACTCCAGATACCGACCTAGAGGTCCAGAGAGTGGTCGGAACTTTAGTGTCTCAGGACTATCGGGTGGTGGCAACTCAGAGGAAAGATGAGCCCAGCCCCCTCAATCTATCCCATCATGCTCCTGATCATCAGGTTGAGGTGAGAGGGCTGGCTAGGAACCCAGTAGAAATGACAGAGAAAAGCCAGGCCCAGGGCCTCTATACCCAGTCTCCTCAAGAGCTGGCAAAACATAGACCTTTACCCAAAGCAATGGTTATAGCCAATGGCAATTTGGTGCCCATTGGTACCGAGCAGGGCCTGCTCTCCATGGGGTCAGAAATCCTGGTGACGTCAAGCCTGGATATGCAGGTTCAAGCCACTTTCCCAAACAAGGAGCCAAGCCCCCCACCCAGCACCTCTTCCCATTTGCCCTCTCACTTCATGAAAGGTGCCATCATCCAGTTGGCCACAGGAGAGCTGAAGCGGGTGGAGGATCTGCAGACCCAAGACTTTGTACGCAGTGCAGAGGTGAGCGGGGGCCTGAAGATCGACTCCAGCACTGTGGTGGACATTCAGGAGAGCCAGTGGCCCGGCTTTGTCATGCTGCATTTTGTGGTCGGGGAGCAACAGAGCAAAGTAAGCATTGATGTGCCCCCTGAACACCCTTTCTTTGTGTATGGCCAGGGCTGGTCCTCCTGTAGCCCTGGGCGGACAGCACAGCTCTTCTCTCTGCCTTGTCACCGGCTACAGGTGGGAGATGTTTGTATCTCTATCAGTTTACAGAGCTTGAACAGTAACTCGGTTTCTCAGGCTGGTTTCCCTCTCTCAGAGCAGTTGGGTCCCTCCCAAGAGAGGCCCGAGAGGACAGTCTTGGGATCCAGAGAGCCATCTGACAGTGACAGGAAGAGCCAGCCTCCAGGAGAGGGGGCATTGGCCCAGAGCTCCCACACAGTGGAGCCCTCCCAGCCTGAGCCTGGGCTCCGTCCTGCTGGCCAGCCACGGGCTTCCAAAGATACAGTGTGCAGGGGGAGGAAGCACGGGCCACTCCGCTCCGTCCCTCTTTCATTCCACAGGAGGTGAAACTCCTCCATTGAAGGGCGTTTCTAATGCAGGAAAATGAACTCTTCTCCCTATTCTAGGACCAGAGTTTTAGTCCTGAGGCTGAGTCTCACACCGTGAGCAGGTGGAGAATTTGCTCATGCTTGAGTAGTTAATCCACGCTCTTAGCCATGGGAATTTGGGGAGGGAGGAGAGAGACACTCAGCCTTGTGCCATAGGGTTTGTAAGGTTTAACACCCTCGGCATCCTTCTGGGATGGCTCCAGAAAATGCTTAGGTTGGGGAGTGAGGGTAGGGGGGGGGCAGAGGTGCCAGCCTCAGCCTGGGAGGGGGTTGACACATCCAAGCACTGGCACCACCTCCCTGTCTTCCCCTTGCTCAGCCCCTGTATCAGAGAAGCCCAAGCAATCAGGAGGCAAGGGGGCGAGGGAGGGCCACAAAGTAGAGCCAAAAACTATGATCCACACACAGCTTAGAGTAGCAGCAGTTCAACTGTCTGAGTATTTTCCTCCTCTCTTTTGGGGGTGGGGGGAAGGGAGACCCCCTCTTTGGAATAAGGGGCTCCTACCCCAGAGCCCTCCATTTGAGAGATGTGCACTTTAAAGGGGTAATTTTGTTACAGAGGGGTCATCTCTGGGTTTGTGGGCATGGAACACAGTCTCCTCTACAGGCTTGTATTTAGGCCTCGGCACCTTCCTCCTCCCCCACCCTTTTTCACCAGGCATATACAGCGAAAGACCTTGAGGGCTGGAGGGAAATGTGAACACCTCCAGGATCAAAAGAATTGAAGGGGATTGCTAAGAGGATCCAGACTGGCAGAAAGCTGGCAGCCAGAGATCACTGGAGGAAAGAGCTATTAGGGAAGTAGAGGGAGAACTTAGGGGAATGCATGGGCTTCACGAAGTCCAACCTGCTTAGATCATTAGGAATGAGCTCAAAGTCATCTGAAGGTCCTAAATCAGTAATGGAGAGTCCTTAGAAAAAACAAGTGTACCAGACTTTCCTTAGACACACTTGCACTCCCTCCTCTCTTTGCTAAATGTGCCCAAGTGCCTGCACTTCCCCATCTCTGTACTAGCCTTTGGCAGAATTGTTCTATTCAGGCCTCTTCCCAAGGCTCTGCTACCTCACCAGTCTCATCTGCCCTACTAAACCCACTAATTCTCCAGGGACTCTCTGGGTCTCCCCTTGACTTCATTTACTTTTCTTCCATTTCCAAAGTCCCCTGGGCATCCTGGGCAGCGTGTCCTGTGCTCTTTATGCTGACAGAAGGAGCCACAGGAACAAGATACATCCTCCAGATCGGTGCTGATGCTGAGGGCTGGAATTGCCAAGACTCGCTGGCATTAGCCATTATCACCCCACTGTCTCATCTAGTATTCAGGCTTCCTCTCCCCATCCTTCACACTAATGAGGAAGGGCTTTAAGGTTGAGGGGTAATTATCATGATCCATATATTCTGATACCTAATGCCCTTTGACCTCTCTGTTGTGGCAAGTTCCTCTCAGAATGGTATTTTTGTAATATACAGGTATTCTTGCTTGGCCTCCTCCTGTTTCGGAAGCCCTGGGTTATCATGCCCACAGTTTTCAGCTTTAGCCAGGCCTGTGGGATTCTGGAAGGTTAAGAACCAGGCTCTTTTCATGAGCCACCAGAAGGTGGATGAGTTTATTTTTGTTTATTCAAGGTAACTCAGGGCAGTGTCCCCCAGTTCCGCTTTCTGGTTCTAGATTCTAGCTCTGACCAGGAGGTAGCATGTGTTTCGTGGAAGTGGCTTGGCTCAAGATCAAGTCCAGGAACTCCCAAGGGCCGACCTCAGCCTTTTCTCTCAGTGACATTAGGCAAGTTCTGTGACCTCTCCGTCTCTCTCCCCAACTGCCACGTGGGGATGGATGTTACCTACCTCCTGGGGGATGTTCTGAAAATGGCCAGTCAGAGAGAACCCAGGAGAACAGAGTCCCTGCGGCCTTGGCTTGCTGGACGCCAGCCTGGTGCTGCAGAGTTCCATTTTTGGATGTTAGTGCTCTGATCGCTTTTTAGACTCCATCTGCCAGACTACCAGCCCGGACCACAATTCCTTGAATCGCTAGCTCCAATGAGAACCAAATGCTAACTGTCAGGTACAGCATTGGAGAACTTGTCCTGCCTCCTTTCTCTCCCCATGTCTCCCCAAGTGCTGCTTTTGCTCGCTTGTTTCCTCATGTTGGGACCTCGAGGCAGTCTGATGGGTTCTCTCCCATCATGAAGCCTTGGGAGAAGACCCCCATTTCTGGTTCTTCCGAGTAGATGGCGTCCAGCAAGTTCTGTCCACACAGGTTTCTCAGCAGTAGCTTTCTCCAGTACAGTACAGTGCCATGCAGGCAGGAAAGCTACTAAAGAAGTCATCATTGGTCATTAGCTGTAGTTCTCGCCATTAAATGAGAAGGAAACAAAGCCTGGCCCTCAGCCACAGAAGGCAGGCTCCCTGCATGGGTTGTATGTGGCTTACTCAGAACAGCTCCTCTCCCTTCCAGGAGAAGGGGTCATGTCTTGTGCACCTTCAGCTAGCTGCACCCTCCGCTCCTCGGCCTCGGTGTCTCTGCTCCTGGGTGAAGCCTCATTAATTTTAGAGCAGCTAGCATGGTGCCACACACACACCACCTATTACTTGTCTTGGAGAAGAATGGCCTCACATCTTTTGTGGGCCTTTATTCCATAGACCTTGGGCTGAGCTGCTGGGGCATCATCCTCTGTTATTGCTGGGCCGTGGCCATCTTCCTTTTAGACTGCAGCATTGGGTAAGAGAGAGAACCTGTCTCATAGGAATTGAAGGAGCAGAAATGTTTAAAGGAAAGGTCATCCATGGGGTGGAGAATGGATAGAAGTGGGAGAAATGGAAGACCAGAGGCCTCAGATTAACTTGTGGGGGAAGAATACACCAAGCTTGGTAATAGAAGCGGGTATGGGAGGGTGGGGATGGGGTAGGGTGGGGTGGGTCCAAGTGCTGCTGTGATGGATGGTTCACTCTCCTCCCGTGTGGAGAAGCCATTCCCTATTGGGGAGAAGAATGTTAAGTTAAAGGATGATGATCCACCACTGTCCCTAGCTTTGGATCCCCAGTGCTCTTTTCTGAGACCTCAGGGCTGAGAGCTGCCTGGCCCATTCCAAAGCACAAGAGGCACCAAGCTGACTCAGCCAGTTGTTGCCATGTTCCTGACCCCACTTGGTCATGGTGCCACCGAGTGCTGCTTTGTCACTGAGGCCGTCTGCCCGTAGGTCCTGCCTGTTGCTAACTTCGTGCTTTGCTGCTTTCTCTCCAGGTCTTTCTGTCCCCTTGTAAACTCAGGCTGTGGAGGAAACAATAGTGCCCTGTCTTTGCCCATGTTATGCCAAGGTCACTTATAGAGTTGTCCATTTTGTCCATTTAAAACAGGGATGGTAGGAATAATTTCAGGATGAACGAATCCAAGAGAAGGTGGCTCAGGCACTTGTCATGAGACCCATACCTCCAAGCATCTCTTCCCCATTTGCCTTTAGGAGAAATAAGTTGGTTATGTATGCAGATATGTTTTCTCCTATTGACTTCTTAACCTTTCTGATTTTTTTAGTGACCTGATTTTGAAGGTAATAAAGGGGAGTCAGAAGCTAAGGCCTACATCCCTATCCTCAGATGCCTCTCTCCTACCAGACCCTTAGAGCCAGCCTAGTGGTGGGAGAGGGCCGAAGCACTCGAGTCTTCAAAGGCAATTTGGTTACATTTTTACCAACACGAAGACTTTGAGGGTAGCACAAAAACCTTCAGGATGTACAGAGTGCAGGATGCTATGGCTACGCTAGACAGCAGGCATATTGAGAAGAGTTGGGGGATCATGCTGGAGTGGTAAAAGTGCCCTGAGGCCACTGGAGAAAAGACTACAAAGTTAACTGATCTTGGAGAGCCTTGAAGGATTGGTTAAAAATGGAAAAAATGGCAAGAGCAAGGGCCAAAGTTGTAGGGAGACTAACTGGCCCACCCCTCCCCCCAGGGGAGTGTCTACTCACACTGAAGCTGCAATACTTTCCAGATGAGAAAAACTGTAGTAGTAAACACTACACCTGGAGGGCTAAACCCTGCTCAGATTGGATGGGGATGAGAAGCCCACTGGGGCCCTCGGGTTCTCCGGGATTGGGCAGGCCTCTTTCCTTATGCAATAATAAAATGAGCAGGTGGGTCTATGGCTGGTAGCTGCTCTTCTGAGTCGCCTCTAGAATTGGTCTGTGGCCCAGGGGCCTGGGCTGGGAGTACAGGCCAGAGCCCGGGCTCTCCTCACTTGCAGGCTATGCAGGGGACCTGCAACAGGACGGGGACGGTTGGGGTGCAGTTTGCCCTGCTCGAGCTTCCCTAGCAGGAGCAGTTGTAATTAAATGCACTTTTCACACTAAAAGGTTTTTTGTTTTCTCTCACCTAAACCATATTCTCCTGTTAGATAGAGAACTCCCAAGTCCATGTAATCCCAAAGCCATGTCAACTGCAACCCCCAGCAGTGACAGTGGCCTCCCATCGGGTCCCTGCCTGGCAGTGTGTATGGCAGGGGCCCTTGTGCCTTTACTCAGCTGTCAAACCACAAGCATTTGCATCTTTTCTGGCTGTATGTAGGGAACTGAGATCTCTTCTGTAGAAGCTGACCGGGTAGTTCTGAAACCACCTGAAGGACAGGGATTTGCAGTGAGTGGAGGTAGTGGGGTTGTGTGGTGCACCCTCAACTTCCTCGACACCCTGTGTTGCATTGGCGAGAACGTGTATTATGTTGGGAGAGGATCATAGCACATCTGGAGGGTTATCACAGGGGCCGTCCCCAGCAACCTTCCAGTCACACAGGGTCCCTTGTGGCCAACCAGTGTACATCCCAGCTGCCGAGGGGAGCACACCTCCACTTGTACGGCACCTTAAGGGGGTGGAGGGGGGGGAGGTGAAGATGGAATAGAGAGGGGAAGGAAGGAATGTCATCCTGATGGGAGAGAAGGCCAACCCTGAGAGGACCGGGTGGATCTGTCTGTTGTAGGGTAGGAGTTCCCTGTAGATAAATTACCGCTCCCTCAACTATAATCCCCATTACGTAATGGCTGAATTAACATTTAACAACTGCAATTGTATCTAAAGCCTATAGAAACTAGTCAGTGCTCCCCAACCCAATACTGTTTCTTACCCTCTAATCCTACCTGATCTTTAACAAAGCATTAATAATTCTAAGGATAATCTATTTTGTTGTGCTTTTTTGTAACTGTTTTAAATAAATCAATTTGTACTGTATATTTGTACCTTTTGTGAGATCCTTTTTGCTGTTTTACCATTTTAAGTCTGTACTTGGCTACACAGATTGTATTTTTATTGTTAATGCTCTTCTTATGGATACCTGCATTTAACTTGTGGACTATGTAAACACAGTATATATCAATATCTATATATCTATATATCTCTATATAAACTAATAGCTTTTCCTTTTGGTGTTTGCGCCTTCTTCCTGTCTTAGCCCCAGGTTGTGGGAGCACCATCTTGTCTGGATTCCCAGAGCCCTGAGCAGATAGTTCTGCAATCTGTGTTGTCTGCTCCTGAGTTCCGATGAAGACCCCCACAACTTGGTTCTAGCCCATGGTGGCTTTAGGGGCCCCTGGGTGTATTTCCTGCTCTTCCTTTCTGCTGTGTCTCTGCTTGGTTTGGGAAGGGAATTTTTTCAGGATTGCTTTAGCTTTCAAGTCACCAGTGTTGCCTCTAACGTGAATTCACTAAAGGGATTTGTGTAATAGGAGTACACTATCATAAGCACCTCAGCAGGTGCTAGGGAAGGCAGAGGGGGAAGGTGGGCTGATGTACACTCACTCTTCCCAGCTACATCACTGCCTCATTCTAGAAAGTCATACTCTCTTGACCTCTTTTCTCATCTGTAAAAGAATAATTCAAAGTGCAGAGAATGTCAACTAAAGGGGTAAATATTTGACTCCTTCATCTCTAAGCTGAAGGAAGAAGAAAGAAACAGGGTTGGGTGGGTGTAAACACTGCAGCAGCTCTATATGCAAGTCTTTGATCTATGAAGGGCTGGTGGAGGAAGAAAATAAGACCATCCCAAGGAACCATTTTCCTTGTTATGACTAAGATAGCGGTCTAGGTTCCTGGCAGAGTTCATTTTCTGACTACAACTCAACTAGGCCACTTCCTTTTGGACCTTAAGGAACTATAATTATCTAAACTGCAGACCGCTTCCAGGGCTGGCCAAGAGGGGTTTGGGGTTGGTTCTGTACTGCACCTTGGCTTGGCAGCTAGGGCAGTCGTCTTGGCCAAAGCCACTGACACATGGGGGCTCCACAAACTAATTCGGGTTTTCCCAGATGGGTTCTAACTCTACAGGGGATAAGAGCTCAGTTCCTTAAGGGAAACCTAGTCATTGCCATTGCTCGGGGAAGTGCATTCCTAACCAGGCTTGCTGCCTGCTTGGGAGATTACATGAAGACAGAGGCCCGGGAGCAACAGCTGGCACCTGGCCAGTGCAGCACCACCTCCTTTGCAGCAGCAGGCAGCACTCAGCAGCAGCAGCAGCAGCAGCAGCAGCAGCAGCCAGCAAACCTGACCCACATTTTCCATTTGCTCAAGAAAAGGCTCTCTGTGTTCTGGCACATGATTGGCTAGGATTAAATGGCTCTCCACTATCATGGGGACTAGTCTTATCAACCTGTATCCTGGTCACTGGAGTGGGCCTCCCCTTAATAAGCAGTGCCTTTTCTTTTACGGTCACATTTGGTTGGTTCTCCTATTTTATTTCCAGTATCTCAAGTGCTAGGCCCTCAGGAATAAAAAATGACACAACCCCTCTGGGGAGAAGGGAGGTCCAAGGAGACAGGCCTCTGCTCCTGTGACTTTTAGCACATTCCAAGGTATGCTCAACCTTCATCGACAGCCTAGAGTTGAGCTGACATAAAAGCAGGAAGGGACTTTGTAAAGATAAAATTAATTTAGTTTGCCCTCATCGAGTGGGGATTCACCTAGCTTAGCAGAGCACGAATCGTGTCCTGCAACCGTGGCTATGGATCAAGTTGTCTGGAGTCGCCTGCTCCCTCTAGGCCGCCTAAGCCAGCACCTCTGTCCCATTCTCCTCGAGCATGCAAGGGACGCTTTGGTGCACGTGGGACGGCATGAGCTAAGCTGGGTCCAAACCCAGGAATCTCCCTAGCAGTGGGGATGGAGGCTTGTAGGCAGGCAGAGGACTGGTCCATATTGTGTTTGCCAGCGTGGATCTGTCTGGTCAGTGCAGAGAACTGCTGTTCTGCTCCTCGAAGGCCACCTTGCCCAGAAGCTGACTCTCCAGCTCTACACATGCCCCACCGGCAGCGTGAAAGAAACTCATACTCAGCTGCCAAGGCTGCCACGGCAGAGGGGTCCTGAACAAACTGAGCTCGTAACATCATGTCCATTTTTTTCTAGCCGTCGCTTTAGCCGCTTGGCTTTCGCGCTCCCGGATAAGCCGGGCCTGCCGCCTTCTCCGGAGTCTCATTGGCGCGTTAAGTCTCATGGCCTCTCGGTACCCGCTGCAGGCGGCAGTGCCGCTGCTCGGCAGTCTCCTGCAGGCGCTGCAGGCGCTTGGCCTCACGGTCCCGCATGCGCCTCACCTCCGCTCTTCTGGGGTCTCGTTGTCTCGCCTGCTCTTCTTGCTGTGCGCTCACGTTCAGCCTCTGCAGCCGAACCTCCAGAGCTCGTTCTGCCTCCGCAGCGCCCACTTGCGGACCTCCAGGAGCCTGGGCTTCTAGCAGCTTGCGGTAGGCAGCACAGTTGTTGCACACCAGAAGGATAACACCAGCAGGGTACACAGGGGGACTGAAGGCAATGTCCTTTCCCTCTGACATTGGAGGGGCCTTCATTGTAGTTGGGGGGTACAGATTCCATATTCAGTACTTCTGGAAGCTTTTCACTGAAAAAAGCAAAAGGATGAGATAGTTGTGACCTCTCAACATGGCTCAAATTGTAAAAAAATCTGGTTCCCCTGGGGTGACTTCTAGGAAAATAGCATTTCTCCTCAAGTGCAGAGTGAAGTTCTTATGTGCTAATCCCAGTTGTGTTGCCCAAGGTACACGGGTCAGTGAGATATCTGCAATGGGTGTCTCCATTCTGTAAGAAGCCGCCACTTGCTCCAAAGTGCTCCCCCCATGAGAAGGGTGCACACAGAGCTGACCTGTTGAAGGTGGCGTGGCTGGTGAAACGAGCTCCGCAGACCGCACAGTTGGACCGCTGGTCCTCAGAGTGGATGAGGAGGTGACGGCCTAGAGACCCTGGGGAGCTGAGGGCCCGGCCACACACGGGGCACACGTAACTCTTGGCGCTCACCACTGCTGCAGTGTGCTGCAAAAGAGAAACCTGGCTTCAACCAATGACTCCCTCACACACACCATCTCCAAGCTGTCATCATCACCTTGTAAACGTAGGCTGCTGGGCAGAGGAATAACTTCTTGGCTTCTTCCCCTTATTGCTGGGACAGGAGACCAAGCTATTCTCTGCACAGTACCTGTAGAAATAAGTACGTGTGCTTTGGGAGTTCTTTGGAGGAATCTCAGCTTGGAGCTTTTGGCCTGCCTGTCTTGCTGATCTAGGTTCTGACTCCTGAGAAATTGGGAGGCGGGATGAGTAAGTTTATGGGATGATGAGTACAAGCAGGGAGTCTTTGAACCAGAATACTTTTCAGGATCTCTCTTCTGGACAGCACAGTGGGAGGGCTTTTCAAGTGAAAGCTAAAAGTAATGAGGAAATAAGCATCTAAGAAGGAGGAACAAGGAGAGAGGTACAGAGAAGAGGATGTGTGTTAACAGGAGTCTTTGCTTCTGAAAAGAGTACTTAGACATTTATTCTCAAGACTATCCATTCTGCAATGAAGACAACCTTCATGGGAGAGTTGAGGCTATTGGATAGGAGGCTTATCTTGTCAGAAACTATTATAAGGTCTGTGTACTTTGGGCTTAGATAAGAATAGGTGATTCCACTCCCACCCCCAAAATTTTCAGAAACATTTATAATTTACTTTTTCCTTTTAAAGTGAAGCTTTATTCTGCATTAACAGATACTGGTTTTTATTCCATGTATGAAACATTCATTAAATAATTTTGAAAGAAATAATGATATTTCCCCCAGTGTCTCCACCTGGGGGCTCAAATATGTTATACAATATATACCATTCTTTCTCTCCAAAAGTCCTATGCGGTTGAACAGGGAGAGAAATTAACTTCATTTACTGAAGAGGGTACTGAGTCCCAAGCAAGGCAATGTACCCAAAGTCAAGGACAAAGGTTAAGATGACATCTAGGGCTAGAAAGAAATTAAGTCATTCATTATTCAGGGTTCAAAAAAGTGTGTGCTTCTCAGACTCTATACCTGGTATACATGAGCAATAAGTTGTTCTCGGCTCCCACAGTCCAACTGACAAAGGGGGACACTGACAAAGGCCAAGCATGGGGTCAGAATTCAAATGGTTCAGTGACCTATAAACAAGCAAAAGTTAATTAAAAATATAAAAGGCAAAGTAACGGATGCTCAATTCAGCTGTTCCTGAACTTAGAGTGTCTATTACTAATTTCTTCTTTTCCCACCCCCTTCAAAGGGCACAGATGTAAAGACCAAATAAGTTGACTCTACATATCAAACTTCTCTTCTCTGCAGAAACCATTAAGAAGATAGATTTGTCCCCCCTTTCCATTCTCCTTCCATCTCCTGACAGGAGGAATGAGGATGATTCTATAAATAGTATTTTGTCTCCTTTCCCAACCCAGATGTAACTCTCCTCTGTGCATGTTTTGGATAGAATTCTTCAGAGGTAACTGTAAAAAGAGAGCTTTTGGGGAACCAATGCCTGTATTTCCTTTGTCTGCATGAACGAGGTTTGAAGAGGGGAGGGCCAGGAAGCAGAAGGCCGATGGCAGGCAGTGTCCAGGTGGGAGATGGTTCTGTTATTTTGGTAGGGGCTAAGGAAGAGTGGAAGAAGGGAGCACCCAACCCAGTGAAGGGTGGGAGTGGCAGAGGGCCTGGTTCTATGGGAGCCTCATCACTTGCCTCGTGCTCCCCTATCACCTCATTCCCTCCAACACTTGGCTCTGTGTTCTCTAACTCCTTTTTCACTTTCACCATCCCGCCATCCTCCTCGGATGTGTGGGAAGAGACTTCGTCTTGTGTGGTCTCCTCTTCGTCCCCCTCACTGTCGCCTGGAAGACACAAACCAGCCACTTAGTCCAACTCCACAGAGCCTCAGCCCTGAGCTTGCTACCACACAAACTCAGGGCTGTGTCTGCAGGCGCGTTCGACACAGCTGTGAATGCCTATGACAGTACAAATTGTATGAAGTACCCTGTGGCCAGAGCTGCACACAAAGGAACAGGGAGCTGGTGGGATCAGAGAAGGGTCACGGAGCCCTGCCACAAGCAGCAGTCTCCCCTGTGGGTCCCCATGCGTTATCACACTCTCAAAGCAAACCTCCCCACACAAGTCACACACCATTCCCTCCCCCCGGCACCTCCTCCAGGGCCTATACACATTCACCCCCAACACCCCTCACAGACTCTATCCTCCACTCGCTAAAGCCCTCTCTGCCTGAGGTCAGGACCCTGATTGCTCCTCCCTCCCTCCCTGTGGCAGTCCCAGAGACACCAGCAGGCTCTTAACCTTGTCCTCTACCAGAGGACGGGGTGACCACCGACAATGAGAACGAGGTCAATTTAGGGAAGGTGCTGCTCACTGCTCTGCAGTAATGGGCAGCACGGCTACCGCTGGGGAGTAGTTTTGTGCTAAAGTCTACACCCCTAATTTTCCTAATTTCTTAAGTGGGTGAATCCCTGAAGAGCTTACTGGAAAGAACAGGCCATGTTTCAATGAAGGACAAAGTGGAATTCTTGATAACTGAAGCTGGGTTTGGTCTGCTTTTAGTTATTTAAAGAAGATGGATTAGATTAGACCAAAGCAGCTGTCCCTGATCTCCATCCCAACGAAGCTGAGCAGCCAAAGCAAAACTAAGAACCCAGGCCCTTCCCAAGCCCATTCTCAGGCCTGACCATCAGCTCAGGAAGACAGGCACCACGTGGTTCTGGGTGAAGGCAATGGGAATGACTTCCACTGGTATGACACTCCTGCTTTCTACAGACTCGAACCCTCTTTAGCTCATCAGAGATCCAAACTATTGCTGGTATCTTGGCAAAAGTCACCCATTACAGCTCTGAGAGCAGATTAGATCCCTGATAGAAGGACGGCCATCCAGTTTCTGCTCGGCTCATCCCAACATTTGGGAGCCAGTGCTCTGCACAAACGATGCAGGTGCTGGAGAAAGGCCTGTGGAATTGGAAGTGTTCCTGCATGAAGCAGCACATTCCATTTTTAGACAACTAATTGTTAGAAAATTTTATCATACTGAGTCCTTCTTTGGGATATACACACACACATACACACATATGTGTATTCGTATGTATGTGTATGTGTTTGCATACATAGATACGCTTTGATAATAAAGGACTGGCACTTATTTAAATAAGCACATGTTTTACAACCAACTCATTTTTGATGGAGGAGAAATGAGAAGGGTGGCAGGGTTTTTTTGGTTTTTGTTTTTGCGGGGCAATGAGGGTTAAGTGACTTGCCCAGGGTCACACAGCTAGTATGTGTCAAGTGTCTGAGGCCAGATTTGAACTCAAGTCCTCCTGAATCCAGGGCTGGTGTTTTATCCAGGTGGCAGGTTATTTTTAAGTTTAGATGCAAAGTTTGATACAACTGATTGTATTAATCTTTTTTTTAAAGCTTACCAAAAAGGAAACTATATTTTTTTCTGGATGGAGTTCTCTTTTTGAAAACATACCCCACCCCAGCTCACTATGTAGAAGAGAGAGCTATCTTTTTTTCATTACAAAATTATTAGATTTTTCTAGACACTGTCATGCTTAGTCAGTCTGTTATTAGACACCGGCTTCTCCACTCAGTATTCTCTGTCAGTGTTTGGGGGCATTGTTAGGTATCTTCATAATTAATCCTTTCAACTTCCTTTCTCTAGATTACGTTAGGTTAAAAACTATTTTAACAGGGATTCTTTTGTGACTGGAAATGTCAAATTTGATCTCACTAAGGATAAAGCCTATATCATACTAGACATTTAAATGCATACCACATTTTCCGCACCCCAAATTCTGTGTGAACTCCCCTCCCTTTAGGACCAGATCTGTGATTTCATTGGGGGAAACTATGCTAATGACCAGTTTTCAAGACATACCTCGGGCCCTGGCAGCTTAAGTGATTTTTCGGGGCCACAAAGCCAGGACAGAACTGAGCCAGGGCCTTCCTGCCTCCAGGCTGGTTCTCCAGCCCACACACCACAATGCATCTCCCAAGCTCCGTTTGCCTTTTATTAATTACAAATCCAAAGAGACTCCCCAGAGACAGGGAACCTCTCCCCTTTGTTTCCATGCCCGTCTGGATGGTAGTTATTCCTATGCACACATATCACACATACCAGAAATCTATACGTCTAGCCCTATCTGGGGCAAGTACCCAGTGAGTCAGACATGACTTCAGATCAAAGCTTCTGTTATGGAAGGTGAGCACACGCCTCCCTCTACACCAGAGCACCTTTGGTGAGCCTAATTCCAAGTCTCCTTTCATCCTCACCCCATGCATACTCCCCACAGCACACACATTCTGATATTCCTCTCCCCATTGCCCTGAGTCATTACCAGAAGGTGCAGAACTCACTGCTACTGGAGGCCTGATCTCTCAGTTGTTGAATAGCTGGATGCTGATTGCCAAGATCTCCAGGAAAATCAGTTTTCATCATCGCCTGTCGGGCTTGCTCCTCCAGCCCAGCAAATACCTGTTCCCCTGGTGGTCACAAGGAAAAATAGTCAAGCTACCAGCTAGGGCAGCACATATGCAGGGAGGCTGGAAGAAAGGTCAGATCTGACCATTCAAATGTGAGGAGATAGGCTGCAAGGGTCACTCATCTCCAAGTTATGTTACTGCCTCCACTAGGCTTCTGGGAACAGCTAATCTTGTGAGCAGTCGTAAACAGAAAATATCCTATACTCCCTTCCTTCATATCCTACTAGCCTTGAGTTATTTCAAAGGGAATCAAATGCAAAATAACAACTGCTTTCCATTTCATTTGCAAACCTTCTGTTATGACTGGAGAAATTAAGGCAAGGGGATGGGAAGTAATCAAGGTAGAGCTAGGACATTCAGTGCAGGGAGAATGATTTCTAACATACATGCTTGATGGTATCAAGTGTGCAGGCAGAAAGCAAGCTGCAATAGAAATTCCTGGCTGAGCACAGAGTCTCTGACCCATAGACCAAAGCTTCTCAGTCCCCCCAGGTAACAAAGCTAGTGACCTTCCACCTCCCAAGCTGTCTTCCTCAGGTGTTTCTTCTTAATACCCATTGAATACAGCCAAAAGTCAAGTAACTTCTGATTCCATAATGGCTAAAAGGAGAACAGATACTCCCTGAACCTATTTACACTGAAATATTATTTATGCCTGAGATGCATGCCCCGAAGGTGCTGACCAGGACACTGTCTGTCTCCTGGGGTCTCTTCTTTCTCTTACTGATCTCGCCAAATCCTGGCTCATCCTTCTGCTTCTTTAACGCTCAGCTCAGCATCTGGCACATGGTAAGTGCTTAATAAATGCTTGGGGACAGGCTTCTACTCAGTCGGCTGGGAATTTGCTTCTCATCCCCACATGGTCCAGCAGGGAGGAGAAGGAAGAGTTTGGGTTTCTTAAGGTTTCCATGATCTCAGAGAGAATAGAAACGACAAGCCATCGTTCCCTAGCCAGTGAGAGGGGGAGATGAGAAGCCCCAGTGAAACACCTCCCAATAGGTGGGGTCTCTTTTGTCAGAGGAAGGAGAAGAAAAAGCCAGATTTCAGGTTCCAAGTCATGTTACCTGGATAGAGAAGGAGACAGCATGTGGATGACCTAGCCTTTCTGACCAGAATGACCTGGAAGATGGTAGAAGAGATATGCTAACACCTCCTGGCCTAGCCTACCATATGGGCAAGGGCTTAGAGTCATTACTACAATTGGGGGCAGCCTGGCTGGAGTCAGGAAAATTTGAGTTCAGATCGGGCCTCACAGAGTCACTGTGTGACCCTGGGCAAGTCGCTAACCTTTGCCTACCTCAGCTTTCTTATCTGTAAAACGGGAATAATAATAAAATCACCTACCTCCTATGACGGTTGCGAGGATCAAATGAGATAATAATTGCAAAGTGCTTAGCACAGTGCCTGGCACAGAGTAAGTGACATATAAATGTCAGTAATTATTAGTACTGCTGTGGTTATTCTGCAGGAGGGTGGGCAGATGAGCAATCCTTAATGCAGGTGGGGAGTCTCTTTTTCTGTGTAGACACTATCAGCTGACACCATCACTCATCACTGTCCCTGCTTCACACTAAGAATGGGGTTCAGGGTCTCAGGGTCACAGTACAACAGAATCAACCACGCAGCAATGAACACCAACGAGATGTCAGGCCTTCTAAGTACAAAGAGAAAGATCAAACAGGCCGAGCACTCAAGGCGCTTATGTTCTTTAAGAGAGAAAATGTCCATCCAGAGATCTCTATTTATAGAAACATTAGCTTCCCTAGACTGTCACATGAGGCCCCAACACAAAAAGGACACACGAGACTGAGGTCCTGACTCAAACATTGGCTGTGAAAGCCCAGAGATCATCTGGTCCAACCTCCTCCCTTTAAAGCTGAGGAAGTGAAGGCTCAGCACAATAAAGGGACTAGCTCAAGGTCACCAAGCGAGGAAGTGGAGGAATCAAAATGAAAATGCTCATCTGATTCCCCGAATAATGCTCTTTCCATGGTGCCACAGGCCCCCCAGCTTCAAAAAGAAAGCACTATGCATCCTTTGGGGCAGGGTGCAAGTTTTTAAAAACAAATGGCAATCGACTGGTGTGACCCTAAAGACCAGATTCTGGGCGACTAGACCCATGAGCAATAAAGAGAAGACTTAAGTGAAAAACAAAGGACAAGCTTTGCAGCATTCTGACCAATAACAGCTGTTCCCTAAAGTGAAGGAATAAGGAGCTTGTGAATTGCGTGATTAGATTATGGCACCTGTGTCACTACTATCGGCTGTTACGTTCATTCCATCCAAAGAAAATATGAACATTTTATAGTTCTCTTGTCAAACAGTGGATAAGTACAGGGCTTCCTAATAAGAGATATAACTTTACAGCTCCACCAAGTGGGCTCAAAGGTCTTCATCCATTGTTACTGTATAGTCCAAATAGACACTAGATGGGGAGCCCAAGGGCATTCTCAGTGTGGACAACTTCTCTTCCTCCAGGGCTCTCTTACTGGTATCCTCAGCTATTATACTTCAATTAATTCTGCCACCTTCTGTATCCATTGGTCAGGAAAAGCTTACAGTCCTTTCTCTTCTGGCTTTCCTGAACTAGGGAAAGGGTCCAGGCAGATCTACTCCATTTTTTAGAGCTTTCACCATTTAAAACAAATAAGCAAATACATCAATCTACTCTTCCAGGAAAAGTACAGTAGAAAAGATTCTGCAGTAGGAAGGTAATGCCTATGAATAACTTTAGAATAGCATGTGTGGGTTTTTTCGGGGCAATGAGGGTTAAGTGACTTGCCCAGGGTCACACAGCTAGTGAGTGTCAAGTGTCTGAGGCCGGATTTGAATGCAGGTCCTCCTGAATCAGGGCCGGTGCTCTATCCATGGTACCACCAAGCTGCCCCTATAAATAACTTTAAAGAAAGCACTATTTAGCAAAACACAAAATCCTATATGAAAGTACTAGGTGTGTTAAGGGTGTGTCATAATTATAGAATGGCCTATAATTGTTCCCTCATTTTGAATCTGGACAGATCGATTCTTTCTCCTTTACGTAACAGAAGACCACCTTATTCAGACATGGCTCTTTGATCAATAGCTGAGAAAAAGGTTTTTGGATACCACAACAAGCTAGCATAACCCTACCTGTCCTTGCCTATGAAATGGAGATACTGTGGTCCTGGTCTGGCAAAAGCTTTGGCAGACTGGCTGATACCTGAGGCAAGGAACACCAAAGGCATGCTGGCAAGTTAGGAGAAAGGACAACTGAAAAGTATAGGAAGGTATTATATATATAAGGTCAAAGATTTTAACATTCCATTTCTTTTTCCTGTGACCCAGGTATTGCAAAGCTAGTCACTGTAACTAAAGAAATGCTGTTTTAGGCTTTTGTAAGACAGCAAAAACACGTTCTAAGAAAAGCAGTGAGCCATGAGATGCTGATGCCCTAGTAGGTGTCGGTCTAGGCAACCTATCCTGTAACCCCAGAGATTGACCTCTCTCTACCTATTTCCTGTTGGAAAATGTTGATAATAATGCCCCCTACCTCACAGGGATCCTAATAACTAATGAAGGCAAAACAGAGCATACTCTTCAGATGAAAGGGCTCCACGATTGGTGCTTCAAGGCTTGCTCCTCTTTTTTGTTTCCCCAGTGGGTATAGCACAGTGCCTGGCACGCGGTAGGTGTTTAATAAATGCTGATGGATCAAGTTTGCAATAGGAAAATAAAGACCTTTTTAAAAGGAAAGTTTCTTTCTTTCTTTTATTTTTTAAAGCAGTTTGCTCTATCTGAATACACTAATTGAAAGGCAGGCTGGAGACGATCTATTTGGAGGAGTCCTAGGAGCAGCTGTCAAGGACTAATGAGAGCTGCCCAACATCTCGGCCTTTAGCTTTGACCAAGTCACTAAGATTTCCTCCCACTTTTCACTCCACAAGTCCCATGGCTCGTTTCTTTTCAAAGTGGACCATACACAGCACAGGAGTGCCTCTGGAGAGACTGTTTTGAGGAGAAGGAAGAAAGAGGTGAAAAGAGGCAGCGGGCACATCCATCACAAGGGGCACCACCAAACACGGCCTGGCCGCAGGAGCAGGGCACCGATGCTCCTTGGGGGCTTTGGGCCATAGCACAACGCTCTATTTCCCTGGAATGCGGATCCAATGATCATTGCTGCTTTCCTCCACTGCTGAACTCTGACTTGGAGCAAAGCTTCTGCAGCCTTTTATACTACTGGATCTTGAGTCTACTCTGACCACTTTATCAGAGGATGAGGCACACATAAAGGATCAAATTCAGTACAGCCAACTGGACCACTGCAGGCACTGCCCCTCCCTTTCAGCCAGGCCCACCAGAAACCTCAGAACCACCTAGTCTGTCAGCATCATTGCCAGGGCCAGTGAAAAGGATGTCTTTTGGAGGCCAGGCTGGCTCCATCCCATTAATGTTAAAGAGACGTCTCAGGGCACGGCTCCCCAGTGTCTTTTGCTTTTTGACCACCCACCCTTTGACAGTTTCCCTGTTCCCCATGTGGGCCATCTCCATGACTTTCAGAACCACTCCGGGTGCCTCTTGTCCAGGGGCAGCTCCACTTTGGAGCTCCCAGCCCAAGAGTGGAAGGTCTCTGCAGAGTAGGTGGCTCTGAGCGCTATCACCCACACCAGGCTCATTATTCCCCTCTCTCACGAAAAGTCACTCAGCTCAGCTAGAGGCACCAAAGCAGCTGCAGATGTGCACTGTGCTGTCCTCACCCACTTCCCATCTGTGCATCTGTCTCTGGCCTCCAATACCAAGGCTCTAAGGTCTGGCTGACTAATCCAAGAAGGAACTGGTTAAGTCTCCAGTCTAATGGCTGCAGTGTGTTACACTGCTCACATAGTATTTACCAACTCCTTTTCGTTCAGCCCGATCAGTCTCTCTACAAGGAGAGTTCTAGAGATGAAGGCTACACTCCTCTGGTTGACCTACACTGAATCCTGTCAATCTACCCAGAGAAGGCACTTTACCCCGGGGCCTGGCCCTGCCTAGGCTGTGTCTGCACCCTTCAGCAACTCCCCTCCCTTGCCCAGGGTCTGCCCCACAGCCCTGTGCTAGATCACACCAGTCAAAGCAACTCGAGTCTCCAGCTCCTTCACAGCCACATCTCCATCTTTCAATGTTGCTTCGCTCCTGCAACCTCAATCCCTTCACCAGAAGCTATCCCAACCCTGACTCCATCAGCGTTCTCTCCTCCTGAGAAGGCCCCAAGCCCCTTTCTCCAGGTCTACTTCCATCCAAAGTCTCTTCTTGAACCACCACAGCCACAGATCCTCTGCCCCTATAGCAAGGATCTGCTTGTCACCCTAACTCTCAGAGCATCATGCTTCCAAATTATACCACTATTTTCTGGCTGAGGGTCTCCAGTCAGCATAGGTACCTTTCCCCTCATTCAATAAGCATTTACAGAGCATTTCCTATATGCAAAGAGCCCTGTTTTCGTCACTGAGAAAAGTGTCTTTTAAAAATCTCTTCTTACTCTTTGGGAAGACCTGGACACCAAACTTTCTGCCACATATAAAAGTTCAGTAGCAATGGAAGGTTGGTTGCCCTTTCTTGCCTGAACTATTATATGTCTCCTCCTTTGCTCCATTTGGTTTAACAGCGAGGAGGTAGTGGGCCTGGATGGAAAAGAGAGCCAGCCCAAAAGTCAGGAAGGTCTGAGTGGTCTGGCCTCTGACACATGCAGGCTGTATAGCCCTGAGCACATAGTGTGTGCTAAAGAAAATATTTGCTGTTGATGAAATTTCTTGCATCCCTACTATCAGCATTCCCCTGAGTTCAAGCACTGCCTTACCCTACTCCACAAATTAAATCTGATTCTAACTACTAGCCTACTGACAACTCAGTTCCCTTTCCCCATTAGTTTTTTGGGTTTATTTGTGGGGCAATAAGGGTTAAGTGACTTGCCCAGGGTCACACGGCTAGTAAGTGTCAAGTGTCTGAGGCCAGATTTGAACTCAGGTCCTCCTGAATCCAGGGCCAGTGTTCTATCCACTGCACCACCTAGCTGCCCCTCCCCATTAGCTTTTGGCCTTCAGGTCACAAGTTTTCAGAGGCTCTAGAATAGGCTCCTTAGAACTCGTCTATTCCAGATCCCTGCGTTTTTCTCATACTCACAGTGAACTTTATTTGGATTGGTCTGTTTCCGACGGGACATGTTTCCCTGGCCCCGTAGTTCTGGCCTTGTCCAGCTTCACCACTGGAAACGTTCCTGCCTCCTTGTAAGGTGCTGACCTAGAGAGAGGGTAACTGTTAGGCATTCCTCCCTCTGGGTATCACACAGATTTAAAAGGTAAGAGTCTTTAAAACAGCCCCATGAAAATAGCATAAAATACTCTGGCTGTAAAGGAGCCTATCTACCAAGAAATGAAATTACCCACAGAGAAATAGAAACGAGCACCCTCTTCAGCCTAGTGCCAAGGTCCTCAGAGAATTCAGCAGAAGAGGCAGCCTCCTCAAAGGTCCTCTGTGACTCCATTTAGAGGGTGACCAGGATCCTGGAAAGTGAGCTCAAGTACAGCCAGAGGACAGAGTGAGAAAAGATACACCGGCAGCCTGATCCAGGATGATTTGGGGCCCATGAATGGCATTGGAGGTAAGCAGGAAGCCCAGAGAGGGATCAGAGCTCACATTTCACATGCCACAGGAAGTCAAGCACTGCATCCTGCAACAAACTGGAGCTTCCAGGCGCTGGTCAAGCTCCCATTGTGGCTATCTCACCCAGAGGGGACAAAGGAATCAGTCCCTGTGGGACAGCAAAGGCCCCCAAATCCTGGCGATCTGTAAATGAAAATGGTATGGGAAAACACTGCTTCTGTCTAGGGATCCAGGTGTAACAAGGAATAGATGGATACCAACTGTGCTGATTCCCCAAAGGAAAGGAAGGCCCTCACTCTAAAGATCCCCCACATGGCCCTGTGTCCATGGAGCCAGTGGTGGAGCCAAAGCTAACAACTTCAGCCACAAGACTTGGAAGATTTATTTGGCAAAGAAGGAAATTTAAAAAGAGGAGAAGCCTTCCCTATCCAGGAAAGGCTGCAGAACTCCTTTTCCCTCATCCCCTTCCTTGCTATACGAGGAAAAAGAAGTCCAAGCCAAGTTGTGGTATATGAATACAATGGAATACTATTGTGCTGTAAGAAACGATGAGCAGGAGGAGTTCAGAGAAACCTGGAGGGTCTTACGTGAGCTGATGATGAGTGAGATGAGTAGAACCAGAAGAACATTGTACACAGTATCATCAGCATTGAGTGTTGATCTACTGTGATGGACTACATTCTTCTCACCAATGCAATGGTACAGAAGAGTTCCAGGGAACTCATGATAGAAGAGGATCTCCAAATCCAAGAAAAAAAAAAGAACTGTGGAGTAGAGATGCTGATTGAACCATACTATTTCTTTTGTTTATGGTGCTGTTGTTTTTTTTCTATTTTGAGGTTTTTCATCATTGCTCTGATTTTTTTCTCTTATAACAGGACTAATGCAGAAATAGGATTAATGTTATTATGTGTGTATGTATATGTGTGTATAGATATATATATCTATATATGTATATGTATATAGATATATAGATATAACCTTTGTCAGATTACCTGCTGTCTAGGGGAGGGGGGAGGGAGGGAGAAAAATCTGAAATTGTAAAGCTTGTATAAACAAAAGTTGAGAACTATCTTTACATGTAATGGAAAAAAGAAGTCCAAGCATGACAGGTCTTCAGAATCTCTTACTCTGGGAGGAAGATCGCAAGACAGATCATGAGCCTCAATCCTACCTAAGACAGCAAAGCATGTATTTGATTGCCCTCTAAGCTTTCTAGTCTTTCCCCTCTACAAAGCTATCCCTTTGATATACTAATACAGCTTACTCTAAGTTAAATATGTAACCAGTAGTGGTTTAATTACATTTCCAAACAGTGAGGCATTTACTATTTGTTATAGTAGACCCAAAATCTGATCCTGCCTCCCAAAAGAGAAAGAAGAAAGCAAGTCCAGAAAGCTAAGACAGGCCTCCAAGAGAACTGACAAGGGGAAGGGCTTTTACCAGGCATCTGCCTTATACCTAAGCAAAGAGAATCTTTCTAAAGCATCAGTTAAAAAATAAAACCCATCCCTCCAATAGTAAAAATGATAAAGTGCTACTACCACAGGGAGGGATCTTCTGTAGCACTAACTTTAGATTTTTTTTTTCTTCCTATTCCTCTGAGTCCAGTTAAGTTAGCCTCTAAATATTATTATGCAATGGGACTTCACCTGGAGTTTCCCAATGCAGGCATTTAAAACTCTCCTCACTTTTACTCAGACCTCAGGGGTAATAAACTGAGCTATATATCCCTCTATTGTAAAATGAATGAAAAGTTGAATTTCATTATCTCTAAAGTGTTTTTAATCAATCAAAAATAGCAATCAGGACATTTTCATAAAATTTTCTTTCAAGAAAGGCCTGTCCTGGTTGAATGGCTTCTTTCTAGCTCATCTTTGTCTGGCAAGCATCTAATGATAAGGCTAGATAAAAAGAAGGGAGAGAGAGATGCGCATCCCCTGCATGTTTTTTAGGCTGCCATGTCCCTAGCATCTCATAATTCCCCCTAGTGGCCAAATCACGTGGGCACAACAACCTGTAGGGTTCCAGGAAGGATGAGTAACACCCCCTTCTTTTTTTCCCATTCCTTAAAGGAAATGAACTACACACAGATCCCTAAAATCCACATAATAATAATTTAGATGGACACAGATCAATCCTCTGTGCAGAAAGGAATGCAAAGATCCTTGCTTTCAACTTAGCTTCAGTCCCCCCACCTAGATGTGAAACCATACTAAAAAAAAGTAAATTCTGTGGCTCACTGACTTTTTGGAACAAAGAAAAGGTTAAGAGAAAGCACTTGGAGAGATTCAGATGTCAGAGGCAGATTCCAAAAGGGAGTTCAGTCCCCATTTCACTGTGGCTGGCAGCTGGGTTAATAATCCTCATTAAAAAGGGCCCAAAGTCTCCCCACTGACTCTCAACATGATGGTGAACAACAAGGCTGCTATTCTGCAGGTGCCGGCTTACAGTTTCCCGAGCACATGCAAAGTCTCAAGAAGCAAAATCATGTGAAATTCAAGCAGCTACAGACCGTCCACTTCTCACCTCCAGTTCTTAGGCTGTTCCCATGGAGCAGGTAAACTCGACCGAATCCAGCTGATTGTATCTGCGAAATTGGAGAGACGAGCTAGTTACAGACACCTCACTATTCACCCTATTCCCACCTGTTTGGACTGGATAATGTAGTATCAGCTGAAATTTCTCTCTTCACTACTGAACTGAAACTGAAGGAAAGGTAAATCGTCCCAAGGAATCATTATTAAAATACCCCCCCTTTCCCCCCACCTTCGGAGAACAAAGTACTCTCAGAAACCCCAAATGAAAAAGTTTTCTTGGGAGACCCAAATCCCAGGGTTGCCCCCCAAGTGCAGGAGGCCTGGGTGACTCCTCCCGCAGCTCGGAGAGTAACAGCCACCCCTTTGTCACCCACCCACCCACCAGCCCCGAGAGGCGGGGAGGAAGGCTTCAAGAGAACTAACCCCTTCTCATGCCAGAGACAGATGGACGGGCAGACGGGGAGAGGGAAGGGGGCGGGGAGGAGGAGACGGCGGGCACCCACACATCAGGCTCCCCTGGCGATAGGGGCCAAGGCCGTGGAGATAGACCCCTCCCAAGTCCCCAACCCCCCAAGCTCAGAACCCAACAAAAAGAGGAACAGATTGGGGAGGCGAAGGGAGTGCAGGAGGGACGCCCTTCTGTCCCCATCTCAGGAGCAGGCAGACAGACCAACAAAAAGGGGCAGGGGGTGGGGGTGGGGGCTTCAATGACCACCTCTTCCCCCTGCCCCCCTCCCCGGCCGCCGGAGGGTGCCTTCCCCTCCCCCACCACAGACACAGACAGACAAAAGGACAGACAGACCCAAGCCCGGATGGCCCCGGGAGGGGGACGGGGGCGGCTCCCCCTCCCGCCCCACGCCGGAGTGTCCCGAGTCTGGGCCAGGGGGCGGGGAGGGGGGGCTCTTTACCCGGTACCGGGCGCTCCAGACCCCCACGCTGGGCCCCGCCTCCGGCCGGCCAGACAGACGGACCGCCGGACAATGGACCCCGGGTTCGCGGCTCGGGCCACGCCAGGGCCGGGGCCTTTCCGGGCCGGGGCCGGGCGGGCTCTGGCCGGGCCGTGCGCGGGGATTCTGCGGACGGCGCTGCAGACGGACAAAGCCAGCGGCAGACAGACAGACGGAGGGGGGAAAAGATGGCGACGCGAGCGGCGGGAGCGCGCCGCTCGTGCACCCGCTAGCGGGGCGGGGGGGGAGCCGCGTGCACGAGCCGGAGCCGCGCCCCCGCCTCCCTCATCCCCGCTCGCAGCCGCCGCCGGCTCCTCCTCCTCCTTTCCTCCTCCTCCTCCCCCACCTCCCCGCGGGCGGGGCCGGGGCGGGGCCTCCCTCCGGAGCCCCCCCCCCAACCCTTTCCAGTCCGCCCTCGGGGTCCGGGCCTCCCTTCTCCTCTACTGTCAAGTTCAACCGCAGACCCCACATTCCTGCCCCCCCCGCCTCAGCCCGCCCCCCCAAACCCCGAAGTGCCCGACTCCTTCCGGCCTTCCTGCCAGAGCGCACACGGGGCGAGGGGGGGCCTGGGTCGCCAGTAACTTTGACCTCTCCGCCCCCGCGCCCCGCCCCCCCCCCCCCCCCCCCCAGCCGGGAGGTTCGAGGAAGTGGCCCCGAAGGAGGGGGCGGGAGCTCCCCGCTTGTGCCTCCTACCACCCTGTGCCTCCTCCCCTCCTCCCCTCCCCCTCCTCCCCTCCTCCCCTCCTCCCCTTCGGGCTGTCTGGCTGTCTTTGTGTCTGTTTGACACTCTCACTGTCTCTGTCTCTCCCCCTCTCCTCCTTTCTTTTTCTCTCTCTCCCTCACACTCCCCCTCTCTCCTCTCTCTTCCTCTCTCTCCTCTCCCCTTCTTTCTCTGACTCTCTCTGTCTCTGCCTCAGTTTCTCTCTTTCCTTCTCTTCCCTCCCCCTCCTCCTACGTTTCCCCCCTTTCCCCCTCCCTCTATTCCCAACCCCTTTCAGTCTTGCTTAGCTTCACCCCACTAGTGGCACTTGGGTCAAATAGGCCACAAACTCCTCTTTTATAACATGATCCAGGTCCCCAAGCTGGTATAAACCACCGTTTGGGATGGATTTACCCTAAATCTCCACTCATGAAGAGGGAATTTCTAATCTTGTGCTTTATCTTTTCCAGAGTCTTGGAGGTCTTATTTCTTAGAAAATTTGGTGTGTGAAATGGCTTTTTAAAATTATCTTTTATTCTTTGGTTTGGCTGTTCTGTTCCAGTCCAAAATAGTTCTAGCCAATAAAATGTTTTTGGTTTGTGTTCCCTCTAAAAATAACTTCCTTGAAGCCTAAACATTAAATACTTGTTCAAGCCTTCCAGTCAAGTGTAAGACTGTTTCTGGGGAAGAATTCAAATAAGAATAAACATTGACTTTTACACCTCACAGTAGTCCTTTTTCTTCTTAAATAAATTAAATAAATAAAAAGACCCACAAAACTTACATATGTGTGTGTATATGTATGTATGTATTGTTCTGAACTTAACAAAGACCAAATAAAATGACCATTTCTATCTATAAAATAGATAAAAAAAGATTGTACCTGGAACTGGGAGTATCTGTTATGTACTTGGTTTTGTTTGTTTGTTTGTTTGTTTCTGTAATAATAAATTCAGGGGGCAGCTAGGTGGCGCAGTGGATAGAGCACTGGCCCTGGATTCAGGAGGACCTGAGTTCAAATTCAGCCTCAGACATTTAACACTTACTAGCTGTGTGACCCTGGGCAAGTCACTTAACCCCAATTGCCTCACAAATAATAATAATAATAATAACAATAATAATAATAATAATAATAATTTAACACCTAACTTTCAAAACTGTCCTGTTTCTGTTTCCTTCTGGCCTCCCTTCTGTTCTCTTCAGTGCACTTTAAAAATGCTTTATTGACCCTTTTTTCTTCTTTTTTTCTTTTTGTCAACCCTAGAGATGCCCTCCCTTTTCTCCAGTCCTTCCCTCCCCCACCAATTGAAAAAAAGAAAAAGGAAAAAGGAAAGGAAAAAAACCCGTGGTTATAAATATGCAATGAAGCAAAGCAAATTCCCACATGGGCCATGTTTGGAATGTGTCTATTTTATTCTGCACCTTGAGTCCAATCACCTCTCCTATCTGTTCTTCCTGACATCTTAGACTGAGGAATACAAATGGGCTTTTATCACACATTGAAGAAATCAACATTTCCAGAAGATGCCAAAAGGCAAAAAGTAAGAAGCAGCCCCCAGCTATTTTCTGTGCTTCTACTTTTGTTAATTCTAATTTCTCCTCTCTAAAACGGTCATAATGCAACTGAGTCATCTTCCAATGTCACCGAAGTGTAGTGCCTCAAGGTTGTAACAGTCCTTCAAAAATTTAAAGACCGCTCCTGTTCCTTAAACTCCTCTCTACTTTTGAAAATTAATACAAAAGAGGGAGGAACAGCTAGGTGGCACAGTGGCTAAAGTACCAGCCCTGGATTCAGGAGGACCTGAGTTCAAATCCAGCCTCAGACACTTGACACTTACTAGCTATGTGACCCTGGGCAAGTCACTTAACCCTCACTGCCCCGCCAAAAAAAAAAAGAGGGCACAAGCCTCAGTTTCCTCATCTGTAAAGTGGGTATAACATCACCTACTTCACAGAGTTGTCATGAAACTCAAATGAGGAGAAAAAAGTGCTTTGTAAACCTTTAAGTGCCACATTAATGTCAGCCATAATCACTTTTATTATCTTATTCTACCAGGATCAAAGGAGAATGAAGATGCAGAGGGGTTTTGAGGTTGAGAATAGAGGAGATGATGAACCTCACGACAGATGGCTTTAAGTTTCTCAGTAAAAGAGGAGGTCAGTTTGTCGACTGAGAGGAGTGAGGTGTTAGGGATTTTGAGGAGAGAAGAGGTTTGGAACATATGCTGAGGGAAGGAAACCTTGTGGAGAGTTAATCAGCAAAGATCTGTGCAGGAGAGAGGGCCCAGCTAAGGGAACATTAAGAAATAGTGGTCTGAGACTGGAAGTTCCTGTAATTTCCTTCTTCAGTGTTCAGGAGCTCTGGAATAGGGGCAGAGAAGAGGAATGGTGGTGGGGCATCCTGTGTTGAGGCTATCGTCATCCCTCCTAAATACTTTGAATTTGATTACATTATGTGTGTATATATTGATATGCATATATTTATTGACTTTAGTTTGTATGTTTTTATGTGCATGTATATTTTTATACAGAATTATTTTATTCTTTCTGTTTGAATCCTCAGCATCTAAGGCAATGCCTGACTACTATGGTAGGTACTTAATAAATATTTGTTGATTAACTGGAGCAAGGGATTTGAGGACAGAGAACAAATTATTGTATTACTTGGTTAACTATAGGATAGGTGGGTGGGGGTAATTTATAGCATAGGATGACATGTAACCTCAAGTGAGATTTTTATAGGCAGATTAAAAAGAGTGTGTGTGAGAAAGGAAGTTTGTTAATAAGAAGGGTATAGGAGCTTAGGCACGGAATATGGTGTGAGAAAATGGGTAGTTGTCTCCTCTCAATAAGGATATAACAGTCAATCATACTCCTCCTAACCTGTTTTTAGGACAAAGGTCTCAGATCCCCTCCTCCCCCTCAGGCTAACAAAATCACATGGTTCAAGGAGCCCTGGTCTCAATAAAGTCTGCCTCTGAGTTGTGTCCATGTAAGGAAGAATAAGGCCCACTCCTGAGTTGTGTCCATACAAGGAAGAGGGATGGGAATACTGTGTTCTGATTAGCTAGTTTTTGCATGTAGATTGTAACCCTTGAGTAATCAAACCAATGATGAAAAGGGGGAGGGTCCATTTGCGTTAGGGACTAGGGTTTAAAACAGGGCCTGTGAGCTCCCTTTCTTTGCACCCACTAGCTGCACACCAGGGTACCTCCTTCTCATGAGAAGGAAATAAAAGATCCACTGTCACATCGCTGCTGAGTTCCCCAGAATTATTGAGGATTGTTTTTCCCTCACAAATTGAAGGTCCCATGGAGATTTAAGGAGCTGCGGGGGACCCTCTGTGTTCCAGTACTCTTCGACAAGATCAATGGTCAAATGATTGTCAGAGCCTGAAGGGGCCCCCACTCCAACTCCTGAGCCCAAAGAACTCAGCAGAGACGGTTCAAATGCAGGGTGGAGCATGCTCACCAAGGGGGTAAGAATTTATTAGAACAGGGGAGAACCTTAGGTCCCAAAGGGGAGGAAAGGGCTGTGGAGCACTCTTTGGATGGTTGCCCTGGGAAAAAGGCATTGGGCGTGCCAAGCGGTGTGCCAGGGAGGGTGGTTCCCAAGAATTCAAAGGGTTCATTAGACACTGTGTTGAAGAAACTAAGTAAAATGGAGAATGCCACCTCTAGTGATACAGAAAAAGAAGAAAGTATATCTCCTGAAATTCCCAAAGACAGCCCTTTGGGAGATAAATTAGAAAGCTGAGATAAACTTGAGAGGTATAGAGGAAAATGCAAAAAGAGAATGACAAAACATTGTTGCCTAATATGGGCTGGGGTTCCCCTCAAGGGAGGTTCAGTCCTTTGGCCTAAATTTGGGTCTAGTGAAAATCAGGTATGTCAAGGCTTAAATATATATGTGAATAGTAAAAACCGCCAAAATCAGGAAGAAGGGGAATATGCTAAATTATGGCTGTCTGACACTAGCCTGTTTCCCCTATGGAATAAAGAAACTAAGGACACGGAGAATAGCTCAAAGTGGGATCCATTAGAGTACTTGCCCCCTCCCCCCATGCTTCCCCACCCCCAGTTGTAGGAGCATCTGGAATACAAGAGGGGGAGGGGGCCTTGAGTTCTATGGCCCCCTCATCCTCTGGAGCCTTTCCTAAATCACATGGAACTCTCCAGAGAGAGAGCTCTGCCCACTTCATAAGGATATCCAGAATCTCCCTCTGGTATCAAAAATAGAGAAACCCAGTGTCAGTAAACAAGATTGTTCCCATTAAGGGAAGTTCCATTAGGAGGGGGTGAACTAGGTTATGTAGATGCTCCATTAACCAGCCTAGATATAGGAAACTTTAAGAAAGAATTGAGACCCTCATTGGAAGACCCCATCGGATCAGCGGATCAGTTTGATCAATTTCTAGGTCCCAGTATATAAACCTGGAAGGAGTTAATGGCAATTAGGAGCATTCTATTTTCTGGGGAGGAAAGACAACAAATCAGAAGGGCGGCAATGGAAAATTGGGAAAGGCGCCATGTGCCTGGCCTGGCGGTAGTCCCAGCTGATCAGAAATTCCCAAATGTAGCTCCACGGTGGGATAATAATAATGAGAATCACTGGAATCATATGCAGGACTTAAGGGAATTGATAATACTAGGAATAAAAGAGTCAGTCCCTAAGAGTCACAATCTCAATAAAGCCTTTGAAATACAGCAAGGGAGGGATGAGTCCCCTTCTGTGTTTTTAGAGAGACTGAGAGATCAGATAAGACAGCATGGAGGTATGGACCCTGAAAGTCAGCTAGCACAAGGAATGCTTAAGTAAAACTTTGTAACCAAATCCTGGCCAGATATTAATATGAAATTACAGAAAGTCGAGGGGTGGAGTGAGAAGCCATTGGAGGAATTATTGAGGGTAGCACAAAAGGTGTTTGTAAGGAGGGAAGATCCCCAGACTGGGAGAAAGCAGCAGCTCAGGTGGATTGTACTCCTGCAAGGTTATACTTAGTCCCCAAACTTGTTTGGTCAGATTTTAGATGCAGATAGGGGAACAGCTTTAGGAGTTCTGGTATAAGTCTTGGGTGGACAAAAAGACCAGTAGCCTTCCTATCAAAATTATTAGATTCAGTAGCAAGGGGATGGCCTGAATGCATCCAGGCAGTAGCTGCAACCACCCTATTAGTAAAAGAGAGCAGGAAACTGACATTTGGAGGAGCCCTAGTGGTGGTCACTCCTCAACAAGTTAGATGGCTTACAGATTCTAGAATTTTGAAATATGAGGCAATTTTATTAGAAAAGGATGACTTGGGGCGGCTAGGTGGCGTAGTGGATAAAGCACCAGCCCTGGATTCAGGAGGACCTGAGTTCAAATCCGGCCTCAGACACTTAATACTTACTAGCTGTGTGACCCTGGGCAAGTCACTTAACCCCCATTGCCCCGCAAAAAAAAAAAAAGAAAAAAGAAAAGAAAAGGATGACTTGGTACTCACTGTCTGAACCCCACGTCTTTTCTATGGCATGGTGTTAGTGATAACAATGATCCATTGGGGCATAATTGTCTGAACCTTATAGATTATCAAATGAAAGTTCTGGGGGACTTACAAAAGTCTCCACTTATTCAAGGGAAACACTTGTTCACAGATGGGTCCTCCAGGGTGGTGGAGGGAAGGAGACATAACAGTTATGCTGTAATCGATGGGGACCATGCTATGGTCATAGAGAGTGGAAGGCTGCCAAACAACTGGTCAGCACAAACTTGTGAACTATATTCTTTGAATCAAGCATTAAAATGCTTAGTCAATGACTTGGGAACTATATATACTGATTTAAAGTATGCCTTTGGAATAGTACATGTGTTTGGAAAACTCAGGAAGGTGGGGACTCAGTGCACGGATAGAGGGCGATCGGTACTTCCTGATGGGAGGGAAATGGTTAACAGAGCCATCTTGAGAGAACTCATGGGCACTCTGCATCAGGGGAGCCATTTGGGAGCACAGAATATGTGTGATATCATATTAAGAAGGTATGGGGGGGGCAGCTAGATGGCGCAGTGGTTAAAGCGCTGGCCCTGGATTCAGGAGTACCTGAGTTCAAATCCAGCCTCAGACACTTAACACTTACTAGCTGTGTGACCCTGGGCAAGTCACTTAACCCCCATTGCCCCACCAAAAAAAAAAAAAAGAAGGTATGGGGGCAGCTAGGTGGCGCTGGGGCAGCTAGGTGGCGCAGTGGATAGAGCACCGGCCCTGGAGTCAGGAATACCTGAGTTCAAATCCAGCCTCAGACACTTAACACTTACTAGCTGTGTGACCCTGGGCAAGTCATTTAACCCCAATTGCCTCACTAAAAAAAAAAATAAAATAAAATAAAAAATAAGAAGGTATGGATGCATGGGAATCTATACTGTTGCAAAGCAGATTAGTGAGGGCTGTATAATTTGCCAAAAAATAAATAAGAAAGTAAAATGTCAACGAATTCCTGAGGGTCGTCGGCCCGGGACTGAGACCATTCCAGAGCATGCAGACAGATTTTACAGAAATGCCACCAATGGGGAAATTGAATTATCTATTAGTCTTGGTGGATCACCTGACAGGATGGGTTGAGGCTTTCCCCACAGGAAAGGCTACTTCTCAAGTGGTAGCTAAACTGATATTAGAACAGATCATTCCTAGGTATGGCCTGGTGGAGAATATAGACTCAGATAATGGGACCCCATTATCTTAACTGCTCAAACCTTGCAATCAATAATGAGGCCTTTAGAAATAAGATGGGATTTTCATACTCCTTGGCATCCTCCCTCCTCAGGGAAGGTAAAAAAGCAAATATCTAAATTAATGCTTGAAACCAAGCTTCTGTGGACTAAATGTCTCCCATTAGTCCTAATTAGGATAAGAACCACTCCTAAGAAGGAAGTAAAAATATCCCCATATGAGATGTTATTTGGGTATCCTTACTTGGGAGGGGAAACAGAGTTCCCAAGAATAGAAATGAAAGACATGTTTCTCAGAGAATATATTTCTGGCCTCTCTGCCTCTGTTTCTTTACTCTGACAGAAGGGACTTCAAGCCCAGACTCCTTCTCTTGAGTTTCCAGCTCACCAATTTAAGCCTGGAGATTGGGTATTGATAAGAGCCTGGAAGAGCAACTAGTTGGAACCTGATTGGGAAAGGCCGTTCCTGTTGTTACTTCCTGGTGTTACTTATCACCAACCTTGTGGTGAGGACTGAGGAGTGAAACTGTACTCATTACTCTCAAGTAAAAGGGGCACCTTTTCCTGAAGAAAAACCAGAGCCAAAGCATGAACAATGGATTATGAATAAGGAATCTGATGGACTGATGGTGAAAAAGACTGTAATGTACAATATACCAAGCCTGGTACAAAAAGGGGGAAAGGAGGTAACATTTTGGGGTAGTGGAAGCTGCTTAGGCAAACAAGTAATGGAGGAGCAAAAAGGATAAGTATTATGGGGGGGAAGAAGGAGGAATGAGGACTCATCCCTGGCCTGCTGGAAGGTACTTGCACTCCTTTTTATACTAACCATCAGGACCAGAATGGGGAACAGGTACTGTTATGCCCTTGAATCTATTCCAGTGCACCACATCACGACAAAAAGGAATTTGTCAGTCCAAACAGTAGAATCTGATACTTGTAAGGTTGCCCTGTGTAACCATGATCTTGGGGTACAGCAGAGGATTAGAGATTATGAGAGATACATGTGCCCAGAACCAACTTACGATACTAAGGAAGTATCCAGGGAGATGAGTATCAAAAAGAACAATGCAGGGGGCAGCTAGATGGCGCAGTGGATAAAGCACCAGCCCTAGATTCAGGAGGACCTGAGTTCAAATCCAGCCTCAGACACTTGACACTTGCTAGCTATGTGACCCTGGGCAAGTCACTTAACCCCCATCGCCCAGCCAAAAAAAAAAAAAATAAAAAGAAGAATGCAACCCAAATAGACTGACCTTTGTAACATATGGATTTGGTATATGGGCATCAGAAAGAGGAACTGACCCTGCAGGAAGAATAGGAATATCCTTTGAAAATCCCATGGATCCTACATCCCCCTATCCTTTTAAGACACTGGAAATAACCTTTCTGAGTCTAGAAGGGGAATCAGGAAACCCTGAAACACCTGAGTTACAGGCCATTGATGTTAAGGATGTGAGACAGACAGTGGAGACAGAGACTAGGTTCAGAGATCCAAATGCTTGGATGGAATGGGTCAGCACTTTGGGAAGACCAGCTGCCCAGACTCTAAGTCCAGATTTTAGCCTGGAGGGGTTCCTGTGTCTCCATCAATTATACCAGAACGGGTTGGCAAAGGGTGAGAGTTGCAGAGATTTGGAGCTACTCTTCCCTGTAATAAAAAGGACAGCAGAAAAGATCATACCCACCTTTGTTGGAGTCCCAGGAAACCATCCCGCCTGTCTCTCCAGATGGGTGATAGGTTTTCTGGTCTTGGGTTATATGAGTTGTGTCCAAACATGGGAAGTACCCGAGAATGACTCGGTAGATTTTTCATCCCTGATCTTCCCCTGAGCCAACCTATGGTGGTATTGTGGTGGAAAAGTGTTAAGACCAACCTTACCCCCTAACTGGGCTGGGACTTCTGGGTTGGTGTGACTGGCTACCCCCTTTTCCATGGCATCTGAGCATTTCTCTGAATCTGAGTCTAAATCAAGAAAGGAATGCAGCCCAGAGGGGCAAAAAGGATTATCTGATGCTTCAAACTACCTAGATAGCATAGGAGTCCCATGGGGCATGCCAGAATCTCTCCTATGGTGGATAACCATAACTAAAAATGTAGATTGGAACCAGCAGAGGTTCATCAATTACACTAGCGATGTGGTACAGGGTATTTCTGAACAACTGGCTGCAACTTGCAAAATGGCTTGGGAAAACAGAATAGCCCTTAATGTGATGTTAGCAGAAAAAGGGGGAGTGTGTGTCATGCTGGGTGGTCAATGCTGCATATTTATCCCAAATAATACCACCCCTGGTGGTTCAATAACTAGAGCCTTGAAAGGCTTAAGTACATTGGATGAGGAATTAGCAGAAAATTCAGGGGTTGACACCACTTGGACGGGATGAATGGAATCCTGGTTTGGGAAATGGAAAGGTTTCACTGCCTCAATCCTCACCACTCTCATTATAGTGGCAGGAGTTTTATGCTGTATCCTTCCCTTCCTTGGAGGATCAAATCAGAGGCTAATAGAGACGTCTCTCACAAAGTTTACTCCATTTGGGAAAGTAAAGGCAAACACTCAAATGCTAATATTCAGATTTAGACCAAGAGGCAGAGGAGATATTCAATAAATGGAATGAGAGTAGCCCAATAGTCAAAAACAAAGAGGAGGGATTGTGAGAAAATGGATATAACAGTCAATCATACTCCTCCTAACCTGTTTTTAGGAAAAGGTCTCAGATCCCCTCCTCCCCCTCAGGCTAACAAAATCACATGGTTCAAGGAGCCCTGGTCTCAATAAAGTCTACTCCTGAGTTGTGTCCATATAAGGAAGAGGGATGGGAATACTGTGTTCTGATTAGCTAGTTTTTGCATGTAGATTGTAACCCTTGAGTAATCAAACCAATGATGAAAAGGGGGAGGGTCCATTTGTGTTAGGGACTAGGGTTTGAAACAGAGCCTGTGAGCTCCCTTTCTTTGCACCCACTAGCTGCACACTAGGTTGCCTCCTTCTCAAGGAAATAAAAAAGCCTTTGTCACATGGCTGCTGAGTTCCCCAGAATTATTGAGAAGAGGATTGTTTTTCCCTCACATATGGAAAGGCTTGATCTGGATGGAGTTGAGAGACTGTGAGGAGCAAGAGACAGGAAAGGGTTTTGTTTTGTTTGAAACCTGGGTAGATGGCTCTGAATTAGGGGGATGAAAGGAACTGGAGGCCAGAGTTTATAGTCACAGGAAAATGCCTGTTGATTGGTTCCCCTGGTGTGACAGATCTTTTTACCCATATAAAGAATTTTGAATCATAGGCTGTGATAGTTGTAACCAGTATCTTCCACCCCAACTTTTAATGGGGAAATGGAAGGCCAGAAACTTGCCATGGATCACACAGGTAGTGCTCCTTTCTTTAACAGTATGCCATGCCTTTGAAAAATGAGGTTTTATTTTCAAGTAATCCTGGGGCCTATACTTCTTTTCTTTGTTGTGTATCTACTTTAAAAGTTTTATTGTTGGCTTTTGTTTTAACATCAGTTATTTCTGAATATGCCATCCCCGCCTCAGTGAACCTTCCTTTATAAGTGTGTTGTCTAAAATCTAAGTTGGGGGTTCTAATCTGCACCCCCCAGTCTTGGGGGGAAGCTAACTAAAATCACTGATAAATTCAGCAAAAGTTTAGGCTTTTTTTTTTTTTTTTTAGTGAGGCAATTGGGGTTAAGCGACTTGCCCAGGGTCACACAGCTAGTAAGTGTTAAGTGTCTGAGGCCGGATTTGAACTCAGGTACTTCTGATTCCAGGGCTGGTGCTCTCTATCCACTGTGCCACCTAGCTGCCCCAAAAGTTTAGGCTTTTAAAGATTTATGAAAATATATATTATAACTTAGTGAGGAGAGAGAGATTGAGAACAGATTCCTTATAACATGGAAATCCTAGCTCAGATCTAATTCTGTATAGTCAGAGAGGAAAAAGCAATTTCCTTTCCTAACAGCCCACGTGAAATATCTCACCACCAAGCCAATGTCTGAACAACTAAGAGGGGCCCCCACCCCACCCCGCCCTGGTTTTCCATCTGCCACCATGCTCGTTTCCCCAGAGGAAAAGAGGCCGATTCTCAATGGCTTCTCCCAGAAGCTGTCTATGAAACAGGAAGCAGGGCTGTCCACACACACAGCTCCAAGCTAATTGGCTGAGAGCTCTGATTGACAAGTCCCACAGGTGGTTCTATAGATGTAACTTCCAGATGCTAAAGTCACATGGTATCTAAATCACATGTTTTCTCCTCATGGCGGAGCTTCCCTACAGTATCTCTCCAGCAGGGGTGCCATTCCAATTCTCACATAAGAAAGGGAAAATAACATTTATGCAAAACTATCCAGCACATTGACCTGCATGTTATGTGGGTATATGCAACATTCCATCCCTATAGTATCTTACCTCTCCAAGAAAATCAAAGCCTTGGACGATTGCTGCTTGGGGATATGTACAAGGGAAGCATTCCTTGAATACAAAGTTGCATTTAAATGATCTCTAAATTTCTAAGATTTTGTAATTCTCCATATTCACTTTCTAACTACATATGTTAATTTCTGATATCAGCTGCATTAGCATCCCTGTTGTTTGTCCTTCCTTTTTCAAAGAGGACCAATTGGGGTGTGTGTGTGAGAGAGAGAGAATTGGATTTAAGTTAGACAGAGGTGCACAAAGTCATCAGCCTCACTCCTGGGATGCAGTGCATGACTTAGTGTTTTCCATGTTGTTGTTGTTGTCTGTCCTTCATTCTGGAAGAAGTCCATGACATTGGGGTGATGTCAACACTCCCCAGTGCCTGCTTCAGCCACCTTCATGGCCACTGAAACAAACTGTTCTCATCTGCCCATTCCATCAGGGAAAGTCTTCACAAGGTTGGGGTGGACAACATCCTTATGAAGCACTGATGGAGCCCCTATAATCTACTTCTTAGTACTGGAGGAACACAGGAATTCAGTTCATGCTAAAAGATTTTGACTTTAAAATTTCTGAAAAAGTTTTACTTCTATTGACTATTTTTACATCAGAGTAATTTCCTAATATTATACTCTACCCACATCTAGTGAACTTTCCCTTGTGAAAAAGAGTTAATTTATAGCTGAGAGAAAAGACCATATTGAACTCTTCTCAGAGCCCTAAAGACAGAGGGTATGTTTAGTTTCAAATCCCCAATCTAAGTTTCTTTCTTGAAAGTTATGTAAGTTACAGAGCAGTGGAATGCTGAAATATGATTAGTCAACTTTTGTGGGACCTGATTGGTCATACTGTAATGCTGAAATATGATTGGTCGCTATTTGGTGCAACCTCATTGGTCATTTTAGTGTAATCTGATTGGTTCATACTGTATGTAAATTGGGGATGGAATACTGAAGTGTGATTGGGCAATGACATATGGGGAAGATGGTAAACTTTTGTGTTTTTTTTTTTTTTTTGGCGGGGGCAATGGGGATTAAGTGATTTGCCCAGGGTCACACAGCTAGTAAGTGTCAAGTGTCTGACCCGGATTTGAACTCAGGTACTCCTGAATCCAGGGCCGGTGCTTAATCCACTGCGCCACCTAGCCGCCCCCAAGATGGTAAACTTTGAGTATCCAACCAGTGAGGCCCTAGGAATAAGTATAAATAGTGGAGTCAGCCACCACTTAGGTGTACTCTTCCATACATTCTGGAGAGTGCTTACTTTCTCAAAGATGTATTAAAAGAAGCCTTTAACCACACTCTGCTACACACTTGGATTCTTTGAACTACAACACTTATTTGAGCTGTTAACTGCGGGTTTTTTTTTGTTTTGTTTTGTTGTTTTTTTTAGTGAGGCAATTGGGGTTAAGTGACTTACCCAGGGTCACACAGCTAGTAAGTGTTAAGTGTCTGAGGCCAGATTTGAACTCAGGTACTCCTGACTCCAGGGCCGGTGCTCTATCCACTGCGCCACCTAGCTGCCCCTAACTGCGTTTTTAACATAGGCAAGGGACATAAATCTCACCTTTAACAGAGGGAGACATGCAGCATTCTGTCTCCATAGTCCTCCATTTCTTCATCTCTGGTTTGGAGCTGAGATTGGTTATTATAATTACACTGCATTCCGGGGTGGCTAGGTGGCACAGTGGGATAGAGCACTGGCCCTGGAGTCAGGAGTACCTGAGTTCAAATCTGGCCTCAGACACTTAACACTTACTAGCTGTGTGATCCTGGGCAAGTCACTTAACCCCAATTGCCTCCCTAAAAAACAAAAAACAAAAAACAACTGCATTCAACTTTAGTGGTCTTTTCCTTGACATTTTTTTTAACCATTGTATACAGTGGTTTCTGGGTTCTGATTCCTTAAAGCTATCAATTCATACAAGTCTTCTGTTTCTCTGAATTAGAGAGTTTACCTTTTTTTTGTTTGTTGAGGGAGGGGAGAAAGGGCAGACCTGTGCTATCACTGATATGGGGAGTTTCAGTGGAGGACATTACTTCTGTCAATTCATAGCAGCTCCTTTTCTGCCATTTATAGTCTCAAAGACTTCCTTGAGGGCACCCAGGGGTTTAATGACTGGCCCCGGGTTACAATGCCAAAAATCTTACCTTTCAAATGAGCTGGTAGCATTATTGAGGCCAGTCCTGGCATCCAGTTATTGTACTCTGATACTTTAACCTCCTCCAGAGAAAAAGAAAGGCTTTTTGTTTGTTCGTTTTGTTTTGTTTTGAACATAGCTCCTGAAAATGGTCATTGCCATGAAATGAAATTTGCTTTGATAATTATTATACAGGGTGTCCCAAAACTCTTAGTGTAGTTTTTACCTTTAATAACTTCATAGGTATAAATGTTACAAATGTGTAAAAATATTTGAAAGGTTAATTTTTTAATTTAAAAAAATTTTGAAACTAAAATTCAACATCACCACCGTCTTGTACCATACATCATCCTAGTCAACTTTTGAACTTTGTAAAAAATTTTATCAGTTGCTTCTCAGTGACTGAAAGGCTTACATGTGTAATATTTGCCTCAAAATCATCCAAAGAATGAGATTTTGATGTGCACATGACAGTTTTCAAGTGGCCACACAAGAAAAAAATCTAATAGGGTTATTTTGATCAAGGTAGCCAAGCAGAAACTGCCATACGCCAAGTGAAAAATGACAGGGTAATCCATGTGAAAAATAGGATTATAATTCAAAATTCACAAAACTAAACAAGTATTAAAGAAATTTAAACTATTAAACTTTCAAATCATTTTTTCTATGTTTGTAATATTTGTATTTCTGAAGTTATTAAGTCTTAAAACTGCACTGACACTTTTGAGACATCCTGTATTCTGACAATTGAAAAGAATTTATTAGTTCATTTTACTCAATTCCTCAGAAATCAGTGCAACAGATGACGAGAATAATGAATTATTATTATTTTTTTTATTTTTGCAGGGCAATGGGGGGTAAGTGACTTGCCCAGGGTCACACAGCTAGTAAGCATCAAGTGTCTGAGCCTGGATTTGAACTCAGGTACTCCTGAATCCAGGGCCGGTGCTTTATCCACTGTGCCACCTAGCTGCCCCCGAATTATTTTTTAATACTAAAATTAGAGTCCGTAAAAAGCAGAGGTAAAACCAAGATGGGCACTTTTTCAATTCTTTACTTGTTTTGCAAGAAACTATTTATGGATTAGTGATTAGTGATTTTGTAAGAAACTGTATATGGATTAGTACAGGATTTGTGATATCAATGGTACCTGCTATCCCTGATAGTCTGACTTTCCTTCAACTACCTTCAACTCATCAAGAAATGTTATTTTGGGGGGCAGCTAGGTGGTGAAGTGGATAAAGCTGTGGCCCTGAATTCAGGAGGACCTGAGTTAAAATCCGGCCTCAGACACTTGACAGTTAATTAGCCCTGTGACCCTGGGAAAATCACTTAACCCTCATTGCCCCACATGAAAAAAAAATGTTATTTTCTTTTTTTCTTTTATTTATTTATTTTTCCTTTTAATTTTTCTCAATTACATGTTAAGATATTTTTGAATTCCAAATTTTTCTCCTATTCTCCCTTCCCTCCTCCCTCCCAAGGCCAGCAAGCAATTTGATATAGGTTATATGTTACTATCATGTTAAACATATTTCTACATTAAATAGAACCAAAGGAAAAATGCAAGAAAGAATAAACAAGGAGAATAATAAAAAAGCAACAGAAGTATTATTTTCCAATATGGTTCTTCCTTTGTTTCCTATTCCTTACATTTTTATAATTTGGGGGGGGGCAGGGCAATGAGGGTTAAGTGACTTTCCCAGGGTCACATAGCTAGTAAGTGTCAAGTGTCTGAGGCCAGATTTGAACTCAGGTCCTCCTGAATCCAGGGCCAGTGCTCTATCCACTGTGCCATCTAGCTGCCCCCCCCCAATCCTTACATTTTTTAACTTATAGGTTTTGTTATTGAGACCTTCCTTAGTTCTAAGGAAAATCTCTATATTTTTAAAAGAAAAAGTAAAAAAATTAACTCTACTTCTCATCTGGTTTCCTTTTTTAATCTGTTATACTTCATTTTGTATTTGTTTGAACCCTTATACAAGGTTCAAATATAGACATAACTTGCAAGTATCCATACATGGTTTTATAAAAATTATCGTAACATGTTAGTTATAGCAATTGCTGGGTTATAGTTTCTATATTTTGAGTCATATGTTGAAATACAGTAATTAGTTTATCAATAAGAAATAAGGATTGTTCATTTTCCTCATTGATAACAAAACTGGATTTTTAAAGTTAAAATTGGGGTGCTGGTGGACAATACATAGATGGGTCTAGAGAAACATTATTTTCATTGTCTACCCAGGTCCCAAAGGAAACTGATCTATTCAGTCAGTCTGAGATGAAGCCATTTAATGTACAACTGGCTGGTTATAGTGTAATATTGATATAGCTAACTCATTGTGGCTGAGGCCACAATGCTCTTTATCTAGATCAGGGGTTCTTAACCTTTTTTGTATCATAGACTCTTTTGGCATGCTAGCAAAGCCTATGGGCTCCCTTTTCAGAATCATGTTTTTAGATGCATAAAATACATCCAATGACAAATGAAACAAATTATATAGTCGTCCTCGACTGGTGGAAGCCTACTACTACTACTATATGTGTATATATACATATGCATAGATATATACACATACATACCTATACATACACATATATACATGCACACAATATACAATACACACACATATATATATATATATATGGTTTATTTACATATGTATACGTTTACAGACCCAAGTTAAGAACCTCTGCACTAGATGATTTTATGTGATCTCATTCAGTAACAGATGCTGGTCTATAAGCAGTACCTTCCTTCTACCATAGTTAGCCTTCCCTCTGTGGATCATCTCCAGTTTATCCTATCTGTCTCTCTATTCTATATAGTTGTTGGTATGTTGTGTCCTCCCTCAGATGGTAAGCTCCTTGAGAAAAGAGAGTGCCCTTGGTCTTTCTTTTTCTATCCTCAGCACTTAGCACAGAGCCTGACCTACAGTAGATGGTTAATGAATGCTAGTTGATTGTTTGCTGGGTAAAAGGCTTGTGGCTTTTCTTGCATAATACTAAGCAGTTTTCTAGAATGACTGTACCAATGAACCAATCGTTCCATCAATAGTTTATCAGTATCTTCAAACACCCCCTCCTCAACTATTTCCATCTTTTATCATCTTTGTCAGGTGTATGGGGTGTTCTGGGAGAACTAGCACCTCTGGTGTCAGGGCTTGCCTAACCCTTTTTAGAGTTTCTTATCCACCTTTGGTGTCTACTTCTCATCCAACTCTCACTTGTGGCTCCAAGAAGCGGTCCCCTTCCCAACAACAACACTGTGGCAAAACCATGTTGGCAGACTGGCTAAACCAGATTGAGGGCAAGGGACTGTGAGTTAGGGGTATGTGGACCTCAAGCATGTGAAGACTGGTGAAACTGGCAGATGAAAACAATTTGTTCCAATGAGGGTAGCTGAAGCAGGTACTGGGGAGTATTTAGAGTTTGGTCACACATGGAAGATGACAAGGTCACCCACTGCATCTTGGGCTATCGCCAGTAGTCCTAACTTTTGTCCTGCCCCTGGACTTTGATGGCTCTGGAAGACAGAGTGAGGCTGACAACTTAGATCAACTCTGCCTCACTTAAACCCAATTCACTGGCAAGTCAAGACATCACCTAGTGATATCAGTGGTTCTCCGAAAATGAAGGATGATCAACAACAAACTGTTGGATGGATGTATTGCTATGGATTTTCATTAACTCCTGGAACTAGATTTTATTTGGAAATAGGGAATATCTTTTTTTTTTAAGTGAGGCAATTGGGGTTAAGTGACTTGCCCAGGGTCACACAGCTAGTAAGTGTTAAGTGTCTGAGGCCGGATTTGAAATCAGGTCCTCCTGAATCCAGGGCCGGTGCTCTATCCACTGCACCACCTAGCTGCCCCGAAATACGGAATATCTTAAATGGCTATAATGAGAAAGTATGTTAATCTTATACAAGAGAAATGGTAAATACATAGAAATACATCATAAAGTCCGGTGCTATTTCTACGGAACTGACAGGAGACCGACAGCGCTGGGGCAGCAAAGTTGTGAAATGGATACAGAGTTGCTGGAGTCAGAAGACCTAAGTTCAAACCTTCCCTCAAACACTTAGGCAGCAGTGGGACTTGGGCAGGGCGGGCAGGGGATGGTACCAGGCGCCAGGATGCTGGGGTGGGGCTCTGAGGTAACCAAGGTTACCGAGAGCTCCAAGGGAGAACTTGTGAGAAGAGGAAGCGAGGGGGAGGGGCCAAGAAAGGGAGTGGGGCAGAAAGGCCTGGGGTAACGCCTACCCAACCCCGGAGCCTGAGAAGAGATGACCACAGTCGTGGGGTGGGTGGGTGTATTTGTGGTGGGAATCAAAACCCTGAAACCTGCGGGGGATGGAGGGCGGAAGACTTCTCCTGCTGAGTAACCCTGGTAAATCAGTTCACCCCACTGGACTTCGGTTTCCTCTTTTATAAAATGGGGAGGTTGGACTCTGGACCTTTAAGATTCTTGACAGATCTAGACCTTTGACTCTAGGAGAAAGGTGGGGGTCCGGGTTCCTTTAACCGGCCGCCTCCGCACTCCGCTCATAGGGTCCCCACCCCGGTGACTCAGGCTGCGTGACCCGGTCGCGTTACTTTACTCTCCGCCCTCTTCAGGTGGAGCGGCTTCCGCTGCGGGAAGTAGTCCCCGCTCGGAGGCTAGGATCAGTCCGGAAGCAGCCTCGAGCCTTCGGGAGCCGGTAGGTTTCGGGAAGCGGCCAGGGCGCAGCCTATCTCCGGAAGAGGGCGTGGCCTATTCCGGCTAGGGTGCAGCCCATCCCCGAAAGGCAGTGGGGCCTATCCCCGGCGGTGGGGCGTGGCATATCCCTTGGAAAGGGCGTAATGTAGCCTTCGAAAGGGGGCGTGGCCACCCCGCCCCCGCGGATCCTTCCGCTTGCGCCAGTGGGACTGTGAGGCCGAGCGAGCCGCCATTTTGGACCCTGGGCTCCCGCTGCCGCTGTCCCCACCGCTGCCGCCGCTGTCTCCCGTCCGCTGTCGGGCCGGTGAGTGTGCGGTCCCGGGCCTGCAGCGTTGCGCTCTCCTCCCGTTGTTCCCAGAGACAACGAAGAAAGGAGGCCCCGAAGTCGGGGGCCTGCGGGGAGGGAGCGGTCAGGGCCGAGGTCAGTCGGGGCCGGCGGCGGCCCAGGGATGCGGGCATCGGTCCGTCTGGCCGTCCGACCGGCCTTGAAGCTTGGCGGGGTTGGGCCCGAGCTCCCGGGGAGCCTCACCCTTATCCGCGGAAGAGAAAGGCCCGGGCGCCTTTGTTTCGGGATGAGTTTTCCTCTTCAGCGGCAGCCTCTCTCGGGTCACTGGAGACGCGCCCACGCGTGCCCCACCGAGGGGCTTCTTTCCCACTGGGATGGAAAGGGGCAGGGGAGACGCTAGGGGCACAAGCTAAACCACGAGTAGGGGGGTTGGGAAAGAAACACTACGTTACACGAGTCGGGGCGTGGGCCTCGCCCGGCTTGCCACGGCTTGGGGGGGTTGGAGAAGAAATCACTAAGTGCCTCGGGTCGGGGGTGTGGGCCTCACGCCCTGCCAGGAGGAGGGGGCGGAATACCACTGCGGGCCACTCAGGTTGGGGCGAGCCTTACCTTGTTTGTGCCACGGATCCCTTGGTCAACAGTCTGATGAAGCCCGTGGACTCCTTCTCAGAATCGTGTTTTTTTTTTTTAAGTGAGACATTTGGGGTTAAGTGACTTGCCCAGGGTCATACAGCTAGTACGTGTTAAGTTTCTGAGACCGGATTTGAACTCAGGTACTCCTGACTCCAGGGCCGGTGCTCTATCCACTTCGCCACTTAGCTGTCCCTCAGAATCGTGTTTTAAAGCATGGAATGGACTACTTAAGCTTATAAAGGAAACCGGTTTTTCTGAAATACACATACAGATAGATACATTATACTGAAATACATCACCGAGAAGTTAATACGCCCTAGGTTAAGACGCCCTGCTCTGTTCTGTGGGCATCGTTCGATGCCCTGTGCAGTACGAATAAAACCCCTCATCCTTAAAATTACCGCTGTTGGGTCAGTGTCCATTTTCAATTGTTTTCTTTTACCATAAACTTAAAAACTTAGCAGTTGATGGAAAAATTTAGTATCGAAATAGAAATCTCCACTACCCTTCTCAAAACATGTTAGGGCAGGGACTGGGCCTGTGATTTCATAGGTAAGGGTGTTCTTGGATGAACACCCTTTACCAATTCAGGCTTGTCTTTGCAACTTTGCAAAGGTTCTTAACTTGGGGTTTTTAAACTTTAAAAAAAAAATCATGTTGGTAATTATATTTCAATGTAATTGGTTTTCCATGTCATCCTGTGCATTTTGGTTTGTGCATTAAAAAACATCTGAGAAGGGATCCATAATGAAAAATGGTTAAGAACCCTTGTCTGTAAGAGGAATGAACTTGGCCTGGGTCTGACAGCCCCTATTCTGCAGAGGCAGGGCTTGAACCCAAGTGTTTGTGACTGAGGGTTTGTCCTTTGTATTAGTATAGTTTGTGATCTGGTCTGCTAGGCACCTTTCTTTCGTCCTTCTCGCTCTCTCTCTCTCTTTTTTATAATTGGTTTTTTGTTTTGTTTGGACAGTGAAGGTTAAGTGACTTGTCCAGGGTCACACAGTGTCAAGTGTCTCATGCTGGATTTGAACTCAGGTCCCTCCTGAATCCAGCGGTGGTGCTTTATCCACTGCGCCACCTAGCTGCACTTGTTTCCTTTTTAAAAATTGTTTCCTTTGAGATTCTTGTCCTTTTGGTCCTCCAGGTAAATTCATTAATATTTTCCTAGACGTATAAAATAATAATTTTTCAATCACTTGGCTGACATGACACTGAATAAGTAAGTTCATTTTAGGTAGTGTTTATGCATGCTGGCTCTCTTTAAAGGTGTAAAATCTAGAGCTGTTTTTAGCAGTGGTGTTTTTAAGGCATCTGTGTTTATAAATCAATATTTTAACGATTTAATATAAACACATAATTTTTGAAAACTTGGTTAATTTTCACTGTACTCATAGCCTCTGATAGCAGTGCTTTTGGTGAATTGCAGATAGCACATAATCAGAGATATACAAAATAATTCAATGAAGAATGTTATAAAACACCAATTTTAAAATTACTTAGCTTTAAGAACATTTTGAATTTTAAAAGTTTTAAAGTTTTCAATGGAATCGGGAATTGTATTTCTCTGTTACTCAGTTTTCTTCCAGTTGAATCTGGTTTTAGACATAAAACAATGTTTAATTTGGGTCCTGCTGCTTTTGAAACAGACTGGATCAAGCCATTATTGTGTGCTTTATATATAGGTCTATATTAGGAGTATACAGAATTTGCTGTGCGAATACTTTACAGTGAAGTAAAACTACTCATTTTAGTACTATTTAATAAGGAAGTTCTAAGTTCATGATAAGTATGTTTGTAGTCTTTATTGCTCCACCTAGATTTCCATAATGGCAGTTGTAAAGTTGTCTTGGACAGCAGGATGTATTTTTTTAATGTTTGTATCATATACCTCTCAGGAGGCAGCTTAGGTGACTCAATAAATTGACGACTGAGACCTGAGTTCAAATCCTGCCTTAGATACTAGCTGTGTGACCCTTGGCAAGTCACTTAACCTCTATTTGTCTGTCTACTGGAGGAGAAAATGGGAAACCCACTCCAGTATCTTTGCCAAGAAAACCCCACGGACAGTACTATGGGGTTGTGAATAGTCAGACATGACTGAACAACAACAGCCACAGGTGTCCTCATAAATCTTTCATTTTGACCAACATAATAATTGCAACCTGAGTCTGTTTGGAGATAATGTAAAAACTGAATCTTGATTATGTGAATGTCACATGGTTCATGATTAAAAAAAAAAAAGGTTTGGTCATCAAAGTTTGTATTGTCGTTTATGGTGTGGTATAAGAGTAAACTATTCTGTTACCAAGATTTCTGTTAGTTAAGTCTGGTAATTAACACGTCCTCAAATCAGATGACATTGATTATCCTGAGGAATATTGTAGGGTGGCTTCTTAATCACCAAAGAAAGCTCAGGATAATTTGTGTTGTTTATTTTGTTGTATCCTAATTCTTTAAAAATTGACAGTCTCTATTATTCTTTTTTCTTTCTTTTTTTCTTTTCTTTTTTTTTTTTTTTTGGTAGGGCAATGAGGGTTAAGTGACTTGCCCAGGGTCACACAGCTAGTAAGTGTCAAGTGTCTGAGGCCAGATTTGAACTCAGGTCCTCCTGAATCCAGGGCCAGTGTTTTATCTACTGCGCCACATAGCTGCCCCCCCCCCCCCCCCCCCCCGTCTCTATTATTATATGTGGCACTTGCTTTATGCCAGGTGCTATCCTAAGGACTATTTTATGGATCAGTAATGCTTAGAATCTTCCACTATCTTCTTCCATCAAGTTTTTCAAATGAGTTTGTGTTCTAAACTACCATTGCATGTGCCTACCAAGGTTTTCTGTTTGCAAAGGAGATCAGTTATGTGCTGCTTGAGCCATTTTTCTGGGCACTTTTGAATTCATTGTGGCAGTTGATTTGTTTTGTTTTTTGGCCGGGCATTGGGGGTTAAGTGACTTGCCCAGGGTCACACAGCTAGTAAGTGTCAAGTGTCTGAGGCTGGATTTGAACTCAGGTCCTCCTGAATTCAGGGCCAGTGTTTTATCCACTGTGCCACCTAACTGCCCTGGCAGTTGATTTTTAATGGTTAAACTTCCATAGGAAATGTTGACAATCCACATTGATGTTTTTTCTTCCAGTTATTTTTCAAATTTATACTGATAGCTTGTTTAAAATTGTACACAATATAGATTCATCTTTCTCAGTTTGTCTGTAAAATTTGGGAGAATAAGTGATCTCTAAGATAATTTTCCATTTTAAAGTTATGTTCTAAATTCTAGTTTCCATCACTAAATTTATTTATTTATTTAGGTGAGGCAATTGGGGTTAAGTGACTTGCCCAGGAGTCATTGACTTGCCCAGGGTCACTCAGCTAGTAAGTGTCAAGTGTCTGAGGCCGGATTTGAACTCAGGTCCTCCTGAATCCAGGGCCGGTGCTCTATCCACTGCGACATTTAGCTGCCTCCATTGCTAAATTTATGAGGAGCTTTAAGACGTAGTATGGGATGTAGAGAGTAGATTACCTACATAAGCATAGCATATTGATGCCCCCAAAATGCACATTAATACTCATTAGCTATAATAGTTATTAATAGTTAATTGTTATAACATTTCCTGGAAGTACTGTAATTAGCCAAAAGGCAAACATTTGCCTCTTACATATTATCTATGTAAATACAGATGTATGTGTATATGTTTACATTTATATGATTTCATTTATAGCTGCTTTTCAGCTGCTATTTTATTAACATGAATTTGTATAATCCTGAATATAAGCCGTATACATAATTTTGTTTTTGATTCATTCAGAATAATCTCGTGTAGTATTAGGTATCTCCTTTGCTTCCTTCATTAAGTTAGAACACAGGTTTCAGAATCCTTTGAATGAGGTTAACATACTAAATTGTAATCCATTACCATTAGTTCATTATCCCCTCTCCCCATTGGTTCATTTCTATCACAAATAAAATGACAGGTTGTTGGATAATATTAATTTGATAAATGATTAAAATAGCAAATGAAAAGTAAATAACTTTGTTCCTGAGGGAGGTTTCTCTTGAGAATGTTACTCAGAGTTTTAGGAAAATGGAATTTTCCAAAGCCAACCTTCCATAAATTCTACCTAACCAACCTCACTCAGGTCACTGAGTCTTTGTTGGAATAACAGAGGAATGAATGCTCAACCAAGAATGCCTTTCTGTATTTCATGTCTTTAGCAATTTGTAGTATTCAGTAATTTGTAGTATTCAGTATTTGTGTATTCAGTAATTAAACAGCAATTTCTGGATAGTATTCTCAAAGTAAATCTCATTCCATCCACTACTGCTAGTAAGCAGTGAGAATGGATTTATCAGTGTTTATGACACAATAAAAACTGGATTAACAGGAACTCAATTTCTTGAGTTTCCTTCCAGCATTTTAGCTTTAGGTGGAAGAAACAGGTCACAGGAAAACAAGCTATAATCCAGTTGTTACTTTTAAAAGCTACTTCCAAGGGAAATCTTGGGGTCAGTATACATTAGCTAAGCATCCCAAACTCTCTACATGAGATTGTTAAAATATTCTATTAAAAACTTTGATTCATTCACTAAGCTAGCCAGGCCCTGTCTTGGGTGCTGGGCATACAGGGACAAGAGATGAAACCATCCGTGCTTGCAGAAAGCTTTCATTCTAATGTGGGAGACCACATGGACATATGCATATACAGCATGGCTGCAACAGAGAGTTTGTGGGGGAGTTATATTTAATCAACCTGGAAAATATGCAGGAGCCAGATTAGGAAGCACTGTAGACATCAAACAGAGGAGTTTTTATTTTATCCTAAACAGGGAGTCATTGAGACCTGTGCTTTGGGCGTCTCAGTTTGGCACCTGTGTGGAGGGTGGATTGGAAAAGGGAGAGTGGATAGGAAGAACAGTTAGAAAGCTATTTCTTAATAGTTCAGGCAGTAGGCAGGAAGGGTGGTCATAGTATGAATGGAGGAAAGGGATTGAACTTAAGGGTGTCTGAGAATGAGTTGGGTTGATGGCTGACTGCAAGAATGGTGGTACCCTGGACAGAAATAGGGGAGTTAGGATGAAATAGGAGGTTTTAGGGAGAGATAGTTTTGTTTTGGACGTAGCGAGTTTGAGATGCTTATGGAATAGCAATGCAGGATTTAGGACCTGAATGAGTTGAGAGCTGAATATGTATGAGAATCTGAACGCCAGCTACTTAGGTGACCCAGAGTAGATAAACCCCTGGCCCATAAATCAGGAGGACCAGAGTTCAAATCTGGCCTCAGACACTTACTGGCTGTGTGACCCTGGGCAAGTCACTTAATCCCAGTTGCCTCAGACATCCAGGGCCATCTCTACTCATCCTGATCTATATCTTTCCATTGGACTCAGATAGCTCTGGAGGAGACTGAGGCTAGTGACTTTGCACAGCCCTGCCTCACTTAAATCCAGTTCATTATAAGCCATCACCCTGATGTCATGGTCCTCTTCAAGAAGGAAGGACCAAACAACAACAGCTTAGAAATTAACCTGTGGGAGCTGCTGGCAAGGTGGGACACAGATGGTTTTTCCAGTGTGACTGACAATCAACTGGATGTCATAATAACACTAGGATGAAAGAGAATTTAGAAGAAGGGCTGCAGAGAGATTAAGAATGATGAAGATAAAGAAATGCCATTAGATATTGCAGTAAAAGGATCTTTAGTGACCTTGGAGAGAAGGATTTCAATCTGGGTTGGGTACAGAAGCCACGTTATGTTACGATTAAAAATTTGAGAGACCTAATTTCTGGGTAATTTAATCATTTTATTAATAAAGCCAGTAGGTAATGAAAGGATGGCCATTTGGCTGTCTCCCCAAAGACTATCATGGGGCTCACAGCTTATATACCCTTGAAACAGCAGGTGGTTCATTAAACAGCAATCAAATCTAATTGGTTGTAGGCTATATTAAAATGAAGGACTATACCAGTCTACCTATAATTTTAGGCTATCGATTCAGAGAATGTATACCCTTTTCAGTGAGTGGGCTGAGTGATCCCTGGATGGAGAATTGCTATCTATATAAAAGGATGTATTTCTACCCAAGCTTGAGTAGAACACAGATTAAATTCCTTGCATGTTTGGGTGGGAACTGACCAAGGTGAAGAGAGTTAAGTACAATCCAGTCTTTCTGGAAAAACTGAAGGACTTTTGTAAAAAAAAGAGGGAAATCTCTCTAAGATATCAGTTGTTAATAATGATTTCTCACAATTAGAATGGATTGAGAAGTGGTGGAAGGCCTAAAAAAGGCAATGAATATAGGCAACTTTTTCTGGGAGATTGGCTGCAAAGTCAAGTCAATAAGCATTTATTAAGTGCTTACTGTGTGATAGGCACTGTGAAAGGGAGAGGGTGTGATAGGGGAATAACATAAGAGGGGAGTAGGTTAAGTGCAGAATTTTTTGTGTGTCTATGAAGGTTGGGTGGGTTGGTGGGGGGCATCTGGGCACTTTTTAAGGCAGGCAGGTAGGAAGCTGTGTTAAGCTAAAGAGAGAAAGGGATAATGATTTTATGGAAAGGCAGAATGCCATTGGTAATTAGGGCAACTTCAACTGCTCAATTTGGAGTAAAGGAGGAAAGTATAGGTAATGTTTCTGAAGTGATTGCTTACTATTATTTATTCAGTTACATTTAAATTAAAACAGTCCCTGCCTTGGAGGAGATCTTAATTAAATGGGGGAGATTACAATCAACCAAATTGGTGCAAACTAGCTACATGCAGATGTGAGGGACAGAATTTGATATACGGAGTGTTAATTGGGTGACTCACCAGAATATTGGGGTCCCGGAAATATGAGGGACCTTTAGGTTCATCCTCCCCTCTGAACTGCCCTTTTTAGATATTTCTCCTAGGCCAAGAAGAAAGGAGCCTTACAGATTTAATTCACAAAAGGATCAGATTTTATTACTTGGGAATTAATTAAACAGCAAAGGTGAAACTAATAAAAATCAAAGATAAGGAAATAGGAAAAAAATACAGATAAATACTCTTAACTCTAAATTTAGCCTATGCAGTCCCCAGATCGTTTTCAATTAAGCTAATTCAAAGGAAATTGGGGTTCTCTGTTGTTCACTCACCAAAACCTGGAAAGTCTACAGTTGTTCGCGCTGCCGGAAGGGGAGAGGCCAGAGAGTGAGAGAGAGAGAGAGAGAGAGCTTGAGTTCTGGAAGAACCTCTGCTTCCCTTCAGGGAGCGTTCAATCTTTCCTCCCCCAAAAGGGAAGGTCCTTCAAAAACTGCCTATGGAGAATTCTCCTTCCGACCTTAGTAGCATATGTAACTTCAGGGTGGGCCAGGTGTGGCCCCTCCCAAACGAGTCAGCTAAAACGCCAATAATAATTTTTACCACACAGGATAAATAAGAGATAATTAACAGAGGTGAGGCACCGGGATTAAGAGGAGTTGGGAAAGGCTTCCTGTAGAAAGTGGGATTTTAGCCGGGCCTCAAAGGAAGCCAGGAGTCTGCAGTGAGGAACAGGAACATTCCAGGCATAGGAAACAGCCAGAGAAAATGACCAAAGCTGTTTGTGAAACAACGAGGAGGCCAGTGTCACAAGACCAAAGCGTAGTGGCAGCATGTAACTTGTAAGAAGACTGGAAAAGCAGGGAGAACTATGTTATGGAGGGGCTTGAATGCCAGAGGGTTTTTGTATTTGATGCTGGAGGCCATAGGGAGCCACTGGAGTTTACTGAGTAGGGAAGTGACCTGGTCACTTTTAGGAAGATCAGCTTTGGTAGCTGAATGGAGGGTGGACTGCAGTGCAGAGAAACCTTGAAGCAGGCAGACCAGCAGGCTACTGCAGTAATTCAGGTACGAGGTGACGAGGCCTGCACTAGGGTGATGGCAGTTTTAGAGTGTACACAATTCTTCACAACCAGCTGACATTGAATATGATTGCTTTAAATTATTTTTTCCCATTTGAAAGGTTTGAGGTAGCATCTTAGAGTTATTTTAACTAATAAGACTGTTTTTCAAGTGGTTAGTAATAATTTGGTTTCTCTCTTTAAAATTCTCTGTTTATATCCTTTGACTGGGAGTTACCACTAACTTCTTAATGGTTTTTTATATTTTAGAGGTAACCTATATTCTGGATCTTTCTGACCTACTTACCTCCATCAAAATTCTGATGATTTCATTTTCTCAGAGTCTAGTTCTCTGATAAAGGAATCTTAAAATTGTAATAGATTATTTAGGTATTATTTACATTTTGGTGGAGTCTTGATAATACTTTTACCTAAAGTTTTAGCAGTGAAAACTTTAGACATCCAGGAAAGGCTGGTGAATAAGCTTTTGGGGGGTAATGCCTTTTGTTTTTACAGTAGGGTCAACAAAAACATGTAAGCAGACCACCTCTCCCCATGATGGTGACTGACATTGTATACATAAGGCAGTCTTTTTATGGTTAGCTTGTCCCTGTTGTGTGTCATGTTGGCCCCCCCCCCCCCCAGCCTTAGAGGAGACTGTTTTTTCCTATCAGTTTTCTAGAGTGGTCATTCTGGTTTAGCAGAACTCACTGCTTTTGAGGTTTATCATTTCTCTTATTATACTCATCATAGTGCATATTGTTCTTTTGGTTCTGTTTTCCTCACTGTCTCCTTTCATATAAAGCTTGCCATTTCCCTCTGAATTCTTTATATTCTTGCAAGCACAGTAATATTTTATTTTATTTTTTTTGTGAGGCAGTCAGGGTTAAGTGACTTGCCCAGGGTCACCCAGCTAGTAAGTGTCAAGTGTCTGAGGCTGGATTGGAACTCAGGTCCTCCTGACTCCAGAGCTATCCACTGCTTTACCTAGCTGCCCCTCAAACACAGTAATATTCCATCATGTTCCTATACCACAGTTTGTTCAACCATTTCCCAACCAGTGGACACTGTTGGTTTTCAGGTTGTTGAGGGTTTTTTTTGACCACCACATTGTACTTAAATATTTTATATGTCACATATTTCTTTCTGTTATTGACCTCTTAGGGTTATGTTATATCAGGCAGTCACTTCTCTACCAGAGACTAATCTTTGTGACTAGATCTTTGATTAGGGTGTTCCCCTTAATAGATTGAATTCACTTAGTGGTATAGGTTGATCAAAAATGTGATCAAAAATGATCACATCAGCAGGTATAGGAATCCATTGTTGGGGAGCTATAAATTGGTTGGCTGTCCTGGAAAGCAGTTTAGAACTGCCCCAAAAGTCATTCAGCTATGTATACCCTTTGACCCAGCGATACCATTACTAGGCATATACCTCAAAGTGGAAAAGGATTGATTTATACAAGAATACAGCTTTTTTTTCATGGCAAAGAACTGGAAAGTAAGATGATGCACATCACCTGGAGAATAACCGTATAACTTCTGTTACATGAATGTAATAGCATACTAGCTGATATGATGAAAGAGACAGTTTTCAGAGAAATCTGGGAAGGCATGGGTCTGGGTTCGAGCTCTTAGGACAGTGTAAGTTGGTAGGCTACATGCTCACTGAGAGACAACATGGTGCTGGGGCTTTTCTGCTTGTGTTACTGCCACGTGGTCAATCCTTTACTAATATTCAGTATTAATTAATAGTAAATACTTACTGCCATAAAGAATGCAATAGCCATTATCATAGAAATAGCCATTAATACGTAGTAGTAATAATTTTATAAAGTACAGTCTAGCCCCAATAATTTAGAAAACACCTGTATTCTATGTAAGCATGTTTTCTCTTCCTGGTAGAATTGGAGCTCTTTTGAGCCCAGGGACTGTCTCCCTTTTATTATTCATTTATTATTTTTTTTTTGGCAAGGCAGTCAGGGTTAAGGGACTTGCCCAGGGTCACACAGCTAGTAAGTGTTAAGTGTCTGAGGCCGAATTTGAACTCAGATCCTCCTGAATCCAGGGCCCGTGCTCTATCCACTGTGCCACCTAGCTGCCCCCAGTGTTCTAATCTTGATGATTATGTTCTTTCTCTGAAGTCTGGTAGCTTTTGTTAGTTTGTGTGGTTAATTCTCACTTTGCCTATCTTTTTTAATATTCTGTAGTTAGACAAAATGGGATTTGCATGGGCTTTCCTTTTTTTGCAGGATGGAGGGGAATGGGGCTTGGTTACCTGTCATTGGAATAAATCATCATAATTATCTATAGCAACCCAAAACAAAGCTTTCAGAAAATCTTTTTAAAATGTCCTGCATTTACCTTATTGGTCTGAACAGAAGTGGCACCTTTTTCCTTGTCTCCCCCTTTGTACACACACTCAATAGGCTTATATAAAACATGAGTGTGACCAACAACCCTTGTTATTATTAGTATAATGTATCATCAAATAACATTTCAGATATGACAGTAGGAAACATAGAAGATATAGATACAGCCTGTGACATGTTCTGTTACAGTAGACACCATAAACATAACCTTAGCCAAAATTTTTACCTTAATGATGTGTCGATAGCCTTTTTATATATAACTTCTTGACATAAAAATTGAATTGGAGCAATTGTGTATTGAAAAAAGTATTAATTTTTGACTGTCCATTATTGTGTTAAAATCAGTCTACCTATAATCTTTCTGGAGGCAGTGTACCCTCGGGACAAGCAGTAGACTCAAAGCTCTAGTAGCCTTGGCTTCTGTTCCCACCTCTGCTTTTAACTTGATGGATGGTCTTGAGCTTTAATTTCACTGTAAAATGTAAAGTTCTTTAATTTTGTGAGTCAGTTTGTAATTATTTTAACTAGTATTCGACTTTCTGACCAGGCAGCCAACCTCTAAAAGTAACTTCTTATAACTCTTGTATTCTCTCTACAGGAAATATAAATCATGCTGGGCTCTGGGTTCAAGGCTGAACGCTTAAGAGTCAACTTGCGCCTGGTGATAAATCGCCTCAAACTGCTAGAGAAGAAGAAAAGTGAGTACTTTGGCGCGGCATTTCCTTTGATTTCCCCTTTCCCAAGTTTGTCAGTGGGTCCTGGCTGTGCTCTTCAGATAGGCACCCCAGTCATTTTGCTTGCAGGTTTTGATATTAGAGAAATATAAGAAATGTGTAACAAATGTATTAGGTGTGTTACTGAATCTCTTTGAGTTTTAGATTGTATGAATGAACAACAAAGACAACTTAAAACATAGCATTTTTTTAAAAAGCAGTCAACCAAACAACAAGCAAATGCCTATTTGCTGTGTATGTGCTGGGTCCTGTGCTAGGTCCTGGACAGAGACCAAAATGGATTACAGGACTCCCAAGTTCTTCCCCAGACCGGAGATTCACACTGTATCTAGTTCTAGTTCCTTAGAGGCAGCTGCATCTAGAGGGTAGGCCTGAAGTCTGGAAGACCTGAATTTAAATCCAGCTGTAGACACTAGTATGATCCTGGGCAAGTCACTTAACTTGTATCCATCTCAGTTTCCTCATCTGCAAAATGGGGCTGTTGTGAAAATAAAATCAGATATTGATAAAATGCTTAAAAACCTTAAAGGTGTGTGTCTGTATGAAAAGAAATACTTACTATTATTGTTGTTATCAAAAGTAATCTTACTAATGCAAAGGTTTCTATCAAGTAAATGTAAAATATGCTAATGTAGTGATTGGAAATTCAAGTGCATGTGAAGTCTGAAGCTCATAGGATTAGTCCCTTTTCTAATGTTAACGCTTGTGACAGAGTTTAGAATTATTTGACACTAGAAAGTTACTCTTTTGGTTTAAGTTCAAGAAAATCACTTTAAAGCATCATCTTTTTCATATTCCCATTCTCCCTTATTTTCTCTTCTTTTCCTATTCACCCTTTCCCTTCACTTTCCACCTATACAGGGAGATCACTGGCATGTACAATATAAATAAACCTTTCCATTTATAACTCTTAAATAATTATGTTGATTTTTTAAAAATCAATTTTAGGGGGCAGCTAGGTGGCACAATGGATAAGGCACTAGCCCTGAGTTCAAACCCAGCCTCAGACACTTACTAGCTGTGTGACCCTGGGCAAGTCACTTAAACCCCATTGCTCTGCAAAAAAAAAAAAAATCAATTTTAGTGGTATTGAATTTTTCCTGTTAGTTATCTCTATTGCCCTCATTTATTCCTCCTTTATTCACAATTTTCTTAATGTAAGTTGGGGTAACCTTTCTTCACTAGATACTAATGAGTCAAATTTTGGATCTTAATGGATAGCAATCCAAGTGCATGTGATACTCATTGACAGTATTATTGTACTTTAGCTATGGCAAAGATTATTGTTTTGTAAATCTGTTAACTTAATTTTTGTTCGTGAGCACACAGAATTCAAACAACTCAATATTACCATGCAAAATAAATGAAGAAAAGATTAAAAAAAAGTAATCTTACTAAAGAAAAGGGATAAATGAAAAACCTTAAGTAAGCTTTTTGGGAGTGTTGAGCTAACCTAGAAAAATGACTTTTCTGCAGGTCTTCTGTTCGGAATTTTATAGCATAGACAGCTAGAGGCAGGACCTCTTCCTTATGATAGAAAAGTTTGTTATCAATGTGTAAAGAATATATATGGTTTATGTTGCAGCGGAACTAGCCCAGAAGGCAAGGAAGGAGATCGCAGATTATCTAGCAGCTGGGAAAGATGAACGGGCTCGGATCCGTGTGGAGCATATCATTCGAGAAGATTACCTTGTTGAAGCCATGGAGATATTAGAACTCTACTGTGACTTACTCTTAGCCCGATTTGGCCTGATCCAGTCTATGAAGTAAGACATACTAAGCACTGGGATTTTGGCAGGAATGGGCGAATGGGTTTTGTCTTGTGTGGTTATGTGGGGAAGCTGGCATGATGTTATTATCTTTTATTTGTAGTCTTATAGACTGATCCAGGCTGAAGTAGGCAAAACTAGGGCATTCTTTTTTTTTTTTTTAAATTAAGTGAGGCAATTGGCGTTAAGTGACTTGCCCAGTGTCACACAGCTAGTAAATGTTAAGTGTCTGAGGCTGGATTTGAACTCAGTTACTCCTGATTCCAGGGCTGGTGCTCTATCCGTGGCACCACCTAGCTGGCCCCAAAACTAGGGCATTCTTAAGAAACAGAAGAGAGTGAAGTTTCAAAGTTTAGATCACTGAGTTACTGGGGTTTTTTCATTTTTACATTTTCTTAGAGAACTCGATTCTGGTCTGGCTGAATCTGTGTCCACATTGATCTGGGCTGCGCCTCGACTTCAGTCTGAAGTGGCTGAGCTGAAAATAGTAAGTACAGTTAATTTCAGTAACTTTTGTAATGAAGACAACCATCTAGGTGCTGACTGCCTGGGTTTAGTTCATATGTGTGGTTGTGGATTATTACAGGGTTTTTTTCTTTTTTTTAGAGTGGGAGGGAAGTTGTGTTTTTTTTTTGTCATACTATTTCTGAAAAAACATTCTTAAGACCTTATTCACAGATTGGTAGAATGTTTAGAACGGAGTAGAGAAGAAAATGAGTTGTTCTTTTCCCCAATTGTTCAGAATCTTTTCTGCATCTTTTCAATGTTCTCTTATTTTCTCTAGGTTGCAGATCAGCTTTGTGCCAAGTATAGCAAGGAATATGGAAAGCTATGTAGGACCAACCAGATTGGAACTGTGAATGACAGGGTAATGAGCATACTTGTGAAAAATAAAAATAAAACAAGCAAGGTGGGCAGGGGATACTTTTTGCCTGCTAGGATTTTAATAGGGTCCCCCGTAAGCCTAAATTAATGTAGAGTTCCACATTTTATTGTAGAAAAGGAGGGAAGGAGAAGGGGGCGGGGGCAGTTTGGGCTTGACAGTTGTTGATAGTGGGTTGACAGTTCAGTCATTCCATCCCTTAGCTTTTTCTGGGCAGTGATATTTGGTGGGCTATGACTTTGGTGGTTTGTTATTTGATCCTAACCCTAAAATGCTCACCTATTTTATTTATCACTGTATTCAACATTTATTTAATAACCTCTTGAAACACCCACTGTGGACAGACCACTGTAGTACACACTGGAGCTACAAAGAGGAAAATGACATCATCCCTGTCCCCAAGGAGCTGACTTGTACTAACTTAACTAACTGATTGGAGAGGGACTAGTGGAGGAGGAAACTGATCCAAGTGTGTCAGCAACTTACATACTTTACTTTTCCCCAGATGGGTGAAGCAGCCAGCATCTTTTAAGGGCCTACTATGTGCCAGTAAGGGTCTAGTCATTGAGAATACATGGACAAAAATGGAATGGTTCTTGGGAGACAGATGTTACTCCATGTGCCCAGGGAAAATGCTAATACCAGCTCTGCTACTAACTTAACTCGTGACTTTAGGAAAATAATTTCTCTTCACTTTGCCCATTTTTCAATTATAAACTGAAAAGACAAAGAACAACTAACTCATTGATTGATTGGTGGTTCCTACCAACTTTGTAATGAACACCAAACACTTTTTGTACTAGCATAGTCATAGGTATCTTGGAATGAAAATGTGCATACATGTTTCCCAAGTAATTTCTATGTGTTTTTTTTTTAAATTTTTCCCCAGCTAATGCACAAATTGAGTGTGGAGGCTCCACCCAAAATTCTGGTAGAGAGATACCTGATTGAAATAGCCAAAAATTACAATGTTCCTTATGAGCCTGACTCTGTTGTCATGGTGAGTACTGTAGATCCATTCAAGGTACAGAGGAGGGTGAGGGTCTCTGAGTAGGACCATTTTCTCCAAGTGACTCTATTCCATTGGATGACTTGTAATGCACGTAGGGGTTAAACCTCTGCTTTTGCAGAGACCAGTGGTCTGTGGGAATAGTAGCAGCAGTAGCTATGTAGCACATGGAGGTTGGCAGAGCACTTGACAAATGTTATTTCATTTGATCCTCACAGCAATCCTAGGAGGTAGCTGCCGTTATTACCCCCATTTAGAGATGAGGAGACTGGAGCAGACAGAGGCTAAGTGATTTGCCTAAGGCCACCCATTGGTCATTGTCTGAGGCCTTCACCCCGGTGAAGGTGTTTTACCTTGGGCTTTTCTGACTTCGACACTATCCACTGAGCCACCGAGCCACCGAGCCACTGAGCTGCTGCTTTGTATGATAGTTACTATTCTTGCCTGTCTCAGTGTTGTGCAGCTCAAGTGAAGTAAATGGCCAAAGAAACCTTTAAAAATTATGAAGTAGTGCAAATCTTAGGTAGAATTATCATCTTAACATAGCTATCCTTTCTGACTCTTAAACGTGGATAGACATTGAGAAATTCATAACGCTCGTGGATTGTGAGATAACCTCCAAGCTTTCTGGGACGATAGTGTCATTATATTGATTCTGCTCTTTCCTTAGGCGGAAGCTCCTCCTGGAGTTGACACAGATCTTATTGATGTTGGATTCACAGAAGATGTGAAAAAAGGTGGGCATGGAAGGGGCGGAGGAGGTGGTGGTGGATTCACAGCACCAGTTGGTCCTGATGGAACAATGCCCATGCCTATGCCCATGCCCATGCCCATGCCATCACCAGGTTCTCCTTTCTCATATCCACCTCCAAAAGGACCGGTAAGTATATATGTGTATGACCTTTTGGCATAAAGTCTTGAGAATAGAATGGGATGTTGTCAAATGTCGACAGTCTGCAGCTGAAGACTGAAGAAGCAAAAATGTCTGGTACTAAGTCTAGTGTAAACTTAGGAAAACAAGATTTACCATTTTGATTAAGGGGCTATCTCTTGGCTCAGTTGTATATCATGAAGCAGTAAAACATAGGGAATACTGACAAAAGAAGTCTGTCTTATATGTCTCCCAACCGTCCTTGGGTCCCATTGTGGAGGGACTTCGTAGCTATTTCCCATGTGGTTGGCAACAAGTCCTCAAGAAAACTTCTGCAGAGAAGGGCTGCTGAAGGGGAGAAGGACTTGGACATGAGAGCCGGGGAGGATGTAGCAACTTCCCTGTGTGTTAGATTCAGTGATTTGGAGTTGAGGCCTCATGCTTATGTCTTTAGGGCCGTTTAGGTATTTTTTCCAATCGGGCCCCTGATTTGTTATGTTTTTGACCCACACATGAAGCCTTTCCTGGTTGCAGACTGAGGCCAGTACTGTACCGATGATGATGCTTTTCTCCTCTTACAGTCGGATTTCAGTGGATTGCCAATTGGGACTTATCAGCCCTTCCCCAATATCCATCCACCTCAGATACCAGCAACTCCCCCAACATATGAATCTGTAAGTGCCTGAGCCTCCTTTTATAAGCAGCAGCTGCAGAGAGAATCTCATGAAGAGGGCAGAGTAATTATCACAGGGAAGGCACCGTTTCATTCAGCCCCTAGTACTAACATAGTTTCTGCTTTGTCACTTTGGTCCTGCTTCATCCCTGCTGGGAAGTGGTGTCTCTCTATGCTTGATCTAGGAACAGGAGGACAGGGTCACTGTAAACTCCTAAGAAAGACCAAGTCAGATGCAGTTAGAACCAACCATTTCTTTGGATCAGACAGACAGAAAAGTATGTGTACCCGATGATGTTTAGTTGTAGAGTTGAAACGCTCCGTATCACTTATTTATCTTCTTAGAAGCCACATAAAGGGACAGCTCTTAGAGCATCAAGCAGCTGTAGCACACTTGAAACAGATTGTCTCCTGGCTTTTTGCTCACCCCATGTCCATTGATAGTGATTTGAAGCATGTTTCTCCCAAATTGTGTTATAGCAGGGAAAAAAAAACAACCCTCAACAACTTGGTTCCTGTGTTGAGGAATCCTTAAAGGGACATGCAGTATGAATGAATCACTGCCTGCTCCTAGGCCTGCATGGCTCCTTTTCTGGCTCTTTTTCCTCTGTGATTGGTACATCCCAGGTTGGGATTTCCCCTTCTTGTTTCTAGCAGTTTTTTCTTGGGCTTTGGCCAGTGCACGTTCTGGAAAATTGCCTTTGATTGTCTGGGGAGAGTTTCCTCTGTCTTCAGTAACATAGAACCTCTAGCCTGGCATGGAGGGATGGAACCCTGGAAAGGCTGTCAGGCTGAGGATTTTCTGGGTTTCTGCTTTTCTCTTAGTTGAACGAGTTTAACTGGGGGAAGGACAGCAGAAGGTTTCTGTGGGTCTGTAGCTCAGCTTCTTTGAGGGCTTAAGAGGCTTTTGTCTGTTGTGAGCAGCTTAACTCGGTGTAATTTTCCCTGCCCAGTAACCTTTTCTGTGTTTCAGGTTGATGATGTTAATGCTGATAAGAATGTTCCTTCTGCACAGGTTGTTGGTAAGTATAGTAAAGTAGCATTTCTCACTCATTTTGTCCCCGAACCTTGAATGTTTATTGAGGTCTTGTGTTTTTATATTAGTCATCATCACAAATGTTTCTCAAATAATACTTGTCATACTGACCTCACAGACATGTGAGGAAAGTACTTTGTGTTCTTCCCTTTAAGCTCTATACAGATGTACCACAGTTAACCCCTAGCATATAGGGCTGGGCACACACTCAATAAATTGTGATTGTTTGACTGAGGAACCGAGGACTTGAGGATTTCTGGATCATTGCTTCCCGATGGAATTTTTTTTTTCTTTCAAAGACTTGGATATGAAAAAACCCTCAAAATAACAAAATCTGATTTGGAAACTATTTTGCAGGGAGAAAATTTACAGAAGAATCCCCACCCCCAACAGAAATATTGACTGAGAAATTCCAGACTAGGATTATCATTTTAAAAATTTGACCATTTTTACAGTTAGTAGCAGTGTAGTTAAAATGAAGGTATAATTGTCAGGGTTTTTCTATGAGCTCTTTTTTTGGGAGGGGGTTGGGGAGAGTCTGGGGCTCTTCATTTTATAGGGAACTTCCAGTAAAGAAGTTCCCTCCCCCGTGTCAATGAGAACCTTTTTTGCAAGTGAAAGTTTTAGGATTGATTTAGAGCCCTGAACCTATCTAGGGTCATCTATCCAGTATGTGTCAATAACAGACTTGAACCCAGGCCTTTTGTAGTTCAGAGTCAGCTCTTTCCCCATTACATATGCTGTTCTATTTCTGAGAGGTCAGATACTTAGCAGCAAACGCAACATCACCAAATGTCACAATTATAAGGGAACTTTAGAAATCATCTGGTCCACCTAAGTAACAACTCCTTTAACAACATTCTCGACTAAAGCCAAAGAAAAGTGACACCAAATTTAGGATTTGCCAAAGGAAAGTTTTAAACTCCAATTAAACTCAGAACATAATTAGAATTGGGGGGGGGAGTGGGAAATACTTCTTAAAAAAAGAACACAGGAAGCTAGGTGGTGAAGTGGATAAAAATCCACTGGCCATGGATTCAGGAGGACCTGAGGTCAAATCCAGCCTCAGACATTTGACACTTACTAGCTTATGTGACTCAGGGAAAGTAAGTCACTTAACCCTCATCGCCGCGCGCCCCCCCCCCCCCCCCCCCCCGAAAAGAACCCAATTAGTATCATTTCCCTCAAGGATTTTAATAATTCCCATATTAAAATTTTAAATGAAGGAAATTTCCTCCATACAGGCTTACAGGTATATCTATGTATGTCTCTTGTCTGAAAAATCAGTCTAGTTAAACTTAAATATTTTCATAAAATAAAAAAGATTTCCAAGTCCTAGTTGATACATAGCAGCATTTGTCACAACAATATTCTAGTGGAGCCCTTTGAAATCTGCCATGTGGTGATTTGACCTATGCAGAAGAGAAATATGAATATAAATCCCATTTTCTGGCTGTCATACCAGACTTTGACCTTCCTTTAAATCCATTCCTTTCCTCATTTACAAAAGGAAACCCCCAAATAGAATTAGACCATAACCAGAAAAATTATTGTTAGTTATTATTACTCTGAAGCATTTAACATAGGATTACATTTTTCTGTGTTTTTATAAAAAGCATATTCCCTAATGGACTTGGGGATGGGCTGGACTGAGTATGTCTATTGTCCGAAAACCATCTTAGCTAAGGTTAGAGGGGCTTATCTGGCCACAAAGTGATGGATTTTTGGGCCATGATGGCTTTTGAAGACCAGTTACCAAGTTGTGGAGTTACCATTTTTGTTGATGGGAGAAGCGACTAGACACACTGATAAATCATAGCTATATGAAGCATGTTTCCACATATGTTTTAATGAAATTAAGCATTTTGGATACAAGGTGGCTGTACGTTTTTAGGGAACACAGAAATGAAATCTTTAATCTATATGGAAGATTCAAACGCTGGGCTTTTGAAGCAGGATAATATAGAAAAAACACTAGGTTGGGACTCAAGAAACTGGGTTCTTACTTCTGCAAGTCACTTCTCTGGGCCTTGGTTTCCTTATTTTTTTTTTTAATGAGCATTAAGTCAGTTGATCATTTCTAGTTTGAACATTCTTTAATTCTATAAATAGAAAGCTTATCAGGCATTTGTAATGCTTTGCTTATTGTAATTAATTAGGTCCTGGCCCCAAGCCAGAAGCTCCTGCAAGACCCTCCTTGAAAACTACAGATACCTTTGACAACTTTGTTTTGCCTGAATTGCCATCTGTCCCCGATACACTACCAACCACATCTGCTGGTGCCAACACCTCAGCATCTGAGGATATTGACTTTGATGATATCTCCCGGAGATTTGAAGAGCTGAAAAAGAAAACATAGACCTTCTTTGACTGTACCACTCCAGGATTTGGGAGTTGGGACTGAACAGCTCTCTTCTTGTAATGAAGATTCCCATAGAATTCTGTTTCCTGTATTAACGAATGCTCTCTTCCTCTTCAACTCTCTTCCTGCTGTACCAAATTTTGCTGCTTTCCAGCTCTTCATGACTTCAGGAGGCTAACTATTGGGGATCCTACAAGAACAATAGAGGAACGACTCCTGCAGGTGTGGGTTGTTCCTTCAAATACACTTTTTCCATCCCCTGTTAGTGTGATTACAGATTTTGTCCTTGGCTGTTATAATTGAAGCAACTCCATAGGGGAACAAAAGGCAAGGGAATACACTGTGGGAGAGTCAAGGTTTGCTGGACCATGGGAAAGAGGGGAATGAGGCTTTTTATCCCTAGGCCTGGGACCCAAACTCAGAAACCCCTTTGTAAAGGGACTAGGGTAAGAAGGGGCAAGGCGAGTATTTCTTACTTCATCAGATAGAAGTGGAGGAGAAGACATGGGAACTGCAGCAAAAGTTGCTGGAAGCTGGGCAGTTTCGTTGCATATATACTACTCCTGGCTACGGGATGCTCTTGCACCTGGATCCAGTTGCACAGATTTTCTGGAAAGTTCATGGCTTCTCTTAGTTGTGCTGGATTCTCAGGGAGCCCTCGGTGGCCTTTTACCACTTTAGTTTGAGTGATGAGTTTCTCTTTCATGAGGAATCAGTGCCAAGGTTTCCTGCTTTTCCCCATAGCACATTCTGTTGAAAGTCGTTTGTCTTTTCTTCTTGAGTGTAACACTGGCACCTGAATGACAGTTTATAGGTGAGGCAGAAAATGCCTCATTGAGGGTTCTGGCTGTCTTAATACAAGCATTCAAATCTGTCTTAGTGAGTGAGCAGGCAAGTCCATTGCGAATAAGGGGAATCTGCTGTTGTTTGAATACTTAAAGATGATTGGAATCTTAAAAAACTGAGTCAGAGAAAACTCTGTTGGTGCCCACATGAAGGTAGTTGTTCTCTGCTTTCCCTGGATAGATGGATGGAGACTGGCATTCTGATTCTTAACTTCTCCTTGGTCCTTTTAGCCAGTGCCACTCTTCCCCAGGGGGAAGGCCTTCTGTATCACTGACGTGACTAGTCTTCTTTTCTGTGTAATGTATCTGTACAGAAGTTTCAAACAGCTTTTCTTTAATTTTTGGATTGATTTGTATCGTGGAGATTAGTAGCTCCTAATAAAGGTAAAGATTCCATGCCCTGTTTTGCTACCACTTGGCCAGAAAGTGAATGTATCAAGAAGGGGCATCAGGAAAGGAGCGCCTCAGTGACTGTCCATAACAAGCGGCCTGTGGAAGTGCACCAGGCAGTCCTGATGCCATTTCTGCAGACCTTTAGCTCTTAGCTATTTTCAGTGTTTTAGATGTTAAAGTTAAATAGTTTGGGGTTGTATTTAATCACAGATAATAACTTTGAGTTATTTCCTGGGTTCATAATCAACTGAACCTCTTGTTAGTGCCTTTGTCTTGCAGAAAAAAAAAATCTGTTTGATATTAAGATCAGTTCTCTCGCCCAGGTTGCATGGAGCTCGGCTTCATCCTGACTTATTTCCCACCAGTCACTTTGTAAATGTTGGCACTTGGATTCTAAACTAGCCATGCAGAAAGAGCGCTGCTAACCTTCTCTACCTCACTGGCAGTGGGACTGACAGACCTCTGAGATTGGTCTGTCCGGGGCCTTTGCTCGCATGCACCTCAGCCACGTCGGTACTTCAGAGAGTGTGGGACTCCACTGCTGAGGTGACTTTAATTCTTCATTGAATCTTACAGAGTTCAGTTTAAAATAAGAATGGGTACATGCATCTGTCATTCCCCAGGCCATGCCATGCAAAAATAAATACCACCGGGATGCTTAACATGAATCAGCCATGATAGGAAAGCCAAGGGTAGGGAATGAGAAAGTCAAGCTGGTTCATTCTCTGAAGCTTCCGTGTTGGTACCTGCTGCTTCTGGGACTGATTGCTCTGGCCATGCTACCTTTTGAGGCCTCTGTATTCCGAACAAGTTGGAGAGTTTTTGCAGCAGAATTTCTGTAAGTGGTGCTTCTTTCTGTGCCTAGTTGTGGAGGAAAGGAGGATAATAGTGAGACAAAACTTGAAACATTGCTAGAGGCAGAGCCAAAGGAACTGTGCTAAGGCAGAACTATGACCTTACTTTGAGGTATTACTGCTATCATTTAACAGTTGAATGCCAGCAGTGTGCATAGAACTTAGTGTTGTCTCGCACATAGGAAAGTGGATCCTCAAGCTCTCCACAGACCAGTAAAGAGCATAGTGGTGCTGAGTATACAACATTCATTCTTTGCTTTAGCGGTATTGAGTCTTCATACAGCTGATGTTTAACTCACCGAGCTGGGGGATTACCCACCATTATGGACTTTCTCTCCTTGCAGAAGGTCAGCATGATTGCAGAAACAAAAAGGTTAACGATCACAAACACTAACAGAACGACACTGGTGATGATCAGGAAGGACCCCAGGACTGGGTCTAGGGTGACAACCTAGAGAGGTAATAGAAACAAAGCCCTGAGCAATATGTGTAAATATTGATGGGGTTTTACTTCTGGTTCCAGAAAACAAAGTAATATATTATTGTTTGGGATTCATTCATAGAAAAAGAGAAGAATTACTGGAAGGGGTTAGAAGAATGCAACAGCTGATTTATTTAAGGGTGGAATGCCATTATATGCTTTATTTAACATAAAAGACTGGATGAATTATAATAAAACTGTAAATTATTTAGCTCCCCTTTTTTATGTAGGTGACCTTAGGAAAAATGTGTCCAAACTCTCTGGGAGGGCATATACATGTTCATTTTTAAGGAATAACAGGATCATGTTCAATGAATAAATACATAAACACTAGAAATAAAACTGTCCATAATATACCCTAAACCTATCACCCAAATAAAAATGTAACAGGTTTTCAAAGGATAACTGTATATATAGCTTTTTATCTTAGCATGGTTCTTTTACTTCTTTAGAGGATTGGTTCATTTTCCCAGAAAAATATTCAGTCCTTTGTCATTCTTCAGTTTTCAGAATTGAGATCATCCATTTCTCTGATTCAGAACCTGACTAGAGCCACATGTATAACATTGTTCGTTCTATTTAATTCCACTTCCCCTGACCATAGAGGTGCAGTTTTCCCTTGCTTTCTGCCGAATCCTACTTCTCTTTTGCTTTTTCAAAAGTCGCTAGGGGATCAAAAATGCCATTAGGCTACAGATCAGATCCCATTGTAAATGCTACCTGTCACTCATTTTTGAAAAGCATTGCATATAGCAGAATTCCAAGACAACCAAAGTCACAGAGTTAGATGTAGTAGGATTTCATGTGTATCTCCAGCTAAGGAGATTTACAAATGTTCTTTACTCTCATGTCCCCTTCAAGTTTCAGAGTTCTAAAGGATTTTAAAACGAATTTGAAGGAGCCAAAAACAGATGTCAGGACAGTATACATGTGATAAAATTCCTATTCTGATTGAATTACTTAAGAGTTTGAGAGATCTGGAACATTACTGGAGGGAGCTACATTCTAGCAGCTAGACATCTTCCTGGTTTTGCCATCTTCCAAGATCAAAGATGCATGGCATCTGTATACCTTCTAACAGTATCTCTTCAGTGTTTATACTCTGAGAGTTAAAAGGGTTCTCTAATTGGAATTGAACTTTAGCCTTTCATTTGGTTTCTTTTCTTTCTTTCTTTTTTTTTTTTTTTTTTGGTGAGGCAGTTGGGGTTAAGTGACTTGCCCAGGGTCACACAGCTAGTAAGTGTCAAGGGTCTGAGGCTGGATTTGAACTCAGGTCCTCCTGAATCCAGGGCCAGCGCTCTATCCACTGTGCCACCTAGCTGCCCCTCATTTGGTTTCTTGTTTATAAGCAACACAAGTATTTGGCCTTTCACTTTTCCTGAAGATAATTCATGTTTCCCTGAAATGAGGATTTGTCAACAACAATAAAGAAATAGTGCAGTTCTTCCTAGAATTGTGTTTAATGGCACTGTTGTGCCTCTTGATAATTTTTAGGTTCTTCCTTTGAGTTGTACATATTCAAAGAGACATTGAGAAAAGGAGTCAGGACTCCTTGCTAAGAGCTTAACAAATATGGGATTTAGGTTTGTGTCTCAGATGTTTAAGAACAATGTCCTTTGACAACTAATTGTGGCAAGGACGAAAAGTAAGGGGGTAAAAATGAGTCCTGTGAGAGTTGTAAGATTTCTAAAAGGAATAATTAACCACTTTAGGATCTGGCTTTTGTGAGCACTATAAAAAACTATAGCAGAGGGTCTCAACTTCTTCTGACCCCAAGCTTAAGGGACGTTTCTCCACTGGGAGTTGTTCCCCTCAGCAGCTCCTTGATAGATGCATGTATTAAGCCAAATGGAATTTAGAGGAGACTATACAGCAAGAGTTCTCACCTCATGGGAATCAAAGATCCCCATCAGAAGACCAACGATGGTTACAGCAGAGTTGAAAAAGGTTCTGTAGTCAGAGATGCTCCATCCAAAAAGAATGTTGAACTGTGTAAGGGAAAATGCCAGTGAGAAGTGGCTGCCTAGTCCAATGTCTCTGCACTTGGAGGGTCAGCTTTGGGAGATGGTCCTAGCAGTGTTGATTTGGTGCTGGAAAGGACTTGCCTCATGGTGTCTGTCTGTAGAACACCTACTGTGTGCTAGGTACTCTTCTAAGCACTTTACAGATAGGATCTTATTAGGTCCTTACAATAACCTTGTGAAGTAGGTGCTCTTATCATCCCCGTCTTTCATTCGAAGGAACTGATGCAGACAGAGGATAAGTGTCTTGCCTGGGGTCAAACAACTACTTAGTGTCTAAGACCGCATTTGACTTTGGGTCTTCCTGACATCAGGCCTAGCCATCTATATCCACTTTGTCACCTTGATGCCTCCAGAGCTCTTTTCTCCGCTCCACTATGCTGCAAACACCCCCCCCCCCCCCCCCCCCCCCCCCGCCAGAAGACCAAAAGAAACTTTGTTTTTCAAGGCTATTTAAAAATGTACCTGGGACAGCTAGGTGGCACAGTAGATAAAGCACCGGCCCTGGTTTCAGGAGGACCTGAGTTCAAATCTGGCCTCAGACGATTGACACTTACTAGCTGTGTGACCCTGGGCAAGTCACTTAACCCCCATTGCCCCACAAGGGAAAAAAATGTACCTAGAATCCCTTAGTCTGGAGTTGAAGGACCTTTCAAATCTGCTGTGGCTGTTGGTGTGCCCTTGGGCACGCACTTATCCTATTTGGACCTCTGTTTCCTCATCTATAAAACGCGGGGTGGGACCAGAAGGCCCCTAAGCCGCCTTTCAGCTGTAGGTCCCATAATACGACCACATGAATCCCTTGCATTGGATAGCACTTCATACTTTGCAAAGCACTCCCTCATCCGTTAACTGATCCGTAGCATTTCAGTGCTGTCGACATTTTCAGCATTTTGCAGGTGAGAAAGACAAAGTGAAAAACACTGCTAGTTAGTGACAGCTTTGGCCGTGATTCTAAGTTGAGTATGTTCTTCACCGTGCCATCCTGACACCTGACTTAAGGGTTTTAGCCCAAGATTACCCGCTTGCTAACGTGTTGGGAGGGAAGAACATCATTGTGGCTTACGGCGATGGAGTAGCCCGTCATCAGGATCAGAATGATCAGCAAGAAGCCAGTCACTTCATCCCAGGCTCTCTTCAGTGTTGTGCTGACGATCTGGAGTCTGGGGTTGAGCCGTAGGAGGCTCCAGAGCCGAATGGTTGTCAGCAAGACCAGGAAGCCAAGGAGGTAAGTGAGAGCAGAGGTCACTTGTACAATGTCATGGAAGCTGGTGAATCTACCAAGAAAGTTTGGCCATTAGTCATCACCACCAGTGAATCAACACTTCCATTTCTTTGGCAGAAAAGTTTTCTTAACTTTGGTAACTTCACAGGCAAGTTTTTACATTGGATGGTTTCAACCAAGCTTTAGCTGAAACTGTTAACTACTGTAATACTTTTCCCAATAAAGTCTAGTGGAAACTTGACGTTGGGGATGAATGGGTGGTTGTCATTGAATGTAGAGGGGAAGATGTGCTTGAGACAGTCCCAAGGCTAGCCTCTCTGAATTTAGGAATCAGGCCAGCCCCATCTCTTGTGAACATGAACAAAATCTTATCTCAGTTGGAGAGAGACCTTTTCCCATGAGGTGTCATCATGAGGGCCTGAGCTCTGTCTAGTGCCCTGGTAACCTATTCCCCAGCCAATGACAACCAAACCTGGGATTTGGAGATTGAGCAGTGATAGCAATAGAGACACGGAAGACATGTTTGTGTGGGAAATGAGGTGTTTGGTAAAAAGGGTTTTTAAGTGTTGGATATTTTTGCTCATAAAGGTCTGGAATGGACTATCTCTTATTCCACTTTCCTCCCTTACCCTCTATACATTAGTTTTTGTGGAATGCACATCTATGGGGTCAGGGAGCCTGTGGGCCTCAGTTTGGCAAAGTGTCAAATTAAGAAGTTGGACTTGATGTCCTCTGAATGTCCTCCTAGTTCCAAGTCTACGATTGTATAATGATACCTAAATACCTACTTCACTTGCTTAGTGAGGTCTGCTCTCCAAATAACGTTAACAAGATAATTAGTAATTTTGCCAAGTTATTATATCTTGTAACATCTGGGCTAATAGAAAAGACCACGCATACTGAAGTGTGCTATTGTGTGTGCCATTTAGCAGTGATTAGCAAGGTAGATGAGACTGTAGCTAACGCTTTCTGTTAAGTAAAGTAGAAAGAAGATTCTGTCTCTTTGCCATAAACTGGACCCTAGAGCTCCTCCTGCCAAATCTCAATCTAGATAAGTGTTGGATGTTTTTAGTTAAAAAAACAACTCATTTACATGTCTGGACTGTAATGTAGGATGTCTCCTCATAAGGTTCTATGCAAAGAGGTGGCCAAGGCAGCTGCCTTTGTGGCCCTTAGGAGAATGCAGTGCTTATCACAAGAGGAAAGGGGCCATCAGGAGGTCCCTAAACCCAGACCAAGCTCATGGAGACACTTCCACATTGTGTTGGTGTTTTACTAGTTTGGCTATTGTCCACACAGCAGGCGCCATGTGCTCAATCCTTTAATTTAATGGATCAAAATGCCTTTAACTGGCTAGTGTTCAGAACAAGGAAACCATTAACTCATTAGTGAGGTTCTGTGATTCTGTTGTGCATTGTTCCATTGGTCAGTACCAATGTGACCGTGTGAAAATAGTGAATGAAGTAAGCTCCCGGAGGCCAGAGGCTGTTTTCATTTTTGCCTTTGGATGCCCAGGTCCTGGCACATTGTGCTTAATAAATCTTATCTAAACACACTGAGCACCGTGATGAAGGCAGAAAGAATTTAATTCAAACAAATGCATGGCAAGAAGGGTAAGTGATGTTGTCATTTTCTAATTGTTTGCCGTGTACATTGGCCCAAAATTAGTTTGTAGCTGTGATAGCTACAGAAATATATGGGAGGCTGAAGAGGAAGGAACAAGTTTTGGCTTAGTTTGCTTTCCTCCAGAGGGCCTTTATTCTCCTGCAGGGGCTGATAATCTTTGCTGTAAGCTAGGGCAGAAGGCGAGAGCCTTGGCATCCTATGTCTTGGGGTCTCTCTTATGCCAGGACTGCTTTCTCACCTGTTTTTATTATGACGGTATTGCTCCATATTTCTTTTATGCAAGAAAAAACCCTTCAGCTGGAGTGCCAGCATTATAAAGCTTATGAGGACTATGCTTGTATCCAGGGCATTGCTTTTCCTGGTGAAGTATTTCCATCCTTGTTGCCTCAGCCGGCTCCCCTAAACATAAGTACAGTGGTTACTACTGCTCATAGGGAAGATTGGATAGTTTACCCTTAGGAAATCTTGCTCCAGTAGAGATTGAAATGTAATATGATTTTATTTTTGCTCTGTTCTTCAGCCACTCAGAGCCGATTCTTATAGAAAAGAAGTTGGTTGATTCTAAATAAGTAAGAAACTTGAATTTGAACAGCTTCTTTTTAGAGAACTAAAAACTTGGTTAGATTTAAAAATAACTATTTGAATTAGCTCTCAGTGCAGAATCTTGGCAAAGTCCTTTCGTTGTAGAGAGGAATCACAAGTGTCACAATTATGGAGCACTTATTTCATGCCAACAGTGTTAAATGACTGACCTTCAGAATGTCCTGGACTCTAAAGCAGATCGATCCCAGTTTTACCTGTATGAAGATGTAATAAAAAAGTAGCAGAAAGTAGATAATGTTTGAGGCAATGAACCAGATGAAACTCTCGTGGGTCTCAGTGATATGTAAACTGTTCACTTTGGTAGAACTGAAGAAAGCTCCTAGAAGGAATGCAGAAAGTTTTGGGAGATGAGTCTGGCTTCCTCCCCACCCCCCCACCCCCCGGACACCCAACTATTCAGACAGTCCCCTAGCTAGCCATTGCTACTTCCTTTAGTCCTGAGTTTCATGAGCTCACCATGCTCAGTACTTAACTTTTGTTAAATAAATATGATTCTGGAGTCAGGAGGACCTGAGTTCAAATTCGGCCTCAGACACTTAACACTTACTAGCTGTGTGACCCTAGGCAAGTCACTTAACCCCAATTGCCTCAACAAACAAACAAACAAACAAATAAATATGATTGATCCCAAGAATAGAGGAATAAATGTTTTTAAAAAGAAGGGAAAAATGTGTAAACCGAGAAAGAGGAAAAAAGTAAAACGTGTTCCTACTATTTATGCAATGGGTTGTTTCTCTGGTTGCTACATAAGGGAATGTATATTGACTCACAACCATTAAGGAAAATGAGTCAATGAACCTTTCCTAAGTAGAAAGATGGAAGCTGGATAAGCTATACAAGAAGATAGGGCAAGAAAAAATCTTCTTGACTCGTTGCAGTGCTGAAGTGTGAAGTTCAAGAGAAAATAGAAAGGGTAGGATGGTAAATAGAAATATGTAAATACTGATAAGTGAAACTTGTAAATGTTTTAAAGAATTAAAATATATTTTTTGCTCCCTAAGAAAAATTCTAATAAAAGTATGTAAAGATAAATGACTGTATAGTTGTCCACTTTTATTTTGTGCTATTGAGTAGTGTATACAAATTGAAGATGTTAATATCCCAATAAAAAAGTTATGAACTCTTATTTCCATATAAGGTTATACTAAAAATATTAGAACTCTTCAGTCTACAAGATGTGACTGAGGTTTAAAAATGATGAAAATTCTTGTGAACATATACCTGCTCACTAGATCCCATAATGCTGGCATCAGGGGCTACCTCTTTTTTTTTTTTTTTCTTAATGGGAATCTCTCTTGAAACACAAGTACATTTTAGGATCAATCAAAGGAAATCCTTTACATAGTGCATAATAAGCTCATGGAACTTATGAGAAGCAATACATTCTAAAAACAGTTTTAAAAGGAAACAAATTCTAATGTTTTAAATCAACCTGAATTTACAGTACACTATTGAGGAGGGCTATTAAACAAAATCTTGGTTTCATTCCCAAGTACCTGCCTCATGGTAGCCAATAAATTCTTGTTGGCTGATTTGGTGTCATTATTAAGATCAGTGACCTGAGTAGACTGGGTGCAGCAAGCAGTTCTTAAGTAGGGAGTGAAATCTGTCTCTTCCCTGTTTGTAATGAAAGTGAAAGATGGAACCTCCTAACTGCTATGTGTCACATACACAGTATACAGCTTCTGGGGATAGGACTGTCAGAAATGATCTAAGCAGATTTTCCTACATGAGCTTGGAAGATAGTGGACATAGTTTGGAATTGCCTGTGGGATGTAGATGACTTTCACTTGAGCCTTTTGTGCATCCATAGACTTACTATAAGCCCCAGTGTTCACATTTTCTTACCCTACACAGTCTCTAATAGAGACAATGAAGTGGGTACAGGTGAGGATGGAGCATCTGTCTTAGTGAAGATTCCACCTACCTAAGAGTCCCAGTACAAATGGAGTGCATGATTGACTCCAGACAACATAGGAGACAGTGACAGAGCCAAGAGAGATCAAGCCACGTTCTATTTACATTCCAGTCATCATAACTTGCATTTATATGGTTCTTGAAGGTTTACAAAATGCATTCCCCAAAACCACCCTGTGAGATTGGTAGTAGAAAGTAGAATTCCCACCTTGAGCCAATCAACAAGCATTTATTAAGCACTTACTGTGTTCCAGGCACTGTGTTAGGTGTTGGGGATACAGAGGCAAGGGCAAAATGGTCCTTGCCTTCAAGGAATTTTTGAGTTGAGGGAGACACTATAGATGAGTAGATGAGAAGACAGAAGAAGATAGTTTTGGGGGAAGGCACTGGGAGGAACAAGAGTAAACAGGTCCTAAGAGGTTATGTTATTTGCCCATGGTCACAAATACCTGACTTGGGATTTAAATACGTTTCTCTGACCCCAGGTCCAGCCTTACAACACATAAAGTAATCATTACAGTGAGATTTTGAAAACTTTTTGTGACTTTACTACCTGTTTTTTTTTTTTTTTTTAACATCTCCCCCATCTTCTTTGCTTTACTAGTAATAAAAACTTTTGGGGCAGCTAGGGGGCACCATAGTGCATAGAGCACTGGGCCAGCAGTCAGGAAGATTCATCTTTGTGAGTTCAAATCTGGCCTCAGACACATCCTAGCTGTGTGACCCTGGGCAAGTCACTTTACCCTGTTTGCCTCAGTTTCTTCATCTGGAAAATGAACTGGAGAAGGAAATGGTAAACCACTCCAGTATCTTTATCAAGAAAATCTCATATGGGGGTCACATAGAGTTGGACATGACTAAAACAACTAAACAAAACCTTTAGAAAATATTGAAAGGGTTGTGTGCTAGCTTCAGGATAGGAGGACTGAAACTTTGAGACTGTTCTTATTCTACAGTGGACCAAGAAAGAAATTTTGATCAGAAGCTGGAAGAGAACAAGTGGACTCTTGAGAAGGAATAAGGGGTTGATAATTAAGTTAGCCTGCTACCAAGAAGTCTCAGGGATTTATATAAGCTTGAAGCCTTGTACCTAAAGAGGGTTTTGAAATTAAAAATAAAATGTTTTCAACAAGAGAAATGCCCTTTATTTAGAATGACTAAAAAAAAAATGAAGTAAAACAGATCTTCCCTTTACCCACCAGGGAGTGTGGAAGGACGAGGGGAGGGGAGGGTAAGAGGTGCTCTTACCCACACCATTAGACTCCAGGATCAGGGTCACCACACCGAAGAGGTTGATGTTAGCATTATAGACAACAAATGCCACAAATAGGCTTCTGGTGCGTCTATCTAGCCAGTGGCTTTGCTTCAGGTGCTGAAGAATTCTAGGGAGGCAGAGGAGAAAAAAGGAAAAATTATCCAACTCCAAGAAGGAAAAAAATGCCCTAATATTTCTATCTTCTTTATCATAAAACAGGATACTAGCAGGGGTTTTTTTTGGCGGGGGTGGGGGGAGGTGTCTTCTGCCTTTTGAGTGGCCACTTTTTGTGAAATTTGCATTTGATTAAAAATGCTAATATTTCTATCAGTATTTGCATAAAAGCAAACATTTGAATATTGTCTATAATTTCACAAAGAAAAATTCTCAGCATTAAATACAACATAATACAGCTAAACATTTCAAGAACTTATTCAGAAGGAATTTTTATGTACTGTGCAGGTTAGTTGCTGATATGAATGGACACATTAGTTTTTCAGGTGAAGCACTGTTCTGTTTTATCTTTATGGGTCAGGTTTAGGATCATTTAGGATCATTACTTGGGCAATTTACCTATCTCTTCCCCCTCCCAATTCCTTGCAAGTTTAAAGAAAATAAAATATTTAAATGTTAAGTCGTGATATTAAGTAGTTATATAGAGGGAATGGACCTTGAAGGGTCATCTAGTGCAACTCCCTTGTTTTGTAGATGAAGAAATAGACTAGAGTTTAAGTGACTTGTCTAAGGTCACACAATAAGTTAGGTGTCAGAGCCAGAACTAGAACCCAGCTCCTCTGATGTCAAATCTACTACTTTCTCACATGGTGAGTGAAGCCTTCATTTAGATGCACACCAAACTGTTGCCTGGGTTTCTGATAATTTTAGCATATAGTTTTGGGGTAAATAGTGTTTGTGAAGATAGTCTTGCCCAAGTGACATTTAAAAGAGTTTGGCCAAATTTGAGTTATACTTGAATACCATTGTGTCTGTGGGTGAAAAAGAAAATATCTTACCAGAAATTCATGGAATGGATTTTTGCCCAAACTAGAACGTACCTGTAGATTGTGACAAAACCTGGAACTTTGTATGTAAAAGGTAAATTTCCTTTAAAAAAAAAATGGTCCCTGATATGTGAGTTCCACAGTAAATAGATGTGGTATCTGTCAACCTGAATTTACAATATATTTTGATGAATGGATAGAAAGCTGCATCCCAGAGCCTTTTTTGCTCAGAGTTCAGATTCACTCACCTGTTAGCTTCCTCAGAGCTGGTCCCAAGGGCAACAACATAGCCTCCGCCTGAGTAGACTGCAAACCGTCCTTGGATAGCATAGTCACCCAAGGCTTCCTCACTCTGATAACACCAAATGCTGTCTTGATTGGTGCTATTCAGGTCAAGGGGGGCCCAATTAACTCCATAATTCTTTTTATCCTCCTGATGATTCTGATAATAGGGCTTTACTTGTTCACTGGGAGAAATTCTATTTGGAAAGGATACAGTATCAGGAAGACGGATCTGGCGAATTTGGACACTGCCTATAAGGAAGGAATTTCCTTCAGCGATGAGGCCTAGAGAAAAAAAAATCATTAAAGCATCATCCAGCTAAGAGAGAAAAGATAGCATTAGACAGTTTACTGGAAAACCTAAAGTAATGGGACTTACAGTACTAAGACCCAAAATATTTCACTAAAATTTTATAAAGAAACTAATCTATGCAAAAACTATTACTTTATTTGTTAAATAGCATAACTATAAACAATCCATGTATCCAGTGATTGTTCAGTGTAATCCATGTGACTAAATATTGTACCATAATGGCAAATATGATGAAAAACAAATGTGAGAAGACAAAAAGTGATAGAGAATGAAGTGTGAACAATATATCGCCAATTATGTAACAAATTATGCAACACATTAATAGTGACAACCCTTTATACACAAAGAGGATGGTTTTATTGTTTGGTAAAATTACACATTTAAAAAACAAATTATAAATGATACCATTTTATAGATTTTTTTTTTTTTGGCAAGGCAATTGGGGTTAAGTGACTTGCCCAGAGTCACACAGCTAGTAAGCGTTAAGTGTCGGAGGCTGGATTTGAACTCAGGTCCTCCTGATTCCAGGGCTGGTGCTCTATCCACTGCGCCACCTAGCTGCCCCAGACTAGTTAGAAATGAAGGTGATAGAAAACCAAGAATTACCAAGAAAATAACCCAAACGTTGTGGGGAACCTATAAGATTTAACAACATGAATTATTCAGTCCCTACCATGCTAGTTGTTGGGGTCCCCACCATGTGATACTTACCTTTGTAATCCCCATACAGATTAGGAATAAGGATGTTGTTAGTCCATTGGTAGAAATGTTTAATACGTTGGATCTCTTCAAAGTGGTTAGTAATTCTTTTCTGGATGGCTTGATTGAGGTAAAACTTGTTGTAATGCCTTTCTGAATGAGTGGAAATCATCAACATTATAAAGAAAAGGATTTGTACTGTTGGACAGAGAAATCAAATGAGTAGTTAAGAGGCAGCAATGATATGGTAAATAGAATGCTTGGTTTCTTAGCAATTAGTAAGCTATACTTTCTCCAAGAAATTGGAATTCCCTGCTAGGATTCCTCCCTCCACCCACCCCATTTGCTTATTTTTCACTAGATAATTTTTCCCAAAGGAGGGAAAAATATCAGAGGTCACACACATCAGCACCATTGTTGAGTTTGCTACATCGTTGAGTTATACAATAATACATAATGTATGTATGATGTCTGTGTTCACAAAGCAGAGTAGCACCTGTCTTTCGAAATCCATGGGATGTGTTTCAGCTGCATTGATAGCAGTGGAAGGAAATCATAAACATAACACCATATCATTTGGGGGTGTCTTTAAACATTTTTTTCCAAGTGATTCACTTTTCCTCCTAGCAACTCTGTGAGATAAGTAGGTCTGTTGTCATTATTTCTATTATTCACATAGGGAAAAAGAGTCACTGAGAAATTAAGAGTTTTTTGTCTGGGGAATTAGCAGAGCTGGGACTAAAACCTGGGTCCCTCCCCTCTTGATTAGTCATCTTTCCATTTGACTACACTGCCTTCTACAACCCAGAAGTAAACTCTCAAAAAAAAAAAAAAAGAAAGAAAAAGAAAGAAACTCTCAATAGATAAATGTCTTCTCCCCTGTATTTTTCTTATTTTCTCTGGAAAGGTATTGCTTTCTCAACCTGCTGTCATATTCTTTTTCATACCGAAAATTTCTCTCGCCAGTTGGTACAACTGTTTCTCTTTTGTGCTTCTTTCTGGAGCTTTAACTGGGCTGTTCACAGCAGGGACTCTATAGATGGGGTTGTTCTCATCTCTTAAACCAGGTGGTGACAAGGAAGGGCATCTTGCTGTCAAAAAATGGATGGAGGCAAAAGAAACACTGTGCTTTGGTGAAATACTGATCAATTTAGCCCTGGACAGAGGAAGACTAGACCAGAGGTGCAGGATCCCTAAATGTATGAATCCAACCCAACCCAATATGCATTTGTTAAATGTCTGCTAGTTTGAAGGTACTTTGCTATGTGCTAGGATACAATGACAAAATGAAAATTGGTTTGATTCAATAAGGCATTGCTAGAGGTCTTCCCATCTGACTTCAATGTGCCCTGCCTAGATTGTAATCGATCATGCTAGCACAGTACAACTGAAAGTCAAGCATTTATTAAGCACCTAATAGATAATAAGCAGGAGCACCTAAGTGGCACCATAGTACATATAGCTCCAGGTCTGGAGTTAAGAAGACTTATTTTCCTGAGTTTAAATCCAGCCTCAGACACTAACTGTGTGAACCTGGGCAAGTCACTTCACCCTGTTTCCCTCAGTTTCCTCATCTGTAAAATGAGCTGGAGAAGGAAATGGCAAACTGCTCCAGTATCTTTGCCAAGAAGACACCAAATGGGGTCACAAAGAGTTCGACACAACTGAAAATGATTGAACAACAATGTATCAAGCACTGTATTAAGCACCAGGGATATAAAAAAGGGCAAAAGATAGATCCTGCCCTCAAGGAGTACACAGTCTAAGAGGGAAACAACATACAAACAACTAACCCCCCAATTGGGGGTCATTTCAAAGGAAAGACTCTAAAGCTAAAGAAAACGGGAAACATAGGACTTAGAGGAATTACCCAGGAGAGCCAAGATTCTTCTTATGTGCTGTTCCTTCTCTTTGTTATGCCATGATATCTTTGTCAGCAACAGTGAGAAAAACAGTGTGAGTATCATCACCTATACAAGAGAATAAGAGATTTTTTGCTGAACATGTTATTACAGAATCCAAAAGAGGGCAAGAGGTTGAATTTTTTGGCTAGAATGAGAATTGATTACGCTGAATGGATTTCAATACCATTATTTCTGTTACCCTTATCAGTGTCAAACCTAAAACTGTCTGATTTCACTGTCTTTGTAAAATAACCATTATAAAGTCCCAAACTACTAATGTTTGAGGTACGTAAACGTGTTCCCATGAGTAAAGTGTATATTATCTTATGCAGTGCTTTATGAACAACCCTTGAATATGAAAAATAGAACATCTTGCAATATTGGAAGGGAAGTGGACAGCTTGTGATGACTTGTAGATCTCATTCCCTAGTGTATCTTTGGAGGGACTCTGTTAATGATTTAAAAAAAAAATGTCAAGTAGAACATCATAGAAAGTCTTTACTCTTAGAGCTAGAAGATAACTTAGAGATCATTTAGTTCTACCCTCTCAGGGAATAGGTAAGGAAACTGAGGCTGATGGTGGGGTTAGATGATGTTCGCAAGTTTATGCTGCTAGTTAGAGAAAGAATTAGGACTTAACTGAATTAGGACAGATACTGAACATTGAGGGAAAAATCATTTGGAAAGAAGAGAAGCCGCAAAGTTTATTTGGTTCAGCTTTTTTGTATTTTTGGCAGCTTTATCCACTGTGGCACCTAACCGCCCCCCCCCCCCAGCTGCCCCTTTTGGCAGCTTTTAAAAAATTCAATTGTCGATGTTAATTGTACTACTATAGCAATGACCAGGCCCCTTTGGAGGTATAGGGCTATAAAGCTGTGTTATTTGGCAGTATTGTCAATGGCTGGAATAGCAAATCTACCTGTGGTTTCACTGGTGTACAAAAAACCTGGTGAGGAAACTCCTACCAATGCAAGTAGACACCTTGCCTGAAACTTATAATCTGGTCGCCTAAAGCTGTAAGAGTCTAAGTGACTCAGCCAGGTTCACACAGCCACTATGTATGAGCCAGGACTGGAACCCAGGTATTTGTACATTGTCTCCCTCATTAAACTGTGAACCCCTTGAGGGCAGGGATTTTTTTCCACTCTTAGTATCCTCAGTACTTAACATAGTGCCTGTCATATAGTAGATGTTTAATTAATATTTGTTGACTTGTCTTTGAGGCCAGCTGTCTCCCCATTACACCATATCCTCTCCATCAATGGCTGGTAGTTTTAAACACAGGCCTTTACAAAGATCTTTGTAAAATGTGAGTTGAGGGGCAGCTAGGTGGAGCAGTGGAAAAAGCATTGGCCCTGAATTCAGAAGGACCTGAGTTCAAATCCAGCCTCATACACTAGCTGTGTGACCCTGGGCAAGTCACTTAACTCTAATTGCCCCACCAAAAAAAAAATGTGAGTTGAAACCTCAGTGTTGTCTTTATTTGTATTTCTCTTATTAGTGGTTTGAAGCATGTTTTCATATTGAATTGATAATTTTCAATTTTCCTTTTGTGGAAACTATTTGTTCATATTCTTTGACAACTTACCTATTAGAGAATGGATCTTAGCCTTATGGACTTGTGTCAATTTCCTATATATATCTTGTATATCAGACTTACCAGAGATAGTGATTAAAAGATTTTTTTATATGTACTCATTTTGTTAGTGTAAAAACTTCTTAATTCAATTGTTTTAATTCTCACCTCTATTCTTTGTTTGGTTAACAGTTCTCCCCATCTATAATTATTTTTTTTTATTATTATTATTTTTTTAGTGAGGCAGTTGGGGTTAAGTGACTTGCCCAGGGTCACACAGCTAGTAAGTGTTAAGTGTCTGAGGCCGGATTTGAACTCAGGTACTCCTGACTCCACGGCCGGTGCTCTATCCACTGTGCCACCTAGCTGCCCCCCCAACTATAATTATAACAGAGACTTCCTTCTGTTCTTTTTTTTTTTAAATGTAACCTTTAGTATCCAGGTTAAATGTCTATTTGGAGTGTTATTGTGGTATAAGATGCTAGTCTAAACCGAATTTCTGCCAAACGAGTTTCCAGTTTTCCCAGTGGTTCTTGCAACATAGGAGCTTTTTCCTTTATAATTTGGATTTATATATCTTGGATTTATCAAACACTGAACTACTTTTTGTTAAATTGTTGTTGTTTTTTTGCTTAGCTATTTTTTTTTTACTGTTCACTTTTTCTATTTCTAACCACCACCAAATATTGGTTAAATAGTGGTTATTATATAGTTTTTGGTTTAGTAATGCTCTGCTTTTTTCACTATTTCCCTTGAACCCAGGTCTTCCTAGCTCTAAGATCAGCTCTTTATCCATTATACCACACTGCCTTTGAGGGTACATAGCAGAGGTTTTTAACTGTTTTTGTGTTATGGACCTCTTTAGCAATCTGGTAAAACCTATGGATCCCTTCTCAGAATAATGTTTTGAAATTCATAAAATTAAACATTCAATATTACAAAGAAATCTTAGGTTAAGAAACCCTCCCTGTTCTAGTCCTTTATTCTGCCAAATGTCTTTTGCTATCATTTTGTTTCATTTTATTAAACATCTCCTTGGTAGTTTGGAGCAGCACTAAATACGTAAATTTATTTCAGTCCTAGTCTCATTTTTATTAAATTCTCACTTACTTTCACTGGCTGGATTATGAAGATATTTTGGAGGACTGACAGTACCATTGAAATGACCCAGCTGGTCGCTTGATCTTTGTTCAGTTTTAGGCTATAAAGAGCTGTGAAAAAGGCGGAGGCTAGGCTTGTAACACCCAGAAGGAGCCAACAGACATAAATGGACCATTTTGGCAGGTAGTTCAAGACAGCAAGCTTCTCTTCCTCTGAGTCCAGCATAGGGAAACTTGTGATATCACTAAAGAGAAGAGATTGAGGGCAAGAATCTTGCATTAAATGATGCAGAAGGAGGAAGGTAGGAAACAGAGGCAGGAAGGATCCTCTTACCTGGGTGGACCCTGAGCCATGGAGAGAATCTGGGTCTCCATGAGCTTCCTGAGTCTCTGTAGCTGGCTGGCCGCGTGCAGGAAGTCGTGGGGCTTTCTGGATGGCCTTGCCAAAAGTGTATTGCACTGGAACTGCAGCCTCTCCAGGGCTCTGAGCAGGTAACGGTTTAAATGGCAGAGATTTTCTGGAACCTCTGAAAGCACATTCCCTATGAATGTGAGACTGCATCTCAAGGGAAAGTTCTTCATCAGGGCTGACTGAGTATATATATATATATGTGTGTGTGTGTGTGTGTGTGTATATATATATATATGTATGTATGTATGTATATATATGTATATATAGGCAGGGCAATTGGGGGTTAAGTGCCTTGCCCAGGGTCACACAGCTAGTAAGTGTCAAGTGTCTGAGGTCAGATTTGAACTCAGGTCCTCCAGAATCCAGGTCCGGTGCTTTATCCACTGTGCCACCTAGCTGCCCCCTGGGGCTGATTGACTATTAACAAAGATGGATGACTTCAATTTACCTTTCTTCATCTACCTTTGCTGAGCTGTGCTTCCATCTACATGTTATACTTGATTCTTCTCTACAATCATTCAGCTGTAAGGAACTTAGATACCGAGGGTATAGAATGATTCAAGTAATAACACATCCTCCTTCCCCACTCCAATCAATCACTAAGCAGTTATTGGTTGTTGTTGTTGGGTCTTCAGTCATATTCAACTCTCCATGACCCCATTTGGGGTTTTCTTAGCAAGAGATACTGGAGTGATTTGCCATTTCCTCCTTCAGCTCATTTTCCAGATGAGGAAACAGGCAGGCAGGGTTAAGTGACTTGTCCAGGACCCTGTAGCTAGGAAGTATCAGAGGTCATTTTTGAACTCAGGTCTTCTTGACTCCAGGCCCTGCGCTCTATCTACTGCACCACCTATCAGACATTTATTAGCTGTGTGATCCTAGGCAAGTCACTTCACCCTGTTTGCCTCACTTTCCTCATCTGGAAAATGAGCTGGAGAAGGAAATGGCAAACCACTCCAGTATCTTTGCCAAGAAAACCCCAAATGGAGTCACAAAGAGTCAGAAACGCCTGAACAAACCAAGCATTTATTAAGTATCTACACTGTGCCAGGGATTAAGAATGCAGATGCAAAGCCTACATGGGGGGAATCAGGAAGGTCTAATGGAAGGAGGTGGTGTGTAGTCTGAGATTTAAAGGAAGCAAGGGATTCCAAGAGGGCATTTCCCAAACCGGTCTTGGAAGCCTGCACAAAGGCACGTAAAAGACTTACAGTCTCGTGGGGCCTAATTTGTAGAAACATTTTATATGGGAAATATACCAGGTGGTCACTATGAGAAACAAACTGTGTGCAGGAATTGATTTCCTCTGTCACAGCATCTCAGTGGTCTCTAGAAATGAACAGGGAATTACAGTAGCTTCCTAGAGAGGAAGCAGGGCAGTTGGTCTCAGGTGTCCTAGGGGAATATTTCAATGGAATCACTGTCAGCACCGGCCTCGGAAAAGTCCTTCAAAGTGTCAGGGCGGGTTTTTCACTAATTACCATGCCCAATCAAGAGGTCTCGGCTCAAAGGGGTTAAAACCAGTCAGAGGTAAAATCCCCCTTTTCGGTAGTTCAGTGGTTAGAAACAGTGGGGAGGTAAGGAGAGAGAAGGGGTCAGTTAATGAAAAGCACTTTACCATTTGTGAGATGTGACCCTGTCTGCTGCCAGTGACCTCCTTGCCTCTCCAGATGAGAATGAATGAGGCTTGACAACACCTTGACGAGTTCTGTCACACTGTCAGAAGTCCAGTTGGAGCCTTCCCACTTGGAAGGCGAGCATGCATTTTTCATGTGCAAAAATCCCACTGTTTCCTTCAACTCCTGAATGTGGAACCAAGATGGAGAAAAGTTAGTGGTGCCCTTATTTTTTACATCAATTAAGAGCGATCGTATTGAAGGTATTAGAAGAAATGCTAAAGAGTAGGGCTCTATCTTTTGTTGAGGGGAAAAGCTGCTTCATCATCATAGATGTAGAGTTGGAAAGGACCTCAGACGCTATTAAGATGAGGGTGCTGAGGCTAAGGGACCTGTCCAAGGGCACACAGTTTGTACGTGTCTGAGGCAGGAGGTGAACTCAGGTGTCTGGGGCTCTCTGCCATTGCTGCTTCCATTCATTTATTAAGCCCCTACTATGTGCCGGACACCGGGCTAAGTGTTGGACACACACACACACACACACACACACACACACACACACAAGAAAAGTTCTTGCCCTCAAGAAACTTATATTCTATTTGGGGTGGGAATAACATCTACCCAGATAAGTAAATAACCTACTTCCTCAGAAAGCTGTCACCTCATTTGGTGATTTGTGAATGTCTTTAAAAGCAGCAACAAGGGAGACATTGGGATAAGTCAGTCAACACACACTTACTATGCATCAGTGCTGTGCTAAGCACTAGGCATACAAAGAAAGGTCAAAACAATCTCTGTCCCCAGGAGCTCACGAGTTCTAAAGGCAGATAACATGTAGATAGCTGGCTACAGAATGGATGGAAAGTAATCTCAGAGGGGAAAATGCTGGCACCTCGAAAAGGCCTTCTCAGGAGATGGGATTAGAGCTGGGCCTTCCCTCTGCCATGCCAGCCCCGCTTTCCCATGGGTGAATTCCTCCTGGGGCCTCCATTGTGGGGAATGGCCCAGGGAAGACAAGCTTCACGACCCTCCTGGACCTGCTCTCATTTTCTGGACTCTGGTGCATGCCCCTGTGCAGGTACCTTCCCACTACCCCCTTTTCAGCTCCATTTTGTGTGCTGTTCCCCCCCATTGAGGATAGAAATCGTCTTTCTTTCTTTCTTTCTTTCTTTCTTTCTTTCTTTCTTTCTTTCTTTCTTTCTTTCTTTCTTTCTTTCTTTCTTTCTTTCTTTCTTTCTTTCTTTCTTTCTTTCTTTCTTTCTTTCTTTCTTTCTTTCTTTCTTTCTTTCTTTCTTTTCTTTCTTTCTTCCTTTCTTTCTCTCTCCCTTCTTTTCTTTCTTTCTTTTTTTTTGGTGAGGCAACTGGGGTTAAGTGACTCGCCCAGGGCCACACAACTAGTAAGTGTCAAGTGTCTGAGGCTGGATTTGAACTCAGGTCCTCTTGACTCCAGGGCTGGTGCTCTATCCACTGTGCCACCTGGCTGCCCCCTTCCTTTCTTTTTGCTTATATTTGTGCTTAGCACAGTGCCTGGCATACAAAGTTAATAAATGCTGGTTGTCTCACCTTTCCTTGTTTCCTTGAAGGAAACCACAGGAACTAAGAGACCGCGGTATCAAGGGAGAGCCTTACCAGCACGGAGGACAGCCAGTGCAAGGGATGGTAACTGAAAATGGGATGTCATGTTTGAGGAACGACAAATTGGCCAGCATTGCTGGATCATAGAGTATGTGAAGGGAAGTAAAGTATAAGACCAGAAATGTGGGAGGCGCCAGACTAGGAAGCGCTTTAGATTCCAGACAGAGAGCTTTGCGTTGGATCCTGGATGTAAGATGGAGACACTGGAGTTTACTGAGTAAGGGGGAAGACTACGTACATCACAGAATACACCATAGAATACTTCTATACCACAGAATAATTACAAGAGGAGTGGAATGATAAGATTGCTAGAAAACTTAAAAAAAACCAAACCCTTCATTTCTACACACTGAGACCATCTGCTAGGAGAAATAATGGACTTAGGAAATATCAAACCCCCAAATCACAGCTTATTGATTGCCCAGAATAAGCCCATTTATAAATAACAGAAGAAAGTTTAAAGTCTAATTAGTCACAACTTAGTAAAAATGAAGACAAAAGGATCAATGGGACTCTGTGAAGTTTTCTTTTACTCATACAAAAGTTTCTGGTACAGAGCTGTAGCAATCAGTTTTGGCACCCAGGACAAACAGCAGAAAACACTCCCTCAAAATCAGTTTTGTAATTCATGATTGGAAAATAATCCAAGAAGTAATTAAATAAATAACAACAAAGGGAGACCCAAGCTTACTAGCTCCATGGGGAAAGAGAATAGAACATTGGTCCTGTGAGAACCTGGGACACCAAGAAAATCCATCTGGATTAAGCCTCTATCTGAAAAGGGAAGGGGATTAGCAGAGTAGGGTTGGGCCAGAGAGGATCTTATGTATTGTTCAACCAGAGGAGAGGGACTTGGGATATGTGGGGATGTTTATTTTTTGTGCTAACCTCAATTGATTTTGTGCTATAGAGGAATGTAAATGCTATTAAAATGTACATGCAACAAATTTGGAAATTGTTTTGCAGACATTTCACTTTTTTTTTCACCCGCTAAATTTCAGGGCTCTGGAGACAAAGCCCTGATGGCCTCACCTTAGATATCTATTATTATTGAAAAGGAGAGATCTGCAATGTGGTTCAGAACTTACCTCAATCATTTTTTGAGCAGTTACAGGCCCAAAAGATGTGTCTGAGGAGGAAGATGCCTGAATGGGAATGAAATGAGGTGGAATCTTCTCCTGTGGCTGAATCAGTGGGAAGATTTTCCCAATGACAAGATTGATTGGGAAGAGGATGGAAGCAGTTTGGATGCTGATAAGCAATTCAGACCAGGTCACAGCAAAAGGTCCTAGTGAGGGAATACACATAGTACTCAAATTCACTATGCACAATATCATCACCAGGTCATTCACAATTACTTTTATAGCAGCCATATTTATTATAAGGGGTTTGCTTTTCATTTCCCTGGTGAGAGAGGGAGAAAAGAGGTAGGAGGGAAGGGAGCCAGGTGATGCTGTGGATAAAGTACTGTAGAATCAGGAAGACCTGAGTTCAAATCCTGATTCAGATACCTACAAACTGTGACTCAGAGCAAGTCATCCTCTCTCAACCAGAGTTTTCTCTTCTGGAAAATAGGAATAACAATAGCACTTACCTCACAGGGTTATTGTGAGGTAATAATAATCAAACATTAACATTTGTATCATGCTTTAATATAAAGACTAATATTTTTATTGTTATTAGGGAAAGGAGGATTAGAGGTGGGTTTTTCTTCTCTCTTCCAAAGAAGAGAAGAGACCAGAGGGAATCCCAGACGGGTAGGGCAGCTTTGCAAGTGACAAGTTGAATTTGCTGTACACTTAAAAATAAGAGCATAGTGCATGGAAGTTTGTAGTTTCATGTACAATGCACTCCCATTGTATAATATATAGGAATGCTTGTTTTATTTGGTGTTTGTTAAGTCAATATAGAAATAAAATGAAATTCTAAAAAATTCTTACATAGCAACTTTGTTGCAGGTTTAGCTGGAGATAGAAAATTATTAAGAGCCCAAAGAACTCAGTGTATTCAGCTGGTGGCTAGGTGGTGCAGTGTATAGCATGCTGGGCTTGGAGTTGGGAGTCACAGATTCAAACCCTATCACTTACTATCTTGGCAAACTACTTAATCTCTTTCAGGCTCAGGGGCAGCTAGGTGTGCAGTGGATAAAGCACTGGCCCTGGAGTCAGGAGGACCTGAGTTCAAATCTCACCTCAGATACTTACTAGCTGTGTGACCCTGGGCAAGTCACTTAACCCCAATTGCCTTAAACATCCGGGTCCATCTCCAGTCATCCTGATGTGTATCTTGCCACTGGACCCGGATGGCTCTGGAGGAGAAAGTGAGGTTGGTGACCTTGCATAGCCCTGCCTCCTTTAAATCCAATTCACTGCCAGCCATGACATCACCGTGATGTCATGGTGCTGTTCAAGAAAGAAGGACAAACAACAACTCCTCTATTAAAATGGATGGGATGGTAATAGAAGGCCCTACCTCACAGGGTATGTAAAGCTCCAAACAAATGCTAGTTTTTTGATGAATAAATAAATGTAAGCAGGTAAGAGCAGGCTGCGAAGGAAAGGAGGCCCCCATTCTTTTCCTGATTCTAGCAGGGAGGGGAGTACAGTCATCCTTTTCACATTGCAACTTTCCCCATCATGGTTTCAATATAGGGCAGGTCGGCATAAGAAACTAAATGGGATTTTGCGGAGTTTGTGGCAGCTACAGATGACACATGAAGGCCAGCAAATGACACAGAAAAAGTTTAGATACTCAGAAATGAATATATGTATGGTATTGTATAATGTCAACATATTTTATCTTTCAATACCATAATAATCCAAACATCTTCTCTGGTACGAAGTAAGGGCCAAAATATTTTATGCAGATTTTCCAGATCACTGGGACGCCCCTAACCCCTGCAATGTGGAAGGGATAACTACAAATTATGGAGGTCCTGGCTGGATTTACCCCTATTCTGCATGGTCCTGTCCTCCTCAGGGCTGTTTAGCTTCCAGAACATGATGTTGATGACCATGTTACAAATAAGAAGGGTCATGCAGCATGATAGTCGCTGGACCCTTGTGACCTGGCTCCAGGGGTCGCAGGTCACCACTGACAGCCACAGGTGCTCCTGGGTGAATTTTTCTACAATCATGGAGGAATATAAATTTCTGAAGAGAGAACACAGGAGATAAGAAACCATTAGGAAATTCTTGGGCGAAGAATAGAAAGATTGCTGGGCTGGGGGAGAGGAGAGACCTGGATTTGAATCTTACCTCCACCCCTTTCTGCCTCTGGAACCAAGGACAAGTCCCCCAACCTCTCTGGGCCTCAGTTATCAATGGACATAAGGCTGCATGTATGGCAAGGACTGTATGCACTGCACTCTCTGAACCTTAAAGTGCTATAGAGATGTCTGCTATTTTATACAATAATAATAATGATAATGATAATTAGCATTTATATACTCCATTTTAAGTTTTGCAAAGCACTTTATAAATACTACCTCATTTTATTCTCCCAGTTCTGGGAATCAGGTTCTTTTGTTAGTCCCATTTTATAAATGAGGAAACTGAGGCAGATAGGGGCTAGGTGGCTTACCCAGGGTCACATAGCTATTAAGTGCTGGATTTGAACTCAGGTCTTCTTGACTCCAGGTCAAGCGCTCTATCCACTGAACCACCTAGCACCAATTTTTTTTTAATAATAAACATTTTAAAGTTTTGAGTTTCAAATTTTATCCCTCCTTCCCTCCTCCCTCCCTGAAGCAGTAAGCAATCAGATATAGGTTATACATGTGCAATTATGTAAAACATTACTATATTAGTAATTTTGTACGAGAAAACTTGAATAAAAGGAAAAAAATGAAAGAAAGTGAAAAAGAGCCTGCTTTAGTCTGTGTTCAATCAATATCAGTTCTTTCTTTGGAGGTGGATAGTATTTTTCATCATTAGTCCTCTGGGATTGTCTCGTATAATTGTATTGCTGAGAATTAAGTCATTCACAGTTCTCCATCAAATAATATTGTTGTCACTGTGCACAACATTCTCTTGCTAGTACCAACTTTTATATGGTGCTTAGAAGATTCAGGGGATGGGGAAGGGGAGGTCTTAACAAAAGTTAAAATAAAAACAAGCTCAATTATTTCATCCTTTTAATCAGTGCTCAAAAATCACTTGAGTTCAAAAGTCTGGCCCACACTTCTCAATTCCTACCCCCCACTTCTTGATTCTCTCTCTTTTTCCTGAGCAAGCTAAGAAAAGACAAGGGACTGTTTGTTCATGGTAAACTCACTCAGCATTCCCTCACAAATATAAAGTATCATGAAAATCCTAGCAAAAAGGTGGGGGGCAGGGTGGACTAGGAAGTAGAGGCAAGAACTTTAAATTCCTTACATGCTTCAGAGTGTCTTAGTCCCACCTTCATTTCTTTTAGGCTTTGAACACGTCAGTCAGTAAACATTTAGTAAGCAACCACTATATGCCAGGCACTGTGCTAAGTCCTGGAGCTACACATAGAAAGACAAAAGACAGTCCCTGCCCTCAAGAAGCTCCCCTTGTAATGGAGGAGACAACTTGCAAATGGCTATGTAGAAACAAGCCACAGAAAAGATCAATTGGAGATAGGCAACAATGAAGGCAGATTGGGAAAAGCTTCCCACAGAAGGTGGATTTTAGCTGGAACCTGAAGAAAGCCAGGGAAGCCAGGAGTCAGAATGAGGAACCTCATTCCAGGCATCAGCCAGGGAAAATGCCCAATCAGGAGATGGAGTTTCTTGTTCGAGGAATAGCAGGGGCTAATTGTCCCTGGATGGCTGAGTACAGTTGCCCGGTGTAAGATCACTGGAAAGTGGGAGGGGGCAGGATATAGAGGCCTTTAACACCCAAGCAAGATTTTATATTTGCTCCTAGAGGCCATAGGGAGCCACTTGGCAGCTGCGTGGAGGAAGGTGGAGTGGAGAAAGGGCGATCAGCCGACTATTAACTGCTTTGGTCAAAGCTTGACTTGATAGGGTCCTCTACCATTATGGTGGCAATATCAGAGTAGAAATGGTGGCTCTTTGGAGAGAAACAATGGGCCTTGGCAGCACCTTAACTATATATGGGGGGTGAGAGAGAGTGAGAAGTCCAGGATGCTTATGAGCCCAAGGGATGGGAGGATGGTAATAAGGAAGTTGGCAGGGGAGGGTCTGGGAGGAAAGATTATGAATTCAGTTTTGGACATGTTGAGTTTAAGGTGCCTACGGTGTTTGTATTCTACATGAGTCCATTATAAAAAAAAAAAACTCCAGTGCATCCGTAGAGATCCTAGAGGTCTGGTGAACCAAGGCGGGGTCAATATGTCCATTAGAGCCAGGAGCTACAGCAGAAATCCTGGGAGTAGTCAAAAGGATGGAGTGAGGCCTGATGGCCCAGGGCATGTGGTGGGAGAGACAGGAGAGAATTCAGTATTGGTTGTTATTTAGCAGTAATACCTAAAGGAAAAGAGTTCTTTCTTTGAGACCGATGTGAAAATCTGGTCCTGTTGGCAGTCTCCCAGGTCAACAGCCAGCCAACAATTACAGAGGAAATGCCACTTCTTCCTTGTGGCCAGATCACTGATGATGACTCGGCTTACATACCTGTAGTGAAACAGAGCGTCCCATTATTAGAATTAGCATCAGCTGTTTACTGAATGCAAAGGAGGTGGTCTTGATCCATCAGCGATGAGACCTTGTCATGATGATGATCCTGTTACTGAAAGCCAAAAGTACAGAGGAAAGCAGCCCTGAATTTGCAGTCAGAGGCCCTGGATTTGATTCCCAGCTTGGGTACTTATTATCTGTGTAACTGGAGGGAAGTTAGTCAAGCTCTCTCAGCCTCGGTTCTTCATCTATAAGATGAGAGGGTTGGGTTAAATGACCCTGGGCCTTTCTAGCACTGTCTTTTGATCCAAAGAAAAGTGACAGTCATTCTCGTTTCTAAATAGGCCCTAACCTTTTCCCACTCCCAGAGGAATCTTTTACTGCCTAAGAAGAAAATAGTAGTCTGGTGGAAATATCTACTGGGAAAGGGTTTGTGGAGGAAACATTGACATGAGGGCCATAACTAGAGTTGGGTGACTGGGTTTTAAAAAAATATGTATCTTTTTTTTTAATCATAAAAGTACTTTATTGTTTTCCAGTTACATGTAAAGATAGTTTTCAACATTTGTTTCCATAAGATTTTTAATTCCAAATTTTTCTCCCTCCCTCCCTTCCCTTCCCTCTTCCCAAGACAGAAAGTAATCTGATATAGACTATATATGTAGCATCACATTAAACATATCTCTGCATTAGTCATGCTGTGAAAGAAGAATCAGAACAAAAGGGAAAATCCTCAAAAAAGTAAAAACCAAAACCCAAAGTAGAAACAGTATGGTTCAATCTGCATTCAGAATTCACAGTAATTTTTTCTGGATGTGGAGAACATTTTCCATCATGAGTTCTTTGAAACTGGGGAGGGGCAGCTAGCTGGCACAGTGGATAAAGCACTGGCCCTGGATTCAGGAGGACCCCTCAGACACTTGACACTTACTAGCTGTGTGACCCTGGGCAAGTCACTTAACCCTCACTGCCCCACCAAAAAAAGAAATTGGTAACTGAGGTTTTGTCCCAGGGTGCTGAATTTAGAAGAAGACAGCACTTGCAGTTCAGCCACATAGAAAGAGCTGACCTTAGATCCTAATTAGCAAACATAATTAGTTAAAATAAGTGGCTCTTGTGCTTTTCTCTTCTGCCCCATCTTGATTGGATGGACCCTCACTAAGGGGGCTCCCCCCCTTCTCTCCTCTCTACCCAAATTTCCCCAGAAGAGACCTTGTGGTATCACAGGGTCTCTGCTATTGCAGCTGCCCCACCCTCAACTCACCTGAGTTCTATTATTTCGTTTGTTTTATTTTTTTTCCTTAATAGTATTTTATTTTTTTCCAGTTACATGTAAGGATGGTTTTCAACATTCATTTTTGTAAGATTTGACTTCCAAATTTTTCTCCCTCCCTTCCTTCCCTCCCCCTCCCCAAGACAGCAAACAAACTGATATAGGTTATATATGAACAATCACATTAAACATACTTCCAGTTTAGTCATGTGAAAGAAGAATCAGAACAAAAGAGGAAAACCTCCAGAAAGAAAAAAAAAACAAAAGAAAAGGTAAAAATAGTGTGTTTCAATCTGCATTCAGATTTCATAGTTTTTTTTCTGACTATGCAGTGCATTTCCCATCATGAATAACTGAGATATAGTTTGTGTTGCTTGCTCCATGTATAAAAATTGCTAGCAACTACTCTGACTATGAAATGGAAAAGGCCTGGGGTATATGCCTCTCATTGGCTACATGGTCTAGTGTTTGTGTGGCTATGTTTCTCTGCCTGCACAGGCATTTATTAAACATTTACTATGTGGTAGGAGGAGAGGCTTTAAAAGCCGGGCCTCTGCAAAATAGTCAGAGCACCTGTAGTAGATCTTAATAAGTGACTCCCCCTCCCAAACAGATGTTCATTTAACCAGTTCTTAGCTCAAGAGTATCAGCATTTTTTACTGTAAAGCTGTGCTGGTCTCTCTCCAAGATGCTGGTGACCTAGACACACGGGGAGGAAAACAAACCTGAATAAAAAGAAGACACTCACCAGGATGGGCTGGTACCAGAATTGTCATGCCAGAGCCGGATGCTATGCAGCTCCCCTAGTGGGGATCTGGTGCTGAGAAGGAAGATGTCTTGTGCCCCCCGTTCAAAGACGACTTTCTGGGGGTCACTCAGGTGGTGAGGATCGCTCCGCCCTTCTGACCCATAAAGGATGAGAATAACCTTGAATTGGATGAAGAAAGATTAACACAAGAGTTTCTAATACTTGACACTTGGAGATTGGGCCTAATGAATGAAATAGAACATCAGAATGGCAGATCTTGGTGGCTTCATTAGATTTACAGGAGGATTTAAATGAAGGTCAGTCCTTCAGATTCTTAGGTCTAGGCAAGGACAGTCTAGAAGTTGGACATACAATCTCTTAAATTATTTATTTTTAAAGCAAACAATCAATCAATCAGCATACGTGGATTAAGCACTTACTATGTGCCAAGCACAGTGCTAAGTGCTAGGAACACAAAGAAAGGAAAAACTGTCCCTACCCTCAAGGAGTTCACAGTCTAATGAGAACATGAATATATATGTGTGTGTACACATATATACATGCATACATATATGTGTGTGTGTATATGTATATATATATATATATATATATATATATATATATATATATATATATATATATACATATACACACACACACAGTAGAAGGCAGGTAAGTTCAAAGGGAAAGGCATTAGCAAATGGTGAGACCAAGACAAACCACTATGAGAAGTCAACAAGTCAAAGTATCCAGTTAGTCAGTAAGCATTTATTAAGCACCTACTATGTGCCAGAAAGGAAAGAAAGAATCCCTGCTCCTGAAGAGCTCATAATCTAAGGTGGAGACAACAAATGTGTACAAACCAGCTATATACGGGATAAACAGGAAATAATGAACAGAGGGAAGGCACCAGAATGAAGGATTGGGAAAGAACGGCTTCCTGTAAAAGGTGGGATTTTAGCTAGGACTTCAAGAAAGTCAAGAAATCCAGGACTTGGAGATGAGGAAGAGCTGACCTTAGGAGCTGTGTTGCTTGAGGAATGGCAAGGAGGCCAATGCCAATGGACACAGGGGAGTGATATAAAGCTAAAATACTGGCAAGGGAAGGAGCAAGGGTGCTAGGGAGCCACTGGAGTTTACTGAGTAGGGGGGAGGGCACTGTGTGTATGTGACATGGGCCAACCAGCATTTTAGGAAAATCATTTTGGTAGTTGAATAGAGGATGGATTAGAGGGAGGAGAAACTTGTGGTGGACAGAGACGTGAGCAGGCCATTGCAACAGTCCAGGTGTGATATGTTAGGAGGGCAAGCTCATGTGAAAGAACTTATGCCTCACCTTGGCTGTTGTGGCTGCCCTTCTACGATACCCGGTAAAGACCTGAATAAGGTAGTGAGATCGAGAGCTGGGGTAGTTGTCTGCCAGGATGGTGACTTTCATCTGCAGGGTGACCAAAACCAGAAAAATAGCCTCAGAATCCATTAAAATAATCCACACTTTCTCACCAGACAGAAATAGGCAAAACTCACTGCCACAGAATTATTGATATCACAACTCAAGTCAGAAGTATGGTGTAGGACAGGTGTCCTGGGAGATAAGGAGGATCAGCTATCTATAGTTGGTCACACACCCACCTATACATATACAGGGCACTCCAAAAGTTCTTTAGAACTTAAATCTGCACTGAGCCTTTTGGGACATACTGTACATGTATGCATGCATGTGTGTATGTATGCATGTATGTATGCATATGTGTATGTGTGTACACACATAAAACAGTGTGGTGCTCTTAAAGAACTTAAAAGTGTGGTGAATTCCAGGCCTTTTCAGTGCCTTTCAAAAGCCAAAACAAAAAAACAAAACAAAAACAAACGGGATTAAAGGATGGGTACAGGGAGGGGAAAGGGTGGAGGAGATTGAGGTGGGCCAGGAGAACTGGAGGAACTTCTGGGTTGACTTAAAAGTGAGGGCAGGAAGGGAAGTTCTCTCTCTGGTGGCAATTTAGCAGTGATGGAGCGGGATTGAAAGGTGTTCGGTCTTTTCAGGGATTTGAGGTCTGGCGGGCAGTTTGGGATTCGGTGAGTTTTATAAAGGAATAGCCTAAGCTTAGGTCTAAGAGTATTCATTTGTATTTCTCCTTCCTTATTTCCCTAATTGGTTTCAACTCTTGTTGTCTAATTAATTCCCAAGCAATAAAATAAAAAACTGAATTATCATAGATTAAAGCTCAGTGGCTCCTTTTTCTTATTGGTCTGTTATATATATATATATATGGGAAAGTTAAAGGGGGAGACTAATGCTCCGTATATCTAATTTGGCTCTCACAATACATATATATGGAAGACTTGAAGGAGGGAAGCCTGTGTTCAAGTCTTGGATCTGATCATTATCTATCTATCTATCTATCTATCTATCTATCTATCTATCTATCTATCTATCTATCTGTCTGTCTGTCTGTCTGTCTGTCTATCTATCTATCTACACACATATACATACATACACACACACACTCTATATTTTAAAATCACTATTGCAGTAATGAGGGCTAAAGTTATATGTTTGTCTCTACAATTAGGCCCAGAGCATCACTTGACTCTCCATCAGGATTCCAAGGAATGAATTGGTCACTTTCTATATTAATTAGGGAATGAGAAATACAATAGGGACAGTGTTCCTTTGTAAGAAAACAGGATAGAAAGGAAGTACCCATCTTGTTTGGCATTTGTTAAGTTTGGAATTATTTTTAGTGAAAAGAAAAAGATAAAAATAGTACACCATACTGAGGTGGTAATTGTTTATATTAGAAAAAAGATTCTTGTTTTTTTTTAAAGCAAACTAGTGCATGGCCATTTACATGCAACTTTGCATGAATGAGAATAATAATGAATAATAAATAAGATAAATAATAAACAGGAATAAATTTATGGCATCTTAAGATTTACAAACTGTTTTCCTTACAACAGCCAGCTTGTGAGGCTGGTAAAACTAAGTATTATCATTCTCATTGTACAGACAAGGAAATTGAGGTTTTAAAAGTTAAGTGACTTGCCCAAGGTCACACAGCTAAAAAGCGATGAGTTGGAATTTTAATTCTGATCCTCTGTCTCCATATTCAGGTATACCATGTAAAATGGAGGTTTTTAACCTTTTTTGGGGGGGGTGGACTCCTTTGAGTGTCTGGTGAAGCCAGTACCTTCTCAGCATGTTTTTTAAAAAAATGAAGTAAATGCCAAATTTAAATTAGAGGAGAGTGAAAGGAAAGGTGCATTTTTTTTTTCATCTAAATTTATAGTCCCCTCCCTCTCCCCAATCTACCAATGGACCCTATAGGTTTGTGGATCCCAGGTTAAGATCCCCTAGAGAAAGTAAAGTACAATGGGATTTAATTTCTGCTACAATTTCTAGAAGTTCTTTTCTGGCCTTCCACTATACTAAAGTTGGGTGAGACACAAATCCCTGCAAAAAGGGAGAGGCAGTGGCGGAAACAAGAGCCATATATAAGTCACTTAGGTAGCAGTGGTCATAAAGACAGGATGAAGGAAAATTTCCTCCTCTTCTTCAGTTTCCATGCTGTATATACAATGGCAAGAGCCCCAGACTTGGAGGAGGGAGGCCTTTGTTCAAGTCTTGGTTCTGATCCTATGCTTGTTTGTTTGTGGGGGCAATGGGGGTTAAGTGACTTGCCCAGGGTCACACAGCTAGTAAGTGTCAAGTGTCTGAGGCCGGATTTGAACTCAGGTCCTCCTGAATCCAGGGCCGGTGCTCTATCCACTGCGCCACCTAGCTGCCCCTGATCCTATGCTTGTAAACTTGGGTAGTTACTTTGATCCCCTGAGCCTTAGCATCTGTAAAAGGAGGGGAAGAAACTAGATGATCTCTAAAGTTCCTTCCAGATCTGACACTATATGATCCAACAAAGGCATTCTTTCAAAGATAATAATGATAACAACAACAACTAGCACTTACAAAGCATTTTAAGGTTTGCAAAGCATTTTACAAGTATCTCCTTTGACCCTTACATAAACCCTGGAAGATAGTGCTATTTTTGCCCTCATTTTACAGATAAGGACACTGGGGCAGACAGAAGTTAAGTGACTTGGCTGTGGTTACACAGCTAGTAAGTGGATGGGGCAGAATTTGAACTCAAGTCCTTGACATTCTATGTAGGGGTTGGGGGTGGGGAGAGGCATTTTTGCCAAAGCTCACTGTGTACCTTACCTTCTTCCTGTCCTCTCTATCTTTTCTCCAGGCCCATACAACGAAAATAATATAAAATCCCAAAAGGCTGGCCAGTAAGGACACCCCAACGGGATTTTGGGTTACCCCATGAAAGAGCTTGATTGTGTCTTGGACATTCACCGTCCTGGGCAAGACCATAAAGGAGTTGCTGACAAAGGTCAGGTGGTTGCAGAGGCACTGGGTCTTGTTAATGGTGCTCTTAGGCCCTACCTGCAATCAGAGGAAAGGACTGGAGTCAGCCAACAGCCAGAGGAGCGTAACATAGACAGAGGAAAGTACGTCAGTGGCATCATTTCTGAGGGCCCGACGGGTCTGTCTACTAATTGTTCGAGGTTACCAGTGAGAGGGGTTTTTATTTTAATTTTGTTTTTTGCCATTCAGAGGCCATGCAAAACATCACCTTCATGATGCCTTTGGTCCTCTTTGAGGACAAAGGATGAACAACAAGATACACACACTATACAGGAGTAGGGACGAGATATGTGATTTTATTGGATAAGGAAATTCCTCCTACCAATGGAAGTCAATAACTTCTCTGCAATGTCTTGTCTTACAGACTTGCCTATAGTTAAGTGACTTTCTCAAGGTCATAGAGCCAATGTGTCAGAGGCTGAACTTGAACCCAGATCTTCTTGCCTTTGAGGACAGCTCTCTATCTACTAGGCTGCTTCTCAGAAGTTAAATAAGGAATTTAATTTTTGCCCTAGGCAATTTATTTATTACTAGTGAAAATAATAATAACTGATAGTTATACTTATGGCTTGCAAAACACATTAAATACTTGATCTTTGTTTACCCCCAGTCTTAGACAATTGGGGTAAAGTGACTTGCCCAGGGTCACATAGCTAGTAAGTGTCTGAGGCAGGATTTGAATTCTACACCTCCTAGCTGCCCCTAATACTTGATCCTTGTAATGGGATCCCGGCACAGTCACTTAGGGCCTCAGATCCTATCCCCCTGGGGAAGCTGTTTTGGGAGCTTGTTGTTCAGAAAATCTTTATGGCATGTAAGAGAGATGCCTTAGGGAGACTGGAGCAGGCTGGGCATTCTGCAGCTGGTTCCAAGTAACTAAACAACACGAGCTGAAGAAGCTCTTTGGCTGTTCGACTTAAACTGTGGTTTTTTTCCTCATTTGCTTCTATGGGATCCCTGCGAGTCCTTGGCTCGTGTTGTCTGGTGAAGTGAGGGTAGGCACTGATCTTGGCAGTTTTGAAAGGTCAAGAGAGCAACACAAGGAAGCTTGATTTCTCAGTTTCTCATCTAGCGAAGCACTGATCCCCTATGGAGCAAGGAACAATCAGGAGCAACCTTTGGCACTCCAGCCCAGTGGAAGGATTCATCTAGAAGTTGATGTCCTTTCCTGCTGTAAAATTCAATCGGTCTACGAAGAATTTATCCACTTACTTAATATCTATGTAGCATTCTGAAGATAGAGGAGAAACATAATGACTTAGACTTACTTTCTCTGACAATGATATACATTTGAATTCTGGAGATCTCCTATAAAACAAAATTCTGCAAAATCTTTTGTTTCCCCCAAATGTTCTCTTCCTTCTATATATGGGAGTTCTTTTTTAATGGGACCCTTAGAACTGTAAGAAGTGTTTGACTGGGCATCTTATATGCCATCCTCTGTGACAGACTAGTCTTGTGTTGCACGGTAAGGAATCCACATCCCTTAGGACTGTCAGCCCAAACATAACTCATTTCCTACAGAGCATTAGTTCCATCAAGTTCAGATGCAGGCATGACTGCTGGATGCAGACATAGTCCAGGATCAGACAGTCAGGAAGTTAAATGTCAGGGACAGGATCTGAACAGAGGTTTTCCTCTATTCCTCCTTTTATTCCTTCTATTGATCCTAGGCACAAATATTTCGTTTTTATTTCATCCTTTTAAATGAATATTTTAGTGTAAATCTTATAATGCATAAATTGTATAATATATAAAATGTGTAGATTTTATAATGCATAATTTACATAGTGTAGATTTTATAAATAAACATTAGAACACTAGTACACATATATAATTTACTACTAAGTAAATATACATGCGTTAGGGGTTCCTGCTCAATGATCAGGTGTGCCACTGAAAGTGTTTAGAAGTCACTGGACCATGTCTTATTGCCTCTTTTGTTTAATATAGAGATCTCCCCTAATTATGGAACCAGGCCATTTTTTATTACAAGACAGACAGTGAGACAAGAGGATCAACTCATCTAGAAGGAGGAGTGGATTCTTTCTTTCTGTTCACTAAAGTACTCTCTCTAACTTTATTTACTAGGAAATTTGTTTTCCTTTCATTTTACCTAAAATGTAGCAGCAGCAGCAATCACTTAGATAGTGCTTTACGCGTCTTAGATCATTTAATGCGTATTTGTCAACCTGGAATCTTTCTACTGTGCTGTTCATTAAGGAGATATCTGAGGTGTTGGGGCTAGAGACAGTTGAGATTCCCCAGAGGCTGGAATAACCCTCTCTCTCTTACCTGGCAGCCATTGCTCTCCCACGTCTTGTTGTGACGGTCCCAGAAATAACACTGAGTGGCAGCTGTGGTGACTGAGAATCCCAGGAATGTCTGCTTGGGGTCCTTCTTGCTTTCATTTGCCACAACGGTTATGTAGTAGGTACCTGTTCCATATTGCAGACTTTCTGGAGAGAGCACCCACGAGTACTGCTCATCTTAGAACAGAGAACAGTATTTGGTTACCTCTTCAGAAACAAACTGGGAGGCACAAGATAAATGAATGTTAGAACCAGTAAAAGATTCCGGGTTCTACCAAATTCCAGACAATGAACTGGACTAGAAATGTTACTTAAGGGTCATATTTTTAGAGGTGGAAAACATCTTAAGAGCCTTCTAGTTCAACCTCCATGTTTTACAAACAAGGAAACTGAGGCACAACCCAAACAGAAGCCATTTAACTGCAACTGCAGGATGCTGACTAGAATTCTGCCTCTCCTTCCATCTCTCCCAGTCTATTATAATGATTGGAATGATGCCACCTGCCTGGAGACTTACTGTAGGAAAGCTTCACCATGAGGAGATGGCCCCTGAGGGCAAGGCCATGCGGCTTTTCTTTGGCGTCAGGAAGTGACATTTGCTTGTGGGAGGAAGAGGGGGTGAGGCTGACACTCTGTCTCTCTTTCCTCAGGACTCTGGTGGAGAAGGGAGCGAGAAATGCACTCTCCCTTTAATAGATAGATGAATCTAGGCCTTTCTCTTTCGCTTAACCAAATTCTTATTCTCCTTAATAAATGCTTAAAAGTCTAAGTGTTGCTAAAGCTTATAATTTATTGGCGACCACTCACTAGATATTTTAGACAGACTAGCTAGAATTTTAGTCCCTTACACTATGAATCTCTTCACTCTCTCCTATGCTCTTCATTTGTTTTGAGACTAGGTCTCAATCTTGCTGAGGCTGGAAGTAGTACAGCAGCTACTCACAGAGGAGAAGGATAATTGTAAAGCATTAGATTTGGGTTCAAAACATCAACTCTGTTGACAAGATAAGGGCCAGCTGTTCATCTGAAAATGATTGGGGTTGGAGGGCAGTGTTACTCCAGATGAGTCAAACTGGGTGAATTCTAGGAAAATGACAGAGAGGTAATCTGGGGCCATTTTTCCTCTTACCCCAGAGCCCCCGAATGCAGAAAATTCAACAATTGCAGGAAAGGAGATGTAAAAGACCCTTCTACATGGTAAGTCTTACAGAAAAAATGACTGAAGACCAGCTTGTCAGCCTGTTATTTCTAAATCTCCTGTGGTATTCCCACCCTTAGTCTCCCCAGTTTACATAGCCTGGGGTAGCTAGCCTGCTGTAATTGTAAGCACTGACTTTTGGAGGTAACCCCTTGGCATTGTCCTAGGGGGATCCCTATTCCCAGAGAACATTGCAGTCCATGAATCAAACTGTCTCCAAGACCTGCAAAAAAAGGAAAGGAGTCAGGTATGTCAGGAGACAGCCAGGGGACAAGAATGTGGAATGGCAAAGGCAGTGAGAAGGTTGGAGCCCAGAAGACTGGAAATGATAAAGATAAAATAGGCCCAACTACAGTGGCCTCCAAGAGTCTCCTCTCAGCAATATCCCACGTGGTCATCTTCACCCTTTAAGGGACGCAGACCTTATCCGATCATGGTGGTCTGAGAGAACAGAGAATAGGTAGGGAACGACATCCCTAGGCTTTTGGAAGGGAAAGGATTGATGCTAAGCACGTTTTCAGCAATGAGACCATAGAAAGTCAGCTAAATAAAAAGGTAAAAACTGAGGAGGAAAGACAAACAAAAATTAAAAGAAAAGAGCCTTCTCATTGGACAAGTTCTTTGCAGCAAAGCGAATTGAATAAAAATTCCCTTAGGAAGATGAAGATGACTAGTCAGTCGATAAACATTTAATAAGTACCTGTAATATGCCAGGCACTGATTGTGCTAAGGGGTAGGGATCCAAAAAGACGTGAAAGACAGTGCCTGCCCTCAAGGAGCTTACAGTCTGATAGAGGAGGCTGCATGCAAATACATTTATACAAAGCAAGATATATTCAGGATAAATGGGAAATAGTTAACAGAGGGAAGGCACTGGAATTAAGAGGGGTTGGAGAAGGTTTCCTATAGAAGGTGGTGTTTTTATTGGCACTCAAAAGAAGCCAGGGAAATAAGGAGTTGGAGGGAGTGAGAGCATTCCAAGCATGGGGAACAGTCAGAGAAAATGGTGGGAGGGTGCATAGAGCACCGGCCCTGGATTCAGGAGGACCTGAGTTCAAATCCGACCTCAGACATTTGACACTTACTAGCTGTGTGACCCTGGGCAAGTCACTTAACCCCAATTGCCTCACCAAAAAAAAAAAAAAAAAAAAGAGAGAGAGAGAAAGAAAGAAAAGAAAGAAAAATAAAATGGTAGGAGTGTCTTAGTAGTGGAACATCCTGGAGGCCAGTGTCACTGGATCAAAGATTACCTGTGGGGAATAAGAAAACTGGAAAGGTAGAAGGGGGCTAGGTTATGAAAGACTTTGATAATAGAACAAAATTCTCCCAAGACCCCTAGAACAACAATGGAGAAACTCTATAAACCTCCAAAATGACTCAGAAGAATTATCAGATAGAATTAAGTAAAAATATTGCAAACATCAAAGAAATAGAGATAGAAATAAACTCTTAAGGAAAAAAACAACAACACTGGAGACTAGAGAATCCTGGGCAGTGCTGATGTTTCAAGCAAAAACCATGTCTTGAGGGAATTCTCCACCACAGATTCAGCTCAGGTTTGGAAGATAGATCATTAACTTTACTTTCCTCCTCCCTTTCCCCTTTCTTTGGAGACAGTTAAATGCATTGTGGGACATTTTCTCACTTTCAACCCACTTGCTCCCCTCGGGGCTTGAGAGGCATTGACCTTTGTCCTAAATGTCTCTTGTTGCTCAAACCCCCAAATGTAATAAACTGTTGATCAACAGAAATTCAGAACTATGTGCTGTATCCTACTTAACGCTTACTGATAGAAAGTGATAGAAAGAGAGCATTCCTTGTTTGGAATCAGAAGACTATCTGATGAGTAGAAGCTGACCTGGCTAGGGGGTTGGAGAATCGTGCTTTAGAGGACTTAGGGCAAAGTAGAGGTTTGAAACTGAACTGTTACAACCCTGACAATGAATTTGGAATCCAGATACCCCTAAACACCACAAGTTGGGAAGCACCCTAGGCTCTGAAGGAAGCAAGGTACAGATATATTTTTTAAAACTTTCTTTTTTCCCCAGGTAGCAACTATTCTGTGTACAATAGAATTTTGAAAAGAAAACCATACTTCACAAAAGGAACAGAGAGTGAGTTGCTTGTGTAACCCTTGACTCAAAATGCTAATTGTATTATTGGTAGAGGTTGCCAGGGGGAGAGTTGGTGAGAGTGGGAAAGAATAGAGACCCTTGGTGGGAGGCATCTAGGGGTGCAGGGGATAGAGCACTGGCCTTGAAGTCAGGAGGACCTCAGTTAAAATCTCACTTCACTTATTAGCTGTGTGATCTTGGGCAAGTCACTTAACCCCAATTATGTTAAACATCCAAGGCCATCTCTGGTTGTATTTTGCCACTGAACCCAGATGGCTCTGGAGGAGAGAGTGAGGTTGGTGATCTTTCACAGCCCTCCCTCACTTAAATCCAATACGGTGAAAATCATGACATCATCCCAAAGTCCTCTTTGAAAAAATGAAGGATAGGGTGGCACAGTGGATATAGCACTGGCCCTGGATTCAGGAGGACCTGAGTTCAAATCCAGCCTCAGACACTTAACAATTACTAGCTGTGTGACTCTGGGCAAGTCACTTAACCCTAACTACCTCACCAAAAAAAAAGGGGGGAGGGAGCTAGGTGGCATAGTGGATAAAGCACTGGCCCTAGATTCAGGAGTACCTGAGTTCAAATCCAGCCTCAGACACTTGACACTTACTACTTGTGTGACCCTGGGCAAGTCACTTAACCCTCATTGCCCAGCAAAAAAAAAAAAAAAAAAAGAGTGCATCTAGGAGAGAGCAAGCATATCATATTACTTACCTTCTTAGGAAGTTGGGGAAGGGATAGGAGGGAAAAAGAGAATTTAGAACTGAAAAATGAAGGACAAACAACAGAGATCCTTGGCTCTTCTGGATTCCAGTTTTCAGAGAGAAGACACATGATTCCAATCTCTTTTCAGGTCCATGAAGATTCCCAAAGACTGTGAGAAGAAGCTGACATAGAGAAACAGGGATTCTCTATCACATCTCCATCCCTAGCTTGCTACTCCAGACTTAAGGGAATTTCCCTTTGGGTGGGATCTGGGACTATCTTGGTTAAGCTAAGTTATCTCACTCCCAGAGAGAAAGTGCATTCATTCTGTGTTGTCTGGTGTATATTTTCATATGTATTCTTTCTCTGGTTTCTTTTTTTGCTATTTGCTATGTGTGTTCATTGTGGAACTGGCATTTGATGGGAAGAGAGTTAAGCCTTGGATGGAGAGCTTGAGGTCCTCCCTCCTTATTAAGGAACAGTCATCAGGAGCTGTAGCTTGAACCTAAATATTATTTCTCCTAGACTAACAATATTTAAGGGAGTAGAGAGGTATAATTCTAGCCGGCTATCTCCTCCGTCTGAGGAGAGCAGAGAGGCCAGCCTCTGGATCCAATCTTTCTGGCAGAAATCAAACTCTCCCTTGAGAAGAATGAGGGGAGGATCTGCTAGAGATGCCTAGTCCTGCCTCCCTTCAAGATGTATGCAGACAGACCTATATAGACATACGGGCACAGGCCAAAACAAAACAGCCCATACCATACCATCGTGGAGTGAGCTGCTAGGGAAACTCTAACTACCAGAAGGACCTGTCTCCTCCAACTCAGAGGATGATTGACAGCTCAGCCTGTCTAGCTCTCTCTCCAATGCCACCTGCTATTTACTTTAAAAAAAGAAAAAAAAACTCCTTTATTATCCAAGACATTCAAAGAAAGCTGAAAAGATCTAATATGAATAATTAAAAGGTAAGTAGGTGACAGAAAGGAAATAGTATTTCAGGGGGGAAAACCTCATTCCTGAAAGTAACTCAAGATTCTAAGCTCTTAGATGGGGAGAGGATGGGGTAGGATAGAGAGGCTCAGATAATGACTGCTCAGAGCTCTTTTTTTTTTTTTTGTGGGGCAATTGGGGTTAAATGACTTGCCCAGGGTCACACAGCTAGTAAGTGTTGTGTCTGAGGTTGGATTTGAACTCAGCTCCTCCTGAATCCAGGGCCGGTGCTTTATCCACTGTGCCACCTAGCTGCCCCTGACTGCTCAGATCTCAAGAAGGCTGGCAGATGAGAGACTTCAATTTCCTCCCATCAAATGAGATAGTATTTGTAAAGCACTTATTAGCACAGTGTGTGACATAGAGCAGATGCTTAACAGGTGCTGCTTCCATTCCATTCCTTCTTCTAGATGAAGCTTCCCAGCTTGCGGTTGGTAAGAATAGAGCACACAGAGGGAGGAATGGGGATGGGTACAACTAGCAGAAGAGGAATGATATGGCCACATTGTGGAGCAGCTCTACAGAGCTGGAAGATAAGACAAGAGTTTTGTAAGGAACTCTGAAGGGGTGGGGTCTAGACACTCCTTCCTACAAAAAGACAAAGTTGTGTGTTTCACACTCATTTCCACAAGGAAGAGAAAGCAGTTGAGAACCCAGGGTGGGGCGAGGCTTGGAGAGGTCTGACGCAGTCATAGGTTCAAAGGGAGTCTGTCAGGACTTTACAGGATACTTCCCATTGTACCTTGCTGCTTCCATTGAGAGCTAATGTTCTTGGGAATCTTTTCTGGAGCATCTTAAAAGGGGAAAAAATAAAGAAGGGCATAGAATGGAAAGGATACTTACTGGAGAGGGACATTACAAATTAAGGTAAAAGGAACACAGTGGATGGGGAGGGTGTTCAGGTAGGAGGAGCAGGGATGATTCGATGCTGCATCTTATCTGAGCTTCAAAAAGGAACGGATAAAGCCAAGGATTGGACCTATGATTTCGTTATTTGGATGTTTTTTGGAGTGATTGTGTCAAGTTGGTTTGTTGGGGTTTTTTTGCAGGCAATGGGGGTTAAGTGACTTGCCCAGGGTCACACAGCTAGTAAGTGTCAAGTATCTGAGGCTGGATTTGAACTCAGGTCCTCCTGAATTCAGGGCCAGTGCTTTAACCACTGCACCATCTAGCTGCCCCCTGGACCTATGATTTCACTGGTGTAAAATCCCAAGTGAAGAAAATCCCTCCACCAATGTAAGTTGGTACTTTCTCTCCAACCTATAATTTCTGAGACTTGCCCAGAGCTCTAGTCAGAGGAAGGATGTATGCCCAAGTCTTCCTGGCTTCTAGGACTTGTGGAAGTTGATGAGTATTTACAAAAAACCCCCCCAAAAACCAACCCCCCAAAACAACCCCCAAACCCAAACCAAAACATAACAAAAAAATCCAAAAAGAACAAAAACCCAAACCAATGAAATAAGAAATAGAAACATTAAACAACCCAATCTCTGACAAAGAAACTGATCAAGCAACAAACGAACTAAAAAGGAGACTAAAAACCCTGGACTAGATGGATATATATATATATATATATATATGGATGTATGGATATATATGTACACACACATATATATACATATATAATTATATTACTTATTTAGAAAGTAATTAAAAACCATGAAACAAAAACAATCCTAAAAAATGGAGAGGGGGGGGAGGGACACGTAACCAATTTTCTTTTATGACACAATAACAGTCCTCATATGTAAACCAGATAGAGATGAGGCAGGCTAAGAGAAATATAGATCAAATAGGTGGCACAGTCAGTAGAACACTGGGCCTGAAGTCAAGGAGATGAATTCAAATATGGCTTTGGACATTTACTAACTGTGTGACCCTGGGCAATTCAGTTAATCTCAGTTTCCTCATTTAAATGAGGATAATAATAGCACCTATCTCCCAGGGTTGTTGTGAGGATCAAAATGAGAATAATTGTAAAGTGCCTGGCACAGAGTATGCACTATATAAGTGTTAGTTGTTATTGTAATGACTGGAATGACGCCACCTGCTGGAGACTTACTGTAGAAGAGTTCCGCCCATGAAGCGAAGGTCTTTGAGGGCAAGACCAGGAGTCTTTTCTTTGGCGTCAGGAAGTGACACGGGTGAGTGGGAGGAGGAAGGAAGAGACTGGCGCTCACTCTCACTCTCTTTCCTTTGGACTCGGGTGGAGAGCGGAGCTAGAAATGTGCTCTCCCTTTAATGGATAGGAATCTAGGCCTTTCTTTCTCTTTACCAAATTCTTATTCTCCTTAATAAATGCTTAAAAGTCTAACTCTTGCTAAAGCTTATAATTTATTGGTGACCACTCATTAGATATTTTAGACAGTTTAGCTAGAATTTTAGCCCTTAACATTATTATTAAAGAATGTTAATGCAGTAAATAAGTCCTTGACAGGATACGTTCAGAGAATAATTCACTATGTGCAAGTTGGATTTATACTGAAAATGCAAAAGGATGGTAGAACATTAGGGAAACAATTGGTATGATAATGTAACAACAAAATTAACAAAAACACACACTTATTTCAAAAAAGCCTTTGACAAAATACAACACACATTTATATTAAAACTCTAAAAAGCATACCCACATGGAAGAGCTCTTCTTTAATATTCTCAAAAGCATATATGTAAAACCAAGGGCTAACATTGTTTGCAATAAACTCTATAACTTTTCTTTATGCAAATGGGTGAAGCAAAGAAGTCTTTTCTCTCCATTGTTATTTGACATAATTCTAGAAATGCTTGCTATAGCAATAAGACAGAATAAAATAAAAAGTATAAACACAGGAAAAGAGAAATTGTCTACATACACAGATGACATGATGGTGAACTTAGAAAACCATTATGAATCAGCAAAGAAATTAAATGAGATGATTAATAGCTTTACCATGGTAATAGAATGCAACAAAAATCCACAAAAATCAATAATATTTTTATAAGTATCAGCAAAAAATGGGAAGAAAATAGTATAAGAGAAATTTCATTAAAATAACTAGATATGCATAACTATCAAGGAGTTAATTTACCATGACATGTGTGGTAAGATTTATTTAAGTACAACTACAAAACGCTCCTAAAATAAAAGGAGACTTTAGTGATTGGAGAGAGATTCCCTTTCATGGTGAGGTTTTGCTGATATAATAAAAAATGATAATACTACCTAAATTAATTTATGGATTTAGTGAAATCCCAATCAGTTTCACAGATGGCCTCTGAAGTTCCTTCCAATTCTGAAACTCTTGAACTAAACAATAATGGATTGGATTTTACCTTTGTCCCACATCTGTTCCTTTGGGAGGGTGATGTCCAGATGGAAATGAGTAATATTGGGTTGATATTGGAAGCCAAGATAGAGTGTGATAGAAAGAGGATTTTCAGGCTTTACCCAGACTATCAGAGATTCCTCTAGGGAAGTGATGTTTATTGCAATCACAAAACAGTCTGTACTCATGTTGAAGCTGGTGGGATAGGTTTCTATGCTGCCATCTCTCCAGAGTGTTATCTAGAAAAAGAAAAGAGACATTGTCCTTAGGATTGAGACTGTTCATCAGTATCCTGGAGTCATTTTCTTTTCTTTTCTTTTTTTTTTTTGGCAGGGCAATGAGGGTTAAGTGACTTGCCCAGGGTCACACAGCTAGTTAAGTGTCAAGTGTCTGAGGCTGGACTTGAACTTAGGTCCTCCTGAGTCCAAGGCCAGTGCTTTATCCACTGCGCCACCTAGCTGCCCTGGAGTCATTTTCAATTGAGTTTACAATGGTAATAAATAATCTTTGCTTCACTTCCTAATATCTGTCAGGCATCAATGCTATAAGACTCAAGAACATATAGGTACCCCATTATCCAGTAAAATGTTCTAGGACAGAGCTGTAGTATTGGTTGCTCATATAGATCTGTTTTTACAAGTTCCATGAGCCATGAGGTTTTGTTTTGTTTTGGGCGGGGCAATGAGGGTTAAGTGACTTGCCCAGGGTCACACAGCTAGTAAGTGTCAAGTGTCTGAGGGGTCCTCCTGAATCCAGGGCCAGTACTTTATCCACTGCCCCACCTAGCTGCCTCAGTCATGAATTTTAAAAAACAAAAACCAACATGATTTCCACAGCAGATGAGGGCCTAAAACTCTGATGGACTTTGAATCTTGAGGTTTTCTCTTCCACTTCTAAGGTACTCCATCTTTTTGTTAGCACCTCCACAGTAAGAACATAAGTAACAAAACAAGGCAATTGCCATTCAATTAAACCCTTTTTTCCCCCCTCAGTGGCTAAGTCTTTTCATCCTTTTCTATGATTGCCAGGGGTCTGACACTCAATATGTACCTCTGCCTCTCCAGAGAGGTCTTGGATTTGCAGAGATTTATAATTAGAGGTGAGTAACACGTTTCCAATACTTCCAACAATATCCCGCTTGTCAAAATGCTTGAAGGGATTGAAAGCCAGCCCAGTAACCTAAAGACAAAGAGAAGACCATGTTACAGCCAAGGCAGAGGGCATTTACTCAAAGATATCAGGTATCAGAAGTTAAAGTAAATGTTGAGGGGATTTATAGTAATATCTTCTGAAATTAAATACAAACATCTCTCTCATTGTCACACAGAAAGGAATGAAAATGAAAATTAATAAAAGATGAGTCACCTTGTTGTGAAACCCATAATCTTGCCTTTATGCTTTACCACACACCTGGAAACTTGACTTTTTGCTGAGTGATAAACACTATGGCTTTTTTAGGGTAAGGACAAGTAATGGGACTAAAGTTAATTGGGAGAACACAGAAATAAATGCTATATACTGATATGACTATGTGCCACACCAAATATTATTCATATTTTCTCAACTTTTGTACACTTAAATTACACGGGGCAGAACCATAACTAGGTTATCCTTGCATCCAGGGTGAATTTAGTTGAGGAAAGAAATATCCCTAGACTTCTGAGTCCTCTATGTTTTAGGACGTCAGTTTAGAAATTGGAAGGCAGGAGGTGTGGTGGTAGAACATAGGCTTGGAAGAGAAGTGAAACTGCACGGGAACCTTGGGCTGGGTCAGTGCAAAGTAAGGAAATCAAGCAGAGATGACGGCAAGCGTGGCCTCAGATGTTGACATCCTAGGGCATAATCCCTTTGTTGTTTAGTCATTTCCATCCTGTCTGACTCTCTGTGACCCCATTTGGGGTTTTCTTGGCAAAGATCCTGGAATGGTTTGCCATTTCCTTATCCAGCTCATTTTACAAATGAGGAAACTGAGGCAGACAGGGTGAAGTATCTGAGACCAGATTTGAATTCAGGAAGATGAGTCTTCCTGAATAGAGGTTTTTTAGAAGGAAGCATTGAAATCATTCAAATCATGACACAGAATACAGATAGATATTTGATATGGGGAATTTCTGGATGAGGCAACTTATTCTACCAATGCATACTGACAAGCACGGAGAGGTCAAGGGCCTTGCCCGAATGTTCCATAGCTAGTGTGCCCAAGGTAGGATTTGAACTTAGGTCTTCATGATCCAGTATTGATCCCCTGTTGCCAGGTTGCTTCTTACAGAGCACAAGCCTTCAGTTAAATTCAGAAGCTGGAGGGGGCAGCTAGGTGGTGCAGTGGATAAAACACCGGCACTGGATTCAGGAGGACCTGAGTTCAAATCCAACTTCAGACATTTGACACTTACTAGCTGTGTGATCCTGGGCAAATCACTTAACCCTCATTGCCCTGAAAAACCAAACAAACGAACAAAACAAAAAAATAAATTCAGAAGCTGGTGGCATATAAGCATCTCTGCTCCTGTATATTTCCACAGGGTTTGTATGTATAGCATCACTTACTACTCTGGCCAGCTTATAGTCATCATAATGATATCACATTTATATAGTACATTACCCTTGACCATCACAACAGATGGTTCTCTTCAGGAACAACTTGACACTCACCTGAATGTTTACATTTTGGTGTTTACTCAGGAGTTTGTCCAAAGCAGTGGCCGATGAGAAGCCTACATGCATAGACGCTGGGTAAGGAAGAGTATAAGAGCTGGAGGACAAAGTCGATATAGTTTGGCTAAGGGGAAGAAAAGGAAGATGGAATAGTGTTTTTTTTTCTGAAAACCAGAACTCTGAAGGGAGCTTCCCCCTCCCCCCTTCCCCCCTCTCCATTACCTTCTTAGCATCACGGTGGCAAGAGAAGAGATCACTATCATTGAAGACTCAGAAGGCTGGCTGTCCTGAAGCAGAGCCTCCTGTATCTCCCCCAGGGCGATCAAAGATGTCTCTAACAGGTCTTCCATCTATGTTTGAAGGGAAATACCATCTGCCTGTGTCCCTTCCTCCTCCTTATCTCACCCCCAACAGTGCCCAACTGAAGTGACAGTGCAGACAGAGGGAAAACCAAGTCTTCAGCAGAGATGACCAGAGAGGTACATTTTGTTCATGAGACTCCAATAGTAGATTGACTCAAGATAGATTAACCATTACCAAGTAAGAGTGATAATCAAGGAAATGTCTCTTTGCCATATAGACAAGGCTGACACTAGAAATACCATGAGGGAGAATATTTAATTTTCTAAGAAAAAAGACATTTATGTGTTCTCCAAACTGCTTACTTCCTGGGTATGAGGTAGCATTAAGAAGAGTAGTATTGGGGCAGCTAGGTGGCACAGTGGATAGAGCACCAGACCTGGAGTTAGGAGGACCTGAGTTCAAATCCGAACTCAGACAAGTCACTTAACCCCAATTGCCTCACAAAAAAACCCAAAACAAAACAAAAACAAAAAACAAAAAAAGAAGAGTATCCAGTTTCTATAGGAGTGATTTCCATGTTCTAGAACCCCAGAGGGAGAACAAGTGGCCCTGGGATCTCCAGGGAGTGAAAGGAATTGAGATTCAGACCCAGTAGTTCAAGCTCCTGCTCCCACCTGAATCAATTCCTGCTGGGTCCCAGTGTCATTCAATACAGAAGCTCCCATTTCATCGTTGAAGGAGTGAGAGAGGCAGAGGACCACAGGAGTTTTTGGATTGAAAGAATTCCAGCTCGGAGACTGGACCTTCAGTGACTGCTCACTCAGGTAGAGAAGGGACTCGCTGGCATTGCTCTGGAAATATTCAACAAAAAAAAGAAGTACATACATACACATCTTCCCTGAACTTTTTTGTAACTGCTTTGTGTGTATTCAGAGCTTTTCCTCTAGAAATTCTATATAGATTTCTTAGGACTAAAATCCCCATATATTTTAATGGACATAAATAATGTCATAATTTGATAGGAACATAAAAATCCCATTTTATATTCTTTAACAGGAAAGAGTTCTCATTGATTTTGTTTAAAAGCGCTGGATCAACCTTTAAGGGCTAGGCTAGGAGGATAGAATGTTGAATGTAACAAAAAGAAAGGAATCCAAAGAAAAACATCACTGCTGACTGAGCTGGCAGAGGAAATGGATAGTCCTGAAAATGAGTGAGCTACATGCATATTTGTTTTAACAGGAAAGGGGAAGGAACAAATGGATGTTTGTTAACTGGGGAAAAAAACTAATTTAATTTTAAAAAAGAAATGAATGGGCTAATAATTGGGCCCATAGGTAAAAGAAATCATGACAGGCTTAAACAAGATTAGGTACTATACTAAAAGAAATAGAATACACTCTCTTTTTCCCTTCCTATTCTTTTTTTTAAAATGGTATTCTTCTTCTTCTTTTTTTTTTTTTTTAGTGAGGCAATTGGGGTTAAGTGACTTGCCCAGGGTCACACAGCTAGTAAGTGTTAAGTGTCTGAGGCCAGATTCGAACTCAGGTACTCCTGACTCCAGGGCCGGTGCTCTATCCACTAAATGGTATTCTTCTGCAGAAGAGTTGATTTGAAATCAAATAGACAAATATTTGTTGAGTATCTATAACATGAAAAGCACTAATAATAATAACTAATATTTGTATAGTGCCACTATTTTCCAGGCTCTTTACAAATAGTATTATATTTTATCCTCGCGATGACCCTGGGAGGTAGGTGCTATTATCACCCCCATTTTACAGATAAAGAAACTGAGAATAAATGATTTGTCCACTGCTAATAAAGGTCTGAGGATGGATTTTAACTCAGGTCTTCCTGACTCTAGACTTGGCACTCTATCCACCGCACCACTTAGCAGCCCACTACACTGTTTTTATTCTTTTGCTTTGTCTAGAGTTGGTTGGTCTGTTGTAGTAGATAGAAAGGCCTTCTTAAAACAGGAAGACCTAGGTTCAGATCTTATATCTGCTACATATTGGTCCTGGAGAAATCATTTAATCTTACTGCCCTAAGCAACTCTTCCTTCCTTCCTTCCTTCCTTCCTTCCTTCCTTCCTTCCTTCCTTCCTTCCTTCCTTCCTTCCTTCCTTCCTTCCTTCCTTCCTTCCTTCCTTCCTTCTTTCCTTCCTTCCTTCCTTCCTTCCTTCCTTCCTTCCTTCCTTCCTTCCTTCCTTCCTTCCTTCCTTCCTTCCTTCCTTCCTTCCTTCCTTCCTTCCTTCCTTCCTTCCTTCTTTCCTTTCTTCCTTTCTTCACTGGGTTTCCCCATCTCACCCAGGCTGGAAGACAATAGTTACTCATGGTCTTAATCCCACCAATAATAATAGCTAACATTTATGTATAGTGCTTTAAGGTTTTCAAAGTGGGAATGAAGGTGACCTAGCGGTACCAGATATTAAACTATTCTACAAAGCAGTAATTACAGATCTATTTGGTACTGATTAAGAAATAGGTTGACCAGTGGAACAGATATACTATAAATATATAATCTTTATACTGTATGCAATACACAAAAACAAATGAGCCCAGTAGTCTGGCATTTTATTTATTTATTTATTTTTTAGTGAGGCAATTGGGGTTAAGTGACTTGCCCAGGGTCACACAGTTAGTAAATGTTAAGTGTCTGAGGCCGGATTTGAACTCAGGTACTCCTGACTCCAGGGCTGGTGCTCTATCCACTGTGCCACCTAGCTGCCCCAGTCTGGCATTTTATAAACAAAGAGATCCCAGTTATTGGGGCAAAACCTCACTATTTGGCAAAATCTGTTAGGAACACTGGAAAGCACTCTGGGAGAAGCTAAATATAAACCAGCATCTCCTATCATATACCAACATAAGCTCCAAATGAGACATGACTCAGACATTAAGGGTGACATCATAAACAAATCAGAGGAGCAAGAACAAATTTTTCTGTCAGATTTATGGCTAAGGAAAGAGTTCATGATCAAAAAAAGAGATAGAAACACAGGAGATAAAATGGACAATTTTGGTCACATAAAATTAAAGAGTTTTTCTACAAACAAAACCAATTCAGATAAAATTAGAAGATAAGCAGGTAGATGGGAAAAATCTTTACAGCAATGTTCTCTGATAAAGGTCTCATTTATAAAACTGATTCAAATTTATTAGACTAAAAGTCATTGCCATAAATGGTCAAACGATGGAAGTCAGTTTTCAGAGAAAGAAACACAAGCTATATATAGTCATATTAAAAATGCTCAAAATTACTAATGATTAGACAAATCATTAGACATTATTATAAAAACAAACAATTTTGAAAGACTTCAGAAGTAAAATCAACAAAATGACAAATCATTATTTCATAGGGCTAATGATGAACCATGGTGCAGACTGAGACATATATGGCTAATGAGACAAATAAGGTAATTTGTTTTGCTTGATGATACATGTTTGTAACAGGAGTTGTTTTTTCCCCTTTTGTTCTCAATGTGTGTGTGTGTGGGGGGGGGGTTGAGATGGGAGGTGGGTGGAAGAGAAGGCAGATTTTCATTAACTGAAAAAGAAAATTTACTTTCAAATAGATAAAAATTTTAAAAGAAGTAATGGTTACCCATTTACATCTTTAATCCAGATTAAGCATAGGAAATGCTTTGATAGTGCTAACTAAATTCAGCTCTGACCGCTAAGAATGGCCTTTCCCTTCAGTACTTCCATGGATCTGTGCTCACCTCCATTGAGAGAGATACCCATCCTTTTTCTCTCTTCCTGCCCTTTGAAATGTGTTTACTTGATCTTTCCCATCATCACTGGACAGCAGCAACAAAAACCAACCCCCTTTTTTAAAGTGCTCACGGTCCACAGAGCCCTGTGTGAGCTTTGACTAAAAGACTGACTCTCACTTTCTCTTATTCTTCTCTCTCCCCTACTTTTCTTTCCTTTTTGACCCCTTCAATTCCTTCTCTTACCTGGACTGTCTTGGAAAACTGGGAAGCAAACTCTGTCACCTGCTGGAGGATCTCACACACTTTCTGCAGTTTGTGGGCCAACTGAAAATCATGAATCGATCTGTTAAAGTTTCCCATTTCTTCACTGAGGACCTGCTGGGAAAAGGGAGGAGGAAGAGATCAAGTATTTAAGAGTCTCCTATGTGCCAGGCACTGTGCTAAGTGCTTAACAAATATTCCATTTGATCCTCACAACCATCCTAGGAGGGAGTATTATTATCTCCATTTTACAGTTAGGGAAATTGAGGCAAACAGCAGTTAAGTGACTTGCCCAAGGTCACACAGCTTATAAGTAATTGAGGCCAGATTTGAACCCAGGTCTTCTTGACTTCAGGCCTAGCACTCTATCCATGATGCTACCTCTTTGGGAATAAAGGACCTTGCCAGAGATGGCCTATTACCACAGTACATATGAATTGTTGCACTTCAGTAATTTATGGAATGGTGGTATTCTTGTTAATGCCATTTACTCTCTGCTGTAACTTGTGCCGTGCCATGAACTCTTATCTTTTTCAAATTACTGTTTACATCTGGGGACTCAGAAGATAAGAGAGATGGCAACAGAACATAAAAAAAAAGGAAATTGAAAAATCTGGATAGAAAGCATCTAATTCTCCCTTCCTCCTCTCCCTTTCAGCGTTGTCTTTCTTGGGAGCACATGGTTGAACAAGATGACTGGGAAATGGCAATATATATACTGACATCTAGGTCTGGGGGTCACTTTCCTTCAGTTGCCATGGAGGGGGGTAGTTTTTGGTTGCCATGATTCAAATGTGGAACAGACAGCTGCTGCAACTGGATGAAGGCTTCCTGTTCACCATATGAATGATTAGCAGTTGATTTTGAGAACTGAGATTGTTGGACAGTGCTGGCCACAAGCAGCTGTGTGCAGCCCATGTCTCTCATCTGCCTATAACCAGGACTAGAGGAAGAAGGTCAGCACTGACCCAGACCCTGGAACAGAGACAAGGACTGGTGGGTGAAGAGGAGAAAAGTCCTAAGGATCCAAGACTTAGCTCTCGTGAATTTGGTGGATTTCTTAAGCCTGGGCTTAGGAAGCTGCCTGCCCCATGGTTCCCCTCCCTTCTTTTGTTGATGCACAGTGGTCTGGAGCTGGGGTCCCGAATATACAGCTCTCTTCTCTTTTTCCCTTTTTTTGGGGGGGTTTGGTGAGGCAATTGGGGTTAAGTGACTTGCCCAGGGTCACACAGCTAGTAAGTGTTAAGTGTCTGAGGCTGGACTTGAACTCGGGTCCTCCTGAATTCAGGGCCAGTGCTCTATCCACTGTGCCACCTAGCTGCCCCTCTCTTTTTCCCTTTTCATGATATAAGGCTAGTGCAGTTTAGGGATTCTCTGGTTATTCCCAAAGAAGTGGGATAATAAGTGGGAGTGGGGATGGGAAGGCAGCTGGAGGTTGGGTTGGGGGACTCCAACTTAACATTTTCCCTTTCCCTGAATTCAATAAAGGATGGGACCCTAGAATATTGAGTACCTGTGTCCTGTGAATAGAATGGGGTGTTGTCCCAGATGTGAGATGAAGGCTAGAGCCACAGACTTCCCATTCTCACATTTTGAGCAATAGTTCATATTATCCCTTAACTACATTCTGATTCTGGCCCACACTGATTTAATCCACTCATCCCTTCACTCTATACCCATATACTGTTGCGGTTGGGAAGCAGCCTAGGTGTTAGCAGGCTACGTGTAGCCTCCTGGTTGCCAGAGGGGATACTACAGCCTTGGGGAGCCCCATCTGGTAAGTAAAGCAGCTGCTCTGCTCCCACATGGGAGAGCAGGCTTTGTGACAGACTTACACGCTTAAGGGAGGCAGAACACGAGACTGTTTATGCAACTGCATTGCTCCAAGCGTCACATGGAGTATAGGCCATCCAGAAGTGGCACACTACCAGACGGGGGAACTCCTAGACGCTACCTTTAAGCACTTCTTTCAGAGGGGAAAAAACCAAAGTACGACAGAAATATGTGGCTAACCCAAGGCTTATGTGAGTACAGGAATAAGAGCCAAGTGCGTTCACTTTCAAACGTCAAAGAACCCAGGAATTAAACAAAAATCCTTTATATTTAGAGACATATTATTCTTCAAGTATGTTAGACTTTGTCTATTTTTCTCAGGAAAAGGTTTCTGAAGTTTGACATTTCGGAGGATATGTGTCTGAGTACCAAATGACAGCAGGCAGGAGATTATGGGAAAACATTGAGAAAAAATGGGGCATGGCTTCAAAACTCAATAGACTGGCTTTAAATTGGAAACTCCATTTCCCCTGTCATTAATTGGAGGAGAATGATTTCTTTTTTAGAATATAATTTTAGCTTATACATAAAATATATAATTTTAGCTTATACATAAAAATAACCAAGTGAATATAAAATTTGAGCTATTTAAATTCTCTTCCTTTCTGTCAATGTACACACATACTTTTAGATAACTGTAATCAGTGCTTACAAACTATTTTGTATTCTGCTTTTTTCATGTAGCATTATTTGAATCCAACTTTCTTTGTACTGAAATAGTCAACATACCTGCCATTTTAAGTTGCTCTGTCAAAATCCATCATCTCATTGTGTGATTATTTTGTTTAACCATTCCATTATTGGGAGGGGGATTAGGCTTGTGGTGAACAGAAGCCACTTTGGTTGTGGGGGCATTGCTGAGGACTAACTCACTTCTGCCATTTCTCTTGCTCAGCCCATATTTGGTGAATTCTTTGTCTACAGCATTTGATGAGACACCTTGCCATAAAGAGAAAGTCTGTGGCGTCTTCTCTCCTCTTTGGACATATGGTGCTAAGAAATGAGCCTTGGTCCTAGGCCTTTGTTTTTGCACTTTTCCCATTTAGGTGAAGGAGATGGAGCCTCTTACCTCAAGAGTTTGAAAGGCCAGGAGGGCATTTTGGCATCCTGGTGTCAGGATATGGACAGTTCCATGGCCAGTGAATCATCAATGCCCTAAGGAGTAAGGAGTGACTTGTTTTTTGGCGAATGATCTTTGGGATCCCAGGCTTAGTGGCAACTGAGATAAGGACTCATCTAGTAGAGATGCTGCTTTTGAATGTGAACTTGGTGGAATCTATGTTATACAGGAGCTGTGCTAAGAGTGAACCTATTCTCACCAGAGACTGAGATCACATACTGGGGGAGAATAAGTCCCTCAGATGTTGAAGAGAAGGGTGTCAGGGGTAGTGGTGGTGGTGGAAATATTTGTACATTTGTTCTTTCTTTTTTATTTTAAAATTTTTTTTTTTTTTTTAGTGAGGCAATGGGGGTTAAGTGACTTGCCCAGGGTCACACAGTTAGTGTTAAGTGTCTGAGGCTGGATTTGAACTCAGGTACTCCTGACTCCAGGGCTGGTGCTCTATCCACTGCGCCATCTAGCTGCCCCCTATAATTTGTTATATTCCACCCTGAATGTGTCCAAAAATTTAAAAATAAATAAAAAATAGTAATTTGTTACATTATGAACTTCTTTTAAAAATATTTTGAGAATTATACTTCAATATAAATGGTTTTCTTTGTAATTCCATGTTTTTTTGTTTTTGTTTTTGTTTTTTTGTGGGGCAATGAGGGTTAAGTGACTTGCTCAGGGTCACACAGCTAGTGAGTGTGAAGTGTCTGAGACTGGATTTGAACTCAGCTCCTCCTGAATCCAGGGCTGGTGCTTTATCCACTGCACCACCTAGCTGCCCCCCAGGTATTTCGTTTTAAGAATTTAAAAACATGATTCTGAAAAGGGGTCCCTAGGTTTACCTGGACTGTCCTTCGAAAGGGTCCATGATACAAAAAAAAGGGTTGAGAAGCTCTGGACTAAATTGTCTCTGAGGTCCCTTCCCAATCTAGAGCTGTAATCTTAAGTAATGAGACCAATTGTGGCATATGACAGTAGTTTCATTTTTTATAACCACTCCTTGTACGTCTAGTCAGGCATAATTTTAAAATTTTAAGCCATGGAAATAAGAATGATTATTTATTTTTCATACTTGAATCTCCATCATGAGAGACAGCATAGTATAATGTATAGATTCTTAACCTAGGGTCTATGTTGTTGTTATTCAGTCATGTCCAATTCTTCATGACCCCCTTTGGAGTTTTCTTGGCACAGATACTGGAGTGGTTTGCTATTTCCTTCTCCAGCTCATTTGACAGATGAGGAAACTGAGGCAAACAGGGTCAAGTGACTTGCCTAAGGTCACATAGCTAGTGTCTGAGTCCAGATTTGAACTCAGGAAGATGAGTCTTCCTGACTCTAGGCCCAGCACTCTATCCACTAGGCCACCTCATTGTCTCTGTCTCTACATATGTTTAAAGTTCACAGAGCCTAGATTAAGTACCTGTGCATATGTACCCATATATTTACATATACACATCTATGTATACACACATATATACATGCAACTAGTTCAGTAAGATTGGTTTCCCTTGTAATCCCAAGCATTTTGTTTTATGCGTCTAAAAACATTTTTCTGAGAAGGGGGTCCTAGTTTGCCAAAGGGATCCACTATGCAAAGAAGGTTAAGAATCCCTGCTGTGATGGATAGGGATCACCTTGGAGCCTAGAAGATCTAATTTCAAGTTCAGACTCTGATACTTAGCAGCTGTCTGCTACCATTTGATTTTTTTTGTTTTTGTTTTTGTTTTTAGTGAGGCAAATGGGGTTAAGTGACTTGCCCAGGGTCACACAACTAGTAAGTGTTATGTGTCTGAGGCCGGATTTGAACTCAGGTACCCCTGACTCCAGGGCTGGTGCTCTATCCACTGCACCACCTAGCTGCCCCGCATTTGAATTTTTTTTCTTTTTTTTTTTTTAAAGTGAGGCAATTGGGGTTAAGTGACTTGCCCAGGGTCACACAGCTAGTAAGTGTTAAGTGTCTGAGGCCGGATTTGAACTCAGGTACTCCTGACTTCAGGGCTGGTGCTCTATCCACTGTGCCACCTAGCTGCCCCGCATTTGATTTTTAAAAGCCTTTTTGAGCTCTTCCAAGAGGGCTTTTTGGTCTTGAGACCAGTTCATCTTCCCACTTGAGGCTTCACATGTAGGCATTTTGACAGTATTGTCCTCATCTGAGTTTGTGTTTTAGTCTTCCCGGTCACCACAGAAGCTGTCAATGGTGTGGAAATTTATTTTGATTTGGGGACCCTACCTTTAGGCTGAGATTAGAAAGCCTTAGGCCCTCAGGGTCTCTCCCCCTCCTCCTCAGCTTCAGCTGAGTGAAAAAGCCCCGTGGGCTATACAAGACGCCAGGTCAGACAGCTGGGGAGAAAAAAAAGCCCCCAGCTCCCACCGACCTGAGCGGAGCTATCTGAAAGATCCTGGATGGCCTGTGCTGAGGCATGAGGCTTGAGAGCACCCCCCACCAGCTGCAGCTCTGGCTGGCGGATTAGCTTGGTCTGTGGGGGTGAAGGAAGCCCGGAGGTTTGAGTGGAGAGAAGAAAAGGTATATATAGACTTGGGAGTTAGACTAGAGGGGGGACGGACTAAGGAAGGAGGGAGACGGACTAGGAGAGAGGCTGACTAGGAGAGAGGCTGACTAGGAGAGAGGCTGACTAGGAGAGAGGCTGACTAGGAGAGAGGCTGACTAGGAGAGAGGCTGACTAGGAGAGAGGCTGACTAGGAGAGAGGCTGACTAGGAGAGAGGCTGACTAGGAGAGAGGCTGACTAGGAGAGAGGCTGACTAGGAGAGAGGCTGACTAGGAGAGAGGCTGACTAGGAGAGAGGCTGACTAGAGGGGAGCGTGGACAAGGACAGAGGAGAGTTCGGTTCAGAAAAGGAGAGATGGGGCTGACAAGGTTACAGGCCTTAATACAAACCAGGGAAAGTGTAATGTGCCCTGAGGCTGGAGGCGGCTAAGGCCCTTATGTATTCAAGAAGTTGGAAGAGCAGCAGGTGCGAAAGAGGGACCAAAGAGACGCAGGAAAGCAGTCAGGTTGTACACTTTATTTCCCTGTATTCCTAATTTGAAATAGTATCTCATAAATAAACTCTGCTTTGATTATTTAGTTAAGAGCCTTCTTAATCTTTAGTATCAGTTTGGGAGCAGTGTGGTGGAACTTTATAAACGGCCCATATTAAATTAAACGCAGTCAGATAGCCAAATAGTCAAAAGTCCCCAGATTAGTCCTCCAGTCAGATTAGCACCCCCCAAATTAGGCTAGTCAATTTTAAAATATTTCTACAATGGTAAGGGTCCTTTTCTGTTTCTTACTCATATTGTAGCCTATTTTTAAACTTATAAATTTGAGGTCTGCTCCTGGGGCACAGGGGCCACTGTTGCAAACTTCTTGTGCTGTGGGATAGGGGGATTCCTCACCATCCTGGGCTTGCTCCCTGTGCTGGGATGGTTTGGCCAAGTTTCTCCTGTCCTGTCCTATGGGTGGTTCTCTAGTTGGCAGTTTGCCCTCTCAGCCAGGACTGGTGGGTCTCATAAATGGCCTGTTGTGCCACCAGCCTCCTGAGCCAGGACCAAGAGGCCTCAGCGACTTATTTATGCTGTGGCTAGGAGCCTCCTGCTGGCTTGCCTAGACCCCCTCCTTGGTGCACTTTGCTGAGCTGTGCTAGGCTGTGCTGAGTTGCTCTCCCCTTTTGCCCAAGTGAGACAGACCTTTCCTGAAGTCCTCTAAATTGTCTCAAGTTAGAAGATTGTGTCTCTGTCTTTTTGTAGGTTCTGTATTTCCAGAATCCATTTAGAGGCTTGATTTAATGTTGTTTTTGAGGGAAACTCAGGAAAGCTCAGGCAACTTCCTGGCTTCTCTCTGCCATCTTGGCTTTGCCTCCCTCAGAAGTCTATAGATTATAGAAAAGGTTTTCCTCTGGAATGTCTTTATACCAATGAAATCATAGGACTGGATCCAATCTCCATCCTTCAGCCTTCTTTTCAGGCAGAATGTAATTGTGGGATAGAATAGAATGTAGTCACATCCACATAAAATAAGATACAGCTATGCCAGCACAATTATAGCAGGATTAATGTTCATAAGAGAGACTAGTGTCATTCCAAAGTCCATGTGAGAAGCATAAACCACTTACTTGATAAATGTCAGCGACCTGGTGATAACTGGATGAAAGATGATCATCTGTTAGAAGAAGGAAAAAGAAGCAAGAATTCAAGAAGTCAAGGGAAAGAGAAGTCCAGTTCTTTCTTCTTTGAAATCATCTAATCTGGGATCAAAATCACCTGATTTAAGTACCTAAACTATTGGTTCCCTGCTGGCTATCAAGCTAATCATAAAATCAATACAGTATTAATATTGCCCCGAAATAATTCATCATCTGTCAGAGATAAAATGGGACACTTAGGGGAAATGTTTTTTATTTTACAGGTAGGTGGGTAGGTAGAGAGAGAGAACTAGATAATGCTAGTTTATGTGGTGGTGTGATAGAGAGAGTGCCAAGTCTAGAGTCAGGAAGACCTGAGTTCAAATCCTGCCCCAGACACTTACTAGCTGGGTAGTCCAGGGCAAATCACTTAGCCTTTGTTTACCCCAATTTCCTCATCTGTAAAATAGGATGGTTAATAATAGCATCTCCTTCAAAGGACTGTTGTAAGGATAAAATGAAATAATATTTTTAAAAAGCTTGCAAACTTTGGAATACCATATAAATGCTAGCTATTTCTAGCCAATGTGACATAGCCTCTATCTGCTTTGGTTTCTGCAACTGTTAAAATGGAGACTATAATAACATCTACCTCACAGGGTTGTTGCACTGTGCCTGGCACATACTAGGCATTTAATAAATGCTTGTTGCCCTCCTTTTCCGTATATAATTTTATATACATGGAAATATAACGAAAAACGAAAAACAAAAAGTTGTGGACTTACACATCTTTTGCTTTTTCATACTTTATTTCATAGCAGGATAACACTGTCCTCTAGGAAAGTTATGAATATCAAGTCAAAGGACTATATGAATACAGTAAGTAATATTTAAAGTGTTAGTAATAATTTTCCTGACGTTTAGCTTAGGCCCAATTTTTTTGGGGTCATGGGTTTCTGAGTCTGAGTCTGTCTTTTTTTTTTTTTAGTGAGGCAATTGGGGTTAAGTGACTTGCCCAGGGTCACACAGCTAGTAAGTGTTAAGTGTCTGAGGCCGGATTTGAACTCAGGTCCTCCTGACTCCAGGGCCGGTGCTCTATCCACTGCGCCACCTAGCTGCCCCCTGAGTCTGTCTTAATTGTCCTGCTTATCTGGGTACTTGAATTTAGATGACTAGAATTGTTGCTGAGGTTTGGAGCTATGCATTTCGTTTGACCAGAATGAGTTTCAAGATAATACTTTTTGCTAGACTCGTCTATGAAGTATGGAAAGATTAACTGATAGAAGTAAGCATATTTCTTCTATTACTTGAACTTGAAACATGATTCCAGCAATGTGAAGGAAGAAAGCAATTTCATATTCACTCTTTAAAAAATGAGATAATCACCACGATACCCTTGGCCTGAACCATTCATTATCAAACTAGCAATGACAACGTGAGAGACTTATGCATTACTGTAGAAATTTCTGTGTAAATTCTGATATCTGGCATGCTACAGGGAGGAAAGATTGGTTACGTAGGAAAAAGCAGTACCTGAGACAATCTCATTTCTCATCTCAGAGATTTCCCCCTCTTTTTTCTTGATTGTTGAGTTAACTGAGGCATCCTTTCCATTGTTTTCATGGCTGTCATGTGGGTGGTCCTGAAAGGCATCTATTTGGAGTCCAGAGTAGAAAACAGAGGGGTCTAGCTGTGAGAAAGTCTATGAAAAATCATGGTTTTCACTAAAATGATAATAGATAAAAACACAAGCAACAATTGTTAATTTGGCTATCAAAGAACAATAACCTAAGAATGCAGAAGAAATATATCTGATGTTGCCCAAAGCCACACCCTACATTAGGATCACATCACATTAAATCAGAAAAAAAAAGAAGCAAATCATACTCAGACAATAGCAAAAGGAAATGTTGGAGACATTTTTTTAAATTTAATTTTTTTTGTTAGTTTTTGGTGAGGCAATTGGGGTTAAGTGACTTGCCCAGGGTCACACAGCTAATAAGTTGTCAAGTGTCTGAGGCCGGATTCGAACTCGGGTCCCACTGACTCCAAGGCCAGCACTCTATCCACTGTACCACCTAGATGCCCTGAGACAATTTATTTTCAGGGGCAAATAGCTATAAAAAAAGCCCGCTAGGAAAAAATGCTGACCTATAACATCCTAGGTTTTATAATAAGAAATTTTCCCTCTAAATTCTTCCTAGCTTCACATACCTTTGATATTTAATATTAAATCACCAGTTATTGTCACAACAAAACTTTCATCACAAATTTCTTCTATCTCTACATTCTTGGCATCTCATTAGCCTCCAGGATTTCAATGACTCTCTCTTTGCTGCTGACTTCCAATCTCTATATCCATCCCTTATCTTTCTGTGGAGGTCATCTCACATCTCTAAATCAGACCTCACTTAGAACTTCCTAAAAATAAAATTCTCTGTTATAAAGATATATATGCAGGGGCAGCTAGGTGACACTTAACTAGCTGTGTGACCTTGGGCAAATCACTTAACCCCAATTACCTCACCAAAAAAAAAAGATATATATGCATATATGGATGATTTCACATGTGTATATACATACTGATTTCATCACACAATATGTATGTGTATATATACACAATATATTATATATGTATGTGTATGTATGTATATAGTCTTAAGTGCTATGGTTCCAGTTTTTAAATTAGGAGGGTTAAGAAGTCATAGGTCAGGCCCTATATGGGTGTTCTTGTGTGGTTTTGTGTGTGTCTCTAATAGATAACTCCAAGCCCCTATGTGCGTATATATGCACATATATACATATACACATATGTATACACATGGAATAAAAATAAATGTCCCTACTCCACAATTATTGCATAACACTAAATGTAAATGTATTTGAACCCAGGAAGAATTTCAAGACAAAATATCATACTATATTCCCTAGCATGTTGCAGATTAACAGTGATTTTTCAGAGAGGATTTCTTAGTTATCTGTTCCCATTACCAACATTTCCATTGGATAGTCCTCACTTCTTTCTAACTGCTTCTTTTTTCTTCTGTCTGTTCATACAGCTATACTTATGAGACTTTAAGTATAGGGAGTTGTGGCTTCAGGCAACATCTGAGGAGTTTCTTTAGCATTATAATAGGTTACTGTTGCAATCTGCACAGATTGTGGGAATATCTAGGGACTCCTGCCAAGAATGGAGAGATAGCTAGGGTAGCTGTAGTCTTTATCATCTTGCTTTTTAAATTGATGCCTCTCAAAAAAGAAAGACTGGGAGGCAGCTAGGTGGCGCAGTGGATAAAGCACTGGCCTTGGATTCAGGAGGACCTGAGTTCAAATCCAGCCTCAGACACTTGACACTCACTAGCTGTGTGACCTTGGGCAAGTCACTTAACCCTCATTGCCCCACAAAAAGTAAAAAAAAAAAAAAAAAAAAGACTGATGCCTGACAGTCATATCTAGATATTATTCCCTTTTAGCAAAGAAAACTATTTAAGTAAAATCAACTGACAAAGCAACTTCACAACTGATATATGCAACATTCCATTTCCATGGTGTCCCCCATCTCTTCACTGAGAGGATATGTAGTTCATCTTCTCTCCTCCAGAATCCAGGTTGTTCACTCTAATTAATCTGATTTTAGATGCACTTAAATATTTAAATGATTATTGTCATTGTGTGTATATTATCCTTCTGATTGTGCTTTCTTTACTCTGCCTCTTTACAAGTCTTCCTAGGTTTCCCTGAATTCCTTGTATCTATCATGTTAATGTGCAGTGTTATTCCATATTCAGGCATGACCCTTTTTTCAGCTACTCCCCCAAATAAGGACCACCCACTTTGTTTCCACTTTTTTTGCTGCCATAAAGAGGGCTGCTATGGGTGCTTTGAATATGTATGGATCATTCTTTCTGTCTTTATTGCCTTAGGTATATACCTAGTAGTGTGAATTCTGGGTCAGGGTATATGAAGAGTTTATTTGACTTTTATTATGGAATAAAATGAGATAATACATTGAAAGAACTTTATAAACTTAAAGAACTATATGACTTTTAGTTATTATTATTATTATTACTAATTATACTGTCTAAAGAGGCCTTTCTCCTTTGTCAAGGCTAACCTCTCTGTATCCTTCATCAGATCCCCTTGCATCTTCTCTGGGAGCTCTCCCCATTGATCATTCCAACTCTTTAATCTTTAACCTTTTTTTTTTCACTGGTTCTTCTGAGCTGACAAATATTACCTTATCTCTCTTATCTTTAACAACAACAGCAACAACAATAACAACAGCAACAAAAACCAACCCAGTCTTTCACTGGACCCTATCATCTCCTCAGGCTGTTGTCTTATATCTCTTCTCCATTTCACAGTTAAACTCAGAAAGAGCCATCTACACTCCTTGCTTCTACTCTATCATCTCCCATTCATTTCTCAGTTTCTTGCAATATGGATGCCAAGCCTATCACCCTACGGAAAGGATCTTCTCCAAGATGGTCAGCGTTTTATTAATTGCTAAATTCTTACCTGTCCGACTATTCCTCATTCTCCTTTGTGGGATTCTTAATCCATGTCCCATCTCCTGTGTGTTAGGAATAAGCTATGGCTCTGTCTTCACTCTTCTTCTCTTTTATCTTGGCATCCCGTTAGCTCCCAGAATTTCAATGACTCTCTCTCTGCTGCTGACTTCCAATCTATACAATCCACCCCTCATCTCTCTGTGGAGGTCCAGTCTTCCTCTGGGACATCTTCATCTGGTTAGCTGATACACGTCCCAAACTCAACATATACAAAGAGGAACTCATTCTTTTTTTGCCTTCAACTCATCCTTTCTCCTATCCTCCCTATTTCTGTTGAGGTTCCACTACTATCCTTCTAGTTACCTAGGTTCGTAAGCTCAGGATTACTCTCCATTTTCATACTCCCTTAGCTTCCATATCTAATCAGCTGCTAAGTCTTGTTGATTCCCCTTCCACAGTATCTCTCAGGTTCATCTCTTTGTCTCCACTCACATTACAACCGCCCTAGATCAGATCCTTTTCATTCCTTATCTGGATTATTTCAACAGCTTCTAAACTGGTTGTCCTGCTTTTAGCCTCTCTCCTCTCCAATTAATTCTCCATAAACATTTCTCATTAATCTTCCTAATGCACAGATCTGACCAAGTCACTACCCTGTTTAAGAAATGGACTGTATTCCCTAGTAGAGGAATCAAACCCCTTCGAAATCTGGCTTCAGCCTACCTTTCCAGGGTCATTAAATATTACTCCCATTTAATTCCCAGTTAAATAGGCCTCGGACTCAGCACTTCATTTCCCTTTCTAAGTCATTTGCACAAGCCACCTCCCAAGTCCTGCATACTCTCTCTCCTCACCTCCACCATGCAGAATCCTTTTCTTTGTTCAAGGCTCCTCTCAGCGTCCACCTCCTCCAGGATATCTCTTCTGACTCTCCTAGTTGTTAATGTTTCCCCTTCCCAAACTACTTTGTGTTTACTCTCTCTCTATATCCTATTCTCTCCTTTGTGTCTTTGTTTTTTTCTCCCTTCCCCATCTTAAAAATGAAAGCTCCTTAAGGGAAGGCATCCCCAGAGCCAAGCTCAGTGTCAGTCAACTAGCACTTGTTAAGCACCAGGCACTGTGCTAAGCACCAAGGTTACAAAGAAAGGCAAAAGCACAGCCCCTGACATCAAGTAGCTTATCGGGGGAGACGACATTCAAATAGCTCTGTGCAATGTGTGTGTATACATATATTTTGGGTATAAATATCTATGTGTGTGTACATATATACTATTTTTATATAAATGTAATATAATGGATGTCGTTTCAGAGGTAAGGCACTAAAGATTAAAGAGGACAGGGAAAGATTTCTTGCAGACGGTGGGATTTTATCCGATATCTGAAGGAAACCAGGGGAGTTAGGAGGCAGAGCTGATGAAGGACAACATTCCAGGCACAGAAGACAGTCAGTGAAACACTCAAAGTCCAAAGATGAATGAATAGCAAAGAGGCTAGTGTCTCTGGATCACATAGTAAGTGGAGAGGAGGAAGATATAAGAAGACTGGAAAAGTGAGAAGGGGCAGGTTATGAAGGTTTTTAAAGCCAAGCAGAGGATTTTATATTTGATTCTAGAAAAACAAAAGGAATGGTAAGCACTTAATAAATGCTTATTAAATTGAATTCTGCTTTCTTCACTCTGCAGCACTTCATATAAATCTCATGTTTTTCTGAATTCCTTATATTCATCACATACTGTAATTTGCTCAGCCATTCGTTAATCAATGGGCACACACTTTGTTTCCAATTTTTTTCTATCATAAAAAGTGCAACTCTAGCTGTGTGACCCTGGGCAAGTCACTTAACCCTCATTGCCCGGCAAAAAACCCCCCAAAACAAAACAAAAAAAAAGTGCAACTATGAATATTTTGGTCTATGTGGATCTGTCTTTGACTTCCATGGGATTGCTGGATCAAAGGATATGAAGAATTCAGTGAATTTTTTTTCTGTTCTACTTTGCATTTGGAGATGAAAATTTTATATGTAAAGATCAAAATAATTTTCAAAGTAAAAAGAACCATATCCTACCTACCATGATTCATTTATACAAAGCAAGTGATCTAGGTAATTATATTTTATCAAAATCCTTACTTCCTTTGTCCTTCATCCATTCCTTTCATTCTATCTTTCAAGTGCTCATATAAATGTTTATATATAAAATAATAATTATAATATATATTAATCTCTAGAACCACATTCTCCAATTTACATTTCTGACAACTTACAGGTTCATCACTTACCACCCTGACAAATGAAAAAATGTTCTTTTGAACAAAGGTCCATCTTGAATGAAACTAAATCCAAATTTCTGATCACATATGTGCAGGTGGTGGCAGCGGAGAGCCCAGATCTTGTGAAGAGGTTAGCAGAGATATCTGTGAAAGACAGAGCAGGCCCAGATGATCATTCCTGTCAGTAGTCAGTAAATAATACTAACATGAGACCCACAGATCTACTAACTAACTTCTGATCAAATGGAAAATTAAGGTCTGGGTTTTGTTTCACAATTTTATTTTGATTTTCTTACTTTCCTCATTTGGAAAATGGCAGGGGAGGAAAGGATGGAACTAGCTGACCAATAATGCCCATTCTTGCATTTAAAAACACAACCTTTGTCATAAGGCTTTAGAAGTTAAATTCCCAAGGAGGATAATAATACTAATGTCTAATATTGCCCCTATATTCATGATCACAAGATTACAGGATCTCAGAGTTAGCAGAGACCTCAGATGCCATCTAGTGCAACCTGAATGAAAATGTCTGCTATAAATAACATCACAGATAATCATCTAACATTTGCTTAAAGTCAGGCAGAACAGTCTGAGGAAACCCATTCCACTTTTGGGTGGCTCACATTTTTAGCAAGGTTTTCCTTATATCAAGCCTCAATTCACCTCTCTGCAGCTCCTACTTATTGTGCCTGGTTGTGTCCTCCATGTCTACGAAGAGCAAATCTAATGCCTCTTCTTTATTTCTGCCCTTCAAGTGTTTGAAGGTGTCACTCATGCCCTGCCTAAGTCTTCTCCAGGCCAAACATCCCTAGTTCCTTCAATGGATTCTTATATAATATGGTCTCCCATACCTTCACCCCTTTCATCACGATCTACTCTGGACACATGTGGGCTTACCAGTATACTTCCTACAATGTAGTGCCCCAAAACAAGTCGCAAGGAATAATCCAGGTATAGTCTGGTTGAAAATGAGTAAAGTGGAAAAACACCTCCTTATTCTGGAAACTAGATTTCATTGACTTTTTTTGGGGGGGGGTGAGGTAATTGGGGGTAAGTGACTTGCCCAGGGTCACACAGCTAGTAAGTGTTAAGTATCTGAGGCCGGATTTGAACTCAGGTCTCCCTGACTCCAGGGCTGGTGCTCTCTCCGCTGTGTCATCTAGCTGCCCCTCATTGACTTTTTGGGCAAGCATTAAGTTGACTCCTACTGAGTTACCAGTTCACAAATTAACTCTAGATCTTTTAAAACTGGAACTGTTGACTAGCCATTTCTTCCTGGTTGTATAACTGTTAAGTTGAATTTGAATTTTTGAACCCAAGTTCAGTCTACATTCATTCTATAATCTAAGCATCTTAGCTCTTTTTTTTTTTTCCCAGGGCAATGAGGGTTAAGTGACTTGCCCAAGGTCACACAGCTAGTAAGTGTCAAGTGTCTGAAGCCGGATTTGAACTTAGGTTCTCCCGAATCCAGGGTTGGTGCTTTATCCACTTTACCATCTAGCTGCCCCCAGCATCTTAGCTCTTTCAGCCAGTGAGTTAACTATGCCTAAAAGCACTGTGTCATCTGAAAGCTTCTAAGTAGGCTTTGATATTTATTTATCCTTTTATCCAAGTCTGATAAAAATATCAAACAGCACAGTACCAAGGACAGATTACAGGGGAATTAGAGACCTCCCTCCAAGTTGATAGTGATCTTTGATCAATGTCATGATCATACAATGGTCATTTGGTTAGTTATGAATCCGTCTAAGTATACAATCATCTATCCCATATCTCTCAATTTCCGCCCAAGAATAACATGAAATACTCTGTTAAATGCTTTGCAAAAATCTGTGCTTCCCCCCCTCTTTTTTTTTTTTGGTGGGGCAATGGGGGTTAACTGACTTGCCCAGGGTCACACAGCTAGTAAGTGTCAAGTGTCTGAGGCCAGATTTGAACTCAGGTCCTCCTGAATCCAGGGCCAGTGCTTTATCCACTGCGCCACCTAGCTGCCCCCTGTGCTTCCCCTTTTTTGAAAACTGGGATATTATCTTTCAATGGGCCTGTGGCATCTCTCAAGGATTGTCTTTTAGAACTCACCAACACCAACGACCTCAACAATCACAGTCACTAGTCCTTTCAGTGACCTGGGATCATCAAGGGTAGCTAGGTGCTCTCTCATCCACCTGGACTTTCAACTCTTGTTAAACATTTTTGTTCTACTTTCCCAAGTGAACAGGAAGAATTTTTGAGCCTGAGTTGGTATTCATTTTGACTTTTTTTGGGGCAGCTAGGTGGCACAGTGGATAGAGCACCGGCCCTGGATTCAGGAGGACCTGAGTTCAAATCCAGCCTCAGACACACTAGCTGTGTGACCCTGGGCAAGTCACTTACCCCTCATTGCCCTGCAAATTAAAAAAAAATTAAAGCTCTTGGCACAGTGCCTGGCACATGGTAAGCACTCTATAAATGTTAGTTATTATTATTACTGTGGCAGACTTAAATACCAATCACAGATATGGAGATCATCTTATCTAGTCCAGTTCCCCTTATTTTATACATAGGAAACAGGCTCAGAGACTTACCGGAGGTCACAGAGGTGGTAGCACCAGAGCCAAGATGTGAGGTTTTCTAGCTCAAAGTTCAGTCTGCTTTCCATTGCACCTCTCTTTTCTACTCTATGGGAACACTATAAACCACTTCACTTCATCTCTGTTGTATCTCTGACATCTGAAATAGTTTCCTCTCTAGAAGTGAGATCTAATTTCCAAATTCCTAAAATGAAAGTAAGATTTTTTTCCTGATACATTGACCTCACAAGACTCCCCAATGAGATCTGCTGTAAAGAGCTCAAAGATTTATGTTGTATGAGTCTTAAATTATTTAAGGAAGGAGATAGATGACCTTCCCCATTTTAGAAATGGGGTCATTGGAGGCCAGAACAATGAGGTGACTGACTTATTTAGGCAATTTATGAGGAATTTATGAGGAAATACATTTTATCATATAATTGGAAGAGGATTTTTCTAGTTGGAAAAAAATATTAATAGATTAGTACTTCTATGTGTTTCTTTCCCAAGCCTTAATTAATATGATTCTGGAAATTGTCTAATCAACTTTGCATGGGACATAAGAAAAGCCGATCATTTCTACAAACAGAATCAAAACCAATGGCTGCAGCAGAGGATATCTGATGCTTTTGTCATGCTTGGGAGGAATTATATATAATGCAAAAAAACCCCCAACATCTTTTTTTTAAAAAATGGGATAGGAATTTTTATGTATCTTGCTCACAGGATCATAGAATCAAACACTTAGGGCTGGAAAAGACCTCTGAGCCCATTAACTTAACTCCCTTTCTTTACAGATGAAAAAACAGAGATTCAGGAGGTTCAGTAACTTGTCTAAGATCACACAGATAGGCAACATCAGAAGCAGGACAGTAGGTGCTTCATGCATGTATGTTGAATTGAATTATTACCCCGAAATCCAGAGGAATAAGAGGGATGAGGTGAAATGATTTATATAAAGGCCCTCAAAAAGTCAATGGACAGGGGCAGCTAGATGGCGTAGTGGATAGAGCACCGGCCCTGGATTCAGGAGGACCTGAGTTCAAATCCAGCCTCAGACACTTCAAACTTACTAGCTATGTGACCCTGGGCAAGTCACTTAACCCCCATTGCCCTGCCAAAAAAAACCCCAAAAAACCAAAAACAAACAAACAAAAAGTCAATGGACAAAGTAGAGTTACAGGGCTGGGAGCAGGGGATCAGAATACTAAGGAAAGAAGTCTTTGTGGTCCTTGATCCTCCATATCTTACCTGGGTCACCTTTTCTCTTATGCTTTCTCAGTGGATATGAATCAGGCCCAATCCACCACTTCTTTCCTTCTCCCAGGTAATCTTTGAGATGATCTTGAATGTCTGGGTTCCAAGTGGCCATCAGCTGACCACCCTGTCGAAGGCAATAGTGCTGTGCTTCCCTGAATGAGCGGTGAAACCTGTTAAATTGATAGCAGTCATTTTTCCTATGCTGATTTTGGAAATTTAACCCTCTTCCTCGTAGAACATTTTGTCCAATGCAGAGCCAAAGCCAGATTCCTGTCCGGAACATCATCCTCCCTAACCTAGAGCCAAGAAATGACTGCACTGCACTCTTTAGCAGCTACTGGTCCTTTTGAACCTACACCTGGTGCTTTTGTCATGTTTAGAAGAGAACCGTAGATAATGCAAGAAGGAAACAAAAGCTTTTTTTTTTTAATTTAAAGGATCGAGTTCTTCTAAGCTGAAGGGTAAATAAATGAGAATAACAAGTCCATGGACCTTGGAAGAGACGACCTCACCTGTGTCTATATATCTACATAATACCCTAGGTATGGATTAGTTCATTATTTACTTAATAAAAATTGTGTAGCCCTTGATTTGGAGTTTCCTACATTGGAGGGATTTCTCCCCTGTCTGGCTTATTGCCCCTTACCCAGTTGGAATCTGGGAATTTTGGCCTCTGCCATTACCCTGACAGTAGCCCACCAGGTTCTCTCTCTTTTTTTTTTAGTGAGGCGATTGGGGTTAAGTGACTTGTCCAGGGTCACACAGCTAGTAAGTGTTAAGTGTCTGAGGCCGGATTTGAACTCAGGTCCTCCTGACTCCAGGGCTGGTGCTCTATCCACTACGCCATCTAGCTGCCCCCAGGTTCTCTTACTAGACAGGATCACCCAGCTCAAAAAAACACACACAGTGGGCAGCTAGGTGGCCTTGGATTCAGGAGGACCTGAGTTCAAATCCAGCCTCAGACACCTGACACTAGCTGTGTGACCCTGGGCAAGTCACTTAACCCTCATTGCCCTGCAAACCCCTCCCCAAAACCAAACCACACACAGTGTTGTTTATTAATTAAGGAATACCACCCCCCAAAAAAGATTCCCATCTGAGCCCCTAGACAGCCAAGAGGCCCCTCCCCACAGTCTAATAGTGCTGTCCTGGTTGAAGCTCTAGCAAGGCAGGAAGCAAGGCTCCACTCTCTTCCCCATCTCTCTCTGCTCTCTTTCACTTGTAATTTCTCTTAGTTCTCTGTAGATAGGAGTTTCTCTTCACCATGCCCTATTCACTGTCATTGGTGAGTTGACTTCTAGTTACTTAACTCCCAGCACTACTGCAGTTCAAGTTACTGTAAGGTGTTTATTACCTTCCTCAGGAGACCAGCTACCTATCTTTGTTGAATGTCCTACAGAGCCAGGGTGCCTCTCTTCTTTTGAAAATTTGAAAAACACCTGGGTCCCACAGCCCTTTCTCCCCTACAACACTGAAGATCTTTGAAGGTACAGTGGTAATGCTCTCTTCCTGGACTATTCAAATGAGTTTTTGTTTCCTACTCCTGGATTATGATTTTTGGAATTTTTTTTTTTTTAGTTTTCTTGGTGAGGCAATTGGAGTTAAGTGACTTGCCCAGGGTCACACAGCTAGTAAGTGTCAAGTGTATGAGGCCAGATTTGAACTCAGGTCTTCCTGACTCCAGGGCCGGTGCTCTATCCACTGCGCCACCTAGCTGCCCCAATTTTTGTAATTCTTGCTCTATGTAGAGATTTGTGATTGTGTACCTCTAAGTCATTCCCTGGTGGGAATTTCCAGATCTCATGAGTAACAAGAAGATGGAGAACTAGACATTATCTTTGATCCCCATAACCTTTCAAACCTCTCCAAAAGAGAAAATTTGTGCCAAAGATAAAGGAACTTCAGTCTTTTTTTGAGGTCTAGGACACTCAAAATTTAAAAAAAGGTAACCCTCCCTGCCCCCCAAATCCAGGAATTGACACTGACCCTGACTCCCCTCCTACTGCTACACTACCAGCTGGAATAGACATAAAGATCTACCACAGGCTTAAATCAAAACCTACCCACATACTGTGGCACCCCACTTTCTTTCCAAAGCCACAGAGACCCCCCCACTCCAGATTGTAGACATTTGCTCGGGCCTTGCTTGATAGCCAACTTGGCCCCAGCCCTTCAGGAATGAAAGCCTGCTGGGGGCTGTCATCCAGAAACACCAGTGATCCAAAGCTCTGCTCTGGCAGTGCTAGGGAAAACAGGCTCTGATCTTCCAGCACTGAGCCAAAAAACTGATAAACAGAGGGAGTGAGGCAGGTCACCTGAATAGGACATTATGCTTAGGGGGTGGAGGGCAACTATACAGTGTTCCACCAAGCCTGAGGGAGAGAAAACAGCACCAAGCTGGGGCCAGTTCTGACAACGCAAAAGTCAGTTAGGGCAGAGAGCTTGGCTGGTGAAAGATGAATTGCCCACTGTGGGAGGTTATTTTTTTTTCAATAAGTGGCGGGTCTCAGTAAGTGCGGGAGGATGCTTTGAGATCCAGCTCCCAAGGAAACCATAATTAGAGGGGGAGGAGTCAGGAAGTGAGTGATAAGAAAAATAAGTTGCGGGGTGGGAAACTCCCTGAAAGTTCCAAAGATTTCAGGAAGAAGGAAACCCAAAGACCTTGAACACAAATTGATGAACATTTCTAGATTTAAATTGTTTGGTTCTGCAAGAACTTCATTCAAATAAATCAGACTTCTAGGTTTAATCTATGCATAGACATAGAACATAGTTCTACCTCCCATGCAAGCCAGAATCACAGAATTTAGATGGTTGGAAGGGACCTCGGTGGTCCCTTAATCCAGTCCATACCTAAAAGGAATCCCCACTGTGATACACCTCAAAAGTGGTCATGTAGTTTCCGTATGAAGAATTCCAAGGATGGGGAAACCTGCCACTTATTGAAAAAACTCCATTCTGTTTATGAACAGCACTCATTAGCAAAATTTTCCTGATCTCAAGGTATCTAAGGCTCCTTCCACCCTGGGTAACTTATTGGTTCACCGGCAAAGGTCTCTGTTCCAGCTGACTTCTGGGTGGTTGGAACTGGCCCCGGTTAGGTGGTACTCTTTCTTTCCCTCAGGCCTGGTGAAGTACTGTACCCCAAGCACAGTGTCCTGTCCAGGTGATTTGTCTCACTCCTTCTGTTCATCAGTTCTATGGCCCCATGCTGAAAGATTTGCCTCTTTTCTTTTCTTTTCTTTTCTTTTTTTGGTGAGGTAATTGGGGTTAAGTGACTTGCCCAGGGTCACAAAGCTAGTAAGTGTTAAGTGTCTGAGGCTGGATTTGAACTCAGATACTCTGACTCCAGGGCCGGTGCTCTATCCACTGCGCCACCTAGCTTCCCCAATTTGCCTCTTTTCAACTCCTACCCACTGCTTCTGGTTCTATCCTTAAAGGGCAAAGAGAACCAGATTAATCCCATAAGGTAGCCCTTCAGATATATGAAGATTGCTCTAACGTTCTCCTGAGACTTTTCTTCTCCAGGCTAAATGTACCTAACTCCTTTAATTGATCTTCATATGACTTGGACTTAAGGCCTTCCATGTCTTGATTGAAAGCAAATCAATGTCCTTCTTAAATTGAACTCCAAGGAACAAAACCCTTCAGATAAAGTCGGATGAGGACAGAGTTGAGTGAGACTATTACCTCCTTTGTCCTGGAAGTCTGCAGCCCAAGATTACATTAGCGTTTTTGGCTGCCACATCACACTGCTGACTCATATTGAGCTTACAATCCAAGAAGACTCCGGGATTTGTTTTTCCTGACAAACTGCTGTCTAACCATGTGTAAGGGTGGGGTCTAAAGCACCCCTCTCAATTTTAGCTGATTCTTCAATTAGATAAGAACACATCTTAATCAAAAGACCGTAGATTAAGTATGAAAAGTCTTAGAAAGCCATTAGATGAAGTAAAAAATACCAGACTGGAAGTCTGAGCCAATAGGCTGAGAAAACTTGTTCACACCCAGGGATCTTATATAAATTAGCATTCTAGTTGAGGTGGGAGGCTATTCTAGAAATAGTTCTGAGCCTGGAATTCAAGTTGAACTCCCTCCCCTCACCCCCTACTTCTGTCATGAGAAGGAAATGCTGGGGTTGGGGGTGGGGTAGGGAAAGGAAGTTTTGGCTTTGGCCTTGACCAGCTCTCCTCCACTCCTATTCCCTGCCCACTGTCACCAGGAAAGGTCCTTTCACCTTTGAAAGGTTCAGAACATAATGGATCCCCATCTTTCTACTGGGGTTCTAGCATCCTACTCCCAGGATAGCAGCAGCTTCCATCTCTCATCAGTACCCCAGTAGTGTCTCCAGATCAGCTGACTGATCAGATCAAAAGTCAAAGATAGATTAACAGGGGCAGCTAGGTGGCGAAGTGAATAAAGCACCAGGCCTGGATTCAGGAGGACCTGAGTTCAAATCCGGCCTCAGACACTTGACACTTACTAGCTGTGTGACCCTGGGCAAGTCACTTAACCCCCATTGCCCCACAAAACAAAGCAAAACAAAACAAAAAATAGATTAACAAAGATGCACCGTGCTGAAGGGGAACTGCTTGGGCACCTCACACATGAGAGAAAAGCACTTCCAGCAACCAGGAGTTACAAGCTACTCTTCTGCCATATGGCCCTTCTAAGTTTGAATTCACTTTCCCCTGGACTCTGTGTGTATTACAGATGTTTGGGGGAATTAGACCATCTTATCATACCATCTTAATAAATACCCCTTTCTGAAATCTACTTAAGTCTTACTGACTAAACTGATTCTCAACTGATAATCTTTGGGAAAAGTACACCCATGATTTATATTGAGCCTCTCCCATTTGAAAATCATCACCAACTCTTCAGGAATACCCTCAAACCCTGAGGGGGAGAAGTAATTAGTCAAGCTCTTGGAACCCACCTCACCAGTGGCCATAGGGAGTTGGAATGAGGATGCCTCAGAGCTTACATGGGCTAAACGTACCTTGTCCATCTTGTACTTGGAAAGCTAATTTTTTTTAAACCAAATGTAAAATGTTAAATTTATGCTGACTGAATTTTATCTTATTAGATTCAGCCCAGGGCTTTTGCCTGTCAAGATCTTTTGAGATCCTGACTGTCATCTGATGTGTTGACTGTCCTCAACTTTGCATCATCTACAAATTTCATGGGTGTGCCTTTTTATGTCTGATAAAAAAGTTAACTAGCATACGGTTACTTGACCCAGAAGCACTAATGACTATTATTTGAGTCCAGCAATCCAGGCTGTTCTGAATCCATCTAATTCAATTACTATCTAGTTCACAACTCATCATCTTATCCACTAAAATAGGAATAGATATTTTTATCAAAAGCCCTGCTTAAAGCTATCGCTGCAGCATTTGCCTCACCTCTTAGTTTAGTAACCCAGTCAAAAAAAGAAATGTCAATACCGAAAGCATCCTTAGGGGAAGCAAATCTGCTCAAATATTTCTCTAAATAAGTATAACGGATGGATCTAAGAAAACCAGAATAAAAAGTGTCTGTTGAACAAACATTTTGATCAGGCCCTTTTGCTAGTTTGAACAAAAGGCTTGCAAAAAACATTAATGCATATTTACTTGGCCAACAAAAGGATATTTCCTTAGGGTTTTTTTGCATTTTTTTTTGCAGGGCAATGAGGATTGAGTGACTTATCCAGGGTCCAACAGCTAGTAAGTGTCAAGTGTTTGAGGCCAGATTTGAACTCAGGTTCTCCTGAATACAGGCCAGTTTTTACGTGTGTGTGTGTGTGTGTGTGTGTGTGTGTGTATACATACATATATATATATATATATATATATAAAGAGAGAGAGATTGGATACCACCAAGACATCAATGAAAAAAAAAGAATGATAGTTGAGGCACCCAGAAATTCAGAAGATGCAAAATCCGATGAGAGAACCCAGGAGTAAAACCTCAAAAATCTATATTCAAATGAGTAAAATATCATTGAGATTTGGTGGGTTGAAACTCATGGCTGGAATGAACTGCTATGTAGTCAATCACAGAGCCCAAATCTTGTGCTTTTGAAAATGATGTTTTTGTACATGAGTCTTAAGATATTACCTTTATCCCTTTTAATTTAAAAAATTTCTTTATTATGAATTTAGTAATCAACAAACACATTTCAACATATAAAGAACAAGAAAAAAACATAAATGAAACTGTGAGCTTCTGTTGCAAAATCTAAACTCTAAAATCTATACCTGTATCTTATATCTACATATATTTCTGGAAAAGATCAGTAGGTACTCAAAGGAGTTTGGCTTGTCTAACCACACAGGAAAGATCATATGGATAAAGGATGTCTATTGCCTAGATGGACAGTAACAATTATTAAGCACCCATTATGTGCCAAGGACTGTGTTAAGTGGGAATAGAAAGACCGGCAAAGGAAAGTCCCTGCTCTCAAGGCCAGTCTAATGGAAGAGATAACATGCAAGCAGCTATATACAAATGAGTTACATACAGGATAAACTGGAAATAATCAACAGCAGCAAGGTGAAAGCATTAGGTGGGATTGGGAAAGGCCTGATGTACAAGGAGGGATTTTAGGTGGAACTTGAAAGCTAAGACAGCCAGAAGGTAGAGATGAAGAGGGAGAACAATCTTGGCATGAAGGACAGTCAGTGAAAATGCCCAGTGTTGGGGGATGTATGTTGTTGGAGGAACAGCAAGGAGGCCAAGTGTCACTGGATTGCAGAGTATGTGGTGGAGTTGGGGGGAGGTTGAAAGTAAGAAGAGTCTCCAAAAAGAGTGGGAGACAAGGTTATGAAAGGCTTTGAATGCATATGAAAAAGCAATGGAAAGGTGCATAATGTGTGTGAACAGGCTGCAACATATAACCAACAGGGAACTAATAACAAAAGTAAAGGATGTCACCAAGGAATTTTACAGCAGAAATAGGAGATGAGCTGGTCATGTGATGAGGGCAAGGGATGACAGGTGGTTGGCCAATATGCCTTTAAACATGATGACTTTTCCTTGTAATGTAGAGGTACCCTAGCACATTCAGTGAAATCCCCTTGTGTTGAACTTTGGATCTGTGTCAGTGTGACTGTGGGGTTGGGCTCAACTCCTGTATTAGCACAACAGCTCCCTCCTTCTGACCTTCCAAGCCGTTCTTGGTTAGAAGATTTCAGCACATTCTTCTGTGAGTTTTGCTGCTCCAGGCATTTTCCTATAGCGTTATTTGGATGTTTTTTGGAGCGATTGTGTCATGAGTTCGAGAGCTCACTGCCTTTCCTCCGCCATCTTGGCTCCACCCCAGAAGCCGGTATTGTGTTGAACTTTGAAGAGGCCATGGAGGAGAGGTCCACTGTATGGGCAGGAATGGATGCGTTGTTATCTGCTTCATTGGAGGGAATGGACAAATAAATGAATCATGGATTTAACAAATTAAGCTAGGTAGCAACAAAATCACTCTATTTGTATCCCCTTCTGTACTTTTAAATTTTCTTTTTATTTTCAAAACGACTTATTGATGCTATTTTTTCATATGTATCATTACTCACTAACCATCATCTGTCCCCCTACCCCCAAGAAGAATCCCTCCTTTGTAACAAATATGTATAGTTAATCAAAACAAACAATACATTGGCCAAGTCTGAGAAAGCATGTCCCACTTCATAATTTGTTGCTTAGCAGAATGCCTTGCAGATAGAAATAACTGCTTGTTGCTTTCCTTACTGTGCTAAGAGCTTTACAAAAATTATCTTATTTGATCCTCACAACAACCCTGAAAGATGGGTGTTAATGAGAATTAGGTATAGAACAGAATTTTACCTTGTCGGTTTCTCCACCTTTTGAAGGATAAAATGGTCATTCAAGAAAGTCAATAAATTATTAGGTACTCTGCTTTTTTTTTTTTTTTTTTTTTTTTTTTTTTTTGCGGGACAATGAGGGTTAAGCAACTTGCCCAGGGTCACACAGCTAGTAAGTGTCAAGTGTCTGAGGTCAGATTTGTACTCAGGTCCTATGCTCTATGCACTGTGACACCTAGCTGCCCCCTAGGTACTCTGCTTTTGCCAGAGACGAGTTCCAGCATGTTTGGATAATTAAGCTCCTCTCCTCCCCGATTACTATTTCACAGCTTCTTCCAGGTTTATATTCTCTTTCCCAAACTCCTAATGTTCTCTTTCTGCCCAGGTGATCTGTAGCATACTCTAGTAAAGAAATTGCTTCTATTTCTTCCTGTATTGATCTTCACCCCAATGCTTTTTACCATTTCCCTACTCTAGTTCCTGATTTTCCTGCATAAATACCTTCTTAATATATAAAACTACTCTCATAGTCTCACTTCGTCTCCTTCCCTCCTCTCCACTCACTTTACTTATTTGCTTTACTTTGATTGAGGTATACACTTCTGGGAGAGTAGGTGGCGCCATAGTGCATAGAATAAGGGGCCTGGAATGAAGAAGACTCATCTTTTTGAGTTCAAATCCAGCCTCAGACACATACTATTTGTGTGACTATGGGCAAGTCCCTTAACCCTTTTCACCTCAGTTTCCTCATCTGTAAAATGAACTGGAGAAGGAAATGGTAAACCACTCAATTATTTTGGCCAAATAAACTCCTAATGGTATCACAAAGAATTGGACACAACTGAATGATAAAAACGAAGGAGGATTACCATGGTCATGGGTTTCATTCCATATTTCAGTGATATTTTGCTCAGTTTACTACCGTATAGAAGTTTTAGTGGCCCCTTTCTTTTTTTTTTTTATTTTTACACTGGGAATTTTCTTTATTGTACAGTCGTAGTAGGTGCTCTTTATTAAATAGTAGTAGTATGTGGGACAATTCGGGTAAAGTGAGTTGCTGATGAACAAAAGGTCAAGTGTCTGGGGAAACATTTGAACTGAATCTTCCTGGACACCGTTTAGATGATTCCAATTTTGTTGGCAACATCCAAAGCATCATAGTCTGGAGCCAGTCGGACATAGGCCTTCTTCTCTCCGTCAGGCCTGATCAGTGTGTTGACCTTGGCCACATCGATGTCATAAAGCTTCTTTACAGCTTGCTTAATCTGATGCTTGTTGGCCTTGACATCTACAATGAAGACAAAGGTGGTGTTGTCCTCTATCTTCTTCATAGCAGACTCAGTGGTCAAGGGAAACTTAATGATGGCACAGTGGTCAAGCTTGTTTCTCCTCGGGGCACTTTTCCGAGGGTACTTGGGCTGCCTTCGAAGCCTTAGAGTCTTGGGTCGCCAGAAGGTGGGGGATGTCCTGATCTTCTTCTTTTTGTGGCTGTGCACACCCTTCAATACCACCTTCTTGGCCTTCGAAGCCTTGGACTTGGCTTCCATCTTGGGGGGAACAACCGCTTCCTTCTTCGCCTTTGGTGCCATCTTAAGGAAAAGGCTAGTGGCCCCTTTCTTGATTTTCCCTCTTCTGAATCTCTGGATGCCTTGACTGCCATTCTTCTTTCCACTAGCCTGGTGGATGTAAATGGGCAGTTTTCTCCTTTCTCTGTCCTTTTTAATATAAATTTCTTCTGATTAGACTTGCAGGGTACAAGGCAAATATATTCTTTTTTTTTTTTTTTTTTTAGTGAGGCAATTGGGGTTAAGTGACTTGCCCAGGGTCACACAGCTAGTGTTAAGTGTCTGAGGCCGGATTTGAACTCAGGTACTCCTGACTCCAGGGCCGGTGCTTTATCCACTGCGCCACCTAGCTGCCCCCAAGGCAAATATATTCTTATCAGCCTTTGTTAGATACACTCCATTCCTGGCTAAGAGCCTGCCATTTATATATTTTAAGCCAAGGTCTAGAAATCCAAATCCCATTTTTAGACCCTATTTTCTTAGCCAACTGCTCACTTCCCAAATTCCTTCTTTTCAAGATCCTTTGCCTTCGATGGATACGAGTTATGGAAATGCCACCTATGCCTCTGAAGTCTTCATTTCTTTGCATATGATATTGTAATTTTCAATAATGCTTTCTAGATTCCATTTGAGAGTATACTAAAGAAAAGGATAACGAAAGAAGAGATGAAACTATTTCTTTGGATGAATTAGGACAGTGATAAATGATGACAGAGAGATGTCAGACCTGAAGAATGTTCCTTTAGCTTCTTTTTTCTTCTGACAAGGAGAGATGTTGGTCAATTTTTTGGACTAGAAAAGACAGAACAAGAATGGTTAATAGGGAGTCAAAAATTGAAGGTAAATAAGGACAAAGTAAGACAGCAGCTAGTTGCCCTTGATGAAATTCTGGATGAACTACAGGATACAAGAAAGAACAACTAGTAGATGGGCTCCTGAGCAACTTGGAAGGATCATGGAGAAGGAGAGAAGTTCTGTAGGCCTAGAAAAGGGACAGTGATATAACACTTTTGGAAGTGAGTGGAATCTGTAAATGACAGGTTCTAATTTACGGCAAAATTCTCCAACATCTTAAAAGGATATAGACAACATATAGAAAAGGCAGCAGCAATCCCAACCAGCCTGCAGGCATGGCTTCATCAAGAACAGGTTAAAAACAGAGAGGTATAACATTTATAACAGCACTTTTTTTTTAATAGCAAAGGAATAGAAACAAAGGAGGCTGAAGCAATTATGGCATATGAATGTAATGAAATATTATTGTTGATGAAATTCAGAAAAAACCTGAGAAGACTTCCATGAACTGATGCAGAAGTGAACATGTCCCTCTTCTATTGGAGAGTACAATTTATATATTGATTGAAACATTGTAAAGGACAACTTTGAAAAACTTAAGAATTCTGTTCAATGCAATGATCAATCTCGACTGCAAAAGGTTACTTATGAAGTGTGCTTCCTACCTCTCAGCCTCGAGGTTGATGGATTGTAGGTACAGAGTGAGGCATGGTCAATCCAATACAATTTTGTGTTGTAATACTTGTTCATTACAAGGGAGAAGTTTTTCTTAGGGGAGGGGAAATGTGGATGAAAGTTGGGGGTAGTGTTAGTGCTGCATAAAAAAGAAGAAAAGAATAAAAAGACTATCAATCAAACATGTAAACAAATACATAGAACAAAAGAAAGTTGGGGGGATATAGAGAAAAGGGACAATGTTGTACTCCTATGTTAAAGTTAGTGTATAGTTTTTTAAAAAAACACCAAGTTAAACATGGAAGATTCATCATTTCACATGTGATATTCTTTTTCTTTTTGTCTTCTGTATATGGAAATACTTACTTGTTGATGACTGTGAATTTATAATATTTAAATAAAAAACACAACAGATCATAGAATCAGATTCAGAGCTGCAAAGGAGCTCAGAGGTCATCTAATCTAATTCCCTCATTTTACAAATGAGAAACTGAGGCTTCACACATATATTAGGTGGTAGAGCCAGGAAGTGGACCCAGGTTCTCTGATTCTAAATCCATCACTCTTTCAGTCGTAACACACTGCCTCAAAATATATGCAAGCGTTTTTTGTTTTAAGCTTGTGCTTTATATTTGTAACCTAAAGGTGATAGAGCCTTCTATCTAATCCATCCTGGGTACATTGTATAGGATTTCGTTTCATTTTTTAACAGCTTTCATAGTTTCTAATATAATTTCTCTCAATGTACTTTTCTTAGAGGGTAAGAATTTCATTAACACAAGATATAATTTAAATGATGGAAGAGTTGATGGAACAGATCTAGTTAACCAGCCCAAACCTCTCATATCTCCAACTGCCTACTGGATATCTTAAACAGTATGCTCTGTAGACATCTTTTCTTCAGGGCAAATGAGGGTTAAGTGACTTGCCCAGGGTGACACAGCTAATAAGTGTCAAGTGTCTGAGGCTGGATTTGAACTCAGGTCCTCCTGGATCCAGGGGTGGGGCTTTATCCACTGTACCACCTAGCTGCTCTGCTCTGTAGACATCTTAAACTCCACATGTCCAAAACTGAATTCCTTATTTTCCTCCCTAAGCTCTTTCCTTTTTCTAACGTCACTATGACTGTTAAAAAAATTATTTATGTTAATTATTTTTCCAAATACATGTAAAGATATTTTTTGAATTCCAGATTTTTCTCCCACCGTCCTTCCTTCCCCCCTCCCGAGGACAGCAAGCATTTTTTTTTGTGGGGCAATGAGGGTTAAGTGACTTGGCCAGGGTCACACAGATGGTAAGTGTCAAGTGTCTGAGGCCAGATTTGAACTCAGGTCCTCCGGAATCCAGGGCTAATGCTTTATCCATTGTGCCACCTAGCTGCCCCAACATCAAGCAATTTGATATAGGTTATATATTACAATCATGTTAAACATATTGCCACATTAGTCATGCTGTAAGAGAAGAATCAGAATAAAAGGAAAAAAACACACAAGAAAGAATAAACAAGAACAATAACCAAAAAGCAACAACAAAAGTAAAAATAGTATGCTTCAATCTGCATTCAGACTCCATAGTTCTTTTTCTGAACGTGGAGAGCATTTTCCACCATAAGTCTTTTGGCATTGTCTTGGATCATTGTATTACTGAGAAGAGTTAAGTCTATCACAGTTGATCATCAAAAAATGTTGTTGATACTGTGTACAATGTTCTCTTGGTTCTGCTCATTTCACTCAGCATCAATTCATGTAAGTATTTCCAGGTTTTTCTGAAATCCATCTGCTTATCATTTCTTAGAGCACAATAGCATTCCATTATATTCATATACCACAACTTGTTTAAGCATTCCCCAATTGATGGGCATCCCCTCAATTTTCTTTTTTCTTTTTTTGCAGGGCAACGAGGGTTAAGTGACTTGCCCAGGGTCACACAGCTAGTGAATGTCAAGTGTCTGAGGCCAGATTTGAACTCAGGTCCTCCTGAATCCAGGGCTGGTGCTTTATCCACTGCACCACCTAGCTGCCCCTTTTCTTTTCTTTTTTTCATCCCCTCAATTTAAAAAAATTTTTTTTCTTTTTAAAAATTTTTTTAGTGAGGCAATTGGGGTTAAGTGACTTGCCTAGGTTCACACAGCTAGTAAGTGTTAAGTGTCTGAGGTCAAATTTGAACTCGGGTCCTCCTGACTCCAGATCTGGTGCTCTATCCACTGCGCCACCTAGCTGCCCCATCCCCTCAATTTTCAATTCTTTGCCATCACAAAAAGAGCAGCTATAAATATTTATGTACATATCGGTCCTTTTTCCTTTTTTATGATCTCTTTGGGATACAGACCTAGTAGTGATATTGCTGGGTCAAAGGGTATGCACAGTTTTGTTTTGTTGGGTTAAGTGACTTGCCCAGTGTCACACAGCTAGTAAGTGTCAAGTGTCGGAGGTCACATTTGAACTCAGGTCCTCCTGAATCCAGGGCCGGTACTTTATCCACTGCGCCACCTAGCTGTTCCACACACAATCAATTTCAAAGTTCTTCAGAGAAACCTTAAGAGTATCCTTGTATTGCTTTTTCTGATCTCACGGGAGTGCTTTCCTTGTATGAGTTCTCTATAAAATAGTCTTTTAGGCAGGCATTCAAACAATGTGGCCAGCCCATCAGAGTTGCACTCTCTACTGCAGAGTTTGAATGCTTGGCAGTTCAGCTTGAGAAAGGATCTCACTCAGTGTCCAGTACTTTGTCTTGCCAGGTGATCTTCAGAATCTTCCTAAGACAATTCAGATGGAAGGGATTCAGTTTTCTGGCATGGTTCTGTAGACTGTCCAGGTTTCATAGGTATATAACAATGGGGTTAGCACAACAGCTCTATAGACCTTCAGACTGGTAGGCAGCCTAATACCTTTACTCTCCCACACTTTCCTTGAGAGCCTCTCAAATACTGTTACCTCTGGTAGTGTGTACGTCAATCTCATTATCTATGTGTACATCCCTGGAAAGTATACTGCTAAGGTAAGTGAAGTTATCCACAGTATCCCTCCATCTGCTATAACTGATGCTTCCACATATTGATGATGTGACATCAGCTGGTGGAGAACCTGTGTCTTTGTGGTGTTAACTGCCAGGCCAAAATTAGCACAAGCAACAGAGAACTGATCCATACTCTGTTGCATCTCAGCCTCAGAAACTGCACTGTGCACAATTATCTGTGAACAAAAAGTTGCGTACCAACTCTCCCTCCACTTTAGTCTTGGCTTGTATCCTTTTCAAGTTAAATAATTTACTGTCAGAGCAGTAGTCGATCTTGATGCCATTTTTGTCCTTGGTGAAGCCATCGGACAACAATGGTGAAAACATCATGGTGAAAAGCAAAGAAGAAAGCACACAGCCCTGCTTCACTCCACCGGTGACTGGGAAATGATGAAAGCATCGTGTTATCCAGAACACGTGCAAGCATGCTTTCATGGAACTGGATACAATACTGATGAACCTCTTCAGGCCATCAAAATTCGCCATGATCTTCCATGAGCTTTCATGATTGACTTTCTTTCTTTCTTTCTTTTTTTTTTAGTGAGGCAATGGGGGTTAAGTGACCTGCCCAGGGTCACACAGCTAGTCATGATTGACTTTCAAATGCAAAACAAACATTGTGTAATGACCTCTGTTCTGTCCCTGGCATTTCTCCTGGAGTTGTCAAGCAGCAAACACCATGTTGACCATTCCTCAGCCCTTTCTGAAGCTACACTGCCTCTCAGGTAGCTGTTTATCTTCCAGGTGATGTCTATTAAGGAGGACGCTGGGAAGAATCTTGCTTGTAACGACAAAGAGAGAGAACCTTTCCCCCCTCCCCCTGTGACTGTCACAGGATAATCTATTTCCTTTTATTTTATAGAGAATAAGCAGGGCAGGGTTAGGTTAGGCGACACAGACAATTTTTAGGGTACTTTTTATAGACTTCATGCAGTCCTTAAAAAAGGCTGTTCAGACACCCAGAGACTGCCCAATCCCACTGCTGCTTTCAGTCTAGTGAGAAGACAACCCTATGGTCTGGGCTGCCTGTATGCAGGGTTGTGTTTATAGCTTCCAGTAAATTTGCACCAGCTGCTTCTTCACTTGCCCATTGCCACAGGCCTTTGAGGTAGGTCAAAAAGGTAAAATGATATAAGAGATATCTTTTGTTCTTGTTGTTTGTTTGTTTTGTTTTTTAGTGAGGCAATTGGGGTTAAGTGACTTGCCCAGGGTCACACAGCTAGTAAGTGTTAAGTGTCTGAGGCTGGATTTGAACTCTAGTCCTTCTGAATTCAGGGCCGGTGCTTTATCCACTGCGCCATCTAGCTGCCCCTAGAGATATCTTTTGACCCGAGCATAAAGTGGACTTAAGTGAGGAGAGTTGTGTGAAGTCATTGGCCTCACTCTCTCTTCCAGAGTCATTGGAGTCCAGTGGCAAGGCAAAAGACAAGATGACTGATGATGGCTCAGGATTTGGTGGAAGACATTGGCATCTTCAATGTCTAACCAAATTCTGAGCACTCCATGATGCCTGCCTCAGCTGCCGCCATGTACTGCTGGAACAAACTGTTCACATCCACCTATTCTGCTGGGGACATCTTCACATACTTGGGTTACGCACCCCTCTAACTCACTGATGGGTTTGAGTCCTCTCTGTTGTCCCCAATCTTGTTTAGACTGTCTGCTGAAACAGTTTACTGGGGTGAGGCTGCTGCACATGCTACAGCTTCTTGGAGACTTGGGTGGCGGGGGACACCAAAGGTAGAAGGCAGCCCTGAAAAGGGCTCGACAGTCCCCACACCAGAGGTACTTGCCTTCCCTAAACACCTTTATGTACCACGGGCAATCTCAGATCCACTGACATGAGCCTCTTTGCTATTCCTTGCACAAGACACTCCATCTCCTGATCTAAAGTATACTTCACTTAAAATCATCCTTTCAAATAGTCATTTGTCCTGTTAAAAATGATGTTGACAACATAATACAGTACTTATACGACTGTACCTAGAACTATGCTCACTCCAAACCTGTTTCAACCCATGACTGGCCAGTGTCCTTCTGGACCTCGACCCCAGTGGCCATCTTCATACTGACAATACCTCCAACTCCACTACCTTCTCTTCTGATTGGTGAGTTCGTCCCCGAACCTCCATATGAGGTTCAACACCTATGGCAACTATGACTACTGAAAACCTGGTTTAGTCTCCTCTTCTGTTCCTCCCTAGAGGCTCTATCCTTCCCACTTTTCAGCTCCCTTTCATGTGGTGTTTTCTCCTATGAGAATGTAAGCTCCTTTATAAAAGGCAGGAATTGTCTTCTTTTTTCTTTGTACTTGTGTTCTAGGCTCAGTACAGTACCTGACACAAACTAAGCATTTAATAAATGCTTGATCTATCTCTGTATTTATCTCCTGATTTTATTTTATTCAATCCAACAACCATTAGGTGCCTACTTGAGATACAAGTTTAGATAAGACAGGATCCTTGCAGGCATGGAGCTTAAGATATGTAATTCTCAGAAGAAAGACAAGTGAATAAATTTAAAAATATTTATTGTGATGGTCTGTAGTTATTGTAAGGTATTCCTGTAGACATGTATAAATTTCATATATATATAATACATAGATTGAATATTCTTACAAAGCTTTGTAGCCATCCAGATACTTTGCAAGTCTAGTAATAATTAATAGCAAATTCAGTTACTAAGGGATGTAGCAATTCTAAACTTTTGGTACCAATGTGTTAACTTTGTGTAACACAGTAGTTCAAACCTGCTTTAGGTTGATGTTAACATTCAAACTCCAAGACAAGATCTGCTTTGGAACCTCCCTCTGAGTTATACCAAACCTGTATTTTGTCATGACAACAGGAACTGGTGGCTCTTTCAGATGTTTAAACAGTAATCTGAAATATAAGAAGTTAATTGCTATTACCTCGGAAGGGATAATACAATTGATGTACAATAGCATGGGTGAGGTACACAGCTTCCAAACATTCACTATTATCAGGGCAGCTGCCATGCAGTCTAAAACTAATGTAAGCAGAAGGTTTTGGTGCTTTGAATAGCCCTTGGAAAGTAGCCTGGGCTGTTGTACAAGGTAAGGGAATAAATGCTTTTATTCATTCAGTTTAGAATTTATGTTTGTCATGAACCTGCTAGAGAATTGTAATTTGACAAACTACACCAGAAAAAAAAAATGAGCTAAGTCACTGCTGGGGCAGCTAGGTGGTGCCATACACTGGCCTGGAGTCAGGAAGACTCATCTCCTAGAGGTTCAAATCTGGCCTGTGTGACCCCTGACAAATCAATTAACCCTGTTCGACTGTTTCCTCATCTATCAAATAAGCTAGAGAAGGAGATGGCAAACCATTCCAGTATCTTTGCCAAGGAAACTCCAAATGGGGTCATGAACAGTCAGATATGACTGAATCAACTAAACATGTCAGTGATGAGAACACACTATATATACCTGCACACTATTTTTCTGACTGTAGATTTAACTATTCTCTCCAAAATGTTCCATTGTTGTTATTGGGGCAAAATGTTATAACATGAAAACAATTATTTTTTAGCCTCAAAAATGTTACTTCAATTTAATACATGCTAGATTCTGGACATACAAAAAATGAAAAAATGGCAGTCCTTGCTTTCAAAGAGCTTCAAATCTACTGGGTAGGGAGAGAATGACTCATGAAGGAGGGAGTATCCCATAGTACCTTGAGAAAATTTGAAGGTTTTGCTGAAGAAAGGGGAGGAGCTTCAAAAGCTAAATCAACATTTCACCAGATAGAAAGTGTATGAGGCTTTGTGAAGCCAGACAATTAATGAGGTGCTTCAGGCAATAAACCGGACTTTCAGGCAATAAATAGCCCTCAGTCACTCACCTACATTAGGTTCCCCAAGGAGTATAGGAAGTAAAGCTGATTGAATTGGAAATCATTAACCTAAGGCATCCCAAGGCAGAGCAAAGTGCCTTACTGAGAGAGTCCCTTAGTTTAAGCCAGGGAGGATTGTCAAACAGGAGAGGTTACACTTCTCCCATGGGCCAGGAGGTAACAAACTACTTCAGAGCTTGTGTCAAAGGAAAGAGACTTCACTGCCAAGAAGCTAAGAATCTTTGCCTTAGCTGAAAGAACACTGCAAGGTCACCAGGGTGCAGGGCCACCCAGTCAAGCAGAGGAACCTGTCTGGTGGCCATTGTTTAGTGGTAGCCAGGCCTAGTCAAGCAGCAACAGATCCCTTAACCCAGCTAGGCTACATATCAGTGGAATGATTCATACATCACCAGCATCAAATCTTGTGAGGACCTAGGTTTTCTGGAGAGAGAAAGGACACTGAGGTCTTGCAGCACTAGGGCTGTGAGTTGCCTTGGGCATGGGTGCTTCATTACCATTGTACTTTAAGTCCAGGCCCAGTGTCTCCCCAACCCGCTGCAGACCATGCATATTTGTGGAAGAGTGTATGGAAGAAAATGCTTTGTAATTACTGTTTTATGTAATTTGAGTAAATGCCTTTACTAAAGAATTGAGTCTACTGGCTGATTGTTAAGGGGATACTGCCAGTGGGGGTTTATAAGCTATCGTTGAGTTTATAACTCCCCTCAAACCCTGACATTGTAATAGCCACCCCAACAAGGATTCAATTGGCCAGTGGCAATGAGAGTCAAGTGAACTCACAGAGGGGTGTTACACACATACACATATAAGTATGATACAAAACAGAATGTGATAAGAGCAAATAAGAGATAAAGAAAAGGTACTATAAGAAAATCTGCAGGCAAAAATATTCTTTTCATATAGAAGTTAGTGACAATAAGGTAAAACTTTATGGAAGTTGTATCTTGAATTGGCCCAAGAAGAAAACTTTCATTAGACTGGGGTAGGAAAGATGTTTATTCCAGGTATGTGGAACAGTCTCTGTGAATGTTTGGAAGTGAGAAGTTAGAGGACTGAAGTAATGATAATATAATATTATATTTATATATGTGCCAGGCACTGTGCTAAGAACTTTACAACTCTAGAACATAGGTGCTATTGTGATGTTTAAAATCTAAATTGTGGTCACCTTAAATCAGAAGCTTCAGCTCCAGTCTAGCCTAGAGTTCCAGCCTGGTTGGGTTCTTCCTGAAGTCCTCCTCCACGAGCCTGCTTTAATCAGGAACACCCTTCTGCAAGCTGTTTGTGGAAGCTTTTTTATACATCTGGAACAGAGGCGGTCCTTACACTCTGCTTCAAGGTGATTGGTTGGCATCATCCAAATCCATTGTCTTTGAAGGTGTTCTCAAGTTGAGTTCACAGTCTAGTTTCTGAGAACAATACCTTCTTAAGGGCTAGCCAGGTGTGATTACAATCCAATTAACTTGAAGTAGGCTTAATCAGCAGTCAATCACTCTCACTTGATTCAATCAGTATAGATTAATCTCCAGGTGGGTCTTTGAGTATCTGCTGAAATCCCATTATTTCATCACACTATCATTATTCCTCAAATGAGAAAACCAAGACAATCAGAGATTAAATGGCTTTCCCAGAGCCACATTTGAGGCCACATTTGAACTCAGATCTTCCTGACTCCAAACGTGTTTGGAGTCCACTGCACCACCTAACTAAAAGATTGAAGCAATATTTAGAGGGTTTTAAATGCCAGATCAAGGAACTTACTTTTTATCTACATGAGGTGGTCCAGTAGACTATTGGGCTTGAAGTCAGAAAGACTTGAGCTCAAATCCTGCCTCAGACACTTAGACAAGTCACTTAACCTCTCTGTCCCTCAGTTTCCTCATCTGTAAAATGGGTGGTAGTATGGAACATAATGGCCTCTAAAGTCCTTTTCAGCTGTAAAACTATGGCTCTCCAGACAACAGGAAGCCATTAAAGACTTTTAAGCAAGGGAATCATGTGGTCAAATCAGCAGAGTAGGAAGATCAATTGCTTGGTTTCTTAAGAACATCTTGGGATGACACTCAAGAGGTGGTATAAGGGTATGGGGTTGGGAGTCAGGAGGTCTAACCCACTTCCGCTAGGTAAAAATTCATTGCTTATGAGGTTTGATTTTTTTTTTCATGTTTTGAGGGTTTTAAAAAAATGTTTTTGTTAAGTCTTGTTTTGTGTATGGCAACTGACTATGAGGCATTGTGGGAGCTAAAGAGCTCTTACCTTTTCCTTCTGTGAAAAGTAGAATGTTTATTGGATTGCTTCTTAAGAGCAGGGACTCAGAACACAAGAACTCTACTCTAGCTATCTACTAACCTTAAATTCAACAAGCAGTGATCAAGTATTATTCTCCAACACAACCTTCCATCTCCGATCCCAGTGCTTTTGTACTCATGGAATGCAATCCTGCCATTGCCTCTTAGAAACCCTAACTTCCTTCAAGGTTCAGCAGCAATGTCACCTCCTACTTGAAGATGATCCTGATACCCTCCAATTATTTTTTGCATTTTGTATTTATGTATTAGTGTAGAACCCTGCCTTCTCCCTGCAGAATGTAAGCTCCCAGTGGCTGAGGGATGTGTTTCCTTCCTTCTGGTTCTAACCCCAGGAACTAACTAGCACAGTGCCTCTTACAGAGTAGACGCTGAGTACTTGTTGAAGAATCTTTGAGCTTGTTTCCTCATCCTTAAAATAAGGGAGTGCAAGGCTAGAGGAGGGGCAGTTAGGAGGCACAGTGGATAGAGCCTGGAGTCTGAAGGACTGGAGTTCATATTTGGCCTCAGGCATGTACCAGTTTTGTGATCCCTTTCTTTTACAACATTCTGATCTCAAATGTCCCTCTTAGAAGTGGGTTTTGCCCCTCCAAACACATTCTGACATCAGTAATTTTGGGGAAAATTCTGCTACTTAAAAGTTTAGCTTCTTAGCACTTTGTGCCTTGAATCTGCTAAAACAGTATGTGCTGTGTATTGGAAATAGCATTAGATTTGGCTGAGAATCCTGTAGCAGATTTGACTTAGAATAGTAGAATACCAAGGACAGAAGTCTGCTACTTCTTTCTCTGTGGGGCAGAATCCTAGCCAATCACCACCTATTTCTTGAACACCTAAACTGGGCAGTCTTGAAGGAGTCAAGATCTAGTTAAGATCTAATACCTACCCTCTAGGAGTTTACAGTCTGGTGTTAGTAGGGATAACACCAAAACAAATTCCAAATTAAGGAGTAGGCATTTTATTTTATAGCCAGTGGGGTTTTTGAGTGGTTGAAAGGGGTAGAGGGACCAACAAATATTTATTATCTACTACCTACCTGGAACTATGCTAAGAGCTCAGGATTCAAATACAAGAAAAGACAGTCAGTCCCTGCTCTCATGGAGCTTACATTCTAACCCAGGAGACAATGAATATACAAGGGTTATACAAGATGTATATAAATTGTATAATAACAATAGCTATTATGTGTATGTGTGTTTATATAATGTGTATATATATGTAAACAAGTTGTATTTATAATACAAATTTTAACAGCTATTATGGTTTATATGTTTATATAATGCAAAATGATGTGACGACAATAGCTACCATTTATCTAGCGCTTTACGGTTTGCAAAGCACTTTACACATATTATCTTTCTATCCTCACAATCCTGGAAAGGAGGCGCTATTTATTATCGTCATTTTACTGAAGGGGAAACTGAGGCAAACAGGTGAAGGAATTTGCCTGTAGCGTGAAAGGTTACTTCACAGACTCTTGTGCTAGGATTTCTTTAGGGGAGGGGGACATAATTGGAGCCTCTTTACCCTTCAACACGTTTCCTCGGCTGTAAAATAAAGGGACAAGCCCGGTTGAACTCAACCCGATTCAAGAAGCGAATATACTGAGGCCTTTTCTTTGACAAGCCAGGCTCAGAGAGCGCAATGCAGAGGATATTTGAACAGCAAAATAAAAATTGGAGCCTGCCCTCCAGGTGCTTACAATCTACTACTCTCACAGAACCGGAAAGTTTGGTCCTCTTTGCCAGCAGAGGGCAGCACATGGTTGTTCCATGGGCCGAAGGAGAACGCCCTCCTCTCCCCCCCTTGCCCGGAGGAAGGGGCTTTTCTAGGCTGAGGCGGGCCCTTCCCCTTAGGGGATCTGCCCCTCCCCTAATGCGAGTGAGGGGCCGGGAGGGAAGCTTCAGACCCCGCTTCCGACCTGCTTGGCCTGGGGCAAGTCACTGAAACGCCGCACGCCTCGGTTCCCTCCTCCGTAAAGAGAGGGCGGGGTTAACCAGGCTCAGGTTAGGCCTTCCGGCGTCCCGCGCTCAAGGGGAGGGCTTTTCTTTGCGCCGCCTCTTCTGATTGGAGGGCGGACGCCGCCTCCGCCAATGATCGCGGAGCCGGGGTGGGAGGTGTTGTTGTTTCCAGCGGACGGCATGGCGGGGCGGCTGCTGAAGGTGAGCGTTCCTCCCCCCCTTCCTCAAACCCCGAAGGGGGCCCTGCGGAGGTGGGATGAGCCCCGGGTGGGCGGGCCTCTGGAAGGAAGGCCCGAGCCCCAAGGGGAAGGTATGTGTGTCCTCGCGTGACCACCGGGAGTATGCCCATGTGCCCTCCAGTGCGGGGCGGGCACCGGAAGACCAGGGTTCACCGGCCCGGCTCCAGTGTCACGTGGGTTTGGCGAACTGCTGCCACTCGAGAAGCGCAGGGCCAGCAGTCCAGAGGACTCGAGTTCAAATTCGGCCTCAGACACCGCTTAGCTGTGTGACCCTGGACAAGTCACTTCACCTCGTGCCTCAGTTTCCTCCTCTGTAAAATGGGCTGGAGACAAGAAAACTTCAAATGGGGCAGGAGGTCGGGCACAACAGAAAAAACCACCCCACATTGTATGTCAAACTCATCTGGGGGTGGGGAGGGTGTCCTCAAAGGGCTTACTTTCCACCGATTTTAAGTTTCCCCAACGGATAGAGCTCCGCCCTGAAGTCAGGAAGACCTGAGTTTAAATCCAGCTTGAGACCTTTACTGACCCTGTGACCCCAGCAAGTCATTTAACCTCTGTTTGCCTTCATTTCCACAAATGCAAACCGGGAATCCTCACGGTCCCTACCTCTCGAGGTGGTTGTGAGGATCAAATGAGATAATATTTTTAAAGTTCTTCCCACTGTATATAAAAATGCTGCTGCTTCGGAGATGTGGAAGTGATCTGGGGTCTGCCAAATAGCTAACAGGCCCGGTGGTGATCCACTGTCCTGGCTCTAGCTAGGTTTGGAGAGGCTCCCTCCAGGGTGGTTGTGTTCACAGCCATCCTCAGAAAACATCTACCAGGTCAGAGAGTGTTTGGGATCTGCATGGAGATGCTCCTTATGGATGCGGTCCCGGGTCGTGGAAGTAGCTGATCCAAAAGAAAGCTGGAAACCAACCAGGGGTCTATGGATAGATGTCAGGGGATCCTGGAACTTGAATGGGGGAAAAAGTACATCTTCATTTTCACTAACCTCTAACTGAAATTTAGCATTTCCTTTAGTTACAGATGTAGGCAACAAAGCCTTAGTCTGGTTTATAGACTTCACCAGGCTGTGGAAAGGGTCCCCCCCCCCCCTCTCTCCCTCCCCCCCTCCTCCCTCCCTCTCTCCCTCTCCCTCCCTCTCTCCCTCTCCCTCTCTCTCTCTCTCTCTCTCTCTCTCTCTCTCTCTCTCTCTCTCTCTCTCTCTCTCTCTCTCTCACACACACACACACACACACACACACACACACACACGGTTTAGAACAGCGTATATTTGGCAGGCGGGTGGAGGAGGCTGCAGAAGGTGGCCTGTGGCTTGGCCCTTGCGTGGACCCCTGATGAGGTGTTTTTGCAGAAGCGGGCCCAGGAGGCGGCGATGATCCTTGGAGGTGGAGGACTGATCTTCACCTCCTACCTGACGGCAGTGGGTGACGAGCACTTCTATGCCCACTACCTGATGCCCATGTTGCAGAAGCTGGTGGACCCAGAGCTGGCTCACAAGCTCTCCATTCGCTGCATCTCCATGGGACTCCTTCCACGCTCAGCCCCCCCAGACTCCAACATGCTGGTATGTCTTCTCTGGGTTTGAGGGGGTAAGGGGAAGCGCTCCCTTTGTATACAACTAGGACTAACCCTGGTGGAAGCCATAGTCATAACTGGAAATTTGTGGGTCTTCAGATTGGACAAAGTGATGAAACTTCCTTGTTTCAATTGTCAAATGCAAGGGTTCTGTGTTTTAAGAATGAGTAGGGCTAAAGAGGTGCTTGGAGCAGAACTAGCTGACCTAAATACATACATACACCTGAAACACAGATATTTTGTATGTATGTATGTATACACACATATATGTACATGTACATGTACACTGCATTATCACATATGCATGTACACACACGTGCGCCTACACATAATGTAGCCTCTTCCTAACATCATCCTTTGATATCTGTCAGAAGACTGCCTTGTAGGTCCCAGAACTAGTTCCTTTGGGATTTCAATAAGCTGGATTTCCCCTTAAGGGGCCCATGGTAGAATTATACTAAATATAACTTCATATCAAAGAGTGTCATAGTGAGGTTTCATTGTGTGGCTGGAAACATTAGAACGAGAAGTCCTCGTCTCTCAGGTGCGTCTGGCAAATCCTTGAGGACACTAGTTGCCCAGTGAACTCGGGGAATGTTGGGGTCTTAGTAGAAAGACATGGACAAGATGGTTTGTAGAATGAGTAGGTGTGCAATTTCAATTGAATCCCTACTTTTGGTCAAGCATTGTGCCAAGCTCTGGGGATGCAAAAAGAGGCCAAAGAAGTTATTGGTCGTCCTCCTAAGTCTTTCCTCTTCAGCTTTCTCACTCCCCTCTTTGTTTCTCCTCTCTCTTTCTCCCTTTCCTTTCTTTTCTTTCCTACCCGGAATCTTAGGATTCCCCTGGCCCTTGCTTAGTCCCCAATGGAATGGGGCTAAAAAGGTGGCTGACTGTTGTGTGTCACTCCCTAGCTAATCCATTTTATAGGTTAGAAGAGGGGGTGTGTGCGAGCGTCCATCCTTACAGACACACACACACACATGCACATGCACAAAGTTGTATATATCCATGCAGTATATGTGTGTGTATTCATTATATGCTATGTACACTGTGTGTGTGTGTGTGTGTGTGTGTGTGTATCCATGTGTATATAACTGATGGTTAAAATGTACCTTGACTTACCCCGCTTTTTCTTTTCCTTTCCTGTCTTGGTGTTTAGGCTAACATTCCCTAACGTAGCTAGCAGGTCTTGACCTTTTTTGTGCCGTCGGCCCCTTTGGCCGTCTAGTGAAGCTTATGGATCAGTAGTATAGTGGACACAGGCCTGGGCCTGGAGTCAGGAGGACCTGATCAGATCTGGCCTCAGACACTTATTAGCCGTGTGACCCCTGGCAAAGCATTTAATCTCTATGTGCCTCAGATGGCTTATTTTTAAAATGGGGATGGTAACAGCAGCCCCTTTCCTGGGTTGTGAGATCCATTGAAATAACATAGGTAAGGAGCTTTGCAAACCTTAAAGCACTATATCCAGCTGTAAAAATTCATAATTGAAGGAAATGCTGGATTTCAGATTGAGTTGAGTGAAAAAAATTAATTATTTTTTTCTATCTGAGAACCCCAGGTTAATATGATGTTTAAAATCTAAATATGTGGTCGCCTTCAATTAGAAGCTTAGCACCAGTCTTTGGACATTAAGCATTTATTAAAGCATACCAGGTATTCATGTGGAGCTCAGAAAGTTAAGAAAAGGCCTATCCAGCCTAGAGTTCCAGCCTGGTCGGGTTCTTCCTCAAGTCCTCTGCCATGAGCCTGCTTCAATCATGGACTCTCTAGCAAACTGAGTGTGGAAGCTTTTTATAGGTCCAGAGCATGTGAGGTTCTTAGACACTGCTTCAAGCTGATTGGTTAGCGTCATCCAAACCCATTGTTCACTGGACTTGAAGGTGGTTTCATGTTGAGTTCAAAGTCTTTAGCTTCTGAGACGGTACCTTCTTAAGGGCTGGCCAGGTGTGCTTACCATCAGCAGTCAGTCCCTCTCACTTAATTCAGTCAGTTTAGATCAATCTCCAGGTGGGCCTCCAAGTGTCTGCCAAATCCCATTATTTTATCACATTAAGAATCCCCATTCTAGTGTGAAAGCAGGATGTGTATCCTCTGCAGTTAGTGGGACTCTCCTGGCTCAAAAGCTACTGTCAGAGTGGAAGGATGGAAATACCAGGGAAAATTAGGGTTAGGGAGAAAGGGATCTTTCTGAAAGGAAAGGAGCAGCGCCTGAAAGTGATTTGTTGTTCAGAGAAAGGGTCAAGACGACAGTGTCAGCTCATTAAAATTAGATTTTCTGTGTGAATCTCTTTCTTTTTTTTCCCAGTAATAAACATTTTATAGTTTTGAGTTCCAATTTTTATCCCTCCTTCCCTCACTCCTCTTCCCCCTCCCTGAGGTGGTAAGCAGATATACATGTATGATTATGTAAAACATTACCATATTAGTCATTTTGTATAAGAAAACTTGAATAAAAAAAAGCAAAAGAAAGTGAAGAATAGCATGTTTCAGTCTGTGTTCTATAAATATCAGTTCTTTGGTGGTGGATAGTATGCTTCATCATTAGTCCTTTGCAATTGTCTTGGATTATTGTATTTCTGAGAAAAGTTAAGTCATTCACAGTTCTTCAGCAAACAGTATTGCTGTCTCTGCACAACATTCTCCTGGTTTTGCTCATTTCACATTGCATCAGTTCATACAAGTCTTTCCAGGCCTCTCTGAAATCATCCTGTTTGTCATTTCTTATAGCACAATAGTATTCCATGTGTGAGTCTCTTTCTTGGGGCCATGGTAGCTGTAATGTAGGTGGGTGTCCTGGGCTTGTTAGCTTGGCTGGTGCACGGTGTTAATGAAGTAATGAGGCCAAGGCTGTAAGCTTGATCTCTTTGTCCCTCTAGGAAGTACGGGTCCTGGGCCATAGATTCCGAAATCCCCTGGGAATGGCTGCAGGCTTTGACAAGCATGGGGAAGCAGTGGACGGACTTTATAAGATGGGCTTTGGTTTTGTTGAGGTAGGAAGTGTTACCCCAAAACCTCAGGAAGGAAACCCTAAGCCCAGGGTCTTCCGACTCCCAGAAGATCAGGCTGTTATTAACAGGTAGGTAACTAGAGCTGGGCTTGTGGAGAGTGTTTCTTAGTCAAGACCTAAAGGTGGGGAAATCATCCTTGGTTTTCTTCCCTTCTCCCAAAGTGGACATTGGTGCATCCCTGGGAATGCTGCAGATACACAGACACTTTCTGCTTGGGGGAGCAGACCCCTTCCAGTGAGCCACAGTCTCTTGTGTTCCACAGATACGGGTTCAACAGTCACGGACTCTCGGTGGTGGAGCACAGGTTACGGGCGCGACAGCAGAAGCAGGCTAAGCTCACCGAAGGTAAAACAGAATCCTCCGAGGGAGACTCGGCTTCTTAATTAGCTGCTAGGAAAAACTTGGCATCAATGTCGAGAAAAATTTCTTAGTGGTGGAAGGATGTTGGGGCCAAACTCCTAAGCCTTGTGACTCAGTGTCTCTTTCAGAGGAGTGACCCTCTTGTGTCACAGCCAGCAAGTGTCTGGGGTGAGTTCTACTTGGTTAGAGCCAGTGTGACACCAGGCAAGGTACCTCCCCTCCCTGGGCCTCAGTTTCCTTACCTGAAAAATGACGGGGGAGGAGTAGGTGGCCTCCGGGCCTCTTCTAGCTCTGGAGCTGCGCTCCCACGGTCCTGGAAAGAACCAGCTTTTAGAGCTTGTTTCTCTCTCCTTTGCTCGCTCGCTCTCTCGCTCTCTCTCTCGCTCTTTCTCTTTTTAAATTAAATGGTGTGATTTCTCTTACGTTGTAGGTGGGGAAACTAATTGAAAGTTTTTGGGGTCTGCCCAAGGTCTTAGCCTGTCTGGTGTGGAGCAGAGCCTGAGCCCGAGCTTTCTAGTGCCCAGCTCAGATCTTCTTTTCAAACGAAGTTCCCCCTTTCCATGGTCTTGAGACCATGACCCATAATTGCATTTAGGCACCTGCCGTGCTCCATTCTGGGGATACAAAGAAACACAGACCTTGCCCTCTGAGAGCTCACAGCGAGCAAACAGCTGCAGACAGCCCGGGTCAGGCCTTCCCTCCTGGCCCATCACTCCTTTTGTGGCCGGGGGTAGTTGTGACCTGAGCAGGCTGCCCTCGGTGGGCAGCCTTAGCCAGATGGCCTATGTGGCCCTCAGGACTCTCCTTCCACTAGGTTTTGGTGGGGGCAGAGTACCTGGTGGAGGTGTAGAGCAGGCAGATTATACAGATCTTTGATGAAATCACAGGTTGCACCCACTTCCTCTGTAAGCCCAGTGAATTTGTGTAGTTCTATATGGTTTCCAAAACACTTTCATATTCATTATCTGATGTGACCTCACTACAACCCTTTCTGTGAGGCCGGCTGATCACCCCCATTTTATAGAGGGGAAAACAGGTTCACTCACAGAGGTTAAAGGACGACTCCCCCAGTATTCTTTCTGCTGTGCTGTTACATCTCAGAGGTCTCTGGCTACCGAGCAAGAGGGATGCCATTTTTTATGCCACCCACTGTGTCCCTAGATACATTTCAGTTACTGTAGAGAGAAAACTCTTACCCCACTCTCTTCCCCAACAAAGGGTCATCCCCACTGTCTCCTGAGTTAGGGTGAACCACTGGCTTTTACCTAACCCAAGGAGTCAGAGTCCTTGATTTGATTTTAGTTCATTTTTTTACTCTTGCAGATGAAACCAGAGTAGGTGCTTCTTTACCTTGGTTTTGAGAAGATTATTAGCAAGTCTGAATGCTTCCTGTTAGTAAAGAGGTGTCCTGGGGGGCAGCTAGGTGGTACAGTGGATAAAGCACCGGCCTCAGATTCAGGAGGACCTGGGTTCAAATCCGACCTCAGACACTTAACACTAGCTGTGTGACCCTGGGCAAGTCACTTAGCCCTCATTGCCCCGCCCCCCAAAAAAATCTATTAGTAAAAAGGTGTCCTTAATTCTGCTGATGTCCTAGGCTGCTTCCTAGCCATTTGATAGAAAGGCTGGGAAGTACCATTGCCCTTGGCAGATGGTGTAGTGTAAGTACTTGAGAGCTAAAGGAAGCTTGGTGACACAAATAATAGCAGGTTCCCCCGATTTCAGTTGTTTGAACTTCTCTTGCAGATGGGATGCCGCTGGGAATAAACTTGGGAAAGAACAAGAGCTCCTCAGACGCTGCAGCTGATTATACAGAAGGCGTTCGAGTGATGGGGCCTTTGGCAGATTACCTGGTGGTGAATGTTTCCAGTCCTAATACTGCTGGACTGAGGAATCTACAGGGGAAAGAAGAGTTGCGCCAGCTGCTGATCAAGGTCCGCCTTCTGCATAAATCGGGATTTTTAAAGATCAGTCTTAAAAACATTTGCATTCAAATTGGCTGCGAAAGTTTTTTGATCATCCCTTTTAGTTGGGGAAAAAAGAGGAACCCCCCCAACACTTCAAAACTACATGGAGTTTTTTTTAAAAGCTGTTTAATTGATATTTTTTGTTTTGACATCACACACATTTCCTGTTGTAGCCCTCTCCCTCTGCCCTCTCCGACAGCCTTCCCTTGTAAAAAACCAAAAGCAAACCCAAAAAAGCAGATAGAGCTTTGATATGCTTGTCATCTGGGGCTAGGAGTCATGATTTCTAATGATTCTGTACTTGGAACAATAGAATCATCTAACTTTTTTTCAGAAAGTTTCCTAAATACAGACAGTTCTCACTTTAAGTAAATTCGCATTACATAAATTTGACTTTATGTAAAGAATTCTGAAAGAAATCCACATTCTGGGGGCAGCTAGGTAGCACAGTGGATAAAGCACCGGCCCTGGATTCAGGAGGACCTGAGTTCAAATCTGGTCTCAAACACTTGACACTTAACTAGTTGTGTGACCCTGGGCAAGTCATTTAACCCCCATTGCCCTGCAAAAAAAAAAGAAGAAGAAGAAAAGAAAAAGAAATCCACATTCTAAAACAACACCTATGATGTTAACTTTACTACGGTACTGTGCTCTTTCCTCTCCTGCCCCTTGGCTCGGCGCTCTGTGGCCTCTCATTCCCCCACCAAAAAAAACAAACCAAAGCCCAAACTTCTCAAGTGAAAGCAGAAAAATGGACGTGTGGAGAGACCATCCCCACTGCACTGGATGCTTGGCTTGAGAACTCTGGCACTGAGAAAGCAGACCTTGGCCCTGCTCCACCCACCCCATCTGCATGCCTTGTCCCATCTGTCTGTCTGCGCTCAGGTACTACAAGGCTATCCCTGTTCCCTGTGTGTTCCTCCTCCTGCTCTTGCTTCTCTGTCCCTGGCTACCATGTGTCTCTGAACCATGTGCTGGCTCCCTCCCTCCCTCCGTGGCTGTGTGGCCCCCTTCCTGTCTCCTTCCCTTCTTCTCTCCCTCCTCCAAATCCATGGGCAAATTCTCATTACATAAAAATCGCTTCGTATAGAGGTCTACATAATTGTCCATGTATGTAAAGTGAAATTATTACAGACTGTGGACTGTATTAGAAAATCAACCCTCTGTGATTTCAGCTGCTTCACGCTTTATAATTTGGAAAGATTGAATCAAATTCATATTGATACTCCTGTCTCCCTTATCTTTCCCCTAATTCTCCACCCCCTCCCCCCTTTTCTCTGTTACTGTAGAGAGCACCACCATCTTCCCAGTTCCCCAAGTTCACAACCTAGGGGTCATCCTGAACTCCTCACTAACTCTCACCTCCCACATCCAAGCTGCTTCCAAGGTCTGTCAATCACACTTTTGCAACTTCTCTAAATGTTTGTCTATTCTGAAAGTGCAGAATTGCTCCTTTAAGTTTGTGACTTAATTTTTTATTTACTTTTTATTCTTCCCAATTAGGAACTTCCTTTTATGCCCTTTTAAAAGCATCACAATCATTTCCTGATCTCTTCCCATCAGCAAATCTTCCCTTGTTACAAAGAAACACTGAAGAGTTCCTAAAGTTTCTAATTTTGTTGGAAATCTTTGTCCCAAGAAGTTTCAAACCCTAATGACAACTCTTCTCTAGGTGCTGAAGGAGAGGGATGCCTTGCAGGGTGGACACAAGCCAGCGGTGCTGGTGAAAATTGCCCCAGATCTCACGACTCAAGAGAAGAGGGAGATAGCCAGTGTGATCAAGGAGGTGAGAGTGCTGGCTGAGGCCAGCAGAACCTGCCTTCTCATGGTCTGTCTGCTCTGCTCTCGTTCAGAACAGGGTCTCTAGAACTGGGGGCTGGTTTGCCATTGGTTGTTATGGGTGTTAATCATAGAGTGTGTCAGGAAGTTGTCTTTGTGCCTGAGAAAGCTGATTTTTGCTCACCCAGTGGACCTCACCAAATTTTCATGTCTCCTCAGTCTGTAGCTGGAGGCCCAACCTTTCTCAGTCAGCCCTGGGTTGAGACTCAATTTCCCTACTTGTTCAAGCAGTAGAACAATACAGTAATAGCCAGCATTTACAGAAAAGCACCTCATATCAAGATTCTCCTTTGAACCTCAAAGCAGCCCTGGGCGGTCGGTGCTATGATTAGCTCTGTTTTACAGATGTATGGGGCAGTAGAGGCAGACAGCAGTACAGTGACTTGCCCAGGGTCACTCAGCTAGGGTTTGAACTCAGGTCCTCCTGACTCCAGGCTCTTTCCACGCAGCACTAGCCACTGTGATGGGATCAGGGATTGCATACCAGCTCTTGATTTCTGGTGACCCTGGTCAGGTGTGCCTAGGTCAGGAGGCTGAGCTGGCTGTGCTGGGGATCGACTGCCACCCATGTCTCATATATTTCTTTGTCCCCACACCATAGCTGGGCATCGATGGGTTGATAATCACCAACACAACAGTCAGCCGCCCTGCCAGCCTTCAGGGGGAACTTCGGTCTGAAGTGGGAGGACTGAGTGGCAAGCCCCTTCGAGACCTCTCGACTCAGACTGTGAGTGAGATGTACTCACTCACCCAAGGTAAGACTTCCAGGGCCCAGAGGGACAGTCCTGAATCACAGCTTTGTTGCTGCGGGTTTGGGTGGGATGGGACAGAAAAAGGTGTGGGTATGGATGCCCATTTTCATTCATTTACCCATCAGGCAAAATTCCCATAATTGGAGTTGGTGGGATCAGCAGTGGGCAGGATGCGCTGGAGAAGATCCGCGCCGGCGCCTCCTTGGTCCAGATGTATACAGCATTCACCTACGGGGGACCACCTGTAGTGGGGAAGATCAAGCGGGAGTTAGAGGTCCTTCTGAAGTAAGTGGTTTGAAGCAGGGTCAGGTAACGGACCAGTGCTGACGTGATAGAGTTGTGCTCAGCAACCTGAGCTCTTCCCACCGTCTTGGTCGGCCGCTGGTCAGCTGCTCTTATGGGCAGGGTGCCTCCTTCTCCCAGCTGGGTGCCTTTGCAAGGGCTAGCCCCTGGGCCTGGAGGGTTCTCCTTCCACATTCTGCCTCCCAGAAGCCCCTTTTGCAGGAGGCGTCTCCTAGTCCCTCCAGAGTCTGTGCATGCATCTTCTGTGTACCTAATTGTGCACATGATGTCTCACTTCCTAGAATGAAGGTTCCCAGGAGCCCGGGGGTGGGGGGGTTGGGGGGGGTGGGGGTGCGCTGTTCTTGCTTTTCTTCGGGTCCCAACGGCTTAGTACAATGCCTGTCACACCTGAACAACTCCACAAAATGCCTCTTGATTAATTGATTGGTAGATGCAATCTTTGCCTAAGCAGAGTGTCTTATATCTCTTACCTGTGACAGACACTTCCTAGGTAGGAGATACACTAAGTACAAATCTTAACGTAAAGGTTATTAGTGTGGTGTATATTTAATTTCATTATTTATCCTTTCTAAGAACATCAGGGGGATTCCTGGTGTCTTCCCACAAAATGGACTGGTTTTATTAATGATCCAGCCAGTACCTGAAGGGATAGAACCTATTCACTTCCTAGTTTTAAAGATGGTGGTTGGGGGCAGCTTAGTGGCTCAGTGGATAAAACACTGGCGGGGATTTAGGAGGACCCGAGTTCAAATCTGGCCTCAGACACTTGACACTTATTAGCTGTGTGACCCTGGGCAAGTCACTTAACCTCCGTTGCCCTGCAAAAATTAAAAAAAAAAAAATAAAGAGGGTGTTGTCAGTGGGACAGAGACTGGGATGAATAGAAATGTGTCATCTCTAGGGGGCTGGCCTGCTGTGAGATAGAGCCTGGGAGAGGCAACTCCACACTAGAAGAGAGCTGTAGATCTGGGTTAGATAGAAGGAGACAGTTCCTCATCATCAGAGCCCTCCAGGAGGAGAATGGGCTACTTTGGGAGAAAGGGGAATCTTCCCTCCCTGGGGGTTGAATAACTAGTGGTCAGCACTGTTGTCGGAGGAGTTCTTGGCCCAGCACCGGTTTTATAAGATGGTGTCAGAGGTCTTGTGATTCTGTGATATGCAGCTAGACCATCGGTTCTCCTTGAAAATCGGACTAACAGTCTGTGATGTCTTCATGGTAGCCTTTGTTTCTTTTGTTCCAGAGAGCAGGGTTTCAGCCAGCTCACAGATGCAGTCGGCGCAGATCATCGAATGTGAGGAAGTTGTTCTTTGTTCATGGATGGAAGGGATCCCCCTTATTCCAGGAGACTTCACTCGCTGACTTGGCTGGATTGTAAAGGATAATGATGTATCCCTGGAGTGCTCAGAGGACTTTGCTCTGGCTCTAAACCTCAGTCATGATTCTTTTAAAATTCAAGCTCCGAGAGCTTTCATTATTGTGAACATCCTGTACATAAGAAAACTATTGTGAAGTAAAGTCATGTATTGTTTATACTGAAAGCCCTAGCCTGTTTCTCTTGTTCTACCCCTTCCCCTCCGAGTGCACTCACTTGGATTGGGTGTTTCTGGCTGACCAGGATAATGGCTACTCCAGGACTGAGCTATGATTCTCACAGGAAGCCTGTGGAACCACTACTTCTCTCCTCCCGGCAAAGAAGGGTGGAGGAGACCACCCCAGCTCTTCTCAATTTAGGAATCTTCAGAGCTGCCGCCAGGTCTCGAAGGATGGCTGAGCAGGGGCCTGCTTCCTCTGGAGAGGAGGCGAACTGAACATGTGTCAGTCACGCTTTTCAGACACGGCCTGTGCAGGGATTTGCTTTGCTTGGTTGCATGTTCGTAATGAGGTCTTTGTTTTTACTTTTCCAAAACGATAAGAATACCAATAACAGTAATTATGGCATTTATGTGGTGCTTTACAGTTTACAAAGCAGTTTATATATGCTATCTCATTTGATTCTCACAAGAGGTAGGTGCTGTTATTATCTCCAATCTTACTCGTGAGAAAACTGAGGCTGAGAAGGTTAACGGAATCAACACAGATGTCTGAAACAGGATCTGAATTCAGGTCTTCTAACTCCAAGTCTAGCAGTCTGTCTGCTGTACCACCCAGCTCCCTTGGGGAAGGAAGGAGAGGTAGAAGGGAGAGGTGGGGTTAGGAATAGCGTTTCTTCAACCCCACAAAGATGAGAACAGAAGGAAGGCCCGAAGGCACCTGCCGACAGGCAGGACAGCTCAGATCTAGACACTGAATTTATTGTACTCAAACAGAAAAGCCTGTTGTACGTACATAAGAGAGATGTGCAGTTTCCTCTGCAGTTTTTTTCTTCTCCGATGTGTTTGGACACACTTGTTTTATTAGGTGGTTGTTAAATTTAGAATAAAAAAAAGGAACGATACAAAAAGACAGATGGACAGGGGTGGTGGTCATGGTGGTGTGGGGGTAACAGCTTAAATTGCCTTGTGATTTCCTGTCTCCTTTTCCTCAAATAAGGAAGAATGGCCAAGTGAGAAATGAGGATAAAGGAGAAGAGGAAATAAGCACTTCCCCCATGATGAACAAGGGTGAGAACAGACATGGGCTGAGGGAGATTGCGCAGTGAGACTGAGGATGGTTTGCAGCCACCACGGTGGAATGTGCGAAATGGAGGTGTGCAGGAACTACAGTAGTGAGATGGGGCCCGTGATGTGGTCTGGGCTTCTGGAGGGACTTCTTCCTTGGTTGAAAACAAAGTGCTCGTCTTGGAAGGAGGGAGTCACCGACATCCTTCGTGCAGCTCCGCTGGGGTTTCTGCGGCTTGGTGGTTGCACCTTTGATTCAAGGGCGAAGGATGTTTGCAACATCTGTGGGGAAAACTTGGTCAGTGGCTTTGTGAAACTTAGCATGCCCTCGATGTCTCAATTCAGCCATGTAATTTCAGTATAAATGGTTTCCTTTGTGATCCCGTGTGTTTTATATGTTTAAATTAAAAGCAGAATTCTGAGAATTCTGGCTGTGACACACAGGTAGAGGGTTCAGAGGATAGAAGATGGCCTCACTTCATGGTTTGTATGCTCCATGGACCCCTATAGGATAAAATTCCCAAAGGCAGGGACCAGGTCTTATGTAAACTTTGCAGCTCTCATGGCTGCTTAGCACATAGGTGCTTAATAAATATTTCTGTAACGATTGGAATGATGCCACCTGCTGGAGACTTACTGTAGAAAAGCTCCGCCATGAAGTGAAGGTCTTTGAGGGCAAGACCAGGAGGTGTCAGGAAGTGACATTTGCTTGTGCAAGGAAGAAGGGGGGAGCCTGGCGCTCTGACTGGGGTTCTTTCCTCGGGACTCTGGCGGAGAGTGGAGCTAGAAATGCGCTCTCCCTTTAATAGATAGATGAATGTAGGCCTTTCTCTCTTTACCAAATTCTTATTCTCCTTAATAAATGCTTAAAAGTCTAACTCTTGCTAAAGCTTATAATTTATTGGCGACCACTCATTAGATATTTTAGACAGACTAGCTAGAATTTTAGCCTTTAACATTTCATAGAATTCAATTGAATTGGGATTCTGAAGGTCCCTGGGCACTTGAGCACGGAGTTAGAAGGTCTGGGCTCTGCCATTGGCTACTTCTCTGACCCTGGGCGAGTCACTCCTCTCCAGGCCTCAGTCTCCCCACCTGTGAAACCAGGGGCTTGGAAGAGACGACCTTTGAGGCTCTCTTCATCTCCCAAATTGTGTTCCTGTGAAAGCCTCAAAGAGGTCGAGGAATCTACAAATAATTAACAGATATAAATAATCATTAACTGAAGAAATAAATGGAGACTCTGCTTTCTGGAAGCCAAAGAACAAAGTGTCTAGATAGAACACTTTGACCTGGGCTTCATCTGTGTGTGATGTTAGGGACAAAGGTCTCCTCTGCCTCTTCTTCCTCTTCTACCTGCCTTCAGGTTCAGCAGATTCACCTTCCTCCTGTTTCCTAAGGATAGAACAGGAGGGGTTTTTTTGGTTTTTTTGCTTCTTGGGGGGCAATGAGGGTTAAGTGATTTGCCCAGGGTCACACAGCTAGTAAGTGTCTGAGGCCAGATTTGAACTCAGGTTCTCCTGAATCCAGGGCCGGTGCTCTATCCACTGTGCCACCTAGCTGCCCCAGAATAGGAGTTCTTAATATTTTTTGGTTTGTGTCATGGAACCCTTTGGCAGCCTGGCAAAGCTTCAGGACCCCTGCTCCGAATGATGTCTTTAAATGCATACGATAAAATACTGGGGATTGCAGAGGAAACCACTCGCATTGAAATCAAGAAGGTTTCCCTGCCTGGTTCACTGACTTGCTGGAATCTACCCAGAGGCCCGACCCCCTCACAGCTCTGTCTCTATCCCTCCCTCCCTCCCTCTCTTCTTTTTCCTCTTTTTTTTTTGGGGGGGTGGTGATTGCTTTCATTCCCAGGGTTTCAAGTACCCTTTCTTTGCACATGACTCCAGCACCAGTCTCTCCCCAGCTCCAATCCTGACTTTCCAGGTGACTCAGCGGTGCCACTGGTATGTCAAACCCGTCAACTCCATTGGTCATCTGCTCCCTGCCAAATCTGCCACTTCCAATTTCCTTCTTTTTGTTGGCAGCTGCATCATCCCTCAGTGACCCAGGTTCATAACTTCAGATTAATCCTTGACTTTTCCCTTTCCCCCCTCCCACTCCCAGCTCAGTCAGTCGTTAAGCCCTGACACTCCTGTCTGGCCATCTGCTCTTTTCTCACTCATACCTCCGCCCCCTGCCTCCCATCCCAGATCTGGCCGTCATTGCCCCTTGCCTGGCCTGTTATAAAAGGCCCCCAGTGACTGTCCCTTCCTCCATTTGCATGGCTTGTAAAATCCTCTTGGCATCAATATAGGTCTGATCACGTTGTTCCCTTCTTCAAAAACCTTTAGTTGGCTCCACGGCCCATCCAGGGTGAGACACAAGCTGCCAGCCTTGTGTTTGAGGCCCCCTAGAGGCTGCCTCTAGTGGGCCTTCCTGGCCTTGTTTCTTTCGACTCCCCTCCTCACCCACTGCTCCAGCTATGATGGGCCCCACCTCCGTGTACGTATTCATTTAGGGTGTCCCCTGCCCCCATCAGCTCAGCCTTCCCTCTCCCTTCAGGCTCCTCTCCTTGATGAAACCTCTCCTGATCCCCTCCTTGCTGTTCTCAATTTCTTATGGCATTTTGAGACCACATCTGCTTGTACCCTAGTCTTTTGAGGGGGTCTTTGCTCCATAATAGTACAGTTCTTGTAGTCCTTTGCCTTGCAGGCAAAAAAAAAAAATGTGTTTTTCAACCTTGTTTCCCTAATGCTATAATAGGTGCCGCTTAGTAAATGTTTTTTAAGTTCAGTTGAATGTCCTGAATTTTCTTCCCTGTAATCTGAGTGTCGTCTTTTACTTGTTTTATCAGCAATCTTGCGCTTGGAGGGGAACACATTTCCCTGTGTAGTTGGTGAAGCACATCTTGAAATAGGGCCTCTGGGGTGTGGAGGTGTTGCTACATCCATGCTTACCAACCCCTGACACCACTCTCTGCCTCCACCTCCACTGGGCTCTCACTGCCCTGGAAACCAAGAGCCAATTTTGTTTCCTTCTACAAGATAATTACTAGGCTCTTCCCCCTCTTTCCCACTTGTCCTTGAGAAGCTGCAAAGAGACTTGTGGATTGTTACGCCTGGTGGGAGAGACAGTGTGTGTGCAGCACAGTGTATAATCAGGGACCGTGCACTTCCATGCTTTACCACTTTCACCATACCCCATTCTGGCTTTTACAATTCTCTCTAGTCTTCCATTTGGGCCTCAGTTTCCTTCTTTGTAAAATGAGGGATGCCTAAGGTTGTCTTCGATTCTGTATCCTACAGCGCTGACCAGTAGGCTCCGAATCAGAATGCTTTAGTGAGACAAAGAGGTTGAATTCAGCTGGTGGGGCACTGGTTGTGTCCAGAGATGGCATCATGGAGGAGGTGGAACCAAAGGTCATCCTCAAAGGAAGAGAGAGGTTTCAACAGGCTAAGGTGGGGGTGGGAGAGAGGAAAGAAGGAAACAAGCATTTATTAAGTGCCTACTATGTGCCAGACAGTATGCTAAGCACTTTGCAAATATTAAATCATTTGATTCTCACAATAGCCATGTGAAGTAAGGACTATTATTTTTCTCTTTTTATATTTGAGGAAACTGAGGCAGAGGTTAAGTGACTTGCCCAGGTTCTAGAACACAGGTAGGAACTGTCTAAAATCAGATTTGAACTCAGGTCTTCCTTACTCTACCACTCTATCCACTGTTCCACCCCACTGCCTCAAAGTCTCAGTCTCTCTCTCTCTCTCTCTCTAGGTATATGCATATATGTGTGTATGTGTATATGTATGTATGTATGTATACACACACACACACACACACACACACACACATATATATATTTATATGAATCTCTTTCAGGCTTGGGTTTCCATGAGGTGAATGTGTTCCTCAGTCTGCTGACACAGAAAAAGCCAAAGGGCCAACATATTTCCCCCACCCTGGTCTTTGACTCTACCAGCTTGGCAGGTGGCATCCCACAAAATTTAGCTTAGAAGGAATTGTGTCAGAATGGTTGTTCTGCTTGTTGGGAACCAAGGGGGAAATAGGGTACAGCCCAATCATCTTAGGGAAGCTGATCCTTGGGGTCACTGCAGATTGCTTGGCACAGAAATCAGTCTTGTATGACATTAAGGGGCTACTTTGGTCCTTTGTTCTGTCTCTGCCCCTGGGAGACACTTAGCTGTTGGAATCTAGAAAACCCTGCCTGGCTAACATCAGAGAACCCGGTGGTATTTACTGTGGGGAGGATGTCATGTTCATGTTGGGTGAGAGATGACAGCCGATAATGAATAATTGGGAGATGAGAGAATCAGACACAATGGGCCAGCCATCTCACTGCTCTGTCCTGGGTTGCTTCCTATGCAAAAGGAGGCAGCTAGATGAAACAATCTCTAAGGCCCCTCCCTGTAGGGTTATTAAATGGGATTTCTTTAAGTCTTTGGACCATCTGTACAACTCTCCAGATTATGGTGCTTCCATCTTAGATGGTGGAAGTTGCATCAGAGCAGTTGGGTGTGTGTTAGGTTTGGAGAATTTGCCATTGATCAAATGGTTATGGGAAGACACCAGGACACCAAAAGGGTTACTGCTCGCTTCTGCATTGCTCAAGAATTCAACTGTGTCTAGTGTGCCAGTGTGAACATATTGCTTCCAGGAGTGTTTCGAGATGGTACACGGTCACTTCTAGGTTTACTCAAGAGGAACAATCGGCTGAAAGCCACTTGACTTGGATCATTTGGTTTATCTGAACTTGTATGATACAGTGCTTGTAGCTTGAATCATTTGGGTGGTAACATTCTGTACACTTCAGGTTCGAAACTGAACTCATTATCTTTTGCCCCCAAGTCTTCCTTTCTTCCTAATTTTCCTATTACCATTGAGGGCACCACCATCTTCCCAGTCACTTGGGCTCACAACCTAGGTATTACCCTTGACTCCTCATTTTCTCTCACCTCTCATATCTGATCTGTTGCCAAGCTCCTCTTTCTAGCTTCACAACATCTTTCATAAACATCCCCTTCTCTCCTCAGACACTGCCACCATCCTAGTACAGGTATTTATTACCTCATACCTGGACTATTTCAATAACCGCCTTGTTGGTCTTACCTCATCTTGTCCCGCCCTAGTCAATCCTCCACCTAAAGCACAGGTCTGACCATGTTGCCCTCCCACTCCAGTGGTTCCTCATCACTTCCAGAATTGAATATAAAATCCTCTGTCTGGCTTTTCCAATCCTTCATTACCTGGCCTTTCTAATACCTTACACCTTAGTTCTTTCCTTATGTTCTACAATCCACTGAAATTGACCTCCTTGCTATTCCTCAAACACAATATTCTATCTCCCAACTCTGGGCAGTGTCACTGGCTATCTCCCATGGCTAGAATTTTCTTCCTCTTTCTCCTAGCTTCCCTAACTTCCTTCAAGTCCCTGCTAAAGTTCTTCTGCAAGCATATCCCATTCCTCCTTAACTATAGTGCCTTCCCTCTTAGATTACCTCCAATTTATCCTATATAAATCTTGTTTGTATGTAATTGTTTACATCTTGTCCCTCCCATAAAACTCTGAGCTCCCTCGAGGCAGGGACTGTTTTTGCCTTTCTCTGTGTCCCCAGCACTTATCATATTGTCTGGCACATGGTAGGTGTTCAATAAATGCTTATTGACTGGCTTGGCATATAAGGATCCATCGTTTAGAGGCTTCTTTAATCCACATAAGTATTTCCATATTCTCCCTGAAACTACTGAAGGCTGTCTGGGTTTTTTGTTTTTGTTTTTGTTTTTTTGTGAGGCAGTGGGGGTTAAGTGACTTGCCCAGGTTCACACAGCTAGTAAGTGTCAAGGGTCAGAAGCTGGATTTGAACTCAGGTCCTCCTGTCTGTTTTGAATAAAGCAGAGAAGGCCTTTTCCAAGTCATGAACAAGGAAGAGACCAAGTTAATAAGCATTTATTAAGCACTTACTAAGTGCAGGTCCTGTGTTAAATCCAAAATTAGCTTCAGGAGGTCAGGATGCCTGCAAATAATAAGAAGAAAGAACAGAGCTGGCCTTTTATACTATAGGCCTCTAGAAAAGTGTCCCCCCAAAAAAGTGTCACTAAGACCAGCAGCATCTTCCTGGTTTCATTTTTCATGTGGCTTCTTCACAGAGAACGACAGTCAGTGATGGGATTTTTGCTGCTTGGTTTATTTTTATTTTTAAATTGTATCCAGGGTGTGAAAAACAAATAATAAACCAACCAAAACTAACAACCCAGTGCAGGATGTTCTTTTGACAAATTAGTCAAGGGTTGTTTCTCAACCTCCTACTGGAAATCCCCACCTCCCTTATGCTAAGAGCAGGATTCACTGTGCCAGGCACAGGGCTATCAGGAATGGGCAAGAGTTGGTGCTCATTCAAATATGTATTGAGCACCTAATGATTCGTAAGACATTGTGCTGTACATGAGGACACATAAAGGTGAGAACCAGATTGAATAATAACGGGTGAGGATACTAACATCTTTATGATTTTTTTTAAAAGAGGGTAAAAGTACTTGAAACATTATCTCTTTGCCAAGGGCACTACAGTTTAATGGACTGGATTAGGAGCAGGGCTGTGCTGACAAACCAATGGGCCTTCCAGACTTTAAAGTCTGATCTGCATCCTTCACATTTTCTCTACCACTTCTGAGGTATAAATGTTCTGAACTGGTAGGAAGAAGCTGGGTTCCAGTAACCCCTGATTAGGGGTCAGTACAGATCTGGGTTTGAATCCTCCTCTTACAAGTAGTAGTCATGTGACTGGGGCAGGGCACTTAACCTCCATCTCACCACCTGCAAATTGGGAATAATACCCATTGTGTATTTCTTCCACAGTAATATTATAAAAATAAAATGAGAGATGTGCAAATTTTAAATTACTATGTAGATGCTGGCTATTTTTATTATGATCTATCCTTTAAAACCTAACCCAGATGCCACCTGCACCACAAAGCCCTCCCTGATCTCATAAGTCAGTTAAAGACCTCATGCCATCAGACCTCACATAGCCCTGTTTTTCAATTCTGTAATGCACTTATCATGTAATCTTGTGTATTACAGTTATGCTGATGTATAACTGGACTGTAAGCTCCTTGAGGGCAGGAAGTATGTCAGCTAAATTTTATATCTCTATCAGTTTCTGACAGTACTCTGTGCCAGGGGTGTCAAACATGTGCAGGGTATCATTGCAGCCATAACACTCCCAAGTGCAGGGAAACTGGATTAAAATATAATTGGGGGCGGGGGAACAGCTAGGTGGCACAGTGGATAAAGCACCGGCCGTGGATTCAGGAGGACCTGAGTTCAAATCCGGCCTCAGACACATGACACTTACTATCTGTGTGACCCTGGGCAAGTCACTTAACCCCAATTGCTCCGTCCCCCCATATATATATATAATTGGGAAATATTTAATAAAATAAATTTAAAAAATACAACAGAACATGTGGTTTTCTAGATCAATATGTGGCCTGCAGTGATCCTTATGTATGGTTTTTGTTGTTATCATTGTTCATTCAAGACTTCATGGCCCCACTGGATTTTTCTTGGCAAAGATACTGGAGTGGTTTGCCATTTCCTTCTCCAGCTTATTTTTACAGATGAGAAAACTGAGACAAACAGGATTCAGTGATTTGCCCAGGGTCACAGCTAGTAAGTGCCTGAGGTCAGATTTGAACTCTTGAAGATGGATCTTCCTGACTCCAGGTCTGGCACTCTAACCACTGTGCCACCTAGCTTCCCCTATGTATGGCTTAGTGGTCCCCATTTCTATTTGAATTCGACACTCCTGCTCTACAAGGTATATGCTTAATGAATATTTATTGTATTATATCTTTATACCAGCTATCCTGGACAGGGCCTCACTCAGGCCAGTTCCCTAGTGGTTTAGGTTTAATAATGGAACAGAATGAGACCTCTGGAGATCATACAACAGTTAACAAAAGGAGATTTACTTAGCCATAGTATATGACAGATATTCAACAAAGATAGGCAGTAAGGGCACTAAAAGCTAACTCAGCTCTCTTGCCCTTATAGGGTACCACTCAAGAATCAGAGCTACTGTGGAGTTTCTCACGGCTGATTTATACTCATGGTAGCCAGAAAGTGATGTCATCAGCTTGAATCTTTAGTCCACTGAGCCAATTAAGCTTCAAGGATGGTCTCAATACTTTTCAAGGAAAAATTCAGCCTTAACTTGCTTGGGGAGAGGGGTTTGGATATTGGTCCCACCACATCAGTCAAAAGAGAGATTTTCCTGGTATCAGAATAAGATTTGTACAAAATCACCATTTGGAAACCTTCTCAAAGGAGGTAAATAGAGAATGTTGTTCTCTGTTTGAATTACTGGGCTTGAAACAACATACTCTGGGAGGAGATGGCAGAGTACCACCAATTCAACAAACTTCCTCAAAACTCCTTTAAACAGATTGAGAAAATGTACTGGACTTCATCCTGATGAGGAAATCCAAGAAAAAGTGAGAGTGAGTCATTTTTCCAGCCTAGGGAAGCATAGGGTGGTAGAAAGGTCTTTGGATTTTTGAGGATGGTGTCTAACCATGAGCATGCTGCACTGAGTCCTCCTGTGCACAGGAAATGCTATTCACCAGGGCAAGAGGAGGTCCCAGATCCATATAGGGACTCCAATGTGGCAAAAGGTACTTACTGGTAGCTTTGTTGCCGCTACCTAGTTCTGGGTCACAGGTCCAGGGAGGACTGAGGTTGGCACCTAGGGGTGGCATTCCGGTTAAGGAGCAGTGGCAACCCCTCTGGTAGTACTGAGTGAGGAGCAGGTTTAGAAACAAACAGCATCAGTATGGCTCAAATCCCAGGACCCCGGAAGGGATCTTAGTACCAGCTTCTAGGCCAGTTTTTTTTTTTTTTAAGTGAGGCAATTGGGGTTAAGTGATTTTCCCAGGGTCACACAGCTAGTAAGTGTCAAGTGTCTGGGGCCGGATTTGAACTCAGGTACTCCTGAATCCAGGGCCGGTGCTCTATCCACTGTGCCACCTAGCTGCCCCCTAGGCCAGTTTGAAGCCGGAAGAGGATAACAAGGACAGGCATTCCAGATCAAAAGGGAGCTTGCAGTTCGGTCTCTGAACTGCAGAGATTCTAGCAGCACTTTTTTTGTTGCCCAGACCCACTTAGGTGGGGAATTTGCAGAACTCAGATGAGGGGCACAACAATCAGTTATGTTAGCCAAAATTCAGAATTTTCGGGTCAAAGAAAAAAAAATACTACAAGCAGCCAGCAAGAAAGAATTCATGTACCAAAGAGCCACTGTTAGGATCACACATGATTTAGCAGCCACAACCATGGAGTGGAGAGCTTGGTATACAATATTGCAGGAAGGCAAAGGATATAGGTTTACAGCCCAAAAGAGCAAAACTGAGGACAATCTTATGAGGGAAAAAAATGGATTTTTAATTAGATAGAGGACTTCCAAGTGTTCCTGATGAAAATGCCTGAGCTGTGTAGAAACTTTGAAGTTTAGATACAGGAAATAAGAGAAACATAAAAAGGGAAATAAATCAACATTGATAAAGGACTAAACAAGGATAAACGTTTACATTTTAATATGTAAAGATGATATGTGATGTCTCTGAACTCTATCTTCAGAGGTAATAGAGGGAGTAAACTTTGATAGCATTATAGTGGTTCTGTTATGGTTCGATCTTAATGAAAAGAGAAGGGAAGAGGAATACACTAGGTGGGGAAGGGAAAGGAAGGTTAAAGAACATTATCTGACATAATCATGTATGAAAGTAAATGCTTATATAAAAAAGTAAGGGATGGGGTGGGGTGGGGGGAGAGTGACTGACATTTGAGTCTCGCTCTCATCTAAAGTAGTTAAAGGAGGGAAGGACAGACATACATAGTGAGTACAGAAATGCACTCAACAGGAAAATGAGAAGGAACAGAGAGAAGGGAGAAGGGGAAAATAGAGGGAAGGTAGAGGTTAGTCCTAAGCAAAACAAACTCTATCTTGAATGAGCACCAACTCTTGCCCATTCCTGATAGCCCTGTGCCTGGCCAGCATCTACATAGTAATTTAAAATATTTATGGCTCTTTTTGAGGTGGCAAAGAATGGACATACGAAGAGTGCTTACAAATTGGGTAATGACTGAATAAGTTATGTACATAAATGTGATGGAATGTTGTTGTAGTATAGGAGATAATTTCAGAGAAAACCTGTGAAGACTTGTATGAACTGATACTGAGTGGAATGAACAGAACCGGGAGAACAATCTATCCCAATACTAAGACTATGGTAAAGATAAACAACTCTGAAAGAATTAGGAACTCTGATCAACGTGATGATCAACAACAATTCCAGAGGATTCATGATGAAACATGCTGTCCGCCTCCTGATGGAGAGGCGAAGGACTCAGGGTGAAGAATGAGACATTCCTTTGGATGTGGCCAATGAGGAGATTTGTTTTGCTTAGCTAGACATGTTTGTAATAGGAGTTGTATGGGGAGGTAGGGTAGGAGAGAAAGAAGGAGGATTTTTGCGGATTGAAAAAAAAAATTTAAAAGAAACAATATGTTCTGCCCTACTGTTTCAGTGTTGTGTCTAACTAGAAAATAGATCGATCTTTTTAGTTCTTGTTAAGTCTCTGCTGAACTTTTCAGTGTTTTTCGGATTCTAATAGGGTTTTCTACAGTTGTATGAAGCTTGACTGTTATTTCTTAGGGCTTCTCAATCTCCCATTAGTATAACTAAAAAAATCCAGTGGATCCTTAGGCCTAAAGGAAATCGACCCTAACCAGCAATTGGATTTGACATTAAAGCAAATTTGAAAATATTACTGAAAATGTTTATTAACTTAAAAATTAATTTAGGTAGTACCATAATTTTTAGTTGTTACTGTTTAGTCTGATTCTCCATGACCTCATTTGGGTTTTCTTGGCAAGGATACTATAGTGGTTTGCCATTTCCTTCTCCAGCTGATTTGACAGATGAGGAACTGAGGCAAACAGGGTTAAGTGACTTGCCCAGGGTCACACAGCTAGTACATGTCTAAGGCTGGATTTGAATTCATGAAATTAATTCTTGACTACAGATGCCCTATGGGGCTGGTAAAAATTCTGTAGGCAGATAAAATTCTTCAGCCTGGCTGTTATGGCTGCACTTTTCTCTTTCTCTTCTTTTTAGCCTTACTGGGAAAACACCACATTGCTGATTCTCTAGCCATGCAAGTACCCACACACTTCTGATGTCTGAAAGGTTTTCTTTATTTTTGTCAGAATGTGTGATTTCCTTAGGGTAAGGAAATTCCAGTATGGAAATTCCCTTAACTGACACAGGATGGCAACTCTTCTTTTAGCTTAGAGTTATTCCATCATGCTATCAGTTCTCTCTCTGCCATTTAAAACTCCTTAGCAGGTGACGTATCCCTTCCACTTCCCCCTATCCTGCAATTCCCACTGTGATAAAATAATGGGATTTGGCAGATACTCAAACGCTCACCTGGAGATTAATCTAAACTGATTGAATTAAGTGAGAGTGATTGACTGCTGATTAGCCTACTTCAAGTTAACTAGGTTGTAAGCACACCTGGCCAGCCCTTAAGGAGGTACCGTTCTCAGAAGCTAAAGACTTTGAACTCAACATGAGACCACCTTCAAGTCCAGTGAACCAATGGATTTGGATGATGATAACCAATCATCTTGAAGTCGTGTGTAAGGACCGCCTCTGCTCTGGACCTATAAAAAAGTTTCCACACTCAGTTGGCCGGGGAGTGTGTGGTTGAAGCAGGCTTCTAGTGGAGGACTTGAGGAAGAACCCAACCAGGCTGGAACTCTAGGCTAGATAGGCCTTTTCTTAACTTTCTGAACTCCACATGAATACCTGGTATGCTTTAATAAATGCTTAATGCCCAAAGACTGGTGCTAAAGCATCTAATTTTAGGCGTCCACACATTAAATTTTTTAGACAACACAATTTAGATTTTAAACATCACACCACCTTCCAGCTATACACAGCTGCCTAATACCCTGGCACAATTCCATCTATGGATGACGCTAACCTACCTGAACTCATTCTTTAATGACTAATAAACTTCCACAGCATCATTCCTGCCTATTCCCTTTTGTTATGAATGCCTGCTGCCATTGGTCAAATCCCATTCTCCATCTTCCACTGACTGCTCCCTTATTCATATCCCTCTCAACCAAAATCTCCCGGTGTTCTACTTTAAAGCTAGCCACCCTCTCCATGGTGCTCTCTTGGATACCCACTCCATAGGTAACAAACTTGCTTTCATTTTAAAGCTTTCCCTTTCCTATTCTTTCCATATTCTTGCACTCACCGAGACTGGCTCCCTCCTGATAACACAGCTTCCCAAACCATCAGTGTTTGCACTTTTACTCATAACCTCCTCACACTCCCTCACTGACCATTTTGGGGGTGGGACAGAGTTTGGAATACTTCTTGCTTCCCTGGAAGCTCCGCTTCTAGGCTTTCCTTCTATCATCATCACTCAGGAATCTCTCTTCCTTTGAAGTTCATTCAATCTCGATTTATTACCCAATCAAGATTCTGGTGACTATTGTCTACCAACGTCCAGAACGCTCTTCTCCCTCCCTTCCTCAATGAGTTCAGTGTTTGGATCACATTCTTTCTCTCCTCCCCCAATCCTGCCCTCATAGTGTGGGGCTTCAATATACATATTGAAACTCTTTCAAACATCCTATTCTCTCCGTTCCTCAATTTATTCATTTCCCAGGACCTTTTTTTTTGTGGGTAAGGCAATTGGGGTTAAGTGACTTGCCCAGGGTCACACAGCTAGTAAGTGTTAAGTGTCTGAGGCTGGATTTGAACTCAGGTCCTCCTGAATCCAGGGCCAGTGCTCCATCCACTGTGCCACCTAGCTGCCCCCCCCCCAGGACTTACTTCTTCACTCGACCTCACCTACACATAGAGATGGTCATACACTTGATCTTGCCATCACCCACAGATGCTCCACTTCCATATTCATGAACTCTGAAATTCCTTGATCTGATTACAATCCGGTGCATTCCACCTCTCCTGCCTTGCACCCTCTTTTCATTCCCACTATGAAGTCCAATCCATCCATTCCTCATTCTTTTCCAGGCCATCACCCCTACACTGGTGACACTATTTTCTCCTTCCTCTTGGTGAAGCAGTTCAAGTTCGCACTGTCTTCTTCTCTGGAGTCCCTTTCCTCCTCATCCTAGTGAAGATCTTGCCTTGCCAAACCCCAGCCTTGGGGGATTACCACTATCCCCTGCCTTTGCTCATACTCACATGCTGCCGAACAGAACTGGAGAAAATCACAAAATCATGCTGACCGAGTCTGCTACAGACTTATTTACATAATTTCAACTATACTCTGCTCCTGGCAAGGCAATCCCCTTAGACCTCCCCAGCCGATTCACTGTCCCACTCACCAGAGCAATTTTTCCAAATCTTTTCATCCATCAGACTCCTCATGGCTCCTTCTTTCCCCACCATCTCAGCTGGGGAGCTGACTTGATATTTCACTGAAACATTTGAGGCCATTCAGTGAGAGCTTCGTCTTCTCCTGCTTCGTGTCTTATCACTTAGATGCCTTCTGCTACTATCTCCTTCACTTTTTTCAAGAAGACGTGGCCAGTCTCCATGCCAAGAGAAACCCATCTGCATATACATTCTGTCTTCTCCAGCAGACTGCTCCTTTATCATCCCTACTGTCTCATTTATCTTCAGTCTCTCCCTGTCTACTGGATACTTCTCTACAGCCTATAAAAATGCTCACATCTTTTCTCCAAAAGCCCTTGCTTGATCCCTCCATCACTTCTAGGTTTCATCCTCTCTTTCCTCTCCCTTTCATAGCTAAACTCCTTGGGAAGTCTATAATTGGTGTCTCCACAGTCTTTTATTCTCTTAACTTTCTGCTGTCCAGCTTCCAACCTGATCATTCTACTGAAGTCACTCTTTCCAAAATTATCAATAATCTCTTCATTGCCAAATCTAATGGCCTTTTCTTAATCCTCACCCTTTTTGACCTCTCTGCAGCCTTTTACACTGTTGATCACTGTCTTCTCCTTGATACTTTCTATTCTCATTTTTCATGACACTGCTCTCTCCTGGGTCTCATTCTACTTGTCTGATACCTCCTTAGTCTCTTTTGCTGGATCTATATCCAGGTTACTTCTGCTAATAGTGGGTCTCCCAGAGCTCTTTTCTGGTCCCTTTTCTGTTCTCCCTAAAGTGACCTCATCAGCTGCCATGGGACTGAATAATCATATCGATGCTAACTCTTCTTGCTGCTGAACTCTTTCTTGAGCTCTAGTTTCACATCTCTCTCTACTAGACATCTCAAATTGAATTCTCATGGATACCTTAAACTCAATAATATCCAAAACTGAGTTCATTATCTGCACCTCCCCTCCCCCCAAACCATCCTCTCTTCCCTATTATTGTCGAGGGCACCACCATCATCCCAGTCAGTTGGCAAACATTTAATAAGCATTTACTATGTGCCCAGGCACTGTGCTAAGTGCTGGGGATGCTACTTAAAAAAAGGCAAAAGACAGTCCTGCCCTCTAGTAGCTCACAATCGAATCCAGGCTCACAATCCAGGTGCCATCTTCTACTCCTCACTCTCTCACCCCTCGTATCCAATGTGTTGCCAATCCTTGAAATTCTATACTCTCAACATCTTTCCTAAAGGCTCCCTTCTCTCCTCTGACACTGCCAGCCTTCTGAGATGGATCCTCAGCTCTTCAATCAGGGGTGAGGGGGTGGGGGCTCTGCCTGCTTACAGTCTCTCCCCACTCCAGTCCATTCTCTACTTGGTTGTCAGAGTGATCTTTCTAAAGCACAGGTCTGACCCTAGCACTCTATCACTCAATAAACTCCAGTGTTTCCCTGGCACTTCTGTAATCCAATAGAAAATTGTCTGCTTGGCTTCCTGGGCCCTTTATTACCTAGCCAGTATACACACACATTAGTTATTTCCTTATACTCTTCAATCCAGTGACACTCACTGGCCCCTCCTTGCTGCTCTTCAAGCATCATACTCCACCTCCCAGTCCTGGGCATTTTCAGTGGCTATCTCCCATGCCTTGGTCTTTACCCAAGGCTGGCTCCAGGAAAAATGCTGAGGTGTCTTAGGCAGTCCTTTCCTGCCCTTTCCTGTCCAGTTCCCTCATGCTTTCCTCTGGTTTCCCACTCATATCTCCTACTGCAGTGTCCCAATGGGCCTGGGCATTGAGCCATGCTTGGGACCTTTACCCCCTTCCTTTCCCATATCCAGACATCATCAGGTCTGTGTTCCACTCTCTCTGAGGCATGTTCTTTGCTCAGTGACTATGGGCTTTTGGCCAGAAAAATACTTATAATCATAGCATCTAAGAGCTAGAAGTCACCTTTGAAATCATAGGAATCAACAAATGTTAGAGATAGAGGTTTCTTTATAGGTAGTTTAGTTCAACAATCTTATTTAGAAGATACAAAAACTGAGGTTTTCAGAGATTCAGTGGTTGTCCAAGGTTACAAGGTCCAAAACAGGTAAGTTTCTCAGTCACAAGGCACATAAGTTAACCCTTTTTACCCCCCTTTTTAAAGTTAAAAGGCCGATAACATACCCATGAAAGTTCACATCTCCACTTTTTTTTCTTCCTAAGTTGCAAGGTTTCAGGAAATGTGAAAACAAGAGAAAATGCAATTTGCAAACAGTGGCCCCACCATTCCCGGAATGATGGGATCTTCTAATTGATCGACAGGGGAAGAGTGAGAAGATGAGTAATTAACTGGAAACCTCTGTTTAATATCCTTATCAGGACAAACTGAAATTTTGAACCATGTAAACAGCTTTGAATTCACTTCTCTGCTTTATTTTTCCCCCCAAGGTTGCCAAGAACACCCTTGTGAAATCCAAAGGTCCCTTTTTAATTCTTATACTTCAAGAGCCTGGGATATTAATGTGGGGTGCATGAACTTTTTTTTTAAACATATATTGATAACTATATTTCAATATAATTGGTTTCCTTTTAATCCTATGTATTTTTTCCATATATTCAGACATATTATTCTTTTTTGTTTGTTTTTTTGTGTGGGGCAATGACGGTTAAATGACTTTCCCAGGGTCACACAGCTAGTAAGTGTCAAGTGTCTAAGGGTGGATTTGAACTCAGGTCCTCCTGAATCCAGGGCCGGTGCTCTATCCAATGTGCCACCTCGCTGCCCCCTAAACATATTATTCTAAGAGAGGTTCCATAGACTTCCCCAGATTGTCACCCAAGAGGTCTATGACATTAGAAAAGGTTAAGAACTCTCATCTAGAGCCAACAGCTCCATTCAATCCTATTTTCCATATAATTTGATTCCTTATTATTCTATTTTCCATAAGTTCATAGATCTGGAGCTGGAAGGGACCTTGAAGGTTATTGATTGAGTACAAGCCCTCATTTTACAGATGAAGAAACTGAGTCGCACAGAGTTAAATAAATGACTTGCCTGAGGTGACACAGACAGTGAATCCCAAGGCTTCGTGTTCTATACTATTCCCAACCCTGGTTGCCTCCCATTATTTCAGGAAAAGATGCCTTTCCCATGGATAATAATAACTCGCATTACATAGTGCTTTAAGATTTAGAGCACACTATTCTGATGAGCTGGGTCATGGTACCACTGTTATTTACATTTCAAAGATGAGTGAGCATCAGAGAGTTTCAGTGGCCTAACCGCAGTCACACAGCTTGGACGTTCTGGAGCAAGGCTCCTACGCTGGGACTTCTCTGTCTTTCAGCCCTTGCCCTGCTAGGCTATGCTGTGTCTATTCGAGATAATGGAAAGAGTCAACTAGACCTGGGTAGCAATATTGGTTCTGACACTATGTGACCCTAGGCAAGTCACTTGGCTTTCTCTGCACTTGTAAAATGGGGAATAATCCTTTCACTACCAACCTCATAGGGCTCTCTGGAGAACATGCCTGGTAAATCTGAAGCACCAAAGAAATGTATGTTTGGGGCACTCTCGGATTGCTATTTCAGGTGCCTTTGATAATTCATCCTCTGATCAACTAACCACACAACTGAGGCTTTTTCTGTCTTTTTTTCTTTAGATTCCAGTGAGTTTAATAATTCAGTCATGGTGCCAATATCAGATTTTAACCTTTTACTTTCTTTCGAGTCCTGGGTTTTCAGCTGCCCAGATGCCTTGAATGTCCCTTGGACACCTAAAATGTAACATGGCAGGTAGGTTGTTCAGTGGAGAGAATGCTGAACCTGGGATCAGGAAGGTGTGAGTTCAAATCCTGCCTAGAATACTTCTTAGGTGTGTGACTCTGGACAAGTCATTTCATCTCTCTACACCTCAGTTTCCTCATGGATAAATAGGAATAATAATAGCACCTACCTCTCAGGATTGTTGTGAGTCAAATTATATATCATAATACTGAATAGCTAACATTTATATAGCAGCTATTATGTGCTGTTCTAAGTACTTCACAATTATCACCATTTGATCCTCAGAACAATCCAGTGAGGTAGGTATCATTATCCTTATTTTATAGATGAGGAAACTGAGGCTAACAGAGGTGAAGCGACGTGCCCAGGGTCACACAGCTAGGAAGTGTCTGAGGCCAGAGTTGAATTCAGGTTTTCCTGACTCCAGACCTAGAGTTCTATCCACTGTGCCACCCAGCTGCCCCCAGGTTGTCCCTAAATTCTTGATGTGGTTTTAAGCTTTGATAACTTTAGAAGTATATCGGCTTCAAACTTAACCCCATCCCCCATATGAAATGTCAATTATTTAAATTTCAGAAATGTTGATGCTTTTATTAAAATGATATGCCATTTTATTTGATTTTGATATGATTTTATTTGAATCATTTGATTTTGACATTTTGATATTTGAGGTTTTATTGATTTTATTTGAATCATACTAATTGATTTTGTAAAAACTTTTATCAGCTGCTACTCAGTGACTAGAAGGACTGCATTTGTAATCCTAGGCTTAAGATCATTCAAAGAACAGGGTTTTGATGCATACATGACAGTTTTGACATGACCCGTACAAGAAAATGTCTGACGGAGATAGATTAGGTGACTGAGGTGGCCAAGCAAGAAGACCCATTCTACCAAGTCACTGCTCTGAAAGTATCATCCAGAAACTGTGGCATATGAAATATCCTGTATTGTTAAAAAATTAAAATTAAAATTTTTACTCAAAATCCATAAAACCAAGTAAGTGTAAAATGAATTTAATTAAATTTTCAAGAGATAGTTTTTGTGAGTTTCTAGCATTTATATTTCTGAAGTTATTAAAAGCTAAAAACTTCACTAAAACTTTTGGGATACTACATATCCATGAGTGGTATGTGTGTGTCTGTAGGGGTGTGTAGTATATAGGGCTTTGCAAACTTTACAATGGTAGATAAATGCTGGCTTTTATTGTTAAAACCTGGACTCCATCATATTTTCCACACACATTTACCTATTATTAATTTTTCTAAACCTGTCAACATCTTTGTCCTTTTTTCTGATGCCCCAGATTTATTTTGTTGAGCTATTTTCAACTCTGTCATCAACTTTTTAAAAATAAATTTTGAGTTGTCTTTGATTTTTTTACATCACCCAAATTTCCTTTTTTTGTCCAAGAGAGCCATATCACATAATAATATTTTTAAATACAAAAAAGAAAGAAAAAGATATTAAACTGATCAGTATATAAAAAACACCTGAAATATGTGTGATGCACCCCATTCATGGACATCCCACTTTACAAAATGGTGAAGTAGTGGGGTATCTTTTTGTATCTCTTCTTTGGGACAATGCTTATTCTTTATAATTTTGCAATGTTCACTTTTGATTTATTTTGTGGTTACTTTTTCATTTAGATTGTTGTAGTGATGATGTACACTGTTTTCATCATCTACTTCTCATGTAATGTCTCCTTGATCTGTTCTTCCTTTCCTTTTTCAAAATCATGAATTTCATCCAGACTTTCACCAAATTATGCCTAGATTATTGTTCTAGCTTCCTAAGTATTCTTGGCTTCAGTCTCACCATTTTGATCCATTTCATTAAAAAACAATCCTCCTAGAATAATCTTCCTCAAAAACTTTTCTTTTCACTTCTTTGTCTAAGAACCTATTACCTATTAGATAAAATTCACACCTGGATAAAATTCAAGACATTCCATCAGTTACTTCTCTTTTGCAGGAACATGATAATTATAATACTTGCTCATATCCCATCATCTCCATGCTTTAGTCTCTATGTTAGTTTTCTTACTTGCAATGCCATTTTCTCTTCTTCAATCCAAGTCAATCATCCACCTATAAATTTATGATTTCTCTTCAAAATCCAACTCCCCAAACTTAATTCTTCTTGGAAGTCCTCCTAATCATGGTTTTGAAATGTTGTGGTGAGGATACTAGACATGGGGTCAGATTGGGGTTTAAATCCTGGCTTTGATGCTTAGCTGTGTGTAGTGTTGGGCAAGATATTCAACCTTTTTCTACCTCAGTTTCCTAATTTTTATTTTATTTTATTTCTCAGTAAATACTCTTTTATTTAAAGTTTTGCATTCCAAATTTTATACCTCCTTCCCTCCTTTCCCCCTTCCCTCTCAACTGAGGCAGTAAGCAATCAGATATAGGTTATACATGTACAATCATGTAAACCACTGTCATATTAGTAATTTTGTATAAGAAAACTTAAAAAAAAGAAAAAAAATGAAAGTGAAAAATAGCATGCTGTGTTCAATCACTATCAGTTCTTTCTTTGGAAGTGGATAGTATGCTTCGTCATTAGTCCTTTGGGATTGTCTTGGATCATTCTATTGTTGAGAATAGTTAAGTCTTTCACAGTTCATCAAACAATATTGCTGTCTCTGTGTACTTCTCTTGTTTCTGCTCACTTCACTATACATCAGTTCATTCAAGTCTTTCCAGGCCTTTCTGAAATCATCCTGCTTGTCATTTTTTTTTTTTTTAATGGGAAAATGAGGGTTAAGTAACTTGCCCAGGGTCATACAGCTAATAAGTGTCAAGGGTTTGAGGCCAGATTTGAACTCAGGTCCTCCCGAATCCAGGGCCAGTGCTTTATCCACTGCGCCACCTAGCTGCTCCCATGTCATTTTTTATAGCACAATAATATTTTATCACCATCATATACCACAGATTGGTTAGCCATTACTCTATTGATGGGCAATACTTTGAGTTTCCTAATCTTTTTGTTTGTTTGTTTGTTTTGTGAGGCAATGGGGGTTAAGTGACTTGCCCAAGGTCACACAGCTAGTAAGTGTCAAGTGTCTGAGGCAGGATTTGAACTCAGGTACTCCCGAATCCAGGGCCAGTGCTTTATCCACTGCGCCACCTAGCCGCCCCGAGTTTCCTAATCTTTAAAATGGGTTAATTCTTTCACTAACAAATCTCAGAGTTATTATGAGGAAAGTACTTTGTAACTTTTTGTGATTTTTCAGGCAAGTTTGGTGATTTTAGAAGACCTCTCCTTGACCTGTTTTCTAGGTTGGTTGTTTTTGATAACATATTTACTACTACTACTACTACTACTACTACTACTACTACTACTACTACTACTACTACTACTACTACTACTACTACTACTACTACTACTACTTCTTCTTCTTCTTCTTCTTCTTCTTCTTTTCTTCCTTTTTTAAAAAAAAGGTCTCAATATTTCTTGTTATCTCATGGAGTTGTTTCCTGTTTGGCCCATGCTGTTTCCAGGAATCAATTCTTGAATACAGCTTACCATCATGTGTTCTGAGGCATTCATTATTTTTGCTATTTTTTGCTCCTTAGGTATTCCATTTTGTATCTTGCTTCATTTCTTCTGTTGCTCTTGTGGTCAGGCCATTCTTTTTCTCTGATGTTCCAGTTGGACTTATTGCAGAGAGAGTTACTCTCTTCTGGTTTGTACTTTGGATTTCTTTCTACCCAAGGCATTTCTTTCTTGTTTTATTCTTTGAACTCAGTGTAGCCTCTGTTTCTGGATTCAAATGCTACCTCCATACTCCTGCGTGTTTTGGGTAGGTCTTGCTTGATTCTGAGTTTGCTTGTTAAGAATAGAGCTTGCCTTCTGCCGGAATTATCTGTCCTTGTCTCCTTCTGTGGTTTGGGCCCAGGTTGCCTGGAGGCTGTGTTGAGTGCTATGGATGGGGTCCTTGGGTTTCCCTATGCTAGGTACTGGTCTGGACCCATTCCCCTTATAGCTGAGACCCTGAGTCACTCTGTGCCCCCCAACCTCACTCTTCCCTGTCTGTTTTCTCAGAGGGGGCCCCAGGTCACCCTGTCTCCTGCCAACATGAAGCACTTGGGTTGCCCATATTGGGCAGTGGTCAGGCCTTGTTTCCTGAGATGGGATTCAGCTGTTCAATTTGTTCTTGGCTCTTTTGCAGTTGTGTACTTTGCTTTCCATGTACCCTAGCATGTCTCTGTTCAGAACTTCGGCAGGAAGATGGTGTAGTCATTGTCATCTCTCTTTGGTATTATCTCTGTTCCACTTGCACTTTTAGAGCTTGACTCAGGTGTTCCTGGGGGATGTAGGCTCTAGGTCCTAACATATTGCTATATTTCCATAATCAAAGTTTGTATTCTGTAAAGCTCTCTCTACTGTATATAATGTGACAGTACTGCTACTGTGTACCTATATGCCATTTCTAATATTTTTAGTTTGTACTTTTGTTTAGTGTTCTGAAGTAATGTTGTGCAGATTTGGCCTCTTCAATTAGAGTATGTGTCCTGTGAACAGAGAATGTGTTCTTTTTCTTCTGAATTTCCATAATCCCTTAGTTGTTGTACAGTGTTTAGCACATAGTAGGTTTTTGATGTATTTTTTAAAAAAAATCTGATTTACTAAAATAGAGTTGGGCTGAAATTACTCTTTAGGGATTCCTAATTTTAATATTAAAGGAGAAATCTCTTACTTTGATAAACTGAAGGTTCAATCATCTACCTACACCAGTGTCGGGTTTTTTTCACTGCTGTATTTGAAAAAGATCGGGTCTATTTCATAGCACTGACCCTAGCCCAAAGTTTTCCCTAAAGCGCAATCCATAAAGTGAGACTCAATAACATCTTTCACTGATTGCTGGATGTGGAAATGAGTGGTTTTAAGCAACAGAGATACCAATAGGAAGTAAATGAAATGAGTCTGAAAGAAGCACTTTCTACAAGGCCTCACCTAAGGAGCAGGTTCACAAAGGGTCAGTAATGACAGAGATCTTCTAGTTTTGAAAATGACAGAAACACAGATTGTCAGAAAGGCTCTTCCCAGCCTTCTCAAGAACTGATTCCGAGAACCTTTCTGGCAAAGTCCTAGAGACATGGGGCTGCCAAGTTTAGGAAAAAAAAGTAAGGGAAGTTGAAATATGATGCAAGACCTTAGTTTCCCACCCCCACCCTGTGGTTTTGTTTGTGGTTTTGCTGTTGGACAATGCCAATGGCCTCAACCAGGCCAAGGCCATGTGGTCACTGGAATTGCAAAACTGAGAGGGGGCTGGGTACAGCAATGGAGGGATAAAAGGATCATAGACGCCCCTTTCACATCACTCTTCTAGACACAGCACAGACCCAAGATGAGGTGAGCATTTTTGTTCCCCAATGCTAACAGGGCCAATGAACTATGAATTATTTGAAGTATTTGGAATCCTCCATTCTGTTCTTTCCTAGGAAACACTTTCTGAGGGGATTTGGTGTCTCTCCCAAGGGAACACAGTACAAAGAGAGGGTTCATTTTCTTGAGATCACTGGGTTTCCATTCAACAAGGGTTGCCAGGAAATTTGTACCGATATGCCTCCTTAAATTTTATGTAGATCCACTTGGAATATCTCTGCATGTCAGACTGTCAGGATGGGTATCAGAGGAATAGGTAAGATAGGAGACATGGTTAAGTATCTTAAGGACTATCTGACTGGAGAAGGGGAATTGCTAGTGTTTCTGGGATTTCTCTTACATTTTCTTATCTATAAAACGCTGTATTGGGTAGAGAGCTAGCTTTAGAGACCTCCTGGATTCAGGTCCTTTCTTTGCCACTTGTTGGTTGTGTGACCAGACTGGTTATGAGACCTTTTTTTTTTTTTTTTGTGAGGCAATTGGGGTTAAGTGACTTGCCCAGAGTCACACAGCTAGTATTAAGTGTCCGAGGCCGGATTTGAACTCAGGTCCTCCTGATTCCAGGGCCGGTGCTCTATCCACTGTGCCACCTAGCTGCCCCTGGTTATGAGACCTTGAGCAAGTACTTCTCAGTGCTCTATGCAGCTCCCTGAGACTAAAGTTGCAGAGATGGTACCAATCTGTATTGGAAGAGAAGCTTGTTATACCAATGAAATCACAGGTTTGGTTAAAAAAAAAAGCTGATAGTTACCTCACAGGGTTGTTGTGAAACTCAAATGAGATGATGCATAAAAAATGCCTTGTAAACTTAATTGGCAAATATGTTATTTTTATTATTATCTCTTCTAATTCTGTCTCCTGGATGCTGCCAGAAATTAGCGCCTACCAACAGCAGTTATGGAAATTCTGATGCCTCTTCTGCTCACTTTCAATACAGATAAGGGCTGGTTTGTAGCAGGTGGCAATCCAGGGAATTTGTTCAAGGGGATCAACTTCTCACCCAGTAGAACAGAAGCTACATGTGGATAGGGAATAGATTTTTTTAAAAAGTCAGTGTCAACAGTGCCTAGCACATTTACAGAAAGTGCTTAATAAATGCTTGTTGAAGGTCCCAGAAGCCCTATTTTTCCTCTCAGGTTGCTTCATGCCATGTGCCCATGTCTGTTTGGGGCTCGGCCTATCCCTTGGGGAAAGGGAAGACTGTCATTGCCACTTTGTCCACTTTCTTCCCACAGGGTTCTGTATACTGTAGCTGCCCTTCTTCTCTGTGGGCTGCTGTCTGCAGATGCCCAAATTAAAAATAATGTCTTGGATATGGAAGGTATGTATGCAAGCTATAAGGGCTTGGATGGTGGTAAAGAACAGAAGCAATATAGATGGTCATTGGCCTTGCTGCTCCCTCATGTACAGATTGATGGTGTGGCCCTGACAGAGCTGAGGGCTATTATGATATCAGTGAATCTGTAGCCCTAGAGAGAAGACTCATCTTCCTATCAATGTTTAATCCTTTGCATTCTGAGGCAAGTGTGTCTCATCAATATCTTAGTTTTTACTTTTATGTAAAGTATTAGGGACCATACCACTAAGTGGCTGCATGTTTTATACTTTTGGTTGGACAATGGGGCTTTTTTCTCATCTGAGCTTTGGTGGGGATCTGATTTTGTGTCTTAACCTGACCTCCTTACCCTCTCTCTTTGCAGATGACATCTGTCCAAGGCCTCCTTCTGTCAAAAATGGCTATGTTGAACACGCGGTCCGCTATAAGTGTGATAAATACTATAGACTGAAAAGTGATGGAGATGGTAAGACTTAAATGACTGTAACTTTTTCTTTTTCTTTTGCAGGGCAGTGAGGGTTAAGTGACTTGCCCAGGGTCACATAGCTAGTGTCAAGTGTCTGATGCTGGATTTGAACTCAGGTCCTCCTGAATCCAGGGCTGGTGCTTTATCCACTGCGCCACCTAGCTGCCCCCTGAATGACTGTTACTCAATACACTTTTCATTCAGAAGTGGGATCAAAGCCAGTGATACAGTCATAATTAAATTTCCAGAAGTCCATGACTTCCATTAGGAATTAGTCCTACCTGTGTCATCTTGGGGAAGTTACAGCTTCTCCCATTTCTTCAAATTAGCATAATAACACCTATTCTATCACAGGCTTGTTGTGAGGATCTGGTGAAGTCATGGATACAAAAGTATATTGTTTAAAATTTCTGTCATATCTGATGGATTTGGCATTCTTTAGCAGGGGTTCTTAATTTGGAGTCTGTGAACTTAATCAATTTTTAAAAATAATTCCATTATAGTAGAATTGGTTTCCTTTGTAATCTCTGTTTTAAAAAAAAGAATTTAAAAACATGATTCTGAGAAGGGGCTCATTGCCTTTACCAGACTACCTCCAAGGTGGGCCATGACACAAAGTAAAGAACCCTTGCTCAGTCACTAGATTGTAAATTCTTTGAGGGATTATTCCTTATTTTATCTTTTATATAATAAGCACTCAAAGTTTTTTGAATGAATGCATTCACCAGTGAATGGACCCTTGCATACATTTTTTTTTCAATTTCTGCAGCTTTTCTATGCTCATTCCAATTCTCAGTGTTAGTAGCTGTTTCAGAATTCAATTGCTTGATTTCAATCTTTTTTGGCACTTTTTCTTATTTTCCCTCAGGCCTCTACATCTTAAATAAAGAGAAACAGTGGATTAATAAGGATGTTGGTGAAGAACTACCTACGTGTGAAGCAGGTAGGCACCAGAAACGATGGTCATGAAGCAAATATTGTGGGAAGCAAACTGGGTGGGATGGACCAAAGACTAGGTCACACACCTGTTCCTATGCTGTATCTCATCTGTGGCCTGCTCAAGACAAGAGAAAGGGAATTTGGAGTTCTCAGAAAAACAAGGTCTATGTAGCCAAATTATGTAGAGAACTGAGCAGTGGTCTGTTGATAAAGTTGGGACAGTATAGATATCTGATCAAAATAATGCAGGGCTGAACTGTAGGGACCCGAATCAGTTGAATATGAGCTCCTTGACAGCAGGAACCTTTTGTTTCTTTACATTGCCTCACACATAAGCAAACACTTAATAAAGGCTTGCTGACCAACAGGTAAAAATGTTCAGTCTCTTCCTTCATAAATCTAGACTTCCAGAACCAAAGAGGGATAAAAGACAGATTTAGGAAGAGAAATTTATAGGGATCCATGAATGAATCAAGGAAATCTTCCCAACAAAGCTATAGATTAGATAAATATGCCTGAGTTTTTTTGACTATTCAAGTATATGCAGAAATTTCTTAGGTGAGCAAGAAGTCCTTAGTGGTTGCTCCACCAATTTTCCATCTTTTTCTAGGTAGAATAGTCGGCATGTATAGTGATAACAGTCACTAAGCTCAGTTCTGACCAAAGTTACTATGAATTCTCCCTGACCCCAGGCAGATCTCTTTCAGATGAACCCCCAGGGATTGTCCAATGGATGGGATGATAAGGCAGTCGTTGGCTAGGGCTTGAACATCCTTCTTCACATATATTTTCATATATATGTCTCGCAGATTGGAAATCCTTTTCATCTTTCTGCCTGTTTTTCCTTCTCCTTCGTATTAGTATGTGGAAAACCTGCGAATCCAGCCAAGCCAGTACAGCGGATCATTGGGGGCTCCATAGATGCTAAAGGCAGCTTTCCCTGGCAAGGTCACATGGTTTCCCAGAGAAATCTCAGCAGTGGAGCTACTCTGATTAGCGATCAGTGGTTGTTGACCACAGCTAAAAACCTCTTTCTGAGTCACGAAACAAATGCCTCTCTTGAAGACATCATCCCTACCTTGAAGCTCTTCTTGGGGAAGAAGCCTGTGGACATCGATCGTGTGATTCTACATCCCAACCACTCTATGGTGGACATTGGACTTATCAAACTTAGAAGTAAAGTACTTGTTGGTGAGAAGGTGATGCCCATTTGCTTGCCCCAGAAAGACTATGCAGAAGTAGGGCGTGTAGGTTATGTGTCTGGTTGGGGAAGAAACATCCATTTTGCTTTCAGTGAACGTCTGAAGTATGTCATGCTGCCTGTGGCTGACAATGACAAATGCGTTGAACACTACGAAGGCAGCACAGACCCGGAGGAGAAGGGAGCAAAGAGTCCTGTTGGAGTCCAGCCCATACTGAACCAATATACATTCTGTGCCGGTATGAGCCGATTCCAAGAAGACACGTGCTATGGTGATGCTGGTAGTGCCTTTGCTATTCATGATGAGGCTGATGACACCTGGTATGCAGCTGGTATTCTGAGCTTTGATAAGAGTTGTGCAGTGGCTGAATATGGTGTTTATGTCAAAGTGCCTTCCATCTTGGACTGGATCCAAGAGACAATAGCCACCAACTAAATAGGAGGCAGGCTGGAACTCTGGTTTTGTCTTGTTTTTTGGCACCAGCTCAAGGCTTGTAATGAGTTGTACGGTATGGCAAGATTTCACATATGATTGAGCAAGTTGGATATCAAAATATAAATGAGTGGGAGCTAGTCAAGCTAAGTATAAATAATAAAGTATTCTCTTTTGAATATACTTGTGTGTTCTTATTCTGAAGTCTTGGTCCATTAGTCATCCTCACATGTACAATTCTGGGCAGCCTTTTGGGCTAGAGGCCATTGGGAAAGCAAGCAAAAAAGTGGAAAATTATCCAAACTAGCAGAACCACTGGCAAATAACTGTCCTCATGAAAAACAAAACGAAACAAAAACAAAAACAACACATTGAAGTTCTATTAGAAAGACCTTGAGTCAAAGATCCATCATTACTGCTAGAATGAATTTAATTTAATCTAGGTAGAAAAAATGTTTTATTTAGATTTGGCCTTTTGCCACTTTACTGACTACAAGGCAGCATGGTCTAATGGCAAAAAATGGGAAAAGTCTAGGTTCTATTCTTAGACATTCTAAGGGCTAGCTGTATAGCCTCAAGCATGTTTATGAGTTTTTCTGATCTTCAGTTTCCATATCTGTAACCAATTAAATACGCATTTATTAAGTGGCTACTATGCGTCAGGGCCTGGAAACATGAAGGGAAAAATGAAACAATACCTGCCTTTGAGGAACTTATATTCTACTTGGAGGAAACAACATGTACACAGATCACTTAGTATTGGAAGAATCAGGAAAGAAATCACATGGGAGATCTTGAACTGAGCAGTGTCTTGAAAAAGGTGAGGGATTCCAAGAGGTAGAAACATGATAAAAGAATATTCCAGGTATGGGAAACAGCTTGTTCAGAGGCACACAGGCAACAATAACAGTTTGGAACAGAGAGAAAGGGTGAGTCGTGTGAAATTGGTCTGGAAAGATAGGTAGGGGTCAGGGTTTTAGATCAAAAAGCAATTTTTTTTTTTACTTTTTAATTTCAAGAGGAAGACAGTGCTAATGGTGAGGGGGCTAGACAAGGAGAAGCAGACAGTACACAATCAGGAGGGGTAAGGGTTTTAAATGCCAAAGAGGAGTTTTTTATACTAGAAGCAATAGGGAGCTACCAAAGCATCTTCAGTAGAGATCCATGCTTTTGGGAGGATAGACTGGAAAAGGTAGACTTGAGAGGAGACCCATATGAGGCTATCACAAGAGTCCACATCAGAGCTGATGAGGACCTGTGCCTTAGCAGTGTCTGGGTGGAGACAAGGGGACAGGTTATAGAGATGTTTGGGAGTTAGAATTAGCCAGATTTGGCAACTGATTGGATTGAGATTAGGAGAGAGGCATTATTATCAGAGAAGGAATAAAGATGATTGCTATTGTTGGGAATTTGGGTAACTAGAGGGATGGTGGTATTCTTGAAGATACAGGGAAATTAGGAAGAAGGTGGGCTTTGGTGAAGAAGACACCAAGTTCCATTTTGAACATGTTGATATTAATGCCTAAGGAACATCCAGGTAGAAATATCTAGTAAGAAGCTAGTGATGTGGGATTGGAGCTCAGAAGAAATATAAAAGATAAGTAGATTTGGGAGTCATCTGCAGAGATGATAATGGAAGCAAAGGGAACAGATGAGATCACCAAGAGAGAAGGTATATAGAGAGACAAGAGAGTCCAGGACAGAGCCCTGTGGCAGTGACATGTAAAGTGGATGGGACAGGGGTGATGTTCTAGAAACAACTTATCAGACAGATGGGAGGAGAATCAGGAAGAGAACAATGTCACAACACCCCAAGAAATAGAAAGAATCCAAAAATATGAGGGTGGTAAAAAAATATCAAATAAATGATTAAAACAAATTTAAGAAACCCACTGGCAACCTTGAAAGGGCCATTTCAATCAAATGATGGGTGTAGCTTCACTACATGGGGTTAAGAAGTGAGTAGAATGTAAGGAAGTTCTAGAGATGAATGTAGGACAGCTTCTTCTGAGTCTGGTAGTCTAGGGGAAGAGAGCTACAACAGTAACTTATAAAAAATTGTAACGATTGGAAAGACGCCACCTGCTGGAGACTTACTGTAGAAAAGCTCCACCATGAGGTGAAGGTCTCTTTGGCGTCAGGAAGTGACATTTGCTTGTGGGAGGAAGAAGGGGAAGCTGGGCGCTCTGACTCTGGCTCTTTCGTGTGGACTCTGGTGGAGAGCGGAGCTAGGAATGCTCTCTCCCTTTAATAGATAGATGAAGCTAGGCCTTTCTCTTTCTCTTCACCAAATTCTTATTCTCCTTAATAAATGCTTAAAAGTCTAACTCTTGTTAAAGCTTATAATTTATTGGTGACCACTCATTAGATATTTTAAGACAGACTAGCTAGAATTTTAGCCTTTACAAAATGAAGGGGTTTGGCTCAAAGAGGCTGGAAGAATAGAGGAGGAAGATCTCAGGACTCTCAGTCAGCAAGTTCTTTATCTAAATCTCTTGTTGTTTAGGTCACAGATAGCCCAGCACCACCACCTGTCTAACCTACTACCCCCTTCAAACTACACTCTCCTTGTTCAAGTATAATCTCCTACCATAAGACTTTGCTGTCTCCACCAAGGTCCACTTTGTTTCCCTATTAAATTTCTTTCATACATACGTGCATATATGTATCTATGTGCATATGTATACATGTATATCTGATATCTTCACATATCAGTTGTTTAATAACTTTCAAAAGCTTGTAGAGTAATAAAGCCAGCAGAAAATAATTATTTTATTTTATTGGCTAACATCCATTCAGTATTCAGAAGGAAAATAATATTATAGATAGATACTATTTATTCTAGTTAGGGTGGTGTAATAGAAGGGGCCTTGGAGCAAGGAAGACCTGAATTTGAGAGTCTCACCTCTATACACGCTGGCTGTGTGGCCATGGGCAAGTCACTTAAATGCAACACCTAAAGAGCATGAGTTGCAGAGAAAGTGCCACCTGTATGGGAGAAGGAATTTCCTTCTCTTGGGGTTTCATTTGTCAATGAAATCGCAGGTCCAGTCCCCATTCTCATAAGCAGGCACTAAATGAAGAAAGAACTATTTGGGGAAATTAGGACTCCAAAGAAGCACTCCTGAAAATCCCCCAGAAGAAATGTGACAACAGTCACTATCTTGTACAATGGGGACATGGTATTTCTTTAGGAGAGGCCCTGGAAGAAGAGGAGATTGCAGAAGTCTATGAGCTAAGATGTGAACTCCCTAATGCTATTACTAATCCAATTCAGCTTGTCTGGAGCCTTGGGCTACTAGGGGAGATTTATTCAAGCAGGTACCAAATGGTACCAAATGGGGAGAGTCTGAGCCTCCAGCTACCATAAGGACCACCACCTCATATAGACCAGTACAAATAGCAATTGTTTCTTTATGCTCTAAGCAAGGGTACGGTTGCAGAATGTATAAAGATTTCAAGCAAGTAAAACATTCAAAAGGCTCTAGAACAAAACTTGCCTTTCTTGAGATACCCATTCCCCCTCATGCTCCCAGCCCCAAGTTAGAACAGAAGATAGGATGAGAGGGAAGCAACTAAACAGGGTCTAGTTCCATTAGTAACTTTTTAAAAAAAGGGCCAAGGAACTACAGGTGACTGGAAAATTCAAGTTCTTCTTTCTCTAGAGGAGAAAGCAACTTATCATTTTCATCCTTGATCTAATAAGCACAACTCAATCTGAAACTGATTAGCTCCACCTTAAAGAATATTTTCCATTCTTTTGGGGGAAATGACAAATTGGGTCAGTAATATTCTTCTAATGAGAGAGAATGGGCACTTGGTGGAAGGGGGGGGGGTGGAGTTAGAAATTAAGCCTGGGGGCAGCTGGGTGGTGCAGTGGATAGAGCACCGGCCCTGGAGTCAGGAAGACCTGAGTTCAAATCCGACCTCAGTCACTTAACACTTACTAGCTGTGTGACCCTCGGCAAGTCACTTAACCCCAATTGCCTCACTTAAAAAAAAAAAGAAAAAAAAAAGAAATTAAGCCTGAATCCAAGATTGACACTATTTAGCACAATTTACCAAATGTGTATAGATAGTAGAAAATTAGGGGTCTGAAGTTTCCCCAAATAGGGATGGGGATAGCCCCAATTTCAATATGATCTCTTAATCAGGGGTCTGACACCATTTTAGAATTTGGTATAAAATTCAAACCTCTTCTACTCTCCTCCCTTTTCTGGTGTGTGATCTCTTCAAGACAACAGGGCCACGCAACAACAGCATATTTGGTTATATGTGTTGTTTCAACTGCATTTACCTCTTCAACTTCTGTTCAAGTCAATGTTTTAAATGCCTTGATAAAGAAGGCTCTCTCTGCAGCTTAACTGAAGGAAGACACCATCCTCTTCCTCTCATTCTTATTTTAAATGCCTTGATAAAGAAGGTCATATTTAGGAATGTTTTTGGGATCAATTGGACTTTGGACGATAAGTTTTCCTCGCATTGCTCCTCGATAGATTACTTCAACCAAGTCTATGAAGTCCTGTTTAGTTTTGAAGCTTCCCACAAACTTAGTGTGATCTGGAGACCTAAAGGAAATAATTTAAGAAAGAAAGAACCCCGCTGAGAAGCATTTCAAACCAACTTACTGAAAACTGTCTGAAAAGCTGAAATGACATATTATAATCAGAGAAATTTCGTATACAAAAGGCTCGGTGTTAGCCTCAACCACAAAGCTATGATATGGCTTTGAATAAAATTTGTTATCATAGCAGTTTTGCCTTTGAAAGATTTAACTCAGTCTGATGTAAAAGGCAATGAATTTCAAAATCTTCTAAGGTACCATGATGACTGAGAGCTATGCTTTAAAAATATCCATAGCAAGGCAGACAAACAGATAACTTAATTGCAGCAACAGTCAATGCTATTGACTGCAAAGATCATGAACTGGAAATAAATGAAATAACTTGCATTTTGTGTAAGAAGCACTGGTATTAGTTTCATGTTAAGGAAGAATGTTTAAGTTATAAAATGAAATGTACCATCTTCTTTTGTAAACAGAAATTATTGGCTCTAAAAGTTTAAAATTATTTAAACGTTTCAAAGAAAGTACAAACTTTGAAGAATTACCTAACATGTCAGATTCAAAAATTTATAGTATTTTACAAGTCATTCTGTTACTCTATACAAAAATGTAACCAACTTAACAAGAAATAGACATTTACTAATGATATTCAGGAAAACTGCTGCCTCTCATGAAAGTGTCAAATTGTACCTTTTGATTTAAGATGTGTCCTTCCCACTTTCAAGGGAAAGCAGATAGATAGATAACTGTATAAATGACCCTTTTCATTACTGTTATATTATTTCTCTGTGAAAATGCTTAGCACACAGCTAAGGTTTTAGGAGAAAATGTAAGTTTTCCCTTGAAATGAGGAAACTTATAAAGAAGATACTAACTGGTGAAACATCAGTTCCCAGGTTTAAATATTTTCAACATTGTCATATGACAAAAATCATGTCTAAATCAAACAAGCAAATAAAACTGTTCTTATAGTGCAAATATGTAAGATCACATCCACAAAATAACACCAGCTTCACTTACCCATAATCCACTTTCATATGCTGCCCATTGAAGAAAAAGACAGTCGATGGAATATAGCTGATGTCAAAATACTGGGTGTAAATTGGTGTTTGGTCCACATCCACCAGATATATCTTGGCCATTTTACTTAAGTCATGATAAGTCTTAGAAAGCTGTGAAATTGAAAAAAGATGGAGGTGATTAATGTAGGAAGAAGCTAGCTGTTCCCTGTGATGTGTTTCCAAGTAGTGTATTAAGAAAACATTGGACTGGGGCGGCTAGGTGGCGCAGTGGATAGAGCACTGGCCCTGGAGCCAGGAGTACCCGAGTTCAAATCCGGCGTCAGACACTTAATACTTACTAGCTGTGTGATCCTGGGCAAGTCACTTAACCCCAATTGCCTCACTAAAAACAAAACAAAACAAAACAAAACAAAAAAAACCCACTGGACCAAGAGCTAGGAAAATTTCATCTGGATCTTATTCTACATTAGGCACACCCTTTTTATCAGGGGCAGCTGGTGGCAAAGTAGATAAAGTGCTAGGCTAGGAGTCAAGGTTACCCGAGTTCATATCTGGCCTCAGATATTTATTAGCTCTGTGACCCTGGGCAAGTCACTTAATCACCCTTTGCTTTAGTTTCTTCAAGTATAAAATGGGTACAATAGCACTTACCTCCCAGGACTGTTGTGAGATGCAAATGAGATAATATTTGTAAAAAACATTTATCACAGGGTACACAGTAGGTGCTTAATAGATGCTCATTCATTTGATGCATCCATCTGCCTTCTCTTCTTGTCTACAATTTATACTGTTGATGGTGGCAACATAAATAGCAGAAACCCCCTGAAACCACTGTCCCCATGTCCCCAGGTTTCTATTTCAGGTGCTTTGTGAGGCCTCTACTCAGAACGAAGAGAAATAGCCAATTGTGTCAACATATTTTCATAGGTCTACTGCTGTGGCGAGAACTGTACAGATGATAATTATGGCACACATTTCTCTGGGCACTACCTTCACTACAGTCACCTTTTATATGGACAGTGGGGAATATATGTAACCTAAAGAATTCTGTGTAAAACATACTTACGATGTCATCTATCTGCAGACACACAGGATCCTCATCTCTTCCAAATCGGAGAACCAAAACCTTTTCTGCAGTGCTTTTTATTGCTTGGTCCACTTCTTTTTTGGATGCAAGCTTGGGCAACAGGAGACTCATCCTGAACCCAATCCAAATGTTAGTTCTTACTATCAGACCTAAAATAAAAGCCACAGGGTCAGTGATGAAGGAAAAGCTGAGCTCAAAAGTAGGAGACCTATATGAATGGCTTCACTTGATGGCAGAATGTCTAGTTCAAGTCTGAGAATGACAGTTAAGTGATACATACACACTTTTCCTCAAACCATAGGTCAAACAAATCCATCAAGAATGTTTGCGGAAACCCTAGGTTCAAATTCACATTGTTCAAAATCCTGACAACCTATCCTTGTCACCTCCTTTCTCAAAGACTGAAGTTTCCGTAAGAGCACAGGGCTCTTTGTATAAATAAAAATAGCTCACATTTAGAGGACTTAACAGAATACTTTCCTGATCCTACAAGACAAAGAACTGAGTCAATCAATAAACACTGCTATGTGCTAAGTAAAATCCTAGACTTAGTTTTGGCTCAATTTCTTTCTGACTTTGAGCAAGCTACACACTTCTTGTTCTTCCTTCCTAGATAATGTTAAACTGGCTAATCTCTAAGGGTCACTTCCCGGATGTGATATGGCAAGGGGCTAAGAGAACTATTGCAAAACACCCAAGTGGAAGGTGTACGTGTTATCTAATGGAGACCAAACGAATAACAATTCATTAACTTTGACGATCTTGATGTCAGCTGTCGTTCGCCCCTCGGTTCCCTAAGGTCTGCCCAATGCAGTGCATGCCTTTCCAGGGGTCTTTATTAACATATTTCGTGATGTCTCTCCAGCAACATGCAGAGAATGAGCATGGGGGGAGAGGCCCCTCAAAGCAGGCTGGACATGCATCCAACGGATACGACTAATCAATTAATTTACGGTGCTGGTACATGAAATTAAATTAAAATTAAAGGGGGGAGGCGACAGCAAAAGACAACGGGGCTCAGCTGCCACAAAACAGGAGGTGTGGGTTTGGAGCAGGGAGGGGACCTTATATCATCTAATCGCCTCCTCCTCTCCCCATTTTACCGGTGAAGGAAACTGAGGCACGAGGTCACCCCGGAGTCAGAGGCGGAACCAAACCCAGGCACCTAGGACCTCTGCAGTGTGAAGCTCGAGGGAACGCACCTTCCTCACCTCCAACCCCGCTCGCCCAGTCTGTGAGTACAGGCCCCGAGCCACCCTCCACCCCCTGGTACCCCTGCCGCCCCGCAAGCCAGCACCAGCAGCGATTAGCTGCGGCACCACCCCGAGCCGCCGTTGCTTAGCAACCCCTTGAAAGAGAAATTTTTTTGGGGGGGCATGGGTGAGGGAGTGGAAGAACGTTTTTCAACGCGCATGCGCGCACGCGCGGCTTCCACCTCGAGTTTCCCGGGATCAGCGCGCGGGGAAGGTTCCCGGCTCTCTCTGCACCTTAACTGACGGAAGACACCATCCTCTTCCTCTCACTCACTCCTGACCGGAAATCCCTCAAGCTTTGAATCACTTCCGTTTGCATTTACCAATCGTCAGTCCCCCAGCTCTGACGCCATCTCCCAGCGCTCCCTCACCTCTGAATTTGGGGGCGTACGATTGGCTGGCTGTCAGGGAGAGGCGGAAGTCTCTGTGATTGGGGCGCAGCAAGAGGCCGCTCTAGCTCCTCCTCCCTGGTGGGGGGAAGCTTGGTTCTGTTTCAGCTCTATGGTTCTCGGGCCGCTCTCGATGGTGCGGGAGGCCGGCTAGAGCGGCCGGCGCGGGGCTTGGTGGGACGGAAATGGCCGCTTTTGAGACGTTCCGTTCCGCCGGGTTCTGAGGCTACGGATGTGGGGCGAATAGGAGAGCGGAGCCGGCGTCCGCACAGGGGGAGCCGTGGGGCCGCGAACACCCCTGGGCGGCGTGGTGAGTGTCCGCTTCCTCCCCGCCCCAGGATCGGCTCCATACGGGGCTGCGGATCGGAGCTCCCGGATTCCGGCCTTGCCTTGGCCCAGGAAGTTTGGGACGCATCCCTCCTTCCCGGGGCCCGCAGAACCTCCCCTGCATTTCCGATACGTTTTTCTTTCCTGAGGCCGCCGGCCTGGGAGGGAGACAGGGCCGTGACCCGGGGCCAGCAGAGTGCCGCCCCTCGGTCTCCGGGATTTTCGCCATAAGAGGAGGGGGTTGGGGCCGATAGCTCGCTAGGGCTCCCCGCTCCCCGACCGGACCCTCTGCCCTCTCCCCACACTTACCCTGCCTCTTGTTTGGCCGCGGTCGTTTGCTCGTTCCTCCTCACTAGACTGTAAGCTCCCGGGGGGCAGGGGCTGCTTGTTGTCTTATTTTGTATCCCCGGTGCCTAGCACTGCGCCCCCTGATGAGTAGGTGCTTAATAAATGCTCGCTACTTGTTAACTAACATGGTTAGCACCTAATTAGTGCTTGTGGCTTAGTTAGTTCCCTTGACTCAGGTTTGGATCCCTCCTTTTCACAACCCACCCGTAACATCCAGCCCCCTCCTCTTTATTATCGAGTTTGTTGTTTCATACAGACCCGAGCTTAAAAAATAATAATAACCCACGTCCTGGAGAGGAACCTAGAGAGAATTTGGTCAAACACTCTTATGTTACAGAGGAGGAAACTGAGGTCCAGAAAGATTAGGAGACTTGCTTGAGGTCACGCAGCAAGTAGCGAGCCAGGATTTTAAGCTCAGGCCCCCTGACAACACGTCCCCCAGCCCCCTAGACCGAGGTGACTCAGATTTTGTGACCTAATTGCATGTCTTTCCCTGAAAAAGCTCTTCCACAGAACCGTATATGTGGCCAGGGATTGGTCAGTATTGTAGGGCTATCTCTGCTCTCTCTGCCTTTTCAAAGGCGCCCGAAGGTGAAGGAGCAGAGGGAAAAACTGCTCAGGTATTCAGAAAAGACCGTACTTTAAAGGCACATGTGTGGAATGAGGCATAAGGAAGAGTTTTACTAACTAGAGAGGATTAAATGGCTTCAGAGTCGCTGATTTGTCATTAGAGGTGTAGGAAGACTTTACTGGAACACCATTCCTTAATTCTAATCATTTGATTAAGTAAATTGTAGCAGGACATGACTTGTTACTTGGTTCATATTAAGGATTGCTCTTGTTCTTTTGTATAGAGTAAATGTCTGATGAAATATGGATAATATCATGGTAGTTTTCTCCAGTATCTGCATTTAAAGAGATTTACTAGTGTATATTTTCTGGGTTTTGTATTAGAAGGGCATAGGAGTTGAAAAGGTATTCTTTTAGTTCCTGTGGGGAGTGAGGGATGTGTTTATTTTATACTAATAAAACTTTTGCTTAGTGAGGCCTATCTCTCTTGGAAGAGAGTTGTCCTTTGGTGGGCTTTTTATGTGTGTGGGTTGGGTCTAGGCCAAAAGTAGTTCAAGAAGTTCTTGTATACACATTAATGAAGCCATTTTAGGGAACTCTGAAGCTCATTCATTTTCTCTCTTATGTTCAATGCCTGATGATTTGCCTTTTCAGAGAGTTCTCTAAGCCTGTGATGGAAGACACCAATGATGAAAGTGAGGCCTCAATTCATAGGCTAGAAGGCATTGACCAGGAGACACAGGTTGGTGGTCTCATTTGCAAGACCAAAAGTGCAGCTAGTGAGCAACATGTTTTCAAAGCCCCTGCACCTCGTCCTTCATTGCTGGGGTTAGATCTGTTAGCTGCATTAAAACGAAGGGAGCGAGAGGAAAAGGATGATGGGGAAGACAAGAAGAAGTCCAGAGTCTCTTCCTACAAGGACTGGGAGGAAAGCAAGGATGATCAGAAGGATTCTGAGGAGGAAGGGGGTGACCAGGCCAGCCGAAGCAGCAGGAAAGACAGGTAAAATCACTTGGATGCTAGAACAAAAGGGTGATGAGTTGGTGGTGGTATACTATAATAGCTTGTGTTTATTCCTTATTTTTTTTTTGGAGACTTCATGTCCTCCATGAATACCCTTCTTCAATTTTTGTAATGCTCACAAAAACTTAGGCATTCTCATCATATCAGTGGGGAAGGGGAGACTTTTTGGGGGGGGGCAGGGCAGTGAGGGTTAAGTGACTTGCTCAGGGTAACACAGCTAGTAAGTGTCAAGTGTCTGAGGCCGGATTTGAACTCAGGTCTTCCTGAATCCAGGGCCTGTGCTTTATCCACTGCACCACCTAGCTACCCCCAGAAGGGGAGACTTTTAAGAATAATTACTAACTGAAGATCAGCTAGGCAATTTGTTAAAGTGAGACTAGTACCCCAAACTCTTCTGACTTGGTCAGTGCTATCTATAAGACTATTCTTCCAGGGAGATAGCAGGATAAAGGGCAAAATACTTGTTTCGAGCAAATGACAAGAGCTTTTAGGGACAGACACCTTTTAGCAGCAATTTTCTCTCTCCTCTTGGTTCAGACATTATCGAGCTGCCCGGGTAGAGACACCGTCCCACCCTGGTGGTGTGAGTGAAGAGTTCTGGGAGCGCAGCAGACAGAGAGAACGGGAAAGGCGGGAACACGGTGTCTATGCCTCCTCCAAAGAAGAAAAGGACCGGAAAAAAGAGAGATCTCGAGACCGAGACTATGACCGGAAGAGGGATCGAGGTGAGTGACAGGGGGTCTGAATGCCCTTAAGGGCAGGCCGTGGGCAGCCGATGCTGTACTTGTATACCAGCAGTTATCAATCATTGATTCAGTGCCCTGTGGGCCAGTCACCGCGCTAGCTACCAGGGCTCCAAAGAGAAAGAATAAAACAACACCTTCTCTAATGGAGCTTGCATTCTAACATGTGCCTAACTTTGGGAAGATGAGCGGGATAGGAGTCGGCACAGCAGCAGATCAGAGCGAGATGGAGGTTCGGAGCGGAGCAGCAGGAGGAATGAGCCAGAGAGCCCAAGACATCGACCCAGAGGTAAGCTGGACAGTTAGCATGTGACAGTGGGTGACTCCCTTCTGTGGGTTTGAACATTCTTACTGCCTAGGGTATCCTGGCTCCAGCTCTCAGTGGCAATAGTGTTCAGGCCCTCTGTACTTTTTAACCTATACCTTAGCCCGGGGTCCTGTGGATGAGATGTGAAATTGAATAATTATGTGCTTTTTTTTACTCTGGCACCAGATGCAGCAACCCCTTCACGCTCTAATTGGGAAGAAGAAGATAGTGGATATGGTAGCTCCCGGCGTTCTCAGTGGGAATCACCGTCCCCAGTACCTTCCTATCGGGATTCTGAGAGGAGTCACCGGACTTCTTCTACTCGAGATAAAGAAAGGTAATGTTGTGGGCTAGATAGCCTAACTTCACTTGTTGTTGTTATTCATTTGTTCAGTTGTGTCTGACTCTTTGTGACCCTGTTTGGGGTTTTCGCGGAAAAAATACTGGAGTGGTTTGCCATTTCCTTCTGCCACTCATTGTTTACAGATGAGGAACTGAGGCAAACAGGGTTAAGTGACTTGTCCAGAGTCACACTGCTAGTAAGTATTCGAGGTCAGATTTGAACTCAGTTTTTCCTGACTCCGTTCCTGGCATTCTATCCACTGTGATACCTAGGCCAACTTCACTTGGAGGGTGTCAAGAAGTTAGATTGTCTCTAAGAGAACTGTTAAAAATGGTGAGGACCAAGGAATCTGCTGTAGAAGAAGAGACAAGTGGAAGGGGAATGTACTAATGTGGGTGATTATTTTTTGTTTGAAGAACTTGGTCAATGTTATCAATGTGTATTTTTTTCAGGTCTGTGAGGAGCAAGTGCCCAGATGACACACCTCTACCTACCCCATCATATAAGTACAATGAATGGGCTGATGACAGAAGACACCTGGGGTCTACTCCTCGGCTTTCCAAAGGCCGAGGTAATGTATGCAGTCTGATAAGGAATAGAGAGAAAAGATAGTAAGCTTTGATAAAACTGAGTGAGGGTCACGTTTCTAGAATAGTGATCCAGGGCAAACATGTCACATATAGCCACTGGACACGTGGCCCACAACACTCCCAAGTGTGGCCAGAACCAGATTAAAGTGTAATTGGGAAATATTTAACCAAATAAAAATACAATGAAGCAAACAGTATTATATTTTAAAACTAAGTCAGTCTGCAGGGGTCCTTATGTGCAGATTAATGACCATTGGTTCTCTTCAGGTTTGACACTGCTGGTCTGCGGTGTCCTTTCCTCACAACATGATGACTTAAGGATGAGATATGGTACCATTTTTTTTGCTAACAATTCGTTGTCTTTCAGGGAGGCGAGAAGATGGTGAAGATGGAATCTCTTTTGACACAGAAGAGGAGCGGCAGCAATGGGAAGATGACCAGAGGGTAAAAACCCTTTTCTTTTCCTGCTTCCTTTTTTTGAGAAAGATGTAGCAGTAACCTTTGGGTGAACAACTCTTTTAAGCAATAGGACCAATGAAATAATTATACAAAGCACTTTGCAAACCTTAAAGTGCTATGTAAATATCCAGTATTATTAAATGGTCTGGCTGCTTGCCTGTGGTACATAGACTGTTTTAAAATAGATTTTTATTTAAGTTTTCTTTTGTTTTTATGTCACTTGTATTTCTCCAGATTATTTCTCCACCCTTCCCTTCCCAGAAAGCAATACTTTGTATCAAAGAGGGAGAAAAAACAGTTTAGTAGAACTAACCCACAAATTGGAAAAAGTCTGATTATATGCAGTATTGCATACTCATAGTCCCCAGCCTTTGAAAAGAAGTTGGGGAGGAGCCTTAACATACTTTCTCTGGGGCTAGGCTTGGTCACAATTTTACAGCATTCAGTATTTTCTGGTCTTGTTCTTTGCATTTACATTGTTGAAGTCATTGTGGATATTGTTTCTTTGGTTCTGTTTTTTCTGCTTTGCATCCATGTAGTCTTTTTTTTTTTCTGTATTAATCACATTTCTTACCCCATGGTAATATTTTATTATATCTATGTACTGCAACCTGTTTAGCCATTCCTTCTTTTATTTCCAGTTCTTTGCTATTACAAAAAGTAGTAGCTATAAATAACAAAAGCTATAAGTAGATTACTGTATATGGGTCTGTTTTGGCATTGACATCTTTGGACATATTCCTAGCTGTGAAATCTCTGCGTCAGTGGCTATGGAAATTTTGGTTACTTTCTTACAATTCTAATTCCAAATTTTTTTCCAAAATGGTTGGACAGGTCACAGCTCCACCAAATAGTTCAGTGATAATCCTGTCTTTCTACAATTAAGGGATTTGCTTTTGACAAGGGTATTACTGAAGTTATGGGCTAGTGGAAATGCCTAGTGTTATTCAGTGTGGAAGTTGTGGAATTCCCTGCTCATAGAAAAGGGTCCATCACTTGGCTGCTCCTAGAATAAATAGTGAGGTCAGACCCTGCTGTCTCTTTTTGTTGCTGGTTGGCGCCACCATGTGGTGTATCTTTAAACTGCTGCTATACCTTCCATCCCAGTATCATAATGCTCCTTCCTTATGTCTTTCTACAGTAGGACAAGAGCATGGCTCAGCACCCTCATGTAGAAAGTTACAATGTAGCAACCAGACATTGTTGCTATTTCATTAGACATCTGTGCCTGTCTCCCCAGTTCTGTGGCATAATCGCTGTCCTGTTTTGACACACTATCTTTTGTAATGCCTGTTTTTTTTTTTTAAACGGTAGCAAGCTGATCGGGACTGGTACATGATGGATGAGGGATATGATGAGTTTCATAACCCACTGGCTTACTCCTCGGAAGACTATGTGAAGAAACGAGAACAGCACCTGCACAAACAGAAACAAAAACGCATTTCAGCCCAGAGGAGACAAATCAATGAGGTGGGGATGGAAGAATCCAACCTAGAGGCTACCTCATGTAGCTGTATATGGGTCAAGTAACCGGGCTACTTCTAGGTTATGGGGCCATGAGTAAATTATTTTTTCCCATTGTTCAAATGAGATGGATGGTGATACCTGAAGGATGCAGCAGTGTGAGGTTTTAAAAATAAAACTTGCCATCACACTTATTTGGTGGGAGCTGCGGATGGAAAATTGACACAAGATCCCATTCTCTAACTCATACAATGTTTAATCTCTTTGATCTAAGTAAGATTATTTGTAACATGAGGGTCTTGGACAAAATGACTTCTAATGGCTCTTCCAGCTTTAAATTGATAATGCATGCATATTTGTTAGGGAAGCTTTCTGTTGCGATTTGAATGTGTCTAAAGGTTTCGAGTGGTTTGATGAAGCACCACAAAATATTATAGTTACTTGGGGTCAATAACTTAATTCTACAAGGGACTACCAATTAGATTCTGCGGAGTCCGCTTCCTGTTTTTATACCTTAGGTTTCATTTTGCACGTATGTCTTCTGAACTTTCAATGAATAAAATGGGGGAGGAATAAGATGGGAGTATTGTCAGGTAGCAGTTTTTCTGAAAAGATCTGGGAGTTTTGGTGGTACTTTAAGCTCAGCTTGAGTAAATGGTGCACTTTGACAGCCCCAAAACTAATGAAATCTTGGGTTTCATCAAGAGAGGCACAGCTTTGTACCTTTGTACTCTACTCTTATCTGGTATCATCTGGAGTACTGTTCACTTCTGTGTGCCACAGTTTAACAGAATGGATAAGCTAGAAAATGTCCAATGGAGGCAGCCAGGATTGTGAGGAGCCTTGAGTCCTTGGTACAGGATGGTTGTCTGAAGGAGCTGGGCATGTTTATCCTGGAGAAGAAATGACATAGGGGAGATAGGAGAGCTGTCTTTAAGTATTTGAAGACCTGTCATGTGGGGGAGGGATAGAACTGGTTCTGTTGGACCCCAGAGGGCTGAACCAGGAGCAATGGATGGAAATTGCAAAGAGGCTAATTTAGGCTTGAGAGCAAGAAAATCTTCCTACTAGAGCTGGAGAATGGGCCAAGGACTCAAGCTGGGGTAAGTGCCTCCTCTTCATGTCTTTAAGCAAAGGCTGAATGACCCCTTGTCAAGTATATTATAGTGTGGAGACCATGGGTTTATCTCTTCTAGTCCTTACTTTCTGTGACTCTTGAATTCTGTTTAAGTAAGATTCTGTTCTGAGTCACCTCCTTATTGATATACCGTGGCTGTCTTTGAAACCTCCCAGGATAATGAGCGCTGGGAGACTAACCGTATGCTGACCAGCGGTGTGGTTCATCGACTTGAAGTGGATGAAGATTTTGAGGAGGATAATGCAGCCAAGGTGCATCTGCTGGTACATAATCTGGTACCACCATTTCTGGATGGGCGCATTGTTTTCACCAAACAGGTAAGGACTTCTCTGGTTGGGGAGGGGAAGTAGAAGCAGAGGGGCCAAAGACCATGTATCCCCGATGTCAGCTGTTAACGGTGCTTGTACAAAAGCTAGCACTCAGTTTCTACAGATGAGTGGATTTAGGAAAAATACTTCTTAATAGTTAAATAGGAGCACTTTCTTGTTTGAAAGGTTTCATGACTGAAGGGAAATTTCTTTTTTTCATAATTTCCTCTAGCCAGAACCTGTGATTCCAGTCAAGGATGCTACTTCTGACTTGGCCATTATTGCTCGAAAAGGGAGCCAGACAGTGCGCAAGCACAGGGAACAAAAAGAACGCAAAAAGGTTGGTTTCTTGGGATTGAGCCTTGGGTGGTATTTTGGGGTGGTGTTTGGTCTTTGGTGGGCCTCCCAGGAAGATTTCCTTTGGAGACCTGGCAAGAGCCATGTTTGGGGAAAGTGAACTCCCTTCCTCTCCTGAATTCTCTCAGTTACCCCAGTTGTACATTGAAGTCCACAAGGGCTCAGGCACCTTAATCTATTATATAGTCAGGCCTTGGGATTCAGTGCCCCCATTGCCTTTTGGGAGTTGGCCATTTGTCAAATGGACAGATTGTTTGTGGTCACAGTGGTGGTACTGGATGGGATTGACCTACTTTTCTTGTCTGTTTTAGGCCCAGCACAAGCATTGGGAACTGGCTGGTACCAAATTGGGAGACATTATGGGCCTCAAAAAAGAGGAAGAACCAGATAAGCCTTTGACAGAAGATGGCAAAGTAGACTACAGGTAGGAAGAGGTCCTTGATGGTACTTAAGTGCTCCTGATATTAGAATTGGATTTATCTTTTCTCTCTTATCAGGAGGTCAGGGCCTTTTGAAGAGGATATTAATTTGTAATGTATTCAAAACTCAAGGACCATTAATTCAGAAAGTGGGTTATCACTTTGAACTTAAGACAAAAGGGCTTTTAAGACTTTTACTTTCCTTGATCTTCCCCTTGTCTTTACTTCAGCTCCTAAAAGCTTAATTCAAGATTGTTAATATTACCTAGGATAAAGTCTGCAGGATCTTATCTATGATGTGGGTCCTGTGGTAGTCAGTTTCCCAGGTAAGGAGGTAATCAGCCTTTGCCACGTTCCCTTCCTTTTTCTCTATTTGATACACTCAATCACACATTCTGTTAATAAACTTAGAGTAACTAGATGGAGTTACAAAAAAGTAGCATTAGTTAGATCTCAGGATCTGACATGTGCAGTCACCTGAAAGAGCAATGAAGCTATTTTGAAGCTTATGTGAGCTGATGGAGAGCTAAACTAAGGCCTCATCTGTGGAAGGAGATGAGTCACTCCATTTCCTGCTGCTTCATCAGGATGTGAAGATGCATGGGCTTTCTGGAGAAAAGTCCCAGAAAAATAAGAGTAACTGTGGTCATATTGGTTTGGAGATGAAGCCTTGCTCCATTCAGAGAGGGATGAAGTGGCATAGTTGAGCCAAGTCTAATGTTACCAATTCCATTCCTTAGAGGGTTAAACAGGTAGCTTGACGCTATTCAAAAATTAATAGTTCACTGCTTTAGTTTTGATCAGATTATTTTCCCACTTAGTGCACATGACTTTCCCTCATTTGACTTTATTTGATTTTGTGGACAATAGATTCTGGGATAATGCCCTTTTTCTTCAGGCTCGAGAGGCTGCTCTTTGCTATAGTATTTTATGTAACTATTAGGGTTTACCTTTTTTTTTTTCCCAATCAACAAACATTTATTTTCTCCCTCCCATCTGTCCTCCTCCCAGCGGGGGTGGGGGGTGGGGGGTAGGAGAAATGAAAACAGTGCCTTTGTAACAATATGAGTAGTCAAGCAAAACAAATTCCCATAATGCCCATGTTCAAAAATGTATGTGTCCTGATGTGTCTTGAATACATTGGCACTTTGTCAGGAGGTGAGAATGTAGTTCATCATAGATAGGACCTCTCTAATTGTGTTTACTTGTTGCATGGGCGTTCTTAAATGTGTCAAAGTTGTTTTTCTTTTTCTTTTTTTTTTTTTGAGGCAGTTGGGGTTAAGTGACTTGCCTAGGGCCACACAGCTAGTAAGTGTTAAGTGTCTGAGGCTGTATTTGAACTCAGGTCTTCCTGACTCCAGGGCCGGTGTTCTATCCACTGTGCCACCTAGCTGCCCCGAAAGTTGTTTTTCTTTATGTTATTGTTAGTGCTTCTGCTTACTTCACTCTGCATAACTTAAAGTTTTCCTAGATTTCTCTGAAACTGTACCCTTATAATTCCTTAGAGCACAATAGTATTCTATCACATTCATAATTTGTTTAGCCATTCCACAGTTGATGGCCCCTCCCCGCCTTAGTTTCCAAATCTCTGCTACTACAAAAGAGCTTCTCTAAATAGGTTTGTACATATGGGTTCTCCTCTTTCTTTGCTCCAAGGTTTATTCCTCTTCATACAGTGACCTGGTTGTGGGTGGAGAAATGTAAACTAGGCAAGAAATTAGTGGAGGACTAGGGCACGGGCCTCAGGCTGCTGTTGTGTTTTCAGGACGGAGCAGAAATTCGCTAATCATATGAAGAAAAAGAGTGAAGCCAGCAGTGAGTTTGCAAAAAAGAAGTCAATTCTGGAACAGAGACAGTACCTGCCCATCTTTGCAGTGCAGCAGGAGCTGCTTACCATCGTCAGGTGCCATTGCCTGGGGGGGTGGGGGTGTCGTGCCTTGTCTACCTTGTTTGCTTCTTTTGGTTTGTCCATTGTTGCCGAGGGTGGAGAAGGGAAAGGGTTCCTTCCTGACCTCCCACTAGGTACCTTGGTGTCTTCCTTGACCTGAACTTTCATTTTAGTGCTTTCCGTTGCTGTCACAGTATGAGATTGCTAAAGTCCGTGGAACATTTATATTTTTCTCCCAAAGTCCCCCACTCATCTGAAGCAAAGCCCTCATTTTCATTATCACACGTCTAGAAAGCAGAAACTGGTAGGTTTCACTGGTTTTTTTCAGAGTGTACTCTGCTTTCTTTTTTAAAGATAGGTCTCTTTTTACTAGTATAGCAGATAGCCAGCGCTGGTGCTAGAAGACCTGGGTTCAAGTCATGCCGTTCCTGCATCCTGGCCGTGTGACTCTGGGAAAATCACTGAACTTCTTAGTGCTTTGGGCATCTGTGGAAGACCAGAAGTTTTAGAGAAAATATTGACCTGCATTGGTAAAGGGAATTTCCCTGTACCAGTGAAATTACAAGTGTAGTTCTTGTGCCTGCCCTCTTTTCACTGAGAATCTCAGCGAAACATGGTTTTCTTTGCTTTAGTTCAGAGACCACCTTCTCTCCCCCCCCCCCCCGCCCCGATAATTTCTACTGCACTAGGCTTCCTCTGAGCCCAGGGGAACTAAGACTTTGGTTTGGAAATGGTGCCTTTGGGTATCTCTGGATATTTTCTTCCAGTTGAGTTCATTAACCTTTCTACCTCTTCTGCCCCCTAGAGACAACAGCATTGTGATAGTGGTGGGAGAGACAGGGAGTGGAAAGACCACTCAGCTGACTCAGTACTTACACGAAGATGGTTATACAGACTACGGCATGATTGGCTGTACCCAACCTCGACGTGTAGCTGCCATGTCGGTAGCCAAGAGAGTCAGTGAAGAGATGGGAGGAAGCCTTGGAGAGGAGGTAAGCAGACAAGAAGGGACAGTTGGGGCGAGTTGGGGTCTTTGGGTTTTTAGCTTGGTGATTCACTGCTTGGTAGTACCGTCTGGCCCCACCTAAAGGTATCCTGGAGGCAGAGTTAGAACAGTGTGTCGTCTCTCCTCAGTGAGGGGGATCAGACCAAAGAGTACGTCTAGAAGATGAGCCGTGGGCCGTCTCTCTGCTTTCATAGGTGGGTTACGCCATCCGCTTTGAAGACTGTACTTCCGAAAACACTGTGATAAAGTACATGACCGATGGCATCCTGCTTAGAGAGTCCCTGCGAGAGGCCGACCTGGACCATTATAGCGCCATTATCATGGACGAAGCCCACGAGCGTTCGCTCAACACAGATGTGCTGTTTGGGTTGCTTCGAGAGGTGAGACTTCCTGGGGATCCCAGAGTCTCCTCTTTACCATGATCGCTGACTCTTTGTCCAGGTTTGTTCCAGCTGGCAGCTGGCAGCAACAGAGAGTTGTTAGGCAGTCTGGAAGGGATTGGGGGTGTTTTAGAAAAGCGATTTTTTTATGGGCTGGATTGGGGTGTTTTGATGATGATGTCCCAGACTTAGGTATCGTAGGTTCTCTATTGCCTCTGACTCCAGGTTCCTGCTTAGCCACAATGTCTCACGTTTGTGGTGTCAGTCTTGAGAGTGGTGGGTGATCTTGGAGATCTGATTTGACCCCTGCTGTGTGTGTGTTTGTCCTCCTCCCTTTGGGGATTATGTTGCCATTTCAGGAAGGAGAGGGTCCAGTGTCTCAGAGGAGACACCAACCTTTTGGCGAGACTCTGCGCCCTGATAAGTATCTCCTGTTTAGGTAGTAGCTCGACGCTCAGACCTGAAGCTGATTGTCACTTCAGCCACTATGGATGCGGAGAAATTTGCTGCTTTCTTTGGAAACGTTCCCATCTTTCACATTCCTGGCCGAACCTTCCCGGTTGACATCCTCTTCAGCAAGGTACTATGGTCCAAATTGTTTGCGTTAGCCCGGGGGCTGAGGAAGAGAAAATGGGGGAGTGATGGGATAGGTGTTGAGATTTACCAAACCTTGGAGGATTCTATGAGTCTGGCAGGGATTCGGTAATCTTTATGAACGATTGGCTCTGGGGGCTACGGTGTCCTCTGGGTATAGAACTGGCCATTCAGCTGTTGCCTTAGAGTTAACAGAGTGGAAGCCCAGGCTGTTGGATTTGTATCCATAAGTCTTTATGAAACTCCCCCTTTGGGCCAGGCACTGTGCTAAGTGCTGGGGCAAAAGAGGCAAAAGATTATCCCTGCCCTCAAGGAGCTCACCATCCAATGAGAGACAACAAGCAAGCAACCATGTACAAACGAGTGACATACAGGATAGATAGGAAAGCACTGAAAGACAGAGGGCCCTAGAATTAAGAGAGGTGAGAGATGGGATTTTAGTTGGGACTTAAAGGAAGCCAGGAGGGAAATGAGGTGAAAGGGACATCAGAGCCCTCCTCGTTCAGCTTGTCCTGAAGACAAGCAGCTGGGCAGGGCCTCTGTAGAGGATGAGATCCGAGCTGAGTCTCAGAGGAGGTCTGGGGAGCTGGGAGATGGGCCGAGGAGACGCGTGTCCTGTGCGGGGACAGTTGACCTCATGGAGGAGTCTGAGAAGACTGGAAGTGCTTTGTGTTCCAGACCCCTCAGGAGGACTATGTGGAGGCCGCCGTGAAGCAGTCATTGCAGGTGCACCTCTCTGGGGCCCCAGGGGACATCCTCATCTTCATGCCTGGACAAGAGGACATTGAGGTGAGGGGCTCCTGCAGCATACTCGCCCATCTGCATCTTGGGGCTCAGCCCGGCTTACAGCCCCCCTGGGCCCTTTGTGTCCTCAGGTAACCTCGGACCAGATCGTGGAACATCTGGAGGAACTGGAGAATGCCCCTGCCCTGGCTGTGCTTCCCATCTACTCCCAGCTGCCCTCTGACCTGCAGGCCAAGATCTTCCAAAAGGTATCTTGGCCCAGATCTCTTTGGGGCCTGGTGCCTCTTATTCTTCCTTTCCCCCATAGTGAAGGGAGTTAAATAAAGGCCTTAGTTATTGTTTTTTTCTCTCAGGAGATTGTATTGTTTGTTGTGGTGGGTAGGGAAGAAGCCGTTTCTCCCCTCATGGTTTTTCTTTTCATCTGTTTTTCCTTCCCTCTTGTGTCCTAGGCTCCAGATGGCGTCAGGAAATGCATTGTTGCCACCAATATTGCTGAGACTTCACTGACTGTTGATGGCATCATGTTTGTTATTGATTCTGGCTACTGCAAACTAAAGGTGAGAGCCGAGGCCTCTGTGACTTCCAGATGCCTTGATGTTTGGACTGTAGGAATCCATTTTAGAGCCTTGGAGAATATTCTGGATTTGAGCCTCACACTCTGGGACGTGTAACAGAACCTCCTGTGCCCCAGGCTGTTCATGCTGATTTTACTCTCCCTGTTCTGGGCATTTGGTCATGTCCTTTTTTGTCATTTCTGAGCCTGTATTTCTACCTGTCTGATGTCTTGTTCTCACTGGGGACTGCTCTCCTTTTCTCTTCATGTTGTGTCTTTACCCATTTCTTTTCTGCCTCATTTCTTAGGTCTTCAACCCCAGGATTGGGATGGATGCTCTGCAGATCTACCCCATTAGCCAGGCCAATGCTAACCAGCGATCAGGGAGAGCTGGGAGGACGGGCCCAGGTCAGTGCTTCAGGTAGGAGCCTGGTTGCAAGTGTCCTGAGTAGTACGGCTGAGACGGCCAGGGTTTGCTCATTTGATTTTCTCTTTTGCTCCGGCCTGACGTGATAGAGATTGTGTTGGGCTTAGAAAAGAAGGATCCCTGCATTACAGCTTATTATCCAGGCTGAGGCTGAAGGGAAAGACAGCTTTGTCAACTCTGAAGCTCCTTTGTCTCTTGTAGTGGAAGAGGCAGTCCTCTCAAACAGCTCTGCAATGGGCATCCCTGCTATAGCAGGTATTTAATGCAGGGTCAGGATGTCTGCATTGTAGTCAAGTTGGCAACTGATTGTATTATTACGGAACTAATTCAAAACTTAACCCTCTACATCAAGCTCTTTCATTGGAGTTTTCGTCATGACTTCCAGTGAATTAAAAAAAAAAGTTTAATAATTAAAAAATAACAAACTTTAATAGTAAAAAATATAATTTAAAAAAGGCCCTTTAGGTTTTTTTTTTCTCTCAGGGGTTTGGTTTCTCTTTTGATAATTTACTCCTTCTTTGGTTGATCGTTTCTATTGTCATCTGCTAGTAGCTAGGTTCTTATTTAGGCTTTCTATCTCTTTTAATCTTTGTTACTCAGAAAGATTTGTGAATCTTCACTGTTTGGCTTCTCCCTCTCTCTCTGCTTCTGCACAGACCCTTTAGGTTGGGCTAAGGAGGTGGGGGAGAAACAAGATTGGCCAGACCAGTCTCTGACTCTAGCTGAGTCTCCAGTTCCCTTTCCCTTATGCTTAGCATTTTCTCTATCTTATTCTGAGTTTTATGTGTGTCTTCTGCCCTTCCGGCTTTTTCTTTCCTCATCCCCTTTGTTCACCCTGTGCCAATACTCTCTTTTCATGTGGCTTGGTAGAATTAGCATCCACCACCTTTTGTTGGGTTAGGAAGGCATTTGGGCAGTTATTGGCACAGAGGATCCTTATAGGTGGTCCCTGAGTCACAAGCCTGCTAGTTTATTTATGCTCACCGCAGTGGACAATGGGAGTTAGCTGTGGGCAGGGATGGTAATAGGTAGGAGCTCTAAATATTCAAGTTCTTTGGTGTTAATTCATAAGCTTTTTACCTTTTGGGGGTTCTGCCATCTTGTGGATTCAGTTGTAGTTTCTCTGTGTCTGGCATGTAATTTTTTAAAAGGTTTGAGACAGAAATTTGTACTAACAGTTATTCTGAAATGAATCTGAAATGCATGGGCGAGAAGTTTAAAAAGATGTGCACAGGTGGTCCCCCGATGGTGACAGAAACGTTTTCCCTTTCACCTTCATTCCTTCTCAGGCTCTACACCCAGAGTGCTTATAAAAACGAGCTCTTGACCACAACAGTTCCTGAGATTCAGAGGACTAATCTGGCCAATGTTGTGCTGCTGCTCAAATCTTTAGGGGTCCAGGACTTGCTTCAGTTCCACTTTATGGACCCCCCCCCCGAAGACAACATGTTGAACTCCATGTACCAGCTCTGGATCCTCGGGGCCATGGATAACACAGGTGACACAGTAGTTGGAACCTAAACAGGGATTTTAGCCTCAGGAAATGGTTTCCTAGTATCCCTATCCCATTGACGCCTGTGCTGTCTTTCCTTAGGTGGTCTTACATCTACTGGGCGACTGATGGTGGAGTTCCCCCTGGACCCAGCCCTCTCTAAGATGCTGATTGTCTCCTGCGACATGGGCTGTAGCTCTGAGATTCTGCTGATTGTCTCTATGCTCTCAGTCCCAGCCATCTTCTACAGACCCAAGGTAGGGAAATTGTCTCTAGCGGTTCACTCCTAGAGTTGGCCAAAACTAGAAAAAGAGTCATTTCAGCAGTCTCTTCTTCCTACAAAACAAAGTGAATAGCTCAGCAGGACATCTTTGGGAAATTTTGTTCTGTGCAGACACTAGCAATTACAGTATCTGGTAAATGACTTGGGGTGGGGGGCGGATGGAAGGGTTAGGTTGGAATCCGCCTGGACTTCCACTAGCCTTGCAGGTTTCTAACTTACTTTTCCTTCCCAGGGCCGAGAAGAGGAGAGTGATCAAATTCGGGAGAAATTTGCTGTCCCTGAGAGTGATCATTTGACCTACTTGAATGTGTACCTGCAGTGGAAGAACAATAATTACTCCACTCTGTGGTGTAATGAGCACTTCATCCATGCCAAGGCCATGAGGAAGGTAAGGAGAAGCTCTGGTCATCAGTGTCCAATCTAGGCACTGACAACACAGAGAAAACATGAGAGGCCTTGCCTCAGGACCACACATTACAGTGCAGGGAGATATCATGGAAGCACATAAGGGTGAGTCTGACGGGGAGAAAGGAGAGATCAGACAAAAACAGTAGGAATGTTGGCCATCAGCCACTGGGCCCAGGGACCTTAACTCTGCATGCTTCCCAGACTTCTGTTAGGAAAGAGTACCCTCAACACACTGGGGAGGGGAGGAAACTGAGGGGGAGAGTGTGATTATTGTCTTCAAATATCTGAGAGCTTATCATTTGGAAGAGGGGGCGGACTTCAAGGAGTTTCACTAATGCCTTTTGTTTCTCTGACTTCACCACTCCTCTTCCCCAGCTGACGTGGCAACCACATTGGACAGTTTATAACACATTCTGTACCCATAGTCCCCACTCCTCTCCCAAGAGGTGGGCACGGTGTTTAATCTTTTGGCCGTGGCCAAGCTTAATTATTGCATTGAATCACAGCTCAATCGCCTTTTAATGTTGTTGGCATTATTCTAGCATTAGAGTTGGTATAGATTGTTCTCGTTCTTCTTTCTTGTTCTGCTTGGCCCTGGAAGGCAGAACCAGGACCAGTGGCTGAAAGTCAGAGGGAAGCAGATTGTAGCCCAGTATAGGGAAGAACTTGCTAATAATTAGAGCTCTGTAGAAACAGAGTGGGCTTCCTCTGGAGGTGGTGAGTTATGTATTACTGGAGGCCTTCTGGCAAAAGCTGGGTGTTAAAGGTGGGTTTTATGTTTTGGTAGGGATTGGGCTAAATGAGCTGAGCTCCCTTCTAACTTTGCAGGTCTGAGTGTGGCTTCACTGAGAAAGAGGAGGTTCTGCTCATACTCTTGTCTCCCTCTAGGTTCGAGAGGTGCGGGCCCAGCTGAAGGATATCATGGTGCAGCAGCGGATGAGCTTGGCTTCCTGTGGCACAGACTGGGACATTGTGAGGAAGTGTGTTTGTGCTGCCTATTTCCACCAGGCAGCCAAGCTGAAGGTGAGCTCAGAGCAGAGATGGGGAGAGCAGTAATGTCCCCAGGTGTTAGAGGGTTCTCGTTTGCCTGCTTGTTCAACAGAACAAGGACCTTTCTTCCGTCTCCCAGGTTGTCCCTTTCCCATGTGGCTCTGTATTGTGGATGTGTTTTTCAGGGGAGGGTGTAACTACACTGGTATAGGGAGGTTTCTCAAGGCATCTACCTGATGAATGTCTTCCTTAGGGAATTGGGGAGTATGTGAATATCCGGACGGGGATGCCTTGCCATTTACATCCTACAAGCTCTCTCTTTGGAATGGGCTATACTCCCGACTACATTGTATATCATGAATTGGTCATGACTACCAAGGTGAGCCTGCCCTCTTGTGATTTCCAAGCTGTCTGGGCTGGATAGGAAACCTTTCATTGTCTTTTCCTGATACAGAATTTGAGTCTAGGGGAATTGTGGCTTCAGCTTGCTGAAGTTGGGAAAGCTTGCTGAGTTTGAATCGCAGTTGGGAATCTTGAGGGAAGGTGCTAGATTTCTTAATAACTGTTGTCCCGGGGCAAGCAAATCTTGCCTGATTTCTTTTTGGAGGAATGGAGAGTCTTCTTTGTGCCTTGGCTTTTCCTTTTTTTGTCATCTAGAGTGAAGACAGTGGTTTTCAAAGGGAAGAAATTAGGATAAATTATTGGGGAATGTAGGAATATAATAATGTCTGGAACTTTTGCCCACCTGCTTTGGTCTCCCTGGGATGCTTCCTCTGCAAGGAAATAGCCGAGCCGTGGGCTGGGTCCAGGTCCCTTGGGTTCTGGCTTGAGCTTCCTCTACCTCAGCACTCACCTTGACTTCTGTTTGTTCTCCACAGGAGTACATGCAGTGTGTGACTGCTGTGGATGGGGAGTGGCTAGCAGAGTTGGGTCCCATGTTTTATAGCATTAAACATGCAGGCAAGTCACGGCAGGTAAGTGACCTTTTCCTATCAGGAGAAAATCTATTCAAGAACCTGTGACTGTTTCCTATTGCTTAGCTGATTAAGGCCAAACTCAAGTCAGCTTGGTATTCGAGGACTGCCAGACTCTCTTCCTCCTTTACCGTGTCTGACCTTTCTTCCTATTTCTCTCTGTCGTGAACCTTCACTCCAAGCAGGCTGCCTCCTTCCTGCCCTTCCATGTGTTTATTCCCAGCTTCGTGCTTTTGCTCATGCTGCTCTCCTTGCCTGGAATATCTTCTCCCTTCTTTTCTCTACCAGCCAAGTTGCCTGTCCATCCTTCAGGACTCGGATGGAATCATTTCTCTCTATAGACCTTTTTCTGAATTCCTCCAAGCATTTAGGCTATACCCAGATAGAACACCTGGTAGTTTACCTCTATTTTTAGTGTGTGTCTCATCTCCCCAGCAGGATAAGGAGCATCTCAAGGTTAGCAATCAGATCTTCTTTTATATCCTCCATAGGGAGATAGGAATAGCACTTAGCATGATGGGGGCACCCCGGAAACAGACCTTTCTTGACTTGAGGAGCAGAACACTCAGCAGTTTCTGCATCAGGGCTGAATCTTCCAGCTCCGAGTTAGGGGAAATCAGTGGATAGCAGCCCTCTGAGAATGAAGAACACTTAGGGGAGAAGAGAGAGACAGAGAAAGAAAAAGAATGTGTGTGTGCAACCGTTGTAGGTTGCATCATTGGTGGACGGAACAATGCCCTTGCTCCTGAGAATTGGCCTGGCCTTGGCCTCTACATCAAGCGGCCCCCGACGGCAGGTTGGCCAGGATTTCTGAAGCTGTACCCCTCAGATAGTGTCCTCTTGGATCAGTCCTGTGCCTTCTTCCTCTGCAGGAGAACCGCCGCCGAGCCAAAGAGGAAGCGTCTGCTATGGAAGAGGAGATGGCATTGGCTGAGGAGCAGTTGAGAGCGCGGCGACAGGAGCAGGAGAAGCGTAACCCGCTGGGCAGTGTGAGGTGAGCAGGGCTTGGAGAGGGAGCTAGAAGTGGGGTTCACACTTGGCCAGGCTCAAGGGAGAAGGCCTTTGAGTGAGTGCTTTGTGGGAGTTTGTGGTTGGTTATTTATTCTCCTTTTCCTGTTCTCTTATTGTGGACTTTAAGTTCCTATATAACATGGACATGGGCCCAGGTGTCTGCCTGATTTCTTCTTCACAGGGAATAGGATGAATTTCCCATGTGCAGTAGAAGGGAGGCCAGGCCGGTGGCCATGTAGAAGGTGGGAGGAGTTCTTAGTGAGCATGGAGTTAGGGAAGCGATTTGTTGCAATACAGAGCACAACTTCCTCGGGCTGTATAAAAGGCTGGCAGATGACGTATGGGCTTCACCATGTTTGTCCAGGCACATTAAGAAGACCCCAGAGTGACATGCAGCATACCAAGTTTGCCAAATCTACCATCAAAGTGCCATCAAATTCTAATAGGGCTGAGGCTGAAAGGTGGTGATAAGCACATGCCCATTTCCCCCAGTTTAGGAATCTTTTTTTTTTTTTTTTTTTGGGTGAGGCAATTGGGGTTAAGTGACTTGCCCAGGGTCTCACAGCTAGTAAGTGTCAAGTGTCTGAGGCCAGATTTGAACTCAGGTGCTCCTGAATCCAGGGCCGGTGCTTTATCCACTGTGCCACCTAGCTGCCCCCTCAGTTTAGGAATCTTAAACCAAGGTTTTTCAGTGTAAAGTCAGAAATTTAGCCAAGAAGAAATTGGGCTTCTAGGAATGACTTGGGCTTAGTTTATGAACAGAAGGCTTTGTCCCATCAGACAGGACTGGAAAACTAGGATGCTCCACTTAGGTTTTTGTCCCCTTTGAGAAATCCTCTAGGAGGGCATCGTTTTTCACTGGAGCAATATTTTTATTTTAGAAATTAAAGAATATCTCTGTAAGTAAGGGGAAGACTGGGCCATAAAGAGTGCAGGTGGCAGATGTATTTGAGGTCAAATAGGCAAAGCTTGAATGATACTCTGATTATTCCAAATAGTAAAGGAATGGGGAAAGGAATTTATGAAGAGCTTACTGTGTGCCAGGCACTGGGCTAAGTACTTTATAATTACGATCTCATTTGATTTTCACAACACCCCTGGGAGGTAGGTGCTGTTGTTATTCCTGTTTTACCCTTGAGGAAACTGAGGCAGGCAGAGGCAAAGTGACTTACCAAGGGTCACACATCTAGGATTCAAGGTTGGATTTGAACACTCAGGTCTTCTGACTCTAGGCCTAGCATTCTGTGGTTTCATTTAGCTGCTTCTGCCTCTAAATTTTACCACCGTTAGTTAATGTTTCTTGATTTCCTGGTTCTGAGGGAATTTTCAGAGTAAAGCCCATATTATTCTAGTCCTTGAGGAGTTTACGATTTAGGAAGTTTTTCTAACAGGTGAACAGGTTTGGCATTTGTGAGTTTGGAAATACAGATGCTTAGTATTTCTGAATGCTAGAAAGAACCCATAGTCATGGTTCTATTTGTGCTTTGGGAGAGTCTGATGGCCTCCCACTCTTCTCAGAACAGGATTAAAATATTAATATTTTATTATTATTTTTAAAAATATGGTATTAGGGGCAGCTAGGTGGCTCAGTGGATAAAGCACCAGCCCTGGATTCAGGAGGACCTGAGTTCAAATCTGGCCTCAGACACTTGGCATTTACTAGCTGGGCAAGTCACTTAACTGTCATTGCCCTGCAAAAAAACCCCAACCTCCCCCCCCCCCCAAATACAATATTCAATAGTATCTCCTGAATCTCATGAAACAGCTTCTATTGTATTTAGCTCTTCCCATTTCTAGGGAGTTGCTTGTACTCTGCATGTCCTGTTTCTAATAATGATTTGCACTCTTTATAATTTGTGGTGCCCATAATAGTGAGGGATCATTGGAAGGTGCCAAGGATGTTGAGCCTGGGAGGAGGTGATGTACAGTAGGGTATGAGAGCTGACCTCTAGGAGTTGAAGGGCTGCCATGCTTCTAGAAGATGCATTAAGCTTTGTGCTGGGTAGAAGTCACAAAAGGGCAGCATCTGTATTGAGCTGCCCCAAAGGTAGTGGTTGCCCTCTCACTTGAAGCTTTCAGGAAGAGGTGACATGGCCTCTTGCCTGCTATCTGGTAGGGAGTTCTCCTTCAGGTATGGGCTGCAGAGATGCCTTCCACCTCTGAGGTTTTGGAAAAGGAGAACAATGTCGTAGAAAGTTTTCAGGAGGGTGGCTACTTATCTGTAATGTGAGGTTCCCTCAGTCAGACAGGGAATTTGGAAATTTTTTAATTTCCAAGGAAGTCGTGGGTCTCTCCCGCATTTCTAATTATTTTTTTTTTTGTCAGAGAGAAGCAGAGACTTCTAACTTTAGTCTGACACACCTTCTCTTTGGCCCTCAGTTTCCTTATGTGTAAAATGAGTAGGTTGGGCTAGATGATCTCTGAGATGCCATATAGTTGTCCATCTAAGTCCATATTCCTAACCAAAAAAAGTCCCAAAGAATAATAGGGAAATACATTATAGATATTTAATTCCTCAGAGTATCCCAAAGTATAGGTTGGAAAGAGTATAATTCTCTAAGGCTTCTTTGGGTTTCTTGGGTTGGGATGACTGTCGTCAGTTTGCTAGCAAATTCTGCCTTCTGTCTTCTAGGTCTGTTAAGATCTACACGCCTGGGCGGAAGGAGCAAGGGGAGCCTGCTAGTCCTCGCCGGACCCCAGCCCGCTTTGGACTCTGAGCCAGCACTGGATCTGTGGGAGGCCCATGGTACCCGGGAACCTGAGCTTCCTTGCAGGCCTGTTGGTGGCTGTGAATGAAACTTGTATTGACTGGTGTTTCTTGCTGAGACCCAAGATCAGAAAGCACGGTTGTCTTTTGGTGGCTTAATGACACTTTTCATCGACCTCTTTGCTCTGGCATGTTGGCAGGGTGATTACTTCAGGGCTGAGGAACCCTGGGTTTCGGGGTTTTCTTTTTGTGCTGCCAGAGAGACCAGGATGGGCCAGAACCCATCTTGTCTGGGGGGAAGGAAACGCTGCGATGCTTAGTGTATAAATGTATCTTTGCTTTGTCTGTGTCTTGTTTTTTAATCTTTGTGTAAAGCAGCAAAATGGATCTGGAGGGAATTGTAACTTGTTTACAACCCAGGAATTTGGAAATAATTTTATTGTTTCTAAAACTTTACTGTGTTTCTGGCCATTCCTTTGTCTTATGCTGCTCTACAGCATCACTTTAAAGTTAAGTTGGGTTGCTCTACTTCCTTTCTTTTATTTCTACACAAATCCCTCGGTCTTCGCTTCCTTTCTTTTTTCCCCAGAAAGCACCTTTCCTTCTCTTATGGAGCATGCTGCATAGCTCCCCACACTGGAAGGACCCAGGAGCTGGATTTGAGTCAGCAAAGCTAGGGTTAGCCAAATTTGCTTTAGGAATAGTTGGCCCGGACAAAGCATTGACAACTGTGCAGTCATTAATGGGGTGTGAGCAAGAAGAAATGTCCCTCGGAAGACTGTCTGCTTTAGCAAGTCCTTCTCTTGGTCAGCTCCATTGTCCTCAGTTATTGGCCATTTCTGCTTCCAGGCAGTTTGACTCTTTTGACTAAGTACTGCTTTATTGATTTCCTGGAGAAGGGAGAAGTGCTCAGACTGGTTTCTCCTGCCCCTCAATTAGGGTCTTTTAGACTTGCCAAGATGTTACCTTTTGTGTTCAGTTGTTTCAGCTGCCCAGCTTCATCCCTTTTAGTAAATGTCCCTAAGACTATTTTTGTTTGCTGTTTTGCTTAATGAATTTATAATGGGAATGAATTCATGGCCCTTGTCTTGTTCAACACAGGTCATGGTTGTACTATTCCCAAACTATTATAATAAATGTGGTTATAAATATTTGTTTTTCCCAGACTGAGCTATAACAGCGAAGTCTCTGGAGATTATATTTCAGAAACTTGGATTTTTTTTGTTGTTGTTGTTGAATCTGTGAGCCCTATTTTGTGATTGGGATTGGAGGTCTGGCTAACACTGAACATCACCTAGAGATGTTCACAGGATTTGCAGGGCAAATTCTCGAGTGGAATTTAGGTGTCCAACCTGCTTTACTGAAGTAGCTTCCTAAATTGTTGTCCTTGGTGATATAGCTGGAAGAACTCAAACGCTTTATTTATTTTTTTTAAGGTGGGCATGATAATCAGGTATTTAGATCTCTGGTTATGTATTGAGACAATATCATGTGGCACTGAGCCCGCTGGACTGGAAATCAGGAAATCTGAGCTCCAGTCTTTTCTTTGCCATTCCTATAACCCCAGATCACCAAATTTTCCCACATGGTCTCATCTGTAAGAGGAGGTGAGCAAAATGAGCTCAAAAGCCTTTCAGTTCTGCTGCCTCATGGCAGCTCTTATCAGTGGAACTTCCCTCCACACGCCCTTTTAGAAGTGAAAAATGACCAAAGTTGAGTCCTTTGGTCCTAGTACAGAACTCAATCATGTCCAACTCTGCATGACCCCATTTGGGGAAGTTTTCTTGGCAAAGCTAATGGAGTGGTTCGCCATTTTCCACTGCTCATTTTACAAGTGAGGAAATGGAGGCAAACAGGGTTAAGTGACTTGCCCAGGGTCACACAGCTAGTAAGTGTCCGAGGCCAAATCCGAACTTGGGAAGATGTCTTCCTCTGTGCCACCTAGCTGCCCTGATAATGAGATGGTTTTTTATGCTTTTCAGGATTTTGCTGGGCAGGCCATTATTTCTCTCACTGACTATCCCTGGTTCACTTGCATATGGCTGTTGATGTGTTTAAAATTTTCCTGAATGTGCCTGCCTAGTGTTGAGTTTGTGGACCCAGGGAACACTTTCAGATAAAGACAAGCTACAGAACAATAATAAAGGCCAGCCATTGGGGTATTTCATGTGTTTGATGTATGTAGAACTGGGAAAGACTATTTTTCAAGCCCCATATGTTACTTCACAGGTTCTGCTCATGCAAGTAGCTTCCTTCTTTTCCTACCCTTGACTAGGAAAGGCACAAAAGTCACTTAGATATTCTACAAGGTAACTGGGGTTTAAAGGTGCTTTTCTTTCATGGATGGAGGACTTCTAAACAATGAGAAGGGCTGGGATCCTGAGTCAGGTGGGAGAAAGGTGTGATTCTGTATTCTGGGGATTGAGAAGAGCTGAATTCCTATTGAAACACCCCCTCACCCCAATACCTTTCCCTCTTCTTTCTCCCTACAAACCAAACTAAAGCAAATGCCTCATTAAGTCTTAGTTGTCTGTGACCCCCATCGTCCAGTTTCAGCCTCTCAGTCATATCCTTTAAAATAAAAATGACATTTGTTGTTAAAGAAATTTGTTTTGGCATAAGACTTCTCCAGTAAATTTCTGCAAAGTAGGGTTTATTGGCTGTTAGAAAGGAGGGATATATACTTTAACTTTGGTCAGTCGCAACAGTCAGTATGATTGTATTTAGTATCAAAAGTTTTCAATCATGTTATAGCCTCAGTTTGTGTAATTTTAGACACTTCTACCACTTTGCCTTTATTCTCTACACTTTATTTTTGCTACTTGTAGCTTTGTAGGCAGGTAACACTCGATGGTCTCTTCTCCAAACTCCAGTTGTTCATTTTGGTGAGGTAGTTTATTTATACAACATTTCGTTGGATCCCTCTTGTAGCCAAAGTTTTCCAGCACTGGTTGTGCTTGCAGAGCTGGTGCGATGCGTCATCTGGTTCATGGGCATCTCCCATAGTTTACAAATGGCTTAGTTTTGCAGTTTAACTCACTGCTAGTTAAAAAGGTAAGAGGATTTCTGAAGACAGAGTAACTGAAGGGTTTAACTATTGCAACATACAGCAACCAAGAGCATTTTGTATTTGCAGAGGGAGTAGCCCTTTAGCTGAAAATGGGACTGTCCAAATGTTTTTTGTTGAATTGTATTTTCATTGTATTGATTATATAAGTGAACCATTAGCCAGGAGTAGGATATATCATTCTTTAAAATAGATGTTCCCTGAATGGGATGTCTTATATACCCAAGTGACTTCTATGATCTATCATTTGACTCACTTTAAGCTTTGTTGATTTGCTTATAACAGACTCACTTATAGTGATTAACTCAGTCTCTTCCCATATAACAATCACCATGAAGAGCACATCAGTGTGTGAGGTTGATACTGTGGGCCAAGAAGAAAGGAGAAGAATTAAGACACCTTTTTTGGTCATCAAGTGATTTATATGCCCCACTTAACCCCGCTTTTCCATCCCCCCCCCCCATACTGACTTCCCAATCATCTTAAACACAAAAGATTTAAGTACTGAGGTGAGCACAAACGTGTACATAACATCTCTCTCTTTGTTCAAAGAGCACATTTTTCTACTTGGTGATTCACTATGGGAAGTATGGCATTAACTCTTTCTCCCTAGGTCCTGCAGATTAGGGATGTGAATTCTAGCGCTCTAGTCAATGTAATGTAGTTTCACTTCAATAAAATAATTTGGATGTCCTGTGGTTTTCATTATAATGGGATTTTACTTGTATAGGAGAAAAATATGGTTAAAAGGAGGAGAGGATTATGGGGACTGAGGATAAAGTAGATAACGTGTGTTTCCTACTCTCAACTTGGAAACTCTGCATTAGGTTCACTATTATCACGCATATTTTTTTTTTTTTTTTGGTGAGGCAATTGGGGTTAAGTGACTTGCCTAGGGTCACACAGCTAGTAAGTGTTAAGTGTCTGAGGCTGGATTTGAACTCAGGTCCTTCTGAATCCAGGGTCAGTGCTCTATCCACTGTGCCACCTAGCTGCCCCTATCGCGCATATTTCTTACCCTCTCTTGGACTTTTTTCCCCTTTTCCCTTTTAAGGTTTAAAGATTCTTATGTCTTTAGATCCTAAAAAGCTAATTTTTCATTCCTTGTGAATGATTTCCTGTTGAATTAAAAGAAGACATCCAGAAGTTTGCTCTGGGAGTTGTCCATGAGTGGTGAAACATGTCAATATAAATGGAAGAAACCTATTATTACTTGGGATCAGAGAGGGCAGGGCCGGGAGTGTGGCTGTCACGACCCTTGAAATGGGCAGAAGGATCTGGAGTCCCACTGAGATCTCTTCTGTAGGAAAGACATTTATTATAAATTTCAGTCTAATAGATACTAATATGGTTTGGAGGCCTGCTCCTTTGTGGCTCTGTGGCCAAAGCCAAAAAGCATTTGGGAGCAGAAGCAAAATGTGTGAGGTCCTTGCGGTAGCAGGTCCTTTGTGGGAGTTGTTTAAAGACAAGTGTTGAGGCTGCAAACTCAGTTCTCTCCTTAGCACTGCGACATGAGATGATATTCAATGCAAGGAATTGTAATATCATAGTGAGGAATCTAGGAGAAAGCAGAAAATAACCATTTTGAATCCAGGGGAACTGGACTGCCTGAGGCCAAATTTCAAGAATGGCATCTTCCCTCTGAGTTTACCCTGTGGTAGGGAAGAATAATGGAAATTTTAAAGGTGGCAGAAAAATGCAATTGTAGAGTCATGATTTGCTCAAGAAAACACAAAGATGGAAATCTCCATTGTGTAATAGGCTCTAAGCTAGGGTGCTCTGTGGCTTAAGGGCCTTTTTAGCATTTATGTTTCTAAATATGAGTCTAAGAAAGAAGACTATAGCACCTGATCAAGTTACATGTGAGCTACTTGTGTGGGTGTGTGTGGGTGGGTGGTACATGCGTTTGGGTGGCTACTGTGGGGCACTCTTTATCTCCTATCTCTTTCCCTTCCCCCCCAGTGGCAAGCTGTCCTTCCCTGGTGGTCAGACTGCCTCTCAGTATAGGAGAGCATCACTGTGCATAGGTAACAGACCCAGGTTAAGCGATGCGACTACCATTGTTCTTTAGGGAGGCACCTTCCATTATTTGAGTCTCCCTTTGGCTAAGGCCTGGGGGATGCTCCTTACCATCAGATGCTCATTGTTTTGGCGCCGATCATCTATTTCCTTCCTCAGCTTCTTGTTTTCATGCTGCAAGTGGACCATCACATTGTGGAGATGGCTGTGGGAAAGGAAGAGTGTATACCAGGAGTGGGGGATCAGTGTGGACACAAAGGTGTCTGGAAGGGGTGGAGAGAGAAGCTGGAAGGGAACCTCAGACATCACTGAGGCTCCTTTGATAGAGGGAAGGAATCTCTCCAAGAGCACACATCCAGGGAACAGCAGAACAAGAACTACACCAGCCCTGCAATACTCCCCAGTCTAGGGCCCAAGATGGCTTCCTTCCCTCAAACATGAAAAAAAGAAAAAAAAAAGGAATGCCTCCCAACACCTTTGGGCTTCTTGTTAGGTTTGAATGATGAAGAGAGCTGCCCAAGTTCTTTGTGGGCCCCCTTGCCTGGCCCAGGGCAGTGAGTAAGGGATAGAGACCAGAGAGACTCAGCCTTCATAGATTAGGGTGACTTACTCCTTTTCATCAGCCAGTTGGGTAATGCATTTGACCTGTTCTCGGATCTTGGATCCCAATTTCTCTGTGCTGTCACTGTAATTAAATTCATAAGAGAAAAGAATAGCTAGTCCAGGACCTTACCCCGCTTCTTCTCTTAGACCAAGGGCACCGTAGCCATATGCTGTTGAGGTTGAGTCCTAGTTTTGTGGCTGGGAAGGTCGAGTTCTTGGCACTGTATTGGTGGGGTGGGGCAGGCCCCATCCTCATTAGTAACCACAACATGGCGGGAAAGAGGATCCTGAACCCCTGAGCTTGTCCCGGGTGTTTTTGAAGAAATAAAGAGGGATTCCCAGATAGGTCACAAAAAGGTTGCCTTCAGGTCCAATTCTATCCTATTTGGATGCTCCGGAAGAGGAGCTCCAGACCCCTCTGGTCTAAGCCGACTCAAAGCCACTATGGGCTGGAGGGGAAGGGCAGGGAATATACAACGTTTTGACTCCATGTGCAATGTCCCGGGGCAGTGAGGCTGAACTGAAGGATCCTGTCTTGCTTGACATCTTTCCCCCTTACTTTTGATCCTTCGGCCGTTTCATTTCACTCTCCTGGTGAAGATTCCAGCTGTGCGCATTCTCCAGGGTATTCAGAAGGGCTTCCACCTGGGACAAGTCATGGGCCTCATGGAAAGGCAACAAGTGGGAAAGGGGTAGAAGGATGACCCATTTCCCTCCTAACTCTCAGGTAAGGTCTGGTCTCCCCCAAGGAGGAGACCGACTTTGTTACCCACTCCCTTGGTCGGAGGGCAGACCCTTACTGAGATTTGTCTCCATTAAAACCGAGAGCACTTATGGTTGGGAGGAAGGTGGACGAGAGAAGAGCTGGGAGCTCAGAAGAAAATCCTCCAGCCTATTCCTCCCCAACCCCATCTTGGATCCTGGTTTCTAAGCACACACCTCCCCCTCCAGGTTTGGGAGATGCTCAACTTGTATTCTGACCCTTGGTGTATGAGGTGAACCTTCAATCCCAATACTCATCCTTTGTCCATGGGCCCCAGGGAAGGAACCACATACATGTGGGCTAACAGAAAACCTGCAGTTGGAGAGAGGCTCATGTACCTCACAGCTAGTTGACATATATTTGTGCTTTAAGACGGAGATTTCATCCTGTAGGAAGTCTTTCTATCAAGAAAAATCAGAAGATGACAGTCTGCGGCTGTGCATATCCCGAGCCTTCCTCGGTCAATCCATGGTGCTAGGAGAGACTTCTTATTGTGCCTCCCATGGGTTGTTCTTAGGCCCCAGGCTAGTGGGGGTGGGGGTGGGGTCAGGAAGCCTTGGGCACAAGGAAGCTGGCCCCTGTTACCTTTTTCTCTTCTTCCCGTAGGTTCTCCTTGAGGGAGGCCATTTCCACCTTGAAGACCACAAGCTGCTCGTCTTTGGCTGCCATGAACTGAAGGTCGTGTTCGTGTGTCTTTTGCCAGAAGGCCAACTGGTAGTTCATATCTTCTATATGCTGAGCGAAGGCTTCGACCTATCCAAGGAAGCAGAGCTCATGAGGCCAGGGTGGGAGACATTTCCTAGCCTGAGAGCGTTCCCTGCCTCGTCAGAAGGCGGGACTCCCTACACCCTGGGAAGCAAGTGAGGGTTAGGTCCAGTTATTTAGGAAAATTTCTGACTGTGGGTGGCAGAGGGCAGTGGTAACCTGAGGTTTTCAGGTCCTCAAGGGGCTCCCTAAACTAGTCCACCTGAGCAGGGAGGTGGGCAGACCAAGAGAGGGGAGGATGCAGGTCACTATGGGAGAGGGAGAGAGACAGGGTGGGTGAGGTACATAGCTTAAGGTGCCAGGCAGTCCTGGGGGCCTCTGGGGGAGTGGGAGCTTGGAGAAACAACAGGTCTGAGCCCAGCCCACAGGCAGCAGGGCCAGGCCTTTCCTACCTCAAGGAGTGGGCCAGGCAGGAACATGCTTGTCTCACCTCTTCTTCACTCTGCTGGTGGAAGTCCTGCAGCTTCTTCAGTTCCCTGTTGAGCTTTTTCATGTGGTCCTTATAAGTGCATGTCTCCTCCTCCAGCTCACACATCTTCTGCTGAGTCTGCTGTAACTCATGGCGGAGTATGGCTGCTTCCAGGTTAGCCTGACTGAGCTTTGGGGCAGAGGCTGTGGTGAGCCCAGCCGCACTGGCCAACCCTGACCTCGGTTAAGGATGAAGGACATGGGAAAAGCTTCCCCAAAGGACATGGACAATGGAAAATTGCTTCCTTTTGGAAGGTTCTCCTTTTCTCTAGTGACAAGATCTCTATCTAGTGCTTTTCTAGGTGGGTTGGGGAAGAGAAAGGGAGAGTGTTAACATTTTTGTTTATTTTTGAAAAAATTGTTAGGTTTTTGTTTATTTTTTTGTGGGGCAATGAGGATTAAGTGACTCGCCCAGGATCACACAGCTAGTAACTGTCAAGTGTCTGAGGCTGGATTTGAACTCAGGTCCTCCTGAATCCAGCACCTGCGCTTTATCCACTGTGCCACCTAGCTACCCCAAATTGTTAGTTTTTTTTTAAAAATTAATGATCATTTATTTTTTCTCCCTTTTATCTTCTCACCCCTACTAAAAATGAATAAACAACAAAACAAAACAAGACCAAAAAAAGTCTTGCAATAAATATGCATAGTTAAGGGAAACAAATTCTCACATTGATCCAATTCCAAAAGGTGGGTCTCAGGTTTTTGCACCAACAAACCAGTGCAGCTGAGATTAGAAGGGAAACAGTTAACTCAGAGAGGGTTATCTTTGCAGATGAATAAACAGCAATGGAAATGAATTGCTGAAAATATTAAAAACCTACATTTTTTTCCTTCCTAAGCCCTCTCTCCTTCTATTCCCATGAGTTTATTGGTTAACTATGCACCCTTAAGACAACCCAGCTTTATTCCTTTCCCTTTTTCTTTAAGCCCACTTACACTTGGTCTTTGGTCCCCTCCGGGGTAAGGTTAATAGCAACCTGGTGCTGGCTCTTCCTTCCTGCCCTGAGGGTGGTGATACCTAGGAGGGGATTAGAAGGAAATCCCCCCCCCCTTTTTTTTTTTGTGAGGCAGTTGGGGTTAAGTGACTTGCCCGGGGTCACACAGCTAGTAAGTATCAAGGCTGTATTTGAACTCAGGTCCTTCTGAATCCAGGGCCAGTACTCCATCCACTGTGCCACCTAGCTGCCCCTCCCATCCCCTTTTCTTTGCAGTGCCAGATACTTTGACCTCCAGCCTTTGCTGAATATTTTGGTCATAGCCAGTTGGATGGAGATCCCCTAACTTTGCCCTTCCATCAGTCCCTGTCCCCTGAATCTGGCCTGATTCCCTCAACTCTCCCTTTGAGAAGTGTTTTTGTACAAGGGGATATGAGATTATTTCGCTACCTTCTCCAGAGCCTCCTCCAGATTATTTTGGCAAGTTGATGACTCTTGAGCCGACTCCTGGAAGCAATGAGCATTTTTTAGGTCGTCCTTTTCCTCCTGTTTTTCAGCCTCTTGGAGATCCTTTTGTACTTGGTTCAGAGGTTCTTTCTGGCACGCCACCTTGGGGAAGAAAATGCCATCATCCTTCCAACTCTCACCACTAAGTACTTTTGGAAAGCTTGGGTTGGATGGATGCTCACATGAAGCCTATTGTAGCTTCTGTTTCTAGGCTCTGTGAATGGTTAGTTTTCTTTTGGGGTAATGTCCCCATTCCAGGAGTGAGGTAACAGTGAGTGGTGTATGATATGCTCAAAGGAGTGTTTCCTAAATACTCTAGGGTGTAAGGTACAATCCCGTGTACTTACACTGGTGAGTTATGTTCCACAAAACTCCCTACAATTGTTGCTTTCTGGGAGGATTTTTCTTAGTGTTAGGAGTGACCTGAATGTATTTCCTAAAGACAGGTTTAATATTAAAACCTTACACCCAGGCCTTAGATTGAGCCATGAAGTATGTAGTGTAGAGAAACATGTGCTGCATCTGGAATCGAAAGATCTGGGATTTTATAGCCTGGCATTGCCATTTATTAGCCTCTGGGCCTCAGGGTCTGTACCTATGGAATGGAAATAATATTGCTCATAGGTTTGTTGTGAAGATCCATTGAGATAATATATGCATAATACTTTATAAATGTCAGCCACTGTCATTATGTTAAAAGTTTGGTTTGCTGAGCCTTTATCCATCTTTGTGTGAGTAGGAAGGAAACTTACCTGTGGCTATACTTGGCTTTCCATCTTTGCATATGTCTGCATACACACACACACACACACACACACACACACACACACACAGAGTATCTGTTGTCTTTTAATGCTTTATTTCCTTCCATCTCTTGATTTATAGAACCTATTCATGTGGAACCTCAAGATGTTTGAACTTGGGAATTACTGTGTTGAGTAATTTAAGACTGAATGTTGTCTGATTTCCGAATACAAATGGCTCAAGGGTGAGACCATTCCTAAAATGAAATTATTTGGTCTTCTGTCAAGAGAAGTGTTTACTTTCTGTAGAAGCTAAGGAATATGGATTCAGGGGAAATGAGGTCATCTCAAAAGTCTGGAATTCATGCTAAGAACTTGAGAAGTGACAAAACTGAGGGACACCAACATGAAGATAAAATACTAAAAAGATATAATTATGAGGACAGAGACACTGAAAGAGACACTCAAAGTAGAAGTCATTTGAGAAATCTGTTAGAGGTGCTACTATGTTCTTTGTTTTGTTTTGTTTTGGTTTTTGGTGAGGCAGTTCGGGTTAAGTGACTTGCCCAGGGTCACACAGCTAGTAAGTGTCAAGTGTCTGAGGCTGGATTTGAACTCAGGTCTTCCTGAATCCAGGGCCAGTACTCTATTCACAGTGCCACCTAGCTACCCCTGGTGCTACTGTGTTCTAAAGTGACCAGAGAAGCCAGGATTCATTTTCCTTCCATAATGGAGGAGTCAGAACTTCTCTGTGACTTACCTGGCAGCCCGTGAATGGTTCCCTGACATTCAGTTCTTTGCAATGCTCACCTCATTTTCCTTCACCTCTGTTGTCTTCTCGGTGGTCTGGAGTTTGTTTGCAGCTGACTGCAGTTGCTTCGTACAGTGTTTCAGTGCATCTCGGAGGATCTCGTTCTCCTCCTCTAGCTTACCCACTTTCTCCTTCTCCTACTCCCTCATTGATCAAATGAGATAATATATGTAAAGTACATTGCAACTCTTGAAGCATAATATATAAATGTGACCTATTACTAGTATTGTTATTTAAGAGCAAAGTGCACACTAGCTACCCTTCTCTACAATTCCACCCTTCCTCCTGTGATATCTTGGCCATTCTCTAGCTATATTGATTGTTTTTTTAATTCTTCTCAGAAATTCCTTTATTGCAAAGAAAACTGGGGCAAGTTTAGTTGAAAAAGAAATGATCTTGGTTTTCCTTTTCCTCTCTTCATCACATTTTGGAAATTAGGGTAGGTTAACCATCTGCTTCTGCTGTTAACCATTTCTTCTTTGGTTTCCATGTTTAAAAACAACTAGCAACTAATCAGCCATTGCCAGATGCAAATAAAATAGGGGAAGGGAAGGCCATGATTGGGGGCTAGTTTGGGGAATCCCAACTACATCAGTCTATCAATATTAAATTCTTCCCTGTATAAAGAAAGAAGCTGCCTGCCTTTGAGTAACTGGGGTGGAAAAGTGAAACCTTGAAATGACAAGTGGCTTGGTAGGGATGAATGTTGACCAGGAGGCCTAGAAATGAACTTGGTCTTAGAATTTGAAGTATTAGTTATTTACTGGATAGTGATACATCTTTGACAAAGGATGGGTGGCCTTGATTACGGAATGATTGCTCAGAGCTCTTCCTCTCCCCCACCATTGTGGTGTTCTTGGGTCTGCTCACCTTTTCTGCTTGCTGTTGGATCTTCTCAGCAGCACAAAGTCTTCTTGTAGGTGAATCACATTGCAATGGACAATATTGTTCCTCATCCGAGAGACACTGGTTCTCGTCCTCAGGCATATTCAGTTTGTCCTTCTTCTACTCCTCATTGAAGAAAAAACATCCATATATGAGCCACAGTTCCATACTTCATCCTGTGACCTCTTGGCCTGTTCTTATCAATCTCTTTGACTTCTACAAACTCTTGCAAAGAAAATTGGAGTGAGTTTGCTTGGAAAACTGCCTTGAATTTCTTTTTGTTCATTTTCTCCCTCACAAAATAAGAATGAGGTTAGGTAGCTAGCCTCCTGCCATCCACTACCACCCATTTCTTTTTTGGTTTTCAGATCTAAACCAACCAACCAACCAACCAACCAACCAATTAGCCAACCTCAAATGAGAGGTAGGAAAAGGTAGTGCCAAGGTTCAGGGTGTTTGGAGCTCCTATATTTTTAAAAGTGTTCAATACATAGAGAAAGAAGAGAACTTTGTTTCAATAAGTGTGACATGAAAGTGAAACCTGGCTCTGGAAGGATAAGGTAGGATTAGATGTTGACCAGGAAGCCTAGTAGTGAGCTTGGTCATAGGATTTTAGGTATAAGCTATTTACTTTTACAGGAAACCTGTGTGAAAAAGGATGGGTGGCTAGATTAGAGAATGACTTGTCAAGAACTGTTCCCTTTCCCTACTCTTGTGGTGCTCTTGAGTGCTCACCTTTTCTGCCTTCTGTTGGATCTTCTCAGCAGCACTGAGCTTTCTTGTAGATAAGTCCTGTTTCAATGGATAGTATTGCATCTCCTCTAGGGGACTATGGTTCTCATACTCAGGCTCATTCAATTTGTCTTTCTATTCATCATTGAAGAACAAAGACCCAAACACCAGGAATTACCTGCCACCTAAAATGTTCAAATCTATTTCCCTGAGCAACATTGTGACATCTTGGCCTGTTCTCATCAATCTCTTTGACCTCTTCTACAAACTCTTGCAAAGAAAATTGGACTGAGTTTGCTTGGAAAATTGATTATTTTGATTTTTTTTTCTCATTTCCTCATCCACAAAGTACAAACAAGAGTAGGTAGCTTCCTGCCCTCCATTGCCTTCCATTTCTTCTTTGATTTCCAGCTTAAAACCAACCAACCAACAAACCAGTTATCCCATCTTAAAGGGAGGTGGTGTCAAGGTGCAGATGGTTTGGGGTTCCTGTTAAATCTATATTTTTCAGAGAGCTTCCTACATGGAGAAAGAAATGATTTTTACTTCAGTGTGTGAAACGAAAGTGAAACTTGGCTTCCGTAGGATGCTTAGGTTTGGATGCTGACCAGAAAGCCAAGGAGTGACCTTAATCATAGAATTGTAGATGGTAGCTATTTACTGGAGAATGCTAGCTTTGTTTTGTTTTGTTTTTTTGTTTTTGTTGGTTTTTTTGGGTGAGGCAATTGGGGTTAAGTGACTTGCCCAGGGTCACACAGCTAGTAAGTGTTAAGTGTCTGAGGCTGGATTTGAACTCAGGTACTCCTGACTCCAGGGCCAGTGCTCTATCCACTGCGCCACCTAGCTGCCCCCTAGAGAATGCTAGCTTTGTGACAAGGTTGGGTGTCTAAATTACAGAATGAGTTTCCAGAGCTGTCCTTTTCCCCCCAAATTGTGGTGCTCTTGGCTCTGCTCACCTTTTCTGCCTGCTGAAGCCTCTTCTTTTCAGCACAACTGAGTCTTCTTGTAGTTGACTCCTGTTTTGGTGGATAACATTGCATATTATCTCGGACACACACGTCATCCTCGGTGTCACACCATCTGTCCTTTTCCTACTCGTCATTGAAGAACAAAGCCCCAGATGTCAAGAATTATTTGTCTCCTTAAATGCTCACTCCTGAGACACAGTCCCACACTTCATCCTGTGATATCTTGGCCTTTTTTTTTTTTTTTTTTTTTGCAGGGCAGTGAGGGTTAAGTGACTTGCCCAGGGTCACACAGCTAGTAAGTGTCAAGTGTCTGAGGCCGGATTTGAACTCAGGTACTCCTGAATCCAGGGCCGGTGCTTTACCACTGCGCCATCTAGCTGCCCCCTTGGCCTTTTCTTTAGTTTTTTTTTTTTTTTTGCAGGGAAATGGGGCTTAAGTGATTTGCCCAGGGTCACACAGCTAGTAAGTGTCAAGTGTCTGAGGCTGGATTTGAACTCAGGTACTCCTGAATCCAGGGCTGGTGCTTTATCCACTATGCCACCTAGCTGCACCCCCTTGGCCTTTTCTTAACAATCACTTCGAACCTTTCTAAAAACTCTTGCAACAAGAATTAGAATGAGTATGAGTGGAAAACAGACTCTATTGACTTTCTTTTTGCTCACTTGCTCCCCCATATAATAGGACTGAGGGTAAGCAGCCTCCTGCCCTCCAGTCCTACTCATTTCTCCTTTGGTTTCCAGCTTTAAAACAACCAACCAATGAACCAGTTAGGTAACTGCAAATAGGAGGTGGGAAAAGGTGGTGTAAAGGTCCAGGTACTTTGGGGTTCCTATTAAATCTGTATTTTCAAAAGTACTCCCTAAATGGAAAACGAAGTGAACGTTGCTTCAATGAGTATGACATGAATGTGAAACTTGGCTTTGGTAAAAGGATAGGGAGGTTTGGATGCTGACTAGAAAGCCTGGGATTGCGATTTTAGGAGTTAGTTACTTACTGGGGAGTGTAAGAAAGGGTGGGGGACTAGAATGACTGTGCAGAGTTGTCACTATTGCCGCCCCCCCCCCCCCGAATTGTGGTGCTCTTGGCTCTGCTCACCTTTTCTGCCTGCTGAAGCATCTTCCTCTCAGCACAACTGAGTCTTCTTGAAGTGGACTCCCTTTTTGGTGGATAACATTGCATATTGCCCTGAACACACAGGTCGTCATCCTCGGTGTCACACCATCTGTCCTTTTCCTACTCGTCAGTGAAGAACAAAGCCCCAGATGTCAGGAATTACCTGCCACCTAAAATGCTCACCCCTAATCCTATGAGCCGCAGTTACACACTTCATCCTGCCATGTCTTGACCTATTCTCATCAGTCTTACTAAGAAAATGTGAGTGAGTTTGGTTGGAAACTCTCTTGATTTCCTTTTTGCTCACTTCCTTGCTCACATAGTAGGAATATGTGTAGGTAGCCACTTGGCCCCCACTCCCACACCTTTCTCCTTTGGTTTTCAGCTCTTAAACAACCAAGCAACCAACTAGTTAGACAACCTTAAAGAGGAGGTAGGAAAAGGTGGTGTCACGGTGCAGGTAGTTTGGGGCTCCAAATAGATATTCTTTTTTTTTTTTTTTTTTTTTTTTTTGCAGGGCAATGAGGGTTAAGTGACTTGCCCAGGGTCACACAGCTAGTGAGTGGCAAGTGTCTGATTTGAACTCAGGTCCTTCTGAATCCAGGGCCAGTGCCTTTGCCACCTAGCCTTCCCCCCAAAATGATATTCTTAAAAGTGTTTCCTACATGGAGAAAAGTATTCACCTTTGCCTCAGTGAGTATGACATGAAAATGAAACCTGGCTTTGGTAGGAGAATAGGTAGAGATGGTTGTTGACCAAGATGTTTTTTTTTTTGTTTTTTGGGTTTTTTTTGTTGAGGCAATTGGGTTTAAGTGACTTGCCCAGGGTCACACAGCTAGTAAGTGTTAAGCGTCTGAGACCAGATTTGAACTCAGGTCATTCTGAATCCAGGGCTGGTGCTCTATCCACTCCGCCACCTAGCTGCACCCCCTTGGCCTTTTCTTAACAATCACTTCGAACCTTTCTAAAAACTCTTGCAACAAGAATTAGAATGAGTATGAGTGGAAAACAGACTCTATTGACTTTCTTTTTGCTCACTTGCTCCCCCATATAATAGGACTGAGGGTAAGCAGCCTCCTGCCCTCCAGTCCTACTCATTTCTCCTTTGGTTTCCAGCTTTAAAACAACCAACCAATGAACCAGTTAGGTAACTGCAAATAGGAGGTGGGAAAAGGTGGTGTAAAGGTCCAGGTACTTTGGGGTTCCTATTAAATCTGTATTTTCAAAAGTACTCCCTAAATGGAAAACGAAGTGAACGTTGCTTCAATGAGTATGACATGAATGTGAAACTTGGCTTTGGTAAAAGGATAGGGAGGTTTGGATGCTGACTAGAAAGCCTGGGATTGCGATTTTAGGAGTTAGTTACTTACTGGGGAGTGTAAGAAAGGGTGGGGGACTAGAATGACTGTGCAGAGTTGTCACTATTGCCGCCCCCCCCCCCCGAATTGTGGTGCTCTTGGCTCTGCTCACCTTTTCTGCCTGCTGAAGCATCTTCCTCTCAGCACAACTGGGTCTTCTTGAAGTGGACTCCCTTTTTGGTGGATAACATTGCATATTGCCCTGAACACACAGGTCGTCATCCTCGGTGTCACACCATCTGTCCTTTTCCTACTCGTCAGTGAAGAACAAAGCCCCAGATGTCAGGAATTACCTGCCACCTAAAATGCTCACCCCTAATCCTATGAGCCGCAGTTACACACTTCATCCTGCCATGTCTTGACCTATTCTCATCAGTCTTACTAAGAAAATGTGAGTGAGTTTGGTTGGAAACTCTCTTGATTTCCTTTTTGCTCACTTCCTTGCTCACATAGTAGGAATATGTGTAGGTAGCCACTTGGCCCCCACTCCCACACCTTTCTCCTTTGGTTTTCAGCTCTTAAACAACCAAGCAACCAACTAGTTAGACAACCTTAAAGAGGAGGTAGGAAAAGGTGGTGTCACGGTGCAGGTAGTTTGGGGCTCCAAATAGATATTCTTTTTTTTTTTTTTTTTTTTTTTTTTTTGCAGGGCAATGAGGGTTAAGTGACTTGCCCAGGGTCACACAGCTAGTGAGTGGCAAGTGTCTGATTTGAACTCAGGTCCTTCTGAATCCAGGGCCAGTGCCTTTGCCACCTAGCCTTCCCCCCAAAATGATATTCTTAAAAGTGTTTCCTACATGGAGAAAAGTATTCACCTTTGCCTCAGTGAGTATGACATGAAAATGAAACCTGGCTTTGGTAGGAGAATAGGTAGAGATGGTTGTTGACCAAGATGTTTTTTTTTTTGTTTTTTGGGTTTTTTTTGTTGAGGCAATTGGGTTTAAGTGACTTGCCCAGGGTCACACAGCTAGTAAGTGTTAAGCGTCTGAGACCAGATTTGAACTCAGGTCATTCTGAATCCAGGGCTGGTGCTCTATCCACTCCGCCACCTAGCTGCACCCCCTTGGCCTTTTCTTAACAATCACTTCGAACCTTTCTAAAAACTCTTGCAACAAGAATTAGAATGAGTATGAGTGGAAAACAGACTCTATTGACTTTCTTTTTGCTCACTTGCTCCCCCATATAATAGGACTGAGGGTAAGCAGCCTCCTGCCCTCCAGTCCTACTCATTTCTCCTTTGGTTTCCAGCTTTAAAACAACCAACCAATGAACCAGTTAGGTAACTGCAAATAGGAGGTGGGAAAAGGTGGTGTAAAGGTCCAGGTACTTTGGGGTTCCTATTAAATCTGTATTTTCAAAAGTACTCCCTAAATGGAAAACGAAGTGAACGTTGCTTCAATGAGTATGACATGAATGTGAAACTTGGCTTTGGTAAAAGGATAGGGAGGTTTGGATGCTGACTAGAAAGCCTGGGATTGCGATTTTAGGAGTTAGTTACTTACTGGGGAGTGTAAGAAAGGGTGGGGGACTAGAATGACTGTGCAGAGTTGTCACTATTGCCGCCCCCCCCCCGAATTGTGGTGCTCTTGGCTCTGCTCACCTTTTCTGCCTGCTGAAGCATCTTCCTCTCAGCACAACTGGGTCTTCTTGAAGTGGACTCCCTTTTTGGTGGATAACATTGCATATTGCCCTGAACACACAGGTCGTCATCCTCGGTGTCACACCATCTGTCCTTTTCCTACTCGTCAGTGAAGAACAAAGCCCCAGATGTCAGGAATTACCTGCCACCTAAAATGCTCACCCCTAATCCTATGAGCCGCAGTTACACACTTCATCCTGCCATGTCTTGACCTATTCTCATCAGTCTTACTAAGAAAATGTGAGTGAGTTTGGTTGGAAACTCTCTTGATTTCCTTTTTGCTCACTTCCTTGCTCACATAGTAGGAATATGTGTAGGTAGCCACTTGGCCCCCACTCCCACACCTTTCTCCTTTGGTTTTCAGCTCTTAAACAACCAAGCAACCAACTAGTTAGACAACCTTAAAGAGGAGGTAGGAAAAGGTGGTGTCACGGTGCAGGTAGTTTGGGGCTCCAAATAGATATTCTTTTTTTTTTTTTTTTTTTTGGCAGGGCAATGAGGGTTAAGTGACTTGCCCAGGGTCACACAGCTAGTGAGTGGCAAGTGTCTGATTTGAACTCAGGTCCTTCTGAATCCAGGGCCAGTGCCTTTGCCACCTAGCCTTCCCCCCAAAATGATATTCTTAAAAGTGTTTCCTACATGGAGAAAAGTATTCACCTTTGCCTCAGTGAGTATGACATGAAAATGAAACCTGGCTTTGGTAGGAGAATAGGTAGAGATGGTTGTTGACCAAGATGGTTTTTTTTTTTGTTTTTTGGGTTTTTTTTGTTGAGGCAATTGGGTTTAAGTGACTTGCCCAGGGTCACACAGCTAGTAAGTGTTAAGTGTCTGAGACCAGATTTGAACTCAGGTCCTCCTGAATCCAGGGCTGGTGCTCTATCCACTGCGCCACCTAGCTGCCCTGACCAAGATGTTTAAGAGTGGGCTTAGCTATAGGATTTGGGGTGTTGGTTACATCCTGCTGAGTGATAGCTCTGTGACGATGGATGGGTGCCTAATTTACAGAATGAAAACCCAGAGCTATCTCCTTCCCCACCACTGAAATGATCTTGGGTCTGCTCACCTTTTCTGCCTGCTGCTGGGTCTTCTCTGCAGAACTGAATCTTCTTGTAGGAGAGTCCCTTTGCATTGGATAATGTTGCGCCTTTTCCTGTACAATTTGATTCTCATCCTCGTCCTCATAATATCTGTCCTCCTATTCCTCATTGAATAATAAAGTCACAGCCTTCAGAAATTAACTACTCCAGAAAATACTCACACCTGTTGTCCTAAGCCATAGTCCCATACTTCTTCATCCTATGCCTTCTTGGCCTGTTCTTTATCAATGTCTTTGACTTCTGGAAACTTTCATAGAAAATTGGAGTGAGTTTGTTTGTCTTTACTGATTTATTTTTAATTTCTCAATCACATTTTAGGAGCCTCCCATGTGCCATTCCCACCCATTTCTATTTTCGTTTCCAGATCTAAAACAACTAGCAACCATCAGGTTAACTAACCTCAATTAGGAAGTGGGAAAAGTTAGTGCAAAGGTTTGATGCTCCTATGTTTGGGCTGTATATTTTATTTTATTGTTTTGTTTTGTTTTGCGGGGCAAAGGGGGTTAAGTGACTTGCCCAGGGTCACACAGCTAGTAAGTGTCAAGTGTCTGAGGCCAGATTTGAACTCCGGTCCTCCTGACTCCAGGGCCGGTGCTTTATCCACTGTGCCACCTAGCTGCCCCCTAGGGCTGTATATTTTAAAACACTCTCCCTATGTGGTGAAAGGATTGATCTTTGCCTCTGTGAGTATGACATGAAAGTAAAACCTGGCTTTGCTAGGATGATAAGTAAGGTTGAATGCTGACCAAAAAGCCTAGGAGTGAGTTTGCTCATAGGCTTTCAGGGGTTAGCCACTTACTGGGGAATGCTAACTCTATGACAAAGGATGGGTGTCTAGATTACAGAACTGACTGTCCAGAGCTGTCCCCTTTCCCCACCACTGTGATGCTCTTGGGTCTGCTCACCTTTTCTGTCTGCTGAAGCATCTTTTTCTCAGCAGAACTGAATCTTCTTGTAGATGATCCCCGTTGCAGTGGATAATAAGACTCATAGGATCTATCCTCCTGCTTATCATTGAAGAACAAAGTCCCAAACATCAGGAATTACCTGCCACCTGAAATTCTCACCCACACTTCATCCTGTGATGTCTTGACCTATTCTCATCAATCTCTTTTCCTTCTTCTACAAACTCTTGCAAAGAAAATGGAAGTGAGTTTGATTGGAAAACTACCTTGATTTTCTTTTTTCTATAGGAGTGAGAGTAGGTAGCCTCCTGCCCTCCACTCCTACTCATTTCTCCTTTGGTTTTCAACTATAAGACAACCAAGCTGCTAACCAGGTAGCCAACCTCAAAGAGAAAATGAAACTCCAGGTCATTGAATGTTACTATATTTGGGCTCCATATTTTAAAATACTCTTCCTACATGGCGAAAGTATTGACCATTGCCTCTGTGAGTGTGACATGAAAGTGAAACCTGGCTTTGGTAGTAGCATAAGTAAGGTTGAATGCTGTCTAGGAAGCCTAAGAGTGAGCTTTGTAATAGGATTTTAGGTATTAGCCACTTGGGAATGATAGCTCTGTGAAAAAGGACATGTATCTAGATTACAGAATGACTGTCCAGAGTTGTCCCCTCTCCCCACCACTGGGGTGCTCTTGAGTCTGCTCACCATTTCTGATTGCTGAAGAATCTTCTTCTCGGCAGTACTGAGTCTTCTTGTAGATGAACCCCGTTGCAATGGATAATATTGTGTTTTTTCTCTGAGAATCTGGTTCTCATCCTCAGGCTCATAGGATCTATCCTCCTGCTCGTCAATAAAGGACAAAGCCCCAGATATCAGGAATTTCCTGCCACCTGAAATTCTCACTCCCAGCTTATGAGACTTAGTCTCACACTACATCCTATGATGCCTTGGCCTATTCTCAGCTATGTCTTTGACCTCTTCTATACACTCTTGCTAAGAAAATGGAAGTGAATTTTTTTTTTTAAAGTGAGGCAATTGGGGGTAAGTGACTTGCCCAGGGTCACACAGCTAGTAAGTGTTAAGTGTCTGAGGCTGGATTTGAACTCAGGTACTCCTGACTCCAGGGCCGGTGCTCTATCCACTGCGCCACCTAGCTGCCCCCGATGGAAGTGAATTTGGTTGGAAAACTGACTGTCTTAATTTTCTTTTTTTCTAATTCACTCAGAGAGGAGGAGTAAGAGTAGGTAGCCTCCTGCCCTCCACTCCTACCCCCATTTCTCCTTTCGTTTTCAACTTTAAAACAACCAACCAACCAACCAAGTAGCCAACCTTAAATAAGAAGTGGGCAAAGGTGGTACAAAGGTCCAGGTGGTAGGACATTTCTGTTTTCAGGCTTTGTATTTTAAAATGTTCATCCTACATGGTGAAAGTATTGACCTCTTTCCTTGGTGAGTGTGGCATGAAAATGAAACCTGGCTTTGATAGAAGGATGTATAGGACTGAATGCTGACCAGCAAGCTAGGAGTGAGCTTGGTCAGAGGATTTTAGGTGTTAGCCACTTACTGGGGAATGATAGCTCTGTAACAAAGGATGGGTGCTTAGATTACAGAATGACTACTCAGAGCTGTCTCCTTTCCATACTATTTTGGTGTCCTTGGGTCTGCTCACCTTTTCTGCCTGTTGAAATATCTTCTTCTCAGTATAACTGCGTCTTCTTGTAGATGAGTCCTGTTGTAATGGATAATATTGTACCTTATCCCTGAGACTATGGTTGTCATCCTCAGACTTATAGGATCTCTCTCTCTTTCTCTCTCTGTCTCTCTGTCTCTCTCTCTCCTTACAGGATCTATCCTCCTACTTGTGATGGAAGAACACATCCCAAGCATCAGGAATTACCTACCACTTAAAATTCTCATCCCCAACACTGTGAGCCATATTCTCACAGTTTATCCTGTGATGTCTTGGTCTATTCTCATCTGTCTCTTTGACCTTTTCTACAAACCTTTTTTTTTGGGGGGGCGGGCAGGGCAACGAGGGTTAAGTGACTTGCCCAGCATCACACAGCTAGTAAGTGTCAAGTGTCTGAGGCTGAATTTGAACTCAGGTCCTCCTGAATTTAGGGCCAGTGCTCTATCCACTCCACCACCTAGCTGCCCCATTTTACAAACTTTTGCAAAGAAAATGGAAGTGAGTTTGGTTGGAAAACTGATTGTCTTGACTTTCTTTTCTTCTGAGTTCCTCAGAAAGGTGGGGGTGAGAATAGGTAGCCTCTGGCTTTCTATTCCCACCCTTTTCTCCTTTCGTTTTCAGCTCTAAAACAACTAAGCAGCTAAACAGCTAGCCAACCTCAAATAGGAAGTCAGGAAAAGTGGCGCAAAGGTGGTGGGACATTCCTACTTTCAGGCTCTGTGTTTTAAAACACTGTCCCTATCTGGTAGAAGTAATGACTTCACATCAGTGAACATGACAAGGAAGTGAAATCTGGCCTTGGTAGGAGGATAAGTAAGGTTGGACGCTGGCCAAGAAGCAAAGGTGGGAACTTGGTCATTGGACTTCCGGGGTTAGCCACTTCCTGGGGAATGATAGCTCTGTGACAAAGGGTAAGTGTCTAGTTTACAGAATGACTGTCCAGAGCTGTCCCCTTTCCTTTCCATTGTGATGCTCTTGGGTCTGCTCACCTTTTCTGCCTGCTGAAACATCTTCTTTTCTACAGAACTGGGCCTTCTTGTAGCTGAGTCCCGTTGCAATGGATAATATTGCACCTTATCCCTGAGAATCTGATTCTCATCCTCAGGCTCATATAATCTGCCCCTGTCCTACTCGTCAATGAAGAAAAAAGATCCAGTCATTGGTGGTTACCTGCCACTTTCTATGCTCACCTCCAGCACCCTGAGTCACAGTCCCACACTTTATTCTGTGATGTCTTGGCTTATTCTCATTAATGTTTTTTACCTCTTCTATAAATTCTTTCAAAGCAAATTGGAGTGAATCTGGTTGGGAAACTGTCTTGACTTCCTTTTTTCTAATTTCCTCACTCACAGAGCAGGAGAGTAGCTAGCCAGTCTCTTGTCCTTTACTCCCACCCATTTCTCCTTTAGGGTTTTCAAATCTAAAACAACCAAGCAACCAACCAACCAGTTAGCCAACCTCCAAATGGAAGTGGGAAAAAGAGATGCACAGGTCCAAGTGATGTGGGAGTCCTCTTAAATAAAGATTTTAAACAAAATTCCTTATATGGAAAAGGAAGTGACCTTTTCCCTTAGTGAGTGTGGCATGAAAGTGAAACCAGGCTTTGGTAAGGAGTGGCTAGGATGTTGTCCAGGAAGCCTAGGAGTGGCTTGGTCATAGGATTTTATGTTAGCCATTTATTGGGGAATGGTAGCTCTATGACAAAAAGCAGGTGTTCGGATTGCAGAATGATTGTCTAAAGCTGTACCCATTTCCCACCATTGTGGGCTTCACCTTTTCTGATTGTGGTTGGATCTTCTCAGTAAAACTGAGTTTTCTTGTTGGTGAGTCCCAAGGCAATAGATAATTCTGCATCTCTTCAGTGAGACTCTGGTTGTCATCCTGGGACTCATACGGTCTTTCCTTCTGCTATTCATCATTGAAGAACAAAGCCCAAACATCAGGAATCACCTGCCACCTAAAAAGCTCACCCCCAACACCCTAAGCCACAGTCCCACATTTCTTCCTATGATGTCTTGGACTATTCTCATTAATCACTTCAACCTCTTCTACAAACTCTTGCAAAGATAACTGGAGTTAGTTCAGTTGTAAAACTGATGGTCTTTTTTTCTAACTTCCTTACAGAGGAGGAGTTAGAGTAGGTAGTTTCCTGCTCTCCACTCCCACCCATTTCTCCTTTGGTTTTCAACACTAAAACAACCAAGAAATTAACCAGGTAGCCAACCTCAAATAGGAACGGTGAAAAGATGGTGCAAAGCTTTAGGTGGTTTGATGCTCCTGTTTTAAAACACTCTTCTTACATGGTGAAAATATTAACCTTTTTCTGCCTCAGTGAATAAGACATGCATATGAAACCTGGCTTTGGTAGGAGGCTAAGTAAGGTTGGATGCTGGCCGTCAAGCCCAGGAGTGAGCTTCATCATAGTGTATGAAATTTTAATCACTTACTGGGGAGTGATATCTCTGTGACAAAGGATAGGTGGCTAGATTACAGAGCGATTGTCCAGTGCTATCCCTCTTCCCCACCATCATGGGTCATCTAGCATCTGCTTGCCTTTTCAGCCTGCTGTTGGATCTTCTTCTCAGGAACACTGAATCTTCTTATAGATGAGTCCCGTTGCAATGGATAATGTTCCAATCTCTGGTTGTCATCCTCAGGCTCATACCATCTGTCCTCCTATTTGCCATTAAAGAACAAAGCCCCAGATGTCAGGAATTATAAGCCTTCTAAAATGCTCACACCTAAGACCAGAACCACAGTCCCACAATTCATCCTGAGATGTCTTGGCCTATTTTATCAATCTCTTTTACTTCTTTTACAAGTGCTTTTTTTTTTTTTTTTGGCGGGGCAGTGATGGTTAAGTGACTTGCCCAGGGTCACACAACTAGTAAGTGTCAAGTGTCTGAGGCCAGATTTGAACTCAGGTCCTCCTGAATCCAGGGCCAGTGCTTTATTCACTGCACCACCTACCTGCCCCTACAAACTCTTTCAAAGAAAATAGGAATGAATTTGGCTAGAAAACTCACCACCCCCTCCATCCCTCCTTTCTTTTTTTAAACTTGTTCTCTTACCGAGTAGTAGTGAGCATAGATAGACTCCTTCCCTCCACTCCCACCCATTCCTCCTTTTGTTTTCAGTTCTAAAAAAGCCAAGCAACCAACCAGTTAGCTAACCTCAAATAGGAGGTTGGAAAAGATGGTGTCAATGTAAAGATGGTGTCAATGTCCAGGTAGTTTTAGGATTCTATTAAATCTGTATTCTAAACAACATACTCTATATGGAGAAAGTAGTTACCTTTGCTTCAGTAAGTGTAACATGAAAGTGAAAACTGTCTTTGATAGGAGGGAAGGTAAGGCTGGAATCTGACCAGGAAACCTATGACTGAGCTTATTCATAGTATTTTAGGTGTTAGTTACTTAGTGGGGAGTGATACCTCTGAGAAATGATGGGTGTCTAGATTACAGAGTGAGTGTCTAGAGCATTTCCTTTTCCTTGCCACTGAGGTGCTCTAGACTCTGCTCACCTTTTCTGCATGTGGTTGGATTTTCTTCTCAGCAGCAGCAGTTAGCTTTCTTGGAGGTGGCTCTCCTTGCAATGTATAATACGACCTCTTTTCTTGGAGAATCTGATTTTCACCCTCTGGCTCATAAGATCTGTCCTCCTACTCATCATTAAAGAACAAAGCCCCAGATGCCAGCAATTACATGCCACATAAAATGCTTATCATACCTACTGCACTGAACCACAGTCCAACACTTCATCAGTGATGTCTTAGTCTATTCTCATCAATTTCTTTGACTTCTTCTAAAAACTTTTGCAAAGAAAATGGGAATGAGTTTGGTTAAGAAACTCTCTTGATTTTTTTCTCCTCAGTTTCTCTTTCACATAATAGGAACAAAGGTCAGTAGTCTCCTATCTTCTTCTAACACCCATTTATCCTTTGGTTTTTGGCTCTAAACCAACCAACCAACCAACCAACCAACCAGCCAACCAGTTAGCCAACCTTAAATAGGAGGCAGAAAAAGGTGGTTTAGGGCTCCTATTAAATCAGTATTTTAAAAAGTGCTCCCTACATGGAGAAAGAAATGACATATGCCTTGGTGAATGTGACATGAAAGTGAATCCAGGCTTTGGTGCTAGGATAGGAAGTGTTGATCTAGGAATTAGCTTGGTCATGGGATTTTAGCTATTAATTGCTTACTGTCGAGTGATTCTTCTGTGACAAAGAATAGATGGCTTGATTACTGAGGGAATGTCCAGAGCCCAGCCTTATGGGTTCTCTAGTGTCTGCTCACCTTTTCTGCCTGCTGTTGCATTTTCTTCTCAGCAGCACTGAGTCTTCTTGTAGGTGAATCCTGTTGCAATGGGTAAGATATCATTTCCCCCCGGAGATTCTGGTTCTCATACTCCATCTCAAACCACTTGTCCTTGTCCTATTCTTCATTGAAAATCAGAACCCCAGATATCAAGTATTACCTGTCACCTAAAATGCTATCCTTATTGGCCTGAGTCGTAGTCTCCTGTTCATTGTTTATCCTTTGGTGTCTTAGCCTGTTCTCATCAATTACTTTGACCTCTTCTACAAATTCTTGGAAAGCAAAATCAGAGTGATTTTGGTGGGAAAACTGATTATCTTAAACTTTTTTCTCTCTTCCTCACTCAACTAGTAGAAACAAATGGAAGGTATCCTTTGTTCCTTCACTCCAACCCATTTCTCCTTTGGTTTCCAGCTCTAAAGCCACTAACCAACCAACCAGGTAGCAAACCTAAAATAATAGGTGGGAAAAGATGGTACCAGTCCAGGGGGCTCCTAGAAAATCTATATTTTTATTTATTTATTTAAAAAAATCTATATTTTAAAAAGTGCTCACTATGTGGAGAAAGATATGTCCTTTGCCTCAGTGAGTATTACATGAAAATAGATTATGGCTTCCTTAGGGGGATAGGTAGGGTTCACCTGGAAGCCTGGGAGTGAGCTTGGTCATAAGATTTAAGCATTAGTTATTTACTCGGGAGTGGTAACTGTGTGACAAAGGATAGAGGGACAGATTACAGAATGACTGTTTAGAGCTGTCCCCTTTATCACCATTGTAGTTCTCTTGGGTACCCTCACCTTTTCTGCCTGCTCTTGGATCTTCTTCTCAGCAGCACTGAGCTTTCTTGTTGCTGACTCAAGTTGTGATGAATAATACTGCATCTTATCCCAGAGGCTCTGATTCTCATTCTCAAGCTCATTCCATCTGTCCTTCTGCTACTCCTCAATGAAGAAACAAGTGCTGGACATCAGGAATTCTATGCCACCTAAATTACTCACACCTATTGCTCTGAGCCACATCCCCACACTTTATCCTGTCAGGTTCTCATCAAACTCTGACCTCTTCTACAAACTCTTGCAAAGAAAATTGGAGAGAGTTTGGTTAGAAAACTGAGTGTCTCGTTCTTTTATTCTCACTTGCTCATTCACATAATAGAAACAATGGTTGGTAGTCTCCTGTCCCCTTCACTCTTACCCATTTCTCCTTTGGTTTCCTGCGCTAAAGCATCCAGTCAACCATCCAACCCAGCTAGCCAACCTCAAAGAGGAGGTTGGTAAAGGTGCTATCAGGATCTAGGTGGTTTGGGGCTTTTATTCAATCTCTATTTTTAAAACTGCTCCCTACATGGAGGAAGTGATCTTTGCTTCATTGAGTATGACATGAAAGTGAAAGCTGACTTTGTTAGGAGGATAGAGATGGTTGGATGCTGACCACCAAGCCTAGGAGTGAGCTTCACTACAGGATTTTAGCCGCTATTTTTAATAGAATTTTATTTTCCAAAATATATGTAAAAACAAATTTTAAACATCAATTTTTTAAAACCTTGTGTTCCAACTTCTCTTCCTCCCTCCATTCCCACCCCCCACCCACAAGAACTCAAGCAATTCAAAGTAAGTTATACATGAGTAGTTTCAGCCATTATTTATTGGGGAATGACACCTCTGTGACATTACATTACAGAGTTATTTCAAAGCTGTCCCCCTTCCCCACCAGTGTGGTGCTCTTAGGCCTCCTCACCTTTTCTGCCTGCTCTTGGATTTTCTTCTCAGCAGCACTGAGCTTTCTTGTAGCTGCCTCAAGTTGTGATGAATAATATTGCATCTTATCCCGGAGACTCTGGTTCTCGTCCTCGAGCTGATTCAATCTGCCCTTCTCCTACTCATCATTGAAGAACAAAGCCCCAGACATCAGAAATGACCTGACACCTAAAATGCCTATCTCCCTGAGCCACTCTCCCACACTTCATCCCGGGACTTCGTGGTCTGAGCTCATCAATCACTTTGATGTCTTTTACAAATTCTTGCAAAGAAAACTGGACTGGGTTTGCTTAGAAAGCTGACTTTCTTGATTTTCTTTTTCCTTTCTTCCTCACATAGTAGCAAGAGGTCAGGTAGCCTCTTTCTCTCCACACCACCCATTTCTCCTTTGGTTTCTAGTTCTAAAATAACCAGCCAGACAACTGGGTAGGTAACCTAAAACAGGAGGTGGGAAAATGGGGTGCTGAGGTACAGGATTTTTTGGCTTCCATTAAAAAAATGTTTTTTCAAGTGCTCTCTGCTTGGAGAAAGAAGTGACCTTTGCCTCAGTGACTATGATGCTAAAGTGAAATCTGGTTTTGGTAGGAGGACTGGCAGGTTTGCATGTTGACCAGGAAGTGGAGGAGTGAGCTTGGTCACAGGATTTTTTTTTTTTGGGGGGGGGGGCGAGTTTTGCAGGGCTATGGGGGGTTAAGTGACTTGCCCAGGGTCACACAGCCAGTAAGTGTCAAGTGTCTGAGGTCAGATTTGAACTCAGGTACTCCTGAATCCAGGGCCGGTGCTTTTATCCACTGCGCCACCTAGCTGCCCCGGTCACAGGATTTTAATCCTTAGTTACATACTGGGGAGTGATAGCCTTGTGAGAAGGGAGTGGTGACTAGATTACAGAAAGATTGTCTAGAGCGGTCTGTCTTCATCTCCACTGTGGTCCTCTTAGATCTGCTCACCTGTTCTGCCTCCTGCTGGATCTTCTCAGCACTACTGATCTTGATTGTGGCTGAGTTCAGTTGCAATGTGTAATATTCCATCTTCTCCCGGAGACTCTGGTTCTCGTTCTTGAGCTCATTGTATCTGTCCTTCTCCTATGTCTCATAGAAGAATAACTTCCCAGACATTTGGAATTACCTTCCACCTAAAATGCTCACACCCATTCCTCTGAGCCACTATCCTGTGAGGTCTTGGCCTATTCTCATTAATCTCTGACTTCCATAATTTCTTGGAATGAAAAATTCAAATGAATTAGATTGGAAATCTGTGTTGACTTTCTTTTTTCTCACTTCCTTACTCACATAGTAGGAACAAGGGCATATAACCAGTCCCCCTGCCCTTCACAGCCATCCATTTCTATTTGGTTTCCTACTCTAAAATGACAAAGGAATCAATCAACCAAGTGGTTAGAAATAGAAATCGGGCAAAGGGTGGTGCAAGATCAAGGTGGTTTGGTGCTCCCATAAAACTCCAAAGGTAACCTATATTATTAAAAGTGCTCCTTAAATGGACAAAGAAGGGACCTTTCGAAACTTCAATGAGTTTGAAACCATAGTGAAAGCTAGCTTGGATAGGAGGATATGTAGGGTGGCCTGCTGACCAGCAAGTCTAAGAGTGAGCTTAGTCAAAGGATTTTCGGTCTAGTTATTTACTAGGGAGTGATATCTTGGTGACAAAGGATGGGAAGATAGATTACCGAGTGTTTGTTCAGAGTTGTGCCCTTCCCCAGCATTGTGGTGCTATTAGCTATGCTCACCTTTTCTGCCTGCTCTTGGATTTTCTTCTCAGCAGCACTGAGCTTTCTCGTAGCTGCCTCAAGTTGTGATGAATAATGTTGCATCTTATCCCGGAGACTCTGGTTCTCACCCTCGAGCTGATTCAATCTGTCATTCTTCTACTCCTCATTGAAAAATAAAGTCCCAGACATCAGGAATTACTTGCTCCTCAGAGTGGTCAAAACTATTGCCCTGAGTCACACTCTCACATTTCATCTTGTGATATTTTGGCCTGTTCTCATTAATCTCTTTGGTGTCTTCTACAAACTCTTTCAAAGAAAACTGAAATCAGTTTGGTTGGAAAGCTGATTTGACAGTTCTCCCCCCCCCCCCCCCCCGTAGAAATGAGTGTAAACAGCCTCCTGCTTTCTAATTGCACCCATTCCTCCTTTGGTTTCTAACTATGAACCAACAACCCAGTTGGCCAGTCTCAAAGAGGCAGTGGGAAAAAGTGGTGCAAAAGTCCAGCTGGGTCGGGGCTCCTATTAAATCTAAATGGTTAAAGACACTCCCCTCATGGAGAAAGAAGTGACCTTTGCCTCAGAGAGTGTGACAGGAAAGTGAAACCTGACTCTGGTAGGATAGTGAAGGTGGGATATGGACCAACAAGCCCAGGAGCTAGCTTGCTCATCAGTTTTTAGGTATTAGTTGCTGACCGGGGAGTGGTATCTCTTTGACAAAGGATGGATAATAAAATTATAGAATGACCGTCCAGAGCTGTTCCTTCCTCACAATAGTGATGCGCTTTTGTCTGCTCACCTCTTCTACCTGCTGCTGGATCGTCTCAACAACATTGATCTTGTTTGCAGCTGAATCAAGTTGCAAGCAGTAATATTGCATCTTATCCCGGAGACTCTGATTCTCACTCTCGAGCTCATTCAGTCTGTCTATTTTCTACTTGTCATCAAAGAATAAAGACCAAGACATCAGGAATTACCTACCACCTAAAATGCTCGCACTTATTGCCCTGAGCCACTGTCCTACACTTTATCCTGGGACCTCTTGGTTCTCATCAATGTATTGACCTCTCCTGCAGACTCTTGCAAAGAAAACTAGAGTGCTTTTGGTTGGAAAATTGACTCTTTTGACTTTCTTTTTTTCTTATTTTCTCACTCATAGAGTAGGAATGTGAGTATTTAGCCTCCTGCCCTCCACTCCCACATATTTCTCTTTTGGTTGCCAGTTCTAAAACAGCCAATCAAACAACTAGTTAACCAGTCTCCAATAGGTATAGGGAAGGTGGTGCCAAGGTTCAGTTGGTTTGGGTCTCATATTAAATCTATATTTTTGGAGGCCTTCTGTACATGGAGAAATAAGTGACCTTTGGCTCAGTGAGTATGACATAAAAGTAAAACATGGGGGCAGCTAGGTGGTGCAGTGGATAGAGCACTGGCCCTGGATTCAGGAGTACCTGAGTTCAAATCCTGCCTCAGACACTTAACACTTACTAGCTGTGTGACCCTGGGCAAGTCACTTAACCCCAATTGCCTCACTAAAAAAAAAAAAAACGTAAAACATGGCTTTAGTACGAGGACAAATTGGATTGCATGCTGACCAGCAAGCCTAGGAGGGAGCTTCCTTATAGGATTTTGGGTGTCAATTAATAACTGGGGAGTGATATCTCAGTGACAAAGTGGCTGGATTATGGAGTAACTGTCTAAAGCTGTTCCCTTCCCCCCATTGTGGTGCTCTTGGGTCTGCTCACATTTTCTGCTTGTTCTCTCATATCCTTTTCGGCAGCACTGAGCTTGATTGTAGCTGAGTTCAGTTGAAATGAATAACATTGCATCTTATCCCGGAGACTCTGATTCTCATTCTCGAGGTCCTTCAATCTGTCCTTCTCCTACTCCTCATAAAAGAACAAAGTCCCAGATATCAGGAATTATCTGCTGTTTAAAATGCTCACACTCTTGCCCTGAGCTACAGTCCCACACATCATCCTTTGACATCTTGCCTTGTTCTCATCAATCTCTTTGACCTCTTCTACTAACTCTTGTAAAGAAAATTGGAGTGAGTTTGGTTGGAAAATTGATTGTCTTGGCTTTCTTTGTTCTCACTTTCTTGCTTACAAAATAGGAACGAATGTGGGTAGCCTCCTGCCTTCCACTTCTATCCATTTCTTTTTTTTCTAGCTCTGAAACAACTAACCAACCAACCAACCAACCAATCGACCAACCAAGCACTAAGCCAATATCAAATTGGAGGTCGGAAAAGGAGGTACCAAGTTCCAGGTGGTTAGGAGCTCTAATGAAATCTCTATATTTAAAAGTGCTCACTACAGGGAGAAAGAAGTCACCTTTGCCTTAGTGAATGTGACATGTAGGAGGATAGGTAGGGTTAAATGCTGACCAGCAAGCCGAGGGATGAGCTTGGACATAGGTTTTTAGGTGTTAGTTACTTCCTGGTCAGTGACATTTCTGTGACAAAGGATGGGTGTCTAGATCATAGAATGACTGTCTATAGTTGTCCCATTTTCCCACTACTGTTGTGCTCTTTGTCCACACCTGTTCTAGCTGCTCTTGCATCTTCTTCTCAGTAGCACTGAGCTTTCTTGTAGTCGATTCGAGTTGCAACGAATAATATTGCATCTTATCCCGGAGACTCTGGTTCTCATCCTCGAGCTGATTCAATCTGCCCTTCTCCTACTCGTCATTGAAGAACAAAACCCCAGACATCGTGAACTACTTGCCACCTAAATGCTCACACATAAAATCCTGAACCACATTCCCATACTTCATCCTGTAAGGTCTTGCTGTGTTCTCATCTATCTTTTTGACCACTTCTACAAACTTTTGTAAAGAAAATTGGAGTGAATTTGGTTGGAAAACTTTCCTGACTTGTTTTTTTCTCACCTTTTCACTCACATAGTAGGAAGGAGGGTCGGTTGGTTGACTCCTACACTCCACTTAAACCAATTTCTCCTTTTGTTTCCATCACTAAAACAACCAACCAACCAACCAGTTAGCCAACCTCAAATATGAGTTGGAAAAAGTTGGTGCCAAGTCTAAGTGTTTCAGGCTCCTAACAAATCTATGTTTTAAAAAGCGCTTAATTCATGGAAAAAGAAGTAACCTTTGCCTCAGCAAGTGTGACATAAAAGTGAAACCTGGTTTTGGGAGTAGAATAGATATAGTTGGAGGTTGATCAGCATGATTAGGAGTAAGCTTGGTCATAGTATTATAGGCTTTAGTTACTTAATGGGGAGTGATATTTCTGTGAGAAAGGATGGGAGAGGGCCAGGTAAGTGGTGCAGTGGATAAAGCACCGGCCCTGGAATCAGGAGGACCCGAGTTCAAATCCAGCCTCAGACATTTGACACTAGCTCTGTGACCCTGGGCAAGTCACTTAACACTCATTGCCCAGCCCCCCCTCCAAAAAAAAAAAAAAGAAAGGATGGGAGGCTAGATTTCAGAATAACTGTCCAGAGCTCTCCCCCTTCCCCAACATGGTGGTGCTGTTAGGTCTGCTCACCTTTTCTGCCTGCTCTTGGATTTTTTCAGCACTACAGAGCTTGGTTGTAGCGGAGTCCAGTTGTAATGAATAATATTGCATCTTATCCCTGAGGCTCTGGTTCTCATCTTCAAGCTCATTCAATCTGTCCTTCTGCTACTCTTCATAGGAGAACAAAGCCCAGATATCAGAAATTGTCTGCCACCTAAAATGCTCACACCTCTTGCTCTGAGCCACAGTCCCACACTTCATCTGGAGACATCTTGGATCATTCAAATCAATTTATTTGACCTCTCCTACAAACTCTTTTCTTTTCTTTTCTTTTTTTTTTGGTGAGGCAATTGGGGTTAAGTGACTTGCCCAGGGTCACACAGCTAGTGAATTGGCAAGTGTCTGAGGTTGGACTTGAACTTAGGTCCTCCTGACTCCGGGCCGGTGCTCTATCCACTGCGCCACCTAGCTGCCCCTCCTACAAACTCTTGCAAAGAGAATTAGAGTGAGTTTGTTTGGAAAACAGACTGTCCTGACTTGCTAACTCACATTGTAGGAGCAAGGGTAGGTATTCCCTTGTCCTTGTCTCCCACCCATTTCTACTTTGTTTTCCAACTCTAAACAACTGGTCAACCAGGCAGTCAGCCAACTCAAAGAGGAGGAGGGACAAGGTGGAGCCAAATTCCAGGTGTTAGTGGCTACTATTAAGTATCATTAAAAGTTCTCCCTACATGGAGAAAGAATTGATGTTTGCCTCAGCGACAATGACATGAAAGAGAAGCCTTGCTTCCGTAGGAGAATAAGTAAGATTGGATGCTGATAAGCAAGCCTGAGATTGCCCTTGGTCATAAAAGTTTAGATGTTAGTAACTTACTGGGGACTGATATCTCTGTGGCAAATTGGGTGGCTAGATTTCAGAATGACTGACTATCTGGCGCTGTCCCTGTTCTCCATCAAGGTGGTATTCTTGGGTCTCCTCACCTTTTCTATCTGCTGTTGGATCTTCTTCTCAGAAGCACTGAGCTTCCTTTTAGACGAATCCTGTTGCAACGGATAAGATTTTATTTTATTCTGGAGTCTACTATTCTCATCCTTAGGATCATTCAATCTATCCTCCTCTTCCTCATCATAGACATCAGGAATTACCTGCCACCTGATGTTCATACCTATTGACCTGAGCCACAGTCCCACATTTCATTTCCTGATGTCTTGGCTTGTTCTCGTCAATCTCTTTGATGCCTTTTACAACTTTTGCATAGAAAATTGGAGTAATTTTATTTGTAAAACTGTCTTGACTTCTCCCCCCTCTTACTCTCATAGTAGAAATGAGGGTAGCTGTCTTCCTGCTTCTACTCCCATCCATTTCCTTGTGGTTTGCATCTTACAATCCCCTAATCAACCAACTAGTTGGCCCACCTTAAAGCAGAGGTGAGAAAAGCTGGTGCAAAGGTCTAGGTGGTTTGGGGCTCCTAATCAATCAATCTATATTTTAAAAAGTGTTTATTATGTGGAGAAAGATGTGACCTTTCCTTCAGTGAGTGTGAGATGAATGTGTTACCTGGCTTGGGTAGGAGGATTTGGAAGTGTGGATGCTGACCAGCAAGCTTCGGATTGAGCTTGCTCATAGGATTTTAGGTGTTAGTTACTTACTGGGGAGTGCTATCTCCTTGACCAAGGATGGGTGGCTAGATTATACACTGTCTAGAGCAGTCCTCCATTTCTACCTATTGGTGCTTGTGGGTCTCCTCACCTTTTCTGCCTGCTGTTGGATCTTCTTCTCAGCCGAACTAAGCTTCCTTTTAGGTGAACCCTGTAGCAATAGATAAGATTTGATCTTATACTGGTGACTCTGATTCTTACCCTCAGGCTCATTCAATCTGTCCTTCTATTCCCTCATTGAAGAACAAAGCCACTGGCATCAGGAATTACCTGTCACCTAAATGTCCACACCTATCACCCTGAACTGTAGTCCAACACTTCATTCTGAGATGTCTTGGCCTTTCTCATAAATCTTTTTGGCTTCTTCTACAAACTTTTGCATAAAAAATGGGAGCGAATTGGTTGGAAAACTGTCTTGATTCTTTTCTTACTAACTCTCATAGTAGAAATGAGAGTAGATAGCCTTCATTTTCTACTCTCAGTCCTTTTTATTTTGTTTTTCAGCTTTTATCAAACCAATCATGCAAACAGTTAGCTTACCTCAAAGAAGAGGTGGGAAAAGATGGTGCCAAGATCCAGGTATTTTGGGGCTCCCAATTAATCTATAGTTTTAGAAGTGTTGTGGAGAAAGACATGACCTTTGCTTGGGTGATTGTGAGATGAATGTGTAACCTGGTTTTGGTAGGAAGACATGGAAGGGTGGGTGCTCACCAGCAAGCCTAGGAATGAGCTTGGCCATAGGATTTTAGGCATGAATTACTTACTGGGGGAATATAAGAAATGAATATTTTTCTCTTATATTTAGCAACTAGTTATTATGATAGGATCAAGGTTTTTCCCCTTTTATACTTCCTTATCCAGAAATCAACCAGTGTAGGAAATCTCTCTTAGAGATTTACCCAGGCCAACATCTAATCAGACCATAAAAGAAATTCTAAGTTTGGCTAATGGGTATATTCCTGCTGATTGTGTTTGCTCAGACAGGTCTGGGAAAATGTGGACCCTCTCTTTTGTCTTAACAAGTGATATGGAAATTGATGTGTCTTTAATCAAAATTTGGGTGAAACAAGTCATATACCCCAAGATAGCCTACCTTCCATTCTGTTAACTGATCAGAGTCCATTAGGTATCCCTTGGGAACACCTACTCTTTGAAGGCATATAAACTGTGAACCTACTGCCATTATGGGTCTTTGGTTTAAGAGGAATGGCCAAATGACCATCCTTTTATTAATAACATTATTATTAATAATAACTTTATTAATAAAATTATTAAATTACTCAGGAACTATGTCTCCTGAACCTTTTTAAACATCATAGGACTGATACATCTGTGACGAAGGATGGGTGTCTAGATTACAGAATGACGGTCCAGAGCTAACCCCCTTCTCCACCAATGTGGTGCTCTTAGGTCTGCTCACCTTTTCAGCCTGCTGTTTGATCTTCTTCTCAGTAGAACTGCGCCTTTTAGGTGAGTCTTCTCTTGATGAATGAGATTCAATCTTATCCTGGAGACCCTGGTTTTCATCCTCAGGCTCATTCACTTTTTCCTTCTCCTACTTGCCATTGAAGAAGAAAGCCAAGAAACTAGGTATTACCTGCCATCTAAAATGCTAGCACCTATCACTCTGAGCCACAGTTCTACACTTCATGCTATGACATTTTGTCTTGTTCTCATCAATACTTTTAACCACTTTTAGAAACTCTTGCAAAGAAAATTGGAGTGAGTTTGGTTGGAAAGCTGACTCTCTTGATTTTCTTTTGTTTCACTCATGTGGTAAAAACATAGGTGGTTAGTACCCTGCCCTCCACTCCAAACCATTTTTTAACCAACAAACCAACCAACCAACCAGTTAGCTAACCCCTGTTGTTTGTTCTTCATTCTCCCACTCCTGCAAAGGTCCAGGAGTTTTAGAGCTCCTATTACATCTGTATTATTAAAAGAAAGAGGAGATTGGTACCTCAGAGCCACGTGCTTTGTTCCATACCTATCTCCCCATGAGAAGTCCAAGGATTTCTCTTGGTTTCCCTTCCCTTCCCTTGCCCCTAAATAAACCACCATCTTATTCTAAAAAAAAAAGAGGGACAGCTAGATGGCGCAGTGGATAGAGCACTGGCCCTGGAGTCAGGAGGACCTGAGTTCAAATTCGGCCTCAGACACTTAATACTTACTAACTATGTGACCCTGGGTAAGTCACTGAACCCCAATTGCCTCACCAAAAAGAAAGAAAGAAAGAAAGAAGTGATGTTTGTCTTTGTGAGTGTACATGAAAGTAAAAACTAGCTTTGGTAGGAGAATATTGTTCTCATTAATACTTTTGACCTTTTCTAGAAACTCTTGCAAAGAAAATTGGAATGAGTTTGGTTGGAAACCTGCCTCTCTTGGCTTTCTTTTGTCTCATTCACATGGTAAAAATGTGGGTAGTTAGCATCCTGGCCTCTACTCCAGCCCATTTCTATTTTGGTTTCCAGGTATAAAACAATCAACCAAGCAACTAGTAAGCCATCCTATAAGAGCAGATTGGAAATGGTCTTGCAAATGTCCAGGAGCTTTGGCACTCCTATTTCATCTGTATTATTAAAAATGCCCCCAACATGGAGAAAGAGGAAGATGGAACCAAGATGGTGGAGAAAAGCCTGGAAGTTGCCTGAGCTCTCCCCAGTTTCCCTTGGAAACAGCATTAAATCAAACCTCTAAACAGATTCTGAAGTGACAACCTATAAAAAGATGGAATGAAACAATTTTCCAACTTAAGATAACTTAGAAGGACTTTAGGAAAGGTCTGTCTCACTTGGATAAAAGAACAACACAGCCCAGCACAGACAGTGTCTGGGAAAGCCAGTGGGAGGTGCCTAGCCATAACACAGATCAGCAGTTGAGGTTCCTTGGTCCTGGATCAGCAAGCTGGTGGCAGAGCAGGCCACCTGTGAGGACTCCAGTCCTAGAGCAGAAGGCAAACTGACAGACCTGGAAACCTTGGCACAATAGGTGTGACTAGGCTGGGCCACCTCAGTACAGTGTGCAAGCCATGAGCCTCTTAGGCCCCAGTGCATTAAGTCAGTGACTAGGTCCCTGGCCCTTAGCACAAGAAGCTTAGGACAGTGCTCCCTGTATCCTAGGAGCAGAGCTCAACTTTAAAAGTCATGAAATAAGTTAAAAAGGAGTAAAAAGGAGAAAAGAGCCTTGACCATAGAAAGCTACTGTGACAAGAGGGAAGAGCAAAACACAAATTCAGAAGAGGACAACAGCGTCAGAATGCCTACATGTGAAATCTCAAAGGGGAAGGGGAATTGGTCTCTAGACCAAAAAGCCTTGGAAGAGCTCAAAAAGGATTTAAAAAATCAAATAAGAGAGGTAGAAGACAAATTGGTAAAAGAAATGAGAGTTATGCAAGAGAGAGTGACCAGCTTCGAAAAGGAAGGACAGGAGGGCCAGAGCTAAGATGGCAGAGGAAAGGCAGTGATTTGTATGAGTTCTCCCCAAGACCCCTCCAAATACCTTCAAATAATGCTATAAGACAATTCCTGTAGCAGCAGAACCCATAAAAGGACAGGGTGAAATAATTTTACAGCCAAAGACAACTTGGAAGATCATACCTATTGGACTGGATAATAGGACAGCAGAGGAAAATGACAAATGTTGTAGGGAACATGGGAAAAATAAGACATTAATGCACTCTTGGTGAAGTTGTAAACTGATTCAAACATTTTATGAAGCAATTTGGAACTATCGCCAAAGGACTATAAAACCATGCATACTCTTTGACCTAGCAATACCATTACCAAGCTGGTATCCAAAAAGAGATAAAAAACGAAAAATTGAATTCAAAATTGAGGAGAGATGCCCATCAATAGGGGAATGGCTTTATAAATTGTGGGATGAGATTATGATGGGATGCTATTGTGCTATAAGAAATGATGGGCAGGATGCTATTAGAAAAACCTGGAAAGACTTACATGGACTGATGCAAAGTGAAATGTACTGTATACAAAATAACAACATTGTAAGATGATCTGCTGTAAATGACTTAGCTATTTTAAACAATGCAATGATCCAAAACAACTCTGAAGGACTTATGAAAAATGGAATCTATTTACAGAGAAAGAACCGATGGTATCTGAATATAGATGGAAGTATTGTTGTTGTCATTAGTTCCTTTTTCTAAATTTTTTTGTCTGCTATATTTTGCATGACTGCACATGTATAACTTATATTAAATTGCTTGAGCTCTTAAGGGGAGGATAGGGAGGAAGGAAGAGAATTTGAAACACAAAGTTTTAAAAATCAATGTTACGGGGGGCGGCTAGGTGGCACAGTGGATAAAGCACCAGCCCTGGATTCAGGAGTTCCTGAGTTCAAATCTGGCCTCAGACACCTGACACTTACTGGCTGTGTGATCCTGGGCAAGTCACTTAACCCCCATTGCCCCACCAAAAAAAAAAAAAATCAATTATGGGGCAGCTAGATGGCGCAGTGGATAGAGCACCGGCCCTGGAGTCAGGAGTACTTGAGTTCAAATCCGACCTCAGACACTTAACACTTACTAGCTGTGCGACCCTGGGCAAGTCACTTAACCCCAATTGCCTCACTAGAAAAAAAATCAATGTTACAATTTGTTTTTACATGTAAGGTGGGGAGAAATTCTAAATAAATAAATAAATAGAAAATGAGGGTAGTAGGCCCTGCCTGTACTCCCAGTCTTTTCTTTTTTGGTTTGCAGCTCTCAAACAACCAATTAACCAACAAGTTAGCCAAGTTCAAAGAATAAATGAGCAAAGATGGTACCAATGTTCAGACGGTTTGGGGCTCCTAATTAATTTATAATATTAAAAGCGTTCATTATGTGGAGAAAGATATAACCTTTGCTTCAGTGAGTGTGAGATGAAGACGTTACCTGTCTTGGGTAGGAGGATTTGGAGGTGTGGATGTTGACTCCAAGCTGAGGAGTGAGCTTTGTCATAGGATTTTAGGTGTTAGTTACTTATTGGGGAGTGATTGTTCAGAGCTGTCCCTTTCTCTACCAATGTGGCGCTCTTAGGTCCTCTCACCTTTTCAGCCTGCTGTTGGATTTTCTCAGCAGAACTGTGCTTCCTTTTAGGTGAGTCCTCTCTTGAATGAGATTCAGTCTTGTCCTGGAGACTCTGGTTCTCATTCTCAGGCTCATTCAATCTGTTCTTTTCCTACTTGTCATTGAAGAAGAAAGCCAAGAAACTAGGCATTACCTGCCAGCTAAAATGCTTACAACTATCACCTGAGCCACAGTCCCACACTTCATGCTGTGACTTACCTTGTTCTCATCAATACTTTTGACTTATTCTAGAAGCTCTCGTAAAGAAAATTGGAGCTTTTTTCTATGGTTGGAAAACTGACTCTTGATTTTCTTTTGTCAGACCCACCCATCCAAATAGTAGGAAGAAGGGTAGGTAGCATCCTCCCTTCCAATCCCAACCATTTCTATTTTGGTTTATAGCTATAAAAGAACAAAGTAACCAACTAGTTTGTCTTTCAGTTCTTTTTCAGTTGTGTCTGACTGCTTCTCACTCCATTTGGGGTTTTCTTAGCAAAGATAGTGAGTGATTTGTCACTTTCTTCTCCAGCTCATTTTACAGATGAGGAAATTGAGGCAAACAGGCTTACATGACTTCCCCAGGGTCATATGCTAGTAAATGTCTGAGGCCAGATTTGAACTCAGGAAGATGAGTCTAATTCCAGTCCCAGTGCTCGAACAACTGACCAAACAGGTAGCCAACCTCAACAAAGTGTTAGGAAAAGGTGATGCTAGTTTTGGAGATCCTATTAAATATATAATGAATTAAATATATTTAATGGGCTTTCTACATGGAGAAAGAAGTGACCTTTGCTTCAGTAAACATGAAGCAAAAGTGACACCCAGTTTTGTTAAGAGTACAGGTAGGGTTGGATGCTAACATGGAAGCCTAGGAGTAAGGTTGGTCTTGGGATTTTAAACATTAGTTAGTTATTGTAGAGGGACAGATTTATTACAAGGGATGGGTGGTTAGACTACAAAATAACTGCCCAGAGCTGTTCCCCTTTCCACTGTTGTGGTGCTCTTGGTTTTGTTCACTTTTTGAACCTGCTGTCACATCTTCTCTGCAACACTGAGCTTTTTCTTAGGTGAGTCCTCTTGCAATGGATTAGATTGGATCTTATCCTGGAGAGTCTGGTTCATTCTCAGGCTCATCCAATTTGCCCTCCTACTTACCATTGAAGAATAAAGCCTCAGACATCAGGAATTACCTGCCACCTGAATGGTCACCACTAATTCCCTGAGCCACCGTTTCATACTTCATCATGTGATATCTTGGATTATTCTCATCAATCTTTCTGATCTCCTTTTTTTTTTTTTTTTGCAGGCAATGGGGGTTAAGTGACTTGCCCAGGGTCACACAGCTAGTTAAGTGTCAAGTGTCTGAGGCCGGATTTGAACTCAGGTCCTCCTGAATTCAGGGCTGGTGCTGATCTCTTTTACAAATACTTCTGAAGCAAATTGGAATGAGTTTGATTGGAAAATTGACTCCCTTAACTATTTTTTCTCAATCAGTCACTTAGTAGGAATGAGGGTAGGTTGCCTCCTCCTTTCCACTCCCACCCATTTATTGTTTGATTTTGAGTTCTAAAACCACCACCCAAAGAGGTAGCAGACCTCAAAGAGGAGGTGTGAAAAGGTGGTACCTAGGTTCAAGTGTTTGGGGGCTGCTATTAAAGGAATATTTTGAAAAGTGCTGCCTACATGGAGAAATAAGTGACTTTTGCCTCAGTGAGTGTGACATGAAAGTGAAACCTCACTTTGGTAGGAGGGTAAGTAGGGTTGCATGTCAACCAGCAAGTGCAGGAGTGAGCCTGATTATAGGATTTTAGGCATTGGTTACTTCCTAGAGAATGATGATGTTGTTCAGACTCATGTCTGACTCTGTGACCCCATTGACCATGGCACTTCAGACCCTTCTATCCAGTATCTTTGCCAAGAAAACCCTAAATGGCAACATGAAGAGTCAGACACAACTGAACAACTGAACTGGGGAGTCACTCTTTTATGACAAAGGATGGTTGGCCAGGTTAGAAAATCACTGCCCAGACCTGTTCCCCTTTTATGCCTTTGTGGTTCTCTTAACTCTGCTCACCTCCTCTTTGTGCTGTTCCATCTTCTCTGCAGCACTGAGCTTTCTTGTAGGTGAATCCTGCTGCAATGGATAATATTTCATCTTATCCAGGAGTCTCTGGTTTTCATTCTTGGGCTCCCTCAAACTGTCCTTTCTCCACCCCTCACTGAAGAACAATGTCCCAGCAATCAGGAAGTACCAGCCACCCAAGTTGCTCACACTTCTCACCCTAAATGACAGTCCCATATTTCACCCAGTGAAGTCTTGGCCTCTTCTTATGAGTCCCTTTGACCTCTTCCACAAACTCTTGTAAAGACCATTGGAGCGAGATTGTTTGGAAAACTGACTGTTGTAACTTTCTTTTCTCAAGTCACTTCCTCACTCACATAGTAGGAATGAGATTAGATAGTATCTTACCCACTCCACCCATCCATTTCTCTTTTGGTGTTCAAAACTAAACCAACCAACCAACCAACCAACCAATTAGCCAATTTCTTTTTTCTTTCTTTTTTTTTTTTAGTAAGGCAATTGGGGTTAAGTGACTTGTCCAGGGTCACACAGCTAGTAAGTGTTAAGTGTCTGAGGCCAGATTTGAACTCAGGTACTCCTGACTCCAGGGCCGGTGCTCTATCCACTGCGCCACCTAGCTGCCCCCCAATTAGCCAATTTCAAAGAGCTGGTGGGAAAAGATGGTTCCAAGGTCCAGGTGGTTTGGATTTCCTATGAAATCTATATTTTTAAAAGCATTCCCTAGATGAAGAAAGAAGTGACCTTTGACTCAATGAGTGCAACATGAAAGTGAAATCTGCTTTGGTAGGAGGATTGGTAGGGTTGGACACTGACCAGCAAGCCTAAGAATGAGCCTGGTTATGGGATTTTAGGTGTTAATTACTTGGGAGTGATGATGTTGTTCAGTCATTCAGTCCTGTCTGACTCTTCATGATTCCATGGAGCAGGGCATGGCAAGCCCTTCTATCCAGTATCTTTACCAAGGAAACCCCAGAAGGAGTCATGAAGAGTCAGACATGATCAAAATGACTGAACTGGGGAGTGATACCTCTGTGACAGAGGATGGGTGGCTATATTATAGAAGGATTGTTCATAACTGTCTCTTCACTATTGTGATGCTCTTGGGTCTGCTTACCTTTTCTTCCTGTTGTTGGATCTTCTCACCACTAGAGACCTTGATTGTGGTTGAGTCCAGTTCAGGTGAATAAGACTGTCCCTTATCTGGAACTCTCTGGTTGTCATCCTCAGGCTCATTCAACCCTTCTCTCTCCTACCCACCATTGAAGAACAAAACCCCAGATATCAGGAATTATTTGTCTATAACCATAGGACTATAGGTGGTCAGGCACACCTATATCTCTCAGCCATTGTCCCAAACTTCATCCTTTGAAATTTTGGCCTGTTCTTATCAACTACAACCTCTTGCAAAAGTTCAAAAAGTGACTTTGACTTTCTTTTACCCCACTTCCTCATTCATATAGTTGGAAGCGGGGCAGGTAGCCTCTTGTCCTTCTCTTACCCTCTCCTCATTTCTCCTTTAGTTCTTTTTCAATTGTTAATTGTTCAATTCAGCTCTAAGATAACCAAGTAAGCAAGCAGCTACCGATCTCATAGAGCAGGTGGGAAGAGGTGTTGTCCCGGTTCAGGGAGTTTGGAGCTATTAGGAAACCTATATTTTTAAAAGCACTCCCTACGTAGAGAAATAAGGGACTTTTGCCTCAGTGAGTATGATATTGAAGTGAAACCAAGCTTTGTTAGGAGGATACGAGGGGTTAGATGTTGACCAGGAAGCCCAAGAATGAGGTTTCTCATGTGATTATAGCCATTCATTCCTTACTAATTAGGTATACCTGTGTGATAAAAGATGGGTGGCTTCATTATAGAACGACTGTTCAAAACTGTCCCCCTACCCACTACTGTCCTGCTCTTAATTCTGCTCACCTTTTCTTCCTGCTGTTGAATCTTCTCTCCAGAACTGAGCTTTCTTGGAGATGAGTCCTGTTTTGATGGATGATATTGCATCTTATCCTGGTGCATCTGATGCTCATCCTCAGACTCATATAATCTGTCCTCCTACTCATCATGGAAGAGCAAAGCCCCAATATCAGGAATTAGCTCTCACTTAAAATACTCACCCCAATTACTTTGAGCCCTAGTTCCATACTTCATCCTGTGACATCTTGGAGTCTTCTCATCAATCTCTTACAAAGAACTTTTTTCTTTTGCAGGGCATTGTGGGTTAAGTGACTTGCCCAGGGTCACACAACTGGTAAATGTCAAGTGTCTGAGGTCAGATTTGAATTCAGGTCCTTGTGAATCCAGGGCCAGTGCTTTATCCACTGTGGTATCTTACAAAGAACTTTGACATGAGTGTGGTTGTAAATCTGACTTTCTTTACTTTCTTTTTCCTCATTTCTTCACTTACATAGCAGCATAGACTCCAGCCCCCTCCCTGAACTGACACCCATTTTTTCCTTTGTTTTTCAAGTGTAAGCCATCCAACCAACCAATCAGTTTGCTAACCTCAAAAAAGAATAGGGAAAGTATACTGCTAAGGTTCAAGTTTTTTTTGTGTCATATAAATCTATATTTTTAAAAGCATTCACTATATAAAGACAGAAGTGACCTTTGTTTCTTTGAATTTTACATGAAAATGAAATCTGGATTTGGTATGAGGAGAGCTAGTTTAGGGTACAGACCAGCACTGAGCTTTCTGGGAGATGAGTGCTGTTTTGATGGACGATATTGCATCTTATCCAGGTGTCTGCTGTTCATCCTCTGACTCATATAATCTGTTCTCCTCATCATGGAAGAACCTGTCACCTAAAATGCTCCCAGCTACCCCCCGATCCACAGTCACACACTTCATCCTGCGATGTTTTGGCCTATTCTCAGTGATCTCTTTGACCCCTACAAACACTTGCAAATAACACTGATGAGAGCTGGGTGGTAAAACTGACTGACTGGACTTTCTTATTTTCCTCACTCACATAAAAGGAAGCTCCACAGGTTGTTTTCTCCCCTCTACTCCCACTAGCTTTCCCCCATTGTTTTCCAGAGATAAATGACCTAACCAAGTAAACCATTAGCCAATCTCAAAGAGGAGGTGGAAAAAGGTAGAGCATTGGTCAAGGTTGTTTGTCCTTAGAAATCCCTATTTTTAAAAGCATTCCCCACATGGATGAAGAAATGACTTTTGCCTCAGTGAGTGTGACATGAAAGTGCAGTCTGGAATTGGTAGGAGGAAAGACAGATTAGGTTGTCAAGCAGCAATCCTAGGATGGACCTCAGTCATTGGATTTTAGGTGTTAGTTTCTTGGGTAGAGATACATCTGTGATAAAGGATGGGTGTCCTCTATTCCAGAATGACTGTCCAGAGCTGTCTCCCTCCCTCCCACTGTCCTGCTCTTGACCCTGCTCACCATTTCTTCCTGCTGTTGCATCTTCTCTGCAGCACTGAGCTTTCTGGGAGATGAGTCCCGTTTTGATGGATGATATTTTGTCTTATCCCGATGTCTCTCGTGTTCATCCACTGGCTCATACAGTCTGTCCTACTCATCATGGAAGACCAAAGCACAAACATCAAAAACCTATCACCTAAAATGCTCCAAGCTATGCCCCCCGAGCCACAGTCACACACTTCATCCTGTGATGTCTTGGCCTGAGTGAGTGTGACATGAAAATGAAATCTGGATTTGGTATGGGGAGAGGTACATAGGAGTACTGACTACCAATCCTAGGGTGGACCTCGGTCATTGGATTCTAGGTGTTAGTTACTTAGTGGGTAGTGCTACATCTGTGACAAAGGATGGGTGCCCTTCATTCCAGAATGACTGTCCACAACGGTCTCCCTCCCCCACCACTGTCCTGCTCTTGACCCTGCTCACCATTTCTTCCTGCTGTTGCATCTTCTCTGCAGAACTGAGCTTTCTGGGAGATGAGTCCCGTTTTGATGGATGATATTTTGTCTTATCCCGATGTCTCTCATGTTCATCCACTGGCTCATACAATGTGTCCTCCTACTTGTCAAGGAAGATCAAAGCACAAACATCAGGAACCTGTCACCTAAAATGCTCACAGCTACCTCCTGAGTCACAGTCACACACTTCATCCTGTGACGTCTAGGCCCATTCTCAGCAATCTCTTTAACCTTTTGACATAATCTTGCAAAAAATATTGATGTGAGTTGGGTAGTAAATCTGACTGATTGGACTTTCTTTTTTCTCCCTTCCTCACTCATATAGTAGGAATCTCCTTAGGGTGTTTCCTCCTCCCTAATCCAACATCCTTTTCCATTGTTTTCCAGGGACAAATTATCTAACCAATCAACCAGTTAGCCAACCTCAAAGAAGAGATGGGAAAAGGAAGAGAATTGGTCAAGATTGTTTCTCTTAAGAAATTCCTATTTTTTCATTTTAATTTATTTTTTATTTTATTATTATTATTTTTTTAGTGAGGCAATTGGGGTTAAGTGACTTGCCCAGGGTCACACAGCTAATAAGTGTTAAGTGTCTGAGGCCAGATTTGAACTCAGGTACTCCTGACTCCAGGGCTGGTGCTCTATCCACTGCGCCACCTAGCTGCTCCAGAAATTCCTATTTTTAAAAGCATTCCCCACATGGAGAAGTGACTTTTGTGTCTTTGAATGTGACATGAAAGTAAAATGTGAATTTGATATGAGGATGGGTAGGGTAGAGTGCTGACCAGCAATCCTAGGATGGACCTCAGTCTTTGGATTTTAGGTGTTAGTTACTTGGGTAGAGATACATCTGTGACAAAGGATGGGTGTCCTCTATTCCAGAATGACTGTCCAGAGCTGTCTCCCTCCCTCCCACTGTCCTGCTCTTGACCCTGCTCACCATTTCTTCCTGCTGTTGCATCTTCTTCTCTGCAGCACTGAGCTTTCTGGGAGATGAGTCCCGTTTCGATGGATGATATTTTGTCTTATCCCGATGTCTCTGGTGTTCATCCACTGGCTCATACAGTCTGTCCTCCTACTCATCATGGAAGACCAAAGCACAAACATCAAAAACCTGTCACCTAAAATGCTCCAAGCTACCCCCCTGAGCCACAGTCACACACTTCATCCTGTGATGTCTTGGCCTCAGTGAGTGTGACATGAAAGTGAAATGTGGATTTGGTATAAGGAGAGAGATTAGGTTGCCAACCAGCAATTCTAGGATGGACTTCAGTAAGGAATCTGTCACCTAAAATGCTCCCAGTTACTCCCCTGAGCTACACACTTCATCCTGTGAAGTCTTGGCCTATTCTCATCTATCTCTTTGATATCTTTACAAATTCTTTCAAATAACATTGCCACGAGTTGCACTGTAAAACTGACTGACTGGACTTTCTTTTTTTCTTTACTTCTGTAGTAGGATTTTCCATAGGTTGTTTTCTCCCTTCTACTCCCACATCCTTATTGTTTTCCAGGGATAAATTATCTAACTAATCAACTAGTTATCAAGCCTCAAAGAAGAGGAAGGAAAACAAAGAGCATTGGTCAAAGCTGTTTGTCCTAAGAAATCACTATTTAAAAAAAATTATATTTTGAATTTTATTTTTACCCAAATTACATGTAAAAACAAATTTTTACATTGATTTAAAAAACTTTGTGTTCCAAATTTTCTTCCTCTCTTCCTCTTCACCCCCCCTTAAGAACTTAAGCATTTTGATATAAGTTATACATGTGTAGTCATGTAAAACATTTCCACATTAGTCAGGTAGTGAAAGAAAACAGACAAAAAACTTTAGAAAAAGGAACCCAAAAATTATGCTTCAATTTGTATTCAGGTACCATCAATTCTTTCTCTGTTGATGGATTGCATTCATCATAAATCATTCAGAGTTGTCTTGGATCATTGGATCATTGCTGAAAATAACTAAGGCATTTACAACAGATCATCTTACAATATTTCTGTTATTTTGTATACAGTACATTTCACTTTGCATCAGTCTTTCCAGGTTTTTCTGATAGCATCCTGCTCATCATTTCTTATAGCACAATAGGGTTCCATCATCCCATAATTTGTTCAGTCATTTCCCAATTGATGGGCATCTTCCCAATTTCAAATTCAATTAAAAAAATCTCTTTTTGGATACCAACCTAGTAATGGTATTACTAGGTCAAAGAATATGCATGGTTTTATAGCCCTTTGGACAAAGTTCCAAATTGTTCTACAGAATGTTTGAATCAGTTTACAACTTTAACAACAGTGTATTAATGTCTCATTTCGCCCATATCCCCCACAACATTTGTCATTTTCCTCTGCTGTCCTATTATTATCCAATCCAATAAGGATGAGGTAGTACTCCAGAATTGTTTAGACCTGCATCTCTCCAATCAATAGTGAGTTAATGCATTTTTATATGGCTGTAGATAGCTTTGATTATTTCATTTTAGAACTTCATATCTTTTGATCATCTATCATTTGGGGAATGGCTCTTATTTTAACGAATTTGACTCAGTTCTCTATGTGTTTGAGAAATGAGGCCTGTTAGACAAAATTACTTCAAATTTTTCTTTCAGCCTTCTATCTTATTCCTTCCCCTGACATTGACTCAATTTTCTATCTTCTTTCACCCTATTCCTTCTCAAAAGTATTTTGCTTCTGACTTCCCTCTCCCCCAACATAAAGGGATGATATCTTAAAAAAAATTAAGGGGTTAGAGGAATGCACTGGTAGAAAGGCAAAGGGAGAGTTGGAATGGAGCAAGGTATCTTACATAAAAGAAGCAAGAAAAAACTTATGGAGTTCAGGGGAAGATAGGGGAGGAGAGGGGGAGTGAATGAGCCTTACTCTCATCAGAATTGGCTCAAAGAGGGAACAACATACACACTTAATTGGGTATAGTAATCTATCTTCCCCTGCAGGAAAGTAGAAGGGGAAGGGGATGGGGGTATGAAAGAAGGGAGGTGTATTTTGATATTCTTTTTCATCATAGAAACTTTTAGGTTCAGCATTTTTTCCACTTTGCTCATTTTTCAGCCTATTTCTTGACTTTTAACTTTTTGTTAAAGTGGGGCACAGCTTCCAGGGTGGAGGGTGCACTGTCCCAAGCTTCAGGGGGTTTGAGCACCTGTTCTCTGAGATACTTCTAGGAATTTGTAAGTCCCTAGTTCCTCCAAGGTGGTACAATTCAAGGAGAGGCACATTCACTGCCCCCTTGTCCTGTGCTCTGGTCTGGAAGCAACCATAGTTCTGCTTCTCTGCCCTCCAACCCTGAACAGAATCCTGCTGTATTGTGACTGTAAGCCCCAGCATGCCTGCACCCCTCCCTTGCCTGGGCCACCATGCAAGACTTCAACCGGGACCTGAGCATGGGCAAAACACAGAATCATGCCTCAGCACCAGCAAAGACATCCCTGTAATCTCCCCCTGGCCAACCACTCGACCTCACCCTCCATGGGCTGAGTTTCAGAAGCAGCTGCTGTGGTAGCTGATTCAGAAGCTTTGAGGCCTGGATCACTGGCAATGCCTATGCTGGGGTTGGGTCTCTGCCAGTGCCATCTGCACAGGGCAGCATTTCACTCTCCCTCTGGTAGCACAGACCTTTCCTGCTGACCTTCTAGCTTGATTTTGGCTAGAAAATGATTTCACCTTGTCCTATTGTGGATTCTGCAGCTCCAGGAATTGCCTTATGGCATTATTTGAAGGTATTTGAAGGGACATTGTGGAGAGGTCAGGGCAATTACTACCTTTCCTCAACCATCTTGGGTCTGAACAGAGAAATCCCTATTTATTTTGAGGGGCAATGACTTGCCCAGTGTCACACAGCTAGTAAGTGTCAAGTGTCTGAGGCTGGCTTTGAACTCAGGTTCTCCTGAATCCAGGGCCGGTGCATAACAACTGTGCCACCTAGCTGCCCCTGAAATACCTATTTTTATTTTATTTTATTATTTATTTGTTTATTGCAGGGCAATAAGGTTTAAATGACTTGCCCAGGGTCATACAGCTAGTAAGTATCAAGTGTCTGAGGCTGGATTTGAACTCAGGTCCTCCTGAATCCAATGCCAGTGCTCTATCCACTGTGCCAACTAGCTGCCCCCAAAATACCTATTTTTTTTGTGGGGCAATGGGGGTTAAGTGACTTGCCCAGGGTCACACAGCTAGTAAGTGTCAAGTGTCTGAGGCTGGATTTCAACTCAGGTTCTCCTGAATCCAGGTCCGGTGCTTTATCCACTGTGCCACCTAGCCGCCTCCTGAAATACCTATTTTTAAAAGCATTCCCCACATGACGAAAGAAGTGACTGCTGCCTGAGTGAGTGTGACATGAAAATGAAATCTGGATTTGGTATGGGGAGAGGTAGATAGGAGTACTGACTACCAATCCTAGGGTGGACCTCGGTCATTGGATTCTAGGTGTTAGTTACTTAGTGGGTAGTGGTACATCTGTGACAAAGGATGGGTGCCCTTCATTCCAGAATGTCTGTCCACAACGGTCTCCCTCCCCCACCACTGTCCTGCTCTTGACCCTGCTCACCATTTCTTCCTGCTGTTGCGCCTTCTTTGCAGCACTGAGCTTTCTGGGAGATGAGTCCCGTTTTGATGGGTGGTATTGCGTCTTATCCCGATGTCTCTCATGTTCATCCTCTGGCTCATACAGTCTGTCCTCCTACTTGTCAAGGAAGATCAAAGCACAAACATCAGGAACCTGTCACCTAAAATGCTCACAGCTACCTCCTGAGTCACAGTCACACACTTCATCATGTGACGTCTAGGCCCATTCTCAGCAATCTCTTTAACCTTTTGACATAATCTTGCAAAAAATATTGATGTGAGTTGGGTAGTAAATCTGACTGATTGGACTTTCTTTTTTCTCCCTTCCTCACTCATGTAGTAGGAATCTCCTTAGGGTGTTTCCTCCTCTCTAATCCCACATCTTTTTCCATTGTTTTCCAGGGACAAATTATCTAACCAATCAACCAGTTAGCCAACCTCAAAGAGGAGATGGGAAAAGGTAGAGAATTGGTCGAGGTTGTTTGTCTTAAGACATTCCTATTTTTAAAAGTATTCCCCACATGGAGAAGTGACTTTTGTGTCTTTGAATGTGACATGAAAGTAAAATGTGAATTTGATATGAGGATGGGTAGGGTAGAGTGCTGACCAGCAATCCTAGGATGGACCTCAGTCTTTGGACTTTAGGTGTTAGTTACTTGGGTAGAGATACATCTGTGACAAAGGATGGGTGTCCTCTATTCCAGAATGACTGTCCAGAGCTGACTCCTCTTCCCACCACTGTGCTGCTCTTGACCCTGCTCACCATTTCTTCCTGCTGTTGCATCTTCTTCTCTGCAGCACTGAGCTTTCTGGGAGATGAGTCCCGTTTCGATGGATGATATTTTGTCTTATCCCGATGTCTCTGGTGTTCATCCTCTGGCTCATACAGTCTGTCCTCCTACTCATCATGGAAGACCAAAGCACAAACATCAAAAACCTGTCACCTAAAATGCTCCAAGCTACCCCCCTGAGCCACAGTCACACACTTCATCCTGTGATGTCTTGGCCTCAGTGAGTGTGACATGAAAGTGAAATGTGGATTTGGTATAAGGAGAGAGATTAGGTTGCCAACCAGCAATTCTAGGATGGACTTCAGTAAGGAATCTGTCACCTAAAATGCTCCCAGTTACTCCCCTGAGCTACACACTTCATCCTGTGAAGTCTTGGCCTATTTTCATCTATCTCTTTGATATCTTTACAAATTCTTTCAAATAACATTGCCACGAGTTTCATTGTAAAACTGACTGACTGGAATTTCTTTTTTTCCTTACTCCCATAGTAGGATTTTCCATAGGTTGTTTTCTCCCTTCTACTCCCACATCCTTATTGTTTTCCAGGGATAAATTATCTAACTAATCAACTAGTTATCAAGCCTCAAAGAAGAGGAAGGAAAACAAAGAGCATTGGTCAAAGCTGTTTGTCCTAAGAAATCACTATTTAAAAAAAATTATATTTTGAATTTTATTTTTACCCAAATTACATGTAAAAACAAACTTTTACATTGATTTAAAAAACTTTGTGTTCCAAATTTTCTTCCTCTCTTCCTCTTCACCCCCCCTTAAGAACTTAAGCATTTTGATATAAGTTATACATGTGTAGTCATGTAAAACATTTCCACATTAGTCAGGTAGTGAAAGAAAACAGACAAAAAACTTTAGAAAAAGGAACCCAAAAATTATGCTTCAATTTGTATTCAGGTACCATCAATTCTTTCTCTGTTGATGGATTGCATTCATCATAAATCATTCAGAGTTGTCTTGGATCATTGGATCATTGCTGAAAATAACTAAGGCATTTACAACAGATCATCTTACAATATTTCTGTTATTTTGTATACAGTACATTTCACTTTGCATCAGTCTTTCCAGGTTTTTCTGATAGCATCCTGCTCATCATTTCTTATAGCACAATAGGGTTCCATCATCCCATAATTTGTTCAGTCATTTCCCAATTGATGGGCATCTTCCCAATTTCAAATTCAATTAAAAAAATCTCTTTTTGGATACCAACCTAGTAATGGTATTACTAGGTCAAAGAATATGCATGGTTTTATAGCCCTTTGGACAAAGTTCCAAATTGTTCTACAGAATGTTTGAATCAGTTTACAACTTTAACAACAGTGTATTAATGTCTCATTTCGCCCATATCCCCCACAACATTTGTCATTTTCCTCTGCTGTCCTATTATTATCCAATCCAATAAGGATGAGGTAGTACTCCAGAATTGTTTAGACCTGCATCTCTCCAATCAATAGTGAGTTAATGCATTTTTATATGGCTGTAGATAGCTTTGATTATTTCATTTTAGAACTTCATATCTTTTGATCATCTATCATTTGGGGAATGGCTCTTATTTTAACGAATTTGACTCAGTTCTCTATGTGTTTGAGAAATGAGGCCTGTTAGACAAAATTACTTCAAATTTTTCTTTCAGCCTTCTATCTTATTCCTTCCCCTGACATTGACTCAATTTTCTATCTTCTTTCACCCTATTCCTTCTCAAAAGTATTTTGCTTCTGACTTCCCTCTCCCCCAATATAAAGGGATGATATCTTAAAAAAAATTAAGGGGTTAGAGGAATGCACTGGTAGAAAGGCAAAGGGAGAGTTGGAATGGAGCAAGGTATCTTACATAAAAGAAGCAAGAAAAAACTTATGGAGTTCAGGGGAAGATAGGGGAGGAGAGGGGGAGTGAATGAGCCTTACTCTCATCAGAATTGGCTCAAAGAGGGAACAACATACACACTTAATTGGGTATAGTAATCTATCTTCCCCTGCAGGAAAGTAGAAGGGGAAGGGGATGGGGGTATGAAAGAAGGGAGGTGTATTTTGATATTCTTTTTCATCATAGAAACTTTTAGGTTCAGCATTTTTTCCACTTTGCTCATTTTTCAGCCTATTTCTTGACTTTTAACTTTTTGTTAAAGTGGGGCACAGCTTCCAGGGTGGAGGGTGCACTGTCCCAAGCTTCAGGGGGTTTGAGCACCTGTTCTCTGAGATACTTCTAGGAATTTGTAAGTCCCTAGTTCCTCCAAGGTGGTACAATTCAAGGAGAGGCACATTCACTGCCCCCTTGTCCTGTGCTCTGGTCTGGAAGCAACCATAGTTCTGCTTCTCTGCCCTCCAACCCTGAACAGAATCCTGCTGTATTGTGACTGTAAGCCCCAGCATGCCTGCACCCCTCCCTTGCCTGGGCCACCATGCAAGACTTCAACCGGGACCTGAGCATGGGCAAAACACAGAATCATGCCTCAGCACCAGCAAAGACATCCCTGTAATCTCCCCCTGGCCAACCACTCGACCTCACCCTCCATGGGCTGAGTTTCAGAAGCAGCTGCTGTGGTAGCTGATTCAGAAGCTTTGAGGCCTGGATCACTGGCAATGCCTATGCTGGGGTTGGGTCTCTGCCAGTGCCATCTGCACAGGGCAGCATTTCACTCTCCCTCTGGTAGCACAGACCTTTCCTGCTGACCTTCTAGCTTGATTTTGGCTAGAAAATGATTTCACCTTGTCCTATTGTGGATTCTGCAGCTCCAGGAATTGCCTTATGGCATTATTTGAAGGTATTTGAAGGGACATTGTGGAGAGGTCAGGGCAATTACTACCTTTCCTCAACCATCTTGGGTCTGAACAGAGAAATCCCTATTTATTTTGAGGGGCAATGACTTGCCCAGTGTCACACAGCTAGTAAGTGTCAAGTGTCTGAGGCTGGCTTTGAACTCAGGTTCTCCTGAATCCAGGGCCGGTGCATAACAACTGTGCCACCTAGCTGCCCCTGAAATACCTATTTTTATTTTATTTTATTATTTATTTGTTTATTGCAGGGCAATAAGGTTTAAATGACTTGCCCAGGGTCATACAGCTAGTAAGTATCAAGTGTCTGAGGCTGGATTTGAACTCAGGTCCTCCTGAATCCAATGCCAGTGCTCTATCCACTGTGCCAACTAGCTGCCCCCAAAATACCTATTTTTTTTGTGGGGCAATGGGGGTTAAGTGACTTGCCCAGGGTCACACAGCTAGTAAGTGTCAAGTGTCTGAGGCTGGATTTCAACTCAGGTTCTCCTGAATCCAGGTCCGGTGCTTTATCCACTGTGCCACCTAGCCGCCTCCTGAAATACCTATTTTTAAAAGCATTCCCCACATGACGAAAGAAGTGACTGCTGCCTGAGTGAGTGTGACATGAAAATGAAATCTGGATTTGGTATGGGGAGAGGTAGATAGGAGTACTGACTACCAATCCTAGGGTGGACCTCGGTCATTGGATTCTAGGTGTTAGTTACTTAGTGGGTAGTGGTACATCTGTGACAAAGGATGGGTGCCCTTCATTCCAGAATGTCTGTCCACAACGGTCTCCCTCCCCCACCACTGTCCTGCTCTTGACCCTGCTCACCATTTCTTCCTGCTGTTGCGCCTTCTTTGCAGCACTGAGCTTTCTGGGAGATGAGTCCCGTTTTGATGGGTGGTATTGCGTCTTATCCCGATGTCTCTCATGTTCATCCTCTGGCTCATACAGTCTGTCCTCCTACTTGTCAAGGAAGATCAAAGCACAAACATCAGGAACCTGTCACCTAAAATGCTCACAGCTACCTCCTGAGTCACAGTCACACACTTCATCCTGTGAAGTCTAGGCCCATTCTCAGCAATCTCTTTAACCTTTTGGCATAATCTTGCAAAAAATAATGATGTGAGTTGGTTAGTAAATCTGACTGATTGGACTTTCTTTTTTCTCCCTTCCTCACTCATGTAGTAGGAATCTCCTTAGGGTGTTTCCTCCTCTCTAATCCCACATCTTTTTCCATTGTTTTCCAGGGACAAATTATCTAACCAATCAACCAGTTAGCCAACCTCAGAGAGGAGATGGGAAAAGGTAGAGAATTGGTCAAGGTTGTTTGTCTTAAGACATTCCTATTTTTAAAAGCATTCCCCACATGGAGAAGTGACTTTTGTGTCTTTGAATGTGACATGAAAGTAAAATGTGAATTTGATATGAGGATGGGTAGGGTAGAGTGCTGACCAGCAATCCTAGGATGGACCTCAGTCTTTGGATTTTAGGTGTTAGTTACTTGGGTAGAGATACATCTGTGACAAAGGATGGGTGTCCTCTATTCCAGAATGACTGTCCAGAGCTGTCTCCCTCCCTCCCACTGTCCTGCTCTTGACCCTGCTCACCATTTCTTCCTGCTGTTGCATCTTCTTCTCTGCAGCACTGAGCTTTCTGGGAGATGAGTCCCGTTTCGATGGATGATATTTTGTCTTATCCCGATGTCTCTGGTGTTCATCCTCTGGCTCATACAGTCTGTCCTCCTACTCATCATGGAAGATCAAAGCCCACAGGTCAGGAATCTGTCACCTAAAATGCTCCCAGTTACCCCCCTGAGCCGCAGTTGTACACTTCCTGTGATGTCCTGGCCTATTCTCAGCAATCTCTTTAAGCTTTTTACATTCTTGTAGATAATATTGATGTGAGTTGGGTGGTAAAACTGACTGTCTGGACTTTCTTTTTTTCTCCCTTCCTCACTCATATAGTAGGAATCTACCTAGGTTGTTTCCTTCTCTCTACTCCCACATCCTTTTCCATTGTATTCCAGGGATAAATTATCTAACTATGCCATCAGTTAGCCAACATCAAAGAGGAGGCAGGAAAAGGTAGAGCATTGGTCAAGGTTGTTTGTCCTAAGAAATCCCTATTTTTAAAAGCATTCCCTATATGGAGAAAGAAGTGACTTTGTGTCTTTGAATATGACATGAAAGTGAAATGTGGATTTAGTATGAGGAGAGATAGATTAGGTTGCCAACCAGCAATCCTCGGATGGACCTCAGTCATTGGATTTTAGGTTTTAGTTACATAGTGGGTAGTGGTACATTTGTGACAAATGATTGGTGTCCTTCATTCCAGAATGATTATCCAGAGCTGACTCCTTTCCCCACCACTGTGCTGTTCTTATCTCTTCTCACCATTTCTTTCTGCTGTTGCATCTTCTTCTCTGCAGCACTGAGCTTTCTGGGAGATGAGTCCCGTTTAGATGGATGATATTGCATCTTATCCTGATGTCTCTGGTGTTCATCCTCTGGCTCATACAATCTGTCCTCCTACTCAACATGGAAGACCAAAGCACAAACATTAGGAACCTGTCACCTAAAATGCTCCAAGATACCCCCCTAAGCCACAGTCACATAATTCATCCTGTGATGTCTTGGTTTATTCTCATCTACCTCTTTGTCATCTACAAATCTTTGCAAATAACATTGATATGAGTTGGGTGATAAAACTGACTGATTGGACTTTCTTTTTTTTCCTTACTCACATATTAGGAAGCTCCATAGGTTGTTTTCTCCTCTCTATTCCCACATATCCTTATTGTTTTCCAGGGATAAATTATCTAACCAATCAACTAGTTAGCCAGCCTCAAAGACCAGGAAGGAAAAGGTAGAGTATTGGTCAAGGCTGTTTGTCCTAAGAAATCCGTATTTTTAAAGGCATTCCCACATGGACAAAGAAGTGACTTTTGCCTCAGTGAGTGTGACTTGAAAGTGTAATCTGGATTTGGTATGAGGAAAGATACATTAGGTTGCCATCCAGAAATCCTAGGATGGACCTCAGTCATTGGATTTTAGGTGTTAGTTACTTAGTGGGTAGTGATACATCTGTGACAAATGATGGGTGTTCTTCATTCCCGAAAGAATGACCAGAGCTGCCTCCCTACCCCATCACTGTGCCGCTCTTGGCTCTGCTCATCATTTCTTTCTGCTGTTGCATCTTCTTCTCTGCAGCACTGACCTTTCTGGGAGATGAGTCCCGTTTTGATGGATGATACTGCATCCTATCCAGGTGTCTCTGATGTTCATCCTCTGCCTCATATAGTCTATCCTCCTACTCATCATGGAAGATCAAACCCCAAACATAAGGAAGGTATCATCATGGCTATCACCATTCTGTGAGATACTGGCCTATTCTCATCAGTCTTTTTGACCATGTGTATACACTCTTGCAAAGAACAGTGATGTGAATTTGGTTGTAAAACTGACTGTCTTTTGTTTTTTCTCACTGTAACGATTGGAGTGACGCCACCTGCTGGAGAGCTACTGTAGGAAAGCTGCACCATGAGGAGAAGGCATCTGAGGGCAAGCCATGTGGTCAGTTCCTTGGTGTCAGGAAGTGACGTCTGCTTGTGGGTACTGTCTATCAAGGCTACCAGCCAATCAACTTGAGGAGCCTCCCATTTCTGGGAAGGGGACACGAAGTAGGAAGCGGACTCTGCTGGAGGGCTTTTTCCTCTTTTGCTTCCTGACCTCACCATGGTGGGTCAGATGATGGGTTCTCTTAGAAATAGTTATATTTTTACCTTTCTCTCTGATCTGAATGCTCTTTAATAAATACTTAAACACTTAAGTACTCTTGCTAAAGCTTATAATTTCTTGGCAAGCACTCATTAGATTTTAGATAGTATAGCCCCTTTTAGATAGTTTTAGCCCCTTACATCACTCTTTCATTTACATAGTAAGAATCTGGTTAGACAATCTCCTCCTCCACTCTTTTTTTTTTTAGAATTTTATTTTCCAAATTACATGTAAAAGCAAATTTTGACATCAATTTTTTTTAAACTTTGTGTTCCAACTTCTCTTCCTCCCTCCCTTCCCACCCCACCCCACCCCAAGAATTCAAGCAATTCAATGTAAATTATACATGAGTAGTCATGGAAAACAACTCTACATTAGCTAGGTTGTGAGAGAATACAGATAAAAACAAAACATCAGATTAAGGAATTGTCAAAAAAAAGAAATGTGTTTCAGTCTGTTTTCAGATACCATCAGTTCTTTCTTTGTAGGTGTATTGCAATTTTCATAAGTTATTCAGAGTTATATTGGATCATTGCCTTGCTGAAAATAACCGTGCTTCCCAGCAGATCATCTTACACTATTGCTGTTATTTTGTATACAGTACATTTCTCTCTGTCTCAGTTCATGTGGGTCTTTCCAGGTTTTCCTGATAGCATCCTGTTCATCATAACTTTTATATAGTACCTTAAACTGTTTAACTTTTAAACTTTTAAACAGTTTTATATAGTGCCTTGACAAAGAATTTTCTTCACAATAGCCCAGCAGAGTAGGTACTATACGTTTTGCCATTGTAGTCAATCATCATAACTATTTCCCTTCATCCTATTCCCTTCCAATGATATTTACTCTATTTTCTATCTTATTTTGCCCTATTCCTCCTCAAAAGTGTTTTGCTACTGTCCCTTCCCCGACTCTACCTCTCTTCATTTACCCTTTCCCCCTTTATCTTCTTCCCCTCATACTTTCCTTTAGGGTTAAATAGATTACTCATCTCAATTGGGTGTGTGTGTTATTCCGTCTTTGAGTCTCCTCTGACGAGGTTAAGGTCTTTGAGCTAATTCTGTTTTCTAAATTTTTCTTCCTCCCTCCTCCTCAACTCTGCCAGTGAAATCAAGCAATTCAATATATGTTGTACATGTGCTGTTATGCAGAACATCTTCACGTTCCTTGAAAGTGTTTTGCTTTTTGCAGCTCCCTCCCCCAAACTTCCCTTCCCTCCTTCACTTCTCCCCCCGCATCTCTTTCCCCTCCTACTTTTCCTCAGGGCAAAAATATATTACTATACCCACTTGAGTATGTATGTTATTCCCTCCTTGAGCCAATTCTGATGATAGTAAGGTTCACTCACTCCCCCACTCCTTCCCCCTCTTCCCCTCTCCTCCATAAGCTTTTTTCTTGTTTCCTTCATGTGAGCTACCTCTCCCCTTCCCCCTCCCCCAGTCTATTCCTCATACCCCTCAACCCTATTTTAAAGATGTCATCATGGGTTAGCTAGGTAGCACAGCGGACAGAGCACCAGCTCTGGGCCCAGGAGGCCCAGAGCCCAAATCCGGCTCCAGACATAAGAAAACCCACCCTGTTTGCTCCACAAAGAACAAGGATACACAAAAAATAAATGCTTTACAATTACCATCCCTTCATATTCAGTTCAGACCTATGTCCTCTGTGTATTCCTTACTGAAAAAGTTCTTATGAGTTGGAAGTATTATTTTCTCATGTATGAATGTAAACAGTTTAACCTTTTAATGTCTCTCATGGTTTCTTTTTCTTGTTTACCTTTTTATGCTTCTCCAGGGTCTTGTATTTGAAAGTCAAATTTTCTATTCAGTTCAGGTCTTTTCATCACAAATGCCTGAAATTCCTCTTTTTCATTGAAGTCCCATTTTTTCCTCTGAAAGAATATACAAAGTTTTGCTGGGTACATGATTCTTGGCTGTTGTCCCAGTTCCTTTGCCCTATGGAATATCATATTCCATGCCCTCTGGTCCTTTAATGTAGATGCTGCTAGATTTAGTTTTATCCTGACTGTAGCTCCACAGTATTTGAATTCCTTTTTTCTAGCTGCTTGCAATATTTTCTTCTTGACCTGGGAGTTCTGGAATTTGGCTAGAATATTCTGGAGGTTTTCCTTTTGGGATCTCTTTCAGGAGGTGATTGGTGGATTCTTTCAATTTCTCTTTTAGCTTCTGCTTCTAGAATATCAGGGCAATTTCCCCTGATAATCTCTTGGAGGATGGTGTCTAAGTTCTTATTTTGGTCCTGGTTTTCAGGTAGTCCAATGATTTTCAAATGATCTCTCCTGGATTTATTTTTCAGGTCAGCTGTTTTTCCAAGGAGATACTTCACACTGCCTTCTATTTTTTCATTCAATTGGATTTGATTTACCGTGTTTTGATTTCTCTTTAGATTACTAGCTTCCATTTGTTCAATCCTAATTCTTAGGCAATTATTTTCATCAGACAACTTTTTTATCTCCTTTTCCATATGACTTTTCAAACTGTTGGCTTTTTTTCTCATGACTCTCCTGCATTGCTCTCATTTCTCTTTCCATTCTTTCCTCCCTCTCTCTACATCTTCCTTCTATCTCTCCTACTTTCTCTTCAAAATCCCTTTTGAGAGCTTCCATGGTCTGAGACCAGTTCATATTTTTCTTGTAAGCTTTGGATGTGGGAGCCCTGAGGTTGATTTCCTCTTCTGAGGGTGCCCCTTGATCTTCCTTGTCACTGAAGAAACTTTCTATAGTTCTGACTTTTCTTTGCTTGCTTATCTTTTACTTGACTTTTAGTTCCCCACTGGGGGGCTCTGTTTCTTGGCTACACTACTGTACCCAGCTTCAGAGGATCCCAGGTGTTTTGATTTGAGGGAGGGCAGGTTTTTCTCTCACCTGGCCTGTTCTCTGGACCAAAGATAACCTCAAGCTGACTTGGTAGTTAACCAGCCAGCAGAGCCCTGTGGTGGTTTTTAGCTTTGATGAGCCGGTGCCCCTCCCCCACCTGGACCTCCTGCCACTCAGGATTTCTTCTTGGTTCTCTGCTGGGGTGGGACAGCTGAATTCCTCCCTAGGTCCCTGTGATACCCCTGCACTTCCCCGCCCCCCCCCCCCCCGCCCCAGCCAGCTGTTCAGCCCTCTCACCCAACCACAAGCTCTGTTCCAGATGACGCTGGTGCTGTAGCTGATTCAGAGGCTTGTGGGTTAAGTTCTTCTGGTACAGTGTGCCTCAGGTCTCTATCGGCATGATTTTGGGGTTGGACTTTACTTGCATGGCCCCCTTTAATTTATCTATAGCTGGAAAATAATCTCAGCCCATATTTTTGTGGGTTTTCTGCTCTAGGGGTTCTTTTATTGATGTTTTTGGGGTAATTGTATCAGGAGCTCTGTGCATTTAATGTCTTTCCTCTGCCATCTTGGCTCTGCCTCCCTTCCTCTACTCTTTTTTTTTTTTCTGCAACAAACATTTATTTTATTTTTTCCAGTTAGATGTAAGGGTAGTTTTCAACATTAATTTTCATAAGATTTAGAGTTCCAAATTTTTCTCCCTCCCCCCCTTTCCTCCCCCCTCCACAAGATCAAAACCAGGTTATATATGTACAACCAACAAGTGTTCTTTTTATCAGTTCTTTCTATGGGGGTGCATAGTAAGCTTCTTCATTAGTTCCTTGGGATTGTCTTGGATCATTACATTGCTGAGAGTAGTTAAGTCATTCACAATTGCTCATTGAACAATACTGCTGTCATTACATACAATGTCCTCCCAACTCTGCTCATCGATGTTCATTAGTCTTTCCAGGTTTTTCTGGGATCATCCTGTTTGTCATTTCCTGTAGCACAAAACCATTCCACTACAATCATATAGCACAGCTTTTTCCATCATTCCTCAATTGATGGACATTCCCTTGATTCTCAATTCTTAGCCTCCAAGAGTTGCTATAAATATTTTTTGTACAATTTCCCCCCTTTTCTTTTTCATGATTACTATTGTTAACTATTTCCCTTCCATTCTCATGATATTTATTCTATTATCCATCTTCTTTCATCCTATCACTCTTCAAAAGGGATTTGCTTCTGTCTGTCCCCTCCCCTACTCTGCCCTTCCTTCTTTTGCCCCTCTTTCTTTATCCCCTTCCTCTCCTATTTTCCTGCAGGGTTAGAGAGATTACCCAATTGAGTGTGTACATTATTCCCTCCTTGAGCCAGTTCTAATGAGATAGAGGTCTTTGAGCCAATTCTGATGAGTTTTAGGCTCATTTACTGCCCAGATTAAATAGATTACTCCACCCAGTTGGGTGTGTGTGTTAGTCCCTCATTGAGGCAGCTCTGATGAGTTTAAGGTCTTTGAGCCTTTTCCGATGAGTGTAAAATTCATTTAATGCCCTGTTCCTCTCCCATCTCTTCTCCCACTCCATAAGCCTTTTCCTGTTTCTTTCATGTAGGATTTCACCTCTGCCCTTCCCCCTCCCCCAGTGCATTCCCTTCACCCCTCAATTTAACCCTAAAGATTTCATCACCTAGCTAAGTGACACAGTGGATAAAGCATCACCCCTGGACCCAAGGGGATCCCAGCCAAAACCCGGCCTCAGACACAAGACAGTCGTCCACTGTATGACCTCAGGTATGTTCCCCAGCTCCAATTTTTTAATGGTTCTATAGGGTCTTGTATTTGAAAGTCAAATTTGCCATTCAGTTCAGGTCTTTTCATCACAAATATCTGAAAGTCTTCTTTTTCATTAAAGTCCCATTTTTCCACTGAAAGATTATGCTGAGTTTTGCTGGGTAAGTTATTCTTGGTTGTAATCCCTTTTCCTTTGCCCTCTGGAATATTATATTCCATGCCTTCCGGTCCTTTAATGTAGAAGCTGCTAGATCTTGTGCTATCCTGACTAGGGCTCCACAGTACTTGAATTCTTTCTTTTTGGCAGCTTGTGATATTTTCTCCTTGACCTAAGAGCTCTGGAATTTGGCTATACTATTCCTAGGAGTTTTCCTTTTGGGATCTCTTTCTGGAGGTTATTGGTGGATTCTTTCAATTTCTGTTTTAGCTTCTGCTTCTAGAATTTCAGGGCAATTTTCCCTGAGAATATCTTGGAAGATGATGTCTAAGCTCTTTCCTTGATCGTGGTTTTCAGGTAGACCAATAATTTTCAAATTATCTCTCCTGCACCTATTTTCCAGGTCAGCAGTTTTTCCCAGAAGATATTTCACATTGCTCTCTATTTTTTTATTCATTTGGATTTGCTTTATTGTGTCTTGGTTTCTCATAAAGTCACTGGCTTCCACTTGTTCAATCCTCATTCTTAGGCAATTATTTTCATCAGAGAGCTTTTATACCTCCTTTTCTATCTGGCCAATTTGGCTTTTCAACCTGTTGATTTTTTTCTCATGTCTTTCCTGCATCATCCTCATTTCTCTTTCCATTTCTTCCTCTACTTCTCTAACTTTATCTTCAAAGTCCTTTTTAAGCACCTCTATGGCCTGGGACCAATTCATATTTTTTTTGGAAGCTTTAGATATAGGGGCCCTGATGTTGGCATCTTCCTCTGAGGGTGCCCCTTGGTCTTCCTTGTTACTGAAGAAACTTTCTATGGTCCTCACCTTTGTCTGCTCATTTTGCCTTTCTTTTACTTGACTTTTAGCTCCTTAAAGTGGGGGCACTGTTTCTAGGCTGCAGTATCCCAAGCTTAAGAAGTCCCAGGTGGTATGATTTAAGGAGGATCTTCACTCACCCGGTCTGTTCCCTGGTCTGTAGATGACCAGACCAACTTACTAATCAAACAGCTTTGTGTTTTGTGGTTGTTAGTTCCAACAAGCCTGTGCCCCTCCGCCACCTGGGCCACTGCTACTCAAGCTTACCTCCTGGTTCTCAGCAGGGGTGAGGCAGCATAGACCCCTGTAGTCTTGCCCCTGCCCAGGGCTCAGCCCTCTCACCAGACTGTGAGCTTAGTTACAGACAATACTGGTGCTTCAGCTGATTCAGAGGCTCTGGGGGTCTCCTTCTTTGGTGAGGCCTTCCTAGTACTGGATCTGTGTCAGGGTGACTGTGGGGTTGGGCTCGACTCCTGTATCAGCATAGTAGCTCCCGCCTTCTGACCTTCCAAGCCATTCTTGGTTAGAAGATGATTTCAGCACATTCTTCTGTGAGTTTTGGTGCTCCGGGCATTTTCCTATGGCGTTATTTGGATGTTTTTTGGAGCAATTGTGTCATGAGTTCGAGAGCTCACTGCCTTTCCTCTGCCATCTTGGCTCTGCCCTGCCCTTCCTCTACTCTTAATAGTTTTTTCTTTCTCTTCCTAATATAAAACATCCAACCAACCAATCATATAGCCAACCTCAAACAAGTGGTGGGAAAAGGTACTGGCAAGATCCAGGTGATTTGGTGTTGTAATTAAATTTCTGTCTTTAAAAATGCTCCCTACATGGAGAAAGAAGTGACCCTTGCCTTAGATATGAGATGGAAGTGAAAACTGACTTTGGAGGATAGGATGGGTTGCTTTTTGACCAATGAGCCCAGAATTGATGTTTGTCAAGGGATTATAGTACTTAATTATCTACTTGTTAGTTATAACTGTGCAACAAAGGATTGGTGACTAAATTGGAGAATGACTGTCCATACCCATCCTGCTTCTCCACAGCTGTGGTACTCTTGGCTCTGTTTACCTGTTCTTCTGATGTTTCCTGTTGCAATGGATAATATTGGGTCTTATCTCGATGTCTCTATTTCTCATCCTCTGGCTCATTCAATCTTTCTTCCTGCTGATCATTCCTTCCAAATATCAGGAATTACCTGCCAACTAAAATGCTCACATCTATTGCCCTGAGTCATAGTCCCAGATATTATCCAGTGATGACTTAGCCTGTTCTCATTAATCTCTTTGAGCTCTTCTACAAACTCTTGTAAAGAATGTGAGTGTGTTTTCTTTTAAAAATTTACTTTTGGACTTTCTTTTTTTATTATTTCCTCATTATCATAGTAGCAATGTGGGTAGGTAGTCTCCTGCCATCTACTACCACTCCATTGTCCATTGTTTTTCAGGCTGAAATAATTCAACTAACCAATTACTTATCAAATCTCAATAAGTATGTGGGTTAAGGGTGATACCATAAGCAAATTAAGAGATCATTGAACAGTTTATCTGTCAGATTTATGGACAGAGGAAGAATTTAGAACCAAAGAAGATATAGAAAGCAATATGAAATGTAAAATAGATAATTTTTATTATATAAAATTAAAAAGTTTTTGCACAAACAAAACTATTGTAACCAAGATTATAGGGAAAGTAGAAAACTGGGAAAGAATTTTTGAAACAACGAACTCTGATAAAGGTGTCATTTCTCAAATATATTGAGAACTGAGTCAAATTTATAAAAATACACATCATCCCCCAATTGATAAATGGTCAAAGTATATGAACAGGCAGTTTTCAGATGAAGAAATCAAAGATAACTATAGTCACATAAAAATGCTCTAAATCACTATTGATCAGAGAAATGCAAATTAATCCAACTCTGAGGTATCACCTCAGACCTCTCAGTGGTAAATATAACAAAAAAAAGAAAATATGGGATGTTGGAAGGGATGTGGGACAACTGTGATCCAAATCCATTGTTGGTGGAGTTGTAAACAGATCCACCCATTCTGGAGGGCAATTTGGAATTATGCCCAAAGGACTATAGAACTGTGCATACCCTTTGATCTAGCAATACCACTGCTAGGTTTATATACCAAAGATACCCCCCAAAAGAGAAAAAGTCCTATTTGTACAAAAATATTTATAGCAGCTCTTTTTGTGATGGCGAAGAATTGGAAATCAAAGGAATTCCCATAAGTTGGGGAATGGCTAAACAAGCTGTGGTATATGATTGTGATGGAATATTACTATGCTATAAGAAATGACAAACAGGATGATTTCCAAAAGACCTGGGAACACTTATATGAACTGATGTATAGTGAAATGAGCAGAATCAGGAGAACGTTGTATATTGTGACAGCAATATTGTTTGATGAAGAACTGTGAATGACTTAACTATTCTCAGCAGTACAATGATCCAAGACAATCCCAAAGGACTAATGATGAAGTATACTATCCACCTCCAAAGAAAGAACTGATAGTGATTGAACACAGACTGAAGCATGCTATTTTTAACTTTCTTTCATTTTTTCTTTTATTCAAGTTTTCATATACAAAATGACTAATATGGCAATGTATTGCACATGTATTAGCCATATCTGGTTGCTTACTGCCTCAGGGAAGGGGGGAGGGGAGGTAGGTAAGGAGGGTTAGAATTTGGAACAACTTTAAATAAAAATGTTTATTATTATTTAAAAAAAAGATGATGTGGGTAATGGTTCTGCTAAGGTCCAGGTGGTTTGGGTGTCCTATGAAATGTTTATTTTTAAAAGTATCCTCTAAATGGAGAAAGAAGTGACCATTGTGTCTTCGAGTGTGACATGAAAGTGAAATATGACTTTGGTAGGAAGAGAGGTAGGTTAGGTTGCTGACCAGCCATCCTAGCATTGACGTCACTCATTGGATATTAGGCATTAATTACTTAATTGATGGGAATGTCAATAACAAAGGAGAGGTGGCTAGATTAGAGAATCATTGTCTCGAGCTGTCTCTCTTTCCTACCATTCTGCTGCTTTTGGCTCTGCTCACCTTTTCTTCTTGCTGTTGAATCTTCTCTCTATCACTAAATTTTCTTGTCAGTGAGTCCTGTTGCAATGGATAATATTGTGTTTTATCCCATAGTCTTTGGTTTTCCTCCTCCTGCTCGTTTAGTTTGTCCTCCTCATCAATGAAGAACAAAGCCTCCCAAATCAAGAATTACATGTCACCTAAAATGCTCTCACCTATTGCTCTGAGCTACAGTCCAACCCATCAACCTATAATGTCTTTGACTTTTCTTATCAACTTCTTTGATATTTTCTATAAACTCTGGCAAAGAACATTGAAATGATTTTGGGTGGAAAACCATCTGGACTTTTTCTCACTTCCTCACTCACATATAAATCCCATTTTTACCTTGTTTTCTATATATAAATTGTCCAATCAATCAACCTATTAGCCAGCCTCAAAGAGGATATGGGCAAGGTGCTGCCAAGGTCCCCGTGCTTTAGACATCCTGTGAAATTCCTACTTTTAAAAGCATTCCCCACATGTTGAAAGAAGTGATTTTTGTCTCAGTGAGTGTGACTTGAAAGTCTAGGATTGACAATAGTCATTGGGTTTTAGGCATTTGTTACTTAATGGCTAGTGATACTTCAGAGAAAAAGGATGAATGGCTAGATTAGAGTATGACTATTCCGAGCTATCTCCCTTCTCTACCACTGTGGTGCTCTTGGCTCTGCTCACCTGTTCTCTTTGCTGTTGAATCTTCTCTGTAGCACTGAGCTGTCTTGTAGGTGAGCCCAGTTGCAATGGATAATATTGTGTCTTCTCCTCGAATCTTTGGTTCTCATCCTCTTGCTCACTCGGTCTGTCTTCCTATTCATCATTGAAGAACAAAGTCCCAATCATCAAGAATTACATGTCACCTAAAATGCTCAAGCCTATAGCACTGAGCCAGCCATCCCACTACCTCAGCCTGTAGTCATCAATCTCTTTGTCCCCTTCTACAAACTCTTGGAAAGAACACTGGAATGTGTTTGGCTGGAAAACTGACCATTTGGACTTTGTTTTTTCGCATTTCTTTACTCTTGTTGTAGGAGCATGGGTAAGTAGCCTCCTGCCTTTTACTCCTACCTATCTTTTCTCTGTTTTCCAGGAATACAATATCCAACCAACCAACCAACCAGTTAGCCAAACTTAAAGCGGAGATGGCAAAAGGTGCTACTGTGGTCCAGTTAGTTTGGGGTTCCTATTAAATCTCTATTTTTTAAAAGTACTCCTTACATGAAGAAAGAAGTGAGTGACTGGGAGCAGCTAGGTGGTGTAGGGGATAAAGCTTGGGCCCTGGATTCAGGAGTAGCTGAGTTCAAATCCGGCCTCAGACACTTGACACTTATTAGCTGTGTGACCCTGGGCAAGTCACTTAACCCCCATTGCCCCGCAAAAAAAAAAAAAAAAAGGAGTGACCAAATAACCAGTTAGCCCAACTCAAACAGGAGGTAGAAAAAGGCACTTCCAAAGTCCATGTAGTTTGGAGATCCTATTAAATTTATATTTTACCTAGTACTCCTTACATGAAGAAGTCACTGTTGTCTCAATAGTGTGACATGAAAGTGAAACTTGACTTTGGTAGGAGGAGAGGTGGGTTTGGATGCTGACTAGGAAGAGTAGGACTGATCTTGGTCACTGGATTTTAAATGTTAGTTACTTATTGGTGAGTGATACATTTGTGACCAAGAATGGGTAGCTAGATGACAGAATGACTGTCTAGAGCTGTCTCCCTTTCCCTCCCTTCTGGTGCAACTGGCTCTGCTCACCTCTTCTTGCTGTTGGATCTTCTTAGCACCACTGAGCTTTCTTGTTGATGAGTCCTATTACAATGGATAATATTGCATTTTATCCCAGAGTCTCTGCTTCTCAACCTTAGCCTCATTGAGGAACAAAGCCTTAGGAATCAGGAAATACCTGTCACCTAAAATGCTCACACCTATTACCCTGAGTCATAGACCCTACACTTCATTGTGATATAGTTTGGCTTATTCTCTAGAATCTCTTTGTATTCTGCTACGAAGTCTTTCAAAGAACATTTTCAAGTGAGTTCACTGTCTGGACTTTCTTTTTTTTCTCATTTTCTCACTCACATAGCAGGAGCATTTTGTAGGTAGTCTTTTACCCTCCACTTGTATCCATTTCCTTTCTTTTTCAAGCATAAATCATACAATCTACTAACCAGTTAGCCAACATCAAAGAGGAAGTAGGAACAGGTGGTGCCAAGGAACAGATGGCTTGGTGTCATATTAAATCTGTATTTTAAAGATGAAGAAAGCAGTGACCTTTTCCTCGACAAGAGTGACATGAAAGTGAAACCTGGCTTTGTTAGGAGGGTAAGAAGGGTTGGATGTTGAGAAGGAACCCTAGGACTGAGATTTGTCAGAGGATAAATGGGATATTAACAGGATAATTAACAAGATAGCACTAATTAATGACTAGTTAGTGACAAAGGATGGGTGGCTAGATTAGAGAATGACTGTCCAAAGCTCTTCCCCTACCCCACTACTGTGGCGTTCTTGGCTCTGCTTACCTTTTTTCCCTGTTGTTGCATTTTCTCAGCAGAACTGAGCTTTCTTGTACGTGGGTCCTGTTGGAAAGGATAATATTATATTTTATCCCAGAGTCTGTTTCTCATCCTCAGTCTCATTCAATTTGTCCACATCATTAAAGAAGAAAGCCTCAGACATCATGAATTACCTGTGACCTAAAGTTCTCCTACCTATCACCCTGAGCCATAGTCCCACACTTCAAACTATGATGTCTTGGCCTCTTCTCAAGAATCTCTGAGCTCTCCTACAAACTCTTGCAAAGAACATTACAGTCAGGAAACCCGATTGTCTGGACTCTCTTTTTTCTCACTGGCTCATTCACACAGTTGTAATGAGGGTAGAAAGTCTCTAGTACTCCACTCTGACCCATTTTCCTTTGTTTTACAGGTTTAAAATATGCAATCAACCATCCAGGTGGCCAGCCTCAAAGATGAGGTAGGAAAAGGTGGTTCCAATGTCCAGGTGGTTTGTGCATACTGTAAAATCTATATTTTTATGCATTCCCTACTTGGAGAAAGAAGTGACCTTTGCCTCAGTGAATGTGACATGAAAGTGAAATCTGGCTTTGGTAGATGGATAGGGTTGGTTGGCTATTGACTGAAATCCTGGGATTTATTTTTGTCATAGGTTTTTAGGCATTATTTACTTACTGAGCAGTAATACACCTGTGACAAAGGATAGGTAGTTAGATTACAGAATGACTGTCCAGAGCTGTCCCCCTTCCCCAGTACTGATGTGCTCTTGGTTCTGCCTGTTGTTGGTTCTTCTTTTCATCAGCACTGAATTTTCTTGTAGATGAGTCCCGTTTTAATGGATAATGGTCAATCCTATACCAGAGTCTCTGGTTCTCATCCTCTGGCTCATTCAGTCTGTTCTCCTACTCATCGTTGAAGAACAAAGCCTCAGACACATCAGGAATTACCTATTACCTGTAATGCTCATACCTATCACCCTCAGCCACATTTTCACAATCTATCCCATCATAACTTGGCCTGTTCGCATCAATTTCTTTGACCTCTTCTACAAACTTTTGCAAAGAACACTGGAGTGAGTTTGGTGGGACTGGCTGCCATGATTTTCTCTTTTGTTACTTCCTCACTCACATAATAGGAAGTAGGTAGATATTCTTCTGCCTTCTTTTTTTCCTTTTGTTTCCTGCTGGAAAACATGCAACCAGCCAACCAGTTGGCCAACCTCAAAGAGGGTGTGGGAAAAGCTTGTTCCAAACTCTAGATAGTTTAGGGGCTCCTATTAAAGCAATATTTTTAAAAGGCCCTCCTACCTGGAGAAAGAAATGACCTTTGCCTCAGTGAGCATGACATGAAAGTGAATCCTGGTTTTGGTAGGAGGATAGGGAAGATTTGATGTTGACCTGAAAGCCTTGGGTTAATTTTTGTTATTGGATTTTAGTCATTATTTACTAACTCAGGAGTGATACCTGTGGGACAAAGGATGGGTGACTAATTTAGAGAATGACTGTCCAGAGCTGTCCCCCTTGTCCACCATTGTAATGTCTTTATGTCTATTCACCTTTTCTTCCTGTTGTTGGATCTTCTCAGCAGAACTGAGTTTTCTCGTAAATGATTCCTGTTGCTGTGGATAATATTGTATCTGATCTCTTCGTCTGTGTTCCTCTTCCTCTTCCTCCTCAGGCTCATTCAATCTGTCTTCCTACTTGTCATCGAAGAACAAAGCCCCAAACATTAGGAATTACCTGTCACCTAAAATGCTTGCCTGAATCACCTGGAGCCACAGTCCTGCACTCTATCCTTTTATTTCTTGGCAATTTATTAGACCTCTTTTACAAACTCTTGCAAAGATAATTGGAGTGAATTTGGTTGTAAGTCTCTGGATTTGCTTTTTTCCCTCATTTCCTCACTCATATAGTAGGAATGTGGATAAGTAGTCTTTTGCTCATTACTCCCATCTATTTTTCTTTTGGTTTCCAAATTTAAAATCCAACCAGTTAACCGGTTAGCCAACCTCAAAGAGTAGGTGGGCAAAGGTGTTTCCAAGGTTCAGATTTTTATGAGCACCTATTAAACTTCTATTTTAAAAAATGCTTCCTTCAAGGAGAAAGAGGTAACATTTGCCTCAGTGAATGTGACATGAAACTGAAACGTGGCTATGTTATGAGGATAGAGGGATGGTTGGATGTTGACCTGAAAGCCTAGGATTTATCTTTGTCATTGGATTTTAGTCATTAGCTATTAACTGGGGAGGGATAACTGTATGACAAAAGATCGATGACTTGTTTAGAGAATAACTGTCCAGAGCTGTCCCCCTTCTCCCTCATTGTGGTGTTCTTGGGTCTGCTCACCTTTTCCACCTGCTTTTGGATCTTTTCAGGAACACTGAACTTTCTTGTAGGTGAATCCCATTCCAATAGATAAAAGTCCATCATATCCCCGAGACTTTGTTTCTCATCCCCAGGCTCACTCAATCTCTCCTCCTACTCATCATTGAAGAACAAAGTCCCAGACATCAGAAGTTACCTGCCATCTAAAATTCTCAACCCCAGTTCCCTGAGCCACAGTCCCAAACTTCATCCTGGGATGTCTTGGCCTCTTCTTATCAATGTTTTTGACCTCTTCTACAAATTCTTGCAAAGTACATCTGAGTGAGTTTGGAAAACTGATTGTCTGGACTTTTTTTTTTCCACTGGCTCACTCATATAGTAGGAATGAGGGTAGGTAACCTCCAATCCTACCCAATTTTTCTTTGGGTTTCATCTCAGCAAAACCAATCAACTAGTTAGCCAGCCTCAAAAAGGGGGTGAGAAAAGGTATTGCAAAGGTCCAGGTGTTTTTGGAGTGTCTATTAAATCCATGTCATTAAAGTGCTCCCAAGATAGACAAAGAATTGATCTTTGCCTCAGTGAATGTGACATGAAAATGAAACCTAGCTTTGGTACAAGGATAGGGAAGGTTGGAAATTTACCAGGAAGCTTTGGAGTGAGCAGTATTAAAGTATTTTAGGCATTAGTTACTTACTCGGGAGTTGGAGCTATGTGAGAAAGGCTAGATCAGAGAATGACTATCTAGACCTGTCCCCCCTCCCCACCATTGTGCTGCCCTTGTGTCTGTTCACCTTTTCTTCCTGTTCTTGGAACTTCTCCCCAACAGAACTGAGTTTTCTTGTAAGTGAATACCGTGGAAATGGGTAAGGCGATGGGCGATATTGTATCTTATGCTCGACAATCTGATCTTCCTCGGTGGGCCCATGCAATCTGTCCTCCTGTAAATCATTGAAGAACAAAGCTCCAAACATCAGGAATTATCTGCCACCTAAAATTCTCACCTCTAGTTCCCTGAGCCACAGTTCCACACTTTGTCCTCTGATGCCTTGGCCTATTCTCATCACTGTCTTTGACTCCTTCTACAAACTTTTTTTTGGGGGAGAGGTGGGGCAATGAGGGTTAAGTGACTTGCCCAGGGTCACACAGTGTCTGAAGCTGGATTTGAACTCAGATCCTCCTGAATCCAGGGCCAGTGCTTTATCTACTGTGCCACCTAGCTGCCCTCTTCTACAAACTCTTGCAAAGAAACTTGGAGTGAGATTGGTTGTAAAACTGACTGACTGGACTTTCTTTTTTCTTACTTCCTCACTCACATAGTAGGAATGAGGGTAGGTAGCCTCCTGCCCTCCAAACCCACCCATTTTTTTCTTTGATTTCCTTCTCTAAAAAAACACCCAGTCAACCAACCAGTTAGGAAACTTCAAATAGAAGGTAGGAGAATGTGGTGCCAGGTCTAGGTGGTTTGGGGCTCCTATTAGATCTATATTTTTTAAAAGTACTCTCTACATTGAGATAGAAGTGACCTTTTCCTTAATGAATGTGACATGAAAGTGAAACATGGCCTTTGTAGGAGTTTAGGTAAGGTTTCATGCTGACCATGAAGCCAATGTCATAGGGTTTTTAGGCATTAGTAACTTATTGAGTAGTGATACCTCTGTGACAATGGATGGGTGGATAGATTACCAAATGACTATCCAGAGTTGCTCCCCTTTCCTGCCATCCTGCTGCTCTTGGGTATGCTCACCTCCTCTGCCTGCTGATGGAGCTTCTCAATTGCACTGAGATTTCTTGTCGATGACTCCCCTTGCAATGGATAATATTGCTTCTGTTTCCAGACATTCTCTCTCTCATCTGAGGGTTCTTTCCATTTGTCATCATACTACTCATTCAAGAACAAAGTTCCAGGTATCAGGAATTACCTGCCACCTAAAATTCTTTCCCTGAGCCACAGTTCCACATATCATCCTGTGACCTCTTGGCCTGTTCTCATCTATTTCTTTTTTTCTTTTTTTTTTAGTGAGGCAATTGGGGTTAAGTGACTTGCCCAGGGTCACACAGCTAGTAAGTGTTAAGTGTTTGAGGCCAGATCTGAACTCAGGTACTCCTGACTCCAGGGCCGGTGCTCTATCCACTGCGCCACCTAGCTGCCCCAATCTTGCAAAGAACATTGGAATGAGTTTGTTTGGAAAACTGACTGTCTTACATTTCTCTTTTCTTGCTTCCTCCCTCATATAATAGGAATGAGAGTAGTAGTCTCCTGCCTCTACTCCCACCCATTTTTTCCTTTAGCTCTTATCTCTAAAACAACTAACCATTCAATTAAACTTCTTGGTAACTTATTCTAATCGGAACAAATTCTATTGCACCTGATCCTGGAGACTCATCCTGTTTCCTTTTCATCCTCTATCTTAGCAAGCCTTTCCTTCTCCTATTCTTCATTAGGAAATGAAACACAGAGCTTGAGAGAGTGATTTCCCCAACTACAGAATCCATATTTATCTCTTGCTGTTTTTGTCTGTTTGTCTCTCTGTATGCATATGTACATGAGGAGACAGAAGTCAAAATCTTCTCTTTGGGGTACATATTCTGGGGTTCTGATTTGTAGCTGGGATATGAAAATAAAACTACACTTTGGCATGAGGGATATGCATGCTGATTGGTGGCTGAGGGATGAGTGTAGTCACAGGGTTTTTGTTGTTACTCACCAGGGGTGGTGGTATCTGTGTCAGAGGATGGGTAGGGAATAGATTATCAACTAGGAAGGACTAGGGATGGGTGGAGTGCAGGGGACTGGGCCAACTTGTTCTTTTTCTCCATTGCTGTGGCCTTTTGCGTCTGCTCACCTCTTCAGCTAGATGCACCATCACAACAGCCTCGAGCTTACTCTCAGTTGCACTCTGCTGTGGTGAAGGACGTTTCTGCTGATCGCTAAGACCCTTGTTCTCATCTGCAAGGGTGTTCAGTTTTTCCATCTCCTATTAACACATTGGAAAACAAAGACCAGAGCCTGAGATATCACTTGCTGTCTAAAATAATAACACATACAGCCTCATTCCAGTCCCATTTTATCCTGGTATACTTTATCCACCTCTCTTCCACAAATGCTATCTTGTTCTTGTTAGTTTTGATGTCTGCTTATCTATATGCTGGTGTATCTGTTCTGCTTGGGTCCATACCCTCAGTTCCCTGTAGAATGTTTCTCACCAGTTTCTTGTTGTCTTGGATTTCCTTCTTGAGTGCCTCAATTTCATCCTTCAGCTCCTTTTCTTGGTTCTTCCACTTTAGCTTCAAGTGCTGGTCAGCCTCTCGCTCACTTTCTAGCTGTTTCAATTGTTTTCGGAGACTCTGATTAATGTTACGTTCCTCCTCAAGCTGAGGATATAAAATCAGAGACCAAAAGGTCAGTATCCTTCTGATGCCCATCCAGTATGGTCATTGCATTCACAAAGAAAGAAAACCTACACATAATTGTAACTTGAAAACTACAAGAAGTAATTGGGGCTATCTCCATAGTAAGTCAGCTTTCATGATGAAAGAGTTTCCACTAATATTCAGGAAAAAATTCTCTTCTTTTCTTCAGTTTCTCCTAGCCATCCTTGATTGCCTTGGGCATACCCATTAATTTTAGATGTACCTTTTCCCATCTCCAAGAAATATTTTTTATATGAAATCTCATTGGACAATGAATTTGAAAAATTGTTCTTTTCTAAGCTTCTTCTCTTTGGGGAAAGAGGCTGCCTATCTCTTGTTAGCTTAGCAAAGAGTAAGAACACTGTTCTATAGCCATAGACACCTAACTTTTACCACTTAGCTTACATGTGCATGCTATTAGTCTTAAGGTCATTAGAAGAGATATATTGGGGGGCAGCTAGGTGGCGCAGTGGATAAAGCACCGGCCCTGGATTCACGAGTACCTGAGTTCAAATCCAGCCTCAGACACTTGACACTTATTAGTTGTGTGACCCTGGGCAAGTCACTTAACCCCCATTGCCCAGCCAAAAAAAAAAGAGTAAAAAAAATAAAATAAAAAAAGAGATATATTGATGGCTCAACACAATTCACCACTAATTCTGCAAAAATATTTCCCAGTGAATTGGTAACATCATCTTCCTATTTAAAGGTGCCCTATTTATATCCAGAGCAAAGGGAAGATCAAAGGTTGATCTCCTGTATGTCCTTCAAACCTGGTCTTTAAGTTCCTTTATCTTTTCCTCATTTTTACTCAGCTGTGGTTTCATATCATTCACTGTTTTCTGAAGTTTTCTGATCTCCTTTTCTGCATCCTCGTTTTTCCTTTTGGACGCGTCAAGCTCTGATGACAGCATTTCAGTATTTTTTCTAGAAGAATGTTACAAATAGGGGCAAAGTCATTGACTAGGGAATTGCTAAATAGATTGTTGTACATTAGACTGTGAACTCCTTGAAAGTAGAAACTATCATTTGCCTTTCCAAATTTGTATCCCCATGCACTTAGCAAAGTGTCTAGCACAAAGTAGGTGCTTAATAAATGCTTGTTGTTTGACTGACATGAGTGTAATTAAATACTACTGTTCCATAAGAAATGATGATTAGAAGGGCAGCTAGGTGGCGCAGTGGATAAAGCACTGGCCCTGGATTTAGTAGTACCCGAGTTCAAATCCGGCCTCAGACATTTGACACATACTAGCTGTGTGACCCTGGGCAAGTCACTTAACCCCCATTGCCCCCCCCCCAAAAAAAAGAAATGATGATTATGAAGAATACAAAGAAGCAAGGGAAGAATTATATGAACCATTGCAGTCAGGAAAATAATATACATACACGACTATAATAATGTAAATAGAAATAACCAAAAATATGTAATCGAATGCTTTGCAATGAAAATAATTAAGCTTCACCTTGAAAAGTCAGTGGGAAGGGGGAAATGCCCCTCTTTCCCTTCTTTGCAGAGACAGGATGGCTGTGGGTGTGGAACATTGCATATGCTATTGGACTAAGTTGATGTATTGGTTAGTTTTGCTGAACTCTTTTTTACGTCTTTTTTCTTTGTCATAAGGGGTAACTCTATGGGGAGAATGGAAAGAAAAGGGGCATATCTGGAAACAAAGGTAAAAACAAAAGATATAAATGAAAATGAAACACAAAATAAAGACAAAATAGAAGAAAACGGTACTATAGCTATTAGGTGACAAGTAGGAAGGCTTTGCAACCTACCCTTGGTTCGCACAGGGCTGGAGCCCCATCCTAGTCCAAGAGTAGTTTGGAAGGAATGAATGTCCTCAACAGAGTAGGCTTTGAGCACCTCAGCCACTATGGAGATTGAGACCATACCACAACAGGAGAGAGTCCACAGAAGTGGAACCTTGGTTCACAAACAGTTGAACAGCTTTAGATTTCTTTCTTTGTCCCAATTTTGAAGCCATTTCCCCAAATGGGAATGTTCCAGTCAGTAAGGCTTTGTAGGCAGCTGACAATGCCTAAATGTTCCCTTTTTTCAACACTATGTCAGGATATGTCAAGTTCCCTGTTCCTTGTAACTATTCTAGTACCTTTCTGTTTCCAGTAGATTCTCTACCGCGGATTTATCTTCCTGATGTCTTTTGAGCTCACTGGATAGCTTCTTGATAAGTTCATCCTTTTCCATGTTCTCAGCTATCTTATCTTCCAGATTCTTCTGGGTAAGGTCTAGGTTATCCTTTAGCATAGATGCCTGTTTATCAACATACGATAACTGCTGTGCTATAGGAGACAGTAAAAGAATCACTTTAGTCTCAGTGTAAAAAGGGAATCACAGAATAATAGGATTGCAGGGTTGGATGGAATCTCAGAGTTCAAACCATGTATGTGCAGGAATCCCTGATCATCTTGCCTTAGGGGGCATTTAACTTCTGCTTAGAGATATTTAATGAAGGGGACCTGCTCGCTACTTCCTAGGATAGCCCATCTTATAAGAGGGGAAGTAAAGACAGTGTCAAAAAAGACACTGGTAGGAAGTTTTCCCTTATTTTGAAAGGAAACCTGCCTTTTCCACCCATTCATCCTCTGGGGCCAAGTGGGACAAGTCAATTCAAGTCAATTCAATTCAATTCAAAAATAATTTATTTAGCTGCCCTACTATGTGCAAGGCATTGGAGATACAAAAGGTAAAAATAAAAGAGTTCTTGCTCTCAAGGAGCTTACATTCTACTAGGGGATATGGATAAGGAAAGAGATAAGTAAAAACAATGTAACTGAAGTCTAATTCTTTCTCCACGTAGCAGCTTTTCAGATCCTTGAAGACAATGATCATGTCCCCTTGAATCTTCTCTTCGTTGGGCTAAATGTACCCAGTTCCTTCAATCAGTCCTCTCTTATGGCATGGTCTCCAATCCCTGTACCACCTTGGTCACCCTCTTTCAGCTTCCTAAAATGTGGTTCCCAGGGAGCTGAACATAATACTTCAGATGCAGTCAGAGGACAGTCTCCATCCTTTATTCTGTACACCATACATACCATAGCCTGAGACTATGAAGTATGGATGGTGATTGCCTAGATCTGGTTCAAATTGGTTGAAAGGGTACTATAGAGCTCTCATAGCTTTGCCATTTCCCAGGGTATTCTCCCTGGGTTCTTTAGGGTTTCCTGTGCTTGCTAAATTAGTGGGCAGATGGGGGCAGCTAGGTGGCGCAGTGGATAGAGCACCAGCCCTGGATTCAGGAGGACCTGAGTTCAAATCTGACCTCAGACACTTGACACTTACTAGCTGTGTGACCCTGGACAAATCACTTAACACTTGTTGCCCCTCCCCCCCCAAAAAATTAGCAGGTAGACTATTTGTCCTTCCTCTTTCAGTTGCTTGGATGCAACAGCACCCTTTGTTATTAACCTAGGACTAGGTGCTGGGCAGGTGGGAGAAGCTGAGTTGGAGAGGAGGGGAAGATGAAGAAAACATGGACCCTGTCTTCACAGACTTAACATTATAGTTGAGCAGACAAACTTAACATCTATCAGACAAAGAGAAGCCAATTAAATTCTAACCTGTAGGATGATTTACTAATTACAACAGGGTTCAAAGTAGAGCTGGGAGAGTTGGAAAAGACTTTATGTAGAGAAGATAAAGATAGATAGCATCCCAATAGAAAATGGTTAAAAAAATGAACAATTTTCAGAAGAAGAAATTAAAATTATCAACAGCCTTTTGAATTCCCCAGTAGAAAAATAGTTAAAGGATATAAACAGTTCTCAAAAGATGAAATAAAGGGGCAGCTAGGTGGCGCAATGGATAAAGTACCAGCCCTGGATTCAGGAGGACCTGAATTCAAATCTGGCCTCAGACACTGGACACTTACTAGCTCTGTGACTCTGGGGAAGTCACTTAATCCTCATTGCTCCACAAAACAACAACAACAACCCAAAAAACAAAACAAAACAAAAAAAAGATGAAATATAAACTATAACATTATCAACATGAAAAAAATCTCAAATCACTAATGATCAGAGAAGTGCAAAGGAAAACAACCCAGATAAACATCAAACTAGCAGAGATGCCAAAAGATAGGAAAACTTGGGAGGATTGTGGGAAGATAGGATGCTAACCCCCTGCTGGTGGAGTGGCCATAGCATTCTGAAAATCAATTAGGAAGCCTGTGGGAATAATTATTAATTTATTTGTATACTTACACCCAGAGATCTTGTTTCTAGGACTATATCCAAGTAGGCCATTGACAGGATTGAAGGAAAGACCAATATGCATAAAACATCAATGACAGCATTATTTGCAAAACCAGAAAGCTGGAAATTACTAAGTGATAAATGATTGGTGTCTAGCTAAAGCAAATTATGGCACAGGAGTGTAACAAAATGTTTCTGTGCCAAAACACAGAAAAATATGAAGAATTCAAAGAAAAATGGGAATATTTCTATGAATTGATGCTGAATGAAGAAAGCAGAGGCAAAAGGACAGTTTAGACGGTGACTGCAACAGTGTGAACAAGCAACATGCAGAGGCCACAGGATTTGGGTCGAGTACAGCAGTCAAAGTTTGTGCCTTCCTACCAAAGTCCCTTCTTTCTGTAATCATCCATTCCCCATCCCCCCAAAACCATATTTTGTAAAGGGAAATATCTGATGTGTCAAGACTATAATTCATCAAAAAATGTGTATAGGATTTGACGGGTTTGTGTGTGTTGGGGAAATAACAATAGTGGAAGCTTGAAGTTATAAGTGAGCATTACATGCAGGAGGGAATGGCAAATCAGTCTGAATGGAAGTGAAGTGTTTGCTGGGAAGTTGAGGGAAATGAGGTTTAATAGGTAGGAGAACAGTGAATCCTAGAAAACCCTTGAAACTGTGCATGAGGCAATAGGGAGCCAATATAGTTTTGTAAACATGCTTTTAAAAAATTTATTTATTTATGTGTGTGTGTGTGTGTGTGTGTGTGTGTATGTGTGAGGTAATTGGGGTTAAGCGACTTGCCCAGGGTCATACAGCCAGTAAGTGTTAAGTGTCTGAGGCTGGATTTGAACTCAGGTACTTCTGACTCCAGGGCCAGTGCTCTATCCACCGTAAACATGCTTTTGAAAGGTTTGTGTGCTAGCAGAATGCAGACAACAGAGAGAGGAGCCCAGAAGCACAGAGGCTATCCACAAAGGCAAATTGGCCAGATGGCTAAAGCAGTGACCGTGAAAATGGACCAGTAGGTAGAGGGCTGGGCTGAGAATCAGGAAGGTTCATCTTCCCGAGTTCAAATCTGATCTCAGACACTTCTTAGCTGTGTGACATTGGGCAAGTCACTCAACCCTGTTTGCCTCAGTTTCCTCATCTGTCAAATGAGGTGGAGAAGGAAATGGCAAACTGCTCAGGATCATTGGAGTCATGGAAAATTAGACAAACTACTGAAATGACTCAACAACAACATCAATTAAAAGAGACGGTGAGGGGAAAAAACAAGACTTAGTAACCATGAAAGACAGGGAAGAGACTATTTTCTTATTATTTTTTATCTTTTTAGCAAAGAGACTATTTCAAGAGATTGCTTCAAGATTTCTAGTCTGGGAGACTGGCACCACTGACAGGAATTTAAAAATTGGAAAGGGGTGTTAATTTTTTTTTTTAAAGAAGAGGGGTGGAGAACAGTGTGGAAGAATGAAAGACTGATTATCTAACTGAGGAAGTGGAAATGGATGACATCCAGAGTAGACAGGAAGGGGGTTAGTTTTAGAGAAGAGGACAGAAACCTTTTCTGGGGGAATGGAAAGACAATGATATGTTGAGGTGAAGTAGGGGGCACTTGAGGGAACTCCTGTTGGATGGTCTTGATCTTCTCCATAAAATGAGGTCATAGAGAGTGCAAGGTAAGTAGAGGTAAAGGTGAGAATGGAATTAAGGATTTTTAAGACAAGAGAAGATAGTGGTAGTGACCTTGGATGAATCATTTAGCCCAAGCCTCAGTTTCCTCGTCTGTAATATAGGGATAATATTTAGGCTGCCTACCTCATATGTTGTAGTAAGGAAAGTGCTTTGTAAACATGAAAACTTTATAAAAAAATGTGAGTTAGTGTTTTATTGGGAGACTTGCTTATTGTTTTACAAGTCTTCCTGGTTCTGTAAGTCACTCACCAATTAGCAGCTGTCCTTGGTGGGCCTCATTCAGGTTCGACTGCAGCTGCTGGACCTTAGCATTCAAGGCAGCATTCTGGCTCTCACTTTTTTCCTTCTTTTCCTTCACCATCTGGAGGGCATGTTCTGCTTCTTCTACTCTGGCTTTTTGCTTCTCCAAATCTGATTGCTTTGCTTCAAGGCTATTTCGCACCTGAATAATTTCCAGCTTACTTTGGGACAGGGCTTTGTCTTTCTCTTGAATGGCCTGAGTAGATCAAAGAAGAAGCATGGTCACTGGAGGTCTAGGGCTCTCCTCTTCAACCTCCATCGTGTAGTCAATTTCAGATTATAGGGAGCTGCATGTCCAGGCCTGGTGTTTCCCTTCCTTTCCCTTAGACAATCATATGTTTTGGCTCATCTCTAAAACGTCCAGTGACTGTGTGGAAGGGAAACACAAACCGGCTAACTTAGCTACTCCTAGGAGCTCTGATGAAGTTTGGTGAGTGTAAAAAACCCCCCACATTAGTCACAGAAATATCTGCTGATTTCTCAATCTCTCTGTTCCAGGAGAGGTTTTCCAGGCTTCATCAGATTTAAAATTTTTTAGTGTTGGGAGCATAGGTGTGCACAGAGTGTGGGTCAGGTATGCTGGCACATGGAATTACACCCCACCCCACCCTAGATAAACATCTGTGGTTAGGAGTACAATGCTGTCTACATGATATACATTTAAGAAATGTCTGTTGAGTTAAATTTGTTCTTTTAAAACACATTTACATTGAGTAAAAATGGGAAAGGTTTCTGCCTATATATGCTTGCAATTTAAAAAAATCAATCAAAATCCCTAATGATGCTAACCACTTGAGATGTCTTAAAAACATAAAGCACTTTTTTTTCTTTTTGCCACTGAGATGTCTTAAAAAAGAATGATATGGTACAGGTATATTCCTAGCTAGTATCCCTTTGTAGTATTCTCATTCTGCTTTTTAGGGTTGGAGGAAGAATCTCTTTCTTAAATAATAAATATTCTCGAGTGCTCTTCCTTCATTTTTTTTTGGGGGGGGCAGGGCAATGAGGGTTAAGTGACTTGCCCAGGGTCACACAGCTGTTAAGTGTCAAGTGTTTGAGGTCAGATTTGAACTCAGGTCCTCCTGAATCCAGGACTGGTGCTCTATCCACTGCGCCACCTAGCTGCCCCGTTCTTCCTTCAATTTAACCAACATTTATTAAAAGCCTGTCATGTACCTGAAAATCAACAAGCACTTATTAAGCACCCCACACTGTGCCAGGCACCATACCACCACAAAGAATGAAAGGAGCTTACATTCTAGTGGGGGAGACCTAACGATACAGAATAAATATTTAGATAATGAATTGACATAAATACAAAGGAGAAAATAAATACATGGTTGCTGGGGAGGGAAAGCACTAGCAGCTGGGATTATCAGCAGAGGCCCCAACGAGTTTATGGTATCATTGGCCATCCTCTGATGCCTGAGCAGACTTGGATCATGGCATGTGTGCCATCGACGTCCTCCCTGCTGTCTCCTCTGGCTTTCCTTTCTCTACTGTCTGAGGGATTCTCACCCTACCTTGTCCTTCTCCAAACAGAGATTCTGGGACTCTTTCAGTTGGTCCTCCAGGTTCTTCAGGTGCTCCTTCAGGTCCTTCACTTCTCCATCCTTCCACTCTGTTTGGCTGGCTGTCTCTTGCAGAAGGTTGTGCATATCTAGCTCCAACTTCATGAGGTCTACAACAGGATGGGACAGGACAGGACACGGCACACACTTGCTACCATCCATCTAGCTGTCCCCTGCTGAGAGGACTTCAGCTCCCTCTTGGGCCCACTGGCATCCTTCCACCCTCCTTCCCCAGGTTTACCCTTCGTTATCTTCTTCTTCTGTTCTGATACTCTCTCTAGCTCCCTCTTCATGTCCTTCAGCAGATACTGGTACTCTTCCACCCGAAGGCACTGGTACTCACACTGCTCTTCAATATGTGCCAAGATCTAGACACACAGCATAACTGTAGGTCAGTGGGTGGTTTTCCCAAGGTCAAGATAGTCTTTTTGACATGGGTCTAGAAAAGGAAGGCAGTTGACTTCTGGTTTATAGAATACCTGCAAGAAAAAAAAGCTCACCCATCCCTTGGAGTTGGGATACAACCGGGGATATGCTGGAGAATATCTCATACTGGCTCATGAGAGCTCGCTGTCAAATTTTCAGTGGGAGCATTTACACCTTGTAAATTGTTAAACACTACAAATCAGAGCTGGATTTGCTTGTTGATTGTTTAGACTGAAGAAAGGGATGAAAAAAGTGTCAACAATGCAGATTAATTTTAAAAGTGTGCTGTGCACACACTTTTTTTTTTTTTTGGGAGAACTAGTTGTTAAGTATTTACTAGCTCACCATTGATTACAAGAAGACATTTTCCTGTCTCTCTCTTAGCCTTAGATTCAGAGAGAAGTCAACTAAGCACTGTTGTATTTTATGGAAAGATAAAGAAGAAGGCCATTGATATCCTAAGAGGAGGGATTATAATATACAAGAATGCTGTCTTTTGTATACAAAGATGATACCTATAGGGAATGGGGTTGTGAGCTGTTTTCCCAATCCTGGGGATGGATTTGTATCGATCCAACTCTTCACTCTCTCACCTAATCCACACAGAGACTAAGTACCGAGTTTGAGTGTACTGTAGGACATGGGCAAAGGGGTGTGTTTGTGTGTGTATGTATATGTAAATATATCCATATTAAAAAAAATATATATATATATCTCCACATAGCTGTCTGTGAATCTATCCATCTATCCATCCATCCATCCATCCATATTTCAATTCCTGGCTACCAATCCTCAGTTTCAAAGGATGGAAATTTCCCAACGAGGATGTCCCACCTGTTTGATATCCTCTGACTCATCTGGAGGGCAGAAAAGTTGTCTTTGAGACATTCTATAGGTAGCAAAGTCCACTTCTAATTTTATCAGAGTCTCTTCATGATCCAATATCTGAAAATGGATACAGCTCAGGTATAGAACATAATCAAAATACTAAATGGTATTGTGCAAAGGGTGTTAGGTTAGGAAGCAGAAGACCCGAGGCCTGGTCTTGGCTCTGTCCCTGCTGGCCTGGTGACAGTGGGCAAGTTCTTTAATTTTTCTTTGGTTTGGTTTGTTAACATGCAAAATAACACCCACGAAATCTACCTCACAGGTTGTTTAAAGGATTAAAAGAGATAATATAGGGGCAGCTAGGTGGCGCAGTGGATAGAGCACCGGCCCTGGACTCAGGAGTACCTGAGTTCAAATCCGGCCTCAGACACTTAATACTTACTAGCTGTGTGACCCTGGGCAAGTCACTTAACCCCAATTGCCTCACTAAAAAAAAAAAAAAAGAGAGAGAGATAATATGTACAAAGTGCTTTGTAAATGATACAATGCTGTAAAAATACTAGCTATTATTGATGGAGGCCATGTGATAAAGTTGCATGTAACCCAAAGGACAATGGAAAGGGTTAGGATAGATATGAGTAGTAGCAATACATACCAACTTTATGCATGCTGAAAGTGGTGTAAGAGCTGGAAATTTGGGATCAGAAAGGGAAGCAGGTCAAACATGCAGGAGTAGCAAGGGATAAGAGCAAGAGAAAGTGGACCAGAGGGGCAGCTGGGTGGCACAGTGGATAAAGCACTGGCCCTGAATTCAGGAGGACCTGAGTTCAAATCTGAGCCTCAGACACTTGACACTTACTAGCTGTGTGACCCCCTCATTGCCCTGCCAAAAAAAAAAAAATGGACCAGGCAAAAGGAAATGTGACCATATGATACAGTGTTTGAGTATCACTGGGTGAGATAGTCTACTCTCAATACCCTTAATTTCTCTCTTTTTTTTCCTGACAGCTTCATTTTTTTTTGTCTTTGTGAAAGTTGCTTTAGTAGAAACCTGATCACCCTTACTTTAAGATTGCTGCAAATGAGCTTATTGCGAAGCTCCGCAAGTACCACTTCCTGTTCAGAACCATTTTGCAAAGCATCATTCAGGCGCTTCTGGGTCTCCTTCAGCTCATATAGTAAACATTCTGTAGTTCTTTCATTTGGATGATGATCCCCCTTCCTATCTTCCTCCTGGTGTTTTTGGGAGGAAAAAAAAATCATATGCTGGTTTTGTGAATATGTTTAGGTAGAATTTCAGGATTGTTTGAGAGCAGACTTGTATTGACATCCACATATCACTCAATCAGTAAACATTTATTAGGCATCTACTATGTGCTAGGCGCTATGCCTGGGAGAGAATTGAGGGGTCAAGGAATTGGAGATCAAAGTGTAGGCTAGGAGTATGGTTTTGAATGGGAAGGCAGAGGAAGAGATGAAAAGCTAATAGCTGGAGGTCAGACAAGGGGATGCCAGAATTCTTGAGCAGAGAAATGGTGCATCTTTGTGTGATGTACTTGATCTCCCATCAGATTGTGAACTTCTTGAAGGCAGGAACTGTCTTTTGCTTCTCTTTGGATTCCCAGAGCTTAGCTCAATGCTTGGCACATAGCACATGCTTAATAAATGTTTATTGATTAATTGGTTGATGGCAAGTTCAAGGGTATGGCCATCTTTGTGTGTGGCTGAAGTTGGGAGGACGAGTAGCTCATGGGAGGTAAGTAGGCTGAGGAACTGAGTGATTAGAATAGAATAGAATAGAAGAATACAGGTGCATCCAGTTAAGGAAAGGGTGGCCAGGGAGGCTGTATCATCAGAGGGAAACAGGCTTCAGCAAGAGCTAGTAGGTGGAAGGTGTGGGAAAGGAAAAACTTTAAGATGAAAGGAATTTTGTTGCTTATGGAACAGGCCTTCCAGAGGGCACAGCGGAAGGGTTGGATGGAGTTTGATCTTGAAACTTTGGGGTGAGAGGGTTGAGGAGGATGGGAATGAGGAATTGGGTAGTAGGGAGTATGAAATGGGTTTGCAGGAGCTCAGAGTCACTGGGATGTGAAGGTTATGACCAAATATAAGAATGTCCATCATTGAGTGGAGGATGCCACTCCTCTACTATCCCAAGATAGGCATAGCAGGAGATGGGAGAAATAGGTACCTTTTACATGTTGTGAGCTAGCATTTCCTAGTATCTTTTTTCCTAGATGATCTCAAATGCTTGATGAAGACTAATTTTCTGTAGGGAGGAGTGATGGCTACATCCAGTCATCCCAAGTCATTTATATATCACTTTCGATTGCAGGGTATGGCTATTCCTACTTTGTCCTACCCACCCCCACCAAAGTTGGCTTATCTTACCAACTATGTTTTACTTACACTGATTTAAAAAATTAATTTGCATTCACTGGGCAGTATAGTGAGAGGATGTAGCCCAGGAGCATGGTGAAGGATAATTTTCGAAAGAGATAATTTCTAAGTGCGTAATAAATGGATAGACAATCAAGAATTGGCTGTACCATTATCCCCATTTTACCAAATGATTGGTAAATCATTACTAATTTGCTACCAATGAATTTGAAACACGGAGAAGGTAAGAGACTTTCCCTAAATGGAGGGATGTTAGCTGGGGAATGAAGAATAAGATACAGGAATTTCACTTCTGTCTCCTGCTCATTCTGTGTGATCTGCCCAGCTCTTGCCATCTGTTTCCAAACTCATGTTAAACTGCGTTTGTTTTGTGTGGAGGACCTCGCTTCTTTCTATGGGGATATGGATGATTCAGGTACGTGTTTTGGTTATTTTCTTTATTTTTTTAATGGGTGAAGATAGCCCTACAGTAGGGATTCTCAAAATAAGCATGACACGTCTCAAGCAGAGGATTTTAACAGCTTTGAGAGCACAAAACTATAGTTCAAAACTCTGAAATTTGAAAATTCAAGGAGAGCGCTTTTCAGACAGAAGGTTTTGTGGTTTCCCCCCCCCCCCCGCCCTTGTGAGAAGCACAGGGTTTGTCCAAATCAAAAATTTCGGAGCCCTGCACTCCATTTGTGACGCAAGACCCTCCTTTGGCTTTGATCGCAGTGAATGGTTGCGGTGTGTGCCTCACCTGAGTGGAGATGATTTTGACGTCTCCCTCTAAGGCCTTCATTTGACACTCCAGCAATTCGAGGCTGTTCACAGCTGCCTGATACTTATCCTTGTAAAGATTTAAACTGCTTTCCAGGGAGATAATCCTGTCTTCAGCCAAGGCAAGATGTTCCTGAGATATTTGGAGCTTCTCCTGTAGCCTTATGTTGTCTTCTTTATTCTTCTCCATCACTTCCTCATAGATTGTGACCTGTGAGTGTACCACCATCAAGAATTACTCATCTCACAGATACATCTGATTGAGAAAGTGTCTTGTACATGAAGAGTTATACATGTAAGTATTCATCAAGTATTTGTTGAATGAATGGATGGATGGAATGTATGATACAAGACTCCCAATAATACAATAATAGAAACCCAAAGGCCACAGAGTATAACACGAGAATGTTAATTGACTCAATTTCATCACCCCAATTTCACCCTAACATTCATTCACCCCAAATCTTCAAGTGAGCTCATCAATTTGCCACATGCATCCCCATTTCTTAGCACAGCACCTGGACCGTGGTGGTGGGTGCTTAATGAATCTTGTTGAATGAATGATCACAGAAAAGGTATGATTAATATTATTAATTTGTATTGTCTCTGAGTTTGAAAAGCTGATGGATCAATTTTTCAGGACAACCATATTGCGACTTTGTGAGTTGGGCAGTCAAGCCAACCATAGTTTCAGAAGGATAAAGCTTTGAGAATTGGAATGTCATACTGGAGAAAACCTAAGATTGTCCAAAAGTAAGTCCAGACTCAGAAACAAAAATCAGATCAGCTAACATTTTTTAATTTGGCAAAAGAAATTAGATGGTTTTGAATTTGGAAATGGGCAGTAAAGTGACTTCAAGATTTACTTGAAATGTAGGAAAACTTTTTTATTGACAGGAACAGATAATGTTTAGTGGCTAATGAATTATCAAAAAATGAAATGGAAAGATGTACCACTTTGGCTGCCATGGGTCATATCAATAGCCAAGGTTGCCAAGATTGTACCTCATCAGTTCTTTTTTTTTGGGGGGGGGGAAAGCAATGAGGTTTAAGTGACTTGTCCAGGGTCACACAGCTAGGATCAAGTGTCTGAGTCTGGATTTGAACTCAGGTCCTCCTGAATCCAGGGCTAGTGCTTTATCCACTGCGCCCCCCTTCATCAGTTCTTAAATGGGTCATTGAAAGGATCAACATCAGATTATAAATAAATAGTGGATCTTCTCCAAAATATAATCTCCTCTTTCTCTAATCTTTTTAACCTTTTATCTCTATCTACTGGCTCTAGCCTTCCTTTTGCCTACAAAAGTCTCCACCACCTTTAAACATCCTCACTAGATCATCCCACCCCAACAACCACTGTCCTAACTCTCCTCTCTTTTTCAGCCAGATTCATTGGAAAAAAGTTATCTTCACTTGGTGCCTCTATTTCCTTTCCAATCACTATCTTCTTAAACTTGTTACCTGTCTTCAGATCTCATCACTTAACTGAAAATGCTCCCTCCAAAGCTGTCAATTCTCTTTAAATCACCAACCAACCTAACCAATTCTAATGACCTCTTCTCTCTTTTTAAATTTTTTATAATTTTTTTTTGGCAGGGCAATGAGGGTTAAGTGACTTGCCCAGGGTCACACAGCTAGTAAGTGTCAAGTGTCTGAGGCTGGATTTGAACTCAGGTCCTTCTGAATCCAGGGCTAGTTCTTTATCCACTGCGCCACCTAGCTGCCCCCTTGTTTCTTTCTTTTTTCTTTTTTAATTTTTTTAGTGGATGACCCCATCCCTGACTTCTCTGCAGCATTTGATGTGACCACCAGCTCTTCCAAGATACTGGCCTCTTTACCTTTCTGACTGCTCCCTCTCAGTGTCTTTTGCTGATTCATCATCCATGTCACACTAGCTGTGGGTATACACCAAGCCCTTATCTTTTCTCAGACCTTATTTTTTCTTTCTATACTCTCTTTCTTGATGAGCTTATCATCTCCCATGGTTACCATCTCTGTGTACAGGATGTCATGAAATCACAAGGACATTTCAATATTTAATAACTCTATTTTTGTTTTTAATTTATAACACCATAGCATAATATGTAGGAAATATATATGAAATAAAGGAAAATAATCTTCAAAAAGTTATTAAAGCATCAGACCTCTTTTGGTCCACCTTATAGATGACACTAGATCTATATATTCAGTCTTTATTTTTCTCCTTCACTCCCCTTGTCTCCAGTCCTGCAAACTATTTATTGGAATTTCCATAGGGATATGCCAGAGGCATCTTAAATTTAATCTGTTCAAAACAGAACTCATTCTCTTTTCCCCCTCTACCCTATCCCTCCATCTACCCCTATTCTAGACTTTCTTATTATTATCAAGGGTACTACCATCCTCATGGCATCCAGGTTTACAACCCTAGTGATATCCACTCCTTATTCTCACCCCACATATTCAATCACTTGTCAAATCTTGTCATTTCTATCTCCACAAGGCCTCTAGTCTAAGACCTCTATTCTCTATTCCCACACTCACCAGCATAGTTCAGGTCCTGATATGGGCTATTTCAATAAACTCATATTTGGTCCTTTTTACTCAAGCCTGTCCCCATTCAAATCTGATTTTTCCTAAAGGGCAGGTCTAATCATACCTCTCTTCCTCTCCCTCCCAACAAACTCCAAACAAAAAAAAAATGACTTTCTGTTGTCCAGAGGAACATGATATCAATTCCTCTGTTTGACATGAAAAGTTTCCCACATATTGTGCTATAGGAAGTAATAAACAGGATGATTTCAGAAAAACCTGGAAAGACTTATGAACTGATGTTTAGTGAAATGAGCAGAAGCAGAAAACCATTGTGCACTGTGACAACAATATTGTTTGATGAAGAACTGTGAATGACTTAACTATTCTCAGCAATACAATGATCTAAAATAATCTCAAGGTACTAATGATGAAGCATACTATCCACCTCCAAAGATTTGATATTGATTGAACACAGACTGAAGCATACTATTTTTTACTTTCTTTCATTTTTTTCTTTTTGAGTTTTCTTATACAAAAGGACTAATATGATAATGTTTTACATAATTGTAAAAAAATAGTTCTTCATAGCTCGGCATGGTAGAATATACCTGTAATCTCTGTTACTAGGGAGACTGAGGCTGGTGGGTTTCTTGAGTTCACGAGTTCAGAGCTGCAGTAGGGCTAAAGCTGATTGGATGTGTACACTAAGTCTGGTACCATTATGGTGAGTCCCCTGGGAATGGGGGACTACAAGGCTGACTAGGGCAGAAACAGAGCAGGTCAAAGTATTTGTGCTGATCGTCAGTGGGATTGGGCCCAAGTGGCTGCCACACGTTCAGCCTGGGCAAGATAGGGAGACCTAGTCTCAAAAGAAAAATCTCTTTATAACCTGGTCCCGGTCTTCTTTACACCTTACTCCCTTCTCTGCACATTGTGATTGAGTAATACCATCCTGATTGTTTTGAACACACTTCATCTCCCATCTCTACTGTCTGTCCCCTCTACCTGAAATGCCCTTCTCACTTCTCACTCTTGGAATAACTGGTTTCTTTCAAGATTCAGTTTAAGCAACACTTCCTTCATGAAGCCTTTTCCAATCCCTGAGATGTTTGTGTCCTCCCTCCCAAAAATAACTTAAATCCATGTTGTATATGTTTTCTCTCTGTCGCTGTCTCTCTTTATCTAGAGAGATATGTATAAAGATATGTATATATGTATATATATACACATACAAAGACATACTTTCTATATATACAGACATACTCTCTATGTGTGTGTACACACACACACACACACACACACACACACATATATATATATATATATTCACACAGACATACTCTATCCTCCATTTCAAATCTTATATTCTATGATCCTTTGAGTGTTCAGTTGTATGAGACACATATAAGCACCATAGAAATTCAGAGTAAGGAGAGATAATGTAAACTGTAGCAATTTGAGAAGACTTCATGGATTGGTCCATGGGTCCAAATAATCCTGAGAAGAATTCTGATAGTCAAATTAAATCTGGCAGTCTAAGCTGATTATATATGGCCATCCCTCATTTGAGATCCATTTCAGGAATTATTGTGTTTAAGGTAGTTACTGTGTAAAGAGGAGAGGAGAGGAGAGAAGAGAAGAGGGGCATTTGAAATTCAGACAGCTTTGTGCTTCATTGCTCAGAGGAATTCACTTTGAGGAACTTGGCAGGATGCCTAGAAGTATCTGTTTGAATCTCTCTTTAGCCTTTTACTCATTTGTCCAGGCCTGGGTCACTTTATCTGAGTTAGTATATCTTGCAGGAGGCTTAGTTTCTCTCAATGAAATCAACCCCTTTGAACCATTCAGGTTTAATTTAGCCTTGCAAATAGCGTTCTGAAATCATTGGACAGATAACACTTTGCCTCTAGGGCTTATTTACCTCTTCTTACTGCTTATCTTTCCCATCCCTTTCTCTTACTGTCACTGTATCTGGTCCAGGGGTGCTAATTTTCCCCTCTATATTTGGATAGCTATACCCCTTAAAAATCCCTATATTTTAGGCATTCTCACCACTCCATCAGTCAACAAGCATTTACTAAAAGTTTAAGTGTCAAGTACTATGCAAAGTACTGGGATTATAAAGAAAAACAAAATTCCTGCCCTCAAGGAGTTCACATTCTAGGGGAGGGGACAACATATAAATAGCTATGTGCACACAAGAAAAATACAGGGTGGATGAAATGTAATCTCTGAGGGAAGGCGCTAGCAACAGCAAATGTTGGAAAAGGCTCCTTAGAGAAGGGGAATTTGAACTGAATCTTGACAGAAACCAGTGAAGCTAAGAGGGATGAATTAGACAGGGAATTCTAGGCATAGGTACAGCAAAAGTACAGTGTGGAGAAGATAAATGCTGTGGGCAGCAAAGAATGCAGGAATGCAGGTGTTGTTTGTAGTGTGTGGAAGGTTCTCCCTTACAAAGTGGAAGAAGACTGGAAAAGTAGGAATGGGTGAGGCAGTGAAGGACCAAAGAGAAGAGTTTATATTTGATCCCGGATATAACAGGGAGATAGCTGGAGGTTACTGAGCAGTGGAGTGACCTGAGTTTTAGGAAAATTATTTTTGCAGCTGAGTGGAAGTCAGGTTCGAGTGGGAAGAGAGTTGAAGCAAGGAGACCAATTAGAATATTGCATCCCATTCCAATTAACTAGAACATGTGCAAAATATCTGGGGGTTAATCTACCAAGAAAGCACAGGAAATATTTGGATAGATTCAATTACAAAGTGCTTCGTAAAGAAATAAAAGGGGGCAGCTAGGTGGCACAGTGGATAGAGCACCAGCCCTGGAGTCAGGAGGACCTGAGTTCAAATCTGGCCTCAGACACTTAACGCTTACTAGCTGTGTGACCCTGGGCAAGTCACTTAACCCCAATTGCCTCACACCAAAAAAACAAACAAAAGAAGAAATAAAAGTACAATTTAAAGAACTGGAGGAATAGTCAATGCTCATGGCTGGGTTGTACCGATAGAGTAAAAATGGTAATGCTACCAAAGTTAATTTACATTTTAGTGCTATATGAATCAAATTCTCAAAAGGATACTTTACAGAACTCCAAAAGATTAATAATAAAATTCATTTGGAAAAATGAAAGATATAGAATATCAAGGGAAATAATGAAAGGAGGTAGGGGCAAAAGAGGGATAGCATTTCTAGGCACCAAACTACTACATTATAAAGCAGCAGTCATGAAAACCATGTATAGTATTGGTTAAAAAACAGAGAGGTACAGAAATAGAAAGGACTAGATAAGGGAGAACCAGAAGAAAAGGAAACTTACCAACCCAGTGTTGGATAAAGTGGAATGATGTAAGAAAGAACTTCCTATTGGATAAAATTTGCTGGGAAAACTGGAAAGAAGTCTAGCAGAAATGACATTTAGACTGATATCTTACAACACATCTTAACTGGATATGTGATGTTAATAATAAAGATTATACTATAAAAAATTCCCACCAGATATTCTGCTTTTGGACTTTTCTGGAACTCCCTATCCACCTTCCTTCCCTAGGTAACTCATCATTGGGAAATCTCATTATGCTGTAAGACTGAATCTGTCTGATTCTCACATCTCCTTAGTCCATTCTGCACCTCTGATTAGACCCTATGACTGGAGGGCAGGACTCTGGGTTCCAGGGTCTCTATTTAAAGAGTGGAGTCAGCAGTTTTTTTTCTCTATTTCCTACCAGCTTCTAGACAACTCTGGCTCTCTCTATCATGCCCCCATGCGGGCATGATACCTCTCCCTGTGTTTTTCAACTTCCTTTTGTCAGTTGTTTTCCCCCATTGGATTGTAAGCTCCTTGAGGGCAAGAACCGTTTTTGTTCTTATTTTTATTTGTATTTCCAATATTTAGTATAGTGCCCAGCACATAGTAGGTTCTTAATAAATATTTATGAATTGGATTGATTAATGTGTAACTTGTTTGACCAATAGCTAAACTCAATCACTTAGGAAGATTTAATCTGTCTTTCCTGAAGAAAGGTGGATTTGATGGACCTTTGAGACCCATCTCCAGTTTTTGTACCAGAAAGAGGTACCTATGAAAACCAAGCCTAAAGGGAGCAGAAAGAACATGCAGCATTGGTAGGATGGCTCAGTGGGCTCACTACTTGATTTTTCAATAGACTTGCCCTAGGCAAGGGAGACAGAGCTTCCACAAATGGCAGTTGTAACCCATACCTCATCTTCCTTCATCTGGCAGTGCTGGTGAAGCATCTCTAGGTCACAGGTCTGCTTATCCAGGATGTTCTGACATTGTACGAGTGAGCAGTAAGAAGACTGTAATTCTTCTGTGCGAATCTCCAGTTCCTGCTGAAGTGCCAACAACTTTTCCTTTAGCTGATGGAGCTGTATTTGACGGGCCTGGTTACAGCACCCAAACTCTGCTTGCAGCTGCTGCTTACACTGGAATGATCACGATGATGATATGATAACAAACAACAATAACCATAGCAACAAATAACAATGTTATCTCCTATTTCTGCTTTGGTTTATAGTTCACACTTGTAGTTTCCTCCTATCTCTAGTGTCCATATGGTGCTTTAAGGTTTAAAAAGTACTGTCATGTGCATTATCTTGTTTTGATAATTGGGAATAGAAAAATAGAAAAAAGTTTAAAGAAGTTGTCATTCAACATCACTCACTCATTCAGCAAACATTTACTGAGTCCATTGTGCTCAGCCAGGTGCTAGATGTGATGGAAGATGTAAGGGAAGTAGAATACATAATCTTTGTACTTCAGGAGCTCATTATGCAGTTGGGCAAAGGAACCATATATATTCATGAGACAATCATATAAAACATATGCAGGTTTCTAATGAATATTTTCTTTTCCTTTACAGAGATGTCACTAGACTCTCACCATCATTAAACCATATTCTTTGAATCATTTCTTCTCATAGAAGTGATGGATTTACATTGATCCATCTGCCCCTCTACTGCTCTTTTGAGGCCAATGACATTCACTTGAAAGATTGTGGCTGGGGTTAACGGGGTGGCCTATTCAACCCATAGAGCCTAGCTTAAATTCTACCACCATGGAATTATCTCTGATTAACCCAATAGTTCTGGTCTCTGACCTTCTATAATACTTATTTTTTGTGATAACCACAGGGTACCTATCATTACTGCCTAAGGATTAGTCACGTATATATCTGAGCTTTCTGCTAGATTGTAAATCCTTGTGAGGAGGGATCATATCTTGGACTTTTTTATAACTTCCAAAGTATCTAGCATATAATAGATGTTCAATGAATTCATGTATGTATGTATGTATGTATATATATGCACATGTATATATGCGCAAAATTGCTATACATATATATGTATACACATCTTTATCTCTATCTCTATCTATCTCTATCTCTATCAATGAATGGACCTTTGCCCTGTGAGTATAGTGACCAAATCTGCTAAGCTAAACAACTGTGGTTTGGTGAAGTTGGTGGATTCTAGCTCTATTTCATGTCTTTCAGAGTTTGAGATTCTTGGGATGCTAATATTTACATGTATATGTTAGCTGGTTAACCATGGGTAATAAGAGCTGCTTCTCTAGATCTGTCAGAGGGTGAATAATTGACTCTAGATTGAGAGAACAAGAAAAGAAACAATGAAAGTCAAAAAGAGGAGGTCCCTGCAAGATATTTTAGTTCAATATAAGCTGGTGATCAACAAGACAAAGGGAAGATGCATGGTGAACCCTGGTAGACTACAGCATATTATCGTCAATGACTTGAATATAAGAAGCTGTGAAAAAATATCATCCAGAACACCTATGATTGGGAAAGGAGGTGGTCTCATAGTGGGAATGAAGGCTAAGAACCCAAGTGTTGTTCTCCTACACATGAAATGTTTAAAAGACCCAGAGAATCTATGTCAGGAAATGTATAAGAATTGTATAAGATGAGATTGTGATCTGTACTTGTGGATAAAATGCCCACGTCAATGAACTTCTAAGTCCAGTGGAATATTGTCCCCAGAAGTCTAAGGATCAGAAGTGATCTAGACTTCTCAGGTGTCTGGTTAAAGGAATCTCAGCTTAGTTTAGACCCAGAAAGAGAGAAGTAGGTGGGAATTCATGAGAAATAGACTTCTCGGGCAGATCAGATTGAACAAGACACACAGAGAGAGACCTGGAATGAGAAAGTAAATATGACATTTGTAGGAGACATACAAAATGGAACATTGAAATGAAAGTTTGCCTAACTCTTGGTTCAGATGAGCTACTGGACATAAAGAAATCAGTAGGAACTGTACTTGGGGTTGACAAATGCTGGACCAAACTGTATCAACTCTGTATACCAACCTGAATTGAATTTGGGACCTTATATGATCTCATTGCTTCTGACAAAGTAGTAATTACCCTATTCAAGAAGAATGGCCTAAGAGTATGAGGCAGTTCTGACAACTTACCTTTATAGGGGTGCACTATTAGGCCTCTACGCCAAAGAGATAAAAGAGGAAAAGGACCCATGTGTTAAAAATATTTATAGTAGTTCTTTTCATAGTAGCCCCAAACTGGAAACTAAGGGGGTGTCTATCAATTAGGAGATGGCTGAAAAATTATGGTAATAACCAACCACAATTTCAGGAAACTTATGATAATGTTGCATGCTACCCATCTCTTCCAGAGAGGTGATGAACTCAAGCTGAAGAATGATACATATTTTTTCATGGCCAATGTAGAGTTTGTTTTGCTTGAATCTGCATATTTGTTACAAGGGTTTTCTTTTTCTTTTCCCAGTGGTGGGAGGGAGAGGAAATAAATGCTTGTTAGTTGGGGAAAAAACACCTGGAGGAGGGGTACAAGGGATAAGGAAAGCAAAGGCCCATGAAATGCTCCTAAGGCTACTGTGATCCGAAATAGCCACCTATCTTCTGGTGGTTGGAAAGAAGTCAGAGAGTCTGCTGTGTTATAGCAGTCACAGATCTGGTAACAAAGCATGGGCTTATGGGCTTCAATGCTGGTAGATTGTAAAATAAGGGAGAGATCATCAAAAGTTTAGGTGAATTAAGAAAGGCTTCCTGGAAAAGAATCACGAAGTAAAGATATTAACGATATCCTTTTGTTGCAAATATTACAAACTAACAAAATGCCTATGCCTATCTTTTAGATTTCCTTTCTTTCAGAGGTTGACTCAGTGAGGTATCATATTCAAAATGATTCAATCTTGGATCATTAGGAAATAGGAAGCACAAGAGTTACCCCAACAGTGTTGAACTGGATTAGATTTTCCTGAGTCTTTATGTTACTTTACCTGAGAAACCAACAGTGGGCACCTTGTCGTCTTGTTAGTTACCTCTCCTTTTTTTGCCTTTCCTTTTCCTCATCATCCAGAAAAAGGATGGAAGAAACTTTAAAATTTTTACTTTATTTTTGAAAACAGCCACTGCCTCCATATATCCTAACTCTATATGTGTTCATATATCTTAAGTGAGGTTTGGAAATTTCCTGACAGCAGAGAACATGTCTTCCTTCTTAATGAAGTGACAATTCTTAATCCAGATAGTGACAATTCTTAATATTACCGAGTGCAAAAAACTCAAGATTTTCTTATCGTGGAGATCATATTGAAGCCTCCAGTTTTGTACTAGATTGCTATAATGTAGCATCTTAGACAGCTATAAAGATACAAGGAACTCTATAACCCAGCTAGTTGGGCAAAACCAGTTCATTCCTCCCTAGTATCAGGGAGCAGAGATATATTTTATACCATCAAAATTGTTATAATGACATTCTGAGACTATTTCTGTCTACTGAAGAACTGTAGTGTTTGTCTCCAGAGTCACCACATGAAACATTTTTCTGAGATAGTTTTATATTCTTTTGGCTGGAACAGAGCCACCAGTAACAGTAATAAGGAGAAGGCAAAAGAAGGGCATTTCACATTCAGACACCATCGACATTCAGGAGACTTGGAGGAATGCCTGGATGTATTTGAATCCTTTTAAATTTCCACTTATTTATTCTCATGTGTTCAAAAGGTTTTTATTTTCCTTAATTCAAAGTGAATAGAAAATGGTCTGCTAAAGAATTGTTTCAATTTAATTTGCATATGAGTCAAAGAAAAGTATAATTGAAGGCATCATTGCATTTCCTGTTACCCTTTTGTTGTTGAAACATTTTCTTTCCATACAATGAGGATATGAATATTTTATAAGCTTCTATTTTGACCTCCAAATGGAGATCTGGAGAAATCAAGCAAGTTGGACATAATTTAATAGCAAGTTGATTAGTGCTTAGAATAAAAATCACAGAATTGTAGAGCTAAGCCACATTTCCAGAGGTCACCTGGTCCAGAACTGGTCTCAGGCAGGGCTTCCCAGATTCTAAGCCATGACTTCCTACAGTAACTGGTTCCCATGCCTAGTCAACCTTGTTGTCTCACTGATAGACATTTGTATAGATTGTCTTCTTGCTTCTCCTTTACCTCTGTGATCTCTCATTTGATTATGAAAGGAAATTAATTTGGCCTGGCATGATTTACTTTTTGAAGAGCCATCCTTGGCTGTTACCCCAACAGTTTGTGCTTTTCAGGATGATGTTAATTGATTCATGATTAGTTCTGGTATCTTCTCTGTTATCCAAGATAACTGCTCTCATAATTACCAGAGGTGTCCTTTCTGATCTTTTAAAAAAACCCTGAAAATATCATTTGCACATTTCTAGTCCTTAGGGACTTACTTCATCCTTTACCTTTTTGAGTTCTCAAAAATAACAGCATTTCCATAAGAACCCCTGCCAATTCCTTAAGTGTGCTTTTATGTCTAGTATCAGGTCCTTTTGATTTGTCTGCATCTAACTTTTAAAAAGACTCTTGGCCTTTGCTTCCTGCTCTTCCTTCACAGGGAGTAAGTATTCTGGTTATTTGATCACAGTTTGTTTGCTTGTTTGTTTAACACAGAACTAGAAAAAACCCAACAAATCTACTGCCTTTTTGCCGACATCGTTATCATTTTCCTTCCTTATGTTAAGTGTGTGACATTTTCCTTGTAGCTCTTGTTTTGCCTCCTAACACTAAATAATGTTCATCTGTTACGTTTTGTGTTTCTTGCAAGGTGCCATCTTCTGCCCTTTATGGTAAATAAAGCTTATCTTCACGCCTATATGCAGATCTGCTTTTTATAAAGCATCCTCAGATTATTTTTTGCCCTTTAGATTTCCTTCTTACCAACACTTTAAACTTCCTTGAGTTTCATTTTTCTTAGTTTGCTGAATTTTCTCTCTCCATCCTCAAATATTACAAATGATATCAATTTGTCATCACCTCTCCTAAGATCTAACTCTCTTTTAGTCCTCAATGAACTTCTGCATTTGTAAGAATCAAATTCAGAAGGGCATCTGCTCTACCTAGTTTATTCTTCTAAATTTTATGCTGAGATTCTGTCTTTGAGATAGTCCAATTAGTGGAGTGACAGTATGCACCCTACTACATCATTTCTTTTTCTCCTGAACATCTGAGTCAAGAGAATGTCTCTTGTCATTATCAGGCCCAAAGATGTTCTAGAAAATTCTATGAAGAAAGCTTCATTCGCCTTTTCTTCCTGGTTAAGCATCTCCTTATTATGATATCTATCTCTTTTATAATTGAGTAGATCATAGAATCTCATCATTGGAAGGCACCTTCCAAGTTGTCCAGGTAAACCCCTCCCTGAAGTATATATATAGCTTATGGACAAGGAAAGAGATGAGTTGTCAGGTCAGTATAACAAATAATGGATGTTCATCGAGAGCAAAATTCAAAAGCATTTGCTTTAAAAATCCAGTTGACAGCCCAAAGTTTTCCTCTCTAGCTGCTGCTTCTTAATCTTTATTTTACCCTTTCAACTTAACTCAGAGACTCTATTGATTTCTGAGCTTTGGAGTGTGTGTAAATAATATCTCTGATATATGGAGCTATACTGCTTCCCTTTCTCCCCTCCTTCCCTTCTATTCTTACCAACTTAGCATTTAGTCAAACATCATTCCATTAGGGCTCAGTTTTCTGTCAAAGACATTGTGAATGTGAGGTAAAGTCTCCAGTTTTTCCCATTTACTTCCCCTGAAATTTGCACTTATCTTTTAAGTCCTAGATGTGGTAATGTCAGACAATTTTGTCTTTTGCCCCTTGCTTCTGAGTTAGCCTCATTAGTCTTTCCCAAGTTTAGTTTCCATTGGAGAGAGCAGATCTATAGGAAAGCAGTTGGGTCATATATGTATGTGGCTTTCAAAATGGAGACCTGTCACTCACTTTAGGTCTGTGTTCCCCAAATAAACAGATGGATTAAAAAAAGGAACGTAGCTATGGGAGTTGGCATGATTACATATCTGTAGAAGATGACAGGATGAATACAAGTCTGTATCTAACTATTTGTGCTTACATGGGAAGCAATTTAAATTCTGCTGTAAGTGCCGGAAAGAAGCAGGAACGCTTTGACTGTGGTTTCATGCTGTTGGACCTTCTTCCAGGCAATTAGAATAAGGGAAATGCCGGGTGTACGGACAGAGAGCTGCAGGGGCGCTTGGTCACATGACTCCCCTGTCTCAGAAGAGAATTGCTTAATAAGTAAAACTTGCTGCAGCAATATGAAAATCTCTCCCTACATCTGACAGAGGAATCTAGATGTAATTGTGGAGCTGAGGGTAATATTAATAGAAAAGGAAATTAAGTTCATATTCTTTCTCAAACCTTTTTAGGAAAACTGAAGGTTTTCTCCTATAAGTGCTACTCCCTGGGAAAAGGATAGAAATGCTCAATAGGCTGAAGTAGAAATGTTTGTGTTAGCAGGATTTTCAGAGCATTGCAGACCAGCAATTTTTCATTTCTCACTGAGGTGGCAAGTGTTGTGGCCCATCTAAGAGACACAGTTAAAGAAGAACAGAAACTTTATGACAACTCTAATGGGCCCAGTTGTCAATAAGACAGCAGAGCAGAGGACCACTTTAAGTCTCAGCCCTTGGTCTGTGTGAGCGACACCCCCTCCCAGTTTACCAACAATTCAAAGACAAAGTTATGAAGGCAAATAAGGAATTTGGGGAAAACTGAACCTTGGAGACAACAAACGCAGGCAGGAATTTGTCTTGATTGTGTCAATTTGTTATAAAAGCTTTGCTTTTCTTTGCTCATTTTCCCCCCAGTGGGGGTAGATGGGAGGGTGAGGGAGACTAGGGATAGGAAGATGAAAAAGAAAAAAAAGAAAAGAAGATCATTTGGGGTATTTAAAAAAGTATAGAGAAGAGAACAGAAAGTCAGAAAGCAGCACAAACAGGACCGATTTAAAAGCTATGAGTTGAATTTATTAAACACTTAAAAAGAAAAGCAAGTTGTACATAACAGAGATAGGTAGAGTCCTGTACAACCTTCTTTTGATGTGTGTCATATCTATGTATCTATCTATCATCTGTCTGTCTATCTCTTAATCATCTATCTATCTATCATCTGTCTATCTATCCATCTGTCATGTATCTATTATGTATGTATCTGTCTATCATCTATCTATCATGTATGTATGTATGTATGTATCCATCATCTATCTATCTATCTATCTATCTATCTATCTATCTATCTATCTATCTATCTATCTATCATCTGTCTATCTATCCATCTGTCATGTATCTATTATGTATGTATCTGTCTATCATCTATCTATCATGTATGTATGTATCTATCCATCATCTATCTATCTATCTATCTATCTATCTATCTATCTATCTATCTATCTATCTATCTATCATCTGTCTATCTATCCATCTGTCATGTATCTATTATGTATGTATCTGTCTATCATCTATCTATCATGTTTGTATGTATCTATCCATCATCTATCTATCTATCTATCTATCTATCTATCTATCTATCTATCTATCTATCTATCTATCTATCTATCTATCTATCATCTCTCCCTAACCCTAAATTCATACTCTAACCCTAACTCCATGCATGTGTGTCTCTCAATATATATGCAGACACATATACATATGCGCATATATATGAGGGACACACAAATGTATATATGTGTGTCTATGTCAGTTTTATTTGGCATTTGTTGTCGTTCAGTCGTTTTCAGTCATGTCCGACTCTTTGTGACCCCTTTTGGGGGTTTTCTTGGCAAAGATACTGGAGCGGTTTGCCATTTCCTTTTCTAGCTCATTTTACAGATGAGGAAACTGAGGTAAACAGGGTCGCACCCCTAGTAAACGTTTGAGGCCAAATTTGGATTCAGGAAGATGTCTTCCTGACTCCAGGCCCAGCACTTTACCTACTGTGCCACCCAGTGGCCATAAAAATAAAGAAACTAAAAACCTCAAACCTTGGAAAGGTTAAATACAGTCCTCAAAACTCTCCCAAAGAATTTGTTTGGTGCCTGTTTCCTCCATTTGTGCTTGTTTGAATTTGGAGACTGTCTGATGGCCTCAGAATCTCCAAAGAGACAGGGATTCTCAGCCGGCAGTAAAATATCCTAGATTGACTGATGCACTGTCTGGACATTAGAAATAGTTCAGAATGAAAGGCACTTAGTGCATGATGATCAGAGCATTAGGCTATTGCAGCCCTGGCAGGACAGGGCGTGCTGCTGGTAAAATAGGCTGCCTCTGTTCAGCGGGGAGAGCTTTTACTTTTGTGGCTTGTTTAGAAGACTTGTTAAGAACCTTTAGGATAAAATATACCACATATTAGTCAGAAGGACCTCAGGTTTTAGAATTACCAGCAGAATAAGCTCATAGGAAGGTCTGGACAAGAAAGAAGTAAGATCTCAGTCGTTCTGGATGTATCTGATTTAGGAGGTGGACAGAAAAATATTAGGTGATAAGTCCCTGAGGGTAAGAACTCTGTACTTTTTCACTTTTGTGTTCCTAGATTTTAGCAGAGAGCTTTCCAGAGTAGACACACACACACATGTATGTGTATATGTATATATACATGTGCAATATATATATTTATATAGGTATATACACATGCATATAAGTATACACACATATTAGGGGGGGATAGTATTTCCTATTTTTTCCCCATAATTTCCTAGTGTATACACTGCACACAGTAAGTACTCAGTAAGTGCATTTCATTGGCTAGTAAAAGAACAGTTCTAGCATTCCTATTGTCACAGGCAAGACTGAGCCCTCCCCTGTGGTGCCAGACACCCTTACCAGGCTGATATGGCTTTCCATCTCATGAATGGAGAGCTCCTCCACTTCCAAGGTCCTTCCTTGTTTCCTGCAGATTTCATGGAGGCTTTGTATGTCACTCTGCAGAGCCCACAACTTATTATTCAGGCTACTCATCAATCTGTCTCTCTCCAGCTAGGCAGGCAGAAGACAAAAAGAAAACATTGGGTATAAATTGTTAAGAAAATGCTTCCTTGGGGGCAGCTAGGTGGTGTAGTGGATAAAGCACTGGTCCTGGATTCAGAAGGACCTGAGTTCAAGTCCATCCTCAGACACTTGACACTAGCTGTGTGACCCTGGGCAAGTCACTTAACCCCAATTGCCTCACAAAAAAAAAAAAAAAGAAAATGCTTCCTTGGTTTGCTTAGTTGGGGGTGGAATGGGGGAGGTAGAAGAGGGGGAGAGAGGGAGGGTGGTGTTTTTCCATCAGTGAATCAAGAATGTCAGAAATGGAAGGAATTTCAGAGATCACCAAAATCCAGTTTTTATCAGGATAGGAGTCGCCTCTATAATCCCAACAAAAAGTCATCCAACCAGACTCCAGTGAGAAGAAACACTGCATCTGTGGTAAAAAATATGAAAGTTTTTTAACAGTCAGTTAGGATAACTGAAAGACGCCAGTTTTTTTGAAGGACCACCCTTTCGGGGAGGAGACCAATGGCATGAGCTACGCACGCCAGTGCGCCTGCTGCGCATGTCAGACTGCCTGCTATGCACTCGACTTCCGGGGTGCGAGCTGAAAAGGCAAGGAGAGAACGGAAGTGGGGCTTTTTCCTGCTCTGCTGGTCTCCTGACTGCGCTGCACAGACGGTCTCTCTCTCTCCAAAGGTGGCCTTCGGTTTTGGTGAGTTTTTATAAGGAATATAGACTAAGCTTAGACTTAAGACGATTTGTATTGTGTTTCTACTTTCCTATCCTTCTAATCAACATCACCTTGTGACTACTATAACAATAAAAGGTCTATCTAGAAAACCAAAAGCTTCTTCCATTTACTAGTCTGGGAGATAAATTAAGGGAAAGGTTAAGTAGGGGAGATTTATGATCTAATATCCAATTTTAAATCTCACACATCCCAAGGCAACCCATTCTACTTTTGGACAGTTGGACTTTTCTCCTTGCATTGAGCCTAAAGCTATCTCCTTGCAGTCCCTGCCTTTCCTTCTTCCCCTACTCTTACATAAGTCATCTCCTCTTCAGGATAAACATTCTGAGTTCCTTCAATTGATGCTAACAAGGATCAACCTTGAGACTTCATCATCTTAACAATCTTCCCCTGAATACTCTCTAGTATATGTTTCTGAAGGTGGTCAGAACTGAACACACTATTTTAGGAACATTCTCATCAGGGAGAAGTACAGTAGGTCTATAACAATAATATTAACATTAATAATGAGGAGGATGATGGGCATTTCCATAACACTTTATAATTTACAAAGTACTGTATCACATGATCTCATCTGAATTTCACAACTACCCTTTGAGTTAGGTATGCTTGGTATTATCCGTACCAATTTACAGATGCGGAAAATGAGGCTGGGAGAAGTTAAGTGATTTGTAATAACTAATAATTGCCAAAGATGGTTTTTGAATCGAGGTGCCACCTGACTAAAAATCTAGCATTCTTTTTCCTATTCCAGTTGCTTCTTTTACCCTTTCCCCAGCTCCAGAAATTGTCTCTTTAAATGAAGCCCAAGGAAGTACTATTTTTAGCTACCATAATTATGTTGTTCACTTATATTAAGAAGAACATTCATTAAAACCCTTAGATGTTTTTTCACATGAATTATGACCTAATCACTTACTTGTGAAGTTGATTATTTTTGAATGCCAGGGTGGGGTCAATCTCTACTAAACTATTAAAATCAATAGCCCAATGACTCAATGCTCTAGCCTCTCAGGATCTTTTGGGCCTAGATTCTATCATCTATCATGTTAGGTATCTCTCAGCTTTGAGTCATCTAATGTTATGGACAAGGTCATCCATCTAGCCTTTTATTCAAGTCATTGATAAAGCTGAAAAGGCACACACAGGTTAGTGCTTTAGCATTCTCTAGTAGAAATCTCATTTCAAGTTGACATTGAATCTTCTAACTACTCTTACTTTTACAATGGGCTAGCCCATTTCTCTCCAACTCATCCACAAGAATAGTATGCGAGATTCTATCAAATGTTTTAATGAAATCTAAGTAGATTATACATTCATATTTCTCTAACCAGATTACTAACCCTGTCAAAAAGGGAATGTCTGGAATAATTTGTTTTTGATGTAGCCAAGTCATGCTTTCAATCATGCATTAGAAAAACAATGAGGGGCAGCTAGGTGGTGCAGTGGAGAGAGCACTGGCCCTGGATTCAGGAGTACCTGAGTTCAAATCCGGCCTCAGACACTTAACACTTACCAGCTATGTGACCCTGGGCAAGTCACTTAACCCCAATTGCCTCACTAAAAAAACAAAACAAAACAAAAAAAACCCCAATGAAACCAAAATTAGAAGAAGAGAGTGGGGAAAAAAAGGAAATTTTTTTTTGCAGCAAGTTTCTCTGATAAAGGCCTCATTTCTCAAATATATAGAGAACTGAGCCAAATTTATAAAAGTAAGAACTATTTTCCATTTGGTAAATGGTTAAAAGACAAGAAAAGGCAATTTTCAGAGGAAGAAATCAAAACTATCAGTAGTTATAAGAAAAAGTGCTTTAAATCACTAATAATTTGGAGAAACATGAATTAAAACAACTCTTAGGTACCATCTTACACCATCAGATTGATTAAGATAATAGAAAAGGAAAATGACAAATACTGGAGGTGATATAGGAAAACAGGGACACTAATGCACTGTTGGAAGAGTTGTGAACTGGTCTATCCATTCTGGAGAACAATTTGGAATTATGCCCAAAGGGCTACACAACTGTGTATACCCTTTGACCCAACAATACTACTACCAGATCTATACACCAAGGAGATCAAAGGAATGCAAAAATGTTTATAGTTTTTCTTTTTGTGGTAGCAAAGAACTGGAAATCAAAGGGATGACCATCAATTAGAGAATGGTTGAACAAGTTATTGTATATCAATGTGATGAGCAGGATGGTTTCAGAAAAAAACATGGGAAGACTTATATGAACTGATACAAAATGAAGTGGATAAAACCAAGAGAATGAGTTATACAGTAACAGCAATATCATTAAAATGATCAATTGTGAAAGACTTAGTAACTCTGTTAATACAATATTCCCCTAGAATTCCAAAGAATGCAAAATGTTATCCACCTTGAGATAGAGAATTGATGGATTCAGAATGCAGATTTCCCTTTTCTTTTTCTTATTCTTTAAAATCTCTAAAAAATATGGCTAATGTGGAAATATGTTTTTCATGACTTCATATGTATATTGGGTATTGAATTTCTTGCCTTCTCAATGAGGGAGTGGAAAGGAGGGAGAAGATTTGGAACTGAAAATTAAAAACAAAATTAATAAAAAGTGGAAAAAACCCCCAGACATTAGAGAATTCTGCTATGCAGAGAAATCAAGGTGACTGGTCTACAGATTTCATTCCTTCCTGTGTGCAAGGCACTATGCTAAACACTAGGTTGGGATAGAAAAAATGGAAAAACAGACTGTCATCAAGGACCTCTCAGTCTGATGGGGTAGACAACATGCAAACAGCTATGCACAAAGCACATATATACAGGAGGAATTGGAGCTATTATATGTCGGGCACTGTGACTTTCAAGTAAGTCAAGGAAGCCATGAGGTTTAGGTGAGGACAGAGGGCATTACTGGCATTGGGGACAGCCAGCAAAAATACACTGAGTTGGGGGACAGAATGTCTTGTGTGTTAGGAACAGGAAGGGGGCCAACATCACTGGATCATAATGTGTGGAGGGGAGGAAAGTATAAGAAGATTGGAAAGGTCAAAAGGGGGCAGACTATTGAAGGACTTTAAAAGACAAACAGGATATTATATGTGATTCTGGAGATAAGGAGAGTCACTGGATATTGAATAAGGGAGTGATATTGTCAGACCTAAAATTAAGACTGGAGAAGCAAGAAACTTGAGTCAGGGAGTTCAACTAGAAGGCCACTGCAATAGTCTTAGGCTCAAGGTGATAAGGGCCTGTATCATGGTGGTGACAGAAGAGAGAAGGAGGCTACATAAGAGATGTTTTGAAAGGAAGAATTTACTTGGCCACAGATTCAACATGGTGGGGCCTTGGGTGGGGGGAAATCAAAGGTGACACCTAGACGCTGGATGACCAGTGTCATACCATTCTACAAAGTAACCTGTTGGTCATTTGAATGGTAGGACCCTAAATTCATAAATTTATTTAATATCAATGTTTAATCATGTTGGTGTGATCCAACTGTGAACAAAGAATATTGCTTTCATTATTGGTCCTCCTTTATTTCTATGAAGAATATTTCATAACATCCAGATATTTTATGCACTTTATTGTTATTCTGAAAGAACTTCCTCTTTATGTAATTTTTCTCCTGATTCTCCTTGATAATGTACAGAAATGCTAATGATTTTTATGGGCTTATTTTTGTATCCTGTTTCCTTCCTGAAACTATTAATGATTTTGATTAGTTTATTTACTGATTCTTTAGAGTTTTCTAAGTAAAGTACCAAATCATCTGCTAATGAGGATTATTTTGTTCATGCTCATACCTTTCATTTTAATGTTTGTTGCTATTGTATCATTTCAGGACCATCTCAAACAATAATAAAGAGAGGAAACAACATTGCTCTATTCCTGTACTTACTTGGAAAACTTCTAGTGTTTTTTTTTTATTACAAATAAGGATAGGTTTTAATTTCATATATAGTCTTTTTTTTGGTGGGGCAATGAGGGTTAAGTGACTTACCCAGGGTCACACAGCTAGTAAGTGTCAAGTGTTTAAGGCTGGATTTGAACTCAGGTGCTCCTGAATTCAGGGCCGGTGCTTTATCCACTGTGCCACCTAGATGCCCCTCATATATATTCTTTTGACCATTATTAAGGAAAATTTCTTACATGCTTATGCCTCTTAGGGTTTTTTATATAAGTGGATTTTGCCAAAGGCGTTGTTGTTGTTGTTGTTGTTGTTGTTGTTCCATGTATTGCTATTGCCATGATTTTTTGTTGTTGTTGTTTCTTGGCTTAATTATGCTAATTATTTTCCTAATGTTGAGCCATCCCTTCTGGAATGAACCACAATATTGGATGGTAATACTAAATTTTTTTGAAAATATTGTTGTATCTTTTTGTCGAAGATTTTATTTAATTTTTAAGTCAATATTTATTAGTGAAATTGGCCCATAGTTCTCTTTCTCTGCTTTATTCTTCCATGTTTTAGATATTATAATCACATTAATTTCATAAAAGGAGTCTGGAAGAACTTATTTCTCATTGTACTGAAAATAATATTTATAGCTAAAATATTAGTTGTTTTTTTTGAACCTTTGAAAGAATTAAATTACAAATGCATCTAGACCAAAGTTTTATCTTTCAGTATTTTATCTATGGTTTGTTCAGTCTGAGACTGAATGATTTAAAATGTCTAATTTTTGCTTGGTAAGTTTAGATTTTTAGATTTTTGAAGAAACTCATAAATTTCCTTTGAGTTTCTTTAAAGTATTATTAATACATTTTACTTTTATATTGTAGTTACTTCTGAAATACCTTTGTCAACCAAAAAAAGATTGATTCCTTCCCTGCAACAAAGAAGAACAATTAAGCAAAAATGCCTAATGCAATTCCATGTCTGATAATGTATAAAAAACCCTTCTATAGTAGTCCCTTGCCTCACTTCTTAAAGGTGTGAATTTCTTTTGACTTTGGCTGGCATATAATTTGAAATAGTAGCTTTTGATGATTCACTTTATTTCCTATCTGTTCATTGTAAATTCACTTTGTTAATTTTTGATTTCCCTAATTTGCTTTTCTTCTTGTTAGCTAATGGTTTATTGATTTTGTTAGTCTTTTCAAAAAGACGTCTTAGTTTTGTTTATCAGCTCTATACTATTTTCATTTCTGCCATTTCCCTATCTCTCCTCTAATTTTCTCTTACTTTGAGCTTATTTTGAAGTTGTTAATTTATGTACTAGCTTTTAAAAACTGCATGTTATATTCATAACTTCATTTTCTATTTTGTAATTATATGTTTTCAGAAAAATGCTTGAGCTATATGCTATAAATTTTGGCATGTTGCCACATGTGATTTAAAAAACAAAACAAAACATTTGTTTGTATGATATTTTTACACACTCAATCTGTTCTTAGCCTCCTCCATTTAGTTCTGGCTCATTTGTTCCTCTTTTCTTTACTAATTAGTATTTTCATGTAGTTTTGGTCTATATATGCTTGTTATTCCTGCCTTTTTATATTTATTTATTTTTTTAAATATGGCTCTGTGAACTTGGGAATATCATGTAACTCTTGATCTCAGTCTCCTCATCCATAAAATGAGGGGGTTCTAAGATCACTTTCAGCTCCAAATCAATGATTTGTAATTAGGTAACACAGTTGACAGAGCAATGGACTTGGAGTCAGGAAGACCTGAGTTTATATCTGGATTCAGATAAGCACTAGCTGTGACCTGTGCTTTTATTTATTCATGGAAAAATGGCTATGATTTGTTTTCTTACTTATCTATTCATTCTTTTTTGTTTTATTGGGGAGTTTAAATCATTTGCATTTAGGGTTAAATATTATAGCTGTGTTTTCTTTCATTAAATTATTTTATATCTTTCTTTTAAAATCAACATTTAGTGTTTGAGGTTTGTTTTGCTTGGATGACCTTATATGACAACATCTCACACCTTATACAAAGATATGACCTTGGTCACCCCTACCAACTCTCCCGTCAAATTCTCCTTCCTTTCTTACCCTTGCCTACTCCTAAATTCCTTAAGATTTTTATTCTCTTCTATTATTACCTTTTCTTTTTTTTTTAACCTTTCCTTTCACTTATTTATGAAGATCCAGGAGTCCAGTGTCATTGGTTTGAAGAGAACATGGAGAGAAATAAGGTGTAAGAAGACTGGAGAGGTAGAAGGTGGCTGGGTTATAAAGAACTTTGAACACCAGATAGCATTTTGTGTTTGATCTTGGAGGTGATAGGGAGTCAGTCACTGGAGTGTTTTGAGTAGTCAGGCTGTGGCATGGTCAGACCTGAGCTTTAGGAAAATTACTTTGGTGGTTAAATGGAGAATGGATTATTGGAGTGGGGAGAGGCTTGAAGCAGGCCAACCCAACAACAGGCTATTGCAGTTTTCCAAGCATGAGGTGATGAGGTTCTGCACTAGAGTGGTGGTAGTGTCACAGGAGAGAAGGGAGCTTATTGAAGAGATGTGACAAAGTTAGAATGAATAGGCTTTAGCAATAGATTGGATGTGGGGGGCAAGAGACAGTGAGGAGTTGAGGACAATTCTAGGTTGCATGCCTAGGAGACTGGGGGGATGGTGGTACCCTCGACGGTAATATGGAAGGTTAGAAGGGGGGTGGGAATCTGAGGGGGAAAGATGAGTTCAATTTTGGACATGATGAATTTAAGATGTCTATGAGACATGTGATTGGACGTGCCTAAAAGGCAGTTAAAGATCTGATACTGTAGGTCAGGAGAGAAGTTAGGACAGGATTGGTAGATTTGAGAAGACTCAGCATTAAGATGATAATTAAGCCCATGGGAGCTGATGAGGTCATCAAGTAAAGTAGTACAGAGGGAGAAGTTGAGGGCCCAGGACAGAAGTGTTCCTGGTTGACTTCCATTCAAAGACCCCCCTGTTACTTAGGTAAGCCCTATTTGACAAAAACTGCTTGGATCTACTTATGTAGCCCTAAACTCTTGGAAAATTGGATGACAGTATAGAAGACAGTATAGACTTAGACCAATATCTCACACCTTATACAAAGATAAGCTGCAAATGAGTATGTGACCTAGATAAAATATAATAGATTACATCACAAACAAATTAGAGAAACATGGAAAAAAATTACCTATAAGATTATAGCTACAGGAAAAGTTCATGACCAGACAGGGAATAGAAAGGATCATGGAAGGTTAGATAACTTTGATTATATAAAATTAAAAAGTTCTTGCATATACAAATCTAATAAAAGTAAGATTAAAAGGGTAACAATTAACAGGGAAAAACTTTGCAGAAAGTTGTCTGATAAAGGTCTTGTTTCCAAGATACAGGGTGCCTCAAAAGTCCTTTGGGCAAATACAAAATTTGTTTAGCATTCAAAGTCCTTATTTCTTATTATGTACTCTGAATCAGTGACTCTGGTCTCCTTGCTGTTCCACTCCTTTTCTTGGTTCCAGGCATTTTCCCTGGCTGTCTCCCATGTTTGGAATGCTCTCTTTCCTTATCTTTCCTTCCTTATTTCCTTTAAGTTTCTCTTAAAATCCGTTCCTCTACAAAAAGCCTTTCCCAACTCCTCTTTATCCCCAAATTCTTTTGGGACACTGTGTATAAAGAACTGATAAAAATTTTATAAGAGCCATTCTCCAATTGATAAATGATCTAAGAACATGAACAGGCAATTCTCAAGGGGGAAAACCTCAGGCTATCTACTACCAGATGAAAAAAGATGTTCTAAATCACTACTAATTAGAGAAATTAAATCAAAGCAATTTTCTGAGACTCTACCTCATCAGAGTAGCAAAGATGACAAAAGAAAAGGAGATGATTAATGTTGGAGAGATTATGGGAAAACCAGCACTTTTTTATTGCACTGCTGGTGGACCTGTGAATGGGTACAACTATTCTGGAAAGCAATCTGGAATTAAATATAAAAAGTTACTAAACAATATGGTCTCTTTGACCCAGCTAGATACTGTTGCTTGGTCTATACTCAAAAGAGATCAAAGAAAGAGGAAAAGTTGCTATATGTGCAGAAATGATAGAAACTCTTTTTGTGGTGGCAAGGGGATATGGAAAAAAAAAGGAGATGCCAGTCAATTGAAGAATGACTGAGTAAGTCGTGGTATATGAATGTGATGGAGGTAAGGAACAAGGAGATATATGATTTCCAAAAGACACTGAAAGATGTCTTTATATTAGTAGAACTAGAATAACTATATACAATAATGTCAATAAAACAAAAATGAGCAATTTTGAGGACTTTTATAAAATAAAGAATGGAATGAACAAAATTACAGGAAAAATGTATACAACACTGTAGAAACAAACAACTTTGAAAGCTGTAAAAATTATGATCCATACAATGACCATTCCAGAAGATCGATGGTGAAACACGCCATCCATGACAGGTGATGGATTTGGAGTGCAGAATGAGAAATCTACTTTTTGTTGTTGTTGCTATTCAGTCATTTCAATCATGTCCAACTCTTTGTGACCCCATTTGGGGTTTTCTTGACAAAGATACTGGAGTGGCTTGCCATTTCCTTCTCTATCTCATCTTTTAGATGAGGAAACTGAGGCAAACAGGGTTAAATGACTAGCCCAGGGTCACACAGTGTCTGAGGTCACATTTGAATTCATGTCTTCCTGATTCCATGCCCTGGTGCTCTATCTCCTGTGACATATCTCTATATACACCACCATGAAAATTTGTTTTGCTTGATTATGCAGATTTGTTATAAAAAGTTGCCTTTCTTTTCTTTTCTTTTTCCCCACTAGGGTGGGGTATGGGAGGGAAAGAAAATAGATTTCTGTTAATTAAAAAAATAGAAAGGGGGATGCTACATATGTAAAATGTTTCATGTCCTTTTAGATAGGGTCACCGTACTATTAGGTTTACTTAATTTTTTTACTTTGTTACAAGCAACCTCTCAAAAGATGGGAATTAATTGTAAATGTTTTTAATATAAAAATAAAACAAATTAATAAACCTTTAAACTCAAAAATATTTAAAAATGAATGTTAAACATTGTCTTTATACATAATTAGAAAAAATAAAATACTATTTAAAGGGAAAAAAGAACTACTTATTCTTTATATTGACTCTTTTTCTAGATTGTTTCCTCATTTTCCTTTCTATATCAGTCTTTTATTTTTAATTTTTTATTATTATTATTTTCTATATCAGTCTTTATCCATATTTTCTAAGTTTTTCCCCCCATTATGCTCTTTGGGTAATTTAGCTTATTACTGGAAGTCCCTTTCATTTTGTTGTGGATAACTGAAATAGGTTCAAAACTTTTGTGAACCTCTCCAATCTGCCACTATATATGTTCTATCCAGACCACTGGGCCTGGCAAGTTCTGTGACTGCCCCCTTCCTTTAGCCTATGTTTCACTTTTTATGCCTCCTCAAATCTCCCATGGCTCCTCTTTCTCCCACCCTCTCAGCTCACACTCTTGCCTTATTTTTCACTGAAAAATCGAGCTAAGAGCTCCTTCTCCCCTCATCTCACATTTGCTAAGAGTTCCCTCTTCTGCCCTCATCTTACATCACCTAAATACATACTTCCATTATAGCTTCCTTCACCAGTCTTACATGAAGATATGGATCTTCTCTCCAAGGCATGATCCTTTCTATTCACCCCTTCCACCATGCTACTTCTAGGTTCTCCTTCTACCATCATCATTCAGTAACCTCTCTTCCTTTGAAGTCCCCTCAATCCATATCTACCACTCAATACAAAATGCTGGTTGCTACTTGTGTACCAACCTTCCCTTCTTTTCTCAATGAGTTCAGTGTCTGGCTGGTGGTTTTTCCTTCCCAACTCCTGTACTCATGGGAATTCAATATACATATCAATACTCCCACAAATATTCTAACCCTATAATTCCTTATCTTTTTTTTTTTTTTTTAGTGAGGCAGTTGCGTTAAGTGACTTGCCCAGTGTCACACAGCTAGTAAGTGTTAAGTGTCTGAGGCTGGATTTGAACTCAGGTACTACTGACTCCAGGGTTGGTGCTCTATCCACTGTGCCACCTAGCTGTCCCAATTCCTCAACTTTTTCATTTCCCATGACCTACTCTTCCTACCCTACCTCAGTAATATATATTTATATATATATGTATATATATATGTATGTGTATGTATATGTATATATACATATGGGTAAACGATAATGAATTTACTTTTGGGCAATGGTATGACTATCTTTGTATATATATGTATGACTATCTTTTTGTATGTGTGTTTATATATGTACCCCCCCCCCCAAAAGATAGTCATACCCATTATTTTGCCATGACCCACAAATGCACCACTTCCATGTTCATGAATTCTGAAATTCCTATATCTGACCACAATATGTTGTCATCCTTCTTCTCCTTCAGTCTTGCAATTCCAGCCCTTTTCCTTCATCTTCAATGGGACTTCTAACACCTCCAACCCCTCAGTTCTTTCCCAGGCTACCATCTCTAATTAGTTCCATTCTCCTACTTTCCCCATCTCAAACAAACTCAACTCTACATTGCCTTCTTCTCTGGGGACGCTTATGCCCTTATTCTATCAATGATCTTGCCCTGCCAAGTCTCAGTCTTAAATTACTTCAACCAGCCACTTCTTCATTCTTACTAATCTGCTGCTGGATAAAACTGGAGAGAATCATGAAACCATGATGACTGGGACAACTACAAATTGATTTTACACAATTTCAATTGAGCTCTCACTGCTGCAAGGCAAATCTTCTACACGTCCCTCACAAACTCACTATCCTACTTACCACAGCAGCTTTTCTAAGTCTTTTTATGCCTCCTCAAATCTCCCATGGCTCCTCTTTCTCCCACCCTCTCAGCTCACACTCTTGCCTTATTTTTCACTGAAAAATCGAGCTAAGAGCTCCTTCTCCCCTCATCTCACATTTGCTAAGAGTTCCCTCTTCTGCCCTCATCTTACATCACCTAAATACATACTTCCATTATAGCTTCCTTCACCAGTCTTACATGAAGATATGGATCTTCTCTCCAAGGCAAAACCCTTTACTTTACATACACATCTCATCTCCAGAAGCTTGCCTCCTCTATTATACCCACTCACTTATCCATCTTTCTCTGTTTACTAGCTGTTTCCCCACTGCCTACAAATATGCTCCTATTTCCCTAATCCTCAAAAACTCATTTTATCTGCCTATGCCTATTAGCCATCATCCCATATCTTCCCATATTTTTCCTCTGTTTTGTGGCTAAATAGCCAGAGAAGCCTTTCAACAATATAACAATATGTGCCTCCTCTCTCTCTCTCTCTCTCTCTCTCTCTCTCTCTCTCTCTCTCTCTCTCTCTCTCTCTCTCTCTCTCTCTCTCTCTCTCACTATTCAACCAGAATTTTTTTCTCCAAATTTACCAGTGATCTCTTAATTGCCTAATTTAACGGCCCTTTTCAGTTCTCATCCTTTTTGACACCCCCTTAAGCCTTTGGCATTGTTCATTACATTCTTGTTCTTGATATTCTTTTCTCTCTAGCTTCTTGTGACACTTATCTCTCCTGGTTCTCCTTCATAGTCTTCTTTGCTGGATCTTTGTCCAGGTCATGCCTGCTAATGGTGGGTGTCCCACAGGGCTCTGTCCTGGGTCCTTGTCTCTTTTCTCATTATACTATTTCACTTGGGGAATCTCATCAGCTCCCGTGGATTCATAAATTATCTCTATGCTGATGATTCTGAGATCTACTTATGTAGCCCTAAACTCTGTCCTAACCTTCTAGAGTCATATTTCTAACTGCCTATTAGACATCTCAAACTAGATAAACCACAGGCATCTTTAACTCATTGTCCAAAAGTGAATTCATTATCATTTACCCCAAACTCTCTCCTCTTCTAAACTTTTCTATTACTGTCAACAGCACCAACCATTCTCTAAGTTACAAAGTCTTGAAAACTAGGTGTCATCCTTGACTCTCCACTTTCTCTCAACCCCCTCACTTCCATATCCAGAGTGTTGCCACGTTGTGTTGATATTACCTTCATCGCATTTTTCATATGTGTTCCCTTCTCTCCTCTGACATAAAAAACACCCTAGTGCAGGCCCTCATCACTTTATGCCTGGACTATTGAAATCAGACCCTTGCCTTAAGTCCCTCTCTACTCTATGTTTGCTGTGCAAAGCTCTTTATAACCTGGTCCCCTCCTGGAAGCCTTTTTAGTCTTACACCTCATTACCTTTCAGGGACCCTGCAACACAGCGACATTAGCCTCCTTCTCCAGAACTCTGGGAATTTTCAGTGGCTGTCTCCCATGCCTAGACTCACGTTTCTCTCCTGGCTTCCCTGGCTTCCTTCAAGTTTCAGCTAAAACCCCATTTTTTTTTTTTGCAGGGCAATGGGGGTTAAGTGACTTGCCCAGGGTCACACAGCTAGTAAGTGTCAAGTGTCTGAGGTCAGATTTGAACTCAGGTCCTCCTGAATCCAGGATCGGTGCTTTATCCACTGCGCCAACTAGCTGCCCCCTAAAACCCCATTTTTTACAAGAAGCCTTTTTTGAGAGCAGTCACTGTCTTTTGCCTTTTTTTTGTATCCTCTGCACTTAGTATACTACCTGGCACATAGTAGACTCTTAATAAATGCTGGTTGACTGAGGTCTTTGATGGTAGGGACTGTGTTCTCATCTTTCCCAGAGCCTCTCACAGTGCTTGGCACATACCATTAATAAATGGCACAGAGTACTTACTAAATGTTTGCTGAACTATATTACATCGAAGTTTGATAGATCCTAGCTATTGTAGAGACTGTTATTGTTGTTGTTGGGTTGTTTTCAGTAATGTCTGTGACTCCCTTTTTAAATTTTTGGCAAAGATACTAGAGCGTATTGCTATTTCCTTCTCTAGTTCATTTTAGATATAAGGAAACTGAGGCAAACAGGGTTAAGTGACTTGCCCAGAGTCAGCTAGTAAGTGTCTGAGGCCAGATTTGAACTCAGGAAGATGAGTCTTCCCAATTCCAGGCCTGGCACTCTATACACTATGGCACCACCTAGCTGCCCTATATGTCCCTAATTACCAGTCAAAGTCCTTAGAGGCTGACGGTGGAAATAAAGAACGAGAATTATTCAGTTGTACATCAGTTGTTGAGCCAGAAACAGAATAAGGCGAGTGTCCAAATATTAGAGATCAGATTACGATTCAGGGCTTTAAAAAGCAGGAACTGAATGCTGCTCCTGGTTATAGCAAAGTTTTTGTTCCAAGGGGGAGAAGGAGATCTTTCTGTTCCAGCTCTTGTAGTTGCTGTACCTACACAAGGCTTGCTAAACTAGTCCACATTAATTGTCTTAATGGTAATTACATGCTTGAGGCTAGATCAGCCAATAGGATCCCTCTGAAAGTGAAGACCAAAGGACAGGGAGAAAAGAGGAGGTGTGTGTGTGTGTGTGTGTGTGTGTGTGAGAGTCCTGAGACAGTGAAATCCTTTTAATGGCAAAGCTATGCTGTTAACCTAATTAAACCTTAAGATGATTAAAAAAACCCTCAGGTACTAGATGGCAAGGAGGGAATCAATCAGCTGGGACAGCAGCATTTCTGGGAAATCCCAGTACTAAATGACTCTCACTGGATGCAGTTTCTTTTTCTGTTGAATGAGGATAAATGAATGACACCTGTTCTGCTTAGCTCATAGGGTGGTGGTGAGATCAGATCAGATGATCTATGTGAAAGCACTTTGATATTCATAAAGTACCTAGCGAACATAATGTATCTTAATTATATTAAATTTCCTTTTCTCCTGTAGTATGCCAGTGAGCAATCCTTCCACACCACCACCTGCACACCCTGAGGCACCAAGCTTCCTACACATGTCTAGGGAAACACAAACTGAGTGTACCCTTATCTTGCCATCAAAGGCATATCTTTTGGAGATTGAAGATGGGAGACTGAAAAGGGGACTGGCCTGTGGTTAGAAGACGGGTTCAGCTCCCAACTTTAACACCAACTCTCTGTGTGACCTTGGGCAAGTCACTTACTTCTCTGAGCCTTAGTTTCCTCATTTGTAAAAATGAGGGAATAGGGACTAGTCAGTGATAACAATAGTTAAAGTTTATATAGTGTGTTAAGGTTTTACAAAAGCCCTTTTACCTTCTATCTCACTTGATAGACTAACCTTGAGATGACCTTTGAGGTCCCTTCTGGCCCTAACTTTGTGACTGGGGGTTATATCTGGTCCAGCACTCTATGGCTCTTGCATAACAGACTTACAGTACACAAACAGCACCTTCTTAGCTAAGAGGCTGCTCACTAGCCCAGAAGCCTTTCAGTTGGAGGGGCATGAATCCCAGACTATCAGTTGTTGATCTAAAAACAGGCATTTAGGGCATGGAGGTTGGAAGATCTTGGAGAACACTTACTCCGACCTTTCATTTTGCAGATGAGGAAAGTGAGATAGAGGAATTGGCACAAGATTCTAGAGTTGGAAGGGACTAGCCTGTACTTGAACATAAAGAATCTCCTCTACTACCTCTCTTCTCTAACAAGGAATCAAAATGACTTTTTGTTTGAAGAGACTGCTACCTCTCTCCTTTTGCATTACACTGTCCCCCCATCCCCTTAAATAGAACTTAAATCTGTCTCCCTGAAACTGCCACCCAATGCTTATAATTCTTTCCTCTGGGTCCAAGCAGAACAAAGCTAATCCTCCTATATCAAAGCCCTTTGAATACTTAAGACAGCTATCCTATCCCTTTCCTCACCTTCCAGCTCCTTATCCCCTAAACCTTCTCTTTCCCAGGCAGAATACCCTCTGCTCTTTCAACTGAGCCTCCTAGCATGACGTCAAGGCCCCATCCTGTCTTAGATTCTCTCCTCTGGATCCTCTCCTGGTTGTTAATGTGGGTGGCCAAAACTGAACGCACTATTCCAGATGGTGCCTGACCAGAATACAAGTGTGTGTGTGTGTGTGTGTGTGGGGGGGGGCTCATCACCTCTCTCTTTTCTGGACAATAGCCCTTGCAGTGAAGATCAAGATCCCATTTCATTTGGGGTCACCATATCATATTGTTGACTCCTTGAATTTACAATTCTCTAGAAACCTCATGTTTTTCAGAGCAGTCATCTATATCTCTCCCATTCTGAAGATAAGAAGTTGATTTTTTTGAACCCAAAGGTAAGATTTTACATTTATAGCTATTCAATTTTATCTTATATTTAGTTCAATGTTCTAGCCCAAGAGTTCTCAACCTGGGGTCCATGACTAGATATAATAATGATGATAATAATAATTAGCATTGGGGGCAGCTAGATGGTACAGTGGATAAAGCACTGGCTCTGGATTCAGGAGGACCTGAGTTCAAATGCGGCCTCACACTTGACACTTACTAGCTGTGTGACCCTGGGCAAGTCACTTAACCATCATTGCCCCACCAAAAGACAAATAATAATAATAATAATAATTAGCATTTATATAGTACTTTAAGGGTTGTAAAGCACTTTACAATTATTAATTCATTGGATTCTCATAACAACCCTGGGAGGTAGGTGCTATTATTATCCTCATTTTGCATGAGGAAACTAGTGAAGTTACTGGGAGGTTAAATGACTTGCCCAGGGCCATACAAGTAGGGAGGGTCTGAGGTTGGATTCTACATAAGGTCTTCCTGATTCCAAGTCTGGTGTTTCATCTAATGCTCCACATAGCTTACTTATATTTCAGAGATCTGTGAACTTGGATGGAAAAAATTATATATGTCTTTATTTTTCACTAACCTTTAACTGAAATTTATTATTTACTTCAATTATTTAAAAGCATGATTCTAAGAAGGGGTCCATAGGCTTCACTAGACAAAAAAAAAAAAAAACCCTTAAGAAGATTTAGAAGTAGGCAGACTATTCTGCCCACTATGTCAATTGTAAGGTCAAATGTAAGGGGACTGATTTGTTCTGCCCTGATATACCAATTGTAGGGATGCAGACCCTCAGAGACAATACCTAAGAAAGAGGGGTCCATGCCAGCTTGGTTGAATAAGTGTATATTTATTAGGGTTTATTAGATTAATTAGGTTGTTTAGGAGAGTTTACCTATGAGACCCCATTCTTGGTATAAGGAGGACAGAATGGTGGATCTCTATACCAACTCCAGGTCAGGCCAGATATTATATAGAAACAGAAGAAGGCATGTTACTAGGAATGGCCCAGGGTCACATTCAACTTTTCCCGTGAGATAGTTGGAACATCTTTTCCTGATTATATTTGTTGTTGCTCTTGAAGAATACCATGACATTAGGGTGATGTCATGACTTGCACTGAATTAGATTTAAGTGACAGAGGGCTGTGTAATGTCACCAACCTCACTCTCTCCTCCAGAGCCGTCTGGGTCCAGTGGCAAGATGCATATCAGGATGACTGGAGATGGCCCAGGATGGTTGAGGCAACTGGGGTAAGTGACTTGCCCAGGGTCACACAGCTAGTAAGCGTCTGAAACAGATTTGAACTGAGGTCCTCTTGACTCTGGGGTCAGTGCTCAGTCTCTGTGGAGTCATAGGTTACACTACCACTCTGGCTACTGCTATTCAGAACCCCTGTAGGAGTCCGCTAAGATCTCTTTGTTTTGAGAAAGATGCCATCTATGCCTTCATCCAAGTCACTGAAGGAAATGTTCAACAACACAAAGATCAAGGACAGCACTCTGAAGCCTTCTGCTCCAGAAATTTCCTTCCAAGCAGACATTGAGCCTGTCTTGATCAATGAAGGCTACTCTTTGAATTTAGCCATCCATATGTCTATGGATCCATGGAACTGTACTGTTCAGTGGCTCATCTTGCTCCATGTTGTCCACAAGGATGTCATGGTAGCATTTGGCAAGTGCAGTGCTAACATCCAAGGGGGAATGATATGCATAGCATTCTCTTGCTCTAGCAGGGAAGTGGGTAGTTAGAGTTTGGAGGCTTCCTGATTCAAATTTAGTTCTATCTTGGTTATATCACACTAACTGCTTTATGGATCTCATCGATCCATTGGCATATTAATCGTGCCCCACTGAGTAACCTCAACTCTGACAAAAAATGTCCTGGTGGTCTTCAGAGTTAGACTTCTAGAGCCAACATATACAAATTTGGATATACTTTATATTAATAGTTACTGAATTAGGAAAATTAAGGTAGCAGTTTCTTAATCTCTCAAATGAGAGCATTGGTCTGAATCTCTAAAATCTATGACAGCTATAGCTTTCTGGGATGTTGAGCCTGTTCTCAAATAGCTGAAAAATGTTTCTTTGCTAGATTTGAAAACAGGAATTTCTAGATTTCCAAATAAATCATTTGAGTAAAAAATATAGCCAGTTTTTCCCAATGACCAAATTGTAAATATCTTATAAGTAAGAACAAAAATGAGGGGAAACAGGGAGGTTGCTTTGAAGGAACTTTGATATTTTTGTGGGGGTGGGGCAATGAGAGTTAAGTGACTTGCCCAGAGTCACACAGCTAATAAGTGTCAAGTGTTTAAGGCCGGATTTGAACTCAGGTCCTCCTGTATCCAGGGACGGTGCTTTATCCACTGCACCACCCAGCTTCCCCCAGAACTTTGATTTTTAAAAGTCAATGGGTCAGTCAAGCAACAAGAAATTATTATGTTCTTACTGTATACTAGGCTCTTAATACTAAGAAAAGGACAAAAGCACTCTTCCTGCCCTCAGGGAGTTTGTATTCTGATGGAGGAGACAATGTGCAAATAACTATATATACAACAGCTTATTTTACAGATGAGGAAATTGAGGCAAACAGTGACTTGCTTATGGTCACACAGTAAGTGTCTGAGGCTGGATTTGAACTCAGGAAGATGAGTCTTCCTGACTCCAGGCCCAACACTCTATGCACTATGGTGCCACCCAGCAGCTCACATACAACAGAGATATAGTGTAGATGGAAGATACTTTCAGAGGGAAGGCAGTGGCATGTGGAGTGGCCCAGGAAGGTGGATTTTGACTTTTAAAGGAAGCCAGGAGGTAGAGGCATGGGAACACTGTATTGGGTCCCTACCATGAACAGCCTCATATTTGTAAGGCTCTAATAAATCTCATCATCTGCTTATACATTTTTGTCTCTTGAGGTTCAGAGCAAGTGGTAAACTTTCTGATAATGGAGAAAAACAAATGGAATAATACAGAATCATAGACTGTTAGTGTTGGGAGGGACATGTCTTAGAGATTTTGAGGTCAAATCCATTTTAAATGTAGAGGAACTGAGAATTAGATGGAAAATGATTTGTTGGACAGATGTTAATGGAACTAGAAATCAGGTCTCCTAGTTCCCAGTCCAATATTCTTTCCACTGTGATAGAAGGTGCTGAAAATACATGAAGAAGAGAGAATAACTGAGTGATGATTTTGATACTGTAGTATCAACAGGCAGCAAAAGTTGGGGTTGCTTATGTTGTATCAGGTAGCTAATTAGCACTTCTTTATGTGTTTGTGTTATACTTTTCCTCGTAATGATTACCACAAGGCATTGTCAGATCATAAAGGGACTTCTGAATCATTAGAGAAAGATCAAGCGAGGTTTATCAGGGTTTTGGTATTAATGATATTTTATTATATTTTAAAATTTAGAAAACAGAGGTGTCAGACCCATGGCCTACAGGCCACATGAGGTCCACAGCACTCAGCCACAGCTGGACACATTGTTCCTTGATTCTGACATAGGGATATCATTTTGGTCCTCTTTTAGAACGAAGGACAACCACCAACCAATCAACTAGCCATTGTTATTGTTCAGTCACTTTAGTCATGTCTGACTCTTTGTGATCTCATTTGGAGTTTTCTTGGCAGAGATACTGGAATTCTTTGCCATTTCCTTCTCCAGCTCATTTTACAGATGAGGAAACTGAGGCAAACAAAGTTAAGTGACTTGCCCAGGGTCACACAGCTAGTACATGTCTGAGACCAGATTTGAGCTCAGGAGGATGAGTCTTTCCAACATCCTGGCATAGCCCTCTATCCACTCTGCCACCTACCCACCCATAACATTCTTGAGTAAGGTCCAAATGAGGTGAAAATGTACTGGGGAAATACTTAATAAAATAAATAAAAATTTAATAAAACATAGATAATTTTAACATGTTTTCTAAGTCAATTATGTGGCCTGTAGGTATCCTTATGTACAGGTTAGTGGTCCCCATTTCTATCTGAGTTTGACACTACTGTTGTAAATGATTTGTACATTGGTAATCCACATGTAGAATAAATGTACATACAGTATATGTCAGGGGACAGACAAAGGACAAGATGGGCAGTTGTCTCTGACCCCCTGACTCCTTACCAATCTACAAACCTATAATCCCAAGGCCAAATGAAAGAACTGGTGGCCAGCACGTGTTCCTTTCCAGCTCTGGGAAGTCAGTACATGCTCCCAGGTTACAAGTTAATAGCATCAGTTAGTGGCCAGCCAATCTCTACTTCCCCATCTCCCCATCCAACACTTCTTCCTCACCCAAGCTCTGAGAGTCACCAGCAATCAACCTCCATCCCCAACAGAACAAAAAGAAGAAGGAATTATATACCACTTTTAAAAAGATATAAATCCCTGGCATATGGTGATCTAGTGTCACATAAATAGTATATATGATTCACTTCCTCTTGGCTTCAATAGTTGATGAATCCCCAAACTTTGCTTCCCAACCATGATAGACAAGAAAGCATTTACTAGACTTGAGATACTTCCCAAATATGATGGACAAGAGAACATTTACTATACCTTGAGATACTTTCCAACTATGATGGACAAGAAAGCATTTACTATACTTGTAATTGGGATTGCTGGATTATGAGGAAAAGACTCAAAATGAAATGAGGTAATTGTTTTTAGATCCTTACCGTATCCTTCACTAGCCTTACATCTTCCTGGGCAGCCTGCAAGTCTCCTTTGATTTTAATCATGTCCTCAGTCTTGTCATGAACCTGAAAAAAACCCATGATTTGAGATAAGAAAATTACAAATGAATTGTCCACCTAAGATTTGTAGGTGTTTATTCTCTCATCTGACTCTAGGTTTCAAGAACAAGGTCTGGAAACTCTTTCTAAACTTACCAGTATACGTATCCATCCATCTGTTCATGCTTTCCATAGCATCAGCCAATCTTTTTGCTTATGAGTAACATCAAGCACACCCCAAAACCTTTTACAAAGTACTTAATGTAAATTACCTCATTTGATCCTCTTTATCTTGGGTAAATTGTACAAGTATTATTACATCCAATTTGAGGATGAGTACGAATCTCAGATAGGTTCAATAGTTTGCTCAAGGTCAAACCCTCAGTAAGGGCAAGTGCTGAGACTAGAACATGGATAAATATTTGGACCTTAATTCCAGTGCTCTTTCTTTATGTATCCCTACAAGTTACATTTACAGTTTCTAAGACTAGATGAAATTTTCACCTGACACTTACCAGTGAGGACAGTTCCAGAAATGAGACCTAATAGAATATTCACCTTATAAAATAAAAAACACCCTCACATCACCCACACTCTCACATAAACTGAGAGGAATAAAGAGTGTTAGTGATTCTGAGCTAAACAGATAGAATTTAGAATGTTTTCTGAAGTTGGATTCTGATGGGCAGCATTGTCTCCCCTCTTAAAGCGTCATGAGAAACAGATGCATTATGGGATGGGAGGTTAGCCTTTGCCTGCCCAGGGCAAAGGCTAGATGAGAGATTAGTACAGTGGTGTGGAAAGAGCATTTGGACAGGAGCGAAGAGACCTAGATTTCAAACCTTGCTCTGCCAATAACTAGTTGGGTGATTTTGGGCAAATTACTTCCTGTCTGTGGGCCTACTTTTCTCATCTATAAACTGAGTGAATCAGACCAGATGATGACTTAAGCCCTCTCACATTCTAGGAATCTATGAACCTAAGATATTTCAGGAAGAGAACTTTCCATTACTCGAGGTGGGAAAGAATTATAGGGGATGAAAGGGTCATTATGGTGAAAATTACATTTTTCTCAAGGCGAATTCTGCATTTCTTGGGAGCTCATTCTACAATTAAATTTTCAGTTTTCCTAGATGACTACATGTAGGTTCTTTGTTCTAAAGTAAGGATGGAAAAGCTCTTCTTCATATTATAATATTCTCCTCCACATAACAAGTATGTGTTTGGGTTGCAACAGTGAACCACATTCAGAGTGACAGAATTCATAAATCACAAAGGCATGGATTGCCAATACTCCTCACCCCTAAGATACCCTAAGTACAAGATAGAGGGCAACTGGCAAAGCTACTTCAATAATGAGAAAAATAGGGGCAGCTAGGTGGCGCAGTGGATAGAGCACTGGCCCTAGAGTCAGGAGTACCTGAGTTCAAATCCGGCCTCAGACACTTAACACTTACTAGCTGTGTGACCCTGGTCAAGTCACTTAACCCCAATTGCCCCACCAAAAAAAAAAAAGACAAAAATAACAATGGCTAGTATTTATAAAGTATCCTCTATGTGCCAAGTACTCTACAAATATGATCTCCTTTGCTGCAATCCTGGGAGTTAGATGCTATTATGATTCCCATTTTATAGTTGAGGACACCAATTCAACTCTTGGCAGCAGCAGAACTGGGAACTGTGTTAATTCTCAATAGGAGTACACAAGACAGAAAGGATTTATGAAGATGGCATTTGAAAGGTTTAATGAGAAATATTTGAGAAGTTATTGGCGATAAGTCTAATTGTAATCATATGAAACCCTTGGCCTTTTAAACAAAGAGTCACATAGCTAGTGAGTGTCAAGTGTTTGAGGCTGGATTTGAACTCAGGTCCTCCTGAATCCAGGGCCAGTGCTCTATCCATTACACCATCTAGCTGCCCCCTAGTCTTTTTGTTTAAAAAACTGACAGATGGGGAAGAACCCAGTTTCAGTCATGAAATAAAGTCTCAGGCCAAAGTGGAGCGATAGAACAAGATAGAAAGGAAAGGAAAGGAAAGGAGAGGAGAGGAGAGGGGAGGGGAAGGGAGGGGAGGGGAGAAAGGCAGGAAGACACATCTCAGATGGCCCACAGGTGGAGAGGTCCAAACAAGGGTGAAAAAGGCCAAGGGTAGTTTCTCACTCAGCACAGGTGTGAAGGAAACAGGTGTTAAGATGCAGGCTTTTCCTAAAGGTTCAGAATACAAGGGCAAGGCTCACATCAGTGTAATTTTCCACAGCGGATGATGGTGTGGGGTCAGACCTCTCTGAAGCTCCCTCAGTCCCTTTCTCTTTCTAAATTCTGGATTTTCTTTCCTTTGAGATGAATGGTGGACAAGATTGTGTCTCAGGACAGTTGGGAGGCATTTCAATCTTCCTTCAGGTGCTTGATGGTGTGCCCCTGCAGGGAGACCCAAATGACAATTGAAGGCCCTGGAGAACCTTCTTCTTCACAGGGAAGAGGTGGGAGGATGGGTCAGAGTCCCGGTCAGCTCAACCAGGCTGTAGGGGCCTGATCCAACTCCAGGGTGCCCCCCTGCCGCAGACACACACACACACACACACACACACACACACACACACACACACACTCCCTCCCAGCCTTCCTCCCCTAACATATACACACAGACATACAGACAGACACACATGCCCACACAGAGACAAATGAATACATGAACACATACATATTTCCCCTTGTACATATATACACAAACATATATATGTATAGAGATAGATACACATATACATGCACAGACATATTTCTTTCTTTCCTTTTTCCTTCCTTCTCTTCCTCTCTCATTTTTCTTTTGCTTTCTTCCTCTTTTCCTTCCCTCCTTACTTTTTTCTCCTCCCTCCCTCTCTCCCTTCCTTCTTTCCTTCCTTTGTTCCTTCCTTCCTTCCTTCCTCCCTTCCTTCCTTCTTCCCTTTCCTTTCTTCTTTCCTTCCTTCCTTCCTCCCTTTCCTTTCTTTCTTTCTCTTTCTTTCTTTCTCTTTCTTTCTTTCTTTCTTTCTTTCTTTCTTTCTTTCTTTCTTTCTTTCTTTCTTTCTTTCTTTCTTTCCTTCCTTTCTTTTCTTCCTTCCTTCCTTCCTCCCTTTCTTTTCTTCCTTCCTTCCTCCCTTTCTTTCCTTCCTTCATTCCTTCCTTCCTTCCTTCCTTCCTTCCTTCCTTCCTTCCTTCCTTCCTTCCTTCCTTCCTTCCTTCCTTCCTTCCTTCCTTCCTTCCTTCCTTCCTTCCTTCCTTCCTTCCTTCCTTCCTTCCTTCCTTCCTTCCTTCCTTCCTTCCTTCCTTCCTTCCTTCCTTCCTTCCTTCCTTCCTTCCTTCCTTCCTTCCCTGCTATGGGAGTTAGGAATCTCCACTTAACATGAATGAGCAATGGGGCACTGGGGGATGAGATGCAGGCTCCCTGTCTTAGGGGTACCATCTTTTTGGTTGCGTTCACCTCAGCTCTTATTGTCTGGAAATTTTTTTTCAGCATTTCTACCTCCAAGAGGTTTAACGGCAGAAACACAGACCAAAAGACCCTTACATCCAAAAGGCTCACTTCCCCTTGTAACGATTGGAATGATGCCACCTGCTGGAGACTTACTGTAGAAGAGTTCCGCCCATGAAACAAAGGTCTTTGAGGACAAGACCAAGAGTCTTTTCTTTGGCATCAGGAAGTGACGTGGACTAGTGGGAGGAGGAAGGAAGAGACTGGCGCTCGCTCTCGCTCTCTTTCCTTTGGACTCTGGTGGAGAGCGAAGCTAGAAATGTGCTCTCCCTTTAATAGATAGGAATCTAGGCCTTTCTCTCTCTCTTTACCAAATTCTTGTTTTCCTTAATAAATGCTTAAAAGCCTAACTCTTGCTAAAGCTTATAATTTATTGGCGACCACTCATTAGATATTTTAGACAGTTTAGCTAGAATTTTAGCCCTTAACACCCTACTTGACCTAATTCTGCCACCGCTCTGGAGTTCATGCCTGGTGAAGCCCCTCACCTTCCCTTCCTTCCCCAAGGCAGCCGAGTCCTGCTGGGGAAGATCATGAAATGATGCTAATTTCCCCACATTTACAGCATATGACCTCAGATGGGTCCTCTGTACCACTCAACCATGCTCCTGCTCTCTGCTACTTGATTCCCTTTTCATCCTCACCATCAAATTTAGTGGAACGATAACAGCATTTTCATATTGAACTATTTTTGAATTCACTGTTTCTACACTCACTGAATTGGGTTTCAATTGTGTTCAAAATATTTTTATTTATTTATTTGTAGGCCCTGAACTTAATTGAGGATAAGTGTTCCATTGAGGCAGCTTCTAGCTTCTCTAAGCTCCAGGAGTATAGAGTTTCTCGAGTTGTTGTGGCTAAACAGCCTTCAGAGAATGAGCCCCTCTAAGCTTCTTTAGGCTGGTCCACAAATGGCTCCAGAATCAACGCCTTTCCAAATAAGTAGGACTTAATGGTGCCTGTATTCTGTGGGTACAGCTTTCAAGAGTATGATGAGACTTGGGTTTTAGAGAAGGTTTTTAAACTATACAAACAATATGCTTATATGCTTCTCTCTCTCCATATGGTAACAGCATGCAGTGAGAATGAGTATATACACACGCTTAGTAGATATCTACATGTACATTAAGTGTGCACCTACTTAATATATATTCAGTAGGCATATGAGTACTTAAAATAAATAAAGCAGTTATATAGGTATATGTACATTCACCTCTGTAGATTTAGTATGTTTGATATATATATATATGCATATATATGTATGTGTACACATATAGATAGATATAGATCCAGTTAAAAGTATATTGTTTAGGGGCAGCTAGGTGGTTCAGTGGATAGAGCACTGGCCCTGGATTCAGGAGGAGCTGAGTTCAAATCCGGCCTCTGACACTTAACACTTACTAGCTGTGTGACCCTGGGCAAGTCACTTAACCCCAATTGTCCTGAAAAAAAGAAAAGAAAAAAAAGAATATTGTTTACACACAAGTCCTCTAAAGAACTGTCTCATTTTATATACACAAACACACACATATACATATAAACACATACACAGAAAAAATATATTTAGTATGTGTTTCCATATGTACATATACAGGTAGGTGGCACAGTGAATAGAGTGCCAGGCCTAGAGTCAGGAAGACCTGAGTTCAAATACAACCTCAGATACTTACTAGCTGCATGACCTTGGTCAAGTCACTTAACCCTGTTTGCCTCAGTTTCCTTATCTGTAAAAATGTGGTGGAGAAGGAAATGGCAAACTACTCAATATATGTATGGCATTATATAGTATTATATAATATCAATATATTTTATCTTTTAATACCATAATAATTCAGACTTCTTCTCTGGTACAAAGGGAGGGCCAAAAATTTTAAGTCAATTTTCCAAATCACTGTGCCCCTAACCCCCACAATGTGGAAGGGATAACTGTAAAATCCTTCAGGATAGCTCTTCAAATACTTGAAGGCTGTGGTGGTGGTGCCCACAGCTAAATCTTCTTTTCTCTGGGTAAAACTTTTTCCTAGTTCCTTCAACTGGGCCTTGTATGGGATCCCCATCCTGGTTGTCTTTCAATGGGTCAACTCTGGTTTGTATGTCTTTCCTAAAATGTGCCCCCCCCCCCCCGCCAAATAAACACAATACTGCAGAGCTGAATTGGCCAGCATACAGTAAAAAAGACATTACCACCTCCTTTTGTTTTGAGCTCCATGCATCCATTAATGCAGCCTATATGTCTATATTAGCCGTTTGGGCTGGCATACCACACCATGGATTCATATCAGGCTTGTGGTCCACTAAAGCCCTCAAATCCTTTTCACTTTCTGACACTAGTTCTTAAAGAAAAGACATATGTGAAAGCAAGGAGTGTGAACAAACTGAGGAAGTACAGAAGCCTAGAATTTTAGAGCTTAAGGAGTCTTTAGTGACTATCTAGCACAATCATCTCATTTTAGAAAAGAGGCAGCTGAAGTCTAGAAAAATTAATTTGTTTGCTCAAAGTCACACAGATCATGTTGGAGCTAGGTCTAGAATTTAGGTCTCCCAATCTGTTCTTATGCTTTTCCCACTAGGTCCAGAGTGTTCCTCGCTCCCATCAGGCACTGGAATCTGAGTCTTTTTACAGCACCATTTAACTGTGGGATTTTGGGAAGGCTTGGCTTATTTTTTACTTATTTATTTATTTATTTATTTTATTTGTTGCTGGACAATGAGGGTTAAGTGACTTTCTCAGGTCACACAGCTAGTAAGTGTCAAGTGTCTGAGGCCGGATTTGAACTCAGGTCCTCTTGAATCCAGGGCTGATGCTTTATCCACTATGCCACCTAGTGGCCCTGAAAGGCTTAGTTTAGACAGATTTTTTTCTAAAGCAGAATGGATCTCTGTTCCTTTGGATTTCTCTCTCTCCCTCTAAGCAGAGAACCTTAGGATTTAATTAAAAATTTGTTTCTGATCAACAATTTGGCTAAAATGCAGAGTACAGAGTATATCTTTCACATCTCTATACCATACTGCCCACAGGTTGTATTTTAAATTCTTTCTAAAATCCATATCTGTCTTTTGTTTTAACTCCATCTTTATTTTAGGCTCTAGACCTCTAAAGCTACTTCAGCATGTATGGTATGTGTGTATATACTGTATATAATATCAATAACTTTATGTATATATAAGATTATATACATATAATATATTAATATATCATATTTACAATATATTTATAAATTAAGTGAACATTTAAATAGATTTTATATGAAATATATTATAAGTATATAAATACATATTATATTAGAAATATATCAGGAATAAAGCACTGGCCCTGGATTCAGGAGGACCTGAATTAAAATCTGACCCCAAACATTTGATACTTACTAGCTGTGTGACCCTGGGCAAGTCACTTAACCCTCATTGTCCTGCCAAAAAAAAAAAAAGAAATATATCTCTAAGTATATTTTAAATAAATATATTCATACACATGTATTCATAGTTTATTGTATATGTATATATAGTATATTTATGAAACATGTCTAGTTTATAAGTATATTCGTTTTTTGTTGTTGTTGTTTTTTTGTGGGGCAATGAGGGTTAAATGACTTGCCCAGGGTCACACAGCTAGTAGGTGTTAAGTGTCTGAGGCCGGATTTGAACTCAGGTCTTCCTGAATCCAGGGTGGGAGCTTTATCCACTGTGCCACCTAGCTGCCCCCATAGTTTATAAGTATATTGTTAAAAGCATGAATTTGGAGCCAAGATGGCGGAGAGGAAGCAGCAAGCTGCCTGAGCTCTCCTGTTCCCTAAAAACGAACATTAAATCAAGCCTCTGGACAAATTCTGAAACTACAGAACCTGCAAAGGGACAGAGAGACACAGTCTTCCAACCAGAGATAATTTAGAAGACTTCAGGAAAAGGTCGGTCTGACTCGGGCAAAAGGGAGGCCCAGCGCAGGGCAGCAACCCAGTGCCGAGGGGGTCGGGGCAAGTCAGCAGGAGCTGCGGGCCACAGCCGAACAACTGAGGCCCCCTGGAACCTGGTTCAAAAATCTGGTGGCCAAGAAGGACAGTGGAAAAACCTACCTGCACTGGCCGAGAAGGCCATGAACGGATCAGGCGGGATCAGACGCCAGGGTCTGGCGCCTGGCTGGCCGAGCACAATCAGACAGGAAGTGCAGGGCGGGGGATCTCCACACACCATAAAGGCCTCAGAGTAAAAACCCGGTCACACAGAACCTATACCCCTGCACAAGAAGCCCCAAACAGGGACCCTGGTGCCCCCAGAGCAGACCTCAACTTAAAGAATAAATAAATAAGCTGCAATAATGAGTAAGAAGCAAAAAAGAGCCCTCTCCATTGAGAGCTTCTGTATCAATAGGGAAGAAGCCAACACAAACTCAGATGAGGACAATAGCCTCAAATTGCCTACATCTGAAGCCTCATGAGGGCAGGTGAATTGGTTGCAAGAACAAAAAACCTTCCTGGAAGAGCTCAAAAAGGATTTTAAAAATCAATTGCAAGAGGTAGAAGAAAAAATGGGGAGAGAAATGAAAGCAAAACAAGAAAACTATGAAAAAAGAATCAGCAGCTTGGAAAAGGAAGCACATAATTTCACTGAAGAAAACAAAGCCTTAAAAAATTCATTTGGCCAAATGGAAAAAAAGGTGCATAATCTCACTGAAGAAAACAATGCCTTAAAAATTAAAGTGGGACAGTTGGAAGATAAGGAATCCATGAGACACCAGGAATCAGTCAAGCAGAATTAAAAAAATGAAAAAATAGAAGAAAATGTGAAATACCTCATTGGAAAGACAACTGATCTGGAAAACAGATCGAGGAGAGACAATTTGAGAATCATTGGACTGCCTGAAAGCCATGACCAGAAAAAGAATCTAGACACCATATTCCAGGAAATTATTAAGGAGAACTGCCCTGATATCATAGAATCAGAGGATAAAATCATCATCGAAAGAATCCACCGATCACCTCTTGAAAGAGACCCCAAAAGGAAAACTCCAAGGAATATTGTAGCCAAATTCCAGAATTATCAGGTGAAGGAGAAAATACTACAAGCAGCCAGAAAGAAGCAATTTAAATATCATGGAGCCACAGTCAGGATTGCTCAGTACCTGGCAGCTTCAACATTAAAGGACCTCAAGGCTTGGAATATGATATTCTGGAAGGCAAAGGAGCTTGGATTGCAGCTGAGAATCTATTACCCAGCAAAAATGTGCATTTTCTTTCAGGGGAAAAGATGGACATTTAATGACATTGGGGACTTTCAATCTTTCCTGGTGAAAAGACCAGAACTGAATAGACAATTCGATCTCAACATACAAGACTCAAGAGAAGTTTAAAAAGGTAAACAGAGGGGGGAAAAAAGGTTACCCTATTAGGTTAAACTGTTTATATCCCTACACAGGAAGATAATACTCATAACTCTTAAGAATTGTAAATGTATTTGAGCAGAGAGAAGGACTTTATATAGAGGGTATAAATATAAATTGTCTTTGATGTGATGATAGAAAAGAATTAAGGGGTTAAAAAGGGAGTCTATGGGGAGGAGAGGAAAGGGGAGGTGGAATGGGATGAATTATATCATATGAAGAGGTGGAAAAAACCTATTACAATAGAGGGAAAGAAAGGATAGGGTAACATTGTTTCAACCCTATTCTCATTAGATTTGACTCAAAGAGGGAATAACATATACGTTCATTGGGATAAAGAAACTGAACTCATTCTTTAGGGAAACAAAAGGGGAAGGGAAAGGGGGGGACTGATAGAAGGGAGGACAAAAGCAAGGGAGAAAAGAGTAAAGGAAAGAGAGGGGGGTGATAAAAAGGGAGGGCAGATCGGGGGAGGCAGGGGTAAGAAGTAAAACGTCAGTGAGGAGGAATAGGGTGAAAGAAGTGGGGAAAAGTACAAAGGGGGTAAATAGAATGGAGGGGAATAGACAGTCAGTAATAATAACTGTGAATGTGAATGGGATGAACTCTGCTATAAAACAGAAGTGAATTGCAGAGTGGATTAAAAACCAGAACCCTACAATATGCTGTTTACAAGAAACACATTTGAAGCAGAGAGATACACACAAAGTAAAGGTAAAAGGCTGGAGCAGAATATATTATGCCTCAGCTAAAGTAAAAAAGGCAGGGGTAGCAATCCTTATCTCAGACAAAGTGCAGGCAAAAATAGATCTCATTAAAAGATATAAGGAAGGAAATTACATCTTACTTAAAGGTACTATAGATAATGAAGTAATATCAATATTAAATATGTATGTGCCAAGTGGTATAGCATCCAAGTTCTTAGAGGAGAAGTTAAATGAGTTACAAGAGGAATTAGACAGTAATACTATACTAGTGGGGGATCTGAATCTCCCCCTCTCAGAATTAGATAAATCTAGCCAAAAATAAGAAAGAAGTGAAAGAGGTGAATAGATTACTAGAAAAGTTAGACATGATAGATGTCTGGAGAAAATTGAATGGGGATAGAAAGGAATATACCTTTTTCTCAGCAGTACATGGCACATTTTCAAAAATTGACCATGTATTAGGGCACAAAAACATCATAGTCAAATGTAGAAAGGCAGAAATAGTAAATGCATCCTTCTCAGATCATGATGCAATAAAAATTACATGTAAGAAAGAGCCAGGGAAAAGTAGAATGAAAATCAATTGGAAACTAAATAATTTCATTCCAAAGAATGAATGGGCCAAACAAGAAATCATAGAAACAATCAATAATTTTATCCAAGAGAATGACAATAATGAGACAACATACCAAAATCTATGGGATGCAGCCAAAGCAGTGCTTAGGGGAAAATTTATAGCTCTAAATGCTTACATGAATAAAAAAGAGAAAGAGGAGATTAATGAATTGGGCATGCAACTTAAAAAGCTAGAAAAAGAACAAATTAGAAATCCCCAATTAGACCCTAAATTAGAGATCCTGAAAATTAAAGGAGAAATTAATAAGATTGAAAGCAAAAAAAACTATAGAATTACTCAATAAAACTAAGAGCTGGTTTTATGAAAAAAAAAAAACCAATAAAATAGATAAAATATTGGTTAATTTGATTAAAAAAAAGAAAGAAGAAAACCAAATTACCAGTATCAAAAATGAAAAGGGTGATGTTACCAACAATGAAGTGGAAATTAAATCAATAATTAGGAATTATTTTGCCCAACTGTATGCCAATAAATTTGACAATCTAAATGAAATGGATGAATATTTACAAAAATACAAACTGCCCAGGTTAACTGAAGAAGAAATAAAATCCTTAAATAAACCCATATTGGAAAAAGAAATTGAACAAGCCATTAATGAACTCCCTAAGAAAAATCCCCAGGGCCAGATGGGTTTATGGGTGAATTTTACCAAACATTTAAAGAACAATTCATTCCAATATTATACAAATTATTTGGAAAAATAGGTGAAGAAGGAGTTCTACCAAATTCGTTTTATGACACAAATATGGTGGTGATACCAAGACCAGGCAAAGCAAAAACAGAGAAAGAAAATTATAGACCAATTTCCCTAATGAATATTGATGCTAAAATCTTAAATGAGATATTAGCAAGGAGATTATAGCAAGTGATCACCAGGATAATACACTATGACCAGGTGGGATTTATACCAGGAATGCAGGGCTGGTTCAACATTAGAAAAACTATTAACATAATCAACCATATCAATAAGAAAACCAACCAAAATCATATGATTATCTCAATAGATGCAGAGAAAGCTTTTGACAAAGTACAACACCCATTCCTAATAAAAACACTAGAGAGTTTAGGAATAGGTGGAGCTTTCCTTAGAATAATAAACAGATCTACCTAAAGCCATCAGCAAGTATTATATGCAATGGAGATAAATTAGAGGCCTTCCCAATAAAATCAGGGGTGAAACAGGGATGTCCATTATCACCCCTATTATTTAATATTGTCCTAGAAATGTTAGCTTTAGCAATCAGAGAAGAGAAAGGAATTAAAGGAATTAGAATAGGCAAGGAGGAAACAAAACTATCATTCTTTGCAGATGATATGATGGTATACTTAAAGAATCCTAGAGAATCAACTCAAAAATTACTTGAAACAATTAACAACTTTAGCAAAGTAGCAGGATATAAAATAAATCCACATAAATCATCAGCATTTCTATACATGACCAACAAAGTCCAGCAGCAAGAGATAGAAAGAGAAATTCCATTTAAAGTAACGGTAGATAATATAAAATACTTGGGAGTCTACTTGCCAAGACAAACCCAGGAACTCTATGAACACAACTACCAAACACTCTTCACACAAATCAAATCAGATCTAAATAATGGGAAAGATATCAATTGCTCATGGATAGGCAGAGCTAATATAGTAAAAATGACAATACTGCCTAAATTAATTTACTTATTCAGTGCCATACCAATCAGACTACCTAAAAATTATTTTATACAGCTAGAAAAAATAATAACAAAATTCATCTGGAAAAACAAAAAATCAAGAATATCCAGGGAAATATTGAAAAAAAATTCACAGGAAGGTGGGATAGCGGTACCAAACCTGGAGCTTTACTATAAAGAGGCAGTCATCAAAACTATCTGGTACTGGCTAAAAAATAGAGTGGTAGATCAATGGAATAGGCTAGGCTCAGGAAATGCAGTAGTAAATGACACTAGTAATGTAGTGTTTGATAAACCCAAAGACTCCAGCTTCTGGGATAGGAACTCAGTATTTGACAAAAACTGCTGGGAAAACTGGAAGATAGTATGGCAGAAATTAGGCATAGACCAACATCTTACACCTTATACTAACATAAGGTCAAAATGGATACATGATTTAGACATAAGAGGTGATACCATAGGTAAATTAGGAGAGAAAGGAATAGTGTACCTATCAGATCTTTGGAAAGGAAAACAGTTTTTGACCAAACAAGAGATAGAGTATATTATAAAATGCAAAATGGATGATTTTGATTATATTAAATTAAAAAATTTCTGTACAAACAGAAGCAATGCATCCAAAATTAGAAGGGAGGCAGAAAGCTGGGAAACAATTTTTCAGGCCAGTACTTCTGATAAAGGCCTCATCTCTAAAATATATAGGGAACTAAGTCAAATTTATAAGAATCCAAGTCATTCCCCAATTGAGAAATGGTCAAAGGATATGAATAGGCAGTTTGCTGATGAAGAAACCAAAGCTATCTATTCCCATATGAAAAAATGCTCTAAATCTCTAATGATTAGAGAGATGCAAATTAAAACAACTCTGAGGTACCACCTGACACCTATCAGATTGACTAAAATGACAAAAAAAGAAGATAATAAAAGTTGGAGAAACTGTGGGAAAATTGGAACACTAATTCATTGTTGGTGGAGCTGTGAACTGATCCAACCATTCTGGAGAGCAATTTGGAATTATGCCCAAAGGGCGATAAAGTTGTGCATACCCTATGACCCAGCAATTCCACTTTTAGGTCTTTTTCCCAAAAAAATCATGGAAGGGGGAAAGGGACCCACATGTACAAAAATATTTATAGCTGCTCTTTACGTGGTAGCAAGGAATTGGAAGTTGAGGGGGTGCCCATCAATTGGGGAATGGCTAGACAAGTTGTGGTATATGAATACAATGGAATACTATTGTGCTGTAAGAAATGATGAGCAGGAGGAGTTCAGGGAAACCTGGAGGGTCTTGCGTGAGCTGATGATGTGTGAGATGAGCAGAACCAGAAGAACATTGTACACAGTATCATCAACATTGAGTGTTGACCTACTGTGATGGACTATATTCTTCTCACCAATGCAATGGTACAGAAGAGTTCCAGGGAACTCATGATAGAAGAGGATCTCCAAATCCAAGAAAAAAAAAAAGAACTGTGGAATATAGATGCTGATTGAACCATACTATTTCTTTTGTTTTGGGTGCTGTTGTTTTTTTTTTCTATTTTGAGGTTTTGCATTACTGCTCTGATTTTTTCTTTTATAACAGGATTAATGCAGAAATAGGATTAATGTTATTATGTGTATATGTGTGTGTGTGTATATATATGTATATGTATATGTATATAGATATATAGATATAACCTATATCAGATTGCCTGCTGTCTAGGGGAGGGGGGAGGGAGGGGAGGGAGGGAGAAAAATCTGAAATTGTAAAGCTTGTATAAACAAAGGTTGAGAACTATCTTTACATGTAACAGAAAAAATAAAATACCTTATATGTAAAAAATAAATAAATTAATTAATTTAAAAAAAAAGCATGAATTTGGAGTCAGAGGACCTTGTCTCTGTCACTTATTGCATGTGTAATCTTGGGTCAGTTACTCTCTGCATGTCAGTTTCCTCATCTGTTAAATTGAGGGAGTTGTACTGGATGACATCTGAGGTTCCATTCATCTCTATAAAAATCTATGATCCTGTGAACTCACAGTTTATTTGAATTCAGCTTTTCTACCTTCTTTAGTCATTTAATCCCTGTCACTAAAGACTAATGTATTTTGGATTTCTACCAGGATGTTTTATTTAATATACAAAAGCTTTTTTAGTTTGCTAAACTAATAAATAATTATTCATGACAAGAGATCTATGCATAGAACTCTAATTCACGAAGGCATTGCTATTCCTAACTTTAGCTCCTATTTTGTTGTCGTTCAGTCGCTTCAGTTCTGTCTGACTCTTCGTGTCCCCATTTGGGGTTTTCTTGGCAGAGATACTGGGGTGGTTGGCTATTTCCTTCTCCAGCTCATTTTACTGATGAGGAAACTGAGGCAAACAAGGTGAAGAGACTTGCCCAGGGTCACACAGCTAGGAAGTGTCTGAGGTCAGAGTTGAGCTCATGAAGATGAGTCTTCCTGACTTTAAGCTCAGTGCTCTAATGTACTACGGCGCTCTAGCTGCCCGACCTCCTATTAGCCATAGAATCTATGTGGGAAAAGTGGGACTTAAGAAGCACAGGTATGAGAAAGAAGGGGAGCCTACAGGATTATAGATTTAGAATTGGAAGCCATCTAGTCTGGTCTAACTCCCTCATTTTACAGAAGAAACAGGCTGAGAATAGAAGTAACTCCCCTAAGGTTGCCCTGGTACTAAATGGGGAAAAAGATGGGATTCACACCCAGGCTTTCTGATTCCATAGCCAGGAGTCTCTGCACTGCACCGTGTTCCCTCCAGCCCTTCATTCTTTTTTTTTTTTTTCCTTTTTTTTTGGTGGGGCAATGGGGATTAAGTGACTTGCCCAGGGTCACACAGCTAGTGCGTGTTAAGTGTCTGAGGTCGGAGTTGAACTCGGGTCCTTCTGAATCCAGGGCTGGTGCTTTATCCACTGTGCCACCTAGCTGCCCCCCACCCCTTCATTCTAACTTGAATTTAGCAGAAGAATGAGATCTCTTTCCTCTGGTTTTGGAGAGGAGAGGGCACCACAGGAAGCAGGGATCCTTTGCTGTGTTGTGTGAAGTACAATACCTCTCTTTCTGGAAAAACCCTCGGGCTGGAGCATCCTAGACCTGATGAATAAATAGGAAGGGAAAAAATTCTGAGAGATCTCAGAGAGGGTTGGGTGGGAGAAGATGCCAAGTGTCATTTGATCATAGATTCAGAGCGATTTAGTGCTGGAGGGCAGAGACTGTTTCATTTTTGTCTTTTGATCTCCAGTGTCTTGTAGGTAGTGATCACTTAATAAATGTTTGCTGAATGGAATTAGGGGGCCCTAAGCCAACCTCTCATCCAAACCATCTCGGCCTGGTGCTTGCAGTATAGGTGACATAACCGAGGCCCAGGGCCCCAGGTGACTGAGATAGTTCGAGTCAGGGCCCGGACTATTATATGAGGATCCCGGGGTGTAGCCCAGAGCCCTTTTCAGGTTCTCTGTCAAGTATAGTCCTATTCTGCACAGACAGCACCAGGATTACTCACTCATCTGGCTACCAGAGTTTGTTTATTCTTCAGCTCTGGAATCTGGGTCTCCAGTGAGGCATGCAAATTGGTAGCCTCTTCCTCCAGGTGATGATGATGGTCCCAGAGATGATCACTCTCCACTTGCAGTCCTTGCACAGCCTGCCCCTGCCGATTCACCTGGAGGGATAAAGAGGCAATGAGAGCACTTGACTTGGGTCCCAGTCAGCGAGCCTCTTGTAATCCACCCACAGAGGATAGCTTCTTCTCTTTCAAGTCTAGCTACTCAATTTGACCCCCTCGAAACATCTCCAGTCCTCTCCATTTGTCCCCCAGGTTTCAATGGAGAAAGTCGAGCTCATTGGAAACGATAATGCCGGATGGCATCGGCCCAGGCTTCTGTTCTCCAGCAGGATAAGGGTTAAATTTTTGTGTGTGATAACTTCAGCACTGAACTGTCAAGTCTCTAAGGTTCAGCTCAGCAATCAAACTGCATAACCTAATAGAGCCCCCGGTGCTACGGGAAACGCAAGACACTGATTTATATTTTAATATCAGTAATTTCCACAAGAGCAACGTTTCTGAATGTCATTTCACAATTTCTGTCAAATGCCAGCTCAGTTTTTCTTAATTCTGTTTATTGTGCCCGAATTTGCAACCTCATACGCGATGCAGATAATATTGGCTCCCAAGAGAGAATAGTATTTACATCTTTCTCCAGGATAGGATCTAAAAGGAAAAATAATGGCCAGGCATGGCCAGGCACTATGGAGTGATTGGAAGTAAAAAAGGATACTGTTACTTAACAAGGGTGAAGTATCTGGACTAAAACATCTTTAGGGCAAAATGGCGGAGGAACTTTCGTTGGCCAAACTTTTCAAGAAATTAAAGAAAAAAAAGATTTCTGGGGCCCCAAAATGGAACATTTCATTTCAAAAGAGGATACTGAACGCTGACACGCTGGAAAGGGGCAAAGCCAATGTGGAAAGTATTTGGTAATGTTAACTCAAAGATTTGTTACAAGGGCTATTAGTATGACAACAGGTTATAAAGTGATTTGGAATACCTGGGGATCAAAGGTGTGCAGTCACATAAATGCCAGATGTTCACATTAGTAAGAGGGAGCCTGTTTCTTTCCCATATTCTTTGAACATCTATTAAAAACAAGAACAAAGCCAGTGCTGTTGGAGCAAAATCCAGTCTCCCACTCACTGTGCCTAAAGATTAGCGATCCCTTCCTGACGCTATTTAGCTGAGACTGCATCCCATCACATGCCTGGTCCCTGCTCCTCAGCATGTTTCAGGGTCTCTAGCTGGCTTTGCAGCTCACTCTCCAGGTTCTGGATTGGCCTCTCGAGGTCAGCTATCTTCACTTGCAGCTTTTGAAATACCTCCTGGAGTTTCTGTGGCGGATCGCTTTGCTCTGAGACCTGAAACACTGGTTCTGTTGGGCGGGATTGCTCTCCTGGATGCCACTGGAAGAAATGATTGGCAAGCTAGAAACAAGATGTCGCCTACAGCTAGATAAAGGGGCTTGTCTGGAAATATTTGGGGGTGCCCTCCAGCTCAGTGTTTCACTTGTATGCTTGGGAAAGTGGGATTTCCCTAGAGAGGAGCACTCCTTCTAGGTGACCGTGATGGAGTGCTTCCCAGCCTCCTTCTTCCTCGCTAGAGCCATGCCTACATTAAGCCCCCTGGAGCCAAAGAAACCTTCTGCCCTCCCTCTGCCTTGGTGTTGAGGCAGCGTGGCTTTCACCTACAGTACTTGGCCGTATACACTCTAAATCCAACATCATGTCTCATCACCAAACCCCTGGCAGAAACTGGGTTGAGTTTCTCAGTGGAGCTATCGACCACATTGACTGAAGCTGCTGCTCCGTGTTTCTCCCCATCCAAAAGGGTAAAAATAACAGGAACAAGTTGTCGGAAATGAAATTTCAATTCATCCCCGCCCTTTCTACACTTCTGCTGCGACTCCCAAGCAGGGATCAATAGTGTTTAGACAGCCAAGGAGATTTTTTTCCCCTCTTAAAGCACCAGATCAATAGTAAAAAAAAAAAAAAAATCCTCCAGCCCTCTGTATGTGTTGTAGTAAATGTGAACAAATCAGAGGCCTTCGGCTAAACGGATTGACTGAAGGCAGCAGCAGTCCAGAGCTTTGTAAGTAAGAGTCCAACAACTAAGCAAGTGGTGACTAGGGAGGCAGGCTTCCTGGGAGCAGATTCTGCACAGCCCACTCAAGTCAGCCACCAGTCTGGTCACAATCAGGTTTCGAAGGGAATTTCTGTCCTAAGATTCCTCTTGCAGGGCCATCTATGAGGATTATGCAGTTCTCACCTGGGTGTGTTCACACCTGCATGGAAACAGAGCGATCCTGGACCTCTGGTTATATGCTTGGGGGAATGAGGATATTCACATAGACCACTTCTCTCATGAAATTCTACATCTTCCTTCCCATTTTACCTGTAATTAGCTTTCCTATTCCTTTAAATTGCTCCTGCTATATTTTTTTCTCTTATCCCCCTTATGTTTTTTTTCCTTCATTTTGTCTAGTTGATAAACCACATTTTTTTTTAAATAGGAAAATGCAAAATCTGTAACTCAGTGCTTAGAAGAGTACTAGGGCACAGTAGGTGCCTAATAAGTGTTTATTGACTGATGTATTATCTCTTTTTTTATGACTTCCTCCATAGCAAGTGCTTCCTTTTTTTTTTTTTTTTTTGGTGAGGCAATTGGGGTTAAGTGACTTGCCCAGGGTCACACAGCTCAGGTCCTCCTGAATCCAGGGCTGGTGCTCTATCCACTGTGCCACTTAGCTGCCCCGCAAGTGCTTCCTTGATCATTGCAACTGACCGTCTGTGAGAACTGGATTCTTTCCTACTTTTCCATAGTATTCTTGGATAGCACTGTTCCTCAGACTAAGGAAACTGTGTTATAGTTGAGTTCCAGTTAATATTTAAAAAATTTTTTTTGTTGTTTGTTTTTTGGTTGGGTAATGAGGGTTAAGTGACTTGCCCAGGGTCACACAGCTAGTAAGTGTCAAGTGTCTGAGGTCGGATTTGAACTCAGGTCCTCCTGACTCCAGGGCTGGTGCTCTATCCACTGGTTTGAGTTAATTTTTAACTCATTTGAGTAGTTTGTTGCATTGTTGTTTCATTTGCATTCATGTCTGACTCTTCATGACTCTTTTTTTTTTGGGGGGGTAGAGATATTGAAATGGCTTGCCATTTCCTTCTCCAGCTCATTTTACAGATGAGGAAACTGAGGCAAACAGGGTAAAGTGACTTGCCCAGGGTCACACAGCTAGGAAGTGTCTGAGGCCAGATCTGAACTCAGGAAGAGGAGTCTTCCTTACTTCAAGTCCAGCACTCTATCCACTGCACTACTTAGCTGCCCAATACATTCTCTGTATCCTAAGACACAAGTCTGATATCATCACTGCCCTGTGCAAAATGACTAAGACAAGACAAACTCTCCTCTTGGACTGTGTAAGGCTTTCTACAGGCTGCTTCCAACTTTCCAGCCTAATTTTATTGCATGTATTTTATTTATGTTTTAGATAAATAGGACAAATAGCCCTTCCCCAATTTTATGTTGCCTTCTACCACCTCTAAGGCAGCTAGGTGATGCAGTGGATAGAGTGCCAGGCCTGGAATCAGGAAGACCTGAGTTCAAATCCAGGCTCAGACGCTTAGTAGCTGCGTGACCCTGGGCAAGTTACCTCACCCTATTTTATCAGTTTTCTCATCTGTCAAATGGGCTGGAGAAGGAAATGGCAAAGCCAAGAAAACTCCAAATTGGGTCACAAAGAGTTGGACACAACTAAAAATTGACCAAACCACCACCACCACCACCACTACATCTAGGTATTTGAATAGGCTGTCCTCTGTGCCTTCCTTCTCATCTCCTATTAAAATCCTTCTTCCCCTCTGAGGTCTAGCTTTGCTGCTACTTCTTTTATCAAGCCCTTCCACAGTAGAAGCAGTCTCCCTTTCTCAACTTCCCCATATACACATCACATTCTAACTTGCATTAGAGTTGTTCACACACATCTTGTTTCTCTTCTAGACTATGGTCCCTAAGCTAGTGCACCGTCCCTTGTGCACTTAATGAATATTATTTATTCTATTATTTTTTTTACCATTGCTTAATGAGCTAACTCATGTGATAAATGAAGAATATATTTTTGAATTTAGCTTGAAATAATGATCGCACAACACTGCCTGGTGCCTCAATTTATAAACATTTTCGATCTATGTATTACTTCAGATAGTTTTGATTTTAGGAATATGTTTAGTTGAAGAAATATTTCGAGGTTCTTAGTGAAAGGAATGACTCTCTAATTACAGATAGCTCTATAATCTCACAATCTCAGATTTGGAAAGAGCCTTGAGGTCCATCCAACTTAATATTAACCTATATAATGGTACAAACCATCTTCTGTAAGATTAAGGCAAGGTAGGTGGCATCATAGTGCATGGAGTGCCAGGCCTGGAGTCAGGAAGTCTCTTCTTTCTGAGTTCAAATCTGGCCTCTGTCACTAGCTGCGTAAAACTCTGGTAAAGCCACTTTACCTTGTTTGCCTCAGTTTCCTCATCTATAAAATAAGCTGCAGAAGGCAATGGCAAACCACTCCAGTATCTTTGGCAAGAAAAACTCAAATAGGGTCACAAGCAGTTGGACATGACTGAACAACCCCCCCCCCAACATCTGCAACAGATGGTCATCCAAGATCTACTTCAAGACCCCTAGTGATGGAGAACCTCTTCTACCTCCTATGCTAGCATCCCAATCTACTTTTGGATCTAAATCTGCTGCTTTGCAACTCCCCCCACATAGCCTCTACTTCTATTCTCAATAGGCAAGTAGAATAAGTGTAATTTATGTTGTACGTACTTTAACCCAGCTATCATTCCCCTGTCCCCCAACACCTTCTGTTTTCCAGGCTTAACCTTCTCTAGACCCTTCAACTGGTCCTCATTATTGGCATGATCTTGGTGCCCTTTACCATTAGAGTTACCCTCTCTGGAAGCTCTCCAATTTATCAACATCCCCCCCAAAAGGTGGCTTGTCCAGGACTGAAATAGATACTCCAAATGTGGTTCGACCAAGGCAGAAGATAGTTGGGCTTTTGCCTAGTCATCTTTCTATGCTTAAAATCATGCTAGCTTATTTGCACATACCAAAGCATATTATTGACTCAGCTCTGAGCTTTTAATTCATTAATGCCCCCAAATCTTTTTCAGGTGAAATGCTATCTACCTCCTCTTCCCTAATATTGTACTTAGGGAGATGATTTTTCTTTTAAAAATAATTTTACTGATATATCTTTCATTTTTACATTGCTCGATTTCCCCTTATATGGCTTCTCTCCACAGAAAGCCATCCCACATAATGAACCATCTGGGAATTTATGATCTAATAGGAAAGATGAGATATGCCCATCCATAGCTATAGTACAAGTTAGTATGGAAACAAGAAGGATAAGAATGGTACAAGATTCTGTAGGTGTTTAGAAGAGACATAAGCAGTACAATATAGTAGAAAAAGCACTGTATTTGGAGTCAGAGGAGCTGGGTTCAAAACATGGCCGTGGATAACCCAGATGACTGTTAATTTCTGCATATATGGAATGAAAGGGTTTGCACTAGAAAGTGTCTAAGGTGACTTAAAGCTCCGGTATTTTATGGGATCACTTTCAGCCTAGTGAAAAGGAAAGATTTCCCAGAGGGGGTTGGAACTTGGAGTATGAATGACCTTTTGATAAATGGAAGTGGAGGAATGGGAGAAGGCATACCACCAGGTTAAGGGACTTACATGAACACAAGCATGGAGGTTGGTAGGGTCTGGCTATATTTGAGGAATGATGAGATGTTCATTTTGGTTGACACAATATATTTTTTATACTTTTTTTTTTTTTTTGGTGAGGCAGTTGGGGTTAAGTGACTTGCCCAGGGTCACACAGCTAGTAAGTGTTAAGTGTCTGAGGCCGGATTTGAACTCAGGTACTCCTGAATCCAGGGCCGGTGCCTTATCCACTGCGCCATCTAGCTGCCCCGACACAATATATTTTTAGGGAAGTAATAAGAGGTAACACTGTAAATGCAAATTGAGGCAAATTTTAAATGCCTAGGAAGATTGATCTGATAGCTATGTGTGGCATGGATGGAATGAGAAGAGAATGGAAGTGGAAAATCCTGTTTGGAGGCTAATAGCCAAAAAAAAAAAAAAAAAAGCACAGCAGAAGTGACTATAACAAGTGTGATTCCATAACTTGAGATGATAATGGTATAATGCTATATTCAAACTTTTCAAGCAGAGCATATAAAAATGAAAGTGTATTAAACCAGCTAAAAATCTGAGCTTCATTTCCAAAGAAAAATCATTATTTTTTCTAGGCCCTGACCACACTGAGTGGGAATATCACTATCACGCTTCTGAGTAATGTATGGCTCCTGATCTTTTTGAATTAATAGATAAACCTACAGATAAAATCTTTTATGCGAGAACTTCTTTTGTGTGGAGTTCATTTGTATTGAATATAGCTTGAAATACAAGCTGGGCCTTATAAGTATTTTCATAAATCAGCATTCTTTATTTGTTAGAATGGGATTTGACCTGTCCTCTATCATATTGTACATGGTATGTTTTGTTTGTAACTATTTAGCTAAGAGTGGAGGTGCAGATTGACTTTGGTAGGGTAGTCAGATCTTCAAAGAGGCCAGATATCTAAAGACATGTTTGCATCTCAAGGCCTTTTCATAGTTATTCTTGAGTGAGCTTGTCCCTGGAGTGAAGGAAGACTGTGGTTGTTATGTACAGGGTCTAGTATTGTTATGTTGGAAAATTCTTTTTGATGAACAGTCATTTCCCTCCACAGCCGGAGGGTGTTGATAATGAGCAAATTACCTTTTACTCCCTCTGGTGTGGATTTGAAATTGGCTGTTAATAGAGTTGCTAATGTTACCAGGTTAGCATGTGATTGTTCTATTTTGAGCCAATTTAAGTTATGTTTGGGAAGTAGCCAATCAAAAATCTCTCTAAGATTGTGGATGGAACTGCAGCGTTTAACATTGGGATACTTGTCTTGCCATACATTCAAATATGAGTAAAAAGTGCTGAAATTGTCCATCATTAACATAAAAATTTTCTTAAATTCTCTTCTTTCTTATTTAGGTTAAGAATTGGGTCCATTAGGCAAATACAACTTAATTTCAGTGTGCTCTTATTTTCCTTATAGGATGGGCTCCTATTGAGACCAAGAGTAAGAGTGCTATCAACCAATGATTGATTTGGTCTAAAAATGGGTTCCTATCAATCATTTAATTCCTGATAGTCATCTGGTCAAGTCTTTCTAGAAAATGAATTATTCAAAAATTGGATGAAAGAAGCAAACAAGTGAGATATTTTACTTGGCTGTATGCGTAACCAGCATCTACATAGCTTATTGAACTATACGAAGGACTTTTATTTCTGAAAACCCATTTATTTTGTAAACCCCTTAAAAAGGGAGTGGCCAGACATTTCTTTTATGTTTTGAACTTTCACTCCACTTTTTCTAAAGATGACACTTGTCATCTTTAGAATAGTCATTATGAGATGAATTGACTGTGATCAATTATTTAATAATGCTTCTTGACTAATTGGGATACTCTTGAGCAAACCACTGTTTATTTTTGATTTTCAAATTTGTGATTTTATTGTTATTCTATTAACTACATGAAGAGAACGAATCAGGGAAAGAGGATGGAAAGGGAAACACAACTGATGTACTATACTGGTTAAGTTAGTTCTAGATCTCTGAGTTGTGTTATGGTCACACAGTCAGTGCATAGGTGTGACTTGTACCTAGGTCTTCCTGGGTTTAAGGCCAGCTCTTTATACACTAACCCACTTCTCCTCTTCTATTTTACAGATTAGTAAACAGAGATCCAAAGAGATGAAGTGAATTGTCTACTGAGGTAGATATTTATAGTATTTGAGTAGATACAGTGGAGTTTGTTAAATGGGACCATACTATACCCATAACATGCAGTAGCTGGTGTTTATTCTTGCATTTTTGTTTTCTAGTCTTTATTGGTCACAAAATGCATTCCAATACTTCCCTTTTCCCTTAGACATAAGTAGCCACTAGAAGTTAATGTTAACTGCTATTAATGTTCCATATTGTTGAAAAGGAGGGATGCCTTTACAAGGCTATTAAAAATTAAAGGGATGAAATTCTGTTTTTCACAATGGTTAACAGTGAAAATTCGTTTATGTAAGAAAACTTTGTATAATTTTAAGAAAAATAGGTTCAATTTAAAAGTATTTTCAAGGAATTCACATAGCTCAGCAGTTACTTTGGATATATGCCATTGACTGGATTATGCATCAGGAAAATATATGATAAGTAATAGCCAAAAATAGCATTATGGAGAACATCAAATATATTTTGTTACTATTAAAAAAGAATGATTACGTTTCAAATTGGGCAATAAGAAAGACAATGTCGTTGCTTCTTGTCACTTGATAAACTCAAGACAAGGAAACTAGCACATTGTACATTATTACTGGTATATAACAATATCCTTTCCCCTAAGCAGTGTCTTTTAGGGATGAAGAAGACATCATACTTTCACTCCACCCGGTCAAACCTTTCCAATACCCATAGAATCAATCCAATCATATCATCAAGATGGGGCCCTTGCAGGTGAACCTAATTCTTTAAGTGGGTTATAAGACTCCTTTGTTGCCTAATGCTATGTTGTTGAATTGATGTCCTATGATAAATGATGTAATCCCTTTTTTTCAGTCAGTTATGATTCTGACAAAAATACCAAGATACAGATTTTGTGCAGATGTTTATTTTAAAAGGTATCATGTATAGCTCTCCCCCTTCTGTTTCCATGGTGAATCTTATCTGGCAGAATCTGTTGCAATGCCTTTTTTTTAAGTTTAGGAAATATAGTCATATAAAGCTAAGATATTTTATGGACCACAGCTCATTTTATATAAACTCACTGAGGTATTCACCCTGCCTGAGGCCTTTCTGTTTGGAAGTATTATATGATTTCTCATTGGGTCATAAAAAACCCCCCAAACAACCAAGCAACAACAGTCTTTGCTCTTGCTGCAGTTCTACTGATGGCTGTAGCTTTTGTTTTTTTAAGCTCTTCTCTGTGGAAAGTAAAGTGAATTGTTTTTGAAGTATTAGGAGTAGCTAAAGATGTTAAGAAAATTTAAAATAATTTCCCTGCTATACCTATGTGTATCCATTTGGATTTATGTAGTTTCCCAAAATTTCCATGCTGTGCTTGTACTACCAGTGATGTTAGGTATATAGATGATATATAGTGATGGTAGATATATTCATGGAGTCTCTGAGAATATTTTTTGAGTAAACTGTTGAATTTACATATAACCATTTATTGAGGGATGTCCCTAATTTTCAGTAAACCTTAGCTGGAAGTTACCTTGATCTTTGCTTAAGTAAAATTATTTAGCTACATAAGCATCATTTTGCTAGAAAAATAAAAACCTGCTTTTGCCTATAATTTATCCAGCATCATTTTGGGTTATTTTATGATTAACTGATACTATAATGGATTTATCATCTCATTGATATGGGCAATTACTCCTTTCACTGGTACAAACTGAAACTTGTTCATACTTTCTTATCCTTTATGACTCTTGTTCATATTGTACCAAAAATCCTCACCTAGCATGCTGGGAACCTTCCTCTGTTTATCTTGACATTAGATGTCTACCAATGAAACATAAATGTTATTCATCTGCTATATCTCACTGTTGCTATGTGAATGGCTTCCATCCTCTTCATGTAGTATATATATATGTAAAATACACACACACACACACACACACACACACACACACACTACATGAGGGTTGCCACAGCTAGTAAGTGTCAAGTGTCTGAGGCTGGATTTGAACTCAGATTCCCCCTGAATCCAGGGCTGGTGCTTTATCCACTACACCGACTAGTTGCCCCCAGTATATATATTTTAAATGATATCTTTTATGAAACTTTTGGCTAGCAATTGTTAGTTGGTAGTCTGTTCCAGCATAGTTCAACCTCTCTCCCTCTCCTTCCTTCTCTTTTTCTCTCTGTCTCTCTCCTCCTGACCTTTGAGTAACCTGCAACTTTAATTCTTTGAAAACTGATACTTCATGTTCTTTCTCAATAGAATGGAAGCTTTTTGAGGATAGGGACCGTGCTTTTGCTTCTTTGTGTTATTAGTGCTCAGCATAGTGCCTGGCACACAGTGAGTGCTTACTAAATGTTTGACTAATAGCCTGACAATTGCAACTGATGTACTATACTCGTTAAGAATGATTAAGTTCCAAATTGGGCAATAAGAAAGACATTGTTATTGCTTCCTGTCATTTAATAAACTTGTGACAAGGAAACTAGTACAATGTACATTATTACTGATCTGTAACAATATCCTTTCCCCTAAGCAGTGTCTTTTAGGGATGAAGAAGACATCATATAGCATTAGTTGCAGAAGATTGGTATGAATAAGATGGTCCTTTGTTTTAGAGAGAAGCTTAAAACCCTAGGCAATTTCTTAATTACAATCCAGCCCTCTTGCTCTCTTTAACTCCATTCTGCACACAGTTCATTGTTCATCTGCAGGGTTTGTCCAGACTATACAGACTGATGACTGATAGGCCAGCTCTAGGGGCTCTTGATCCAGATGCATCTCACAGCCTGGGTAATAGGCATCCTTCATCCCTTTGGTTGATGAAAATTTGATAACCTTCATCATAAGGTTAGTTAGAGGAACTCTTTTGAGTAATTATGGATCTCATTTGGGTAGGTTATCTAATGTTCCATGGCTTGATGCAATTAATACAATGCCATTCATTCCCAGGGCAAGTGCTCTAGGAGTACCTCTCATCATTCCTCTTCCAGTTGGACTCTGCACTGGATATAATCCATAACCATGGCAAACACCTGTGGGGAGCATATGTCTCCCTATTTTATGCTTCACTTGATATTAGTCATCAAAGGGCTATCAAACATAATTATGTCTGTGGTGGTGTGTTTCAAGGAATATCATATGTTTTCATCATATGCTTGGGAGACACTGAGGTTTAAGGCAGTATTTTTCACTATTTAATCAAAATTTTTTCTAGTCAATATACAACAACAAACAGTGGAATTGTGTAAATTCTATGCTTTTCAGCCAACTGTGTGACAGTAAAGAGGTAGCCCCTTGTAGAATATCATTTTCAAAAACCCTTCTTGTTCCCTTCTCATGGTTACATCATGGATCCCCTTTATATACCCTTTGTATAGATATAGATTATTCTCATAAAGATTTTGTAGATATGGGCAAGTAGATATGGACCAGCGATTAATAATTTTTTTCAATTTTCCTTTTTTTGGTGGTAGTAACATGACTTTTCTCAAACATTTGGCATCCTCCTCTCTTTCAAATATCTTTAGAAGTGCCACAGGAACATGAAAATTGCGTGGTTTTCAGTATGGACTTCCTTGCTTTATTCTTGGTGTGCTCTTTGGGCTTCCTGTCCTTGCTCTCTGTAAGTGCCTGTTTCTCTATGTCTTCATAGGACATGTTGGGGACTGTGCTATTAAAAGTACAAATTTGGTGGCTCCTCTGTCCTTGGTGACAAAACACTTTGTTATAAGAGATTTTGTAGATGTTTTCCTTCCAGTTTAGTCCTCAAATACTCTTAGTATAGTTTGGCTTAACTGGGTCTCGTCATATTTTCTGTAAACTCATTTTACCCTCCACTGCTTCTTATTATTTAATGAGGCTATCCACTATCCTCCTCCATTACGATTTTTATCAAGGTTTATATTCTAAACCAGTATTGCTTATATCTCCCTGCTTGATGAGGCAATCAAATGTTTGTTGGCTGAGCTCCTTATTTGTTTATTTATTAATTCATTTATTTATTTATTTAGCCTCTTCACTCTGGTGACTGAGTCATATCAGCTAAACTTTTTTTCCTTTTTTTTCCTTTTTTTTTTGTGGGGCAATAAGGGTTAAGTGACTTGCCCAGGGTCACACAGCTAGTAAGTGTCAAGTGTCTGAGGCCAGACTTGAATTCAGGTCCTCCTGAATCCAGGGCCAGTGCTTTATCCACTGCGCCACCTAGCTGCCCCATAACTTTTAATTTTATTTTTTTGAGGCGGGGTTTCCACATCTTGCCCAATTCCACTACTGACTGGCATGGGAACTTTGACCTGAGCCAATTTGCCTTTACTAAGGCAGTCTGGAGCTCTCCAACCCTACTCGCAGTGGCTTTTGGTGCCAGACTTAATGAAGTTACCTGGAATGCTTAGCTTACAGTAGCTCAGAACTTCTGAGCTAAACAGTTCACCAGGTTCAAGCTTCCTAGTAGTATGTACCACCAAGTCTGGCTTTAAACTTTTTAAACAAAAAACAGTGCCAGTATTTGTTCTTTTATCCATTTCCCATTTTCTGGCACCAGCAACTTATTTAAATAGGTCACTTAGCAAATGTTTTAATTTCATACCATATCTTCTTATTTTTATTCTTTCTTTTAATTTGATATTGATTTTTTTGTGTGTGAGGCAATTGGGGTTAAGTGACTTGCCCAGGGTCACACAGCTAGTAATTGTTAAGTGTCTGAGGCTGCATTTGAACTCAGGTCCTCCTGAATCCAGGGCCAGTGCTCTATCCACTGCGCCACCTAGCTGCCCCTTGATATTGATTTTAATTTTTGTTCTAACAAATCAACAGACTGACTACATTTTAGTGGCCGATTTTCCACATCAGTTACTAGTTGTTTTCTGGCTACTAAGATATAGTCAATTTATTCAGAACTTTTCATGTCTAAGGTCTCCTCTATTCCTGAAGAAAGTATTGATGGTAAATAAATGTGAAGCTTCTGTATAGCTTATAGCCCTTTGGCTTCTTTCATTTCTCATGATTATTCTTATGAAATGTGTGGGCATGTAAAGGATGTACTCCATGGATCTTGGAACTTTATATTTGACATATGTATGTGTATGTCTATATGTGTGTATAGACATACACATATATATGTATATATACTCACTTCAAATTCTCTAATGACATTTTTTTTCCTCTAGAAGTTGCCCCTGTAGAAAGCTGAAGTAGTTTTTTTCCCCATTCAAAATTCTCCAGAGGTCTATTCTTTCTTTGAGTAGTTAGGATGAAACCCATTTCCCTGGAGAATAGCTGAATACCCTAGAGAATCTCAGTATTAGACACTCTTAGTAGTAGGCACTCCAGAAATGTAAGATATTGGACTTTGTTTCATTGGAGAAAAGATATATTTTTTTCCTTAGAGTAATACTTAATAATTTGCTAAGTGCAGAACAATTTACAACCTTGTTCCTGATAGGTTCAAACATACTATTTGATATTTTTATCTAAAATGTCTTTTGTTTGGATTGCTCACCCAACTTTATTATCAATAGGATGTTGTGTCATATGGAAAATTCTCCAGAGAGGTTGAAGAGGCAATAGAAAATAGACAAAGCTCCCTGAGCATTGTTTTATCTATTTTCCTAAGCTTAATGTTCAGGAGATTAAAGTACTTCATTAATTTACAGAATCTTTTTTTTCTGAAAAGATGATTCTACTGTATGTATTAGGGAAGGATGTGTAGTCTTCTATATAATCAATTCTCAATTATCCACATGTGGATTATCTGTGGCAAATTTTTAATCTGAGGCTGACATTCTCAGGGAATGCCAACAAATTTTCACAGTAGCTTAAGCAAAACATAATTAGAAAGACAAATCTCCTCTCCATCCTCCCTACCCCCCACCTTCCCCACCAAACAATGCAATGCTTTCTGAAGTCAAATATAAATGACCTTTCTATCATCGGCTGTTTTGGATTTGGGGTGCCGCAGCTCCTGTCCATTAGTGTGGGTCATTAATTGATGGTATGATAATGATAACAACAATGAAAAAAACAAAATATTCCCACCACTTTACATTTATAATAGTGCTTTTCTTCCAAGAACTAAAAGTGTTTTATATCCACAATCTCATTTGTCTTTACAACATTCCTTTGAGGGAGAGAATGGCAGGCAGAGTAATTATCAGGATCGCTTTTCTTTATTTTGTAAAAGACTGGTCAAATATTTTCATTTTGTAATCCCTGGTCTCTCAGATTTTTCAAAAATAATGGCTAGCAGTTCAGTAAGTTCATTAACTAATTCCCTAAAGGCCTTAGCGGGCATATCATCTGGACTTGCTGATTTGCATACGCGCAATGTTTTCAAGTATTCCCTTACCTGGTCTATCTCAACATCTAAATTTAAAGGTCTTCATTACTTCCTAATTATCTATGCTCCTTTCCTTTATTTTTCTTGTTAAAGACCAATTTTAAAAAGTCGTTCAGTATCTCTGCCATTCAGAATCATCATTAATTTCTCTCCCCTCCTCATTTATTAGTTGGGCTACTTTATTGCCAATGTTTCTTTTTCCCTAGACTATTTTTATTCCCTTTAACCTCTTTGGCACTGTTAACTCATTTTTTTTTCCTGTGGCTTTTATCCTTTCCTGACAAGCTATAGAAAGATTCGTTCTTCTTATTCTCCTTGTCCTTTTTCTACTTACACAGTAGGTTCTTTTTTTAAAAAAAAAATTTAACCTTTAGATCTTTTCAATGTGCTTTGTCAAGTAGCTTTTTGGTCCTTGCATTTGTAAAAAAAATTCAAGGCATTGTAGACCATTGAGACTCAACTAGAGGTTTGAAAACTTCGTGCCCTTTCTCACCGTGTGGTCCAGGTTTCTTAATTCCATTTGGATTAGATTTCTAAACATTTCTGTGCTTGTACATAGTATGTGCTGGTTCCTTAATGTCTTTGAATTCAAAGACTGGGTCATATCATCAGGGCAGCAGCATCTGATGGTCAACAGCCTCAAAGTCCATGTAGAGGTGCCAGAGAATTGGCTATTGTTCATGCTTTGGGCAGTACATTTGACATTTTGAGTATCATATCAGTACAGAAAAAGAATCCAAAATACCATTGGTACCCCAAGCTGTTGGCATTGGGAATTGGTTTCCTAGGCAGAGACCATGCCTGTCATGATAGGGAGCGTGCTGTTTTGAAAGGTGAGACTGAAAATTACTACCTTTGTAAAATTCTCAACTCCTTTCTAGCTTAGATTAATTAAAGGCATGAGAATCAGGACTAAGTTTTAGACTGGCAACATGATCTCATTAACTTGTGATATTCTTCCATGTGGGCTTGATTTCTAATGGTTGTCTTGTTATTTTCCCTCTGTGGTTGTTTCACTTTTATACATATACATGTATGTATACATACACATATGTATACACATATATAGACATGTATTTATGCAATGTTTTCAAGCGTTGTGTGTATACACATATATAAAGTTGTTTTATGTTACAGTCTCATTTGCTTTTGCAATATATCTTTGAGGGATGGACTGTCAGAGTAATTATCAGGGTTGCTTTTCTTTATTGTATAAAAGAATGATCAGGTATTTTCATTTTATAATCTGTGGTCTCTCAGATTTTTCAAAATGGGGATACTGGTAAATATAAATATCCAATCCTAGGTAGGTTCTCTTCTAATACACAAAATTCTTTTTCTTTCATTGTTCCCCCCATTCTGCAACTTCCCAAGTCACACATCCTGGTTGGTATATGCTCAGGCAATACAAACTAATTTTAATATTAGCCTAAGGAAAACATAATTAGGAAGATTAATACTCTACAAAATAATCACATTATGCATCCTCGAAACTAAATATGAAATGCTTTTAGATTATCTGCAGTTTGGGATTATTTGCATCATTGCTTTCCTCCAATAGTGTGGACAATTGAGAGTTCACTGAATTTTGATAAAATGGAATGAACCCAGGAAAGCAACTTGTAATTAAACTGAATTATCACCAGGTGACACTACTGCTCCACAGAAATGTAGTGGCCTGAGCCCTTATCTACCAGAGAAATCCAGAGCTCTGGTAGGAGGAGGTGAATCTTGCAATTTTCTTTGGTGGATGTGGTCTACAGGGTTGCAATCCACTTCAGTTTGTGGAAGAGTAACTCCAGAGCCTGTGATTCCCAGTTAGGGAAGAGCATATTCTGTTCCTAGTGATGGAGAATGTGAAATGCTCTTAAAAGCACTGAACTGAGTCAAGAGTTAACAGAGCATTTCTATAACTGCTCCAGATACCCACCCCTGCAACCTGGAGCATGCTTACTCACTCTTTGGGTTGGACAGAGTAACAGGAAGTTGGGCTAAATTCCAGCAATGGAAAAATTCATCTGGTATGTCACTAAAGTTTATTACATAAAATCCTATAATACATATATACGTTCACATGATGATCAACTTAGCTGGGATTTTGTAAACACTGAGGATATAAGATCCCGTGGTTGGTTCTGTTTAAAATAATGATAACACTGGCCTTACTATAGTCACATTTTTGCTTTCAAATGTTGTATTTTTTGCACTATATCCCTACCCCCTTCAACACGTGTGAGGAGCAATTTGCAAGCATAACACCTGCTTGGTAGACAGGACTGTTGAGTGGTATGCTGAAAATTTAACCCTGCAATATGCACCCGCCCCCCCTCCCCCACTCCCCAAACAGTTAACACTTATGATTTCTATATGTATAATCTTCCTTTCTTGGAATAGCTGGGTTGGCCAGCTGGTTAACTTGTAATTCCAAGAAATAATTACTTAGCTAGGTACATGCATATACATATACACATACATGTGTATATCTTTATCTATCTATAAGTAATCATTTGATGACATAGAAAATAGGCTCAAATAACCAAGAATGAATTCATGTCCTTATCAGGATTTCCAAGATCCTGACCGGGAGTCCCAGTTTTTCTTTTAGTTTCTTCAGCTCTTTTGTTCTACTCCACAGAACCATTAACTTTCCAGAATTGCCCAAAAGAAGCTTCCTCTATTTCACACCCCACCCCTCCTCCCTCTTCTGTTAACAGGGAATGTCTAGTACAGTGCCAAATACTCGGGTGGGTAAATAAATATTTCAGATGAGCTAGAAAACCATAATGTGTCAAGTTGGGTTTGTCTATATGGTTCAATTAGATACCTGACTAATCTATGCCTAAAAAATACCTTTGAATTCTAGAAGCCAGAGGGGCCCAGGGAGGTTTCTCTGTCAAGGAAGACTTTGGTGCAGTCTTTTGTATGGCATTTATCATCTGAGAACCTAGTGACAATCATATGTGCACCCTGAGTTTTAGCCCTTTGGATAGATCCCGGAAGGGCATGACTGGGGTACCCCTCTTTCATGAGCCATGTTCAGAAAGACAGACCTTGGGGCAGCTAGGTGGCGCAGTAGATAGAGCACCAGCCCTGGATTCAGGAGGACCTGAGTTCAAAGCCAGCCTCAGACACTTAACACTTACTAGCTGTGTGACCCTGGGCAAATCACTTAACCCCCATTGCCTCTCAAAAACCAAACCAAAACCAAAACAGAAAGACAGACCTTTAATCACTCTCTAAGACCCTACATTATGGCTATAGCTTACATGAGAGAGCAACTAGTCATTTATCTGTGTTTCAGGGTCCCTATAATCCCCCTTGGAAGGGACCAATGGTCAGAACTTCTAGTGCTTAATAGCCTAGCTGGGAAGTTCTACAAATTACCTCATTTATATTTCCCCTTCACTGCTGAGAAACATGGGATCCTCGGAACAGAGAAGGGACCACAGGGGCTATTGTACAACTTCCCTATTTTACAGATGAGGAAACTGAGACCTGGGGAAACTAAGTGACTTCTCCCTACCTGTTCAGGGTGTCGCCACCATTCTGAGACTCAACAGATCCTTATGTGACAAGCTGAAATGGGAAGTGTATACTTCAGAACTGAACAGAACTGAAATCATGACCTTCATCTTCTCAAGGTCAGGTAGGAGGACCCTCAGCCTTCAGACTTCCTTCCCGCTCCGCACACTGAATTGCATCAGGCACTACACTGATCCGTCTCCTGTGTGAGCACAAAGCCTCCTTCTCTAGTCTCTCTTCCCATGTGAAGTTTTTGTTTTGTTCCAACAGCTACATGAAAATACAATGTTCCCTTGCCTTCTGCAGATGCATGATGATACATTTTCACCTCTTTTTCTTTCTACTCTCGCTGAAGGGTTTTCCCCTTCCTTCCTTCCTTCCTTCCTTCCTTCCTTCCTTCCTTCCTTCCTTCCTTCCTTCCTTCCTTCCTTCCTTCCTTCCTTCCTTCCTTCCTTCCTTCCTTCCTTCCTTCCTTCCTTCCTTCCTTCCTCCCTCCCTCCCTCCCTTCCTTCCCCCCTCTCTCTTTCCTCTTTTTTTTTGTTTTTCATAAGTAAATATTTTAACTGGAAATTTCCAAGCATATGACAGGCCCTAGAATGTGAACTTGAATGTACTGTAATAGAAATCATCAGTTGCCATGACGACTTGTTCCAAGAGCAGATTGCACAGAGTCACATGAGCAGAGAGTGCTCAGTAATACTAACACATCAGAGAGCGAGCCACTTAACCTCAATCGCTTCCAGCTATTGTGCAGAATGCAATTGAATTTATTCCTAATTTCTGCCAGTGTTAAGGAACAAAATTTCCCTGCAGATTTTAATCTTACTCAGGCAGTCACAGTCCCTGCTCAGGCCCTGTGTTCAGCATCAGCATTGGGCCCAAGTTACTGGCCCACTTTATAACCCTCTTCTGTACTTTATTGTTCTTACTCTTAATAATAACTTCTCTCATCCCCCAACACCCTACCCCCTACACCCTTTTGCCCTGGGGTGTACGTCTTTACCTAGGATAGCTACCCAGAAGCCTAGATTTCATTATAACGATGCTAGTCAGACAACAGCAGAGTGCCCCCCTCCCCCTTTCAACTGTATCGCAGACTGAATTCTCAGGATCTTAACCTAAGCTGAGATATAACTGAGAGAGCGTGATTTCTGGGCTGGAACTCAGGATGCCACAGTGAGCATTTCTCTAATAATAACCCAAGACCAAGTTTGTTAGTCAGCTGATTAGTGAATTCTGAAATCCCAATGTCTACTACTCCCCATCCTCCGATCGCCCTTTGAGCCTGACAAGTCTTCCAAGAGGTGTAGCCCACGATCACTGAACATTCATTGTCGGAGCTTATCATCTCTTATGATGGCTGATAAATCAGGAGCTCTCATATGAACCGTCTCAAGTCAGCAGCTTCATCGATCTCTCCTGCCCCCTTTTAAGTTATTTGTCTTATTCAGTTCCAAAGATGATATCGGAAATGCCAAATGAGTCTTTGTTTTCTGGGCTCTTATTCTTCCTAGGCTGGGTTGTTTCAGGGAAGCAGGAGGCACTGTTTATGTGGCCTGGCCTTTTGTTTCCACTCCAAGGTCACCTCTCCTCTTCTGTTCAGGTGCTGCGAGCAGTCTGCCTGTGTGTGCACTGGGAGGCAGGAGATGGATACCTCCCTTGACTTTGCACAGATAATACCTATACAGTGATCTCCTCTTCTTCCCTCTCCCCATCCTGTGAACAGCACTTGCAATCCCCCCCCCCCCAAACCTAAGGTCTGCTTTAGTATCTAAATGGAGCTAAGGCAGAGTATGGATCTCAGGGTATCCAAGTTAAAGAAAAGCCAAAGTACCCTTTAGTAATAAATCTTTATTCATTTAGCAGACCTGTGATTTCATCAGTATAGAAACTTCCTCTACCAATGCAGGTTGGTGGGTATCCTTTCTGAAATATATAGTCTCATGGAGATGCTTGGGGGAACTGAGAGATTTGAACGACTTGCCCAGGGTCACAAAACTCGTCAGAATCTGGACTCGAACTCTGGACTCTGAAGCCAGCTCCCTATCCACTGCTCAAAGCTGCTTCTCAAATACAGAGGGCACTTGGAAGAAAAGCTTCCCTTGGGAAATAGATTCCTCTAAGAGGACAAGAATCAGATTAAAAAAATCACTAATCCCCCAAAGCTAATGCAAGGAGGTGGTTGTATTCTGCTCTGGAATGACTACATCTAGAGTTCTGTGTTCAGTTCTGATAAGCAAGGACAGTGGACGTCACATTTTAGGAAGGACATGGATGAGCTGAAGAATTGCCAGAGTGGGGCAACTGGGGTTGATCAAAGGAACTGGGAATTTTTGACCTAGAGAAGACTTAAGGGGAGCAAGAGAGGTGTTTGAAAGTATTTGAAGGTTTGATGAAGAACTGTGAATGACTCTTCTCAGAAATACAATGATCCAAGACAATCCCAAAGGACTATTTATTGATGAAGCATACTAACCACCTCCAAAGAAAGAACTGATATTGATGGAACACATACTGAAGCCTGATATTTTTCACTTTCTTTCATTTTTTTTCTTTTATTTAAGTTTTCTTGCACAAAATGACTAATATGGTAATGTTTTACATAATCGTAAATGCATAACCCATATCTGATTGCTTAGCGCCTCAGGGAGTGGGGAGGGAGGGGATGGAGGGAAGGGGGGATAAAAATTGGAACTCAAAACTATAAATAAAAATATTAAAAAAAAGAGATAAGGGTCAATCTGAAACTTGCGAGGGAAACTCAAAGGTCCCTGGAGAATGTTTAAGTACCCATAGAAAATCCATATTGCAATACTGGAAAAAATAAATGAGATGTAGCAGGCTCTATGTGGCAGATGTTATTTGGGTACGCCTGATTTGTCTCTAAATAAAAAGGATTCATTTGCTATAGACTAAGCATATCCCCCCCCCCCAAAAAAAAGTATTCAAAGGGCTTCCATGTTGGAGGAGGGATTCATCTTGTTCTTCTGGACCCTAGAAGGTAGGACTAGAAGTTGTGGGTAGAAACAGTAGAGGTTAGGGCCCATTGTTAAAAAAGCAACCCCAATTGCTAAATGCTTTTTTCCTCATTTGTATATTGAGGAGGTTGGGTGGGGTGACCTCTTAGGTCCCTGCTAGGTCTAGAAATGGAGCAGACTGGGAAGTGGGAGGTTCCCTTTCAGAGGCCTTCAAGAAGGTGATGACTTGTTTGGGGACATCATAGATGAGATTCCTAAGCAAGGACTGGAAGGCCTTGATTGAGATTCAGATATTCTCTGATTTCATTTCGCCCATCTCTAATTTTATATAGCTTTATCAAGTCAAAGGGAAAGGTAAGAGGGTGCCGGAAGGCAGATTAAAGGTAGAAGGAAGCAAATTGGTGGTGCTGGGGTGAGTGGTAGTGGGAGCAGAGATTCATGCAAGGGACTTGGCAGTGATGGACATCCTTTCGTTGACTGTGCTATTGAAAAAAAAATCACATAGGAAATGAAAAGTGAGGCAGCAGTGAATTTTCTCTCAGCAATGAGACATTTGAAAGGAGAAATAGAAAAATATACACCAATCTGCCGGTAAGGCATGTGGATCCTATTACCCATTCTGGTTTCTCTGAGACCTTAGGAACTCCCTGCTAATCAGACTCATCACCACATCTGCCTTTCCAGACAGGAGGAGTATATTAATATAAAGCCCATCACCCAGCCCCTTTCAGGGAAGGCTCATGATTATAAGTTTCACTCTGATTAGGATGAGGAAGGGGTTGCTCTCCAGACTGTCAAATTATATTTCCCTGGCTGGAGGTGAATATGTTTTCTAATCAAAATTGGTTTGATTTATACTCAAGTGTCATTTCCAGGCTTACTAGCCTAAAATACTTGCTGACCCTATTGCTTGAGTCATCCAGGTAATTAGTGTCCTGGAAAGTATACAGAGAATGACTAATCTCTCTCTGGGAAATTGTCCCTTTGGATGGGCAGTGGTATTTTTTGAGCCATTTTCTACCCAGGAGAACACAGCTCGGAGGCCATGAATTCCCCTGGCCCTGGGATGCAGGAAGAAGTGGAGGGAATTTAAGACAAAAAATGTTTTGCTCTTTGAGGATTATTGACCAAGAAAAGGAAGATCTTTCAGTTTTATCCTAACAATTGCAATGTCCTCCTTAATAAGATTACTAAAATAAATCGGCAAAAGAATTCTGAGTTCTTGAAATCTACCTAGGATTTCAAAGCCTCTAAAATGCTGTCACATATATGGTGTGATTGGAACATGTAAACTATCCCATTAGACAGATATTATTAGTCCCACTTTATGGGACTATGGGGGAATTGAAATCCAATTGTTCAAAGTCAGGCAGCTATTTAGTGACAGATTTGGTACTAGAATATACCTTAGGTCCCTTGATACCTAGGCCAGTACTTTTCACACTAGACCAGGTGTCAAACTGCTATATGATTTAGAAAACCACAAATTCACATTATCTATGTTGCATTGTATTTTTATATATTTTTGTGTCAAAAATTTTTTCCCAGTTTTCTGCTTCCCCTGTAATCTTGGTTACATTGGTTTTGTTTGTGCAAAAACTTTATATAATCAAAATGATCTCTTTTGCATTTTGTTTTACTCTTTATATCTTCTTTGGTTCGAAATTCTTCCTCTGCCATTTATGTATTTTGTTAAACACTCTTCCAATTACATTTCAATCTGGTTCCCTGGACCACGAATTTGACATCTCTGCACTAGACAATAAGACAACACCTTCCCTTATTGTTTTCTGTTTCCTTTGCTGGCTAGTCAACCATGTTCCAGCCCTTATGCTTGAGAATAGTCCAGAGCTCTGCCCTGGACCATTCCCTGTTCTTTCTCTACACTTCCTCTCTTAGCAATCTTTTATTAATATCCACACATCATCTCAGTAGAGAGATTTCCCTTATCCATCCATTGAGCTCTTGTCTCTCTTCTGAGCTCCAATCCTGAATTCCCAGCTGCTTGTAGGATATATCCAACTGGTTGTCCCATAGACAATCTCAGACTGAATACTTTCAAAGCAGGATTCATTATCTTTTACTTTTGGAATTCATTGGAACTTCTACTGTACAGCTGCCATTTGTGTTCTAAGATTGTGTTTAGGTGAAATTGAACATGTTTTGGAAGACAATAAGCACATGAAGATAGTCATGCAAGACAATTTTTTTACATGACCATTGGGTTCCACCAATTTTTCTTATATTTGTCTTCTAACATTGTGTCAAATTCAGTGCCATTCTCAATGGGTCACTTGGATTCAGGTTCACATATGAAAGACTTCATGATTGGCCATCAGTGAAGCAGGCTCCCTCTTTCCCTCATTCCTTTGCTAATTTCTTCTCTAGTTCTATGAAAAGCAACAATAAAGGTAGGAAAAAACATTTTTGGCTAAATTAGATATTGCAATTTGAAACTGGTGGCTTCTATCCCAAGTGTTTACATTAAATATGTTTCTTCCATTTTAATGATGTATTTATCCATTAATATGCCTTATTGTGGTCTAAAGGTGACCTTGGGATGATAAAAGCTATGCCAATGCAGTGAAAATTCTGGAAGGTCCACTAAGTTGGAAAAAACTTCAAGGAGAGGCCCAGTGATGGACAAGAATGATTTAAATTCAAAGACCAACCAATCAATTTCAGGGAAATTTGTTACCAGGTTGGCCTTTTGATCACAGAAATTCTGGAAGACCATTTATTAAACTGTTGATAGCATTATTATCTGGGCTGGTGGAAGGAGTATCTATTCCAACCAGACAACATTTCCTTGAAATGTAAGATGTATTTATAAAGGTTAGTAGGTGCTTCAAAAGATTTGGCATAATGCATTGGTTCTCCTTTCTCCCCCTTTCCCTTTATAGAGTCAATTAGTCCCTAAACATTTATTCAGTACCTACTAGGCCCCAGGTACTATGTTAAGTACTGGGCATATAAATGCAAAAAGAAGAGAGTTCCTGCCCTCAAGGAGTTTGCAATCTAAATAGAGAAAGACAACACACAAAAGAAAGCCAGAAAAGGGTAGGTACTAGGCAAGAGGACATGAACAGGAATTCCAAAGGAGTGCAGCCCAGTGGGAAAAGAAGAGATGGGTGACTTGGGTGATTTCCTTAAGTAAAGAGGCCCCAGTGTGAGAAATGGTAAAAAGTTAAACTACAATTCTATTTCATATTCTTTATCTCAGTAGATGTTTTGTTTTGGCTTGTTTTTGTCAGTGATCATCTGGGGAGCAGAATGGTGCAGTAAACAGAGCTTAACCAATAAACCAGAGTTAGAAAGTCTTCCCTGAATATTAAAATGACAAATAAGCAGTTAATTATCCATAGCAAGCATTTATATTGTGTTTTAAGGTTTGCAAAGGACTTTACAGAAATTGTCTCACTCATTTCCAAAACAACCCTGTGAAGTAGTTGCTATTATAATCCCTGTTTTATGGATGAGGAAACTGACTCAGAAAAAGATTAAGTGACTTGGCCAGGGCTACATAGTTAGGAAGTGGTTGAGGTGGAATTTGAATACAGATCATCTTGCCTGCAAGTTCACCTTTCTTTCCACTATTCCATGCTGCTTGGCTGAAAAACCAAGAGCAAAATAGTACTCAAATTGCCAGAGTATAAGATTCAGTGCTGGTTATATTGTACTGGACTTCTACATTTGGCCACCTCATTCATGTCCTCCTGTATGTTAATTTTTCTTCTGAGCCATCTTTGTACACTGGATTGCTTGCCTTACTTTAATCTGTCCTGCAGGGTTTTGTTTTGTTTTGTTTTGTTTTCGGGGTAATGAGGATTAAGTGACTTTCCCAGGGTTACACAGCTAGTAAGTATCAAGTGTCTGAGGCCAAATTTGAACTCAGGTCCTTCTGAATCCAGGGCCAGTGCTTTATCCACTGCGCCACCTAGCTGCCCCCTGTCCTAATTTATTTCTTTATTCATTCATTCATTCATTCATTCATTCATTCATCCATTTATTTATTTATATTTATTTATTTATTCATTCATTCATTCATTCATTTGTTTATTTATTTATTTATTTTAAGTGAGGCAATTGGGGTTAGGTGACTTGCCCAGGGTCACACAGCTAGTAAGTGTTAAGTGTCTGAGGCCGGATTTGAACTCAGGTATTCCTGACTCCAGGGCCAGTGCTCTATCCACTGCGCCACCTAGCTGCCCCCTAATTTATTTTTACCATGCTCATGCAACTTGTAGACATCTTTGTGTCAGCTTGTTGTCCCCACCTTTAAGAAGTTTACAAACTGAAACAAACCATAATAATACAAGGTAGCTCATAAAAGATACGGACAATGAATACTGTAGGATCACAGAGGAAAAACCTCGGGAGGGATGAAGTGGGGAAGGCCATACTGGAGATGAGACTTGGGTTGGTCCTTGAAGGACCCCTATAGGTCAGATGCTTCATAGTAACCAATACTGGTATTTTAGTAATTATTCAGAACAAACAGCTTACCCTGTCCAGCATCCTTTTCCATGAAAACCCTTCACTTAATCTCATTTCCTATTTTTCTCCAAGGATGCTAAGTATTCTCCTTCTCTCAAGTCCAAGCACATTGACACTTGTTAGAGTCATTTACTAGCTGTGGGGTCTTTAGCAACATCAAGGCTTTATTTGGGTAGAGAGCTGGCACTTTGTTACAGAGATTCCATTACTTCTCTGCAGGAGGCTGTCACTCCCACTGAAGTACAGCCACCTCTGGTGCCAATCTTTCTCTTAAACATTCTTCTCCAGACGGCTGGGAGCTTGCAGGCATGCTGCATGTCAACGGCTTCTCAAGCTCATGACAATCTCCTTCCTTTGTTTCCAGATCCTAAGCAAATTGCTTAGTTGACAATCAAAGCCTCCTAACATCAAACAGCTGCCATAGACAGGTGTGTTCTGCAGTTACCTGCTGTTTGCTTTCAGCAGTGGGGACTATGATGACAAACAAAGCAGGGAGCTGGGTGCCAGTTTCCCCTTGGCACTCTCTAGGTTTTCAAATTCATCCTAACAATAGGCTCCCCTAGCATTCCTCATCATGGCAGAACTGTCGACCTACTGAAAGGGATGCAGGTCGGTGCCACCAGCTCCCTGAACACCCTTGTCAAAACACTGGCAAAGAAGCCACAAGAGAACAAAGCTAGTGAAGCTCTGAAATGAATACTCTTGAAATGCTTAGCCTTTGCCTTGTTGGAACCTGATGAAGACACCTGATGATCTCCATCAGGTCTCCATTTTAGGCTATGTCTATCATCATCACACACTGTCATTTGTAAACATGGAGATTTTTCAGACAGTCATGGTGGTTCATGCCATGGCAATAGCAGATGCCATGTCAGGTGAGCAAGTCCTCAAAGACAAAGAAGCTCTTGTTGTCAATCTTAGGGTGATCTGAAAAGTGCAGAATATGAGAACCTCAATAGCCATCTAGTCTAATCCATACACGAAAGGATCCTCACTATAACATATCTAACATTTGGTTATCCTGGGAGAGGCCAGATGACCATAGAAGGGGAGAAAGGAGTCCAAACAATGGGAACTCACCACCTTCTGGGTCATCCAATTCCACTTTGGGACAACTCTACCTATTAGGAATTTTCCCTCCTATGTCAAGCCTCAATTGGCCTTTTTCCCCTTCAATTTCTTTTTTTGTTTGTTTTTTAGTGAGGCATTTGGGGTTAAGTGACTTGCCCAGGGTCACACAGCTAGTAAGTGTTAAGTCCCTTCAATTTCTACCATTGTTCCTGGTTCTGATCTCTGGGGCCAAACAGAATAAATCTAATTTCTCCTCCGCATATGACAGCTTCTGCATATGCTTAAAGATATCTATCATGTCCCACTCTCACCCTCCAATCAATCTTCACCATCTTGGGCACCATCCTCTGGACTTTCTTTAGCTTATCAATGTCCAATTTAAATTGTGCAGTTGAGAGCTTAACACAATACTCAGATGAGGTCTAATGAGAATGAGTACAGAAAGACTATCACCTCCTTTTTCCTGGAAATGATGTTTCCCTAAGTGCAATCCAAGGTTGCATTCATTTTTTTGGGGAGCTGTTGTAGCACCCTCCTTACATATATCTCAAATCCAAGAAATGGAGGAGGAAGCAGTTTTTCTGAAAAAAGATCTAGGAGTTTTAGTGGGTTAGAAGTGTTCTGAAGTTCTTCTATGAGACTCTACTATGAGATGTGTTAAATGCTGAAGTTCTGATGGAGGGTGGACAGGGAGAAGAAGTAGACTTTGGGATTCCTTGTGGAGGAAGACATAGCACTAGTGTTGACAGGTTTGGTCACAAGGAGGTTCAACAAGTGAGTAACCTTATATCATTATGGGGATCCTATGCTGGGTTGTGAGGAGCTGTGTAGGTTCTTTTTTTAATTTTAAAATTTAAAATTTAAAAAAATTTTTGGGGGCAGGGCAATGAGGGTTAAGTGACTTGCCCAGGGTCACACAGCTAGTAAGTGTCAAGTGTCTGAGGCCAGATTTGAACTCAGGTCCTCCTGAATCCAGGACCGGTGCTCTATCCACTGTGCCACCTAGCTGCCCCCATGTAGGTTCTTTAACTCTATCACTTCAGTGGATGAGAAAAAACACAACAACTAATGATCTCTGGAAAAGAGCTTAATTTGTAAGGGGCATCCCTGAGTTCTTCTGTAGGAACCAGAAGTAAGGGTTTATTAGTGTCTCAGGCACACACCATTAGTCTAAGATCAATCAAAACCATTCCATCTACTCCTTCAAACACTCCATTCTCACTTTGCCTTTGCACTTGATGTTCCTTGTCCTTGGAATGCTTTCTCTTCTCATCTCCACCTCTTGGAACCCCTGGTATCCTTCAAAACTCAAGTGCCATCTTCTTTTTTTTTTTGCTGGGCAATGGGGGTTAAGTGACTTGCCCAGGGTCACACAGCCAATAAGTCAAGTGTCTGAGGCCGGATCTGAACTCGGGTACTCCTGAATCCAAGGCCGGTGCTTTATCCACTGCGCCACCTGGCTGCCCCTAAGTGCCATCTTCTACATGAAGCTTTTACTGTTGCTTCAGCTGCTAGTGCCTTCCCTCTGCAAACTATCTTGGATTTCTTTTGTATATATTCTATATGTAGCTCTCTGGACTCATTCCCTTACTCTCACTAGTACCAGAAGATTAGGTCACTGGAGGACAGTTGACTACTCCCCAGTAGTTCTAGGGATTGTGGTATTTTCACGTTGTTGCTTGTTTTTCATTCTTGAAAAGGACCATGACGTCAGGGTGGTGTCATGACTTGCACTGAATTAGATTTAAGTGAGGGAGGGCTGTGTAAGGTCACCAACCTCACTCTCTCCTCCAGAGCCATCTGGGTCCAGTGGCAAGATATCTATCTATCTATCTCTCTATCTCTCTATGTATATTAGGATGACTGGAGATGGCCCTTGATGTTTAAGGCAATTGGGGTTAAGCGACTTGCCCAGGGTGACACAGCTGTTAAGTGTCTGAGGTGAGATTTGAACTCAGGTCCACTTGACTCTAGGGCCAGTGCTTTGTCCACTGCACCACCTACCTGGGACCCCATCTAATGTACTTCCCATTGATCATCAGCTAGCCAGACAGCTGGTCAGACCTAATTAGGTTTTTTTCTTTTTTTGTGTGTGTGAGGTAATTGGGGTTAAGTGACTTGCCCAGGGTCACACAGCTAGTAAGTGTTAAGTGTCTGAGGCCGGATTTGAACTCAGGTACTCCTGACTCCAGGGCTGGTGCTCTATCCACTGTGCCACCTAGCTGCCCCGCAAGTGCTTCCTTGATCATTGCAACATTAGACCAAAAGTCTGGGACACACTCTCCACAAGTACATATGGAATCTAGGGGAAATTGGGCTCAAGCTTAGAGAAACCCATGTGGCCAAAGGAAACCTGGAAGTTCTTTTTTCCCCTCTGTGGAGATCTCATGAGGTAACCCTTTGCTGCAGCTCTTTGTTGGACTCATGTCTATGATGTTGTAGAATCCTAAAGCTGCTTTTCCTTGGAAAATCGACTTTGTCCTCATCATGCCTCCTTAGCTCTCAATGGAGGCATCACTATTCTTGGAACACTGATACTGATGACAATGGGAAGTCTGGATCTTCTGACTTTTTGAAGTTTATAAGGTTCTCCTCTAGTCAAAGGCTGGAGGTAGGGAAGGAGACAGAGACTCTCCCCTTGCTTCCAGAGTGATTTCCTCTTCCTTCCTCTTGGAGGCTTGAGTGGGGTTGCTCTACCACTAGACTGCCCTGCTGTTGGAATGCTGGGTTCTAAACTGGCTTGCCATTTTATCCACCCTCTCAACACCCCCCCCTTCCCCCAGGGCATGACTAGTTCTCTTCAACCCCAACCACAAGACATTTCCTATGTGGTGTCATCTGCTTTCATTCATTTCATACCCAGGTTGTACCTTCGATTGATTCATTAGAGGTATCTATGAATTGTTCATACTATTTGCTCCTTTGATCGATGGATTCTGTAATTCAAAGAGGCATTTTTAACTGATAAAAATATCAGGGTATGGATCATATTGTTAGTTACATTAATTGGTATTGAAAGTATGGGGATGGGGCAGCTAGGTGGCGCCGTGGATAGAGCACCAGCCCTGGAGTCAGGAGTACCTGAGTTCAAATCCGGCCTCAGACACTTAACACTTACTAGTTGTGTGACCCTGGGCAAGTCACTTAACCCCAATTGCCTCGCTAAAAAAAAAAAAAGAAAGTATGGGGACACCTCTCTTCAATGTACATACTTAGATCAGTGCCAGAGTGAGGGATGACAGGTAAACAGCTAGAGTACTCCACTCATCTCTGTGAGGTCAGGAGAAAGCAAGGAAAATTCTGCAGCACATTGGGCAGAACCACTGTGACAAGCTTTTGGGAGAACATAGACAAGAACTGCACTGGATGGGTAGGCATGGATGGACTGTGATCTCCATTGTAGCAGAGAACTCTACTCTCTTGATGGGATCATAGATTCATTTGAGTATGCTTATTTGTACATGTTGTTTCCCTATTAGACTGTAAGCTCTTTGAGAACAGGAACTTTTCACTTTGGTCTTTGTATCCACAATTTTCACAGTACTGGTGCGCTTAATAAAGTGTCTGGTGCTTAATAAATGCTAACTGACTGATTCAGTCCTAGAACCTAGTAATTTCTGTAAAAGCTATCAAAAGGAGCTCCATTTCTAGGTCTTGCATAGAGCCCAAGTGACAGGAAAACATTACCAGTCATTATTACACACTGTACCTTGCTTGCCCAACCCTGGCTTCAGAAACTGCACTCCAAAGCAAATTGTGTGCCAAAGGGGGAAATTTAATAAAAGATAGCACATAACAAGGTTAAAAGTAGTTATTCAGATAATGGCATATCACAGACAAATCATCTAGAATGCATCTTTGCCTAATAAATACCTGTTGCATAGCGGTGTGTGTTCCTATCAATAGAAATGTAAATCTCTTGCTGTCACATCTGGAGGGCTGATCTCTGAAGCACTGAGGAGAATTTGGGGATGTTGTCATCCTTTGGCACATGTAACTTACATAATAATGGGCATGTGCTGAGCCACCTAAGTTATTTTTCAAGTATTTCTTTCCCTAATTAATTCTCCTTAATCTTTAGAAGCTGATGAGTTCCTATTTTTAGGGATATTTGGAGGGGTGGAGTATTGGCACAGGGGTTATCAGTATAATGTTAGCTAGAGGGATTGTTTAGAGAGGAAGTGGTGGGTGGTGCTGTGCAGACTTTCCATTGTGTCTTTTCTATGTCCTGGTCAATGGAGTCCTTTTGGACACTTGATAATCGGTCTATCATCTGAGCATTTTTCTCCATGACATTCCCATGGCAACCACAAGTGTATGTTCAATCATGACAATGGCTGATGAGAATGCAAACAGAACCCTTTAGTTCTCGACTGCCAGAGGCATGTTGACACTCATGCATCCTAATTTTGGCCAGCATTCCAGATTACTCTGCATATATAGGACGACACGATGCATGGAAAGGATGGGATCAATGATCCCAACACAAAGTACAGTGCATGAACTCTTGCCCACATAGCACACTACTATTGTTTCCACTATGAATACAACCACATGGCTAGGGAGTAAAAGCCTTTTCAGATGGTTGTGATGTTGAAACTCCTTTCGAGAAGGGTTTTATTCATAGTCAGTTCTTTTATTCAATGATTAGAGATTTACAAATTGAGGAGGTAGTCCTTGAAAACATTCAGAATCTAGTCATTTTTGTAAAGAGACTGGCAGAGGAAGAGATAATCACTAACCATGCTTTAAATCACAATGTTAAGTACTAGGATTTTTGCCCACAAAACTCTTTATGCACTACTTCCTATTTTTCACTTTCTTTTTGTCTTGATGGGCACAGGGGGCTCAATGATAGACATAAGGCACATATATTTGCAGAGCTATGGGAACAACTGATGGATTTAAAATTTAGTAGAACCCGGGCAGGGGTACCCAACTGATAGACTGTGAGCTGGTCCACTGTTGATTTTCAAGTCTTTCTGTGCAGACTGCTAGGTAAAGGAAAATGTCTTCAAGAGAGCTAGACGCATCCCTGAGTAAATAGGCTGGCAAGGTCATGAAGCTGCAGCCTGACTTGTCTAGAGAGAAGAAGAAAAAGGGGACAGTTGACTCTTTGTCTCTCTTCTATCTGTCTGTGTCTGCCTCTATCTCCTCTCTCTGTGTTGCTGTCTCTGTGTCTCCTACTTTCATCATCATCTTTCTCTTCATTCTCTTCCTCCACCTTTATGTCTCATGCTTTTCCTGAATGACCTCATGGGGTTTGCTTTCATTGGGTACATGTCAAACTTTAACAAACTGGCTGATGTTAGACAATGTCAAGCCTCTCATTAATGGCTTCATTTACACGAAGCATTTAAAAATAGAACACGTATTAACAGATAATAGGATTTCAAGTAAAGCAAAAGTAGTTTCTCATCAGGGAAAGGAGTTCTCTTCACAGGTATATGTTTAGTCTCCCACCTCCCTCCAACCCCCCTTCCTGCAAGTAAGGCAGAGAGAATTCCCTGAAAAATAGGAAATATGTTTCTACAGGACTCAGTCATAGCTTTGGAAATCCATGTGCCACTTAGATATAGCTGAATTGATACCAATGAATATGAATCATAGAATCTCAGGGTTGGACAAACCTCAGAAGCTACCCAGTCTATCCCATAACTGAACAAATATCTCCCCTCACTCTGCCCCCCAAACATCCAACAAGTTCATATTCTTTCCTTGAAGATGTCTAGTGACAAGGAAAACACTACCTTCCAAAACACCCCATTCCATTTTCCATTGTTGGATAGCTCCAATTGTTACATGATTTTCCCCTTACATTAAGCCCCAATCTTTTTCTTGATAACCTTTCAACAGTTGCTCCTAGTTCTGCTCTCTGGGGGTAAGCAGAATAAGTCAAAATATCTTCCATGAGACAGCACATTCAAATACTTGAAGCCAACTATTATGTCCTTCTTAAGTCCTCCAGATGAAATATACCCAGTTCTTATGTCTCTATCATTCTGATTGACTTCCCCTGAAAAATATAGCTTATTTTTTTCTCTTAAATGTAGGATGCTAAACTGAACCCAATATTATATTAGAGGAGAGCACAGCACAGTGATCCCTCCCCTAGTTTGGAACACTTTGCCTTTTTTAACTCAGCTTAAGATTGTATTGACCTTCTGGGCTGCTATATTTTGTATTGACTCATACCAAGCTTGAAATCCACTCAAAGTCCCAGATGTTTTTCAGACAAACTGTTATTTAGCCACACTGCTCCAATCTTGTACTTGCGAAGTAGATTTATTTTTGAACCCAAGTTTAAGAATTGACATATAATCCTGTTAAATTTTATCCATCAGATTTAGTCCAACATTCTATGCCAAGACTTCTTGTTTTTTGTTTTGTTTTGTTTTGTTTTGTTTTGTTTTGTTTTGTTTTGTTTTGCAGGGCAACTGGGATTAAGTGACTTGCCCAGGGTTACACAGTTAGTAAGTGTTAAGTGTCTGAGGCCGGATTTGAATTCAGGTCCTCCTGAATCCAGGGCCGGTACTCTATCCACTGTGCCATCTAGCTGCCCCTTATGCCAAGACTTCTTAACAATGGGTTTCTAAACTTGTTTTCTAAAAAGACATCTTGATAACTGTATTTCAATATAATTGGTTTCTTTTGTAAGACTATATTTTTTTTCATTCATTTAAAAACATTATTCGGAGGAGTCCACAAGCTTCATCAGAATGATTGCTAGAGGGGTCTCTGTTACAAAAAAAGGTTAAGGATCCCTGTTATAGGCTGACATGATCTTTATGGATCCTGATTCTGTTATTTAACAAATTAGCTCTTCTCGATTTTGTGTCATTTGCAAATTTGATAATCCTATCATGTATACCAAAAGCCAAGTCATTGATAAAAATATTAAACAGCTTAGGACACCAATCACAGATGTCCGAGGACATTCTATTAGAGACCTCTTTCTAGGTGGTGAGTGTTATTGGGGTCCAGCTCTTCAACCAATTCTAAATAGATATCATTGTATTATTATCTAAGTCTATATCTCTCCATCTCATCCAGAAGAATAGCATAAGAGATTTTGTCAGATTTTTTTCTTAAAATATAGGTAAACTATAGATATGGACATTCTTCTGGCCTACCAGTCTATTAACCTTGTTAAAAAAATAGAAGAAAGAAATGAGACTAGGTTGGCATGACCTGTTCTTTTTTTTTTTTTTTTTGCGGGGCAATGGGGGTTAAGTGACTTGTCCAGGGTCACACAGCTAGTAAGTGTCAAGTGTCTGAGGCCGGATTTGAACTCAGGTCCTCCTGAATCCAGGGCCAGTGCTCTATCCACTGCACCACCTAGCCGCCCATGACCTGTTCTTGATAAAGCCATGGTGACTCTCTGATCATCGCTTCTTTTCTAATAATCAGTAATCATACTTTAGAATTTTGTCAGGAATCAGGTCAAACTCTCTGGCCTATGGTTTACAGATTCCATTCTCTGCACTTTTTTTTTTTTTAAAACCAGGCCCTTTTCCAAGTCGTACAGCACCTTTCCCATTCTTCATGACCTTTCAAAGGTCACCAACAATAGTGTAGCAATCACATTAGCCAGTTCTTTCAATGGCCTCATATGGAGTTCATTGGCAACTCATGAAGAACAGCTGTGTGAGGTCTTTTAATATGGTTCTACTTTATCTTGTTTTCTAACTCCTTATTAGCACCTCCTTTTTTCTGTCCTTTTCAGTCCAAGATCATCCTGTTGATGGTGAAATCAGAAACAAAATATGAATTGAGCAGCTGAGCCTTCTCTCCATTTTCAGTTATCACCACTGGATCCACACTGACCAGCAGGGATATCCTTTTGGAACCCTTTTCCGCTAATGTCAGAAAAGAAAAAACCCTTTCTGTTATCCTCAGGGTTTTTTGGTTTTTTTTTTTTTTGCTGGTTTCAGGTCTTCTAAGTTTTAGTAATCTGTGTACTATTTTCCTGGGATTCTGCCACAGTCCTCTACTATATGACTTTGGTTCCATCTATTGTAATTGCTATTTTAAACATTTAAGTTTAGTGGTGGTCGAGTGGATAGAATATTGGAGGGCCTAGAGTCAGGAAGATCTGAGTTTAAATCTGGCTTCAGGTACTTACTAGCTGTGTGACCTTGGGCAAGTCACTTTACTTCTATTTGCCACAGTTGCTTGTCTGTAAAATGGTGACACTGGAGAAAAACTACTCCAGTTTGTCCATTGGGTCACATAGAATTGAACATGACTGAATAGCAAATGAAATTGGTTGGTGAGTTCTCTGTGTGTTTATATGTCACAATTATTGTTCTTGGTTATCTTCAGCATTTCATTCTTGTGAGTTTCCCTTCCTTTTCTGCCCAACTCTCCTGTAGAATTTTATACCTATTCTTTTTCTGAATCCTTTGAAATCTGTTCATCCCAATTCTAGCATGCATGTTAGTCTATACCTAGCTTTTATTTCCTCCATTTCCCCTAAGGTTTTCATCATTTCTGCTGCAATAACCAGCTCTTCCTTGTTGGTGAGAATAAGCTCTAAAATAGAAGTTCCCCATGTTGGTTCCTTTATGTTTTGTAGATTGAAATATTATTGACAGGTCAGGAAATTAATTTCTGTGTATCTTTGTGTGAGAGAGAAACATACACACAAAGAAAGAGAGACAGAGAGAGGGAGAGAGAGAAAGAGAGAGACAGAGAGAGCCAGAGACAGAGAGACAGAGATACAGAGAGTGAGAGTGAGTGCAATCTAAGAGATGTTCACATATCTGATGTCTCCTATCATTACTTTAAGCGTCCATGTCAGGACTGCAATCTATTTCTTAAAATCATCTATTTCATCTTTCTCTTCAGATTATGTAGCATGGACCAATAACACTTGTTTCTGTAATTCTATTCACTGATCTTTACCCAAATGCTCTCCATTGGGAAATCAGCTCGCTGTATTTCCTTATAAGAATACACATACTTCTTAATATACAATGCTATTCTGCCTTCTTTACCTATTCGATTTCTTTTTTATAAGAAGTATTCCCTTTTGGAATTAGCTTCCAGTCATGACTTCCACCCCATCAAGTCTCAGTGATCAAGGCCCTGGATTGGGTTCTCTAAGTCATATTGCTTGTTAGCCATATTTTCTGCATTTTGCATAAACACCTGAGGTTGAGTTTTATTTCAGTCTCCTTTATTGGGTATTGTGAAATTCTTGGTCTTTTAAGTACTATTTTTTAATTGTTATACTGTAATTACTCTCCATATATAGGATTCTTAATCTAGGGTGTGTGTATAGATTTCAAGGGGTTCATGGACTTGGATGGGAAAAGCTTTCATCTTTATTTCACCATAATTGACTTTCTTTGTAATACTAATCATTTTTACTTATGCATTCAAAACCATCCTTCTGAGAAGGGGATCCTAGCCTTTGCCAGAATGCCAAAGGGTTCTAGGATATAAAGAAGGTTAAGAACCCTTGCTTTAAAATATCTAGCTTGATGGGTATATATATTGGCAGTTTTCTCTTCCCATCTTTTCTTTTGATTTTGAAGCCTTATTGATGAGATTTGCAATACTCTGGGCAAATGCCTTTATGTTAGCCTTTGTTAGGTGCATTCGTGGCTCCCAGGCAAGGATGCATTCCCATATTTTAACCTGTGTTCCAGAAATTCAAATTCCATTTTAGATACCATATTTTCAACTAGTTCCTCACTTCCCATACCTTTTCTGAAGGTCTTGTTCAGTCATTTTCAGTCATGTCTGACTCTCCTTGACCCCATTTGGGGTTTTCTTGGCAAAGATACTAGAGTGGTTTACCATTTCCTTCTCCAGATAATTTTACAGATGAGGAAACTGAGGCAAACAGGGTTAAGAGACTTGCCTACCGTCACATTATTATATATCTGAAGCTGGATTTGAACTCAGGAAGATGAGTATTCCTGACTCAAGGCTGGTGCTCTATGCATTATGGTACCATCTAGCTGCCCCTAACTGTACAGTGACAAAACCAAAACAAGACAAAAAAACCAAAACATCTCTTGTACCCCTAATATCTTCATTTTCTTACCCAGGACTTTAAAATAGCAATGTTTCCAAGATTTCTTTTTGTAGTACCACTTATGCTTACAGGAATCACCAGTAGGAGTTAGCAGTTTTGCTAGGTCTAGGGAGGTTCTCTTCATATCTGTGCTATATCTCTTGGGAAGACAGAAGGATTCTTTGTTGCTACTGTGAGGTCAACATATTGCTTGTCTTTTTTCTTTGATTTTTAATGGATGGTTTTTCTATGTGATGTCACCAGTGGATCTCTTCCATGGGAAACAAAATGGTTGCTTCCTCTTTGGGAAGAGCCATCTCTCTCTCTCTCTCTCTCTCTCTCTTTTCTTTTGTGAGGCTATTGGGGTTTAGTGACTTGCCCAGGGTCACACAGCTAGTAAGTGTCAAGTGTCTGAGGCTGGATTTGAACTCAGGTCCTCCTGAATCCAGGGCCAGTACTCTATCCACTGCACCACCTAGCTGCCCTGAGCCATCTCTCTCTCTCTCTCTCTCTCTCTCTCTCTCTCTCTCTCTCTCTCTCTCTCTCTCTCTCTCTCTCTCTCTCTTTAATTTTTTTTCCGGGGCAATGAGGGTTAAGTGACTTTCGTAGGGTCACACAGCTAGTAAGTGTCAAGTGCCTGAGGCCAGATTTGAACTCAGGTACTCCTGAATCCAGGGCCAGTGCTTTATCCACTGCCACCTAGCTGCCCCCGAGCCATATCTCTTTTAACTAGCTCCAACTATTCACTGGTCTTTCCTTTCCCCTTTTTGCTCTGTTCCAGATTCTTCCAACTGCCAATTTTTTAAACATGGGTCAGTTTCCCATTCCCTCTACTAGCCTAGGAAATGTTTATGGATTTTTCCCCCTCGCTCTCCATGTTGAGTTAGTCACTTTGGTCTGAAAAGAAGGATGCATTGAATATACCATTTGGTAGAATTGAAACCCAATTCTGGGATATAGTAGGTCACAAAATTACCAGATTAGCAACTATGATAGCATCTGAGGAGCCTGATACACAGCTTCTCATGTGCCTCCACAACACCTAACAGACCACATAATTTTTCCTGGTCTTAGTTAAGCCTTATATCATTTTGGTATTTTAGGAATTAAGCAGGATACACAATAAATCACTTTTGCACATCTCCCTTCTTTGTCTTCCATATCCTTTCCTCTTTGACCTCTAAAAGCTAGATAATGTAAGTTTAAAAGTGTTAAGTATCCATCAACTCTGATCTTTTTCCTTGTGTCATAGGTTATGAGGGTAGAAATATCTCTAAAAACAGCAAGGGAATAGAAAAGAAATTTCATTGCTTTGCCTCATTTTGATCCAGTTGAAAATGCAAATATATTCCTATAGCCATCCCCTTGCTCACTTGTTCTATTTCACTACTGCAAGGATTTAGATTGGAGAAGGAAATGGCAAACCATTCCAGTATCTTTGCCAAGAAAACCCCATAGACAGCATTGGTTGGCAATGGTTCATGGGGTCATGAAGAGTTGGACATGACTGAATGGCTAAACAACAGCAGTAACAACAGTGAATGGGAAAGTTCAGAGAGAGAATAATAGAGGATTGTCAATCCAGAAGAAGGGGATGCTATTTCTTATTTGGGTAGTTTCACTGACGACCATCAAATAAGTCTGGGAAACAGAAAGCATGGAGAAGGTCTGGGAGACCCACTCATCCACTGCCATGATGTGTGCCTAGCTGGGGTACAGATGTACAGCTATTTTCAGTCATTCTTTATTTGTGGTTTTTTTTCCTTTTTGTTTTGTGGGGCAATGAGGGTTAAGTGACTTGCCCAAGGTCACACAGCTAGTAAGTGTCAAGTGTCTGAGGCCGGATTTGAACTCAGGTCCTCCTGAATCCAGGGCCGGTGCTTTATCCACTGCGCGACCTACCTGCCCCATAGTCATTCTTTAACAGAGAACTTGCTTATTCTCCCAACTAAAAAGCTTAACTTGGGCACAATAACTCAAACCAATAGTGATACCTGTGAAAACAAGTTAGGGTATTTTCAACTTCATGAAAAAGGTCAGGATTAAAAGTGACATGACTTGTAACTACATTAAGAAAGTAAACTATCATGAAGGGGGAGGTGGATTTTGTAACAGGACAATCATTCCATATATATTATATGATTCAAATAATAAATATAAAATACATTATTTTTTATCTAGTAACCAATATAATAAAATCTGTTAACATAGATTCAAACAATTTCTTCATATCTTCAGGGCTTAGCTCAGTGCTGGACACATGGTAGGCACTAACAAATGCTTATTGACTACCTGACTGAAATAATGATGAAATTTGTCAGGAAGGCAAGTACAACTTCATTTATTTAGATCTTTGATTTATCTGTTTTTGAAGAGGGGAACTAGTGCTGAGAAAGAGGTGAGGAGTCTGTTATCAGAATCCATTTAAAATTATTATTATTATTTTTTTTTTGCAGGGCAATGGGGGTTAAGTGACTTACCCAGGGTCACACAGCTAGTGTCAAATGTCTGAGACCGGATTTGAACTTAGGTCCTCCTGAATCCAGAGCCAATGCTTTATCCACTGTGCCACCTAGCTGCCCCCACAAAATTTTTTCATAAGTATCTAGTTTTTTAAAAAAAAAATTTGGATAACATTTCTCCACTTCTAATATATCTGTGTGTACTTGACACTTAACTAGCTGTGTGACTCTGGGCAAGTCACTTAACCCTCATTGCCCTGCAAAAAACAAAACAAAACTAATATATCTGTGTGTAATTTTGTGTGTGTGTGTGTGAGGCAATTGGGGTTAAGTGACTTGCCCAGGGTCACACAGCTAGTAAATGTCAAGTGTCTGAGGCCGGATTTGAACTCAGGTACTCCTGACTCCAGGGCCAGTGCTCTATCTACTGCGCCACCTAGCTGTCCCTACTCCTAATATTTCTGGACATGAGATTGTACGGAAATTTTATATTTGAATATAAGACTTGGATGATTATTTCTAGTGAAAACACACACTCAGATCTTTGGGGGAAGCGATTTGATTGTTATCATGTAATTTTTTTTCTTGCTGACTATTTGGAAAGCTGAATTTATCCAGTCCCCCAAGAGAAGATCATAGCATCACAGATTGGGAGTTGAAGGCACCTTAGAGACCATGTATTTCAATCTCTTAATTTGACAGAAACAGAAATTGACGTCCAGAGAGAGTAAGCCTCATCCAAGGTCACACGGAGTAAGTAGAAGAGGTGAGATTTGAACCCTGGTTCTCTGACTCCTCTTTCCACTGTTCCACACTGCCTCCCTCAGAAACCCCTTTTCTATAGCTCTTTTGGTATGGTATTTCCCTTTTTAATTTGAACCTTTCCTTATTATTTTCAACAGTCATTATTGCCTCTTTTTTTTTGTTGTTGTTTTTTGTTTTTTGTTTTTTGCAGGGCAATGAGGGTTAAGTGACTTGCCCAGGGTCACACAGCTAGTAAGTGTCAAGTGTGTGAGGCTGGATTTGAACATTATTGCCTCTTAATCCTTTTTTTTTTCTATCAGCCCCTATGTAAATTCAGTCTTTATGTAATTCAGTTTAGCTTTTAAAATTCTTTTTTCATTCATTTAACTCCTCTCTTTCAGTAGTTTCCTTCCTCCTTTACTATTCACCCAAAGATTTTTAAACTTAAATTTCCTCTCAATGCTAGGAATCCTCTTCTTATTCTATTTTTCAGGATCTTCTCTCCCCCACCCCCCCCATTTTTTGGGGAGGCAGTCAGAGTTAAGTGACTTACCCAGGGTCACATAGTTACTAAATATAGCCATATATGAACTCAGGTCCTCCTGGCTCCAGGGCAGGTACTCCATCCACTGCCCCTATTCTGGATCTTGACAGAGAAATCTACTCTTTAGCTTTGGTGCTTCTTGGGATCTGGTTTTGAACCCCTTGCTATTGATTTACATTTATGTGAACTATTAATTTTATAATCACCCAGTGAACAGTATCCTATCATTAGTTAATTATGGAAGCTAAATGGTGCAGTGGATACAGAGTCTGGCTTGGAGTCAAGAAGACCTGTAAAATGAGCTGGAGAAGGAAATGGTAAACCACTCCAGTTATCTATGCCAAGAAAATCCCAAATGAGGTTCCAATGAGTCCAATACGACTGAAAAATGACTGAACAAAAAGCAAGATGCTAAGCTCAGTTCATGTTATAAATAAGCATAACACATGGTTTCTACCATCAAGAACATTAAAATCTAGTTGGGACAAGAGATATGCACAAGGAATGTCACAAGATGGTACAGGATGGAGTGGTATTGACAGTAAATGCTATCATTTCAGAAGAAAGAGATCTTTGGACTGGTCAGGGAAGATTGTCAGACCAGAAAGGAGAATGAGGTTCCATGTAATTTCTTCCTCCTTTGACTTCATGGCACTCCAGTATTTATAGTACTCATTTGCCAAATAATCACATAACAGCTTGTGAAATTTCTCACATATTGTCTTATTTAACATTATTTAACTTACTATGCACCCCCATAGAAAAAACTGATAAAAAGAATACTTGTGGGTTATACATATATAACCTGGTTGTGATCTTGTGGAGGGGGGAGGAAAGGGAGGGAGGGAGGGAGAAAAATTTGGAACTCTAAATCTTACATGTAACTGGAAAAAATTAAATAAATGTTTGTCGCTTGATTAAAAAAAGGAATTGTGATGTTTAAAATCTAGTGTGTTGTCACCTGACCTGACCCCAGTGTGGGGGAGAAATTAGCTAAGATTTACTGATAAATCATAGAATGTTGAAAACTATCTTTACATGTAATTGTAATAAAATAAATCATTATTTAAAATTATTTAACTTTTCATTTATTTATACTTAATCTTTCCCACTAAATTATAAGCCCCCTAATTAATGATTCCATAAAATTTGGGAACATAAATTTGGACTTTTCTCAGTCAGCAAAAAGAAATTAAAGGTCACTGAGCAATAATGATGTGATTAAATATATGCATAAGAAAGATTAACCTAGCAGTGTTTTGAAGGGTAGGTTGAATGGGGTGGGGGAGTGTGGAAGCTGGAAGATCTGTCAACAAATTATTATAATTTATTCAGACAGGTAGTGATTTGAGCCCATGCTAGGATGGCAGCAGTGGGAATAGGGAAGGAAAGAAAGATGAGAGTATCTGTAAAAGCAGAATAAATAAGACTTGGTAAGTGATTGAATATAAGAAGTGAGGGACTGGGAAGAGTCACAACATCAGTGTTTCAACTATGGCAGAATGGTGAGTGGTGGTGTCAGTTACAGGAATGGTGAAATCCAAAGGAAGATTACTTAAAGGGGAAAGGAATAAGCTAAGTTTTAGACCTGTTGAGTTTGAGGTGCTGGGGAGCATCTAAGTAGAAATTCCCTCTACATGGTGGAAGATGTAGATCTGGAGCTGAAAAGGGAATTCAGAGTTTGGGTCAGAGATAACAACAATGACAGCTACTTTTAACATTGTACTTTAAGACTGACCTAGCTCACTGAATCTATTATCCCACTTGATCCTTCCAAACTTGTGTGGTATGTAATACAGGTATTATTATCTTCATTTAACGGATAAGGAAATGGAAGGTCAAAGGTTTAAATGACTTTTTTTTTGGGTAGTAAATGTTAGAGCTGGGATTTGGGTATCACTTACATAGACCTTTTTGGTGGTAAATGTTGGAGATGGGATTTGGGAATTACATAGAACATTAGGTGAAATTGTGGGACTTCACGAGATAGACAAGGAAAAAGAGCATAAGGAAGAGGATGAGGAGTGAAGAAAGAAGAGTAGTAGTAGTTGGGAAAGTAGAGAGGAGGGTGACCAGGAGAGTATCATTATCTCTTTTTTTGTGTGTGTGGGGCAAAGTGACTTTGCCCAGGGTCACACAGCTAGTAAGTGTCAAGCGTCTGAGGCCAGATTTGAACTCAGGTCCTCCTGAATCCAGGGCCAGTGCTTTATCCACTGTGCCATCTAGCCGCCCCCTCATTATCTCTTAAGATAGTTTTTAGTAGGAAGTCAACAGGTCAAGACCAATTGCATCTCATGGTTCTGTAAGAACTTGAAGATAGGATCTTTGAGCCCTTATCAGTAACCTTTGAAAAGGAATGGGAGAAGGACCCCAGAAATGCAGCTGGGCAAATGTCCTAATTTTCAAGAAGGAGAAAGCTGAGTTTTAAAAATTATATAATCTTGACCTTGATTGCTGTCAAAATTAAAGATTACATGATTAAAGGCACGTTTTGTGAGCATTTAAAAGGAGGAAGCTGTGATCGCTATGAGCCAACATGAGATCATCAAGAGCATGTTGTGTGGGACTAACCTAATCTTTTTGAACAAGGTTATTATTAGAGTATTATATGAAGGGAATAATATAAACAGATTATACCCAAATTTCAGCATGGCATTTGACAAAATCTCTTACAATATTCTTGTGAACAAGACGTTAATAAGTAGTTTGCATGATGTTCTTAGGTGGGTTTGTTTATTTGTTTTTTTTGTTAGGTGGATTTAAAACTAGTCAAACAAGTCAATCCAAAGAATGACAATGTGTTGACCTTAATGGATGTGTGCAGGGCAATGGGGGTTAAGTGACTTGCCCAGGGTCACACAGCTAGTGTCAAGTGTCTGAGACCGGATTTGAACTTAGGTCCTCCTGAATCCAGAGCCAGAGCCTGTGGACCATTTAGGGCTCTGGTCTTGGCCCTTACTGTTTGACACTTTTATCAGTGGCTTGGATGAAAGCGTAGATGGAACTCTTATGAAATTTGTAATGTTATCAAGCTGGGAGGTATAGCTAACCTCTTTGAACAGAAAATTGGAATCCAGAATGATCTCAACAAGGCCAATAAGATACTCAATAAATAAATCTATAATGTTATATATATATTTTTTGTGTTTTTTTGGCAGGGCAATGGGGTTAAGTGGCTTGCCCAGTGTCACACAGCTAGTAAGTGTCAAGTGTCTGAGGCTAGATTTGAACTCAGGTCCTCCTGAATCCAGGGCCGGTGCTTTATCCACTGCACTACCTATATTTTGTTTAAACAATAATTTCATCAATACAGGACAGGAAAGAATTGGGGATTTTAGCAGAAGGTAAGCTCAGTGTCTATCAACAGTATGTTACGGTAACCAAAAAAGGTAAGGTGATATCAGGCTGCATCGGATGAAGTATAATGATTTAGCTCTCTTTTACTCTGTCCTGGTTAGACCAAAGATGGAGTAGCATAGGCTTCAGTAACAGGTTCCTTGTTTTAAGACATTGACAAGGTAGAGCAGGAAAGAGGGCAGGATGGGCATGGAATTTGAAATGAAGTCATACAAGGTTTTTTTTAAAGGGAATGGGGATGCTTATCTGGCAAAAAAGAAAGCCCAGGGAAGATATGAGAGTTGTATTTGAACATCTGAAAAAATGACATACAAGAGGGATCAGATATGTTCTACTTAGTCTCAGAGGACAGAATTGGTAGCAATGAGCAGAAGTGACAGAGGAGCACGTTCCTGTTCAACCTTAGGATAGATTCCCTAACAGGCCAAATGGGCTGCCTTAGAAGGGAATGAATAAACCATCCCTGGAGGGGATGATGACAGAGATGAGATGAAAACAACAGGGATGTGGTAGAAGTGGTTCCTGCCCAGGCATGAGCTGCTTTAGGAACCTCTGAGGTCCTTTCTAAATCTAAGACTTATTTTAAGACTGTGATAGGGTGGTAGACCAAAGTGCTAAAAGTGAGGGGGGAATCACCATAGCAGCTGGTCAGGAAAGGCCTCATAGTAGAGATGAGTATCTGGCTAAGTTTGGCCAGGATTGTGCTATTTTAATTAGCAGAGAAGTGATAGAGTAAGGCATTTGGGGAGAGAAGAAATAGGAATAATCATAGTTAGCATTTAAGGTTTTCAAGGCACTTAGCATATGTTATCTCATTTGATCCTCACCACCCTGGGAGGTAAGTACTACTTTTTTTTTTTTTTTAGTGAGGCAATTGGGGTTAAGTGACTTGCCCAGGGTCACACAGCTAGTAACAGTTGAGTGTGTTAAGTGTCTGAGGCCGGATTTGAACTCAGGTACTCCTGACTCCAGGGCCGGTGCTCTCTCCACTGCACCATCTAGCTACTGCTAGTGGAAATCTGAAAGTAGCATATCTACATGTATGTGGAAAATAAAGTGTGTTGGAAAGGATGGCTATTGGGGGATAATGAGACATGAACCTGGACATATAAAGTGGTTGGATTTAATCTCATAGGATCACAGATTTAGAGATGGAAGGGGCCTCAGTTCAACCCTTCACTTTAGAGCTGAAGTGAAACCCAGAGTAGAAAAGCAATTTGCTCAAGATTACACAGCTAGTGAGTGTCAGAGGTGAGATGGGAACCAAGATCCTCTTTCTGCAAGTCCAGGATCAAATAAGATAATATTTGTAAAGCAGTTTGCACAGTACAAGGCATATAGTTGGTGCTTAATAAATGTTTATTCCCCTTTTCATTGTGCTATGATACTGCTTTCATCTAATGGGAGCCACTTTGTATTTTTTTTGTTTACATTTAATTTTTACTTTATTTTTCTCAATTATATGTAAATGAAAAATTTTTTAACATTCATTTAAAAAAACGAGTTCCATATTCTCTCTCTGCCTCCCTCCCTTTCCTTCTTCTTGATAATTCAAGCAATTTGATAGTGATTATACATATATAGTCTTGTAAAATATTTCCATATTAGCCATGTTGCAAAAAAAATGTAGGCCAAAAGAAAAAAAAAGATGAATAAAGAAAGCAAAGAATAGTATTCTTCAATCTGCATTCAGACTACATCAGGTCTTTTTCTGGAGGGAGATAGCATTTTTTATCCTAAGTCCTTTGAAATTGTCTAAGATCATTGTATCCCTGAGAATAGCTAAGTCATTCACAGCTGTTCATCATATAATACTGCTGTTAGTACGTACTCTGTTCTCCTGGTTCTGTTCACTTCACTCTACATCAATTCATGTAAGTCCAGGATTTTGTGAGCGCATCCGGCTCGTCATTTCTTATAGCACAATAGTATTACATCACAACCCTATATTGCAACCTGTTTAGCCATTCCCCATTTGATGGGCATCCTCTCAATTTTTAATTCTTTGCCACTAGAAAAAGAGCTGCTAAAAACATTTTTGTACTACTTCATATTCTTCTTCATGGGAGTGATGCAATAAAAATGGTGTTTTTGGAGGCTCGACCCAGCAAAGTTGTGCTACCCAGATAGAAAAAGAGAGGGAGAACAGCTGGCAAGCTAGGATGGTATCACTGGGTCCTGGCAATAAGGTAAAAAACCTAGGAAACATTTCGGGAAAGAAGTTGGTGGGACTTGATGACCAATTAGGACTTTAAAGAAGCTTGTTTTCTTGGAAAGCCTTAAATTGTTCTGCTCATAATTTTGAATGTGTAGCAGACCCTCCCAAACATTTGTGGCTCCATGGAAACAAATCAGTCAGGTCCCCATTATCTGCACAGAACTGACAATTTGATCTTCATTTTCACTTGGCTTTGGAATTAACTGAATTTCTTCCCCAATCACCTTATCTTCAAAAATTGTTAAACTTATGGTAATTTTGAAATTCATTTAAATTCTCAGCATGCATGCCAATTGGCAGCAAACATAACAGGGTCTAGAAGTATGCTTGATGGCAGGGGGAAGCAAGACCTCTATCCAAATGTAGGCCAGAATCTCTACAAAGTTCATGGTCAATGCAAGGAGAGTATATTGAGCTCACTGTGCTTTCATTACCTTTCTGTTTCTGAGTGAAACAGACATGGTCGGGATCTCATTCGCTTTGGCTCTCACTTGAACAAATCTATAAAGCAGTAGTTTCGGTGCATGTGTATGGCATATGTCAGAAGCGACAAATGAACCTGTAGCTTTATCAGCTGGAAGGGGTGAACAGTCACCTTTTTGCTACCTGACCTCAGGGCAGATGGACAGTTCCCTGCACCATTTCCCATGTAATTAAGCGCCAACAAGAGTGTTGAAAAGTCCACCGCTATAGAGCAGGAATTCTGCAGAACCTTAAGGGGGTTCAGTTGAGTGTGACAAAAGAATAGATTCAGAACCCTTTTCCTTTTATAAATCTTTGCCTCTCCTCCCTCTTCCTGCTTCCAACCATCTATATTACGCTTGAAGAGACAGTTTATGGCCTACATTTAAGCTACTCCCCCTCCCCTCTTTTCCATTGCTTTAATATTCTTGGGCCTTTTCCCTACAGATTCATAAACAAGACCGTACAAAAGCCCAAAGAGGTGGTGAGGACTCTTGTATCAGCCAATGGAATGCTGGAAAGCAATAAATGATGACTGGGCAATGTCGAGTTGAGGGGAGAAGAGGAAAGTCAGGCTCCTTCTGTTTCCCATCCTTCTCCTGAGCATAGGCTTACCTCTTGCCCAAATTTGGTCATGACTTTCTGTCCAGGGTTTTTAAACCAGGGGTCTGTGAACTTGCTTTTGAAAATATTTTGATAATCGTATATCAATGTAATTGATTTCCTTTTGTAATCTTATATATTATATTTTATGTATAGGGGTCCATATTTTATGAGAAGTGGTCCATAGGCTTCACCAGGTTGCCAAGGAGGCACTGACCCCCAAAAAGGTGAAGGAAGCTCTGGGGGTGGGTGAGACAGTATTCAAAGAAGGAATTTTTTGTTCTCATCAAGAGGAAAGGATAAAAATTCACTGTGGTTTGGACACATTTCTAATCTTGCCTTTGGAATGTTTAAAATACAATGTTGGCCTAGTTTTCAAAAAAAGGAAGAGAGTTGATTTTTTTAGACTATAGGCTAGAAAGCTTGAATTTAATTCCAGGCAAAGTTCTAGAACAAATTATTAAAGGGATGGGCTGAGTTTATAAAAAAGATTATAGAAGATAGAAGCAAGGGCAAGTAACTGAAGATGAATTAAAAAGAATGACAGGGTCCTATAAAAATGTCAGGACAACTAAAGGCCAGAAGGAGCTGAGGGTTCCCGTGAATGCTCCAGATAACAAAAAGGCTTTTTTTCCCTCACTATGTTGGGGGTAAGAGGAAGATCAAAGAAGGTAGAACCACTTTACTTAGTGGGGTGGTGGACGTGATAGCCTCTTCAAGGATTTAAAGAGCTGTCATGTGGAAGAGGGATTAGTCTTGGTTTACTTGGCCTCTGAGGGCAGAATGAGGAGCAATGAATGGAAGCTGCAGAGGCAGATTTTATTCACCAGGAGGAAGAATTTTCTTATAATCTGAACCATCCAAAAATGGAATGTGGTATCTCATGAGGTAGTGAGCTCACCATCACTAGGAGTATTCAAATAGAGGCTGGATGCTTAATTGTTTGGGAAATGATAGAGGGGGTTTGTATTCCTTTTGTTGTTGTTTAGTCATTTCAGTTCTGTCTGACTCTTTGTGACCCCGTTTGGGGTTTTCTTGGCAAAGCTACAGGAGTGGTTTTCCATTTTCTTCTCTGGCTCATTTTACAGATGAGGAAACTGAGGCAAAGAGGATTAAGTCACTTGCCTAGGATCACACAGCTTGTTAAGTGTAGGAGGCCACATTTGAACTCAAGTCTTCCTGACCCCAGGCCCGGCACTCTATGCACTGTGGCGCCACATAGCTGCCCATTGCAGCTTCGTATAACATCTCTTACTAGATTTCTAACTTTACTACGAGTGCTGCTTTCTTCTGCAGATCTTGTATTCTGGCTAAACTGAACTAATTTGACAATCCCCATACTTGCCTTGTTCTTTCTTCCATCTAATGCCTTCACTGACATTGTTCACGAGTCCTGGAATTATCTCTCCCTTCCTCCCCCGCTTGGAATTCTACCTTTTTTTAAAAAACTTGACTCAAATCCTACCTTTTCCACAAAGCCTTCCTTGTGCTTAATGGTCTGTACTCCCCTCCTATACTACACGGTTTGCATCTCTTTACTTGTTATCTCTTTGTATTTTGTGGTCATTTGTGTCATATTCTTCTAGAGATCTGTGAAGTATCTTATTTCATTTTTGTGTCTTCCCCAGTACCTCACACTGTGATCTACAGCCAGCAGGTATCAAATAAGTATTAGTTGAGTAGAATTACAGAATCACAAAATACCCTAAAGCCAGGGTTCTTTTTTTTCTTTTTGCTGGGCAATGAAGGTTAAGTGACTTGCCCAGGGTCACACAGCTAGTAAGCGTCAAGTGTCTGAGGTTAGATTTGAACTCAGGTCCTCCTGAATCCAGGGCCAGTGCTCTATCCACTGTGCCACCTAGCTGCCCCAAAGCCGGGGTTCTTAACTTAGGATTTGTGATTTTTCTCTAGTTGTATTCTGCAATTTGGGAATAGAAAGAGAAAAGGAAGATGATAGAGGTGACTCAGGTTGAGGATCAGCACATTATGAATCACAGAGGGCTGAGACATCAGGAGCATGAAAGGCAGAAGACTAGTTGGTTAACTTTAGGGTCAAAACTGAAGGGAGGAGGGGCAGCTAGGTGGCAAAGTGGATAAAGCACCAGCCCTGGATTTAGGAGGACCTGAGTTCAAATCTGGCCTCAGACACTTGACACTTACTAGCTGTGTGACCCTGGGCAAGTCATTTAACCCTTGTTGCCCCACAAAATCAAAACCAAAAAACCCCCCAAACAAAACAAAACCTCAAAAACCAAAAAACTGAAGGGAGGAAGATGAAGCTAAAGAAAAGGTGACAGACAGGGCCAATAGGGAGAGATGGAAGGACTGGAGAATGTGGTGAAGATGAAGAGTTAGAAGGAGTGACTGTCCCTCACCATGACTAAACTCCATCTCTAATCTCTACACCTTTTCACTGGCTGTCCTCCATGCCTGAAATGCTCTTCTTCCTCAACTCCACCTCTTGGCTCTCTTCAACACTCCATTCAAATTTCACCTTCTCTAGGAGGCCTTTCTAGGTGTCCCTCACTCCCCTTGCTAGAAAATTCCATTTATCCTATCTATATCTCACATGTCCACAGTTATTTGCATGTTGTCTCCCCTTTTAGTACATGAGCTCCTTCAAGACAGGGAACATATTTTTGACTTTCTTTGCATCCTCAGTGATTAATACAGTACCTGACCCATAATAAATGGTTAAGAAATGCTTGTTGAATGTTATGAGGGTCAGAGATTAGTCTCATCCAAGAAAAATCAGTGGGGACTAGAGACTGTAGAAATTTCTGTAACATCTTATTTCTTCAAAAATTTAGAAATGATTCTCAGATAGGCTATGACAAAAATCAGTATTGTGCTTATGTCTTTTTTTTTTTTTAGTGAGGCAATTGGGGTTAAGTGACTTGCCCAGGGTCACACAGCTAGTAAGTGTGTGTTAAGTGTCTGAGGCCGGATTTGAACTCAGGTACTCCTGACTCCAGGGCCGGTGCTCTATCCACTGTGCCATCTAGCTGCCCCGCTTATGTCTTTTTAAGACCAGGTTGAGCCCTGCTCTGCCCTTACCACAGTGCTCTGGGGTCCATCTTGCTCAAACACTCTCTCCAGGGTTTATGTGACACCTCATATATAGTATCACTCTTGAAAAACTCACTCTGATCCCTGGCATTTGTTTTTGGCACCCATGCATTCAGAAAGATGTGTTTGCATATTCTTGATAAATCCCTAGTGTACCTTTGCATTCCCTCTAAGAATCTCATTGCCTGTACATTACACTTGGCTGCTTTTGCATGTTCAATATGTTGCTGCCACACCTGCCCATTAACCGTCATGCCTCATTGGTAGTGACGTTCCCCAGCTTTTATTTAAAAGTAAGATGCCTCTGTGTTTTCAGTTAAGGGCCAACACTCACTCTTGTATCTTCGTAGAGATGTCATTATAGTTGATGTTCCAATCAACACTTGTAACAATTTCATGGATTCAATCAAACAGATAACAAAGCACACTGGGTATTGCGCACAGTAGGCACCAAATGTCTATTGAATTGAATTAAATCTAAGGGGTGTCTACTATGTATTTAAGACTATGGGTATCTAGAAATACAAGTCATGGGAATGGCCCTCGAGGATCTTATAAATGTGATAATATTTTTATAGCAATATAGAAGTGCTTATCATTATGATTATAATGATCCTGACCATTATTAGGGGTAGATATACAGGACTCAGATGCATGAAACAATAGCCAACAGTCCAAGACAACATAATTTAACACACAACCACATGGCACAGCCTATATGCATGGAGAGAGTTCAATGGGTATATTAAATTCAGTGAATATTTGTTAAGCACCCACAGTGTACAATGTGTTTTTCTAAGTTCTGGTAATACAAATATAGGTATGACAACACAGTTCCTATTTGCAAGTAGAGGACTCTTTATGACCTTATTTAGTGTTTTCTTTTTTTTTTTTTGCAGGGCAGTGGGGGTTAAGTGACTTGCCCAAGGTCACACAGCTAGTAAGTGTCAAGTGTCTGAGGCTGGATTTGAACTCAGGAACTCCTGAATCCAGGGCCGGTGCTTTATTCACTGCGCCACCTAGCCGCCCCTATTTAGTGTTTTCTTAGCAAAGATTCTTGAATGGTTTGCCATTTCCTTCTCCAATTCATTTTATAGATGAGGAAACTGAGGTAAATAGGGTTAGATGACTTGCCCAGGGTCACACAGCTAGTGTGTTTGGGTGGATTTGAACTCAGGTATTCCTGACTCCATGCCTGGTGCTCTATCCACTGTGCCACCTAGCCACCCAGTTCTGCTACAATGCATGTAATCTTGGTCAAATCGTTCCATCTTTTCAGCCTCAGTTCTTTTATCTATAAAACGATGTTGTTGGATGAAATGATCTCTAAGACCCCTTCCGGTTCCTATTTAAACCTCGTTGGTTGCTATAGGAAAAATGAATGACCTTTCCAGAAGCTATATGGGGGAGGAACATTCCAGGTGTATGAACCAGTTTAACCATGGAAAGGATCCTTGAGATGTTTAAAGGGAAGAGGGTTGCAGGTTTGATATAAATGGATCTGCTCTGTATAGTTTACCTGCTAGAATTTTAAGAGATAAACAGATTCTCTCCAGCAGTCTAGATTTCCTATTCTTTCACTAACTAAAAAAAAGGCAAGTCATATCAAAGCCCCAGACACCAGAATTCCCTGGAACCCAAACTCAACTCCTTTGCTGGGGGACAACTTAGATCTTCAATTAGGTGAGACACTGGAGGTGAAAGAGGACCCCCGTCTTGCTTTAATTACTCCTGGCATAGTATTTTTTTCCACACTTTGCTAATTGAAATGAAACAGCTGCCACATTTGGGCCAGGACAAAAGAGATTCCGTTTTTTCATCCCTCCCTGATTTAATGAAGACTGACGGGGTGTGAGGAAACCAGCCGCAATTCAGCCACCGTGGCCACAGAGATGCACAATTGCCAACTTAAGACTGAGCAAAGAGCACAGTGGAACTGATGAGGGCTTTTCCTCCTTGAGTGTGAGGGGTGCCGAGTACACCAGGATTCATCTATAGTGATTCTACAAATAGGAGTGACCCAAGGATGCTGCCACAGTCAGTACCATGACCTCAGTGACCATACTGGCACTCATAGCTAAACCTTCCTCATAGTCAGCCTTAATGCTCTGAGTCCCCTACAAGTCTCCCATATGCTGGACTGAGGCTGGAGGCAACCCAAGAAGAAGAAAAAAATGCTCGTCCAAGTGGTACCTTGCTGGGTGTTTAGAACTCCTGTTGGCAGGGAATGGGGGTGAGGGGAAATTCCATCGCGTAAAGTGGTGGGCAAAAGGAGACCAGGAGCAGGGAGATCTTTGGGAAAGACTGAATTTGTAGTTATAAGGCTTTGATTCTGTTTCTGACCTTTCCAGGGATTTTCCATGTCCTCAAAGGTAAAAGTAAACTTCCCAGTGCCTCAGTTTGCCCACGTGCATTGGAGGAACAATGCTTAACCTTTCCAACATGCCAGGGATGTCTCAAAAATGAACAAGATAATCAATTCGGACACTTTTAGGTCTTTGAGAGAAGGTGCTATGTAAATTAGAGAGGATAATTACTAAAGTTAACAGCAACAATAAAAATTATAATGTGAGAGATGAGAAAAAGCTGATAGAAAGTGGTGTAGATGTAGTCACAACAATAATAAAATACTTATCACCAAAAATGTTCTAGGATCTTACAAAGCATAATTAATTTGGGGTGCCTAGTTAGCTCTTAATTATACATTCTGGAAGGGTGGAATTTGACTTTAGCTAATGACATGGGAAATAAAATTCATTCACTGATAGTCAGATGGAAGGAAAGCACAGAGACAGATTCTCCTATAGGATCTTTTACACACAAGTACATACAAGTCTTTCCATTTTGTTAGCAGTTGTGCTTTATGAGGAACTGTGGCCAGAATGGACCCCTGAAATGATCCTCTGAAGTCTTCAAATGGGAAAACTAGGCCCAGAAAGGAGGGATGATGTCAAAAGTTGAGCAGGAATTTGGTGGCTGCTATGCTCAGGGGCTTCCTTCCTGATGACCTCTGATGGTTCCCCTCTCCACAGCACCATGGCTAAGGTTTGTATGATTGGGCCGGTTGTTGGGGCAAGTGGTTTTCCAGAAGACAGCCTCTTCTGTAGGTGGGATGTCCATGGAGAGGCTGCTGTCAGCTGTTCAGGAAGACCAGACTGAAGGAGATAACCTTCAACTGGAGCTAACTGCATTGACCTGTGCTTTGCTGCCAAAGATGTCATGGTCTCCATCTCTCCAGTGGTCTAGATTTCTGTGATGGAGACCATGACACCTTTGGCAGAAAAGCACAGGTCAGAACAGCTTTTTGGTGCTGCTAATCCTGCAGCTTCTTCCATGTTGCCCATCTCACCTCTCCCCCTTATCTCCTCATTTATAGCCTCTTGTGGTGCTCCTGTGTTTTAGTCTTTCCCCAGGCTCCTTCCTTCATCAATCAACAAACATTTATTAAGAGCTCACCATGTGACAGGCATTGTGCTAAGCCTCAGGGAGACAAAGAAAAAGGCAACAATGGTTCCTGCTCCCAAGGAGCTGACATTATAATGGGAGAGACAACATGCACATAAAATCCATAACTTGGTGTATATATGAGATTTTTAGAAAGGAGTTGTGCTTTATGGAGATGGAAGGAGCTACAGAAAAAAAAATTCCTTTGCAAAGTGGACTTGACTAGGAAGTGCCCAGTTGCAGTGTTTAAAGGTCTTGTCCAACACAGTTTTGCACACAAATCCATGTGACTGAATTGGCAGGTCAGAGAATACTCAAGGAGAAACAGCAAGGAAAGGTCAGATACTGCCCCTTTGGCCCTAGACAATGCTATTTCCAGGCTGCACTGCTGATTCCTCTTCATAGGACTCCTGGCATTCCTGGATGGGAAGCTTCATTCCAACACTTCCTCCTCTTCCCCCTTTTATGTATTGTTTTCTCCCATTAGGAAAAAAAAGTAAGCTCCTTGAGGGCAGGGACTATCGTTTTGCTTGTGTTTATATTCTTAGCTCTTGGCACAGTGCCTGGCACATGATAAGTATTTAATAAATGCTTGTTGATTTGGCTTGGTGTAATACTGTTTAAGAATAGAATGGAATGGAAGAGAAATGTTAACATTGTAGCTCTTGAGTGATACAGAAAGAAGACAATACCTTCATTACATTTGGATCCTTTAAAAGATGGGTATGTCTTATGCTCTACAGAACACATGGATGGGTTTTTAGCAAGGTTAGAGGGTAAATTTATGTTAAATGAACCCTGTTTTCATAATTACTTTCATTGTAGAATTGGAGATTTTTGTCCAGTGGAAAATGAGGAAATAAAAAGAGGTAAAGATGATAGCCACCTGTGAAGTGAGTTGGCTTTGGCACTAGAGATATATTTATAACATGTTTAGAATTCTGGAATACTCCATTGCAGTAATCATGAAATGGAAATCTCCCATCTGCCCTCTACGTCTTTCCTTCTCTATAATATCTTCCATGACTATGGATGACCCCATATTTATAATCTCTATAATTAAACTTAATTAGCTATCTTTCTGTCTGATATTTATTGGATAGTATAACACAAATCAGCAATGAGGCTATCTAAGACACTCCTCAATTCTGACTTTGAAAGAACTCAGAGAAAAAATCCCTAAGTTCTAAGCTTCAGGTTCTAAAAAATGACTTTATTTTAAAGGAGTAAATTCATGAATGGACTATGGAAACCATTTCAAGTATTGTAACTAGCTGATTTTTTTTCATTTTGGTAGGATAAGTACAAGTGTAAAGATTATTTACTATAAAAGCACTTTGTGAACAATGACTTTTAGTAATGTCTAAACCAGTGAAATCAGTACTCCTCTTCTATCATCTAATTCAATATCCCTGTTCTCTTATTGTATAAACTCATAGCTTAAATTTTTTTAAAGATGCCTCATATATTACAGTTTCACTCACCATTTATTCATTTATGAAATATTTGGATCAAAAGACCTACACATAGTTTGGGGTGAATGTTAGAATTCATTAAAAAGGGACAAAAGTAAAGCTAGAAAGACATTACTTTGGCTGTAAGACAACCAGATATCAATATATTCCTTCAGCTGCAAAGTCTTGTTCTAACTTATTATTCCTCAAAAGCTAGGCTGTTTGCTTTTCCTGTGAAAGTTTTGGCAATGTTGACAGTGAGACACAAGGAATCAGTGAAAAATATTTGAAGAGATTCTTTTGGAAGGAAAGTACTTTGTAGCTAGGAAGAGAGGGTCATCAACAGTGTTAAATACAGCAAATAGTTTGAGAAAGATGAGGACTGAGGAGAAATCATTGGATTTGTCCATTAAGATCTTGTAAGTAACTTGAGAGAGATCAGTTTCAGTTGAGTGAGGAAGTTGTAAGCCAAACCTCAAAGAACTGAGGAGTGAGTGAGAGGGGAAGTGGAGGCAGCTTTTTCAAGGATTTTAGCCAAGAACAGGATGAGAGTAAATTCTGATAGCTTGTGGGGATGATGGGATTTAATATAGGTTTTTAAAAGATGCTGGAGACCTGTCTGAAGTCAGTAAGGAACTAGTTGAGAGAGTGTGAAGAGTTAGGAGAGAAAGACACAGAGAAAGAGACTGAGGCTGAGATGGAGAGATAGAGACCAACACACTCACAAAGCAAGAGAGAGAGTTAGTAAGTGAAAAAGAGAGAAAGAATGGGATAGAGAAAAAGAGAGACTGAGACAGAGAGATAGAGACAGACACATGGAACGAGAAAGAGAAAGTTAGGGAGTGAAAAAGAATGGGAGAGAGAAATAGATTTAGAGAGAGACAGAACGAGAGAAAACTGAGTGAGAAAGAATTGAAGACACACACACACACACACACAGAGAATGATTGAAGTTGCAATCTATTGGAGGAGACAGGAGGGGATGGGATCAAGTGTACAGAGGGTTGGCCTTGGCAAGAAGAAGGGCCACTTCTGTGTCACAGTCTGGGGGAAAGGAGGAGACAGTGGGGAATGGCATTGAGGGATTTTGAGATGAATAAAAAGGGATAAAAGGAGGTTCACATCAAATTGCCTCAACTTTCGCAGTAAAGTAAGAGATATTGTCTTTAGCTAAGGTGGAGAGTGGGCATTTGAAAGGCTTGAGAAGGGAGAAAGAAGGTCTGGATTTGCTTCTGTGGATAGTGAGATAGGGAAATAGGGAATCAATTAGAGAGGAATGAAAGGATCGCCATGCTGCAATGAGGACCCAATTGGAGTTAGATAACACGAATTTATAATCAAAATCAAATGATCTAGCACAATACACTCAATGAGAACCTCTTGGTCCTGGAGTTCTTTCTTTTCTATCCCCTCTTGCATGTTGTATGGATGCCCAGAATTTAACTGAAGTACCACTTGAAAAAAGACTTAGTGCACCTGCCCATGATATTCAGAGCTCACAAGACCATGCACTCAAGGAAGATTTCCTGGGGAATTTACATCACAGTAGAGATGCTACATTGTGCAGTGTAGTTCCTTGGTGGTCACAAGTCTGAAGAGACATCCTTAGTAGCCAGGACTGTGGCTAAATAACAAAGTGGCCACAAGATAGCTCATTAATTTCTTCTTCTACTCCAATTTTCTGTCCGAAGCAGAAAGGTTAAATCATCTACTCCACCCTCAGAGTTCATCCCAGTCAATTTCATAGAACCCCATATTTTCTGGGGATTATAGGTCCCCTTCTCCTGTGGCAGCCAGACGGTGGCAGACAGTAGAGAAAAAGCTGATCTCAAGTGGGGGAGGGGCAGCGGGGAGCTGGCGGTTTGCTCTGAGACACACCAATAAACCCATGAAGCCTGAAAGGTTAAGCAAAGACAGAGGCATGAAGAGTGGAAATTCTCCATTCAACAATAAGCAATTTTTTTCCTTCTCAAAATGAAAAGAAAGGGTTCAAGATGACATTCGGCACTTTAAAATATGCAAAATTAGGAGCTGGTGCAGACCTCATTAACACCCGCCTCCAACATCATTAAGATGTTTCCAAGAAAATTAATTGAGAGACTCATTAAAAATAAATTAAGAAAAATGTGTTGCAGAGCGCCTGCACTCAGCTCATAAATCACAGCTCAAAGCTCCGGCCCGCTGCTCCGGCAATTAACTCCAGCCTATTTGTTTTATCCTGACTGCGAAAATTAGAAAGCAGACGTGGAGATTAGATTAGGGACGTCTGTCAAGCGGAACTTGGAGTGAATATTTTAGGATACAAAATGGAAACCGGCAAAACAAAGAAAGCCGAGATTTCATTTTGAGGAGCTGGTCTTTAAGAAGTGACAGACAGCTGAGGGGTGGCTGAGGTAGACAGTAGGGGAGGGAGGGAAAAAGAGAGAAAAAAGGCAGAGGTTTTGATGGGTTGACTGTGAATAGCACTGTACATTTGCAACGTATACACATCGACAGATACATACCTTGAGATCTCTCAATGGAGATGACATTGAAATATAAAATTCACATATCTCTACCAACATGCACATAATGTATGGGGATATTTAGGGTTATAACCATTTAGCCTAATCATTCAATTAGAATTATCGGACTCTGGCTATGTTTTAGAGCAGCAATGACTACATCTCTCTCCGTATAATGTGAAATGTATAGATCCAGAGCCCTGTGACTGCTCCTTCATCAGGCTTCTCATTCATAAATATGGATCATGACACTACCCAACGGATTGAAGCGATCCCTTATTAACCCTTTGGCTTAGAAGGGAGCAAGAACTGAGCATGTGTCCATAATTTGGGGTCAGATGACCTCTTGGACAGCTTTTTCCAAGCTTACCTGTTAATGTCCCAGGTAGTCTGCTTCTCAAAAAGCAATGGGCTTGATTCAATAAGTACATGAATAAAAATGTGTTTATTAAATGCTTAGTATGTGCCAGGCATAGCACTAAGTACTGAAAATAACACACACACACATACATATATATATATACATATATATACACACATACATATGCATACACACACACACACACATATATATATACTCATACACACATATACACACACACACATATTCCCTGTGCTAAAGAAGTTGGCTATACTAAGAGCAGGAGACAATATACAAAGGGAAATGGTGGCAAGGGAAGGGTGAAATTGATGAAATGGTAAATGGAATCAAGGGTAATGGGTATACTTGCCTTCTGGATCTTTCAAGTAAAGGGAGTGTGTGTGTGTGTGTGTGTGTGTGTGTGTGTGTGTGTGTGTGTGTGTGTCTATGAATTGCAATACTAATCTCCAGAGGCATTTTGTCACAATGTATTAGGTGGGGCACAGCCACATCCAGCAGAAGGCGTCATTTGCCAGCAGCTAAGATATGGGAATATGAAAGGGGCAGGGATATGACATGTGACAAATTCTTACGGCTCTACTCAGCTAGAGCTTCCGTATGGCAAATGAAGAGAGCATGAAGGAGAGATGAGAACCAAAAGGTTCAAGGAAAATGCTCATCAGCTTGCCAAATTTTCCTGACTATTTTCCCTCCTTGATAGGCAACAATGGTGGAATGGCAATGAGCGGTGAACCAGAAGACATAGTGCTGGTCCCATGGCTAGAATTTGAATTTTTTGCTGGGTCACCTCATTTCTTCAAGATTGGATCTTATTTCTTTCCATTGGCTCTCCTGGATTTGCACAAGAGTTATAACTAAACGATGCTAATATCCACTAAGCAAAATTGTAAAGTAGACCAACTGTGGTAAACACACATTCAAGCGATTTGCCCATTCAGAACAGAAAGGGGGGGATGATCAGGGCAGAAATTGGTTATGTGGCAGAAAGGTTTGTAAAGAGAACAGAATTAAAAAAAAATATCACAACTGAGAAGTTACTTGGCAGGCCCCAAAGGGAATGGGACCCTGTCCCCAACAAAGAAGATGGCAGTCCGGTGTTGGGCAGAGAGTGCTGGGCTTAGAATTGAAAGATCTGAGTTCAAACCTAGGTCCACAAAAGCTTTGTAGCTGTGGCCAGTTCACTTAACCTCTTTCAGATTTAGTTTGCTCATCTGTGAAATGGGAGCAATAATACTTGTACTATCTACCTTGTGAGGTTGTTGAGGAAAATACTTTGAAAACCTTCAGGCTCTGCAGCAACATGAGCTGTTCCTCCACAGAAGCTGAGAAATTTAATGACTCGTGGGATGTTAGGGTTGCAAGGGACTTTGGAGAGTAATTAATTTAGCCTCCTGTTTTCCAGATGAGGAAACCTGAAGCACAGAGGAGTGAGATGACTGGTCCAGGGTCACATGGCCACCTAGTGGCAGAGCTGGGGCTTGTATTCAGATCTCCAGACTCCCACTTGAGTGCTGCTTTTGCTGTTCTGAAAGGAAATGTCACAAGGACACAAACTTGGGGCTAGGTTGAAAAAGTAGATTTCCATTTTGTGTGATTTAAAAAGTAATAGTGAGATTAAAGGCTAGCCTTCCACACAGCCAAGCATCTATGTGGTGTAGGTCTTGGGGCTTCTGGGAAGACCCTTCTCCCCATTCCTTGCCCCAGTTAGGCACTGAACTAGGTGCTGTGGGTACAAAGACAAAATTGAGACAGCTACTATGTTCAAGGAGCTAACATTCAACTGCATATATACATATAATTATATAGAAAATAAATGCAGGGGTTTTTTTTGTCACTGCAAAGAGAGCTACCATAGATATTTTAGGACATATAGGTTCTTTTCCTTTTTCCCTAATCATCTTTGGAAATAGACATTGTAGTAGTATTGCTGGGTCAAAAGGTATAGGCAATTTAATAACTCTTTGGGCATAATTCCAGCTTGTTCTCCAAAATGGTTGGATCAGTTCATAGTTCAGTAACAGCAATATTGTTTTAAGAGCAACTTTGACTATTATAAACTAAATCATTTTGACTATTATAAAAATACCCAAATAAACTAAGAATCATCTAGGAAGGAAGATGCTATGTATATCCAGAGAAAGAACTGATAAATAAAAGTCATTATAGAATGATTTTACATATATATGTGTGTGTGTGTGTATGTATGTATGTATGTACACACACACAAACATTTGTGTCTAATGTAGCCATCTCTAGGGCAGAGAGGTAGGAGAGAAGAAAAAAAGGAAAAAAGAAAGTTACATGATAACCTTATTATATGTTTAAAATGAATAGCAAGTTTTACATAATAGAGTTGCACTTTCATGTACAATCATCTCCCCCATTCAACTATGTTATGTAAATGCTCATTTTATTTCAGAAATTAAAAATAAAAAAATTTTAAAAATACAAAGTAATTTTGTTGGGGAAAGGGGTAATTTGAAGGGGCAGGGGAGATTAAGAAAAAGGTCTGTGGAAGAAGTGGTATTTGAGTTGAGCTTTGAGGAAACAGGCATCTTAAGAGGTAGAAGTGAGGAACAAGTCTTTGCAAAGGACCAGAAACAAGAAATAGGAAGCCATGTGTGAGGAGCAACAAGGAGGACAACATGGCTGGATAAGTCCAGAAAGGCAGGTAGGAACCAGGTTTTGATGGGATTTAAATGGCAAATGAAGAATCTGTATTTCACAGTAGAGATAAGACAGAGCCTCTGTGGTTTATGGATTGAGGAAGTGACATGGTCAGACTTATGCCTAAGAAGATCATTTTGGCAGCTGTGTGGAGGATGGATTGGAGAGGGAAGAGGTTTGAGTCAGGACGACCAATTAGGAGGCTTATTACAATACCATTTGATAGGTGACAAGGACTCTGTGAGTGGAAAGAAGAGAATGGATAAGAGATTTGGAGGCAGAATTGGCAACTGATTGGATATGAGAGGTGAGAGACAAGCAGGAATCAGGGATGCTTCTGAAGGAGTGAGCCTCAGTGATTGGAAGGGTGGTAGCACTTTGGACAGAAATAGGAAATTTTGGAAGAGGACTGAATCTGAGGAGAAAAACAGTGAGCTCTGAGATGCCTACAGATCATTGAATAAAAAATGTCCAGTAGAGGAAAGGAGCTCAGAAAACAGACTAGGGCTAGATATAAACTAATAGCTGAATCTTCCATGAGATGACCTGACCTACTTCTCCTTGTTGGGACTGTCTTTCCAGGATGGAGTATAATGATCCCCAGGCAAACACTAAGCTTTGTGCTTTGGAAACAAGTCTGCCCTGTCAAGTTACTTTCTGCTTGCTTAATTATTCCACTGGACTGATTTGGGCTTTTTGTAGATAATGTGTAAGAATCTCTTCTGGAATTCTTTGATTTACTGAATTATTTCCCATTTATGGCCAGCTTTTGATAGGATGGTTTCAGGGATTGTATTGAACATACTGTAATTCAAAGTGCTTTAATATACACGATTTCATTTGTTCCATGACCCAGAAGTGGTACAATTAAGGAAATGCACATAGGCTGTAGTTTTAGGTTATTCTATCAGATTAATAAGTAGGCAGAAAAGATCTAACTTCTCTGGTCTGATAAAAGTCCAAAGGGCTACAAAGGTTTTCAGTGGTTGGTAGAAACAAATTTAAAGGGTTAATTTTCATTCAAATGTTCCAGGATATACTTGACAAGTAAATTTACCTCCACCCATTTAAGAATTCCAATTAATGCTTTATAGTCTACTTTTTACAAGAAGATGACAAGATAGTACCTCAATGTTTCTTCCTAGTCCTTGATTCTAGTTCAAAATTGTTTCCTGCTGAGATTGTAAGTTCTTTGAGAGAAGCAAACTTTATACAACCTAGTACAGTGTTTGGGATGTGGCACATTGTTAACAAATGATAAGAAGCAGCAATGATTCCACATATGAACTCATGACAATCTTGAAAACTATGCAGTTATTTACAGAAATTTACTTTGTTATATGAGAAACTCAGAGATTATTTACAATCCCTTCACTTTACAAATGAGGAAAATAATAACTAGCAAGTTGAACTAACTTGGCTCTTTCTTTTTGAAGTCTTGTAGAGAGGTTTAAAAAAATCTTTAGGTTAACAAAATGCTCCTTAGTTTGTAAAATTTCCATCAAAGTTGTCTGTAGTTACCGATGACATGACAAGCAGTCAAGCTAAATTGGGGTATTTAACCCAGATACAACTTCTTAAGGAAATGCAACAAAATGGAAATAATCTGCTAAATTCATTTGGGTTCAATGCCTGATTTCATGAACACTGATCAGTTTCCTCAAATGTAAAATGAGGATATCTTCTACCCTGCAGACTTGTTTTGATGATCAAATAAAATAATATTTTTAAAGTGCTTAGCACAGTGCCTGGCATGTAGTAAGCAGTATATAAAAAGTATCTGTTATTAAGTCTTATTATCAATTGTGCCAACCTGGGCCATTGCCAGTTGTCTTGACTTCTGTCTTGCCACTGGACTCCAGTGATTCTGGAGGAAAGAGTGGGGCTAATGGCTTTGCGCAGCTCTGCCTCATTTAAATCCAATTCAAGAGCAAGTCAAGACATCACCATCATAATGTCATTGGTCCTCTTCAAGAATGAAGTATGAACAACAACAACAACAAAAAAATACTAAAAGGGATGAAAAGAAAGGTAAATACTCCCTGTTGTCAAGGAACTCAAAGTCTAATGGGAGAGATAACATGTCAACAACTATGCACAAACAAGATAAATAGAGGGTAAATGGGAGTTCGCCAACAGAGTGATGGTCCTAGAATTAAGGAGGATTGGGAAAGGTCTCCTGTAGAAGATAGGATTTTAGCTGGGACTTAAAGGAAGGCAGGGGAGCCAGGAGGCAGAGAAGAGGAGGGAGAGAATTCCAGGCATGGGTGGAAAGCATTGTCAATGCACTGAATCTGGAGATGGGAGGGAGTCTCTTGTTCAAGGAGGCCAATGTCACTGAATCATAGAGTATGTGGGGCTAAGTAAGGTGTAAGAAGTCTGGGAAAATGGTGAGGGGACAGGTAAAAAGGGGCATCAAACACCAAACAGAAGATTTTATGTTTGATCCTGCAAGTAACAGGGAAGTCACTGGTATTTATTGAGAGTATGTGGGGGTTATGTGTGTTTGAACTCTAGAAAGATCTCTTTGTCAGCTGAGTAGAAGATGGACTGAAATGGGGAGAGACTTGTGCTAGAGAGACAAGCCAGTAGGCTATTGGTTGGTGAACTAGGCATAAGAAGATCAGGGTCTTCATCAGAGTGGTGCTAGTGTCAGGGGAGAGAAGGCAATGTATATGAGAGCTGTTACAAAGGTAGAAATGACAGCTCTTAGCAGCAGCTTGGATATGGAAGGTGAGAGAGTGAGGAGTCAAGGATGATACCCAGGTTGTGAACCTGGGGTACCATGAGGATCATGGTACCCTTGACAGTAAGAAGGAAGGTTAAAGGGAGAAGAAAGTTTTAGGGAAAAGATGATATGTTCAGTTTTGGACATGTTAAGTTTAACATGTTTGCAGGCTATGTAGTTCAAGATGTCTGGAGCAGCTAGGTGGTGCAGTGGATAGAACACTAGCCCTGGAGTCAAGAGGACCTGAGTTCAAATCTCACTTCAGATACTTACTAGCTGTATTATCCTGGGCAAGTCACTTAATCCCAATTACCTTAAACATCCAGGGCCATCTCCAGTCATCATTTCCACTGAACCCAGATGGCTCTGAGGAGTGTGACCTTCACAGCCCTCCCTCACTTAAATCCAATTCAATGCAAGTCATGCTATCACTCCAGTGTCATGGTCCTCTTTGAGAATGAAGGCCAAACAACAACAAAGATCAAGATGACTAACAGGTAGTTGGAGATGTGAGTCTGGAGGTTAGTAGAGAGGTTAGGGCTGGACAAATAGATTAAAATTAAAATAGAGATTATTAAAATAATTTAAACAGACATTCAAATAGAGATGATATTTGAATCTGTGAGAGTTGATGAGATCACCTAGTGAAATAGTATAGAGGGAGAAAGAAAAGAATGCCCACGAGAAAGCCCTGTGGGCTATCAGTGGTGTGTGGGCATGACCTGGATGAAAATCCAGCAAAGGAGACAGAAAAAGAGCCCTCAGCTAGGCAGGAGGAAACCCAGGATAGAAGGATGTCCTGAAAACCCAGAGAGAAGAGAATATCAAGGAGAAGAGGGTGATTAAAAGTGTCACAGGCTTAGAGAGGTCATGAAGAATGACAATTGACCAACCAAGAGAAAAGGCCATTGGATTTGGCAACCAGGAGATCATTAGTAACTTTAGAGAGAACAAGGGGTTAAAAGCAGCAGATGTCCAATGTTTGCAAAATGCTTTACTAACACGATTTCCTTGGAGCCTCACAATAGCCTAGGTTGGATAAGTTGGGTAGTATAGGTACTATAAGGTATGATTATCCCCATTTTGCAAATGAAGGAACTGAGGGTGAAGGGTGGTTTGTCCTTGGCCACATGGCTTGAAAGTATAAAAGGTGAGGTTCCAACCTAGGTTTTTCTTTCTGGTGGCCTTTCTGCTATAACACATTGCCTCCCAGATAATATACATTAGTGTAACAATACAACCTCATTTATATGACTGCTACTTTCGTGCCCCTCTGCTTTATCTAGATCAGTAGTTCTCACATTTTTTTGTTGTCAGGCCTCCTTTACATTCTTAAAGATTATTGAGACCCAAAGAGCTTTTGTTTATGTTTGTGTTTTGTTTATCTTATCAATATTTACCATATTAGAAATGAAAACTGATAAAATCTTGAAACATTTATTTATCATTTCATTTCAGAATACTGGTAATAGGGGCAGCTAGGTGGCACAGTGGATAAAGCACTGGCCTTGGATTCAGGAGGATCTGAGTTCACATCCAGCTTCAGACACTTGACACTTACTAGCTGTGTGACCCTGGGCAAGTCACTTAACCCTCACTGCCCTGCAAAAAAAAAAAAAAGAATAATGGTAATGACCCCTTTACCCCCTTGTAGATGAACATAAATACTACATTTTAAAGAAAGATAACTATACTTACCAAAACAAAAAACAATGGTGAGAATAGTGGCATTATTTTATATATTTTTGCAAATCTATTTAAAGTCTGGCTTAATTAAAGGTGAGTGGACTTTCACACCTGCTTCTGCATGCAATCTGTTGTAATATATTGATTTGGTTGAAGTATATGAAAAAAATCTAGCCTCACTCAGATAAGTGGTTGGAAAATGGAGAAGTATTTTAATAAACAAATAATATCTTAATATTGTTATGAAAATAGTTCTTTTTTAACCTTTCAGAACCCATGAAAAGGTGTTAGGGGCCCCCAGGGCCTTTGGACCACACTTTAAGAATTACTGATCTAGACTGTTTTTGGAATTCAGGGTTAGGGCATCAAATAAAGAAACAGCAGAGATTCTGGGTTTGAAACTATATACATAGTACTACTTATGTAAGACGGCTGCACTGGCTCGGTCATGTGCACCGCATACAAGACGGGTGCATTCCTAAAGACCTACTTTATGGCGAGTTAGGCTCAGGCCAAAGACCTGCTGGATGCCCCCAGCTTCACTACAGAGATGTATGCAAGCAAGACTTGAGGGTTCTGGGAATAGACACCGACAGCTGGGAGGAGATAGCCAAGGACCGCACCCAGTGGAGTTCAGTACACAGGAGCAGCTTGCGTGCAGCTGAGATGGGCTTCAAGCTTGGGGGGAAGAAAAACGAATGAGACACAGGAACCCACGGGCAACAAAGAGCACAGTTTTCCAATGTCCTTGTTGCGGCAGGAGCTGCAGCTCCCATATCAGACTGCACAGCCACACTGTGGCCTGTGGCTCTTCAAGGCGCTGATCCATGGTCGTCCATGACTGGTGGAAGCCTACTACTACTACTACATAGTATTACCTGCACACACATTGATATTTGGATCATGCTTGGGCCCAATCAGTCTGGTTCATGAGGTTGTACTATATTATATGAAAGACAAAGAGACATGATAATTACAATCATCTCTGCTTCTAAAGGAAAAGTAGGTATGTAGAACAATGAGGATCCATGGTACCTTTGAAGAAGGTTATGAGTCTGTATGTTTTTATTTTTCACTAAAAGAAGGGAATATATAATAGATTCTCTAACATGAATCCTTACCCAAATATACACATTTGCAAAGGTTTCAGATGAATTTCACATAAATGAGTGATATTATATTATTAAACACTTGCTAACAAAAAGTGAAACGTTCCCCTTGTAATCTTATTTATGTTTACATTACAAGCCTCTTTCCACAGATACCCCCTTCAGTGCAATATTTTAAGTGCAAATGATCACAAATTATGAATTAGTAGGGTATGATAGAGTGCTGTACTTAAAAGCCTGAAAGATATGAGTTCAAATTCTGCCTTAGACATCTCTTAGGTGTGTGTGACCCTGGACATATCACTTAACCATTTCTAGTCTCAGTTCCCTCATGTGTATAATGGTGAGAATGATAGTGGGGATGTTGTGAGGATCAAATGAAATAATAAATGCGAAGGGCTTTGCAAATCCTAGAGTGTTATGTGAATGCTACTGTTATAAGACATTTTGCAGAAAATAACATGAAATAACACTGAGGACTGTTATTTATCTGTACAAAAGTAAGCTTAGTACAGAGAGCTGGTCTGGGTTAAATTTGGGAAGCTGAGTTTCATTGTTGTTTGTCCTTCATTCCCGAAGAGGACCCATTGGGGTGATGCCATGATTTGCAGTGAATTGGATTTAGGTGAAGAAGGGCTGTGTCAGGTCACCAACCTCATTCTCTTCTCCAGAGCCATCTCGGTCCAGCAGTAAGATATACATCAGGACGACTGGAGATGGCCCCAGATATTTTTAAGGCAATTGGGATTAAGTGACTTGCCCAGGGTCACACAGCTAGTAAGTGTGAGTTTCATTGGATCAGGTAATGAAGATATGTAAGGAATAGGGGAAGGATATGGTAGATAAAGGGGAATTCCAATTTTATGTAATGGGGGACTTGCCAATAAGCCCTGTGCTTATGAGTCCATACAGAGAATATCTGAAGAAATGACCCATATGGAAGAATATGACACGCCTGCTTCCAGGAGTCATGACGATGTGTAATGGAAATACTTTGGAGAGTCTTTGGAGCATGTGTAGACATTGTGTAACTGCTTCTGGTCTGCTAACTACAAGGTGAATGTCAGCCCCTTTGATTGTGTGCTGGTGTTGAATGAGTACTAGAGGCTTTTTCAAAAGGGTTTAGTCAACCTCTTCCTTGCTCTGGGTTGGATCTCTGCTCTTGGTTTAACTCCACTGAGGATGTCTATTGAGAGATGGGAGAGGTGCTGGGTACTCACACTCTGAAGCTATATGGTCTGTTGAATATACCTTTATTCTTTGCCTGCCTCAGCATTTGTTCTTTCATATTAGGTGAAGGAAGCTGGAGGCTATGACTTTACGAGATTCAAAAGTTCAGAAGAGTGAGCCGCCTGAGATCTGGGCACTGAGGCCATGTTGGGTTTTCTAGTCAGTCTGGCATCAATGCCCTGAATAGTAAGAAATGACCTTTGGGATACAGCCCAGCATCCAGGAGCTGAGGCGAGGACTCATCCAGCAGCAATACTGTATTTGGCTCGGAAATCAGAGGGGCCAATGCTATGTAGAAACTGTGTTGTCTGAGCACCCTCTCCCCAGAAACCAAAGTGTTAAGAGAGAGGGCACTCCTGAGGTGGGGGGAGGAATGTTTGTATTTTTGTTCTTGCTTTATCTTTGGAGTAAATGTCCCTTAGTAAAAACGAATCCATATTAATTGATTAGATGGAATGGGGAGGGGGAGTAGTCACTAGTGGTGAATAGGGCAAATGTTCCCAGAATGGGGAATCAAAGTGATGGTAATAGAGAAAGGTTCCTCAAGCCCTCGGGCATAGCCCTAGCGTCCTGAGGGGAAGATGTAGCTAGCCTGATTCTGGGACAAGGAGCCCAGAGAAATACTTGCTGCATTTAGAAGGACTCTTGGATAGGTCTGTGCAATCACGTGAGCCTTAGAATAGAGAAGCTCATTTAAGAAGATTTGCAGCTTCCTCATTTATAATCCCCAACCACGACCAACACAAGTGAAACTTTCTAAGTTGGAAAGTAAAGTAAAAGTGATTAAGTGTCTTGCAAAGAAAGACCAGCTTCACAAGCATCCCATTGGGAACTTTGGAACTAGGGTTTCCAAAAGGCTTCAGTCACTTTGCAAAGAAATTCAAGGTATAGAACCACAGAAATTTGGAGTTGGAAGGGACTAGAGGAATCTTTTATTCCAATGCCCTCATTTTAGGAGAAGGGACTTGACCAAGTTGATACAGTTGGCAAATTAAAGAGATCTCCAGAGACCATGCCTCTCTCCCAAGGTGAATTAATCTACTTAGCTGCTCTGCTCCCATGAGTATATGCTCTGCCTGTCCTGATTTGGGAAAAGGAACCAATTCAGGACTCCCATTGCTTTCGGAAGGAGCAGGAAAATCGACTGTTTTATGGCCCTGCTCAGCATTCCTGTGTCTCCCTAGACAAAATTTCCTTCCCTGGAATTTCCTTCCTTATATGCATTGTCTCTTCCTTATTAGAAAATGATCTCCTTGAGAGCAAGGACTGTTCCATTTTTGTTTTACCTCCTGGGTTTAGTATAGGGTGCTTAATGAGGCAGCTAGGTGACACAGGGGAGAGAGGGCTGTATCTGTAGTTAGCAAGATCCGAGTTCAAATCCCACTTCGCTTATTAGTTATGTGGCCATCTTGGGCAAGTCACTCAACTTTTCCTAGCCTTGGTTTCCTCATTTATAAAATGAGGTAAAAGTACCTTTTTTTGCAGGGTTATTGTAATGATCAAATGAGATAACAGTTAAATGCTTTGCAAACCTTAAGTACTATATCATTTTTTAAAATTTAATTTTTAATTTATTTTAATTTTTTAGTACTGTCATTTTAAAGAAATGCTTTTTCATATTCATATTTTTCATATTCATTCCCCATTCATTCATTCTTTCAGTCAAACTTTCAAGATATTTTGAGAAAATTTCAATGGCCAAAGGCTGAATTCATGTGATAAAACCTGTAGATAAATATAAGGCCAAAATTAAAAACAAACAAAACCAATTTAAATAGCTGAGGCGCAATGCATGAAGTGATAGAATTGAGACTGTATTCGGGATGACTGGAGAAACTTGGTAAAGTCTTAAGTCAGAACATCCTCTTGGGCAGGCACCATCAAAATGATTAATTGCTCAGCCACCTTTCAAATACTGATTGACTGATTGTCTGTTCTTCTGTCTCTGGTTAGGGTAAGAGGACACTATATTCATTAGGAAATGCTTGTCAAATGGATGAACTTCAAGTCAACCTTTAGAAAAATAATGACCGCCTGAATTGAAAAACTACTTCAGAGACTATAAAGGCTAGGTCTATGGTTGATCAGGCTGATCATTTGAAGATCGATCACTTAGGGAATCACCTTAAGGGTGACAAATAAAAGGAGTAAGAAAAGAGCCCCATGTCACAGAATCTAAGATTTAGAAGTGCCTCTCAGAGACTAGTTAGTTCAATGTGTATGGAACCAAGAATCCTTGTGATGAGATCTTCCTGACATGGGCATTCAACCCTTGCCTAACTAAAGGGGGAAAGTGAGGAACAGCTCATAACCAATAGGAGGGAACAAATGACCTCCCATGAAAAACCTATTCTATTTCTGGACCTCTGTAATGAATTTATTTTCTAATATCCAGCCTAAATCTGCCCCTCTACAACTTTAATTTGGTTAAACTCACAAAAATACATCAAATCCCCAGTGTACACCAGGTGAAAGGCAGCTTGGTGTGGTGCAGAGTTGGCCTCCATGGGCTCCAGTCTGGCCTCTGAGCTGTACTGGTTGTATGACCCTGGGCAAGTCACTTGACCTCTTAGCACTCCAGGAAACTCTCCTGATGTTGGTATTCAACATGTTAATACCCTTCCAAGTTTCTTGTCAACTGCAAATTAGATAAGCATGTCATTTAAGCCTTTATCCAAATCACTGATAAAACACTGAAGAGGGCTGAAGGACTCTAGTGGACACTACCTTTCCCGGTGACATCAAATCTTTAATGACTACTTCGGAGTATCATTTAGTTGGTCCTCAATCCAGTTGACGGCATTACTATCTAGCTGACATCTCTCCATTTTTTTTCACAAGGTTATCATGAGATACTTTATCAAGTGTTTTGCTAAAATTGAATTTCCCTGATCTACCAGTTTAGTTACCCTATAAAAAAAGTAATGAAGTTAGTCTGGCATGACTTGCTCTTGATGAAGCTATGATGGCTTTTAGTAATCATTGCTTCCCTTTCTAAGTGCTCAGAAATCATCCTTTTAATGATCCAAACTCATTCTCTCTCCAACCCTCAACCATCCCTTCTTCTTAACTTTCCTATTAGTGTCAAGGACACTGCCTACCTCCCAGTCCCCTCAGGCTCATGACCTGGTATCATCCTTGGGTCCAAACTATCTCCCCTCCCCCCATTTCCAATCAATTTCCAAGGTCAGATTTCATCCTTCTGGTCTTCATAATTTTTTTTTTTTGCAGGGCAATGAAGGTTAAGTGACTTGCCCAGGGTCACACAGCTAGTAAGTGTCAAGTGTCTGAGGCCAGATTTGAACTCAGGTCCTCCTGAATCCAGGGCTGGTGCTTTATCCACTGTGCCTCCTAGCTGCCCCTCTTCATAATCTTTTAACGGTCAAGAAATGACATAGGGAATTCTTTTGGTGCCCTAAGATGTGCTTGGTTTGAACCTGATGATTTAAACCCACTGAGGGCAGCTAGATGCTGCTTTTCTGTTCTTAACTTATCTCGGGTATCTACTCTCTTCTAATCAATCCTGTCCCCTAACCCCAGTACCCTTCTTAATTCAAAGATCATTTTCCTTGGAATAGAAATCTGAAGCAAAAGAAAAGTCAAGTCATTCCATATTCTCTACACATTGCCTCTTATCATCATCTTATCCATACGTTGCAGACCCAGTAAAACTTAAAAAACCCAACCCTACCATAATCCCAAACAGTTTTTTGGTTGCTCTTACCATTAATTGACAGCCTCAGCTTTAGTACTCCTGATATCATTTTTGTTTGTTTGTTTTTATAGGCAATGGGGGTTAAGTGACTTGCCCAGGGTCACACAGCTAGTAAGTGTCAAGTGTCTGAGGCTGGATTTGAACTCAGGTCCTCCTCAATCCAGGGCCAGCGCTTTAACCACTGCGCCATCTAGCTGCTCCCCCCCCCCATATCATTTTTAGAGGAACTATGCTTTTTTTTTTCTTTTTTGGAATTCACTTTTGGCCATTTGCCCTTGATTTCACCTTCTACATGTGTCTCTATTTTTAATGTTGTCTTTTGTTTTTATGTTTCCTCGAAATGGTAAGTCATCCCACGTAATGAAGAATAAGAAAGAGAAAATAAGTGATTAAGCAAAATCAATCAACAGACCCACTGTCTCTGACAGTGTATGTAATATTTCACAGCCAAGGTCTCTACACCTCTTCAAAGAAGGGAGGGAGGTACATTTTCTGTGCCTTTTCCTGGGCCTAAGCTTGCTTGTATAGGACTTTTACAGTATTCACTTTGGTTGTTTTGTTCTGCCTATTCACACTGTATAGTCATTGCTATACGTGTCTTTTAAGAATCAGTTAATTGATGAGTTTTCTTTTCATCATCATCAGTCTCTTTAGATAGCTTCCCTTCTTCTTCCCTATTAGGATTATTTCTCCTTGTATCTTCAGAATTTCATTCTCTAGAGCTCCCTGTTTTTCATGGTCCATCTTCTGCAAAGTATTAAGTCATTTGGATCCAATCTATTCTTTTGCTAAGCCCTTTGAAATCTGCTCTTGGAAAACCTGAGGGGACATGCCAGAATAGGATGGCTTTTCTGCTCCTTGCAATCATCAGTGCTATCATGCCTTGAGTGGCCTTCACCTTCCTGTCATTTCCATTTCACCAACCAGTCCTTTGTTGGTTACAATGAGGTGGAAAACAGCAGCTCCTCTTATCACGTTCTCTACCTTCTAGACATAAATTGATCATTTAGGCAAGTCACCAATTTTTCCAGCTACTCTGCTTTCTGCAGAGAAAAAGCTTCAACCAATATTTTCTTTCCTTGGCTGTATTTGAACAGAGGCTGGTCATCTCTATGGAAAGCTTTAGAAAAGTTTTCCAAATTGGGTAGGAAGTTGGACTACATGGATTGATAACACTCTTTCCAACTCCATGATTTGAATCAATAAATACCTTTGTTTAAATGTTATAAATATGTGTACCTATTCAAACCTTTGTAGTCACCTCAGAATAAGCATAACTTTTTTTTTTTTTTTGGTGAGGCAATTAGGGGTTAAGTGACTTGCCCAAGGTCACACAGCTAGTAAGTATCAAGGGTCTGAGGCCGGATTTGAACTCAGGTCCTCCTGAATCCAGGGCCGGTGCTCTATCCACTGTACCACCTAGCTGCCCATAAACATAACTTTTGAGAGAAAATAAAAGAATAGAAACTAAATGGTCATGATTTCAAATGTCAGTGTGGCCACTAATTTGATAGAATGTATTGAGCAAGTCACTCCACCTTCTGTTCAGGAATACATCCGAAGTTTGAAACAGCAAGCAGGGAATAACAAATTCAAATTTTAAAAGTTACAGAGCATTTTATATTGATGAAGAATCTTCAAAATATTATGCTAGTTGCTAAGAAAGATAAAACTATGGTTTCAGTGTATGTCACCCAAATAATAATATCCCTATGCTGAACAACCCACCTAAGGATAACCCTCTTATAAAAACAAATTAGCTAGGTGGTGCAGTGGATAAAGCACTGACCCTGGATTCAGGAGGACCTGAGTTCAAATCTGCACACAGACACTTGACACTTACTAGCTGTGTGACCCTGGGCAAGTCACTTAACCCTCATTATCCTGTAAAAAACAAAGACACAAAAACACACAAACACAAAACAAACGAAAACCAAATTAGACCTGTATTTCAAGTCAAGTACTTACAAAGGAACTGATATCCCTGAGTTCTCAGCAGAAGAAGGCAAATATGAACAAATGAATGAAAGAGAAGTTAGATGATCGCTACTTGGAACAAATCTTATATTTGGACCTATGGGGGGGGGGATAGTTTGAATTAAAATTGTAGCTCAACATCAATGTTGTGTTGAACTCAGAGACTCTGATACTCAGAAATGTCTTCAACAAGTATGGGGCAGGTAGGTGCTTAAAAGGGTCAAAATGATGCATAGGTTGAATCAGAGTTATAACAAAATGAAAGACATACTAGAAAGGATGGTTAAAAAGGTGGAAAAAGTCAAAAAGCCCAAAGCTGGGTGTTTTCACACACTATTGATAGAGCCGTGAATTGATCCAACCAGTTCTGAAAAACAGTTTGGTATTATTTTAGAAATGTCACTAAATGAATGGATGTATATCCCCACGGAAATCCAAGATGGAAAGGTCCCATACATATCGAAACATTCAGAGCAGCACGTTTTGTGGTAGCAAAACACTAGAAACAAAGTGGGTGTACATTGATTAGGGAATAGCTAAATCAGTTTTGCTCTGTGAATGTAATGGAATGCTTTTGGACCATAAGAGATGATAAATATTAAGCATTCTGAAACAGCAGAAGACTCAAAATTAATTTGTGCAGATCAAAGCAAGTGGAATCAGAACAATACACACACACACACATATACACACATACACACACACAAGGAGAGACGTAAAACAAACATCAAAAGGTAACCAAACTAAAATTAATTGTAATGAACAATGTTGGTCTTGGAGAACAGTTCAATTCAATGATTCGATAAGTTTATTAAGCATCTTCTATGTATCAGCCAATGTGCTAGATGCTGAAGATTCAAAGATAAAAAGGAGGCAGTCCTTGTCCAGAAAGAGTTTATTCTATTGATGGGGGTTGGGGAGTATAGAATTATAACAAGATGAGTAAATAAAAAATATAAGCAAAGTAAACACAAATTGATTGTTTTTCCAGGACAGAGGGAGCTAACAACTGGGAGAACAGCATCCCTAGTTCCTAGTAGAACTCTGTTTGAGATGAACCTTGAAGGGAATCTGGGGTTCCAAGAAGTGATGGTAAGGTAGGAGAGCATCCCAGGCATGGGTACTATCCGAGCAAAGGAAAAGAGGCTGGAGATGTCCTTGTTACAAGGACAAACAACCCTGTTAGTTTGGCAGAAAAGTAGAATTCATGAATAATGTACATCAAGTCAGGAAAGATAGGGCTGAGATTAATTGTGAAGAGTGTTAAATACCAAACAGGAGTTTGTATTTAAGTTAGAGGTGATAGAGAGCCACTGAAATTTCTTGAGCAAAGGAATAACGTGGTCAGATCAAGCTTTAAGAATAGCTTGGCAATTTTGTGTAAGAGGAATTGGAGGGGCAGCTAGTTGGCACAGTGGAGAAAGCACTGGCCCTGGATTCAGGAGGACCTGAGTTCAAATCTGGCCTCAGACACTTGACACTTACTAGCTGTGTGACCCTCGGCAAGTCACTTAACCCTCATTGCCCCACAAAGAAAAAAAAAGAGTAATTGGAGATGTGAGAGACTGGATGCAGGAAGACTAACTAGGAAGCTATTATAATATATAGCCTGGACAAAGTGTGATGAGGGCCAAAATTAGGATGGTGGCCATATGAACAAGAAGTGGGCAGATGTGAATGAATGAATGGAAAAGCATTTTTATGTGCCAAGCACTGTGCTAAATGGGGAATATGACTAGGAAAAGCAAGACAGTCCTTGCTTTCAAGGAGTGCTCATTCTAAATGGGAAAGACAACACATAAAGTAAAGTTGATTTGATAAGATTTAGCAACTAATTGGATATGAAGGATAAAGGAGAGGGAAGAACTGAAAATAATGCTGAGGTTGCAAACCTGTGTGGCAGGGATGTAGGGATTCCAAGAGAGGAAGGTGAGGAGGGTGGTGGTGTCCTTGACAGAAATAGAGAAGTATGGAAGAACGTCAAATTTAGGGGCAAAGATAATGAGTTCTGCTGTAGAAAAGTTTGGTTTGAGTTTCTTGTGAAACATCTAAATGGAGATGTCAAGTTGGTTGGTTGGTTCTTTTATGCTTGAAGTGGACCAAAATGACAACACTATGTTGGAGTCAAGGTACAGTATGTTTGACTGTGCTGATCAGAACAATATAAGCTCTACCACAGGTTGGACAAAAATCATCCACATGAGCATTTGGAGTGGAGATGGCTCTAAATTCGCACATCTCATGTTTCTTATCGGCTACTGTAATCCTGCTTTGCTCATAAAGAAGAACAGTGCCTTCTTTGATGTGGACATGCCATACTGGACAGTCCTTTGCCAGTGTCTCCCATGTCATACAATCAATTTCAAAGTTCTCCATTGGGACAGATGTCTGGTAAGCATTTGGTGATGTGGAAATGGAGCTTAAGAAAGAAATAAGGGTTGGATATACCAATTTGGAAGTCATTTTCCTGGACATGATAGTTGAATCCATAGGAACTGTTGTGGTTACTGAGAAAGAGAGTGCAGAGAGAAACGAGAAAAGATGTAGGTACATCCATGCATGTTGGGACACAATACGGATGATGATCCAGTGAAGGAGACTGAGGAGTAGTCACACAGTAGGAGGAGAACCCAGAGAGTGTAATGTTGGATAAGTAGAGGGGTTGGGCAACAGTGTCAAATGCTGGAGAGATGTCAAGAAGAATGAAGATGAAACAAAGATCATTGGATTTAACAATTAAGAAGTCATTGGGGGGCAGCTAGGTGGTGCAGTGGATAGAGCACCAGCCCCAGATTCAGGAGGACCTGAGTTCAAATCTGGCCTCAGACACTTGACACTTACTAGCTGTGTGACCCTGGGCAAGTCACTTAACCCCCATTGCCCTGAAAAAAAAAAGAAGTCATTGGGGGGCAGCTAGGTGGCTCAATGGATAGAGCACCAGCCCTGGATTCAGGAGGACCTGAGTTCAAATCTGGCCTCAGACACTTAACACTTACTAGCTGTGTGACCCTGGGCAAGTCACTTAACCCCAATTACCTCACAAAAAAAAAAGAAAAAAGAAAAAAAAAAGAAGTCATTGGTCACCCTGGAGAGAGCCATCTCAGTTGAATGTTGGGGTCAAGGAGCCAGACTGCAAGGGATTGAGGAGTGGCATGTGAAGAAGGAGATAGTTTTTTTTTCCCCTAGGAGTTTGGATGCAAAAGGAAAGAAAGATGATGAGATATACTTCCTTTTTGTAGAGAAAGAAGTTGGGGACTGTGGGAGCAGAATGTTGCTTATATTGTCAGCTATTTGTTTTGTCAGTAGGTTGTATTTAACTTTTTTTCTTTGTTACATAGGAGGTCTCAATGGTGGGGTCACCCACTGACTATAAATACCATATAAGATGAAAAATGAATGATAGTGACATCTCTGCCTCCATTCCTTAATTTTTAAATTCCATAATTATCGTTTGAGGTTTCCTTAAGCTACTACTATTGTCAGGGACATACATGAGCAGCATCATAAGAATTTGAGTCATGCTCGCCCATTCAGGCGGATGCTGTATTGTATAGTGGAAAGAATCAAAGGACCTGAGATTGAGTACTGACACCACCATGTACTAACTGTGTGACTCTGGACAAGTTTCCACCTCCCTGAGTTTCAGTTTCCCCATATGTAAATGGGAATAATTATTTTACTATCCACCTCACAGGATTGTTGAGGATCAAATGAGACAACGTATGCAAAATACTTTGTACCTTTAAAGTTGGCCAGTGGATCAACAAACATTTGTTAATGGTTTACTAAGTGTAACACACTGTACTAAGAGCTGGGGATATAAAGAAAGGCAGAAGACGGTTCAAGGACAAAGCATAATACAAATGTGAGTAATTATTATGACAACGATGATGATGTATCTATGAACTACAAATAAAGGTCATCTTCCAAACATGGAACAACTGAAGGTACTTTTAAAAGAAAAAAATAAAAACACCTGATTTTTCTCTGTTCCTGGAAACACCATAGAAACATGATACTTATGACACTCTGCTGCTCCTAATTATTTTAATTATAAAAATAAAGGTGTGGGGCAGCTAGGTGGCACAATGGATAGAGCACCGGCCCTGGAGTCAGGAGGACCTGAGTTCAAATCCGGACTCAGACACTTGACACTTACTAGTTGTGTGACCCTGGGCAAGTCATTTAACCCCAATAGCCTCACCAAAATAAATAAACAAACGAACAAACAAATAAATAAATAAATAAAGGTGTGAGGCAGCTTCCTTTTCACTCCCCCAAATGAGGGCATATTCTCCAGCCTCTTCTCCATAAAACTAGCCCCAAACAGATTGGGAATCAAAGAAGCTATGAAATCCCATATGAATCTCTGCCTAACGGAATCATAATCCTATATTTCAAGATAACCTTTCTAGTTTGTTCTTTCTTGTTCTCTCTTTATTTCTATAGCTTCCATTTAGATATGTCCATGCCCTATGTGGTTCTCAAGTTAATAAGATTCTGGTTTTGCTCTTCAGCTCCGAGTATAGACCCTATTCAGTTCCCTCTGTCAAAGCTCAGGATTCTTCCTTCCCTACATTGTTTCATCCATCATTATGAAATTAGGGCTATTTTCCTTTATTCCCTTCAAATACATCTTTAGCAGCATCCAGGATTTATTGAGGTATTGTCAGAGGTTCACCCCTTCCATTGGAAGGCCTTATGAAGAGCAGGAACATCCGCCGAAGTGAAGTGTTTTGACAGAAGTAAACCTCAGACCCGTATGACCACAACTGAATAATAAGGGTCCCAGCATACAACAAGCATTATGGATGGAAGACAGATGCCTAGGTCATGCCTAGTCTACTCTTTCAGAGAATGATATAAGAGTATGTCTATTACAGTTTAAGAGACCCTAGTTTAAGTCTCAGCTGTGCAATTGACTTACTACGTGCCTTTGGGTAAATAATTTCCATTCTTTGGCATCCTGGTTTTGCTACCATAATGTTGTTGTTCAGCTATTTGAGTTGTGTCTGACTCTTCATGACCCCCTTTGGGGTTTTCTTGGCAAAGATCCTAGAGGGGTTTGCCATTTCCTCTGCAGTTCATTTTAGAGATGAGGAAAGTGGGCCAAAAAGGATTCACACAAGGTCACACAGCTAATAAATGTCTGAGGCCAGATTTGAACTCAGGAAGATGAGTCTTTGTGACTCTAGGCCAGGAACTCTTATCTACTGTGTCACCTAGATGCCCATATTGCTGATAATACTTGCTCATTTTGGCTCATTCTCATTCTACAGACATTTATTAAGCATCTATTTATGTACAGAGCATTGGGCTAGGCACTGGATCAGAGGTGATATAAAGTCTGGATAACACATGGTCTCCTACCCTCTGTGAGCTTACAGTCTAAAAAGGAGATAGAATATAAAAAGATAAAAATATAACGTTTTCTTTTCTTTCTTTCTTTCTTTTTTTTGTGCAGGTCAATGAGGGTTAAGTGACTTGCCCAGGGTCACACAGCTAGTAAGTGTCAGGTGTCTGAGGCCAGATTTGAACTCAGGTCCTCCTGAATTCAGGGCTGGTGCTTTGTCCACTGCACCACCTAGCTGTCCCTAATGTTTTCAATCAATCAATCAGCAACCTTTTATTATATGCCTGCCATATGCTAGCACCATGCTAGGTACTGGGGATACAAAGACAAATGCCTGCCTTCAAGGTGATTCTATCCTATCGGATGAGAAATGTATGCAAATAAGAACATATGAAACACACAGAAAATAAATATGAGGCAAATTTATATTGAGAGGTGGGCACTAGAAGTTGATAAAATCAGAAAAAGCTTCATGTGTAACAGGGGGTCAAATTTAAGGATGCCTTGAAGGACCAAGGAAACTTTTTTTATCAATTGATGCACCTGGTTCTTCTAGTGTAAACCTGGGGTTTAGTAACTTTACAACCTCCCACAACATGTCGATAATTATATTTCAGTATAATTGGTTTCTTCTTTTGTAATGCTATACATTTAAAAATGTATTTTAAAACATGATTCTGAGAAGGCTTCATCAGACCACCAAGGGAATCCATGACACAAAAAAAAAGGTTAAGGTCTCCCTGATGTCAAGGTGGCATTTGAACAGAATCTTGAAGGAAAAAGGTATTCTAAGAGGCAGAGTGATAAGGAGGGGGTACATTCCAGGCATGGGGTTCAGCTTATACAAAGACATGGATATAAGAGATGTCATGCCACACACGAGGAAGAGCAAGAAATTTATAGAGTTTGTGAAGGTGGTGATATAGAAAGGTAGAAGTAGAGGAAGGGAGTGATGTGGTCAGACCTGTAAGTTAATAGAGAGAGGAAAAATGAAGTTCTATGGAGAGATTGTTATTTACTGGGATGAGGGGATCAGGGAAGGGTTCTTGTAGGAGGTGGCATCTGAGTTGTTTTTTAAATGATTAGCAGAGATTAAATAGGCATAGTGGGAGTAAGGAGGGCATTCTCAGCATTGGGAACAGAATGATAGAAGACAGCTAGGTGAAACAGTGGCTAGAGTATTGTGCTCAGGGTCAAAACTATGTGGGTTCTAATCTGGCCTTAGATACTTATTAGCTATGTGGCCCTGTACCAGTCACTTAATGTTCATTTGTCTCAGTTTCCTCAACTGTAAAGTGGGAATAATAATAGCACTTACCTCCCAGGGCTGCTGAGAAGATCACATGAGATAATATTTATAGAGTGCTTAGCACAGTCATCTGACACACAGTAGGTGCTTTAAAGATGTTTGTCTCCTCATCCCCCCACCAATTGTACCCTGGCAGTGTATAATGAGTAGACTTGTTCGACCAAAGTGCAGTATGTGGAGGGGAATAATATGAGATTAGGCTGAAAAATTAAGGTGGCATTTAGAAATCCTTTACAGTAAAGGAGCAGAAAGAAGGAAACAAAATATGAATGTCACAACCAGCTTTTTTATATACCGTTTCTTAGATCATTACAAATGTTTCCACCAATTTTCCCAACAGAGGAACTGTTCTGCAATCTAATAGATCTGCCCATCAGGAAGATTTTTTTCATCAGCCAGTCTGTTGAAATTTGACTTAATTTCATACTATTTCTCTTCATTTTTCTCCTTTGTGTCATACTTGGGAGTTTAGAGGATTACCATCCCTTTCTCAGACGTTGCACACAGCGATGTGCCTTTAACCACTGCTTAACCAGCTGCACAGCTCCAATTCTTTTCGTCTCCCTTTATTTATAAGCTAGCAAGAGCCATGCCCTTCTTTCCCCCCTCCCTCTCTTCCTCTGGCTATACACTCTTAGCGACTTTGAAGGGAAGAGGGATGGGAAGGAAGGAGCAATGGTGTGCGGAGAGGGGACCCGGACTATACAAAAGTAACGTCTAATAACGTACAAACAAAATTACTGATTAAGAAGATATTCGGGTTTTCAAATCTCTCGATGAAGGAAACAGGTGAACACCCATCATGGCTCCTGACCGGTACTTCTCTGAAATGTCCTTTTGCTTCTAAGGAGTCACGTAACTCCTGTGGACCCTGGCTGATCTGTCCCTGAAATGACCATGGAGATACCCGTGTTGTTTTTATAAAGTGGGACAAAGCTTTGAAGCTTCCACTTTAAATCACCCCAGCATCTCTCAGCTAATAATGAGGACGGCATTTCCCTAGTCAAAACATCCTGATTCTATTTATAGGTGTTCGGTTCTCTGAATAATAAACAGAGAAATGGCAGGCCATTCTTATCATATCATTTTACTCTCAACTCTCCTATTATCTAATGAACTACATTGATGATAAAAAAAAATAATTCCAAAGCTAAAGTAGCTCTTTGGGAATGCCATTAGGCACATTGGTGTGGACTCTGACCATCCTAGACACGCAGGATGCTAGATCTGCCTTTGTTTATCCTGGGTTCCAGGACTTTGCCTGGATAATAATACACAGTACAGTCTAGTTCAATAAAAAGGTTCAGCTTTTTAAATGATTCCAGAAATATCCACTCTCCCTGGTTGGGAAGTGGGGCTGTTATTCATCTAATAAGTCATATCCCTTAGCAGATGTTGCTTTAAATAGGGACAGCTGACAATACAGCATCTGCAGAGACAGCTACAATCCACCTCTATTCTTTTTAAAATGTAAGTTTGTATTAGGTTATTTAATGGACCACAATATATTCAGTAGATACAGAATCCATACCCCCAAATGGCTGGTGCTTAATTCCATCCCTCCAGTCTGTTTTAACTAAGACATTTTCTCCTGTGCATATAATCTTCATTATCATAGAAGTTATTTTAAATTTATAATTAACATAGTCTCCTTCTCATTATGTACGCCTTGATCGACTCAGACCCTCCAGACATAGCGTGCCAGGCATGGTGGTTGCTCCATGTCCTGCATTACTCCAAATGGGCAGTAGGGGTCTATCTTAGCCTTCCCTTTATTTCTCCCCTTCTTGTCCCTGACATCGTGATATAGTGCAGAATTCCAAAATGGCAGCTTTTTGAAAATTCACCTTGATTATCAGACATTAAAAGTGACTCATCCCGCAGTGACTGTCTGGCAGAAGGGATGGGATCAGACAGCAAGACAATGAGAGACTGGACGCATTAGCTCGCCAGATTACAGAGCCCATCAAAAATACCTTTGTTCTGTCAAAGATCCAATCATTTACTAGTCGTGTTCCTCTGAGGAGAAAGAATGAGGGGAAAAATCCACCAACCAACCAAACAAACAAAACCCATCTAAAAATTGAAAACCTCCCCAGATCTCTTTATATGAGGAGGGGAGGCACATGTTTTCTGAATAATTCCTGACCAACTACCACCAGAGCCGGGAGAAGAAGGCACTGGGGTGTTATGGGACTGGGAAGCTGCAGCACCACATAGGACTTGTTTGTTCTCTCTCTGCCTGCCTGCCTCTGCCTCTCTCTCTCTCTCTCTCTCTCTCTCTCTCTCTCTCTCTCTCTCTCTCTCTCTCTCTCTCTCTCTCTCAATTTTTTACACTATATTCTGCTCACTGGAAACTCATTAATAGGGAAATTGGCCAGTTTACAGTGCCCAGCCTTCCCCACAACTGCATTCAACCCGTGCCTAATCTTATTCAGAAAACTATGAATTTCACACTTTGACCATTAACATTTGTTTAAAAAAAGAAAGAAAGAAAGAAAGGAAGAAAGAAAGGAAGGAAGGAAGGAAGGAAGGAAGGAAGGAAGGAAGAAAGAAAGAAAGAAAGAAAGAAAGAAAGAAAGAAAGAAAGAAAGAAAGAAAGAAAGAAAGAAAAGCTTCAAATCATCATCCTACCAAAGAAATACAGGATGACAGAAAGAGAAAATATTGTAAGGACTACTACAGATAAATACTTTATAAGCAGCTTAGGTAGTCCACATAAAGGCTGAGTGGCATCTTTGCATGACTGAGTGTAACCTGAATTCCTGCAATGGGTGTGTATTAGCCAGAGAAAAGGAGAAAGGGGGGAGGGGGAAATCAGAAAGAAAAGAGAGAAGGGGGAGGGAGGGAGGGAGGGAGGGAGAGAGAGAGAGAGAGAGAGAGAGAGAGAGAGAGAGAGAGAGAGAGAGAGAGAGAGAGAGAGAGAGAGAGGGAGGACATTCATATTAAGCCCTGTGTGGGTGTATAATTGGGTGAGATTCAATCTGAATCCTTAGCACAAATGTAAGCTTGTCTGATTCTCCAAGGAGACAAAATAGCCAAGTGGGAGGTTTTGGTATTGGGTTTTCTCCACCCTCCCCTTTCTTTTTTCTTCCTTTATCATTTCCATCATTTGCCCATGAACTTGGGGGAAGCAGTTTATCAGTCATGGAAAATGCCCCAAAGGAAGATAATGCCACAGATCAAAGGCAGCCTCTGTATTGTGTACTGATGTGGATTTCCCAGCCAAATATTTTAATATGATTAAAATACAAATTCCATAAACAATTATTTTCCATCTGCTTAGAAATAACAGTGATGTGTCATCAACGGGTTCATTCCCGTTTCAAGATTAAATCATGCTCTATATGAACTCAAATACCAATTCGTCCAGAGTTGAGGTGGGATGTCATGACCAAACATAGCTAGCCCCAAATGACCCAGTGACCTTGAAAATACTGAGTAGAACTCTCCAAATAAAACGGAGTGAGTCTATTTCTAATAATGACCACCTTTAAATAAATCAGTAACTGTGGAGTAGCTTTTCATCAGTTGTATAAGAAATATAGTGCTCATACCTTTTCTCTTCATTTACCCATTGCCAGTTACAGAAGGCATCTTTTTTTTTTTTTTTTAACACCCCCATCCCCTTAACTGCCCCAGGGACAAATAATTTTATGCTTTTTATTGAAGGCAGGAAGTAGATTCAGAAGGACTGCATGGGGTTGAGGGTGGGGAAGTAGCAGGGACTGGTTTGGAGACCCACTGGCTTTTGTTTAGATTCCCAACAATTGCCCTGAGTCGAGAGAAATAGAAATCTGCAGGCTTTAAAATCACTGCCTAAACCTGACCGAGAGATTAAAGGGGAGGGCAAAAGGGGAGGGTCTAAACCAATTTCCACACATAGCAGAGGCAACATAGGGATAGATTCATGAAAGGGAAAACAGCGCGAGAGTTTTCATCAGTAGAATTTTAATGAGCCCTAAAGGTTATACTTCGACTTCGTTAACAAACAGCTCTAGAGATAATTTCCAATTTTCACTGTTTATGGGGTAGTGGCTCCTCAGTTGTAATCAAATTCTGAGACAGTTTAGAGCACATTCTGCCTTGCCTAGCTGATGCTGAAATATAAAACCATCAGAAATTATTAAATGTGTGGGCTCAAATTCTAATGTGGAAAAAATAAACAGGAAAAAAATTCTGCGAATCAAAGTGATCAAATTAGCCACTTATGATGAAATCAGCCCCCATAACCTGCAAAATACTTCATTTTAAAAGAAGCTTCATGCAAATGTTCCAGCTATTCACACGGCAACCATCCTCTCGATTTTAAAATGGAGGTTAAGAGAAAGGTGGGATAATCAACAAAAGAAGAGAAAGCTACAGTACAAACAGCTGGAAGCCCAGAGTCCTTGCTTGTATTCAAATGGATTTCAAAAGCTCTTGGAAAGGGAAATGGAGGAAAAAGCTGCCAGAATTATTACCGGATTTAAGAATAGCTGGACGGAAAAAAATGTAACCAGGAAGTTTAGACACACTATCGAAGAAATCCCCCATGGGGGTGGGGGTTGGGGTGGAGGCCACCCTAAGTTCTCAAAAGCTATGTCAGGAGGGAGCAATCTCCAATGGGTTCTACCAACCTAGAAAGCCTTTGAAAATGGCATCTGGTCAGGGTCTCGGTGTTTGTCACAGCAGGGACAGTCCAGCAAAGTTCAGAGAAGTTTAAGGCCAGGAGCTCAGCCACTGGATAGATGATCAGGTTTTTGGCCAAAAGAATCCATGAGATTGTCTCTGGGGGTATAGAGGGGCTGTGCTCTATGTTGCTTTGGGAAATACCTTGTGATGTTAATGGTCCTCTTTGCTCCTTTGTTTTTTGTTTTGTTTTGGTGAGGCAATTGGGGTTTAAGTGACTTGCCTAGGGTCACACAGCTAGTAAGTGTTAAATGTTTGAGGCCAGATTTGAACTCAGGTACTCCTGACTCCAGGGTTGGTGCTCTATCCACTGTACCACCTAGCTGCCCCTATTGGTCCTCTTTGAAAAGGAAGGACAAACAACCGCACCTACACTGATCAAACCACAAATCTTCTGAAGTATTCTAGTAAAAGAAAAAAGAAGGGATACTTCAGACAGAATAGTATTTCCAATGGTTTGACTTTTTTTCCCCCAAGACAAACTCAACTTTATCCGCAGTGTAAAGTCACTTAGTCAGTCAACAATTGTTTATAAAATGCTTACTACGTGTCAGGGATTGCACTGGTCCCTAGGGATAAAAAGAAAGGCAAAAATACCTTTTCTGTCCTTTCAAGACCTCACATTCTAATGGGGGAGACAACATGCAAATAATTATGTATATATGAGGAAGAAGCTAGGTGGCTCACTGAATAGAGCACTGGGGCTGGAGTGAGGAAGACCTGAGTTTAGATCTGGCCTCAGACCCTTACTAGCTGTGTGATCCTGGGTAAGACACTTAACCTCTTTTTGCCTTAATCCACTGGAAAAGGAAATGGCAAATCACTCCAGTGGCCTTGCCAAGAAAACTCCATGGACAGGATGGTCTACAGGGTCATGAAGAGTTGTACATGATTCAACCACCACCACCACCACCACCACCACCACAGTATCAAAGGGAGGTAATCTCAGAGAGATGGCTCAAGTAGGAGGTGAGCAATAATAAGAAAGGTATGCTGGAGAAAGTGGTATTTGAGATGAATCTGGAAGGAAGCCAGGGAAGATAGGAAGGAAGCTGAGGTGAAAGGGGTAGAGCATTTCAGGTATGGCAGACAGTCAGTGAAAATGCATGGAATTTGAGGCAGCTAGGTGGCACAGTGGATAAAGCACTGGCCTTGGATTCATGAGGACTTGAGTTCAAATCCAGCCTCAGACACTTGACACTTACTAGCTGTGTGACCTTGGGCAAGTCACTTAACCTTCATTGCCTCATTAAAAAAAAAAAAAGAAAATGCATGGAATTTGGAGATGGAATGTCATGTAGGTCAGCAAGCAGGCCTGTGTAGCTAGATCATAGTGTGCAGAGGGGAATAAAATGTGAAAATAGAAATACAGGAAGGAGTTAGATTGTGGAGATTTGAAATGCCAAACTGAAGATTTTATGTGGGATATTTGAAGTAATAGAGAGCTACTGAAGTTTATTGGGCAGGAGGGTGACATACACAGAAATGGACTTTCAGAAAATTCTTTTGGCAGCTGAATAGAAGATGGATTAGAGGGGGGGAGACGAGATCAATTGTTGCAGTAGTCTATATGAGAAGTGATGAGGGTCTGCACTATGGTGGTGGTTGAGTAGATGCACTCAAGAGATAGAAATGGTAGGGCTTGACAACTAACTGGATATATGGGGTGAGTACAAATGAAGAATCAAGGATTATACTGAAGTTGTAAACCTGGGTGACCGGAAGAATAGTGGTTTTATCAGTGACAATGGGAAAGTTGTGAGGAAGGGAGGGTTTTGAGGGAAAGATGATGAGTTCTATTTTAGACATGATGTGTCTGAGATTCTTATGGGGCTTCCTCCAAAAGGCAGTTGGTGATGTAGGACCGAGGTCAGGAGAGAGAATGGGGCTGTCTATGTCTATGTCTATGTCTATGTCTATGTCTATACCCATATCCATCCATCTATCCATCTATCCATCTATCTATCTATCTATCTATCTATCTATCTATCTATCTATCTATCTATCTGGGAATCATCTACCCACAGATGATAACTGAATCAAGTGAGGAGTTATATATAGAGGGAGAATAGAAAAGAGACCAGGTCAGAGCCTTGGGGAATACTCACACTTTGTAGGTATGACCTGGATAAAGATCCAACAGAGGAGATTGAAAAGGAGTGGTGAGACAGGTAGGAGGAGAGAAAAGAGAACACCATTATGAAAATCTAGGGAGGAGATAGTATTAGGGAGCAGAGGATGGTCAATAATACCAAAAGCTACGGAAAGGCCACACAAGATGAAGATTATAAAAAGATTCATCTGTCTGGCTATGGGGACCAATTTTTAATTGGGGAGTGTTAGCTAAGTGGCTCGCTGCAATATTGGGGCAAGGAAGGAGACTGGCAGCCTCCCTCAAAACAGAACAGGATTTATTTTAACAAGAATGAACTTAAAAAAAAAAACAAACCACAAACAGGATCAGGAGGATCAAGGGAAAGGAAATAAAATGGGGAACGGGAAATTATACAACCTGAAAAAATACCACCGACCAGGAATCAGCTGAGAATACAGAGCCCCGCTCCTGTTGCCTTCCAGCTTCCAGCTAGAATGGTGACTTCTCCCCATTCCCCAAAAGCCCACACAGCCCCCAACCAATTGTCTGGCCGCTCTGACAGTCACATGACTGCCCTCACTAAGCTTCCAATCATTATAATTTTGCTAGGCCCATGTAGGCATTGGCGAGTGGTGATGACGTGAGGTGCCAGCGCCATGGCAATGGCTACAACCAGTGGGTGGAGCACTGTGTGGTTTTCAGAGCCCTAGGCCAGTAGCACCAAGGCATAAAAAACTCAAATAACAATCAATTCGACAATTATGAGATTATTGGTAACTTTGGAGAGGGCACTTTCATTTAAACAATGTCAGAAGTCAGACTACAGAGGGGTTAGAGACAGAATGAGGGAAATGAAGGCAGTATAGATGGCATTTTCAAGGGGTTCAGTCACAAAGAGGAGAAGAGATATAGAATGACAGCTAGTGGGTATGGTGGAAAGAAGTGAAGTTGTTTGTTTTTGTTTTTGTTTTTTTTTGTGGGGCAATGGGGGTTAAGTGACTTGCCCAGGATCACACAGCTGGTAAGTGTCAAGTATCTGAGGTCGGATTTAAACTCAGGTACTCCTGAATCCAGGGCCGGTGCTTTATCCGCTGTGCCACCTAGCCGCCCCTGAAGTTGTTTTTTTAAAGCATAAAGGAGACATGGGCATGTAAAGCAGATTAAAATCCAATTTGCTTCTCCTGAACAGATTCCTAATTGACCATGGAACCTATAGCATCAATAACATCTATATATATACTATGATGTATGATGATATGCCCTGACTTCCTACTCATCACAACTGAAATGTCAGTCTTCTTTTTCCCCAAACTATCTGTTGCATGGAATACTATTGACTATTTTCTTCTGTATTTTCATGACACTAATCTTTCATGATTCTCTTCCTTTCTCTCTGACTATTCCTTTTTCAGCTTCTGTGCTAGCTCACCACTCCATATTGATTGAAAGATTGATTGATAACACTCCCTCTAACTGTGGATGTTCCCCAACTTTCTGTTGCAAGCCCTCTTCTCTTGTTTTTGTACACTATCTCCTGGTGACCTCATCAACTCCCATGAATTTAACTATCATCTCTATGCACATGACTCGCAAATTTATATATCCAGCCCCAGTCTCTCTCCCATATAATCAACTGCCTGTTGGACATTTCAAACTGTATGTCCCAGAGATATCTCAAGATAAACATGTTCAAAACAGAGCTCATTCTCTTCCCCCCCTAAATCATCCCTGTATCAAACCTCCTTGCTTCTTTTGAGGGTATCAACTATCCAGTAACCTCAGTGTTATCCTTGCCTCTTCACTCTACATCACCTGTATAACTTCTCAGTCACTGAATCTTTCACCTCCTGTAATATCTCTGGCATCTGATTCCTTTTCTCTGCTCATACAGCGGCCACCTTAGTTCAAGCTTTTATCACCTCTCACCTAGACTATTGGCCTCCTAATTGGTCTTCCTGCCTCCAGTCCCTTCTTTCCAAAGAATCCTCCATGTAGCTGCCAAAGTGATTTTCTTCAAGTATAGGGTTATTTCATTTCCTTCTTGAAATAAACCTGTATGTGTAATTCCAGGGCTCTTAATAAATCCTTGCTGATTGACTGATTAACTTATGTTAAATGCTACTTATTAATGACCTTCTCTTTGGCTTGTACCGTTCCTTCTTGATCAAAATGACAAAATCTAGGCATTCTGTCCAGGGATCTCAGAGGTCATCTAGTTAAACCAGTACCTGAAGAAGAATCAGAAACATGCTAGTTAAGTGGTCACCCAACCTTGGAGTGAAGACCTCTGGTGAGGGCATGCAGCAAAGGATCAGAGGGGGATTCAGACATTGTAAGGCGAACCTGGTAGCATCAAAGTATCATGACTGCTTGTCATGTGAGAAACTGCAAAATGAGCCTGGCACCAGGGATGGGGTGAGCACCATGGGATAGTGGAGGTGCATGGGAAATTTCAACGTGTGTGTTCTTGCCATGTCCAAGTGACTGCTATTTTTGCTTAAAAAGCAGACTAGTACCATCTCTTTCTAGGATAAGAGGGATAATGGTCAGTATTCTTTTTGTTTTGTTTTGGGCAATGAGGGTTAAGTGACTTGCCCAAGGTCACACAGCTAGTAAGTGTCAAATGTCTGAGGCCAGATTTGAACTTGGGTCCTTCTGAATCCAGGACCGGTGCTTTATACATTGCACCACCTAGCTGCCCCCAGTATTCTTTTAACGGTAGGGCATCAGCATGAAATTCAAGAAAACAACTGAAATAGCAGAGGGGAACTCTGGTAGGATTGAGATATTGAGAGTGGGAGAACTTCACAGACAAGAGAATGGGAAGGAGAACCACTGAACACCTGGATCTATCTCAATATGGCCAGTCAAGTGGCTGCCTCAGTCTTCTTCACTGGATGACCTGAGAATACCTATAGATCTATATCTTAATTCTGATAAGAAATGGTGGTTTGGGGGCAGCTAGGTGGTGCAGTGGATAAAGCACCAGTTCCTGGAGTCAGGAGGACCTGAGTTCAAATCCGGCCTCAGACACTTAACACTTACTAGCTGTGTGACCCTGGGCAAGTCACTTAACCCCAATTGCCTCACTTAAAAAAAAAAAAAGAAATGGTGGTTTGTGGCTTGCTTGTTGAGGGATACTGAGGCAGCCATTTGTTAATCTGCTGACAAAAATAGAGCCAATAAATTCCTGGAGTGTGTGTGTGTGTACACACATTGTGTGTATGTACACACAATACATATATATGCATGTACATACTTATGTAAGATACATGTATGCATACATATACATATATATGTGTGTGTGTGTGTGTATGTATATGTCCTGAATAGGACAGAGAACCTCCCAAGATTTATCAAACTGGATTAATACTAGCCACTTCTGTTGTACTTGGCACAAATGATTCTTTGGGAAGGAATCAATGAAGTACTACTAAAAATTAGTATGTCTTTAGCAAAGAATGGGTGAGCACAGGGGCAGAGGTGGTATTTATTTATTTTTTTGATGAGGCAGTCGGGGTTAAGGGACTTGCCCAGGGTCACACAGCTAGTAAGTGTCAAGTGTCTGAGGTCAGATTTGAACTCAGGTCCTCCTGAATCCAGGGCCGGTGCTTTATCCACTGTGCCACCTAGCTGCCCCAGAGGCAGTGTTTTCTATGTGGTTGTTGTATATTCTTTATATACTTATATAGGACTTTAGAAGAGAAACAGACTTGGAAAATGACCAGCTGGTTAGGAAGATTGTGAATGAGGCTGTGATTTGGATTTTTGTGCTACAGCTTAAAATATAGTGTATTAAAAGGGTGAAGAAATCCAGAGACCAGAGAGGGGAAGTATGGAGGAAGCATCTGAGTAAAGAGTATACCACAGATCATCTGGGCAGAAAGAGGAAATAGATGGAAGGTTTGGGAAACATCACAAGTTTGGCACAGAGTCAGGATATAGTAATCATGTGGGACTTCAGTTATCTGGAAATCTGCTAAAGCCCTCTGCCAAAATAGAGAAACTAATAATGTCTTGCCTTGATTTAACCATAATCTACTTTCAAAAATTGGAAGAGCAAATTGAGAAATTCTGTTTTTGGTAGAAATAAGGGAAACTATTGAGTGACTAACCTACCTTAGAGTTTGTGAGAGAAGAGGAGGAGGACAGGTAGAGCCCCCAGATTTTGGGAGAGTTTAACAGTTTCAGAGTTAAAAGGTAGCACAGAGAGAGATCCAAGAATTAAATTGATATTGGGATGGAAAGTTATCAAGAATGAAATTCTGAAGAAAAAAAATATGTGTGGCATGATCCTATTAGAAGTGCTGGAAGGAGCTGGGGCTGGTAAGGAAAGCTAAGAATACAAAGGGTGCTTTTCATATGTTGAGGAAGGAGGAGCAAAGAAACTTCAGTCTGATGTGGATACATGATGACTAGTGACCTCTGAGAAGTATGAGAAAATAATAGGGTTCTATGAGACCCAGAAGACAGAGGTGGTCATTTCTTATTTTGCTTGTATTTGGCTTTTTTTTTTTGGATTGGAAAAGATTAAATGGAAGTTCATATCCAAGATAATAAGAGAGTGCATAGCTCCTTCATGACTTAAAGTGGCCTGGTGTAACGATTGGAATGACGCCACCTGCTGGATACTTACTGTAGAAGAGTTCTTGGCGGGAGGAAGTGACGCAGACTAGTGGGAGGAGGAAGGAAGAGACTGGCGCTGACTCTGGGGCTCTTTTCCTTTGGACTCTGGTGGAGAGCGGAGCTAGAAATGTGCTCTCCCTTTGATAGATAGGAATCTAGGTCTTTCTCTCTCTCTTTGCCAAATTCTTATTCTCCTTAATAAATGCTTAAAAGTCTAACTCTTGCTAAAGCTTATAATTTATTGGCGACCACTCATTAGATATTTTAGACAGTTTAGCTAGAATTTTAGCCCTTTTAGCCCTTAACACTGGCATAGAGAAAATAAACACATAGTGAAAGAACTACTGGATGCAAGTTGTGCCATCATCAGTGATTTTTGAAAGATTTGAGGAAAATGGAAATTTTGTGGAGAATTTTGAGAAAGGGAAAATGTTTTGAATTAAAAAAAAATCATTTCTATGCACAACTCACAAATCTATATATCCAGCCCCAGTCTCTTTTCTGAGCTTCAGTAAAATCATTGCTTCTTGAACATTTCAAACTGGATGTCTCAGAGATACCACAAACTTAACATGTTCAATACAGAACTTAAATACATACTATAGGAGGAGAGAACAAACTATAGACAGGTGAGTTTCTCAGGAAAATTCTAGAATGTATGTCTCTTCTAAAGCCTTTGTGTATATGTGTATAAACATATATATGTATATACAGGCACACACATACACATATGAATACACACTAGCTAGTATATATGTATGCATACATATATACACATATGAATACACACTGTCTATATGCGTGTGCATGTATATAATATTAAATCTCAGAAGGGAGGCACCCAGAGGTGGTTATGTGTGTGTGTGTATGTGTGTGTGTGTTTGTGTGTATGTGCATGAGAGAGAGAGAGAGAGAGAGACAGACAGACAGACAGACAGACAGACAGACAGACCTCTTGAAGAAGTTGGGATTTGAACTGGTTCTTAAAGGAAACCTAAGAAGCCAGGAGGTTGGGGTGGGAGAAGGAGAATATCTCAAGCATGGAAGACAGCCAATATAGAAACACTGAGCCTGAAGATGGAATGCTGTGTGTAGAGAATGGCAAGTTGGCCAGTGTAGCTAGATCATAGGGTACATGGAGGGGAATTAAAGTAAGAATGGAAATATAAGGAAGGGACCAGGTTGTGAAAAGCTTTAAGTATCAAACAGAGGATTTTATATTTTCACCCAAAGGCAATGGGGACCATTGGAGTTTGTTGGGGAGGAAGATGACATGGTCAGATCTGTGGTTTAGAAGTAGCACTTTGGGGGGCAGCTAGGTAGCGCAGTGGATAGAGCACCGGCCCTGGAGTCAGGAGTATCTGAGTTCAAATCCGGCCTCAGACACTTAACACTTACTAGCTGTGTGACCCTGGGCAAGTCACTTAATCCCAATTGCCTCACTAAAAAAAAAAAAAAAGAAGTAGCACTTTGGAAGCTGACTGGAGGAAGGATTATAGTGTGGAGAAATTTGAGGCAGAGTCCAATTGGAAGACCACTGTGATAAGTCATCTGGTCAATGAACAAATGCAAGATGGCAGAGGTATGGCTAAAAACTTTTGATCTGAGTAAGATCTGGGGTTTCAGAGGACTCTGAACTCAACAGGTGTTGATAGTAGGTTACTGTAGTCAGTAAGACAAAGGGGATCTTTAGCTGCATTAAGAGAAGTATTGCATCCAGGAGTAAGGAGGTAGTAGTCCTGTACACTCAGATCAGACCACTTCAGAGCTGTTGCATGAAGTTCTGGGTCCCACATTATAAAAAGATGTTTTAAACAAAAGAGTGTCCAGAAAAAGACAACCAGGATGATGAGGGCCCTCTAGTTAATTCCATATGAGAGTCATTTCAAGCAAATGGGGATGTTCATCCTGAAGAACAGAAGTATTTGAAAGGCAATCACATGGAAGACATATTAGGCTCATTTGGCCCATCCCCTGAAATCAAACTAGCAAGTTGCAGGAAGTGGGAGTTTTAGGCTTAGTGTGAGGAAAATCTTCCTAAAAACAAGAGCTTTTCTAAAGTAGAATTGGCTGTCTTGGGAGGTAACAGGTTTTCCCCTAGATGACCGCTTGTCAGATACGTTGCATTTTTTGGAGTAATGGGCTACAGTAGATGACCATTCAGGTCCCTTCAATTGAGATTCTGTTACCAGGAACCAAGAGAACTGGATCAATAACACTGGGGAAATGGTATCACCTCAGGTCTCAATTTCCTCATAAATAGAGAGTAATCCTGGCTCCATGTTTCTCAAAGGATTATTGTGAAGATCAAGTGAGATAAAATGAGATTATGGATATGAGAAAGTACTTTCAAGCTAGAAAGCACTATACAAGAGAGATTTTTGTTATGGATGAGACAGATGGTACCTGCTGCTTTGGGGTACTTCTCTATATAGACCAAAGGTCAATGGGAAAAGAATGATCCTAAGCAGCCTAAAAAACTCTTAGTAGCTTCCATGAAGAACAACTATCATTCCTCTCAATTTTCTAGTTGATGATGCAGTTGCCAGAATAGCATGCACTCGGGCCATGTCATTAAAAGGACATCGGGTGACTTGAGTGAATGTGGAATCTGATCAGTGACCTTTCTTCTAGAGCCCTACTGAACTCACTTTTGCCAAAGCCTAGAGATCTTCAAGAAAGCCTACAAATGGGTGGTGAGCTGCATCTGGGCTTAAACAAGAGGATGATAACAGGCTGACTTGCCTCAGGGAAACCACACGGTTCTGGTTCTTTCACGGACATCAAATTTCTCTCTAAAATAAAGGTACCTCTTTTTAACACCAAGATTCTTTTGGTAGTGGTGTATGACTGGGAGTCAAGGAACACTAAAGTCCCTGAAAAACTGAAGTTGAAGATTCCCCAATGGCAAAGGTCACACATAGAGTGGGTCTAATGAGTCTTACAAACAAAAGGCATAACAAAAACAACAAAAAGAAGAATTATGCAAGTAAAGGGTTTAAAGGATGTTGTTACAATGAATGATTAAGAAAAGATAGGCTGGTCATATAGTGAGAACTAGGTATAACTAAGGGATAGTGGTTCAGTTGTGTCCAACTCATGACCCCATTTGGGATTTTTGTGGCAAAGATATTGGAGCGGTTTGCCATTTCCTTCTCCAGCTCATTTTACAGATGAGGAAACTGAAGCTGACAAGGTTAAGTGACTCACCTAGGGTCACACAGTTAATAAGTGTCTGAGACTGGATTTGAACTCATGAAGATAAGTCTTTCTGACTCCAGACCTGGGGCTCTATCTATTGTGCTACCTAGCTGCTAGTAACTAATGGATAGACAGTGTTCAGAAAAATCATGAGCATAACCTGGAACAGATTTATGTGCCAATATGGCTGAAAGTTGGAAAAGATGGTAGGCATGAACGGGTTGCAATCTACAGTGAGGGAGGTAATGAAATCACAGATCCCATGGAATGGTGAAGCACTGCCTTAGTTCAGGGGTCCTTAAGGGATTTTTTTTGTTTTGTTTTTTGTATGCCAGAGACCCCTTTGATAGTCTGGTGAAGCCTATGGGCCCCTTTTCAGAATCATGTTTTTAAACACATAAACTAAATAGGATTACAAAGGATATGAATGACTGAAATGCAGTTATAAAAATATGACTCCCCGCCCCCCCCCATAAGACTCCTTGATATAGGTAGTTTGTTCATCAGGAGATAAATCTCTAAGTGTAGTGATTGGAGAATTGGCATTTAAATGTAGCCAGTTACAAATATTTGCTTAGTCACCACCATCTAGAGGTGTCAGAGAAGCAGGAGTAGATGAAAAGTCTACTCACATTTTTTTCCTTGCATAACTATTAAACTCCAGGAGAAACATAGTTCTAGATAACAGTTATCATTTAATAAGAAACATTCTAGCGAGCAACTTAAATATCTAAGTTGTCCTTGTAACTATACGGTAGTGATCTAAAATCTCATGTTTCAGTTCATGTGACTGATTAAATAATGACATTCCACTACACTGGGTCCATTAAGATTTGGTCATGAAGTTGCTGGGGAAAAAATGGCACCTGGGAAAATACAAAAACCCTTTAGGGAAAAGTTACTGCCCATCAAGTTCTTGAGGCTCGAGGTATTATTCAGTCTTCTCAGGCCCTATTACTAGGTGTCCTCATGTAAGTATTTTCCTCAGTGACTTTTTTTTTTCAGGGCAATGAGGGTTAAGTGATCTGCCCTGAGTCACACAGCTAGTAAGTGTCAAGTATCTGAGGCCATATTTGAACTCAGGTCGTCCTGACTCCAGGGCCAGTGTTTTATCCACTGCGCCACCTAGCTGCCCCTCTCAGTGACTCTTAATAACTATGACATTTGCTTTTTGACCCTTTATCTATGAGTATTCTTTTTTTTCTTTCTTCCTCTCTCTGTGTGCTTCCTAGGGCAGAAGTACATCTCTTTTTACTTTAACGACATCTTAACTTAAATCCAATTCAACAAACATTTATTAAATATGGACTCTATGTAAGAGACATCATGCACCAAATAAAGGTTAACATGACATTCCCTTCCATCAAGGAATTTACAGTCTAGTAGACACAAACACACACATAGGTATAATATGCATATGAGAGGTACAGCAAGCAATCAATACACATTCAGAAGAGGGAGATGTTGCTTTCAGCCAATGGTGATCAAAGAATGGGAGTGGGACCCGATTCAAAAGGCAAGGATGGAAGGCTGATGGCTATTCTAGTCATGGGATGAAATATGTTGACAAAGATACTGATGTAGGAAAGCTCAGGATTTATTCTAAGGGTGGTAAAAAGCTTTTCATGTGTAAAAAACTTTTCATGATGATTTTGATTCAATGTAAGGAAAAACTTCCTAAGAATTAGAGTGGTCCAAAGGAGGCTATAGTAGTCCCAGTGAGGTTGCCATCACTACAAGTCTTCAAGTAGAAGTTTGAGGACCATTTTTTAGAGATAAAGCAAAGGGAATTCATGATGCAGGCAGGCTGGGATGAAATGACCTTTGAGGTCTCTTCCAATTCTATGAATTAGTGATTTTTGGCATAGCCCAATTTGGCTAGAATGTAGAGTATGTAAGGGAGAATGAATGAAACATATTAGAAGAGCCAATGAATGAGATTTGAGCCTTGCAAGCCAAGACTTAGGATTTAGTACTTTTTTCAGTAGTTGATGAGAACTCTCTGAAATTGTGACTTCAGAGAAGTCTCTGAAATGACTTGAGAAATGGAATATCAGTCAAATGTGTAATAAGAAGATTGATTGGAAGCAGCATGTGGATGGAGAAGATATTGGAAATGGGGATGCTAATTTTAATTCTTTGAGAGATTGAGTAATAATAATTATAGTAGTAATAATAATAGCTAACATTTACATAGGGCTTACTATGTGTCAGGTACAAGTACAATCATTATGTCATTTGATCATCACAACAACCCTAAGATGTAGGTGCTATTATCATCACCTCCATTTTACAGATGAGGAAACTGAGGCACGCAGTGGTCAAGTGAACTGCCCAGGATCACACAGCTATTAAGTGTCTGAGGCTATATTTGAACTCAGGTCTTCCTGATGCCAAGACTTGTACTCCATCCGCTGTGTCACCACACTGTCTCATTATGTTGGAATAATGGCTTTCCCCATTGAGTAGCAAATACTTTGCTGATATTGATATACTAATATATGCAAGAGAAAGAACTAATATTAACTTTAAAAGCTAGTGTCCATGTCTTTCTCTGCAGCTATATACCTTTAGAAAACACAATGATCTTGTTTTTTAAACAATTTAAATGGTCCCCTGAGCAGAAGGACTTCAGATTTGTAACATATGACTTGTTAAAATGTGTTAGAACTTCACTGCCAAGTATGTTTCTGGAAATGTCCTAAAATGATAGCAAAAATGTCAATTTTCAAAATAAAAGTAGAAAGCAATGGAAACCAGTTGTAGTTCTAGAGGATTGTTTGAATCTATTTTAGCTTTTTTCTTGCAACAAAGATGTTTTATTAAATCAATGGTCATACTATGATAGGTTAGATATGTGTTGGACATTTAAAACATGGGATACCTACAGTTTCCATGTGCCTGCAGAGTTAAAAGAATTAAACTTTTCTATCACCCAGTGAGCCTGAGGATTGTCACCAGCAGCTATAATTTAGGTTTTCAGAAAGTCTAGGAAGACACATGGTAAAATGGAAAAGGGGAAGGGAACAAATATTTGATAAGCTGCTGTTGTTTCCCAGGCACTAAGTGCTTTGCAAACATTATTTCATTTGATCCTCATAATAGCCCTGAGAGATAGGGGTTATTGGTATTCTCATCTGACAGATGAGGAAACTGAGGCAGGCAGTGGCCAAGTGACCTGCCCAGGATCACACAGCTAGTAAGCGTCTGAGGATCGATTTGAACTCATGTCTTCGTGATATGAGGCCCAGTGATATCTCTCCATTGTGAATTGTAGGTGCCTCCGGATTTGGACTTAAAAGACCTGGGTTCACAATCTGCCACAGACTTACTACTTGTGCGACTTGGGCAAATCATCCTTTTAATCTCTGGAGGCCTTGGTTTTCTCAGGTGTAAAATGAAGGGGCTGCACTAGATGGCTGGGGAAAAAATAACAATGAAGATCTAGCAGGGATATGATGTCACCATTACACCACTCCACCCCTGCTTCTCTGAAAGGGAAACTGTCGCTGCCCTTGTTTTTGAAAAGAACAAAATCCACAGGTGAAACTGAGGAACATTAGTTGGTCACCACAGCATGATTTCTTCCAACCTTGTGTATTATGAAATTTTAGTTATGCATTTGTTGTGGACGAAAACAAATTGTATAAAAAACTCTAGCTCATTATTGTTATATTATTCCAGTGCAAACAGAAAAGGCATAATCACTTACAAGTATGCTGTTCTATAAATCAGCTTCTGATTCAATCTAAGAACCATTAGCCCGTAGGTACCCATTTACCCTGAGAATTTTTGTAAACTAAAGATAGTTTTTTGAATAGTATTTGAATTTCTTTTGATCCCAACTGTCCTAATTCTCATGCCCCACAAGACCCTACTTTACTATCTCCTCCATGTGAGATATTTGCTTTGAAATCAATGGAAGTGCTCCAGATGGTGACGATTCACCAGATTGCAGAAGGGCGATAGGAATTTAGGTTAATTATCTTTTGAAGTAGGAGACTTTTCAACAGGCTACTCAAGGTGGTATCTTGGAGACAGACATATCTACTGTGAAGGTGATTAGGGTTGCTTCTTGAAATGCTGATTAATGACTACCAATGGGAAAAGTAAAAGCAATGATGTGGAGGAAAGGGAAAAAAAGAAGGTCTGTTCCTCTCTGTCTGAGATCTCTTAGACAGCTGGCTATGAATGTTACCTCTTTTAGTGTCTGGTTGTACTGGCTCTTCATGGTCACTATCTCCACCTCAGCCTTGTCCAGTTGAATCTTTATTTCTTCTACCTGTGAGTCAGGAAGACAAACAAGAATTTAGAGGCCATCTTTTTAATCTGTTGGTGAAAAATCATCATTAGGACAACAAGCTAGAGACAAAAACCATGCCCAGCAACTGGAAAATGGCTGAATAAACTGTAGCATATGAATAACAAATGACAAATATGAAGAGTTCGTCATGGGGAAACTTGTTCATAGAGATGAAGCTAACCAGGAAACAAAAGGCACAATAACTACCACAATGTACTACAACAAATGTTAGTACAATTCTGATCAAATATGGTGGTCAGTGTTAGTACTGTGTTGTTAAAGGGGAAGGACACCTCTCTCTCATCTGTTAATAACTGATAATCTGGTTTCAGGGAATGTTCTTAGTAGGCTACTTTTCTGGGTATTTATCAGGGTCTGTGATGTCACAACAAAATATTTCCATAACTTGAAAAACAACAACACTAGGAACCAGAAGGAATCAAACAAAAGGCAGGAAGTCCTGAGTTCACTGGGCCATGAGGATATTCACATAGGTTAACCGCTCCATTTTGAGAAGACATCATCTTTTTATCATCTTTTTAAAAATCCTTTTTAAATTTCTGTCTTTATGCACCATCCCCAGATAGAAATCTCACTCATTATAACCAAGTACAGTTATTTGATTCTGTCCAATGTTCCTACTTTTTAAAAAAAGTAATAAACATTTTTGTTTATAGTTTTGGGTTCCAATTTTTATCCCTCCTTCCCTTCCTCCCCTACCCCCTCCCTGAGGTGGTAAGCAATCCAATATGGGCTATATATGTATGATTATGTAAAACATTGCCATATTAGTCATTTTGTATAAGAAAACTTGAATAAAAGAAAAAAATGAAAGAAAGTAAAGAATAGCATGCTTCAGTTTGTGTTCCATAAATATCAGTTCTTTCTTTGGAGGTGGATAGTATGTTTCATCAAAAGTCCTTTGGGATTGTTTTAGATTATTGTATTGTTGAGAATAGTTAAGTCATTCCCAGTTCTTTATCAAACAATATTGCTATCTTTGTGTACAATGTTCTCTTGGTTCCACTCACTTTACTATACATCAGTTAATACAAGTCTTTCCAGGTCTTTCTGAAATCATCCTGTTTGTCATTTCTTATAGCACAGTAATATTCCATCACCATCATTTACCACAGCTTGTGTAGCTATTCCCCAATGGAAGGGCATTCCTTTGATTTCCAATTCCTAGACTACACAAAAAGAGCTGCTATAAATATTTTTGTACAAATAGGTCTTTTTCTCTTTTTGGAGATGACTTTGGGATATAAAACTAGCAGTGGTAGTGCTGGATCAGTTCTATAGCCCTTTGGGCATAGTTCCAAATTGCTCTCCAGTATGGGTGGATCTTTTCACAGCTCCACCAACAGTGGATTAGCATTCCAGTTTTCCCATATCCCCTCCAACATCCAATATTTTCCATTTTTGTTATATTTGCCACTCTGGTAGGTGTGAGGTGATAACTCAGAATTGTTCTCTGATCAATAGTGATCTAGAGCATTTTTTTCATATGATTATAGATAGCTTTGATCTCTTTGTCTGAAAACTGCTTGTTCATATCCTTTGACCTTTTATCATTTGGTGAATGACTTGTATTTTTATAAATTTGACTCAGTTCTCTATATAACTGAGAAATGAGGCCTTTATCTTAGATATTTGTCTCAAAAATTCTTTCCCAGTTTTCTGCTTCCCTTGTAATCTTGGTTACATTAGTTTTGTTTGTGTAAAACCTTTTAAATTTTATATAATTAAAATGATCTATTTTAAATTTTGATTTACTTTCTATATCTTCTTTGGTCCTAAATAAGAAGACATCATCTGGATCATATATTAGTAAGTAGAAGAAAAACTAGAAGAAAAATTTTAAAATGAGAAGAAGGAAAGATGCACTTGCAGGATCTTGTAAAGGACTTCCTGTTATGGTGGGTGGGGTGCTAGATTCGGAGCCAGAAGATCTTATGTCAATACAGGCCTATAGGAGCATAGGTTTAGAGCTGGGAGAGCTTCATTTTACAAATGAAGAAATTAAGGCCCAGGGACTCTGGGTTAAGTGACATGCCCAACGTCACACATGTAAGTAGCAGAGCTAAGAATTAAACCCAGATATTCCAAATTATATTTTTTTCCCATTACACCACACTGTCTTCTCAAGGCCTCAGTTTCCTCTTATGAAAAATAAGACTGGATTAGATGATCTCTTTCAACTCTAAAATCCTGTGATTGCTAAAGCTCTGCAATAAAGAAATACATCTAAGATGTATGTGGCGGTGTTTCAAAATTGTGCACAGATATGAGCTGATTTTGCACTCCATTAAAAGGACTGGGCCATAAATAATAATTCACTTTACACCTTAATGTTTATAAAGACATTTCCTTACAACAACTCTATAGGGTTAGGAATACAATCTCCAGGGGCAGCTAGGTGGCGCAGTGGATAAGGCACTAGCCTTGAACTCAGGAGGACCTGAGTTCAAACCCAGCCTCAGACACTTACTAGCTGTGTGACCCTGGGCAAGTCACTTAACCCCCATTGCCCTGCCAAAAAACCCCCCCCAAAAACCCCAGGAATACAATCTCCAAGTACAGTATCTCCACTGTGGAGATGTAGAAGTTAAGGTAGAGAGATTTTAATTACCTAGCCCAGTGTCACACACTGAAGTCAGGGGCTGCAATGGAACTGACTGGATGCCCTTCTGATGTCAAATCCAAGGCTTCTTCTATGATACTACATGCTATTCTCTAATTAGCTCATACTAGCTTGCTTTCTATGTTTTTCCAGTATTAAACAATATTGAAAGTTATCCAGAGGGAAAGTTTAGACAAATCAGTAAATACTTAAAGGAATTAACTGAGTCTATTCATTGGAAGGACAAATGCGGACGTTGAAGCTTAAATCCTTTGGCCACATGATGAGAAGATAGGACTCAGTGGAAAAGACCCTGATGCTGGGAAAGTTGGAAGGCAAAAAGAGAAGGGGGAGGCAGAGGATGAGATAGATGGTATGATGGAAGCAACAACCATGAGCTTTGACAAATTCTGGGAGATGGTGGAGGATGGATGGGCCTGCTGTGCTAGGGCGCACAGGGGGATGAATAGTCGGACACAGCTGGAAAACTGAACAACAATAAAAATACAACCATCGTTCTTTCAAAATTGTTGAACCTGTACTATCGGCAGTACTTTTGGGGTAAACTCAATCTAAAGCTAAGGGAGGAGACATTAATAAAAGCTCATCAGTCTAGGTGCACAGGCAAATCTATTTTACAAATCCACTGAGCTGCTATTACAAAGTTTGAAAAAAAAGCCATTTGTCCTACTGGGGGACGTAGGAATGTTCAAACGGCGGCAGATGAAACAATCTGCTTGTAAACTTTTAAAAATGCCAGTGCCTATGGCACTTAAAGGGCCTCTCAGTTATCAATCTTTTCTGCTTTGACTTTTCCTTGTATCATGGCTGCTGGGGTTTTTTTCCCCTTTCTTTTTATGGAAACTTTAGAGTTTCATGTGAGTTCACAGAATCAGTTTCTGCTAAGCCTCTACTCAGCTACTGTTGCTGCAGAAGGTCTAAAAATCAGTAGGGGAGGCAATTAGTTAGCTAGTTATCATGACTTTACTTAGTACATTTTCAACCATAGGAGAAATGAAGAGAACCAAAAATATATCTACAGAAATGCACAAGAGACTCTTTTCAATCAAAGCTCGGTGGTAGAGGATCCCAAAGCAGTTATTATTGTCTATCATCTCCTGTTATTATGTGACTACACAAAGATTTATATTTGTTTAGTTTTTTAAAAAAATTCTGCTTATTAGATAGATCTCTATCACAAGCTGGGTTGGGGGTGGGGAATAGATGCTGTCATTATCCCCATTTTATTGATGAAGAAACTAAGGCTCAAAAAAGTTAAGTGATGTGTCTAGGATTCTATATCCTTGAAGCAATATCTGAAATCTAGGTTTTCTGACCCCAGGCCTACTGCTCTGCCCATTGATCAGTTCAATAAGAGTCAATGTGCATGAAAAATGTTAGAGGGTATTTGCTATTTGAGATCTGGACATAAATGTGTTGGACAGGACATGGAATCCTTTTGTACATGTTAGATCCTTAATAAAGCTGTCTTTGATGAACCCAAGCACCTAATCACAAAAATCATCAACATTTCCGTGTGTGTGTGTGTGTGTGTGTGTGTGTGTGTGTTATCTCTCTCATCTCTCTCTCTCTCTCTCTCTCCCTATCTATGCTTGTTCATCCTCTTTCACTCATATTTAGACACACATTAACAGGCAAATGACTACATGGTCGAAAGGCCAGAAAGCTTAATAACGGGAAAGCGATGAAATGGACATGGAAGCCACATGCATATATTAGGTCCAGATTAACAGACATCTATGGCAAACCAAAAAACTGAAGAACCCAGTTATAGGAAATAGAAGGTAGATGGTGGTTTTGCAAGAGAGCTTTGTTATCTGTTAGGCAGAATGTGTAGAAGAGCAGGTCATGTTCAGTGTAGCAACTAAGGGTGTAGGGCTCTAGTAATCAGATAAAAATCTTCATATTCCACTAAATTACTTATGTTAGCCACAACCAGGTTCTGATTTGATTTTTTTTTTTTTTGGTGAAGCAATTGACTTTCCCAGGGTCACACAGCTAGTAAGTGTCAAGTGTCTGAGGCCAGATTTAAACTCAGGTCCTACTGACTCCAGGGCCAGTGCTCTATCCACTGTGCTACCTAGCTGCCCCTCTGATTTGATTAAAAAAACCCCCCAGAACTTAATTTCACCCACTCTGAAAGGCTAAGTTAGCTCTAACTAATCTTTGATATTCAGTATTTGACAGTTTTTGTGGGTACATCAAGACTCCATGTGAAAAATGGGAATCAATTATCTGAAGGTTTTAAATTAGAGATCCAAAATGGCAGCCAGCTTTCCCCAGAATTGTTCTATGTGGAAACTGCAACCTCTGGCAACTGAATAAAAGTAGAGACTGAAAGAGGGGAGTCTGTGAACTGGTTTAGGGATTTTCCCACATCTCCCTGGGGTCTTCTGTTAGGAAATGAAATCAAGATTATAAAATACAATTCTTTCCATGCTTTTTCTCTTGCTCTGAATTAAAAATCATCTACTGAAGACTCTCTCACTTCAAAACCCAGTCAGGTACTTTCTAATATCAAGGAAAGTGCCTGAAGAATAAATTGCTCCTATCAGAAATAAAGCATTTTACTTCTGCCACAAGCGGTGAGATCTGTGTTTATAAGTCTCTCCAAAGGCAACTCCATTTTTGCTCCTCTCCTCTCATTTTCTTTTGATGCATAAAACCTGTAGACTGCAGTGCTGTGATTGGATTCAGCTTTGGAGCAGTGTAATTGTAAATATTCATTGGAATTCAAGCTAGCTTTGCCTAGTCTTTCCTAAGGGCTCTGCAGCTATGCAAACAGCAGCGGTGGTGCATTAGGCTCTGGGCCTGGAGGCTGCCTATTTCCCCCACTGCCCTGAGGACCCCTTCTTTATAGAGAGCACATGCAGCGAGACCACCCCTTAAACCCTATTCCAACGTATAGTTCCACTTGCTTTTCCTATTCTCTCCAGGACTGCCTATTTTTAGCAGTTCTATCTGTCTCAGTCCTAAACATGCATTAAAATAGAACTTCATTCTTGCCTACAAATTGCTGACTATCTGTGCTTATATGTATTATGTATGTGTGTATGTATACATATATGTGTATACACGTGTATTTGCATATATATATATATATACACACACACACACACACACATATACATGTCAGATTCATTTGGATAATTATTTAGTTGCCAATACAGTGAATACATACATACACACACATGCACACATATTTTATATCTATATCTATATCTATATCTATATCTATATCTATATCTATATCTATATCTATATCTATATCTATATCTATATCTATATCTATATCTATATCTATATCTATATCTATATCTATCTAGCAGCTCCACAGGAACATGGCAGCAAGACATTTGTGGGATGGAACTGACAAAAATGACTCAGGACCAGTTGAGTTTGATCATCACCAAAAAGGGAGTATCCCTAAGGCTACCTATGTGGCCATCACATTACTGAAATATGAGCTGGTTATCACCAAAGGCAAGGCTGAATTCTCATGTTATTTTCTGATATCACCACTCAACTGATTATAAGAGCTTGCCCAGGTCATTAGATAACTATATTGATTAAGAAAGCATGAGGAGGGAATTCATAGAAAAAAAAATAACTTATTGGAAGTAGTGGAAACAGTTTTAAAAATTAATACTAAGAAATATTGTAAAATTCATTAATAGCCAAACTGTTTGGGCTGGGTAAGCAGATTTAATGGTCAAAACGAGAGGCAGGCTCCTACATTACTGTTTAAGCAGTGAGCTTGTCAATTGATAGCCAACATTCCCCATCTATAAAAGAGAAAAGCAAAGCACAAAGTAGATGTGGCTATCATGCAATGAGTGAAGACGATGATAGATATCTGATTAAAAAAAAAAAAGGTGTTTGTTGTTGTTGAGTCATTTTTCAGTTATGTTTATGACCTCAATTGGGGTTTTCCTGGCAAAGATGCTGCAGTGGTTTGCCATTTCCTTCTCTAGCTCATTTTCCAGACAAGGAATTGAGGCAAAAAGGGTTAAGTGACTTGCCAAGGGTCACACAGCTAGTAAATGTCTGAGGCCAGATTTTAACTCATGAAGAGGAGTCTTCTTGACTCCAGTTCTGGTGCCCTATCCACTGAGCCACCCATGGGCCCCCAAAAGGATGTTATATTGACCTTTTGTGGTTGAGATCCTAAATTAGTGTTGGCATCTGACACTGAGGATGATTTTAAAAACAGTGCTAAGATCTTTCTAGTAAATGTGACAGATATAATGACATAATATATTAGGAGAAGTTCAAGGAAGAGAATATAAGGCATACTGCATTTCTGAAAGATTCAATAAAATTTGGCAAAAACTAAAAGGTTATAAACATAGGTTCTAAGACTCATCAATGACTGTATTATTCTTTCAACACTGAGCTTTTCAGGACATGATTAATATAAACAAACTGTTATAAGGGAGTTAAGGGAACCAATGAGTAGTAATTTTTCACTGTCTTATCCTGGTCTCAGAACCAAGGTCCTTCCTCCTATTCCCTTCCTATGCATATAGCCCCTTCTGTATTTCTAGTTCTCTAGAAATGGTGTCTGTCTCCTAAGCACTTCAATGGTACTGGTTTCGATTAAAGGAACAAGTTGGAGAGGTTCATTCTCCAAAGAGCAGACAAGTAGAGTTCTGTGCACAAGTTCTTTAAGAAGTAATGGAAACCAAAAACAAGTAAATCTACAAGAAATCTGTCTTCCCATCTCTACCTCCTCTCCTCTCCTTATCTCCTTCCCCCAAGGCCTGTACTACACTATTCACTCCAAGCCCTCAGGCATAATAACCACATGTCATACAGATGCGCTCTGTTCCATAGCTAGTATCTAACTGACGCCAACCCATTTAAAGTAATTTTGGCTGTTATGCGGCTGTCAGTAATGTCTTCATTTCCTGAGTTCCCCTCCCTATTGTCTTCAGAGCCCACTGGGAAACAAGGAAATTGGTACCAGCCGACACGAATCTGGTACCCCAGGAAAAATTTTTGTATTCTCGTACTTGCCAAATTAGTCCTCTTGGAAGATTTAGTGTTGTGCCTATAACCCCCATGGGTTATTTTAAAAATCTATCACTTAGACTTCTAATCCTCGCTGATGACAAGCATTTGCTACACTATAATTCAGCTCTTATTCCAGAGACGCCATTTCAGATGCTATAACTTGCTCAAAGAATGGGGAGTGCCTAAACCAGGATTAACAGAGAGTCAACTTAGCAAATGAAAAGGAAGATAATAGACAGAGTCCGAGAGTATTTTAGTATTTTGCCAAATGACTAGCAATTTAGTTCATCTTTTAGACTTGATTATTCTGTGGGACTTTAATTTGTTGGACAACCGACATGTTTTCTTGCTGTGACTGTTCGTTCTCTGTCTCCTTTTCTCCTTTCTGTTCATTAACTGTTTGCCTTCCCCAAGACTATTCTGGACTCTCTGCCCTTTTTTTCCTTTAAACTCATTTCCTTGGTAAACTCAGCAAGTCCCAGTAATTCAATCTGAAGGTAGAGGACTCCCAAATCTGCATTTCTAGTTGTCTAAAGACTTTGCTCTTTTCTTTATACAGTCACACCTTTGTAGAGCTCTGCCACTAACAAAGTCTCAACTATTCAGCCTTCTCTTCCTTCTTCTCCTTGGATCATTTCACATTTCCTAGCTGGATGTCCCTCTTCCTTTAGCATATACAATTGTGTGAATCATTTGTACTCAAATGCCATTTTCATCCTGCAGTTCTCTTGATGCATATCTGGGGTTTAACACAAATTATTAAGGTAGATGTACTTCTTCACAGAATCAAAGAATCTCAGAATTGTAAGGGATTTCAGTCCAACTCATAGCTGAATAAGACTTCCTGCTATTGTATACTCAAGTTTCATCCAGCCTTTGCTTGAAGATGTCTAGTGATGGGCAACCCACTCCCCCTGGAAGTAGCCCCTTTCACCTTGGTAAAGCTTTAATCTTTAGGTAGTTTTATCTTATATATTTGCTTCTTTTCTATAACTTCCTTGCCTTGTTCCTAACTTCACCCTTTGTGGCCAAACATGAGAAACCTAATTCCTCTTTCACAGTCTTCCACCAATCAATCAAACAACAAGAATTTATTTACCACCTACTATGTGCCAGGTACTGTGCCTTTAGCAACTGATGATACAAAGACAAAAGTGAACCCTTAGTCCCATCTCAGAAAGAACAAATACAAAATGTTCTGTTTGGAATTCAAAGCCCTTCATAACCTAGTCTCCTCCTACATTTCCAGTCTTCTTACACCTCGCTCCCCATCACATACTCTTCTGTCCAGTGACCTTGGACTCCTGGATGTTCTGAGAACTTGACACTCCATCTCTTGGCTCCAGGCATTCCTTCTGGCTGTCCCCTATGCCTGGAATGCTCCCTCCTCCTCCTCTTCCTCCTCCTTCTCCTCCTCCTCCTTCTTTTTTTGTGGGGCAATGAGGGTGAAGTGACTTGCCCAAGGTCACACAGCTAGTGTCAAGTGTCTGAGGCCAAATTTGAACTCAGGTCCTCCTGAATCCAGGGCTGGTGCTTTTATCCACTGCGCCACCTAGCTGCCCCCTCCCTCCTCTTCTTCAACTCTTTATCTCCCTGGCTTCCTTTTAAGTCCCAACTAAAATCCCACCTTCTACAGCAAGTCTTCCCAAACACTTCCTAATTCCAGCACTTTCCTTCTCTTAGTTATTTCCTATTTATCCTGTATATAAGCTTGCTCTGTATATATTTATTTGCATGTTATATTTATTTGCATGTTGTCTCTCCCCTAAGACTGTAAGCTCCTTGAGGACAGGACTGTCTTTGGCCTCTTTTTGTATCCTCAACACACAGTGCCTGGCACATAGGCACTTAATCAATGTTCATCAAATTGAATGCTAATAACATGTAGTAAAACATTCCAGGATAAAGCCATGATAGTTTGGGGATATAAACTGGACCAGTTTTTGGTCATATTTTTCCTTTCCCTCTTTCAAAAACTAAACCAAAACCCAGATTCTCTAGGAAACTCTCTCTGATTAACCTAACCCTAAGTATTTTTTCACTCATCAACACTAAAGAGGTTATGCATTCAGCAGGAGCCATATAAATGTGAACTCCTATGTAGATTTTCAGGTGTAATCATATTCTCTCATGGGAACAAGTTGAACCTATCTAATTATATCATAAGATACTCAAGAGCTGGCCATAATGTCTTCTTTTATTCATTTGTTTTTTCGTTTTTGGTATTCTTAAGAAAAAAGTAGCAGTACCTAGTTGGTGCTCAATAGATGCTTCTGACTCACAACTGGGGACAAGATTGTTGACTCACTGGAAAGAAAGACATAAGGAGCATGACTTTTTCTAACCTATAGACAAAAACATAGTTTGTCATACATTCGGTGACGTCTCTCTATGGTTAATATATACGAACACTCATTTTTTTTAAAAAAGGATCTTTAGCTAATACAGTAATTTGAAGAATAAAATCATCCTATGTTTTGATAGTTCATAAAAATCTTGAAGAAGCTTCCCTTTTTAAGCCAAGTGGTCTTCTCAGAGTCATACTATCATAATTCTCTAGTGGTTTTCTGATTAGGCTTTTTAGGAACCAAGAGTAAGGTACATACAGACTATTTACATATGGGGAGGTGAAGAAGAGTGGTTACAAAAATGACATTAAACCTCTGGGGCTTATTTCCTAGATAATACACTTATTTTCATGGTAGTGACTCATATGATTGTAGAATAAATGAAAACAAAACATAACTACACTTTAAAAGTTACAGCATTTATGACATTTTTAGATGTAGTGAAGCCAATCCTCCCCCTACCCCAAACTCTCCCAAACCCCAAACCAAACAAAATATAAAAACAAAAACAAAGTTTAAAAATATAAAAATATATAAACAAAATATAAAAGGGGCTCTTTTATATGCTTAAAAGTAGGACCATCTATTTAGGGCTAGAACAGGCCATAGAAAATCATCTATAAGATCTCTCATTCTATAGATGAGAATGCTGAGGGCCAGAGATTAAATGTTGGGTTTGAAGCTACATACATCTTTTACAATACAAGGGGGAGATGGTGTAAAATCTTTGAACCTCAACTCAAATTCAAGTCTGGTATCTGACTGTATAAATGAGCAAATTAGCCCAAACCATATTAAAAAGCAAATTATTACCATCCAGTCAAGAAGCTGCCAGCACATTTTCTACTCAATCTGGAAGGGTGTGAGGCTTTGCTTTTGGCCTAGAGCCATCTAAAGGCCCGAGTAATTAGGGAAAAGATCCATAGAGCTCACCACCACTTGAGCATGATGGATCCCTGCTCTCATCTGGTATGCTGTGGTGTTTTGCCCTTGCAATTCATACTGGGCTTCTTCTATTTTCTCTTCCAATTCATAGTAGTTTGAAGCTAGCTCCTTCCTCAGTTGTGTTGCTTAGTCATAACAAAGGTCCATGCTGATCCCTTTAGATAAAGTTTCATAGGAACTGAGGTTGGTTGTGTTTCTTAATCTAGTAGAAAAAAACCCAAAATAATGCATTAATTTAACAAGCATTTATTAATCATTTATTCTGTTTATAATCATAAAATGAGAAAAATATTCTAAACATTGAAAACATTATTTTTTGTCTCCTTGGTTTTATGAAAATTCTCATTTTTAGAAATATTTGGTAAAAACAACAACACTTCCTTTATCATTTTTTTTTTTGGTGAGGCAATTGGGGTTAAGTGACTTGCCTAAGGTCACACAGCTAGTAAGTGTTAAGTGTCTGAGGCCAGATTTGAAGTCAGGTCCTCCTGACTCCAGGGCCGGTGTTCTATCCACTGCACCACCTAGCTGCTACCTTCCCTTATCTTTAGGGGAAAAAATACAGTATCTTACACATAGTAAGAACTTAATAAATGCTTTTTCATTCATTCAATGCTTTTCATATCTTGTGAGAAACCCCATTTAAAAATTTCTGGGACTCAGTGTTGGAGAAGTATCAAAGGTATTTATTTACATTCTAGCGAGAACGGGCCAACTCCCTAATGGAAATGGCGGTGAAATGTGGGCCTTGAGCTCTTTTATCCTTTAACAGGGCTGGCCCCTCCCTTCTTCCCCAGTTACAATCTGCCCGCCAAGACGCTGGCACCAAAAAGTAGCCAATAAGAATACAGCGTAGCCAATTGGGGGGGGGGAGGCAACTCAGAGACAGCCCTCTAAACTCCCCCCATGTGACCAGCCTTAGGTCTCCCTCATCATGTGATTTGGATAGCTGGGGAGGAGGAGGGGAGGCAGCCCTTTCTTAGACTGGGAGGAGCCCAGCCCCTGGTTGTGGACATTAGCATTTTCAACTTTTGAGGAGGGGGGCCCACATTTTCCCACAATGTCTATAATAAAGTGAGAGCAGTTTCTGATCATGGTAGGCATCAGGTCTTTAACCTCACCATTAAAGCAATGACAATTAATTTCTTTTCTTTTTTTAATTTTCACTAGAGGATATAAGGGCCTTATATTGAAGTTTCTGAAAAATCTAAACATTCTACAAGACCACACAAGACCACACTCATGAATTTGCAAATATTGTAATGTACCAATAAGCTCTTCAATGTAGAAATGAAAATAACCAAAATGAAGAAATTTGTAAAACAAAGACTGAAGTTAAAGAAATCTTTCCCATGGGGTTTATATTCAGGAAGCTCAATTCCATTCCCTTCTTTGCTTCCTCCACTTAGAGATCATTTAAGAGACTCCATTATCTTTTTTGCTAAAGACACACCAGGCATTATAAAATGTTTGTCAGGAGGAATATTCCTGAATATGTGCTATGTAGAGTTTGACAATGATGGTGGTGCCTATGATGATGTTGGCAATAACAACAAGCATTTATAGGATATTTTAAGCTTACAAATCCCTTTACATATAGCATCTTATTTGATTATCATAATAACCCTGTGAGGTAGATGCTATCATTATCCCCATCTCATGGATGAGAAAATTAAGGCTGAAATAGGTTAGTTAGTTTGCCTGAGGTCATAGGATTTGAATGAAGGTCTTCATGATTCCCTAGTCTAATGCTCTATCTGTTGGGCCAACCTTGTCAAACAATTGGCCTGCCACCTATGATACTACCCAGTTTGGCCCAAACCATATTAAAATGTAATTGGGGGGCAGCTAGGTGGAACAGTGGATAGAGCACTGGCCCTGGATTCAGGAGGACCTGAGTTCAAATTTGGCCTCAGATACTTGACACTTACTAGCTGTGTGACCCGGGAAAGTCACTTAACCCCAATTGCCTCATCAAAAAACAAACAAACAAACAAAAAACAAAACAAAATGTAATTGGGAAATGCTTGACAAAATAAATAAAAATACAATAGATAGATAATAACATAGATAATGTTAATCATATGGTTTTCAAAGTCATTATGTGACAGCTTAGTGGGCCCTATTTCTATGTGAATTTGATACTGATGCCCTAGACTACCTTGGTCAATTTTGAACACTCCTAGATGTAGCTCTGTTCCTCAAGGAACAGAGGAAGTTCTAGTAGGTTCCACTTCTTCCTTTTATGTTGAGATTTGAGGGGACAGGCAGTAGTCATTCAACTGGATAATCATAACCAACTCTCAATTATTCAGGGTTTAAGTAGTTTGTGAATTTTCCAGAATGTTTCCTCTCCTTCCTATGTCCTACCTTTCATCATTTCACTGTTCATTTGAAGCTCCATCAAAGGGAGGGGACAATATAAAGAGATGAAACCTATATTTGTTAATTTTACTATCTATTATGACAGCATTGATAAGAGGAAGGGGGTAGTAACAAGTTGAAATTATTAGCTAAAATGGAATTGGGTATTATCTATGAATTTAAATTATTTGTCCCATTTCTTGTTATGGAAAATTAAAACTGGACTAGATTTCTACTCTATTTGGGCCATATAACACCTCCCTCCCCCCTCCCCCCACCATTGTCCCATACTTTTTTCCTCCTGAAATAGAACAGAGGAAAATAGAGCTGGATCTCAAATCCTTGATGGCCTGTGATTTCATTTTTGTCAAATTCGAAGATACCTCAGAGCTACAAAATGAATTTATAATTTGGACTCTGAAATCACTCCTAATTTTAACTTAAAACTTAAAAACTGAGTGCTTATCTTGACCGACTGAAGAGCAAACCATCTCTCATGCTGAGTGTAAGTCACTCTAGGATAGGAGTAAAATCTCTTCACTGCTTTCACATCTCTGTTCATGTCACTTTGGTTGAGATATTTGGTTGGGTCCACACCTGCTTCACAGGTCATTGGAAATACAAGAAGAGTTCACAGCTGTCACTAAGAGCTTTGATTCATGTCTGGTATGGCATAGGAACTAAGGAAATGTAACCTTGATTCTACTGCACACAGATAACTGGGAAGAAAACACAGTGCTCCCAAGTTACTGGATGACTCATCTTGCTAATTGTAAGTATTCTAAGAGGACTCTGATCAATAAAATGTTCCATGTACTCATGGTATCTTTAAATGGGTACCATATTGGTTTTTTTTTTCTATCAGATTAAAAAACACAACCAATCTCAGGTCCTGTGAAGCTTTATCTAAAGGTGTCATGGACTCATTAAATCCAAAGGACTCATGATGAAAAATCCTATCCACTTTCAGAAAGAATTGATGACCTTGGAGTGCAGATGGAAGCAGATTTGTTTTTCACTTTTTTTCTTGCCTTTTCCTTCCTCTCCCCCCTCAAACATGGATAATGTGGAAAGATATTTTGTATGACTTCGTATATATAATGGGTATTGCTTTTCTTGCTTTCTCGATGGATGGGAGGAGGTTGGAAGGAGGGAGAGAACTTGGAACTGAAAAGAAAAATTTAAAAATTTAAAAAAAGAATGGAAGTTATTGCTCATCATGACCAGCAAAGGAAAAGGAAGTAGTGCTAGGCCTCTGTAACTTAAAATGAGGCCCAAGAAAATCAGTTTTATTACCTGATTCTCTGTGTTTCTGTCAGGATATTTCATAATAGTTAAAAAATTTCAACACTCTTTTTCTGGCCTGTGGCTCAGAATGATGATAATGATGATGGTGGTGGTGGTGGTGGTGGTGGTGATGACAATGAAAGTAAACATTCATCTAGTACTTTCTATGTGCTAGGCACTGTACAAAGATAATCTCATTTGATTCTCAAAATAAGCCTGGGAGGCAGTTGTTATTATAATTGTTATCATCTCCATTTTACATATCAGGAAATTGAGGCAAACAGGGATTAAGTGACTTTCCCAAGGTCACACAGCTAATAAATGTCTGAGGCCAGATTTAAACTCAGGTTTTCCTGAGTCCAGGCCTGGTATTGTTCTAGCCAGCCTAGCCTGGGGACTGGTGAGGTGCCTTTTAGGATTTACACATTAGAGAAGCTGGTTCCACATTTGGAAGTCTATAGCAAAGAGTTCATCACTGCTGTGATTTTAGAAGCCAGTTTACCTTGAGATCCTATATACATACATACATACATACATACATTCACACATATATTTATGTACCTATATATTTATATAGGTACATACACATATATACACCTATATTATTATGTGTAAACCCTGGAATACACACACACACATATACATACGTACTCCCACATTTATATACATGGAGACATAAACCCTGAAATACATATACACACATACATTATACAAACATATAATAATAGAATTCAGGGTTTATGAAGGGCTTATATATGTGTATGTATTTGTATTTTTGTGTATATGTGTGTGTATTTTGGAGTTTATGCAGGGTCTACCTCTCTCTATATATAAATGTGTGTAATGTATGTAGGAAGAAGAGCTCATGGGAAAGGGGAGCTAAGCCTAAGGAGGTGAGGGAGAGAAGGATCCATTATTTAAATGACTTTGGTAAGTCATTAAATCCTTTTTTAGGATCGGCCAAACCAGAAAGGTGGGATGAGTGACATTTATTTTTCCATCAAAGGAAGCTATAAATCCCAAGTCTTCTGAGGCCGAGAGGTCTGTTCTGCTGGCTTCTGCACTGCCCAGTCATTCATTCCCCAAAGCAATGACAATGGAGCTCCTCTCAGCTCCTGCACCGATGATTTATCCAGGTCATAGAGGGGACACCCGGCTAACCGGGGTTAACAGCTTTCTCAGTTTCATTTCAAAAAGACATTAGCATGGCGGCTGCATTAAATGCTGATATGCCAAATACTGATTCATTCACCTGCAGAGTTCACTAGAAGGCAGGGACCTATTTGACAGACAGGGCTGAGCTTCCAGCCCTTTCCTAAAGGGTAATCCCATAATTCATCTCCCAGCGCTAAATTACACCTGACACTTCATTGAAGACTTCAGGTACATTCACCCAACCGCAATAAGCCTAATATAGGAGAATGTTCCAGAATTACAGGGGTGTTTCTTCTTTAGATAAAGATATTTGCATCCTACCGTTTATTAGTCATATTAACGGAACAGTCTGAGGCAGAGTATAATGAGACTTTAAAGGATGCCCCCCATCAGTGTTTTTTGTTTACTCTAGGTGGAGAGACCAGCCTCTCTAACAGGAGATTACTCCTCCATTACATTTCATCAGGAAGACCTTATCACATCTTATCACCTTATCAGACTCCATCAACAAGGGACTTGTAACCAGAGCCTCATGCCACAGTAATTTCCATTCTGTGCTAACTGTCTCAGTTGCCCCAATGCCTTGTATTTCTCCAGAATGATAGCTTTTGCCCCAACTACTGAAAATTGCTTGTCTAAGACAGTCTGCCCATTTGTCTTCTCTGCCACGGAAGCTAGAAGACAATAAAAAAAGCTGTGGAAGAATTCATGGGAAGTTGGATGAACTAAGGGTTGACAGTGATAGAAGCATGCTTGTTCTGAACCCTTGGCGAAAAGGTGTGACACTGAAGTATTTTGGTATAACTTTAGTTTCATGGTACTTTGTACTCTTATGCAGTCATATTAGAATTTGCATTATAGTTATCTGTGTACATGTCTATCACCCCTAATAGACTATAACCTCAATGAAGACAGGGACTGGCTTTATTCGTCTTTTTATCTCACCCAGCATACTGCACAGATATTGCATATCTACCTACTTGAGTGAAGGAATAGATGCAGGAATAAATGAACCAACCCCAGCTGCCAGAAAGGCATAATGAGACGGAAAAGCAGAGAAATTGGTAAGAATATCCATGGGTCAACTTCCCTCTTCTGTTAACAGGGTTTTCCAAAGTAGCTTTTGATCGAAGAGAAGAAACTTGGCAATAGTTTTAGGTATCTTAGATTTGAGGAGTATAGATTTCAAACTTTGGAGAAAGAATAGATGGAATCCTATGGGCTAAAATTTTATGGAGAAGTTGCCCCAGAAGTGGGGGTGAGTGTCTCTTAAGAATTAAATTCTAATAACACGAATGATTCCTGTGTGGAATTAATGGAGGTACTCTCTTAACAGACTGATCAATCAGATGATTAGGGAGCTGATCAATCGACTGTCCTCAAGGTCAAATATCAGACTCTTAGTGTTGGAATGGATCTCTCAAGTCCAACCCAGACCTGAAAAGGAATCTCTTCACCATCCTCTTCTAGATGCTCATAATGATCTTGCAGTCCATGAAAACTCCCATATTTGTTTTACATGAACTAGTATCTAGCCATTTTCCTCTTTCCATCTTATACTTGTTAAATTGTTTTTTAAAAATTCAATTGTAGGGGGCAGCTAGGTGGTGCAGTCGATAGAGCACCGGCCCTGGAGTCAGGAGTACCTGAGTTCAAATCTGGCCTCAGACACTTGACACACACTTACTAGCTGTGTGACCCTGGGCAAGTCACTCAACTCCAATTGCCTCACTAAAAAAAAAAATCAGTTGTAAGACTTTACATATTAAGTTTCACCTTACCAGTTGAAATTTACTGCCAGAAATACAATGCCTCATTCTAGTCTGTTGAATGACTCATCCCAAATATTAGTCAACCATTTCAGGTTTGGGTTGTGCCATGGACAGATCCCTGGGGAACTTCTCTAGATACTTTCCTCCAGGTTCACATGGATCCATTACATACATATAATAATAGAATCTGCCTAACTATTTTGACATCTACTGAACATATTTTTTCCTCAAGGATAGCTTAACTTTGTTAAATGTTTGCAAAAGGCTACCATCTTTCCACTTTTTGAAAACAGGAACAATACTGTTGGATTCTAGTCTTTAAGTACCTCTCTCACTGCATATAATCTTTGAGCGGTCACTGATAGAAGTTCTTTAAGAGCATCCAGTTGTTATAGTGAGCAGCTAGGTGGCACAGTGGATAGAGTGGCAGGCTGAAGTCAGGAAGACTCATCTCCCTGAGTTCAAATCTAGCCTCAGACATTTACTGGTTTTGTGACCCTGGGCAAACCACTTAACCCTGTTTGCCTCAGTTTCCTCATCTGTAAAATGAGCTGGAGAAGGAAATGACAAATCCCTCCAGTATCTTTGTCAAGAAAACTCCAAATGAGGTCATGAGGAGAAAGGACATAACTAAAAAACAACTTAACAAGGTCTTCTAGTGCTCTCTAATGTCATTGTTATGAGACTGGTAAACTGAAATCAATAAGGGTATCTAAATGCTCACTACCTTCCCCCTTATCTTGGATTTCAACTCATGAACATTTTTGTTCTTTCCTTTCTAGTCCAAAAGAAGGATTCTCTCAACTAGCTCAATTTTTCTTTTGCCCTACTTTTTTTGTTCCATTAGGTCCTATGGTACCTCATCTGTGCTGAAATAGCATCATCTCTCAAACTCTGTTAGCTAGTAGACTGATCTCTTTTATCCCAATGCATGGTTCCAAAGCTACTGATTTCTGAGATAGGTTTCCAGGATCAAATATATGAAGCAAATGGTATTTTGGAAATTCTCAAGGTTAGAAAGGATCCAACTGCATTCTACACCTTATATGGTTATAGTACCAGAAGATTTTAAGTACCTTAAGTTCCTTGTAATCTTTATCAATGATCTCAGATCCCTAGAGACACACACGTGATCCCAGAATTATGTCAACTTACCAACTGTCTGGAAGGTCTTTGTACTGAGGAGAGACTACCAAGGGAGAACTAAGAAGAACTATACCTTTTCTGCCCTCTAACTCTTGGATTTAGAAACTGGTAGGATCACAGATTATAGATTACAGGCTCACCAAATGTTTGGAGCTAGAATGCTAGAAGACCTCTGGGTTTATGTCCTAGCATAACTCCTTAGTAGCTGTACCATCTTGGAAATATAATTGAATATCAAATGGGTATTCATAAACAGTATTACCTACCCCATCTACATGGTAGGATTATGAGTCTCAAAAGAGATGATATAGATGAAAAAGTCATTGACAAATTATAAAACACTACACAAATGTAAAATATTATTCATTCAATAAATATTTGTCCCTTACTTAACGTATTTATCTATTGTTATCCTAGTTTTGTCTACAAACACTCTCAAAAATCTGCCTTGGCTGATATCACATTTTTGTGGGTTCATTTATTTTTAATTGAATTTTTCTGTTTTGTGAAGTGATCTTAGAAGAATTAAAATTGACTAGCACCCCCAAAAAAGCAAAAGAAGGGCACATATAGGTACGTGGAAGGTAAAACGTTGTATAAGGAATTAGACTAGAGAAACAGTAAAAAGGAAGTAATTAAAGAAATTTATTACTAAAAAATAAGATGGGTTGGTTGGGTGGTAAAAGCCAACTAATAACTGACAAACAGCCTGCATCAACTGTATTCTATCCATGTCATGTGAACATAAGGCCTTCAGAAAGTTGGATGGATCTTGTGGGGCAAAGATGAGGACACAGATGAGGTTAACACTGAATAGACAGGCACTAATGGACTATAATCTGCAGCATTGCTGGGAATACCAACATTGACAAGATTACAGATCCATGGTTGCATTGGCACAATGGTGGTAGTCTTTTCCTCCTTAATATTTTGCACATGGGTTTTTAATCTAAACTGGTGAGGGCCTTGGCTGCCATGTTTCTTGGTTTGGCATGGAGATTATGTGCTTTCTGGTTAACAAAGTTTTGGGGCTCATTTGGCCTCCTCCTTGTGGTCATTATTTTGAAATAGCTATGCTTCCTCAATCAATAGTGACAGTATCAGTGGTTCAACTTTGGCCCATTTCCTATTTTTTTGGAATCAACAGCTTGTTTAAGGAGGTTGGGTTGGAAAGACTACAGTCACACACAATATCTTCTTTTCATCTTTATTTTTCCTTCCACTTTGGTATTTCCTTTGATCTTTGCTCTAACCAGTTGATTTAACTACACACATACATCTGCTTCTAAACTAACTTACATCTGTTACCAGTCACTTCTTATCAGTTAATATAGAATGAATTTCATTTTTTTTATTATAACCACCATCCAATATGTAGCATATCCAATGTCCTTCAGCTCTTTTCTCAAAGAAGGTCATTGTAGTCATGTTGCATAAGTATTATCCTGTCTCTTCATGACTTTAGCCTCATGGATTTCCTCTCTTTCTTTGAGACACAGCTGAAACTCCACTTCCAATGTGAAGCCTTTTATGACCCATTCCTGCAAGTGTCCTTTCTGATGACCCTCTTTTTATATACTTATATACATATTTTTGTATTTATATATGACATATATTATATATAGTTCTTTATGACTTCTGGTTTCATTTATACTCAGAATCATAAGCAATGTAGAAGGGTGTACCAACAACTCATTGGTCACCATACATACAAACACACACACACATACATACATATGTAAGGGAGACAAGTGTATATACATATATCATACAAATACACACATAAAAGCACATATCTAGATATGCACATGTATGTAAACATACATATTTATGGGAGAGAAGCATGTATTTATACATATATGCATACATACACACATACATATGTGTTTCTTCTATAATAAACTACAACTTTTTTGAAAGTGAGGATTGTTCCTCTTTTAAAAATATGTATCTTCAGTGCATAGCACAGGGTCTGACACATAGTAGGACCTTAATAAATGTTTGTTGATTGACTGATGTAAGGCTTCTGAATACTTATTATAAGCCTTTGACTCTTTGCATTTCATTGTCATAAATTATATATTTCAACATTTTTTGTGTGTTTGTTTTTTACTGTCCATGGGGTGACTGGGCGTTAGAAGACCTGCCACTAACAGGGGTCCCTTCCCCTTATTTCCTTCCTTTCAACCCTCTCTGGCCTTGGACTATCTGGATTCCATGGAAGAGTGACATGACCATTTGTATTGCTTGGATCTGATGGGAGTCACCAACTTTAATTCTTCTGGTGAGATGGAGGATTACCAGACCATTATCATCTGACTTGATACTGCATCCTAAGGTCTCTGGGCCTTGCCATGTACCCTATCTCTGTGTCAAGTATTCTCCAGGGCATTGGTATCTTACCTCCTGACCCAAGCTGAGACCTCCTGGGTCTGGCCATCTGCCCAGCCACTGGAACCTTTAAAGCTTTCCAGGCTCTTTTATCTGCTCTGCAGATGAATTTTCTTTTATATGTTGTCTTCCTGAATTATTTTTATTTTATTTTATTTTTGCAGGGCAGTGAGGGTTAAGTGACTTGTCCAGGGTCATACAGCTAGTGTCAAGTGTCTTAAGTTGGATTTGAACTCAGGTCCTCCTGAATCCAGGGCTGGTGCTTTATCCACTGAGCCACCTAGCTGCCATGTCTTCCTGAATTAAAATGTGATCTTTTTGGGATCAGAGACTGTCTCTCACTTTTTACATTTGTATCCCCAGTACACACAGTTAGTGTTTAATAAATGTTCCTTCTTCCTTCCTTTTCTTCACCCATTTTTGCAGTGGGATTGTCAACAGCTGAGTTGTATGTTGACTTGATTTGGAGGACTTTGTTGAGGTTTTCATAGAATTTCTTTACTTCATCCTCTGTAGTGTGTGAGCTGCAATTCTCTCGTTGGTGACCTATTTTGCTCATGCTCACTATGAGCACTGCTGTGCACATTATAGGTGCTTGAGCAATGGTTTTTGAACTGAATTCACTTGAAATGACCAAATGCCCCATGAAATGGTGCTCAGTTTTGCCTTTGTAAACATCATAAAATCAGCTCTGCCAACCTGTTTGTTTACCTTTGGGAGGGGAATTCCCTTCATCCATTAATCTTGTAATATGATTTAAAAGAGTGATCACATTTGTCTGGAATGATCAGTCCCTTCTACATCCCCACTGCTGATTACTACTATTGGCTCCCTTATCTTCTAAATGTTTTTACTTTTTTCAGTTTTAATATCTGATTCATTATTTTATTAGGGTCTGAGGTTACATTTAACAGGTGATAATTGCCAGGATCACTTTTTCTGTTCGGAAAATACACATCATCTTTCTCCATAGTTTTCTTTTAAAAAGTGGTGACTTAAAATAAACACTGTTGATGGGTAAGTTTGTGAGTCTGTCTCTCTTAAAACTATCTGTTGATTCCAATCTCTCAGTATGTCTATTTGGGATTCTCTCCAATTCTTTCTCATCCTCTTCTATAGTCAATTTCAGTTCTAAAGCATCATATAGGATTTAAATTGTCTTACCTGAAGTGTTTGTTCAAACTGCTGGGTTCCCAGAACATTGTGTCCACCCTGTGCCTGGGTAAGACATCTGTTACATTCCACAAACTGAGAAAGATGACAAACACAGCATCATCACTATAATTTGAGTTGAATAATCTCACACAGCAATCATTTGAACTTATTTGCAAAACCACTTAGCAAATACTTTCTTCACATGCATGTACCTAGAACAATTTTGTTGTTCTCTCTATGGATCCTTCCAATTCATCTTCTAAATAGCACCTTCTCTCCCCCCCCCCACCCCAACACACAGTGCTGCATGTGATAGAACTTTGAAGCATATCAATTACTGTAAAACAATGAGCATCTGAAATGTGCAATGCTTACAAGAGGGCAAATATAAGGAGATGAGGATCTATGAAAGAAATGGGGATAAAAAAGATATATAAGATAAAACATAATAAGCAAGTCATGTAATAGTCAATAACCATTAAACAAATGTTTATTGAATTGAATTTATTAGCATCTACTATGTTACAGGAACTGTATTAAGCATCAGGGATTCAAAAGGAGGCAAAAACCAGGCTCTGCCCTCAGGGAGCTTGTAATCTAATGGAGGTGACAACGTGCAATCAAATATATTATACAGAGCAAACTATATGTGTGTGTGTGTGTGTGTGTGGTAAAATAATGGAATTTGGCAGATGCCCAGGGGTCTGACTTGATTGACTTAGTAGTGTTTGAATTGGGTATGAATGAAGAACTAAGTACCCACTTAAAGGTGATTAGATTTTAGCCACACCTGGCCTGCCCTGTGAGCCACCTTGTTTAAATTTAGCCAACCCTGAGGAGAGTGTGTTCTTAGAGGCTATGGACTGTAACCGATCTCAGCCAATCAACTTGAAGAACCTCCCATTTCTGGGAGGAGGACAGGAAGTAGGAAGCTGAGGCTGGTGGACAGATCTTTCTCCTTTGGTTCCAGACATCAGATTGGTGGCAGGACTTCACGTGGGCAGTTAGGAAGGTTGGGATTTCCATGCTATAAGGAATCTGTTCTCATCTTTCTCTCTCTTCACTATCTTATATCTTTTTTTTTTTAAAGAGCCATAATTTATTTTTATTTTATTGAGAGTACATCCTCTCCCAACAACACCCAAGGTGCCTTACCCTGCCCTCCTAGACCACCCTCCCCCCCCCCCACACACACTTATGTCCAACTCCTTGGCCACTTCTGACGTTTATAGATCTTCTTTGCCATTTCCAGGAAGATAGATGGGGGCAGGGGGGACGAATGCTTCTCAATGAGCCCCATCAGTCTACTGTAACTTTCTTCCTCAAACTTGGTGAAAAGAGCAGGCAATTCAAGTTTCTCATAGAGTTCCTTCACTTTAGCAACCTTCTCTGGATCGTTCTGTCCATAATTCTCCTCCAACATCTTTCTTTGCTCAGACGATGCAAGCTGAAGGCACTTCACCACCAGCCAGCTGCATTTGTTGTCCTGGATGTCAGTGCCAATTTTGCCAGTCACACTGGGGTCACCGAAAAGGTCAAGGTAATCATCCTGAATTTGAAAAAATTCCCCCATTTCCAGAAGGATGCTCTTGGCGCTGGCGTGTTCTTTTTCCCCATCTATTCTTGCCATGAACATAGCAGCAGCAAATGGTAAGTAAAAGGAGTAGAAATCCGTCTTGTATTTGACGATGGTCTTATATCTCTGCTCTGTAAATTTGGTAAGATCAACCTTGCTCTGAGGGGCTGTGATAAGATCAAGGGTTTGGCCAATCTCGGTCTGATAAGTGCTCTGTAGGAAGAGTTCAATGAGGTTCAGGTAATAGGGCTGCCCACGGCAGTAGTGCTTCAGCAGGCGGTAGACACAGGCTTCCAACAACATGGCATCATTGATGGCATCCAAGCCAATGTCGGGCTTCTTATACCAGCATGGCTGTCCCCGGCGGGTAAGAGAAGCATCCATGATGTCATCTGTTATTAGGAAGAAAGCCTGGAGCAGCTCCACACACCAGCCCACTGCCAGTGCTCTCTGCAGACTGTCGGCATCCTGCTTTCGGGGTTCCACTAGCTCCCGGAATACCATGAGCACTGACAAGCCTCAGTTGTATTTTCCCCCGATGGCATTGTACTCTAGGATCTCCTTGAGCCTGGCCATGACATCTCCCACCTCAGGATGCTCTATCCCATCTTCTGTCAGGATCTTTACAATCTGAGAGAAATGCTGGACAAAGTTTTGCTTCTCTTGGGCAAAAACTGATTTCTGATCTCCATTCATCCTGGTACCGGGATGCAGCCCTATCTTATATCTTTTAATAAACCCTTAAAAACCTAAACTCTTGGTGAATTTATCAGTGATTTTATCCAGTTTCCCCCCAAAACTGGGGGGGACAGATTAGAACCCACATTTAGATTTTTAAACAACACACACACATACACACACATGTATATATATACGCCCATATACATATATGATAAATAGGAATATATAAATACATCTTTATATAACTATATACTAATAGGAATACACATACACACATACGACAAATAGGAAATAACTAAGAGAGGAAAAGCAATAGAATTAAGAAGGGTAGGGGAAGGTTTCCTGAGAAAGGTGAGCTTTTAGCTGGGGCTTGGAGGAAGCCAGGGAAGGTAGCAGGCAGAAATGATGAGGGAGAACCTTCTGGGTATGAAACACAGCCACAGAAAATTCCTGGAGCTGAGAGATGGAGTGTTTTGTTCTTGGAACAGCAAGGAGGTCAGTGTCACTGGATTGAAGAGTTCATGGAGGGGAAGAAGGTGTGAGATGACTAGAAAGGTAAGAGGAAGCTAAGTTACAAAGGACTTGGAACATCAATTAGAGGATTTTGTATTTGAGCTTGGAGGTGATAGGGAGCCACTGGAATTTACTGAGTAGGGGTAAAGCGACATAATTAGTCTTATTCTTTAGCAAAATCAATTTGGTGACTGAATAGGGGATGGGTTGGAGTAGGGAGAGACTTGAGTCTTGTGACAGTGAACTCTAGATAATGAGAAACAAATATAGGAGCCAATGTCTGCTTCATAAAGTCACTGAATTTGCCAGTAATGCTTTGTTGATAATATTAAGGTTAAATGTTAAGATCTCTCCTTCCAGATGAATCCTGTGGCTATATCCTTCCCATTCCATTAAGCGTCCCCAATCAACATTCCCTCCTGCCATATTGGTGGATGGGAGACTCCAGGGAACATGGCATCTTTACTTTCTTCTGTTTTATGTTGGGTGTGGTTCTGTTCCTGCCGAGAGAAGCCTTAGGGACAGGTTTTCTTTTACTATTGCTCAAGAAAATGCTCAGAACCATCTGCAGTAAGACCTAGATACAATTTAAAAACAGAAAATGCGGGGAAGCTAGGTGGCGCAGTGGATAGAGCACCAGCCCTGGAGTCAGGAGGACCTGAGTTCAAATCCGACCTCAGACATTTAACACTTACTAGCTGTGTGACCCTGGGCAAGTCACTTAACCCCAATTGGTTCACTAAAAAACAAAAAACCCCCAAAAACCAGAAAATGTGGGGCAGTATCATCCAGTGCACATAAGCGAGTGGGATTTTAATCAAGGTCCTGAGGTTCTTGCATTGAAAGTTGAACAATGAGTATATGTTAACAGGATTTCTAGGAGCTGTGATTTTGCTGTTGACAGTATTTCCTTCACAAATACACATGATGACCTTTCTCTATTTGATTAAATTACCTTTTTAAAAAATAAAAATTTTTCTGTAAAGGTTTGAGTTCCAAATTTTATCTCTCCTTCCCTCCCTTACCCATCCTGCCACCCTGGGGCAGCAAGCAATCAGATATAGGTTATACATGTAAAACATTACCATATTAGTCATTTTGTATAAGAAAACTTGAATAAAAGAAAAAAAATGAAAGAAAGTGAAAAGTAGCATGCTTCAGTTCTTTCTCTGGAGGTGGATAGTACACTTCATCATTAGTCCTTTGGTATTGTCTTGGATCATTGTATTGCCGAGAATAGTTAAGTCATTCACAGTTGATTAGATTATCTTTGAGCACTGCTATGACTGCAAATCTCTTTGCTATGTAGTTAAGCTGGTCATGAGACTTTCTTAACGTAACTAGGTTGGTCCTCAGAAAACAGACTGTCACCAGTTCTTTTCTCTAAAAACTAGCTAGCTTGATAGGATTTGTAGGGTCCCCATGGGTTACAGTCTCAGAAGCAAAAACTATTTTCCCAAGAGCTGCCACTATAAGGCTGATGCAGTTAGAAATTTCTCATAAGTTTAATTCACTGTGCATCCAGTCTTACAACATGACCAATGTGGAAATAGTTTAACATGATTGTACTGTATAACCTCTATCAGATTGTTTGCTGTCATGGGGAGGGAGGAGGGGAGAGAGGGAGAAAAATTTGGAACTCAAAATATTACAAAAATGAATGTTGAAAACTATCTTTACATGTAATTGGAAAAAAATAAGATAAAATGCTATTTAAAAAAAGAATATCCATTAGAAGGTATCAGAGAAATGTAAAAAACCAAACATTTCTTTTTTCATATGTCATTTCAGTCTCTACTCTTTTTCCTTCTTTTAATTGGTTTAAAAAACTCCAAGTTCAAAAGCTCCCTCTATCACTGCACACTGGCTACTGCTCTTCTTCTTCTTTTTTTGTGTGAGGCAATTGGGGTTAAGTGACTTGCCTAGGGTCACACAGCTAGTAAGTGTAAAGTGTCTGAGGCTGGATTTGAACTCAGGTCCTCCTGAATCCAGGGCCGGTGCTCTATCCACTGTGCCACCTAGCTGCCCCTACTGCTCTTCAACTTATAATTTTAGAAAGTTGCTTCAGGGTACCTAGATGTTAACTGACTTTCCACTATGTGTCAGTCAGTGATAGCCCTTACTGTATTTGAGGGAAAGACTTGAACCCAGATCTTCCTGACTCCTAGGCCAGCTCTCTATCCACTCTGCCATGTTGGCTTTCTCTCTCTATTTGTATAACAAATAAATCAATTTGAAGTCGAAATATGAAAATATTTTCATTGGTTGCCTTCACTAAAGTTCTATTTGAAAGACATCATGGTCTGGAGGTGATTCTTGGGGCTCCCAATAGCCAGGCCACAGTAATGTAAGCTCTAATGGGTCCTCCTAAGCTGAAAAGGAGTTGAAATAGGGGCCCAGTGATGGGTATCCAAGGACAAGATCAAGTCTTGCTAAAGTCAGGGGTTTATCATTAGATTCGCTTCAGGGTAATGAATCTTTCAGCTATAGTAACTGTTTTTCTTAGAGGATAGAATAAGGATTCATTTTAGCAATCTTTTCTTTCCTTTGCTAATCAATCAATCAATCAATTAATTAATAGGTCTGTCTATCTATTTTTAAAGCAAGGGACTTTTTTTTAAAGTTCCAAATTCTCTCCATCCTCCACCACTCCCTCACCCACTGAGAAAGCATGAAAAGCCAAACCGATTACAAATATGATTGTACATATATTCCCATGCATATATGTGTACATAATACATCTATACATATTAATGCAAAATGAATTTTTGCATTAGCCATGTTCCCCCCAAAAATGAGAAAAAGAGGAAAAAAGCTTTGATTTGCTTTCTGAATCCATTGGTTCTCTAATGGGAGGTAGATAGCATTTGTAATCATGAATCCTTTGGCATAGCAACTTTGAAGACCATTTAGTAAGGTACAGAGGGTATGTGATCTGTGGTAGTCAAGGCGGTACCCATTGTGAAATAGTTCTAGATCTTTGAAATAAAGGATTTGACTCATAGTCAAGTAATATATAGCCTGACATTAATTTATTAATATTTATTAATATTTGTACAGGAAAATCAGGTGTTTTTATTACTATGAATGTTAAGTCAATATCATCACAGACAAATAGAGATCAAAATGTGCAAATAAGTAAGTTTGATTGGTTATAATGGCATCATATGCAGTTTTTTTGCTTTTTTTGGGGGGGGTGGCAATGAGGGTTAAGTGACTTGCCCAGGGTCACACAGCTAGTAAGTGTCCAGTGTCTGAGGTTAGATTTGAACTCAGGTCCTCCTGAATCCAGGGCCGGTGCTCTATCCACTGCACCACCTAGCTGCTCCATTATATGCATTTTTGCACCAAAATTTTGCAAAAACCCCTCAAAATCCTCTAATGCTTTTTTATCACTAGAAGACTTTTACCTAATGACATGAAAAGTATTTGTTGTGATGACTTGGACAAATGTTAAAAAAATGTAAAAGAAACTTTAAAGTTCTACCTTAGAATTATCATTATATAATTAGAAACATTAAATAATTAAAGTAATTAAATACTTATATGGTCATTATTATCATTAAAGTTGAAGTCTTGAATCCTAACAAGTTTTGAATAGTTTTTTTTTTTTGCTGAATTTACTATTTCTTAAATGAAAATAAATGGAAGCCCTTTACATTTAGCTTTCTACTGGCTTGGTATCTTATATGAGCTAATAAGGCCCTAGAGAAGGGAATGGGTTGACTTTGTGAAATCACAATAATGTCCATGTCAGGAATGGGAGAGTGTTTTTTCCAGGAGGCTCAAGATTGTTATGTTCAACTAGGAAGCAAGAAGCATAGGAGGGGTCCTTTTCTACAAAAGTTTGCTGGAAGTTAAAGTTGGCCAAAACTTGGCTAATTCACTTCAAATTATTTTCCATATTTTTCCAATTTTGTGATATAGGGTTCTTCTATTCGTGTCTATCTGAACTCAGAAAGAATGGATGTTTCTGAATTTTAAATGCTTCCATATGATCATGACAAACCATATAGGATGGTTTCCTTTTCCTTTCTTTTCTTTTAATTCCATGGAAAGAATTCCTTTCTCAGACCAAGAGCTTCTGAATGGAATTAAAAAAATTGCTCATATCAAAAAAGGACCTTAAGGTTTGCAGGATTCTCTCTCTCTCTCAGATATTTTATTTCCCCCAATTACACATTAAAACATTGTTTTACATTTAAAAAAAAAGGTTTGAGTTCCAAATTTTATTCCTTCATCCCTCCCTTCCCTCTCCCCTCCCTGAGATGGCAAACAATCCAATATAGCTTATACATATTGCAGGGTTCTCTTAACAACAATCTTGTAATGTTGGTAGTAAAATATAATTTTATGGATTTATTATATTTATTTTTTATATACCATACATTTGTATATTTATTTATATACAATATATTTATATAGCATATTTATTGATAGGCTATATTTATTTATCTACTATACATTACATAGTGTATTTATCTACTATATATTCATAATGGTATATTGATTTACATGCTATATATCACACAGTATATTTATATGCTATATATTTCTATAGTATATTTATTAATATGCTACACATTTATATGTTATATTTATGTGTTATATATTTACATACTCTTATTTATATACTATATATCATATATTTGTTATTTCTGTATTATATATTTATATACTACACAGAGATTATAAATTTATTAGAATAGATTTTATAGATTATAAGTCAAAGAGAGAAATGAAGTGACTTACCCAGGATCACTTAGCAAGTTAAGGGTCAGATTAGAATTTCTAGCTAACTATACCACATTCTAGTGCATCTCTTATCTTATGGAATACATAGATGTGTAGCCCAATGTTTCCTTATTACAGATTATTTGAGCATCAATCTATCTCACACGTCTGATACGTTATTGAAAGAATAGAAGGTCAAAAAGTCCAAAGGAAATGTCATTTACATTTTCTGAAGGCTCAGGACAGGGCCACCCTCCTTATGGTGATTGTGACAGGGGAAGGAGGAAGGACATTGGGCAAAGCCTAGGAGAGAATCTCTGGCTTGCATCGGGGTGGGAGAGCTTTTCAGCCACTGTCCCAATCTAGCTACTTTTTAAATTAAATTAAACATTATTTTAGGTCTCAATGCTCTCCTTTTATCCTCTCTTCCCTCCACTCCCATTGAGAAAGTAAGAAAAGCAAACCAATTACAAACACATATAGTCAAGCAAAACAAAGGTTTGTATGAGCTTTGTCCTCCCCCCGCTTCCTTCCTGCCCCCCCCCCCACCCCGGACAAAACCAACCAACCAACCAAACCCATAAGCCTGAGTCCGTACGTGATGATTTTCCATTGGCAACTATTAGCAGGCACAGAAAAAATGCTATGTACAACCAGTAAGTCAGATTAAACCCTAGATTCTCATGTACAAAAGCTCTTGGTGAGACCAGATGCAGTAAACTTATTAGATAAGTACAGTAATTGTGCATGCAATTTTGGAGGCAGTAGCTAAAAATGGAGTCATTGAGTAACTTCATAGCAAGAAAGGTCCATAGTGACAATCTGTGGATTCATACGGAATAATGACAGTAAGTTATAAAAGGCCAAAGTTGGACCGACCTCTGAGACACTTTACTTGTACACTGTTCCAGAGAAAATGGAAGTCTAATGATAGTTTAAGACCAACTAATATTTATGTATTATACATTTTCATGGTGCTGATAGACATTCTTAGATGTTAAAGAGACTACATGAATACATCTCACATGCCGAAGGAGGCCATGTGACTTGGTGGAATGAATTTTGGGGACATGATGTCTGGTCTCACCTCTGCTATATCATTGTGACTTTGCACAAGTCATTTAACCTCTTGGTGACTCAATTTTCCTACCTATGAAACAGAGGTAGCCATCCCCACCCTGATGCATCTCATAGGCTTGTGAGGAGAAAAATGAGACAATATGTCAAAATGCTTTGAAGAGTGTAAAGGATTACATAAGTAATAATTCTCATTGGAAGAGTGCCTTAAGCTTAGCAAAGCTCTCTCCCTCAGACTTCCCTGTGATGTAGGCAGTGCAGGTATCATCATTAAGTGACTTGCCTATGTCATGTGGCTAATAAGAAGTTAAAGTAAGAGTCAAACCTGGGTGTCATGACTTCAGGTAAAGTGTTCTACCCATGACTATCCATTAATACCATGCTTTTCAAGGAATTATGAATATATATATATATATACACGCACATATATATATTTCAATTTGTTAAAATATATGGAACAAGAAGAGATTGAAAAAAATAATTGGAACAGAAAATATATAGACACACATACAACATTACAGGAAGAATGAAATGCTATCTGATTTCAACTATCTGTGAGTATGGAGACTTCTGGCCCATACCCCCAGATGTGTTATTTCACCCACCCCTGCTAGAATAAGGTTTGATATTTGAACTGAAATGACAATATTACAAGACAGGGATGGTTTATGTAGCATGCTATTTAGGCAACCAAACAATTTCCTCGCTCACAAGTTACAAGTTTACATTTAATTAGTGGTGGGCATTAAAATCCAAAACTTACTTCATTTCTACTAAATACACTCATTCCTAAGTGGACTAATGCCATTACTGACAAAAAACTGTAAACACCAGGAAAAAAAATGCCAAGGTCAGGCTTTTTCTTCCTAAATAGAGCCTCTTCTTATTAATTATGTTCTTTATAAGCATGTGAAAGACTATAGTTTAATTACTAGGCTCTGTCTCCTGTTCCCCAGGCCAACGTTAAAAGTTTATTTCAACAGTAAAATATGCCTTTCCCATACAGGATGTTGCCATTTAACTGAAACAAAGAGGACTATATTCCAATTCTCTGTGTCACTGCAGAAGCATATAAGTTACCAATCAGAAATGTTCTTCTATTTTAACTTGGAGTGTTTCTAAACCTCATACATGATACTACCTGGAATACACTAAGGCTATTGTGATTACATCTGCTTGACTTACAGTCTATATAAATCACTGGAGTCAAGTGGAGTCCAAAAGACTGAACCTTGGCTTCCCATAGCCTACTAACCCTGAACCTCTTTTTAAATTGAGAAAGGATCAAGTCTTGGGCTCAACACTTATTACCATTGAATAAAAAGACAAAGCTTAATGGGCACCCAGGAACGAGACAGTTAATGCACATGGGCAGAGAGGTGGAAGGCCATCCTCTAACTTGACTTATATATATGGACATTATATCTTTTCATATGTATAGAGATATTTGCATAGCAGTGACATACGTATCAGTTCCCATATGTAGGTGCCACGATGATGAATCATCTGAAAAGTGGGGAAGCAAACCCAATTCTCATCACTTCCTGTCTACAAGGTCACTAACACATCAGCCTTATCTGCTATAATAAGAACTGGGGGCCCACTAAATAATTTTTCAGGTAGGGATTTGAAAGTGAATGAAAAACCCAAGGTAGGGACTAGCAATACACTGATTGACCATGGCTTTCCCAACACACACATAAACATGAGAAGAGCAATTATAATTTCTGCAGACGCAGTCAGTCTTTGGATATCAAACCCAGTAGTGACTTTGCATTGACAAAAGTATGCAATCTTAGCCCAGTAAGCCATTTCAAATTCTATTCTTTCCAGTGTATTCAGGTTCAACCCCAAATCCTAAAAATAACAATGGGAAAACTTGAGTCCTTTAAGAGGTCACCATTGGGCCATGAAATGACTTTGGTTGATGAATCTGGTCATGCCACTTGGCAAGACCTATGCTCTGCTACCCAATTGATCCCTCAAATTATTTTGTTTTCCCCCGTACTTTTGGGTGAATCTGTCTTGTGGACTGATAAATTGTCCTGTTTAGAAGACACTGAAAGGTCAGTATGTAGGGTCCCACAAAGTATTTCATTAGGTTTCACATCTAGTTCTCATATGAGTCTTAAAAAGAATTTCAACATTGATTACCAAGATGTGCCAAAGAACCCATTTCCCATTGCATCCATATTTCTGCCACCATAGGAAAAAATGGCAAATAAATATTTCCTCTGTTCATTCTCTCTCTCTCTCTCTCTCTCTCTCTCTCTCTCTCTCTCTCTCTCTCTCTCTCTCTCTCTCTCTCTCCAATCCCAATCCCTTTCAGAGTCCAGGTTTCTGCATGTACACCTGGTGGTGGACATTCTAGGGAGGAAGTGCCTATGGGAGTGGCACTCCCTCCCCGGCGGGAGTCTGCATTCAGAAAGAATAGATTTTTCTGGCTTCTGCTAGAAGCCGAAAGCTATGTGTTTGCTGTAGAGAGGGTCAGTGATAGTGGCATAAAATGGGAAGGCATGCACAAATATAGGAGAAGGGGAAGGGGATGCTAAAAAAGTAGATGGGAGAGGAGGAGAGTGGTGTGAAGCTTGCCCCATAAGATAAGTCACTTATTTGTGCCTGCAAGAGACTCCCAGGCTATTTTAATTATAAATATTTATATCCACTGAAGCAAATTCAGAAAGATTTATATCCCAAGGGAGCACAGATCAATAGATCTGAGAAAACCTCATCTCCTAGCTGACCACTTAACACTGTTATCACCAATTAGGGCTGCTCTGCCCTCTGGGAGGGTGTTCTTTTCCCCTCTCGTCCTCTATAGGGCCATCCCATTCTTGGCCCCTGGAGGAAATCGATAGTAGGAGGTAGGGATCAATACCCAGGACATCTGCTTGGATACAGAAGCTAGACCTCAGAATTAGGGTTGGATCAGAAGGCAGCATGGATATTTCATACTTCCCTTCCATCTCGAGAAACCAGGTTTCCCACAATACCTCTATCCCACTGGGGGAAGCAAGGTTCCTATTTCTGATCTTTAGAGTTGTTTTGAAATTAGCTTAATACTGTGGAGTCTTAAAAGCAAAGAAAGAAGGATTTTGTTACTATTAGCTTCTTCTTTCAAAAAGTGAAAAAAAAAATCCCCCAAACCTCAAACTTACCCACTCCTAGAGATGGAACCTGAGCCTATCTACCCACCTGTCTGTGGCGCTCTTCTCGGAGTTGGCTGCTGGCCTCCAGGTCCTGCGCGAGCTGTTGGATCCGGCTGCATTTCTGCTCCAGTTCAGCCTGCGTCTCCCTCTGCTTGGTCTGCAGTTGATAGCTCCTCTGCTCCTGAGCATCTAGCTATTGACCCGCCCAGGGAAAGGAAGAAAAAAAAAATGGAAAAAAATCAATTAATACTAAACAGCTTAACAAAGCCCCAAATAGCACAGGCCTGAAGCTACCTGGGGCATGAGTAGGGGTAGTCGTGGTGGTCAGGGTGGTGGAGGGACAGCCCCGGACAACCATAAAAGCCAGGGACAAGAAGCCAATATGGTAGGCGTGATCCCCCCTCTCCCCACCGTGCGTGCGCGCACACACACACACACACACACACACACACACACACACACACACACACACACACACACACACCCTGGCAGCTCTGACATGACCTATTCTGGGGAGCAAAGAAGATTGCTGCAGGTACAGGGGTGGAGGGAGATAAATTGGCTAGACTTGAAGAGGGAAACAAAAACCGAGGCTGCAATTGGATATAAGATTGTTGTGTATGCTTTGGGGGTGGGGGGGAGGCGAGGAGAAAGGATATGGTTTGGTTTTGTTCTTAAAAGATAACCCCCTATGCCATCTATGTGTTGCTGTGGAGGCTGACCCAGGGGCATCCATCCCAGCCAAGACCTCCACCTCTTCTGGTGCCCCCTGTTATAGTGCCCGGCACAGACATAAAGGACTTTTAAGGGGGAAAAGAAAATGGGTACCTTGGCTGCCAAGCCACCTCTCTTCTCATGAAGGAGCAGGATCTCGCTTTGAAGATTCAGGATTTTTGCATCTCGCCGTTCCAGCTGGTAAGAGTTTACATAGGGAGGGAGCAAAGAAGGATCATGAATGTCAACCAATAAGCAATTAGCATGACAAGACTAAAGTATTGATCCAGTAAGGCTAACTGCACACACTGAGCTGGTGCAGCTCCCCTGTCGCTAACCCTGACCGAAGCCCCTAGGACTGGCCCCTTGTTATAGCTTCCGATGGTGTAAGAGGTGGAGAGAGGACACAGCTAGAAGACACCGCCACAGCAGAAGCAGCCACTGCCACCACCATTGCTGCCCATCGGCCAAGTCCAGGGTGGTTCCTTTCCCGGGAAGCCAGAGGGACATTCTGATCGTCTTCCTCCACTCGTTTGTTTTCTGAAATGAGACTAACCTCAGAAAGACTACTAGGAAGCAGCATTAGGAAATTCTATGTATTGATTGGTGAATGGCGAAGGCAAAATCCTGGCCTGACAGGAAGGGCTGGAAGTACTTTAGTTTCCTAATTCACAGGGTCAGTTATATCAATGAGCTTTCAGTATTACCAGTCTTTGGCCAATCCAAACAGTGAAATTCCTAACAGTAATTCCTAATGGTTTTAACTATTTAAATGTCAAGATTTGTGGGGTTTGGTTTTTCTTTTTTTGGGGGGGGGAAGAGATCTGGCTAATCAGAAAACAATGTTGTTTCACTATAAATAATGATTGGTCATCATTTAAGGCATAAATAAGGTAGATCAAAAGAATACATTTATGACACAAAAGACATGACATAGAAGACATCAGCCAGATATGATATTAACTCTACACACGTGGGTCTCTCTTTTTGTGCTTCCCCCCTTAAATATTCTATACCATTTTCATTCTAAGCCTCTTGTCGTTCTCTTCATCTAGAGTTCTTTGTGCCATCCCATACACCATTCTTCAGTTGACTTGGTAAGGTGCTTCTTTAGGAACCTTCACAAACGTACACCAGTCCTACCTCCTTCCCAAAGCCTTTCTTTCCTAAATGTAAAGACAGTGATAATTATTTCTTAACCAAAGGCATACCTTTTACACCAAAACTGTAAAGATAAAATAATTGAGAATAATGGTTGGAGAAAACCCTTTCACATCAGATTTGTAGGAATTCATATTATTAGACTCTAAGTACCATATGGGTAGAGACCACATCATCTTCTTTGTCTCTTCCTCAACTCCTAGCATGGTGCCCATTCTATATACTAGGACTTAAAAAGGTATCTGTTGAATGAACTTGGCAAATAATGGGATATGGAGTGGGAGGGAGAGAGTTATTCTAATATTTCTCCTTTCCATTTCTTATCTATAATAGCTCTGTTATTCATGGTTACCTAATAGGACAAAACTCATTTCCTTTGGATTCTGGAGGGTCCAAATATTCAATAGTGCCATGACTGTCCTACAGCCGGGGTACATTTTCCATATTTAAAACGGACACTCAGCTCATAAGACATTCTCTCTGTTATGGTGGTTTAAATGTCTCATAAAGGAAAATATCATCTCAGCATGATTTCTTTGCTTCCCCGCACTCTTTAGCCCAATGTTCCCTCTCCAGCTGAGCACAAATTGAGGACACTGGCCTTTTCAGTGGTGGACAAAGAGTCATAATAGGGGGGCCAAGCATCAAAGCAAAGGGGAAAGGAGAGCTCAAAATAAGGAAGGCTCATTATTTTATCAGGAGCGAAGTTTTTTCTTGCTACTGTTTCAAGACTCAATCCTATTTCTCATGTCAATAATGAATGGAATAATATCAAGAGGTTAACAAGTCAGCATGATCTGGTGCCAAGTTTCGAACGAACTGTAGGAGAGACCTCAAAAGGAGAGAGGCTGTGAAAATATTGCTTCACAGCCCCAGGCCGATTACAACTTTGTGGCCCTGGGCTCTGAGCTGTAAGGGAGATAATGGTGGAAAGAGAGACCACAAGCTCCGATGGCCAATTTCACTCACCTCCAACTGACCTCCTCTTGTGTGAGGGGAAATAATACTCAATGAAGCTAATTCCCCAATATTCTGAGATCAGAGTCTAGGGTGGAGCAAATCCACAGAGGGAAACCCTCCCTAGGATATTCCTCTTTAATGTAGCTTTCAGTGTATAATATTGTTACCTTAGGAGTTAGAATAGGCAAATCAGGTACAAACATCTAAACTTCTCTTCCAATGCCTAGTTCAGATAATCAATGGACGGATGATATTTTTAAAAGGACTTGTACTTTATGAAAAGGAAGATAACTCAGTCCAAGGAGTCTATAGTGAAGAAAATCTGGTTAAATTTAATTCAATAAATAACCAAGCACATACCATATGGTGCTTAGTTCCAGGAATGGGAAGGGAAGATAATAAGCAATTATATAGCATCCATGACAGAGTCAGGCACTGGGCCAAGTGCTTTAAATACACACACACACACACACATACACATATGTATATATAATTTAATCCTAACAACCCTGCTATTATTGAAAACTGTTAAATTCCCATTTTATAGTTGAAGAAATAGAGGTAGACAGAGGTTAAGTGACTTGCTCACATTCACATAGCTAGTAAGTGTTGGAGGCTGGATCTGAACTCTGGTCTTCCTGATTCCAGGCCTAGCACTCCATCAACTATGCCACCAGAAAACAAATATAAAGAAAGAATCTGCATCTTCAAGGTCCTTACAATTTTATAGGCTAGATAAGGTATGTCTAGAAATAATTATAATGCAGATTAGCATATGGTTACTGAATAGGAAAGCTAAAAAGTTCTATAACATATTAGAGAAGAGGTTCTTAACTTGAGGTCCAGGAATTCATTCTTAAAAATAACTGGATAAGTGAATTTCAATGTAATTAGTTTCCTTTGTAATCCTCTGTATTTCATTATACGTATTTAAAATAATATTCAGAGAAGGGGCCTGTAGGCTTCACCAAAACAACTAAGAAAGGTTAAGGTTTTTTGTTTTTTGTTTTTTTTGCAGGGCAGTGAGGGTTAAGTGACTTGCCCAAGGTCACACAGTTGGTGTCAAGTGTCTGAGGCTGGATTTGAAGGCAGGTCCTCCTGAATTCAGGGCCTGTGCTTTATCCACTGCACCACCTAGTTGCCCCCGGTTTATTTTTTACTGAGGGGTTCTTGGAAGGTATGAGGCAAAGAGAAGGCACTCAAGTTGGACCATAAGGGAGAGGTAGCATTTCAATAGGTAGTGAGTGATGGGGTGAGAAGGGAGGAGGGAGCAGGATCTGAGTTTCTACCTCTCTCTTCTGGAGTTCATTGGTCCTCCCTTATAAATTCTAGCTTTTGATGGGGGAGGAAACCGAAAAATTGTTAATCTGCATTATCATGTAACCTGTCCAGTAGCCCTGATATATGTCCCTACCTCTAATGGGTACATTTCTGTATTTGTCTGTGTGGCTGAATTATATATGATGATAGAAATTATGAATGATTCATGAACCATAAAATAACCTTGATTTTCAACAGGCTGCAGACCCTAAATATGCTCCCAAAATAAGAGAATTAATTAGCAGGACGGTTAATGTTATTTTCACTTATTTCAAAGTACCTGATTGTTTATTTTCTCTGGTTGTAGAGAATCAAGGCCAGTGGGATGTTCCACCCTGAGGAACATGGAGAATCACAGTATTCCTATAATGGGGTGTAAGGTCTTCTCTCTCATCATTCAACAATATACACCTGGAGGAAGGGTATTTTCGAAATAGGACCAGGGCCATATGGATCTAATGGGGCCTTAGAAATACTTAGATAAAAGTTTAATTTATCTTAGTTGGGGAAACAAATTTCTAACTACAGTTAATGTGTCCCTATGGAGTACATTCTCCCAATGGAACTATGGTTTCTGCTTTTCTGCCTCTTTCTGCAAGACATCATTCCTCCTCACGGATGAACCATGATTTTCATAGATGAGTATTATTACTAGACTGGAAGAAAAACTCAATGTGAAGCCGCTGACAGTCCTGTTGAGCACCTATCCTTACTGTTAGTATTTCTAGAATGTTCTACATCAGCACGCACATCCCATTTCTTGAGGGTATTTCTGTAGTGTGGCTTTCAGTCACATAATAGATGACTTTATGAAAGGCACTGTAGTGTGGTGGAAAGAATGTTGGACCTGGATTGAGGAGATATCTGGATTTAGAATCTCAATGCTGATATTTACTAGTAACCATAGGCAAGTCACTTAACCTTTCTGAGCCTCAGTTTCTCCATCTGTATCAAAGGGGATGATACTATCTATAGTATTCATGTAGGATTGGTTGTGAGGATTAAATGAGATAAAAAGTAAAATGTAAGAATTGTCTACACTTCTATGATCCTTCAGGAAAAAGTTAAGGAGCTCTTCAAACGAATTAGATTTATTGGACTTAGAGGGTGGCAAGCCAGTGGCTAACGGAAGGATTAGCCACGTCACTGGTGGCCTTTGAAAAACAAGTTTGTAAGGGCAGCTAGGTGGCTGCAGTGGATAAGCACTAGCCCTGGATTCCGGAGGATCTGAGTTCAAATCTGGCCTCTGACACTTACTAGCTGTGTGACCCTGGGCAAGTCACTTAACCCTCATTGCCCACTAAAACAAAACAAAAAAACCAAATAAAGAAATAAATCATTTAAAGGAGATTGGTATCTCAGAGTCACTCTCTCTCTGCCATGCCTTTCTCCCATGAGAAATCCAAGAATTTCTTTCATGGTTTCCCTTCCCTTCCCTTCCCCTTCCTCTAAATAAACTACCATCATATTCTAACTGCAAAAAGAAAAAAAAAAGAAAAACAAGCTTGTAAAAAACCAAAACAAAACAAAAAAACCAAGCTTATAAGTTTGGGAGTCAGTTGATACAGGAGGGACTTGGTCCATGAAATCATCTCTGGCAATTGAGAAGAGATGCAACTATGGTAGGAGAACTCAGTCTTTGAGAGGAAAAATCTCTTGTCCTTGTTCCTGTTTTATACCTCAAACTGATCATAGCAGAATGGGGAGGGGATTTGTCTTCATCTCTCATCCATCATCAATGACATCTTTTACAGTGGATCAGCCTGTCCTAGAGGAGATTCCATGCTTAGCATAAATAAGTGTATAAAGATATTTATTATTAGTTTAATACTAAAGCAAATATTCATAGATATTAAGATCTTAAAAAACATCTTCTGACAACTATCTCATTATAAAATTCTGCTTTTGCAATGCTAGTAGAAAAAAAGAACCATTTTTTTTTAGTTGCAGATTTGTGAATCTTATTGTCTCATTGAAACCAGGGTAACACAAAAGTTCCTTGGTGTTTATTGATGAAAGCAGTCTTCAGATACTAGGTCCTCAGACCCCATAAAAGTTTTCCATCCACTCTTTTCATTTAAATCCTGCCACCTTCTTATCTCATTTAGGAAAGGCTGAAATAAAGATGACATGGTAGAGCCTTCCACATAATAAGCACTTGCCAAACCCTTGTAGATTTGTCTTAATGATTCAAGTTGTATTTTGGTTCAGTTGTACTGTAGGAATACACACTGGCACCTGCTTTCACAGATTGTACACTTTTTTTGCAGGGCAATGAGGGTAAGTGACTTGCCCACGGTCACACAGCTAGTAAGTGTCAAATGTCTCATGCTGGATTTGAACTCAGGTCCTCCTGAATCCAGGGCCAGTGCTTTATCCACTGCACCACCTAGCTGTCTCCAGACTGTATGCTTATAAACAGAGTTTGACTGCATTCTTCTGAAAGGTTTAGTAAATCCTTATGAAGCCAGACCCACTGGACAAAACTTCTAGGGTAGGACTTTCAGACATTGGTGATGTCACTATGGAGTGGGATGCAGTTGGACTTGAGTGGTCAATTACCCTTATTCTTTTGACTCCTTGGAAAAGAATACTCTGCCACACAGTCCACAGGGCAAGTAACCTCTGAGGGTAGTCCTATGCTATTTAAAAATTATAGCTTAGGGGGCGGCTAGGTGGTGCAATGGCTAAACCACATGCCCTGGATTCAGGAGGACCTGAGTTCAAATCCCACCTCAGACACTTGACACTTACTACCTGTGTAACCCTGGGCAAGTCACTTAACCCTCATTGTCCAGGAAAAAAAAGCAAAAACGAAAACAAAAACAAAACAAAACTATAGCTTAGTGTAGCTGTCACCATCAACTTCCACCCGAAATAGCCTCTGCAGCATACTCAGCATGGTCAGGCTACTTAATACATTAAGTGGATCCAGGGCTAGGTTCCATAATCATGGGAAGAACTGAGAGGATTGAGAGAGCCAACAATTGTTCCCATGCTCATATTCTTCCTCTCTAGGATTCTGAATTTCTTCCTTGACACCGGTTCCTTTTTCCTCTGTCTTCAGACATGCAAGAGTCTCACTGATCTTCAAAAAACCCTTCATTTTCCTCTTATTTTCTCTCACAATTGCCCTTTTCTGTACCTATTTTCCAATGTGTGAGTTTGATCTGATACCTTAATTTTATTAACAAATATTAAATTCAATGAACATTTAGTAAGCATCTTTGTGCTTTATATAAAGTGCTGCCCCTGTAATCTGACATATCTTTATTGCCATGCGGAAACTTCTTTTAGCTGACCTTGAAAAATCAAAAGCCTTTACTTGGTCTTCGTTCTCTTTGGCTTTGCTGTGACATCTCACACTGTTAACCACTACCTCATTTTGGAAATTCTCTTTTGACATCTAGGACGCTGTATTATCCCATTTAACTGACCCATTTCTTCTCCTATCCTCTAACTGTGGGGGCTCCCTGCAATTGTTTTCATTTCTCCACGAGCATCTTGCTGCATTCCCTCAGAAAACCCATCTACTCTTAAAAATTTAACTATAAATACAAACGACTCTCAATTTATATTTCAACCCTGGCCTTTTTCCTCAGTGTTAGCCCCTTGTCTCTCCTTGCCTACTAGGTATACATAAGTGTCATCTCAAATTAAATAAGTTCCAAACTGAAACCATCTTTCCCCTAGAATGGGCTCCCTTTCCTGATTTCTGTTCTTGTCATTCAGTCTCATGGTCTTGAGGTCATCTTGGACTCCATTATTCCTTATATACAATTAGTCCTCAGTTCCATTGATTATTCTTTTGAAATGATCCTTGTAGAAGTCCCCTTCTTCCATTTCAAATGAAATAACTTCATGCCTGGATTATGTCAGTAGTCATCTCTCGGAGATCTTTCAGGCTAATATCGATCAGCCTTCTTTTGGTAGTGATTCAACCAATTACAAATCTACCTTGATTTACTATCACCAACCTATGTCCCTCCATGATATCCATGAGGATATCATCATAGGAGCACAGATTTAGAACTGGAAGGAATCATGGATGTCACTGAGTTCCGTTCCATCATTTTATAGATGAAGAAACTGAATCCCAGGGATCTTAAGTAATTTCCCAAAATTATATAAATAGCAAAATAGAAAAAATGGGGTTTGAACTCAAGTCCACTTACTCCATATTCAGAATTCTTTCCACCCTACCTCTACGATCCCTTTTAAAGCTAAATTTATGACCATATGAATTCTTTGTTTTACTAAAATCTAGGTTTACCAAATCTACAGCAATCTCATCATCCACCAGTCTAGCAACATCATCAAAAAGAAATGAAGGGGCAGCTAGGTGGCGCAGTGGATAGAGCACCAGCCCTGGATTCAGGAGGACCTGAGTTCAAATCTGGCCTCAGACACTTGACACTTACTAGCTGTGTGACCCTGGGCAAGTCACTTAACCCTCATTGCCCCGTTTCCCCCCCCCCCAAAAAAAAGAAAAGGAAAAAAAGAAAAAAGAAATAAATGAGGTTCATTTGTCATGACTTCTTATTGATGAACCCATGCTGGCTCACAGTGCTTCTGTTTTTTAGGTTTAAGTACTCCAAAATCATCTGTTTAATGCCCTAAAAGGGATGCTAGCTCAAGGGGGATGGAAAACTCTTATACACAAAATTCTTACAAGACAAAACCAATCATTCTGATCAGAAAGAAAGGCAGGGAGGTTTAAAAATAGAGTGATGGAAAGATAAGAAGCTCAGGAATCCATGTGCTTAGATTTTAAATGGAAAATGCGTAAACTAGAGGCAAAGACCAGCAACTAAGGATGGATGTGAAAGGATGGCACAGTTCTGTAAGAATAAAATCAGGAAGGCTAAAACCTAGAATGAACTGAAAATAGCAGTAAGTCTTAAAGATAACAAAAAAAAAAAGCTATGTAAGAGGCAAGAGGGGGAGAAATGAGGAAAATACAGGATCACCACTTGGAATTGATGGGAAGCTGATAACGAATAGTTGAGAGAAGGAAGAACTCAATTCCTGTTTTACTTCTGTTTTCACTATCAAGGAGAATGATCAGACTGGAAAGGCTTGGACAAAAATAGTTAACAGGGAACTGAAATCCAAGAGAGTGAGAAGATAGTAAGAGAGCATTTTGTTGTCCTCAATGAGTTTAAATTACCTGGGCCAGATGGATCACATCCCAGGGTATGGAACTTGAGAATGTGTTTGATGAATCACCATCTGTAATCTTTGAGGCTCTGGCAGGAGATGGTCATAGTTGCATTGATCATTGTAGGTCAGGCCAGAGGAGCTGGATGGCCCCTTGCCCTTTCCAACTTCCTTGTAGGCTTATATGGATGTCATCCTGGGTAAGATGACCAAGGGAAAAAACCTAGATTATGCTTCTGTTTGCAGTCTTCCCCATACCTGGTAGGTGAAAGGCAGTACCATGGATAGAAAATCTGATTCAGATTAGTTGTGTGGGAGCAAGAAGAACAAACACACATCTTGAGGTGGGGGCAGTGGGGTGGATAGAGAAGAAATTAAGAATCAGAGATGAGGGGGCAGCTAGGTGGCTCAGTGGATAAAGCAATGGCCCTGGATTCAGGAGGACCTGAGTTCAAATCTGGACTCAGACACTTGGCACTTACTAGCTGTGTTCCCCTGGGCAAGTCACTTAAGCTCCACTGCCCCTCGCAAAAAACAAAAACAACAAAAGAAAAAAGAATCAGAGATGACCATCTGATACAGAGGTGAAGGAGATATATATACTTTTGGGGCATTGCCATTGCAGAAATTTGTTTTGTTCAACTATACATGCTTATAAAAGGGTTTGTTTTTCCTTCATTCTCAATGGTGGGAGGAGGAAGGATGGTTATGGGGAAATGAGAAAAGGCAGATTTTCACCAATTGAAAAAATATATAGTTAGAAAGAAGCAAGGGTAAAAACAAAGAGATAATCACACTGCTCTTAGTAGGGAATTTTAGAAGGATAGTCCTAGGAAGAAACTAGATGTAGATACTGAAGGGACATCTTAAGTACCTACCTTATCATTTATCTTACATTTCATACATAAATATACTATTCTATTGCAATTGGACACCTATTTGTGAGGAAGGGACAACAATAGATTTGATTCTGCTTGTACAAATTTATCTGGTAATGGTGGTACTAAGTGGCTCACTTTGACTAATTACTAATTAATTATATTACTAATGACATTATAGAGGATGCTAACTCTCTCAGGCAAATACAATATTATTTGGATGTGAGAAAAAGGAACTTTTCAATGGCTTGAATTAACAATATTTCCAAAATGGGAGATAGCATTTTAATCTATGAGTTCAATTACAGGCTTGTGGCTCTGTGTGGTTTTTTTTTAGTTTTTTCCTTTAAGTATGGAAACTCTTGTGCAGGTCACTTTTAAGTGAACTGATCTGGGAAAGGTACTGTGATGACTAAAACCTAACAAATGATTTAAGTCCATGATTAATCGACATATTTAAAAACAAAACAAAACAAACTTTACCTACCCACCACATTTTCATAAGCCTCTACCACACACAGCCCTGCTAATTGCACACCAGCTTTATTGATAGACAAAGCATTTCCTCTTTTTAAAAAAATTCAAGGATGTGCCTGGTGCAAAAACCAAAAACATCCAGTAGAAAAGACAAGGGAGTTGGCTATATATGTTTTAGATATTTTTTTAATTTTAAGGCTTGGTTTCTTTTAGGCCCAGGTTGATTTCTTTTAGACATTGCAAATTTGCATGGTTGATCTAAGACTACAGATTGATGAATATGAGGCATTATTTTGGGGTGGAACTTGCAGAATCACTACCATGTTAAGCAAAATACGGAATGCTAATATCTCATCTGCGCAGCCAGCAAAGACTATTCAAAGTGCTTTTTTTTTTTTTTTTTTGGTCGAAAGGCAGACAACTGAATGAGTGGAGTGTGCCAGGGAATGAATTACAATGTGAGCTTCTGCGTCCATAAAAATGAGGAAGCTATCAGGTCAGCCTGGTGGGTGATGTGTCATAGAGGCAGGTTAAACGGATTCAGCCCCCTGACATGCTGATTTGAAGCTGACAAAGGTGCTCGGCTATATGGATGTATGGAGAATCATCTTCTCCTTTGTCTCCCATCACTCTGCACTGGGAAGCCAAAAAGGACTTTACTATTTCTTCCTATCTTCGGAAACCCCAATCAGCTTTCAGCTTGTGGTACGGATTTTGGTGTGTTTTCAGGCAAATTCCCCATCCTTATCCCCTTCAGCATTCGACTAAATGGAATCAATTGTGCTGTCTCTGCTTTGCTTTTCAAAAGCAATGGCTTCCCTGTCATTTCTAGACATTCAAGCAGAGCGAGAAGAGTTTGCTTGATTATCCAGCCCTTCCACTCCCCTCCCCCTTCCCAATCCTCTGGCTTCGGCATCGGGAGGAAAGGATTAAATTAAATGAGGTGTCAATAGAAGTACAATGGTTTCAGGTCAGAGACGTTATGTAAAAAGCTATAAGCCTGTGTGCTCCTGTGTATGTAAATGTATATATATTTATAACACCGATGTCAACTCGCCTTACTCTTCCTCCTGTGCTTTTGGGTGATCAAAGATGATTGCGGAGGCAATTACTGCAAAGGAAAAGAAAATCAGCGTCCTTCCTTCATCCCTCTCTCCTGTCGGAGTTTAATTGCTTGCAGTAACTAGAGCTGCTGATTCTCTGCACCCAGGCACACAAGACAGACGCACACAGGGACCTCTGCGCATGGCTGTACTCTTGCACAAAGGCATTGAGGAATTGGCATGTGGAAAGATGTGCAAGCAAAGAAAGTGCTAGGGAGACCAAGGGGGAAAAAAAGGCTACACTTGCTAGCTAATTCAATAAAGATAGAAAGTATCATCTTGTTCACTGGGGAAAAGAAATAAACAAAAAGGTACCTTGACCCCAGTTGGATAATGGAAATTAGCCATACCACAGACAGTGAATGAAAACACTAGAAAACAGAAAGAGGGTAGGGATAGGGATGAATCCAATTTAAACGGCTTTTGTTAGTGGTGAGTTTGGATGCGGGGTCACAGAAGTCCTAACCCTCTCTTCTCATAAACACCTCATATATTGCAAACTTTTCTATTTTACACGGACCATTACAAGGACGAACCTAGTATGACATGTTAGCATTGTATCCCAGCCAATTCTATCCATGTTATTTTATGGCATAGGCCAAGAAGGAGGATCATTATAAATGCCCAATTTAACTACAAAGGACCTATGGAGGAAGATGCTATCTGCATCTAGAGAAAGAACTGATAAATAGGAGTATGTATAGAATGATTTTTATATACATACACATATGCACACACACATATATACATATACACATATACATGCATACGTATTTGTGTCTAATGGAAGCCATCTCTCCCACACATTGGGTGGGAGGGAAGAAAAAAGGAAAAAAAAAGCGTTACATGGTAACTTTATTATATATTTAAAAGAAATAGCCTGTTGTACATAATGGGTTTGCAGTTTCATACATAATCATCTTTTTTTTCTATTCTGCTGTGTTATAAAAATGCTCATTTTGTGTATTAAGTTCAGAATAAAATAAATAAAATTTTTAAAAAAGAGTACCACAACCGACCACAAAGAAGATACAAGTTCTACAAATAATTAAGTCTCTCATGTATAGGGCTTTACTGATTCGAGATTCAAATGCCATCCACTATAAAAAAAAATCTGTCTAAGTAAGGAGCGCGTCTGCCTCTGTTACTGGCTCCAATGGGAATTAGGGAACCAATACTCTTTTTATAATATTAATACAATTAGAGTTGATTTTATTTTAATAAGGCTTTATTTGCGAATCTGTTTTTCGTAATAAAAAAGGGAAAGCATTCAAGACGACTATTATCAGAAAATGTAATACGGTAAACACCTGGTTTTTTACTAGCAGCCCCCTCCTCCTACCTTCTATGCAGTAAATAGAGAATTTTGGTACAGAACACAACACTCTGTATTTCTAGGAGTGCTAAAGGAAGAAGACATTTCTTTCATTGGACTCAAAGAAAAAGGGATTCCGGTGGATTTTTTTTTCATGGTAGAGAATGTTCAAATTCCATTATAAAAATGATAGTGTAGGTACTTGTGTTCAAACAAATAAGATCACAAAGAAATCTTTTTAAAAGGAGATTCAGACACGAATATTGTTAGTGTGCTTATGGAGAAGACAGGAATTAGACAGAAGAGACCAAAGATGGGAAAAGCAGCAGGAATGGACCAAGCCAATGCAGAGGAGGCCTATGCTCTAGGTGAAGTGATTGTGAGGATGCTGAGAGGTCACGTTTCAAGGCATCTGAAGGAAAGGAGTATGCCAAAGGAATGGGAAAAATCTCTGAAGACCAGTAATAACTACCAACCTATGGGCTATAAAGGCTGTATAATAAATGTATCCATAGATACAGAAAGGGGATTCCTGTTGGAAGAATTAGAAGAAAATGTTCAGTTGTTTTTCAGTTGTGTCCAACTCTCCACGACCTGTTTGGGGTTTTCTCCGCAGAGATACTGTAACAGTTTGCCATTTCCTTCTCCAGCTCGTTTTACAGATGAGGAAACTGAGGTAAACAGAATTAAGTGACTTGCCCAGGGTCATACAGCTGATAAATGTCTGGGGCCAGATTTGAACCCAGGAAGATGAGGCTTTCTGATTCCAGCCCCAGCACTCTATCCACTTTACTCCACTACCCTATGCAGCTACCCAGTAGAAGGAAATAGGATTTTGTAAATACTTACTAGCTGTGTCACCTCAGGCAAGTCACTCAAGCTTACCTAGCCTCAGTTTCCTCATCTTTAAATGGGGACAATAGGAGCACCTACCTCAGAGGGTTGTTGGGTGGATTAAATGAGATTATACATGTACAATACTTTGTAAATCTTAAATCATTCTATAAATACTAGCTTTTTTTTTCTTTTTCTTTTTTTTTAGTGAGGCAATTGGGGTTAAGTGACTTGCCCAGGGTCACACAGCTAGTAAGTGTCAAGTGTCTGAGGTCCGATCTGAACTCAGGTCCTCCTGAATCCAGGGCCAGTGCTCTATCCACTGCGCCACCTAGCTACCCCACTAGCTATTATTTTTATAATTTATGTCCCACATAGATAACATCCGTCATTTCCTTCTCTAACTCATTTTACGGTTGAAGACACTCGAGGCAGATAGTGGTTAAGTGACTTATCCAGGGTCACACATAAGTTTATGAGGCAGGATTTGAACTCAGGTCTTCCTGACTCCAGGCCCAGCTCTCTGTCCACTGAGCCACTTAGCTGCCTATTTGGATATAAATGGGGCCTTTTATTCTGTCACTGACCTTCCTGCTGTGTACACACTTGGCAATTCAATCTCTGAGTTAAAGGGTTGGGTAGGCTTTCTACAAGTAAAGGTCACCATCGATCCTAATGTTCTTATCCCATGCTGTTCTTTTTTATGTCTTCCTGTGAATCCTCCCCAGAGGAGCTCTCCCCAGACCACTGGGACTATCCCTTTTGGTTTTTCAATATATTGTGGGTCTCATATGTCCATTGTTGTTCTTCCTTGTTCTTGCTAAATGACTGGCCCACCTCTCTTAATTACTCATGTACTTGGGGTGTTTCTCTGCAAGTCACACACTGTTTTGTTCAAATCCAACCCTTCCCTTTGGGCCCTCATAAGTTCTCATCCTTCCAAAGCATGGCATTCCAGGATTTGCTGTTATGTTGTACTACAACTTGAATATGGATGTTTGAACGTTTGTGGCTGTTGTGTGCCCAGGGAACAATTGGCGATCATTGAAAGAGATACCCAGTTTCCCCAAATCTGATCCAATCCAATCTCCCCCTATTAACATCTGGGTCCAGCTCACTGTCTGTGTGTAGTGCCTACCTAAGACAGAGGTCCTAACTAATTAATTCAGTGGGTGGCCTGGCTAACTCTATGTCACAGTCTGGGCAATAGACATATTTTTTATTTTTACCAGCTTGATGTTTTGTAGTGTAAACTGCAAGATCTATGTGGCCATAGATCTTACTGAGGTGGCCCTCTGACAGTTTGGGGCTTGTAACAGTCAAACCATTGTCATCACGGTGTCAGCAGTACTTGCTGGAGCTCATCATCTATTAGAGAGGCAGTAGAGCATAGTGGGGAGAGCTGGTTTTGGAGTCAGGAAAATCTGGGCTCAAGCCTGCCACTCACAGGTCCTCCTTGTGTGACCTTGGGCAAGTCAATTCTCAGACCTTTTGGCAAACTCTCTAAGATTACAGGTTGCAGAGAAGGTAGTGATTTGCGTTGGTAGAATGAGGTTACTCATCCAGGAGTTCTTTGGATCAGTGAGATCACAGGTCCAGACTCTATCACTATCTGCCATCCGTCCATCCATCCATCCATCCATCCATCCATCCATCCATCCATCCATCCATCCATCCATCCATCCATCCATCCATCAACAAGCAGCTATAATCTCTACTCCATTTGGACTTTGCTCAGGACATCCTGTACAAATACCTTTGGGGAGCCTGTTATCTCCTATAATTAAGCTTCACGTGATACTGATCATCAGAAGAGAATCGAAGTTTATGTCTGTGGTTTTCATCTACCAAGACATTTTGTATGTGACCCATGTGAATTATTATCAGAGGCCTGGCCACCAGGAAATGAACTCTGTTGGCCACAGGAACTCATGAAGAGAGCCTCCTGAGGCACGGAGGAGTGATGATTTGCATTAGTGTTGGCCTGAGTGCCCGCACAGATGAAATCATGGATCCTTGGAGTATTAAAGGATGAAAAATAGCAATTAAATCCATTACCAAATCACCAGAAGGTGTGATGCCATACTTTGAGTTTGCACTTAACTTCTGTATGTTAGTCTCAGTCAGAGCAATGAGACTAGAGCCTCTATCTTGTTACACAGGTACACATTACCTGTGGAGCCAAAGTCCCATGCTCTGTGAGCAATCCAGATGTCATTTCCTCACCATAGTTTTGGTTTATATACAGACAGCTAGGTGGTACAGTGGATAGAATGGATGGGCCTGGAGTGAGGAAAACATGGCCTCTGTCTACTTCAGTTTCCTCAACTGCAAAATGGAGATAATGGCAACACCTGCCTCCCAGGGTTGTTGTGAGGACCAAATTATAAAGTGCTTGGCACAGTGCCTGTCACATAGTAGGTATGTAATAAATACTCATTCCTCTCTCCTAACCAATCTTGTGAGGGAGGGCTTCACCAAGATTTGACTTCAAGAATATTACTGCAGGGGTATGTTTTTGGAAATTATATCCAGTCACCTGGTTCATTTCCCCAAGGCAAAGTTGGAGAAAGCTGTATCAGTCCCCCCTGAGGCTGAGAAACAGAGAATCGAAGCCCCAAATAGCAGAGGAGTCAAGAGGTTAAAAAACAAATAGTACAACAGGCCTCAATCGAGATAAAGGAAAAACAATCCATTCATTCTTTCCACTTATTAGGGCAACATGATGTAACAGAAAGCTGGATCTAGGAATCAGAGAACCTGCATGGGTTCAAAACCTGACTTTTCCATGCTCCTCATGTGACCCTAGTCACTTCATCTCTCTGGGCCTCAGTTTCTTCATTTGTAAAATTAAGGGATAGCCTCTAAAATCCCTCCCAGCTATAAATCATTCAATCTGTCCATCCATCCATGATATATCTATCCACATATCATGTATGTATGTATGTATGTATATCTATTCTGTTTTTCTCTTATTAATTTCCACTTTTTAAGAGTTATGTTTTATTATGTGTTGGAAGTAACTTCCCTTTGGTTTCTATATTCCTTTTTATAGTGGTTTGATAATTGCCTCATTTTTGATATGCTTTGCACCAATGGCAGGTCAACCAAATGTGTTTCTCTGGGATGATGCGGTGAAAGTCAAATTTCCAAGTGGAATTTGTACTTCGGAGAAATAAAATTCTATGTAATCCTACACATGCACACACACACACACACACATACATATACCACTTTGGCCTTCTCTGTATCTAGCCCTCTTCACCAACTGCTCCTTGGTTCTAGGTACCATACAGTCTCACTTCTAGTTTCCAACAGGTCACCTCTTGCTATGTTCCAGACACTATGCTAAGGGATCCTAGGAAAGACAGAGCAGCAGTATCTTTCTTCAAGGAGTTCCCATCATCATGGGGACTTGCAAAAAATAGTACATATAAGAAATGTATAGTATAAGTGGGAGGTAACCTCAGGGGGAGACGTGGCTATACCTATCTTACTTATTCCTGCCTTTGTGCATGCAACTTTCCCCTTCTGGCATGGCCTACTTACTCTCCATGAATTCATTTTCATTACATTGGGATTCACCTTGTCAGAGAAATCTTCACAGACTAATCCAATCCCCAAACTGATCCTTTCTTTGTACTTCCTTGGTATCTACATATGAAACTATGTGATCAACTACCTCTATTTATATTCATATATATATATATATGTATATATATGTGTATATACACAGTATACATACACACACAAAGATATACATATGTGCATATTATGTATATATGTACACATAGCTCATTTGAATAACAAAACAGGAATCTTTTAGGTAGTGGGGAATGTGTCTTTGCTGATATGATTTTATCAGTGGAAATGATGCAAAGGACGAGACAATACCATCTACTTTGCTGCTGCACCCTAAGGACCACAGGACCTTTCCACCTGACATGCAGCTAAAATCTTCCATATTTGTTTTCTCCCATATTAGAATGTGAGCTCCTTGAGAGGAAGGGATGTCCTACTGTTCTATTTGTATACCCAGCACTTAGTGCAGTGCTTTGTATGTTTTGTTGTTGTTGTTGTTGTTGAGTTGTGTCTTGCTTTCTGTGACCCCATCTGGGGTTTTCTTGGCAGAGATACTGGAGTGGTTGGCCATTTATTTCCTGCTCCTGCTCATTTTACAGATGAGGAAACTGAGGCAAACAGGGTGAAGTGACTCATCCAGGGTCACTCAAATAGTAGGTGTCTGAGGCCAGATTTGAACTCAGAAAGATGAGTCTTCCTGATTTTAGGCCAGTCACCCTATCCAGTACACAAAAGAAATTTCTAAAAACAATAATTAGAGAAATATAAATTAAAGCAACTCTGAACTTCTACTCTAACTTCTAACAAATTAGTGAAGTTGATGAAAAAGGAAAATGACAAATGTTGGAAGGGCTCTAGTAATTTAATATACTGTTGGTGGAGCTGTGAATTTGTCCAAATATTTTGGAAAATAATTTGGAAATATGCATAAAATGATACTATAAATCACACATACCCTTTGACCCAGTGGAACCACAACCAGACCTAAATCTCAAAGAGATCAAAGAAATAATAGTAATAGCATTAAAAGTTTTCCAAAGTACTTTACATATAGTGTTTTTTGTGGTAGAAAAGAACTGGAAACTAAGGAGGTGCACTCATTAATTGGGGAATGGTAGAACAAACTTGTGAATGTAATATGTGAATGTAATAGAATACTATTATCTCATAAGAAAAAATGAAGGGGACATTGTCAGAGAAACTTGGGAAGACATATGGATTGATTTGGAGTGAAATGAGCAGAACCAGTGAAGAAATTTGTAACAATATTGTAAAAATGAATAACTTTGAAAAACTTAAGAACTCTGATCAATGCAATGACCAACCAAGATTCCAGAGGACCACTGATGAAGAATCCTACCCACCTCCTGATAGAAATACGATGGATATGCATAATGAGACACACATCTTTGGACACAGCCAATGTGGAAATTTGCTTGTTTGACTATGCATATCTATTAAAAGGGTCCCCTTGACCCATGGAGGGGGTGAGGGAGAAAAAAAATGCTTGTAAATTAAAAAAAATTAAATTTAATTAAAATACTTTTCCATGGCACCTAGAGGCAGATACATAAAAGTTTTTCACTAAACATTTACTGAAGCAAGAAAGGAAGGAAGGAAAGAAGGAAGAAATGAAGGAAGGGAGGAAGGGAGAAGGGAGGAAGGGAGGGAGAAATAAAGGAAGAAAGGAAAAGAACAAAGAGATATCAAGCTTCTTAATAGATTTTCCTCCAAAACATAATGGAGAGTCTTCCATTAGTGATTCTACCCTATGTTTAAAACTTCTGCCTAATCTAGATTAGAGATCATTCCTAGATCTATTAGTATTTGATATGAAAACAAGTTAGCAGGTCCCTCTAAGTAATGAACAATGCATTATTAACATCTTATGATTTGTCAACTTACTCTTTCTCTCTAAGTACGTTAATGATTTTGAAGGGGTAAAGAACAGGTTAATGCCAACACTATTAAGCTCCTGAATATTCATTCCAGATAGACTAGCTAAATCATCCAAATTCAAACCAAGAGAACTATCTGAAGTTCCAAGTTCTAATCTCAATGAGCAAAAAATAGTCAGATTTGCCGCTGGATATGACATAGAGAGGCACTTGTCTTCATTTCCTTGAGCTGACATACCATCGCCACCAGCAGGCTAGAAGCTAAGGCAGCCCTCCTACATGAAACAAATGCTTCAGCAGAAATTATATTTTTTACCTTTGGTATCATGAATAAATGAGTCATCTTGACTCAACTGACTCCCAGTAATCACATGGAATAATTCTGTTCACTTAAGCTTTCTTCTGCAGCCATATCCTAATGACTGATACAATATTGGAATATAGACCTTGAAATAGACCTCTAGTTTCTGGGTAGCAGAGGAAACATCTATAGTTTCCATATATCAGAAACACTTGTCAGTAAAAATATGGGGTAGATATGCTACTTCCTCTCACAGACCCATTCCTACCATCTTCCTTTCCAGAGGCATGGTCAGAAGCTATAACTCAAACCCATCAAGTTAAGAAAGGGGAAATCTACAGGATAGAGGATGCTATTTGATTTACCAAGAGAGGTCAGCTGTCATGTGAGAAGGAAAAGCAATGTCTCCATTGACTTCTGGATCCCAAATCACAAAAATGACCATGGTGAGGAAAGTGATACAGCTGAATTGTGGGGATGAGAATATAGCAGACGCATCATTTAAAATCCCAAAGAGGGTACCTGCATCTCTCCCATGTTGGGGCTGCCTGCAGCCAGTCAACAGAAGTAGGTCATCCATTACTGTTTGGAAATTAGCCCTCATCACAGTGCCTGGGGAGAATCTTGGAGTGCTTGGAGGCAGAACGTTGTCACAGCTAAGCTGTGGGGACTGAATGTTTTTGAGAGCATTTAGGCATAGCTCCCCTGAATTGTGAGTGCTCCCTAAGGGGAAAGGGATCTTTTGGGTTGTGCTGTGCTACCCATAGTCTTAGGTGTGGAAAAACCCATAGGAATTTAGCTCTGAGTAGTTCATGTCACAAGGTCAGTGAAAGTTTGTCATAAAGTCAGTGAACACCTCTGAAGGTCTATGCCCTGGACAGTACCTTCTGAATCATCCCTTCTCCCTAGAGCATGCCTGTGTCAGAGGCCAGGGGACCTTGAGATCATCTATGTGTTGACTCAAGACGTAAATATCTGTCTTTTCAGGTGTCTGTTTCTGTTTTGGTCAATGGTCTTGATACTGCTCCCTTAGCCCTCTCTGCTATGCTTGATCTATGGGGCCCATCCCTAGGCCAGTATGACCCTCCATGAGGATAGGTGCCAATATTCTGGGTTAGCATGTATAAGATACATTATGCACTATGGATACCGCTATTGTGGGTTGGTCTTCTGTATACATTTCCAGAGTAGCTCTAAACTATTTGTACATAGTCAACCTGGCCAATCAGCAGGTCAGTCAGTCAAAAGGTATTGATTAAGTGCTTGCAACATGATACCCAATATACTGATCAATAAGAATACAAAGAAAGATGAAAATATGATCTCTGTCCTTGTTGTTCCATTGTTTTCCATCATATCTGACTCTTTATGACCCATTTCATTGGGTTCTCGGGGCAAAGATACTGGAGTGGTTTGCCATTTCCTTCTCCAGTTCATTTTATAGATGAGGAAACTGAGGCAAACAGGGTTATGTGACTTGCCCAGGGTCACACCACTAGTGTCTGAAGGCAGATTTGAACTTAGAAAGATCAGTCTGCCTTTAAGAAGCTCATATTCTATTGGGTTAGAGACAACATGTAAATAACTATGTGTGCATTTATGTATACACATACATAGATGTATATACATGTATACACACATATATATATATGTATATATACATATTCATAATTGTAGTTGGGCGTGACCTGAGAAAGTCCTTCTGCGGAAGATTTTGAATTCAGGCAAAGAAGAAGGCACAGATGAAGAGGGAGGGTACTCCAGGAACAGGGGTCAAAGGGCAAAGGTAAGTAGTCGGGAGATAGAGTATCAAGTATAAGGGATAGAAAATAGGACAAGTGTAGCTGGATTGTAAAGTGTTTGCCTCATTACTATTATGGTCTAAGTTGAGGCCTACCCTTCCTATGGATGTTGCATGTATTTGTGGGAAGGAGTGAACCAGGTTCTGGGGAGAAGGTTTTGTGTTAACTGTCTTTACCATGTTATCTGAGAGTAGGAGTAGCTGCCTTCTGGGGACCCAACCTTCCAATTAGGACAGAAGTTGGGAAATATTCCTCTTCCTTCTCCTCCTTCTATCATTTTCCTTCTCCTTCTCTTCCTCCTTCTACTCCTCTTCCTCTTCCTCCTCCTCTTTCTCTTCTTCCTTCTCATTTTCTTCCTCTTCCTCCTCCTTGAGGCTGACTTTGGGGCAGCCCTGCCTCACTCAACTCCAATTCATTTGCAAATCAAGACATTGTGGTGTCATTGGACTTCTTTGAGAATGAAGGACAAGTAGCAGCAGCAGCAGCAGCAACAACAACAACAACAACTTATTTATGGATTAATAAAGAGTTCACAATTATATTCTTCAGTTCCCCCACCCCGCCAGTACCTAGTATTGTCTTCAAGTGGGCTTTGCAAATCCCCAATTCTATGTACTGGCACATTTTATGAGGATAAAAGTCCTGCTCCATTCTCATCTATCAACAAAGTATATTGTGCTTTGACAACCGTATCTCTTCATCATGACAATTGTCCTGAGTGCCAGGATGCTAGTAAATTAAATTTTGAAAGTTGTTGTGTGGGGGCAGCTAGGTGGCACAGTGGATAAAGCACCAGCCCTGGATTCAAGAGGACATGAGTTCAAATCCAGCCTCAGACACTTGACAGTTACTAGCTGTGTGACCCTGGGCAAGTCACTTAACCCTCATTTCCTTGCACCCCCCCCCTCCAAAAAAAAGAAAGAAAGTTATTATGAATGGCTAAAGACTGGACAAAGGGCCAATAAAATGAGATGGCTCTTGAATACTCCTTCAGGTACCTTGATGCTCAGGATGTGCCAACAATAACAGGGTCACAAAGTTCTAATGGCTTTGATGTCTTAAAGGAGAGAATGTTCTCAGTTCAAACACAGGGATTAGACTGTGCACTTCTGAATATCAACCTAGGAGCCAATACACGGAGTCTAAATTGCAAGATGCTTCTTTTAATAGTTGTAATTCATCAATTTAACTTAGCAAACATTTGTTAAATACTAGAAGTATTGAAATCTTACAATACCTCCAAGAACCGAGCATATTTTCACATCAATTGATATTGTGGGTAAGCACCCCCTATGAGCCAGGAACCATATTGGAGGTATGAAGAAAGGGAGAGACCCACAGAGTCTGAGATATGATTTATCCAAGAGAACCATTTCTTTCCCTCAAGAAGCATCCATTCTTTTTGGGGTGGGGGTGGGATGCAGGAGACAAAACATAAAAAGGTTATAAATACAAAGTAAATGATATTAAAGGTTATTAGAGGGTTTTTATAAGTCGTTTTGACACCCAAACATAAGCTATGATTTTATTTTTAATTTGTTTCATGAAGGTATTTCTCCAACTAGATTATAAATAAACCTCTGGAGGGTAGCACCTTTCTTTTTTTTTTTTTTTTACAGGGCAATGGGGGTTAAGTGACTTGCCCAGGGTCACACAGCTAGTAAGTGTCAAGTGTCTGAGGCCGGATTTGAACTCAGGTACTCCTGAATCCAGGGCCAGTGCTTTATCCACTGCGTCACCTAGCCGCCCCCTGGGTAGCACCTATCTTAAAAAGCTAGCCATACACAGCTTCTCCCTTCCTTCATATACTTTGAAGGCATTCTGACCACTAGGATCATTTTGAACTATTAAGCTGTCCTGGTGGTTGTTTCACCCAAAATCTTTATCAAGTTTTTTCCTTTTCCCTCAGGGGAATCATACACATACCATATGATCTTGTCTCCCCCTTCTTCGTATTTCATTATTTAAATTTCACCTGAGGCATTTCCCCGCCAATACTCTTACTTCTGGAAATTTGTTCCCTCACATAGTCCCTTCTTATATCTTTGATCTCTCCCTCTTTGGTGGCTTTTGTCATCCTGTTCTAGTCTCTTCTATCCTAAAAATTACCTTCTCTTCAGCTATGATTTTCTCAGTAGTTGTCCCATTCCCTATTCAATCCAATCCTATCTAGCCAATGGATTGGTCATTCTTTCCAGAACACACACTATGTTTGTCCACCTCATCACTTTGGCTCCTGCAAATCCGTCTCTGCCTGGAGGGTTCTTTCTACCTTTTCTATTAGAATTCTATGGAAACTTCAAGGCCCAGTTCAAATATTACCTCAACCATGATTACATCACGAGTGATCGCCAATTACCTATAAATAACAAAAATGCATAGCCCTTGTAGGGTACTTACAATACTTGTGTATTTGTACCCTATCTACCATAGTAGAATGTAATTTCCTCTAAGTCAAGAAATGTTTCTAATATAGCTTTGTTACCCTCACAGGGCCTTGTTCATTGGATGTGCTCAATAAATACTTGTGGAATGAATGAACTTGCATCAAGGAAAAGGAGAGTTTTGTTGTAAAACTAGATAATAAAGAAGCAGTGTCATAAATCTCCAAAGTACCCAGATGTCCCCTTTGAGTTGCTATAAAATTTTCCATCTACCCCTTCTTCCCCCTCTAATTAAATAAATTTTTCTTAAACATCAGCATTCAAGATAAATACAAAATGGTTTTTATTTAATAACACTGCATCTCTTTGTTGGTTTAAGTACAAGTGTTGCTCCAGTTGTTTTTCCTATTTTTTTTATTGCATATGTTCGGGATTTCAATTCTATTACAGGCTTGTGTGGACTGGCCTGGAAACCTAACCCATAATTATAACATTGCTTCTATGGGAAAATGTGATCCAAATGAAAAAACAATTAACTGAGAGGAACCACTTCCTTTATGTTTTTGGTAGCCCTTCCCAGGGTCTTCCTAGTGCTGTGGTATAGACAATGAATGAAGAAAAATCACTGGGCCAGAAAATTTGGGTTTTAGACCCACCTTGGCCACTAACTCACTGGGCAACCTTGAGCAAATCAGTTTACCACTCTAAGTGTGTCCTCATCTGGAAAATGAATGGATGGCTCTAGATTGGAGGTGTCAAAATGAAATAGAAATGAGGGCCTCCAAACAGGGCATAAGGGTCCCTGTGGGCCCACATACTGACAGTTTTAAAATGCAATATTGTCTATGTTTAAAACATTTTTTTGGTTTTGTTTTTGTTAAACATTTTCCAATTATATTTTAATCTGGTTTGGGCCACCCAGAGGAATATTGTTGTTTGACATCTTTGGTCTGCATGACTATAAAGGTCCCCTTCAACTTTAACAGCCCATGATTCCAGGAACTAATAAGTACTTTATCTGAATGGAAAATAAGGCTTAAATCCACACTGACATCCATCTCTCCTTAGCTCACGTAAAGTGAATGAATTCCTAAATCGTTGTTTTCTTCTATCGTATTAGGCAATGTATACAATTCTATTCTTCAGCATGCCTATGCCCTCCTTATTATCAATGCCTATTCGCTAATGACACCCTACTTCTTGGGCCCACATTAGGTAGATTTTCAGTCGGTGTTTGGGCTCCCCACGGCAGCATCTTGTTTTGATAAAGACTGGCTCCCAGATTTTCTGTGCTTTTGATTCCAAGCTGAGGACGTGATGCCCGTTTACAAGCTGCCTGTCTCTTCTTGTTTAGCTGGAAGGGCTCTTTGCAGCCCCTCCCCCAATCTCCTTCTGCACTGTTCCTGCAACTGCTTTTATTCAATTCAACACTTGAGGGAACTGCAGATGAAATGTCTCTAAATCTAAATTGCCAGCAATAGATATAACAACCTACTTTCTAACCTCCCTTTCCTCCATCCACATTTTTCTGGATCTGAGAGTCCTCTAGCACATGGCTGCCTGTTCTGTCTCTCCTGTACGTGGAAACAAAAATAATGGCATAAAAAAACCCCACAACTCACTAAATGCATTTTGGGTAAGATGGAACAGGACGTGCTTGGGCGAGAGGCTGCTGAGCACACACACATGTTGGGCTGTGTTCTACTTGTGACCAGGTCATAAGATGGATTTTAAAGCAAACCCAGAACTCAGGAAGGCAAATGAGTGTTGTTCCCTTCAGAGTAGTTACCATGGGAGGAAATGCACTTATTTGGATGATGTTTCCATGGTTTAAAATGTGTCTGGAGCCCTTCTTGAAAAGCTGCTGCCCTTCCGTTCCTTTTCCACGAAGAACAGACTCTTTCTACTTGAGTTACTATAAAATTACACTTCAGAGTGATATAGAGAAAAACAACACTGACTTTGGCATTAGAAAACCTTGGTTCCAAGTCCTAGATCTGCCATCAATCAGTTGTGTGACCTTAGCCAAGCCATCTTATCTCTTGGAGTTTCCTCATTGGTAAAATGGGGTCATTTTATACCCCTGGGGGGTACCACCCAAACTTGAAATCTCATTTGATGGTTGATTCCAGAGGCTGGTTACTGCTTCAGGTTCTAGGGTATTCTAGTACTTCGGGTCACAAGTCCCCATTACTATGCTTTTCACTAACCACCAGACAATAAATAGAATTATCCTTTAGCAAAGGTATTTATTAAGATAGTATAGTGAGGGGCAGCTAGATGGCGCAGTGGATAGAGCACTGGCCCTGGAGTCAGGAGTACCTGAGTTCAAATCTGGCCTCAGACACTTAACACTTACTAGCTGTGTGACCCTGGGCAAGTCACTTAACCCCAATTGCCTCACTAAAAAAAAAAAAAAAAAAAAAAGATAGTATAGTGAAAAGGGTAGGTACAAAAATTCCCTTCCCCAACCTAAAATTGAGACCTGATCTCTTATTTATTTATTTGTTTATTTATTGAAGAGGACATATTTTTCCACGCATAGTGTAGGAAAAGTAAACCAAGAGAGGGGGAGAGAGACAGAGAGACAGAGACAGAGAGAGCGATATAGAGACAGATGAGAGAGAGACAGAGACAGACAAACAAAGAGACAGTCAGAGATAGAGAGAGACAGACAGAGAGACAGAGAGCACAGTGGTAGTAACTAGTATGGTATGTATGGAGTATGGAACACAGAATAAGTGTGGTCAAGGCAACTCACACATCTGGAACTATAGAGTCTTCATATCCTTTTTTTTTCTCCTTGTAAAGTCTTCTTTTATAAAGCTGATCCTGGGGCACAGTGGGTGGCTCAATTAGCTAGGCACCTAGTGTCTGCTACTCCTTGCAGCTGGTGAAGGCTAAATATCTCAAATCCATAGGCCTAGAGTTCTCTCAAGACCATAGCTGTTAGCCTTCTCTCTTTTTTTCTGAACAGAATTTCAAAAGTTTTTTCCACCTTTTTTTTTTTTTAACCCTCCTTTAGGTCTCTTCCAGCATTGAGTAATTGCCTCTTATGGATCTGTATCTGTATGTAGCTTTTGTAGTTCCTGAAATTAAGCTTCTACCCCACCTCCAAACTTCTGAATGGGAGTGTCTCCTTCTGGATGAGCTCTACCCTGATGCTAGATGCCATGGACTAGGGAAACCCCCCTTCCCATTAATTTCCTTCTGATATAGACACAATGGTCACAATTCACAACCGCTCTAGGTCTTGAATTCTCAACCTGTGTCTTTTTTTGCGGGGCAATGGGGGTTAAGTGACTTGCCCAGGGTCACACAGCTAGTGTCAAGTGTCTGAGGCCAGATTTGAACTCAGGTACTCCTAAATCCAAGGCCGATGCTTTATCCACTGCACCACCTAGCTGCCCCCCAACCTGTGTCTTTTAAAGGTTATCTGAGGTAGGACCAAGCATTGTTTCTCCCTTCCAACTCAATCAGAGAGGGATTTATACTTTATTAAGGTATAATAGGGTGCTGAGGTCTTGTTCACACATTAACACTTCAAATCCTCTGGCTTTACCAGCTGAGATGCTAGGGGTGGTGGTGATGAACTATTGCCCTAGTACCTTACATGAAGGTCAAATTAAAAACAACAACACATAAAATGTTTTTGAATTAATTGCTGAGGACACTGCCATCCTCTGAGTCATCAAAACTCCTAACCCAGGTATCATTCTCAACTCCTTACTCTCTCACATCCATATCCAATTTGTCATCAATTCTTATTTATTCTACCTTTTTATATCTCTTTTTTAAATTAAAAAAAATTTAATTTTACTTTTTTTTACATCTCTTGATATGCCCCCTTCTCTCCCCTGAAATAGCCAACACCCTTTTGCAGGCCCACTAAAGTTACTGCCAACCTATTGATTGCCAAATCTGATTCTTTTTTGACCTCTGCAGCATTTGACCATTCTCTCCTCATAGATACAAGCTTTGTATACATAGTAGAAGAAGTTAGAGGGATGGTCAAATTAATTTGGGAACTGGCTGCAGAAGGTAGGATTTGAACTGAGTCTTAAAGGCAGCCATGGATTCAAAGAGTCAGAAATTGGGAAGGAGAGCATGCCAGTCATGGGGAACAGCCATGGCAAAAGAGGAATTCTATTGCCTTTGGGGATTACTTCCAATTCATCATGTATATAACTTGTTCACACATACTTGTTTGAATGGTACCTCTCCAGATAGATGTGAGTTTCTTCAGATCATAAACTGCCTTTTGCTTTCTTTCTTTTTTTTGGTGAGGCAATTGGGATTAAGTGACTTGCCCAGGGTCACACAGTTAGTAAGTGTTAAGTGTCTGAGGCTGGATTTGAACTCAGGTACTCCTGACCCCAGGGCTGGTGCTCTATCTACTGCACCACCTAGCTGCCCCCTTTTGCTTTCTTTGCATCCCCAGAGTTTAGCCTATCATCTGGCACATTGTACAAGCTTAATAAATGTTCATTGATTGACTGATAAGACATGGAGTGTCATGTGTGAGGAATAGAAAGTAGGCCTGGATGACTGGATTGTGGAAGGCATGGAGAGGAATACAATAGGAGGAGATTAGAAAGGGAGGAAGAAGCCAAGGTGTGAGGAACTTTAAATGACAAAGGACTTTATTTTTGGTCCTGGAGGATCTTTTTATTTGACCACAGAGGATTCTGGAGGAGGGTAACAGTCACCCCTAGAAGTTATGGTATAAGAAGATGACACAGTCATACCTATGTTTTAGGAAAATCACCTTGTCATTTGATAGACTGGAGTCGGGGAGACAATTGAGGCAAGGAGAATATGAAGTCTAGATGAGAAGTGATGAGGGCCTGAACTGTAGGAGAGTCTGTGTAAGTAGAGAGAAGATAATTATAATAACAACAACAGTAAAAATGATAGATCATATTTCTTTTTAGCTTCATGAGAATTTTAAATGCCACATTTTTGGCAACCACAAAGGGATAATCTCTTTAAGGAGAACTCTGGCAACAAATGCAGCAGTGGCCCAGGAGCTTGGGAAAGCCTCCACCCACTGAGTAAGCTGATCAACAATAACAAGACAAAAACGTATAATGTCCCACCTTAGGCATTGTAATATAATCAATCTGTAGATGTTCAAAAGGAGTATACGCTAAAGGACGCCCTCCATAAGCTTTAGAATGGAAGGCATGTTGATTATAAGTCTGACAGGCAGAGCAAGAGGCACACACTCCAGAGGCTGTGTTGGCAACAGCTGGGGCAACCCGAGTCCTTTTAACTGAGTCCACGATTCCTTGTGTGCCAAAGTGACCATTCCTGTGAATAGATAGGCATACCTGGTGGTAGAAACTCCGGGGGAGAAGCAGCTTTCCCTCTGCAGTCACCCAGACCCCATTGACCTGTTTAGTCTTCAATTTCTTTTTCTACTTCTCTACTTCAGACTTATTTCATAAATAAGAGAAATGGAAACATCATTAGAAGGCAGTATAATGCTCTCCTGGTAGAAAAAGCCTCTTATCTGGTCCTAGGTAACCCTCTAATCTTATAATACCCTCATGAAGTTGAGGCTCTCTTATTTCATCATAGGACACAGGCTTTTTCAGATTAAAGGTTCACTAAGTATGAAATAACCCTGCTAGGAAACGAATCACTTTAATGCATTATACATTCCTTAACCCAGCAACACTGATTTCTGACTTGCCATTCTCAGGAGAGCCTTTGCATGACTGTACCTCCCTAGTTGACATAGCTGAGAAACCTCATGATGATCTTTTTGACACACCTTTAGAGAACCCTGACTTTATTTTCTATACTGATGGATCCTCTTTTATATGTGAGGGAATCTGCTATACAGGTGCTGCTGTAGTTTCTGGTTGTGATACTATCTGGGAAGCTTCTCTGCCCTCCCATCTTAGTGCACAGGCTGCTGAACTTGTGGCTCTCACAAGTTGTACTGATTCTAGATATGTATTTAGTGTCTGCCATGCTGTAGGAATTATATGACTCCAGAGAGGATTTTTAACCTCTGCTGGCAAAGTCATTGCTAATGGAGAATTTATTAAGGATCTTCTATCTGCCTTGAATGCATGGGCTGACACTACTGTTAAGCTTGCTGCCTTGGAAGCCCCTGAACATGTATTTAACCTCTTGTCTTCTGATGATGTTTCCATTTCTCTTACTTATGAAGTAAGTCTGAAGTATAGAAGTGGAAAAAGAAACTGAATACTAAACAGGTCAGTGGGGTCTGGGTGACTGCAGAGGGAAAGCTGCTTCTCCCCCGGAGTTTCTACCACCAGGTATGCCTATCTATTCACAGGAATGGTCACTTTGGCACACAAGGAATCGTGGACTCAGTTAAAAGGGCTCGGGTTGCCCCAGGTGTTGCCAACACAGCCTCTGGAGTGTGTGCCTCTTGCTCTGCCTGTCAGACTTGTAATCAACATGCCTTCTATTCTAAAGCTTATGGAGGGCTTCCTTTATACAGGAGTTACAAGCCAGGCTACATGAATTCAACGAGGCAAGAGCAGCAGTACAGGCTGGCACCTTGGCCTTCTCCTTACATGATATGAACACAGGAGACAGGGTATATATCAAAAATTTTCAGCAGGCTAGTGGGATCCAGCCAGTTTGGGAAGGTCCTTTCCAGGTAACTCCAACTGCCATCAAAATCAGAGAGGACTCTTGGATCCATTCTTCCCATGTAAAATGGGTACCAGCACATGATACTTAATGCTTCTGTCTTTTAGCTTTAGATATTCAATATTACTCATAACTAGTAAACTTTCAATGACATTTAAAGTAGCTTCCTCACTTATGATACCATTCTTTGGAATTTACTCTTAACCTTATTACCCCTGGTGATATCTCCATAATCCTCCTTTTATGATGGACGGGCAAAGAATAATGCTATCATTAGGCTTCATAATCATGTGGGACATATATTACATAAAGCTGGGGCTATTGGGCCTGATGGGCCTGATGTTAACTCCGCCAGAGCTCTATTCTTTCCTGGGTACCTCTTTCCATTTTTGATGTGTGTGTTAGGAAAGATAAAGGACCAGGTGCTATTATTTACATGGGTGACCATGTAAAATGTGATCTTATCTATTCGTCTTCTATGACAATGTTTGCATGTGCAAAAGATTTTCATATTTATGTAATCAAATTTATATTTTGAATACTCTCATTAATATTAAGTTCATTTAGAATCCTCCAGTTTTCACAGTATGTTTTACATTGTTTTTTAAAATTATTAGGCTATTGAATTTCATCATCTTTTATTCTTCCATTTGTATTTTGTTCTATTATCTATCTCTCTATTTTGAACCAATGCCAGATGGTCCCGATTTCATAATACAATTTTAATTCTGGAAGTATTATTCTCCCATATTCTAAATTGTTTGTTTTTCCAACTAATTATTTGATCAAATTCTATAAAGTATTTCCTTGGTAAACTGATTGCCATGGCAAGTGTAAATTAATTCTAGAAGTATTATTATTTTTACTAAGATATATATATATATATATATATATATATATATATATATACATATGGGATTCAGGGGCAGCTCACATTGATTCTCAAGGTGATGTGATTTTATTTACATTTATCATCTACTATATGTGATTGTGCTTATATATTTGTAGTTATTATTTGGAATTATTGTGTATTATATATTATATCCTGAGTCATAAAGCTAATTCACATTTTTTGCTTTCATCAATATCTTCATTTGTTAAATCCATATGAGCCTTGGATTATGGAAATTTACCATTTGAGTTATCAATTGCCTTTATTCTGAGTTATCAGATCAGAGCAGCCAAGATGCCAGCCGGCCATGAGGGGAATATATGAGAGTGGGCATTGAACTGTCACAGGATGGGTGACATGCACAAAGTCCAGGTACTACACTGCCTTAGGAAAGCTGAGAGTATGGCCATTGGCAGGAGCTGAGGTTGAATTCTCTCGTTTTAATTCCCCCCTCCGACACCCCCACATAGCACTAGACAGTCGGCTATGTCATATCATTCTATGCCTGGCTTCAATTCCTCCTCCTATTTGCCTGGATGTCTCAATCCCATGTATCTGATTAAGCCTGACTCAGTTTCCCCTCCACATATTGCGCTGGCTGTCTGCAGAGCCACAATGTTTGGCAATGCTCATTTCTCTTACTTCTCTGTTCTTTTATGGTAACCCCATAATCATCTCAGATGTCATGATGGATACAGTGTTGAATTTGGCCTTGACATCTGTTACCAGTTATATTAGATTCTTTACTTTCTCATAATGGCGTGAGGATAATTAGGCACATGATGGCAAAAAGTGATGAAATCAAGATATAAATTAATAATAATTTCCTTAATTAATACCACAGTTGTATTAGCCCTGTATTAAAGAAGAATATACCAGCATAACTTATGGATTCTCTTGCAAGTAACTTAAGGAGACATCCACTTTTTTTTTTTAGTGAGGCAATTGGGGTTAAGTGACTTGCCCAGGGTCACACAGCTAGTAAGTGTTAAGTGTCTGAGGCCGGATTTGAACTCAGGTACTCCGGACTCCAAGGCCGGTGCTCTATTCACTGCGCCACCTAGCTGCCCCAAGGAGACATCCACTTTTATTAGAAGTTATTATAATTGAAATTAATCTGACAACTTTTATATCACATCTTCTCAATTTATTCTCCACAGGGGGGTCTACAGTAATATTAAGTTTAAAAAAAGTTTCAATTTTTGTCTTTATTATATCTGTTTCATATATAACAACTGGACAATACATAATTGTAAAATCTCTAAAAGATTCTGAATTTCCTTAGACATGTTTTTGAGAACTCTCATTGTTTGATTTGGTTATTGGCAAAGCTATTTAAAGTTGGGTTAAAATCAATTTTGTAGGAAACTTTCCAGCTGAGACTTTCTAGCTGATCATCAGCATCCAAAACACCTGAGAGACTTTTATACAACCACACCTGAGACCATGCCCAGAATCCAGAGCCAGAATCCAGAGCTACACCCAGATGATATCCCAAGAATCATCTGAGAAAAGACTTGCAAAGACTTAATTGGACATTTTCCTGTTTTCCTTTTTTTTATTGCATATACTTTTTGTAATATCCACCTCCTAAGGGAGACTGCCCACTTTAGATTTTTTGTCAATGCATCGCTCAAAATCTCTTCTGGGGGGCAGCTAGGTGGTGCAATGGATAAGGCACTAGCCTTGGATTCGGGAGGACCTGAGTTCAAACCCAGCCTCAGACACTTACTAGCTGTGTGACCCTGGGCAAGTCACTTAAACCCCACTGCCCTGCAAAAAAAACAAAAACAAAAACAAAAACAAAAACAAAAACAAAATCTCTTCTGTCTTTTCATTCCCCTTTACATTGTTAGTCATCATAGAACCCTTTAGATATTTGGAATATTATTCCTTCATATAAGGAAACCATGTTTCTTAATGAGGCACAGGAGGGTTTGTGAGAAAATAATGGGTTTTGGAATGCTGCGGGGGGGGGGGGGGGGGGGGGGGGGGGGGGCACTTCAAGGGGATTATATTAAGATTGATTGGATTGACTTTGCCGATTGACTTACTTGAAGTTGACTTGATTAAAACCACAACTACCTGAGATCCTGGTCCTCAGGGGGTGTGTTCTCTGGCATATATATTTGGCTCATGGACCACCCTCAAGTCCAGTGAACCAATGGATTTGGGTGATGCTAGCTAATTAGCTTGAAGCAACGTGCAAGGACTGCCTCTTGTCCAGACCCAGAGGGCATTTCCATTCTCAGTTGGGCTCTCAGAAGTGCTTGTCGAGGAAGACTTGGAGGAAGAAGCAGGGCAGGCTGAGCTTTAATTTTCTGGGCCAAGTGTTCTATCTTTACTAATATCTAATATACTTTAATAAAAGCTTAATGTCCCCAAACTGGTGCTCTAATTTCTAAGTAACAAATGTATTAGAAACCCCAGCTAATTTTCCCCAAACTTGGGACAGAAATAAGGTGACCACATATAATTTTAAACACCACAGCTTTAAAGTTTGTAAAGTCTCTTACATGTTTTTGATCACATTTGGATGTATTGGAGAGATATCAAAGAAGAAGAAATTACAATATTTGGCAATCAGTTGGACACAAGATGGGGCCAAGGTTGTAAACCTGGGTGACAAAGGGAGTGGCATGTCATTTATAGTAAAGGGGATGTTAGGGAGAGAAGAGGGAGAAAGATGATGAGTTCTGTTTTGGAAGTGTAGAGTTTCAGATGCCTACAGGGCAACTAATTCAAAATATCCAACAAGCTGTTGTAGCCTAGGAGAGAGACCATGGCTGGATAAATAGATCTGAGAATCATCTGCATGGAGATGATAATTGAATTCATGGGAGCTGATGAGATCACCAAATGAGAGACTATAGAAATAAAAGAGAAGAAGGCTCAGGGTAGAGCCTGGGGAGAGACCCCTAGGAAGTAGAGGCACCAATTGTAGATGGATTTTTTCAAGGATTTTAGCTAAGAGGGGAAGAGATATAGGATGGGAACTGGTGGGTATGATGGAACCTTGTTGTTCACTTATTTTCAGTTGTGTCTGACTTTTCATGATCCCATTTGAAGTTTTCTTGGCAAAGACACTAAAGGGGGTTGCCATTTACTTCTCCAGTTCATTTTACAGATGAGGAAATTGGGGCAAACAAGGCTAAGTGACTTGCCCAGGGTCACAGAGCAAAAAAGTGTCTGAGGAGGGATTTGAACTCAGGTCTTGTTGACTCCATGCCCAGTGCTCTATCCACTGTACCACCTAGGTACCCAGGCATGATAGGACCTAGCAAGGGTTTTTAAAAGTTCTCTCCATGACCCACACCGTGCAACATTCTTGCTGCATTTCCAGTAGGTGACTATAAAATTTTGGGAATTTCTTGAGTGTATTGATCATGGATTTACTCAATTGTAGAAGTATAGTAATTAGACCAGTTTAATTTATCATCTTTCAATCATTTCTTACTCACATATTGTCTACATTATTGCTCACCAAAAGGGCATGCACAGTGCTGAGAATGTTACAATGCATGGACTTTCTTGGCAAAGAAATAATCTCTAGTAACTCATTCAGTAAGAAAATGTGGTCCCTCTAATATGAGTTTTATCATGCCCTCTCTCCACCAACTTCTGTTCTACAGTGAAAAGCACATTTTATTCTTCCTCACAGTCAGTGGCCAAATATGACACATTAGAACACATCTTCTAGCTAAAGTATGAGCCAGTTTCTGAAAATTGTAAATTGTTGCCAAAAAAGAAACAGAGGGAGGGGAGCCTCTACAAATTCAAATGGTCTCTGGATATTGTCACAGAAGAATAATGACCTGTATTCTGTGCTGCACAAGGAATTAATGTTGTGTGACTCTTCCATCGTCAAACCCTCACCCCCATTCCCCCTTCCTTCCCCAGATTTCATTCACAACCTCTACAGGAAGGAGTGGGAAGTGGGAAGCTGGGGAAGGGGGGGGGAGGTGAAGCGATGCTTGGAGTCACATTCTTTGTTTGGGGAAATCTGCAAGCTCCTGCTGTTTCCATTTGAATGGCATTTCATTTTGTCCAGTTCAGTGTTTGCTGATTGTTCATGCTGTCTGGAAAAGCTTTGATTAAACCTCCTAATTTTCAGCTAAGCTTTTTCTTTTCTGCAGGGCAAGCCCTTGACCTGAGAGTATAGAAAAGTGGTCAAAAGGAAAATAACAAGGTAAGGAGAAGGGAAGGGAAAGCATTGCGAGACCTGAAGGAATTAAAAGTGGCTAGAATTTGACTATGGCTGGATTCAATCCATCCCTTGCAGATATAGCCAATTTGCCAAATTCTTATCCTTCATGATTTTGATATGTCAAAGGCTCAAAACTCTTTAGTTGTGGAACTCTTCTTCTATTTAATTTCTTATTCTCAGTCAGGCTAACACACAGATATGTCTTGTTTATTTAAAACACACACACATATCTATACATGCCTCCCCCTTACCTCCCCAGCTTTACTTCTTTAGATAGAAAAATCATTGCTCTTTGTTTCTGTGGCTTGGCTCCTTGAGATGGTTGAAAATATGGTCTATGTTGACACAGCTCTCCCAGTTGATTAGTTACTATAAGTTGTTCTCTAGGGAAGTATAGAATTCAAAAAGCCAACTCTTTGGGTGAAATGTAGTATATAAAGTAATTACTAAACATCTTAATGATGATAATAATAATGTCGTTTAAGCATCATTTTGCATAATGAATATTACCACTCACTCATTGGCCTTGAACTGAAGAGATCTGAGGCAACAGACCATACATAGGCTGAAGAGAGAGCTTTTGGCAGGGGTAATGAAAAGGAAGCAATGTCTCAGACATACCATGAAAACGAGGTTGAAAAGCACGTCAAAAAAGAATGAGTTGTCAATGCAACAGAAGATAGCAGACAAGGATAAGTATATAGTCAGGAATGAGACAGAGGACATATGATTGGAACAAATGCCGTTTCTGAAATGTGGTATTGGAAAAAGAGTTAAAAACATGAGCTGGAGTAGAATTAGAGAAGAATGAGAAAATGTGAACAGATAGACATCTCAATAACGTAGATGGGAAGGAGAGAAGAAAAATGAGGAAGGTGGAGAGGCCAGCGAGATCGAGTAGTGTACCCTATAAAAACAAAAGGTCCATGGACCTAATTTGGAGCTCTGCCTTAAAATTCACAGACGAAACCCCCTACATAAAAATGTCACCAGGACGACTAATGATATCAACTCCCTGTGTAGACAACATTACTGTAATTTCCAATGAGCACAGCTGGCTAGACCACGGTGCTAATGATGCCAGCTCCCTACAAAAAGAAAGGAATTCTGTTCCCTAGACAAAGACTGTTCTCCGAGCCCCAGCCAGCTGTCTCACATATGGGTGCTACTGGATCCAAGGCTGGATTGTGTGGCTGAATTAATGGAAAAGCATCATTGCTACCATGTCAAAAACAATTCTGCATGTATGTCCTATTGACTGGGCTGCTGTTTTTCAATTTTTTTCATACAAAGGGTACTAGAGTATTGTTAGTTTCTTATTACTCACTCTTATTACTAAAATGTTGAAGGTGGCAGAATGAAGACTCTCTAAGTCCATTTGTAGTTAGGAGATGTTCTTGTCTCAATCACGTACCTAGAAAAAGGAAAATACGTGTTATTAAAATGCATTTCTTAGGGAGACGAGTTAATAGTCAACCAGTTTATAATCAAACGTTATTTTATGGGGGAAAAAGCAAAACAAAACAAAAACCATTTTGTATTTCCTTATTCAGTGTGACTATCTTTGTGTCAAATGTACTGAAAAGATTATTTGGGTGTTTCTAGTTGTCCACATGAATAAAGTATGGGGATAGAGAGTCCATTGTACTTGTACATCTACCAATTATTTTATGCTAAATAATGCTGCACTGGTATGGACATTAAGATAATAATTTTGAGAATGTAATAATCATTTCAAAGTTCTATGTCAGGGAAATAAAATCACTGCCTATAAAATATACAATTCCAGAAGGTCATGGTACTATGACTGAAAAACTTCACAAAACATATGAAGATAAGCCAATGGCTACTTCAACCAGTTTTTATAATATCACTGTCAGCCTTGGTCTTTAGTCATAAATGATGCCAGCAAAGCTTACACTTAGAACACCACCTTAGAATTCTAGAACTTTTCTTGATTCCTTTCTGATTATTTCTGAAGAAAAATTTATAGACCTGAAGTATTTTGCAGAAAAGTCATGGCAGAAAAAAATAAATTTTAAAAAAGAAAAAAAAAGTCATGGTGGCATTTCCATAAATTCATCACAAAAGGAGGTTGGGTAAGGGACATATTTTTGAATACATTAAATACCAATAGATGAGAGAATGGGCAGAATGAACAAGAAAAGCATTTATTAAACACCTTACTGTACTAAGTCCTAGGGTCCAAATTGAAAAGTGAGACTATCTTTGCCTGCAAAGAACTGAATTTCCAATGGGGAGAGCCAATACATAGAGAGGTGTGATGTCCAGGGAAGGGAATCACAGGAATGGCAAGTGAAGGAGTTAGAGGGAGATAGATCGCCAAACCCTTTCAGTGTGATTCAATTTCCATTTCCAGAGCAAGAGATGGAAAAGCAAGGAGGGAGACGAGGGGGGGAGGGGGAGATTATGGAGATGGGGGATGTTATACTCGGGTGCCAGGACAGATGGCCAGATGCCCAGGGTGGATGGCTGGATGGGATTTGAAATGTGGTTAAATTAAGTGGGTTAGGTGAGTTTGCAGTCACTGACTCCCTCACTAATCAGGACAGCTCAGCCCCCAGGCACAGGGTTCCAAAGCTGAATGGATAAACTCAACAAGACAACAAATAAGACAGCTAAGCAAGTAGTTTGTCAAATCATTTCTCAAGCAATTTCAGGATTCAGCCCAAATATACAGTTCTTCAATGTGAAAAAATGCTAGGAAACTAAAAAATGTTTAAATACCAGATGGATGATGGAAACTTATTGACAACTATAACCAAAGCGATTAGTGTGGAAAGTTCAGCAGAAATGATTAACTCTAATTCATGGCTATTTCATTAGGTCAATTTTATGGAAATGGTTTGGAATGGAATATTATGATAATAGTATTGAACCATATTTTCAATTTGTTGAATTTTTAAAATTTGTCTTCAGCAGAATTGACTGGCTATGGAAATAGCTTGTTGTCCCCTAATTTAAACTTAGAAAAATGACAGAAAATAAAACTTAATTTTTGAAAATTAATTTGTTTAATTTAATGAACATCGAAAGTGATATTTTTATATGTGAAGTTGAATAGAAAAGGGAAATAAATGAAACAGTGAATTTCTATTATGTACAGCTTGCTTAAAAAAAACCCAACCAACCCCCCCCCCCCAAATGTAAATGTATATATCATTCAGGAACATGATGTTTACTTGACCTTTAGGGGCAGCTAGGTGGCACAGTGGATAAAGCACTGGCCCTTGATTCAGGAGAACCTGAGTTCAAATCCAGCCTCAGACACTTGATACTTATTAGCTGTGTAACCCTGGGCAAGTCACTTGATCCCAATTGCCTCACCAAAAAAAAAATTCCAAAAACAAAACCAAAAAACAACCAAACATATAATAAATTAACCATGTTGTTTTCAAAATTGTCATGCCTGCCTGTTTCCTTCTGAATTTCTAAATTTAATTAATTTATTTTGATTAGCATGGTATCTATATTTTGTGTGGATGCCATGGTAAACTTGCAGTTGACCACGAAGCTCCCTGTTGCCTCTGCAACACCTCATAGGGCTAACTAGTCCTTTCCCTTTGACCTCTGTGATAATATTTTAGTTCTAGCTCTCTGATGGCACCTCTTTTTAAAATTTTCTGATTCTCAGTCCCCTTATATGGGGGCTTCTCCAGCTTGAGTTCTCCCCATTTTGTTTGGCTCTTCTTGGAATACTCACTCCCTTTCACATTTTCAAATGCAACATCTCTATGCAATAATTCTGACCTTCAACCTTCCTGTGATACTTGCTATGTGACATTGAGCAAGGCATTTAACCTTTCTGAGTCTCAGTTTTCTCATTGTAAAATGGGGAGTTTGAACTAGATGGCCTTTGAGGTCTCTTCCAGTTTTATATCTATAACCCTATAATCCACACTTAAATGTTTCTATTAAATTCCAGTCTCAATTTTCAACCAAACATTTTTTCACACCAAATGTAAAATGTGTAACTTGTGAGCTCAAACTCCAATCTCTATATTTACATGGACTAGGTTCAATATTGGAAAGTTCTCATGAATCACTCTGTGACTCAGTTCTACACCCAAGGTTTTCCCTGGAAACACTAGAATATAGGTAAGGGATCCCAGTTCCCATGCAAGCATTCAGGCTAACAATAAATACTGGATATAAGACAACCTTTATTTTACCACCTAAAAAGTAATTTTTAAAACCCACAAAGGACTCTAAGGGGACTAAAAACAATCAAGATGACTCTCCTTTTTTTTTTTCTAAGTCTTTATCCCTACCTCCTTTCTCTCTACTATTATAACATATTCAACAAGTAGTCATTCTACTTAAAGACCTCCGATGGAGGGAACCAACCTCTGCCCAATGGAGCCCAATTTAGTTTTGGGGCAGCTTTTTTCTCACATCAAGCCTCAGTTTTACTCTTTCATGACTTTTGGTTCTCCCCTCTAGTGCCAAAGATTCAATCTGACCCCCCTCCTCTTCTCAGGTGCCTGCACAGCACTTAACTCGTGGGAGTAGTAGAATACAAGGTCCAGATTTGTTTTTACACATCATGGCTCAGTCCCTTGATGCTTTTTCAGTTCTAGGGTCACATAGAGGTCCTGCTTCTCTCTAGAAGGTTGGGCTCCAGAACTTGAGTGGATGGGGCTTTTTTCCTGAAGGCTGAGTCTAGAAAATCAGTGAAGTCCAGGAAAGATTCACCCCTGTCCTTTCTCAAGCAGCCTGGGTCCGCAATGCTCACCATTACACTTCCACCCTTGTTTCTGCCATCTCTTACACCATGAGGTTCCTTTTCTCCTGGTTCTCCAGATGGGCACAACTTTGTTCCTCCGCCATTACTTTCCCATTGCAGTTCTCTCTGGGTCAAGGATTTCTCTAGGGAAGTTCTATGGGGATAAGCAAACTTCCTATCCCCTGTGCACAAGCCCTACCTCTGACCTTTGTCTGTAGCTCAACTCTCTTTGCATTTCTCTGATCTATGGTAGATCTGTACCTTCTTTTTATTTTTTCTTTTTATTTATTTATTTATTTTAATTAATAAAGTATTTTATTTTTTTTCCGTTGCATGTAAAGATAGTTCTCAACTTTTGTTTATACAAGCTTTACAATTTCAGATTTTTCTCCCTCCCTCCCCTCCCTCCCCCCCTCCCCTAGACAGCAGGTAATCTGATATAGGTTTTATATATATATATATATATATATATATTATATTATATATATATACACATAATAACATTAATCCTATTTCTGCATTAGTCATGTTATAAGAGAAAAAATCAGAGCAATGATTAAAAACCTCAAAATAGAAAAAAAACAACAGCATCAAAAACAAAAGAAATAGTATGGTTCATTCAGCATCTATACTCCGCAGTTCTCTCTTTTTTTTTCCTTGGATTTGGAGATCCTCTTCCATCACGAGTTCCCTGGAACTCTTTTGTGCCATTGCATTGGTGAGAAGAATATAGTCCATCACAGTAGATCTACACTCTATGTTGATGATACTGTTGTACCTTCTTTTTAAAAAAGCTTTTGAGAAAATAATTTTCCTAAGATATGGCAACAACAGTAGTTAGAAAAATATTCCCTCCAAACTGGGAATACAGTCTCCCCTGGCACATACCAGACCACTGGGGAGAATGGGTTCCAACCTAAGGAATAATGGAAATAAGACACATACACACATACATACACACATAAAGAGAAAGAGAGAGGAAGAGAAGAGAGGAAGAGAGAGAGGAGAGAGGAGAGAGAGGAGAGAGAGAGAGACAGAGAGAGACAGAGAGAGATGGAGACAGAGACAGAGAGACAGAAGCAAGCAAGGTATCTTCTATCTCCTGACTCCCGGCATAGAAATCTATTTTTTCTCTTTACAGAGAATCCCTTACTTGTAACTTAATGCTGGGTTTGTGTCCATTTGTCTTTCCAGAATCAATGACTGGCCCTTCTTTCTCCAAGGGCCACACTTCCTGAACTCACTATTGCCCTCTGGTGCTTTACAGATCCATCAGCAGGAGTTTCTCCCATCATTCATCACTACTATTCTAATGGCCACTGCTACCCTCTTCAGCTGCCAGTGAGTGGTACCTTTGATGGCTTTGATAGATTTGCTATGTTTAGGTACTTTTCTAACACTATGAGGAAGGAATCCACAGTTCCATCAGCGTGAGTATTTTTTCTGTCAATCTACTCAGACATTAATGAGGAGTTTCATGACTTGTTTTGAACAGAAATAGCCAACAGCTGGAGGAAGAGCTTCTGGTGATGAATTGGACTTGGCCTTGGAAGATAGATATGCAGGCTGGTCACTGGATCTATACTTAAAGACTCAGTCAGAACTTGTTTTTTATTGACAAAGCCTTGAAGTCTGCAAGGATTGCCTCTCTCCTCAGTGAGGTCAGAGGAAGACACTAGTAGTTAGGGTGTGTGTGTGTGTATTTATTATAAATAAGAGTAACCATGTAATTATTTTATCTGTGGGATTGGAACTGCCCTTTCAGAGTCCTCAACTCATCCCTAAAACAAATGAGGTTGGTATCCTTAGAAAATCTTAGAACCTCATAGGGTCTTTTTTTTTCTTTTTTTTTGCAGGGCAATGAGGGTTAAGTGACTTGCCCAGGGTCACACAGCTAGTTAAGTGTCAAGTGTCTGAGGCTGGATTTGAACTCAGGTCCTCCTGAATCCAAGGCCAGTGCTTTATCCACTGTGCCACCTAGCTGCCCCCCTCATAGGGTCTTAAAGAGTTGAATGATGTTCAACTAGTTCATCTAGTTCAAGCCCTACCTTGATAAGAATATTCTCTAGAGCTTCCCAATAAGCAGGGTGATTGATACTTCGTCCAGTGAGAAGGGGTTCACTACTTCCCATTCTACTTTTAGAGAGCTCTATTGGGAAGTTTTTCCTTATATAAAGGACAAGGTTGTGTGTCGGGGGGGATGGGGGGGTGGGGACTGAATCAATAAATTAAATCACTTCACAACACTTATAGTAACTAACAACATGCTAGCCTTGATCTTTTTGTAGGCATGCAGACTTCTCTGGGTAGCTAGGTGGCCCAGTGCATAGTACACTGGCACTGGAGTCAGGAAGACTCCTTATCCCGAGTTCAAATCTGGCCCCAGACACTTTATTGGCTGTGTGACCCTGGGCACGTCACTTAACCCTGTTTACCTCTCTTTCCTTATCTGTAAAATGAGCTGGAGAAAGAAGTGGCAAACCAACCCAGTATCTCTGCCAACAAACCCTCAAATGGGGTCACAAAGAGTTAGACATGCCTGAACAACCACAAAAAGTCTCACCAGTTTACAAACATCTTGAATACATTACTATCGAATTATTTATGCTCTGTTAGAGTTTTCAGAATAAGTCATTCCCATTTATACCACTGCATAACCCATACTAATTAACTGGGCAAAATATTGAATGTGTCTATTGTTATGATGTTTGCTGTTCTGCTTTTGTTTTTAATTTTGGTGTTTCTGTTTTTTAGCTCTTTTTCTTTGTTTTGTGATGGGTTGGTTTCTCCCCCTCCTCCCCCATTTCCCCAAATCATTATGCAAGTGTGATCCAGCCTTGGCCAGACTGAATAGCCTCAGCTTAACTAGAGAAGGCCAGTCCATCAACACTGCTAGGATCACACAAACAAGGGAGAGATACTGAGGGTTCTCTTCTATTTGTCTACCTGGCTATCTGTGTTCAATATGTAGAAGAGAAAATAGCGAGAACAGATTTAAATACTCTGTTTTGACAGGTTAATTAGGATTTCAGTCACAACCTGACTATTCCCCCTAATCTAGCAATGCCCAGGAAAGGTGGCCGACTATCTCTAAAACGATTGTACAAGAAGATGCCAGGGATGAGGGAGGAGGCAAAAATTAGGCAAATGGGAATATTTTGGTGGAACTGGAGTTTGTCCATAACTGAGGCAGCTGCCCAGTAGCAAGACATATCAATAGAGTTAACGGATAAGAAATTTCTCTGCACAGAACTTAGAGACTGGTGGCTTAAGTCCTGTCAATCTCCACCTGTCCTACCTTGTAATCAATAGTTCCAACTGAGAACTCTACAGGATGCTTGGTTCTTATCCACTTAAATTAGAGCTCACCCTCTGTATGAGATTTCCTAGCATGGGGCTGCCTCTGATACAGGCAGTGGTGTACCAGCCTCTGACTTCTCCAAGGCCCATTAGAAATACTCTTCTTATCGCACAGACATCACCATGTGCAAACACTGGGGCTCTTGATTCATACTCAGCTCTCAAAGGCTGAGCTGTAATAAGGCATTGGGATGACTGTGGGCCTGGGCACTCACTGGGAAATCACTTCTGGATATAGATCTACCTGGGGTTTGTGTTACTATCAACTATTCTCTACGCACATGCCTACTGGCTTCATTAAGAAATAATGGTCAGTCCGTTGGAGTTGGCTTCACTAATCATGAGGGGTCAAGGCACTGAACACATTCAGGCTGTTATTCTGTCGATCTGGGGTATTCTGGAAGTGAAAGATCATTAGTACTTGCTTAATAGGCTGTCTTATGTTATTTGACAATTGTGAAAATACATAAAAGTCTTGTCTCTACAGTTAGACTATAAACTTTTTTGAGTACAGGGGAATATGCCTCTTCTCTTTTCTATATCTCCCACAATGTCTTACCTGATGCTGCATACCACAGGCATTTAGACCCTTGTTGTCACAAATGACCTTCTGAGTGATTTCTCCAGTAGGTACTTCTTCTGGAGCTGATCTTTGGCTTCTGAGTTCTTCAGGAAAATTTCACTGTGAAGGTCTGTGATAATCTTTAGATGCCCTGAATTTTGCTCCCCCACATCTGAATCTATAAAGCATAGATAAGAAGGCCCTACACATTTACGTGGGAAGTAACAGGCTTATTTGCATGCTTTAGGACAAATCAGGCATCCACTTAGAGTGGATTATTTAGGAAAAGCGATACTTTTTATATAGTTTCATTTCGTGACAGTGGGAGCTGTGTACGTACATACACGTATATGTACATATGTGTGTGGACATGGGTGTGTGTTTCTGCTGGCGTTAGACTGACTCAGAACATCTAACTTTGACTAGAAGGAACTAGACTGAGCTGGTTTTCTCACCTTCAGTTGGCTTTCTGTCTGCTGAGGGCTAGATTTCATGTAATTTAAACAGATGGGTTCTATTTCTTTCTCTGTGTTTTTATGAATGGATAATACTCTAAGGAAAAATATAAAAGTTATAGCTTTTAAAGAGCAGATTTTAGTGACTATTTGAGTCACTGCAGCAGATGTTGGCATGGGGAAGTAAAATATTTCCAGAACCAGTTGAGTTTATATAGTACCTGGAAGGCAGTCAGGAATGAAAAATAACATTGAGAATTGACAAAATTTTGCCTCAAAAAAGCCTAATCAATGCTCAGAAAACAATAAAAAACATTCAGAGGGACCTGGTCTTCTACAATGGAACAGGCTTCTTGAATTTGGAAAAAGAGTGACTTCAAATTGTTGCTATGAAAACAAAACAAAACAAAAGCAAAAACCAAACCTTTTCCTAAGCAAGACAATACAAAGGCTAGAGAGTACTGAAGATTGGAAAAAAGGTAATTTTTACTGATAAAAACTCTTTTTTTATTCATTCAGTAACATAATGAAATCATTGTCAGAAGAAATCTAAGTGCCCTGTAAGAACTGGTTACCTTCATCAGACCAAACAACTCCAAAAAGTGTTTGGGAGCTTTAAAAATTTCTAGTCTTATCTTCCTTTGAAGGAATGATGAAATCTGATAAATATATTGATAATATTCAGAAGCAGAATTGTTCTAGAATTGTAGAAGTTTCCAAGTGGAGATGGAATGTTGCAATATAACCTTGCATCAATGTCATATAAGATGAAGGGTTAAGAAATTTATCCAAAAGCTGGAGCTGAACATGTAAGAATTAAGAGAGGCCAGAGGCTCATATACTGAAGCCCCACACTTATGTAGCATAAATAATTTCCTTGAGAAGGGAATCAAGAGATACTGGACATAGTGAGTACCAAGGTACATTCCCTAAAATAAATCTGATTATATTTTCACAGGAAATAACTAGTCATTGATATGGCAATGATTTCTCAACTAGTCATCTTTGTTCAGTCATGTCACCAACTCATTAGAGCAAAGATCAAAACAATAGCACATTAGAACAATAAAAATGAGAAGACACAGAAAGCAACTGAGGCAAATCAAATCTGTCTTACTTAAACAAGCTGTTGATGTGAAAAAAATGTGGACTTGGGACAAAAGAATAGATATTGATACAGACCATCACCATTTCTTAATGAAATTAAATCGCTATTAATCAATTGTCTTAAAAAGAATGTTAGGGCAGCTAGGTGGTACAGTGGATAAAGCACTGGCCCTGGTTTCAGTAGGACCTGAGTTCATATCCAGTCTCAGACACTTGACACTTACTAGCTGTGTGACCCTGAGCAAGTCACTTAACCCCCAATTGCCCGACAAAGAAAAAAACAACAACAAAAAAACCAAAAAGAATGTCATAAGTACTGAGAAACATTTGATCTCTTTGCCAAGAGAAGATATGTGGCAGCCCAGTAAAATAATGGCTTAGAATATAAATTATTTTATAAAAATTTACAAGATAATGAAAGATAAAGTTATATGTCATAAATCATGGGGACAGGGGGAAGCTAGATGGTGCAATAGCAGATAGAGTGCTGGTTCTGGAGTCAGGAAAGCTCATGTTCCTGAGTTCAAATTTGGCCTCAGACACTTCCTAGCTGTGTGACTCTGGGAAAGTCACTTAACTCTGCCTCAGTTTCCTTATCTGTCAAATGAGCTGGAGAAAGAAATGGGAAACCACTCCAGTGTCTTTGTCAAGAAAACCTCAAATGGGGTCACAAAGAGACAGACATAACTGAGACAACTAAATGACAAAAACATAAAACATTGATAAGCAGTAAAAGACAAAGGTTTGTGAGAGACCCAACCAAACTAATTTGTCCTAAGGGCACCTAAGGATGAGAATGAAAGAGCAATCTATTTCCCACCAGTTTTGGATTGAACTCCATCATGATCCCAGGAAGCCTCAACACTAAGAAATTCATTATCCTTCCATTATTCCAGATTACACTGGTCTTGGTACTCACACATCACCGGTACCCTCAGTACCCTCTGCCTCTCTGATTGGAGGGCTGGAGGTCAGGGTAAAGGACTACTCCTTGAGCCTCCATTTAAAGAGGGCTCCCAGGCCATCCATCTTTTCATTTCCCACCAATTATACTCCTTTAGACTAAATTTTCTGGACTCCATCATGCCCTCAAAATCAGTACCTTTGCTCTCTTCACCTGACTGACATGGCAATGAACAGATAGGATATGGATATATAGGTATGTGTGTGTATGTGTATGTATGTATGTACACAAATATATAATATGTATGTATAAACATACACACATATCCACACACAATAAAGTCCACGTCAGTGAAAGAAGAACCACTACAACTGTCTCAAATATCAAGTTCTCAATGTGCTACATGAGGAAGTAATGACAATAATAATAATAACAATAATATTTAACAATAACTGGCATTTCTATAGCACTTTAAGGTTGTATAGTGCTTTAAAATATTATTTAATTTTATCCTCATAAAAACCATGGGAGGGTTAGGTGTTATTTTTTACTCACATTTTATGAATAAGAAAATGACTGAAAGATGCAGAGAATGATTCATTCTACTGTGCTTATATTTTGCTGACTTTAAAAAAGCATTTGAATTGCTAGAACAAAACACTGCCTTAAAGGCTCTCCTCCAATAAGATGCCTCCCATACATATGACAAAATCAGACAATATTCCTTGGAAGGTATAATAACAGAGATAATAATTGTTCAATGATTCACTAATTTTTTAATATCAACCTGGGTATAAACCAGGGAAATGTATGTTTGACAAAGAGGTTTGCACTGGACATACTTCATTACAATTGCAATAATTTCTCTTTAAATGGAAGAGGAATTTCTAGTCAGGAGTTCTTAACCTGAGGTCTCTGAACTTGTTTCAAAAATATATTTATAACTGTAATTCAATATAATCAGTTTCCTTTGAATTCTTATGTGTATTTTAAAAGGCATTTAAAACATCATTCAAAGTAGGCTTCACCAGAATGTCAAAGGGGTCCATGATGCAAACAAGGCTAAGAATGATTTAGATGCTATTTACAGATGACATTTTGCTGATTTCAAAGTCCTAAAACACTGCAGATTTTTCTAAATTAGATTCATAACATCTCTGTCTCTGTTTCTCTCTCTCTGTCCCTGTCACACACACACACACACACGCACGCACACACGCACGCACGCACGCACGCACACAGGATTTAGCCTAATTAAGCAAGAGAAACCAAGTGGATTAATACCTTATGTCCAACCTATTATATGCAGTTAGATAGACAATACATAGAGCTGGTCCATCAGAACATGTCTTAGATAGATATAGTGCTTAGGGTCAGAATGTACAATGGGAGGACAATGTGCAGAGCTTTTAGGAACCCCAAGCTGCTCCCTGAAATACAGATCTATGTTTTTTAGCAATACTCTGTCAGTAATGCTTTATGAATGCAAAAGTCATGTAATACCATTATCTTTGAAGAATTAAAGTTGAAGGCCATCCAAAGACCATTGGAGAGATGCATGCATGATGGGCATGAACAGGTCACAACACATGAGGAATTGCATGGGAGAAGTGGGATAAAGGATGAGGTTAGAGAGATAGGACTGGAATAGAAGGCTGACATCATGTAGTACAAGGAGAGAGGGAGCAATGGATTGTCCATCTAATCTATTGGTAGTCACAATGTCAGGAGGTGTGGAGGGAGAACCCCATCCACATTCTTTAACATTGGGTGAACCCCAGTAGAGGATTTAGCAGAAAACATAGCAAGAGTCACACTGAATAAGGAAGCATGGATGAAGTTTGACTTATTTTAGAGGAGTATATATACTGATAAGATCACGGGTACATTGAGGACTAGGAATTCTTTTGGGATTTTCAGTCTAATTAAATATAGTAACTATTTAATTTGGCCAGCTACTACATATTCTTTCTTTTTTAAAATTTTATTTAATTTTTCCACTCCATAGTATTTTATTTTTCCTAATTGCAAGTAAAGATCGTTTTCAAAATTTATTTTTGTAAGATTTTGAGTTCCAAATTTTTGTCCTTCCCTCCCTTTCCTCCCTTCTTTCCAAGACAGCAAGCAATCTGATATAGGTTATGTAGTACAATCATGTTAACCATATTTCCACATTAGTCATGTTGTGAAAGAAAAATCAGAACAAAAGAGAAAAACCATGAGAAAGAAAAAAACAAAAAACAAAACAAAAAAGTAAAAATAGTATGTCTCCATCTGCATTCAGACTCCATAGTTCTTTCTCTGGATATGGATAGCATTCTCCACCATGAGTCTTTTGGGATTGTCTTGGATCATTGTATTATTGAAAAGAGCTAAATTCTATTACAGCTGATCATTGCACAATGTTGCTGTATAATGTTCTGCTTCTGCTCACTTCACTTAGCATCAGTCCATGTAAGTCATTCCAGGTTTATCTGAAATCCTGCTCATCATTTCTTATAGCACAATAATATTCTGTTACGTTCATATACCACAACTTGGTCAGCCATTCCCTAATTGATGGGCATCTCCTCAATTTCCAATTCTTTGCCACCACAAAAAAGAGCTGCTATAAATATTTTTTTGTCTTTGTGGGTCCTTTCCCCTCTTTTATGATCTCTTTGGGATACAGATCTAACAGTGGTACCATTGGGTCAAAGGGTATGAACAGTCCTATAGCCCTTTGGGCATAGTTCCAAATTGATCTCCAGGATGGTTGGATCAATTCACAACTCTACCAACAATTCATTAGTATTCCAATTTTCCCACATCTTCTCCAACATTTATCATTTTCCTCTTTTGGTCATATTAGCCAATCTGATAGGTGTGAGGTGGTACCTCAGAGTTGTTTTGATTTGCATTTCTCTAATCAATAGTGATTTAGAACATTTTTTCATATGATTATAGATAGTTTTAATTTCATCACCTGAAAACTGTTAATATGCTTTGACCCTTTAGCAATTGGGGAATGACTTGCATTCTTATAAATTTGATTCAGTTCTCTACATCAAATTATTAATTTAAAAAAGTTAGCTAAGATAATTGTGAATCAATCTGGCAAGAACTGATGATGATGGGTCATTAAGAACATTAATTTTTCATGTTAGCCCAAATCTATATAAATCTTAAAATCAATAAAATAAAAAAATTTTCCAGTATCTGTATCTAAAATCTTCCCTTACAGGCAAATTTTTGTCAAGGGAATGAAAATATTGAAGGTTTTTTTATTCCTTTCTAGAGATCCTAAATTCTCCTTCTGACTTCTTTGCAGGGAGTTCAATATACTAAAATCTGATGAGGGAACACAAGTGCATTTCACTATTTACGTTACAAAATAATTCTCTATTTTATGAAAGGATTTTCCAGGATTCTAAATGGTTATTCCTTATTGAATAAGCGTTTGTTTACAATTCACGAATTACCTGAGAGAAATATCAGAGGTCAGAGAAATTTAATGTCACTATCAATTGAAGACAAATCAGATAATGTTGTACTTACGTCATAATGTAAATCAATAATAAAATGTGATTCAAAGGCACCCTAAAAGGTCCTATCCTACTGTCTTCTCTCCATATAATCTCTTTGGTGTTCTCATCTACTCTTATGACTTCACATGTCACCTCTTGATAGATGACTCCCATATTTCTATCTCCAAACTCTACTCTTTCTCCTTGAGGTTCATTCCTGAATCCCAACTGCAAAGTTAATTCTCTATTTTTCCTTCAACATCTGCCCTCTGTGTTTTTCTTGTTGCTAATGATGAGACCACCATTTCCTAGTTGATCATGTACTACTCTCATTACCACCATCATAGTTGTCTATTAGTTCAATTACTATATTAGCCTCCTAACTTGTCTTCTTGTTTCTGTCATCTTCATAGCTCTGTCTTCATGTCATTTTCTGCTATTAAAGTGATCTTTCTAATAATCAGTCTGATCATATTATTCCCTTATTCAAAAATCTTGTTACAGGATAAAATACAAATGCATTACCCTCATGTTCAAGGACCTTCATAGTCTGGTTCTAACCTACTTTTCTTTTTTGTTTGTTTGTTTTTATTTTTAATTTAATTTTTCTCAATTACATGTAAAGATATTTTTGAGCTCCATATTTTTCTCCCATTCTCCCTTCCCTCCCCCTTCCCAAGGCCAGCAAGAAAGTTGACATAGGTTATACATTACTATCATGTTAAACATATTTCCACATTAAACAGAACCAAAGGAAATAAAATCCAAGAAATAATAAACAAGAACAATAACAAAAAAAGCAACAACAAAAGTGAAAATGGTATGCTTCGGTCTGCATTCTGACTCCATAGTTCTTTTTCTGGATGTGGATAGCATTTTCTACCATAAATCTTTTGGCATTGTCTTAGATCATCGTATTGCTGAAAAGAGTTAAATCTGTTACAATTGGTCATCACAAAATGTTATTGATACTGTGTACAATATTTTCTTGGTTCTACTCATTTCATTCAGCATCAATTCATATAAATCTTTCCAGGTTTTTTTGAAATCCATCTGCTTATCAATTCTTACAGCACAAGAGTATTCCATTACATTCATAAACCACAATTTGTTTAGCCATTCCCTAACTGATGGACATCCCTTCATTTTCCAATTCTTTGCTACCACAAAAAGAGCAGCTATGAATATTTTTGTATATGTGGGTCCTTTTCCCTTTTTTATGATCTCTTTGGGATATAGAACTAGTAGCGGTATTGCTGGGTCAAAGGGTCTAATCCACTTTTCTTTCTATTTTCCATATGGATGCTTTTATCTTTGACTTATAATTACTTATTTTATTCTAACTTGTGTTATAATTTGAACCCAGGTCTTCCTGAGTCTTAATCATGCTATGTACTTTCATATATTGACTCCCCTTATTAGAATGTAGGCTCTTTAGGATATAGGGAGCAAGTCTTCTTTTATTTCTGTATTCATAGCACTTGGTATGGTGTCATAATGAATAGGTACTTAAATGTTGAACTGAGTTGTTGAATCAAACTGTTCAAATTTGAATGAGTATATGTGTGTATATCTATCTATAAATCTATGTAAAACTTTAAAAGGACTTGCCTCTTTTATAAAGTGACCTAAATTCATATTCCCTGTTCAAGATTCAGATTCATTTTTTAATCCTTAATTTTCTCTAGGCTTTTATTTGTGTTAGAGAGAGGGACTAAGGCTATTTTTCATTCTTCAAGCCTCTGTGTCTAGTACAGTACCATGCACATAGTAGGAATTTAATACATTTCAGTGAAATGGAATGGGTCATAGATTTAGAAAGTGAATGGACTTTAGACATCACTGAGTCTAACTCTAACATTTTCCAGAGGAGGAATCAAACCTAGAGAGGTAGGGGGACTTGCACGGGGTCATACAGAGATTATGTACCTGTGGTGGGATTTGAACTCAGGTCTTATTAAGTTCAAGGCCACCAATCCATTATATCATGCTACCTTGCAATCATTGGAGTAGATGAAAAACAAAAACTCTATGTCCACAAACACCTTTATAAATGGTGTTCAATCTTTATCCAACAAGAATTGTCCCTCTAAGACATCCAAATAGCAACTAGGGTTTATTTTATTTATTCTAACAACAGTATAGAAAAAGACACAGAAGAAGATACATTGGGATAACTCCCTTAGGGTATCTTCCTCAAATTTTCTTTCTTCTTGTCTGAATGAACTTATTTATATGCCTTTTCACAAAAGAAGGAATGTAGATGTGAGGAAAACCAAAAAGGGTGACCATTGAGGTCTTGGTTGTTATTCCGACTTCGGGAAATGGGCAATAAGGATGTTATGTTTCTGAAAGAAGTATTTCATGTCTCTCTATAAAAATACCCTGAAGTTTCTTTCCAAGTGATGCTGAAATGTTTTTGTGCTTTCACTCCAAAATTTTGATCTATTTCCTCAGCATATTAAACCATAGTAAATCCAATACAATGGCTCACATCCTAGACTAGGCTGTTTGAGCAAAAAAGGAAAAAAAATGGAGGGAACGTAAGAAAGAGGATTGAGAATTCACCTTAGACTGTTAAAGGAGGAGAAGGTGAAGCAAAATGATGAGGACAGCTGCACCCAAACCAAATTAATGGTAAGATTCCTGATGCCAAAAAAAGAAAAAAAAAAAAAGACCTTTGCTACAGGACTCATTGATGACTTTAAAACTCTTTCTTGACCCCTTTCCTACACGTACAGAAAACCAGATGGATTTATTTTTTAAAAAGAAAGCCTAGTGAACTTTTCAAATATCTTCTGGAGAGTAAAACAGAGAGGGATAGAGGCAGGGGTGAATAGTTATTCTGTCTCTCAAACATCTCTGATTCTGTCATTTTATGACTTGAAGACCAGTGGGCATCAAACTCAAATGGCAACAGGTGGCACCTGCAAACTGTACATAAGGATCCCTGGAGGCTGCAAACTGACTTAGACAACCTTGTGTTAAAATTATCTGTGTGACCCTGGGCAAGTCACTTAACCCTCATTGCCCCACCAAAAAAAATACAATAAAATAAAATTATCTGTGTTCTTTGGGTTTTTACTTATTTTCTCAAATATTTCCCCATTATATTTTAATCTGGTTTGGGCCCATACTTAGGAGTCAGTCTTGTGTTTGACTGTTTAAGACTTGTATTTTTTTAAACTTATGAGTAGTTCCAAATCATATAAAAGTGGCATTTATTCAACTGGGTTGAGGCAAATGTCCAGTGCATCTAAGTAATTAAGTCTCTAAAGCTGCCTTGAAGGACAGAGTAAGAGGTTAGTTCTTGATCTTCTAGATAGTTGAGAATGGGAGTTGTTGTGATCTACTATAATTTTGGGGGGAAATTATTTTTTTAAATTCACATTAAAATAGTTAATTATTAAGACAGACAAAGCTGTCTTAGTAACTGATAATATTAATATTAACCAAGATTTATTGATTGATTCATTGAACCAGAAGAACTTAAGGCTGGAAAGTTTAGTTCTTTATGCAGTAGTAAGAAATTTGCACCTGACAGAAACAACAAGCATTTGTACCTGGATTTTAACATAGCACATCACATAATCTGACTGATTATTAGCAATGTTTCTAACTATGCCTTTCTTTCAAGAAGGTTAAAGGACTTATGGTCAATGATCCCAACTTCTTATCCTCTATATGCAGGAATAGCAAACCTGCAGAACGTGTCCCTCCAAAGGAAGCAACAAAAAAGGCTCTCCCTTCTCCAACTACACAGAAATGCCACTAATCTAGTGGCACGTTCTTAAAGAGCTTGACCCATTAGCTTCAGCTGTGAAGCCTTGAAAGGTTGCAACTGTGGAGGGGTGCTAATTTGCCCAACCACATAGTAACTGCTATTGTGCATACCAATTACAGCTTTCTAATTCTATTTTGGAAATAACACAATGAATCTCCACTGTGAAGATGGAAAAAAAACACACATCATGGCATGAGAAAGAAGTAAAATGAGAAAGGTCAGAGGGGAAGAGTTTTCTATCACTGACACTTGAGTAGCCCCACTGCTAGTAGCCTTTAGCTACCTCCTTTTAGTGTAATATTATTCTCCAAAGTTAACTTCGATAGATTGGCTTTGGTTAGGAAGATTTAGGTTCAATGCAAGGAAAACCTTTTTAACATTAGAACTATCCCAAAATGGAATAGGCTTCCCTAAGAGATAGTGGGTATACTATCATTGATGGTCTTCATATTGAGGCTGGTTGATCATTTGTTGAGATGATGCCTTGAGGATTTTTGTTCAAATACTTGTTATATTAGATGACCTCTGAGATCTTTTTGACATGGAGATTCTATAATTTTATTGAAGAGTAAGGGTAAGACTAGTACAAAATGGGTCAACAGTCATGAAGGGTTTTAACAACTCTCTTATTTTTTATTTTACAATACCATAGCATCATATACAGTACATATAGGATTTGAATTTATGTGTGAAAAATTAAATCTCATAAATGGTTTAAATTATTTGAAAATAATTTTTAAGAAGTTATTAAAATATCAGACCCCTTCATCACTTTTGGCAGAGGTGACTCTAAATGATTTGTACAAATTAGTCTAGCAGAGAATAGATTTCACATCTTCTGACTTCCTAGCAATTCCAAAACCATATTTCTACTTACTAATTTGTCAATCAACAACCCCAAAATTAATAAGGCTACTTCAAGACCTAAATGAACTTACAGTATCATTGATGTAGCTATTCTCTCTATTGGTAGAGATCATTAGTCACCCATATATGTTCATCCCCTATGCTTTTTATCTATGTTCTTCCATAGATCCTTTACAGAGAGCCCTCTTTCGATTCAATTCTGTTCAAATATTCATTAAGAACTAACTGTGAGCAAGGAATTGTGTTAGTGTTAGGGACATAACATGAGAAATAAAACAAGCTCTTCCCACAAGAAATTTCCTTTCTACTTTATGGATGCATGTACACAAATAAATCTGGAATAAGAAAAATTGTGGAAGGAGAGAAAACTACCAACAGTGGGGATCAAGTAAGGCTTTAAGGAGGAGATGACATCTGAGTTGAACCCAGCTGGAAGATGGAGATGGGGAGCATTCCAAGTCTATATAAATGCATAGAGAGGAGAAATGAACTGTTAAGTTTGAGGACAGGTTTATAGTCCTGTTTGGTTGAAATGTAGAGTACATGAAGGGGAACCGGGTGGTCAGTCAATAAACATTTATTATTAATCATTTATTTTTATATATTTATTTTTCATTTTACAAATAAAGGCAAGGTATAAAACAAGGCTGGAGAGGTAGATGGATTGTGGAGACTTAAATGTCAGACTAGAGAAATGTGTATTTTATAGACTAAGAGGAAATACAGAAGGGTAGATTGGCAAGGGAATGAGTAGAGATGCCAGAAAACCAGTTAGGAGGCTATTACAACACTATAGGGAAAAATGATAATAGCCTTGAATCATGGTGTTGGCTGCATAGGTGGAGAGAAGGGTACAGATGTTGTGGAAGTAGAATCCAATTATTTGCCTGGTCTTGGTTCTTCCTTCACACTATCTCTTGCATTCATCCCCTTGACTCCAATCACATAGCCACCTTTTGAGTTTAGGCCTTTAACATTCCTCACCTAGAATATTACTATAGCTTTCTGGGTGGTCTCCTGCCTCAAACCCTTCCCCAATCCATTCTCTATGGAGCTGCAAAAGTGATAGTCCTAAATCATTAAGTCTAAGCACGCTCTTCTCCTGATCAATGAATTCCAGTGGCTCCCTATTTCTTCTCAGATCAAGGATGAACTCTTCGTTGTGATGTATTAAAGCCCTTTACAATCTGGAGCCAATCTACCTTTCTAATTTTAATATGATACATTACTCCTCATCACACATGGTATAGTAACCAAAACTTCCTTCCCTTTTGCTATTCCTCACAAATAATATTCCAATTCTCCTCTCTAAGTATTTGCATAAACTGTCCTCCATTCTTGAAATCAATCAACAAGCATTTATTAAGTTCTCATGTGTCAGGCTAGGTGGTAGAGACATGAGGACAAAAGTGAAGTAGTTGTTACTAAGGGAAGGTTATATGTCCATTTGTAGGTAGGTAAATAGAAAAATAGATACAAGATAATTTGGTGGGGAAAGCAAGAATAGCTGGGGAAATAAGGAAAAGTTTCATTTGGAAGGTGATTTCTGCACCGAGCCTTGAAGGAGGCCACTGAAGAAGCAGATATGAGGAAGAAGTGTGTTTCAGGGATAGGGGATAGACAGTGCAAAAGAAATGGTGATGGGAGATGGTGTTCTGCATGTGAGGTACATTGTGACTGTACTGTGGTGTGCATGAAGGGGGTAATATGTTGGAAAGGCAGAATGAAGCCAGGTTGTAAAGGGTTTTAAATACCAAATAGGGTTTAAATTGGGGCATTCTAGTTGGTCCCATAATGGATAGAATGCCAGACCTGGAATCAGGAAGACTCATCACCCTGAGTTAAAATCTGGCCTCTGACACTTACTAGCTGTGTGACCCTGGGCAAGTCATTTAATCCTGTTTGCTTCAGTTTCCTCATCTGTAAAATGGGCTGGAGAAGGAAATGGCAAAGCCCTCCAGTATCTCTGCCAAGAAAATCTCAAATGGGGTCACAAAAAACTGGTCACAGCTGAAGCAACTGAACAACAAAGAGTTTACACTGATACTACAGGTAACAGGGAGCAACTGTAGTTTAATGAGTAAGGAACTGACATGGTCAGGCTTATACTTTACAAAAATCCCTGGTAGCCAGGAAAAGGATGGATTGGAGCTAGAGGCAATCAGATTCGTACCATCTACAAAACAGGAGCAATTAAAGTATGTCACTGTTGATAGAGAATTCCTCTTACATTTGGACTTTAAACAAGATACCCTTCCCCAAAAGTTGTATATGCACCTGTCACAAGCATGCCTTTCTCTTTTTGATGCCTTACTTGACAGGAATGATCATAATCACTGCATGGGGCTAGCTCTGTGGTTACATTTATCAATGAATCTAACATGACCTTGACATATGTATGAGAGATTGTCTTTTATAAGGTTATACTTTGTTCTATCAAATTAAATCTCCCCTTTTCTTTTGTAATCACCAGCCACATTAGGATCTTATATTCTTTCATCCTTTTGGTCAAGTGTTATGAGTGGAAAGATGCATTCAACTAAAGGAAATCCTTTCCTTAAGTCTTTATATTCTCTTCTCATATTTTCATCAAGGATACCTTCAAAATGTATGTGGACCATTTTAATAAAGGTTTTGCTGTTTGTCTTTAATTCTCGAAGAGGTGACATCATGACCTTCTGCAAATTGGATATAAGTGAGGGAGGATTGTGCAAAGTTTGATACTCCCCTTCCTCAAAAAGAATTGAGGAAATGCACATTCTTCCCTTCAATGTTCCTACTTTCACATCTCTGGAGGAGAGAGCCATCTGGGTCTGGTGGCAAGATATACATCAGGATGACTAGAGATGGCCCTGGATATTTGAGGTAATTGGGGTTGTGACTTGCCCAGGGCTACATAGCTAGTGTCACTTGTCTAAGGTGAAATTTGAACTCAGGTCCTCCTGACTCCAGGGTCAGTGCTCTATCCATGATGCCATTTAGCTGCCCTTAAAATTTTTATAAAGATATGAAAGTAGGAAAATTGATCAGAAGTTGTTGGTGGGTTTTTAAAATTGCTTTTTGTAGTATAGTCATTAGTATAGTCCATGGGGTTCTTCCCCTTTTTTTTTTTTCTTCTCTTACTCATGTTATCTTATAATATAATCCCATAGCATTTCTTTTTTAATAAAATTGCAAAAATGTTTTTATCTTTGTTTCTTATATTACCTTTATTTCTGACTGTATCCTTCACTTTCCCCCTACCCAGCAAGCCATCCCTTGTAACAAATGTTTTAAAAAGGAAGGGGGGGCAGCTAGGTGGTGCAGTGGATAAAGCACTAGTTCTCGATTCAGGAGGACCAGAGTTCAAATTTGACCTCAGATACTTGACACTTACTAGCTGTGTGACCCTGGGCAAGTCACTTAACCCTCATTGCCCTAAAAAAAAAGGAAGAAGGGACCTTCCAGGGGGTGGAGCCTGGAGCCAAGATGGTGGAGGACAGACATTGAATATACAGAGCTCCTGACACAATTACCCCCAAAACAGAAACAAAAGAACCCCTGGAGCAGCAAAAGCCACAAAAAGATGGGCTGAAATTCTTTTCCAGCCAAAGACAAATTAAAGGGGTTCGTGCTGGGCTGTGAACAGAGTCTAACCCCATGATCACACTGACACAGACCCCAGGCACTCTGCGCAAGAGGAACTTAATACCGAGCCTCCGAATCAGCTGGAGCACCAGCGTCTTCTGGAACTAAGCTTATGGTTGGGTGAGAGGGCTGAATGGCTAGTGGGGGTGGGGGCGGGGCTGGGAGCGGGGTGTCTGCAGGACCTAAGGAGGAATCCAGATGTCCCACCCCAGAAGGGAACCAGGAAGAAATCTTGAGAGGTGGAAGGTCCAGGTGGTGGAGGGGCTCAGGCTCATCAGAAGCTTTGCTGGCTGGTTAATTAGTAAATTGACTTGAGGTTATCTTCAGACCAGAGAATAGGCCAGGCAAGAGAAAAACCTGCACTCCCTCAAACCAAAACACCTGGGATCTTCTGAAGCTTGGGATAGTGTAGCTTGGAAGTAGGACCCCGACTCTAAGAGGGAATTAAAAGTTAAGAAAAAGATGGCAAGATGAGCAAGCAAAGAAAGTTGAGAATTATCGAAAGTTTCTTCAGTGACAAGGAAGATCGAGGTGCACCCTCAGAACAGGATAACAACATCAGGGCCCCTACATCTAAAGCTTCCAAGAAAAATATAAATTGGTCTCAGGCCATGGAAGTGCTCAAAAGGGATTTTGAAGAGAGAGTAGGAGAGATAGAAGGAAGATTTAGAGAGGTGGAAGAAAGAATGGAAAGAGAAATGAGAACAATGCAGGAGAGTCATGAGAAAAAAAGTCAACTGCTTGAAAAGCCAAATGGAAAAGGTGATACAAAAGCTCTCTGAAGAAAATAATTGCCTAAGAATTAGGATTGAACAAATGGAAGCTAGTGACTTTATGAGAAACCAAGACACAGCAAAGCAAATCCAAATGAATAAAAAAATAGAGGGCAATATGAAATATCTCCTTGGAAAAACAGCTGACCTGGAAAATAGATTCAGAGAGATAATTTGAAAATCACTGGACTACCTGAAAACCATGACCAAAATAAGAGTTTAGACAGCATCTTCCAAGAGATTGTCAGGAAAAACTGCCCTGATATTCTAGAAACAGAAGGTAAAATATAAATTGAAAGAATCCACTGATCACCTCCTGAAAGTGATCCCAAAAGAAAAACCTCCAGGATTATTATAGCCAAATTCCAGAGCTCCCAATTCAAGGAGAAAATATTGCAAGCAGCTAGAAAAAAGGAATTCAAATACTGTGGAGCTCCAATAAGGATAAAACTAGATCTAGCAGCATCTACATTAAAGGACCAGAGGGCATGGAATATGATATTCCAGAGGGCAAAGGAACTGGGACAACAGCCAAGAATCATGTACCCAGCAAAACTGAGTATTTTGTTTCAGAAGAATAAATGGAACACTTCTAACTCATAAGAACTTTCTCAGTATTAGGGCAGCTGAAAGGAATATACTTAGACAGAGGGCACAGGTGTTAATTGAATATGAAGGGATGATATCTGTAAAGCATTTTTTAATTTATCCTTGTTCTTTGTGGGGCAAGGAGGGTGGGATGTCTTGTGTCTGGGTCCGGATTTGGGCTCAGGGCCTCCTGGGTCCAGGGCTGGTGCTTTGTCCACTGTGCCACCTAGTTGACCCATTTTGACATCTTTAAAATAGGGTTGAGGGGTAGGAGGAATGCACTGGGGGAGGGGGAAGGGGAGAGGTGGACTGGGGAGAAGTGGCTCACGTGAAGGAAACAAAGACAAAGCTTATGGAGGAGAGGAAAGAGTGAACCTTACAATCATCAGAATTGGCCCAAAGAGGAAATAACATACATACTCAAGTGGGTATAGTAATATATTTTTGCCCTCAGGGAAAGTGGGAGGGGAAGGAGATAAGGTGGGGGGAGAGGGGAAGGAGAGAAGGGCAGATTGGGGGAGGGAGCAGTAAAAAGCAAAACACTTTCAAGGAAGGTGAAGATGTTCTGCATGACTGCACATGCATGACTTATATTGAATTGTTTGATTTCATAGGGAGGGTTGAAGAGGCAGGGAGGAAGAAAAATTTAGAATACAGAATTAGCTCAAAGACCTTAATCTCATCAGAGTGGGCTCAAGGAGGGAGGAGTAATCTATTTAACCCTACAGAAAAGTAGGAGGGGAAGAGGATAAGGAGAGAAGGGTGAAAGAAGGGAGGGCAGAGTAGGGGAGGGAGCAGTCAGAAGTAAAACACTTTTGAGGAGGAAAAGGGTAAAAGAAGATAGAAAATAGAGTAAATATCATGGGAAGGGAATAGGATGGAGGGAAATAGTTATGCTGATTGACTATAATGGCAAAATGTATGGTTCCTATTCTACTGGGCTATTGTGAAGAAAATTCTTTGTCAAGTTTAAGTTCTTATATAAAAGTTATGATGAACAGGTTGCTATCAGAAAAACTTGGAAAGACCTACACAAACTTAGCAGAGTGAAATGTACTGTATACAAAACAACAGCAATAGTGTAAGATGATCTGGGGGAAGCACATGGTTATTTTCAGCAAGGCAATGATCCAACATAACTCTGAAAGACTTAGGAAAATTGCAATCCATCTACAGAGAAAGAACTGATGGTATCCAAAAACAGATTGAAACACATTTTTTTGACAATTCCTTAATCTGAAGTTTTGTTTTTATCTGTTTTCTCTCACAACCTAGCTCATGTGGAGATGTTTTCCATGACTACTAAAAAATCGATGTGAAAATTTGTTTTTACATGTAATTTAGAAAATAAAATTCTAAACAGGAAAAAAAGGAAGAGGGAACAAAAAGTAGTTTGACAAAATTAATTAATACATCATCCAAGTCTGAAATGAAACACAAGGCTTCACACCCGTAGTTCACCACCTCCACAAAGAAGGGAGGAATGTGCATTTACTCAATTCCTGGGAACATCCTGCCCCACCCAGAATATGCTATCATCATGCTGAATGACTCAATTGTGGATATTCAATACTTTCTCAATCTTCTTCCCCCCCATAGGTACAAAAATATTAATATCAGCTCTTTTTTTAATAGAAAAGAATTGGAAACTACAAGGTGACCATCATTGAGAAACAGTTGAATAAATTATTGCATATAAATGCAATGGGATACATTGGGCCAGAAGAAATGACCAAAGGAAGAGGTTCAAAGAAACCTGAGAAGACATGTATGAACTGATACAGAGTGAAGTGAGTAGGACCAATGATCTCTTAGTTACCAAATCTAATGGTCTTTTCTTAATTTTTATCTGTTCTGATCTCTCTTTGAACCTTTGACACTACCAAATGATCATCTCCTCCTGGATATGTTCTTTGGGTTTCCATGATAATGTTTTCTCCCAATTCTCCTATCTGTTGGATGATACCTTCTCAATCTGCACTGCTCTATCTTCATCCAGGCTGAATCTGTAAACTGCAGGTTTCTCCTAATCCTCTGGTCCTGGGACCTCATCTTTTCCTTTATACTATCTCATTTGGTGATCTCATCAGATCTCATGGTTTTGATTACCATCTCTGTGTAGAATGTTTCCAGATCTATATATCTAGCCCTAATCTCTCTCCTAAGCTTCAGTACCATATCCTCAAATACCGTTTGGACATCTCAAATTGGATATCCCACAGCCTTCTTAAATTCAACATTTCCAAAATAGAACTCACTTTTTTTTCTCCCCAGATGTTCCCCCTTTCCAAAATTTTCTATTATTATTAAAGGTAACATTGTACTTCTGGTCACCCAGGTTTACAACTTTTATGTCATCTTTAAGTCCTTCCACATACTCAATCTGTCTTCAAATCTTACTGTTTCCACCTTCATGACATCTTTCATATATGTTTTTTTATTGTCACTCCTATGGCCACCATCTTAGTGTAGATCCCTATCACCTCTCATCTGGATTATTTCCCTTTTATTCCTACTTATTTCTCTGAGATTCCAGACATTTTGTTCCTATTTTGTCCAGCTCTGAAATTATCCCTTTGGCACACTAATGAATAAAAAAAAACCCAAATAGTAAAATCATTATTTTTATTATATTAGCACAGCCCAACCATAAGCAGTGAAAATGCCTTTAATCGCTTTCCTTATGGTACTTTGTAATTATATTTGAAAAGCTTACTTTTCATTCTTATGAATCTTGAAATTACTTTTCATGCTGTGATATATTTTTGGAATTAGAAGAGACTTATGATAAGGAAGTTGGTATTTATATAACATTTTAGGGCTCTACCTATCTCATTTGTAAGACAGGTATTACAAGTATTATTATCCATAGTTAGCATCATCAGAGAAAGAATTTAAACCCATTCCAACACTTTATCCACTTTGCTGTGCTGTCTCCCTCTTAGAGATTATTTAATGAATATCACTTATTTTACAAATGAAGAGACTGAGACAGAGAGAGTGAAAACTCAAGTGACTTGACCACGATTTCTGAACAAATTTGTTTTTATAAGATCACACTTTTTTATATGGCTTGGGTGTTTGGCACTCATAAATAAAGCAGAAAATTAGCTTGATGTTTTTATTAGTGTACTATCTTACTTATAGCATCAATTCACGTGATTATTCTTTTCCTTCTCTTAGAGAAGGGTCAAGGAGTTGATGGGTAATGTTTCTGCCCTGTTTTGAGATTCATACATCAATAGAAAGACAAGTCTGCAGTAACAGAGTTGTTCTTAATACCCTAATGGGGTATGAATCAGTGAAGCATAGGCAGGCTTTCCCTTAGAGGGGTGAGAGTGAGTGCCCCCCAGTTTTCCCCCAGCAGCACCTTAATCTTGTATTTCTTGACATTCAGCTCCTGCAGCTGATACATGTTTAAAAGATTTTCACTCACACTGTTTTGCCAACGTGATAGATTTTATTCACCAGCTGGGATTTTCATGGGTTCTGTAGATTCCTGCCGCTTTTCATTGGACTCAGGTCTCTCTCTGCTTCCCTCATATTAGTAATGATTCCAGAATAATGGGAAAGGGCTCAATTCAAGCTTCACAGCAATTTAAATATCACTTTTTATAGTTTTCTTTCTCACATTTCTACAGCATCCTGTCTACTAATATTAACACCACAGCTTGAGGCAGACATAGACCAATTTGCCTTTATGGATTCTTTGACCCCCAAAAGTCCTTGCTCTGTTTCTGAGCCCTCCAAACACAAAGCTGGCTTTAGCCCAATAAGCCTACCTACCTGTCATCTATAAAGGCAACCAGGGAGAACTAGGGCAGCATCCCCCCCATCCCCCGCCCATCCCATCCTCTGCTCTACAAAGCAAATAAAAATATAAAAAATATCAATGTGTAAAAGGCCTTTACTTTCTCTTGGTAGTCAAATAGAAAAAAAACAACAAAACAGAATAAAACACAACATATTTAGGAAAAATGTAGAGTGCCAGATTTCAACCTTTATTAGGGAAAACCTTTCCCTGCTGTTTTTCTGAAGTTGCCAGGGTGACTGAATGAAAATAAAGAGCAGAAAAGTAGATGTAGGCTTACTGAAATCACAATGGCTGACATGGGAAATATAATTTGGATTCTTAATGAAGACTTAGTGGGCTCATGGTTACTTTGTTTTGCCCTCTCTGTAAATACTCATTCAGTTAACTATCTTCTACAGGGGTATGGTAGAAGGCCATTCCCCTCCTCTGCATATTTAAAATATTATCTGCATATTTCAAGCTCAGATAAGGCACCTGGAAGTATATATGCTTCTTTGGAGTAGATAACTTTTCTCTATTCCCTTGACATCGAATGAATAACTAATTACCCTGTTCTATAAATACATCTCCACGGGAGCTTGCCCCCTCCATTTAATTCTGATGTGATGAAATAATAAATATGTCGAATAGAGAAAAGCAGGAGGACTTGCAGATCATTACTGCAGTGAGTAATTTATTTTAGGCCCTGCGGATCAACTCAGAAACTAGTTCTTTCCAGTATGTACTTGATCGTGTTAGTGGACACCTCTCCCTTCTTTTCCTCACCCTGCTGGAAGCCTATTAATGTCCCATATGCTCTATTATATAACTCTTGAGTGGAGTCTAGAGTGTGCCAGGAGGGCACTCAAAGGCCGGAATTCACACTGACCTTCCGTTCTTCCGGCCTCTTCATTATTATAATATTTTTATTTGAATGGAAATCAGCTCGCGCTTCTCTCCAAACTTACCCCCTCCCCTTCACACCATATCAACTCAATTCCATCCTCTCAAATTGAGGAGAAAGGGACTAGGAGAGGGGGCCTGATTCAAAATGGAGCTGCCCCCAGAAGGCACTCTCATCCACGGGTCATTGAGTTGCCACACTCAGCAGTCATTAAAAGGATGTCGATGGCAGTAAAACACGAGGTCGAGCAATTAGTCTCTGGACAAGGTCTGGGGTAGAGACGGGCAATCCTGTGTGTGGGTGTGTATGCTAAATGGAAAATCCATGTTCCCAGTGCAACGCAAAGGGGAGGAGGGTGGAGCAAAGTGCGACTGTCGGCCAGCAAAGATGTTTGAAATGTCTGAAAGGAAAAAGGGGGTTTGTGGGGGGTGCATACTGGCATGCTATAATCTTACATTTCTTAGTCCTCATGTGAGACTTTAAATGAGCACCCTAGGAACCCCACACTTTGTTTTCAAGGAGTCAAAGGGATTGCAAATGGATTCATCTGAGCATTCTAAGCCCTGCAATTTATCTCACTGTGTTTGATGTTAGCAGGAAAGCTTATTTATTTATTTAAAATTACACAGGGACGTAGCACACTATTTAGGGGAAAAAAGGACGATTTGGAGAATATGGCAAGAAACAAAAAATCCAAAAAAACGACCTCCCACTCCCTCTACTTGTAGTGAGTAAGGAATGAGATTTCTTTTGTTTCAACTTGCTTCTGAAAAATACAAAACCAAAAGTGAAACAACAGGACATTAACTTAAGATGAATGAAGCTACTCCTAAGGGAATATGGTGGGTAGAGGGGCAGGGAGGAGAGCCCTGGAATCCTGAAGAAGCCACTGTTCCAGAAATGGTGGCCCAAGGCTTTACAAATTTTAAAGGAATTCATAAGATCATCATGACAAACGTTGGTTGATAACAATGAGCCTACCTTTTTGCAACCCATAGATTCAAATCAGATATAGCCCCAGTGCAAGGAAAGACAGAGCTAGCAACCCTTAGAGATGGAAAAGCCTTACTGTTCTTCCTAAACAATGCCCATTCTCTCAGTTCTTTATGGGTTAGAGTATAACTAAATAAAACAGTCCTAGATAGGCCTAGATAGATAGGTGCAGTGGATAGAGTGCCAGGCCTGGAGTCAGGAAGACATCTTCCTGAGTGCAAATCTGGCTTCAGATACTTCCTAGCTGTGTGATCCTGGGCAAGTCACTGAACCCTGTTTGCCTCAGTTTCCTCATCTGTAAAATGAGCTCAAGAAGGAAATGGCAAAACCACTCCAGTATTTTTGCTAAGAAAACCCCAAATGGGGTCACAAAGAGTCAGACATGACTGAACAATAACAACACTCAAAAGGGGCTTACCTTTTAATGAAACATGCACAGAATGTTCTCACAGAAAGACAAACATGTTATAAATGCGAGATTAGAGCCTGTAATATTAGTACTAACATTTTATTTCATTTAGTGGCAACATTCATGGCCTAGTGGACCAGAGAGTGCTAGTCTTGGAGATAGAAAAAAAACTTGGTTCAAATTCCATATATTTACTAGTCATGTGATCCTGGGCATTAGAAATGGGTGGCTGTGAGGATCAAATGAAATAATTTATTAAAGGATCACAAATTAACAACCAGAGGGGTCTGTTGAAGTTATCTAGTGCAATCACTTTATTTTACTGATAAGGAAACTGAGGCCAACACAGATTAAGCAAATTGTCCAAGGTCCTAGCCAATAAGTAACAGGAATTAGAATTTAGATTCTATGATAAATAATGGTAGTAACAACAACAATTATCTTTTAGATAGTGATTTGAGGTTTTCAAAGACAAATATTGTCTCATTTTTATTCCTGTGAAGTAAATGCTATTATTATAAACATTATACAAATAAGGCAACCAGGCTGACTAGCCTAGGTCACCCCACTGGTAAGTGCCTGGGGAAAGGTTTGAACTCAGGTCTTTTTGACTCTATATATGATGATGATGGTGGTGATATTACTGTTATTGGCTAAATAGACTTTTGGGGCCTGTTCTGATAACAATTGCCATCTATAATATCATATCTCTGGTAATCTGTGATTTAGCCACCATGACTATAAAGGAGCAGAGATCTTGGAATGATATTCCTGAAGGCGAAGGATATGGGCTTACACCCAAGAAGAACTTGTCCAGCAAAAACCTGAGTATAATGCTACGGGGCAAAAAATAGACTTTTAATAGACTTCCAAGCATTCATGATGAAAAAACCAGAACTTAAGAGAAACTTTGCAGTTCAAAGATAGAAGTGAAGAGAAACACAAAGAAGTAGAAATGATAAAGGTCTAAACAACGATAAACTGCTTACATTAAAATATGGGGAGATGTGATGTGTCCCCTCTCAATCCTATCATTATCAGGGGTTATAGAGGGGGTCCAATTAGTGATTGTTCTGTTAGGTATTGATGATCTTAAGAAAAGAATGGAAAAAGGGTGAAGAGGAGTATATTGAGGGGAAAGGAAGGTTAGGGAAAGTCATCTCACATAATGAGGATGCACAAGCAGATATCTGTATAAACAAGGAAGAGGGAATGGGGAGAGAAGCTGATACTTGAACTTTACTCTCATCTGAATTGGTCAAAAGAAGGAAGAATACACCTAAATACACACACAGAGTTGGGTGCAGAAATACAATTCACTAAACATTGAGATAGGAGGGAAAGAGAAGAGGGAGAAGGAATTAGAGAGATGGTAGATTAAAGGAAAGATTATTCTAAGGAAAACAAAATCTAAGGATGTATAAAAATATTCCTAGATTTTTTTTAAGGTGGCAAAGAATGTAAAATTGAGGAGATATACACAGATTAGGAAATATAAATCAATGGATCAACAATTATTAAGTACCTACTATGAGCCAGGCACTGTGCTAAGTGCTGGGGATAAAAAAAAGAAAATTCTTACCCTCAAGGATCTTCCAATCTAATGGGGGAGACAACATACAAATAAATACATACACAGCAAGCTATATATAGGGTAAAAAGGGAATTAATTAACAGAGGGAAGACACTAGAATTAATAGGAGTGGGGGAAGTAGGTAGAGAGACAGAGGGAGAGCTTTCTAGGCATGGAGAACAGCTAGAGAAAACGCGCACAGCTGAAATATGGAGCATCTTGTTCATGGAATGTCTATAAGGTCAGTGTCACTGGATCAAAGAGTTGGAGAGTACCGTCTAAGAATACTGGAAAGTTAGGTGTAAGCTAGATCATAAAGGATTTTGAATACCAAATGAGCATTTTGCATTTTATCCTGGATACAATAGGAAGCCACTTTGAGTTGGGGGAGTAGCAGAGTGTGTGTCTGCACTGGAGTTGGGGCAGTATCAGGGGAGAGAAGGGGGAGTGTTTGAGAGGTTGCAAAGGTGAAATCAACAGGCCATGGCAACAAATCATATATGGAGTGAGAAGTCCAGGGTGACTCCTAGGTTGAGAGCCTGAGGGACTGGGGGATGATGTTACCCTCTACAGGAATAGGGATGACAGGATATGGGGAAGATTTAGGGAGAAAGATGAATTTTATTTCAGATATATTGAGCTTAAGATGTCTACAGGATATCCAGTTTGAGATGTTTAAAAGGTATTTGGAGATGTGATTGGAAGTCAGAATGGAGTTTGGTGCAGGATGGGTAGATTTGAGAGTCATTAACGTAGAGCTGGTAATTAAATCCATGTGAGCTTATGAGACTACCAAATGAAGTAATATAGAAGGAGGAGAGAAGAGGGCCCAGGACAGAACCCTAACCAAGGGACACCTATGGTTAAAGGGTATGATCTGGAAGAGCATCCAGCAAAGGAGACAGAGAAGTGGTCAGAGAGGTAGGAGTCAAACCAGGAGAGAGGAGTGTCCTGAAAACCTAAGAGGAGAGAGTGATCAATAGTGTCAAAGGCTATAGAAAGGTCAAGAAGAATGAAGATAGAGCAAAGGAAACTAGGAGTTCATTGGTAACTTGGGAGAGAGCAATGCTAATAGAATGATTGGTTCTTAACTGAGATGGTGGTGGGAGGGATGAAAAGGTTTGGAAGATCCGCTATGGAGAGTTGAGTAGTGAGTTGATAAGGGAGGTATAGGATTGCCTGGCAGCAGTGAGGGCCCAGTTGAGGTTAACATAAATTTATAGTGTACTGAGTTGGAATGGTTGCATGATTTTCTCCATCTTTGTTCAGTAGAATAGATGAACAAGTTATGGTATATAAATGTGATGGAATACTATTGTGCTGAACTCTTATTAGAGTAAAAAAACCTTAATGCATGAACACCTACTATGTGTGTATAGGCTCTGTGCTGGATTACTATGCTGGATGTTTACTATAATAGTTCCATAATCTGTAGATATTAACTTTAAAGCAGATCACAACCTTTCAGTACTTTCTGAGACTATATAGTTCTTATTCCTATCTTCCCATAGATAATCTAACCAACATACTAGAGGCATATAGCATTATATAATTTTTGTAGCTTCAGAGGGATTTATGTACAAGAATTCACTATGTTCACTTAAAATTGGATGTAAATGGAAAAATGATAATGTTAAGTTGCTTTTGCAATTGGAGAACGAGCGTCATGTTCAAAATATGCTGATAACTGATAATTTTAGGACTGGGAAATTCATTCAAGGGGGCAAGTTATTTTTTGTCCATTCTAAACAACACACAGTAGATATAATAGTTACTTTGGAATAGGAGTTATCTTTTTTCCCTCTTCTGGGACAAAAGTTCATTATTGTGAAATTACCTGTCTTCTGAAGGGTAGTAGTCACATTATATTGGATAGAGACCCTGCCTTTTAGACAGAAAAACTTTTGTTTAAGTCTTGGCTCTGACACATACTGGTTCTATGACCTTGGGCAAGTCTGAGTACTCTAGGACAGGAGTTCTTAAACCTGCAGTCTATGAGATTGTTTTGTAAAATTAGTTTGATAACCATATTCTAATATAATCAGTTTCCTTTCTAATCCTATATATTTTATTTATGCATTTTTTTTTTAGTGAGGCAATTGGGGTTAAGTGATTTGCCCAGGGTCACACAGCTAGTAAGTGTTAAGTGACTGAGGCCGGATTTGAACTCAGGGCTGGTGCTCTATCCACTGCCCCACCTAGCTGCCCCATTTATGCATTTTAAAAACATCATACTGGGGGCAGCTAGGTGGCACAGTGGATAAAGCACCAGCCCTGGATTCAGGAGGACCTGAGTTCAAGTCTGGCTTCAGACACTTGACACTTATTAGCTGTGTGACCTTGGGCAAGTCACTTAACCCTTATTGCCCTGCAAAAAACAAATGAACAAACAAATAAAATAAATAAAAACATGATACTGAAGAGTTCCTAGGTTTCCCCAGACACCCAAAAGGGTGCATCTCTCTCTCTCTCATACACACACACACACACTGTTAAGAACCCCTACATAAGATTATAAGCTGTACAGAAGGTGGTGACAGCCTGAATTGGTAGAGAGAGTTTCATAATTTGGGAATTCCTTTACACCAATGAAATTGCAGGTCCAATCCCTACCTCCTGTGCTTATCTTCTGAAGTCACATTATCTAAGACTTAATATTCTGTGAATATGAGAGCAGTGCTCTGGTATATCCATCTGCCCCCTCTTCTTCTCCCTGTGTGACCAGCCCTCTGCCCTTCCTGGTTATACATTTCCTTATTGTATGAAGTAAATCAATACAGTGCGCTGTTAAATTAGATGTTAAAGAATTGGTATAGACAATAACTACTTTGGGATTCTGTGGTGGAAACATCAATGTGGGCTGGGTATTCAGAAAGTCTTCATAAAGAAGTTTCAACTTGAGCTGGGTTTTAGTAGAAATCTTTGATTTTTACAGGTAGAAAGAATGAGGGAAAGAAAAAAGAAATAGCGTGAAGGAAAGTGTGGAATCAGGAATGTATAAGATATGTTTGAGGAATGGAGAGTAGGCTAATTTGGCTGATAAATAGAAAAGTGATTTCAACCTTATCTGGAAATTCTGTCAGAGTAAGAACTCATTCATTTGTCTATTCAATCATTTATTTGTTCATCCATGCATCCATTCATGCATCCATGCATCCATCCATCCATCCATTTATCTGTTCATTCATTCATTCATCCATCCATCTATCCATCTCTTCATTCAACAAATATTGATTAAATGCCAACCATGTATCAGATACTGTGCTAGGTGCTAGAACAGTTAAGAGATTATAAAAAGGACAGTCTTTCCATTTCTTATCATATTCAATAGCATAAGCCCTTGATATGTTATGCATAAGTTACTTCAGAGGTTGGCCAACTAGAAGTTTCAATGGTATTGACACAGCAATCTTGACAGTATGAGGGTATATTTGCAAGTTGACAAACCCATTTAATGGGTATAAGATGATCATTCTTCCCCTTAAACTGGACAAAAGACTACATCTAGTCATTTATAACACTCTGATCCAATTTCAGGTCCTTCTCAGCTAAAACTTCAAGCCAATATCCTTGAGAAATATCAGTCCTGACTGTGTTCCTCTAGTAAGTACTTCTGTTGTTGCACCTTTTGAGGTAAGTAGCTTCAGGGACAAGAAACCAATTTTCAACAGTAATTTGTTACAATATTGAATATCCATCTCAGTACCCTCTGAGATGGCACAAGAGAGTCTGAATCATCAACACTTTACTTTAGGTCAGCAAACACTCCAGGGACAATTAGACTGTTTATAAAACCTGGGTACTTTGAATAGCGCAAAGTCAATTTAAAAAACAAACCAAACACCCATGTATTGAATATGTGAGCTCTTTCAAATTGTCATCAGCTGTTATGACAAGCTATTAAAGAAGTTATTCTAGAGGACTGAAGTAGCTACCAGTTTCAAAACAGTAAATCAAGTCTTGGTCAAGAGCACTGATGAAAAGCGAACAGAATTCTAGCCATGTTTATGAGCGGTCCAAGACAACCACAATACACATCAATCACAGGTGGGCAGCATGCTCTGGTCCATGCCCCTGATTCACAGTATGACCTTTTGTGACTCACTCTCCTGCCTTCTGTCTCAGTTACTCAGCTGAAAACAGAATTAAAAAAAGCAGGAAACTCAATGAAAACCAGACACTGCATCTATAATGAGATTTCCTGGACAAATAAATTTCCCATCTCTGCAACCTGTTCTCTTGCACCACCCCCATCCATGACTGCCAAGCATTACGCATTCAAGAGAAGGGGAATCAAGTAAAGCATCCGAGGCGTGGAACCATGTTATTTTCTGAGTGTCAGAGAAGTGTATAGGCAAGGACTTAACTTTGCTCCCTTAAAGTAGAGAAACCAACCTATGGAGAAAATAATGGTCATGCTATGGTTTGCTTGAGGGACTGGGGAGAACAGTCCATAGTATGATTAAATTTTTTGTCTTTTCAAAATAATTTACAGCATGTATCATCACAGCTTTAAAAATCAGTTTATTGTCATTGGTAGGTGGTATATGTGTTTTTCCTCCAGGCAGAAAGGTTCATTCTTGTGAAACTGTTTATCCTTTGAAATTACATGATTAAAATTACACAAAACTGTAGCTACTTGACTGGATGGAACAAATGTATGTCTGGAATATGAAAATAAAGAGAAAGCAGTTTCATTGGAAAATCGTAAGCCAAGCTGATAACAAGAGCAGAGCTTGGAAATGTCACTGGTCTGGTCAACCACTGAGGTTTAATGGAGTGGCCAATCACCTGTAGAGTCAAGAAGCCCTGAGAGGGAATGGAAGCAGTTATCAATGACTGTCATAGAAAATGAAGCCACGGTTTTATTCTTAAGACTGTCAATCTTACTGGTAGCAATAACCACTGGGACTTTTGTCCATCACAAGGGGACTGTCATTCTGAGGCTCTGTCCCTTGGAAGAGCTCCATATGACTGAACCTTCCAGGATCATTCAGTCTATTAATTAGCTTGAAAACAGCTGACAATATGAAGGCTCCTAGGCAGACTGCTACCCCAGTACCTCAGTCGTAACTAATGGGAGTTTAAAAGGGAGATCAGAAAATATCGTGCAGATAAAATATGAAGATAGGAGAAAAGACCATAACCTCAATCTGCAAAATGTAATAGCTTTGTCAAAATAAAAGCCAAAGCTAAACTCTCCTGCTACTGTATACCTCCTAGCTCTGAGAACTGTTCAAGCAGAGAGGCATTTTCTATTAGCTGCAAAGTCTGAATGCAGGAGGGAGAAGCTCGGGCATAATATCTGCACAACAGCCCTTCCATGCAAACACTATCCCAGTAATGGGAAATTTTAATGATGTAAAGCAGCAAGGTCACACGACGTGTCCAGGCAGCCCTTGGAAAGACACTGTCTCTGCAGATATTACAGAGAAGAGCTCAGAATCGCTCTTGGTTCATTAGGCTTTGCCTGAGGGTTTTTTTTTCTTCTTCTACTACTATTAACTACAAACAAGGTTCAGGTTCTCGTTTCTCAGTTTCGTGAGTAAAATGCAAAAAGGTGCATGATAAGGTTTTCAGAGTTCTATTTGTAAATATGGCAAGACAGACAACTTAGATGTGTTTTTACAATACTTGAAATATTCTCTCTGAGTCACCTTACATATGAAAATTGTAAAGACCTCATCAATGCTTCAGTGTTATTTTTTTTCAGTAGAACTTTTTTAAAAAAATCTACTTGTGTATAGATAAAGGTACAATATGCACTAAGTATCCACAGAGAGGATAGGAGTCCCTCCCCCGGCCCTGTGCACCCACACCACATCATCTTATGGTTTACCTCCTTCTCCCAGCTTTATGACCCCATTGAGATGAACTCTCACTGTTTTCTTCCTCGTTACATTTTGATATTTCAAAGCATGGCCTGGATCTCACTCCCATCTCCCCACTCCACATTATTAATGAATTGGAAAGCAGACATCATTAGTTTTTGGAGGCCATTTCTTTTAAAATTTACAGACCCCTTCATCTGAATCCCCAGAGACAGTCTGCTGTTCTCATCTTAGAATCTTATTAGCATCATATCTTCTGTATCCTGCCACGCAAACTGCATGGCTATGCATTTCTAGCACTTGACCCTTTTGCGGACGGAATTAATTTCCTCTTTGAAGATGCAGCAGCATGCTGTTGTGCTTGTTAAAGAAAGAAAATCTGAGCAAGGAGATGGCAAAGCAAGCAAAGAAGATTCACAGTTTTAAAACAAGCTCTTGCCTAGGCAAGTAAAGATTGAGAGACCCACCAGTAGAAATTGTATACTGATAACTCTTTATTACCAGAAGCATCCAGAAGGGGCATGCAAATTAGCTGATTAGCTGGGTTCATTGAGTTCTTCATGAAATCTTTGAGTGATCTTGTTTCAATGTGTTTTTTTTTTAAACCGTCTCCCCAGCCCCCTGCCCTGATATTCCAATCAGTTATCTGACACAGACTAAGGATGCAGAAAGGTGAACAGAGGAAGGGATTTTGTTTCGGGCTTTGTTGACTCATCCCCACATTGAGTTTAATATATCTCAGGTCATCCCTGGGTCAGAGATACTTTGGAATCGACCCAGGGGTGGATTCTTCTCTGATATTCAGGTGTTCTTCAGATCTGGGATGACAAAGCACTCAGCTAAATCCCTCAGGGCCATTATAGTACTGATACAGTTTTATAGCTCTCCTATGCTGAAGCAATAGATGGGGTTAGCTAAAAGTGGACCTAACTCAGGGGGAGCAGAAGACCCTCATCATTGGTAGAATGTTAGAGTTGAATGGGATCTTTAGACCATAACTGGCTAATCCAACCTTTCCATTTTGTAGATGAAGATAATGGCACCTCGATAAGTTGTGACTGGTCCATACAGTGAGTTAATGGCATAACCAAGACTAAAATTTAGGTCTCCTGACCCTCTTTCCATTATGCTACACTACAAGATTAACTACTGCTTGCCTTATTACACTCTGTTTCAGGCTAGTCTCTTCTGGTTGCTGGATTCATGTGCAAACTGGCCAAAACCTAGGTTTGCAGAAAATTGTAACTGCCTATATCTAGAGTAATATTCCCAGGATATCCCTAGACAGCAAGGATTAAAATCACTTTATCTTCTATAATTGCATATACTATCTCACCATGTTTTACCATTATTAAAATCATAGTTCTGCCTCGATACAAAATATTCCTAATGGGGTACATTTTCCCAAAGTTATAGTAGTCCATATATTAGTTTGAATTCTAGTCATAGCCAGACATTGCCATATTTTATACATTTAAATTAGTTTCTACTCCTTTTGTTTTCATATCACACTTTGAATGCCCACCTATCAATATGGTATATTAAAGGGTAGAAATAACTTAGCACCAGTCAAAGCAACTGCTTCTACAAAGAAATCCAGTGTAGGTATGAATGAATCCTTTGGGATGTGGCTACTGTATTTCTAATACAATATGGAAAGGAATAAAGATATTATCATTATTATTCTTGTAATCTATGTGTTTCTTTCTCTTCTCTCTCACTGCTTCTTCCCTGGTACAGAACTTCATTTACTTTTTCTCATGTTACTGCAACAATCTCTTCTGCAGCTTCCCAGATTCCAATCCATCCTATATAAGACTACCAAGCAAATCTTCCTTTAACACTTCTTTCATAAAGTTATTCCTCTGCAAAAAGAACAAACAAATAAGCACCCCCCCAAAAAAAATACCACTCACAGTATTTCTCTATTGTCTACTATGTTGGGCATAAATGTCTCAACCTGGTTTTCAAGGCTTTCCATAAACTGGTCTTACCTAACTTGCCCAACAGAAATATTCCATTTTAATTAGGTCTGTCTGACAAGCATTTTACATTCATTTCTTAATTGTTTTATTGCTCTACTCTATTTACTCTCTAGCTCTCCAAATTCTTCTTTACCCTTCTAGACTCAACTCAAATTATATCTCTGCTATGAAGCCTTTCTTGTCTGCAATTGTTCTCAATGAGTCAACAAGCATTTATTAAGCACCTACTATATTCCAGGCACTGTGCTAAGCACTAGGAACACAAAGAAAGGGGCACAACAGTTCATACCCTTAAGGAGCTTACAGTCTAATGAGGGAAATGACATATAAACAATTATGGGTGAACATGATAAATTGGAGATAATTAACCATAGAGGGGAAGGCATGAGCATTAAAGGGGATTAAGAAAAGCTTCTTGCAGAAGGTGGGATTTTAACTGAGACTTGAAAGAAGTTATAAGGTAGAGATGAGGAGGGAAAGAGTTCTAGGTATGGTGGACAGCCAGTGTAAATGAACTGAGTGGGAAGATAGAGTGTCTTGTTTAAAGAGTAGTAAGGAATCTGGTATCATTGGATTGCGTAGTGCCTTGCGGGGGTGGGGGGCAGTATAAGGACTAAGAATACTGGAAAGCAAGAAATGAGTCAGATAATAGAAGGATTTAAAAGCTAAACAGAGGGTTTTATATATTTGATCCTGTAGGTAAGAGGGAAGTCAAGAGACAAATTAGGGCTGGGCAAATACATCTGAGAAATGTGTATAGATATGATAGCTGTAACAATGGGAGCTTATCAACCCTAATGATGAAGTCAATTGCACCAAATGAAATAGTATAGAGGGAGATGAAAAGAAAGCCCTAGGGGACACTCATGGTTATTGGTGACCTGGATGAAGATCCAGTAAAGGAGACAGATAAGATGTCATCAGATAGGTAAGAGGAGGATCAGGAGAGAATGGTGTTCTGAAAATCTAGAGAGAAGAGAGTATCAAAAAGAAGAGGGTGATAAACAACGTCAAAGGCTGCAGAGAGGAGAATGAGGATTGAGAAAAGATCATTGGATTTGGCAAGTCTATCTACTTATTTATCTACATATATATATGTGTATCACTTTAGGGTTTAGAAAGCACTTTATACGTTCTTATTTTATCTTCATAACAACTCTATGAGGTAGATGCCATTTTATAATGGCATTTATTCCCATTTTACAGATTAGGAAACTAAGGCACAAAAAGTTAAATGACAGGCACATAGATATTGGTTATGTGAGACAGAATTTCAACTCAGGTCTTCCTGATACCAGGTCTAGTGCTCTACCCACTACACCACATATTTAATAATATAGTTTCTTGAAACTTCTGTAGCATTCCAGTGCTAGGTACCACATAATTTAACACGCATACACAGCCTTATGTTGTTGGTTGTTGTATCATGTGTCTTATCTCCCCGACAAGATAGTACCCCCCATAGCATTTAGTATTGAATGTATCGCAAACACTTAGTAATTACTTGATTGAAAACAATTGATATCTTTATATTAGATAAAATCAGGGAATAGACTTGCTAAAGATTCCATTTTTAAAAAATTAAAACTATATTACAAAAAAAAAGTAAGGACCAGAAGCAAATATATTTTATATGAACTAATAAGTTTATGAAATCATTTCTACACTTTCATCCCTAAACAAAATCTAAATGGCTACTAACCCTCCCACTCAATTGAATTTGGGCAAATCAAGTTTATTTCATGATTCTTTTTTTTTTTTTTTTGCAGGGTAATGAGGGTTAAGTGATTTGCCCAGGGTCACACAGTTGCTTATGCCTTCCAGGTTACATTTTACCTACTTTGCAGGTATCATGAATATACTTTGTGTGTGTGTATGTATATGGTGTTATACATACACACATATGATACACACATGTACACATGCTTAGCATAGTGCCTAGCACATAGTAAGTACTTAATATATATTTATTGAATTGAATGTATGTGCATAGTGTATATATAAACACACAATACATGTATGTATGTGCACACACATATACATACCTATGTAAACTCCTTGTAGGCAGGGACTCTATTTCCCTTTCTTTGGATCCCCAGCATTTAGCACAGTGCCTGGCACTGATTAAGTGTTTAGTAAATGATTGTGGATTGGTGTCAAAGGGAGTGCTTCAGCTGTGTCTTGAAGGAAACCAGGGCTTCTTACAGGTAGAGGTGAGAAGGGAGTTAATTCCAAGCATGATGGACAACCTGGTAAAGGCATAGAGAGAGGTGATAGGGGATCACGTGTGCATAACAGCCAATAGCCCTGTATGGGTGAACTATACAGTAGGTCATGGGAGTAAAGTGTAGAGAGATGAAAATGGAGGGATGGGGCCAGGATATCAAGAGATTTAAATGCCAAACATAGGAATTGGTATTTGATTCTAGAGATAACAAAAAGGCCACTTAAGTTTGCTAAGTGGGGGAGAGGTGACATGATCAAACCTATGCTTAAGGGAATAGCTCTGACAGCTGTATGGAAGATGGGCAGGAGAAGGAAAAGATAAGTGGTAGGGAGAGCAAATAGGAAGCTCTTGCAATAATCCAGGTGAGAGGGCATAAATTAGGGTGGTGACTGTGAGTAGAGAGGGGGTCATGTTTACAAGACATTTGGTAGAGATAGAAACTACAAGATTTGGCAACTGAGTTGACATATGGAATGAGTGAGAGTTAGTATTCAAGGATGATGACAAAAGGGGCAAATCAGAAGACCAAGCCTGTCCTCCACAGTATGAGAGAAGTTAGGGCGAGTAGTGGGTTCAAGGGAGAAGAGCATTAGTTTTGTTTTGTACATGTTCCATTTGAAGGGCCTCTGGGACCATCCAGTTTAAAAGGTTCAATGGGTAGATGGTGAGGTTGGATTAGTTCTCAGGAAAGGATTAGGGATGGACATATAGATCTTGGAGTTATCTACATAAAGATAGTCATTTCACCTATGAGAGTTGATGAGGTCACAAACTGAAAGAGCATAGAGAGAGAAGAAGACCAAGGCTAAAACCTTGTGGTACACCCATGGTCATTGGACATAACATGGATGATGAATCAACTAAGAAAACTGAGAGAAGCCATCAGACGGGGAGGAGGAGAAGAAAGAGAAAGTTATATTATGGAAACTTAGGGAGCACTCAGGAGTAAAATGGTGTTAAATGCTGTAGGGATGTCAAAAAAGAATGAGAGAGAAGGGGCCATTAGATTTGACAATAAAGAGATCACTGGTAATTTAGGAGACAGCATTTTCATCTGAGTTATGAGATTAGAAGTCAGATTGTAAGGGGGAGGAAGGGAAGAGAACTAGAGACACTGAGTTTAGGAAGCTTTTTTCAGGGAGTTATAGGGTAATATTAAGGATACAGGAGATTTTTGTAGGCAGAATGGAAGGAGCCAGGAGTCAGTTAGGTGGATCAGTGGAGCCTCAAGTCAGGAAGACCTGAGTTCAAATCCAGCCTCAGACACTTACTAGCTGTGTCACCCTGGGCAAGTCACTTCACCTCTGCTTGCCTTAATCCACTGGGGAAGGAAATGGCAAACCACTTCAGTATCCTTACCAAGAAAACCTCATGGAGTACCATCCATGGTGTCATGAAGAGAGAGACATGACTGAAGAACAACAAAAGAAGGAACTAGTAGGTAGAGACTGAAGATTAAAGGAGGGAATAGAATATGGTTTGAAATCATACAAGATTCTCTAAATCTGTTGAGTATGTTGGGTCATGTCTTCACCTTCTAAATTCTGGATTTTGGTGACCCTTCGGATAATGTCTGAATGTGACTCTTTTATTTTGCTCTTTCTCTCTCAGGTGTTTTAATGATTTCCCCAATAGTGTGTAATCTCCTTGAGGGCAGCATCTATTTCATTTTTGTATTTGTATACTAGTGCTGAACACATAGTAGGTCCTTAAGAATTGTTTATTAATTGATTCCAGAAGAGAGAAAAATGAGATATCCTGTGTTATACTTTCTACTGGTGGCCATGATCCCATACCCTTATCTGTTAAATATTTCTGAGCATGTACCACCAAGATATATATATATATATATATATGTGTGTGTGTGTGTATAGATATATATGTATGTATATATATGTGTGTGTATAGATATATATGTATGTATATATATGTATATATGTATATATATATATGCTTACTGTCAATGATATATCTGTACTATTATGCTAGAAATTATGTATAGTATAAAATTTACATAAAACCAGTCATTTTCAAAAGGAATAAGGCAAAGATAAGGTAATATGTGTAGAATGGATTAGAGTGGAGATACTTGAGGTAGAAAAACAATTTAGGAGGCTATTCTAATTCCATGTGATAAAGGTCTAAGTCAAGGCAGAAGCAGATAGAAGAGATGTACGTATTGAATGAACAACATTTGCCAACTTATTGGACATGAGGAAGCAGAGGGAGAGAAAGTGGAGAGTCAAAGAAGATGCTGAAATTGTGAAAACCTAGGTGATTGAAAAGGAGGTGGTTTCCCTGACAGTAATAAGGAAGCTTGGAACCCACTCAGGGTTGGAGGAAAAAAAATGCACAAACCATCCATGCCTGTTCAGTCTATGGGATTCACTGTCTCATCAAAAATGAAAAGAGAGGAGGAGGATGAGCTTTTACTCATTGGTCCTTGCCCGCAAACATACAAGCTTACCCCTCTAAGAGGTGTATGCTACAGCCCTGAAGAGATATGGGGGCAGATGGCTTGGGTGGAGTTTGTGCCAATGGCATCAGCTGCAGCTGATTTGGCAGAGTTAATTTAGGCTATAACTGCCCTGAGGTGCTGACAACAGGCTGAGGTTGGGAGTTTGCAAGAAGAAGAAGAAAGCAGAGTATTAGGGGATATGGGTGGGTATGATTGTGTTGGAGACAAGTCCACAGTAGTATATCACAGAAAGGGTGGAATGTGACCTGCCTCCCCACTCTTTGATTAGTTGATTAGGCCACCAGGACCCCAGCCTCACTTTTGAGACTGCTGACATAGAGAATGGATGGCCAGCACAATGGAATGACATTCAGTGGGGCAGTACACCATGACATTTAGGTTTTGTTTAGGGAAAGATTCTTGCTGTCTTCTCTGATGTCCTTTTGGAATCCCAAACAACTTTTAAAATTTTTGGATTAATTTCATTGAGAATAGTAATGGAGTACACTCCTTGGAAATTAATCAGGCTAGGAACAGCAAGCCCTCATAGCCAGATATAGAGTGGCAGGACACTGATGAGGCAGCACAATGAATGATCTACACAGAGGGCCCATGGGCAAGAGGTGGCCATTAGTCTGGGACTCGGTAATGCACTCTTCAAGTACATTACTCACCAATCCATCAGGCAACCTGCGAAAGAACAGAAAGATTCCAGCACTTTTAAATCTGTAACTTAGCGGCTGCCAGCCTGCACTACATGCCCTGGGTTACAAGGGCACAGCAGAGTGGGAGGAAGGCAATTCATTGAATGTCATAGCTAGTATTTCTTCTATTCTTTCTTCTGTGTGTACTTAAGGAATGGGCCTTCTATTATCCACAGATTAATAGCTTAGAGAATGCTCTGGTGTCTCTATTAACATTAACTATGGAGAGATGCATTCTGAGCGCCTCCTCCAAACAGCTTTCATTAAGTAAAAAGAAAGATACTTGTATAAGAAAATGACACTCTTTTTAAAGTTCAAAGTGACATTAATTTTCTATCAAGACACAAGGCAAAAACAAACATGGAGCTTAGCAAATAAAAACAAAGATACAGAAAGATTAATTCCTAACTAAAGCAGAGGTTGGAAATATTTTTTCCTTGGCTTTTGCTTACTGTATATGACCTACAAAAGTTTCTGTAAGTTTACCAGTTGATTCTGGTTTCAAGCAAGGGATGGAAGGAAAAGGAGGTGGTGAGAAGAACTAACTATAATAAACTTTCCTCATCCCCAACTTCCAAAGAATTCCAACAATTCAGCAGAAGGATATATTGGAAAGAGCATTAGATTTGGAATCAGAGGTCTTGGATTCAGCTCTGCCCCTTTCCAAAATACTAAATTATCATAGTCAAGACACATTACTCTCTCTCTCTCTCTCTGACCCTTATTTTCTTTCTTTTTTTTTTTTTGTGAGACAATTGGGGTTAAGTGACTTGCCCAGGGTCTCACAGGTAGTAAATGTTAAGTGTCTGAGGTCAAATTTGAACTCAGGTCCTCCTGAATCCAGGGCCAGTGCTCTATCCACTGCGCCACCTAGCTGCCCCTGATACTTATTTTCTAATCTTCAAAATAAGGGAATAAAACTGGATAAAGGGTTCTTAACCTGAATACTATAGATAGATTTCAGGATGTCCATGAATCTGTGTGGGAAAAAATACATCTTTATTGCAATATAATTGTCATCTATTATGTATTAAAAACCATGATTCTGTGTAAGGGGCTATTGGCTTCAGTAGACTGTCACCCAGGGGGTCTATGACACAAAAAAGGTAAAGATGGTCACTAATGTTCCTCCTCTAAGTACTAAAGGCAAAGTCACACCAGTTTTCCCCTTTTCTCTTTTACTTGGGTTAACTATAATGGCAAAGGATTGAAGTGAGCAGGAAGGATGGATGGGTGCTTTCTGGAAGAACAGGAGGATGCTTTCTAAAGGATTTGAGAGCTTGTCCTCGAAGAAGTTAATTTTTAAAAGAGCTCATATTTTTAGTGCCTTTTGTTTTTTGCATAACGTTTTAAATGAATAATATGAATTTATTTAGCATTTTATTTTCTCCCAATTACACACAAAAACAATTTTTTTTTAATTTTTTTTTTAGCGAGGCAATTGGGGTTAAGCGACTTGCCCAGGGTCACACAGCTAGTAAGTGTCAAGTGTCTGAGGCCGGATTTGAACTCAGGTACTCCTGACTCCAGGGCCGGTGCCCTATCCACTGCGCCACCTAGCTGCCCCACAAAAACAATTTTTAACATTTGTTTTCCAAACTTTGAGTTCCAAATTCTCTCCCATTCCCCCTCCCCCAATTGAGAAGGCAAACAAATTGGTATAGGTAATATAATAAAATTTATTTTTGAAGCTAGCCTTCCTCCTTTCCCATTCTCCATTAGTGGGTGGGGGCTTGGCATCTTCAAGGGGTCACTTCTATAGTAAGACTATATTAATGAGTTTTTTTTAAATTATTTTAAAATTAAAATTTATTTAAATGTTAAAATATTTATTTTAATTATTTTTTCCAGGTATATGTAATTCTTTTGAGTTCCAGATTTTTCTCCCATTCTCCCTTCCCTCCCTGATCCCAAGAACAGCAAGCAATTCAATATAGATTATACATTACAATCATATTAAACATATTTCCACATTAGTCATGTTGTAAGAGAAAAATCAGAACAAAAGGAAAAAAAATTCAAGAAAGAATAAACAAGAACAATAACAAAAAAAGCAACAACAAAAGTGAAAATAGTATTCTTCCATCAGCATTCAGACTCCATAGTTCTTTTGCTGAATGTGGAGACCATTTTCCACCATAAGTTTTTTGGCATTATCTTGGATCATTACATTGCCGAGAAGAGTTAAGTCTATCACAGTTGATCATCACACAGTGTTGTTGATACTGTGTACAATGTTTTCTTGGTTCTACTCATTTCACTCAGCATCAATTCATGTAAGTCCTTCTAGGTTTTTCTGAAATCCATCTGCTTATAATTTCTTTTGGGGGGTGGGGTGGGACAATGAGGATTAAGTGACTTGCCTAGGGTCACAAAGCTAGTAAGTGTCAAGTGTCTGAGACTGGATTTGAACTCAGGTCCTCCTGAATCCAGGGCTGGTGCTTTATCCACTGTGCCACCTAGCTGCCCCCTGCTTATCATTTCTTACAGCACAATAATATTCCCATTTCATTCATATACTACAACTTGTTTAGCCATTCCCCAATTGATGGGCATCCCCTCAATTTCCAATTCTTTGCTATCACAGAAAGAACAGCTATAAATATTTTTGTACATGTAGGTCCTTTTCCCTTTTTTATGATTTCTTTAGGATATAGACCTAGTAGTGGTATTGCTGGATCAAAGGGTATGCACAGTTTTATAGCCTTTTGGGTATGGTTCGAAATTGTTCTCCAGAATGGTTGCATCAGTTTATAGCTCCACTAGCAGTACATTAGTGTTCCAATTTTTCCACATCTCCCACATTTATCATTTCCTCTTTTTTTGGTCATATTAGCCAATTAGATAGGTGTGAGGTAGTAACTCAGAGTAGTTTTAATTTGCATTTCTTTAATCAGCAGTGATTGAGAACATTTTTTTCATATGGTTGTAGATAGCTTTAATTTCATCATCTGAAAACTGCCTGTTCATATACTTTGACCATTTCTCAACTGGAGGATGACATATTCTTATATGTTTGATTCAGTTCTCTATATATTTTAGATATGAGGCCTTTATCAGAAACATTGTCTGTAAAAATTGTTTTCTAGCTTTCTGCTATCCTTCCAAGCTTGTTTGCATTGGTTTTGTTTGTGCAAAACCTTTTTAATTTAATGTAGTCAAAATGATCCACACTGCATTTTTAAAATGTTCTCTATCTCATCTTTGGTCATAAATTCTTTCCCTCTTCTTAGATCTGACAAGTAAATTATTCCTTCCTTTTCTAATTTGCCTATGGTATCACACTTTATGTCTAGATCTTGTACCCATTTTTACTTTACTTTGATGTATGGTGTAAGATGTTGGCCTATGTCTAGTTTCTGCCATACTATTTTCCACTTCTCCCAGCAGTTTTGGTCAAATAGTGAGTTCTTATCTTGGAGGCTAGAGTCTTTGCATTTATCAAACAGGAGATTGCTATATCCATTTACTGCTGTGTTTTGTGTGCCTAACCTAAGGAAGATCTAGTTTCAAGTCTTCTTCTGACATATACCAGTTGAGTGACTATGGGCAAATAACTTAACGAAGGAAACTCTGAAAATTTCAAGTTCCCTCATAGGAAGTTGCCTTATCTAATGAAGTCACAGGTCAGATAGCTGGTGCAGTGGATAGAGCATTGGCCCTGAAGCTGGGAAGACCTGAGTTCAAATCTGACCTCTAACACTTACTTAGCTATATGACCCTGGGCAAGTACTTAACCCCAATTGTCTTAAACATCTAGAACCATCACCATTCATCCTGATGTATATCTTGCCACTGAACCCAGAATGCTCTGTAGGAGAGAATGAGGTTGGTGACCTTGCACAGCCCTCCCTCACTTAAATCCAATTCAATGAAAGTCATGACATCACCTCCTGATGTCATGGTCCTTTTCAAGAATGAAGGACAAACAACAACACAGGTGTAACATAAAGAGGATAGAAGAATGCATCTAAGTTTTTCATGGCTCTAATACATTCTAGACCTGACTGGGGTTTGACTGAAGAGAATCAGGAATGGGTATAAATAGGATATACACACACACACACACACACACACACACACACACACACATATTTCCTCTGGATAGTCAACATTGTATGAGCAAGATGGATTAAATGCAGGGAATCATTACTATGTTTGTTTCTTTCCCTTCTGGACCTGGGACCAACCCCTTTTCAGCATCAGACCCATCCATGAAGTTTAGTGAAACATATGGCAAGCAGGAGGGATAGTGGGGGCATAGAGACAGATGGGTAAGGTAACTCTACCTTAATGTCATTTGTGTTCTGTGTATAGGCATGAAAGGTGAGGCCCAGTGTGGAATACATACTATTCTAACGGAACAGATGGGGAGGAGGTATTTTCTCATTATAACTTTGGGTGATCATCACACTGTTCACTGTGAAGTTTACACCGGGGAAGAATGATGAATATAGCAATATGAAGATATTGCTAAATCTCCTTCTGGATGAAATCCAATTGTTACCTTAACCTAGTTATCAGTAATCAGTCTTTTCCCCTCTAACATTTAAACTCCCCAAAGACTACGTCTGTATTTGTACTCATGCATCCACAAAATTCTCCCTGAATGCTACTTTGTGTCACATGTGGAATAGGTTGCCAACATCAATCCCAAAGGTCAAAAATTGTGAATTTTTGCATATGAACATCCATCATTCAGGCTTATAAGGACTAGTGCTTATTCTCCTTAATATGTGATAAGATTAATACCTATTCCATATTATTATCTATCTATTAAATTCCTTGACTTAGTGATTATTTGGTATTTATTGAGCATCCATAAAGCACCAGGAGGTTAAAAAAACCAGTAGCATTTTCCATCTAGGGATCTGCATTTAAACATAATTTAATGGATAAGATCTATACTTATATCAAGGAAATCCTGGAGGATAGTACAAGAAGGGGCCAGAAGGGATTTCAAAAATGCTTTTCTATAGCAAGTAACATCTTCTTAGTCACAAACCAACTGAAATGTTTAGAAACTACATAATGCTACTGGGTTTACTATTTGTTTAAAAATCATATTAAATAGTAGAGCAATATGTAGACTTTCAGGGTTTTTTCCAAGAAGGCATCTTCCAGGTTGGCCCTGGATTCAGGAGTACCTGAGTTCAAATCTGGCCTCAGACACTTAACTTGTACAAAGTAGTGGTTGGATGAGTAGTCCATTGAGTCAAGGCTGTTACTACAGGTATATTGGATGAGCACTTCAGATGCTTAATGAATGGAGCCCAAAATTGAATAGGAGGCAGAGAGTAGGCTTGGTTACATTTGGGAAAATTTATAGCACATTCATCTATTCAAAGTTACTCCTTGAGACACAAAAGCATTTTATGGCTGTTAATTATGGAATATGATCATTTTAAAAGAATAAAAATTTGGACATATGGGTAATGTATGAGAATATAGGGAGTATGTCTTGTTCAGTTGTGTCCAACTCTTTGTGATCCTATTTGAGGTTTTCTTGGCAAAGGCTCATCTTCCTCAGTTCAAATGTAGCCTCAGACACTTACTAGCTGTGTGACCCTGGGCAAGTCACTTGTCCCTGTTTGCCTCAATTTTCTCATCTATAAAATGAGCTGGAGAAGGAAATAGCAAATCATTCCAGTATGTTTTCCAAGAGAACCATAAATGAGGTCATGAAGAGTTGGATGTAACTAAATTGACTGAACAACAACAAAAATTAGAATATCAACTCTTTGAGAAAAGGGATTGTACTGTTTTTCTATTTGCATCTCTCCACACTTAGCATAGCTCTTGGCACATAGTAAGTACTTAATAAATGCTCTTTAATTAATTCATATCAAGAGTCATCCTTTCCCTCATTTGACGCTAGTCAGAATGATAGGTCTAATGAAAACTGGTCCTTAGAATTATAACTGTATCAAAGCGGCATTTTTCTTTTGTAAACAGGGCAGGACCCCTTGATTCAAAACTGCAAGGGGCATCTCTGCTGATCTTCAGAGCTGGCAATGGAATACAGAAGATAAAGTATTGCCTTTACTCTTTAAAAGAGAAGAGATGAAAAGGCCTAGGTCTTAGAAAGAAGGAACATAATTAGGAGCATGTGACCTAACCAAATTGGACAAAGTAGGTGGGGCTGAAGGTTCCGGGTTTCCTTTAATCCTGCCCAATTTGTGGTAGACTGAGGAGAAGAGGGGTGTGATTTTTCAATCAATAAACATTTATTGTGTGTTTATCTGTGCCAGGCACAGATTTTTCCCTTCATGCCTCTGTTTACAGAGAGAAGTAGTGTTCTACTGCTCATCTTTTCTCCTTTCATTTGGTGAGTGAAGGAACACCCCCATAACTTTTCTACCCCTCTAAGGTTGTTAGTGAAGGTATCAATTGTTAATCACTTTCTATCCTCTTTCAGGAATGCTTTTATGTTTTGTAGCTTTAGGTTTACAGCAAAAGATTTTATTCTCGACCTGTAGAAGTCATTTAAATAGGTTTATATGTTTGTTATTGAGCTAGATATTACCATGAGAATTCATGTGCTTGCTAGTTCCCATCGAAGTATCTCTTCATTTAGCAGTGTTCCAAATGTCCTACATAGATGGACATGGATGCAAAGATTACTAGCCTTTAAAGACAAGCAGTCTGTTTCTCTAACATATTCTCTAAGAGAATGTGTACATATAGATTATTAAGTATATATCCTCATTAGTTTATTAAGTATATCTCCCCTAGTTTTATAACTGATAGTATACACAATTGTAGGTAGCATCATCCCAAAAGTCTTTGTGCTCCAACATCAATGACATTGTGGATCAGCTGAAATACTGAAGCTGGATATACACATATCCTTTCATGGTATATCAATTTAATTTTGCAAATAATCTGTTGCAAAGGTATTCACCAATGTAAACCTAATTCCTTGCCAGTCTGAATGCTGAACTTTCTCTACCATGACACAGACTTCATCCTAGAAAGTCATTCTTGCCCTGGGGTTTATACATTGGAAGTACTCATTGCCCCTAATGCCTCTCCCTTTGATTGGATGGCTCTTCACAGGACCTTCTTTTAAAGAGGCCACACAGACCAGCAATATCTCTTTCCTCTCTTTGTTGCACTCTAAAATTTCTTTATGATTTATTCGGTACCACTGTCTCTCTATCCCTTTCAGCAACCTTTTATGTAATCTCTTTACTCATTAGACTGTAAGATCCTTGAAGGCATGCACTGTCCTTCCTTCTGCCTGTATTTGTTTTCCTATAAATTAACACAATCCTTGGGACATAGAAAGCACTTAATAAATGCTTAACTGACAATTCAGTCCAATTAAATTTGACAAATATTCATTAAATGTTTATAATGGGTAAAGCACTGTGTGAGGCACTGAGAATACAAAAGCAAAAGCAAGATAGTTGCACACATAAATAAAAATAGGGTAATTCTAGGAGACACAATAGGGGGACCAGGCAAAGCCTAACAGAGTAGTAGGTATCGTTGGGGTTGGTTCTGCTAGTATTAAAGGAATAACATGGTTCCCATTTTGGAAAAACTCAAGAGAAAATAATTCTATTTGCATAATTTTGTTGGTCTAGAGCCAACTGTGATTTTACATGGGAATCTTTTCCCTTTCATATTCTGGTTTGCTTTGATCTCTGATTTAGAAACTACAAAATATTGCACTTCCTGCTCTCCTAGAATTCAGTTCCTGTTAGAATCCAAATAATCAAAATTTCTGACACTCAAAAAAGAAATAATGGATCAACAGACAGAAATTCCTGAATGGCTCAAAAAGAAATAGGAAAATTAAAAAGAAAAAATTAGAGCTCTCAAAAGAGACCTCAGAAAGACAAACGAGAAAGAGAGTTACTCAGAACATGACAGAAAATCTCTATCTGTTAAAAGGTAATAAAAAAAAGCAGAATTAAAAATACAGATTTAGAGAAAAATTTGTCAAATTAGAGTAAAAATCCAAAGTCATTAACCTTGGGGATAGCATACATAGAGATAATTTGAAGATTATAGGTTTCTATGAAAAACACAAAGTGAAAATCATGAATACAAAACTACAAAAAATGATACAAAAAATTGCAAGAAGTATTAAAAATAGGGAGGAAAAATTATAGACTCCATAGATCACTGAATAAGAAATACCACACTTCAATCACCAAAGAACATAGGTGCTTAAGCTTCAGAATTTCAATGTCAAATAATAAATGTTGTAAGTAGTCAAGAGAAAGACCTCTATTATGAAAACATATTAAATAGTCTAGGATTATTCTTTGTCTAAAATAAAATACAGAGGAGTTGGAATAATATTACTCAAAGTAAAGGGGATCAGTATACACCACAAAATAACATATCATGTAAAACTGAGCCTATTTATCAAATATAGCACTTTATCAGGCATAGGGTGACATTTGAATCATTCTTTAAAAGAATCTAGAGCTGAGCAGCCTAATGAATATGGAAACACTTTTCATGGGAGAAACAACAGAAAGGTAAATAAATACAAAAAAGTACACACAATGAAATCAACTCTCTTGATAACATTTGTTGTTTTAACAGATCTTAACAAGTTTATTGTTTTAAAAATTCTCTTAGGTGGATCAAATGCCAAAGAGATAAAATGATTATCAGAAGAAAGTACATTGGGCTCAATTTTGGTAAAGACCTTATGATTTCATTGGTGTAGAGAACTCTATGGTTAGGAAATACTTTCTATGGATGTAAATTGGTCACTGTTGTGAAGTCCAGAGAGATTAAGTGATTTCGTCATAAATAGTGGCTGAATTAGAATTTGAACCCAAGACCTCTAACTGCAGAGCCAGTGCTCTTTCCACAGCATCATTTTAATGTTCCTCTTTCAGGGCTAACAGACTTTAAAAGGGAGGAGAGGAGGGAAGGCAAAACCATAGATCTGAATAGATTGTTGGAAATATTAATAAAGACATAAGGTATATTCTAATGGGAATATTAAAAGATACATATATTTTCCAAGTAGCTTACAAATACTGATCATATTCTTGGATACAAAGAAATCATAAATAAGTGAAAGAGGACAGAAATAGTGAATATATTATTTTACAGATTAAAGTAAAAAGAAACTAATAACATGGGGACTACAAGCAAAAGAAACAGACCTCAAGGTAGACTAAGTAATGACATAGTAGTCAAAGATTAAATTATAGAAATGGTAACTATGGAAAAACAAACAACAATAAGCAATCTACCAAAACTTCTGAGATGTAGCAAAGCTACATCTGTGAGAACATAAATGAACAAAATAGAAAAAAAGAGGATTAATGAATGAAGTACATAGTTAAAAAAATAACTAGAAAATCCAATTAATACTAACTCTTTTATTTCTAAGTATATTATCTCCAGGTGGTCAGCATGGCTCTTCAATACTACTGGTCTAAGACCTCCCATGAGAACCACCTGCGTTGCCTCTTACAGTGGCTATGTAAGTAGTTAGAGAGACTCAAGGAAGCAGTCAATTAGCACACAATGATCCTGGAGTTTGGAAGAAAGAATTTCCAGGATTTGCTGAAATGCTAAGCTTCTGAGCAAGGAAGACTTGATAACAATTGTTCCAAACTCTACTATACAAGGAATTGCCTGATTTAGATTCAACTTTTATTTCAAAAGGAACCACAGGACTAGAATTAAACAGGAAATGCTAGAGTTGAGGTAAATGTACAATTTGTTGAACCCAGAGGACATTTCATAAATTACTAATATGTCTTTTAGGACTAACTTAGATTTTGGTTAATTTTGGTTTCTCCTAAGGGCATATTAAAAAAAAAGTATAGAAGGCATGGTAGTAGAAATAGTAGAATGAATAAGGAGGTGGTCAAATCTAACAGTATATGAAGGAGAATTGTAGAATATGGGTAGAAGATTAAGGTTGAAAAAAATTTTTTAAAAGGAAAGGAGAAAAGGTAGCCAATGCTTTGCTTAGGTGAAGGAGTTTAGTTGGAGTCTGGCAAGGGCCAGGATAGTTAAAAGAGGTATGAATATCTTGCCAGGATAGAGGGTTTGTAAAGTTAATTTGTAAGTAGGCAAGTGGAATTTAAAAGGGTTTCACAGGAGAATTTGATGAGTCAGTCAATGTTGAAAACAATAAGGTTTTTTAATTTGGCATGTTTAAATCACAAAGGAAGATTAGGAGGCTTAATTGGAGACATTTAAAGGCATAGAGGTATGTAGGGAGGGACACATTCCTCATCCATAGGGAGCATGGTATACAGTGTCTTGACAGTCACAGTCAGAGCAATATTACAGATTATAGATAGATACCACTGGAATCTAGCGGAAGATTTTGGAGGGAATAGTGTTCCTTACAATGGTTATGCAAGAATTCTTTCTTGGGACTTGGCCCACCTGTAAGTGGAGTTCCTATCATTCCTCCCATGGTCACTCCATTTCTTGGGTAAATCAGAGATGATGAAGTGCAACAGGCCTTTAAGAAAGAGGGACAGGTCTCATTCATAAACATCTAATTGGTTTTTCTCCTTTGATGACAAAGGCAGGAAGCACTTGCAGATGCATGTGGAAAAAGAGTAAGTAACCTAAGAAGAAAAACACCTTTGCGGATGTCAAACCCTTAGTGAAAAAACATTAGCTTTGGACTCTAGTAAATCACCATTTCTGTGAACCTAGTAAAGAGTTACATCTAAGGTGTCCAACAAATGATCCTTTGCTTGAAAACTTATTATGATAGGGAACTCACTACCTCATCAAACACCTCATTCCACTTTGGGATTGAATAAACGCCACTGGGAGCTGTAACTACCATGAGGAGGATTTTGCAAGAACATATGGCATTAGAAGCTTACTTCCTTTCCTTTATGGTTCTAGGAGTATGAAGGCTATGGGAATCAGTGTGCTATTAACCCATGTCAGTCACATGATGGAGAAAAAAGAGTTCCTCTTGACTGTACCCATCCTAGGTACTGTCATCCCCATAGCATTCCATTTTTATCATGCCCCTCTCTCTACTTATAGTTTCCCAACTCAACTATATCCAACTGGTCACCTAACCTGGAACCTTGCAGCATCTAGGACACTTGGGGTCAGTAGCCATGGCAGCATGTAGCAGCTCAACATTCAGGATCTCTGCCCTCTCACCCCATGCTTGTGTGACTGTACCTGACTGGAACAGACTGTCTATAAACTACCTGGTCTGGGAGCTTGTCAGACTTTGTATGCCCCAGACTTCTGTATTTCTATCACACTTGCCCCATATGACAGAATTCTCAGTTACAGTCCTGGTTGACTCTGTTAGAAAGGTTTTTCCTTATATCTATCCTGAATTTAATTCTTTGTAATTTCTAGTCATTGCTACTAGTTACATACACTATGGGCAAATGAAGCAAGTCGAATCCCTATTCTATAAGACAACCTTTCGAATCCTTGAAGACAGCTATCATGTTGCCCTTAATTATTTAAATGGTTTCATATACTATCTTGGCCTGATGACTATCAGATGTAAATAATGAACTCTTGTTTCTCACCTTTTCAAGTTTACATCTATATTTATATACAAGACATCTTAATTTAATGCATTACTCATACCTGAAAAATGTAACGAAGACCCAATTAATCTCCTTATACAAATAGATCACTTCTATCTTATTCCCCCATAGTTGTTTTCCCATACCATATTCCTCCATACCAATCTCAAAAAATCAAACTCACAAACTTCAAATCACATTTTATTTATTTTATCCTTCTGCCATACAAACCATCATAGGCAATTCTCTCATAATGCCCAGACTCCACACTCTTCTTTCAATTATATTACCTTGCTACAATGGAGGGAACTGAGTAAAGAGCCAGGGGGAATAGTCCTCAGGCACTATTTTTAGAGAATTATTATTTATTTTGAAGAATTTTTTCTTTTTAAATTGTGAGATCCAAATTCTCTCCTCAGAATGGGATGAGCTCATCCACAAAATAAAAGTGGACAGCAGAATGTATTAGAAATATTGTTTAATGAAGAACTGTGAATGACTTAGCTATTCTCAGCAATACAGGGATCAAAGACAATCCTAAAAAACTAATGATGAAGCATATTATCTACCTCTAAAGAAAGAACTGATATTCATTGAACACAGATTGAAGCATGCTATTTTTCACTTTCTTTCATTCATTTTTCTCTTTTATTTAAGTTTTCTTGTACAAAATGACTAATTTGATAATGTTTTACATAATTGCAAACCTATATCTCATTGTTTACTGCCTCAGGGAGGGGGAAGGAGAATGAGGGAAGAAGAAAGAGAATTTGGAACTCAAAAATTTAAATAAAATAGTTGTAATATTTTTAAAAATTAAAAATAAAGATATTTAGTAACAATAAAAAAGAAAAAAGAAGAAATATGATGTCTAGGCTCTTTTTTTTTTGGATAATGGCTTTCAGGTAGCCCAAGAATTTATAAATTATCTCTCCTTATATATTTTCCAGGTCAGCTGTCTTTCTGATAAAATATTTCACATTTTCTTCTATTTTTTCTTTCTTTTGCCTTTGCTTTATTGCTTCTTGATGTCTCATGGAGTCATTAGCTTCCATCTGCTCAATTCTAATTTTTAAGTAATTATAATCTTCAGTGAGCTTTTATACCTCTTTTTCCATATGACCAATTCTGTTTTTTAAGGTGTTATTTTCAGTAATTTTTGTCCCTCTTTTACCAAGATGTTAATTCTCTTTTCATAATTTTCTTCTATTACTCCTGTTTCCTTTCCCAATTTTTCCTCTATCACTCTTATCTCTTTCATTAATTCCGCCAGAAATTCTTGTTGGGCTTGAATCCAATTGGCATTTTTTTTTCTTTGATGCTTTTTTGCGTAGCTGTTTTTACATTATTGTCTTCTGAGTTTATGTCTTAGTCTTTCCTGCCACTTTAGTCGCTTTTTCTGGTCAAATTCTTCTTTTGTTGTTGTTTGCTCATTTTTACAGCTTATTTCTTGACTTTGAACTTTATGTTAAAGTTGGACTCTCCTTACATTTGGGGTGGGGCGGCACTGTCTCAAGCTTTGGACTTTTTTGTGCTCCTGTCTTCAGAGCTAGTTCTAGGAAAAGTTTTTGGTATTTCTAAGGAGATATTATCCTGGGAGAGGTATAGTCATGGCTTTCTTGGTTAAGCTCTAGTCTTTACTCCAGAAGAGTCTCTGCTCCCCAATAACTGCAACGCCCTAATATTCTTCTTATCCCTAGAACTGTAGTTGGGTTTCCTGCTCCCTTGTGACCAACCACCAGTGTTCTTCTGTGCCCTGGAACTGAGACCCATAACTGCTATAGGCAATGGAGTTGCCAATAATCATCAGCTATGCCCAGTGCCAGCAAAGGGTCCCCTGTAATTTCTTTCTGACTAGTTGTCCAATCTTCTTACCATTTCTTGGCTAAGAGGTCCTGAAGCTACTGCCGCTGCTGCCGCCGCTGCTGTTTTAGCCACTTCCAAGGCCAACCACTGGTGCTGCTGCCACACGTGATGTACTTTGGACAGAGCTCTCCTGCCAATCTCTGAAGTTTTCTAAGGTTGGGAAAATCTCTCTCCCTGACCTTTTCTTGGCTCAGCCACTCCAAAATTTGATTTGAGGCATTATTTTAATGTTGTTTGGATGGAAATGTTGAGAGAGTTCATCTGCGTTGCTGCCCAGGTCACTCTTTAGCCCAAGAACTTGCAAAAGTTCCCTATTGCCTATTTTATAATATTTTAACTCCCAGGTCCAGGCACTTGATATAAAGTGGCCTATTTCATGACTTTATACTTGTCATTCTCATAATAAACATTATGCTCCAATAAAGTTCATATGTTTGTTGGATGTGATTGGCTGGATCCTACTTCCAAGAATTATTCTTTATACTTGAAATTTCCTCCCCTCATAGATATAAACACTACTCAAAAATTACTTGAGTAGAGAGAGTCATTAAAGAGGAGTTCACAAGAAATATCTATCTTGAAAGCAAGGATGCCTACTCAGTGCTTTTATTTTACACACTAATAGAAATTCTAGTGAATGAAATGAGAGGAAAATGATATTAGGAGGTTCAACATTGGAAATTAGGAGACTAAATATTATTTGTAGGTGGGATGTTCCATAGTTCTCTGGCAGTTTGGAACATTGCATCACTGGTGCTCTGCTGGTGTTATGAGGTTGTTAGTCTAGATATAGCTCTGCTGGTGCTACAGAATTGTCCAACCTAGAAATTCAAAGTTTTGCAGCATTGTTGCTATAGGGTTGTGGTCTCCAGTAAATTTTTACTTCTTAGAGGCTGTGGTTGCCTGAATGTCTGATACAGACAGGGAAAGTTTCCATAGCCTATAGCCATGGTCTCCACAGCACTGGGAAGGGGGGGGGGATTTTGTGTAAAGAAAGAGAGTTGGGGGATAGATTTTGTGTATTCTTGAATATACTAGCACAACCTTGCTGCCAGTAGTGAAGGAGGTGGGGCAGCACTATTGAATGAGTTCAGGGTCAGTGAACATCAGTTCATGGTTTTTTAAACCTTCTTTTGGATTCTAGAATTCATATACCATGGAGACAGCTGAAGTTGTTTTATCTTTGGCACATAATTTCTGTTTTGGAGAGTTTTGAAAGGTCTTGGAGATCAGAGAAAATATCTAATCCTCTATCTTGTTGCTCACATGACCTGAAAGTCTGATTCTGCTCATTTACTCTGTATCTGCTGGATTTCTCTGAATCTATATCTATAGAGCATACTTTGTTCAGTCATTCCCCAATTGATGAGCACCACCAACCCCTTTGGTTTCTAGTTCTTTGCCACTATAAAAACAGTTGCTACAAATATTTTGTACATATAATTTCGTCTTTTAAAAAAATCTCTTTGAGGGGATAGGGATAATAGCATTATGAATGGGTCTAAGTATCCACAATTTGGTAATTTTTGGTGCATTGGCTGTACCAATTGGCCATGCCACCATCAATATGACCTTTTATTTTCAAGTAATATATCCATTTTGAACTTATTGTAGTATATGGTCTAAGATGTGAGTCAAAACTAATTTCTGCCAAATTGCATTCCAGTTTCCCCCAAAGTACTGATCAAAAATTAATTTGTAACATGGAATTTATCAAATACTGGGCTGCTGTTTTCAATTGCTTCTGTTTTTGGCTTAATTGGTTTGTTCTACTGAGCTACTTTCTTTTCAACTGATACCAAATAGTTTTGCTGACTACTATTTTACAATTTACTTTGAAGTCTGGCAATTTTAGGCCCTCTTCATTTGTATTTTTCTCATCTCCAGGTTCTTTCTGACAATATTATTTGTGCCCTTGTGAATCACCAAAAATGGGTATAATTTATCTGTTTTCACAAGTTTAATAAGATTCGTTGTTATGCCTTGCATGTATCCTCAGGAAGACAACACATGTTTCTACTCTTGTTATAAGGTTAACAAATAGGTGCCTCGGTACCTTCAGCAGTGAGTCATTAACTTATACTATTTTTAAATATAAGCATTATAGGATAATCTCTCTCCCAGCAGCACCTGTGAGGAACTACTTTGTCACTTCTTGAAGGACAAGCAGCTGCTTCAATCTCAAGAAGATCCAGCTGTCTCAATTTCCAGAAGACCCTTACATTTTTCTTTTAGTTCCAAGTATATACAATGATCCTTTTCCTTCCTCTTTTCTTCCATGGCATTCTATGTGCCAACCTTTCGACATAAAACAGGTTTTCCCTATGCATCTTTAAATCATTTTTACTTTTTTTTCTCACTGAGATCTTTTTTCTTGTTAAAAGAATCCTTCATTGTACTTGATAGTCTGGACTGTGGAGAAGTGACACAAGAACACATTTTATTTATTTCTTTTTTTTCTAGAAGGGAAACCAGTTGGCATTTAGAATATAATTATATAATACTATAAAAAGGCTATAACATAGAAAAGAATGCATTTAGAACATCAGGCAGGTGGGTAAATTTGACTCTACTCCTACACCTCAATGTAGCAGGGTGTAAACTTTGGTTCTTGAAAGGTATGACAGGGAATATAATCTGACAAGTCTGAGGTTGGAAAGTATTTAAGTATGGGCCAGTGATGGGCTGTTTGTTGTCTTAAGAATGGTCTAATTAAGTTTAGAAAGGGTTGTCATCAGGATGACTACAAGATAATGATTTTTTTCAGTCATAGTAACTTTTTTTTAGTGAGGGAATTGGGGTTAAGTGACTTGCCCAGGGTCACACAGCTAGTAAGTGTTAAGTGTCTGAGGTCAGATTTGAATTCAGGTACTCCTGACTGCAGGGCAAGCACTCTATCCACTGCACCACCTAGCTGCCCCCAGTCATAGTAACTTTTTAAAACTATCTGAATTATATAGGAGTTGCAATCTGTGCCAGAGGAAGGAATGTCCATGCCAAGGATTATAAAGATTCTTGAAGCTGAATAAAATTGCTGTGAAGGTAAAAAGATCATTCCCAATAGGGGAAATAAGAAAAAGCTTCTTGAAGACTTCTGAGCTAGGTCTTCAAAGGTGAACAGGATTGCAAATAAATAGAATGTACTTTAGAGAAGTAATTCTTTTTTTCCTTCCTTCCTCAAATTCAGGAGAGTTTGCACAGGTAACACTGATAAAACCTGGTAATGGATTGAATTGGAAAGTGAGGAAAAAATAAGAGGTCAGAATAACCCCAAGGTTTTATTCTTGGGTAACTTGGTAAATCATGACAAATATGATAGTCAGAAGGAAGACCTGGTTTGGGGGTAGAAACAGCTGAGTTCTGTTTTGGACATGCGGTTTTGCAATGTGCCAGTAGGTCACAGAAAATGACCATCTAAAGGTAAGGATAGTAGCTAGGGGTAAAAATATACATTTGGGGGTATGCCATCTCTATAGTTGTTATTCATCCTTTTTTTCCAAAGAGGACCAATGGAATCAAGAAAATGATGCCTTGACCTGAAAGTGAATTGGATTTAAGTGAGGCAGAGCTGTACAAAGTCACCAGCCTCACTCTCTCCTCCAGAATCATTGGAATCCAGTGGTAAGACATAAGTCAATGCAAATGGTGATGGCCATCTGTATAGTTAAGGCAGTGGGGTTAGATAAGATTGCCAAGAGAGTAAAGAAGGAAAGAAGAAGGGAAGGTCAAGCATAAAACACTAGTAATTACTGTAAGAGGGCAGTGTTATAGGGCACATCAAAATCAGGAAGACTAGGGTTCCAAGTTCTGTAGCTTATACATACTGGTCCTATGAGCCTATTAATGTTATTTAACTTCTCTCTGGCCCAAGGCCCCTCTCTAGGACTATTAGTTGCAAAGCAGGTGTTTCTTCCATGCAAGTTCCCCATCAATGAAATCACAAATCTAGTCCAAAAAAGGAGGGGGAAATTAAGAAGAAGCAAAGGACCTAGGAAATAAAGAAGAAAAGAATTATTCAGAGGGCTGGGAGGTAAACCAAGAGAGTGAGGGGTAATAGAAACTAAGGGAGGAATAGAGTGTCAAATACTAGAGGATAAGGACTGGGATCAATAAGCATTTATTAAGTACCTACTGTATGCCAGGTAAAAAATGCTGAAGATAAAAAGACAAAGAGAAAGTGACTGACTTTAAGGAATTTACATTCTAACAAGGAAGACAATGCACCCATCCACCTTCCCCCCCAACAAAACATTAGATACAAGATAACCTTGGCAGAACGAAAGCTGGGATAGTTTGAGAGACATAGAGAGGAAAGCAGAAAAAAGGCAGCTCAACTAGAAAGAGACCAGGTATTCCAATTAATCAATCAATTAGTCAATCTCAATCAACATTTGTTAAATACTAACCAGTACTAACCAGTATCTGGCATTGTACGAGAAACAGAAGTGAAATCATTCCTGCCCTGGAGAGGGCTGCCCAGAGTTGCCCAGGAATATAGCTGGTGGGAAAAGGCTAGATTGTGAGTCCTCCGAGCCCTCTTTAAATGATGGCTTTGGAAGGAGTTGTCCCCCTTCCCCACTCTGTAGTCAGGGAAACAGAGGCTCCTAAGAGCATTGATGAGATGTGAGTAGCTAAACTGGTAGATCCTCCAGGGGGAGGCATTTCCTGGTGTTGAGCTTTTCCTCATGATGATGATGGTGATCTGTGAGCCCCCTTTAAATTCAATAGGGATGAAGGATGGCTTGGAAGGTTGGAAGGAGGGAGCTGCTGTGCTAAGACAGGAGTGGAGCCCAACCTCAGTCACCCTGACACAGATCCAGTCACAGGCAGGCATCAGAGAAAGAGAGCCCCCCCAAGAGCCTCTGAATCAGCTGAAGTACCAGTGTCATCTGGAACTAAGCTCACAGTCTGGGGAGAGGGCTGAGCCCTTGGCAGGGGAGGGCCCACAGGGGTCTATGCTGGTCCTGAGGCAGAACTTGGGTTTTTCACTCCTACTGGGAACCAGGAGGTAGGCTTGAGTAGCAGTGGCCCAGGCTTGTGGGAGCTGACAACCACAACACACAAAGCTGGTTGAAAAGTTGGTCTGGGATCATCTACAGACCAGGGAACAGACCAGGGGAGTGAAGAACCTGCTCCTCCTTAAATCATACCACCTGGGACTTCTTAAGCTTGGGATACTGCAGCCTAGAAACAGTGCCCCACTTTAAGGAGCTAAAAGTCAAGTAAAAGAAAGGTCAGATGAGCAGACAGAGAAAGGTGAGGATCATAGAAAGTTTCTTCAGTGACAAGGAAGATCGAGGTGCACCCTCAGAGGAAAATGTCAATGTCAGGGCCCCATATCTAAAGCTTCTAAGAAAAATATGAATTGCTCTCAGGCCATAGAAATACTCAAAAAAGACTTTGAAGATAAAGTTAGAGAGGTAGAGGAATAATGGAAAGAGAAATGAGGGTGATATAGGAAAGACAAGAGAAAAAGTCAACAGCTTGAAAAGCCAAATTGGCCAAATGGAAAAGGAGGTACAAAAGCTCTCTGATGAAAATAATTACCTAAGAATTAGGATTGAACAAATGGAAGCTAGCGACTTTATGAGAAACCAAGACACATTAAAGCCAATCCAAATGAATAAAAAAAGAGGGCAATGTGAAATATCTTCCTGGAAAAACTGCTGACCTGGAAAATAGGTCCAGGAGAGATAATTTGAAAATTATTGGTCTACCTGAAAACCATGATCAAGGAAAGATCTTAGACATCATCTTCCAAGAAATTATCATGGAAAATTGCCCTGATATTCTAGAAGCAGAAGGTAAAATAGAAATGGAAAGAATCCATTGATCACCTCCTGAAAGAGATCCCAAAAGGAAAACTCCTAAGAATATTAGAACCAAATTCCAGAGTTCTCAGGTCGAGGAAAATATTTCAAGCTGCCAAAAAGAAAGAATTCAAGTACTATGGAGCCCCAGTCAGGATAGCACAATATCTAGCAGCTTCTACATTAAAGGACCAGAGGGCATAGAATATGATAATCCAGAGGGCAAAGGAATTGGGATTACAACCAAGAATCACCTATCCAACAAATCTGTGTTTTCAGAGGAAAAAATGGGATTTCAATAAAAGAGGACTTTCAGGCATTTGTGATGAAAAGACCTGAACTTAATGGCAAATTTGACTTTCAAATACAAGACCCTAGGGCACCATAACAAATTGGATTTTGGGGATATACCTGGGGTCATGCAGTGGGTGACTGTCTTGTGTCGGTGGCCAGGTTTTGGCTGGGATCCCTCTAGGTCCAGGGTAGATGCTTTGTCCACTGTGTCACCTAGCTGCCCCATGATGACATTTTTAGGGTTAAATTGAGGGGTGAGGGGAATGCACTGGGGGAAGGGGGAAGGGCAGAGGTAGCATGGGGTGAAATCCCACATGAAAGAAACAGGAAAGGGCTTATGGATTGGAGGAAGAGGTGGGGGAGGAGCAGGGCAGTAAATGAATTTTACACTCATCAGACTAGGCTCAAAGACCTTACTGTCATCAGAGTTGCCTCAAGGAGGGATTAACACACACCCAATTGGGTACAGTAATCTATCTAACCCTGCAGGAAAATAGGAGGGGAAGGGGATAAAGAGAGAGGGGCAAAAGAAGGGAGGACAGATTGGTGGAGGGGACAGACAGAAGTAAATCCTATTTTTTTTTTTTTTGTGAGGCAATTGGGGTTAAGTGACTTGCCCAGGGCCACATAGCTAGTAAGTGTTAAGTGTCTGAGTCCAGATTTGAACTCAGGTACTCCTGACTCCAGGGCTGGCGCTCTATCCACTGCGCCACCTAGCTGCCCCAGCAAATCCCTTTTGAAGAGGTTTAGGATGAAAGAAGATGGTTAATACAATAAATATCATGGGGAAGGGAAGAGGATGGAAGGGAAATGGTTAACAATAGTAATCATGAAAAAGAGAAAAGGGGGAGGGGGGTTGTCCAAAAAATATTTATAGCAACTCTTTGTGTTGGCTAAGAATAGGGAATCAAGGGAATGTCCATCAATTGAGGAATGACTGAAGAAGCTGTGGTATATGATTGTGGTGGAATGGTATTGTGCTATAGGGAATGAGAAATAGGATGATACCAGAAAAACCTGGAAAGACTCATATGAACTGATGTATAGTGAAGTGAGCAAAACTGGGAGGATATTGTGCATAGTGACAGCAGTATTGTTCAATGAGCAATTGTGAATGACTTGACTACTCTTAGCAATACAATGATCCAAGATGCATATTACCCATTCCCCTAGAAAGAACTGATTAAAAAAAGCACTTGTGGATTGTACATATATAACCTGGTTGATGTTTTGTGGAGAGGGGAGGAAAGGGAGGGAGGGAGAAAAATTTGGAACTCTAAATCTTGTGAAAATGAATGTTGAAAACTACCCTTAAATGTACTTGGAAAAAATAAAATAAATGTTTGTTGCAAAGAACAAAAAAATTCAATAGGAATACATATAAAGTTTGGCAATTGGGTACAAAAAATAAATTTACATATAAGTTGGTCAGATACCAGTTCTGAAAAAATATTGGAATTTTAGTGAATTGAGAGCTCAATGTGAGTTAGCAGTGTGATGTGCCAGCCACAGAATCCAAAAAAATCTTGAGCTATATTAAGAGGGGCACAGTTACCAGGAATAGTGATGTGATTGCTCCATCATTATCTACTCTCATCAGACCTCATCTGGAACATTGTGCTCAATTCTGAGCATCACCATTTAAAGTCTGATAAGCTGGAGAGGGGAAGCTACTAGGTAACTGAGGGGATAGTACACTGGACCTGAAGTCAGGAAGGCACATCTTCCTGAGTTCAAATCTAGCCTCAGACATTTACTGGTTTTGTGACCCTGGGCAAGTCACTTAAACCTGTTTGCCTCAGTTTCCTCATCTGTGAAATAAGCTAGAGAAGGAAATAGCAAAGCACTCTAGTATCTTTGCCAAGAAAACCCCAATGTAATGGGGTCATGAATAATCACACATGACTGAAAAATGGCTGAACAAAAACAAGATGGAAAGGGTCCAGAGGAAGGCAGCCAGGATAGGGAAGGGTATTGAATTCATGTCATATGAAACTCATCTGAAGGAATTAATCATGTCTGGTCAAGGGAAAATAAGATGAAGGGAGTCAGTAAGTGTGTCAGTAAACATTTATTAAACAGGTACTTTGTATCAGGAACTAGGCAAAGCATTGGGGGATACAAAAAAAGCAAAAGATAATCCCTGCCCTGAAGGAGCTCACAGTCTAATGGGGAGACCATAAGCAAACAAACATATACAAATAAGGTACATACAGGATAAATAGGAAATAATTAACAAAAGGAAGGCACTAGATTTAACATGGGTTGGGAAAAGCTTCCTGTAGAAGGTAGGATTTAAATTAGGATTTAAAGGAAGCCAGTGAAACCCCTAGGCAGGTGAGGAAGAAGAGAATTCCAGGCAAGAGGGAGAGCCAGAGAAAATAATCACAGCCAAGAGATGGAGGGTCTTATTCAAGGAACAGGCAGGAGACCAGTGTCAATGGATCGAAGAATATGTGGCAGGGAGTAAGGGCTATGAAGATTAGAAAAGCTTTGAACACTTGTATTTGATTCTCGAGGTGAGAAGGTTAGAGTTACTGAGTAGGCAGGGTGATGTGGCCAGACCTGTGCTTTAAGAAAATCACTTTGATGGCTGAATAGCAGATTGATTAGAGTGGGGGGAGATCTGAAGCAGGCAGACCCCCCCAGAGGGCTATTGCAATAATCAAGGCATGATGTAATGAGGGCCTGCACCAGAATGGTGGCAGTGTCAGAGGAAAGAGGGGGGTGTATTCAAGAGATATGCAAAGGTGAAATCGACAGGCCTTGGTAACAGATTGAATACGGGGTGTATATAGGAGAGTGAGAAATTGAGGATGACATCTGGGTTGTGAGTCTGAAACACTGGGAGGACAGTGGTGCCCTTGTCAGTAAAAGTGATGTTAGAAGGGGGGGACAGTTTAGGGGGAAAGATATCGAGTTCTGTTTTGGACAGGTTGTTTAAGATGTCTACTGGACATCTAGTTAAAGATGTCTGAAAGGCAGGCGGAGATGCAAGATTGAAGGTCTGCAGAGTGATTGGGGGGGGGACAGAAAAATCTTAGAAACATCAGCATAGAAATGAAAATTACATCCATGGGGGATGACGAGATCCCCAAGTGAAGTAATATAGATGGAGAAAAGACTCCTATGGCATACCTTTGATTAGAGGGTGTCCAGCAAAGAGACTGAGGAGGAAGTGGTTTGAGAGATAAAATGGAAAAAGGAGAGAGTTGTCAAAAACCTAGAGAGAAGAGGGTATCAAGGAAAAGAAGGTGATTGACAAGAGTCAACAATTTCAGAGAGGTCAAAGAGAATGAGGATTGAGGAAAGGTCAAGTAATATAGGTCAAGTGATTTGGCAATTAAGAGATCCCTGGTAACTTTGGAGAGAGAAGTTTTGGCAAAATTATGAGGTCAAAAGCTGGATTGTAAGGGGTTAATAAGTGAAGAAGAGGCACCTATTTTGTGTTTAGTCACAAAGGACAAAAGAAAGGATGAGGACATAGGAATGTATAGTTCTAGAGTTACACGTTACTCCAAGCACATAGGTTTTCCTAATTTATGTTTCACTCTCCCCCACAGACTCTGAATATATTGTTTTGAGAATGTGACCAAATTTTATGTACGGACTGTGACACATTTTTATTATGTTCTGATGATATTATTATTTATTTTACCTCACTGCTAAGTAAATAGTTAAGTTTAAGATATAAAGATATAATGTATCATCATTGTGAATGTCTGGTTTCGTAAAAATGGAAGCACATTGGCAAGGGCTTGAGACCTAAAGTAATTAGCAGGGCCAGTGTTTACTTCCACAACAGGGTTACCCTAGTACCTGGAAAGAACAAGTATAACCCGTGTGGTGAGGTTCTTTCTCTCAGACACTAGACCTGTCAGTGTAAGGGCAGGTTGGAATGAATAAGCTAGTTGACAGAGTAAGTAGGTGTCTACATGCCTTTGTGAAAAATATGAGACACTATGTTGTGGGTAGAGACACTACATATAGTTATAATATTAGGAAGATTTTATCCTTTTTCTAGGAAAACTGAATTCATAACTCCTTAGCTTGGCATTCAAAATTCTCCATAATCTGTTTCCAACCTACTTTTTCAGATTTTTCTCTTCAATATGTACTCTACACTTCAACCAAATTGGACTTTTTGATATTTTTGATATATGCTTGGAATTTTCCTTCCTTTGCTCAGGCTAGTATTTAGACTGGAAATGTCTTCCTTTCAATTACCCTATCCCCCTCCATTTTCCCTTGTTAATAATCTCAATCCATGCTAAAAAGCAACATATTTTTATGGAAAGAATACTGGATTTGGACTTATAGCCAGGATTTGAATCCTAGACCTGTTCCTTATACTAGATGAATGACTGTGGAAAATCTTTCTAATTTTTACCTTCCCTCAAGTTAAAAATTATAATTATTATTTTCATGAATAATAACATCGTCTTTCCCCTTCTCCTGGACCACAAATACCCAGACAGCACACATTGGTGGAAAAAAGTTAAAGTAAAAATGATCAGCTTATATACCTTTTGTCCTTGATTATTATTAATAAAAGATTTATTATTGGATGACCTATGCTACAAATAGAAAATATATCAGAGGAGGGAAGATCAAAATCATAGCTGGAGCAAAGGTAAAATAAACAACTAGGATAGACATAGAACCAGCAGATAACATATATTTTTAGTTAAGTATGGAATTTTCCTACATCGACACAATCATGAATCTATTTAAGTAGGGAATTTTCCACTTCTTCCAATATTTCCATTTAAGTCAATCAATTTGGAAGCTTGGGAAGTGGAAAAGGCTGTTTAAAAAAATAAAACAGCAAACATTTCTCTGTCAAAGCTTGGATAGGTAGCATGTTTGTGCTGCGTTTCCATGCATATACAGGTGTCATATGGGAGGCAGAAAAACCAGTCCTTGCTTTGGGCAAGTCCTTTCAATCATTGGAGAAATAACCAATGATGAAATTATAAACACAGCCCCACAAAAGTGTTTGTAATAAACTGTACCTCTAATAAATCTCTTTTTTCGTGGGGCAATGGGGGTTAAGTGACTTCCCCAGGGTCACACAGCTAGTAAGTGTCAAGTGGCTGAGGCAGGATTTGAACTCGGGTCCTCCTGAATCCAGAGCCAGTGCTTTATCCACTGCACCACCTAGCTGCCCCCTAAATCTCCCTTTTATATTTTTAGGTAATGATTAGAAACTCCTGCACTTCTGAAGCTGTTCCAAAGATGCTGAACATGATGGTCTAGTGCACAAACATTATATGACCACCTTTTGACCTCCACATACCAAAAACATGTGCCCTATTTCTCTAAGTTTCATTTCAAACCAAAAGTGTTCTTTAACAAATCTAGTTTTGAACAGGTTCCATTGTACAAATAAATGTTCACTAAGACCAGTTTATCTCTACCAGTTAGTTAATACCTTATAAGCTGAACATTATCACTCAAGGATTGAGGATTATGATAACATTTGTGTCACAGCAAGGTCTGTGACTGAGGTACTAGAATTTTTATATCAAGAAAATATACAGGAAGAAATATTTTCTCCAAAGTGAAAAACTTAACTCAAACTGCATAGGAATTTTTGGTGGCCCTCATTGCTAACATAAAAGCATGCTGTCTGAATCTGATTTATAATTTGATTGATTACAGCTTTCCTGACTGTGTAATACATAGGCACTGAATGAATAAGGGATATGGTTTTTAACAGAAGACAACACCCTGCCAGATAATAACTTGGCAGTCCAAAAAAATGAAGAATTCTCATTTAATAGGACATTTTAGCGGAACTATCACAAAACGAAGCCCAGGGATATTTGGTATAGAAATCAGAAATTTGGCAGTCCTGAAGGGCTGTTTTCTTCCCAAATGACCATTAAACAATATAATATATTTCAAAAACAATCAAGCCCCCTTAAATTCATCAGTATCTCACTAAAAAGTGTGTTAAGTATTCATGGAAGTAAAATAAATGACCTACATCAAATGTCTTTGGTTCATTCATGTTTCACAAAGGAGGCAATATGGTACAGGGCTAGCTTAGAGTTAGAAAGAAGCAGGTTCAAATCCTGCCTCTGAAATTTACTAGCTGCATGACCCAGAGCAACTTGCAACTTCTCTGTGCCTCAGAGAATTCCCTAGGTCTCATCTATTCAATAACAAGGGGACCTTGCTGATGGAGTCACAGATCTTTTGGTTATTCACATATCTTTATTTCAATTAATTTTGTGTTTTTATTCAAATGTTTTAACTTAGTAAATAATTATGATATTTTTTAGAAAAAAATATGACAACTGATCCATTTTAGTCATCACCAAACAATGAAAGGTACTCATATTTCCTGATGTTAATGACAATAGCACAGGTCCCATCAACTTTCACCTATGAGCCACAAACACCCTACAACTTCTCTGGTGCTATTCTGATCCAATTTTATAACATCATCAGTAATGTGTGGCCTTGACAAGAGACTATTTAATGAAGTTAGGGTCTATGGGACATTGCTTAGGCAACTGGCATTTGGTGGTGGTAGATCTGAATCCTATTTCTACTGATGACTCTTTATCCATTAAGTAATGGAAAGAGTCAATCTTGTCATTTTTAATGGCTTGGATACCCTTAAGATCTTAAAAATAACACCATTAACACAACCTTTAGACTATTCAAGAAAACAATGCAAAACTTAACACTTGAAAACAAGACAAAAACCTACCTTCCTCTGGCCCTAAACTTCCCTTGGTTGAACTTGGCCCCCTTTTAGCTAGCCATGGAACCAATGACTTGATTATTCTTTAGATATCCCTCCACTCCTGAACCTTCTTGCCTCACTGAAATAAAAGAGCACATGAATCAAGGAAGACTTAGGACCAGGTGGCAGTGTGAAAATTATAAACATATTCTTGGACTGGAAGAAAATAGCCCAGAGATTATTATTAGTTAGCAAAATGTTGCATATGATGTTGTAAAGAACTGGAAGCTTCCCAGCTTATCATGTATCATAAATTTACAACTAAAGCCAAAAACAAAATAAATCAAGCCAAAATAAATTACTTCACCCCTTTCAATAAGGGGAAGAAGCTTTCTCAATCAAGCTTTCTCTTATAAAAGCACTAAACACAAACACAAACCTATCTTAGAATTAAAGAGAAACCAAATGAAACTTAAAACATCCCATTGACTAACTGCATGTGAATACTGTATGCTTATTTTTTCTCTGTCATCCATTTGCTTGGTGTAGATAGGAGCCAGTTGTAATAAGGTAGTGTAAAAAATAGCCAGGAACAAAGAATCAAGAAGAAAGAGAAGGGAGACCATGAAATAGAGCAGAGATCATTTTGTGACCTAGGCAAGGCTCTGACATACACATTCTCTGGTTCTGACATATCACTCCCCACCCCTCCAACCTTCTCTCTATATAATCATAATTCTACCTTGTCCATCAAGAACTTTAACCCTCAGGCTAACCCTAAAGCAAGAATTAACCTACTTCTTTCACCCTTAGGCAGTGATGCAAGGGCCAAGAAGTAGAGTATTTTGAGAACACAGTGAGGTGATCTCAGCATTTAACTGCAATATCCTACAATCACTAGAGGGAGATATGAAGAATTATTTATTATATCAAGAAAAGCATCAGGGTGAATTAACTCCCCATTTTTCAGGCTTACCAGGTTTGCCTGCTGACTCTATTTTTAAAATTCCTTGGAACAGATTTAACATTAGCATGAAATCCTTTGATCCCTTGTGGTGTATATGAAAAAAAAATAGGGAGCCAGTAGAGATGGAAAAGGATTGCTTTTTTCTAAGATGAAGCACTACTTCCTGTCATACTAGTGGCATACCATTAATATTCACAGTTCAATACAAGAAAAACTATTTTGGATTTTTGAAAAACATGGATAACAGTCCATCACTTTCTGACTTGAAACCAAAACCTCATCCAGGTTCCTGTTAAGAAGCAGGAACACACAGGTTTCTCTCTCCTAGTGAATACTTACTTCATGGTCACTGTCTGAATACTTGCTGTCTATAATGTGGCTAAAATTCTAGATAGTCTATCTAAAAAATCTAATGAGTGGTCACCAATAAATTAGAAGCTTTAGCAAGAGTTTAGTCTTTTAAGCATTTATTAGGGAGCATAAGAATTTGGTGAGGAGAGAGAAAGAGGCCTAACTAACTATCTCAGGAAGCCAGCATTTTTGCTCCACTCCCCTTGAGGTCCTGCAGAAAAGAAAGAGAGAGAGAGAGAGAGAGAGAGAGAGAGAGAGAGAGAGAGAGAGAGAGAGAGAGAGAGAGAGAGAGAGAGAGAGAGCCTCTTCTATGTCCCACAAGCCTCCTCTGAAAACTGGAAACATCCCATCCACAGACACAGAGCTCCATGCTAATTGGCTGGTAGCTTTGATTGACAATACCCATGAGCTAACATCACTTCCCAATGCCAAGGAACTGACCTTCCAAGCCACATGGCTTGCCCTCAGATGCCTTCTCCTCATGGCGGAGCTTTCTTACAGTATCTTTCTAGGAGGGGGCATCACTCCAATTGTTACACTAGATAGTCAGCTTGGCATAGGGGATAGAACAACAGACGTGGAGTCAAGGAAACATGACTTTAAATCTCACCTTAAATACTCACTGGCCAAGTCACTTAAGGTCTAGGAGCCTTGGTTTGCTCACCTATTAAATGGGAGTAATAACAGCACCTGATTCAGGGAATGACTCTGAGGATCAGATAACATAATGTATGTAAAATGCTCATTTTTACCAGATGTAGAGCAACTTTGAATTCCTAGGGATATGGGTTTAAACATTTCTGAAAACATGTACAGATTTAAACTTGGAATGCATCCATGAAAACAAGTTGTTTTTTTTTTTTTAGTGAGGCAATTGGGGTTAAGTGACTTGCCCAGGGTCACACAGCTAGTAAGTGTTAAGTGTCTGAGGCCGGATTTGAACTCAGGTACTCCTGACTCCACCACTGCGCCATCTAGCTGACCCAAGTTGAGTTTTTCTAATGGCCACATTGTATCTCCTTATTTGATCTTATTTCTTACCTATTTGAGTTAATTTGCTAGTTGCATTACCTGCCACCTTTAACCCTCATGCACAATTTTAAATGTCAAATGATTCAGTGATATGAGGGTTGGAACCATCAGATCCAAGGCATGCTTCCTTTAAATGAATCACTGCAATGGCCAGTGATCAGGAAACTCACAGTAGGTTGAGAGGTGGAGGTGCTAGCTGAAATGGTTCAAAGTCAATAGTAAGCTGCAGAGTGATTAGGCTTCTTTGAAATACACCTTCTGAAAGGAGGAAGGGAAGATGAGGTATACAGGAGGAAGACTACAAAGTCAAGAAGAAAATTATGAAATTTTAAAAAACACAGCTTGTATTTATTTAAAGATTGTGGCGCTTACATGTTTATATGTAGTTTAAGAAGTTAATTTCAGGGGACAAAAATGCCATCCATTTAAAAGTCATTTTTATCAAATGTTGGTATCAGAAGATAGGTTGGAAAAGTGTAGATGTTAAAGCTATCTATTGCCATATGAAAAATGCTCTAAATCACTATTGATTAGAGAAATGCAAGTTAAAACAACTCTGAGATACCACCTGACACCTATCAGATTGGCTAATATGACAAAAAAGGAAAATAATAAATGTTGGAGAAACTGTGGAAAAATTGGAACACTAATGCATTGTTGGTGGAGCTGTGAACTAATCCAACCATTCTGGAGAGCAATTTGGAATTATGTCCAAAAGGCTATAATGCTGTACATGCCCTTTGACCCAGCAATACCACTTTTTCCCAAAGGGGTCATTCTCCAAAAATAAGTGATCAAAGGGGAGGAATGACATGAAAAAGAAATACAAACTATCAACAACCACATGAAAATGTTCCAAATCACAAATTAATAGGAGAAATGTAAGCAGCTATTGATAAATTAAAGATGTGTAATTGTGGTCTTATGAACCTCGGGTTCCCAATTATAGCTAAGAATTGAATTTCTTTAAATTTTGCTCCAACTGAGTATGATTTTGGCCAGTGTTGGTTATTGTTAATGCTTTTTTTAAATAGAAAAACATAATGAAATTGAATTAAATTAAATGCTACAATCTAGGACCTATTGGAATTCTATCTAATGATTTTGATTAAGTGACTGGAAATGGACTTTGTGGCTATCCCAGCAAGGAGATACTGATTAGAATATAGTTGACCAGAAGACAATGATTTTATTTATTGGTTTTTTGACCTCTGCAATCTATGAAATTATCTAATAGTGTGGAGGAGTTGTAGTAGGTATTAGAGGAAGGGATATCCACACCAGTGAAATGATTGGTCTTTTGAAATACTAAAGTATAAAAAACCCCACCCTAATCCAGAATTTAATTATTTTTTTAAAAGCATAAAAAGTATAAATTTGATTTCAGGAATAAAACACCAAGATTTGCAGGATAAGGCTAATAGACTAATGGGATTAAATTTCTACCTCACTTCTATGACTAGAAAAAAATTGCCTCCAATCAACTTTCAATTATCCGCATGTGTACTTGGTGGATCATGTTGTAGTTGAGTCTTTCAAAACACCCATATGAAAGTAATTTCCACTATATTTACATTGAGATCCATTTCAGGCTAGAGCCAAGGTACAATTGTCTTTTGAGTACTGTCTTGCTTGGTGGAAAGGAAATTTATCATATTCTATGCTAATGCTGCTCAACTGGATTTTGCATGTATCTGCTTAATGAGATGTGTATCTAAATATGCAAACAGTGTCTCAACCAGTGAACAGCTTGCTCCCAGTTAAAACCTGCAGGATGTTTTAATCTCCTTAACTGGGATTAATCAGAGATTTGTAAAAGATTTAAAGATTTTACACATTTTCCTGTGATGGCTGAAGATAACACAACAGCTGAGAGCAATCTACACCATGCAGATGAGAAGCTTCTAAATTCAGTTTTACTTAGCTGGTAACTATAGCAGGAATTGAGTTTGAAAGCGTGGTTCCTGTCTTTCCTTCTCAACCACTGACTCCTGTAGATGGAATTGATTGAAATTCCATACAATGCAATACATACAATACATATAATACAAAGGAAGGAAATGAGAAACAAATACAGGGAAGAGATGTGGAAACAAGAAGAGTAAAATCAGGAGCAGAAAAATTGTAGGACAGGTAGGAAAGTCTTTCATTCAACAAATATTCGAGTTCTTACTACAAGTAAGGTATTGTGTTGAGTCTGTGGGAGACAGTGAGGAAGTGTAAGGCACAGTCCCAGACCTCAAGGAATTTAACAGTCTAGTGAGTGAATAGACATTTTTGAAATATAAAATATAAAAGGTAGAAGGTAACCTATCATGAGAGTCAACCAGGAGACTGGCCATTAGAATTGCAGAGCTAGAAGAAATCTTTGAGATCATTTCATCTAATTTCTGTAATTTTAGAGATCAAGAAATTGAATTCCAGGGAAGAGAAAGAGCTAGTCCCAAATCACACAGCTATTAATGGCAGAGCTGAGAGCAGAACCCAGGTTTCTTGACTCCCAGGGTCCAGTGCTCCTTCCACTAAACTATGACATCTCAACCATTCTAACCATTGCTATCTGGACAATGGGCAAGAGTGTTTTGGCTGAAGAGAAAGGCAGCCTACTTCATTCAGCCCTTTCCCTGAGAAGATGCTAATTTTTTACAAAAGCACTAGTTTAGCTCAAGCAGGCCTTGAAATTCCAACCTTTGGAGATCTGCTTCTGCTTCCAGATGCATTCTATGGAGCTATTTATGACAGGGTTTTAAAAAAAATGATTAATACCCAGTAAACTTGGCAGAGTGAATTAGAATGAGAAAGAGACTAAGAACAAAAGACCAGAGAAATGTCTTAGCTTAGAAAAATGATCCTTTCACAAGGCTAATATCAGGTGGGCTCCACTGGTTTCTGAAGTTCTGACTGAGTGGGTTTTAATTTGACCCTCTAGTGAGAGTCCTGCCATGGAATAACAATGAAGACTACTCCAAGCATTAGTGTTGCTCACAGGTACTCCTGGATGCTTTTATGGCTTAGTGCATGGGATAAAAGGATGAAGATTACATCTTTAAAGGTATCTGGTGGTGATTTGATTTTGTTCCAGCAAAATATGTGGCAGTAGGTAGGCTTCTGGTCTCTGGATCAGCCTGTTGACCAGAGAACCCATTATGACTGGATGTTTTCTATTTCAATAAATTTCAAAATCAAAATTACCGACATCTTGGAAATGGTTGAGCATAAAAGCTCTATAAAAAGCCAGTCACATGGTTGATTTTCTTCCTAACTAGTTACAGTCTGGAATGAAATCATTGCTTGGCTGTTTATCAGCAAATGATCTCCCTCTGTTTCTCATGCTACTTAATAAGGAAGACAACTTTAAGATAGATGGCCCTTCTGAAAGGTCTGGTGAGGAGGAAAGAAAGAGAAAGGTGGGAAGGGAAGCAGGAGGGAGAGGAGAAGGGATGGGCAAGGGACAGTGAAGGAGGGGGAGAGGAAGGAGGAGGGGACAGAAGGCTAGAAGGATAGGCCACATAGTTTTGTCTTCATAGTCCCAGCACCTTTGCACATTTGTTTTGATCTGTGATTTCACTGTGTAGAGAATCCCGGTTAAGAAAGTCAGTGCCAGCTCATTGTGGCAAGTAGAGCTTGTTTCATTCTTGCACTTGTATTTTCTGGGCCTACACTAGTTCTGGCACATAGTAGGTGCTTAATAAATATTTGTTGATTGATTGATTGCCTGGGGCACTGAGAAGTTAGGTCACTTGACCAGGGTCACACAGTTAGCCTGCGTCTGAGGTTAAATTTGAACCCAATTTTTCCTGACTCCAAAGTTGCCTTCCATCTTCTCTACTGTGTCACATTACTACTTCTCTGGTATGTGGTAGGTGCTAAATGAATATTTATGGGAGGCAGAGTCCAGAAAGCAGTGAGAACTAGCAATTTTTTGCCTTAACTCTTTCACATTCTTTCCTAAATGACCAATAAAGAGTGGCAAACTGAATTCTGATTAGGATAGCCAAGAAAAAGTCAAAACAAGTCATTTTGTCCAGCCCAGGGAAATTTAGGAACACAGAGAAATCAGTGTATCCTGGGGTGGGGGCTGGCCTGGAGTGCAATACTGCTGTGGCAACTGCACCTTTTGCAGGGAGGAGCCCAGCAGCCGAGGATGGTGAGTGCACTGAAGACCTGAGCAGGAAAAGATCTTGGGGACCCATGACCTAGCACTGGGAGGAAGAAAGAAGACCATCTGGTATATCTCTCACTCATTACCTAGTTTTGGTCACAGTTTCAGGGCAGAGAGGATCCATTGTGTGACAGCAGGAGCCCTATCCATGCAAGAAGTAAGGAATACGTTCCAGATACATAGCTGTGTGGCTCTGAGGCCAAGAGCAGAAAGGGTAATCATTTCTAATCTTTGGTCCCTCATATTATTAGCCTACAGTGGAATAAACATGGCAGGAGACTGAAACCAAAGGGGAGCTAGAAGTTCAGGTTGTTTTGTACCTGAAGAACCCCCTAGTGAGCTACTGTGACTGAGTCCAGTAGAATCGTACAGAATTCAATCACACAGAAGCCAACAGACCCAAACTGGTTTAGGAATTTGCCCATGTCAAACCAGGAGGGCAGTAAACAAACCTCTCCCTGGATCACACTACTTTGAAAGCACCAAAAAATTAACACTTGCACAGCTTAAGGTTTAGAAGAAGTCATACTAATTTAGCCATGTGGCACCTAATGGCACTGCTTCTTATTATTTAGGGTTTGCACATGCTGGACACTTCCAAGTATGTGCCTTTCAAATGTGCACAATTTCTTCACCGTCACTCTTTTCTTCGGTTTTACTATGATACTGAGGTGTATGGGGTGTTCAGGTAGGACCAGCCCCTCTGATGTGAGGGCTTGCTGAGCTCTTTTCAGGACTACTCTTCCACCTTTTGTGTCCACCTCCACCCAATTCTCACTTGTGGCTCCAAGGAGCTATAGCATGAGCAGCAGTCATACTCTGATAAATCTGTCTTAGCAGTTGGCTAACCCAGGTTGGTTGATGGGTCTCAAACCCATTCATGATTGGAGCACTTAGAGCTTAGTCAGGCATCAAAGATGCCAAGATCATTCACTGTATCCTGGGCCATTGCCAGTGATCCTGACTTTTGTCTTACCACTGGACTTCAAAGACTCTGGAAGAGAGGGTGAGGCTGACAACTTTGTGCAACTCTACCTCACTCAAATCTAGTTCACATCTGAATTGAGACATCACCCTGTGATGTTATTGATCCTCTTTGAAATGAAGGACAAATAACAACAATTATGATCCTTGGGGACAAAAAATTTAAGTAAAAAGTAGGAAATTAAGGGTTTATAAGAGTGGTGGAAAATCAATTAATGAGAAGGACCAGTTTATAAAGGTGAAGAAACTGAGACTTGCTTTTTTTGGGGGGGGGTGAGGCAATTGGGGTTAAGTGACTTGCCCAGGGTCACACAGCTAGTAAGTGTCAAGTGTCTGAGGTCAGACTTGAACTCAGGTCCTCCTGACTCCAGGGCTGGTGCTCTATCCACTGCACCACCTAGCTGCCCCTGAGACTTGCTTTTCAATAAAAATGAAAATGGTTTCTTGAAGACTGATCAGTTGAAAAGTGACAAAAAAGTAATAATTTAGAATTTTTTTTTTTGGTGAGGCAATTGGGGTTAAGTGACTTGCCCAGGGTCACACAGCTAGTAAGTGTCTGAGGCTGGATTTGAACTTGGATCCTCCTGAATCCAGGGCCAATGCTCTATCCACTGTGCCACCTAGCTGCCCCTTAGAATTTTTAATAGCTATAAAGATAACCGAATGGATCATCTGGTCTAGCCCAGGCTTTAGGCAGATAAAAATCTACAAAATCCAGAAAACAGTTATTTCTCCAATCTCTTTTTGAAGAATGAAATGGGATACAGAAATACCTCAATCTATTTCATGTATCTATCTAGGCAATGTTCTAATCTGATCATGATTGAGGTTAGATATTATTTCCACATAAACTCTCTTCTGATTTGATCAACATAACTTTTATTTTCTTTTTTTTTTTGTGGGGCAATTGGGGTTAAGTGACTTGCCCAGGATCACATGGCTAGTAAGTGTTAAGTGTCTGAGTCTGGATTTGAACTCAGGTCCTTCTGAATTCAGGGCCGGTGCTTTATCCACTGCACCACCTAGCTGCCCCCACTATTTTTTTTTTCATTTGGACTCCTAAAGATTGGTAGTGGTGGTGGTTATCCTTCTTTCTCAAACAGGACCAAGTGACATCCATGTATTGGGGTCCAGGTACAGCATGTCTGACTGTGACTGAAGAGACTAATATGAGCTCAGAAAACTCTACCATAGGTTGGGCAGAAATAGTTAATATGAACATTTGGAGTAAAGATGTCTCTAAATTGTTGTATGTCATGTTCATTTGCTTTTTTGTTTTTGAGCTATTGCAATTCTGCTTTGCTCATAGAGCACAGTGCCTTCTTGAATGCAGGCATGCCATGCTGGGTGGCCTTATGACAGTGTCTCCCATGTCTCAATCAATTCCAAATTTCTTCAGAGAGACCTTGAAAGTGTCCTTGTAGTTCTTCCAACCTCCATGTTAACACTTGCCTTGTGACTATTCTCCATAAAATATCTTTTAGGCAAACTTACTTTTGGCGTTAAAACAATATGGTCAGCCTATTGTAGTTGTGTTTTCTGCAGTTGAGTTTGAATGCTGGGCGGTTTAGCTCCAGAGCTAAGTGTCTGGTACCTATATTGTCAGCTAATCTTCAGAAATTTTCTAAGATAATTCAAATGGGAGTGATTCAATTTCCTGGCATGGGGCTCATAGACTGTTTGGGTTTCATAAGCATATAACAATGAGGTCAGCATAATGGCTCTGTAGACCTTCAGTTTGGTATGCAGCCTAATATCTCTTCTCTCCCACTTTCCTTTGGAGCTTCCTAAACACTGAGCTAGCCCTGACAGTGTGCACATCAACCTTATCATCTATGTGTACATCGCTGGAAGATATACTGTCAAGTGAACTTATCCATAACATTCAAAATTTCTCTATTTGATCTAACTAGTGGTTCCACATATGGATGGTGCAGTGCTGGCTGGTGGAGAACCTCTGTTTTCTTGGTGTTAACTGTCAAGCCAAAATTAGCACAAGCAGCAGAGAATCAGTCCATACTCTGCTGCATCTCAGCCTGAGACACTGCTGCATTGAGTGCACAATCACGTACAAAGAAAAGCCATACACCAATTCTCCCTCCACTTTAGTCTTGGCTTGTAGCCTTTTCAAGTTAAATAATTTACTGCCAGTACAGTAGCTGACCTTGATGCTGTTTTCATGCTCATTATTTATTTCATTGAATAATTTGTATTCATTAAGACCTTTCCTAAATTTCATTGTTGTTGTTGTTGTTTGGGGGTGGGAGAGGTCTTGAGCTCCTAGTGAGGAAATTCTTTCTATCAGTGCATTTCAGCGACTACTTTATAAACTATGGTCTTAGAGAGCTAGCTGCTTGAGACACTAAGAAGTCATATGACTTGCCCAGGTACACACAACAACTATATGTCAGAGATGACTGGAAAGCAGGTTTTCCTGACTCCAAGATCAGCTCTTGGAATGATGGGTGATGATGATAATAATGGTAATATGTGGTTTTCTAATCAATATCAGGCCAGAAGGAATCCTTATGTTTGATTTGGTGGCCCCCTAACTTTTAATCTTATTTTTATTATGAATTTGGCAAACCTCAAATAAAATGAGTATTTTCATATACCTAAGTGGAAGCAGAAAAAGGGTTTTATATTAAACTACAAATCTCTATACAGCTTATCTTTTCAAAGTAATCTATAGCAATGTCCCATCTAGTGCAAATAATAAACACCTTGAGGTAGTCGCATGTATTAAAATTTGCACTATTAAAATTTATAACCGTGTACAAGAGTGGTGTTATGTGGGGCAGCTAGGTGGTGAAGTGGGTTAAGCACTGGTCCTGGATTCAGGGGCACTGAGTTCAAATCCAGCCTCAGACACTTGACACTTACTAGCTGTGTGACCCTGGACAAGTTACTTAACCCTCATTGCCCCACCCCAAAACAAAACAAAACAAACAAACAAACAAAAAGAGTGGTGTTACACTGAAAAAGAAACTACAGGGCCATTAAACCATACATAAGGATTCCTTCTGGCCACATATTGACTTAGAAAACCATATATTAACATCATCATTATCTTCTTCTTTTTTTTTTTTTGAGAAGTGATATAGATTTTATTTTTGAGTCAGACAACAAACTGAATTAGTTTATTGACTCTCCAATGTCTTTTGTGGATCACTTTGATGAACATTGAGAATGTACCTTATAGCCCACAGGGCACATGATCAGGTATTAATATTCTTACTTAGTGTGAATTTCAATTAAAAAAAGACCTATCTTATTTTATAGTGGGCACTTACCTTGGAAGTCCATTTTATTTTATTTTGTTTTATTTTTTAATGTATAAGGTATTTTATTTTTTCCGTTACATGTAAAGATAGTTCTCAACTTTTGTTTATACAAGCTTTACAATTTCAGACTTTTCTCCCTCCCTCCCCTCCCTCCGCCCTCCCCTAGACAGCAGGTAATCTGATATAGGTTATGTCTATATATCTCTATACATATACATATAGACATCATTATCTTCTTTTTCTTTTTCTTTTCCTTTTTCTTCTCTTCCTCTCTTTCCTCCTCCTCTGCTTTTTATTAATTCCTTTTTTTTTTCTGAGAGCTGGGACAATTTACTTTTTATCCTCCACAGTTTTCATTTTGACTTCTTGAAATATAACTCTGAAAAAAAAGTCCATTGTGTATTAAATGGAGTTACTTTATTAAGCCTTTAAACCAAAATCACTCTGGCTTTCAGTGAATGGCCAATAATAGCCCTAAGCCAAACCCCTGGCTCACTGTTTAGGTTTGGGTGGCTTAGAATGCATGTTTTCTGTGCTGGCCTAAGACTGTGGAGGGTCTTCCTCTCCCTTATTAGTATCTCTGAGATGGTAAATTGGGAAATATTTTATCTCAATTCTTACCTAGTCCTTAGTCATTGAATGGGCATGGCCTCAGACAAACTGAAACCTAGGGAAGACCTTGATTTATGAAGGCCAAGGTCACCCACTGCATACTGTGCCTTTGTCAGTCATCTTAACATTTGTATTGCCACTAGACTTTGACTGGAGGAGAGTGAGTCTGACAACTTTTTGAAGCTCTGCCTACTTAAATCCAAGTCAACACATCACCCTCATGATGTCCTCTTCCAGAATGAAGGACAAACAACAACAACATCTTTTTTAATCTTATATTTTATTTCTACCCTCTGAAGTGCTGGCAACCTCATCTAATCTAGTGTCACCAAAGCTTTGGATAGAAAGAGATTGAAATGTTGAGCCCTTTATGATATCACTGGATATGACCTCCCAGGTTGGTACCAATGAGTAAAAATAATCTTTTGGGGGGCAGCTATATGGTGCAGTTGATAAAGCACCAGCCCTGGATTCAGGAGGACCTGAGTTCAAATCTGGCTTCAGACACTTGACACTTACTAGCTGTGTGACCCTGAGCAAGTCACTTAACCCTCATTGCCAGGCCAAATAAAATAATAATCTTTTGGTAAGGCCTTTATGTCAAATTGCCCAACCACCTTCATTCATTGTGTTGGTTGATTTAACAGGGCAGGGTTTGGGTTTTTTTTTTTTTTTGGCCATGACTAATTTGTATCCTTTTCTAGTGATCTATGTCTTTGATGATGTCTTTTCTGAAGCTTCTTGTATATGTCATTACAAGTAATATGACAACCTATTAAATGCACTATACATCTAATTAGGGACACTTTTTCCATTTTTTAATTAGCAATGTCTTATGAATGTGAAGGTACTGCCTCCTTCCCTAGCTACTGACTGGTTCCTCAGAACAAAAACAGGAAGTAAGAGAGAAGATCTCCTAGGAGACTCATACTAACAGTCTGAGACAAGAGCCTAATTAACTTATTCTGGAACTAGTTTTTATCAATAGTTGCTTTCCCTAGCAACCAAACGGCTAGGCTTATTGCCCAAGTCCTTCTCACAGACAATGTACAAATGCAAACCAATGGTTCTCTTTCCCAAAGAACATCACTATTCCCGGAATGGGAAGGTAGAACATATTTCCCTGATACTAGTCCCACATGGCTTGGTCCAAGGGATTTCCATTAGACACTGAAGGCATACAGATAATTAAATGGTTCAAACAATTCTGTTTCAGTGTTCCAGTTTTGCAATTACAAAGTTCCTTCTCTGCAATAAGCTTTTTCAGCTAATTCAGATCAGAGGAGTTCTTGTAGGAAAAGACTAAATTCCTTCTAATAGGAGCATTAAGTGATAAGGTGATGCCTCAGTTATGCTACCTTGTGTTTTTTTCCCCTTTGTCACTAACCATTGCTCCCCAAATTCCTCATCTTCTAGGTGATTAACAACTCTTAATTACAATTACCTAGTGGGGGTGGTTTTTGTATAAAACTTGAGGGGAGCGGAAATCCCTGAGCTAAAGGGCACTTCCTTGTCATCAATGATGGGGAGCTGACTGTACTGACAATGGCACTGAATTAAAACCCTTAATGAAATATAGATCCTATCTTTTGCTTCTCTCTTATCTACATGGCCTGTCATTATCAGAGAAGAATTTCAATTGGTCTGGTATTAATTGCTCAATAGATGATTGAGGTGCAGCATCTTTTGCAATAGCAATTTATTTCTCAATGATTTGTTCTAGAATTTTTTAAGGTGATGATGCAGAAATGATCTAATTAACAGTGTCCTCTTTTTTTTCCCCTTTCAAAAAACTGAATATAGGGGCAGCTAGGTGGCACAGTGGATAGAGCACCGGCCCTGGAATCAGGAGTACCTGAGTTCAAATCCGGCCTCAGACACTTAACACACACTTACTAGCTGTGTGACCCTGGGCAAGTCACTTAACCCCAATTGCCTCACTAAAAAAAAAAAACAACAACAAAAAAAACCTGAATATAAAATTTTCCTTCTTTAAATCCTTAGGAATTTGTCCTATTGTATTGGTTTCTCAAAATAATAGGGATTTGGCAAAATCCAACCATTTAAAAATATCCTAGCATATGTCAACAGGCTTGAGTATACTCCAGTTTTGAAAAATTGCATCCTTCCCTACTTTAATTGGACTTTTCATTTTTCTGCCCATGCTGGAATGCCACTCAACTATTCTCAGGCAATGTTTTCTTGAAATATAAAAGTGAAAAAAACACCCAAAGTTTTCTGTGGCTTATTTATTTTCACCAAATCACACAGAATTTTTGAGTTGGAAGGAATTTCAGCCTCCATTTAGTCTAACTCACCCCCCACAAAAGAATCCCTACTTTAGGATACTTTCATAGTTAGGGGGTTTTCTTACATCAAGCCTACCCTGGTCTCTGCAATTTCCACAAGGAGTTCCAATTCTGCTCTCTGGAGACAAACAAAACAAATTTAATCACTCCACCTCATGATGGTCTTCCAAATATTTAAAGGCAACTAACCATATGCCCCTGGAGGTTTCTCTTGTCCATGTTAAATATTCTGATTTCCTTCAATAGGTCTTCATATGGCATGGATGCTTCATCATTGTGGTTGCTTTAATTTGAATCCCCACTGTTATGCAGTGTCTCTTTAGTATACACTCTAAAACTTACAAACACATCATTAGAAAGGTTATTATTTAAATTTCTTCTATGCTTTTTAAGTTTTGTGATTTTGAATAATGTTCTTAATTTTATTTTTAACAAGATGGCATAACTTGTCATTATGCATTGTGGGTACAACAGTTTCTGGATGACACTCTCAGCCAATGCAGTCACCTGATCTATATCCATTAGACTTTTTCTTGTGAGAACACACTGAAACTTTCATACATGCATTAAAACCTGATGATGATCTTAAGGCTAGAATTACAAATGTCATCCTTTCAAGTCACTAGGCAGCAGTTGTTGAAAGTTTTTACAAAGTTTGAAAATCAACTAGAATGATGTATATATACAGCACAAGATGATGTTGAATTTTAATCAGAAAGTCAATATTTAAAAGTTTTTTTTTAAATCCTCTCAAATGCTGCACTTTTTGTAAGTTTATAGGAGTTATAATTCTGAAGTTATTACAATTTAAATTTGCACTAAGACTTTTGGGACACCCTATATTGAATTGGAAATGACATCCATTAACACTGAACACAAGTATTCTGTGTTTCTCCTCATCATATTATAGTTCAAATAGATTTTTCATGGAAGTGAAAAATGTTCTTCCTGTGCTCATCTGTCACATATTTATACTACACATCCCCTCAACAGGGACTATGGAAATTGCTTTTTAAAAGTCACTTTCTTTTTCAGTGGAAGAAGAGATAGATCTATGGCCACCTAATACTTTTGTTCTCTATACCGATCACAATGTCTTGAACATAGGAAGCATTTAATAAATGTTTATGAAATTGAATTCTGGATATTTTCTAAAGACTATTTCAACATTCCTATTCTTTATTCATTTCAAAGGCCAAAGGATTTAGACCCAGACTATAATCTAGAGACCATTTGGTCTAATGCCTTTTTTTTTTTTTCTGGTGAGGCAATTGGGGTTAAGTGACTTGCCCAGGGTCACACAGCTAGTAAGTGTTAAGTGTCTAAAGTGAGATTTGAACTCAGGTCCTCCTGACTCCAGGGCCAGTGCTCTTGCACCACCTAGCTGCCCCTCTCTCTCTCTTTTTTTTTTTTAACAATATAGAAATTAAGGGCCAGAAGACTTAAGAGGCTTCCTCAGTTGAAAATACAAGCAGGACCTGAACACAAAGCCTCTGACTTTAAACTAAGTATTTCCTAACTAAATGAAAAGATAAGGATAATTTTTAAGCATGCATTTTCCCTAGTAAGAGAAAACAGCTAAAAAAATTCTTGGGTAATTCAATTTGTTATAAAACTCAGATTATCTCTTTTATAAGTCCAGATGATGAAAGTTCATAACCTAGAGCATAATTTTCAGAATTCTATAAACAAGAAAAATAACTGAAGCTTTACTCCTCCCCTTAAAATTCTTCCTGAAATAATGGTCCATTTTTTAAACACCAATTTTTCCCCCCAGTGATTCTATATGCCTGCAAACTGTAGAATACCAGTCTCTGAAGAATTTAAATTGTGGGTCATCCAAAGGGCAAAGAAAAAATGCATGCTGGGTAGAAATAGGCTGCAGCATATTAAAAACAATAGGAGTAACATAAAAGAGATATACAATCAGAAAAGTAGGTGGCTCAGTCATTTACTGAGTGAGTAATAATAGATACATAGTCCATCTAACATAGCCATGTAATGTAAAGAGATAAGGAGAAGTTCCCCACCCCCACCCCTACTCTGACCTCCCTCCTACTAGGTAGACCTCCTGGGAAGGATTTGTGGTGGTATACATATAGAAATCACATGGGATGGGTTGCAATTTACATTATTGTAGGGAACACACTGATGAGATCACAGACCCATTTAAATGCCCAGCTTTGTTGCAACACAAAGAATCTCCAAGTATGAACAAAAGTTTAAAGTGTATGGAGATGTAATTAACAATTAATTAAATGAACATTCGTAAAGAATGTAAATTTAAAATGAGCCGTCACATTCTAGTACTATTATCTCACTATCTGAGGATGTTAGTTGATCATTTTCACCCTTTGATGGGAAGAAACATAGGTCAAGAAGGAAAATACCTTGACCTTCATGAAAAAATCCATATATCACACAAGAGAAATAGAAAGCTATTTTCCTATTCAAAATGGCACCCTCAGATTGGCAGCTTTTTTTCAAGAGGACTTTCTACTCACATGTCAATATATTTGAAACACTTAGATCCAAGAGTTATTTTTTTCACTCAATGATGACCAATCCACCCTATTGCAGATGGTGCAGCAAAAGACTTATAAAGAACATGCATATGATAATCTTAGCTATTTGACATACAACTTATCATTTGGAGACAATCAACCTTAAAGGGAAAATTTTGCCATCTGACAATTCCATTACTCACTACCCACTTCTGAATTACAGATCCAGGGTGGAGAGGAGCAGTGTCATAGAAGCAATTGCTAGCAGAGTACTACCTGTTTTCTGAGTAAGGAACAAGTTACAGAAAGAGATGGAATGCATGTGGCTCAGATCCCAGAAGCAAAGCAGGATCTTTTTTTTAGCCTACAGTCCAAGGTGGAAGCCTGAAGTGGAATAACGACATCAGAAGTCCCAAAACAAACAGTCTACAATTCAAGCACTTTGGACCTGTAGACCCTCCCTGTAGAATAATAGTGGTTGAATCTAGTACCAGTCTACTAAAACTCCCAACTGGGGACAAGGCAATAAATAGACTGACTTAAACCAGGGTCAAAAACTTGTAGAAATCACTCTGGGAGTACTGAAAGCTTGAAGAACCACAGCCTGAGCTGGGAAAGAAGTAGATGAATATGAGGACAGAAACTCAGACCCTACACAGAATAGGGCATGAACATAAAGATCTAAAATCAAGAAGAAGACTGGAAGAATGAGAAATAAAAAAGAATACCTCCAAAAAGAGCTATTATGGCAATAGAGAAACTTAGGACACAAAACCAGAAAATGACCCCAAAACATCAACAAAGTATCAAAGTAAAATGTAGCTTGGTCCCAAGTCCAACTAGAATTCCTAGAAGAATTAAAGCAAGATTTAAAAAAATAAATATAAAAAGTGGTTAAAAAAACAAGTGAGACTGGTAGAAGACAAATTCAGGAAAGAATAAGAACTATAAAAAAAGATATGAAAAGAGAAATAGCTTGGAATAGGACATGCAAAACCTTATTGAAGAAAACAACAGCCTGAAAATTAGAATTGGTCAAATAAAAGCTAAAGACTCCATAAGACATCAAGAAATATTAAAACAGCTGGGACAGAGAACTCTACCAACATTCCCTCCAAACAACTTGAAAATAATCCCTCAAATCAAATTTTGAAGTGGTAGAGCCAATGAAAAATCAGGATGAAATATTTTTCTGGCCTAAGAAAACTTAGGTATCAGGAGAAGTCTATGACATCAAGGAAGAGGTCCGTCCAGAGACCACACACCTAGCAATAGCAACAGTGGCCATAGTAGCAACAGCAGCTTCTGGAGTTCTCAGCCCAGAGATGGTTAGGGCTTCAAACAACTGGTTAGAAAGAGATTACAGGGGATTCTTTTCTGGCACTGGGTACAGCTGGGGTTGATTGGCTAATGTATTACCCATACAGAGTTCTGGGACACAGTTCCAGGGCAGAAATGTGGTCAGTCACAAAGGAGCAGGGCTTGTAGCTACAGGGAACCAGGGGCTCTTCCTGAGTAAAGACTGGAGCAGAGACCAGGAGAGTAGTGACCACATCTCTTCCAGGATCACACCACCTTGGAAGCACCCCAAACTTGCAGACTTCCAAAATTAGCTCTGAAAATAAACAGCATTAAAAAGACTGAAGCTTACAAAAAAAGAAGGGGCAGCTAGGTGGTGCAGTGGATAGAGCACTGGCCCTGGAGTCAGGAGTACCTGAGTTCAAATCCGGTCTCAGACACTTAACACTTACTAGCTGTATGACCCTGGGCAAGTCACTTAACCCCAATTGCCTATCTAAAAAAAAAAAAAAAGACTGAAACGTGGGACAGTGCTTCCCCAATTCCAGGCAAATGAAGTCCAATTTTAATATAAAATTCAAAGTCAAGAAATAGGCTGTAAAAATGAGTAAACAACAGCAACCCCAACCCACCCACAAAAACAACAAAAAAGCTACTAAGGTGGCAAGGTAGACCAAGACAAACCAGAAAAAGATAATGTGAATAGCTACCAAAAAAAAAAAAAGTTAATTGGACCCAAGGCCAACAAGAATTCCCAGAAGAGTTAGAGAAAGAGATTAGACTGGTTGAGAAAAAATTGGGAAAGTATATGAAAGTGATACAAGAAAATTATGAAAAGAGAAGTAACATCTTTGTAAAAGAAGAACAAAAAATACTGAAGGAAATAATATGTTAAAAAGCAGAATTAGCTAAATGGAAAAGGAGGTACAAAAGCTCATTGAAGAAATTAATTCCTTAAAAATTTTAATTGGGAAAAAATTTTAATTGGGCAAGTGGAAGCTAATGACTCAATGAGACATCAAGAAGCAATAATGGTCAAAAGAGTGAAAAAAAAGAAGGAAATGTGAAACATTTCATTACAAAAACAACTGGTCTGGAAAACAAATCGAGGAGAGATAATATAAGAATTATTGGCTTACCTAAAGTTATGATCACAAAAGAGTGTAGTCACCATACTTCAAGAAATTATTACAGAAAATATCTCATCAAAAGAATAACTGAGGGGCAGCCAGATGGTGCAGTGGTTAAAGCACTGGCCCTGGATTCAGGAGTACCTGAGTTCAGGTCTGGCCTCAGACACTTGACACTTACTAGCTGTGTGACCCTGGGCAAGTCACTTAACCCCCATTGCCTACAAACAAAAAACAAAAAACAAAAACAAAAACAAACAAAAAAAGAATAACTGGAGGGGTGGAGCCAAAATGGCAGAGGAAAGGCTATGACTCTCCCAACTACCGACAATCTTGTCCACACACTCCAAAAATAATGCCATAAGACAACACTTGGAGCAGCATAACCCACAAAAGAAAAGAGTGAGACTATTTTCCAGTCAAACACAGCTTAATTAGGTGACTGAGATCACCTGCTGTTTGGCGTGCAGCGTGCAGTGCAGAACCAGCCCTGGCAAGCCATGCCTACAAAGCCTTGGAATCTTCAGAAGCTTCTTCTAAAGCCCAGCTCATGGAACAGTGAGGGGGTCATGCAGTAGGGGGTAATAGCTGTGGCCTCTGTTGCAACTAGGGCAGGGCACACGTGTTCTGAACCAACAAACAAACTCGAGTGGCACCTACCCAGGGGGGAGGGGCACAGGCATGCCAAGCTTCCAACCATAGAGAACCAGATTTCAATTAGACATCTGTTTCCAGGTCAAAGAGAAAGTGGGAATAAAACAAAACAAAACAAAGAGAAAGTGGGCTATGGTTACTTACAGGCTGGCAGGCTGAGAAGAGTCCAATCACCTAACTCAGGACAGTGCATCCTGGAATCAGCACTACATGTAAAGAAGGAGTTAAAACCAAGAAATAGGCAGTCAAGATGAGTAGGCAGAGAAAACAGTTTCTTTGGGGAAAGGTAGGCCAGAATACACCCTCAGAAGAAGATAATAACAAAGTTAAAGCTCCTGCATCCAAAGCTTCCAAGAAAAATATGAATTGTTCTCAGGCCATGGAAGAACTCAAAAAGAACTTTGAAGAGAAAGTAAGAGAGATAGAGGGAAAATTTATAGAGGCAGAGGAAAAAATGGGAAGAGAAATGAGAGCAATTCAGGAAAGTCATGAGAAGAAAGTCAACAGCTTGAAAAGCCAAATGGAAAAGGAGATACAAAAGCTCTCTGAAGAAAATAATTGTCTAAGAATTAGGACTGAATAAATGGCAGCTAGTGACTTTATGAGAAACCAAGACACAATAAAGCAAATCCAAATGAACAAAAAAAATAGAGGGCGATATGAAATATCTCCTTGGAAAAACAGCTGACCTGGAAAATAGATCCAGGAGAAATAATTTTAAAATCACTGCTCTACCTAAAAAACATGACCAAAATAAGAGCCTAGATATCATCTTCCAAGAAATTCTCAGGGAAAATTGCCCTGATATTCTAGAAGCAGAAGGTAAAATAGAAATTGATTCTACTGATCACCTCCTGAAAGAGACCCCAAAAGGAAAACTTCCAGGAATATTATAGCCAAATTCCAGAGATCCCAGGTCAAGGAGAAAACATTGCAATCAGCTAGAAAAAAGGAATTCAAATACTGTGGAGCTACAGTCAGGATAACACAAGATCTAGCAGCTTCAACATTAAAGGACTGGAAAGCATGCAATATGATATTCCAGAGGGCAAAGGAACTGGGACTACAGTCAAAAATCACGTACCCAGCAAAACCAAGTATAATCTTTCAGAGGCAAAAATGGGATTTCAATGAGAAAAAGGTCTTTCAAGCATTTGTGATGAAAAGACCTGAACTGAATAGAAAATATCGGTATAAGTGGATTTTTCCTTAAAATTATAAGAAACATCTACCTAAAACCATCAAAAAGCATTGTGTATAATGGGGAAAAGTCAGAAGCCATTCCAACAAGATCAAAAGTGAGACAAGGATGCCCATTATCACCAATATTATTCAATATGGTATTAGAAATGCTAATGATAGCAATACGAGAAGAAAAAGTAATTGAAGGAATCAGAATGGGCAATGACATAATAAACCTATCTTTTTTGTAGATGATATGATGGTATACTTGGAGAATTCTAGAGATTCAACTAAAAAGCTAGGTGAAACAATAATATTAGAAAAGTAGCAGGATATAAAATAAATCCACATAAATCATCAGCATTTCTAAATATTACCAACCATGGAAATTTATTTTGATTTGGGGACCCTACCTTTAGGCTGAGATTAGAAAGCCTTAGGCCCTCAGGGTCTCTCCCCCTCCTCCTCAGCTTCAGCTGAGTGAAAAAGCCCTGTGGGCTATACAAGATGCCAGGTCAGACAGCTGGGGGAAAAAAAAAGCCCCAGCTCCCTCCGACCTGAGCGGAGCTATCTGAAAGATCCTGGATAGCCTGTGCTGAGGCACGTGAAGTGGGAGTGCACCCCCCCCCCCAACCAGCCGCAGCCCTGGCTGTCGGATTAGCTTGGTCTGTGGGGGCGAAGGAAGCCCCGAGATTTGAGTGGAGAGAAGAAAAGGTATATATAGACCTGGGAGTGAAAAAGGAACAGGGAGGGACTAGACAGACAGGACTAGAGGGGAGTGCGGACAAGGACGGAGGAGAGTTCGGTTCAGACAAGGAGACAGGGGGCTGAGAAGAGGTCAAGAGGGCGGCTGACAAGATTAGAAAGGAGAGACAGGGGGACGAGATGAACAGCAACGCAGGACTGGCAGCAAAGGCGGCAGAAGACAGACCGACCAGGAGGCAGCGGAGAGCACAGAAGCAGGTCAGCACAGGGTACAGGTTGGAGAAAGTGAAGATTAAGAGGAGTTAGAATAAAGGACCTGAGTGCCCTAAGGCCTCAGGCGGCTAAGGTCCTTATTGTATTCAAGAAGTTCAAGTTCGAAGCCCAGCAGGTGGGAAAGAGACGCAGTGGAAAGAGACCACAGGAAAGCAGTCAGGTTGTACATTTTATTTCCCTGTATTCTTAATTTTAAATAGTATCTCATAAATAAACTCTGCTTTGATTATTTAGTTGAGGCTTCTTAATATTTCGCTCATCATTTTGGGAGTGGAGAAGTGTGGTGGAACTTTATAAATGGCCCATATTAAATTAAATGCAGTCAGATAGCCAAATAGTCAAAAGTCCCTAGATTAGTCCTCCAGTCAGCTTCAGACCCCAAATTAGCCCTAGTTAACAAAAATATTTTACACAACAAAACCCTGCAAGAAGAGATAGTAAGCGCTACCCCATTTAAAATAACCATGGACAGCATAAAATACCTGGGAGTAGTTTCATGATGGCATACTTGCACAGGTTCTGGATAATAGATAATACTCTCACAGTGACCAATGGAGTGAAGCAGGGCTATGTGCTTGGTCCCATGCTCTTAAGCATGATTTTCTCAGCAATGTTGTCAGACACCTTCAAAAAGAATGACAGTGGCATCAAGGTCAGCTACTACAGTAATGGTAAATTATTTAAGTTGTAAAGCCAAGACTAAAATTGAGGGAAAGTTGGTATGACTTTTTGTTTGCAGATGACTGACTATGTACTCAATGCAGCCTCTAAGGCTAAAATATAACAGAGTATGGATTGATTCTCTGTTGCTTGTGCAGATTTTGACCTAATGATTAACACCGAGAAAACAGAGGTTCTCCACTAGTCAGCACTGTACCACTCATACATGGAACCATCAGTTATAGCAAATGGAAAAATTCTGAATGCTATGGATAAGCTCACTTACCTTGTCAGTATACTTTCCAGGGATGTACACACAGATGATGGGGTTGAGACACAAATGCATTACCAGCACCATGCCATGAAATGGAATCGCTTCCATTTGAATTGTCTTAGGAAAATCACATGACAAGATAAGGCACTGGACACTGAGGTCTTTCTGGAGCTAAAGTGCCAGACAATCAGACTCTACTGCAGAGAGCACACAACTCTCATAGACTGGCCATGTTCTTTGATTGCCAAAAGTACATTTGACTAAAAGACCATTTTATGGAAAACTAACCCAAGAGCTACAAGAACTCAAAGTCTCTCTGATGAATTCTGCAACTGATTGTGAAACACAGGAGATACTGGCAAAGGACTGCCCAGCATGGTATGCTTGCATTAAGGAATATATCTACATGAAAGATAATAAATCTGTGTCAAATAGTGGACTTTTCTAGTGTTGGGTGGGGAGGTAGGGAGGTAGTTTGGAATTTAAAATGTAACAAAATTAAATTAAATGAAAAACAAACAAAAAAAGAAATGATATGGGTAATGGTTTCAGAAAACCTTGGGCAAGACCCATATGAATAGATGCAAAAAGCAAAGTGAGAAGAACCAAGAGGTCATTATACACAGTAATATCAATGTTGTAATGATGATCAAGTGTGAAAGACTTGGCTACTCTGATCAATACAATGATCCAAGACAATTTAAAAGGCCTCATGATGAAAAAATGCCATCCCTGTCCAGGGAGAGGACTGATGAATTCTGAATGTAAACTGAAGTATAACTTTCTCACTATTTTTTTGCTTTTTCTTGTAAATATGGCTAATAAGGAAGTTTGTTTTGCATAATTTCACATGTATAATTGATATCACATTACTTGCCTTCTCAGTGGGTGGTGGAAGAGGTGCTAAGGAGGGAGAGAATTTTGAACTCAAAATTTTAAAAAAATGCTAAAAAATAAAGAATATATTGGAAAAAAACCAAAAAGAAATATTAAAACAAAGTAAAAAGACTGAAAAATTTGAAGAAAATGTGAGGTATGCCAGAGCAAAAACAACTGACCTAGAAAACAGATCAAGGAAAGATAAATTAAGAATCATTGAACTACTTGAAAGTCATGACCAAAAAAAAGAAAGAAAGAAAGAAAAAAGAACCAACCTCATATATCAAGAAGTAATAAAAGAAAGCTTCCTGGATCTCTTAGAACCAAAGGGAAAAATAGAAATTTTTAAAAAATCTGCTGGGAACCTCCTGAAATAAATCCAAAATAAAAGTTTCCAGGAATATTATAAGCAAAATCCAGAAATCCCAGATCAAAGAAAAAATATTGCAGACAGAAAGAAAAACAGGATCATAGATTTAGCAGCTACCACTTTAAAGTAGAGATCACAAAACTATGGCCTGAGGGTCAAATCTAGTCTATCACCTGTTTTTATATGACCCATGACCTAAGTATGTTTTTCTTTCTTTCTTTCTTTTTCTTCTTCTTCTTCTTCTTTTTTTTTTTTTTTTGGTGAGGCAATTGGGGTTAAGTGACTTGTCCAGGGTCACACAGCTAGTGGGTGTTGTGTCTGAGGTCAGATTTGAACTCATGTCCTCCTGAATCCAGGGCCAGTGCTCTATCCACTGCTCCACCTAGCTGCCCCGTAAGTATGTTTTTAACATTTAAAAATATAGATATTTGTATTTGGCAGATTTGGTTCAGGGGCTACAGTTTGCGAACCTCTACTCTAAAATGGTGGAGAGCTTGGAATGTGACATTCCTGAAGGCCAAAGATTTAACTTTAACCTGAGAATAACTTACCCAGGAAAACTGAGTGTTACCCTTGGGGGGAGAGGGGGAATGGATTTTAGTGAAATAGAGGACTCTCAAAAATTCCCAATGAAAACATTGTGGGGAGTCCTCTATTGCATTATGTAGTAATTTTTCTGACATATGAATATAGATTTAAGATGAGCATGAAATCATTAGGGACTAATTAAATGTTTACATTCTAATATGGAGGAATGATACATGTAGCACTTCAAAACACTATCATTATCTAAGGTCATAGAGGGAGTCTAATTTGACAGAGGGCCTGATAGCGATTCTGTTGTGCTTTCATAATCTTAAAAGAAGAATAGAAAAAGAAGGGGGAAATATACTGGGGGAGAAGGATAAGGAGAGGAAGAATAAGGGAAATTATCTCACATAAACAGAGTGTTCAAGAATAAGTCTATGAAGCAAGGAAAAGGCAATGGGGGGTAACCTCATTCTCATTTTAACTGATCAAAGAATACACATACGCAAAATCAGGTACAGCTATACATTTCATTCAACAGGAAAATAGGAGGGAAAAAGGAGAAGGAAAAGGAGAAGAGGATATTTGGGATGGGTACATTAAGAGAAGGATTAGTCAAAAGCAAAACAATCATTTAAAGAGGGGGCAGGAAAAAGAATGAAAAGTATAAGAGATTTATATAAAAGTATAAAAAGGATGGAGGGAAATACACAGCAATCATAGCTGTGAATATAAATGGCATTAATAAAGCAGAAGAGGATAGTAAAATGTATTAGAAACAGAAACACACTTGAAACAGATTCAAACTGAGTTAAAAAAAAAAGGAATAAAGCAGAATCTATTGTGCTTCAGCTAAAGTAAAAAATACGAGGAGAAATCATGATCTCAGAAAAAATAACAGCAAAAATATACCTAAATAAAAGATAAACAGGGAAACTACAATTTGGCAAAAAAAGTTATAGACAATGAATATCAATGCTAACCATATATGCAACAAATAGCATAGCATAAAAATTCTTAAAGGAAAAACTAAATGAGTTACAGGGAGAAATATTAAAAACTATAATGGTGGGGGACCTCAATTCGCTACTCTCAGATCTAGATAAATTTAACAAAAAAAAAAAAAATGAAGGACCTGAACAGAATTTTAGAAAAGTCAAGAGATGATAAATCTCTGAAGAATATAAAATGATAATAGAAAAAAGTATAGCTATTTCTCAACTGTGTATGGCACTTTCACATTGACCACATATTACAGTATAAAAATCTTACAAACAAATGCAGAAAAATTAAATGCATATTTTCTTGACTTAATTAAATAAAAATTAATTCAATAAAAGGTCTTTAAAGCTAAGATAAAAATATAATTGAAAACTAAATAACAATTCCCCCAAAAAGTATGGGTCAAAGAACATATATAGAAACAATCAATACTTTAACTAAAGATAATGACAACCATGAGACAATGTATCAAAATTTGGAGGATGCAATAGGCTTTCATCAATAAAAGGGAAAAAAGGCAGATCAATGAATTGGGCATGTAAAATAACAAAACCAAAAAGCCAACAAATTAAATTTGATACTAAAAGTCTTGAAAATCAAAGGAGAAATTAATAAGACTAAAAGAAAAAACAACAACCATTGAATTGATAAATAATAATAGGAACTGCGTTTTTTTTGGGAGAAAACATAGATGTCATTAGCTAAGTTGATAAAAAAAAGAAAACCAAATTCCTAGTGTAAACAATTAAGAAAGTGAAATCACAACGAATACAGAAATAAAATAAATTATTAGAAACTCTTTCACCTGATTGTATGCCAATAAAACTTAAAAGCTAAATGAAATGGATATTTACAAAAATATAAATTGACCACATTAACAGAGCAGGAAACAAAATATTTAAACAACCCTATCTTAGAAAATTCATTTAAACAATCCTATCTAGGAAAGGAAGCCAGATGGTTCAGTAGATAGAGCTCTGAGCCTGGAGTCAGGATGATCTGAGTTCAAATACAGTGTCAGACACTTAGTAGCTATGTGACCTTAGGAAAGTCACTTAACCTCTGTTTATTTTAATCTACTGGAGAAACAAATGTCAAACAACTCTAGCATCTTTGCCAAGGAAACCTCATGGACAGTATTGGCATTCTATGGTCCATGGGGTCAGGAAGAGTCAGACATGACTGAATCACTGAACAACAACAATCTTAGAAAAAGAAATTGAAAAAGCTATAAACAAATTCCCAAAGAAAAAAAATCTCCTGGACCAGATGGATTTATAAGCAAATTCTACCAAACAGTTAAAGAAAAATTAACTTCAATGCTACATGAAATGTTTGAAAAAAATTGGAAAATAAGGGGTGTTATCAAATTTCTTCTATGATACAAATATGGTCTTGCTACCTAACCCAGGGAAAAAAGAAAATGAAAACAAAAAATACAGACCAATATCCCCAAAGAATATTGATGTAAAACTTTTAAATAAAATATTAGCATGGAGACTGGTATAACACATTACAAACATTATACACTATGGCAAGGCTGGATTTACATCAGAAATAGAGGACTGATTCATTAGGAAAACTGGAAATATAATTGACCATAGTAATAGCAAAACAGGAATACATGGAACTTTTCTTAAACTGAGACGTATAGTATCTATCTAAAAATAAGGATCAACATTATTTGTGATGGGGATAAAGTAGAGATCTTTCCAATAAGATCAGAGGTAAAGCAAGGATGTCCATTATCATCATTACTGTTCAATATAGTGCCAGAAATCCTAGCCATAACAAGATAATAAAAAAGAAATAGAAGAAATAACCATAGGTAAAGGGTAAATGAAATGATCACTTTTTTCAAATGATATGACAGTTAACTTAAAGAACCTTAGGGAGTTAAATAAAAAATTAAACAATTGACAACTTCTAGAAAGTCACTGTATATAAAACAAATATATACACAGAAATAATCAGCATTTCTTTATATAAGTTCCTTGAGGGCAGGGACTGTTTTTTGCCCCTTTTTGTATCCCCAGCAATTAGTATACAGCTTGGCACATGGTAGGTGCTTAATAAATATTTATTGAACTAAATTGAAAATAGATGATTATTGGGGCAGCTAGATGGTACAGTGGATAGAACACCAGCCCTGGATTCAGGAGGACCTGAGTTCAAATCCAGACTCAGACACTTGACACTTACTAGCTGTGTGACTCTGGGCAAGTCACTTACCCCCAATTGCCTCACCCCCCCCCAAAAAAAAGAGAAAATAGATGATTATCAGTGAAATAGATTGGAAACATAATAAACAGTAGCAAATGAGCACAATAATTTAGTTTCTGATAAACCCAAAGATCCCATTTTTTCACAAAAACTGCTGGGGTCAGGAACAAACTAGGTATATACCAAAATCTCTGTATAATATCAATTATCTGCCAAGATAAACTTCAAATGGGCACATGATTTAGACGTAAATATAAATTAGATGACCATGAAAGAAATTACCTTTCAGAGCTATGAATAAGAGAAAAGTTCATAGCAAAACAATAGAGGGAAAATGGACAATTTTGATTACCTAAAATTTAAAAGTTTTTTTTCACAAGCAAAAACAATGCATCTAAAATTAAAAGAGAAGCAGCAAGTTTTTCCAAGAAATATTTCATTTCTAAGAGATATATAGAAATAAATCAAATTTATAAGAACCATTGCTCAATTTATAAATGTTCAGAGAAGATATGTACTTCTCAGAGGAAGAAATCCCAGCTATTACTAAATGAAAAACAAAAAGTTCAAATCATTAATAAATAAATGCAAATTTAAACAACTCTGAGATACCACCTCCTACTTATCAGATTGACAAAGTTGACAAAAAAGGAATGACATGCTGGAGGGGCTGTGGAAAAAGAGGTAACTTTCATGCATTGTTGGTAGAGTTATGAACTGGTTCAGTCATTCTGGAAAATAATTTCAACTGTGCCCCCAAAGCTATTAAAACACCAGTGTATACCTCTTAACTCACTACTAGGTCTATCCTCCAAAGAGATCAAAGAAAGAGGACAAGGACCCATATATACAGAACTATTTATAGCATTTCTTTTCATGATGGCAAAGAATTGGAAACTGAGTGGGTACCTATCAGTTGAGGAATGGATGAAACAAATAATGGAATAGGAATGTGATGGAATATTGTGCTGTAAGAAATTATGCAGGGGATGGTTTCAGAAAAACCTGGGAAGACTTTTATGAACTGATGCAAAATGAGGTGAGCAGAACCAATTGAACAATTTATACAAGAACTACAATATTATAAAGACAAATACCTTTGGATTAATAATGAAACATGGGATCCAACTCTAAATAGAGAGCTGAGTGCCTAAGAATGCAGGTTGAAGCATACAAACACACACACACACACCATCTCTGTAAATTAATTATATATATACATATATAATAGAAACACATTTCTACCCATATGCATATATATACACATATATACATAATATGAGATTTTGTTTTGCTTGACTATACATATTTTAATGGGTTTTATTTTTCTTGCTTTCCCCAATAGGTGGGAGAGGGGTTGGTAGGAGGGAAAGAATTTGTAATTGAAAGTAAAAATTAATGTTAAAAATTTGTAGCATATATATTTGCTATAGGTATCTCATCTGCCAAAGCATCCTAAGGATCCCTGTGTTTTGCCAACTATACCACAGCTGCACCTCTTGAATGTATTGATTCCACCAATTAGAATATGACCTTCTTGAATATGAGACTGCTTCTTTTTTCTGTTTGGATCCCCAGTGTTTAGCACAGTGTTGGCACATAAAAAACCTCTCAATAAATACTTTGAAATTAATTCATTTTTTCCTTGGGAAATCCTGGGACTATACTTTTCTGTTTAGAGGAAAATAACTTTTTATTTTCCTAGCCTTACTTCTTTGCCCTTGGAAACCAGTGCTTTTATTATTCTTAACTTTGCACTGAATTATCTTTTAATTACTGGCATTAATTTGTAAGCTTGCTTTCTAACTTAGGGCTTCCTTCTTTTAATGCATCAGTATGCCTATTCTGTATGTTAAGTTCATCTTTTCATTTCCCAAGATCCTCTAATGTCTGTTTTTGTGTGGGAGCAATGGGGGTTAAGTGACTTGCCCAGGGTCACACAGCTAGTAAGTGTCAAGTGTCTGAGGCCAGATTTGAACTCAGGTCCTCCTGAATCCAGGGCCAGTGCTTTATCCACTGCACCACCTAGTCATCCTCCAATCCTCCAATGTCTTGATAGAATCTATGTACTAGAGAATTAAGGTTTCCTTGAAGTCTACATTCTTTCCCTCATGAGGAAGTCCATTACTTTTCTATTTCTTTACTGATACTTTTCTGGTAATAGAAATTAATTCTGCCCTGGCTGTAAATCAGCAGATACTTTCATAAAAAACAACAGAGAGGGAGGGAAGGAAGGAGGGAGAGGGAGAGAAAGAAAAGGAAAGGGAAAGGGAAAGGGAAAGGGAAAGGGAGGGAGAGAGAGAGAGAGAGAGAGAGAGAGAGAGAGAGAGAGAGAGAGAGAGAGAGAGAGAGAGAGATGGAGGGGAGGGAAAGAGGAAAAAGGATAACAAAATGCAAAATGGTTGCTTCAAAGATATCATTTTACTTATATTTCTTTTGAATTTTTTGCTTTTTAAATTTTTTTGCCTTAAAAATAACTTATTGCCAAATTTACAAGATATTTTAGGAAAGATCATGGTTGTTTTTTCATGATTCCACTACATTTCCAAAGAACCAAGAGAATAACAGAGGTGCAGATGGAAATAGGGGAAAAAAAGTTGCTTTAAATACATGTTGAAAATCTGTTTTTAAACATTTTTTAAAAAATCAATCAACATAAGAAATCCAATGGGAAACAAAACAGATGATATAGATACACTTAATTTTATACAATAGATGTGGTTTTGAAATGTTATATATTAATTATACACTTTACAAATTAAATTGTTATTCCTATCCTAAAGAGATCACAGAAGAGGGAAAAGGACCCATGTGCACAAAATATTTATAGCTGCTCTCTTAAATTGGAAATTGAGGGAATGCCCATCAATTGGGAAATGGCTAAACAAGTTGTGGTATATGAATGTAATGGAATACTATTGTGTTGTAAGAAACAATGAGCAGGAGGAGTTCAGAGAAACGTGGAAGGACTTACATGAACTGATGTTTCCTGAGAGGAGCAGAACCAGGAGAACACTGTACACAGTAACAGCAACATTGTGTGATGAACAATGGGGATAGACTTGGCTCCTCTCAGTAGTGCAACGATTCAAGACAATTTCAAAGAACTCATGAGAGTGCTCTCAACATCCAGAAAAAAAGAACTGTGGATTATGAATGCAGATTGAACCATACTGTTTCTACTTTGGGGCTATTTTTTCTTTATTTTTTGAGGTTTCCCCCTGGTGTTATGATTCTTCTTTCACAAGATGACTACTGCAGAAATATGTTTAATGTGATTGCACATATATAACCTATATCAGATTGCTTTCTGCCTTGGGGAGGGGGGAGGGAAGGGAGGATGGGAGAAAAGTTTGGAACTAAAAATTTTATGAAAACAAATGTAGTTTTCTATCCTTATATGTAACTGAAAAATAAAATACTTTTATTTATTAAAAAATAAATTGTTATTCTATTGATTTATCATTTCTTTTTCTTTCTTTTTTTTGGTGAGGCAATTGGGGTTACGTGACTTGCTAGTAAGTGTAAAGTGTCTGAGGCTGGATTTGAACTCAGGTCCTCCTGAATCCAGTGCCAGTGCTCTATCGACTGCACCACCTAGCTGCCCCCTCATTTATCATTTCAAAGCTATTTTAGCTTTCAGATTGATCTTCAATTGGCTCAGGTTTTACTTAACATTTTACTGGTAAGTTTAGTGAGCATTTCTGACAAGTGTAAGGAATTAATTGTAATTTGGGGTTTCTACGACCCCATATTTGGCTAAAATTAGAAACCCCCAGTGCAAGCCTGTGTGAGCTGACCTCATGCCAGACACCCAAATGCCTACATGGGCCTGGCCAAATTATAATGAGGGAAGCCCCACCATGACGTGAAGCCTGATGAGGACAAGTCAGGTAGTCTTTGGCATCCAGAACTCATCTTTGTAGAGCTGCCTGTTAGTTCTGTCAATCAGGGCTGCCAGCCAATTAGCTTGGGGCTGTGTGTGTGGACAGTCCTGTTTCCTGTGGGAGAGGGGGCTTTTGGGAGAGAAAAGGGAGGAACTCATTTTGGCGTACATGAGAGAGGGGGAGAGATGCTGCACAGCTGGTTCTCTTTGGAACTGCTGATTCTGGGTGGTGGTGAGTTTGTGGGTTATATTTTTTCCTTCCCCTATTCCCTTTTTCATTGTCCCTAGCTTTATTAACCTCATTTGTGTTTTAAATTTCTTTTCATTAATAAACCCTGTTTTGTTTATTGAAAAGAGGCTAATGTAAGGAATTGTTATTTGAGGTTTTTATGACCCCATCTTTTGGCTAGAATTAAAAAAAAAAACCTCGGTGTGCACTGGCCTCTGGGGCTCCGCAAATGGCATGGGGCTCCACCCACTGGTTGTAGCCATCACCAGGGTGCTGGCACCACCACTTGCCAATGGCCTGGCAAATGCCAGTGGGCCTGGCAAAATTATAATGACTGGAAGCCCAGTGAGGGCAGTCATGTGACTGTCAGAGTGGCCAGCCAATTGGCTGGGGGTTGTGTGTGGTCAGCCTGGGGTCTGCTGGGAAGAAGGGAGGTTTTTTCACCATTCTAGCTAGAAGCTGGAAGGCGACAGGATGCTGCTGTGTGTTCTCAGCTGATTCCTGGGCAGTGGTGTTGTTCAGGTTGTATAATTTCCCTTTCCCCATTTTATTTCCTTTCCCTTGATTCTACTGATTCTGTTTGTGGTTTTTTTTTTTTTAAAGTTTGTTCTTGTTAAATAAATCCTGCTCTGTTTTGAGGGAGGCTGTCTGTCTCCTTTCTTGCCCCAATATTGCGGCGAGCTGCTTAGCTAACACTCCCCGATTAAAAATTGGTCCCCACACTGTTAATCTCCTTCCTTACCCCAATATTATATTTAGCTGCCCAATTAACTCTCCCCATACTAAATTTTGCCCTTACACAAGTAAACAAATAAACAATTCTTGAGAATTTTAGTGGGCTCTATGTAAAAGAACTCTGGTAAATATTTTGTAAAGTTACAACTCTTTTTGAAATGTGAATAAGCTCTTAATTTGTCAGTTTCATAATTCTGAATTTTTATGAATTGGACTTTCTTAAAACAGGCAACATCTGTGGTATAAACAAATGTTACAAATCCTGAATCTGCCATTTATGACCTCTATGATATTGGCAAAGTAACTTCACTTGTCAGGGACTCAGTTTCTTTATCTGGAACATAAGGCAATTGGACACCTTTAAGTTCCCTTACAGTTTTATAACCCTATGAATATAGGATTCTGTAAAATCCATAAAACTATTCAACAACACCCAGCTTACATAGTTTCCTTACAATGTCTACTTTTCCACCATGCATTTTTGAACCAAAACATTTTTTTCTGCAAATCTGAGAAAGAAAAGCAGGTTTTGCAGAATATCCCCTGGATTGCGGGGGACAGCACAAACAACCACATCGATACTTATGAAACATAGGATTATCTATAACTAAAAGTTCTGCCTCTCACTTGGGGAGAAGTGGAACACATCCTTTGCAAATTATGCAATGAGAACATCCTAATTAAAAACATCACTGTTTATTTTACCCTGGAATGATTTTTCTCTGTATGACACAGCAAGAAATAAAAGGCTGAAGGTTAATTTCAACAGTCTATCTCCTGGGGTTGAAACAATAGCAAAGTATGTCCTCCTCTAGAGAATCTTAAGGGGGCATTTGAGCTGCATCTTGTCACAGTGACAACTGAGTAAACTGAGTCAAGAGTAAACACCTCTGCATCCATGATACCAGCTCTCTTCCATTCTGGGAATGGAACACAGGGCTAACTTATGAGAGAATCACGGGATTCTCAGGAAAAAAACAACAACCAAGAACTTAGTTTGCCCTCGGTAAGTCAAATACAGAGACGTAATTGTCTACTATCTGCTTATCTTGCAAAATCAGGAAAAACTCCATCCTCAGATTCAATAATGTCTTTGTCTTCTCCTCAAACTCTAGCTTCCTCAATTTATTGCCTTAATAATGGCTGTCAATTAGAATGGCACTAGTGCCATTCTCTGATTCTAGATTTCTCTTCCTTATTTGCAAACACTGATATTGTGATTACCAGGCCTCCCAGCTGTTAATGGTTCTGTAGGATGATACCACTTTGCACTCATGCACCAAAGGGTATGCTCTATTCTTCTCTGCAATCACCTCTGAAAGGAGAAGCCATTCATGTTCTACTAGACATCTAGTGAGCTCATTACTTTCTTCTCAACAGATTAATGCGATTCTCATATCAGAAAAGAAATACTCTAATTCATTGGGAACTTGGGCATGTTTTCCCTCAAGTCTAGAGGTGTGTTCTGGGTGGGCCACATCTCACCCACACTCTACATGCCTATACCCAAGTCTTGGTAGTGTTTAACCAAATGGGCTGTTCAAAATGATATATCTAAGTCAGCCAATCTATTCAATTGTCAGCCCCACAGCATACATGAGACACCTTGAAAAAAAACAAAAGGGCTTACATTGTTTTTCCAATTATTCACTCTAAAAAGTTTGTACTGATGAAATCAGAAAATCAAATTCACATTCAAAATTTAAAATATTCTCCACAACCTCAGCACAGAAGAGAAGCCACAAAAAGAAAAATTCTAGAATTCTAAGATTAGCTCTCTTGTGTGATAGATGTTGATGGGGATTTTCAACTCTAATCTGTGAGGGCCAAATTTAATATATGGAGAGTTAATTGAGTGACTCACTGTAATACTGGGGTCTTGGAAATAATGAGGGACCTCTAGGTCCAAAGCTCCCTCCCCTCCAAACTGCCTTTTTAGATATCTCTCCCAGGTTATAAGAAAGGAGCCTAACAGCCTCTTTTCCACAAATTAATCAGGTTTTATTAGTGGGAATGAAATAAACAGCAAAGGTGAAATTAATAAAATTTCATGGCAAGCCAGGTGTGGTTCATCCCAATCAGTGAGCCAAATTCCAATAATCTTACCACATTGCTAAACTCTGAGCTCTGTCCCAGGATGATATCACCACATTGTATATCATGATGCTTCTGAAATCAAGATCATGATTCAGCATATGACATATCACTGACAGCCAGAATGCCAAGAACCCTTAACTTCTACAAGCTTCTGTGGCATAATCAAGCCCTACTTCAGTCCTTTGAGGGATCCATGATTTCTTTGATACAGGCACTTCTTCAACCAATGTGGATCCTAATGCATCTACTTCTCTTGTGGGTTTCTTGCCCATGTTTTTACACAAATCCTCCAGATATAGAGATATAGATATAGCCAATGTATGTACTGGAAGCCTCCCTTTGGTTCTTTTAATATTTCATGGCTACAAGTGTAAAAAGAATTACCAAACATTCAATCCCAGGGCGGACATAAAATCAGATAAAATGTAAACTCCAATCTTCTCCCTTTATAGACTCAGGCAAATAGAGCTATTTGCTCAAAGTCACCCCTTGGTTATATATAGAAAAACAAAACAAAGCAAAACACAAATGAATATATTGAGAGATTGGCTCAATATAGATTTTCTTTTTCAAACTGGTCACAAAGGCAGCATGCTACTGTGGAAAAAACATTAGATCAGATATCACAGAATCAAGAATCTGAGATTTGGAAGAGACTTCTATAGATGCCTGCTCTAACTCATTAAACAATAACAATAACATGTAAGCAAGTAGATAGAGCTTTGGGTCTTGAGTCAGGAAGACCCAAGTTCAAATCCACCCTCAGATATTTCCTATCTCTGTAACACTAGGCAGGTCAATTAATCCTGTTTGCCTCAGCTTCTCATCTGTACAATGATCTGGAGAAGGAAATGACAAACCATTCCAATATTTTTGCCAAGAAAACCCCAAATCGGGTCATGAAGAGTTGGACATGACTGAAAAGTGACTCAAAGTCAGAAGATATGGGTTTGAGTTCAGGCTCTGCCACTCAATGACTATATACTGCCTTAAACAAATCACTTCTATTCTTGGGCCTCAGTTTCCTTATCTGTAAAATTATCAAGTTATAGTAGATTACCCCCTAAAATTTCTTCCAGTTGTAGGATTCTATGAAATCTCATGCCCTACGTAAGTGGCTTCTGTGAAATTTTAAGCAAAGAGTTAAGTGAGAGACCCATGGGAATGGAAAGGTTAGGAAAGAAAAGAAAGATACCTAAGGGGTGACGATGATCAGAAACTTTAATTTCTCTTTGAAGGCATCTGATGATGTTAGGAGGAAAGAAAATTTACTGAGGATTTCTGGCAATGGGGTCTGGGAGTGAGCTGCCTCTCCTATGTCTCCTAGGTTCACTTTGTAAATTATGGGAAACAGTTTTAGACAGACACTGGCACTCATAAATTATACAGATCATTTGCATATTCCAGTCATGAGACATTATGCAAATGTGACATGATTTGCATAATGGATTCTTCTTGTCGCTTCACTTGCTACGTGCTTTTCAAAAACAAAATGAAATAAAATGAAAGCAGCAAAAGGTGAAAGCAGCAAGTTCCCAGCCTTGCCCCATCTCCTCCCCAACTGCACTATCCATTGCTTTACTCTGTAACGAGGGATTGAGGGTGAAGGAGAGAGAAAGCAAAAAACAAAACCAAAAAACAAACAAACACCCAACCAGGAGCTTTCACAAGGTAAATTTTGCTCTTAATTTCAAATGGGCCAACTTTCTCCTTCTTGAGATCCTTTACTACAAGTAACACATTGGCAGTAACTAGAATTTTTAAATGTTGTTCTGAGGAGGGAAAAAGAGACATGATTTAAAAGCATAATCTCCCTTTGCCACTGTTGTCTGGGGCGTGGCAGCCCTCATCCTTGGAAGTACTTCAAGAAATATAAGGCATTGGTTAATTTTTTAAAAATTCTTATTAGAAGAGAGCTAATGGGGATGCTACATGGGATGTGGGGAGATTTTTTTTCTTTTTGAAGAATTTCTGAAGAGCTTTCCTTTTTTAAAGGAGAGAGGGGGTATTATGGAAAGGAAGAAAGAAGGGGGGTTATGCTTTGATTACTTATAACGAACTATAATAGTAAGATATTGTAAAGGATGAGATGGTATCGCGTTGACTTCTATCAGCTCTACTCCAATAAGCAGGCAACATTCCCTCAGCAGTTGCTAGTTCTGCTGCGGGCTTTTCCCTGCCCCCCCCCCCTGCACCAGTGCGGAAGGCAGAGTCGTGCCAAGCGGCTGGCGTCTGTACCCTGTGGGAAAAGTTAACTGTAATTCTTCGGCTTTTAAAATCAATTAACCCGTGTGTTAATTAACGTCAAGTCGACGGGAGGAGGAGGAGGAGGAGGAGGAGGAGGAGGAGGAGGAGGAGGAGGGAGGGAGGAAAGAAAAAAGCTGCAAGGGCGGATGGCAGAAGAGTTGGCACAGTGCCATCCATTCAGTGGCAACGCCACAGTTTCGTGTGATAACAGCAGCGGGTATATGTTACGGGGGCCCTGTATGCGGGCCAGACAGTGCGGTAAAGCTAAGGGAGATTATCCAGACCCCCAGGAGCGAACAGCAAGCAGCTACGGAAGGCGCAAATGCCAGGATTACCGGCTAGGTTCTTCCACTGCAAGCCCTTTCTCGGGCACAGGGACTTAGCTCTTTGGGGTTTGGGGGACTCCCCCACCAACGAGGCACAAAGCTGACTTGAATGACTTTTTTTCCCTTTAAACTTGATTCTGCCGCAGTGGAGCTAGCTCAGCGGATGCTTTCACACCCTGCAAGACAAAGGCCGTCGTCTCCGCCATGACACCACTTCGTTCCAAGCCGAGGCCAGGATCCTGGAGTCTTTAAAAACTAAAGGGAAACGAGGAAAAACAAACAACGAAAACAGCAATAACCAAAAATAATAATCAACAACAACAAAAACCTTGTGCCCGTTTCCCCATGCCAGGGGCAATCTGGGCATCTGTCGCAGCAGAAGGCACTTGTGGGTTTTTTTTTTTGGGTTGTTGTTGTTGTTGTTGCAAGCTGTTGGCATGTTTGCTATTCAAGTTGGTTTATAATTAACTTCAAAAAAAAATACACCCAGTCCAGTCAACAACAAACAAAGAAGAGAAGCCGACATCGGAAGAGAAATGCCATAGGAAGCCGCATGAATGCATGCCACAACGGTGCCACTTGCCATTCGGAAAACCTCAGGGAAAGATGCCAATCTACAGCTCCAAAAAGATGCGGAGAAAGCAGCATAAAGGTCTACAAATAGAAATCTTAAGGAAGGAATACAGCTTTCATAGTTTAGGACTGTAGTTGCATATAGCCTCTGCTGGGAGAGGAAAGGGCATGTTTGTATGGAGATAAAGCTTGGTATAAATGAATAGATCGGCATCTATCTATCTATGCATGCTCATAGACACCCATGCAGTGGCATGGGTGTCTATATACACATTCTCAGATAAGCCGAAAACACTTAGATATTTATCTGTACTTGTGCTATGTGTCTAAGTGAATATGTGTGTCTATGTAGCCACAGACACACATATGTGGGGTGTATGCATGTGGGAGAAAAAGTGGGAGAGGGAGAAAGAGAGGGAAATGGAGAGGAAGAAGTGTGCATGTGTGTCTATATGTGTGCATATATACACCCCACTTTTTGACCCAGGTATACAGAGAAGACAAAATAAAAATCATACTCCAGCAGCAAGCAGGCAGTCAGAGATTTATCTACATTCACTGCTATCACCAGGGAGATGAATGGGGCCGATCTGAAGCCCTTTTACAAGATCCACTATGGGAGTGAAGGAGGAGGAGGGATGCCACAGAGACATGCACAAACTTGAAGGCAGAGAGATTGGGAAGGTGCTACTTGTGAAACCCTGGTGGCATAACGGAGGGGAAAGAAGGAAGGGAAAAGAACCTCTCTCCTCTATGTTTTTGGGGGTGTGTTTTAAAAAAAATTCTGGCAAAGGGCTTCAGGGGACGACTGGTACTTACGTTGTCTATTTTGCTGTGGATCCTGAAAGGTGTTCTGTTGGCACTGGGCGCTGAGCCAGGGGCGGGCGCTGGAAACAAAAGGGAGAGACAAAAATAAAGTCATACAACAGGAATATTAATTGCTGCTCTTGCGGATTTTACAAAACATACAAACTGGTTTCCTTTCCTGTTTTTTTTTTCCTTTAATGTGGATTGGCGCGTGTCCCTTTCCTATGGAATATACAAGTGGTATGGGATTTACAGTCCGGTTACGGGACTCAGGATTAACAGCGCTGGCATCTTTTGGGCATATTTTTCCTTTTAATGAATGAGCTTTTGCTGTTAATGAGGAATAATCGTTTGGCTAATGAGCTTTGAAACATTAAGAGAAAAGAGGGTTTTTTTTTTCGTTAATCACCCTGGTGCAACCGCATGGATGGATTACAAAAGACAGCAATAGGAATGAAGTACAAAGGGGGGGGGTACGTCTTCTGGAGTGGGAGAAACACAGAGATGGGTGCTGTTTCCGTGCATCTCTTCTTCCTTCTCTCTCATGCTCTCTCTCTGCCAACTGCTATGGGTCTCCATAACTCCGTAATCAAAGTGGATATTTGGAAAGATTATTACAGTCAAAGGGTGAAGCGTCGGCTGTTAATGTCTCCAGTGTTTAATCATCATACAGTAGAATGGTTTTATGCATATTTCATTTGCATATCATTAAGCTGTGTTAGCAAGGGGCATTCAGAGCCAGGAGAAATACAAAGTTGGCGAGAGACGTAGAGATAGAGAGAGATAGAGAGAAGAAGAAAAGGTCCCTATGATGTATGTCTTCAAAAACCAGGGACTTGTTCCATGATCTATCTTCTATTTTTGCTTAAAAAAAATCATTTTGACTTGGAAATCTTTGAAGTTGGATTCAACCTTGGATTCTTCTAATTCCAGCAGAGTGGCATATTTTAAAAATGGGAAATCTTCCTGCAACTAGACAATTAAAGGCAAATAAACTCCAGTAGGTTGAAACTAGTATCTTTGGGGAATGCAGTGGCAGAATTCTACAAATACCCACATTTGGAGTTAATATTAATAAAAGATACCACATTAAAAAAGAAAAACGAAGACAACAACCATTAACATGTGGATTCTATTTGTCTTTTGGGTGGGTGGGGGCTAAAGAGAATGAAGAAGCCAGCGGTAATTTACACCCCCATTCGGAAACAGTCACCTCTTTTTGTGTATGTTTGGTTTTTTCCTTTCTTTCTTTTTGGAGAGGAGTGTTGTCACTGTTGAGGAGATTAATCAATTATTTGGTAGCTGAGGTCTCTCTCCTCTGGCACTGGGCAGGGAAGGAAGGTGGTGGTTAGAGGGTGTAAGGGGCAGGAATACAGTGAGTTCTTTGTAGATCTTATACATGCACAACATATTAATTGGGAGCTTTATAAAGCTCCTTCAATAGGCTATTTCATTCCTGGTAAAACAGCAGCTGGTTAGCCACTGTTGGCCACTCTTCAAATATCACTTTTGCTATTTTTTCCTGTTGCTGTTTGTTGTTTTCTTTTCCCTCAGACTCTAAAGAGGAGAGGATGTTGCCCCCTTTTTTCCTTGTTTCTCCTTCTTTTGGCCATCTTCCCTCCTCACCTCCCATTTCCACACTAAAACCATGTCCCTGTAAAGACTGATGCCTGGCGCAGAGTGTGTAAAGTGCAGGACTTGATTTGGAAATGAGATGCTGTTTTATATTTAAATTCTTCCCACTCCCTCCTTATTCTCCAAAGCTTTGTCTCTGCTATGAATATTCAGATGAGGCATGATGTGATTACACTGTACAATTACTACCATCTATGGCGGTGGCAGGGGCTGCTGGGGAGACAGAGCCAGACGGTCTCGAAACCCATTTGGGGTTTGTTTTCTGTATTTTTTCCCAATCTCCTTGGCGCTGCGGTACATGCAGATGTCGCTGTTGTTCTTTATAAAGCCCTAATGATATGCGAAAGCATAACGACCCCGTTTGGACGCAAAGCATCAACGAAATATTATAGACATCTTTAAGAAAGAGGGGAGAGAAAATCCTGACTGAAGGAATGTCCACATAAATTATTTTTATTTAAATGAGTTCGAAGGAGGGGGTGAGGGCAAGTCACGAGGAGTCACATGGAAAACATGCATAATATTAATATGCATAAAGGGTTCTCACCAAGAAGAGGCTCCTCAGCACAGCGCTTGGGACAAACAGGTTCATTAGGAAATAGCTCAGAGCGGCTGCCGTTTTTCGCTATTTCAATTTTTCCTTGTTTTAAATGAAGCTTTACCCAGATGTCTTCGCAGGGCAGCTCTGAGACGGATCCAATCTGTGAAGTTGGCTGCCCAAATAACATTTCTAAATGGAAACGTGGAACCTAACAAGGGCATGGATATGGAAGGGTGGGGAATATGTGGAGAGGCGCTTATTTAGAGCTACGGCACTGTAGCGCGGGAGGGTTTCAGTGAAACCACCTTTGGCCACGAGTTGATGAGGCTTGTGTCTCAGCTGTGGGCACCTGACACAGGGAGCTACCAGCTACAAGATGATCACTGAAACAGGTCCTTCTGCGGCTTGAGGCCGGGGACAGCAGCACCACCAGCTGTTTATGGCAACAGCTCCGAAGCCCAAAGCACGGCTACACCTAATTTGGGGATGCAGTAGAATGCCTCCTGGTTCAGGTATTTGTGGAAAAGGGAATTCTTGGTGCTATCGTAGCACACGCTGCCAAGGAGCAGATGAAATCCTCAGAATGCTTAAGTAGGCCTGGTTTTCGTGCCAATTAATCCTCTGATTCACAGAGTGTTTGTTGCCATGGGTTTCTAACGTTTTCAAATTGTTGTTGACGTTAACAGAATGAATTAGTGCATGTGTAAGATTGGCCGAGATGGATAAACGGTGCTTGTGCTACTTGGATAGACTAAGGAGTAGTACTAACTAACTCACTAACTAGCTGTCCCATGACTACAAGGGGTTAGGAGGGAATTCCAAAGTCAGATGCAAATGCAAAGGATGAAGAAGAGATTCCTTCACTTCCTTGGTTCAGGTTGACCCCCCCCCCAGCCCCCCCAATTAAATAGATAATTCAGGTTAAAAAAAAAGATCCATACATTTTCCTGGAATTATTTGAGGATGGTTTTGATCCGAATTACTGGGATACTTACCAAATTGTCATCTTCAGATTATAAGCACTGTTCTGAATCCTACAACCCTCCAAAAACCAAATGATCCTCCCTTTATAAATGCCACTTCCCTCCAAAAGACATACAAGACATACAACCTTCTAAGACATAAATACATAGATCTGACAATATTCCTGATAATATTCCAAATGTCAACTCTTGACTATTTGAGGGCTGGCCTTTAAATCTGAATTATCTAGTCCCTTTACCCTCTATTGCTTGCCTTTTATCTATTCCAGCGTGGATAAGAATTCCCAATAAAGGAGACAAAACTCCTATTATTAATCTTGGCTACATAATAGTAGCACTAAAAAAATAAATTGGTGTGGAAGGACGTTGATAATTCTGTTTGAAATGAGGTTTTCAGATTGTCTTTGGTTTTAATTTATCCGTGTGCTTATGATCATCCTTAACCATGGGCTTTTGGGAACAGAATGTAAATTGCCAGTGGTGAAAGTCAATCTGTAGTTTTCACTGAGGCCCCTGAAAAGGTTTATTTAGAAAGTTTACATAATTTTGAAGTGATGACCATGTTGGGGGCCATGTATGGAGACTGTGAGTGAAAGATTGTGTGTGCAAGAGAGAGTGCTCAGTCATTTATGGTTAGAGCAGAGGTCTGTGGTAATTGAGGATTTATTCACTGTTAATGAGAATCTAGAAATGTTTACCATAAAAGTACAATTATCCCTATGGTGTAGTGGCAGTTTGTTAAACTTCTAAACGGAAAACGCTTAATGATAAAGGGGAAAGAAAGTTATTTGCCTTCTATGAAGCTATTTGCCTTATATGAAATAGAGAAGCAGGTTGGGATGAACATTGGGTATAATTACTCTGATGGACCTTTTCGGTGGAATTGGTAGGGATATGAGTTTCAGTTAAAGTGAAATGAAGGGGTTTTATTTTTCATATTCTAAGGCTGACACACCATGAGAGAAGATTTTTTGCTTAAAGAGGAAACAAGTTCAATGAAAGATGTTTCTTATAAGGCTAGTTATTACCTTTGAAATTTCAGAAAAAGGAGCAGTTGAAGACATGAGTGAAGAAAGGAAAAGGGCAGATGAAGAGAAAATGTTTTCAGGGAGGATGTATCCTGGTTGTTGGAAGTTATCTCCAATTTGGAAAAGAGATACTATAGATTCTCAATGGAGGAAGACTGGTCTAGTTTATTCCTAGTGTGGGATGTGTGGCTCATGTTGAATATTTTCATGGATGGTATATAGACTTTTGAAATGGGAGGTGGCGGCCCAGGGCATTGATATTGATTCATGACAAGCAGGTATACTTAAGCAGGATAATGTTGGACAAACAGAGCAAGGTTTGTGTTTAAGGGAAGTATCTGTTCCCTGAAGGAGCCAGAAAAAAGGTGTCTTCAAGTTGAAATGGGAAGACTATTGCTAAGCTAGGAAAATAGTGTGACAAAGTATATAGAGAGTACATTCAGAGACATAGTTTCTTATGGCAAGTACTAAGAGGTTATCTTAATGTGAACATCGTATGACCTTAAAGCAGAGACTGGTTTGCCATAGGGTGCATATATGAATTATGGTAATACCTATAGGATGACGGTGTACCCATTTGGAGGGTGGGGCCCTACACTGCCTAAAGATCAATGATATTTGTATCCTTAGTTGTTGTCTTGGGAAAGGAGACACGGCTTTATGATATATCTGATGAATTTGATAAGCTAAATTCCAAGAGTGTTCTTGAGGGAGGAAACATGTACATAAATAAGTGTAACAAGAAAGACTGTGTCACAGAATCATAGAGTTGGAAGATGTCTCAGAAGCTATATAGTCAAACTTCTACTCAATATCGTCCATAGATATTCATGCAACCTTTTCTTGAACACTGCCAAATGATGGGGAGCTCATTACTTTGAGAAAGGAGTCCTATTGTTGGGTGGCTCTAATTTTGAAAAAAAAAATCTTTCAGAAACTTTCATTCATTGGTCCAAATTCTACCTGTTAGAATGACATAGATTATATTCTACTCCAACTTCCACAATTTTATGACAGTTATTATTTTCCACCCTTCTTTTCTTTTTCAGGCTAAATATTCCTACTTTCTTCTCTGCTAGGTTTTATCCTCCCCCTTAGACTCAAATTGTACATTATCCAATTGTGATGTTAACTGAATATGTGCCTGAATATTTATATGCAAACATATGCATATACGTACACATTACAAACACACACACACACATACATAAACACACACTTTTCAGTATTTCAAGGATCTGCCATTGCACTGGGTGTGGGCAATGCTCTTGCCAAAGTAGATGAAATAATCCTACTGCTTTTAGACCCAACCCCCATGAGTTGAGATGGCCAAAACAATTTGCCACCTGGTGGCCCTTCTTCTGGAGATGAGTATCTTTAATTTAGCAGGTCCTCAAATAACAAGCCTGGGCCTATGCTCAAAATCCATCCATTTTGGTTGTGCCAGAGCTTAAGCTCTGCTCATATGACTTTTGGGAACCCAGAATTCTTTCCATATTATAGGAAGGCATTGGAATTAGACAAGAGAGGAGGAAGAGGACAGGGAGAAGAATTGTGCAGTGCTTCTAATGATCCTGAGTTGTCTCCTGACACAAAATTCCATCTTTTTCACAATAGTATTCTCCTAGAGATTCTATATGGCAGCAAATCATAAAACACCATGGCCTCAGAAGAGGCAACATTGCCAGTGACCCAAGGGGTAACAGAAACATACAAATGTGTGTGTGTGTGTGGTTAAGTAGGGGGCATGTATGACTAACAAAAACAAGCATCACACCTCACTGAGAACATGCCTGACTGGGAATAGTGGCAGGGTAATGATAAAGACGACCACCTGATGGTTGCACTGGTATCCATTGTATATGAAAAGATTCAGAGGTTCTTAACCTGGGGTCTGTGGATAGATTTTGGTAGTTCCATGAACCTGAATGGGGAAAACTCCATCTTTATTTCAACAAATAGCTCCCTTTACATTTCAAAATACTATTCTGAGAATAGCTGTCTGGAGAAGTCTATAGAGCCTAACGGTTAAATTATGAGCCTTTGAAGAAGACCTCCAATATGTTGGGTAGATTCTCAGAGGGGAATTTATGGAAAGATAGGAACAGGATTTGCACAGGATGAGAAAGCAAGAATGCTTATGAGCTTCATGGTTGACAGGAATGCCCACATGCTAAGATGATCATATAAGGATCCCCAAAAGTATTTTTTAAAAAATAAATTAAGTACACAAATATATGTACATCTGAATGCCCAGGGGCTTCTTTCAGGAGATAAACTGTTTTATATTCTTTTGTCTGTCCTTTATAGAAAGAGAGAACACAACTGATACACCATTAGAAGTTCATAATCATTAAGCTGTTTTCCTGGTAGCAGTTATATATTCATATTATCTCATTAGTGCAATGTTCTCTCCCACCTTGATGATTGGCATTCATTTATGAACTAACTAGTCAGGTTCGAGATGCAGTTTTTGATCACAGAAAAGAGTGAAACTAACTGACATATCTAGAAATGAAACCCATGATCCTGACCTAGAATATTACTCTAATTTGTATGGGGAATGTATATGTATATATGTGTGTATATATATATATACAGTATGTATATATGCATATACATTATGCATACATATACCTACATGGATATGCATGTGTATGTGTATATATACATATACATATACCTACATGGATGTGTACATGCACATGTACATTCATATGCATGTGTATATGTATGTGCATATGTATATACACATTTTACCTACAGTCATATCAATGTATGTATATTTATATGTTCATCATCTACGTGTACCCATTTATCCATATATGTATTTACAAACATGCTATTTCATTTTTACATGAAGTAGAAGCTGCCCTCTATCACTACTGTGGATGGAACATGGAGAAATAGGCTTAAAAACTATAGCATGAGAAATTTAGGTTTGCTATATGAAAGGATGTTCTAACATAAGAATAGACTATCAAGGGAGATTTGGGAAAACTCCTTTGGGCATCTTTAAAAATAGAAGAGCTTTTCTTGTCTGAAATGATTTAGATGTAGTCTGGCCTGAAGGTGAATGAAGGGCAAGGGAGGTATACAACATGACCTCTTGAAATTCCTTCCAGTGATACACACACACACACACACACACACACACACACACACACACACACACACATACACAATGTCAATAAATACCAAAATTAGATTTAGGGCCAAGGCACCACTTTCTTGTTATCCTACTGGAAAAGCAAAATTCATGTGTTTGATTTTTTATACCTGGATTAGATGGCTCCCTCTTATCCTTGGCAATAGTTTGCTGGAGAAGGAGGAACCATCAAATCTGGAGAAGATCCTTGGTTCTTGTTCTCCCTTTGATATTAAGTACCGATAAACAATATGCTAAAGGGAGATTAAGTACAATCAAAGCCAGGAATGTGCTAGAGTTTATATGTTGTATGCCAGACTATATGTATGTGATAGGAAATGAACATAGTAGTGTTTTTGGTAACCTTCAGGAGTATCACTTGCTGCTTCCACTTTTTCCTGGGCCAGGATGGCACAGAAATGCCTTTCTGAGAGAATATGCTTGGATTTCCTCATTGTGGTGGCTGAATAACTTTGGCCTTAAAGACAGGCCACCAATTTGTGCACAAGAGCCTTCTGGCAATATCTTCAGAAGTTATTGGTGACAACTGGCACTATTCAGATACACTCAATTTTAAGAAAATCTGATCTTAAAAAAAATTATCTGAAGTTATATACCACATTAGATAAGCAAGGAGATAATTCACGGTGCAAAAGGAGTCTTAGCTTTATGTAGAATTTACAAGGAAAATAATGAGATTTTTTGCATATTTTATAGAGGATTCAATTTAGAAACAGTTGATGGTCTATCCTTCCAGAACAGAACCAATAACACAAAATAAGGTATAAAGGTTAAAAAACCTTTTACTTCTTACATGGTTATAAATGAGCACTGGACTCTTTAGAAGCAATAGAAATATTTGTAAATACATATTGCCATTCGGAGAAAAATTTGAGGGGGGGTCATAACATGGCTATTAAAGTTGAGAAAGGGAACTTGAGAATATCAATGTTAGAAGCCATCTCAACGGTTGTCTAGTTTAACACCCAGTCAGACAGAATCACTTCAGTCTTTTTTTGTATCAGGAACATCATCCCAAATGCTAAAGGAGACAAAATACAGACTGAAGAACTGAGGTACATGCCAGTGACTTGACCAAATTCAAAGAGAAATTCTTCAAAGAACAGAGTAGTACAGAAGAAACTATTTCTCACATGTTGATACCATATTAGCAGTGGAAAAGGCCCACCTTAGGGAAAAAAAAGGATAAGGAGGTTAGATGGAGCCCTCCAGAGCAATGTGTATGGTTGTTAAAAGCAGAGTAAGATGGCATGTGACATAGTGAAAAGAAACTTTGTGTCATAGTAATAGGAAAACAGGTATGTTTGTGAACTTGTAAACAATCTCAGTGAGGCATAGCTCCTTTTCAGAATGAGGATGAACAGCAAAATGGAATATTTTGATAGATTTTGTTCAGTTGGTTTGGTTAACTAGAACAGGGTCTTTGAGAGTCCAAGGATGAATATTTGACCTTTGTGTGAGATGCTTGGATTAGAAATAGGAAAATTTCTGTTATATAGCTATAGATTATTCCTAACCTTGGACAATAATTTTGCTGTTGGTCCCAAATGTGACCTGGTTGGAGAGGATGGGTGGCTTAGTATAACCCAGGCTCCAATCTTAGAAGAAAATCCCAGCAAAAAATTTGATCTTCTTTGTTTTTGTTTGTTTGTTTTAAATTTAGCTCACTTATTGACCTGAAAATGGTGGTCAGTTTAGTATGAACCAGAAAGTAGAGAGGGTAAAATTTAGGGGATTTCTTTTGCTTTTTCTTTCTTTCTTTTCTTTTTTTAATGTGGGGCAATGAGGGTTAAGTGACTTGCCCAGGGTCACACACAGCTAGTAAATGTCAAGTGCCTGAGGCCAGATTAGAACTTAGGTCTTCCTAAATCAAAGGCCAGTGCTTTATCCACTGTGCCACCTAGCTGTCCCCAAATTTAAGGGATTTCAAAAGGAAACTTAGGGTTTACACCCTATTTTGTGGAAGGCCAGTGTGTCAAAGAGATGATGAGAAGTAAAACTTAGTAAGCAAGAGATCAACCCAGTTAAAGAAGGATGGGGGAAAATATTAAGGTCGTGTTTGCAAATATTCAAATAGAATCAGAGATGAAGTAGGCATTCAATAAATGATTGAGCCAGATTTTAAAGTTGAGATAAAATGATGAACTTCAGAAATTATTTCATGCCACAGAAAATAAATGGAAAAGCAAACTGGGATAGTGGAAGAGAAGGGGAGAGCAGTAAAGTGTTGGTATTTTTCTTTCTGGCTGTCTTGAACCATTTCTTTAGACAGAGGACGTTGGAGCAAAGGCAGGCCACGTTTGCTCATGGTAAACATATATTTCGTGGGTAGGTTTGAAGCCGGACCTACTGCAATGTGTTTTACACATGGAGTCTGTCCAGAGACAGGTGATTTCTGTGCCCCACAATTTCAAAGCTGATCTATAGCCACCTTATCAGCTTGCAGGTTGGGAGAGGTGAGACCAGAGGAAGGGTAAGACTGCACTCCCACAAGCAGGGGCTGCATTCCAGCCTGTCATTCTCCCAACCTCTTTGAATAAATTGCTACTTAGAAAAAGGAAATTCAAACATTTATGAAACATATTGCTATTTAGGAAAAAATAAGAATTGGTTTGCAAATAGTAGCACTATTAAAGGGGGGAGAAGAGAACCGCATCAGTCATTTTATATTACATATAAGCAGTTTATTAAAGAATTAAATATTTATAGACTATAAAGCAAGGCAGGCGATGAGTTGCAAACAGCTTGCTGAGAAGCACATTATAAAACAATGAGTCTGTCAGTGATTGATAAAGAATGGAGAGCACAAATGTTTTATAAAATCACTAGACTAGCCATGAATCTCTGGAGCTGCAGAATAAGACACAGTAGCCAGCATTGGTCCCCACCCCCCATCCACCCCTCCAAACCCGTCCAATTCCTGCTGCAGCCCTTGAAGAACAGAGACTATCAATGAACAAGGAATCTGAGGATCTTAGTGCTGGCGGGGACCTTAGGGAGCCATCTAGCTCAACTTCCACCTGAAGCAGAGAAAGAATCCTAGGCAGTTACTTCTAATGCAGGGGAAAGGCTTATATGTACAAGAGCTCCATGGATGCTTAGTGTCATAAGGTACAGATAAGATTAATTTTATCTCTGGGAAAGGCCATTGAATATATTTCTACACTAATCATTTCAGATTTGGGAGAAGTACCAGGAAACTCCCCAAATTCCAAGAGTAGACACCTCCTTGTTGCTTTGATGTGTGTCTTCTTAATGGGTACTTTATAGTTAGGCTCTGTGAGTTTTTGGAAAGCAAATAAAAGCAATATTCCTAATGTACCACTGGTTACAACATTCCTCTATTTAAAAACAAAAGCTGCCAACAGCTTGCTCATAAAAGAAAGCTTAAGCTCATTTTCTTGGCATTTAAGGCCTTCTGCAATATGGCTTCTATTGTAGCTATCCATCTTTATCTCCTCTCCAAACTATGTCCCATGCAGTCCACATTCTAGTCACTGGCCCCCATTCTAACCCTGCCTTCTCCCACCTCCATGCCTCTTCTGCTTATGCCATCTCTCATTGTCTGCAACGGTCCCTCTATCCCCATGTGACTAGCATCACATTCAGCAGGAACAAAGCTTTTCTAGATCCCAACAGCTGAAACTGGTCTCTCCCTTCTCAAATTTCTCAGGGGACTTTGTCTGGGCTTCACCTCTGCAAAGACTACAACTCCCTTGGTACTGTGATTACTTACTTACTTATTTCTTTTAAACAAGGATGAGCATGTCTTACTCCTCTCTCACGCCCCCACCTTATGGAACTAATGATAGGTTCCTTGTGGACAACAGTGCTAATATTTCATTTTTGTAGCCCCAATACCCAGTACAGGTATTTTTAGACAATGGAGTCCAGTTATTTTAGGCAAGTCCAACTCTTTGTGTCCTCATTTGGGGTTTTCTTAGCAAAGATACTGGACTGGTGTGCCATTTCTTTCTGAAATTCACTTGACAGATGAAGAAGCTGAGGCAAACAGGGTTAAGTGACTTGCCCAGGCTCTCACAGCTAATAAACGTTTAAGGCTATATTTGAACTCAGTTCCTCCTGATACCAGGGCCACTGCTTTATCCACTGTTCCACCTAGCCGCCCCTACTTTTTTGTTTTGTTTTGTTTTTTGGTGAGGCAATTGGGGTTAAGTGACTTGCCTAGGGTCACACAGCTAGTAATTGTTAAGTGTCTGAGGCTGGATTTGAACTCAGGTCCTTCTGAATCCAGGGCCCATGCTCTATCCACTGCGCCACCTAGCTGCCCCCCCGCCCCTACTTTTAAAACAGTTAGGATATTAATAAATATTGGTTGAACTGAACAAAGACATCAATTAAAACAATTAACAAGGTTAACACTTCATTTTATAGATGAGGTCAATTAGGTTGAGGAAGACAGCTTTGAAAAAGTCAGACAATAGTTAGCAGGAGAATCAGGACTGGAATCTAGTACTGCGCTCTCTGTGTCTTCAGACTAAACCATGTTGCTTCACCAGCTCTGTTCTGAGACAAGGTTCTTTTGGGTGACTGCTAAAAAGAAAATGGCTTTTTATGTTTCTGATACAATTTGGGAAACAATATCATAAAGGGGAACAAAGCCTTGAGTGACTGAACTTCCATGGACTTTGCCTCAAAGGCAGAATGTAAATCTATTTATACAAAACCACTTTATAGTTTAAAACAATGGGAGAATGTACAGCACCTTACACATAGTAGGCACTTCATAAATGCTGGAGGAATTGAACCTATGGCATTAATCAAAGCATCCTCCCTGTCTCTGGCCCCTCCTTGAGTAAACTGATGACATAGCTATTTCGAGGTAGCAACTAGCTGGGAAGATGAATTTATTTTTCATCATTTATTAGGATGACTGGTCAAGGTGCTCATTATTTTTAATACCAGGAGAACCTATATCTCTTTGACTTTGTGAAAGTCATATTTCTCTGCATTCTGTATATATTAATTTAGAATGCCAGTCCCTTTTACACTATAACTTTAAATTTTAATAGCTATTCAGTTACCTCAGAACTGGGCACAAATTTCCAATTGTAAAATGGTGAAGAGGGAGGGGAAATAGATTTTCTGTGCCTCATTCCTAGTCAAAGGAAATTCTGGAGGAAAATCTTGCACAAAGTAAGTGCTATTAAGTGTTAGCCATTATTATTATTGCTTCTGTTGTTGTTAACTGGTATAAAAAGAAAAGTCAGGGGCAGCTAGGTGGCTCAGTGGATAGAGCACCAGCACTGGATTCAGGAGGACCTGAGTTCAAATCCAGCCTCAGACACTTGACACTTACTAGCTGTGTGACCCTGGGCAAGTCACTTAAGCCCAATTACCTCCCCCCCAGAAAACAACAAACCCCCCCCAAAAAACAAAAAAAACCAAAAGTCAGAGTCATTGGTAAATTCTAATTTTAAAAAATTCTTAAATAATATTTTGTTATTGTTTTTATTCAGTTGTTTCAGTCATGTCTGACTCTTTATAAGTCCATTTGTGGGTTTCTTGGCAAAGATCCCGGAGTACTTTGGCATTTCCTTCTCCAGCTCATTTTATAGATGGGGAAACTGAGACAAACAGGGTTAAGTAACTTCTACAGGGTTGCACAGTTGGTGAGTGTCTGAGGTCAGATTTGAATTCAGGAACTTCTGACTGTAGGGCTGACACCCTATCTACTGCGCCACTTAGGTGCCCTATATTTACAACCAAATTCTATTGAGACCACACAGAGAAAATCTTAGCTGAGTATCTCAGATGCTTTCATGGTGAGTTTTCTGCAGCACTGAATTAGCAAATGAGTCAACAAGTATTTATTACAGGTTTACCAGGTGATAAACTGCTCTAGCTACTGGGAATACAAATGCAGACTTCAGAGAGACCCTACCCTAAAGAAGTTTACTATACCAGGACCAGATTAGACACTAAATAAATACAAAGTGAATGGTGAGGGGCTTGGGAAGCTAACAAACCAGCAGGTCAAGTAGCTTATCTAAGTAAGATAAAGGTTTCTCCAAATGTTTCCTTGGTATATTTTTCCTTCTTTCTCTTTTGTCTGTCTGTGACCTCGTGAAGTCTTACTTCAGTGTCTCTTGAATGCAGTTTCTGCTGGGAAAGCTTTGAGGACGGCTTAATGATGGACTGCATGCATGCCTGTCTTCCAAAGACCAGCCTTGCTAGATTCCGAGAGGTCAATTGCCAGATCGGCGGCAGGGGGATGACATTCTTTGGCCATAGAAATTTCCAGAGTTTGTTTACCAAAGCTTGGATTTGTTTCAATGTGCACAGATGGTGTGGGCACAGCTATACCGACAAAAGCATACATGCAGGAAGTACTGAAAGGATGTATTGTCTTTTGATAGGTTCTCATCAATATGAGGGCATTAAAAGTGAGTTGGCTTTTACTTAAAAAACTAGATTCTGTCAGTGTAAAGAATTAGCTCTAGATGAAAATTAAGTAAACATTTCAGCTTCATGCTACAAATGAGAGTAAAATCAGAAGAAATGGTAGCTTTGGGAATGGTCTTAACTGTCCTTTTCATGTGAAAATAAAGATAATAAGTAAATGGAAACCAAAAGCTTTTTCAAACAGAGAAACTGTTGCTACCTGGAGTTTTTTCCTTCTAGATTCTGCTAAATCTCGTCTGCATTTCTTTATCTGAAATGGAGGCATCGGGGGAAGCTCAACTGACATCTTTCAGGTTAGGTACCAATAAATTCTTCATGTAGTTCTGTAATGCTTTTCTAATTGATTTTGATTCCCAAGTAAAAGTGCAACAAGAGTCAATATGTTCTTTCCTTATATGTCGATCAATCAGCAAATACGTATTGAGCGCTATCATGATCACTAACAAACACTGAGTAGAGTGCTTGCCTATGAGGGTGGGGAGTGGGCCGGTCAGGCCTCTACTAGGTGCCACAGGAGATAAAGAAGAAAACTCCAGGCCAGTCCTGGCTCCACCCAGAAGCTCAGAGAAGAGATAATTCCATCACTTAGGATACAAACGTGAGCAGTAAAGGGCAGTATCTGAGCCAATGTTAGAGAGTGATGTCTTGCAGTGTTTAGGTGAGGAGAGAGTGGTCACCTGTCAGTGTACCTTGGAGGCAGGTGTGTCCTGGAACCAGTTTGTTCTGGCTCAGAGATGATTGTTAAATGTTCAGTGGGTTATTTATATCCTAGGAATCAGCAAATGCTACAAAACAAGGGCTTGATTTATTGTTTTGGTGATTGTCTAGACTTAAGAAAGCAATGGAGAAAGTGCTAATAATTCCAATTAAACCTAAAAGTGTGTTGTACATCCGTCTCCCCGATCCCCGAAATCCAGGTGTTAAATAGTTTCCAGCACACCTCTGCATGGAGGTAATTCCTACAGAGGGGTAGAAAGTTAGACTGAATGGTTTCTGGGCTCCATCCATTCCCTTGAAAAGTATAGGCTTAAACACAAGAGATGTTAGTAAGGAGATATCAAAGGATAGAAATGAGAGTTAAGATGAAAAGTTCAAACAATTAAGTCAATTATCGTGGTTTAGACATTAAGGTTAGAAATTAATAATCTTTTGTGTTTCTTCAAGGACTCCTTTCAGGAACTTGATGGCATCTACTCCTTAAAGATACTGACTCTATATGCTATGGCATTCAAAATGAGGCCTAGGATGGTGGACATCATTGGAAAGGGTCTTAGGAAGAATATCAAAAACATTACTCCCGCCTTGTACCAAATCCATGGTGCATTCAAACCCAAAATAGCTTGAAGAGGTAAATTTAGGACAAGAGGAAAAATTCATTAATAATAAAATAGGGGGAATACTATTTTATACAGTAGCTAGCAATTTACAGAATGTATTGCTCCCAGGAACAGAACCAATATTAGAATTAATAATATAATAAATAATTTGAAAAGGTTTCAATAAGTTCATGGATGACAGAAGCAAAGAGCATTTTGGAGACTGGCCCGAGGTCACAAAGGCAGCAAGTAACAGAGATGAGATTTGAATGCAGGCCTTCTAACTCCAAACACTGCACTCTGACCACTTCACTTTCCATAGTAAACTTTGCCTTTACCATTCCCTTGGGTACAAGGTTGAAATTAGGAATCATGATGAAGGGTGATTTGTGACTGAAGCTAGTCAATTATGGCTTAAGCAGCAAATTGGAAGTCTGATGATTTGATTCTTCAAGGTTTTTCAGTATAGTAAACAAATATATCATAAGGAGAAAAAAAATCCATTCTTTTGGAACAAAAAGGATGATTCTAAGGATTAGAAAGGGTGACTTTCTGCAGAACTGTACTGTACCTATGCAAACAATGAGCATGAATACTTTTCTCCTTCATTTCCCACCTTTTGAACCCTTAAAGATGACTTGTACAGGCTCATTTGTCTTGGGGAGGAGCCAGACACCAGAGCAAAGGCTATTGTTTCTGAAGAAGCAACTTGTCTCCTTCCCGTGAGGGGCGGGGGGGGGGGGGGGGTGGAGAGAGAGAGACAGAGAGAGACAGAGAGAGAGAGAGAGAGACAGAGACAGAGAGAGAGAGAGAGACAGAGACAGAGACAGAGACAGAGAGAGAGAGAGAGAGAGAGAGAGAGAGAGAGAGAGAGAGAGAGAGAGAGAGAGAGAGAGAGAGAGCTAGCGCTTTAAGGCAGATAATTCCCATGTACACATGGTATAAAGGGACAAGCTGTGCTTTATAAAGCTAATCCTTAGGGATATGGATCCTTCCTTAGGCAATGTTTGCAAACAAAGCATGACGGTTTCTGTGGGGTGAAGGGGCATGAGCCAAAAAGGGAACAGAGGTAAAAACAGGCCTGCAATTAAGAGTTTTGTGGGTGGGGGGTTTCTTCTATTTTAATAAATATTCTTTGTAACCATTTATCTTAAAAAGTAACAAACCTTTGAATGTTTTAAGAGATTAATTAAATGAGGCTGTGACATAAAGAGGTCTTCAATAATTATAATTTGAACACATTGCTATAGTCTTAAAAATAAAATGTAATTCAAGGGACACATGGCAACAAATGTAATATAATTATTATTGCTAATTATAATAAGAACTTTAAAAAATGTGAATCTTAACAGCAAAGAGTGAAACAAAACTACAAAGGGCAGAGGCTATAGAGGAATTTAGGTGACAATATTCCGCACCAGGAGGGAACAAGGAACCAGGAATGTAAACTTGAAGTTGCTTAGAAGAAAGACAAGTGGGAGTAGCTAGGTGGTGTAACAGATAAAGCACCGGTCCCGGATTCAGAAGGACCTGAGTTCAAATCCAACCTCAGACACTTGACACTTACTAGCTGTGTGACCTTGGGAAAATCATTTAACCCTCATTGCCCTGGGGGGAAGAAAAGAAAGTCAGGAGACAGAGGGCCCTAAGACTTGGGTTTGGGCTCAGGCTTCTGCTTCTGAGTTGTAGGACACAACCTCTTGGATTCTCAGTTTCCCCCCTTGTAAAACAGATGTTGAAGCTGAGCTGTAAGGTTCAGGGCAGCACTAGAATCCTGAGTGGAGAATTTGTATCTTGCTGGAAATGGCAGAGATACAAGGCAAGTGTGATCAAAAAGTAGAATATCTTCAGTCCCCAAAACCAAACTCTGAATGCCATCAACCAATGAACTTCAAGAGATTTTCTTGCAGTTGTAAAAGTGAGAGATGAAAATAGATGCCCCAGGGCCCACTGAGCGTGCATGTTTAGTGAAGATTGAAGCATCGGTCATTTGACTAGTTCTCCAGTTACTCAGAAGAGAAAAGGGAGGACCCTCTCTACGATGTTGATTTGACATCAGGGGTTGGCTCTTTAAGAGTCATTTTATAACATTGGTGATGTTCATATAACTTTCTGTTCTAGACCCCAAAGTGTGGGTTCTGTGGAGAATTATTGTGATGGTGGAAAGGTGTAGTTAGGGGAAAATTAAGTTCAAAACAATAACAATAGTTTACATTTGTATGGGGCAGCCAGGGGGCATAGTGAATGGAGCACTATACCTGGAGTCAGGAAGATCCATCTTTCTATGTTCAAATATGATTTCAGACATTTACTAGCTGTGTGATCCTAGGCAAGTCACTTCACCCTGTTTGCCTCAGTTTCCTCATCTGTCAAATGGGCTAGAGAAGGAAATGGTAAACCATTAAAGTAACTTTGCCAAGGAAATCCCAAATGGGGTCATAAAGAGTAGGGGACAACTGAAATGACTCTGTGACACATTTGTATAGTGCTTCAAAGTTTACAAAGCACTTTCTTCACAACAACCTTTGCTAGTCAAAGTATTACTATCCCAATTTTACAGATGGGAAAATTGTGCTTATGTGACCTGCCCATATATGGTCAAGGGCTCAAATTGAGGTTTTCTGAATCCAAATTCTGCCCTCTTACCACTGGCTTTTTTTCAGGGCAATGAGGATTAAGTGACTTGCCCAGGATCACACAGCTAGTCACACAGCCCAGGGTCACACAGCCAGTGTCAAGTGTCTGAGGCAGGATTTGAACTCAGGTCCTCCTGAATCCAGGGCCAGTGCTTTATCCACTGCACCACCTAGCTGCCCCCACCACTGGCATTTCTAACTGACTAATCTAATTGGGGGCATACGAGGCTGCAATTATTCCAAATAGCTTACTCTATGGACATTATTTAAATGCATTCCCCTTAGTCTCTAGTTAAATTGTATTTGTGGCCTTTTTCTTAAGGCCCCCCCCCCCATCTATCTTATCTGTCAGTCTGACCTATTTTGTGTTTTCTAGATTTCTTACAAGAAATAATGTTTAGGTAGGTTCCTTTTGGAGTTGAAAGTACTTTTTAAGTACACAGAATATTGTCTTTAAATAATAGAAGCAGCTTGTTGGCATGGTGCATAGAGTCCTGGGCCTGAGTTCAAATATGACCTCAGACTATTACTAGCCATGTGACTCTGGGCAAGTCACTTCACCTTTGTTAGCTTCAATTTCCTCATCTATATAATGGTGATAATGATAGCACCTACCTCCTGGGGCTGTTGTGAGGATCAAATTAGATATTTGTAAAGTGATCAGAACAATGTTTGGTACAAAGAAGTTACTCAGGGGCAGCTAGGTGGCACAGTGGATAGAACACCAGCCCTGGAGTCAGGGGGACCTGAGTTCAAATCTGGCCTCAGACACTTGACACTTACTAGTTGTGTGACCCTGGCAAAGTCACTTAACCCTCATTGCTCTGCAAAACAAAAACAACAACAACAACAACAAAATTAAGTTCTTTGGGCAGCTAGGTGGTGCAGTGGAGAAAGCACTGGCCCTGGATTCAGGAGGACCTGAGTTCAAATCTGGCCTCAGACACTTGACACTTACTAGCTGTGTGACCCTGGGCAAGTCACTTAACCCCAATTGCCTCACACACAAAAAGTGACTCAATAAATTCTTGTTTACTTCTTTCCTTGAATATGTTGGGTTACAATATAATTTTTAAAATGTCTATGTCTTTTGTTTGCCCCTTGTGATTAGTCTGGTTCTAGCCTGAATTAGAGGAGACCCAGATAGTCCACTGGAGTTTGTCCTGTTCTAAAGGAAGCCTTTTTCACAGGAACTTGGTTGTAGAATCAAAGATAGCTTTAGACTGGCTTAGAGTTTGAGATATTCTCTATGAAGAATTTAGTTTAGTCTAGGGTTATTAGAACTATCTTGGGGCCACTTGAGAATTCATTTTAACTCTCAGGTTGACCCTGAAACTGACCTAGTATAGTCTTTGTTGCTTCAGATTGAGGCAACAAGAGACAAAGTCAGAACCTCAGCAGGTCAGTATAGACCAGAACAGATTTGGGACAAAACTAGGTCGTAGTCCAGAAGTAGGGAGGACTTTGTGTACATAATGAACACTGACCAATCTTGCTTTGTTTTTTGACATTGTGATCTATTTGTTCTTCCCTCCTAAATATAATATTTCATTCTGATCAGTGAAAAGCACTGAACACTGATAGAGTCATAGAGTTTCTATACCTGAGACCTAGAAGCTACAATGCCAGACAGCTATGTCAGTCACTCCAGCAGAGCTTTGCAACTCATAAGGAAGCATTCTTTCCTAAAACAAGGATTCTTAAATACTTCCATCTTGTGACTAGGCTTATAATTCCAGAGTCAGTGTTGACTCTTTCCACTCCCTTGCCTCTGATAGCCAAGTTGCCAAGTTCTGATAACTGAGCTCCATATTTTTTCTTGTATCATAGGATCAATCATCAATTTATAGCCAGAAGGCACCTTAGAGATCATTTAGAACATCACCTACTCACTTGGCTGAAAGTTATCTCTCCCTCCTCAAATTTCTCATGATGATTTGCCTGGACCTCTCCTTTGTATTTAACCTCTCTCTTTCCTTCATAATTTGTGAGCATTTTTTCCCTGTATTTTAAGTTCCATGAGAATGAAGACTGGGTACTGCATCTATTTTTGCATCCCCAGAACCTAGGCATGGTGCTTTGTACAAATGAAGTTGCTGAAATGAATGCCACTCATTGATAGTACCTCAGTACATAAGAACATCTCTCATGTTTACCCATGATCTTTTCTTGTTTTGTAGCCTAAACAATCTTGTGTCTTCTAAATACTCCTTGTATGAACTCTTCTAGCTTGGTGTCATCTGTTAATCTAATTTGAATTTCTTGAACCCTAACCATCTGGCTATATTCTAGCTTAGGACTGTAGAATTTTGGGTTTACTGCTGAAAAGGACCTTAGAGACTATTCAGTTCAGTTCTTTCATTTTTCCAGATGAAGAAATGGAGATTTAAAGAAGTTGACTTGCTGATAGTCACACAGTGTCAGAATCAGAATTTGAAGTCAAGTCTTCTTGACTCTAATTCAAATACTCCAATATTGTCACTACCATCAATGTGCGTCTCAAAATACAGAACCTGAGCTTAACACAATACTCCAAATAGAGTCAGATGAACACAGAGTGCAATGTTTATCCCTCCCTTGTGCCAAATGTTTCAGTTCCACGAACGTAGTTGGAAATTCTTCTTGGTAATCGCATATACTGTTGGTATCTACTGAACATGCTGCTGATATACAAGAACAGGCTTTTTCTGATGAACTGCTATCTCCCCTTTCATTGTGTATCTGAGGAAGAGATTTCTTAAACCTAAGTAAAGGACACATTTGTCCCAATTTACATTTCATTTTGCTAGGTTGTGTCCATCTCATCCTAGCCTGACGGGATGTTTTCTGGATTCTGCATTTGTTATCTAGAATCCTCTTTCCTGAAAGTGCTACTCATATTCCACCTCTTCTATAAAGCCTTCCTCTATCCCTTAGCTGTTAGCATGAGTGTTTTCTTCTCCCTCAAACATTCCTGGCATTGTTTTTCTCATTTATCCTTTGTGCAGTTCACTACCAATCCTGCATTATGCTTAACTGTGATTATGTTGAACTTTTCAAATAGAACATAAATTCCTGAAAGGCAGGGGTAGTTTTTATTTTAATCTTTGTATGCTTAGCAGCTAGGTGTCACAGTGTATTAGTGCTGGCTCTGCAGTTCAGAGGATCTGAGTTCAAATCCAACCTCAGACATTTACTAGCTGTGTGACCCTGGGCAAGCCACTTAATCTTGTTTACCTCAGTTTCTTCATCTGCTAAATGAGCTGTAGAAGGAAATGGCAAACTACTCCAGTATCTAGTATCTTTGCCAAAACAACTCCAAATGGGGTCACAAAGAGTCAGAAGTGACTGAAACAAGTAAACAACACCCTTAGCACCCATCACAGTGCTTTGCTCAGAATAGGCACTTAATAAAAAATTGTTGAATTGAACCCAAAATATGAGTTATCACTCCCAGATGTGTCATCTGAAAATCGAATCAGCTTGTCAAAATGGCATCATCTGTGTCTGATAAAAACGTTGAATAGCACAGTGCTAAGAAGATTACTTCCAGGTTGCAAATTCGTTTGACAGAATGAGAACCTAGCCCATCTTGAACACTTCATCATAAAAAGATATGAGCTGGGTCTGGAATTATTCATTATTAGTGAACCTGTGTTAGATCCCAGTGACCACAGTTTCTCTTTTTAAATACTTATAGTTAGTCTAATGATACATTCTAGAATTTTGCCTGGAATCCGTGGTAAGCTTCATTTTGCAGAATTCATCTTTTTTCCTATATTTGAAAACCAGGCCACATTAGCTTATTTTCAGTCTTCTAGCCACAAGACCGTTCTTTTCAATTCTTCAAAAATCACTGATAGTTAAGTGATTACACTTTTCAGTTCTTCCTTGTAGGAAATTCTGGGGGATCATTTCACAGGAGATCTGAATTAGTAATGCACAAATCTGTTTGCCATAATTGTGGGGTGAAAAAATTTTTGTAAATCCCTGATCTTTAAACTATTGGAGAATACTGTCAAGGAAATCAATGTAGTTTCTTTTTTCATATCTGGGCTTAAAATCCAATCAAAATAGACTGTTAGTCTCTAAGTGATGTTGAATTTGCCTTGAGGTACATTGATAATCTTTTATTTTATCTTTGTGAGGTAAAAGGGACTTCCAGCAGGGCAGCTGCTAACATGAGTATTCTATACTTTTCGACCTAGATTCTTTATCCTCTTTTTTTCCCCTCTTCTCTCACATCTTCCTTCTCAGTTCATAACTCACACTTCTATCTGATATTAGAAATGGAGGTAATCTGGCTCTACCTCAAATTTATTTTTGTTTTTTGTGTTGTTAAGGTCTATAAATCTCCTTTACTGTGATTACAAAAGTTGTTGTTCATTTGTCTTCAGTCACGTCCAACTCTTTATGACCCTGCTTGGAGTTTTCTTGGCAAGGACACTGGAGTGGTTTGTCATTTCCTTCTACAGTTCATTTTACAGATGAGGAAACTGAGTCAAATAGTTAAGTGACTTACCGCAGTTCACACAGGTAGCAAGTATCTGAGGTCAGATTTGAACTCAGGAAGACACATCTTCCTAACTCTAGGCCTGGCACTCTGAACTATGGTGCTCCCTAGCTGCTTGCCCAAATTACAAAAGAGTATTTGTATTATCGTGAGTTTTCCATCATCACCAAACTAAAATGCGCACTCATAATATAGTGGCAAGAATATTAGTTTCTAGCCCCAGTTAACTAGATGTGTGACTTTGGGAAAGTCACTTTAACTTTAAAAAAGAAATGAAGACTTTAGACTAAATGATTTCTAAGGTACTTTTCAGCTCAAAAATTCTACAATATCCCTATTTTTGTCAACAGTTGTAATCCTCACCTTATAATCGCATCTTTCATTAATTCTAACTCTCGAATATTTACTTCATAAAAATGCCACTGCTCATTCTTTTATCCAATATGGAAAGAAGAATCAATTGACCCAAATAAATCCTCACTTGTTGTATACTATATAGTCCCAAATTTGTTCTCCTCCTAGTAATTGTAATTGTAGCAAACAACATATCCTTACTGTGTGCAAAGCACATCTGGTATTCTGTTGGATAGGAGCAAAAAATCTCTAATGCAGAATACGCCTCAGGAAGTTCAGGAATTTTAGGGACAGTGAATCAGCTTACAACTTATGATATTTGAGAATAATTTATGAATCAACACCTCCCATCTTCTGTTTTGATAACTTTGATTGCTACATGTCATAATACATTATTTTTATGTAAGATATCACCTTTAGTAGGAGAGTGTCTCTTAGTAGGGAGGCAGCTGGGTAGTACAATGGTTAGAGCAGCAGGCTTAGAGTCAGGAAGACACTTAACAAACTGTGTGACCCTGGGCAAGTCACTTAATCCTCATTTGCCTTAGTTTTCACATCTGTCAAATGAGCTAGAGAAGGAAAAGGCAAACCACTCCAGTATCTTTCCCAAGAAAACTCCAAATGGGATCATAGAGAGTCAGACACAACCGAAAAATAACTGAACAACAACAACTCAATAAGCAGCTAGATGGTGTAGTGGATAGAGCACTAGACCTGGAGTCAGGAAGATGTGAGTTCAAATCCTGCCTTAGACCCTTGCTAGCTATGTAAACCTAAGCAATTCATTTAACTTATATTTGCCTCGGTCTCCTCATTTGTAAAATGGGGACAATAATAAGTTCTTTCCCAGGATTGTTGTGAGCCTAAAATGAGATATTTGTAAAGCACTTTGTAAACCTTAAAGTACTTACTATCTATCTATCCATCCATCCATCTATCTATCTAACTATCATCTATCTATCAATCTATCTAAAGCTAATATTATTACTCTGAATTTAGGAACTGGTTTCAATTTCAAGACAATGAACCACCAATATTATTAATCCTTTGCTGTATTCTTCCAGGCCATGTGAAAACTGACCCATCTCAAGCATTTCTCATTTATGAGCTATCATAGCCAAGAAAGGTCGGGTGGCCTCTAGAATGAGAAGCATGTATGAATCAAATGGACCTAAGAAGGTCTTATAATTACATAGCATTTTTGTTAGATATGGAGGTTTTTGTTCATTTGTTTTTTAATGCTTACATCTTTCTTTCCATTATTGAGTTAGGAGTCTACAGAAAGGTATATGATTGGGTCACAAAATAAGTCAGTGTGTTGAGTTTAACAGTACTGAATTTCAAATTGAAAGATATCTATATCTATATAGATAGATATACAGATATATATATATATACAGATAGATAGATGATAGTTATGCATAGATAGATAGATAGATAGATAGATAGATAGATAATAGATAGATAGATAGATAGATAGATAGATAGATAGATAGATAGATAGATAGATAGATAGATAGATAGAGGAGCTGAACATAGCTAGTACTCAATCGAAGGATGGCTTCAGGATTGAGGAGTACAGGACAAAGAAGGGAGTTATTTCTCTAAAAGGCAGGAAAACCATGTCCTGAGAGTAATATCTTAACTTTCAACTAGGTGAGAGAGCACCAGCTCTGGGCATTCTTCTTTATAGCTCTTAATGAAGACAAATAAGAACACAGAAGACTTGTTAACACAATATTACACAATGGTACAGCAGCCTCAAACAGCTTGCAATGCAGATTGGTAATATACCAGAGCTGTCAACAGCTACAGTCATTTCATATTTTGGACTAGCCACCAGATATTCCCATTTCTTGATATTTACTGGTGAATTCTCCTTAGTGATAGAGGACTGACCTCTCTCTAGAACACCTAAAATCTAGTAAATATAACACCCGAAGTTAGATTAGGATCCCAAGGTTTAATTTTTTAGATCACATGAGTAATCACAATTATATATATATATATATAGGGGGCAGCTAGGTGGCGCAGTGGATAAAGCACTGGCCTTGGATTCAAGAGGACCTGAGTTCAAATCTAACCTCAGACACTTGACACTTAACTAGCTGTGTGACCCTGGGCAAGTCACTTAACCCTCATTGCCCTGCAAAAAATAAATAAATAAATTATATATATATATATATATATATATGTGTGTGTGTGTGTGTGTGTGTGTATGTATCAAATATAATTCACTCATCAGTTCATTAGATCTCCATATAAAAAATGAAATTCTTAAGCTATTCACAGAATTTAAGAATGGGAAGAGACCTTGACATCCATGAAGCCTGATCCCCTATAACAACATCCCTAAAAAGTTGTTTTCCAGAGTCTGTTTGAAGACCTCCAAGGAGTTGGAGGCAGCTCTTCCATCTGAGCCAAATAGGACAAATCTAATTCCTCCTCCATGTGATGACCCTTCCAATCCTTGAAGACCTTGTGTCCCTTGAGTCTTCTCTTCTACAAATTAAACATGGCCAGGCCCTTCAATCAATACTTATATGAGATGGACTCAAGGACCATCATCATTTTCATTTCCCTTCTCTGGACACTCTCCAGCTTACCACTATCCATTGTAAACCAGGGTCCCAGAGTTGAACATAACTTTATGCATCAGTTGTCTTGGATTAGAAACTACAAACAAGCATGGTTGATAAAATCTGCTTGATTTAGTAGTATCCAGAAGCCACATAAAAATGAAGACCTTTGATGGGATGACTGTTTATGGCCTTAAGACACGATCAATGAAATAACCAAAACAAGAATTAATGTCTTTATACACAAAGGTCTCTCCTAAGATCTATAGAATGTAAAGAATTAGTTGTTATTTGAGGTTTTTATGACCCCATCTTTTGGCTAGAATTAAAAAAAAACAAACCTTAGCACACATTGGCCTCTGGGGCTCCGCAAATGGCATGGTGCTCCACCCACTGGTTGTAGCCATGGTGCTGGCACCTCACATCATCACCACTCGCTGACGCCTACATGGGCCTGGCAAAATTATAATGATTGGAAATCCTAGTGAGGGCAGTCATGTGACTGTCAGAGCGGCCAGCCAATTGGTTGGGGGCTGTGTGTGATCAGCCTGGGGTCTGCTGGGAGGAAGGGAGGAGATTGGCCATTCTAGCTGGAAGCTGGGAGGTAACAAGACACTGCTGTGTATTCTCAGCTGATTCCTGGGCGGTTGTGTTGTTCAGGTTGTATAATTTCCCTTTCCCCATTTTATTTCCTTTCCCTTGATCCTACTGATCCTGTTTGTGCTTTTTAAAGTTCGTTCTTGTTAAATAAATTCTGCTCTGTTTTGAGGGAGGTTGCCGGTCTCCTTCCTTGCCCCAATATTGCGGTGAGCCGCTTAGCTAACACTCCCCAATTAAAAATTGGTCCCCACAAGTATTTCTGCCTTTAGTTTATGTGTCCTTTTCTTGCAAGGAAATTATTTGAAATAATTAACTTGATTTTTGTTTTGAACTTTAAGGCACAATTTATAAAAATTAGACAAATAGAATAAACCCTGTAATAAAATACAGCATAATATAAAGGGATACAGAGGTGAAACATGAACCCAAAACAATAATTATGTGCATTTATTGACTGTGGCCCAACTTTGAATAGGAATATAAATGGCCAGGGTTTATAAAGCTTTTCAGTTCTTGGAAAACCTGATTTTAAAATTAAGGGGAAAAAGCCCTCATTTCTATAGCTAGTGTGTGGCATGTAAAGCAGGGAAAATTAGGAATGTAGAAAAAAAAACAGGTAACTACTTGTAGTTAGGCATACATAAAGAAAAAGGGAACAGAGGAAGGACGGAAAAGGAAAGAAGCTAATTAAGAAATAAAGTGCCTTTTTTTGAAGCAATCTAAAACATTGTGAAAAGTCAGGTGGGCTTCTTTTAGAATGGGGATGCCAAATTTGGAATTTGAAATAAAAAATAAATGAATGTTAAAAATAAGTAAATAGGGGCAGCTAGGTGGTGCAGTGGATAAAGCACTGGCCCTAGATTCAGGAAGACCTGAGTTCAAATCCTACCTCAAACACTTAACAATTACTGGCTGTGTGACCCTGGGCAAGTCACTTAACCCCAATTGCCTCACCCAAAAAAAAAAGTAAACGGTGAATTCAAAACAAAAAGAATAAGGATGCCAAGAGTCTGCCTTCAAGTCAGTTAAAAGGCCAAATGGAGTAGCAGAAAGGACCACGCAAAGAGGAAGTTAAAAAGCCTGGGTTTTAGTCCTAGTTCCACCCCTACTTAGCTGTGGGGTAGCTTGAGCAAATCATTTCTATGTCTCTGAGCTTCAGGTTCTTCATCTCATTTTTAAAAAGGGGAATATGTTTGTTGTGAGGATCAGAGAAGACGGCAAATGAAATGACTATAAATTGTAAAGAATCATTCAAATAGGAGGTATTTATTATTATTATTATTTCATAAGGAAAAGGGTAACCATCCATAGCAAAGGAAAAAAGACAGGAGCTTCACCGGAAGGGAAAAATGTTCCTACTGGTTTTATTTTAGATCTTTTTTTTTTCCTCAGGAAAGAAATTAGACTCATCTTTTTCATCTAAATGTGAAATATAGATGAAGGGGAGGAAGTTTTTATTTTTCTCTTTGGGTAGTGGGGGAAAAGAGAATAAAGCTTTGTCATTTTGGCACAAAAGGAAATCGCAGAAAAAAATCTTTCCCTTAAATTGGGGAAGGGAGGAGGAAATGAAGTGGCTCCATTTCTGTTTAGAAAGGGCAGACACTCAAATAGAGGCAACTTACATCTATCTGTCTGTCTGTTTATCTATCTATCTATCAGTCTATCAATCAATATATCAATCTATCTACCTATCTATATATCTATCAACTATTTATCTATCATCTATCATCTGTCTATCATCTATCTATCAATCAGTTTATCAATCTATCAATCTATCTCCCTATCTATCTATCTATCTATCTATCTATCTATCTATCTATCTATCTATCTATCTATCTATCTCCCTATCTCCCTATCTATCTATCTATCTATCTATCTATCTATCTATCTATCTATCTATCTATCTATCTATCTATCTATCTATCTATCTATCTTTTTAGGCAGTGAAGAATTCATGCCTCATGAAAGAAGGGAAAATAACATGTCTTAAGAGGCATAGCATTATTAGTATTGACTGTGATCTTCTAGTCTTTGGGGAGGAGACCTTAGAAAGGGCTGGAAGACTACTTCCCCCCCAGCAGCTCAAATCCTCTGCCTCCGTTACTAAGACAGCCTGCATTTTGCAACCTGCTGAGGAGCGCCCTCTAGTGCTTCCTTGCATCCATAATGCGGTCCAACAGTGATGATTTCATGAACAATCTTGTTCACACTGAGGCTCAGGCCTTCCCTAGCACTTATTCTCGCCTGGGATGAGTTTAAAAGATTTTGTAAACGCAGAAAAGAAAGGTTATACTTTTAAAAATCTGTGTGGTTGGTAATGTTAGCCAAATAAATACATCATGATGATATTAAAATACATAGATATAAACTTTTTCAGATGGATAGGATCCATTTTTTTATTTTTATTTTTTAGCATACTTAACTTTCCCACTTATTCAAAGGTCAGTCTTTTAAGATAAATGATTTGCAATTAATTTTGGGGTCTTCCTTTTATTTGAAAAAAACACTCTCCCCCAAAATCCAGACCATGTTTTGTTGGAATAAGTTGTTAGTCCAAAGATTTGGTTTACTCTTGTGCTCAGTACCTTCCTCTCTCAACCCTTGCCTGCTTAGATTGTAATTATGCTAAGAAAATGTTGGGTGACCTTCCTGAGTTACCAAGAGTTGGGAAAGCACTGCATTAAAAACAAAACCAAAACAAAACAAACAACAACCAGCTTACTTACCTGTGGCATTTGTGCTGGTAAAAAGATTGTAAGAGTCACCTGTTTCTTTTATAAAGCCAAACATATTTTTGAATCCCACAAAAAGAAGATGCCAGAGATAGTATTACATCAATCATATAGGACCAGAGAATCAGATACTGAGAGTTGGGAGGGCCATCGAATCCACCCCCTTGAACTATTTTTATACACTCACAAAGACCCTAAATTGATCAATGGAAAAATCAGTGTTTTTACTGTACAAGTAACAGTCTGTCACACAGGATGGAACTGTGAGACTCAACAATCAACTACTTTATCCCTGGCCTAAATAAGGCTTAGAAATGATTCTTGTAAGAGAGCATACATTTGAACACAAACAAAAATCAGTAGGAAGATAAGAAAGATAATAACAGGAGAATGGACATTTGTTTCTTGATTACTCACCCAATAGTGAAAATGAGTCTCAAATAGTCATTTAGTTCTTGAGGTCTCAAATTCACCAGATATTCCAGCACAACTTCTGGATAACCTTCTAGAGATGAGGAAACTAAAAAAATGATAGAGCAGAGACCAGGGTCCTACAAGCTTCCTATCTATTGTTCAGTCTGTTGTTGAGCTCAGCTGATTGGTAAAGGTGAGCAAATAAATGGAAAGAATATACTTTGCCACATTACAAAGTGCTTGCTAATGTGTTCTGATAGAGTTCACTATATTTGTAAGGTAAGAATTTAAGGCAACATCGTTTATTATTATTATTATTATTATTATTATTAATGACATTTACTATTAGCTATATCCAGTGATCCTTTCGATGACATAAACAAGATGGTCTCATTAATCCAATTTTGTATTATGGTGGCTTGCATGATACTGCAACTCCAATGGAAAAAAGTACAGTCTGAGAAGTAGACAATTCTGTGTTCTATTTCTACTGCCAACTTATTAATCGACCTTCTCAAAGTTAGTTTCTGACACATAGTTTAGGTGCTTAATAAATGCTTAGTGGGTTACTCTCAGCTCCTATATCAAACAGGGGCAATAACTCTTCCCCAAAAGCCTCACAGAATTGTTGATAATGGGAGGATTATTGTGATAATGTGTGGAGCTTATAGAAATTGTATTGGGTCAGGAGCACATTGGAAAAAAGAACACGATCTTTTGGCAATCCAGCAAAGGCTTATTATGTAAAGCCTTATTTAGAGAGGATAAAGAAAGAGTTAGGAAGATTCAGCCCAAATGCTGCCCGAAGTTTTCATTTCCTTTCTTGCCTTTTCAGCATTACAGTCCTTTCAAAGAAACATTTCCACCACTTCTTACACATTTCATTATTTCATAGGATCACTGATTTCTAGAAGGAGACTTGGAACCTTCATTTTACAGATGAGGAAACTGAGGCTTAGATAGATAAGTAGCTTGTCCATATTCACACAGCCAGTGTCTGAGGATGGATTTGAACTCAGGTCTTCTGAACTGTAAATCCAAGACTCTCCCAATTGTGCCATCTTAGCTGAAATGTATCCCATCCTCTGCCTTATTCTTCTTAGCTTGTTTTCAGGTCCCAGACTCCTCTTTTATCTTTGAAACTGAGTTGAAGTTATCATGCATTTCTCCCTTAAAAAGGGTTAATTAAGTAGCCAGTGATGATAATAAATCAGTAATGTACTTGCTATATAATGACTTCCTAAGTCTCCTTGAAATTATCATAAATTCAGATTTTGCGCCAAACTTCCAAATTATGCAAACAAAAACTCCAAGCCATTTTACTGTATGGACATAAAAATAGTGCCGTTTCAAATTATTTTCTGAACCACAACATGAATAAAATAGAAAGAATGGGTTTTTAAAGTTCTATTTTCAGATTTGATACTTATAGTAGAAAAGTATGTCAATAGACAATATACATACACGTATATGTATCTGTGTATATAATACACATATACATGCATGTGCATATATGCAAAATATGTGTGTATAGTATATGAATATATATGTGTATATATATCCACACATCCACACATATATGTATATATAAAAGCTAGGGGGCAGCTAGATGGTGCAGTGTTTAGAGTACAGGGTCTGGAGTCAGGAAGGTGAGTTTTCCTGAGTTCAAAGCTGGCCTCAGCTACTTCCTAGTTGTGTGACCTTGGGCAAGTCATTTAACCCTATTTGTCTCAGTTTCTTCATCTGTAAAATGAGCTGGAGAAGGAAATGATAAATAACTTGAGCATCTTTGCCAAGCAAACCCCAAATGAGGTCACAAAAAATCAGAAATAACTGAACAACAACATACATTTACATATCTAAAAATTGTTTATGGTTACCAAGTTTTTTTTTTTTAAGATTCATTGTTTCACTTGGTCTTCACAACAATGCTACGAATTCTGAAGTGTAAATATAGTCATTTCCATTTTACAGATTAGAAAATTGAGGATTAGGGAGTTGGAGCGACTTGTCCAAAGTTGTACAGCTAAAAAGAGGTACAGCTAAAATGGGTTGCAAATCTGATTAAGCCCAGGGCTCTGTCCAATATACTGGGTTGGATGCTGGTGCTCATTCACTTTGCTGCACTCTTGGGATGATTAACTATTCCTTAACACCAGAACAAAGGCAATGCAAACAAACGGCATTAGTACCTTAATATGTCTAATCTATCCTAGTACAACATAGCTAAAGACAGGCCAAACAATGATCATTTATTGTATGAAAGATTCTGAAAGCCTCAAACAGAAAAAGGGAGATTGCTCTTCTTTTCATTACATTTTAAAAAAAATAAATGATCTTTAAAAAGTGGCAGCATTTCAATTTATTAGAGAAGTTTAAATTTTTCTCTATATTCTTTGATCCCATGTCTATTAAATAGCATTGTTTTCAGTATCTGAAAAGAGACTGCCATCAGGATGTCTCAGAGAGTAGCAACACAGCAAACTAAAGGTCTATAGCACTGTATTCAACTGTACATGGACATTCATAATCATCTTTACCTCTTAGGAAAGCATGTATGGAGGAGACAGTCCCCATTGCCTTTGCTCTTGGTTTTAAATCAAATGCATGCACGCATGCATACATACATACATGTTGTGTGTGTGAAATTATTTGGCTCCAGTGAGTTTAAAACCTACCTAGAACACTAAGTTTCATCCTTCAGAGATCTGAAAAAGACAGCCAAATTCTTGGCATTGATTTTTATTTTAGCAATCCTTTTCCAATAAACCACACCTATCTGATTTTCTCATAGAGCATTTTAGGTAATAAGAGCAGGGGCTGTTTAAATCTAATAGTAAGGAAATAAATAACATTTTCATGACTGGAATTTGTTTCAAGGTAGCATTTTTTGGAAAAGATACTGAGGAACAATTATTTAAAAAGGAAAAGAAAAGAAGAGACATCATAATTATCCCCACTATTGTCATCCTAAGCAGTGAGCATCCCATTGTGCTTGCTACTCTACTTGGTGAATATATATATATATATATATATATATATATATATATATATATATATATATATACACACACACACACGTGTGTGTGTGTGTATGTGTGCGTGTATGCATACATGTGCACGCATGCAAGTGTTTAGGTGCTTTTCTTACCTAAAATCTCACTTTAACTTCTCCATGACATACGCTATGAAATGAGGTGGCTTATTAGAAAATAAATACAAAGCTTCAAAATCAAAATTTGATTCCTTTATCATCTGATGCATGTGTAATGACCACACCCCTCTGATACATTGATCATGCCCATTTCTTTAACACCCCTCTCCCTATGGTGAATCCAAACTTCAGCACCCATGATGCAGAGAGCTGGATAGCTTACATTTTCTTGGGATAAAAGAAATTGGAAGGAAAGCAATTCTGGTTTCTTAAAAGGGTAAAAAAGAAATCTAGTAAGACTGAGAATACCTATTTCCACATTCTATGATAACTGCAGCTCAGTCATTCTCAAGTCAATTTATATATTCTTCCATTTGTGTACTATTTAAGAGGCTTGCCGGATGAATAGTGTACTTCTAACATAAAAAAAACAAGTCAATCTCTGCTCTGATCAGCTAATTTAGGATTTGATTTTTAAAAAATCTGTCAGCACAAGCATATGTCTTTTATATGTTCTTTGAAATTCTATACATTATTTATATGTGTACCCACAAACAAAATGCATGATTCATAGTGTATACACACACAGACACACACACACACACACATCCCACGGGACACCTTCTACCCAGCACTACAGATGTACTGTACATGCAAAATCTCCTATCACATACTTGTAAAGAAATCCAAATCTGTCTAAATATCATGTAAGTAGTCACACAATATATTATACTTTGGCAATCATTGACACTGCCTTTCATACATTCACATACACACACCTTCATTTCTATAAAGCTAAATTAATCGAATGCTGCCCAGTCTGAGCTGGTATTTCTACATCTCTTCCTCCTTTAAATGTGACTAGCTATTTACACCCTAACAATTCAGCTTCAGAGCTGATTTAGCATTTTTATTGGAATGTGAAAGCTCTTAAAAGAAGAAAAAAAAATCTAATCAGGCAGAAGAGATAGAAAACTTGCTGAATTTTCTCTCCCCCCGCCCTGGACCCCCCTGAATCCTATCAAAAGCACATCTTCCATTCATTGCTTCCCGGTGTCATTATGACAAGCAGCTACAAATCAATAGCAGAAGGAAAGGCAGGACCAACCCGCACTCACCAAGTGATAAAGATTCACTCTCAGCCCCGATTTGCTAATAGCCCATAATAGCAGCCATTGGCGCCCCGCATTAAATCATACATTTCACTCTGCGTTTATTATGGGATTTTTAAAACTCCTCACCAAATTGGATTTTCTCGACGGTCTCTAATTTCCACATTTATCATTTAAAATTAAACTCCTCTGTGGAAAGGGGGAGTAGGAAAGGAGGGGGAGGTAGAGAGAAGCCAGGCAGTTCTGTATTTTTCCTTCTTCCTTTTTTATGAAAACCCATAAATAATACCAGGTATCGTGGCCATCAGCAGTGGTGTTTTATATAAAAAAAAAAAAAATGCTAGAAGTCAGGCTGAAATAGCCTGGGGATCCAGCTCACCTGCATGAGCTAGGCTATGAATGAAGGAGGCAATTTAACGAGGAAGAATCTGAAAGCACGTTTGAAACAAGGGAAATTTGGTCAAATAGTCAACAAAATAATTAACAATCTGGCCCTGAAGGTGAAATTGCTTAAGTACCAGAAAAATTAATGAGTTACATGTATGTAAATGGCACAGAGAGCTACAAAGAAGAGGGGTATTGGGCATGAATGGTTTTCTATCTTAAAAAAAAAAAATCTTGTTCCAGATCTTCCAATAGGAAGAAAAGTAAAACTGTTCCTTGATCACTAACTATGCAGTAGCTTGTCTTACCTCTACATTTTCTTGGTTTCAAAGTTCTTTTAACAACCCATGGAGTTCTGCCTAGCTGCCTGCCTGCTTGCTCTCCGCTGTTGCATCTTCCTAGGTATCTGTTATTCTTCCCTACTAGAGTTCCCAGTACTAGAAAAAGGAGCCAGTCCCTGAGAGCTCTGGTGACTGGCAGCTTAAGCAACACAGTTTATATATTTTAAAGAAGATGCATTCTGATTCTATAGCCTTTGGATTTATAAGTAATCAAAATAAGAAACTTTTAGAATTGTAGCACAAAATTTCCCCAAGGCCAGCTATCCCAGATTCAACAAGGCTTGGTTGTAGTCTGGGTGGTATCCTCAGATACTCTCCTGTAAAATCCTACTCCGGGGACTTGTCATGGAGTTTCTGAAGGCTCTGACAGCAGAGGACCAGCTCCACCAGGTTCTGGAGACTTTTAGGGCAATAGGTATGGCAAATGACCCTGTGTTGATCATCTAAGCCCTGCCCCAAGTACGTTGAGAGGGGTTCTTCACAAGAAGGCTGGCCCCCAGGTGATGAAGCTGCCCAATTTGAAAAGGTTTGCAATATGCTTTGGCAGGAGGAGTACACATACTAAGGAAATCATGGGGTTTTGAAGTCTAAACGGAAGGACACTGGAGCAGTCAATCGCTTTAGCTTCTCTGAACATGTAGCAAAGGGTTAGTAAAATGCTGAATGTCATCTTGAGGTTTTGGTTTTTTGAAGGACTGTTTTAGGACTAAGATATATCAATTTAATTTTCTTTAAAATACAGGGAAATAATTTTAAAAACTGACTTTTTGAAGAAGAGTTCAGAATCCCAACCATTTCATTATCATTTATTTTATCTTCACAGGCCGTTTTTCTCCCTGGTATTTATTTCCCCCCCCTTGATATATTTATAAAATCCCCTGTTTCCCTGGGCTTCTTTTTTTCAGCCTGCTATTAACTGGTTCTGTTCCTTTTCTGACATTTTTTTTTTCCTGTAGGACAACTAATGCCGCATACCCATCTCTGCTTCCCTCCCACAATTCTCCATATCTAATAGTCTCTCTCTTTTCCTTCCTCTCTCACATCTTTAAAAAGTCCCTTGTGAAGCCACATGAGCTACTTTTCATAATTTGCATATTTCCTTCTCAGTGGAATTTAAGACATTGTGCTTTTATTACAATAATTCAGAGACCTCCCACTCCTATGGATTTTAATTCTTTCCACTACACTATGTTTATTAGGTCTCAAAAACCCCTTTCTCCACAACACACACACACACACACACACACACACACACACACACACATATATATATATATATATATATATACAAACATCCCTGAGCGCCCTCTCCTTGCATCTCTTCCTCTTGAATTTAATAGCCCAGAGTAATATTATCAGGGTTCTCCTTGCTGTTCTAAATGTTCTAAAATAAAATAGAGAATAAATCAATAGTTATTAAATACCTACTATGTGTATTGTATATACCAGGCACTAGGGAGGGACAGGATTTGGGAAATGTAGGACATGGTGTGTGCCCTCAAGAAACATAGAATCTAGTAAGTGAAATGTCTCTGTCAGCAGTAAGCAGAGACTGGTGATGGTATCTCTTCTGATTAGATTCTCTTCATTGCATCCTATGAAGCTGTCCTTATAAATTAAAAACATATCCAACATCTTCTATTTAGTCATATTTTCCATAGAACATCTCCAAAGATATTCTAGTTTGGAGCCTCATTGTGGCCTGAAGATGACCTTGAGTTCCTAAAGGCTCAACAATGCAAGCACAGGAAGGTCCTGCCACGCTGGAAGGGTTTCAAGAACAGGACCAGTAACAGGCTATCCCTCCCTAAGGCTTGGTTACTTTTGGAAAGGCTCACAATTAATTGGGCTAAATAACTGACAAATTTGGGGGTGGGGCACAGCAACTTTCACCCAAGGCATTGAAGGGTGGGAATGTGTATTGATGAAGTGCATGTATGCAGATCTTTGAAGAATCACCATGTTTCTTGGCCCCCCTCCCCCCCAAAAAAACAGAAGCCTTGATAGTTGGTGTTTCCTAAGTATTTGGTTTTTTTAGCTTTGTGTGTTCTCCTATGGCATGCCAAAGACTTTCTATTCTGTGCCTTTCTAAGTGATCTTTCTGAGGGCAATTTAGGAGATACCATCTGTAAATGGGTAGTCTGTACCTTTATCCTAAAACAGGAAAACTGATTGGAGACATTGCTTTAATGTGATATTGATAAAGGCTTTCCTATATATTAATTTCTGATCAGAAGGATAGGGGCAAAATCATTACAGCCCAGTTCCTAATGGAGCCAGCTCTTACCTACAGGTCTAAGACATCCTTTGCCCACCTTATCAGAGGATGAAGTAAGCAATAGGAAACTGTATAAACACACGTGTGTGTGTGTGTGTGTGTGTGTGTGTGTGTGTGCGCGCACGCGCGCCATATTGTTTCTCTGAGGAAAAGGATTAGTGTTTCATTCAATTTCACTGAAAAATGTATGGGCTAACAACAGAAAAAAACATATGGATTCACTCTATATGAATGACAACTGTACTTTCTTTCCTGAGTTTCAAGGTCCATCATTACTCTGTAACCAGCCACATTCACTTTTTTTCCCATTTCCTCTTTATTCCTGAACCCTGCCTTGATGCATCGACTTGGCTCACCTAATTTTTCTTCTCTCCCTCAGATCTACATTCTTATATTCTCTACCTTGTTCTACATTTATGTGACTATAAATACTTTTTTAAAAAAGTGTATCTACTTCAAGTCTCTTCTCAAAACTCAAGTCTTTTATGAAGTCTTTAAACTTCAGTCCCCTAGACTGAAGTGGATAAAAGCTGGATTTGAAGAAACCAAGAAAAATTACTTGTTAAACCAATGATATTGCCAGGCATTCCCCAGATTTTCCTCCCACCCCAGTCTTATGAAGAAGTCCATCGATAAGGCACTGTAATTTTTCTGCTTATAGGACATATTGACACAGGGGTCTAGTCAATAAATATTTACTAATATGAACCATATTAATATGGAAGAAACTAGACTCAAAAGATGAGGCTAGAAGTAAGTAATGGTTTTTTAAAAATTGAAAAGAAATCATAATGAAGTATTTTTTTCATGTATGCATATACAATTCCTTAACAGGAAAGTAGTAGACACAAAAAAAGACAGGTGTAAGATCTAAAAGAATTCAAATATTATTTTAATCCATATGCAAAAGTACTTACCACTGTGATAATTAGAGTTTAAGTACTACACAGTATTTGCTAACCACTTTACTAAATTGAATTGTAACTGTAAGACACTGAGACTTCCATTCAGATTCATTTCTAAATGTATGTAGGCTTGGTATATAGCCGAGCAGCACCTGGTGTTGAGGCTCCCCCCACCCCCCTCTCTCTGTAAGAGCTTTAGGCTTGTACTCTCTTAGTGCCACCACATAATGGTCTCCTTTTTTCTTACTCTTTGAGAATGTGAAGCATCCGGTGGTTTATTGATTCATGTAACCATGCTCTGCCACTGATGTTTATCACTTGTATCTCTCTTGCTGGTTGCCTCTCAAGGGGCATGGAAGCTGGAAAAATGTGACACAATGGCCTCAAATTGGATGACTCAGTTTAAATACCCAACAGTGAAAAGTGTCTTGAACAACCACTAGAAACACTTTCATTTCAAATGCAACTCATCTTTTAAAGCCAGTTTAATCCAGCACTGCTCAACAGGCCAAGAAACATTGAGAGTAGGTACTTCCAGAACAGAACAGTCTTCCATGGAATTATAAGAAGCCCCATTATTTGTCCTCTACCCACATTATATCACTTTATTCAACCTTATGAATACCTGCTACTTCTAACATCCTGACTCTCAATTCTAATCTACTCATAGTATTGCTTCTTAGCTTCTCATCCTTCCACATCTTTTTTTTCATCTTACAGTATTGCTGTTATTTTGTATACAGTACATTTCACGTTGCATCAGCTCATGTGGGTCTTTCTGGGTTTTTCTGATAGCATCCTGCTCATCATTTTTTTATAGTAAACGACATTTATTTAGTACTTTAAAGAGAGATTTCCTTACAATAAACCCATGAGGTTGATTCTTGCAACAACAATAATAGATAAAATTTATATAGTACCTTATACCTGACAAAGAATTTTCTTCACAATAGCCCAGCAAAGTACCATACATTTTATCATCATCAATCAATTCTCATCATCATCAATCAATCCACATCTTTATCCAATCACCATCAATCCATCAATCATTATCATCACCATCATTTTACATTGCTTTTGCCTCTGCTTCAATTTTTTTCATAGTTACTATTGTTAACTGTTTCCCTCCATCCTATTCCCTTCCCAATGATATTTAGCATATTTTCTATGTTTTTCACCCTATCTCTCCTCAAAAGTGATTTGCTTCTGACTGCTCCTTCCCCCAATCTGTCCTCCCTTTTTTTTTTTTTTTTTTTTGGTGAGGCAGTTGGGGTTAAGTGACTTGCCCAGGGTCACACAGCTAGTAAGTGTTAAGTGTCTGAGGCCAGATTTGAACTCAGGTACTCCTTAATCCAGGGCCAGTGCTTTATCCACTGCACCATCTAGCTGCCCCTGTCCTCCCTTCTTTCACCCCTCCCTCCTTATTCCCTTCCCCTCCCACTTTCCTGCAGGGTTAGATAGATTACTCCACCCAACTGAGTGTGTATGTTATTCCCTCCTTGAGTCAACTCTGAGATTAAGGTCTTTGAGCCAATTCTGATGAGTGTAAGGCTCATTCACTGTCCTGTTCCTCTCCCATCTCTCCCTCCACTGCGTAAGCCTTTTCTTGTTTCTTTCATGTGAGATTTCACCCCATTCTAGCGTTCTCCTTTCCCCTGCCCCAGTGCATTCCTCTCACTCCTCAATTTTACCCTAAAGATGTCTTCATGGGCCAGCTAGGTGATACAGTGGACAAAGCACCCACCCTGGACTCAGGGGGATCCCAGCCAAAACCTGGCCTCAGACACAAGACAGTCACCCACTGTGTGATCCCAAGCATGTCACCCAACTCCAACCACCCCAACAAAATAAAGATAAACAAAAAGTGCTTTACAGATTCCCTCCCTTCATAATCAATTCCAACCTGTGCCCTGTGTTGAAATTTATTTCTATCATCTGACCTAATACTGAGAAATTTCTTATGAGTTAGACGTATCATCTTCCCATATAGGAATGTAAACAGTTTAGCTGTTTAACACCTCTCTTAATTTCTTTTTCCTGTTTATATTTTTATGCTTCTCTAGGGTCTTGTATTTGAAAGTTAAATTTTCTATTCAGTTCAGGTCTTTTCATCATGAATACCTGAAAGTCCTCTTTTTCATCGAAGACCCATTTCACCCCCCTGAAATATTATACTCAGTTTTGCTGGATAGGTGATTCTTGGTTGTAATCCAAATTCCTTTGCCTTCTGGAATATCATATTTCATGCCCTCTGGTCCTTTAATGTAGAAGCTGCTAGATTTTGTACTATCCTGATGTTGGCTCCACAGTACTTGAATTGTTTCTTTCTGACTGCTTGCAATATTTTCTCCTTGACCTGGGAGCTCTGGAATTTGGTTATAATATTCCTGGAAGTTTTCATTTTGGGATCTCTTTCAGGAGGTGACCGGTAGATACTTTCAATTTCTATTTTACCTTCTGCTTCTAGAATACCAGGGCAATTTTCCCTGACAATTTCTTGGAAGATGATGTCTAAGCTCTTTTCTTGATCATGATTTTCAGGTAGTCCAATAATTTTTAAATTATCTCTCCTGGATCTATTTTCCAGGTCAGCTGTTTTTCCAAGGAGATATTTCACCTTGCCCTCTATTTTTTTATTCATTTGGATTTGCTTTATTGTGTCTTGATTTCTCATAAAGTCATTAGCTTCTATTTGCTCAGTCCTAATTTTTAAGCAATGTTTGTCTTCAGAGAGCTTTTGTACTTCCTCTTCCATTTGACCAATTTGGCTTTTCAAGCTGTTGACTTTTTTTTCATGACCCTTCTGTATCACTCTCATTTCTCTTTCCATTTTTTCCTTTACCTCTCTTACTTCATCTTCAAAGTCTTTTTTAAGTGCCTCTATGCCCTGAGACCAATTCATATTTTTCTTGGAAGCTTTGAATATAGGAGCCCTGATGTTGCCATCCTCTTCTGAGTGTGCACCTTGATCTTCTTTGTCACTAAAGAAACTTTCTATGGTTCATATCTTTCTCTGTCTGCTCATCTTGCCTATCTTTACTTGACTTTTAACACCTTCTTAATGTGGGGAACTATTTTCAGGCTGCACTCCAAATTTCAGGGGGTCCCAGGTGGTACGATCTAAGGAGGGGCAGGTTCTTTACTTGTCTGGCCTGTTCTCTGGTCCACAGATAACCCAAGGCCAACTTGCTAATTAACCAGGCAGCAAAACTTTGTGTGCTATGGTTGTTAGCTCAGATGAGCCTGCACCCCTCCCCAAACTGGGCCATCACCACTCAAGCAGACTTCCTGCTTCCCAACAGGGGTGAAACACCCAAGTTCTGCCTCAGCACCAGAGGAGACCCCTGTAATCTCCCCTCCAACCAACTGCTCGGCCCTCTCATCAGACCGTGAGCATAGTTAAAGAAGACGCATGTGCTGCAGCTGATTCAGAGGCTTTGGGCGGGGGGGGGGGGAGGGGGGGTCTCTTTCTCTGGTGAGGTCTTCCTGGGACTGGATCTGTGAACTCAGGGTTGGGCTTCTCTCCTGCCCTTGGCACAGTAGCCCCCTCCTGTTGGCCTTCTAAGCTATCTTTGGCTGGAAAATGATCTTGGCCCATTCTTTTGTGGGTTCTGCTGCTCCAGGAATTGTCCTATGGCCCTTGTTTTTCCGACAGCATTCCTGAGCCAAGAGTGTGATCCAAGATGGTGATAGCCCATATCTTTTTCTAGAGCAGTTATATTAATTTTCCTTTTTCTTTACAAAATTCAAGTTTCTTTACACCTCCTTCCAATTTAGCTATTACTTTACATTATCACATTTTGCTTAGTTGATTTCATTTCATTGCTGACTGTTCCCTCCAACAAGTTCCTCAATCCCCTATGCTTCAACTCAGCCAGAGTCAAATATATTCATCATTCTATCCCTAACCTTCTTAAACAACCTCCTAACTTGCATATAAGTAGATTATAGTTCAGAATCCTCGAGTGCTTCATTCATTTTACCCAGGATTTCTAAGCACCAAGAAATATTTTCTTATTAAGACTAAATAAGGAAAATTCATCACAGGCTGGCTAGGAATTAGGACTTTATTGGCTGCAACAAGTCTTATGGACCACCTTTTGGATTATGGGAAGGTGATGATCTACCCTGTTGGAGGATGTATCCACACTGATGAAAGTTATGAATTCTGGAAGTACTTAAGCAAAACCAATATATTTATGTCATTATTTATATTTATGTCTTAATATTTATGCCATTATTTCTCAGAACACTGCAGTGGGTTAAGTTACTATAATCTCACTCATTTTGTGGGAGAAAAACTGAGCAAGAAAAAGTTCAAAGGTGGCAATCCAAAAACTGAATTAGGGGTAGGCCTGGGGCCATCAGCCTCCCAATGCACCACTAGACTCAGTTACCTGCTTATATAATTCTGCATCCCCCCCCCCACACACACACATTATAGGTTCTTCCAGGACAATGATAATTCCCTAAGAGTGCCTATTTTTTTTAAGGTTCTCTGCATAGCCATGTAACATTACATAACTTTGTTTTAAATAATTTTCACTTTTTGTAGCAATTATCCAAAGAGGGAAAAAGAATAACATTTAAGGACTAAGTGATATTAAGCAGTTTTTGCCTTTCAAGGTAAAAACACCTGTATCACCCACATCTGTCTTGGCAGAAATCTTCAATGAAGAGAGTACTACCATGTCTAATACAGGCTGAAGATCAAAGGAATTGCCAGGAGAACTGGCACCTCAAGGAGGATCCTGGAAAACTTGCCTCCCCCTTTTTGAAAGAGCTCTTTTGAGTATTACAGGTCATAGATCCTTTTTTTTTTTTGAGTTTCTAAGTTTGCCCTTTAACTCAGGGACAGCATCAATTGAAATAAAGACCTCACTTCTTCTTATAAGCAGATGAAAGGATTAAAATATTAGGATAACATGGCATCTAGAGAAAAGGAGAAGAGTCAGGTAGGGAGAGAGAAGAAAAAGCCAGCTAGCGAGGGCCGGTCTGAGGACTCTGCAAGTACCCAGTGCTTTGCTTCCACAGCTTCTAATGTAATGCACTTAGTAGCCAGTCACATGTACACTAACTGCTTAAAACTTTACACACACTTATTCTGTTTTCTATCAGGGTAGACTCTGAGCAATTCTATAGGTTTTTTTTTTTCTTGTGGGGTTTCTCTATTGGCTTTTGTGTCCTTTTGTTTGGAAAATTTACATGAAAATAGAGACTAGCTTACCTGGCTATTACCAAAAATCCAATTCTTTGGTGCTTCCCCCAAAGTCACCAGGGACTCGCTAACCATTCTCTTGGCTTTTAATCCTCACATGTACATTACCTTTTATGAGGAAATGCTGACTGTTCTTTTTTTACCCTTCCCTCAAAGTGGTACCCAGAGGGAAAATGTATACTGGGATCTTCTCCTGACTTACCCATTTCTTCCTATATCCACAAAAAAGAAGCACCAGGCTTTAAAAGAAGTTTGTAGGTCTGAGATCTCACCTGATTTACTATCAATCAGTTACACTTTTTTGTAAGAGCAAAGTTCGGGGAGAGAAGGAAAGTCTATCATCTTGCCTTGGCCTGGTTCATAATGGATTCCTCACCTAAAAAATAAGAAATTTGCTTTAGATGACCTCTATATCTTTGCCCCTACTCTCTAACTATGATTCTATGAATGCTTAATATTTTTGTTATTGTTATTAATGAACAGTGTGAGTGGCCATCAGCATGTCAGTTGAACATCAATCATAGGAACCTGAAGATGCCCAAAAGCCAAATATCTCAAAGAAATTAGGCAGAGAAGTGTAATGACTCTTGTCCTGCTTTCTGTAACCTTTGGTTTGAGTTTTATAGTTTTATGTTTGTCAGTGAAAAATGTATTAAATTACAAAATCATACTTTTAGAGGTAGGAGGAGGAAAGTATAATCAAGAGTGGGGGGAGGGGTAATAGATATATGTAGACACATTAACAATTTTATAGGCCTGGGAATTTCTCAGAGGCCAGTAGGTTTTAGAACTTATTTGAAATAGTAAATACCACCCATGCTAATGTCTTCTGTTTTCTACTGACTTTTTAATTAAAAGGTTCTAACTTACTACAGAAAGAATGATGTGGTGTAGTCCCTGTTTAGAATGGTCAGCAAGGGGAATTTGAAAATATAGAGGTTAATGCCTTCTACTTTCAGATATGGTGGTTCAAATTTAGGTGATGTCATAATGGAAATAAGCTTAGTGGTCTCAACCTATTTCCTAGTAAATGCTTATCTAGGTTATAAAGCTATTGTATGGTCAGGTATGACCATCAGTAGACATTGTGAGCCAGGACCACGGTACATTAATGGAGTGGAGGCAAGTGGTATCCAGTCAGTAAAGTGTGGTAGGTCAGAAATGAGGTTCAATTTAGGGGAAATCACTCAAATGGTGTTTGTATGAATTATTCCTGGCCTCGCCTACCCTAACAATTTTTTCTTTATAAGAGCAAGACTAAAATGCAACAAATTTTTCCCAAAATGTTGAAAACCAGAGTGGTCAGCTGGGGTATACAACAAGTAAGTCAAGAAAGAATCCAAGTCAGAGGCTGGCTGTGTGATTTTAGGGTTGCCCAAGAGAATGAAACGAAGTCAACTTAAATGGATTATAGCTCTCCTCTTGCCCGTAAAGGAAAAAGGGTTTTAAAATTTTTAAAAAATTTTTATTACAATACCTTACATCAACTAGTTTGGGCATTTATAGGGTAGTTCATTCCTTCTTCTTTCTTTTCTCATCTTGTTCCCTTACAGTATACTCCCCTCCAGATGATCACATAATTAAGAGTGCTGTGAAATTTGTTAATTTCATATATTGCTTTACCACCAAAGTCTCAGAAAATAAAGGAAAGTATAATGTGATATGACTGTTCTATGCATGGTTCCTTTCTACTTTGTCAGAGCCACTACTTTGTTCCCTTTCGAATTTACATTCCAGAAGATCCAGAAAACCTGGGCTTTCTAAGGAAGGAAGTGATTCTTCATCCTCCATGAAGTGAGAAAAGGAATTTCAGAGATGCCACCCAAAATAGCACCTGTTAACGGCCCCAGAAGGAAAGGGGTATTCAATATGACATCAGGAATCACTGAGACTTGACTGAATGTCACCCATCAGGAGAATAGGATGATCAATGAATACATATCCCTTGTTAAAGAGAAGAAACATATTATGGAAAAGGAGAGAAATTATAGTACCATGCAGCAAGGATATATTGATTCACTTGTAAGCAAATTGACAAATCCAAGGAAAATAGGGAGAGAGAATACAGGAAGCATGAAAGAGACTATTTGGGGAAAAGGACAGAGGAAGGAACAGAATTGATATACAGTTGTTGTTGATCAGCTATTTTTCAATAGTATCCAATTCTTTGTGACTCCATCTGGGGTATCTTTATATTATAGTGTTTTGCTATTTCCTTTTCCAGCTCATTTGACAGATGAGAAAAGTGAGGCAAACAGGGTTAAGTGACTTGCCCAGGATCACCCTGTTAGTGTCTGAGGCTAGATTTGAACTCAGAAAGATGAGTCTTCCTGACTCCATGCATTATGGAGCCCCCTAGCTGCCCACTGATACACAGTAGTGAATGTATATTACAGACCATTAGAGAGAGTGAAGCAACTGGATGACCCGTGCTGGTTGTTCAAAACTGGCATAGCAGGAAGACTGAGTTGTGACCAGGAACTTCAGATCTGTGGGCATATTCTGGAAGTCTCTCTGTTAAATGTGGGGCACCTTATGAATTATTGACAACTTGTTAAATATTTCATCCTTCAGAAGCTGAAGGAAGGGTACTACAATTATGGTTCTAATTCTGCCCAATAAAAAAAGAAATCAACTGGCTGGGCAGCTAAGTGGCATAGTAGATAGAGCACTGGCTTGGGGTCAGAAAGACTCATCTTAATGAGTTAAAAATCTGGCCTCAGACACTTAACTATCTGCATGACCCAGGGCAAGTCACTTAGCCTTGTTTCCCTCAGTTTCCTCATCTGTCAAATGAGCTGGAGAAGGAAAACCACTCCAGTATCTTTGCCAAAAAAGCTCCAAATGGGATCAGAAAGAGTCAGACACAACCAAAACAAGTGAATAATAACAACAAAGAAGGAAAGAGGGCAGGAAATTCTGTAGGTAATGACCAAATCACCTTAGAGAGGCATACCATTTGATTTTCTATCATTACATGGCAGGAGATCAACATTCAAAGAATTCAGAGATGGCATAGGTAGGAAGGTAAGACTCAGGCCCTGAGATGTTCAAATGAATGTTGGCATAAGGTGGATGGCATGCTCTCAGAGAAAAAAATCTGATGATATAGTCATGATTCATAGCAAAGAGGAGGCAATAGGTATGTGTGGGGAGATTGTTTGAGTTTAGAGAATCATCTAGAAAGATGTGGCTGAAAAGAGAGCCCATCAATGAATTCAGATTTTAAAAGGGTTTATACAAGAGATGGATGGGAAGGCAGATAATGATGTATAAAAAAGACTGGCAAGGAGTTATAAAAGAATGCCAGGAAGGCTAAAAGCCCAATATAAGCTGAGGCTTATGATAAGTGCAAAAGACAACAAAAAGACATTTTAAAGCTTTATTTAGCACAAAAGAAATATCAAAGAAGGGACAGAACTTCTGCTTGGCATAGATGAGAAGGTGTTAACAGATGACAGAAAGAAGGCAAAACTACTCAAACTATGCATCTGTTTCTGGTGTGTTTGGTTATTTTTTTCCTACCAAGAAAAAATATTCAGACTGGGAAGATTTGAATGCCAATCATTAACAAGGATTAATAAGATAAATAAAGAGGTCATAAGAGAGTATCTAGCTGCTCTTAGTGAATTCAGTTTACTTGGCCTGGATTAGCTTCATTTCAGTGTACTGAAATAATTTGTGGATGAGATTGCTGAATGTCTCTTGGTAACTAACCTCAGAAGAATCATGGCAAACAGCAGAAGTGTGGTCACAAGGGAACTTGGAAAATGCCATCCAAATTTTAATGAAGTGAAAGGGGGTAGATGCAACTATAAGCCAATGAGTTGAACATCAAATCCTAGTAAAATTTTAGAACAGATTATTAAGTAAGCAATTTGGGATCACTCAGAAAAGAAAGAAATGATCACTAAGAGTCAAAATGGGTTCATTAAAAAAAGGCATGCCAGATAGCTTCATTTCCTTTACTATCAGGATCACTAAGTGGGACTTTAGCTGAGACTTGAAGGGAAGCAGGAAAACCAGGAGATAGAGATGAGAAGGAGGAGCATTCCAAGCCAGTGACAATGCCTAGAGTCAGGAGATGGAGTCCCTTGGCAGAACAGCCAGGAGGCCAGTGTCTGTATATCAAAGATGTGATGGGAAGTAAGGTGTAAAAAGAATGGAAAGGTAGGAGGGGGCTTGATTATGAAGGGATTTGAATACCAAACAGAACATTTTGTATTTGATCCATTGGAGGAACCATTGGAGTTGACTAAATGCAAGGGAGCAGGGTGGAGTGATTTGGTCAGACTTGTGCTTTGGGAAGATCAATTAGACAGTGGAGTGGAAGATGAATTATGGTGTGGAGAGACATGAGGAAGGGACTAATTAGAAAGCTATTGCAATAATCCAGAAAAGTGGAGATGAGGGCCTGTACTAAGGTGGTGGCTATGTGAGTCAAGAGAAGGGAACATATACAAGAGATGTTGTGAAGATGGAAACGAGACTTGACAGGAGATTAGAGAGATGATACCTATATGTTTTACATATATGTATATGTGTATACCATGATAAATGTTATTGTTATTGTTCAGTCATATCTGACTCTCCAAGACCCTATTTGAGATTTTCTTGGCAAAGATACTAGAGTGGTTTACCATTTCCTTCTCCATGCTAAATATACTATATATATATCAGGCATATCTTATGATATACTCTCATATACTATGATAAATACATATACATGTGTACATGCATATACATGTACATGTAAGTACCTGTGTGTATATATATCATACATACATACATACATACATATAATATATGGGCAGCTAGATGGCACAGTAGATAGAGCACTGAAATTGGGAGGATCTGAGTTAAAATCTGACCTCAGACACTTACTAGCTATGTGACCCTGGGCAAATCACTTAACCCTAATTGCCTTAAACATCTGGGGCCATCTCCAATTGTCCTAATATCTATCTTGCCACTGGACCAAGATGGCTCTGGAGGAGAGAGTGAGGTTGGTGATCTTACACAGCCCTCCCTCACTTAAATCCAATTTAGTGCAAGTCAAGACATCACCCTGATATCATGATCTTCTTTGAGAAAGAAGGACAACAGCAACATATGATATATCTCTCTTCTGATTCACTTCCTAACTCTGTAACTAGTCCTCATTTTTCTTCACTGGTTCATCATCCATATGGTGCTCCTTAATTGTGTTGTTCCCTGAGATACTGTCCTAGGCTATCTTTTTCTCTTTCTATACCCTACCCCCCGGTAACCCCACAAGCTCCTTTGGGTTTAATAATTATTTTTATGTAGATGATTCGGAAATTTATATATCCATCCCAGTTTCTCTCCAGAATTTTCATCTAGTATCACCGATTGCCTATTGGGTATTTAAAACTGGATGTTCTGGAGACAACTCGATCTCATCATGTACAAAACTGAACTCATTACCTTCTCTTTTCTCAAACTTCTGTTCTAAACTTCTCTGTTTTTGTAGAAGGTAAGGTACCATCATCCTTCCAGTCTCCCAAATTCATACCTTAATGCTATCCTAAACTCCCCACCTCACCTATTCAAGTAGATCCCAAATCTTGCCATTTCAACCTTTACAACATCTCTTATTCTCTACTCTTCCAGCAGCTTTCTTAGCTCAGACTCTCATCACCTCTTGCCTGGATTATTACAACGATCTCCTAATTAGTTTCCCTGCTTCAAATCTCTATTCACTCCCATTCATCCTACTTACTGCCACCAAAATGATTTTCCTTAAGCACAGATCTGACCATGTCACTCTCCTACTCAATCAATTCTAGTGACTTCCTAATGCTACAATCAAATATAAATTCCTATCTCCCATTTAAAGCCTTACACAATGAGGTTACAACCCATCTTTCCTCATTAGACCTTACTCCCTCTATTGCACGTTCTAATCCAGTGAAAATGGCCTTTTCTTATTCCTCAAACAGTACCAGTCCATTTCCCATCTTCATTCCTCCATGCTGCCTGTTCCGCAAACCTGAGATGCATTCTTCCTCCATCTCACAGAGTGCCTTTTTCTAGGATGCAGCTGAAGTACCATCTTCTGTGTGAATCCCTTTCTGATCCTCCCCAGTCAGTCAGCAAGCACTGATTAAGCTTCCACTTTATTCTAGGAACTATGTTGAACACCAGGGACACAAAGGCAAAAGACAGTCCTTACCATCCAGGCGCTTGCAATCTAAAGAGGAATAGGATAAGCAAACAAATCAAAGATCAAAGAATACAAAGGGGGTCGTAAGGTTTAAGGATACTGGGTAGATGGGGAGGGTGGCTAGGTTAGGAATGGTCTCAAATGTCAAAGAGAGGATTTGGTATTGGATCCAATAGGTAAAAAGTAGCCACTGGAGTTTATTGGGTAGAGGGGTGACAGGGTGAGACTTGTTCTTTAGGAAAATTGGTTGGGTGGCTGAATGAAGTTTGGACTTGGGGGAGCAGGATAGATATGTGGCAAGCAGATACACCAACAGGCTATTGTAGCGCTCCAGGCTTGAGGTGATAAGGGTCTGCACCAGGGTGATGACAATATCAAAGGAAAGAAGAAGGCATATTCAAGAGATGTCGTAAAGGGGAAATCAACAGGTCTTGGCAAAGATTGGATATCAGAGGTGAAAGTGGGAAGTTGAGGATGACACCTAGGTTGTGTGCCTGGCATACTGGGTGGGGCGGGGGGAGGACTAGGTTACCCTCTACAGTAATAGGGAAATTTGGAATGGGGTAAAATTTGAGGGTAAAGATAATGAATTCCGTTTTGGACATGTTGAATTTAAGATGTCTTTTGGACATTGGGTTTGAGATGTCTGATAGGCAGTTGGAGATGAGAGACTGGAGGTCAGTAGAGAGAGAGATTAGGGCTGGATAAATAGATACAACAATCATGAGAGGATAATTCAATCAAAAGGAGTTAATGAGATCTCCAAGTGAAATCCTATAGAGGAAGAAGAAGGGAAGACCCAAGAGCACTATGGGATACCTGTTAACTGGATGAAGATCCAGCAAAGAAGATTGAGAAAGTGGTCAGATAGAGAAACCAGGGGACAGTGGTGTCCTAAAAACTTAGAGAAAAGAATCAAGGAGGAGAGAGTAATCAAGAGTATCAAAGGTTGCACAGAAGTCAAGAAAAATGAGGATTGAGAAAAGGCCATTGGATTTAGCAATTAAAAGATCATTGGTAACTTTGTAGAGAGTAGTTTCAATCAGATGATGAAGTCTAAAGTCAGATTGTAGAGAGTGAAGAAGAGAGTGAGAAAAGAGGAAACGGAGGCTCCTCATGTAGACAGCCTTCTCAAGGTATATTACCACAAAAGGCAGAAGAGATGGGACAATAGTTAGCCATTATCTCCCAACTGCTAGTGACCATGTTCTTTAACTACACAACTCTCTATATTTGTATTTAATCAATTTCCATTTATGCTATATATATTTCATATGTAGTTGTTATCTACCCAATTAAAGTGTATGCTCTTTGCCAGGAAAGATTATTTCATTCTTTATACATGTATCCCTAATTCTTAGCATGGCGTCAGCACATAGAATGTACTTAATAGGTATTTGTTCATTGATTCATTAAATGTGAGAATGAATGTGAGCAATGACTCAAAGACAATAGTGAGGTTGCAAGCTGGGGTGATTGGGGGGATAGTGGTGCCCTTGCTGGTAATAGGAAATTTGGGGCTGAGGGAGAGGCTTTGCGGAAAAGATAATGAGTTCTTTGTTGGACATATTATGTTTGAGATAGCTATAGGTCATCCATTCAAGATGTCCAAAAGCACCTGGTGGTGCAGGATTAGAGTTTAGGAGAGAGATGAGGTCTTGGGATGCATAAGTAGATATGAGAATCATCAGCATAGAGATGATAATTAAATCTACGGAAGCTGGTGAGATTACCAAGTGAATTCTAGCTAGATGAGATCTAGAAATAGGGATATAGGAATGAATTATCTGGTGATAATTGAACCCCTAGGAGCTGATTAAATTACCAAACAAAATGGTGCATAAGAAGAATAGAAGGGGGCCCCGGGGCAGAGCCCTGGGAAACACCCATAGTTACTGAATATGACATAGACGGGGATTCAGCAATGGTGACTGAGCCAGAGAAGTCAGAAAAGGAGGAGAACCGAGAGAAAACAGTGCCATGTCAAATTAGAGAAGAGACTATCTAAGAGGTGCGGGCCATCAACAGTGTCAGGGACGAGAGAAAGGTCAAGAAAAGATGAGGACTGAGGAAGGGCCATTCAATATGGTGGGTAAAGTTATTACTAACTTTGCAGAGGGCAGTTTCAGTTAAATGATGACACTAAAAGACAGAATGTGGAAGGTTTAGAAGCAAGTGAGGGGGGAGGAAGTGACATCAAGATGGCTTTCGCAAGGAATTTAGCCAAGGGGTGGGGTGGGGATATTGGATGATAGGGAGCAACAGTCATATTGTGATTAAAGAAATGAAGATAGGGGGCAGCTAGGTGGCACAGTGGATAAAGCACCAGCCCTGGAGTCAGGAGGACCTGAGTTCAAATCCGACCTCAGACACTTAACACTTACTAGCTGTGTGACCCTGGGCAAATCACTTAATCCCAATTGCCTCACTTAAAAAAAAAAAGAAATGAAGATAAACCAGAATCAAACAAGGATACTTGCTCCCCTTTCTTGGTCAGTGCTCGTTAATATAATAAGTGTAAAATGTTAGGCAGAGTGCCTATTTTGGGTGTATAGAATAGATGAAAATTTAAGAAAATTACAGAAAGTCGTACAGGGCTTAATGCTTGTTATTACATAGCAACATGCATGAAAATATATAGACTTTTGCCTTTAAATACAAAAATCTCTACTCACTGGTTTTGAGCTGCAATTATATCAATGAAGAGTCTATGAACATCTGTCCCAGAGATACAAATTCACCCTGGTAAGCTTATTAGCAATGTAGGAGTGTACAGTGCACTAATGTAATTTTAAAAAGAGTTTTACTCAACAGTAATGCTGAGGTCATGGGGTCAAGAGTTTCCATTTCAAAAGACCAAGGAGGCAAAAAGTGAATTGCCTAATTCAACTATTGAAAATAGCATGGTTTATTTAAGAAGCAACAACTTTTACCCTCCTTTCTGGAGATTTAAGTAGATCCTCGGTTAAACTTTCTCTAGTTAAAGAAATTTGAAAGAATGAAGCAGTCTCCCAGAGGAACATCAGGGGCTGAAGAACTCCTTCCATCTACCCCTGCTTTTATTATTAACCTGTGTTTGGGGCAATATTATTATTCACTGGGGGAGTACACTGATTGATTAGAGGGTGGCGAATCTCAAACCATATTGTTGCCACCGTATAAACTATTCTTTTGGTTCTATTTATTTCACACTGCATCAATTCACACATTTTCTGAATTTCTCTCAAATTTTCCCCTTCATGATTATTTTTTTTGGGCGGGACAATGAGGGTTAAGTGACTTGCCCAGGGTCACACAGCTAGTAAGTGTCAAGTGTCTGAGGCTGGATTTGAACTCAGGTCCTCCTGACTCCAAGGCCAGTGTACCACCTAGCTGCCCCCATCATTTTTTATAGTATAATGGTATTCTATCAATGGATAGAGCACTGGCCCTGGACTCAGGAGGACCTGAGTTCAAATCTCACCTCAGAAACTTACTAGCTGTGTGACCCTTGGCAAGTCACTTAATTCTAATTGCCTCAAACATCTGGGGCCATCTCCAATCATTCTGATATATATCTTGCCTGGACCCAGACGGCTCTGGAGGAGAGAGTAAGGTTGGTGACCTTGCATAGTCCAGCCTCACTTAAATCCAATTAATGACATCAACCCAATATGGTCCTCTTTGAAAATAAAGAACCACCACCAACAACAACATCATAACCTCTTCAGTCATTCCCCAATTTATGGGAACCTCTAGATTCTCATTCTGTGCCACTTCAAACCTCAAACAGGGATATGATATTTTTGTATATCCTTAGAATTTGTTTTGTTTAGGACTGAAGTTACTCTCTCTCTCTAATCCTTCCTTATCCCCTTTCTCTCCTATTTCCCTGTTGAGTGAAATGTATTCCTATACCCATTTGTATATGTATATGTGTATTCTTCCCTACTTTGACCAATTCAGATGAGAACAAAGTTCATTGTTAGCTGCTCTTTCCACCTCCTCCTTGTTTGTATAGGTGTCTATTTACACATACTGATTATGTGAGATAATTTCCCCTAACTTTCCTTTCCTTTCCTGCCCCTAGTGTTTTCCTCTTCCTCTTATCCCTTCTTCTCTTAATATAATCAAAGCATAACAGAACCACTCTCAAGCCTTGTCTAATTAGATGCCCTCTGTAACCCTTGATGATGTTAGAGTACAGAGAAGACACATGTATCGTTTCTCTATACCAGAATGTGAACAACGTATCCTTGATTAATCCTTTATCACTGTTCATTTGTATTTACCTTTTCATGTTTCTTTTAACTCCTGTGTTTGAACTTCAAAGTTTCTATGCAGCTCTGGTCTTTTCATCGGTAATACTTGTAAGTCCTCTATTTCATTAAAGATCCATTTTCCCCTGTAGGATTATACTCAGTTTTGTTGAGTAAAGTTATTTTTGGCTGCAAACCTATGTCTTCAGCCTTCTAAAATACTATATTCTAACCTCTTCACTCTTTTTACAATGATAACTGTTAAATTGTATATGATTCTTGCTATGGCTCCTTGGCACTGGAAGTCTTTCTGGTTACTTGAAATATTTTTTTCTTCAACCTGGAAGTTCTGGATTTTGGCAATAATGTACCTAGGAATTTATATTTTGTAGCTTCTTTCAGTAGGTGACTGGTAGAATCTATTTCTACTTTGACCTCTAGTTCTATAAGATCTGAAGTTGTCTTTTAAGATTTCTTGAAATATGATATCTATGCTCCATTTTCTTCGTAATGGCTTTCAGGTAGTCCAATAATTAAAAGAATTTTTTTCCTCCTCAATATGCTTTCCATATCAGTTGTTTTTTGCTATGCAATACCTTACATTTCTTCTATTTTTTTGCAGTCTCTTGACATTGTTTCAGTTTTTATTTTCTCATGGGGTCATTGGCTTATATTTGGTCCATTCTAATTTTCAGGGAACTTGTTGCTTGGGCAAGGTTTTGTGCCAAGCTGTTAATTCTCTTTAGAATTCTTTCTTCTGTAGCTTGCATTTCTTTTTCAAATTTTCCCCTCAAGTACTCTCTTTGCATTTATAAAAACATTTTAAAATTCTTGCTTTATTTCTTCCAGGAATTCTAGTTGAATCTATGCCCAAATTGTCTTTTTCTCTGGGACTTTGCTTGTAGGTATTTTGGAGTAATTCTCTTCTCCTGGGTTTGTGTCTTAAATGTCCCTTTCAGAGTAATAACTTTATGTGTGTTGTGTTGGGGGGGGGTTCTTTTTGGTTTGTTTGCTCATTCATCTAGCCTACTTTCTGACTTAAGACTTAATGTTAGGGCCAGGCTATGTATTCTTCTGAGGCAATGATCTGGACTAGTCCTGTTGCTACTTTCTTGGGGTACTGAGCACTGTGTTATTCCAGGCTGGGAAACTACAACATTCCAATGTCCTAAAAATGACATGATCCAGGGCAAAGTCTGATTACTCCTCTACCTCCCCTCCACCCAACCCCAATATGAGCTCACCAAATTCTTGACCTAGGTTTGGGTCTGAGGAAGAGTAGACTGCTACTGAACTCAGCCCCTATCAGCCAGCTGCTAGCTCTACTCATTCAGAGTGATAGAACTGTAAGCTCCCTTTTGGTCTAGGATTCCTGGCCTAATTATTTCTTTTCAGGCTTCTGAAAGCTGAAACTAAGACCCTGCTTTGCTCCTGCAGTATAAGCCCCACCATAGGTACTTGCTTCTGAACTTGCTTTTAGCTGAGCACACAGCTTAGGACTTATTCCCTACCCCAGAAAGCCACCCCTAGGGACAGGTACTTTCCTCCATCTGTGACTTGAATCTGGGTTGTAAATAACAAAGCTGCAAATTGGTATTTGTTCCTGCATCCTACATGAGGTCAAGGTGGCCTATTGTGCGTCTAGAACCAACTCTTGCCCTAGTCCAAAATCTCTTCCTCATGCTGAAGTGCTCCATAAAAGGCATCCTCCTGGCCAAATCTTGTCCCCACTGTCCATGAACCTCTGTGCCTGTCTCCCTATGCTAATGTGGCTGGAAAAATGAGTCACTGTGACTTTTTCTTGGATTTCCCCATCAGGATTTGGTCTGCTCCATTTTCTAGATCTGTTTGAAGGAGTTTGAAGAAAGAGTTTATTGTACTTCTTCCTGTCATGCCACCATCTTGGTGCTGAAGAGGCTAGGGATTCTAGTAGTTGAGGATGGAGGGTGTTTCAAGTATAGGGTAGGGGAGGGGAGCAGCAGCCAATTCAAGGCTTAGAGACAGAAAATTGAGTGTTGTCAGTAAGAAGGCCAGCGTGATTGCAACACATGGAGTGTGAAGGAGAATAATGAAGCTAGAAAGGTAGGGAGAGGGCAAGTTGTAGAGTTTTAAATGCTAAACAGAGCAGCTTATATTTGAATCTAGAAGTAATAGAGAGATACCAGAGTTTGTTAAGAATGGGAGCAACAAGGTAAGACCTGTGCTTTCATATATATATATATATATATATATATATATATATGTGTGTGTGTGTGTGTGTGTGTGTGTGTGTATGTGTGTATATATATATATGTGTGTGTATGTGTATATGTGTATGTATAGATATACAGTGTATGTGTATATATGTATATATGCATGTATAGTATACATATATACACATATATGTATGTGTATGAATACATGTTTTATATTTTATATATATTTCATATATATGCTTTTATAGTGATAATGCTTTACTTCCATTAGCCCATTTAATCCTTGCACAAAACTGTGTAATAGGTAATAATAATAGCAGCTTAAACTTATAGAGACTTTGCAGGTATTATTCTTTCTTTCCAGAAACAGAATCTGAGGTTCAGAACTGATAAGTGATATTTCTAAGCCTGGTCGATGACGGACAGAGCTCAAACCCAGATCTTCTTGCTTCCAAGTATAATGCTCTTAAAAATTTTTTTTTTACTATACTATCCTATGATAATGCTTTTCCTAAGTGGCCAGTCTCAATCCATTCCTTGTAAACCTTCTAAAATCCATAGTTTTTTCAGGTTTGATAGTTGATGACTCATTTGTGAAAAGTCTCATTCATAGTTACCTTTGTTGTCAAAGTGAAACCAAAATTGGGGCAGCTAGGTGGCACAGTGGATAAAGCACCAGCCCTGGATTCAGGAGGAACTGAGTTCAAATGTGACCTTAGACACTTGACACATACTAGCTGTGTGACCTTGGGCAAGTCATTTAACCCTCATTGCCTGTGCCCCTACCCCCCCAAAAGTGAAACCAAAATCAACAAATCAGTCCCAGTCTAACAAAAACCAAAATGATATGATAGAAATGACTTTTACAAAGGATTTCTACCCTCTATAAATTTAGATATAGCTATGTTAAACAATAGAACAACTTGTATTCCTGTCATGATATAACATGATGGGAACAGATTATCGCTATTTCACTGATGGTATCAAAAGGTCTGTGTTGTCATGACTAGAAAGAAAATTACCAGCTAGTTTTATTTAAAACCCACACATGAGCACTTAAATGAAAGGAAAAAAGAACAATCTTACAAATCTTGGCATTACTTTGGGAAATGAAAACTAAAGCTTCAAACTCCTTTCCTAGGGAATCAAAGGAGGATCTATTCTACAGATGGACTGTAGGCCAATGTCCACATTTCTTGCCTCTTTAGAGAGCTACTTCTATTTTCATAATATGGATAACTTGGGATTAACCAACCAAGGAAGAAATTTCAAAGGATTTACCATTTAACACTTCAGTGGAGTTACTAATAGGAATTATGCTGAAGTAGGTCTTGCCAGGCTATACTTTCAGACTGTGGCAAGAGATGTCCTAGACCAGCAACAATTTTTTAATACAGCAGGCATCCTGTATTATTCCCAGTTTCTGTAGCCTCATATACTAAGAAAAGAGTATATAAGTCATAACCCTGGATTTCCTGATGCAATCTTATTAATGGCTTAGTTATCAGTAAAATGGGTGGATGATAATCCAGTCAACATTTATTCAGCGCCTACTACTTTGTTAGTAGACTCCTTATTTCTATCACACAGATTTAAATCCTCATAGAAATGCACTATAAAATATTTCCCTTCTTCTAGTCTGCTGTTGATTGTTGTTTAGTTACTTTCCTGTTTGACTCTTCCCGACACCATGTTGGGGTTTTCTTGGCAAAGATACTGGAGTAATTTGCCATTTATTTCTCGAGCTCATTTTACAGATGGAGAAATGGAGGCAAACAGGATTAAGTGACTTTCCCAGGGTCATACAGCCAGTGTCTGAGGACAGATTTAAATTCAGGAAGATGAGTCGGCCTGACTCTAGGGCCTATGCTCTATCCACTATGGTACCACCTAGCTACCCTTTTTGAATCTACATGACTTTGTATTTGAAGAAAATTGTTATTTTCAACTATATATGTAGAACTCTATATGATCTTGGCGTATTAACTATTTGAATATTCTTTCCTCTTGGGTTCAGGGGAAGCAAGTGGGTGGACAATACTTATGTTTTTTCCTGTTGACTGTTCTAATGGATTGGGGACATGGACAATAAGTTCATAGCACCCATGCTGATTTGTCAAAGATGACAAATTTTTCAAATGGGACAGAGTATAGAGGGGACCTAGTACATGCTCAGAGTGCCTTCGATGGTATCTCTCCATGTAGAAAGACCAGTGACTCCTCCAGTGGGTGAACTAGGATGATGAGGAATGGAAGTGCTTTAGTGAAACTGTCTAAAATGTGGTAGAAGAAAGACTGCAGAGGCATTCAAAAGACCTGAGTCAGTTTTGCCCTAGTCTCTGCCTTCTGGGGATCTTGACCTGTGAGTGCTATTGCTCAGTTTGGGGTTTTAACGAAACAGAAATTGGTCATTGGCTGCAAATCTATCAATAATGTAGAAATAATTGACCAGGCATTAGAAATCAAAATATCTCATGAATTTATCTAATAACTTTCTTCCAAAGAACTTAAAAGTATTTCATGCATACATAGGAGTGGGAATGTTGATTGCTTTTCTTCCTTGAAAGTGGCGATATCGGGGCAGCTAGGTGGCACAGTGGATAGAGCACCGGCCCTGGAGTCAGGAGTACCTGAGTTCAAATGCGGCCTTAGACACTTAACACTTACTAGCTGTGTGACCCTGGCAAGTCACTTAACCCCAATTGCCTCACTAAAAAAAAAAAAAAAAGTGATGATGCAAATATCTATCTATCTCTATATCTATAACTTAATGGAACATAATCCAGTTAAAAATGGGGATTATGAAGTGCTGGCTTTGGGGCTTCACTCTGATGCTTCCTTGCTAAGTGACCCTGGGTAAATGAGTCATCTTCTGTGAAAAATAATTTTCTCATCTGTAAAATGGGGATTGTAAGATTTATAAGACCAGAGTTGTTGTGGATAATATGTGTTGGAAACTTTAAATCACTACATATTGTTTACCATTTTTATTTTTAGTGTGAGCTACCAGTATTTCAATAGGAAAAAAACACAACACCACCACAAACTCAATCTGTAGGTTAATGGATTGTAAAAGAAATGTAGTCACTAAGGGGCAGGGGAAAAGTACAGTATGGTTCTCAGCCAAACAAATGAACTTCTTGGTTCAAATGAAGTATATCTTTTGGCTAAAAGGAGTTTAGATGATATTAGTAGATATCAGATAAGAAAGAAGAGAAAGTCATCTTATAAACATGGGCAGATAATTTGAACTTATATCTGTGATCCCTTGACTGGTTGAAGGGGGTTAGAGTATTCCTACAAAGTTAGAGCTGGAAATTTCCAGTAAGAAGAAATGAATGAACAAGCACTTGAGGTCACTCAGATATAAGCCCAACTTCTAAGACCTATCTTAAGAAGCCTTCCTATATTATATCAACACTCATTGCTTAGAAAATACAATTTTTCATAGCACTTATAATAATACCTATTTATATAGCACTTTAAATTTTGCAAAACACTTTGTATCATCTCAGTTGAGCCTCAGAACAACCTTGAGAGGTATAGATTATGATTATCCCAATTTTACAGATGAGAAACTGAGGCACAAAATGATGAAATGACTTGCCCAGGGTCACACTGCTCCAAATTCATTGAAGCAGAAGTTGGTGCTCTCTGACACTGAGTCCCATGTTTTACCCACTATGCCACTTATATGCCACCTTGTTCACTTTTGTTTTCCATCATGGCTCCTTTGCTAATTAGTAAGCTGCTTGAGAGCAATGACCACATCTTATAATTTTCTATCTCAGTTTTGTTGTTTTTCAGTCATATAACCTTGGACAAGTTCATCCCCTAAATCTCAGGTTTTTTATCTGTAAAATGGTAACAACAACAACATTTATATAGCTAGCATTTATATAGGACCTTAAGTTTTTCAAAGGACTTTACATTTAAGCCTCCCAACAAACCTGTGAGATGGGTATTGTTATTATTATCTTTCATCTACAGATGAGGAAACTGAGTCACAGAGAAGCATAAAGCATTTGCTCAGAGACACACATGGCTAGTAAGTGTCTGTGTCCTCTCAATGCAATGATCCAAGACAACTCTGAAGATCTTATGAAAAATGCAGTCCATCTACAGAGAGAGAACTGATGGAATCTGAATAAAGATTGAAGCATTAAAAAAAATAATACAAATTTAGGTCCTCTGGACCACATGCTGTGTCTATTGCACCAAGTTCCAAGGAATACACATTATAAACTACAAAGTGCTTTATAACTGTGAGCTATTATTATTACCAATATTTCTTTGTTCCTAACAGAACTAAGCACAATATGATGTAAGGAAGGATATAGAAAACACTCAATGAATACCCATTGGCTGGCTAAGGTGTGGCTTTTCTCATTCTTTCTTATTTCAATGACCAGAATCAAGAGTTTCCCATTTCCTAGAAATATAACTGTATTTTATAGTGAGTAGTGTAGCTAAAGCTGGAATATAGGACAACAGGAAGAGTACCTGTTTAATAGCTGCTTCTAAATCTTAATATATTTTCCATATAATTGTACATTTCTTTTTGTTGTCATTCAGTCATGTCCAACTCTTCATGACCCATAGACCATATTACACCAGGCCCTTCATCACACCCTTCACATCTTCCACTATCTCTTGACATCTGTCCAAGTGAACATTTGTTGCTTCCATGACACTATACATCTCATCCTCTGCTGCCCCTTTTTCCTTTTTCCTTTGATCTCCCCAAATTCAAGATCTTTTCCAATAAGCCCAATTTTCTCATTATGTGGTGTAACAATTGGAATGACGACACTTGCTGGAGACTTACTGTAGAAGAGTTCCGCCCATGAAGCGAAGGTCTTTGAGGGCAAGACCAGGAGTCTTTTCTTTGGTGTCAGGAAGTGACGCGGGCTAGTGGGAGGAGGAAGGGAGAGACTGGCACTTGGGCTCACTCTCTTTCCTCTGGACTCTGGTGGAGAAGGGAGCTAGAAATGTGCTCTCCCTTTAATAGATAGGAATCTAGGCCTTTCTCTCTCTTTACCAAATTCTTATTCTCCTTAATAAATGCTTAAAAGTCTAACTCTTGCTAAAGCTTATAATTTATTGGCGACCACTCATTAGATATTTTAGACAGACTAGCTAGAATTTTAGCCCTTAACAGTGGCCAAAGTATTTAAGCTTTAGTTTCAATAGTTGACCTTCCAGTGGATACCCTAAATTAATTTCTTTAAGTATTGACTGATTTGATTTCCTTGCTGTCTAAGGGACTCTCAAAAGTCTTCTCCAGCACCACATTTTAAAAGGTGTTGATTTTATGGTGCTCAGCTTCCCTTATAGTCCAACTCTCACAGTCATACATTGCTACTGGAAAAATCATAGCTTTGACTATATAGACTTTTGTCACAAAGGAATGTTTCTGCTTTTTAGAATGCTGTCCAGATTTGCCATAGCTTTCTTTCTAAGGAGCATCTTTTAATTTCATGACCGCCATTTCCATCCACCATGATCTTGGAGCCCAAGAATAAAAAATCTGACACTGCTTCCATTTCTTTTCCCTATATTTGCCAGGAAGCAATGGGACCAGTTGCCAAGTTAGTAAGTGTATGGAGCCAGATTTAAATTAGTGTCTTCTCTCCCTTCTACTATCCCACCCCTACAATGCAAAAGAAAGAAAAACAAAAACTTCATAACAAATATGCATAGGCCTATCATTATAGATAGCCAGCCTAGCTGATGCAGCTAGCACCCTGATAGAGAGAAGGGGCAGGCTGGTCTAGGCCATCCTGAACATCAGCTTCCATCAGGCCTTGATGGAGACAGCCCAGGACCTTGAGTCCAAGAGCCTTGGGAATAGCAGCTCCCTCCAAATCACTAGCTGTGCTTCCAGCCCAGCCACCACATTCACAGAAATCATTGGAGAAGGGGACCATTTTCCTCATCACCACCACCAACAGTTGCTGACCAGCAGCCACCAACAGGCAGAGAGGCACAGGAGTCTTGGGATTGCCCTCTCAGAACAATGGTGTTGCTTTTAGTCAGCCTTCACAGCCATCACTCAGAGAAGAAAATCCTGTGAAGAAGGGGCCAGCCATCCCTACCAACTGCCTACCACATGCAGCAGACAAGTCAGCTTTACTGAAGCAGCAAGACACTTTAAGAGAGAGAGCAAGTGGGGGTAGCCAGGTGGCACAGTGGATGAAACACCAGTCCTGGATTCAGGAGGACCTGAGTTCAAATCTGGCCTCAGACACTCGACACTTACTAGCTGTGTAACCCTGGGCAAGTCACTTAAACCCCATTGCCTGCCAAAAATAAATAAATAAGTAAATAAAATCATGGGACCTTTGCATCTGACTTCCAGCTGAAACTGTTCATCTATGTTGTCTCCATATTGTGAGTCCCTTGAGAGTGGTGGCTTTCTCTATTTGTATCCTCAGCACTTAGGATAGGACTTTGCACACAGTAGGTGCTTAATAAATGCTTCCTTCATTTATTCAATGAGAGTCAACCAAAACAAATGACCACATTGGCCTCTGCCTGCCTCTCTCTCTCTCTTTCCATATACACACATTTCATACATATATGTGTGTGTGTGTACATATATACATGCATATGTATGTATATCTATGTGTGTATACACACACACACACACACACACACTCATTCTCAGTCTTTACTCTGGGTTCATCACCTCTTTGTCAGGAGGTGGGTAGCATGTTTTGACATGAGCATTTTAGAATTGTGGTTGAGGATTATATTGATCAGAGCTCTTAAATCTTTCAAAGTTGTCTTTATAATGTTGTTGATATGGTATAAATGCGCTTCTCGTTCTGCTCACTTCATCCTGCATCAGTTCATTCAAGACTTTTAAAGTTTCTCTGAAACCATCACCTTCATTATTTCTTACAGCACTGTAGTATTCCATTACATCCATCACCCTTTGTCCAGCCGTTTCCCAATTGATGGGTAACCCCTAGGTTTCTATTTCTTTGGTCCCACAAAAAAAGTAGCTATAAATATTTTTATGCACATGGCTCCTTTTCCTCTTTCTTTGAACTCTTTTGGGGGATAGACCTATTAGTGATATTGTTGGGTCAAAGGTTGCGCACAGTTGAATAGCTTTTTGGGCAGTGTTCCAAATTGCTTTCCAGAATGTCTGAACAAGTTCACAGCTCCACCAACCGTGGATTAATCTAAATGTTTTCCCACAGCCCCTCCAGCATTTGTCATTTTTATTTTCTGTTAACTTTGTTAATTCAATCCATGTGAAATGGAACCTCAGTGTTGTTTTAATTTGCATTTCTCTAATTATTAGTGATTTGGAGCATTTTTTTTCCCAAACTACCTATTCAAATACTTTGACCATTTGTCATTTTAGGAATAACTCTCATGGTAATATAAATTTGAATGAGAGTCTTCTAGCTACAATCATAGAACTCTTTCTGCTGCACTATGTGGGTCTCTCATTCAAATAAAGAAAGGAGGAAGAAAGTGTAGAATGGCTAATAGTTCAACTTCGTTGAAATGTATTATGTATGAAGGGGAGTAATATGAAATAAGGTTGGCATGGTAGGTTGGAACAAGACCCTAGAAAGCTTCAAATGTTAAGCCAGGTCTTCTAAGTCCTTGACAAGAAAATGAAAACCTTAGGGACAGTGAAGGACCCAGCAGCTCTCCAAGACTATAAAGCAGAGTTACTACTCTGCATCAGTGGAGGCATTTCCGTAGCAGGAGGTCCTCACACCAATGAAATTATGGATTCTATAAAAAATATAAAAGGGAGAGGGCGAAGACCCAGATGTGGCTGAGTTCGAGTTACCAGGCCCAGAGGAACTACATTCCACAGTTCTAAAAGAACTGGCCACTATAATTATTTACCTATTATCAGAGGACTTTATCCAGATTTCAAAGAGGGGAAGAGTGTCGAGTCAGCAAACTCTGAGGCCATTGAGACTGACTCTGAAGGGTGACAAAATTGGAGAATGCATTATCCCAGGGACGCTGAGTGAAAATCTAAAAAAGGAAATGGTGAACAAAACAAGTCAGAATGGCATCATCTTCAAGGTCGGACTGGACTAAGCTTATTTCCTCTTTTAAAATTTTTTATTCTTGGATAGGTTTGTAAGAATGGTAGACCAAAGGAATTTATATGCATGTGTGTATATTATGTGTGTATATACACATATGTATATATATATGTAGTATACACACAAAGATGTGTGTGTGTGTGTTTTATCTAGATTTTAGCAAATCATTTAATAAAGTCCCTCACAGTACCCATGAGAATAAAACAGAGAGAGTGGGGTAGATAAGAGGACAGTTAAGTGGATCTGGATCTGGTTGAACGGTAGTAAACAAAAGACTACTGAATTTAGCCTTGATAAAAACCCAAGACTGAGGTTTCTAGTAGCACTGAGAAATAGACATCTTAAAATAAGCATGTCTGGGGCAGCTAGGTGGTGCAGTGGATAAGGCACCGGCCCTGGATTCAGGAGTACCTGAGTTCAAATCCGGCCTCAGACACTTAACACTTACTAGCTGTGTGACCCTGGGCAAGTCACTTAACCCCAATTGCCTCACTAAAAAAAAAAAAAAAAAAAAAAAAAAGGCATGTCTGAAACAGAACTTATTATCTTTCCCTAGGCAGTTAGGCGGCACCATGGTGCATAGAGCACTGGGGCTGGAGTCAGGAGGACTGCTCCTCTTGAGTTCAAATCTGGCCTCAAACACTTACTAGCTATATGACCCTAAGCAAATCACTTGATCCTGTTTGCCTCAGTTTTCTCATCTGTGAAATGAGCTGGAGAAGGAAATGACAAACCATTCCAGCATCTCTGCCAAGAAAACCTCAAATGGGGTTAGGAAGAGTTGGACATGAGTGAAACAATTGAATAACACACCCACCCCTCTTCAGGACTTAGTTCTTTTGAGAAGGCCACCATTTCTCCAGACTTTCAGGTTCAGAACCTCAATGTCACCCATCACTCATTATTTCCTTCACCCAAAGTATACATCCTTCACATCTGTTTCCATTTCTCCTTTCATAAAGCCATTACCCAAAGTTCAGGTCCTTATATCTTCTCCCCTGAATTACCACTGTAGTCTCCTAATTGGTAGCTCTGCATCAAGACTCTCCCCAACCATATTTCTTCTCCACGCTGCTACCAAGTGATATTCCTAAAGCATAAATCAGACATATAATTCTCTTACTCAATAAATTACAATGGTTTCCCAGGTCCCTAGGATCAAATACAAGCCCCTTTGTTTGCAACCTTGACATTAGGCAGGGAGACCATTTAAAAGACTTTTGCAATAATCTAGGCAAGAGGTAATGGGCTGGACTGAGGTAGTTTCTATGTGCATAAAGAGAAGAGGTTAAGAAGATATTTCTATATTTATTAATACATATTTTTATTAAAATATTCTATATTTATTAATATATTTCTATGTGAGTAAAGAGAAGAGGTTAAGAGGTTATGGATAAGAGGTGTGAAGACAGAAAAGGTAAAAATTGGACACTTAATTGGATTGTGGGGTGAGGGCAAGGGTGTGTGTGTTGGAGCTACCTTATAGGAGCTGATTTTTAATTTTCAGTGTGAGCACTTACACTGTGGAAATCAGGACTTATGGATATTGTTTTGTTGACTTCTGGACTTAAAGTGATAGATAAAGTGATAATAACACAGATTAATGTGCATACTTAAAAAAAAGTTTTGAGAGCCAATTGTTAAACATTTATCAGCATGGCCAGTAGGTGAGAGAGTGATAAGTCCAGGGAAATGCCAAGATTACAAACCTGGGAGATTGGAAGAATGATGGCATATTTGACAGAAACAGGAAAGTTCAGAAGAGGGTAGGGTTTGGGGGAAAACATAATGAGTTCAATTTGGGATATGTTGAATTTAAAATGTCTCTGGGACATTGAGGAAATGTCCAATATGCAATTGGTGATGTGGGAGGAGAAAGAGAGACTTGAGCTGGGTAAATAGATCTGTGAGTCACCTGCATAGAGATTATAATTAAACTCCTGGTAGCCATTGAGAGTTGAGAGAGAGAGAGAGACAGAGAGACAGAGAGACAGAGAGAGATTGAGAAGAGAGCTCAGAACAGAGCCTTGGGGTATGCCCACAGCTCAGGCATGTGATATGACTGATGATTCAGCAAAGGAAATGGGGAAGGAGCAGTTGTACAGGGAAGATGAAAACCAGGAGAGAGTAGCGTTATGAAAACCCAAAGAAAGGAGAATGACCAGGAGGAGAGAAAGGGTAACTAGCAGTGTCAACCACAAACCAAAACAAATAAAACCTGAGAGTTTAAGTAGACTGCAAGCTCAGTGAATCCAGGAGATATGGCAGCCAAAAAATGTTAATGTGACCTGAGGCTGCATTAAGAGGAGCATGTGTCTAGAAGGAGGATGATGGTACTGTTGCTATCCTCTGTCCTGGCCAGACCATATAGGGAGTCCTGTAGATCATTTAGAATGCCACATTTTAAATAGGGACATTGATAAGCTAGTGTCCAAAGCAGGGAAACCACGATGGTGAAGGGTTTCATACTATATTATGAGTGTATGAAGGAATTGAGGATATTCAGTCTGAAGAAAAAACACACACATAGGGGACACAGAATTAGCAATCATGGTATTCCCTAATAACATGGAAAAATAATTATCTATTTATCTTTAACATTCATTCCAAATTTTGAGTTCCAATTTTCTCCCTTCTCTTGCCCCTCCTCTACCCATTAAGCAATATTATATCAATTACACATAGGACATCACGTGAAATGTTGAAAAAGGGATTAGACTTGTTGACTGACAAATTTACAAGCCATGGGAGGAGGTTGCAGAGAGTTAGATGTAGGTGAGATTTAAGTCAAGTCTTCCCCAGAACTGACCAAAAGTAAAATGTACCGTCTCAGGAGGTGGTAAATTTGCCTTCACTGGAGATCTTCTGATAAAGGCTGCATGACTATATCCTGGAGATGATGAAGAAGAAATGGGTTGGACTAGATAGCTTCTGCAGTCCCTTCTAATTCTGGGATTCTGAGTTCACATTTTAGTCTGGACACAATAGGGAGCTACTTAAGGTTTTAAGGAAGGAGAGTGCTCTGATCAGATGTGATCAGACCTGTTGATTAAAAAGACTGGAAGGTGTATGAAGGATGAATTGGAGAGGCGAGAGATAGGTCACAAAGGAGGCTATTACACTAGTGTAGGTAAGAGATAAGGATGGTACGTATGTTGTCTAAGGATCAACCTAGCAAAGTTTAGAGAGGCTCATCACCAAATTAGTTGTTGGTTATGAATTTTTAGGCCACAGCAACTCTGAAAGACCATTTATTGTTTCACGGGGGGACCCCAAGGAAAACAGAACAAAAATGGGTGGAATTATAGATCTTTTTTTTTTTTTTGGTGGGGCAATGAGGGTTAAATGACTTGCCCAGGGTCACACAGCTAATAAATGTCAAGTGTCTGAGGCCATATTTGAATTCAGGTCTTCCTGAATCCAGGGCCAGCACTTTATCCACTGCACCACCTACCTGGCCTGGGAATTATAGATCTTTTAAGAAATATACTTAAGTAAATGCAACTACCCTGAAGTGAGGCAATCGATTAGTGCCATATTATCAAGGAGCTCTTTTAAGGAATCCCGAAGATACTTGTTACTAAGTCCTATACTCCTAAAATAGTGGGAAGCCAGAAGACTCTTCAAAGGTACAAAGAGTAGTATAGCTATGTTCTTTCAAAGCCTTTAGAAATGGAAAGTCCTTCAGCAAAAAAACAAACAAACAAAACTCAAGCAAATTCTTATTTGCTCAAAAGAAAAAATGTATGGGGCAGCTAGGTGGTGCGGTGGATAGAGCACCAGCCATAGAGTCAGGAGGACCTGTGTTCAAATCCGGCCTCAGACACTTAACACTTACTAGCTGTGTGACCCTAGGCAAGTCACTTAACCCCAATTGCCTCACCCCCCCAAAAAAAGAAAAAAATGTCGTAAGTCATAAGCCCCTCGAAGGCAAGAAGCATATATATATATATCACTGAAAATTCCTTCAGGGCCATGAGTCCAATAAATGTTAACTGAAGATGATGATAAAGTAAAAACTTAGAGAAAGAAAAGATAAACCTAATTCAGATATCACTTATTTGACCTGTTCAAATGTATTTATGCTGTTCTATCCTTTCCCTCAAGTTCACAGATCTTTTAAAAGATTATTTGTACAGGGAAAAATATTATCCAAAAATGAAGGAGGAAGCATCACTAAAACATATCCCAAAGGGACAAACATTGAAACAAGTCTCACAAGCCTCCCTGTCCTATCTTTGATGGGAAAATGTCTTCTGCTTAGGAACGAAGACCAAGTCATTACTAGATGCCAAATTTCTTGTCTGATTTTCTGACTTCACATTGAAAGTCCTTGATTTATGATTCTTAAATTGGGGAAAACTGGACAGGTGATTATTACCATCTCAAGCAGTTCCTTAGCCCTATTGTTGGTTGGCAGGATTTCTTGTATAAATCCTATTTGGAAGATTTAACATATTTTGGCCATTACACATTGCACTGGGCAGAAACTCTACAGTCAAGCTGACAACCTGCATGTCAGTTTACTGACATCAAATTATTGAAATGCATTCAACCACTTGCTAGTTCATGAAAGAGAAAGGAAATGGGAAAAGGAAAGAAACAGAGGGATGGAGAAACAGAGGCAATGCCTGAAGTCTAAGTAGATAAAGTGTCATTAAATGGTTTTTTAAAATATTTTTGAAAATTCAGTTTAAGAATAAAAAGTCTAAATTTTCAGTTCAGCCTTCACCAAAATATGCTTTTTATATTTTTTTCTTAAAGCAGTAATTACATTATTTGTTTTTCCAGGTATAGGTACAGGCAAAAAATACCCTGGACTTCCTTAAACATAAAACCTTAGTAAGTAGGGTTTAAGGTGGGATGAAAAAGGTGGAACGCCATTCTTATTCTGGCTTTGGAGGATTCTAGTTTTCCTCAATTTCCACGTGAGTTAGAGACTGCTTTGTGATATGTTTTGTAACTCTTTCTGTCCCATATTAAGCTTGCTTCCTTTCGTAAATTTTTCTCATGGTAGTGGCATCAACATTGATGGAAAAAGGGAGGAGAGGGGCAGCTAGGTGGTACAGTAGATAAAGCACTGGCCCTGGATTCAGGAGGACCTGAGTTCAAATCCGGTCTCAGATACTTGACACTTACTAGCTGTGTGACCTTGGGCAAGTCACTTAACCCTCATTGCCCTGTCCCTTCCCAAAGGAGGTGAAAAAGAAAATCATTCAAATTTCTTTTCTTCTCTCAATCACGTCTTAATCTTCACCATGAGACTTGATACATCCTACAAGTAGCTCAAAGCCTATGTGCAATTAAAAATGTCAAGAAATAGACATTAGTGAAGATAATTAGCAACTTTTATGCCTATAGAAATGTGACCTCCCCCCAGAAAAACAGTTTTTGAGTACCTCTATACAAGAGGATCAAACAAAATTAGACACTTAGCCAGTTTCTTTAATTATATGATATTGAAGTAGATCCATGAGAATATCATGGTTAATTGTTTTCTTTACCATTTTTAAAGATGGTGGCTAATATTTAATGCCTATGAACAAATTAATATTAACTAATATGTTAAAAGTATTTGTACACAGGGGCAGCTAGGTGGCGCAGTGGATAGAGCACCGGCCCTGGAGTCAGGAGTACCTGAGTTAAAATCTGGCCTCAGACACTTAACACTTACTAGCTGTGTGACCCTGGGCAAGTCACTTAACCCCAATTGCCTCACTAAAACAAAAAAAACCCCCAAAAAACCAAAAACAAAAAAAAAGTATTTGTACACAGAATATTTACTGTTTGAAAAAATCACCTGTGTTGCAAAGTCTCATTCAAAGAAGTTGAACAATATAGAAAAAGAAGGCACAAGGATAGGATCCAAGAGACTAGCTACAGTCAGAAACCTTGATTTGCAATGACCTTAGAAAGCATTTTTGCTACTCATGCTCTGCCTCTGTTAAGGTCAGAATAGATCAGCATTCTTAAAGTCAAAGTTCTGGGATTATTCTGCAAATCTGGAAAAACACAAGGTGAACAATATCACCTCTTTCATTGAATCATATCAATTCTGTCTTGTTTTCCTAGCTACCAACTTTCCCTCAAAGTTTGATCTTCTTGGCATCTCATTACCTTGTTCCCTAACTCAGAACTTCATTTTTCATCTATTCCTCAGTCATTACTTCCTTTTCTCTCTATATAGAACAGCCTGTTAGATATGAAATGCATAAATGTGACTTCTGAGTCTAAGAATCCCCTTTTTAGTCCCAAGGACCCACCCAGAAGTCATAGTAATAGATTGCAATGGTGGCCACCCACCTACAAAATGTAAGACTTCATCAGTATATAAGACCTATTTCTGATAATTTCTCCTTACTAGATAACATAGATAATTTGATGATATCCTTCTAAATAATGAAATTCCATCTGTCTAGGAGTCTATGACCTATTATATGGATCCCTTTTTTGTCCTATACCTTCCCACTATTGCTTAACCTATGATTAGTTCGGTTTTCTTTTATACCTCCATTAATCCTGAAAAGAGAGGAGAAAGTAGGTAAATATTCAATCCACCAATGTCTCATAATGAGACAGAGAATAGATTAAAACTAGGAGCTAGATATTCAAAATAATGGATCTCCACAGTTAAGAGTTTTCATGCATAACTCTAAAACTACCTAAAGCCAAGCTGAGGAGAGGGTTGGGGGTGCAGGTGGAAGTGGCACCTATTTGAATAAAGGCCATGGAAAATTGGGTATAGGAGGAAGCTAGATTTCATTCCATTCTACTCTACCTCACCAATTCTCCAAGAGTTGGGCTGCTGAAACAGTAGTCTCATAGTCAGAGGAATTCTTATTTATAAAGAGAGGTATAACTGTGGTATCTCCCAAGAATGTCCTTGACGTGGGAACATGAAGGCAAAACTATTTCCCTGCTTCCATAGCTACATTTGCCAATCATCCATTCATTTTCATAAGTGAGTTAAATAGAAGCCTGGAATTATTCTTAGTTGTCATCTACTGGAGTTCAAGGTTTAAATTCTAAAAATAGATGTGTTATGTATGACGATTGTTATCTTCATAGAAAATGGAACCTGGAGAGGAATAAAAGGACAGGAGGGGAGGAATGACCATGCCTGCCCTTTGATTATAGCACAGTATAGTAGAAGTTATATATGACTTGAGGTCAAGAAAGACAAGGGTTCAGGTCCCACTTCTGGGTCTTAGTCATTTAAAATCTGCTAAAGGATTTTGCAAAGATATTATATTTACTTGTTTAGCAGCTGTGTGACCATGGGCTACCACTTAATTTCTCTGAGTCTCAGTTCCCAGATTTGTAAAACAGATGGTAACATGCATACACTACCTATTTCAATTGCTTTCTGTGACACTCAAGTGAAGTAATGTATAGAATTCCTTCTGCAAACACAAAAGCAAGGAAAGAATTTCATTTATTATTTTTATCATAAGAAAGAAGTAACAAAAAAGAATCATTCACGTTTTTAAATTTTTCACTATAAAGTTGACCAAGAACTGATTCTAGTGAAGATCCATCTCAGCTAGGCTATTTTTACATTGGTATGGATGATCAAATCAAATTCAATTGGTCTTGCTAAGTTTGTAAAATTTTTAAAGGAGAACAGTAGTTTATGCTTCTTTATGAGTAATGTCTTGGCAAATATGCTAAATGTATTCTGCCATGCTTTTAAGAGAATGTTTACTATCACAGTTAGAAACATTAGAAAATCAAGCTTTTCCTCGACTAAAATGGCATTTGAGTTTAAAACTCATTCTAGGATTTCTGACCTTTTCACTCTTTCTCTTTGACCCTTCTCAAGGTTTTAAAACAGCTAAAGAATATTTTAAGTTCTATCATGGTGCTTTTGTCCTGTGCTTGCCACAATAATCAGGCTGCATTGCTTGGCCTTCTTTGAGTTAATTTTTTTGTTTGTTTGTTTGTTTGTTACATTTTGTCTTATCCACAATATCTTTTAAGGGATCTTTAACTGAATTGCATTTCAAGTGTTTTTTTTTCCTAATGTTCCATCAGAGAATAATAAGGGTGGGTAGGTGGGAAGGGTATTTGAGGGGAAAATGATTTTAAACAGTATCTATAGTTATACTTTAGTAAATCTCCTTCAAACCTAGAAAGTACATATGGAAGGTACTTAATAAATGTTTAATTGAATTAGATTTAAAGTAATAATAGTAATAATAGCTAATATTAACATAGTCCATTAAAGTTTAACACACACTATCTTCTCACAATGACTGTGTGGTAGGCACTATTGCCATTACATTTCCATAATAAAGATGAAGAAACTGAGGCTCAGTGAATTTGAATGTCTAGTCTGTGGTCATACAAAGTAGTAAGTAATGAAGGTGGGATTCATGTCCCCTTCTGGGTTTTTCCAGACTCCAAGTGCAGCCTTCCTCCTCCTCCTCTGTCTCTGCTAATTCCATAGTTTCAGGGAAAGAACTTCCTTGATGATATTATTTGAACGCAGTAGGGGAGTCATGATTAATTGGCAGACTTAACTCCAAATTTCTTGGCATTTGTAGACTACAGTCAGACCTTTACCATCATCTGGATATAGATTTTCATATTTAGTTTCATGAGGGTTCTTTTTGGGCCAGGTTTATAAGTCTAATATTACAGTTTTTTTCTACACTTGCTTTCAGAGGCTATGGCCCTTGGCAGAGATAATGACAGGAAAAAATATTTATAAGTCATAGACTTGTCATAAACTCCATTCAGCCAGAGGATTGGTAGTCACCTTCTTATTGCCAATCTTCTATTTCTTATTAAAAAGACTTTTTAAAATTTCATTTTTAATCATTTCAAATCAACCAATTTCCCAGAACAACTAATTGAGCTCCCTGTGCCCAGTGGATAGCAGAAAGAACTTAATGTCGTTTCCTTTCCCTCCCCCCAACCCTTCTCCTTCCATGTGTATATGTAAAGATGACTACCCTTTCTGCAGCTTTCGGCCTGAAGGCTCCGTTATTTTATTGCCCATAATTCAATTCGCCCCTTCCTAAAAGATCTGATTCTGGATCCACCTCTCCCCCGCCCCAAACCCTGCCAGAATCTCCATGCAGACAAGCTCAGCTAATAATTTACGATTAATGTGACCAATTACTAACCCCCACCTCAAGACCCCTGCTCCTTGGAATACTATCATCTGATTGGTTCGCAGGGAGAAGGAAATAGCAACAAGGTTGGGAAGGGATGGAGAGAGAGGTAAAATAGCAATAAAAAGTAATTACATAAAAATGCTAAAGATATTACATCTGTTATTTTGCTTAGCCCACTGGGCTTGACAATTCCGGGTTTCTGCTATTGTCCATGCTCAGACAGACAAGAATAAGGGGAAAAGGAAAAGGATCCTTAAATGAGATTATTAAAGTAGTGCATGAGAAATAAGAATCGTTATTACCCTGGAAAGGAAGAGAGAGACTCGCTGAAATTTCTTTCTGCAGATTTGCCTTTGTGATCTGCAAGGTGCTGTTCTCCTGCTTACACTCCGTTACCCTGGCAACGGACTCCTGTAAAATAAAGATTATTAAAGCGCATATGATTATTTTGCTGCTGAGTGAATGAGACAAGCCGCTTCTGAAATTCCTTATCAGAGAAATTCAATTTTAGGCCAAATTGTGTTTTTGCCTCCTCCTGATTTCTTCCTCCCCTTCCCCCACCTCCAATAAAACCATCACCTCCACAGTTGTACATGATATTTGGTCACTAACTCTTTCCCACCTTTAGTTTTTCATTCTATGTTTTATTTTAATTCCATGAAAGAATTTGCTTTTAAATTGTTATTTTTTATATAGCTCCAGCCTGTTTTCCTTATGATGCACATAACCTACCATCAGCTTATGGATTAGAATCAGAAAAAAACCAGCAGTATATGCTTTGACTTTGTCATAAAGTCAAAGGAAAGAGACTGGGTTTTATATAAAATGTAGGTTTAGCATATAAACTGAGTATATGCAGTCTGATAAAAAAGAATACAAAGAGTTTAGACAAAGTGAGTGGTAACATTCCTAAAAACTGGACATAGAGACTAGCGATGAGAGTTCCTTTTTCCCCCTCTAAGTTCAGGGCTCTGTTTTTCATACTGTCATTGTCCTAAGGGGATCTTATAGAAAAATGCATGGTTTCATAGCCTATTTGAGAGTCAATCACTTACATTGCATTCAGTGTCTTTAGATCTTGCTAATCAGATTATGAAAACAATATTAATTTTTTTAAAGAATCCTAAAATTTCACTCCTCAAAATGGAGTTGCCTTCATCAGGCTCTCATGCTTAGGTGGTAATGAATTTTAAGATTGCCTAATGGTTGATGAGAAATTACTGGCAACTCTAAAAGAGCTGTACAATGATTTCTTTGGAAATAGTTTTAGCACATGACGTTTCTATGTGAAGACCAATAGGTAAAATCTATTCATCATATAATAAGCATTTAAATATCTACTATGTACCAGGCACTGTGCTAGGCACAGGGAACACAAATGCAAATGCGGGACAGTCCCTGCCTTCAAGGACCTTTGCTCTAAAGCTCTGCTGTGCTTATACTGACTATATGAGAAACCTCTATAATTTCAAATGTTTGAAGTCACAATTTGGAGTAGCTTTGGGGTTGGGGGAGGCAGAAGGAATAATGCAAAAAAGGTAAAATGTAGGCAGAACAGCAGAGAAGACACTTTTGCTTAATGATGTTTCTAGAAATTTTAGATCTGGGTGGATGGACAAGAATAGCTCTGGAGAAGTCTTCATCTTATCAAGCACTAAATAAGATCAACTGTCAATGATGAATGATGTTTCCATTGGGGTTATGCGTTACACCTTTCTACAACTAGGAAGCAATAAAAAATCTCCTAATAGAATATATATGGGAAAAGACTCTATGACTGGTTGCAATAGCATTATTTTAAAAAGACAACAATTAAAACCATGTGAATGTGTGTATTTAGGTTTAAGCCAAGTTGCAAAACTGTAGCTCAATAAGGCAGCATGACCATTGGTTTAATTTTATGGGTTACTTTAAGTTAAACTCATGCACTGACATGAAATCAGATTGGTTTTTTTTTTTCCAAAGAGCTGCTTTCACATATTTTTTAAGGTTCCCAGTTTCTAATAATTTCTGAATACAAAACTTGGTTGAACATTGCAGACCAAATCTGGGCATAGGCTGACAGTACCATGGGGAAAAAAAAATAAAACCAAAAATAAAAAACACAACTTGTGGGTGTTATTCACTCCCAGTACTGCCCAGAAGGTGTCACCACAACCCCATTGGCTTAAAGGACTTGGGGAAGAATGGGGGAGTAGAAAGCAAAAGGGAGAAAAACAGACACAAAGCCAAAAAATAAATTACTTCATACAGACAAAGAAAAAGAAGACAAACTGCCATGGAGTGAAATCCCCAAACACTTAAGGATCTGAACACTCACCCTGTGCTAAAATTACAACATCACAACAGGTAAGGCTGGGCTCTTACCACTCATCAACAGCAACAAAAAGTAGGCAATGGAAAGGAGGTCCTGACTACTTGAGCCAGATACTCATTTGATGGGAAGGAGAGACAGGAAATGAATAGGAAATATCCATGTCCTGAGCTTTAGTCCACTGTACCTTCCCTAAACTGGTTTACCTCATTATCATATCCAGTTGTGCAAAAGCTGCATTGGGCCACAAGAAAGAAAAGATAAAAGCACAGCTGGGAAGGGATCCTAGAAGAATCAAAGACGATAAAACGTAGAGTCTTTCATTTGAGAAGCTGCACAAATTAACTCCAAATTACTGCCACAGTCGGACAAGTGGAAGCTTCAAGGCACAAGACTTGTTGCCGCACTCCATCTTGCTTTATTGTGGTGTCGCTGCTCATGGACTAGTAGCTAAAAGCTATCCCCTGTATGGCACTACAGCTTTTAATCTCCACTTTTTTCCCCCTGCAGTTTAATTAAAAGACAATGAACCTTTTAAAGTAGTTGAATGGAAAATATAAAATTGCACCATTCTATCAAAGCCTGAAATCTCCTCGCTCTCAGAGCAGAGGGGAGAATTCGAAAGAATATCCTTGGTATTTTATTATACTCCAGTCCACTCTTTCAGTTCCCTCATCAGAAGGCTCTCTGTTGCAACAGCCATGAGAAAAAGGCAGACAGGAAGCTCAACACTAAACTACCTGGTGGATATAAGCACAGTTGCGTGTGTGTGTGGATGTATGTTGTAGACATTATTTTCAAAAGTTAGTCAACTTAGATAAGTTTGATCCAAGAAATACCAGGATTGATAAAAAGAAGTTATTTTCTACAATGCAGTGATCATAATTCGTATTTTACTTTTATGTTTCACTAAAGTGGGCCTAAACAATTAGCAGCCTCTTTTATGTAAATATACCTTCTCAACGTGAGATGTCTTAAAATAAAATGTATACATTTAAATAAAATTAAATGAAATATACATTTTGAATGTAATAAGACAGAACTATGCTTATTTGCTCTGCTTTCCTCCAAGTTTGCAGCCAAAACCTATTAATTTTGGCAAAGGGCATCAAGACAAATCCATGCCTTTGTGAAAAGTTCCATGGGAGTCTTTAAAAATGAACCTCTTGTCTACTCTTTATGGACATGAAAATGCTTCATCCCAAGGACCCCTTTATAGTAAATTGCAGGCTGTTCTGTTTTATCTGCTTTGACAGGATGAAGGGCCGAGTTGGCCCTAGAGGGAATGGATCCAGAGACTGGATATTTCAAACTTGAGGCTTCCAATAAACCATTTCCTAGTGCAAGAAGAAAGGGTTGAAGGAGTGACATTTCAGCAGGTGTTTTTTGCTCCATTAAGAATTACTTTGCTCATCTTCGCTTCTTTCATCTCTAAAATACAAGTATAACTGGGCTCCTCAAATACTTCATTCCCCATAAGCACTAAACTTCATGCAATTTGCCTAAAAGAGTACTATCATGTCCACCCATTGTTATTAGCCTCTCCATTCCAACAACTGTTCATCTTAACTATCTTTAACTGCTTGTACATTTTCACAGTATTCTTGTCCGGGCATCTTTTTTCCCCCTTTTTTTCAACGTTAAGTTCAATTATCTAATATAAGAAGTTCTTTCCCTTTTCTTTCTGTCTTATCACCTGCTTTTAGAATGAAATGATTGGCTGGGTTATTACATTTGGACAATGAACACTGAGCAAGGTAGGAGAGTTTTGATTCAAGTCTGTTTATCTACGTATTCCCTATAACATGAACCTGCAAAGTACAGCCATCCCAAAGACACCACTCAGAATGTGTGAAATTTGTTGCTGACAATCCCCATTCTTTCTCCCTGTAATTAGGTACTGTCTCTGTCTTCTTGACCAGCTATCACACAAGAGCAGACACAGGTCTGACATTTTACTTTGGAAAAGATGGCCTACCATTTTAAGGCTCAAAGTGTCAAATGAAAAATACAAATAACTAAGCTGACACCAAAAAATATACCCCAAACCCAAACAATCACAAACCTTGTTCTGAGCAAGTTACTCAATAATGTGAAAAATAATGAGGATGGTTGGGTAAAAAGGAAACATAATGTCTTTCACACAGAGATAAAAACAACTGACAGGAGAAAAGATGAATTTATCAGAAAGAGAAAAGTTCAGGAAATGCTCTGCAAATGTTGGAGATCTATGTCTTGACCTAACACTTTCTGAAATGCTGCACTACAACAAATAATACCTGAAAACACTGTATGTGTCCAACTCAAGCTACTTTATGAACTGAATCGGGAAGCCATTCTAGTTGCTCAAGTCTGACACTAAGTCTGAGGAATTTGGACTTCCTGCTCTTAAAATTAGATAAACATTCTTCTACAAAATGCAAATAAAAGTATCATAAAAGGAAATGTAATACTATTAGATTGTAAGTTCTTTGAGGAGAGCAAACGCATGTTATTGGTCTTTATCTTCCCCAATGGCCAGGATGATGTTATACAAATAATGGTAACTTGGGGCAGCGAGGTGGCACAGTGGATAGAGCACCGGCCCAGGATTCAGGAGGACCTGAGTTCAAATCCAAACTCAGACACTTGATACTTACTAGCTTTGTGACCTTGGGCAAGTCACTTAACCCCAATTGCCTCACCCCCCCCCAAATAATGATCACTTAATAAATATTTATGGAAATTCAACAGACAAAAGCCATACTATTTAAAAATATATTTTGATGGGGCATTTGTATTGTGACCTTTTATAGAGGTACTAAATATTACAACAAATAGAAATCTAGATGTATTGCCTTTACTTCATTTGGGCAATGTGATACTCCACAGAGTAATAAACAATGACATTGTTCATCTAATTTAGTCTGTTTCCTTCAATAGGGGTGGCATATAAGAAGCTTTTCTTAGGCCTCTTAACCCCAGTATGCCAAAGGTAAATTTCCTTCCCTTCATCTTTTGTGCTCATGCAAAATTAAATTTAAAATGTTTCATCTGAACTGTCAAAATGAGAATAGGGTAAGGGTACCAATGAAGCAGGCATGAGACTGTTCCCTGACTCATTTCTTATCCAAAAGGAGCCATAAACTACATTTAATAAAAAGCATTGCTTCCAACTAGGCAGAGAAGGTACTGTCTGGACTCTTAATCATGTGAATCTCTAGATTCCTACCACCAAGTGTTAATAAGGAGTTTAAATCCAAAGACACAGAAAAGATTCTCCTGGGTTAAGGGAAAGGCGTATAGGAGCCCAACCACCCATAACCACAATCATCATATAATAGTTCACCATTTTAGAAACTTTAATTGCTTAATTTTGCTAAGTACAGACACGTCCTTGTTGAATGTCAAAGAGACATGAACAGATGAAGACTATCACAGTGTTTATATCAGCACGTAAGGGTGATTTACTCTGAACCTGTTGCAAGAACTAGAAGAAACAGCTCCTATTTGTTTTTCTATAAATATTCATCTTAGAAATGGTTTCAAATGAAACCATTTAAGGAACTCAATTTAATTATTAAAACAGTGACTAAGAAGCCGCTACATGCAAGATGCTACTTTAGGTCCTAGAAATACAAAGACTAAAATGAAATAGTCTCTGCCTTGAGGAAGCTTACATTCTACTAGGAAGAAATAATACACAGATAAATATAATACAAGGTAAAGAGTGGTAGGAGTGAGGGAAAGATCAGATGAAATACTCTGGGAAAATCTGAAAAGAGAGGGAAGGAGAGGGGGGAGAGAGTAAGAAAAAGAGAGAGGAAACAGAGAGAGAAAAAAGAAAGGAGAGAGAAAGAGAAAAAAGAGAAAAGAAGAGAAAGGGAGGGAGGGAAGGAGAGAGAGAGAGAGAGAGAGAGAGAGAGAGAGAGAGAGAGAGAGAGAGAGAGAGAGAGCGCGCTACCTGAGGCTATCAGGGAAGGCTTAATAGAGAAGTGGACATCTGAGCTAAGCCTTGAAGTAATATAAGGATTCTAAAAGGCAGAGATAAGGAAAGAGAATGCTTAAGTTATGAAGAAAAGTCATGGTAGCAGAGATGGATTGTTTAAGTTTGAAAGAACAACTAGTAATTCAAATTTGGAATGCAGAATGCCTAGGTGAGAGGGAATGAGAGTTTGAACTAGGGTGATGACTTTTAGGGTGGGAAGAGCAGGACCTATGTGAGAGATATTACAGGTGTTCAGTTATCCAAACTAGATGACTGGCTGACGTGCATAAAGAAAGAGAGAGAAGAACCAACAAAAACTCTGAGGACATGAATCCGATCATCTGGGAAGATAAGGGTGGTCTTCACATAAAAGAGGAACTTCAGAGGAGGAGCAGGTTTGGGGAAGAAGACAATTTTTGGATATGTTGAATTTGGCATACTGGTGGTGCTGAAATATCCAGCAGGCTGGGGATGTGGGACTGGAGTTCAGAAGACAGAGTAGGAAGAGATATATGGGCTTAGGAATCAGCAGCATAGAGATGATAATTGAACTCACAGAAGGAGATTAGATCAGTAAGGGGCAAAGTACAGGAAGAACAAAGAGAGGGGTGTCAGAAATGGGTTCAAGAGTACAAGTAGAGGGAGTTAGTTACCTTTGGCAAGTAGGGCCACCTCTTCCTTCCAAGAATTGAACTAAAGAAGAGAGTTTGCAATGTATATTAAGGGAGATGGTGTTAAATGGGAGGTGAAAAAGATTAAATTGATTCTAAGTAGACATCATTTATAGTTATCTGCATATATGTACATATATGTGTATATATGCATTCATTTATGGATGAAAAGCACTCACTAAGAACAACTTCTGTACCAAACATTGTGCTAAGTATCATTTATAGATCTGTATAGATTTATAGATATGTATAGATTTATAGATCTGTATAGATTTATAGATATGTATAGATTTATAGGTCTGTAGAGCATTTTACATTTAGTGAGAAAAGTAGTATTGTCTCAAGTTCATATAATGAAGATCTGGTTTAGTCCATCTGCCAAGACAGTTTTATTGCGATGAGGCTGCTAAGCCTGATCCAGTAACCAACAGGTCGCAAACCTGTCAGTGAGTCAAGGGTTGTCTACCCCAAGCATGTGAAGATTTGCCTCAGCTGAATGGATGGATAAGAACAATTTGATCCAGTGGCCATGAAGGCAGCTGGAGCAGAAGCTGTGGAGCACTTAGAACTCGGCCAAAGTCATCCATTACATCCCAGGCCACTGCCAGTCATCTTAATATTTGTCCTGGCTCTGGACTTCGATGACTCTGGAAAAGACGGGGAGGCTGACAACTTTGCCCCACTTAAATCCACTGGCAAGTAAAGACATCATTCATTCAGGATGTCATTGATCCTCTTTGAAAACAAAGGATGAACAAGTCACACTTACATAATGAAGAGACGAAGGCTCTGAAAAATTAAATGATTCATAGTCATGTATGACTAATGAGTCACATATTAAGAACTTAATGCTAAGTCCTCGAATGAAAACCCCAATGTTCTTTCTGCAACACTATACTACCTTCAAGGCTTCGTTTTTATGACTAGCAGTCAGGTGAGTTTATATAATGGGCATATACTAAAACAGCTACTAACCCCCTTTTTATTTTTAAAAGAACTCATTATAATTTCAGACTGACCCTAAACATATGACAAACTCATAAAAGTTAACTCAATTTTTGATACTGATGGATATGTCAGGACTGCTTCTAGTTATGCCCAACAGGCCACATACCAAGTTGGAATATTCACTGGAGATCATTGAAAAGGTCTATGGCAACTACAAATCTAATACACAATTATTTTTTTGATGGTAGTGGTGTCTCCTGCCACAAATCAGTGCCATAATAGAATGCCTCTTTGGAGCAGTAATTATCACTTCATAATGCCTTCCAATGGAGAACTACAAGGTGCTTTATAGACAACAACCCATTAAATTCTAACTGTACTCTTGGTAAGAATGCACTGGCCTAAATACAAGGCAGAATGGAGTAGGTACCCTTCTTTGTGTAGTACAGTTATGCTCGTTATGGTGGGAGAAGACTTTAGATTCCATTTTGTCTTTGGCACTTGTGATAACACCATCATTACCACTCAATAGCAGCCCCCGATTCTTTTACTAACATACTTCCAATTCTGTGGAATAGTGATGATGACTACAACAATTTTTTCACCGGCTACTGACATCTGAAAATCCTAAGCATGTTTACAATGTTTTCAGCTATTTCATTGAAATAATTTAAGTTAAGATGTTGTTGCCAGAATATGGTGGTATACTGTGGAGGAGAAACACCTCAAATAAGATGAATCCAATAACCAACTTTCTTTGGTTATGGTCATACAACCAATTCCATACCATCATCCACTCAGTATTACTCCATCTTGTCCACAAGGCTAACAGGAGAGACTATATCTCTGTAAATGTCCTAGGCTTGAGGGAACAGGTTGAGAAACTAATCCCCTGCCAAGTCAGCTATGCAGAAAACAAATGTTCCTACCCTCTTCCCACAACCCCCAAATGCCCCTGGAGCCAAAGGCATTTTTAAGTATAGACAGAAAATAGCTGCAATTCAGTATTTAACTCATACTTCTTGATTACTGTGTGCTCACCACTATGCTGGGCATTAAACAGTTAAGTGCTGTTTCATTCTCTGCTCCTCATCATGACTTACTGATATGCCTCCTCACTCAATAACTTAGACCTTTAAAAATTTGATCATAATTTCAGTTCCAGATGTTTAGATGTGGACAAAACTACCTTCCATTCTCTCTTCCTGTGTTAGAGGAATAAATGTCTCTTGACCTGTGTACTCCAAGTTCTTGATCCTTCAATTAAATGAGGTTGTGATTATTCCTCCTCTTGCAATTATCTTCAATTTTCCCACCCAATGCCACCATTCCTCCCCACCCCCCATGACCTTATTTTGTAGGCTGACAATCTCAGAGTCAATTTAGGCTTCTCTTTTTATATATCTAATCCATCACCAAGAGAATTTTTCCCCCTGCAATGATGCTTGGATCTGCCCTTTTCTTTGCACATCTGCGTCAACCAATTTAGTCAAACTTCTCAATCAAGTTTAGATCATTACAACAAAGAGAATCATTCTTACTGTTACTTTGTTCACATTCTAAAATAATTTCCTCAAATACTGTTTCTATTATGTCACTCCCTGAATCTAGAACCCACAAAGATTTTCTATTGAGCCTAGTATTAAATCCAAATTCCTCAGGCTGGGTTTATTCTGTCTTCCTGAACCCTCCACTTCCACCTCACCAAAATAATTTCTTGTTAAGTCCCAATATGGATTCCCTATTCCATCCAAAAAATGTGTTTCTTATCTTCAAGATATGGCATTCCTTTTCAACTTCGTGCCTTTACAATACAATGTCCCTTCCTCTCTGTGAATTTATTGTCCACCTCGATCTTTCAAAATATTACTATAAAAAAATCTCCTTCTCCAGAAGGGTTTGCTTTTCCAATTAAGTCCACCTCATTCCAACTACTCTTTAAATCTACTTATTCCTAACTAAGGTTTATAATCAACTCTATTAATTTTATCACTTTATAGATAACTTTACTTTTATCTTGTGTTTTTAATCTTTTCTCAGCAGACAATTTGAAGTCAGGAACCATTTTTCTTTTCTCTCTCTCTCCACTATGTCTATTGACAGGTATGAAATGAAATATAATTTATCAAGAACCACATTACATTGGGCAGCTAGGTAGAACAGTAGATAGTGGGCCAGGCCTACGTTGTGAACCTGAGAGCCTAGAGGGATGGTGGCCTAGAGTAAAGAATAATTGTCTTCCTGAGTTCAAATCTTTCCTTAGACACTAGCTGTGTGACCATGGGCAAGACACTTTGCCTCTGTTTCTTCATCTGTAAAATGAGCTAGATTAGAAAATGGAAAAAAATACTTTAGTATCTCTGCCATGAAAACCCCAAATGGGGGTCACAAAAAGTCAGACATAACTAAAAAATTTCTCTTTAAAGGAGGATACATCTTTACATTTTTATGTTTGGCATTATTTTATCAAACATACACAATAATAAAAAAAAACTAACTTGTGTTTGTTTTTGTTTTGCTTAGAGGATTTTCATAATCCTTTGCCTGCTGGGTTAGCCAACGTCTGAACTGTCTGTGAAGTTCAAGACCATTTTATTTGAATCTACCAGATCTATTCAAAGGCCTACTGACAGAATAGTTTAATGTTGGGATGAAGAACATATTTTTGTCCATATTTTTCAAACTCAGGCATATTGCTTTCCTCAGAATGAACAGCACCTTCAGGACACCATCTGGCAAAAACCTCTCAGTGGATTAGCCCAGAACAGGAAGTGAGTGGATTTTTATATATTGCATAGTTGTGGTTGCAAAGCTGCTGTGAAAATATGTTTTCAATGCACTGGTGTAAGTGAGACCTCAGAGTTCAGCTACCTCGTCTGATTTGATTCAAAGGACTTGGAATATATAAACTCATATCTCAAACATAAGAAGAAGGGATGCTTTTCTTCTTTGTTTTGACTCTGACCTGGAAGAAAAACCACAACAATCCAGGAAATTGGAGTCCATGGGCTGGAAAATATGAATTTGGTCTTTTTAGAAATTGCTCATTTAAAAATAATAATATGCAGTTTCCTAATGATAGGATATATCATGGGACCAGAGAGGAGCCAGAGAACATAGTTTTGGAAATGGAAAAGACCTGACACATCATTGTTGTGTACACCCCAGCCAATGTAAAATCGTTGGATTATTACAGTGTATTTTGCAAACCTTGGTCTGGTCCCAATGACTCAAGCAATGAAACTTCCCACCTCCCCCCCAATCCTTCCCTGGGGAAACCATTCCATAGACTAATAGATTTCACTGTCAGGAAACATTTCCTGAATTCAGTCTTAAATTTCCGTTAGTTAATTTCATCTCATTACTTAAATCTATACCCGTTACTCCACCCTAAAGAATGCCTTGCCTTCCATGATGTTTACATCCTTCAAATACTTGTGGACTGTTCTCATAACCCCAACTTAGTCACAGTTTGTCCAAATGATACATATTTGGCTATTTTAATCTTTCCCCACAACTCCGACTCTTAGCCCATTTATTTCCTAGTTTCAACTCTACAACCTACTTGGTTGATTTAGGGCATTTGTATACCCCAAACTGAATTTAGGTGTTTTAGGCATGATTTCATCAGTATAATATAAAGTGTTTATCTTCAAGCTGCCTGATATGATGCTTCTCAATATTCAGACTAAAAATTTTACTGCATTATAAGCTCATGTATAATTTGCTACCCACTATCATCTCAAAGTCTCTTGGTATTATTGCCTTCCAAGTGCCTTATATCCTGCCGATTGAATATCTGTGTTTCTGATTATTTTCCCCCAGATGTATTAGCTACATTTTTTCAGGTTGAATCACATTTCATTTCCTGCCCATATTTCTAACCACTTTAGGTCCCTTTTATCTGTCCTCACTCATGTTGGCAACACCATGCAATTTATATCATCTGAAAATTTAATTAACATGCTGTTTATCCCCTCTTCTAAATCATTAATGAAGTTTGGCTGACATGAATTGTTTTGTTTTTCAGATCCAGGGCTGCCTATAATTTTTGGTCTTGTTATCCTCTTAGGAGTTGTGTATCCCCTTTTAATATTTGCTTCACTATTTTAATAAGGCCTGCTCTTAGACTAACAGCATTAAAATTGTCAGGAATACTCTTTTCTTCCTTGGAATATTAACATGGGTTGGTTTTTTTATACTCCTTAGCCAAAATGTCAATGTTTATTAACCAGTAAATTTCAGTGATTTCTATGTTTTTCATAATTGTGATCTAATTACATAGAAGCCTCACTATACTTCTATCCTCAAGGTCTGTACACATGAAGCTTCCTTAGATAAGATAAAAGAGGGGCAGCTAGGTGGCGCAGTGGATAGAGCACCGGCCCTGGAGTTCAAATCCGGCCTCAGACACTTAACACTTACTAGCTGTGTGACCCTGGGCAAGTCACTTAACCCCAATTGCCTCACTAAAAAAATTAAAAAATTTAAAAAAAAGATAAGATAAAAGACAAATGCTACCCTTGTGTCAAATTCTGCCGTTTGACAAACCTATTGAAGTTTGTTAGTATCTGCTGTGACAACATTCCATAATATATATAATCAAGAATATTTCTATTTCAAATATTTTTAAATCAATCAAGTTGTCCCTTCCCCTTTCCATTCATAATTATAAGGCTGTTAGTTCTCTGATACTCATTTGTCTTGCTAATGACCTCATTTGATCAACTAAAATGTCTCGGACATTTTAGAGTCCTCAGTTTCTATTTCTTACTCATTTGCTAGAAAGTTTACTGCCATTTCTTCAATTAATAGTTTTCTTTCTCTTCATGTAAAATCCTTTCTTGTATATTCTCTTTGGAAATACTAACTCAGTTAGGATGTTGGCATTTTGCATCCTAGAGGAGACCATAAATAGGCCAGAAAGCCCTAATAGTGAACCAAAAGGAAAATGATCATGAAAAACATGAAAAGAAGCTTCTCTGTTGAGCCCAAGATTGCACAAGAAGATTGCCAACAATCCCTCGAGGCTCTGAGACAAGGCAGGGTGGGCAGAAGGCAGGTCATACAAGGAGCTTCAAAAGACAGAGCCAGGCAGCACAGAGATCAAGTGCAGCCCACACAGAAGCTACAACAGGACATTGGGCCAGACAAGAGCCAAGCCTGGACCATATCACAAAGCAGCCTCAAGGAAGCCCACACCATAGCCATAGCAAAACAGGCCAGGGAAATGTCTAAGAAACAAAGTACCTGGGATCTAATCAGAGGCCTGCTAGACACAATAATCAGTATATGAGAGGGGTCTGTCAAGGTCACACAGTAGGGGACAGGAACAACTCTGATTTCCAGACTCTGCAAGGAAAAGGATATACAAAAGAAGCCAAGGTCAAAACCATAGTCAGGCCAAGAGGAGACTCAGCTGGAACCCAGAAAAGATATAGAAGGCAGGGTCTAATCTTAGCCACCACATCTAGGATCAAATACAACCTACTCACAGCATTCAAGAGTATAGGAGGGAGCACAGTGTGAACCAGGTATAAAGTCCCAAATGAGAAACTGAGGCTGGAGAAATGAGTAAACATTAAATGAGAAACATGGTGAAGAAATCCTATGAATTGAAAGAAGCATCAAGAGGTAAATACAAAAGAGAGTAAGTCTATAATGCATCCAAGTAAAGTCCCAAAGAAAAGAATGACCTGGCCACTAGTACAGAGAAAGTATTTGGGGAAAAAAAGAAACCAAAGATATGAAACATAATAGGTTTATTTAATTTAAGTTTTATTGATATATATTTTTATGCCTTCAACATCTCTCCCAGTATCTTTCTCTTTTGCCACTCTCAGAGAGCCATACCATAAATACCAATCTTTAAGAAATAAAAAGGAAGAAAAAAGTTAGCAAAGCCAAGCAATGCTTTGAAAAAGTCTGAAAATATGTGCAATGTTTCACACTTGTAGACCTTCCACCTCTGCAAAGGAGTAGGGTAAGGAAGTCTTCTCATATATCTTCTTTGGGGACATGCTTGTCCTTTGGAATTTTGCAACATTTACTTTAGATTGTTTTATGGTTGTTCTTTCCACTTATGTTGTAATAATTTTGTATATTTTCCCCCTTGCTTGTGCTTAAAAAATAAAATATTAAATGAAATGAGAATTTAAAAGGAAAAAAAAACGTGAAGGAAAATACACAATAAGACTACATGAAAATCTGAATGGGTGGTCCATTCAGAAAAATTGACTCCATGAGAAAATAAGATATATTTACACCAAATCAAAAGACTGAAAAAAGGAGAGCAAAAGATAAGATATATGCTACCAAACAACTGTGACTTGAAAAAGAGGCCAAGAAGAAATAATCTAAGTATTAGACTACCTGAAAAAACATTTTTAAAAAAAGTCTGTGGACCAAAATTTGAAAAATTATAAACAAAAAATTGCCCAGATCTATTAGAATCAGAGGGCAGAGTAAAAATAGAATCCACTAGTCATCTCCTGAAACTCTAAAATAAGAAATCCCAAAATATAATAGCCCAAATATAGAGCTTTAATAAAAGAAAAAATATATTGTGAGTAGCTAAAAAGAGATTGAGTATAAAGGAATTATACAAGACTTAGAAGCTACTACCAGAAAGGAAAGGACCTCAACTAAGACTAATCACAGGAGACAAGAACTCTAGTGTCCATAGTGAAGGAAAAAGCATGGGTCAAAAGCCTAATCCAAGAAATGGTTGAAACAGACCTTTAAAAAGACTCTTAGGACAAAGGAAAAGTCCTCAATTTGTTCTGATCCTCAGAGCAGGGGAGACCTAGAACTCAATTCCTGAGGGCTAAGCAACAAAAAGGAAGATAGACAGACAGACAAGTAGACAAACAAACAAATATATAAAGGACTCTAATACTGCAAAAGATGATTAGGATAAAAACCTGGAAGAGGAGAATAATTCAAAAACACTTACAATCAAAATGCCAAAGAAAAAAGAAACAGCTTGCCTACAAGAACAAATAGAATTCTTAGGAAAACTGATGCAAGAAATTTGAAAAGGATATTATAAAACAAAGGAGACCTATAGAGGAAACACTTGGAAAAAAATACCAATAGCATAGATAAGAGTTGTACATTTTATTCTAGTAAAAAGAAACTCCCTAAGAATCAGAATGGACCAAAAGAAATTAATGACTCTAGGAAACTAAAAAAATTCTTTTAAAAAGGCAAAAGAATGAGAAAATAGAGGAAAATATAAGCTATATCATGTATAAAATGACTGACCTAGAAAATAAATCAAGGAGAAATCATGGGATTATCTGAAATTCAAAGCCAAATAAAGAAAAAGAACTTGGATATAATATTTCAAGAAATCACTGAAGCAAATTGTCCAGATATATACACACAGTGTCCCCCAAGTCTTAGTAAACCTTGTGTTAAAACAAGAGGGTGGGGCAGCTAGGTGGTACAGTGGATAAAGCACCGGCCCTGGAGTCAGGAGTACCTGAGTTCAAATCCGACCTCGGACACTTAACACTTATTAGCTGTGTGACCCTGGGCAAGTCACTTAACCCCAATTGCCTCACAAAACAACAACAAAAACAAAAACAAATCCAAGAGGGTAAGGTGAAAATTTTGCTGTTGTTCAGTCATTTAGATTGTGTCTGACTCTTCATGATCCCATTTGGGGTTTTCTTGGCAAAGATACTAGAGTGGTTTGCCATTTCCTTCTCTAGTTCATTTTATAGATGAGGAAATGAGGCAAAAAGAGTTAAATGACTTGCCCAGGGTAACAAAGCTAGTAAGTGTCTGAGGCAGGATTTGAACTCATAAAGATGATTCCTGATCCCTGATCCCTGATTCCTGATTCCAAGCCCAGTGCTCTATCCACTCTGCCCCAATGTGAAAATAGAATACTAGGGAAAAAAAAAGAAAGAAAGAAAGCTCCTAGGAATGTCACTGTCAAAAGCCAGAACTTTCAAACAAAAGAAAAAAATAGTATAAGCAGTCAGAAGGAAAAAAAAAGATTCCACTTATCTAAGAATCATGATCAGATCATACACAATTTAAAGATATAACTACAAAGGAGCAGAAAACATGGAAGGAGATATCACGAAAGGCAAAAATAAAATAAATAAATAAATGCCTATAAACAAAAATAACTTACTCAGCAAAAAAGAATATCATGCTATAAAGAAAAAATGTTAACCTCTAATATATTTTAATAAATGTTTAATACCTAAACTGTTAAACTGTTGTCCTAGTTAGCTTTCCCCACAAGGGGACTGATAGGGTGACCACACACATTTAGTTTTACCCGTCACAATCCTAATATTACAAGAGGGAATAAGAGTGATTAATTGAGACAAAAGATGTACAGATAGTTTTTATGTTTTGAAGAAAAAAAGAAAAGGGAGGAGGGACTATGTTGGGGAAAATAGGAAGAGATATAGAGTAACTTGTTAATACACATAATTAGGGCAGCTAGGTAGCACAGTGGATAAAGCACTGGCCATGGATTCAGGAGGACCTGAGTTCAAATCTGGCCTCAGACACTTGACATTTATTAGCTGTGTGACCCTGGGCAAGTCACTTAACCCCCATTGTCCTGCCCCCCCCCAAATACACATAATCAGGTTGCACAAGAAGAATCATATACAGACATGGAAGGAGTAGGGTGAGTGTTACTTGAACTTCACTTTAATCTAAACTATCAAAAGAAGTTAAAACACACACCAAACACAAGAGTTTGGGGTAGGAATATATTCAAGTTAACAGGGATACAGATAAGAGCAAAAAGATGGGAAGGGAAATATAAGAGGGGGTATAAATTCAGGAAGAGATTTGTCATCAAAAATAGAAATCCTAAGGTGAGGGGGCAGTAAAGAGACTCAAAGGAAAAAAAAAAACCAGAAAAGCTAACAACTTGAAATAAATAGGAAATAAGCATAGAAAAGAAAAATAAAGGAAAAGAGGAGGGGCAGAAATAAACAATTATAATTGTGAGAGTGAATGAGATGAACTCCGATAAAATGGAAAAGGTTAACAGAATGGATTAAACCGCCCAATTCAAAAATATATTGTTTATAAGAAATATACTTGAAACATAAAAGCTCAAAGAGAGTTAAAATCAGGGATTGGAACAAAATCTATTATATCTCAGGGGTACCACTTATTCTAGGCAAAGCAACAGCAAGAATACACTTACTTGAAAGAAGGAAACTACATTTTGCTAAAGGTAACAGACAATGGATTTATTTTCATACTTAACATATATGTAACAAAAGCACTTAGAAGACTTAGAAAAACTAAATTAATTGTAAGGAGAAATAGGCACTATAATAGTGGAGGACATTAATTCCAATAACTCAAGATGAATTTGAACAAAAAAGTTACCAAGAAAGAAGATGAAGACCTAAATAGAATTTTACAAATATTATAGACCTCTGACAATTATTAAAAGGAAACAGAAAAGAACATGTATGTATCTATCTGTGTGTATGTATGTATATACATACATGTATATTTCAGCTGTGTATGGCTTCTTTACAAAAATTGACCATATCTTAGGACATAAAAGCATTCAAAATGAAGAAAAATGCACATTTATTTACCATAATTCAATAAAAACTATATTAAATAAAGTACTGCTGAAAATGTATGGGGCAGAGCCAACATGGTACAGTAGAGACAGGAACTCACCCAAGCTCTCTGAAATTCCCCTCCAAACAACTTTGAAATAATGCCTCAAATTGAAATGTGGAGTGGCAGAGCCAATAAAAGATTGAGGGGAAAATAATTTTCTAATCCAAAATTTAGGAGGTCTGTCACACATCCAAGAAGTAGTCAAGCCCCAAGTTGGGCACAGCACAAGCACTGGAGACAGCTGCAGCAGCAGCAACTTTGGGAGCTCTCAGCCCACAAATAGTAAAAGGGCCACACAGCTGCACAGAAAGAGATAACAGGGGACTCTTTTCTAGTGCTAGGTTTAGGATCCTGTTCCATTGTCCACATGCAGTTATGGGTCACAGCCCCAGGATGAAGAGAAGCACTAAGCACTTGTAGCAGCAGAATAGCAGGAGTCCTGGTCACAGTTCCAGGATGGAAAAGAGTGCTTGTTGTTGCTCATAAGAGAATAGGGACCCTGGTCTCAGTCCCAAGGCAGAAAGCAGCACTAGCACTTGCAACTGCAGATCATGGGACCTGGTCATAGTTCCAAGGCCAAGAAGAGTGCTAGCACTTGTGTTACAGGAGAATAAGCTTCCTTCCTAGGTAAAAAGCATGGCATAGGCCAGGAGAGCAGTGACAATACCTCTCCTTAGCTCAGAGAACCTTGGAAGCACTAAAAACTTAAATACCATCAGAACTAGCTCTGAAAATAACAGCACAAAACAACCCTGCAGCCAGGGACAGTTTCCTCCCTTTCCCCAGCCACTCAGGAGCAGAACCCAACTTTAACATAAAGTTAAAAGTCAAGAAATGGGCTGGAAAATGAGCAAACTACCACCACTATCACCACCACAACAATAAAGAATCTGACCATTACAAGTTACTATGGTGAAAGGGAAGATCAAAAAACAAACTCAGAAGAAGACAGCAATGTCAAAAGAGCTACATGCAAATCTTCAAATTTAAAAAATGATTTGGAAAAAAGCCCAACAAGAATTCTTGCAAGACCATAAAAAGGATTTTTAAAATCCAATAAGAAAGGTAGAGGAAAAATTGGTAAAAAAAAAAAAATGAAAGTAATGCAAGAAAATTATGAAGGAAGTCAATAGTTTGGTAAAAGAGGCACAATAAATGCTGAAGAAAATAACAGCTTAAAAAATAGAACTAGCTATATGGAAAAAGATGTACAAAAATCATTTAAGAAAAGAACTTATTTAAAAAGTAGGGTTAGATGATTGTACATGTATAACCTATAACAGATTGCTTTCTATGTTAGAGAGTGGGCATGGAGGGAAGGAAGGGAGAAAAATTTGGAACTCAAAATCTTATACAAATGAATATTGGAAACTATCTTTACATGCAATTGGAAATTTAAAAAATACTATTAAGTAAAAGAAAAAAAGTAGGGTTGGCCAAATGGCAAAAGAAGCACAAAAGCTCACTGAAGAAAATAATTCCTTAAAAATTAGACAGCAAGTGCAAACCCATGAGACATCAAGAAACACAATCAAAGAAATGAAAAACTAGAAGAAAATGTTACATATATCAGAAGAAAAATGAATGACTTGAAAAACAGATGGAGGAAAGAAAATTGAATAATTATTGAACTACCTGAAAGCCATGATAAAAAATACTAGACATCATATTTCAAGAAATTATCAAGGATAACTGCTTGATAGCCTAGAGTCAGAAAGTAAAATAGAAATTGAAATAATCTACCATTTAACTCCTGAAAGAGATCTCAAAATGAAAACTCCCAATAATGTTATAACCAAATTGCAAAACTCTTAGATCAAGGAAAAAATATTGCAAGTAGCCAGAAAAGAATAATTAAAATATCATGGAGAAGTCATAGTCAGGATAACATCAGATTTAGAAGCTTCCACATCAAAGGATTGGAGGGCTTGGAATATAGTATTCTGAAAGGCAAAGGAGCTAGGATTACAATCAAGAATCATGTACCCAGCAAAGCTCAGTATAATTCTTCATGGGGAAAAATGGATATTTAATGAATTAGAGGATTTTCAAGCATTCCTGATGAAAAGACCAGAGCTGAATAGAAAATTTGCATTTCAAATACAAGACTCAAGAGAAGTATAAAAGGTAAACAAGAAAGATAAATCATAAGGGATTCAATGAGATTAAACTTTTTATATTCCTATAAGGGAAGATGATACTTGGAACTCCTAAGAACTTTATCATTATTAGAACAGTTAGAAGGAGTATACCTAGACAGAGGGCATGAATATGGACTGAATATAATGGTATGATTTTAAAACAACAAATTAAGGGGTGAGAAAGAGGGATGCATTGGGAGAAGGGAGAAGAGAGAAAAGAGAATGGGGGAAATTATCTCACATAAAAGTAGTGCAAAGGAAGAGCTTTTACAGTGTAGGGGAAGATAAAAGTGAGTTGGTGAGCAATGTTTGAACCTTACTCTCATTGAATTGGCCCAAAGAGGAAATGACATACACACTCAGTTGGGTATAGAAAGCTTTCTTAAGGGGCAGCTAGGTGGTGCAGTGGATAGAGCACCAGCCCTGGAGTCAGGAGTACCTGAGTTCAAATCTGTCCTCAGACACTTAACACTTACTAGCTGTGTAATCCTGGGCAAGTGACTTGGCCCCAATTGCCTCACTAAAAGAAAAAAAAAAAAAGAAAAAAAGCTATCTTACGCTTCAGGGAAGTAGGAGGGGAAGGTGATAAGAGAAGGGGGGTTGTTGATAGAGGGATGAGTGGATTAAGGGAAAGTGTTCAGAAGCAAAACATACTTTTGAGAAGGAATGAGAGTGATAGAGAAAGAGACAGAGATATAAAAGGACAAATGAGGAAAATACACAGTAGGCAATCATAACTGTGAATGTGAATAAGATGAACTCACCCATAAAACAGAAGTGGATAGCAGAATGGATTAAAAACCAGAATCAAACAATATGTTGTTTACGAGAAACACACTTGAAACAGAGAGACACACTCAGAGTAAAAATAAGGAGCCAAAGTAGAACCTATTATATTTCAACTGAGATTTTTAAAAAGCAGGCATAGCAATCATGATCTCAGACAAAGAAAAACCAAAAATACAAATTAAAAGAGATAAAGGGATGAAATTACATCTGGGAGCCAATATGGTGGAGTAAGCAGTAAATCACCATAACTCTCCTATTAACTTCCAAATAACAACATAAAATAGCACCACCATACAAATCCTAGAATGGCAGAACCAGCAGTAAGACAGGGTGAAACAATCTTTGAGCCCAAGAAATTTGGAAGATTGGCTGGAAAGATGTGTCTCACTCAGGTAAAGTGGGAGTACAGTTCAGGAGAGGAAGTATCCTAGCAAGCCTCACCTCAGCAAACCAGTGGGAGAACCTGAACCCCAGTGCAGCAAAGCAGGCAAACATCAACACCAGGATGTCCCCCCTCCACATACTTCAGCATAGCCAGGGGAATGTACAGATGCCTTTGCTTCAGCATATCCTGGGCAAACAAGCAATCTCCAGTGGCCACACCACTATGTGCTTCAGTGTATCTCTGGGGAAACTCAGAAACACCCTACCAGCTTCAGTATATGCCAGACATGCACTAGGACCCCAGCTTAGCAACAGGTAAGCTGCCAGACTTCTTTGGCCTCCAGCAGCACCAGCTACTCTATACCCACTTTCTCAGTGCAGCACCAGATATGAGGATCCCCGATGGGCCTCAGGGCAACATCAGTGTAGCATCAGGCAAATAGCCAGGGCCTACAGCCCCTGGTACAAGAAGCCTGAGACAGTGCCCCTTTCACCCTGGAAGCAGAGGTCAAATTTAAAAGAAAGGAAAAAGGCCAATAAAGATGAGCAAAGGCCAACAAAGAAAAAGAATGTGATCATAGACAGTTATTATGGTGACAGGGAAGATTAAGACATAAACTCAGAAGAGGACAACAACATCAAAACACCCATGGGAAAAACCACAAAGGAAAGCAGGAAGTGGTGTCAAGCCCAGAAAGAACTCATGGAAGAGATAAAAAAGGAGCTTAAAAATCATATAAGAGAGACAGAAGAAAAATTGGGAAGAGAAATTAGAGTGATGCAAGAGAATTATGAGACAGTCAACAGCTTGAAAAAGAAAACAATTGCTTAAAAAGTAGAATTAGACAAATGGAAAAAGAGATACAAAAATCTACTGAAGAAAACAACTGCTTAAACAGTACAATTGGCCAAATGGAAAAGAAAGTACAAAAGTTAATTGAGGAAAACAGTTCCTTAAAAGCTAGAATTGGGCAAGTGGAAGCTCATGACTCTATAAGACATCAAGAAGCAATCAAACAAATGGAAAAGAATGAAAAATAGAAGAAAATATAAAATGCTTCATGGGAAAAGTAACCTGGAAAAATAGATTTAGGAGAGACAATGTTGGAATCATTGGACTATCTGAAAGCCATAATCAAAAGGAGGACCTGGAGAGCATCTTTCAAGAAATTATTGGGGAAAACTGCACTGATGTCCTAGAACCAGAGGGCAAAATAGGCACTGAAAGAATCCACTGATCACCTCAAGAAAGGGACCCCAAATTAAAAACTCCAAGGAACACTATAGCCAAAATTCAGAACTATCATGTTAAGGAAAAAAATATTGCAAGTGGCCAGAAAGAAACAATTAAAATATTGGGGAGTCACAATAAGGACTACACAGGACTTAGCAGCTGCAGTATTAAAATACTACCATGATATTCTGGAAGGCAAAGGAGCTAGGACTACAACCAAGAATCACTTACACAGTGTAATTAAGCAAAATATATCAAGGGGAAAATGGCCATTCAATGAAATAGAAGGATTTCAAACTTTTATAAGAAGACCAGAATTAAACCAAAAATTTGATCTCCAATATCAAGACTCAAGAAAAGTATAAACAGTTTAAAAGGGAAAAGAAAAGGTAAGGGATTCAATAGAGCTAAACTGTTCACATCCCTACATGAGAAGATGATAGTTATAATTCTTAAAAATTTTATCACTAATAGCATAGCTAGAAGGACTACACATCAAAGGAGGGTATGGGTATGATGTGAATTTGAGGGAATGACATAAAAATAATTAAGGGATGAGAAAAAGGATTATACTCAGTGCAGAAGGAAGGGAGAGGTAGAATGGAGTAAATTATTTTACATGAAGAGGTATGAAAGACCTATTATGGTGGAGAGGAAGATGGGAGGGTGGGCAGTTGGCATTGCTTGAACCTTACTCTCATCAATATTGTCTCAAAGAGGGAATAATATATATATAATCAGTTGAATATAGAGATTGATCTTACTCAACAGGGAAATGGAAGGGGGAGATTAAGTAAAGGGTAGGGAGATTGATAGAAGGGAGGGCAGATTGGAATAAGTGATAGAAGCAAAACACTGGTGAGGAAGGAAAAGGTGAAAGGAGAGAAGATTAAATAGGAGGAAAAATAAGATGGAGGGAAATACACAGTAATCATAACTGTGAATGTGAATGGTATGAACTCTCCCATAAAACAGAAACAGATAGCAGAGTGGATCAAAAAACAGAATCCTACAATATGTTGTTTACAAGAAACACACTTGAAGCAGAGGGAAACACACAGAGTAATGGTAAGGGGCTAGAGCAGAATTTATTATGCTTTAGCTGAAATTAAAAACAACAACAGGGGTAGCAATCTTGATCTCAGACAAAATAAAAGCAAAAATAGACCTAATTGAAAAAGATAAGGAAGGAAACTACATGTTGCTAAAAAGGTACCATACACAATGAAGAAATATCAATACTAAATATTTTTGCAACAAGTGATATGGCATCCAAATTCTTAAAGGAGTTGAATGAGTTATAGGAAGAAATTGAAAGAAAAACTCTACTAATAGGGGACTTGATTTGTCTCTTCTCAGAATTCAATAAATCCAACTAAAAGTAAACAAAAAAGAAACTAATGAGATAAATAGAATATTAGAAAAGTTACATATGACAGACCTTTGGAGACAGAAAGGAATATACCTTTTTCTCAACAGTACATGGCACCTAAATAAAAATTAACCATGTATTAGGACATAAAAACCTAAAAATCAAATGTAGAAAGAAAGAAATATTAAATGTATTCTTTTCAGATAATAATGCAATAAAACAAAGGGAATTGGGAAAATAGATTAAAAATTAATTGAAAAATAATTTAATCCTAAAGAATAAGTGAATCAAAGAACAAATCAAAGAAACAATCAATAACTTCATTAATGAGAATAACAAGGAGAAAACATACCAAAATTTATGGGATGCAGCCAAAGCAGTACTTAGGGGAAAATTTATTTCTCTAAATTTTTACATCAATAAAATAGAAAAAGAACAGATCAATGAAATGGGCATGAAACAAACAAACAAACAAAAACTAGAGAAAGAATAAATTTAAAATCTCCAATTGAGCACCAAATTGGAAATCCTGAAAACCAAAGGGGAGATTACTAAGATTGAGGTAATAAATCTAGGAGCTGGTTTTATGAAAAAAGCCAATAAGATACATAAGCCATTAGTGAATTTGATTTAAAAAGAAAGAAGAAGACCAAATATCGAGAATCAACAATGAAAAGCATGAAATCATCACCAATGAAGAAGAAATTAAAGCAATCATTTGGAAATATTTTGACCATTTATATGCCAATAAATCTGACAATTTGAGAGAAATTGGTGAATATTTACAAAAATATACTATCCAGATTAACAGATCAAGAAGTAGAATGCATAAATAACTCATCTTAGAAAATTTAGAAATTTAACAAGCCATTAATGAAAAGATCCCCAGGGCCAGATGGACTCAAAAAATGAATTCTATCAAGCAGTCAAAGAACAATTAAAACTATGTAAAGTATTTGGAAAAATTGATGAAAAAGGAGTCCTACCAAACTCCTTTTATGACACAAACATGGTGCTGATACCTAAACCAGGAAGAGCTGAAACAGAGAAAAAAAATTATAAACCAATTTCCCAAATGAATATAATGGTAAAAATTTTGAACAAATTACCAATGAAGTGATTATAGCAATATATGACAAGGATTAGACACTATGACCAGTTGGGATTTATACCAGGAATGAAAGGTTGGTTCAATATTAGGGAAACTATCAACATAATTGAACACATCAATATGATTATCTCAATAGATGCTGTAAAAGCTTTTGACAAAATACAGCTCTCATTCCTTTAAAAACAATACAGAGGGGGCAGCTAGGTGGCACAGTGGATGGAGCACCAGCCCTGGAGTCAGGAGTACCTGAGTTCAAATCCGGCCTCAGACACTTAACACTTACTAGCTGTGTGACCCTGGGCAAGTCACTTAACCCCAATTGCCTCACTAAAAAAAAACAAAAACAAAAAAAACAATACAGAGGGGGGCAGTTAGGTGGCACAACAGATAGAGCACCAGCCCTGGAGTCAGGAGGACCTGAGTTCAAATCTGGCTTCAGACACCTGACACTTACTAGCTCTGTGACCCTGGGCAAGTCACTTAACCCTAATTGCTTCATAAAAAAACAACCAAACAAAAAAAAAAATACAGAGCTTAGGAATAAAGAGAATATTCCTTAAAATGTTAAGCAGTATCTATATGAAACCATCAGCAAGCATTACTGTAGTGGAGACAAGCAAAAAGCCTTTCCAATAAGATCAGGATTGAAGCAAGGATGCCCATTATCACAACTATTCAATATAGTACTGGAAATGTTAACTATAGCAGTAAGAGAAGAAAAAGAAATTGGACGGGGGCAGCTAGGTGGTGCAGTGGATAGAGCATCAGCCCTGGATTCAGGAAGACCTGAGTTCAATTCTGGCCTCAGACACTTAACACTTACTAACTGTGTGACCCTGGGCAAGTCACTTAACCCCAAATTGCCTCACAGAACAAACAAACAAACAAAAAAGAAATTGGAGGAGTTAGAATAGTTAGTGAGAAAAGAAAACTCACTCTTTGCAGATGATATGATGGTATATTTAGAGAACCCTAGAGAATGAACTAAAAACAACTTGAAATAATTAACATCTTTAGCAAAGTTTTGGGATATGAAATAGACCCACATAAATCATCAGCATTTCTATATATAACCAACAAAGCCCAGCAGCAAGAGATGGAAAGAGAAATTCCATTTTAAATAACTACAGACAATATAAAATGCTTGGAAGTCTATTTGCCAAGTCGAACGCAGGAACTATATGAACACAATTACAAAACACTTTTCATTCAAATAAAGTCAGATCTAAGCAATTGGAAAAATATCAATTGCTCATGGGTAGGAAGAGTCAATATAACAAAAAATAAAATTCTACCTAAATTAATTTACTTGTTCAGTGCCATATCAATCAACCTACCAAAACTTATTAGAGCTAGAAAAAATAACAACAAAATTCATATGGAAGAACAAAAGGTCAAGAATGTCAAGGGAACTTATGAAAAAAATACAAAGAAAGGTGGTCTAGAAATACCAGATCTCAAACTATATTAGAAAGCAGTAATCATCAAAACTATCTGGTCCTGGATAAGAAATAGAGTGGGGATCCATAGAATAGATTAGGTACACAAGACACAGTAGTTAATGACCATAATAACCTAGTGTTTGACAAACTCTAAGATCTCAAATTTTGGAATAAGAAATAACTAGTTGACAAATGCTACTTGGAAAACCAGAAAAAATGGGAAACAAACTAGGTAAAGACCAACAACTTTACCACCACATACCAAGATCAAAATGGGTATATGATTTAGACATAAAGGATGACACCATAAGCACATCAGAAGAAGTAATAGTTCACCTGTCAGATCTATGTGAGATGATCAATTATGAATGACTCAGCTCTTCTTAGCAACACAATGAACCAAGACATGTACAAAGGATTCATGAAATAAAATGCTATACACTTCCAGATAAAGAACTGATGGACTCTGAATGAAGATCAAAGCATATTTTTTCACTTATCTTATTCTTTTTTGTAGTTTTTCTCCTTTTAATCAGTTTCTTCTCTCACAACTGTGACTAATATGGAAATACATTTTTATAAGATAGCACATGTATAACCTATATCAAATTACCTACCACTTTGGGAAGAGGGGAAAGAAGGAGGGAAGGAGAAAAATTTGGAACTCAAAATCTTGCAAAAATGAATGCTAAACATTGTCCTGACATATAATTGGGAAAAAATAAAATACTATTAAAAAGAGATAAGCAGGGAAACTGCATTTTACTAAAAGGCACTAAAGGTAGGCAATGAAGTAATATCAATACCAAACATATATACACCAAATGACATAGCATCTAAATTCTTTGGGGGAGGGGGCAGGGCAATGAGGTTTAAGTGTCTTGCCCAGGGTCACACAGCTAGTAAGTGTCAAGTGTTTGAGGCTGGATTTGAACTCAGGTCCTTCTGAATCCACTGTGCCACCTATCTGCCCTGCATCTAAATTCTTAAAGGAAAAATTAAATGAGTTAAAGAAGGAAATAGACAATAAAATTAGTGAGGGACCTAAACTTTCCCTTTCAGAACTGGATAAAGCTAACCATATAATAAAAAAAAGAAGTTAAATAGATGAATGCTACTGTTTAGTCATTTTAGTCATGTTACCATGAAATGATGACCCCATTTCATGTTTTCTTGGCAAAAATAACTGGAGTGGTTTGCCATTTCCTTTTCTGGCTCATTTTACAGATGAGGAACTGAGGAAAATAGGGTAAGTGATTTGCCCAGAGTCACGCTGCTAATAAGTGTTTGAGGCTAGGTTTGGACTCATGAATGTGAGTCTTCCTGATTCTAAGCCCAGTCTCTATCCACTGTACCACCTAGCTGCCCCAAAACATGAATAGAATTCTGGAAAAGTTAGATATGATAAACTTCTGGAGAAAAATTGAATGGTAATATAAAGAAGTGTATCTTTTTCTCAGCAAGTACATGGCACCTTCAAGAAATTGACCATGTATTAGCTCATAAAAATCTCACAATCAAATTCAGAAAATCAGAAATATTAAATGTATTCTTTTCAGACCATAATGCAATAAAATTATGCTCAATAAAGGGCTGTGGGAACATATTAAAGTTAACTAGAAACTAAATAATCTAATTCTAAAGAATGAATTGATGAAAGGACAAATCATAGAAATAATAATTTCATTAAAGAGAATGATAACAATGAGACAATGTACCAGAATTTATGGGATGCAACCAAAGAAGTGCATGGGGGAGAATGTGTATCTCTAAATGCTTCCATCAAAAAATTGAGAAAGAGCAGCTCAATGAATTTGGTATGCAACTAAAAAAACCTAGAAAAAGAACAAATTAAAAATTCCCAATTAAAAATAGAAATTCTGAAAATCCAAGAAGAGATAAATAAAATAAAAAATAAAAAACACTGAACAAATAAATGAGACTAGGAACTGGTTTTATTTAAAAAACAATAAAATAGGGCAGCTAGGTGGCGCAGTGGATAAAGCATGGGTCCTGGATTCAGGAGGACCTGAGTTCAAATCAGGCCTCAGACACTTGACACGTACTAGCTGTGTGATCCTGGGCAAGTCACTTAACCCTCATTGCCCTGTGAAAAAACAAAAACAAAAAACCCCCAATAAAATAGAATTTCATTGGTTAATTTGATAAAAGAAAGAAAGAAAATTGCTAGTATCAAAAATTTAAAGGGTGAATTCACCACTGTTGAAGATGAAATCAAAAGAATTATTAGGAGCTATTTTGCCCAGTTATATGCCAATAAATCTAACAATTTAAGTGAAAGGGATGAATATTTATAAAAATATAAATTTCACACATTAATGGAAGAAATAGAATACTTAAAATATATCTTAGAAAAATAAATTGAACAAGCCATAAATAAACTACCTAAGAAAAAATCCCCAGGAACAGATGGATTCACAAATGAATTTGACCAAGCATGTAAAGAACAATTAATTTCAATACTATATAAAATATCTGGAAAAATTGGGATAGAAGGAGTCCTACTAAATTCCTTTTATGACACAAATATGGTTCTGATACCTAAATCAGGAAGACTAAAAACAGAGAAAGAAAACTATGGATCAATTTCCTTAATTAATATTGATACAAAATTTTAAAAGAAAAGACTAGATAGGAGATTATAACAATATATCACAAAGATCAAACATTATGACCAGGTAGAATTTATACCAGGAATACAGGGTTATTTTAACATTAGGAATATTATCAGCATAATTGGTCATGATTAATAACAAAACCAAAAAATCATATGATTATCCCAATAGCTGCAGAAAAACTTTTGACATTATATAATACTCATTACTATGAAAAACACTAGAAAGCATAGAAATAAATGAAGTTTTCCTTAAAATGATAAGTAGTATTTATCTAAAATCATCAGCAATTATCATCTGTAATGGGAGCAAGAATGTCCATTATCATAATTATTCAGCACAGTACTGGAAATATTAGCCATAGAAATAAGAGAAGAAAAAGAAATTGAAGAAGTTAGAATAGGCAATGAGAAAAGAAAACTATCACTTTTTGTAGATGATATGATGATATACTTAGAGAACCCTAGAGAATCAACTAAAAACTACTTGAAATAATTAACAACTTTACCAAAGTTGCAGGATATAAAATAGACCCACCTAAACCTTCAACATATCTATATATTACCAAAGTCCAGCAGGAAGCAATAGAAAGAGAAAAACCCATTTTAGATAACTGCAGACAATATAAAATGCTTGGGAATCTTCCTGCCAAGAAAAACCCAGGAACTCTGTGAACATTACAAAACACTTTTCACACAAAGTCAGATCTAGACAATAGGAGAAATAATAATTGCTCATAGGGAGGGTGAACTAATATAACAAAAATTCCAGGGGGGGGGCAGCTAGGTAGCACAATGGATAAAGTACCAGCCCTGGCTTCAGGAGGACCTGAGTTAAAATCTGGCTTCAGACATTTGACACTTACTAGCTCTGTGATCCTGGACAGTCACTTAACCTTCATTGCCCCCCACACAGAAAGTTACAATTCTACCTAAATGAATTGACTTATTCAGTGCTATAACAATCAAATTGCCGAAAGTTATTTTATTGAGCTAGAAAAATAATAAAATTCATCTGGAAGAACAAAAGTTCAAGCATATCAAGGTAAGCAATGAAAAGAAAAGTGTAGGATCATGGCCTAGAAGAATCATATATCAAACTGTATTACAAAGTGGTAATCATCAAAAGGACTGGTTTGTTGTTGTTGTTGTTGTTCATTAGTGTCTGATTCTTCATAATCCTGTGGACAATAGCATGCCAATACTGTCCATTGGGTTTTCATGGCAAAGATGCTGGTGCAGTTTGCCATTTCTTTCTCCAGTGGATTAGGCAAAAAGAGTTTTTAAAAAAAGAGTTTTGCCTTGGGTCACACATCTAGTAAGTGTCTGAGGCCAGATTTGAACTCATCTTCCTGACTCCAGGCACAACATTCTATCCAATGACTCACCAAAATAATATGGCACTGGCTTAGAAATAGAGTCATAAATTGGTGGAATAGATTAGGTACACATCATACAGTAGGTCATGGCCAGAGTAATCTAATATTTGATAAATGCAAAGATTCCATGTTTTGGGACAAGAGCTCACTATTTGACAAAAATACTGGAAAAACTAGAAAGCAGTTTGGGAAAAACTAAGTATAGACCAAGACCTCACACCATATATCAAGATAAAGTCAAAATGGATATATTATTAGATATAAATGGTGATTTCATAAACAAATTAGGGGAGCATAGAAAATGCTATCTCTCAGATCTATGGATAAGGGAAGAATTTATGATCATACAAAAGATATAATTACAGGATATAAAATGGATAATTTTGATTACAGTAAATTAAAATGGTTTTGCATAAACAAAACTAATAAACTCAAAATTGTAAGGAAAGGGGGAAACTGGGAGAACATTTTATAGGAAGTTTTTCTGATAAAGACCTCATTTCTCAAATAAATAGAAAACTGAGTCAAATTTATAAGAACATGAGTCAATCTCCAATTGATAAATGGTAAAAGGATATAAATAGGCAGTTTTCAGAAGAAGAAATCAAAGCTATCTACGGTAGTATGAAAAAAATGCTCAAAGTCACTATTGATTGGAAAAATATGAATTAAAACAACTCTGAGGTACCACCCCACACTTATCAAATTAGTTAATATGACAGAAAAGGAAAGTTATAAATGTCAGAGGGGATGTGAAAAAATTGGGATACTACATTCTGGAGAGGAATTGGAACTATGCCCAAAGGGCTATAAACTGCATACTCTTGGATCCAGCAATACCACTAGTAGGTGTGTGTCCCAAAGGGATAAAATAAAAAGGGAAAAGACCTATGCGTACAAAAATATTTATAGCAGTTCTTTTTTTGTGGTGGCAAAGAATTGGAAACTGAGGGGATACCCATCCATTGGGGAATGGTTCAACAAGTTGTGGTATATGATTGTGATGGAATACTATTGTGCTATAATAAATTATGAGCATAATGCTTTCAGAAAAACCTAGGAAGACTTATATGAACAGATGCAAAGTGAAGTGAGCACAACCAGGAGAACATAATAACAGAAGTACTATAAAATGATCAACTGTGGATAACTTAGTTATTGTCAGTAGTACAATAATTCAAGAAAATTCTGAAGGACTTATGATGAAAAATGTTATCCACCTCCAAAGAAAGAACTGGTAGAATGTGAATACAGGAACCATCTTTCTTTTTATTAACTGGATTTTCAGCATTTAGCACAGTGCCTGGCATATAGTAGGCACTTAATAAGTATTTATTGCATTGGATTGGATTGTAAATCAATATGTGACCTAGATGTAAGAGGTCACATCATAAATGAACTAAAGAAACATGGAAAAAATTACTTATCAGATCTATGGATAGGAAAAAGCTCATTACCAAATAAGACATAGAGAAAAATCACAAAAGATAAAAAAATTTTGATTACATAAAATCTTTTTAAAAGTTTGTTCAACTAATCTAATAAAGCTAAGATTAAAAGAGAAGCAATTAATTAGAAACAAATCTTTGTAGCATGCTTCTCTGATAAAGTTCTCAATTCATGTATATATATATATACACACATACGTACATACATACATACATAAATTTATAAGAATAAGAGCCATTCCCCAATTAATAACTTGCCTAAGGGTATAAACATGAGATTCTCAAGGGTAGAAACCTAGGTTAACTAATATGAAAAAATGTTCCATATAACTACTAATAGGAGAAATGCAAATTAAAATAATCATATAAGATTCTATCTTACATCGATCAGACTGGCAAAGATGACAAAAAAAATTGATAAATGTCAGAGGGGCTGTGGGAAAATAGGAACATTGATGTACTGCTGGCAGACTAGTGAATGGACATGATCATTCTGGAAAACAATTTGGAATTATATACAAAAATTATTAAACAGTGCATGCCCATTTACCCAGCTATATCACTGATAGGCTTATACCCCAAAAAAAGATCAAGAAAAGAGGAAGAGGTTCTATGCAGATAAATTATTTATAGCAGGTCATTTTGTGGTGACAAAAAAACTAAAAACTAATGGAATGTCCAATAATTGCAGAGTGGCTGAATAAGTTGTGGTATATGAATATGATAGAATATTAGTGTGTTCTAAGAAATGGGGAAATAAATTCTTTCTTTTTTTTTTTTTTTTTAGTGAGGCAATTGGGGTTAAGTGACTTGCCCAGGGTCACACAGCTAGTAAGTGTTAAGTGTCTGAGGCCGCATTTGACCTCAGGTACTCCTGACTCCAGGGCCAGTGCTCTATCCACTGCGCCACCTAGCTCACCCAGAAATAAATTATTTCAGAGACATGGAAAACCTTATAATGATAAACTAATGTAGAGTAAACAGAAACAAAAGACCAATTTATACTGCTTATATCAATATTACAAAATTGAACAATTTTGAAGACTTATGAACTGATAATGGAAATGAGTAGAAACAGAAAAATTTATGCAACAACAGCAACGTTGTAAAGACAAACTTTGAAATCTGCAAGAACCATGATCATTTATATGACCATCTATGATTCCAGGACTGATAATTAAAAATACTATCTTCATCCTGATAGAGAATGAAATATCCATATCTATCTTTATATATTTTATTTATCTATATATGTCTATATAGATATCTATACCTACCTATAGTATCTCAATATATCTATCTATATATTTGTATACTGCCAATGAGGAAATTAATTTTGCTTAACTATGAATGTTACAAGAAATTTATTTTTCTTTTATCTTTTTTTCAATGGGGGAAGTGGATGGGAGAAAAACATAAATTTCGGTTTGTTTTTTAAAATTTCTTAAGTATTTAGGAGGCAGGACAGATATCTAATGTTGCATACACTTTCAAAAGAGGTGATTATATTGTTATTTTTGTCTAATTGTTTTACTTTGTTGCAAGATCCTCTCATGAAAGGAGGTATCTGTAATTGCTTATAATGTAAAAATAAAACATTTCAATAAAGCTTTTTTTAAAGAATGAAAGGAGTTTTAGAAATACAATATTTCCAGAGGCAACAAATAAAGGCCTAAAACCAAGAATAGTTTGCTTTGCAAAATGGAATGTGATCCTTCCAGGGAAAAAATAGACCCTTAATATGCAACAGACACCTTTCAAGTATTCCAAACCAAAAGACCAGAGCTGAGGATGGAGGCCTCTTTTCTCACCTGGTTGAATAATAAGGTTACGCTGTTTCTAGTTCTGTATGATAACGTAATATTTGTAAGTCTCAATAACTTTATTGTAAAGGGAATTATTATTAGTGCAATTAGGAGTATATGTAAAGAGGTTGTGGTCATAAGGTAATAGTTAAGCTATGATAATATTTGTAAGTCTCAAAAACTGTAATGTAAGAATGATTAGAAAGAATATATGTAGACAGTGTGTGATCATAAGGTGACATTGATGATACTACACCACAGAAAACAAAATAAAGGGCTAAAAAGAAATTGCTTGGAAGAAGTAGGAGGGGAGAAAATGAATGGGGTGAACACACACAAAGAGGCATAAAAAAAATGCTGAGCAGGGGTCAGCTATGTGGCACAGTGGATAAAGCACTGGCCCTGGATTCAAGAGGACCTGAGTTCAAATGAGGCCTCAGACACTTGACACTTACTAGCTGTGTGACCTTAGGCAAGTCACTTAACCCTCATTGCCTCGCCTCCCCCCCTCCAAAAAAGAAAAAAAAGCTGAGCAGTTACTTTGAAATGTAAACACAGTAGTGTAATGATTGGAATGATGCCACCTACTGGAGACTTGCTGTGGGAAAGCTCCGCCATGAGGAAAATGCCTCAGAGGGCAAGGCCATGTGGCTTTTCCTTGGTGTCAGGAAGTGACATTTGCTCATGGGTGCTGTCTATCAAGGCTACCAGCCAATCAACTTAAGGAGCCTCCTATTTTCTGGGAGGAGACAGGAAGGAGGAAAGAGGGCCTGTGCAGAGAGCTCTCGCTCTTTTGGGTTCCTGATTTGATGGTGGTGGTGGCAGCAGAGGACTTCACAGGAAATTTGAGGAAAGATAGGAATGCCAGGCTGTTGGAATTCTGTTCTCAATCTTTTTCTTTCTATTTTTCAGTAAACCCTTAAAAACCTAAACTCGTTTTATCAGTGATTTTAGCAAGTTTCCCCCAAAACTGGGGGAACAGATTAGAATCCACATTTAGAATCTTAAATTACACAGTAGTCAAGAGAAACTAGAAAAGTGAATACATTTGAGTATTTAGAAGTGACTATACAATGATCAAGTTCTTATAGGGGAAAGAAACCAGTACTCCTAAATATGTCTTCAGGTTTTATAAAAAAAGTTAAATATGTCAACCAGATCTACTAGGGTTGGTTTCTTCTCATATAATGGTTTTTAGAGAAGAAAGAAAAGGCGATTATACTAGGGAAGAAAGGAAGAGTAAAAGGAAGGAATTTGCTATCTCACAAAATGGGGTGGGGAGTCCAAAAGGATAGTGTAATGAGATAATTTTTGTAAAGTACATAGCTTAGTACTTGGCACCTAGTAGGCACTATATACATGCTTATTAAATTCCTTCTTTCCTAATGGGTGAAGGGTGGCATCTGGTGGATGTGAATAGTATATCAGCTTATTTGGCTGGTATAACTGTTCCACATGGCTGGGGAGCCAACATCTAGGAGTGATGTGATGATGAGGCATAGAAGTGCTTTGGAGACACTGGGAGATGTGTATCTGGTTCTAGTCTGCTAGCCACTTGATTGTGTGCTGTTTAAAATCTAAATTGTGGGTTCTAATCTGCCTCCCCCCCCCCAGTCTTGGGGGGAAGCTGGCTAAAACCACTGTTAAATTCAGCAAGAGTTTAGGCTTTTAAAGATTTATTAAAATATATATTATAAGTTAGTGAAGAGAGAGAGATTGAGAACAGATTCCTTATAGCATGGAAATTCTAGCTCACATCTAATTCGGTATAGTCAGAGAGAAAGAAAGCAATTTCCTTTCATAGCTGCCCATGTGAAATCTCTCACCACCAAGCTGGTGTCTGAATGACTAAGAGCACACCCCCACGCCCACCCCATTCTCCATCAGCTGCCATGCTGGTTCCTCCTCACCAAAAAGAGAGTTCTTCTATGAGCAAGCATTCCCTTCCTAGTTCCTCTCTCCCTCCCCCAAAGGGGAGGCCCTTCAAGCTGGTTGGTTGAGAGTGGTCTCTTTCTGATGTCAGTAGTACACCAATACATCACTTAGGGCCAGCCAGGTGTGACTTCCATCCAATCATCCTTACGTAGGTACTTAGTCAGTTTCTCATTCTCACCCAATTCAAACAATATTGAATCAATCAGGTGGGGCCCCTGGGCAGCTGCCAAATTCCATTATTTTATCACAATTGGGAGGGGACTTTTTGATTAGATGCATAGCCAGAACTGGAAATGCCTTTAAAAAGGACAACTCAGCTTTGGACTAGCCTACTGGCCATTGTCTCTTTGACTATGATGGTGATTTTTACTCTTTTGCTCACAGAGTCCAGTTAAAGATGGTGCTATAAGAGGAAAACCTTTGGGGACTTCTTCTCTGGGGCCATGCAGCCACAAGAAAAGACCCTCAATCCTAGACCTTTGCATTTGTTCTTTTTCCATTCTAGGTTAAGGGAATGGTCTCTGACTTTGAAAATTTCTTTCTTTCTTTCTTTTTTTTTGGTGAGGCAATTGGGGTTAAGTGACTTGCCCAGCGTCACACAGCTAGTAAGTGTTAAGTGTCTGAGGCTGGATTTGAACTCAGGTACTCCTGAATCCAGGGCCAGTGCTTTATCCACTGTGCCACCTAGCTGCCCCTGACCTTGCAAATTTCAAAAGGTTGAGAGAGTGAACCATAAAATCTAGGAACTGGAGTCCATACTGCATTTTTTAAAAATTTTAGCAGGGCAATGGGGGTTAAGTGACTTGCCCAGGGTCACACAGCTAGTAAGTGTCTAAGGTCGGATTTGAACTCAGGTACTCCTGAATCCAGGGCTGGTGCTTTATACACTGCACCACCTAGCTGCCCCCATACTGCATTTTGCAGTCAACCAGTACAGCAATTGTCCCCTGAGGAATAAGAAATGACCTTCTGGATCCAGCCAGTGGAAGCTGAGATGAGGAATCATTTGGCAGTCATGCTGAATATGGAAGTAACTTAGTAGAACAAAGATGGTGTTGTGATAAAATAATGGGATTTAGCAGATACTCAAAGACCCACCTGGAGATTAATCTAAACTGATTGAATCAAGTGAGAGTGATTGACTGCTGATTAGCCTACTTCAAAGTTAACTAGATTGTAATCACACCTGGCTAGCCCTTAATGGATTTGGAGGATGCCAACCAATCAGCTTGAAGCAGTGTGTAAGGACTGCCTCTATTCCAGACCTATAAAAAGCTTCCACAATCAGTTTGTTAAAAAGTTTGTGATTGAAGCAGGCTTGTGGCAGAGGACTTGAGGAAGAACCAGACCAGGCTGGAACTCTAGGCTAAATAGGCTTTTTTCTTAACTTTCTGAACTCCATGGGAATATCTGTATGCTTTAATAAATGTTTAATGCCCAAGGACTGGTGCTAAAGCTTCTAATTTAAGGCGACCACAATTTAGATTTTAAACATCACAGTGTAGAAGAGAGTATGTACCTGAGGTATTGGGGGAAATGTGTGTACATTTGTTCTTGCTATAACTTTGAAGTATCTCTTTGTAAAATCTAGTTGATAGAAAGTAATTAAATAGACTTGGAGAGTTAGTCACTGGCCTCTAACATTGGGTGGAGTACAATCTGTGGGGATTAGCTGATGACATTAGAGAAAAGATTCTGGGCAGCTAGGTGGTGCAGTGGATAGAGCACCAGCCCTGGAGTCAGGAGTACCTGAGTTCAAATCCGGCCTCAGATGCTTGACACTTACTAGCTGTGTGACCCTGGGCAAGTCACTTAACCCCACTTGTCTCACACACACACACACACACACACACACACACACACAAGTGGCTCAGGGTACCAGGGAATGATATAATAGTAGCTTGCTTCTAGGAGAGTGAGTTATGTGCTATAATATAATTGGAGGAAACCTTACTAGTAATCATAATTGTGAATGTGAGTAGAAAGAACTCATGGAAAAGGAAGATTTCAGGATGAATTAGAAAGCACAATCTCCCAATATTTTGTTTACAATAAACACTGTTAAAACAGAAAGATTCACACAGAGTAAAAATTAAAAAGCTATAGCAAAATCTATTATATTTCAGTTGAACTCAAAAAAGCAGGGATAGCTAACATGATTTGTGACAAGGCAAACACAAAAATGTAGGCACAATTTAAAAAGATAAACAGGGAAACCAAATTAAGCTAACAATTACCAGAAACAATGAATTAAGATAAATACTTAACAATTAGTTTGTCCATTTTCTAAGAGGACCATGACATAAAGGTAAATTCATGACTCGCAGTGAACTGGATTTTTAAGTGAGGTAGGGCTGTGCAGAGTCACCAGCCTCATTCTCTCCTCCAAAGCCATCTGGCAAGATATACATAAGGATGACTGGAGATGGCCCCAGATAATACTTAACATTTGTACACATTGAATTATAACATCTAAATACTTAAAGGGAAAATTAATTTATTTGCAGGGAGAAATGGAGAGTAAAACTAAAATATTTAGGAATCTCAACGTATTTCTTCCAGACCTAGACAAAAATAACAAAAAAAAGCAGAAAAGATGTAAAAGACAAATATAATTTTTTAAAAGTTACATATATTTTTCTGATGACTACTGAAGGGGAATAAAAAAGAAGTGTACATACCTCCAGCTATTCATGGCAATTTGACAAAAACTAATAATGTATTGGGGCATAAAAATTTCATAGTGAAATGCAATAAAGTAGAAATATACAAATCCTTTACTGACTACAAAGCAAAAAAAGTATATTCATTGAGAAACTTTTAAAGAAAGTATAAAAAATTCATTGTAGATTAAGTAATTTAATCCTTTTGGTAGGTCAAAGAAAAAAATCATAGAAACAACAATAAATTTCATCAAAGAGAAGAACAACGATGTTACAAAATGAAACACTTTTTGAATGAAGCTAAAAAGAGTTCTTGGAGAAAAAATTCTATCTCCAAGTACTTCACCAACAAAAGAAAGAACAGATAAATGAATTGAACATGTAATTAAAAAAGGTTAAAAATTAATTGATAAAAACTCAACTAAACACCAACTAGATATTCTGAATTCTAAGCATCTAGGTGGCACAGTGCATAGAGTGCTAGGCCTGAGGTCAGGAAGACCTGAGTTCAAATCTGGTCTCAGACTCTTACTAGCTGTGTGACCCTGGACAAGTCACTTAACTCTTTCTCAGTTTCCTCATCCATAAGAATAGAAATGAAAAACCATTCCAGTATCTTTCCCAAATAAAGCCCCACAACAATGGTCATGAAGAGTCAACACAACTGAAAACAACTGAACAACAAAAAAAAATTCTGAAATTCAAAGAAATTAACAAAACTAAAGGAAACCCTATACTTAATTGATAGATAAAACTAGGAGCTATTTCCTTTAAACTAATAAACATTTAGCTAGTCTGATTTTTTAAAAGTGTCAAAAATGAAACCATAATTGAAGATTAAATAAACCATCAGAAACTATTTTATGGAATGATCAGAAACTAATTATATGCCAGAAAATGGTTGAATATTTATTTTTTTAAATGTTCAGTTTATAGAACAAGAATGAGAACCTAACCCAATCTCAAGAAAAGAAAGTAAGCAAACCCTAAAGCTATAGATTGATGTCTCTAATTAAGAGTGACAGAAAATATTAAATATATTAAGTTGACCCTTGGCATTCACAGGGATTAGGGATGCAGGAGCCCCACAAATGTAATAGTGAATAACTCCAGGTCCTACCCCAAACATTTATTTTAATAATTCTAATCATATTTTTTTTTGTTTGTTTTTTTGTTTTTTTAGTGAGGCAATTGGGGTTAAGTGACTTGCCCAGGGTCACACAGCTAGTTAAGTATTAAGTGTCTGAGGCCGGATTTGAACTCAGGAACTCCTGACTCCAGGGCCAGTGCTCTATCCACTGCGCCATCTAGCTGCCCCTCTAATCATATTTTTTTAACACTCAGAACCAGTAAAACAACACACTGCACCCAGAAAAAAGTTGCAGCTTCCAAGATTAGTCTATTGCATACTATTCAGTGTCCTCACAGTGCTGGTATAACTGCAGCATCTGCTTTAAGGATTTTCTTCTCCTAGGAAAAATGGAAGACACAATTATCTCTGTGGGATAGAATCACGTGACTAAGTCTGGATGGTAGAGAGACAAAGAGGAGGCATTCCTAAGGAGTACATAGCCCTGTAGTTCTTTAGTGCACTGAAACTTTTAACAAAATGTAGCTGTTTATAATAAATCTATGCATGTATACTTATAATAGTAAATTATAAAGTAGATTAATAATATACAGCATTTATATATATGACAACTTTTTTTAGTTTTCCTTAAACAAGCATGTAATTTATGATTTTCCACAGTATTCCAAAAATCTCCAAAAATTCCCATTTTATAATGAATGACCAAGCCCCCCCCCCAAAAAAAAAACAAAACCATGAATGTGAAACCTATGAATGTTTAAGGATGACTGTACTAGCAAAGTGACTACAAAATTTTTTTGAAATGATTGTACATTATGACCAAATTGGCTTTTTAACCACAAATGCAGAATTGGTTCAATTAAAAAACAAACTGTAAACACAACAGGCTATATTAATAACTAAAGTAATAAAAATCATAATTCCATCATTAAAAGATGACAAACTTTTGACAAAATACAATACTCATATCTGTTAAAAACAGCACTAAAAATACATGAACAAATGGATGTGGGGATACAGGACACTAATGCATTGTTGGTGAAGCTGAAAATCAGTTTAGTCATTTTGTTTTTGAAATTTTTAAAAAAATATTTATTTTTATTTTCTGTTCCAAATTTTTTCCTTCCCTCCACCCCATCCCCCAACCATTGAGAAAGCAAGAAATATAATGCTCCAGTCATTTTGGAAAGCAATTTGGAGCTATGCTCAAATCATCATTCAACTGTTCATAACCTTTGACCCATAGATATTAGAATCAGGCTTATACTTTAAAAATATCAATGGAAAAGGAAAAAGATACTTATGTGCAAAAATATGGTAGTTTTGTTATAGTAAAGAACTGAAAATTAAGGTCATGCCCATCAATTTAGGAATGACTGAGCAAATTATGAAAGAGAAATGTGCTGGATTATCATTGAATCATCAGAAATGAGGAAAGTGATCATTCAGAAGAATCTAGGAAGACTTGTACAAACTGATAAGAAGTGAAGTGAACAGAAACATTATTCAAAATAACAAAATTATAAAGAAAAAACATTTTAGAAAGACTTAAGGGACAGCTAGATGACACAGTGGATAGAGCACCAGCCCTGGATTCAGGAGGACTTGAGTTCAAATCTGGCCTCAGACACTTAACACTTACTAGCTATGTGACCCTGGACAAGTCACTTAACCCCAATTGCCTCACCAAAAAAAAAAAAAGACTTAAGAATTCTTTTTTTTTAATCTGCTCATTTCACTCAGCATCAGTTCATATAAATCTTTCCAGGTTTTTCTGAAATCTGCCTACTCATAGTTTCTTACAGCACAATAGTATTCCATTACATTCACATACCACAACTTGTTTAGCCATTCCCCAGTTGATGGGCATCCCCTTAATTTCCAATTCTTTGCCACCACAAAAATAGCAACTATAAATATTTTTGTACATGTAGATCCTTTTCCTTTTTTTATTATTTTTTTTTTGGGGGGGATAAAGACCTAACCGTGGTATTGCTGGGTCAAAGGGTATGCACAGTTTTATAGCCTTTGGGGCATAGTTCCAAATTGCTCTCCAGAATGGCTGGATCAATTCACAGCTATACTAACAATGCATTAGTGTTCCAATTTTTCCACAGCTTCTCCAACATTTATTACTTTCCTTTTTTGTCATATTATCCAATCTTATATGTGTGAGGTGGTACCTCAGAGTTGTTTTAATGTGCATTTCTCTAATCAGTAAAGACTTAAGAATTCAGATCAATGCAATGCCCGACAATAATTCCTGAAGACTTATAATGAAATATGCTTATCTACCATTTGACAGAGAGATGAAGCACTCGAGTTGCATAATGAGACATAGATGTTTGGAGACAGAAAATATTCACATTTGTTTTGATGTACTTTTCTTACTGTTACAAGGATTTTTTTTTTCCAATTTGAGGGAGAAAAGTGGAATGAAGAGGGATGTTAGCCAAAAATTTGTGGATAAAAAAAGATATCACTAAAGCATGATAAAAAAATGCACAGATGGGGGCAGCTAGGTGCCTCAGTGGATAGAGCACCAGCCCTAGAGTCAGGAGGACCTGAGTTCAAATCCGGCCTCAGACACTTAACACTTACTAGCTGTGTGACCCTAGGCAAGTCACTTAACCCCAATTACCTCACCCCCCCCCAAAAAGAGTAAAAAAAATGCACAGATGAAAACAGAAGGAAGAATATAAGGAAACACAGGTAAACAGCACAACTTTGAAAGTTATATGTTGAAAAAAAAACAAAAAAAAGACAACAAAAAAAGTTATATGTTGAATTTATTATATCATTAAAAATCAAAGAGAATTCTACATAAAATAAATTTTTAGTTCCACATATAATCCTTTTTGTTTTCTATTCTATTTTCTACAGGACACATTCATTTTATTTGGTGCATATTGAGTTCAGAATTGAAAAAATGTAGTGGAAAAAATATGAAATTTTCTCTACATTCCACTTTTACCATCACCCAATTAATTGTTGTTGACTTTCTTATTCTCTTGCTATGATGCCTCTTTAGCTTACATATTTTTGGAGAGTGTCTCTTGTGGAAATACACTTATTTATTATATATTGATTTTTCAAATGAATTATCTTTCCTAGCCTAATTATGGTATTCACACCCCATTCTTATACACTTGAGCCACCAATAAGGATAATACTGACCTGGCTTCCTTTGGCTTTGGTGCTACCTTTTTTTCTGGTGCTTTTATCTAACTCATAGGCAGAGCTTTTTAAAACTATCTTTTCAGGATTAGAACAACAGTAGGTGTCCAGGTAAAATAGTTTGATTTTTTTCTTTGTAGATTTTGAACTTTTACTCTTTGTTACCATAATTCTTCCCTATGTAGTGTCTTGCCCTACTTCCTTTCAAACTATTGAAGACATCAGGTGGATGGCATGTTGGTAACGATGGCATGTTTCATTCCTGGATGTACTAAGTCAGTTCTGCTATCATCATGCCAGAAGCTCAGAGTGTGACTATCAATGTATGTATGTTTAGTTCCCTCGACTTTATAAGGAAAAACAAACTGGTATGTTGAAAAACTGAAAAAGGGCACAGAAATATAAGTTAGCATTCATTTCTTTGCCTCCTATTTCTATAAAATATATTAGCTTCAACTGTTTGAGGTAGGATTATGACACTTCTTCCAACAGGCTGAAATCTTAAAGGAGGGATGAAATTTTTTTTTCTCCTATCAATAGCCACTGACTCACAAGCCCTTCAAAAAACACAAAGCAGATAATGGTGCCACAAAAATTTTTAACTGAACAGGGAATAGAAACTTTAGCCAGTAAATGTATCAGATATTAAAAATGTACTTCATTTCCATAATCAAGTATATATTTCACTTCCATATTATAGACAATTAAGAAAAGATGACTGGGGTTATGGAAAGGAAAATAATGGAGGGGCAGAAACATTGTCAGAGCGAAAGAGGGGAAAGAAAGGTCAAATGGAAGGAAAGAAATAAAAAAGAAAAATAGATTCAGACAACTTTCTCTAGGCTCAGAAAATAGTGTGTTCCATATTATGCCCTAGGGCTCATATTAGAAGAGATTCATAACTAGCTGTTTTTTTTTGGTGAGGCAATTGGGGTTAAGTGACTTGCCCAGGGTCACACAGCTAGTAAGTGTTAAGTGTCTGAGGCCAGATTTGAACTCAGGTCCTCCTGAATCCAGGGCCAGTACTCTATCCACCATGCCATGTAGCTCCCCCTATAACTAGCTATTTGGGTATCATGGACAAAGCATTATGAAATTACTCAGGGCAACTATTGGGAATTAGGAAAAGTGGGGCTGAGTAGGAGCTTCCCTAGGAAAGAGTTAGGGAAGTATCCCACCTGGTAGCTTCCTAGCCTAACTAGGTATTTTAACAAAAGAGAGGGGCAGTGAATAGAGAGCCAACCTGGAAACCTAAAAGATCTGGGTTTGTCTTCCCTTTGACACACAATGACTTTGTGACTCTGGGCAAGACATTTACTTATCAGTGCCCTAAGAAACACTCCATTAATATAAGTTGTATTGAAGTTGCTAACCTGCAGTGGTACAAGAATTTCATTTACTAGAGTTGTTGTTATTATTGTTCTTGTTGCTGTTGACATTGTCATTGTTGTTTTTGTCCTTTGTTCTTGAAGAGGACCATGACATCAGGAAGTGATGTCATGATTTGCAGTGATTTGGATTTAAGTGAGGCAGGGCTGTGCAAAGTCACAAGCCTCACTCTTTCTTATACAGAGTCATCAGGTTATAGTGGCAAGATATAGATCTGGACCACTGGAGATGACCCTGGATGTTTGAGGTAATTGGGAGTTCCTTAGCAGAAGCAGTTCCTAACACTGCTGTTACTCTGTGGCTGCCAGATCCCATTATTTCTGTGCTACTGAATGAATGGAGCCATTGTCAATGCTTTCTAAATTTCAGTGCCTTAAGGCAAAGCCTTTGGTCATTATGCCTCAGTTATACTAAGGCAGTAGATTAAGTTAACACCTGTTATAATTGGCCTTTAAAATGCCAAATAGCTTTACAGCAGTTTAGAAACAATGTCTTCTACACTAGGGAGTTTATTTCTTCTACTTTTCTTTTTAAATATAAAAGTTTATTTTATTAAAAATAAACATTTATTGTCCTTTGAGATTCTGAATGTTTTCCTTATTGTGAAATGAATGAAATTTTAGAAAAGTGGAATCTTTGAGATGACGGTTAATTTTCTACGTCAACCTCAAAGATCCCTTTGATGTTGAAAACCCATTAGATGATCTCATGTTTGATGAAGAAACATTAAGATTGTTTCATTTCACAATGTCTGAACATTACATATGGAACCAATACCTTTAAGAGCAGTTCAAATGGTCTATGTCTAATGGGTTCTTAGTTTATATCTAATTTGTTCCTAATATACAGTGGAAATTCACCCCTCCCACCCAAAAAAGTGAAAAAAAATGGAATTAATTACCATTAGAAATGAATGGATTGGGCAGCTAGGTGGCACAGTGGATAGAGCACTGGCCCTGGATTCAGGAGGACCTGAGTTCAAATCTGGCCTCAGACACTTAACACTTACTAGCTGTGTGACCCTGGGCAAGTCACTTAACTCCAATTGCCTCACCAAAAAAGAAAGAAAGAAAGAAAGAAAGAAAGAAAGAAAGAAAGAAAGAAAGAAAAGAAAGAAAGAAAGAAAGAAAGAAAGAAGAGAAAAGAAAGAAAGAAAGAAAGAAAGAAAGAAAGAAAGAAAGAAAGAAAGAAAGAAAGAAAGAAAGAAAGAAAGAAAGAAAGAAAGGAAGAAAGGAAGGAAGGAAGAAAGAAATGAATGAAATTCTGGATAAAAATTTTTAAAGCATATCAAAGGAACAGATCAGACAAGAAGAATAAGAAATAGCTGAACTTAATGATCCACTGCTGAATAAGCCTAAATATACCAATTACCTAAGAAAGAATTCCCATTTTACTAAGAATTGCTGGGAAAACTGGAATAAAGTATGGCAGAAATTAGGCTTATACCACTATCTTACACCATACTACATGAATAAATTTGAAAATGAGAAGAAAAATAGATCATATACCTTTCACAGTAATGAATAAGGGATAAATTATTAAACAAACAAGAGATAAAGGTGAAATAAATAAGAGATAAAGATGAAAGATAAATCAATTATTTTGATTATATTAAATTGAAAGTTTTTGCACAAGCAAAATTGATGCATTTAGAATAAGAGAAGCAGTTGATAGAGAAGAAAAAAATCTTTGTATCATTATCTCTGATAAGGGTTTGATATCCAGTGAACAATTAACAGACATATAAGATCAATATCCATTCCCCAATAGGTATGTGGACAAATAATATGAACAAACAGGTCTCAAAAGAAGAATTGTAAAGTATTCACAGTCACATGAAACAATGTTCCAAATTATTAATAAGAGAAATACTCATCAAAACAACAATGAGGGTTCACATTACATCTAGCAAAATTGCAAAAATGACAAAAGATAGACAGAATTAATTCTGGGGGGGGGGAGGGGGCAAAAGACCCTGGATTCTCAAAGACTCCCTTATTGAAGTATAAACAATGGTAGGTGTTAACATAGTGGGAAGGCTTCAAGTATACCCACGGTGACAGACTATGATTTTTGAGGATGTGTGAGTTATGTATAGAGAGACTTATCAATAGAAGGCTGTCACCTTGGTGATAAGTAAATGGCCCTAGTCTTGTGTGTCCCTCTTCTACTTTGGCAGAGGTGGCAAAGTGGCAAAAAAGCAGGTATGAAGAATTAAACAATTTTTAGACTGTCTATAAACTTGAATCGAGCTATTGGTACTCCAGATGTGAGTTACTTTTTCTTTTTCTTTCTTTTTCTTTTTTTTTTGCAGGGCAATGAGGGTTAAGTGACTTGCCCAGGGTCACACAGCTAGTAAGTGTCAAGTATCTGAGGCTGGATTTGAACTCGGGTCCTCCTGAATCCATGGCCAGTGCTTTATTCACTGTGCTACATAGCTGCCCCCCGTGAGTTACTTTTTCAATGATCAACAAGTAGACATATTGCTAGAAGAACAGAATTCTATCAATCTTTATATTTTCACTATAAATGAAACCAGATTTTAAAAGTTACAACTAAATGGAAGTGGTTTACAGATTCTCCTTGGAAAGGAAAATAAAAGAGTTGGTTGAGTGGTTGTTATTGTGCATCCAAAGGAACATGAAAAATAAATGCATGAAGCATTTTTAAAATCAATTAATCAATCAACAAGTATTTATTAAGTACCTACTATGTGCTACACACTAGGAATATAAGTACAAAGAAATGAAACAGTCTCTACTCACAAGGGCCTTCCAGTATAATGGGGAAAGACATGAAGAACATATAATAAATGCATCTAAAATAAAGACACATACAAAGTAGTTTCATACAAAGCAGTATGGGAGGGAACAGTTGGGGAAACCAGGAAAAGCCTTATGTAGAAGGTAGTTCTCGATCTAAATATTAAATAAGGAGATGGATTCTGTGAAGTAGGTATAAAGGAGTGTGCTTCAGGAATTAGAGAAGCAGATGGACAATGCAAAGTTGGGTGAGGATTGTCATGTCTAAGGAATACAGAGAAGGCTAGTTTGGCTGGATCGTAGAGTATGGAAAGGAGGACAACTCCCAGGAAAGTTGGAATGATAGTTTGGGGCAAGATTGCATAGAGCTTTAAATAGTAGAAAGGAGTTTGTATTTTACGTTGCAGACAATAGGGAACCTTTGTTGTTGATTAAGTAGGTAAATGATATGGTCAAATTTATACTTAAGAAACATACTTTTGCAGCAGTGCACAGGATAGACAAGAGATGGGGAAAGGTTTTAAAGCCTTTTATGATCTGACCCTTTTCAACTCTTCCAGTTTTCTTTTCTTTGCTTTTTCTTTCCTTCCTTCCTTCCTTCCTTCCTTCCTTCCTTCCTTCCTTCCTTCCTTCCTTCCTTCCTTCCTTCCTTCCTTCCTTCCTTCCTTCCTTTCTTTCTTTCTTTCTTTCTTTCTTTCTTTCTTTCGTTTTGTGGGGCAATGAGGATTAAGTAACTTGCCCAGGGTCACACAGCTAGTAAGTGTCAAGTGTCTGAGGCTAGATTTGAATTCAGGTTCTCCTTAATCCAGGGCCAGTGCTTTATCCACTGCACCACCTAGCTGCCCCCCCCCCCAGTTTTCTTATATACTTTATTCCCCTCTTCCATATAGTTTACAATCCAGTGATACTGACCATCTTGGTGGTCCCTTAATATCACATTCCATCTTCCAATTTCTGGGCTTTTCATTAGTTTTCTCCCTCCTTACCTCTGTTTCCTAGCTCTCCTTGCTTCCTTCAAGATAGCTCAAGTCCCACTTTCTACAACAAGGTCTCATCCATCCTCAACACTAGTTATTCCTCTCTGGGATTTCTCCCATTTACATTATATATATCTTACATGGTCATAATTGTTTGCAGTCTGTCCCAGTAGAACGTGAACTCTTTGAGGGCAAATATTGTGTGTCAAGAACATGTCAAGAGACCCAACTAAGCAATATTCATATACCATATAAAACATTTCCATATCCCTCTACCTACTAGTATGTGAATACGCCTCCCCCACAAATTTATATATATATATATATATGTGTGTGTGTGTGTGTGTGTGTAAGTATGTAAATAAGTATATGTATGTACACATATGTTATCTCCCCAATAGAATGTAAGTTACTTGAGGGTAAGAATTTTTCATTTTTGTTTTTGTGCTCAACAGAGAATAGATGCTTAATAAATGCTTACTGATTAATTGAGGGCATGTAAGGATGAAAATCAGGATATCAATCAGAAAAATGGCAAAAGTCTGAAATTTTTTATACTGAACTCTTTTCTCCATCAAGGATTGTAGGGCTACCACACCTGTACACTCACATCACAGTCCCTAATGTGCTTGTGAGGAAGGCTAAAAATGAAACTAAAAAGAATAAAGTTGGGAAAAATGTGGATTAGAGCAAGATTATATAGAGGAATTTGTGCTGAAGGGTGACACTTTTGAGGATATTGAGAGAACAATTCATAAGGTATTTGAAGGTGGGAGGGGGAGATACTAAAAGCATTTTTAAAATCCCCTCCCTTATTAATATTTTTAAAAGAAAACTAAAGAAAAAGCCACTATCACCAATATACATATTATATTATGTTAAATATAAACATAAAAATTAATATATTAAATATATACATTCATTATATATACGTGTATTTGTATACATATGTATGTATGTATGTGTATGTATGTATATTATATATGTATATATGTATATATATACACATATATATACTTGCTTCCTACTTTATAAAAAATTTTGTGAGAATAATCAACATGTATATCAAAGGTATCCTTCATGAGGGTATTTATAGGGAATGAGCGGGCTTTTATAAGTGATTTCTAGAGTAGAATATATCTTTATCATCACACAATTGACATAAAGCTATAGAGGATACAAGATCCCATTGTGCTTAATATTTGTCAATTGTTTAAAAAAATATGGGGGTGGGGCATCTCCAGTTGTCCTGATCTATATTTTGCCTGCTGGACCCAGATGGCTCCAGAGGAGAGAGTGAGGCTAGTAATTTTAAAAATGTAATTGGGAAGGAGGCAGCTAGGTGGCGCAGTGGATAAAGCATTGGCCCTGGATTCAGGAGGACCTGAGTTCAAATCTGGACTCAGACACTTGACACTTACTAGCTGTGTGACCCTGGGCAAGTCACTTAATCCCCATTGCCCCTCAAAAAGAAAAAAAATGTAATTGGGAAATATTTAACAAGATAAATAAAAAATTTTAAAATCCTGAAATGAAAGATGTCCTCAAAGAAATATAAGATGGAAAAATCATGGGCTGGTCATATGGTGAGAGTGGAAGATAAAGATAGTCCCTGTGCTTGATTTTTATCATCACAATGTCCAGACAAAATGGAGAAGGCCCCTAGCATGATGGGTAGACTACCTGTAGAGAACTTGTGGGAAGACATGGATAAGAGTTACAAAGGATGGGAATGTATAGATTGGCTACTGGGAAAAACATTCACATTGATGAGATCCATTTGAATATTTTAGAAGTCCATGAGAATGAACAATTCATGGGAGGTATTTGGCAGAGCAGATGTGTAGTCTAATCCAGTCATAGAGTATTTAAGAAAATGCAGTAGGGATTGATAGCAGATGAGGTGGAGAGAAAGCAGGCTGTTGATATTATATGGAAAGAGAGTCTTTAAAAAAGAAACCCTTTAAAAAAATCATAAGTTTTGTTCCACATAAAATGCACAAAAGTAAAAGCCCATACAAACTAATCAGTTAGTCAAACCAATCAATAACCTTCATTAACCACCTACCATGTGCCAGGAACTGCACTGAGTGCTGGGGAGACAAACACAAATAAAAATAACAAAAGTCACTGCCCACAAAGAGCTTCCAATCTAATGATGGAAGACAACACACAAAAGAAATCAGAAAAATGGTTGGGGGTGAGGAGCAGGAGCATGATGAAGAAGTCTACAGAAGTCCAAAATATTTAGAAGAAGGAGAAAGGGGAAAAGAAAGAGTAGGAGGGGAATAAGAAGAAGGAAAAAAGGAGGAAGAAGAGGTGACAGCAATGACAACAGTGATAAAATTCTTTTTACTGCTGAGCTTACTATATTTTCATCAAGCAGTGCTCAAATTTATCTAATTTAAAAGTCAACTGATTCACTTAAAACTAAATTTTAATGGAACTAATTTGCGGAAATATTTGTACTTCAAAGTGTAAGAAATTAATTGTGATTTGGGGTTTCCATGACCCCATCTTTGCTTCATTATGGTCAAACTGAAAAGATGTAATCTTGAAAAGCCTAAGAGAAGATGAGTGTGTACTTGAAGAGATTATAGGACAAACAAAAGGAACTCAGATCAGATTTGTCACGTATATTAGGTGGGACTGAATAGCACAAAGAACATTTATTGAGTCAAAGTATCCAATTAAGTACCTAAACCCCACATAGGAGCTCCCCCATGCCCACATGAGCCTGGCCAAATTATAATGGGGACAGCCCAGGGGGTATGTTAAACCAATTGCAGACTCAGCATGGCTAAAAACCTCCCTTCCTATGGGAGAGGCAGGAAGGGGAAGAGAGAACTCCCAGAGGAAGGAGGAAGAGAGAGATAGAGAGAGGAGCTGGTGGTGGTGGTTGACCTTCTAACCAAACCAGGAGACACTGTGCAGTTGATTCTCTTTAGAACTACAGATTCCAGGTGGTAGTGAGTTTGTGTTGTAAATTTTGTTCCCATTAATAAAACCTGATTTGTTTGTGGAAAAGAGACTGTTAATCTCCTTTCTTATCAGTCTGAAAGAAATAACTAAAGAAAAGGCAGTTTGGAAGAGAGGAAACTCTGGACCTAGAGGGCTTCCATTATTTTCTGAACCCCAATATTACAGCGAGCCACCCAATGAACTCTCCCCATACTGAATTTGGCCCACACAAAAGGCAACATGAGCTTAACAATGTTAATTATCTGGAAATAGTGATTGGCTTTCAGGGATTCTTCAAGAATATATTCATTTTGATCAATTTACCTCCCCAAACCTAATGGTTCTGAAGGCAAAATGCCTAAAGAAACATGAATCATTTGGGTTCTTTAGAAAATATCTTTTGTAAAGGCCCAAGGGAGTTTATATACAAAGAAAGTATATTATTTATATACAAAGAAAAGTTAGGTTATCAGAAAAATTCTTCCACTGTTGATCTAACATAAAACACTCTGTCACTTGACATGGAGCATAATACTTTAAAGGTAAGTCACCAAAGTAACACAGGAAAGCATAAGTGGAGAGAAAAAGGCAATGGATGTTAATGACTTTTCCCTGACCTTCCAGAAGTAGTGATGTAGTGCCCAGATGAGATTTTTCAGCAGCCTATAGAAGATACCACAGAGTTCTGGGTTTTATATTCTAAGAAGCCTTCAATGAATTTATTACCAAGTTATGCCTATTAATAACTAAATAATAATAACCATTTACTACTTTTTTGCTTTTTTCTCTGAAATGGTTGGTTAAAGGTTTAAAAAATGATGAAAATTGGGGAAGCATAAGAAGAGGAAGAAAAGATATCTGGAACCAGGTAGATATGGATTCTAGATACAAATTACAGTTTGGGAATCTAAAGCAATCCTGGTTGCAAAAGATAAAACATTTAAAAGAAGCAGCAGGTTAGCCCCTCATGAAAGTCATAATTCATGAAAAAAGGTCATATTGGCTTGGGCTCAATTCCAACATAAGCCAAAAAGAAAGAAGGAATGAGAGATCATAGGGAAAAAAGAATTAAATGGTAGAGGGGGAGAATAAGAAAATAAAATTAATTAACAGGATTAAAGCACAAACTTATTTTCATCTCAATAGATTAGATGCTACTCTTTTTCAATACTCTCCAAACTGATTGACGATTTTTGATTAGATCTATTGGCTAAATGACCTTAAAGTTCCACTAGACCAACCGTAGAACCATTGGACAGCTTCCTAATGAGAAGATTCTTGTTTAGTCTCATTTCCAATGAAGGTTGTCGCTATTCAAGTCCACGGGGGAAGGAAAGAAAAAAGAAGCAACATTAACTGGAAATATTTTAAAGAGAGGCTGTTGGACCAGGAAAAAAATTACTTGAAAGCACTGTCAGAACTTCCCAAAGCAGCTTAAAAAAACCAATTTGTTATGGTTTCTAGTGGAAGATGACAGATAATTGAAGTGAAAGGTACATAGAATAACACAAAATGATTCTGGGCATTTTACTTACATTTTTTGCAGAATGTATCTATGATTAGGGAAACAAATTAAATGACACAAATTTCACAGATTACACTCATGTGTCCTGGAGAGACAATCATCATAGTCATGACCCTCTAAATTGTAAGATCAACTCAGGTCAACTCTCTAACATACCTAATTGTCATGTTATTTCTCCAAACCTATACGTTCAATTATCTGAGCTAATGAGTATAGGAAAGAACATAGAAAATTTGAATCCAAAGACTATTGAAAAACTTTATGTTAACCATTAATTTGACCTCCTGCCCTCTCAGCTCTTTATGATGGCTACTAACCAAACAATTATACATTTAACTACCTTGAGGTACTATTTGTTCTTTAGAAATTCAATTTGCCTAAGACAGTTGTATTGACTTTACTCACAGTCACCATTATACCACTTAATTCTACCAATATCCCTTCCTCTTGTCTTAAGGAGGGCTTGCTTAGTTGGTGAGAACAAGCATGATGAATGCAGGTTTGACCTAGGTATGGGACAGTTGGCTTCTTTGATGTTCATAATTCCAAACTTTGTAAAATGTACATTGTTAGGTAAAAGGGCAACTCAGGGAAAGTGGGGATAAATTAGCACAAATCTATCATCATAAATGAAGAGAGTGCAAGGATGCTGTTACAGAAATTTCTGAATGTGTTGAGAATGAACCCTGGCCACAGACACAATCCTTAATTAGGCCACAAAAGGGAAATAAGATAATAGATAAATTGATTTTTCAGTTCCTAAATAATAGACAATTGACCACATGTCAACTTTCACTATACATTCTTTTCTCACTATACATTTTTTTCTGTATCATCTGAAGTCTTAGATACCACTCAAGGGTCCATCATCCCATCATTCCAAAACTGAAGCATGAGGAATTCTAGACTCAAAGTATAGTACAAAAGGGGCTCTCTCACCTAACTATATGGGGTCTTTACATGATCAGGTCCAAAGTCTGGCATTATTCCACTTTTCTTCTTCCTAACAGCACTAGTTGCATATTTGGGGATGGAACAAACAAACTATAATCTAAAATGAAATTTTCATATTCTTTTGGCAACTATGTTCCATAGTGGTTGGCATGCTGAAGTTGGAATCAGAAAGACATGAGTTTAAATCTTGCCTCAGCTTTACATGCTGTGTGATCCTGGACAAGTCATTTAGATTTTCTCAGCCCCAGTTTCTTCATTTATGAAATATAGATAATAGCACCTACCTCACAGGATTGTTGTGAGACTTAAATGAAATAATATAATGTAAAATGCTTTGCAAATCTTAAATAGCTTAATAAATAGCCATTACTATATTGGGGATGAATTTTTAACCTACTGCTTTCTCTAATGGATCACAGAATTGTATATGCACAAAAGAGATTTAATACAAAAATGTAATCAGTGTCTATTTTTATATGGAACGGTTTTTTTTTCCTAATGCCATCATTACCACTGGGTAAAAAAGCCCTTTTTGAAAACACAACAGTGTATCAAAAAGTACTTGGTATTCTCTTCATCAGTACAATGGCAATGAGAAGAAATCAGGACAACATTCCGTTTTAATTTTTTTAAGCCCAATTAAAGTTAACACCTACAACCTTTCTTCTCTTGTGTTTTCCAAATATTTTTAGACATTAAACACAAACTGCTGATTGCAAGCAAAGACGAAAGCTCTTGCTGCTACACTTTGCCAAAGATAAAAGCTTTGTCCCTGGGGAACTGTCCAACATTTGGTCACATGATACAATGTATGTTACATGAACCTTTGTCCTATTCTAAGGGCTTCCTTTAATCCGATTGTCCAAATACGGCCTGACATCATTATCCTAGATCTCATGACCACATTGCACAAGCACAGACAGCAAGTTCTGAAACAAGAGTATAAAACAAAATGCCAAAAGGGAAAAGAAAGAACTATTCTGAGCCATTCTAAAATCAGGGGAAACTGCTTACACTAAGAGCATTCCTACATATTTTGAACTCCCTCTCCAATCCACTTTCTGCATAGCTGAATTCCAAACCACCAACACGTTCCAAAGGATGAACAGATCAATCTTCTTATGTTTGAGCAACTCTGGGGGCTGAGATAGCCTAGCACCAGGATGCCTATGTAGAGATGTCCTGTTGCTCCATCTATAACTAAAGGAAGTGGGGGAGGGAGGATGAAGCATTATACATTTCCTTCGCCATGATAAAACTTTGCAATATCACTTATTCATTGTATTCTATACAACCAGAGATTGTTAGTGGACTAAATAGGATTGTAAACTCATTTTGGCTAACCGTGAGAGGGCAAATGTCTTCAGGTGATGTTATAACACTTTTGCTTTGCTCAGTTTTAGAGGTCTTTTCTATTTTGCTTTGGATTTTTTTTGCTTGTTTTTTAAAGATTGGGTCTCCATTTCATGCCTAGGCTGGAAGAGGAGTAGACACTCATGGACTTGATTCTAATATATAAGAGCATTGTATAAGAGCATTGACCTGCTCCATTTCTATACTAGGTCATTTCACCCTTCCTTAGGAAACCTAATAGTCCAGGATTCACCATATTTGGTATCAGACTTAATGTGGATCCTCAGTCAGCTTAGCCCCCAGCAGCTCAGAACTTTTAAGTTTAAGCAATCCACCAACAACAGCCTCCCTGGAGGCAAAGATTGCAGGTGTATGATACCATGTCCATCCTTTTTTCTCCCTGTATTTTAAAAGAAAATGAACTCTTCTAGCAACATATGTTGGAACTGATTAAAAGAAGTCCATTTGCTATCTGAATTAAATAAGATTCCTTTTAATTCATCTTTACAGAAAACCTGTAACTGGTTTCTTATTAATTTATCCTAAAATAGAGAATGATAACTTGAATTTTGTGTGTGTTTGTTGTTTTTTTCCTTCAGTATTTTGTAAAGATGACGTGACGTGATCAAAGTACTGTTTTATTTACTACAACCTCTTGAGTATCCCACCAAATGTGCCAATAAATTCCTTTTGGTTTCTTCAAGGCAATGGACAGCTTGTTGCAGGCAAGGCACTTGATACTTCCTGTGGCTATGCCAATATATTTTGCTTTGTTTGTTTGTTTTGGTGACGCAATTGGGGGTTAAGTAACTTGCCCAGGGTCACACAGCTAGTAAGTGTCAAATGTCTGAGGTCACATTTGAACTCAGGTACTCCTGACTCTAGGGCCGGTGCTCTATCCACTTCACCACCTAGCTGCCCCTATGTCAATATATTTTATAACAGTAGGTCTTATATGCAGCTATGAGCCTGTATGTCATTTTCTGAAAGATGGGTTGAAGTATAATTCAATTCAACTCAAGCATTTAGTAAAATACCTACAATGTATCAACCACGGATCTAGGTCCTTAGAGAAGAAAAATGTTATTGAAGTATATTTAAAATTTGGCATATCTTGACCTGGAACTAAATAGTCTACCAGATAACTAAATAATTCAAGTTCAAACATAATAAGTATAATTGGACAAAAGATATAAAGAACTTTAAAATAAGGATATCTGATAGCCATCAAACAACTAGACCTGCCAAGTTTCCTTTTCCTTCACCTTACCTTTGAAGTTCTATTGGAGGTAATTGCTCTAATCTTCCATCCGGAAGAAACAGCACTTCTATTTCTCTAATGGAGTTAACAAGTATTTGTTTGAGCACCTACTATGTACCAGGCACTGTGCTAAGTACTAGGGAGATAAAAATGCTCAAAACAATTTCTGCCCTCATTGAGTTCACAGTCTAATGGAGAGACAATAGGCAAACAACTATGTACAATCTATAGACCAGGACAAAAAGGAAATATTTCCACAGAAGAAGGGTACTAGTATCAAGGGAGAATGGGAAATTTCACCCTCCTATAAAATGGTCATGCCAGGTGCATTGCCCCCCCCCTTTCAATTGTAGAAGGAACAAGGAGATAGAAATTCTAGACCTTTTCTTCTCCCTTTAGGAGGACTGAGTCTCAGCTCCAACAATTTGGTCTATGTGGTGGCTGATACCACATTTTAGCAATTCAGTGGATCTTCTAATGCAAAGTAGTAACTGATGATGAACCAATGAGTTGGAACTGTCCCAGGGTCACAGCCAAGTCAATATTTCTTTATCATGCATCAGAGTGATCTATAGAAATGTAGATAGGAGGTCATAAGCTACTTATATACAACCAGTACCTGATGGAAGTTGATGCCAGGGTTCTCCTAATACCACCACCCACTCTGTACTTACTGGATCTTCCATCAAAAACTCCCTCTCATTAAGAGCCAGTCAGGGGGAATGACATGAACATTTTGCCCTATTAGAGACCTGTGTGAAGAATTCATCCCCCTTTCCCACAGGGGCTAAATAAGAATTGTCAGTGGCCATCTAGAGACTCAGTATTACTACTGTCAGCCAGGGGGTTATCTTTCTTCCAATTAAATACATACCCAAAGTTATACAGGGGAAAGTTTCACTTTCCCCATGCTATTAGAAGGCAAAGAGCTTACCATGATACCACCTCTTGGTGTCCCAAGCCCTTTCCAGAAAGGGAGTTATCCAAAGTCATCCAGATGAAAGAAAGCTCAACAAATCATAACAAACAACCATTTAAATGAATGGATCAAAGAACCAAAGGTTCCAAAATCCAAGAGCAGTAAAAATTTTACCTGTCCTCTTTTGGCATAATTAACCCTCGGTCTCCTGACTCCCAGCCCCATATGTTTTTCTGCAACACCATCAAGGAACACACAAAAGATTAACTTCAAACCTAAGGAATTATTTTGACTCCTGTTGTGACCCTTCTAACTGAAATCCACACATTCTCCTTTCCAGAGATATACAAAAAGCAGTATATACAAAGGGTTTGAGATCCAAAAAAAGAGAATGCTTTAGCAAGAACCCTAAGCAAAAAATAAAATAAAAATAAAAAATAGAGCAAACATACTATATTGTCAACCAGAGTTCCTTAACAGAATTTCCTACATTTTATTAATTTTTAAAGGCTACAGATTTAATAAAACCACATAGATCCACTTATACAGATTTATAGGAAGCAACAGAGCATGCATATTCTGGATAACTTTAGGTCAGGATAATTGAGGATAAAAAGTAGAAATCAATAATCTGTTTGGCACCTCAGTGAATTCTGAACTCAATCAGGTATCAGCTGATTAAGACTTCTGGTTACAGAATTCATAACCTAGTGGAATCATCAGTTTTCTGATTTGTGCCACTGGGCAGCAAATTCAAGTGAAAATGAATGCTACAAGGTTGTTTTGCTATTCAATAACAGTTTGTTTGGGGTATACTCCACTCTTGTTTCAATCTTTGTTTTCTTATCCTTTCACACTACTGAATGTTTGGGGCATTAATATATATATAGATGTGCATATGTACAAAATTTAGATTAAAGTGACAAGGTCCCTTCCCATAAGTTATCTAATCTTACATAATATGGATAAACAGAAATTTAAGCTTTACTTCATTATGTGTATTTTCCTATTATTATTTTTTTGGCCAACCTCTTAGGCAAGCAAAGGAATGGGAAGGAATTAAAATTAGGGATTGTGAGTAAAAGGATTCCTACTCAATAATTCTCTGGAACTCAGCTGTGGTGATGTGTCAAAGGCTCATTTATTGTCATTCTCGTGAGAATGGGCAAACCTAGTGTGCAGCTGGTGGGTGCAAAGAATGGGGGCTCACAGGCCCGTTTTAACCCCTAATCCCCTAAGTGAAGTGAACCCTCCCCTTTTATCATCACTGGTCTGATTACTCAAGGGTTTAAAATCTATGCACAAAAACTAGACAACCAGAACTCAGTATTCCTAACCCTAATTTTCCATAATTGTTCTTTGGGGTTCTTAGTCAATGGGGGAGGTGACACAGGAACATTTCTTCAATCTCCCCTTATATGGACACAGCCCAGGAGAGGACCTAATTGAGACCAGCTCAGGGCTCCTTGAACCATGTGATCTTGTTTGCTGGAGGGGAAGGAGGGGGACTGAGTGAGACCCTTTTTCCTCAAACAGGGTCCAAAGGAGTGCAATTTGAATGGTGACTATTATATCCTTATTGAGAGGAGACCATTCCCCATTTCCTCACAGGGATTAAAAAGAATGAAGACAGTTCTAATTTTTACACAAGATCTTCCCTATATCTTAGCTCCATCTATTTGGGGTTTTTTTACATTTAATTTTTATTTTATTTTTTTCCTCATTACAGGGTAAACAAAAGTTTTTAATGTTAGATTTTTTTTTAATTGAGTTCTAAATTAACTCCATACATTTGTACAAACTGTTCTCAGTGCCTGGAGCACACTACTTTGTATGTGTTTTGTATTTCCTAATTGTTTATTTCAATAGAATGTACAGTCCTTAAGGGTGAAGACATACATACATATTTATCTTGATATTCCCAGCACTAACAATTATAGGTATTTTAGTAAATGTTTGTTGATGAATTGATCACCACCCTCAAGAATTTTGGGTGTTCCAAATTCAACTCAGGTTGCCATCTCCTCCATCAACAACCTTGACTCAATTCCCCCCAAATTGGGAGAGACCTGTCTCTCCTCATCATCATTGTGATTATACTTACTTATGTACATGTGTTGTCCTAATAATCAGTCAATAAATATATGTTAAGCATGTACTATGTTCCAGGCACTGCGATAAGTTTGGGGGATACAAAAAGAGTCCTTGCCTGTAAGGAGGTTCCAAGTTATGAGGAGATCACAATTGAGTGTACAAAGAAGGAGGAAAGCAAACATTTTATTAAGTACTTACTATATGGCAAAGTAGTGTGCTAAGCACTTTACAAATTTCTCATTAGATCCTCACAACAATCCTAGAGGGTAGGTGCTATTATCATCCCCATTTTGTCCAGTTGGAGGAAAATAAGGAAAACAAGTGACTTGCCCAAGATCACATAGCTAATAATTGTCTGAGGGCAGATTTGAACTCAAGTCTTTTTAATTCCTGGCCCAGAGATCTCTCCACCTTGTCACTTACCTGCCTCTAGACTGTAAGTTCTTTGAAGGCAAATTTTGTTTTGTTCATTGTATTTATATTCCTAGTGCCTCTCATAATGCCTTGCACTTAGTAGGTGCTTAATAAATATTTATTGACTTGAATTTGGTTTTAGAGGGGTCAGACAGAAGAGAAAATGCCTGTGGAATTCAAACAGTTCATAAACCATTAACATTAATTATCTCCCCATAAAGGATTCCTTTTTATGGGGAAATCACACTGTTATTTCAGAAGGCAATTACCAATTTATCTTGGTCACATTACAGGCAGTATATTCTGGAACTGTTCACATGCAAACATTGGCTAAAGGCTCTATCTTGTGGTTCACATGACAGACTGCTGGGCAAAGCCCTGCAAAGACACCTCCTTTTCCACAGAAAACTCTGGGAATTTTCTTCGGAGGCAGTAGGTCTGGATAATAAGCTTAGATAAATCCACGTCTCTCTGGTCCTTCCTTCTGGCATCTATGACCTAATCAGCTCCCTTATTTTGAAACCTCATTGTAAGACTGGACAGTTAAATTTAAGATCTATCATAGTTTTGATCATGAGATTGTTTTGCTTTAGTATCTAATTGAAATGTCATTTGCATTTTCATAATGAATAGAAATTGTCTTCAGGGAAAATTGGTCATTTTTAGGTATTCCTCAGTAAAGAATTACACTCGCACACAGTCCAATTAGAATTAAAGTGGTCTTTTATTTGGCACTAAGTAAAGTGACCAAGGGGGAAGTAAAAGACTTCATCCCTCCAGGAGAAGGGCTTAGAAACATTCTCCTCCCAGATAAGAAGGAAGGCAAAAGCTTTTATAGAGCATAGATGGAGTGTCCACTTGAAAACTGGAAAGTTCCCTTTTGGAGTGGGGTGGGGAAAGCTTTGATGCTTGTCATATTCCTGAGAGTCCAGGGGATTTTTTTGAAATGACGGTCCTGACTTTTGGGGTTATCTCTGTCTGCTAGATACAGTCTGGTAGCAGCCATGCCTAATTGACTTTCTGGCTATAGAATTTTATCTCCCTTTACATCTTGGGTACATCTGTCCTAATATCTAGGTCAATCTAAACTTTAATAGTCCCATGATTCCTCCATATGTCTGTTCTATTATCTGCTCATCTTTGATTTTGCTTCTCACAGGAGAAACTTCTTCTGATTCATCCTAAGTCCCATGTCAGAAACCAACACTCCATAGAAATGGGTCCTCTTATTTGGATTTAAGTGGCCTAGGGAATCATTTAATTTCTGATTATCCATCTGTGAAATAGGTCCAAAATATTTCTTGCATTTAAATAGATGAAGAAGAGCTTAATATGGAAAGTATTTTAAAATTCTAATGGAGGTCCTACCAAAATGTATATCTATGGGGAGCCAAGATGGTGGAGGAGAGGCTGTGACTCCCACAAGCTCCCAATAAGCTCATCCACTCACTCCCAATTAAAAAAAAACAAAACTCCAGAGCAGCCTAACTCACATAAGAACAAAGTGAAACTATTTTCTAGCCAAAGACAGCAATTGGGATCACCTGCTGATTGGGCTGAGAGATGAGCTCAGCATATGGCCAGACCCAGCCAGGAACAGATCACACCTCCAGTCACTCAGAGTCTTTGGTGCCAGCCGCTTCTTCTGAGGCTGGACTCATGGGCCAGTGAGGGGGTTTGGCAGTTGGCCAGGGTGAAGTGGCTTCAGTCTCTTCTGGAGTTGGGGCAAAGCACCCTGGTTCTGAACCAGTGGGCCGAATCAAGTGGTGGTGGCCCAGTGGGGGAGGGACACAGGCACACCAAGTTTCTGACCATGGAGAATCAGGTTTCAATCAGACATATGCTTCAGGGTTGAGATGAGTAGATAAAGAGAACAGCAGGCAATGTACAGTTTCTTTGGGGGAAGTGTAAACCAGAATACACCTTTAGAAGAAGATAATAACAAAGTCAAAGATCCAACATCCAAAGATTTAGAGAGATGGAGGAAAGAATGGAAAGAGAAATGAGAGCAATGCAGGAGAGTCATAAGAAAAAGGTCAACTGCTTGAAAAGCCAAATGGGAAAGGAGATTCAAAAGCTCTCTGAAGAAAATAATTGCCTAAGAATTAGGCTTGAACAAATGGAAGCTAGTGACTTTATGAGAAACCAAGACACAGTAAATCAAATCCAATTGAATAAAAAAAAGAGGGAAATATGAAATATCTCCTTGGAAAAACAGCTGACCTGGAAAACAGATCCAGGAGAGATAATTTGAAAATCATTGGACTACCTGAAAATCATGATGAAGGAAAGAACTTAGACATCATCTTCCAAGAAATTGTCAGGGGAAATTGTCCTGATATTCTAGAAGCAGAAGGTAAAATAGAAATTGGAAGAATCCACTGATTACCTCCAGAAAGAGATCTGAAAAGGAAAACCTCCAGGAATATTATAGCCAAATTCCAGAGATCCCAGGTCAAGCTGAAAATATTGCAAACAGCTAAAAAAAAAAAATCAAATACTGTGAAGCCACAGTGAGGATAACACAAAATCTAGCAACTTCTACATTAAAGGACTGGATGGCATGGAATATGATATTTCAGAGGGCAAAGTAAATGGGACTACAACCTAAAATCACCTACCCAGCAAGACTGTGTATAATGTTTCAGAGGAAAAAATGGGACTTCAATGAAAGAGAGGACTTTCAGGCATTTGTGATGAAAAGACCTGAACTGAATAGAAAATTTGACTTTCAAATACAAGACCCTAGAGAAGCATAAAAAGGTAAATAGGAAAAAGAAATCATGAGGGACATTAAAAGGTTAAACTGTTTACATTCTTACATGAGAAGATAATACTTCCAACTCATAAGAACTTTCTCAACATTAGGGCAGCTGAAAGGAATATACTTAGACAGAGTGCACAGGTGTCAATTGAATATGAAGGGATGATATCTGTAAAGCATTCATCCTTGTTTTTTGTGGGGCAGGCAGGCTGGGGTGGCTTATGTCTGGGGCTGAATTTGGACTCAGGTCCTCCTGGGTCCAGGGCTGGTGCTTTGTCCACTGTGTCACCTAGGTGACCCATGATGACATCTTCAAAATAAAGGGGTAAGAGGAATGCACTGAAAGAAAGGGAAAGGGAGAGGTGGAAAGTAACTCAAATAAAACAAACAAGAAAAAGCTTATGGAGTGGAGGGGAAGATGGGGAAGATGTGGGGAAGTAAGTGAGCCTGACTTTCACCAGAATTGGATCAAAGAGGAAATAACATAAACACTCAGGTGGGTATAGTAATATATTTTGCCCTGAGGGAAAGTGGGAGGGGAAGGGGAAAGGGGAGGAGAGGTGAAGGATGGCAGATTAGAGAAGGGGACAGTAAAAAAGCAAAACACTTTTGAGGAGGGATAGGGTGAAAGAAGATAGAAAATAGAGTAAATATCAAGGGGAGGGAATGGGATGGAGGGTAATACAGTTAGCATAGTAACTGTGAAGGAAATGATGAGCAGGATGCTATCAGAAGGACATATGAAAAATGCACACCATCAACAGAGATAGAACTGATAGTATCTGAATACAGATTGAAGTATAATTTTATTTGTTAGTTCCTCTTTCTAAAGTTATTCTGTCTATTTTCTTTCACAATTTGACTAATGTGAAGATGCTTGGCATAACTGTATATGTATGACATATTGAATTGCTTGATTCCATAGGGAGGGTTGAGGAGGGAGGAAGAAAATTTAGAACACAAAGTTTAAAAAAACAATGTGAAGAAACAACGAGCAGGCAGAAACCTGGAAGGACTTACTTGAACTTATGCTGAGTGAGATGAACAGAACCAGGAGGACATTGTACATAGTATCAACAACATTGTATGTTGATCAACTGTGATAGACTTGACTCTTCTCAGCAATACAATGGTCCAAGATAGTTCCAAAGGACTCATGGTGGAAAATGCTCTCTAAATCCAGAAAAAACTAACAAATCAAAGAACTGTGGAATCTAGATGCAGATTGAACTATACTATTTCTACTTTTTTTGTTTTCCTTTTTTTTTTGTTTTCCCCTTTTGCCCTGATTCTTCTTTCACAGCATGACTAATGCAGAAATATGTTTAATGTGCTTATACATATATAACCTATATCAGATTATTTACTGTCTTGGGGAGGGGGGAGGAAGGGGAGGGAGGGAGAAAAATTTGAAACTAGAAATCTTATAAAAACAAATATTGAAAACTATCTCTACATGTAACTAGAAAATAATAAAATATTTTTATGACAGAAAAAAGATGTATATCTATGGAATTGATGTTTTGGAATCTGCTTTTGTTTCCTAGGCATTACCGTTATATTTCCTTTCCTGGAGGGAGTCACTCACATTACTTCTCTAGAAAATGAACATTAACTCTTTGGTACAGGAGTATAAAATATTCAAGTCCATTCTATTGGAGGTAATTTGGTCACCTCTCAAATGCCTATTATGGGGCTATATTGTGTTGACTAGTGAAAGCAAACTCAACTTAGTGCACTATATCAAGTCAGTCCCAGACCACCAAAAGAGACCATGCTTCACATCTCATCTAGTCATCCACCGTGGCCATCTTTCCAGTCACCCTGCCATTCATATATAACTCTCAACCCTTTTGAACTTTCTACCTTTTGCTCTAGTAATCAAATCAGTACCACCATAATACCATCAATACTGTCTGTGTCTGTGTCAATTGGCTGCTCTATGGATCAACTCAGGAGGTTCCTAGATGGCAGGCACTGACTTGCTTTTGTACTCATATAATTAGCACTTAGCAGAGTGCTTAATAAGATGGTGTAGCATTCTAGTTAGAGTTTCTGAAGGTCAGGAAGACCAGGGCTCAAATTTCATCTCTGATACTCATTGTGTGAACATCAAGTCAGTTAATTTGTGAGCCTCAGTTTCCTCATTTTGACAATATGTATAATACTTTGCAAATCTTAAAATGTATATGTAAATGTTAAAAATTATTATCACTCTAGGTAGTACATGTGTATATGAGATATTCAAGGGGTACTGCCTCTGGTGTGAGGAATCTCTGAGCCTTTTTCAGGGCTGCTCATCCACCTTCAGTGTCCACCTGATTCACTCAACTCTCCTGTGGCTCCAAGAAGCTGTAGCTTTGCAGTGGTATCATTCTGGTAAAACTCAGATGTCTCAGCAGACATCTATGCGTTGGGGGATGTCTGCAGCAAGCATACAAAGACTTCCCCCAGCAGGATGGGTGAATGACAACCCATAGCCACGAAGGTGGCTGATGCAGGCACTGTGGAGCACTTAGAGCTTAGTCAGGCATCGAAGACACCAGTCATCCACTGAATCCCAGGTCCTTGCCAGTCCTCTTGACTTTGTCCTTCCACTGGATTTCAATGACTCTGGAAGGGAGAGTAAGGCTGATGACTCTGTGCAACTTTGCCTCACTTAAATCCAACTCATGCACAAGTCAAGACATCACCTGTGATGTCATTGGTCCTCTTTGAAAACAAAGGATAAGCAACAAACCAGTAGTGTGGGTATTATTTTCCCCATTTCATAGATAAGGAAATTCACTTCAAAGGGGCAGAACTGAGACTGAAATACAAGACTTCTGTCTCTGCGTTCAATGCTTTTTCATCTATAACAAGCTGTCTCTCAAATATTTCAGATTTTGATGGATCTTGGATCTCACCATTGAGCTGACTCCCTCCAAAGGCATAGATTGTAACAACATTTCTTTTCTTAGCTTCTTCAGGATCACAGTGAATCCAACTTATGGGGTATTCATTCATTACTTTACCTTCATTCTTTGGGACTGACCCACTTCCTTTCCCTCCATGTTTCTAATGACATCCATCCTTTACACCACTTCTGCAAAATTCCTCCCTGGTAATACGTTGCAGTCTACTAAATCCCACCATGTACCTACCACTCCCCAGGCTTTGTAAATGATCAATAACTTCCTTTCTTCAGACTGTGGTTATATTATACCTTCCAGTGATATACTGGAAGGATACTATTGTTTGGTTTTTGTTTTTTTAAGAATACAGACTCTTTTCTAAATTGTTACAGAGGAGGGTGAAAGTAAATTCTGTAGCATCTGTATAACAAGAAAAAACTAGAAAGGATAAACAAGCTTAGGATACTATTGTTTAAAAAGAAGTGTCAAATGATGACCAGAACAGATTTAAGTATAATTGAGAAATATTTAACAAAATTAATAAAATACAATAAAATATAGATGACATTATATTTTAAGACTATGTCGGGGCGGCTAGGTGGCACAGTGGATAAAGCACCGGCCCTGGATTCAGGAGGACCTGAGTTCAAATCCGGCCTCAGACACTTGACACTTACTAGCTGTGTGACCTTGGGCAAGTCACTTAACCCCCACTGCCCCGCAAAAAAAAAAAAAACCCAAAAAACAAAACAAAACAAAAAACAAAAACAAAACTATGTCAATATGCAGCCCTGAAGGGATCCTTATGTAAGGATTAGAGGCCTGGTTTCTACTTGAGTTTGACACCACTGGTTTAAAAGATAAAATTGTGTTTCAGGGAGAAGCCTGGAATCACTAAAGCATGGCCTATCTCCCTAAAGGGAAATCCAGCCCTCTTTATTTCCTTTATGAAATTCTAGGCTAAATTCTCTGTCTTACTGAAGTGTCCTATTGATGGACCAGCAATGATGTACCCAGCTTCATTTTGGTATCTTGACAAACAGGTATTCTTGGTCGGTTTGGTACTTCCTACATAGGTAGTTAGACTCAACTCTTTTGAGTGATTCTAAATCTCATTTTAAGAGGCTTGATAATGTTCCAGAGTTGGGTGCTATCAGGATGAAATCATCTGCAAGCCCTCACCATCTATAGGGAAGTTTTCTCTGATTTAGACAGTACACTGGGCATAATCCATAGCAATAGACAACACCTTTGGAAATCATGCTTCTCCGTATTTTAGGCCTCACTTGGTATTACTAATAACCACAGTGTCAAATGGAGCATTCTCTGTGGTTACACCTTTCAACGAATCTTGTATCATTTTTTTTAAGTGAGGCAATTGGGGTTAAGTGACTTGCCCAGGGTCACACAGCTAGTAAGTGTTAAGTGTCTGAGGCTGGATTTGAACTCAGGTACTCCTGACTCCAGGGCTGGTGCTCTATCCACTGCGCAACCTAAATGCCCCTTGAAGAAATATTTTCTAGGTACTTTATTTTTTTCAGAGCAATGAGGATTAAGTGACTTGCCCAGGGTCACACAGCTAGTAAGTGTTAAGGCTCTAAGGCTGGATTTGAACTCAGGTCCTCCTGAATTCAGGGCTGGTGCTCTATCCACTGCGCCACCTAGCTGCCCTGGAATCTTGTATCATTTTAATATGCATGTGAGTTACCTCTTTGGAGGAGAGTCTTTTAAGGTGGCATTTTGCTTTACCTAATATCAATTAAAAAAAATTATCCTTATTTCAAATGTCGTCTTAGTAACCAATCAACAAACAATAAATAAGTATAGTAGGATCTTATATTCTTTTTTGCTTTTCAGTCAATTTTATGACTGTGAAGATATGGGGAGTTTTAGAATAGACTTTAAGAAAGTCCTCATTTCCTTCTCAAACCCTCATCATCAAGAAAAGCCCTACTATGTCTATAGAGATTTTTCCATAAAGAATTCACAGAGATGGGAGAGTAGGCATATTAGTAATTTTCTGGTATGATCTAGATGAACTTGTTCTGGCAATATCTATGCTTTTTTTAAAGTATTTGGTATTCTCCTTTCTTCTAGAGACACGTTTTGTTGTTGTTGTTCATCATTTCAGTAGTATCCGATTCTTCGTGACCCCTTTGTGGATTTTTCTTAGCAGAGATACTGGAGTGGTTTGCCATTTCCTCCTCCAGTTCATTTTACAGATGAGGAAACTGAGGCAAAAAGAGTTAAATGACTTGGCCAGGGTCACACAGCTAGTAAGTATCTAAGGTTGGCTATATAAGGTCTTCTTGACTCCAGGCCCAGTGCTCTATCAACTGCACCATTTAACTGTCTCTGAGCCATCCTTTATCACTACCAAAATTGGGTCATCTCCAGCACAAACTTCTTGCATATGCTTTCCACTTCACCTTTTCTTCCTATATTTGTTTAATTTAATGCCATTTCTACTACCTTGTATATCACATTGGGAACCTCTATAAAAGTCTAAATGTGGTAGTTCCTCTATCATTGGAAGAGAAAAATGTTTATTCAAGAAACCCCTACAGAACTTTTCTTTTTTTTTTCCTTTCTTGTCCCCTCCATCCAGTTTCATCCTTAAAAGCCCTCAGGATGATTTTGCTCATTTGATTCTCTTACTAATAAGCTTCCTGTAAACTTGGTTTTCCCTATACAGCTTCTTATTTTATGTGAGAATACTGCAAGAATCGTCTGTTGTCATCCTCCATAACATTGTACAATAATATTCTAAATTCTGTATTCCAAAATTCTAAATCTATTCTAATTGTACAATAATATTCTAAATTTGTGTCATCCTGAATGCTAGAGCTTCCTGCTTAGCAAGGAGATCAAGTATGTGTTGGTTGACCAGTTTAGAAACTTTTTGTCTCCCCTGTTTTGGCAATTGACTTGTATTACTTAAATTTTCTTAGCAGTTAATAACAGTTTGTGTCAATGTATTTTCCCGCCTTGTACCATCGGCTTGTTTAAATAGGTCTGATTGGGGCTGCCTTGGTTATACAACTTATCCTCTTCCCTTTTTTATTCTTTCTTCTAATTCGGTATTGATTTTTATCTTTATTCTGCAAGTTGATAGTCTGACTGCATAAAGACATCTCATTTGGAAATGACTTCCACGTCAGTAACCAGTGATTTCCTGTCTAAAAGATTATAACTGGCTTCCTTGCTGGTGTTATTTGGCCCTCCGTCAGGCCAAACGCTTCCTAACAGGCTTCTAGGAAAGTGCTGGTGATTTAGAGACATAAGATTTCTGTATAATGCCTCTTGATGGTCTTAAAAATACTTTGGGTGCACATTGTGATTTCATCAGTTTGTCTCTGTCTGTCTCTGTTTCTCTGTGTGTGTGTGTGTGTGTGTTTTCACTGTCTAATTTCATCAGTGTAAGGAACTCTCAGTATGGAATGCTCCCTACACTAAAATAGATTAGCAACTGCTTTCCAATTTATAGCCATAAGCCCTGCCTGGGAGCACAGGGAGGTTAAGTAATTTGCCCCAAATCATAGGCTATGTCTTTGAGGTAGAAATTGAATTCAGATCTTCCTGATTCAAAAGCTTGCAGTATATCTGCTATATCACATTGCCTTTCTGGCCCTAACACTAAAAAGAAAGAATTAGGATTGGATAAAGCACTTCTCATCTAAGCTGGGTACTTTTCCAAACATGGTTACCTCTTTGAAGTTCTCCAAAAGAATACAGATGCCACACATCCCTAGTTATTAATCAACAAAACAAATAAGCATTTATTAAACATCTATCATCAACAAGGTGAAGCGTTGGGAGCCAGGGATACAGAGAAAAAAATGAAATCATCTTTGCCTTTGAGAGCTTACATTTTATAAGAGGAAAAAAATATATGTAAGTAAACACAAATATACATAACCCAAATGTATACATACATAAACATATATAAATATATATGTCGATATCTATATATGTATATATGTAAAGATATTTATATCTATCTAGTTCTCTCTATCTCTGTAGCTGTCTTTGTCTGTGTTTCTCTGTGTGTGTGTCTCTGTCTTTCCACTGCCTAATTCTTTCCTGTACTTGTAGCTGCCTGTTAGTAAATGAGGTGGCTAGGCAGGTGCATTAATTCTTTCCAGACACCTGAGAACCTTTAGGACACACCAACTGAAATTCACTAACAGGCACTAAGGGCTTCCCTTTTCATGAAGGAGAGATTGAGGCACTGGGGAGAAAATGGCACCTTGTTAGTTAACATTAACTGTGAGGTTTTCCTGCTTTTTTTTTGTTTAACTAGGTCTGGCTATGTCTCAGGAGAGGATCAGGAGATGAGTGCATATTCAAAAAGGTGTAGAATTTCAGAAGAAAATGAAAAGAAGGAAAATTTATGACCAAAAATATAATTTTACCTTGCTGTTGATAACTTAATGCACTTGAATATTCACAGGTGAAAGAAGTTCATTTGTTTAAAGTGGCTATGCTATAAACACAACTTGAACTCAAAATGAGAACAAAATTTAATTACATATAAACTAAAGGGTCCTGGGAATATATAGCATCTTGGAGAAGGAAAAGAATGAGGGGTTACTCCATGAAGGCATATATGTATGCACATTATGTATGAGGGTCCACAGATTGTGGGATCAAGTATCTATCCTGAATTTTCAGTTCTTTGACGGTTAAAATGGTAAGAGAAAAACAACATTGTTTTGCAGTTAGAAACCTGTTTCTAATCAGCTGAGCTACTCCTATGGGGTCAAATAAAAATGATTAGCTTATTAAAAGCATAGCTTTGCTATTTAATAAGCAAAAATGATTGAAAATTCTGTTCCAGATCCTGATAATTTTAGTGTTTCTAGTTAAGCCTGCAAAATTGCATTCATTATTAGTGTCTAGATTCATTAACAATTCAATTTATAGATATTAATGCTTATAATGCATGCTTCGCTTGCCAAAACTTGAAGAGAAATTGTTTCAATTAGCTTTCATGGATCATGAATCCTACCGGCTGGGTATTTTTAGACAAAAGATACAAACACATCCCCAAGCAATGCTAATGCACAGCTGGGACTCGTATGTAAGGTCACTTGAGCTAACAGTTTAAAAGGAAAAACAGTAAATGAGTTTTACCCAGATGAGCCAGACGGGAACAGAGTCTTCAGCTACCAACCAAATATTTGAGAGCCACACTTGCACCTTAAGAAAAATCGCAACAGAATTATTTGTTTTTGATATTTATAGGAGGTAAAGTCATTGTGACAGAAACTAGTGATAAGATCAGAAAACATTATTCAGCATATAACAATGTTGGCACATTTGGGTTGTGTTCATTCACTTACGTTTTTCCTTCTTTTAAGAGTTCAAGAGGATTTCGTAGTCGTCCCATGTCTGACAAGAACATAAATTTTATTGTTTGCACCAGGACTACTCACTAATGAAAGGTAGCAAGAGGAGTCAAAGATGGGTTTTATGTCCCAAATAATCCAGCTGAGCTATCTAGATAATCCAGATTTACTGGATAATTACCAACACTCCATTTGGAACTCTATAAACCTGACCAGCTGCCTAATTTCAATGTTAAATGGTGACTCTTAGGGTAAAAGCAGTGGCCTTCCATTGGTCAAGACCACCTCCCCCCATCAATCTCTCATGCAAATATTTCTGTCCCTGAACTTCTTAGCAGCCCTTCCTGCTTAATCTTATATATGAACCCCCAGCCTCAAAGTCACTGATAAGTTTTAACTCGGCACTATATAAAACCATCCTTAGTGTAAGATCAATTTATATTAAGTATAAAACACTTCAAAGTTCTCATAAAATCACAGACTCCCTGAATTAAAAAAGAACCAAAGAGGTCATCTAGTCCAGTCCACATTTGGGAAAACCCTCTATAATATGTTCATAGTAAGTACCCTTTACTTGAGGACTGCCCTCCTGAAAGTCGGTCATTCTACTTTCGGTCAACCATAATTATTAGGAAGTTTTCCCATCTATCTGACTTTCTATGACTTCCATCTTGGTTTTGTCTTCTGGGGACAAGCAGACCAACTCTAATTCACCTTTTACATGTTAACCCTTCAGGTACTTGAAAAGAACTATCATATCTCTGTGAAGGCTCTTCTTCCCCATTCCTCCAACTATTTCTCATGTTACATGGCCTTTCTTCATCCTGAATACACTGTCCTGGATGCTCTATAGCTTATAAATGTCCTCAGATGCTTAATCATGACATGATGGTGATCCAGGCTGGCTCAATTCTGAGAAGCTAATGACCAGAAGGCTGTCCTTCCATCCAAAAATAGATTTCTTTTAGCAAACGTTATCTATGAAGATGTGGTAGGGTCAGAATCTTGGTAGAAGGAGGACCCACACCAAGGAAATCATGTATCCCTAAGGAAGGTGTTCCAGAAAGCACGTAGCACAAGGCAGAATAATTCTTTGAGACTTCATGCTTTTAATGTTGATCTTTGGGACATGGTCATGTGGGAAAGGTCAACCATACAGCATGGTATTTTGTCTGCATCATTTTAGTGCTCTCAAGGATCAAGTGAAAAGATCTCAGAAGCCAGCAGCATGAAATCAAGCTAAAGCTAGACTAAACCAAGAGACGAAGGCAAAACACTTTCCTCTTTGGATGTGTAATATTATGAAAATACAGCAGGGTCATAAAAACCGTGGAAGTGTGAAACACACCCCACTAGAAGTTTTAATTTGGGTGACTATGAGAAGACTTCAAACCTTTACTTCCAAAATCAAATAGAACTGATTGACACACAAACTATTCTTGTAAATGAAAAAGGCAGCCTAATGTAATAGTGGAAAGGGTCCTGGATTAGGGGTCAGAAAACCAAGGATTTAACACCAACTCTACAGTATAATACTGAATTTCTCTGGGATTCAGTATCCTTAAGGTCCCTTCCAAATCCAAAATCCTACTGTGTTATTGTTCCAAGAAATGATTTATTATTATTATGTTCCCTTTTAACCCCAACCTTAAGGTGAATTCCTAGTCATGGTTTGGACCTTGTTATAAACCAAGAAGACAAAAAAAATCTAAAAATCTGAAAAAAAATAAAAAAGAAATAATAAGAACTGCGCAAATCAAATCTGGACCTTTATACAGTCAAGGTGTGTGATAAGAATGAATTGAAGAATAATGGAGGAAAAAAAAGGTAAAGTTTAGGGGAAAAGAGGGATAATTCCAATTCTGCTCTATGTATTCTGAGAAATGTGTATGAGATATGTACAGAAAAAAGACTGGACAAAGAAAGAGGGAGATGTGGGAGGGGATGGCTAAACACACAGGAATGGATGATGTAACCTAGTCATTTATTCAGTCAGTATTATTGCAGAAACACATATAATGTGCATTTCCCACACTGCCAAGTTCATGAATAGTAAATTACTGCCTGAAAAACTACAATTTATTTTTTAAAAGCCAAATAAGTCATTTAATAAATGAATCACTCCCCCCCAAAAAAATAGATCAGAAAAGGCATGACAAGGGCTGTGGTCACCGATGAAATCATTAACACTACCACATTGCTATTCAGGACCATAATTCACTCTTTAGTATTAGAGAGCCCATAGGGGCCAGGTTCGCTTTGCCACACTGCAAATAGAGAGCAGCAGGGATCCCGGTTATGAGAAGCTCGCTTCCCTGTTCTTTCATGAGCCTTCTCCAGCTTCTAAGTGCTCTGATTATTCTTTTGTCTCTCTGTGACCAACCTATCACTTAAGGTACTTCTCTTCCCCCTGTTCCTCCCTTACTTCTATAATGGACGCAAAGGTCAGAGAGCCCCTCAGGAACGATAATATTTTCAGTAAGGGGTTCAGGAAAGTAGTCACAGGACATCCACAGACATTAACAGGAGTTACAGGCTAAATTTTGTCTCTGATGATTTAACTTGCTTCTTTTGGGAGTGGGGGGGGGAATGTAGAAAATAACATATCCTACTGATTTTCTATGTCACCAGTGTTGCTCAAAGTATAGGATCTGAGGATCCTCTCAAGAGGAGACCTGAGGTTCAAATTCTCGCCTCAGACACCTGTGATTCTAGGCAGGTCACTTAAGCTGCTTTAGGCAATCAGTTTCTCTTCAACTCTAAAAGGGGATGAATAATATGCAGGAAGTTGTGAGAATCAAATGAGATCATCAATGTCCGAGCATCTGTCAAACTTTAAAAAACATTACAGTGATGATAAGGTGTGTGATAGACCATCTAGGGTGGCACACAGAGCAATGATTGGGAAGAAATAAGCCTTAGAGGACCAGTCCTTACACCATAGAGTCAGATTTCTGTAAGAAGGAATGTAGAAGGAGGAGGGGGGGAAGGACTTCTGTTATGCCATCCACAATGAGATGTGTACTAGACTGGCACTATCTGCATGATCAGCTTCCCAAAGGTCAAAAGAGAAACTAGCTTTATATCAGTGTGTGCGCGAGTAGATGTGATAAAATCGTTACGTGCTACTTTACTCATAAGTCATCAGCCCCCAGTGGGGAGAGGCTACTTAATGCTGACCAACAAACCTTATTAGGGACCAGGTCAATAAATCTAATATACAAGGCTTTGGCAGCCACTAAATGGAACCTGAGTAATTACAGGGTGACGAACACCTCTTCTTCCCTTGTTTTCCTCAGGTATTCTATCTCTCTTCCATCTTCCCTCACCTCCTTCTCTTCTTAAACCTCTTTCCACTATATTTTCTTCCTCTCCTGTCAGTGGTACCTCATGGCAGCCATTGGCATTTGTTAGTCCCACTGGTTAGAACATGTGGCTGCTGACACTCATTGGATTATGACCTCCTCAAGAATGGGGACTGTCTTTTACTTTTCTTTGCATCCTAGCACTTATCAGACTGCCTAGCACATAGTAGGCACTTAATAAATGGTTACTGACTGATAAAGAACTACTCTTTTTAGGAGGGATGAATATAATTCTATTTGAAAGTCAGCACTAATTCCCAAGCATCCTAGTGCCCCAGGTCTGAAAATTAATGAATTACCTCCTGGAATACTGTTAATAAAAGTGACTATCTCGATGAAAACCTCAAAATATATCTCCAAGGTTCAAGTTTCCCACATCACAATGGCAGAAATGTGAAATATGTGCTATGTGTCAATTTGTCCATTACAGGGCTTTGGTGAAATTATTCTGGCTATTGGCATCCTTTTTCTAAAAACTTGTTTAAGACACCCACATTAGGGCTCCTCCCTCCCACCCTTCCATCCCCACAATTGGCTTATGCCTTTTGCATCAAAAATATATATCTTGATAGATGGGGTTTTTATTCCTTGATAGAGAATTAACATTATTGCCATTAGAGGTAACTGCATTTTTCAGGAAGACATATTTATGAAAAGATTGAATATAAAACAATATAAATCAAGTCACTTTTCCAGTGACTTTTATTATTAAATTAGAGCTATATTCCCTCAGAGGAAAAAAAAATGTTGCAAACAAATAATAAAAAGATCACTCTAAAGAATTCAGCCAACTTTTACAATAAAAGAAAAAGTGACAAAGTATTATTAACGATACTCAAAATAAGTCACAAAGGACAGATACTATAACAGTTTTGAGTAACATTACCAAAATTACAATTTCTTGGGAGTGGGAAATGTGTTCTGTGCGCTGTCTGATCCTTTTAATTAGTCTCTTACCAAAAGTATTTGGTAGAACTTGATTATCAGATATGAGCCCAATTCCTGAATTATTTGGACCCTTTCTGAGCTAAAGGGTAGTAGCAACTAACAAACAAACTGAAACAAGCAGAGAAAAGTAAATGGGGCAAAGTTGTGGGAGGATAAAAGAAAACCATAGGCTTATAAAATGATGAGTTAGATGAGACCAGGAAAATTGTCTAGTCCAGCCCAGTTATTTTGCACGTGAGGAAACAAAGCCCCCAGGGAGGTTATGCCACCTAATCAAGGTCACTCAGGTAGCAACCAGAACTGGAATTCAAATCCAAGTCTTGAATATAAATCCAGAGCTCTTTTGATGACACTATCTTGCCTTATGCTGAAAGAGTGATGGTCTGGGGAGAAGCAAAGATAATAGTAGAGGAAATTCTAGGAGGGTTAGAATGAGAATACCTGTAGTGTACCTGAGAGAGATAGAGACATGTACAAAGAAGGCAAGAGAGAGTTTGGGGGGACCTATTAAAATCCAAGAGGGAACTGAAGCTTTACTGGAGAAATAGAGGAGTCACAAGGTGTGATTCAGGCACTCCAGGGAAACTAGGCTGAGATTTTAGGAAGTTTGTCTGTTAGAAGTAAGGGTAACTAGGTGGGGAAAGAGCCTAGATGATGAAGGAGTAGGTTTTGATAGGAACAGGGAGGAAGCCGTGACTACGAGATTAGAACCAGAAGGGATGAGATGATGATTTTTATACATCAAAAATCTCTCTCTGTCCTATGCCGCTCTAGACACCTAAGACCTTATTTTAAAAACCTTGTCTTTAGCAGTTGCCTTAAGAAGGGTTTATTTTATATTATGTTTCTTAATATCTGATATATTTAAGAGGCCTTTCAGTTACTAGTTACTGTCATGGCATTTATTTAGCTTTTTCAGTAGGTTCTCCATGGAAAAGGCCAACTTGTTTTATCAGGTTGTTAAAAGGATCACTTTCATAATTCATTATTTCTGTAAGGATGGATTCCACATAGTGAGATTCTTTTAATTAAGGTACAGCTCTACTTCTAATCCAATGCCTCATTATAACATGGCAAGAAACCAGGGTTTCCAGGCTAATAAGCCAGTGGGGCTCAAGCTCTAGCAGATTCTACACAGGGAAAAGGCTTCGGGTGTTCATTTGGTGATGGGCTATACACCTGTTTTCTAAGGATGAGCCTAGCTGAGTTTAAAGGGCTTCATTACCAAGTTGGTCACCTGTGATAACTTTTTCAGCCATAACAATTGATGAAGGCCATCTACCACATCAAAGAAAAGTCGCAATCATCGGTTAAGTAATACCCATGCCAGCGAAATGTCAGATCTTTAAAATGCTGAGGTGTATCATGATTATATTTGTATTTGTATTGATTTAAATTAGATTTGTATTTTTAAAAAATTAATACTTAATATGGCATATACTGTCAAACATAGTTGATGTGCTGGTTGGTTATGCTGGCCTGATTTTTTTTCTTTTAAATCTTTGGATGGATTGGATTACTGGAAGAGAGGGTGAGGCTGGTGACCTTGTGCAACTCTGCCTCACTTAAATATGATTCATGCACAAGTCAAGACATCACCCATATCATGATGTCATTATTCTCTTCAAAAATGAAGGATGAACTACAACAATAACGATCTTTGTTATAAGGCATAGCTACATAGGGAAGGAGAGAGGGAACTATTCAAGAAATAAAATATGATGTGGAAACAAACTGGCAAAAAATAAATTGGATATTCAAAGAAATGTTCATTAAGGTTTAAAGTCATCATGTCAAGAAGAAAATGGGAAATGGTGCTTGCTCTCCTGTTTCATGCTGGGTAGATCTCAAATGTGGCCAAATCAGTGTTATACTAACTTGGCCTAGGGTCACTATTTTTTTTTGGCCATATTCAGCAGAATCTATGATTCTATGAGTGTCACCAAGGAGTAAATAAAAATGACAATGAACCAGGGTTCATCTCAGAACACATACCAAATCAATTGGGACACCACCCACAAGAAGCAAAAGCAATATGACTTTAGGCAAAGAATAAGGACAGCCCAAAAGGATACCTTTTGAAAGTAGTTATAGACAAAACAGTCCAAGTAACAAGCCTCACATTATGAAGTAGATAGCAGAATTTGTTTTAAGAAGCCCCAAATATTCAAGTCTTGTAATCCCAAATGTGTTACTTTACAAACCTAACACTGGAGGAACTAAAGAAAAAAAGGAAAGCAAAAATACCTACTTGAGGTGCCATTTTTGTTTTGTTTTAAAAGATTTGGAAAGCTAAATCAAAACCACTTCATATAGAGTATTTTAACTATCGTGAAAACTTGAAAATTGTTTCCTCGTTCATAAGAGACGAGCCTATGAAATATGATACTAGGATAATCTAAGCCATACTTTTTGGGTATAATAGCAACTTAGATCTCATAAATGACCCCTAACATAATTAAATGTTGATACACAATGAAGAGTGGAGTCCAGAGATATATGGTCAACCAATATGCAAAGAATGACCTACAAAAGCTTCCTGCCTAGACACATGACAAATGAAGAGTCCTGTAGGAGGTCATGTGTGGCATATGTACTGACAGTCATTTATCACACAAAGAGCCACTGGATGGGTCAGATAGTGAAGATGATGGACAATAGATGAACAGCCTTAAATACAAAATCCCACAGGACCATAAATGGCCGAATGTCAATATGGCTTAAAACTCTTTGAGGTAAGTCCTATGGTTCAGTTTGTTCTGAAATGATAACAGAAAGCTCAGAATCATGAAGTCAGGCCTTCGGTGGAATTTCACTCTGTCTGATGAGGGATAAAAGAAAAAGGTATGAAAAAATTTAGAAAATTAGCATTACTAAGGAATAAAAGTTTCTTCTTCCTGCATCATTTATGTATTGTGAAAATAGCTAAGTTATTAGTCCATCAGTGCTCTTGTGACACTCTTTAAACACCTGCTGGAAATGCGATAAAGAAATTTGTCAGTAATGTTGTTTAAAAATGGCACTAGCGATATCCCAACAATCAGGAAATTCCAACATTAGACATTTAGAAGGTTTCCTAATTAATTATATTAAGCCTATATATTTTTAAAGTTCTGAAATATGTAAGAGACAAATTATGAAAGACAATTAAAACAACTAAATATGGCAGCTTGCTGATGCAATGGATAGATTACAGGAATTGGAGTTAGGAAGCCCCGAGTTCAAATCCTGCCTCAGATACTTATTGACTATGTGACCCCATGGGAGTTACTTAACCTCAGTTTCCTTATCTATAAAGTCAGGATAATAATAGCCCCATACTCACAGGGTTGTTGTAAGGATCAAATCTGTAAAGCATTTTGCAAACTTGAAAGCACCATATAATTACTAGCAATTATTATTACTACCCACACATTGGGGAAAACATACTGGAATGGAGAGGAAATCACTTAAGCTGGCTCATCTGTATAACTGCATGACTATGTTTCAGAAAAGTATTTGGTCAGCATAAATTATGATGTTAATACTGCTTTGTGATGTTTAATTTTATGAACAAGTACAAATACCAAATAGATGTGATTCATTGGTGGGGTTTGGGACCAGTTAAGTGAGGTGGAAAATAAAGACATTTTCCCAATGAGTAAACCAGCTCAATGTTCCTTCTTCTGAGAATTAAGAACCAGAGGTTCTTTAGATGAAGATTCCTTAGAATATGAAGGAAACTTGAATGTTTTATCCAAGTGGTCCCTAAACAAAGGTGTAAGATGATTGGGGTGGGGGAAGGATAATCAGAGAACTGGACAACAACTGGAAAGAAAATATTAAATAGAGTGATATTACAAGACAAGCAAAAACAATAGCTTTCATTAAAGGAAATCAGAAGAACCTAATATGTATATCGTGGCCAAATAACTAAGGGGGGATAGTAGCTACTATAGTAGTAGTAGGGGGGTAGAGTAACCAGGAGAGGAAAGATAATAATTAAACATAGTGATTGGTTGGTCAGTGATAGGAATCCACTACAGTTTATTGAGTATAGGGGTGACAGAGTTGGACGTGTGCTTTAAGAAAGTTACTTTGGTGGCTGAATGGAGAATGGAATGAAATAGGGAGAGACTTGAGATAGGCAGACCTCCCAGCAGTATTTTACAATAGTCCACTTGTGAAGTGATGAGGGTCTGAATCAGGATGGTGGCAGCATCAGAGGAGAGAAGGGGGCATATTCGTGAGATGTTACAAAGGTGAAATCTACAAGCTTTGGCAAAATGTGGCGGGTGAGAGATTAAATGATGGTGGAAACAAAGGTTCAATCTTCTGAGCATATTGATTTATTAAGCAATATATGCCAATTGCCCAACAAATCAGGATGAGGCCCCTTCTTCAGCTTAGGACTAGACCTCAGATTCAGACTTTTTTTTTCAGACTTTTAAACATTAACAACAATTCTTCAAATAAAAAAGAAACGATACAATATTAGGTAATTTGATTTCTAATTGGATGAAAAATGAGGGACTTTTCAAGTTGGGAAAGGGAGAATGAATAGGTACAGATCCCTGAATTCAGAAAAAGAGGTGTCCCACTCCCCTCCAGTATCTGTGAACAATCAAAATAATATGGAAACAATAACTAATTGATCATTATGTGGTCAGTTTTCAGATAAAACACATGGGTTGCTTGAGATATACAACTGTGAGGAAAATCCTTACATCAATCTTTAGATCTAACTGCTAGAATCATGTAGAAACTCAGAGAAAGGGGAAAGCCTAGGTCAAGAGAAGCCAAATCCCTGATCCAGAGCAGCAAACAAGACCACAGTAACATCAAGGTAATAACACATTAGTATCAGGTAGTTAGTTCAACGACCGGTCAGTGCCTGGGCAACCCAACAACCTGGCACAAGTGGAAAATAAGGCCAAATGGCTCCTCAGTATCCCAGAGCACAGGAAAGAGGCCAAGGCAGCATGGTACCCAGGAAGGATAGGGCAGAGCACCCAGGCTGGCAAATGATGTCCAGGAAGCCCCAAGCAGACCAGGACTAGCCACCAAAGGACAGATCAATACCCAGGCAATTCAGTGCCTGACAGCCTTGCCCAAGACACAAGAGGAAAAGGGTCAGGTTAGCACTGAGGCATCTCAAGGCCTAGGCCCTGGTAGAGCAGCACTTGTGCCACGCAGCACCCAGGTGATCTGAGCTGAAGCCACAACAAAAGAGAGAGTAAGAGTGAGACTTGGGAAGCAAGAGGCTCATGTCCCATAGATGGCCTGCTGCTAGCACCATCAACAAAACTGCGTGAATCTTGTCAAGCTTGCAGTAAGGGAGACCAAAATCTGGGTTCAGAACTGTGCAAGAACAAAGCAGACAAAACCAAGGTTAAAACCCCAGTGATGCCTGCAGAAGGCAGAGTATAGTCTTAGCCATCATTTCCAAGACCAAACAGGGATTGCCCACACTGTCCAAGAGTAAAGAAGGGAGGAGAGTTTGACCAAGCCCAAAGCCCCCGACCAGAAACTGAGGCTAGAGATATGAACAAACAGAAGAAAATGCCAAATACAGTAAAGAAATACTTGGATAGAGAGCAGCCCAGGAGTTAAGTCTAGAAAAAGAAAGTTAACTCCACAAAAACATCAACAAAAGAGAGAGACCAAATTAAAGAATTGGGCATGTGATTAAAAAAACAACCTAAAACAGCAACCAATCAACAAACCTCAATGAAACACCTAAGCAGACATCCTGAAAACAAAGAGGACACTAACAAAATTGAAGGGAGTTTAATTAATATATAAAATTGTTGTTTTTCAGTTGTGTCCAACTCTTCATGACCCCACCTGGGGTTTTCTTGGCAAAGATACGGAGGTCTGCCACTTACTTTTCCAGTTTATTTTACAGATGAGGAAACTGAGACAAACAAGGTTAAGTGACTTGGCCAGTCACAGAGCTAGTAAGTATCTGAGGCCGGATTTGAACTCAAGAAGATGAGTCTTCTTGATTTCAGGCCTGACAACTCTATCCACTGAGCTATCTAACTGCCCAAACAAACAACAAAAATTATCTGTTTTTTGTTTGTTTGTTTGTTTTTGCAGGGCAATGAGGGTTAAATGACTTGCCCAGCATCACACAGCAAGTAAGTGTCAAGTGTCTGAGGCTGTATTTGAACTCAGGTCCTCCTGAATCTAGGGCCAGTGCTTTATCTACTTTGTTTTTTTGTTTTTTGAGAGGGCAGGGCACAACAAACAAAATAGGTTAATAGTTAATCTGATATTTTAAAAGAGAAAATAATTTTATTAAAAATGAAAAAGAAGCATTCACAATATGATGATGAAATAAAGGAAACTATCAGAAGCTATTTTACTCAATTATATGCCAAATGATGATTTCAATGAAATAGATGAATATTTATAGAAATATAAACTACTCACATTAACAGAACAAGAAAGGAGAATTTAAATAAACCAAAATCACAAAGAGAAATTAAACAAAACATAAAGAACTCTAAAAGGAAAAAAAAAAAAACCAGGACCAGATGGATTTACAAATGAAGTTTATAAAAGATTTAGAGAAAAATTTAATTCCAATATTACATAAACTATTAGAAAAATAGGAAAATAAGGGATTTTCCCCAAGTACTTTTTAACTCAAATACAGCATTGACACCTAAGGTAGGAGGGAATAAAGAAGAGAAAATTTTAGACAAGCATCCCTAAAGAATACCAATTCAGAAATATTAAATAAAATATTAGCAAAGATGTCAAAACAGTATATTAAAAAAGACTATACACAATTGCCAGGTTAGAGTTATGCTAGAAGTACAAAATTGGTTCAATAATAATAAAATCACAAATATAACAAATCATATTAATAACAAAAATAACAACTAATGATCAATAAATATTGAAAAGATATTTGACAAAATCCCAAATCCATTTGATTAAAAAACCTAAAAAGCATAGGAATAAAGTGATCTTTCCTTATTCTGGTAAATAGGATTTATCTAAAACTGAGGCCAACATGATAAGTAGAAAGACTAGAAGATTTTCCAATAAGGTCAGCAAAGCAAGTATGCTTTGACCCTGTTTTGTTCAGAATTTCTATTAATTGGATAAAGGCAAAGAAGTGAACTTCAATAAATCTGGTTATGGCATAAAGTTGGGAGAGATAAGGGGCATATTATAAGGCAGAAAGCACAATCCAAAAATATCTTGACAAGGTAGCATAAGGACAGCTAGGTAGCACAGTAGATAGAGGCCCGGACCTGGAGTCAGGAAGACATGAGTTTAGATTCAGTCTAAGACTGTGTGACCCCAGGCAAGACACTTAACTTCTCTTTGCCTTGGATCCTCATTTGCAAAATGGAGATAATAATACCACATACCTCCCAGGGTTGTAAGAATCAAATGAGATAATTGCAAAGTGCCTAGCACAATGCCTGGCATACAGCAAGCACTATATAAAATCTTTGTTGTTGTTGTTGTTCAGTTATGCCAGTCATGTCTGACTCTTCGTGACTGCATTTGGGATTTCTTGGTTGCTATTTCCTTCTCCAGTTCATTTGACAGATAAGGAAACTGAGGCAAACAGTGTTAAACAACTTGCTTGGAGTTCACAATTAGGAAGTGTCTGAGGTCAGATCTGAACTCAGGTCTTCCTGATTCCAGGCCCAGCATGCTATCCACTGTACTACCTACCTATCCACATGAATGTTTACTACTACCACTACTACCACCACCACCACCACTACCACCATTACCACCAAATTCAATCTACTAGGATGAAATTTATAAGTTATAAATTCTTACATATGTGTTCAAAAAAATCTACTTCACAAGTGTTAGATGGGGAGGAGAATTTGTCTCAAATAGACTTGGAGGGTTACTGGATTTCAACTTCAATGGGAGTCGAAATTACAGTGTAACAGCCAAAATAACATAGACTTTCAGCTACATTAACAGATATATAAGAACAAGGGAGGTGCTGTCCCACTTTACTCTGCTCAGGTCAGAGGCCTCCATAAATGCCCTCCGCCCACTAATATATAGAAGGAAACATGAGAGGGACTCAGAATATAAGACTTTAGTGGGGGGCCTTTTATGTAGGAGTGCTTAATGATTTGTTTCTTTTAATGGAATTAATTGCCCTTAACGTCTTAAAAATCATAGACTTGGGGGCAGCTAGGTGGCACAGTGGATAAAGCACCGACCCTGGATTCAGTAGGACCTGAGTTCAAATTTGACCTCAGACACTTGACACTTACTAGCTGTGTGACCCTGGGCAAATCATTTAACCCCAATTGCCCCACAAAAAAAAGGAAAAAAAAGTCATAGAATCTCAGAATTGTATAAGATAGAGACGATCACATCTAACCTGTAACTGACCAAGGATTCCCTCTACAACTTCCCCAAGAAATGGTCATCCAGCACTTGTTCAAAGACCTCCAATGAGGGGAAGCTGACTACTTCCTGAGGTGACTCATTTCACTGTTGGATAATTGAGATTGTTAGGATTTTAAAAATTAAAACAATCTCAAATTGCTTATCTGCGACTTTACATCAAGTCAGTAAGTAGGGGTAGCTAGGTAGTACAGTGGATAAAGTACTAGCCCTGGATTCAGGAAGACCTGAGTTCAAATCCAGTCTCAGACACTTGACACTTACTAGCTGTGTGAACCTGGGCAAGTCACTTAGCCCTCATTGCCCTGCAAAAAGAAAAAAAAAGTCAATAAGCAAATGCCTGGCATTGTGCTAAGTGCTGGGATTCTTTTTTTTTTTTAAGACAAAAACAAACACACAAAAGCAAAAATCCATAGTCCCTGCTCACAAGGAACACACAGTTTTAATGTGCGAGACAACATGCAAACAATTATCTATAAACAACAATAACCACCGGCAACAGTGAGCATTTCTATAGCACCTACTGTGTCTCAGGCACTGTGCAAAATCTTTATAATTATTCTCTCATTTGATCTTGATAACAACTCTGGGAGGTAGGAGGTGGGCTTGGGTGTTTTGTTTTTTTTTTTTGGTTGTTGTTTCTGTTTTTTTATGGTTGAGGAAACTGAAGCAAATCACTTAAAAATTTCACAGATAATTTCAGGGGAAAGATACTAAAATCAAGGAAGACTGGGAAAAGATTACTTTAGCTGAGACTTCAAAGAAGTCAAGAGGCAGAGATGAGGAGGGAGAAGGTTCAAGGCATGGGATGGCAGCAGGTGAAAATGTGTGGAGTCAGAAAATGATAGTTTTATTTGAGTGGTGTGGAAAGGGGAAAGAGAATGTAGGGGCAATGAAACCAGTAAAGAAATTACTACAATGGTCCAAGCAAGAGATGATAGGTACTTAGGTTATATAGTAATAGCCATGAAAGTGGTGAAGAAGTGACAGAGAGATGATAGAGTTATTGTGAAGAGGTAGAATCAAGAAGATATGGCAAGTGACTAGATTTGCAATATAAAAGAGGAAAGAGCCAAAGGTGAGTCAAAGGTTTTGAATCTGGGCAGTGCTATGGAATGGGGAAGTTGGAAGGAAGGCAAAGTTTATTAGAGAAGATGAATTCAGTTTTGAACAGGATGATTTTAAACTCCTAGCAAAATAATCAGGTGAGGATAGTTAATAGGCATCTAGAAATATATGGGGAAAATTCAACAGTAAAATGAGGGCTAGATAAATGGAGTTCGGAATGATCTGTATAAAGGTGAGATTTGAAGCTACTGAATTTGAATGAGACTGCCAAGGGAAAGAATGTAGAGAAAGAAGGTCCAGAATAGAACCTTGAGACATCAACATGTAGGTAAACAAAGGAAGATGATAAACTAGCAAAGAAGTCTGAAAAAGAGCAATCGAAGAAGTTTAAGGATAATAATATCATAGAAGCTGTGGAAATTTATTTTGATTTGGGGACCCTACCTTTGGGCTAAGATTAGAAAGCCTTAGGCCCTCAGTGTCTCTTCTGTGTGGGAGGTGCTGGTGCCCCCCCCCCAGCTTCAGCTGAGCCAAAAAGCCCTGTGGGCTGTACAAGACACCAGGTCAGACAGCTGGGAGGGGGCCCCAGCTCCCTCCGCCCTAAGCTGATCTATCTGAGAGATCCCGGGCTCGTCCAGGTCAGGCTCTGGCGTAGCCGGTGCCGAGGTCCCAGGTACGCAGCATGGGGCACAGCCCCTGGAGCCCGGGGTATGGTATGCACGAGACACTTGAGCATCCCCAACCCCCTAGCTTCAGCCCTGGCTGGCAGATTAGCTTGGGGTCTGTGGGGGTACAAAAAGCCCCGAGATTTGAGTGGAGAGAGGTAAGATACACATAGACCTGGGAGTTAGATGAAAAAGAGGTCGAAGGACAAGATAGAGAGGCCAGCAAACAAGATTAAGAGGGGACTAACGAGATTAAGAGAGCAGAAAGGCTGGAGCACTAAGAGACGGGGGGAAAGAGGCCTATACGGAGAAGGGGGGCTGACGAGGCGAACAGAAAAGAGAAGGACACTGGAGCACTAGGAGGACGGAAGGGGAAGTCGGTGAGAGAGAAACACTGGGGTTCAGCAGTTCAGTAAGGAGAGGAAAGTTAGACACAGGGATAGACAAAGTGAAAGGGGCTCAGAGTTAGTGAAAGGACAGTGAAAGTGGAACATATCCTAAGGCAAAAGGTGGCAACGGCCCTTATTGTATTAAAAAAGTTCCAGGCCAGCAGGTGGAAAGAGACTCCTGAATGCAGTCAGGTTGTACATTTTATTTCCCTGTATTCTTTATTTTAAATAGTATCTCATAAATAAACTCTGCTTTGATTATTTAGTTAAGAGGCTTCTCAATCTTTTGCTTATCAATTTTGGGAGTGGAGCAGTGTGGTGAAACTTTATAAACGGCCCATATTAAGTTAATAGCAGTCAGATAGCCAGTTAGGCAAAAGTCCCCATATTAGTCCTCCAGTCAGATTAGTCCCCTCAAATTAGGCAAGTTAGCCAAAATATTTTAACAAAGCCAAGAAAAATGAGGTAGCCAGAAGAAAGGAAGTAGTTAGTATCATCATAGAGGAGTCAAAAAATAAAATACTATTAAGATTAAAAAAAAAAAAAAGAACAGTTGGGGCAACTGGGTGGCACAGTGGATAAAGCACTGGCCCTGGATTCAGGAGGACCTGAGTTTAAATCTGACCTCTGACACTTGACACTTACGAGCTGTGTGACCCTGGGCAAGTCACTTGACCCTCATTGCCCTGCAAAAAAAAAAGAAAAAAGAAAAAAAAAGAACAGTCAAAGCAAGCATTGAATTTGGAGATTTGTAAGCAAGGTTACTGTGGACTGCAAAGATAGTCATTTCAACAGACCAGTTTCAAAGTGCCAGATCTTAAAGGATTGAAGCTTAAGTTATGAGAAAGAAAAGGTAGGGGCAGCTAAGTGGTATAATAGAGCACCAGCCCTGGATTCAGGAGGACCTGAGTTCAAATCCAGCCTCAGACACTTGATACTTACTAGCTGTGTGACCCTGGGGCAAGTCACATAATCCTCATTGCCCCACCAAACAAAAACAAAAACAAAAAACAAAAAACAAGGGAAGAAAAGGTAGAGTATAAACTAAGGGCTTAGAAGTAAAAGGGAGAAATGAAATAGAGCGATAGCTTGAGGTGAGAGCAAAATCAAGAGAAAGCAATTTTGGTTTGGTTTGGTTTGGTTTTTAGGATAGAGGAAATCTGAGTGTCTAGAGGCAGTCTAGAAATAGACAACCGAGAAGGGAAGACTGAAAAAAAAAAGGGTGCAACAGGACTGGGGATAACAGAGACAAAACTTTAGGAAGAGGCAGAAGAGAATGGGATCAAGAGTAGTAGTTGAGGAGTTAGCCTTGGCAAAGTAGAGGAGATTACGGCACAGAAAGAGAAGATGAATTAGGACAGATTTGTCACAAAGTGTGACCATTAGGAGATGAGGAAGTTCACAATAAATGACTTCAGTAATAGAGTATATAATTATGGTCATTTGCTGAGAGAAGGAGAACAAAGATAAAATTGGTGGAGTAAAGAGAGGATATTTGGAACACTGCAGCACATAGTAAGACAGTGAGATAGATAACATTAAACAGTGATTTTTATACAAGTTGAGGGAATGAGGGACACTTCTGGACAAGGCAAACTAAACAACTGATATCTTTAAATAACAGCAACAGCAAAATGAAATAGACACTGTGGTTATAAAAGAACAAATATGAAAGCCAGAGTTCCTATTTTTTGGCCACATATCCCAAAATAAGAGGTTTAGTTATGAAAATATAACCATTAACCATAGGAAGATGGGAAATCTATGTTCAAGACCTAGCATTTTACAAATAGGGCAAGTGAGGCTCTGAGTGCTTCTCCAAACACACAGCTATTGGGTGGTAGAGCTAGAACTAAATCCAAGCATGCTCAGTCTCAGCCCAGCACTCTTGCCACTATCCTCTACGTGCTATTACTATTCTCATTTTTATTATCTTGTCTCTGATTTCAAATAGTTACTAAATATTGTATTTTAAAATTAGCTTTGCTTATACTACATTTTAACAATATGCTCAATGCTCCCCTTAAAGACATAGGTATCAATATCTGTTCTTTGTTACCTGGAACAAACAATTATAAAACAGAAAGATCTCTGTCTCACATGGGAAGACCAGAGAACATGCACTGCCCTGTTCCTGAATATTCATATAATCTTATGAATATTCAAAGACCATATCACACTGGACTTGCTGGTAGTATCTCAAGTCAAAATGAATGGAGAACCTGGAAAAAAACTGAATAAATTATAATTTTAAAGCAAAAAACAAAACAAAAAACCTCCATGAACTATTTTTTTCTAGCAGAAATGTAAGAACCTGGATCATTTGACTGCTAACACAAAGTAAGAGACTATTCTCTGGCCTAATTCTGTTTTGTCTAACTTGAATGTAAGCTCCCTAATCAATCAATAAACACTGCTATGTACCAGGCATTATGCTGTAATGATTGGAATGACGCCACCTGCTGGAGACTTACTGTAGAAGAGTTCCGCCCATGAAGCGAAGGTCTTTGAGGGCAAGACCAGGAGTCTTTTCTTTGGCGTCAGGAAGTGGCGCGGGCGAGTGGGAGGAGGAAGGAAGAGACTGGCGCTCGCTCTGACACTCTTTCCTTTGGACTCTGGTGGAGAGCGGAGCTAGAAATGTGTTCTCCCTTTAATAGATAGGAATCTAGGCCTTTCTCTCTCTCTTTACCAAATTCTTGTTTTCCTTAATAAATGCTTAAAAGCCTAACTCTTGCTAAAGCTTATAATTTATTGGCGACCACTCATTAGATATTTTAGACAGACTAGCTAGAATTTTAGCCCTTAACAATGCTAAGCACTGGGTTATCCCTAAGGCAGAAGTCATTGCCTTCTTTATGAAATATAAAGTGCCATACATTTAACAATGCAAGAAATGCTTTCACATTGACCCAGGACACTATCCAGGTGACTCTATAAGTTTACACATCTGATTTGGGATTGTTGGGTATTGTACAAATTTGATACTCTGTAGAATGTGGTATTCCCTTTCTGACAAATATGGGCAACAGAAGAAAATGATGATGAAGCTTGTTACTTGAGGAGTTTTTTGTGGGATTTTGGCAAAAAATATCAAATATTCCATTACTGATAACCCGAATACTCATCTATGATTTATATCATTTATCCAATGCTAAGTTTCATTACAAATTAATACTTTTATGAGTTTAATTTTTGTCTTGTAGATTACATGTAGAAATTTTGGAGCAATTCTTGGGGAGAAGAGATCAGCCATCTCCATCAACTACCACTAGAAAGGCAGACAAACCAGCCTAGTTGAAACAGAAAGGTCCTTGGAGGGCAAGACAGTAGGCACCATGTGCTAGGCAAGAGAAACCACCACCACCACCACCACCACCACCATGGCAACTATGTGCACTGAGCTCCAGGAGCTCTGGGAATAGCAGAGCACTAGTGCTACTTCCAGCTCACCTCCTTCAACCATATGAGAACCCAGCAACTCCTGCAAATGTGGCAGAGCCTGCCTCCTCATTAACCATAGCTACTGTAGATAAGGAATCGAAAGAAATCATCAAAGAAAAAGTTCATATCTACAAGTTTCTTTATAATATCAAGTATAAGTCTAAATATAATGGCCATATAATAATATCTCATGAATGGAACACAAATATACATTCTGGAAGACAAACAATGCAAAGTATCACATATTACAATCTAGAGTCTCCTAGTACTTATCAGTATCTAAGTACATATGGAAAGTATTTTTAATAAAATCTTTGAATCAGAAGGTACCTAAGAGACTCTCAGGACCACATAGGGTTTAACCTGAATAACTCTTCCCTAGATAATACCTAGAACAAGTGGAATGACTGTTCTCTAGGAGATCAGGCAGAATGAAGTATTCAAAGAATGGGAGAAAGGATTCACATGAAAACAGGGAAAGGAATTAAAAGGTAGGGGTGAATCTTGTCTGGTGTCAGGAGGCTGGGAGGTAAAAGACTATGACATAAGAGGAGAAGGAGAGGAAGGAAAAGCACTGAAGACTCAGAGCTGGTTAATAAATTGGAACTCTTCCTAGAGAGAAGGAGCTAGAATGATGGTGTGGATCTGGAGGCACTGAATGAAGAGTAAAAGGGGAGCTATTGACCTAATAACAACAAAGATGTCTTCTGTCCTCTCGGAGCAGGCATCTAGGATATAACAACTTCCCAAGATTTGACAAAACTGATGCCTAATAGCCACTTCTAGTGATTCATGTTGGCAGCCATGACAATACCAGCAGGTATCCAGAACACATTAATAAAGATTATGAAGTTTGGGACAAAAACCGGAAGATCATTGAGGAACAAGTAGTCTTTCATCATCACTATAGGACTTCAAGAAAGACAGAGTTGGAAAGTGAACAGCTGATTAGGAGTATAATGTCTGAGAATTGCCATACTGTGAAGGAAAGACTTGGTTAAATGAAATGGGAATATTTAGCTTAGACATGAGGAAGGTCACAATCATTATCTTCAAGTATCAGGAAGGTTGTCGTGGAAAAAGTAAATAAATCTATTCTACTTGGCCCCCAAATGTAGAACTAGAAGCAATAAATAAAAGTTACAAATAGGAAAATTTAGGCTTAATGTAAGGAAACTCTTCCTCATGATTAAAGCTATCCAAATGGGATAAGCTGCTTTAGGAGATAGTGGGTTCTCCTTCATGAAAAGTCATCAAGTGAAGGATAGGAGACCATTCATCATGTATGTTTTAAGGGGATTTTGGTGTAAAAATTAGACTAAATGATTTCCAATTCTGAGATTCTAAGACTCTAGACATTAACTCCCAACCCCTACCCTTGTAGATCTCCAGTAATAGGAAAACAATCCATTCCTTTTTGGGGACAGTTTTCATTTCCTACTATCATTTTCCATACTATATAGGACTCTGAGTCAATTTCCTGAATTACAAGCGCAAGCATCATAAAATATCAGTGTTGACTATTTTCTACTACACCATAGCACTAATATTAAATGTAGCTTTTTATTATTACAAATAATATATAGTACATATATACATAATGTACACATACAAAAACATATATATATATGTGCATATACACACACTTCTATGAAGTTGGGTTACTGAATGTTATGATGCTATTAACCTACCACTAGGAGCTTGTTAATAGATGAGCAGTTACTTACACACTTACACGACTTTCAAAATGTTTAAATGTATAATCTAAACCCTGTTCAAGACTTTGTGTGCTTCCTGAAACCAAAAGGTATATGCAAACCAAAAGTGTCATCACTTTGATTTGAGTTTGTAAGGGTAAACATTTAAAAGAGGGGTTCTTAATCTTTTTGTATCATAGACTCCTTTGGCAATAACCCTATGAACCCCTCCTGAGAATGTTTCTAAAGACATAAAACACATAGGATTCCAAAGGAAGCAAATTATATCATGTAAGAAAATAATGGGCTTTACAGTTATAAAATATTTTAAAAAATAAGTTCATGGACCCCAGGGCAAGAAATCCTTATTTAGCGTCTGTATGTTTAGTCCTAGGTAATTTGTCTGAAATTGGGATAAACTACTACCAAGTCAATAAGCAGTGCCTTGGCTATGACATCTCCTGAGAAATAACATTTATAGTATTCTTTTTTCATTAAACTATTCTTTTTTAATTTTTAAAAGTAGAATGGATCAAAACAGGTGACAACAATAATACATATTGAAAAAGATATACTTGTAGAGCAAAATTTAAAGAAATGTAAGTCCTCAGGCACAATTAAGTCCATTACCCTAATCTTTAAATGTTTTATTATAGCCCTTATTTTCCCTCCAGTCTGAGCTAAAATGCTGCAATACAGAAAACTTGGCTTTTAAAAAATGCCTTAACTCCCCTAGCTGCCTGCCTATAATTATTACCCTTTCAAGTTCCTCACTCTTAATTTCTACCTTGTGTAACAATAACAATAATTCACATCCCTAAAGCACTTTGAGATTTACAAAATGCTTTCTCCACAGTAACTATGAAGCAAATAGAAAAATATTTTTATCCCTTTTTTTAGAGAAGAAACTAAGACCCTAAGAAGCTAAGTCCCTGATCACAAAGCTAATAAATAAATGAATGAATGAATGAATGAATGAATGATGAGTAAAATATAAACCAACAAATAAATAAATGAACCAGGATTTGAGCTCACATCTTTTGACACCAAGTCCAGTGGCCTGTACATTATACAATGCTGCTTCACATCATGGTGCAGTGGTCATAATATTCATAGTAAAGTCACTAACAGGAACAATAATTGACATTTGCAGAATACATATTACAAAGCATTTGTATATACATTATCTTATCTTGATTGCACAGCAAAGCTGTTAGGAAGACAATGTAGGTCCCAACCACATTTTATAGATGATAAAACTAATGTATGAAGTACAAATGACTTGTCCAAGATCACATAGCTAATAAGTGGTAGATCCAGGATTTGAACTCAGGTCTACTGACTTTAAGTCCATTTCCTCTATACCACAGCTGAAAGAAAAAAAAATCTTGGAGTAACTTGCTATTTTTGGCCTGGATGAAATTTTTGGTTTTTTTTCAACCAGAGAGTCTTTTTTCCTTCTTGATCACATTATTTCCCCTAATGTTTCTAATTTTCCTTCTGCTTAGTAGCTTGAACTTTTCATATGATACTTAGATATAATGGAAAAGGTTTAAATCACAGGCTCAAATACTAGCCTCAACACTTCTTGTTGTTGTTCAGTCATACCCAACTCTTCGTGACCCCATTTGGGGTTTTCTTGGCAATGATAATGGAGTGGTTTGCCATTTCCTTCTCCAGAGTTCTTACATTCACAGAAAAAGCAAGGAGATGCTGTTTCCTAAAATTTTGTGAATGTAAGGACTCTGGAGAAGGATATGGCAAACCACTCCATTATCGTTGCCAAGAAAACGCCAAATGGGGTCATGAAGAGTCAGACATGACTGAAAAATGACTGAAACAACAAGAACTCTGGAGCAATGGGTCCAGAATGAGTGGAATAGTATGTTGGTGAAACTGGTCTGTCCTCAAGAATGAACTTTTCAGGCGCTATTAGGAAATAACTAAGTATTCATTGGGTATTGTGTTGTCCTCAGCTTGAGATAGGACACATGACAACATTATATCTAAGAAAGATAGATCCATATTCTCCAATTTGGGGTCAATAATATATGTAAGTAAACCATGAATCCTTTCTTCTATCAAGGGTCACAATTTAAATGAATATGTCATGTTTGTTTATTTAAGCTACACAAAGAATACTAGCAGGAGCTGGATATATTTGATATCTACTTCATATGTGCCAAGTGGGGACCTAGCAAAACAACTTGACAAATGATCTGTTTTATGTCCATAATTCAAAATGGCAGTGGACTGCTTTAAGAATAGTCTGAGCCATAAAATGGTGGCTTTTAAAAAACTTCTATTATGCTTGTTCAACACCCACCACGTGCATACTCCAATTTTATGTAAAAAGGATATAACACTGAGGTTACCTCATAGCTATGGTGTCTATAATTATCACTTGTAGGGGACAGGAAAGAAAAAGGAGTTGGGAAAGAACTAGCCCCAAGGAAATATTTCCAATTGTAAAGTAAGAGGCTGACAAGAGCAGGAATCCTGCATTTACCTCTTTAACTAACAGATTCTGGGTTGGAGCCTGAAGGGGGAAAAAAATCTAAATATGTCTGCACTGGAAAAACTTTTTAGTTTGACAAAGAAAATGAAAATCCCCCCCTGATGTAGAGGCAATATCCTTGGTGGTATTTGAATTTAGTGAGAGGAAGCCACTCCCTCATTAAGACATATCCAACTATGGTAATAATGTGGAATACCAAAAGTAGTAACAGATTTATTATTACCACAGTGTGGAAATAAAATATGTTTTTTTGCTCTGTTACTCAATCCGGTTAATTATCCGTGCAAAGTAAAGTTATTCCTGGCAACTCTGGAGCCAAAGCTATAACTTTAGCAATGATGGGGGTGGAGGGGAGAAGTCACTATTAAAGGGAAGGGACATGTAGGCTGAAAGGTTTTTTCCACTTTTAGGATAAATATTGTACTTTTTTTTTTTGGATTTAAGGGAATGGCATGTAGCAACAAACAAGGCTGAATATTTTGATTTCTGGGCTAATTATTTGTTAGGTCATTATTAGAGGTTTTGACTCGGTTCTGTAGCAACAATGTCTCCCCAAAACACTAGAAAGGGGGTCAGGAAAAGAAGAACAATTCAGAAAAATCTCCTCAGTCTGCAACTCCCAGGAGCATCACTGTACTGGGGGTGGGTGGGTGGGTTTACTTGGGTAATGAAGCACAACAGGCAATTTATAGCATACTTCCAGTGGTATTAAAAAGCATGAGACTGAGTGACTTCAGCCACCCGAGAAATGGAGTAATCCCTTAGTAAAGCACTACCTGAATTCCCTTATTGCTTAAATGAAAAGTCAGATCAGTGTCTTTACCTAGTATTATCAGCATGGGTAGGACAGCACAGATGCTAATCAGAAAATTCCAACTGTCCAAAGGCTAAAAGCCATTTGGTGCATTATTTCCTAAGCCCATTGGTTGCAGTCATTGACACCATTACTGATGTTGTTACGGAATACAGATCAAAAGAGGCAAATTGGAGGAAAGAAAGTCTCCACTCCATGGCTCATTTCAAGTACTCACAACAAAAAAGGTAGGAGAAAGCAATGAATGAGAGGGAACAGGGCCAAAAATGATGGGAAAAGACCCTCTCCCCAAAACATATATTTTTTTTATCTGTAGTAAATTACAGACCACCAAGAGTAGTCTGACTTGGATACCCAGCACGAGTTCCCACATTGCAGTTGTTATTGTTGGCTTCAGCACTTTAATCCAAGGAGAACAAGCATTCTGCTAATGTTTGAATAACCCTTGCCAACAAATTGATCCCATAGCAGCAAAACTGCAGGAGGTACTTTTAAACATTGAAGGGAAATAGAAAGGAGAAGAGACCCTATAAATATATTTCCTCGTCTAGCCTGGAACTTGGGATACATCCCTTAATTTTTTTTTCTTTTTTTAGTGGGAAGAGAGATTTCTTCCTCTTTGGCAAAAAAAGCAGCCCAAATGGGCATTAGAAAACATCTGCAATTTACATAGGAGGGAGCCATGCCAAAGAAATGTAGATTCCATAGCCGTTAACCCTGGGGACAACACAAAACAAGCAAATCTCTAAATAAGGTATGAAAGGCACTAGCTCTCAAAATGGGCAGCAGACTTCCACAATTGGGAGTGGAGAGTGGGCACTTGAGACTCCTAATTCCTCCCATAGTAGCAAGATATTTCTGGATAGAGAAAACATACAATTTTGAATTAGAGGGCCTGAATTCAAATCCCAACTTGGCTATTCAACAGATAACTTGGTCAAGTCATGACTTCTCTCGGCCTCAGTCTCCCCATCTAAACAAGAGCGTGGAACCAAATGATTTTCAAGATCCCCTCCAGGTGCTAAATCCTATATTCATTCACCTAGACGAACCACAAAAATTCATTGAATCCTTAACCAGCAAAGCCACTACCATCTTGACAGCTCCCCCCCACCAAGAGTGCTTTTCTCTCCAAGTTTTTGAAAAAAAAAAAAAAAAAAAAGCCCTTTCTTTTCATTTTTACTCAATCCTATAACTGCATGGAGACTAACAACAAAGTTTATGGGACAGTCAGGGCAGAGCTTACATCCTGTAACACAATTGGAAGGAAAGAATATGGCTCGAAACCATAAATTTAGTGGGCTATTTACCACCAAATAGTGAGCAAATATGAACGATTTTAGATCACTGTAGAAGTGGGTACATTCAAATCTATGATCTGAGGGTTCAATCCAATTCAATGAACATTTATGAACTGAATCGAAGTTCAGGGTGAAAGGCTCAATACCAGGATGCCAGGTCCCCTAACTGGTAGGGTTCTCCCACATAATGTATGTTTACAGTAATGGCAGACTAATTGCCTTTTACAGAAGCTGTCAATATTCTGCACACACACTGCATCTGGAGGGATTAGGCAGGACACTGGGGAATTAAAAGATACAATTAAGTGAAAATTAAGAAGGAAAGAGAGAGAAAGATGTGTCCTAAATCCCCGGAGAAGCATTTTAGTAAGATTTCATTCCTTCTGTTTCATGCTTCCCGTGCCAGTCTGATGTGAAATAAGACTCTGTCTCTTTAATTGCCAAATGATTTTCCATCTCACAAGTAATCCTTTTTTTTTTCATACAGGAGTCTTTCTTAAAGTTATAAATAAAATACCCCAAATATTTTCTTTTTTTTTCCTTCCCACAGATGAGAACGCTAAAACATTGACTATACAAGAATGAGCTGTGTCGGTTACCCTGCTTCCAGCTACAACAACCAAAAAAAAAAAAAGTTTAATTAAAGACAGAGCAAGGAAGCTGCACTGTGGGCCCTCAGCCACTGAGTTACGGCAAACAGACTCACGTTCACTTGGAATTGTCATCTCCAAGGTCAAGATGATCCCCCAAGAATAGCTCTCTCAAGTGGTAGAGAAAAACAAAAACAAAAACTGATGGAGGAGAGGAAAATTACAGCAGGGATGGCCTAATGTCAACTTCTGTCTTGGGTAAAGAGTGAAGAATACTTCAGTTGCTTCTTGGCCTTTGTAGCTTCTTGTTCAATCACTAACTAATAACAAGGGGGCTTTTGGAACAGAAATAGTCTTGGAGCTGATCAATATGGACTCTCAGCCCTGAATCTTAGCCTTTGTAAGTAAAGAGGGCAGGGAGACAAAGTTTGCCTTGATGATCCCGATTCCATGAGATCTCGGGGAAGACAATGGACGTAGGCTTTTCGTATAATTTAATCAATCCTTTCAGTTTTGAAGGGCAATGAGGTGGCTCAGTGAAGAGAGCACCGTGCCTGCAGTCTGGAAGCCCTGAGTTCAAATCCAGTCTCATACACTTATTAGGTGTGTGACCCAGAGCAAGTGGCTTAATGTTGTTTGCCTCAGTTTCCTCATCTGTAAAATGAGCTATGGAAGGAAATGGTAAACCATTCCAGTATCTTTGCCAAGAAAACTCTAAATGAGGTCATGAAGAGTCAGACACAACTGATAAAGACTGAAAAACAACATTCCATTTTGAAATATAGGTACAATATCAGCAGACAGAAGGTTATAGAAGGCTGTTGTTAGGATTTTATTGGTACCTTGCATTAAGAGGACTCCTATCAGGTCAGAATAGTACCTGCTCTGTAATTTATAACCAGAGATATTTCATTGGGGGCACTATCACACAGCCAGTTTATGCTAAAGGCTAGACTTGAACCCAGGTATATCTGACTCTAGGTTGCTCTCTATCAACTATGCCCCTCTGCTTCTCTTAAGATATTTGATTATAGGGGCAGCTAGGTGGCGCAGTGGATAGAGCACTAGCCCTGGAGTCAGGAGGACCTGAGTTCAAATCCAACCTCAGACACTTAACACTTACTAGCTGTGTGACCCTGGGCAAGTCACTTAACCCCAATTGCCTCACTAAAATAAAAAAATAAAAAAAGATATTTGATTATGAGGAGATTTATAGCCTCTTGACCATAAATTTATCTTCAAGAGCCCAGAGCCTATAAATCCAAAAAAAAAAAAAAATGTTATTGTTGGAAACTATCCTTCTTTGGGCCTTAGGAGACTAACTCAATGTGATTTAATAGATTTATCTGTAATTTCTGTAATTCTGCAAAGCAAAATAGTTACCCCCCAAAGTTACCAACGTGCCTTGATGGATGTCCCACGCCCTTTATGCTCTGCTCCTTGTTTGCCTCCATGGCCTCTACAGAATAGATAGGTATGTTTCTGGGAGTCCTTGTGTTACCAAATAGTTGGAAGCAGAAATTCCTGAGTAGCCAACAAGTAAATCCATGTCAATAGCTTTTGAAAACTGGCATCGCAGAGAGAATTTTTCCCAGCTGGGGAGCGGAGGGAAAAGCAATATCATTAAACTGAGGCAGGGGGAAGCTAAAACAGACAGTAGCATGTCTGTTTCTACAGCGGGAGTGAACTAGAAAAGATCCAGGGGGCTCAAGCTAGTCAGAGTCACAAAGGTCCTTGTTTCTTCCATGCCCTGTAGGTCTCTTCCTGCCCTTTACTCTGCACCGCTCTTTGCATTGTCGGTCAGTCCTTGTTATGAAGCCCCGGCCTTTTAACTAGTTTAGAAGAGTGAATCTAGCCGTCAGTAGCCCAGAAGCAGCTTGGCTTGCAAAAATTAAGCTAAGGCAATTCTGCATTTAATCATTTCGTTATGGTCTACATGAGAGTAATCAAATGGATAGGCCCCAAAGCTCCCTTTGCTTACATGAGCAGAGCAGTTCAAAGAGTACATTTCCGTGAAGCTAGCTTGTTAAAGCAGCCTGATCTAGCTCATAGGAAATACAAAGTCATAGGAAATACAAAGGCAAGGTGTCCCAAAAGTCTTAGTGCAGTTTTAAACTTTAATAATTTCAGCTTCAAACTTATAAAAAGTGCCATTTCAAAGTTTAATTATTTATATTTCTTTTGCACTTATTCGGTCTTGTGAATTTTGAATAAAAGATTTTACATTTTATTTTAATTTTCTGGATCACACTTTCTCAGACGAGGGGATCCAGTAAAAAATGTTGTCTTGGCTGGTCACCTCAATCGCCTTACCTATTATCTCCATCAGATTTTTTTCCCTGTAGGGTCACACAAAACTGTCATGGGTATTTTCAAATGTCATTTGCTGGATGATCTTAAGGTTAGGATTACCAATTCAATTCTTTCAAAAGCAGCTAATTCAAATTTTTACAAATTTTAATCAATTAAAGCAATTTATACATATATGTACACATAGAGAGAAAGCATAAGACATGCTCTCCCTATAGAGCACAAGATATATGGTCAGTCTGTTGAATTTTTAACAAGAAATATATAAATATATCATATTTCTTGCCTTCACAATGGGCGGAGAAGGGAAGGAGAGAATTTGAACCCATATTTTTTAAATGCTAAAAATGAATAAATAATAAAAATTTTAAAACAAACATATAATATCTTAAAATTTTAAATAACCTTTAAAATGTTGCCTATTATAAGTATATAACATTTATAATTCTGAAGTTATTAAGGCTTAAAACTGCACTAAGACTTTTGGAACATGTTCTATGTGGCAGTTCCTCACTGAAACAGAATATTGCCTTTACTTAGACAAAGGAAAAGTCTGCTTTGAATAGGTGTCTAAAACTAGTCCTTTCTCCCATGTGAAGACTATGTAAGGACAACTACAATTTTCAGAATGGACATCTGAAGAATATGATAGCTCCGAAGATCCTCTCTTATACATATACATTGACCTGTGATTGATTTCATCAGTGTCAGACACTCCCTTCACCAGTACAAATCACAATCCCTCTACATCATCTCAACCTTTATGATTCTTGACCAGCACTTTCTATATGTCCTGTAGAAGTTCAACCCAAGAGGTTGGATGCCTCTCTCTGGTACTAACACATAAGCGAGTCTAACCTTTGATTGTGTGTAATTCTCAGTAAACATAGACTCAGAGCATTTATATCTGCAAGGAGCTTCAGAGATAATCTAAAATCAACCTCCTTGTTTTACACAAGGAAAATGAGGCACAGAGACATTGAGGTCACATGGGATTTAAACTCAATTTTGAATCCAGGGTAGGGAAAGAATACTGGGCTTATGGTTTAGGAGAGAACCAGGAAGAAGTGAATTAATGAAAAGTGAATATTAACCACTCAGTATGTCCCAGACACTGTGCTAAACACTAGAAACACAAATACAAAAGCAAGACAGTTCCTACCCTCAAGGAACTTAAATAATGATGAGAAAAACAGCACACAGGAGAGGAGTGGCTAGAGAAGAGTGTTTTGGTTTGGGAAGTCACAAGTCTGATGAATGGCAGGACAGTCAATTGATACTATATGTTGTTGTTGTTGTTATTTGGTCATTTCAGTCCTGTCCCACTCTTTGTGACCCCATTTGGGGTTTTCTTGGCAAACATATGGAGTGGTTTTCCATTTCCTTCTCCAGCTCATTTGACAGACGAAGAAACTGAGGCAAACTGGGTTAAATGACTTGTCCAGGATTATGCATCTGGTCTTTGAAGCTGGATTTGAACTCAGAAAGATGAGTCTTCCTGATTCCAAGCCCATTGCTCTATCCAGTGTGCCATCTACTTGCCCTTGATACTACATAGCAATGGGCAAATCACTTAATCTTTAGGTCTCAGTCTCCTCAACTACAAAATGGGAATAATATCATCAATAGCACCTATCTTCCAGGGTTGTTGTGAGGACCAAATTTTGAATGGGGTAAAGTATTTTGCAAACCTTAAAAAGTCTATGTAGGGGCAGCTAGGTGGTGCAGTGGATAGAGCACCGGCCCAGTAGTCAGGAGTACCTGAGTTCAAATCTGGCCTCAGACACTTAACACTTACTAGCTGTGTGACCCTGGGCAAGTCACTTAACCCCAATTGCCTCACTAAAAATAAAAAAAAAAGTCTATGTAAATGCCATTTAAAAATTATTATTATTCTCATCATTATTATGCCTCCATGTAAACAGACCCTCTCTCTTTTCTGGTCACACATGTGATTCCTGGTAACATGCAGCAACCTACTTATTGCCCACAGTCTTCTTTCCATTGTCTTTTTGATTACTCATAATTTTGATCCTTCTGAGATCATGGCATTCCATGATTTATGGCCACATATTACCACGAAGAGAAAACCGCTATTAAAGAAATGGGCTTTTGCAGCATTGGGCAATTTGGTATCATTAGAAGGCCTGCAATTTCCCACCTGCACTTCAGCCTGATCTACCCTTTCCACTCAATTCTGGGCCTAATTCACTAGTTGCCTGCAATACCTATCCAAGATGGTATACTCTGATAGGCTATCCATCCCGATGTATATAATAGACTAGTGGTTTATAAACATTTTTGTTTGAGAGCCTCATCAATACAAATTTTCTGAGCATCCTTCCCAATCTTTACTTATTTCTAGTTGTACTATTATACCAATAATTATGTGTTTCATCAAACACACAGAAATAGAAACTAAAAAAAGGATGAGCTCATGAAATAATTACTATCTGATCTCACCAAAGTCAGTGGAACTTATTGAGAAGGGGAGTGGCATAGTTAGACCTGGGCTTAGGAGAAATGGGAGGGGGGAAGGAGACAAGCATTTATTAAGTATCTACTATGTGCCAGGCACTATGATAAATATTATCTCATTTAATCCTCACGATAACCCTGCGAATTTGGTTGCCATTATTATTCCCATTTTATAGTTAAGGAAACTGAGGCAAACAAAGGTTAGGTGACTTGCCTTTGGGTCTCACAGCTTATAAATGTCTGAGGCCATATTTGAACTCAGGTCTTCCTGTCTTCTGGTTTATCACTCTATATACTGTACCACCCAGCTGCTGCTTCCTTTAGGAAAAAGACATTGGCAACTGTATAGATGATAGACTGGGGGTGGGGAGAGAGATGAAAAGTTCTAAATTAAGAGGTTATTGCAATAGTCTAGGCAGGAGGGAATGAAGGCCTGAAATAGGTTGGTAGCTAAGTGAGTAGAGCAAGTGGATAGATGGGAGAGATGTTTTGGAGGTAGAAATGACAAAATTTGCCAACTGATTTGGATATATGCAGTAAGAAAGGCTGAAGACTCAGAAATGATAGCAAGGTAGTAAGCCTGGTTGACTAGAAAAATGACAGTACCCTCAAAGGTAACAGGGAAGTTTAGACGAGGAATGGCTTTGGTGACGGGAGGATAATGTAATGAGATCTACAATATAGAGCACACCCTTTGCATACCTGCTCAGACTATATGACTCATTCTTTACCACCTGAAAAAAAGGGAAAGAGAATCTTACTCATCAGTCATTGCCCCATTGCATAGAAGTGGCCCTCTGAAGAGTTTATGCCACAGCCACAAAGTAATCTGGGTGACAAGGAAGAGGTATGAGAAGGGGTGATTATAACTATCCTAAAGGACAAGCTGAGAAAGAGTGGAAGGTCAGATGTTGGCACAGTGATGAGAGCATACAGGGGGAATAATGGCAGGAATGAATAGATGTGGTTATGCTGAACACAAGCTCCTTAGTTAAGGCAGGGGAGAGATGGCTAATGTTGTGCTAGTACAAGTTTAACAACCAGCTCTCTCAAAAAAAAAAATGTACATACACTTTTAAATTTAATCTTTATTATTAACATTTTCTCCATTGCATTTTTAAAGTCTAGACAATCAACATAACAATAAATCAAACCCTCATTTGTAGCATTTGCCAATTTGCAAAGCACAACTACTCACACCCGAAAATTTAACAATTGGCTCTGGAGAGCTTAGACAAGCTGTCTCCAGCTCATCCCTGAATGTTTCTCATCTTCCCAATCCTCTGATTAGTTGATCAAACATTCTTTTTTTTTTTTTTTTTTGCGTAGGGCAATGGGGGTTAAGTGACTTGCCCAGGGTCACACAGCTAGTAAGTGTCAAGTGTCTGAGGCCAGATTTGAACTCAGGTACTCCTGAATCCAGGGCCGGTGCTTTATCCACTGAACCACCTAGCCGCCCCCAAACATTCCCTTTTGAGAGAAATAATTATTGCTCTCTCATATTAATAGCCAATTATTAAAACTGGGGAGACCCTAGCTTTTTTTCCCAGTCCTGTTTTCTTGTCTAATCTCTCAAGGACAGGGTTGATGAAAGATAGGATTAACATTTTCCTCATCTAGAAGGAAAGCTCTCAACACATTGTCTTCTACTCTGGCTTGGGTGGCAGGGTATAGATTCTTTGTTTAGATTGCCCAAGGCTGGAGCAACTTAGAAATAAATGACATAATCAAGGTTCATTAGAATAGCTCCAGCTCCTCATTGTAATATTCATTCTCTTTCATTACCTGTTAAATAATCAGTTTATTGCCATGTTCTGGAACACCCACTTTTCCAAGGCCGTTCAAGCCTTGAGGCTGCTACCAGGAGGGTCTTTGGCATTCGAGAGTGCCACTGACCTTTTTTATTAAAATTCTAGCAATATTAATAAAATGACTACCCAGAAATTATCTCTTGAATTTTTTTAAACATCACACTTTCGGGGCAGCTAGGTGGCGCAGTGGATAAAGCACCGGCCCTGGATTCAGGAGTACCTGAGTTCAAATCTGGCCTCAGACACTTAACACTTACTAGCTGTGTGACCCTGGGCAAGTCACTTAACCCCAATTGCCTTACCCAAAAAAAAAAAATCACACTTTCAGTTACGCCCTGGTCCCTACTTTGAAGACCACTGGTCTAAACAATATGTATTTTTCACACGTAATCATTTGATTATTAATAGTGGAACTGATCCCTTTGAGAATGTCATGAATTTCCCTGAGGAAGCTTTGTGGTGCAGTTTGTACAATGTGACTTGCAAATAAGAACATTTGTCCAACTTCAACATCAAAACAAAACATTTATTTTATTTGGGCTCTATGCAGAATGTTTATAGGGATTTGAGATTTCTAAGTAGCCTGCAAATCATTGGACATTTTCACTGTGCTGGGCCAATATAATTTTTGCAGTGCCCTCTTTGGCAATGAATTTAGCAATTATCAAAGTAGATGTTAACTTAGTTTGACAAGTCTTGTCAAGTTATTGAAAGAATTTCCCTACTTCAGCTTCTTCAGTCAGTGATGGTAAATCAGCTAAAGTTATTTTCATGTTGGTTTGTTGAAATATTTTCATTGTGGGGCAGCTAGGTGGCACAGTGGATAGAGCACCGGCTGTGTATTCAAGAGGACCCAAGTTCAAATCCGGCCTCAGATACTTAACACTAGCAGTGTGACTCTGGGCAAGTCACTTAACCCCAATTGCCACACCAAAAAGAAAGAAAGAAAGAAAGAAAGAAAGAAAGAAAGAAAGAAAGAAAGAAAGAAGAAGAAAGAAAGAAAGAAAGAAAGAAAGAAAGAAAGAAAGAAAGAAAGAAAGAAAGAAAGAAAGAAAGAAAGAAAGAAAGAAAGAAAGAAAGAAAGAAAGAAAGAAAGAAAGAAAGAAAGAAAGAAAGAAAGAAAGAAAGAAATATTAGCATTGTAAGCCCAGTAAGGCCATATGATGAAATACCCCTGTGAAATCCTTAAATTGAGTTGCCTTTGGGTAGAGAATGAAAGCAATTCTGGCCATGCCTTTATTCACCTCTCCAAATACCTGCAAACCATACTTGCACCTTCTTTTTTTGTTTGGTTTTGGTTTTGGTGGGGCAATGAGGGTTAAATGACTTGCCCAAGGTCACACAGCTAATAAGTGTCAAGTGTCTAAGGCCAGATTTGAATTCAGGCCCCCTGCACCTTCTTTAAAAGGGTCATTCTATCCAAACTTTTTCACCCAATCTAGATCCCAGTTCCAGCCCCCAGGTCCTTCAGTCTCCTTTTTCAAGGACTTCTATACCTGGTTCACCACCTGAAGTCTCATCATTATGAAGACTGATCCAACTTTGATACCCATTGATGATCTCCTCTCTGACAGAAGTGCTGGAGAATGAAGTAATATACAACCCTCCCAAAGCCTCCCTTTATAGATGGCTCAGAACCTTCCAGCTAATTTCATTTTATAAACGCTGTTCCACTTGACTTTGAAAACAGAAACTTCATGTCCCTGAACCAGGGACCCTCTGGTCTTCCTTGCTCACCTCTTCAGTTTCCTTTTGTGTGTTAGATTGGAGGTTACTTGAGAGCAGGGACTGTCTTTCTTTTTTCTTATTTATAACTCCAGCACTTAGCACATGTGTTAAATATTTATTGACAACTGAGTATTATTGATGATTATTTCTCACACTATATACTTATTTGTATATTAGGCATATTTTCTTTGTCATAAAGGCCCTTTCATAAAGTCACAGACTCCAACCTGGAAGTGATCTAATACAACTGATGTTGCTGTGATGTGATGGGAAGAACACAGGCTTGGTACTTTCAGAGACCTGGTTCTGGTCCCAACTCTTCCATTAACTATCAGAGGGGCCTTGGTTAAGTCACTTAATCTCTTTAGTGCCTCAATTTTCTCACCTGTAAAATGATCAGTTATTTTAAAAAAATACTTCAGTGAAAGAACCTCCTTTTTAAACAAAATTTTGTCATAAAAGTGACACTGAAATGTTCATTTCCCCATCACCACCTCCTAATTCCTTCCTCCCTATCACTTCATGCCAGAAATACTTTCAGTCCTAAGCACTATCTTGGAAATGCCCAGCTCCTTCTTAAGGCTCAAGTAAAATGGCACTTCCTACATGAGGTGTTTCCTGATCTCACCAACTTTTAAACCTCCACTCTCCCCTAGATTACTTTGTATTGGTTTCCATCACGTGTTGTTTCCCCTAGGAGAATCTAAGTATCTCGAAGGCTGGAAATATTCTGTTTTTGTCTTTGTATTGCCAATACCCAGAAGAGTGCCTTATGTATAGTAGGCTCTTAATGAATGCCTGATGAATAGAATTAAATTATTTTAATGCCTATTTCTAATAATACCAAATAACAAAGGGATGATTTTAAAATATTTTAAAACTTACTTCTATTTTTATATCAACTTCATTCTGAATGTAACAGCATTACAAAGAACTTACTGAGAGAGAAAAAATGTGATTGTCATCAGCAATTTTTTTTAATAATTTGGAGTAATATTGGTTATAAAAACTTACCTCTTATCATACTTCTTAATCATTTTTAATTTTCCCTATTTACATAAGGAAATATCAGGAGGATATGTTTCAGTTTTCATTTTTGCTTTAAAAAATTCAACAAGTTTGTTTTAAAACTTTTTTGTGATTTGGGTTTTTTGGAAGGCCTTTGTAATATTACCAGAACCATGAAGCTATTTTTAAACATTTGGTAGCATAAAACAGTGCAATTTAGAATCACTAGCAGCAGATCCAAATTTAAAATGCTTATCTTTGAGGATTTTTTTTCCATATATGAAATTTTGAACTCTTAAATTTATAGATGTTTGTTCCATAATACTTACTATCATTTCAGCTGTCTTTTTGCTTCAAACCATTTTATCCAATTAGGTACAATGAACATTGATACAAAAAATACTTACTCTAAAGAAATATCAGTTAGAACAATAAATGGACACTGATTCTATATAAACTCTATCAAGCCAGATCACCATTATAGTGACTGCACTTCAGACATTATTGAGATATTTATTCCAGACCAATAAGAAGTCAAGCTATGAGTCATCTGACTTATTCTGACCATCTCCTAATGGCTCTCCACAATTGTTAAGTTCACACATTGTACATAACAGTTATAGACAGCAGAGCAAATGAGGCTGCAGTATGGGCTTGTCCACAAGGACAATCCTTTGGGAATATTTCACAGAAATTGAGAAACAGTCAATTAGATGACCTCTGAGATCCAGCTCTAAAATTTTATGTTTCTTAAAATGTAAGTAGGGGCAGTTAGATGGCGCAGTGGATAGAGCACCAGCCCTGGAGTCAGGAGTACCTGAGTTCAAATCCGGCCTCAGACACTTAACACTTACTAGCTGTGTGACCCTGGGCAAGTCACTTAACCCCAATTGCCTCACTAAAAAATAAGAAATAAATTTTAAAAATGTAAGTATACTAAGCACTGTTACTGACAAGAAAGAAAGAAATATACAGTCATTTATATTGTCAATTTTTTTCCAGTTTACATATTACGAAAGTATTTACTGGAACATTTATGAGTTCGTTCTATTTTTTTTTTTAAAGAGCACACTGAAATCCAAGTCTGGGCTCTTGTAGGTCCTTTCAGACAATCGAAAGCAGAATTTTCCAACTGGGCAGCTGTAGTTCATTAGATCTGCCATGGACCGTGAAAGCCACTTGCCAATAGTGTCGAAAGACTATTACTCATTTCAATCTCTCTGAAGAGGACAGATCTTTCTCTGACAAAGCATTAGTGAATAACACTGAGTTTGGGGCTATGGCTGGCCCAGCTCAGTACACATGGCTGAAAACTCAATGGGGAAACTAAAGCCAAGTAGGAATGACAGATTGATGTTCTAGCTTTTCACCTTCAGAGACCAGAGCTTCCATCTAGATTACAAGGCCGGGAGGATTGGGGAGGAGGGAAGACCCAGGCAATAACAATACACTGGCAATGTGCATGATAATTGTACCATCTGACCTGACAAAGCTGTCAGTCTGAACTGCAAAGTCTGTTTCTGATTGAGACTTTCTAATCCCATCAGTTCAAAACAGAAAAACTTGAGGGGCCAATCAAAGCAGCTTTGAATGTCAGTCACTGTCCAACCAATATGATACAATTAATCATCAAAATCCAGATCACCCATAGAAATAAATCAGACCTTGGGTGAAAGATCTCTGTTAGAGGGAATGTTAACAATTTTAAACTCCAAGCAACTGCAATTCACAAGGGTTCCACCGCTTTTCTCTCTAGAGATTATATCATTATTTGGCAATTTGAGGTAAACAAGAGTGGACTCCTTGTTGTAATCTATCATTAGTTTCAAAATTATTGGCTGCATGATCCTCTAAAGAACTCTGGCTGTGTCTATACAGACTAGACATGAAATTGAACAGAATTGAGGCAAGGAATGAGATGGGTACCTCACCCTTTCAATACTATCTACAAAAGAAATTATGCTTTATGATCAAAGGAAATATTTAATTCATTCAGAGAATGTTCCCCAATGGTCTCCAGCCAGGAACACAATGATAATAGGTGCCAAGAAAAGCTAGGGTTTGAAGTTTCCATTTTGTTACCATGAGGTGCATCCTAACTTCATACCCATAGGATATTTCTTAGGATTTTATGATTGACCATTACTCACATAAGATATTTTAGAGGATGGGAGGGAGTAAGCATTTATATAACTATGTGGCAAGCATTGGGTTAAGTGCTTTTATCTCATTTGATTCTTACAACTCTAAGGAATTGGTTGTGATTTGGGATTTCTGTGATCCCATCTTTGGCTGGGATTGGAGGGTCCAGCACGTGCCTGTGTGTGCTGGCTTTGCACCTGATACCTGCACACCCACATGGGCCTGGCCAAATTATAATGAGGGAAGCCCCACCATAATGAGAAGCCTGGTAAGAACAAGTCAGGTGGTCTTCAGCATCCAGAACCTGTCTCTGTAGAGACGCTTGTTAATTCTGTCAATCAAGGCTGCCAGCCAATTAGCTCGGGGCTGTGTGTGTGGTTGGCCCTGTTTCCTGTGGGAGGGGGGCTTCTGGAAGAGAGAAGGGCAGAGAGGTTACTTCAGCATGTGAGAGGAAGTGGGACGCTGCTCAGCTGAGTGTCTTTGAAACTGCTTTTCTGAGTGGTAGTGAGTTTGCGGGTTGTATTTTTTTGCCTTCCCCTATTCCCTTTATCATTTTCCCTAGTTTTATTAACCTCACTTGTGTTTTAAATTGTTCCCATTAATAAACCGTGTTTTATTTTTTGAAAGAGGCTGTTAATCTCCTTTCTTACCCCAATATTACAGTGAGCTGCCCAATTAACTCTCCCCTTACTAAATTCGGCCCTTACACAACTCTGGAAGGTAAGTGCTATTATTACCCTCATTTTACAGTTGAAGACACTGAGGCAAACAGATTTGTGGGTTGTTTTTTTTTAAGTGACTTGCCCAGTAATATCTGAGGTCCAATTTGAACTAAGGTCTTTCTGACTCCAGGCCAAGTGCTCTAGCCATCTAGTTGCATTCATTTTAAAGTAAAGAGACATCTGTCACTATATCTGGGTTCTTATCTCATGTTGTAGATTATTACAATGAAGGTTTTTAATCATTCTAATCACTTATTAAAGTATTTTAAAATAGCCTTGATAATCATAGTGTTTGATTCCAGAAAAGAGGGCAGGCCAAACCACACAACCTGAATGATTTGGGGTAGCTTTGGGGAGAGCATATAGTAATATTTAGCACAGTACTTTGCACAGAGTAGACATCCAATAAAAATATTGTTTGCACATTGAAAAGTATTCAGTAAAAATAAAAATTAACTGGTACAGAAGATGAGGGGGTGGTAGTGTCCATTTCCCATTTTACTTTCATAAAGTATATCCCAGTTTCTTATTTGCCTAGCATTCTGTGGTGCATTATGTTAGCATGGCATTCACGCAGAATTCTATATTGAATTATATTTAGCAAGAGAAAAAAGTGGTGTCAAGACATAGAGGTACCTTGATGCCTAAGGAAAAAGATAAAAAGGAAGCGGGGCAGAGGGGAGATGATTGCATGATAGAAATCTACAAAAGAAGCTGTATTTGCGCAAGCAAAGTCTAAGAACAATACCTGCCCAAAAAGGTAGGTATGGAGATATGTGCATGAATTAGAAGTTTCAAACCAGGTATGAAAAAGGAAAATTAGGCAGTCACTTTATAAAACTTCCAAGACTCAGAAATCTGACTCCTCCAATACATTTTGGAAAAAAATATCTCCCTTATAAGGATCAGGTCTGAGTAAACTCAGAAGTTCTCAAAATCTAATGAATTAATAACAACAGAATTTGTCCATAGTCACAACTATGAATGTAGTCTTAAAAATGAAAAAAATAATACCTACATATACAAGTTTCTGTAAAAGTTGGTTCAAAGTTTACAAACTTGTGAAAATTACCATGTGAGGCTCAATAACTTAGGGTATTTTTTTCTAAAGATTTCACCATAATTTACATGATACTAACAAATATTTCTCTGTTCTAGGCAGTAAACACCCCAAGATGGAATTCATTAGCAAGTGAATGGTTTAAAAGGCAAGTCACTTAACCCTCATTACCCCGCAAAAAAAGAAAAAGCAAAAAGGAAGAAAGAAAAATAAAAGGCACAGAAAGTGTTTTGACTGGCTATTTTAATTATTAATAATGGAGGATCAAATTAAAGTTTGGTTGCATGAAAACATCCCCCTCTTCCAACATGGTCATATAAATTGTTATTAGTAGATTAAACATTAAAGAAAAAAAACATATTTCTGTAACTCACTATCATATATAATATATATCATATAATATGGCCGGAGAAATTTAAAATTCTAAGACAAAATGAACTTAGTTAAGCTTGTTCTAACCTTTTTTTTTTTTTTTTGAAATTGCAAATACAGGGGGCAGCTAGGTGGCGCAGTGGATAAAGCACTGGCCCTGAATTCAGGAGTACCTGAGTTCAAATCCGGCCTCAGACACTTGACACTTACTAGCTGTGTGACCCTGGGCAAGTCACTTAACCCTCATTGCCCCGTGCAAAAAAAAATATTGCAAATACAATATTATTATCTCCAGCAACATAAGGATGATACAATAAAGAATGAAGTTCGGGGTTTTTTTTATATGGGTTTTCTATTTAAATATATTTTTGGCAAAAGGGAAAACTAGAGTCATCAACTGAGCAATTTTTATGGCTCTGGTAAAATCATTCCTATTTTTCTCTTATATTAAGGATGATTCCAGTTAAGTATTTTGATCAGATGCAGATGATATTAACCCAGCTAGGTGGTGTCACAGTGCACAGAGTGCTGGGTCTGGAGTCAGGAAGGCTTGAGCTCAAATTCAGTCTCTGACACTTATTAGGGGTGTGGTATTGTTATTGTTGTTTAGTGGTATCCAACTCTCTTTGATGCCATTTTGGAGTTTTCTTGGCAAAGATAGTGAAATGGTTTGCCATTTCCTTCTCCAGCTCATTTTACGGTTGAGGAACTGAGGCAAACAGAGTTATGTGACTTGCCCAAGGTCACACAGCTAGTAAGTGTCTGAGGATGGATTTGAATTCAAGTCTTCCTGATTCTAAGCCCAATGCTCTATCCACTGTTCTGCCTATTGGCTTTTAGGGGGTGTGACCCTGGGTAAGTCACATAACCTCTGTTTGCCTTGGTTTCTTCAACTGCAAAAGTCTTCGCCTGCCTTGTTGTGAGGTTTAAATGAGGCAAAATGTGTAAAGTGCTTAGCAAAGTGCCTGGCATGTGGTAGGCATTATATAAATGCTTATTCTTTCCCCCTCCCCCCATTATTTCTAACCAAGCAGAAGCTGCATTAAACAACCACATGTGTAGTTGACTAGAAAGACCTAGCTAGCTCCACTCCAGGAAAAAACAAATATCAGATCAAATGATTGTTGACATAATATGAGAATGCATGCACAACATACACACACACAGAGAAAAAAAATGTGGAGGAAAAAACTGAATGAGGAGAAAAAAGAAGAAATAAAAATAGAGGGCTTTATGAAAAGGGGTGGGGGGAAGCACACAGTTCAACAGGTTCCTGAAATCCTGGTAGTGATCGATAAATTGACTTTTGCTTCACCTTTTATGAAGAGGCTGTACTTAGCAAATCACCGTGTAAGCTGCCTGAATAACAGCACTCCTGCTATCAAGTTTACTTGCAAGGATTCCAACAAAGAAATTAATTTCTTAGATGACAAGAAAGGTTATCTAGAATGGAGAAAACACAAGAGACTGAGCTTTCACCTAATAAAACAGACAAATATCAGTCTAGGCACTGAATTCAGAGCTGCTCTACTTTCCATAGGATCTGAATTCCCAACAGTCCAACCACTACAATTTCTTTAAGGAAAACAACAACAACAACAACACAAACCTTGCCTTCAAAGGATGCATTCCTGAAAACACTAAGACTTTATAACTTTATAATGCAGTGACTGAATCTTCTGTCAGCATGGGTTGCCATAAAACTTCTCCCATGGTCATTTCTCACATAAATACCATATCAATAAAGCCCGCCACAATAACAATGATCAAACCTGTGATCTTAGGAACTGACACTCATCTAAAGTCACTGGGGGATTTCTCCTTCCTATCAAATACCAGGAAACTTTCCTAATTCTTTCTTGTTTTAGACCATACTCATAGCATCAACCTATCAAGAGGTAACATTCAGAGGTGACTTCCCTCCCATTTTAGACATACCATAAGTTGAGGGACAATCTCCCAATCAATCGGTTGGTTCTTCTTGACTAGGGATTGCAGTCATGTTGATAATTGTGGTCATCCTATCCGCTGGCTGCACTAGAGATTCTGATACTTTGTAGCGGAGGGGTGCAGGGGTAGATTTTGCTTCAAGTTTTTACCTCATGCATATACCTTATAACACTGTCCCACTAATACCATTTTTATAATAAACATTTTTATTTAAAGTTTTGAGTTCCAAATTCTATTCCTCTTTCCTTCCCCCTCTCCCTGAGGCAATCAAGTATAGGTTACACATATGCAATTATGTAAAACATTACCACATCAGTCATTTTGTAGGAGAAAATTTAAATAAAAGGAAAAAAATGAAAGAAATAAAGTGAAGAATAGGGTGCTTCAGTCTGTGTTCAATCAATATTAGTTCTTTCTTTGGAGGTGGATAGTATGCTTCATCATTAGTCCTTTGGGAGTGTCTTTGATCATTGTATTGCTGAGAACAGTTAAGTCGTTCACAGTGCTTCATGAAACAATATTGCTGTCACTGTGTACAACATTCTCCTGGTTCTGCTCACTTCACTATACATCAGTTCATATAAGTCTTTCTAGGCCTTTCTGAAATCGTCCTGCTTGTTATTTCTTATAGCACCTAATATTTCATTACAATCATATACCACAGCTTGTTCAGCCATTTCCCAATTAATGGGCATTCCTTTGATTTCCAATTCTTAGCTACCACAATAAAGCTGCTATAAATATTTTTTTTTGGCTGGGCAACGGGGATTAAGTGACTTGCCCAGGGTCACAAAGCTAGTAAGTGTCAAGTGTCTGAGGCCGGATTTGAACTCAGGTCCTCCTGAATCCAGGGCCAGTGTTCTATCCACTGCGCCACCTAGCTGTCCCTGCTATAAATATTTTTACAAATTGGTCTTTTTCTCTTTTTTTGGGATGTCTTTGGGATATCCATTTTGCAAATACAAACCCTACTATTAATTCCATAGAATCCCAAGGTAAAATTAATTTTAAAAAACCAACCAGACAACTTAAGCATACAAATCACAGGGACAGTAGCAAACTGAGCTAGTCCTTAAATCTCAGAAACATTAATTGCCTTAAACTTCACTGTATTAACTGTCACCATATTGTTTATTGCATGTACATAAATTGCAGAAACAACAGTACAAGGAGGCAGCAAATTCACTAAGGAACTTGGGAAGACATTCAAGTAAGAAACTATAAAACAGGAACTGGCTATGAACACTGGTGACATAGAGAAGGGGTATGTGGTGACATCAGCCCCCAGGGAAAATGAAGTTGCAAAAAGTGTGGAAGAAGAATCATAGATTCCTAAGAATCTGATTTCTAAGAATCATAGATTGACGGAGCCAAGAACTGTCACATTATCATATGATTATCCTTGAGTGAGGACTCTCCTCATAAAGAGAGTTGATTTTTTTTTATATAGTGCATTTTTTTTTATTTTAAGGAACTCTTTGTGTAACTTCAATAATGCAAAGATTAAGACTTTCATGGTCTTTTTTTTTTTAAGACTAACTACAGCTTCAAGCACTTCCAGGTTTTGGATTGTGGTCTAAGACACTAATTGCCACAATAATTATTCATGTGGTAAAAACATCACCATCACCTGGTTAATAATATTAGAAGGGATATCACTACTCTATGAAAGTTATTAAAAAAGGAATGGTTACCATTATGAGATTGAATATTTCTTTAGATGGCATTTTCCTAAACCTCAGTTCCCTTTTTCAACACCACAGTTGTATAGTTATAAAGTATAAGTTAATAATGAAAATAAGACCTTCTTGCCACTCAACTTTAATCCTAGCATAATCATCAGTCCCAAAATGTATAAATGACCTGATAAAATGGTAATGAATTTGTGTCTATGCTTAAACCATTTTACATTCAATCTAGTCAGAATCCTAGGACTTGAGAACTGAAAAGGGATTTATCATTCATCCAATCCAGCATTCTTATTTTACATGTGGGGAAACTGAGGCCAAGAGAGGTTAACTATCTTGGCCAAAGACCCACAAGTAGTTTATATCAGATGTAGGACTAGAATACAGGTGTCATGATTTACACTTCTCTGTCTACCATGCTGCCTCTCTGAAACCATCCATGGAAGTAATGTTATGGACCCCTGTTTAAGCATTTCCAATACAGACAACTCATCAAAATGCAATAACCAGTGAAAGTAATAAAAGGTTGGAATTGGAACAAAAGGAATAAAAATCCTTGCTTTGTAGCAAAGCTGCCTAAGGCAGAATGTAGGGATGAAGCACTATAGGCAATGATGTTCAAATAGCCTCATATCTCTCCATAGAAATGAAATGTATTCGGAAATAATCTTGGTCTTTATAGTTCTTGGTTTAAAATCATAGACTTGGTTAATGTAACTGAAAGGTAATATTAGAAGGCATACACAGGCATTATATATGCATATGCATGTCTATATATAAATATATGTATGTTTAGATACATATTTATAGATGCACATATAGTTGTATATACATATGTGTATACATGTGTGTGTGTATACAAAAGGTCCATGTAAGACCAGCTTAATGTGGAGAAAATCTTCCATTCCAGAAGAAACGAGACCTTTAGCATATCATTAAGATCTTCCAAAATCCCTGATTTAATGGTTAATATAAGGGAAAAAAAAACAATGGAAAACCACACCCAATACACTTCCAGGGAATGTAGACATCTAAGTCTCGGGCCAATCATCAACTGATTAAAAAAGAACTCCCTCTGTACTTGGTAAAAAATGCATGATCTCAGAGCCCAAAGGGAAATTAAACCACAAAGTTTAAACAAAACAAAAATAAAATCGATGCTTACCAAAGAAGAAGAAGAAGAAGAAGAAGAAGAAGGGGGGGAAATCTCATTGCTCTTAAAGAGAATTTAGATTCCAGCTTTCTAGTTATAAAAAATCCTATTTTTAGATGATACAGAGGTTTAAGATAGTCCTATGCCTTTAATCCCCATTTGATAGTCAAATACACCTGTCTGGCCCTGCTCCTTCTGATGGTAAATAGGAGGGTTTGCATTTAAGTTACAATATGGAGTGCTTCAGAGCAACCTCGTGCCAAAATGGCACATTTCTGAGGGATGTAAAGGTATTCAATAAAAAGCTTTTAAAGGCATATTTTTAAACTTGCAGCAGGAAAGCTTTTCTGTGTCAAGACAGTAATTCTTTTAACAGCATTGATCAAAATGTCATTCTTTTATGAGTGTACAATACCTTTTAATGGCATACAACAAGCCATTAGGGTTATACACCTCCGTATAGCAGACAGCTTACTGGAAAAAAGAGAACACTAGCCAAGATACAGTCACTAGTTTTTATGCTTCTAATAAGGAATATGTTTTTCCCTCACTGTGTTTCATCCTGAAGTCCACAATTGAAATTATCTAAAGATAAAGCACGACTTCTCCAATCTCCTACTTTAAAATAACTCTCCAACAGTGGTATTCTGGATATCAGAAGACAGACTTGCAAACTACCTCATACCCAGGGCCAATAAATGAAGATCTATGCCCAAATATTAGACAAGCAGAGTTTAGGTATTTTTATGCTTTTTGAAAGATGAATAAACGGATCCTTTAAAAATTAATCACCTTTTCATATTTATTTGTGGGGTTTCAATAAAATATTCTAAGTGAAACTAAAGACCAAACCTCTCCTACTTGCCCACTATTACCACCTAATACTGATTATGTCCCCTTCCGCGATACCACAGGGTGCTAAGCAGTATTCAAAAATCATTTTTAAAAGATGCAATCCATTCTAATCCCTTTCTTACCCTGGATGTGTTTATACTTTAAAAAAGAAAATATAAAATTGCAATTGGTTAGGAGACATTTGTTGATGCAATCACATACACATATAAATTCATTTAAAAAAAAAAAAAAGCTTTTGCTTTTCAAGTGTTTGTCCCCTCATGAGAGCATGGGCTTGAAGCAGAGTAAGGAAAACTGAGGCAAGTTTTAGAAGGGAATGGATTAATTCTCAGTTTTCATTTTAAAGTCAAAAGGCAGTGGCAAAAATGAAACTATTAGTACTACAGGTTTTTCCGTTTTTCGTTTTGAGGATTATAAAAGCAGTTTCTAATTACCTGGACTATAGCTTAAGTCTCCACCTTCCCACAGTTTCAATGCCTTGCAAAAGAAGGTGTTCCTAGACTCTAAGCAATGCTACTGCTAATAGTTACTGGGCTACAACAAAAAGGGAACTGTCCACAGAGGTTAAGCTAATTGTTTAGCACCTTTCCCCAAAAGGGGAAGGTAAAAGTCTTGGCAGAGCACCTCTCCTTTTTAAGGCTTGTGTCTACTTGCGATTTGAAGTGGTAAGAGAAAAGGAGGCCGGGAGAATGGTCAAGCTCTTGTTTATGGACTTAAAAAAAGAATGTGGAAGAGGACAACTTCCCAGATTTCATTTCCCAAGAAATCTGTAGGTAAAAAGTAGGTCTTCAGTTCTCTTATTTATCTCCTGCATATGATGATTACCAAATTACTAATGTCTACACATTATATATAGCACCAGAGAGGATGAAAATATGAAAAAAAAAATCTCTACTGAAATCCAAATAATGTAATGGGGGAAGGGAATGTGGAAGAATACAGCCTGCAATAAAAATAAAAATATATCAACAGTCACAAAACAGCAACCCCAAAGGATTCACTCACAACTGAGAAACATGCTTGGATCCCCCACATTCTATCTCTAGGCTTCTGCAGTAGCTACTACCACTCCAACTTCTAGACATAAATAGCACCCTAAGTTGGAAATAGCTCAACCAGAAATAGCAGTGGGAAATGCCTTTAAAATTGAAAATGGTTCACTACATTGCATTTTTGCATCAAATTCCCGAAAGATACCAAGAAAAACTAGACAAGTCAAATTTTATAAACCACACCACACTTCTCATGATACAACTACATTTGTTATATAAAATGTTCACTTCATTGAATAGAACACCACAAGACCAATTGCATTGACACCTTTCATTTGCCCTGCATCTATAATTAAAGATGCAATTAAATAAAATGAAATCTCTCCACAGGGTTAGCAGGTGACCCTCAAATAGGCTGACCTACACATGACTTGCTTAGCCAGGCCAACTATTCTTTTCATTGATCAATCTTCCTCTTGCCTCACCCCTTGAAAATTCAGCACACAGCAAGAACAAGAAGGGGGAAAACAGCAAGCCCTTAAACAATGAAGAGTTTAAAACAAGTCATTCAAGAAATGCAAATGAAAAGCTGACACTCCCCCTAAATATCAGGAAAAGCCAGGCTGCTCTCTCAGCAGACATTCCTGATACCTTACAAAAAGTTAGACATTTCAGACAGTGAGAGTATAATACTAGATTGATTAAAGATAAAAAACAACAGTAATTTCTTTGAAGTTCGAACATTCAATGAGTGTTTGGGGGGAAGAGGTAACAATTCAGAATAATTACAAAAAGACATTTGGGGAGCAGCTAGGTGGCGCAGTGGATAGAGCACCAGCCCTGGAGTCAGGAGTACCTGAGTTCAAATCCAGCCTCAGACACATAACACTTACTAGCTGTGTGACCCTGGGCAAGTCACTTAACCCCAATTGCCTCACTTAAAAAACAAAACAAAACAAAACAAAAAAGAGACATTTGGTTGGTTCAATTCTAATCCTTCTAGAAATCTTAAACTGAAGTCCCAGGATTAAACCTGACGATTAATCTGGGGAATAAAAGGATATCATTTCAATGGTTCTGTTAAAGGGTCACAGACCACACCCTTCATCTCTTACCACTGTCTCTCAAATGCAAACCATCAGTCAAAATAAGGACAAAATGAAAGAAAGGGAATGAAACTTTGTGGTTTCATCACCATCCCTGGAAAATCAGTCCAAAGCATATTTGTTATTCATTCCAGAGGTTGCTCACAACCACTTCTTCCCCTTCATAAGATTACCCATCCCCCTTATTTTGTAGCTAAGAAGGAAGTCTCAGGAGGTTAAGTGACTTGCCCAAGGTGGGGGACAGAGAGTGTCAGAACTGGGATTTGTACCCAGGTCCTCTCACTACGGAGGCAGTACTAACTGTATCATCTTGTCAATGGAGATTACAATTTTAGTAGCTATAGAAAAAAGATGATTAATTCTAAGGATTACAGTCTGACATCATAACAGAGCTTTCTGTGTTTGGGTAGCAAAAGCATCAATGTTGGGTTTTTAAATGGCAGATGTTTACAGTTAAAGAATAAAACTAGCTTGTTGGTCAAAGTGATCTTCACAGTTGAGTATCAGGCCACTAAATCTTATTTTAATTCTTCAGTTGCCAAAGACACTTAAGTTTTTTATTTTGCATATCATGTACATACCTGAGATAATTTTTTAAAAATATCATTTATTCTAATATAACTTTGAGCTCTAGCAATAAACTAAGTCCAAAAAGTGAAGATCAACTTCCTTGGATTATTTTAAAATCATAGAATCATAGCATATTTAGAGATTATATGGTCCAGCTCTCTCTTTCACAGATGAGAAAACAGAAACGTAGAGAGTTCCCAACTTGCCCATAGTGGGATTAGAAGTGAGATCTCCTGCCTCCTAATCTGGTGTTCTTCCTTCTATACCACACTAGTGTCTACTAAATGGCAAATCAAATCCCCAAATTTTGGATAAGAAGAGAATTATATGTCTATACTGTTATGTGTATCTTTAAAAAAATTTTTTTTTTTTGGTGAGGCAATTGGGGTTAAGTGACTTGCCCAGGGTCACACAGCTAGTAAGTGTTAAGTGTCTGAGGCTGGCTTTGAACTCAGGTCCTTCTGAATCCAGGGCCAGTGCTTTATCCACTGTGCCACCTAGCTGCCCCTAAAATATTTTTTTAAATTAAAGAATCACTAAGGTAGTATATTCAAGAAAAAATAATCACCTCCAAACTCTTGACTGATGATCTATATTTTTGCTTCCCCCGCACCCTCCCTAGGCATTTTTGCTCTAGCTTGTTTTAGATGCATTTCTTGGGCTATTTAGTTCAGTAAAACTAGTTTAGTAAAGATAAATCACTTAAATTTATAGGAAGGGGGGATGATCCATACAAAGCCACATGACTGGTTCAACTGATTTCCCACTCCCACCCCTAAGTATCAACTTTGGCAAAAGAGAATGAACGAACTGGATCCTCACATTTGAAAAACTGTGTGCTGTTTTCAACAATCCCAAGCTGTAGAAGTTCCTTGTTTTAATACTAATAACCAGGTGGCTAGGTGGTGCAGTGGATAAAGCACCGGCCCTGGATTCAGGAGTACCTGAGTTCAAATCCGGCCTCAGACACTTGACACGTACTAGCTGTGTGACCCTGGGCAAGTCACTTAACCCCAATTGCCCCACAAAAAAAAAAAAAATACTAATAACCACTCCCACTCTACCATATGGAATCACCATGAACACTAAGGAAAATCAAAAATTCAAGTGATCTGAAGTATGCTGAGAAACATCAGGTTTCTCAGGTAGCAGGATCTGACCAACAAAGGCTTAAACAGGAAACATGGCGTAAAAGGAATCATCAAGGGCACATGAGCCCATAAAGGGCCATGAGAGATGTTGGATGGATGGTAAAAATACTACACTGTTATTCACAAGATACTAAAAGATCAAAGAAGGTCTTCAGGATGTTGGGTAATCTATGATCAATTTATAAAAGGATTCAGATAAGAACCATGTAGGATGAAAAGGGACAATTTCTTATTTTATGTCATGGATAATCTACAATTGATTGTTTACAAGTTTCCCCCAGCTTTCTTACCAAATACCTTGTGGTTTGTTACCCAGTACTCAACCCATTTTGCCTTTTATGGTTCTCTTTATTTTGATAACTTAAAAATCAAAATAAGCTTTGGGAGATTAGTTTGAGATAGGGCATTCCAATCATTAGCAATGCAAGGGATATATGGCATGGAGGATAGATGCCTGGTCTTAGAACCAGTAAACCACGGGTCCATGTCTTGTCTTTGAAACACACTGATTGTGTAACTCTAGACAAGTTAAACTTCCAGTGCTATAAACCAATGGTTCTCAAACTTTTTGGTCTCAGGACCCTTTTATATTCTTGAAAATTACTGAAAACCTCCCAAAGAGCTTTCATTTATATGGGTTATGTCTATTGTTAACTAATATATTAGAAATTAAAATGTCAGTGTTATTATGAACTTATTTTTCACTTTATTGACCCCTGAAAGGATATTGGGGACCTCCAGGGACCCTAGACCATACTTTGGGAACTGCTACTCAAGGCAACTGTAAGTTACAAAAATATGATGACCCATTGGGAAGTGGTTTTTTTTTCATCCAGAAATTCCCTATAACAATGAAATATGGATCCTGTCCTTATCTTCATACCCAATCACTAGCATTCCCAAATTCCCAGGATTGTAGGATCATAGATTTAGAACTGGAAAGGAACTGAGAGGTCATCCAGTTCATTTTATAGATGAGGAAATCAGAGAGGTTAAGCCACTTATTGCAGGGCACATCTGCAGTAAATAGTAGATCTTTTAAAAAAACACTTAATAATGAAAAATACCTTTCAAATGCATATTCTTTTTAAAGAATTTCCATAAGAGACTTCTTTCAGATTGCTCCAGTTGCTATTTATTGTGTTAAGCAAGATTACACCAGATGCTTGTCTAATGGACTTTTACTCTAAGTCAGGGAGAAGAATCAAGAAAAAGTGAGATGTTTTAAAAAATCTCAGTGGGGAAGCCTTACTAGTCTTTTATTTCATTTTCCTTTATTCATTTTCTCCTCCTTTCTTATGGAAAAGTCCTTAGGATTAGATATATTACCCAGGAAAGAGTCCTTTGAAAAAGCATATATTCCATAAAGATTTTGAAGAAGAGATCATATTCAATTAGCAAATAAAAAAGGGATAATCAGTTCACCAAACGAGGAAAATAATGAAAAAGGGTACCGATACTACATTGAAAAAAGGGAGGAAAAGGAAAACCAAGCAAAACATTTTAAAAGACAAGGACAATTTATACAGGAAAAAGCAAAACAATGGCAAACCCCGAATAATGGGGGGAGGGGATTGGAATTGATCTATCAGTCTGAAGAGTGATTCTCTTAAGAAGGAATAGCAACATCAGATGTAGAAATGAGGATAGCAAGATCAGCTTACAAAAATGGGGGAAAAACAAAAGGAAAATTTGTATACACGAAGTCATAACAATCGTCTTTAAAAGAAGTAACAATTTCCTTAGGGAATACTGCTCCAAGTAAAATGCAAAGCATGATGACCTGGAAGCAATTTCACTAATGCACATTTCACAAAGTGGCAATACTTTCAGAAGTCAAATCAATGCCTTCCCTGAGATTTAAGAAAGGACATCAAATACTCTCAGCGGGAATGTGAGGAAGTTATAAGGATATGGGGTCCTCAGGATGTGGACAACCACCCATGTATCTATATGGTGATTTCTGGTAGACAATCTGACTCACTCTCAAATTCAACATTCACACAAAAGCAATCGCCATTAGCAATTATTTTGAGAAGGTGATAGTGAGTCCAATAAGGTAAACTATGTACTTTCAAAATTATTTCATATATTTCATACTAACTTTTCAATTAATTGTTGTGAAAAAATACCCAGAAAGATATTGTATAACCAGTTTTTTGCTATTTGAAACTACCCAGATTTTTCATGTATTGTTATTTGGTAGGATTTTTTTTAATAAATTGAAGATTCACAAAAAAATTCTAGTCATGATAAGCAGAAGTACAAGATTAGTGAGAATGAAAAATCATGAAAAAGAAAGACTGATTTAAAAAATTCTCCTACAATAGTGAGCAGATAATATGTCTTCAATATCTCTTGCAACATTTCCTTCCTCCCCATCCTTCCTGATACTACTGAGTAGCCAAGTCAGGATTACCATTTGTCTATGAGACTGCAACAGCCCCTTAATGGGTCTTCCTATCTATATTCTTTGCCTCCTTTACTCCATCCTTCATACCGTGGAATGGTCTTTAGAAGTCATCTGCTCCAACATCCTCATTTGTTGTGCATTCCCAGCCTGTGGGCCCCAGACCGGTAGAGTCATGGAGCAATGACAAGAGGGTCTACAAATAGTTATATGCACAAAAGCATATAATTAGACATGAATTTGACTCCAACAATACATGAGAGGTGATTCAATATAATAAACTAGCAAATATACTTTCTATAGACTGAAGAGATTATGTCTCACACCTGCTAATATGATTACTTTTAAAATGTATAGAGAAGCTGTTGTGATAAACAAAATACAAGTTCATTGAAAAGCCAAAGAAAAAGAAAGTAGAAGCCATCAGATTTAGCCATTTAAAAATAACTGGTGGACAACATCTTATACCACATACCAAAATAAGGTCAAAATGGGTACATGATTTAGACATAAATGGTGATGCCATAGGCAAATTAGGAAAAGAAGGAATAGTTTAACTCTCAGATCAATGGAGAAGAGAAGAATTTATGGCCAAACAAAAGATATTGAAGACATATTATGAACAGGCAGTTTTCAGATGAAGAAATCAAAGCTATCTATTGCCATATGAAAAAAAATGCTCTAAATCATTATTAATTAGAAAAATGCAAATTAAAACAACTCTGAGGTACCATCTCATACCTATAAGATTGGCTAATATGACAAAAAAGGAAAATAATAAATGTTGAAGAAGATGTGGAAAAATTGGAACACTAATGCATTGATAGTATAGTTGTAAACTGATCCAAACATTCTGAAGAACAATTTGGAACAATGCCCAAAGGGCTATGGGCCTGTGCATACCCTTTGACCCAGTAATACCATTACTAAGTCTGTATCTTAAAAAGATCATTAAAAAGGGAAAAGGATCCATATGTACAAAAATATTTATATCTACTCTCTTTGTAGTGGCAAAGAATTGAAAATCAAGGGGATGCCCATCAATTGGGCAATAGCTGAACAAGTTTTGATACACGAATGTAATGGAATACTATTGTGCCATAAGAAATGATGAGCGGGGCAGCTAGATGGCGCAGTGGATAGAGCACCCGCCCTGGATTCAGGAGTACCTGAGTTCAAATCCGGCCTCAGACACTTAACACTTACTAGCTGTGTGACCCTGGGCAAGTCACTTAACCCCAATTGCCTCACTAAAAAAAAAAAAAAAGAAGAAATGATGAGCAGGCAGATTTAAGAAAAACATGGAAAGATTTAAGTGGACTGATGCTGAGTGACATAAGCAGAACCAGGAGAACACTGTACACTGTAACATCAACATTGTTCCATGATCAACTGTGATAGACTTAGCTCTTCTCAGCGATACAATGATCCAAGACAATTCCAAACGACTTATGTTGGAAAATGTTCTCCACGCCCAGAAAAAAGAACTGTGGAATCTGAATGCAGATTGAACTATACTATTTCTATTTTTTTTGGTTTTTTTGTGGTTTTCCCCTTTTGTTCTGATTCTTATTTCACAACATGACTAAAGTAGAAATATGTTTAATATGATTATACATATATAACCTATATCAGATTGCTTTCTTTCTTGGGGAGGGGGAAGGGAAGAGAGGGAAGAAGAAAAATTTGGAACTAAAAATCTTATGAAAACAAATGTTGAAAACTATCTTTACATGTAAGTGGAAAATAATAAAATAGTATTAAGATTGAAAAAAGATTGATAGAAACAGATTTTGAAAAGAAGAGACTTATTCAAGCATTAGAGTCAAATGTGAGATAGAAAGAGGTTGAAAGGTAAGGAACTAAGAGGCAATGGGTAGAGAAAACTTTTTCTAGGAGTTTGGCTATGAAAGGGAGAAGAGAAATACATGAAATGATAGCTTGCGAGGACAGAGAGCTCAAGTGATGGTTTGTAGACATCATTACTTATGCTTGAGTAGTATCCCTTTGTTAATCTATAAGCTCCCATCTTATCCAAAATTTGTAGCTCCCTCAGGGCTTAACATATAGTTCCACACATAAGAGATGAATTGAATTGCATTTCCTGAAGGTCTCTGTGCTGATGAAGTAAAACAAAAGTGTGATGAACCATAGAAATTTTTGTTGAAGGTCATGCAATTAACTCAATCCTGTAGATACTATGCAGTAGATGCTAGGGCAGCTAGGTTGTACACTGGATAGAGCGCTGGGCCTAGAATCAGGAAGACTTAAGTTCAAATCTGGTGTTAGACACCGACTAGCTGGGCAAGTCACAACCCCGTTTGTCTCAGTTTCCTCATCTGTAAAATGAGCTGGAGAAGGAAATGGCCAACCATTCTAGTATCTTTGCAGAGAAGAGTTGGACATGACCAAAATGATTGAATGACAAAGATGCTACAGATTTGACTTTGAAGAATCAAAGATGAAGTATCAGCTAATAATTACACCATATGAACTAGCGATGGCATCTACTTGGATCGTTATAGACTACAATGTCAGATGGTCAAATGCATAAATCACTAGTTCTGCAGATCTGCTACTCAACTGACATACTTGGCAGAAATCTTATATTTGCGTGTATAGTTTGTAGAATTTGTATGAGAGAGAAATAACCACTTGAAAGCCAGTCTTTTCTTCAAAAATGAGAAAGTTTTGCAAACTAATCAAAATGTGAGTTGTAGCTGTTGTTGTTGTAGTAGTGGTGATGGTGGTGGTGGTAGTGGTGGTGGTGGCAGTGGTGGCAGCAGCAGTAGCAGTAGTAGTAGTAGTAGTAGTAGTAGTAGTAGTAATAACAATAGCAAAGATTCAGAGTAAAAGAAACCTTCCCCTCCTTTTTAAAACAATTTTTTTTTCAAATGAACAAAACATTTTTCAGCTTGGAAAGGGCTTTATATAGCCTAAAAGAATAACAGTTAACTAGAAAGTTCACCACTTAGCATAAGTCATTAATACCTCAGACAAAACCAACTTCAAATTGTGTTAAGAGCATGGATGAAATTGGAATGGAGGAATATACTATTGGGGGGGAAAGTGCCCAACGACAATTAACTATATGAGATTCTGAGGCAAAAGCTTGATGAATGATTAGAAGAATAAAATCAAGACTTTAAGTTAGATGTCTTGATGCTGATCTCTATCAATAGGTCCCTTGTAGCTGAGCACAGTTTGATCTTATTGGCTTTTGAGAATAAGTGAATCATGGCCAATAACCTTCATATCATGTATTTTTCATTCTCTTTGCTGTCAATTTCAGTTTGTTTGTGAAGATTTGTTTTAAATTATTCTCAAAAGAGCCTTTTTACTACTTACTCTGACGATATTATCTTGCTCTCCATCCAACAACTCCGGCTGTTTCAGACATTCCTGGTATAACCCATGGAGTTCTCCAAAAATCTTCATTTCAGAGGGTTCAGTGACACCTACAAGATTTGTTACATCTCCACCAGCAACCTCAGCTTCTAAGAACAAAAAAAAAAAATGAGCTAGAAATAGCAGAGAATCATAGAATAGGAAGAGACTTGGGGACAATCTAGGCCAATCATCTAATTTTGTACACGATGACACCAAGACCTGAAAAGGAAGTGACTTGCCCAAAGTGACACAGCTAGGAAATAACAGTTGGTCAACAAACATTTATTAAGGATTTACCATGTGCCAGGCACAGTGTGAACAGAAATAGGGATAAAAAAAAAGGCAAAAAAAAGTTCTTACCCACAAAAAGAGGGGCATTTTAATAGGGGAGAAAACTTTAAAGAAATTGATATGTATTTCAAAGTAGATGAAAGTAATCTGAAAAGGGAAAACATTCACAACTGGGGAGGTGTTTTTTTTAAAGCTTCTAATTTTCTCTGGAAGAATTCATATCACCAACTTATTCTGCATGTACACGATAAAGATTTTGCTTCATTTTATTAGAGGCAGCTAGGAAGTGTAGTGGATAGAGTGCTGGGCCTGGAGTTAGGAAGACCTGAGTTCAAATCCAGAAACAAACACTTAGTAGCTGTGTAACCAATGGGCAAGTTACATAACATGTTAGACTCAGTTTCCTTATCTGTAAAATGGTTATCATAATAGCATGTCTCTCCCAGGGTTGTTGTGAGGATCAAATGAGATAATAATTGTAAAATGCTTAGCACAGCACCTGGCACAGAGTAACTATTATATAATTATTATTATATAATTATTTATACAAAGAAAATATGGCAATCTTTCTGTAATAATAATATCTGCAAATACTTCTCAATAAAAAATAGAATAAATTGTGTTTTCTGGATTTTACTTTTACATTATGCTTCTAGCTATCTGCTACTTCAGTGATCACTATTATCTTTGCTTATACTCTTTTCAACAGCTTCAGTGGATTTTCTCTTCAAACCAATTATATATTTAACCATCATGGAGGGATATCATTTCACTTTTCAAAGATGAGATGGTAAAAATTTAAAATAATTAGATTGAAATTTAATTGTTGAAAATGTGAAACAACGATCAATAACCATTCTCAGGGTATTGTGATTTTTAATTGCATTTAAAAAACACCCAGATTGTATCGTATTTGAAAAAAAAATGAATGTTGAGAGACAGAACAAATATTATGGTGCTTTTAGCTTCCACATGAAGATTGCTTACCTTCAAGTTTACACACTTCACTTAATTTAAATGCCATAAGCAGTCACGAGCCTATGATAATCATGGTAACATTGGCAGATGACGTCAATATTGAGATCTGACATGCACCAACTCAAGTCTGACATCATTTGAATAAATCATCTAATAGTAGTTAGCATTTATATAGAGATTTCGAGTTTACAAAGCACAAGGTGTTCTCTCATTTGATCCTCATACCTCTGTGGCATAGGTGCTATTATAATTCATATTTTATAGGTGAGGAAACTCATCCTATATTAACACCATTATTTATCATGGTATTATATATCTTAGTTATATATTATTTCTTTATATTGTTTATTACAGCACTCACTCTCAGTTGGATTGAATTTGCAGTGCTCTTCCTTCACTGACTTTAAATTAAACTGAATTTCATTTAAGAGGGGGAATGTGTATGTATAGGTATATATATATATATATTATATATATGTTATATTAAAAATACCCAATTATTTTAGCCACTGCTTCCCACCTAACTGTTGGGGTCAAAATTGATATAGGGAGAGTTAATTGAGTGGCTCACCGTAATATTGGGGATCCCGGAAATAATGAGGGACCTCTAGGCCCAAAGCTCCCTCCCCTCTGAACTGCCTTTTTAGATATTTCTCTAATAATAAAGGAGCCTAAAAGCCTCTTTTCTACAAACAAATCAAATTTTATTAATGGGAATAAAATAAACAGCAAAGGTGAAATTACTAAAATCAAAGACAAGGGAATAGGAAAAAAGAAAAATGTATAATCCCCCTAACTCTAACCTAAGTCTATACAATCCCCAAACTCGCTTCCAGTTCAGCTAATTGAAAAGAGCAGGGCTCATATGGTAACTCACCACCTGGGGTCCATAGCTTCAATGGGAAACAGCCAGGGCCTGCAGGACAAAACTGCTAAGAAAGAACCTCTTTCTCGTCTGCTCCTACAACTCGCCCCACCAGAAAGAAAGTGACTCCGGAAAGAGACTGAGCTCCCCTCAGCAAGCGTTTACTCTCCCTCCCCCAAAAGGGGAGGTCCTTCAAACTGCCTATGGAGAGTGGCTTCTCCTGCTGACATCAGCAGCACATGTCACTCAGGGCAGACCAGGTGTGGCTCATCCCAATTAGTCTGCCAAATTCCATTATTTTACCACATCCCCAAAGTGGGCAAACCTCAGTTTATAAAATTCTACCTTAAGCCAACCCTACAACCACTGATAATATGGAGCTTTTGTTTATGAGCCAACTTGCTATCCCATCCCTACCCTCAACTACAGCTTTAGAACAACCTTTGAAACAAGAAACTTTTACAGTAATAAAGATGTATAGGGTTCTCAGAACTGGGAAGGCTAACAGAATAGAACAGGTTTGTGATCATTTGGACATCAGGAAGATGCAATTATAGTTGTGCAGATGTAATCAGAGGGAATATCAGACCACTTCAGAGTCCAAAGGAGTCAGCATGACCATTGGACTACATCTGTGGTTTTTTTTAAGGAGTCCAGAAATAAACCCCTAGAAGCTGAGCATAGGAAGCCTATAATTCCTTCAAGCAAAAAGAAAAAAATCTTTATAATCATTGGGTAGGAGAGAATAGAAGAGTACTATGTTTTTATCATAAAATTCACCCTGCCCAAAGGCAGGAACAGGGGAGATGTATTAACAGAGGTTAATGTACTACTGTGCTCAAGGAGTCAGAAATAGAGGTTACCCTGGCTGCCTTGTTGCTATTAGAAGCATTAAAAAAGAGTGCTAGGGGGGCAGCTAGGTGGCACAGTGGATAGAGCACTGGCCCTGGAGTCAGGAGTACCTGAGTTCAAATCCGGCCTCAGACACTTAACACTTACTAGCTGTGTGACCCTGGGCAAGTCACCAATTGCCCACTAATTGCCTCACTAAAAAAAAAACCAACAGATATAAAAGAGTGCTAGGGCAGTATCATCAACATTGAGTGTTGATCTACTGTGATGGACTATATTCTTCTCGCCAATGCAATGGTACAGAAGAGTTCCAGGGAACTCATGATAGAAGAGGATCTCCAAATCCAAGAAAAAAAAAAAAAGAACTGCGAAGTATAGACGCTGAATGAACCATACTATTTCTTTTGGTTTTGGTGCTGTTGTTTTTTTCTATTTTGAGGTTTTTCATCATTGCTCTGGTTTTTTCTCTTATTACATGACTAATGCAGAAAAAGGATTAAGGTTATTATGTGTATATATGTGTATGTATATGTATATATGTATGTGTGTGTATATATACATATATACATAGATACGTATATACATACATACATACATACATACATACATGGTAATCTGATATAGGATATATATTATATATATATATAACCTATATCAGATTACCAGCTGTCTAGGGAAGGGGGGAGGGAGGGGAGGGAGGGAGAAAAATCTGAAATTGTAAAGCTTGTATAAACAAGGGTTGAGAACTATCTTTGAATGTAACAGAAAAAAATAAAATACTTTATTAATTTAAAAAAAAAAGAGTGCTAGGGGGCAGTTAGATGGCACAGTGGTTAAAGCACCAGCACTGAATTCAGGAGTACCTGAGTTCAAATCCGGCCTCAGACACTTGATACTTACTAGCTGTGTGACCCTGGGCAAGTCACCTAACCCCCATTGCCTACAAAATAAAACAAAAAACAACAACAAAAAAAGAGTGCTAGACTCGGGATTTGAGAATGACTTGGGATTCAAATCCCTGTTTCAACACAAACCAGCTATACAACCTTGAACAAGTCATTAAGTTTTCTAGGCCTCAGTTTCTCCAAGGTGATAATATGCAGAATACTTCACCCAAAGGTTTATTTATTGTGAGGTAGATTCTCTGTGTATGGGGACATTCAAGGAGGATTATCCCCTCTGGTATGAGGGCTTGCTGAGCCCTTTTCAGGGCTGCTCATCCACCTTAGGTATCCACCTTCACCTAACTCTTACCTGTGGCCCAAAGAAGCTGTAGTATGTACGGTGGCCACAACCGGGTAAATTGTCTCAGCAGATGAACTAAAACCAGGTTGAGGGTGACTGAAAGGCCTCAAACCTATTAGTGACTTGGGAGGACATACCCCCCAAGCTGCGTGAGTGAATGAAGACAATTTGTTCCAACGGTCATGAAGGCAGCTGAGGCAAGTGCTATGGAATGCTTAGAGCCTGGTCAGACATCAAAGACACTAAGGTCACCCACTGGGCCATTGCCAGCCCTGACTTTTGTTTTGCCGCTGGAGTCGGATGACTCTAGAAGAGAGACTTTGTGCAACTCTATCTAACTTAAATCTGATTCATGTATGAGTCAGGACATCAACCTATGATGTCATTGTTCCTCTACTAAATGAAGGACAAACAACAGATTCTCTGTAAACTATAAAGTTCCATAACAATAACTGATAGAACAGACGCATCACATAGCGCTTTAAAGTTTACAATGCATTTTCCATACACTGATTCATACAACAACCCTGCGGGGTTGTTACTACAGGTATTATTATCCCCATTGCAAAGAAATTCACTAGGTTAATCAACTTCTGGCTGGCTCGTCAAAACTTTTTTTTTTCATTTTATAGCTGTGTAAGATAAGGTTCAGAGAAGACACATCAAGTAAGCACAAGAGACAAGATTTGATCCCAGGTGTTCCTGACAAAAACATAGTATCCCTCTATTCTCTCTTACACAGTGATTATAAAGATACAATACAAATACCAAATACAATACTCTCTCCACTACTACACCAGACTACAACCCTATATGGGTGATATTATCACCCTGGGTCTAAAGTTATGTAGGCCAAATCCCATATGGCAAAGCTAACTGTTTCATGGTCACATGAAAGCCCTAATGCTGACCAATACAATCTGAGCAAAAACATAGAGATGATTAAAGTCTTTAGGGATCTGTAATTTTGTTTAGCATTGATACTCCCCATAATGACTGAGATCACAGTCTTCCCATAACTCAGCAGGTAGTCATCAAGAGTTACTGTGGCCAGAAGAATCATTCCCCAATGGTGATCTTTTCCAACACCAGGTCAGCCCGTCCTTGAACAACAGCCATAATATACATCACCTAACCCTTAGTCAAAGCCCTTCTAGCTCGATGGGACTTGTCAGAGCTAGTGAGCAGGGTCATCTCTATGCCATAAGGAAGGATTGGTCTGACTCTGATGGATAACAAATATCAGAGCTCAAGAAATCCGGTACTGCTCCTAGAAAACACAGCAGACTAACAGCTTCACCTTCCTTTAAGGAGGATTGTGGCCTCGTTGGGAGCCAGGATTACGTGGAGCTATCATAATCCAAGTAGTTGACATTTATAAATAACCTTGGAATAAAAAAATACCCAAAGACTAGGTTTGGAAGCCTCCAAACCTGGAAAGCAGCTGTCTGGGAACTTACTACTAAAATGCCCAATCATTTTAGCCATTGCTGCCCGCTTCCCCAAAGGTGTACATACACTACAGTTTAGAAAACTCTACAGAGACCAGAGCAAAGACCAGGGAAGTGGTGAATGTGCCTCTTCTTAAATCATACCATCAGGGGCTCCCTGAAGCTTGGAACTGTGCGCCCTAGAAATAGTGCCCCACATTAAGAAGGAGTTAAAAGTCAAGAAATAGGCTGGCAAAATGAGCAGACAGAAAAAAATGCTGACTCTAGAAAGTTTCTTTGGTGACAAGTAAGATCAAAATACACCCTCAGAAGAAGGTAACAAAGTCAAAGCTCCGACATCCAAAGCTTTCAAAAAAAAATATGAATTGGTCTCAGGCCGTGGAATTGCTCAAAAAGGACTTTGAAGATAAGGTAATAGAGGTAGAGGAAAAAATGGAAAGAGAAATGAGAGTGATGCAAGAAAATCATGAAAAAAAGTCAACAGTTTGCAAAGTCAAATTAGCCAAATGAAAAAGGAGGTACAAAAGCTCTCTGAAGAAAATAATTGCATAAAAATTAGGATTGAGAAAATGGAATCTAATGACTTTATGAGAAATCAAGATACAATAAAGCAAAACCAAAAGAATGAAAACATAGAGGGCAATGTGAAATATGTCCTTGGAAAAACAGCTGACCTGAAAAAATAGATCCAGGAGAGATAATTTGAAAATTATTAGACTAACTGAAAACCATGAGCAAGGAAAGAGCTTAGATATCATCTTCTAGAAAATTGTCAGGGGTCCTGATATTCTAGAAGCAGAAGGTAAAATAGAAATTGAAAGAATCTAGTGGTCACCTCCTGAAAGAGATCCCCAAATGAAAACCTCCAGGAATGTGATATCTAAATTCCAGAACTCCCAGGTCAAGGAGAAAATATTGCAAGCAGCCAGAAAGAAACAATTCAAGTATAGTGGAGCCACAGTCAGGAAAACACAAAATCTAGCAGCTTCTACATTAAAGAATCAGAGGACTTAGAATATGATACTCAGAGGGCAAAGGAATTGGGATTACAACCAAGAATCACTTACCCACAAAAACTGATTATAATCTTTCAGGGGGAAAATGGTTCTTCAGTGAAAAAGAGGAATTTCAGGCATTCATGATGAAAAGAACTGAACTGAGTAGAAAATTTGACTTTCAAGTACAAGACCCTAGAGAAACATAAAAAGGTAAACAGAAAAAAGAAGTCATAAACAATATTAAAATGTTAAACTGTTTACATTCCTACATGAGAAGATGATACTTGTAACTGATAAGAACTTTCTCATTATTAGGGCAGCTGAATTTAGGCAGAGAGTACAGGTGTGAATTGAATATAAAGGGATGATATCTTAAAAAATCAAATTAGGGGGCAGCTAGGTGGCGCAGTGGATAAAGCACCAGCCCTGGATTCAGGAGGACCTGAGTTCAAATCCGGCCTCAGACACTTGATACTTACTAGCTGTGTGACCCTGGGCAAGTCACTTAACCCCCACAGTCCCACAAAAAATTAAAAAAATTAAATTAAATTAAATTAAATTAAGGGGTGAGAGGAATGAACTTGGAGAAAGGGAAAGGGAGAGGTGGAATGGGGTAAAGGAGCTCACATAAAAGAAGCAAGAAAAAGCTTATAGAATGGAGGAGAAAATGGGGGAGATGAGGGGGAGTGAGTGAGCCTTACTCTCATAAAGAGGGAATAATATACACACTCAATTGGGCATATTAATCTATCTTACCCTATAGGAAAGTAGGAGAAGAAGGGGATAAGGGGAAAGTGGTGAAAGAAGGGAAGGCAAATTGAGGGAGGGAGTAGTCAGAAGCAAAACACTTTTGAGGAGTGATAGGGTGAAAGAAAATAAAAATAGAGTAAATATCAAGGGGAGGGAATAGGATGGTGGGAAATACAGTTAGCAATAGTAAGTGTGAAAAATAAATTGAAGCAAGTTTGTCTGATAGGCCTCAGTTCTCAAATACATAGAGTACTGAGTCAAATTTGTTAAAATAGAGGATAAAAAGACATGAAGTTTTGAGATGAAATAATCAAAGCCACCTATAGCCATATTGGGGGGAAAAATGCTCTAACACTATAAAATGGAGAGATTCAGGTGAAAACAATTCTGGGTACTATCTCATGCATATTGGATTGGATAATAGGACAGCAGAAGAAAATGACAAATGTCATAGGAGATATGGGGGAAATAAAACATTAATACACTCTTGGTAAAGTTGTAAACTGATTCAAACATTCTGTAAGCAATTTGGAACTATGGCTAGAGGGCTATAGGACCATGCAAACTCTTTGACCTACCTAGTAATACCACTACTAGGTTGATATCCTCAAAGAGATTTAAAAAGTTTGAATTAGAAATTGGGGAGATGCCTATCAATTGATGAATGGCTGAACAAATTGTGGAATGAGATTATGATGAAACACTGTTGCGCTATAAGAAATTATGAGCAGGATGTTATCTTAAAAACCTGGAAAAACATCCATGAGCTGATGTAAAGCGAAATGTACTATATACAAAATAACACCAATATTGTAAGATGATCTGCTGTGAATGACTTGGTTGTTTTCAGCAATGCATCCAAGACAACTCTGAAGGACTTATGAAAATTGCACTCCATCTACAGAGAAAGAACTGATGTATCTGAATACAGATTGAAACATAATTGTTTTGTTAGTTCCTTTTTCTAAAGTTTTTTGTCCATTTTCTTTTACAACCTGATTAATGAGGAAATGTTTTGCATGACTACACATATATAACTTATATTGAGTTGTTGGAAAGTTGGAAGGGGGGATAGGAAGAAGGAGGAAGAGAATGTGGAAAGCAAAGTTTTAAAAATCAATGTTGAAATTTGTTTTTACATATAATTTGGGAAAATAAAATTCTAAATTAAAAAAACCCCATGCTACCCTAATCCAACCTTGTAAACATTGATAATGTGGGTCTTTGTTTCTGACCCAACCTGCTCTCCCATTCCCATCCCCATATGTAGCATCTTGATCTAGTCAGTCAGTCAACAAACATTTATTGTTGACTATTTGCCAGGTTCTGTGCTAAGCATGCCAGGAATACAAAGAAAAACAAAAAACAGTCTCTGCCTTCCAGAGGCTCAACATTCTAATGGGGAAGACAACAGGAAAAAAAAGAAAAAAGAAAGGAAGAAAAGGAGACCAGAAAGGTAGCAAGGAACTGAGTAGGGAACCCATTATTACCACAACACCCTAACCCTTCACTAGGGCAAAATCTCTAGGTGGGGGTACCTACGCACTTATTTATTTATTTGTTTATTTTTATGCAAAGACAAAAAACAGTCTCTGCCTTCCAGGGGCTCAACATTCTAATGGGGAAGACAACAGGAAAATAACTGTGTCCATATGTGACATATATATTTGTGTGTATATGTATGTATATGTGTATATGTATATGTATATATATATATATATATACATATATATGTTTATTTTTATGCAGGGCAATGAGGGTTAAATGACTTGCCCAGGGTCACACAGCTAGTAAGTGTCAAATGTCTGAGGCTAGATTTGAACTCAGGTCCTCCTGAATCCAGGGCCAGTGCTTTATTCACTGTGCCACCTAGCTGCCCCCACCTACTGCTTAAATGAAGGTTCAGCAACAACACTCTTTCTCCCTTCTCCATCAATACGTGTGGGAGAGGGTGGCTCCTGGCCTAATATCTCTCAGGGACTGAGTTTGAAAGCCTCCCAGTCCCAGAATGTACTCCATGTGAACCTGCTCCTAAATCACCCTGCTCTAAATCTGCCTGCCTTTTACACGCAGGGGTCAGACTTACTTAAGATTCTATCTAGGGCCAGAGCCTCAGACCCAAGAACAACTGAATGCCTATATTTGTTTCATATGCAGACTATTTTCTGAGTGTACTTCAATCCCAGTTATGTTGGAACGAGGACCATGTTGGAATTGTCAAGTTATAAAACTCCTGAGAATCTCATCACCAGCATTCACAGTTGTTAGCTCAACTTCTTCCCTGGTGTTTGAGAGAGTACAATTTGATGCTTCCCTCCATCATCACAGGACACTGGAGTTGGAGCGGGGAGGAGCCTTAGTTTGTGGCTACCCATACCCTATGACTCACAAACTCCCACATTCTCCTGTCCTAATCCTTGTGATTCAGAGTCTCCGACAGAAAAGCTTCCTTTCCCTACTACCACTCATTTCCTTCCACTTCAGCCCTACCTTTCCCTTGGTCCATATCTTTCTCTATCTTCATTTCCTTTATTTGAAAAAAAAATTCAAATGAAGATCCATTTTTTCTCCTTTTATTGTCAGATTTATTGGCATACATTTGGGCAAAATAGCTCCTAATTATTGTTTTAATTGCTTTTTCATGAGTGGTGAATTCATCCTTTCTATTTTTTATATTAGTAATTTGGTTTTCTTTTGTTGTTTTTTTTTTTAATCAAATGAACCAAAGGTTTATTTCATTGCATTTCCCCCCATAAAACCGATTCAGTTTTATTTAGTAGTTTGTTAGTTTTCTGACTTAGTTTCCAATTTATTTTTTATCTTTCCAAAGTCCTTAATTACATATAATTTATTGCATCATGATCTGAAAAGGATACATTTAATATTATTTCCTTTCTGCATTTGATTGTAAGGTTTTTATGCCCTAATACAGGGTCAATTTTTTTAAGTGTCATGTACCACTAAGGAAAAGTTAATTCCTTTCTCTCCTCAGTTTTCTCCAGAGGTCTAGCATATCTAATTTTTCTAAAATTCTATTCACCCCCTTAACTTCTTTCTTGTTTATTTTGTGCTTAGATTTATCTAGTTCTGAGAGGGGGAAGTTTAGGTCCCTCAATCCTCCATAACCAAGATACATAGTAAAGCAAAATAAATTCTTATATTGGCCATCTCAAAAAAAATATGTCTCCATCACTCTACTCAGAATACATCTGAGTCCATTGGTTCTTTCTCAGGAGATAAGTAACATGTTTCATCATGGATCCTCTGGAATTGTGGTTGGTAATTGTATTAATCAGAGTTTCTAAGGCTTTCAAAGTTAACGGTGCTTGCAATATTATTATTATTGTATAAATTGTCTTTCTGGTTCTGCTCACTTCACTCTGTATCAGTTCATACTTCTCAGGTTTCTCTGAAATCTTCCCCTTGATCATTTCTTGCAGCACAATAGTATTCAATCACATTCATATAATATAACTCATTCAACCATTCTGTAATTGATGGGTATCCCCTTAGTTTCCAATCCTTTGCCACCACAAAGAACTACTAGAAATATTTTTGTATTAGTAGTTCTTTTCCTTTTTTGGCCTTTTGGGGATAAAGATCTAGTAGTGGTGTCACTGAAAAGATATGCACATTTTAATAGCTTTATGGGCATTATTCTAAATTACTGTTCAGAATGGCTGGACCACAGTTCACAACTCCATCACAATTCATTAATGCATCTGTTTTTCCACAACCCCTCCAGCATTTATTATTTTCCGTTTTTGGTCACCTTTATGAATTTGACTATTTGAGGTAGAATTTCAGATGCTTTAATTTGCATTTCTCTAGTGATTTAGAGGATTTGTTCATATGGCTATTGATAGCTTAGATTCCTTCCTCTGAAAACTGCCTGCTCATATCCTCTGACCATTTATCAGATTGGAAATGATTCTTTCATCAATTTCCTTCATATCCTCTGGAGTTTTGTTAACTTCCCTTCACTCTAAACCTTTTACTCTTATATTGGTCCCATCTTCTTGGACTGATGGAAATCTGGCTTCCTTCAGAAGACAATGCATCTCTAGACATGCTCTCCTAAACTAAGTGTTTATTTTCTCATTGCCTCCTGAAACACTAAAACAAGAGGAGAAATATACATATCCTCTTACCCTTCACTGTCATTTCCAGACTATCCCTTTGCCACGATTACTCATCTTCTCCATTGAAGCTCATTCCATTGGTCTAATAGCATAACCTGGCTCATGTCTTCCTGCTAGTCATCTACCATCCTCCTTTCTCAAGGAGTTTGGCCAGGGTCTAGAGTCTTCCTGTCCTTACCAACCCTTAACTTCATATTTGGGGACTTCAGTATATATGCTGGTCTCCCCTCAAACACTCTGACCTCTCATTTCATTGACCCACTCCTTACATCTCCATTCTGAGTTACCCACAGGGTTAGTCACTCCTTCCCCAATTACTGCCACAGAACCACAGAATCTCAATAGGAAAGAGTTTCTTAGGCCATCTGGCTCAGAAGGCATCTGAACAAGAATCCTGTCTACAACAAATATACAACTTGATAAATGATAATCCAACCTTTGTTTAAAGACCTCTGATGAATGAAAACCCACGCCTGGGATGAAATACTTCCTCACCTCCACTTCTCAGAATCTGTAACTTCCTTCAAGGCTCAGTTAAGATGTCACCTCTTGCTGAAAGTATTTCCTGAATCTCTCTCTCCAGTTATAAGTGCTCACTGTTCAGAAATGATCTAATATTTAATTAACTCTATCTATCCCCTTCAGTTTAGTCAGTGGACTGCTTCATTTTTGTTGTATTCAAGGAGCCTGGAACAATGTCTTGCTTAACCAATGGTAAATAAAATTGACTTGACTTAATCAATATGCTTAGAAACACCACCAGAAAGTTAAACTAAAAGAATACTGAGGCACATCTTATGACATTTCACAGAGGCACATCTTGCACGATGCCATGCACTTTCCTAAAAAGGTCTTGGGATGATGAACAGACAAATGAATCTACAGGGTAAGTCAGTCTACTATCGTCTATAACCAGTATTCATGTCAGGTACTTTGCTAAATGCTAGGGATACAAAGAAAGGCAAAAGAAAAAGAAAAACAAAACAGTCCTTGCTCTCAAGGAGTTCACAGTCTAAATGGGGAAAACAAACAGCAAACCACTATGAACGAGACATACAGGGTAAATGGTTGGGGGGAAAGTCTCTAGGAATATATACTCTTTAGGGGATTGCAGTTGTAATCTGGAAACATGTACTTATAGGGAAGAGCAAGGAGCAATGGGGTTGAAGGTGGGGAATAGGGGAAATTTAAATTTCTGGATAAGAAGGGAATCAGAGTCTAAGGACAGAAACTGTACTTTTCCTCAGAGGTAAGAGGATGGAAGGGGGTGGGGGTGGGGGTGGAGAGGACTGAATGGTCTCAGAAGACAGGAAATTCCCTACCTCGAGGCAGAGGTGTTGTGAGGGTGGGGTGGGGTGAAGATGAGAAGATTTAAGGCAGACAGGGGTTATTGACTCTTTTTTTTTTTACCAGTTTGGTGAAGCTTCTAAGAATATTTTTAAATGTATAAAATAAATAGAATTACAAAGAGGGCCATTTATATGGAAATAGTTATTTAGATTTTTTTTTTAAACCATAAATTCATGGACCTCAGGTTGAGAACCCCTGATTTAAGGGAAGCAGTGTCCCCAGAGAAGTGAGGGCCCTTAGACCAGAGGGTGGCCGTCTACCCCCATCCCAGGCCCTGACCCCTCCACTATCTTTCACCCTCCCTCAGTCTCTCACCCTCCGGCTCCAGCCGGAAGCTCCGGCTCTGGGTCTCTCACATCTTCCAAGCTACCCTAGTCCCAGATTTCGAAAGAGAGCTCCTGACTCCAGCTGCCTCTGGCTCCTACCAAAGAGAACGGCGACTTGACCAATCGCTGCGTCCCTTTACACTCCCCAACCCGTCCTGCTGTAGCCAATTGGAACCCCGGCTGCCTGGGTGTGGCAGGGTCTGGAAGTGGAGGAGAGAACATGTTGTCAGGGCAACGGCTTCCGGGTGGGAGGAGTGGGTACCTCTGACTTTTTTTTTTTACGGCAGGACCCTGGGAAGAACTGCAGCAATGGGAGAGCAGCAGTACCCATTTCCGCGCACAGGATTGGTTGTTGTATCAGAGCTAATTGATGTTCCGGGAGTAGGGAAAGGGCGTCCATTGGTTTCCAAGGAGATAGAGAGCAAGGCTAAAGGCAGGTTCCTGATGAATACCCGCAGGACTTGACCCCTGGCCACACCTCCTTTCTTCCAATCTTTCACTCTTCCCAGTTCCTACCATACTTGTCTGCTATGAAAGCATAAAATCGAAAGGGGGAAATTCACGGGGGAAACCGAGGCTCACCAAAGACTGGTTAAAAGATCTGGAGTAAAAGGAGCAGAGAAGCAACCCAGGCCTTTATAAAGCATCCCATGATCCCGCTTTTTATAATGCCGGCGATTTTCCAGCTGAGAGAATTATAAATTCAACAAGTTTCACATTCTAGACTTTTAAATCAAAACTTTCCTTTAAAATGTTGAAACATGGTCACCCAGAAACAGTTGCGTAAGTTTATATTCCTTTGTGCCGGTCAATAAGCATTTATTAAACACCCATTGTATGCCAGGCACCCAGCTAAGCACTGGGAATACAAGACAGGCACAAAACCCCCTATACCTGTCCTCTAGGAGCTTACAGTCTAATCGGGGTGGAGGTGGGGGTGGGAATAATAGACATGCTACCTTGTACATACAAGATATATCGGGGGCAGCTGGTGGTACAGTGGATAAAGCACTGGACTTGGATTCAGGAGTACCTGGGTTCAAATCCGGCCTCAGACAATTGACACTTAAAAGCTATGTGACCCTGGGCAAGTCACTTAACCCTCATTGCCCCACAAAAAAAAAAAGGTATATGCCTTGTAAATGAAAGGTAATCTCACAATGAAGGCTTTAGCAGTGGAGGGGATAACAGGAAAGACCTTTTGCAGGAGATGAGATGTGCAAGGAACATAGAATAGGTAGAGGGAAACAAAGCACAAGATTAGAAAGGGCCCACCCAGGTTGTGAAGTGCTTTAAAAACCAGAGTATTAGGGGTCGCTAGGTGGCGCAGTGGATAAAGCACCAGCCCTGGATTCAGGAGGACCTGAGTTCAAATTGAACCTCAGACACTTGACACTTACTAGCTGTGTGACCCTGGGCGAGTCACTTAACCCTCATTGCCCTGCCCCCCCCCCAAAAAAGAAAAAACAAAAACAAAAACAACAGAGTATTTTATGCTTGATCCTGTAGGGAGCCACTGGAATTTATTGAGTAGGGGTGTGGCATGGTTGCATCTGCCTTTTGAGAAGATCACTTTGGCAGTTGAATGGAGGACCCACTGGAAGGAAGAGAGACTTGAGGCAGGGAGCTCAACCAGAAGCCTAATTGCAGTAGTGGGTTGAGGCCACACTGTAGATTAAATAATAGTAGATTCCATTTGTATAAGAGCTTGCCATTTTTGACTGATTTACTCCAACATCTTTTGATTCCAATAATAGCCATCACCTCCCATTTTACAGATGAGCAAACAGGCTCAGAGAAAGAGGTAAAGTGATCTGTCCAAAGTCACATAGCTGCTAGATGGCTCTGAGCTTGAACTTTAAACCAAGTCTTGTGACTCTAAATCCATTGCTCTGTCCTGACAACGTACCAGAACCGTGCTCTAACCTGTAAATGGCTGGAGTAGAATAGAGCAGGCTAGAGACAGGAATTAAATAGAAGGTTTATTTTCAAAGTGTGGAAAATGGCTTACAAGCAAGGACACATGTGTGGGGCCTGCCTCTAGTGGGGAGGCCTGAGACAGCGTGGGGATATCTCAATACTAATGCTAGTGGCTGCCCAGCTAGCTGTAGTCCTGACAATGAGGGCTAACAGCAAGAATGTTTCGTGGAAACAACTCAAGCCATAGTGCTTCATTGCCTATTCAGACTAAAGATAGGCGGAAAGTGTCTCTTGGGACTGAACCCAAATCATCTCTTGGAACAGGCCTAGCTGCTAAAGGTGGTTAAAACTGAATCCAGTTGTCAACTTTAGCTCTTGGGGGTAATTTGTACCTCACTTTATCAAGTGGTTTTTTCCTCATAATTTTAAAAAGTATTCAGAGTAGAAAGAATTACTAGAAGGAACTTGCCAGACCATCTACAGAAAATGAATTTGCTACAGCATCCAAACCAGATTTCCTTTTCAAGTAGGAATCCTACACAAGGAAATTTTCCAATTATCCTTTGTTACAAAATGAACTAAAGAATATGAATAAGGAAAAAATGCAACATCCCTAATTAGTTATCAAACACAATTTCCTCATCCAGATTTAAGGTAGGTAAGGCATCCAGGAGAGCTTAATGTTAGACATTCTCAGGTTGTAGAAAACTGGTTCCTGTTCCAACTTGAAGTCCTCCCCTCTCCCACCCCAAACTAATGAGCACTTTTTCAACAGCTTGAATGAAACACTCTGAATAACTTCCTCAGCCCGAAGGTTAGAAATTTCATTAAATAAAAAATTAAATACATTAGAATACTTTCATATGAAACATTAATGAGCTGGGTAATATATTCTTCTGAAGACAGGAACACTTAAGAAAACACAGGCCACCTGTCTTGCCAAGCAGTAGCCTTTTTACTTGATGGAGATTAAATATAGGCAAAGGCTCACCAAATAATATCAAAGGAGGTATGGTTTCCAAAGGGACATTCTTGGAGATAAATGCTGCCAATAAAGATGACTTTGAAAATAAAGTTCAAGGGGGCAGCTAGGTGGAACAGTGGATAAAGCACCCACCCTGAATTCAGGAGGACCTGAGTTCAAATCCGGCCTCAAACACTTGATTCTTACTACCTGTGTGACCCTGGGCAAGTCACTTAACCATCACTGCCCTGCAAAAAAAAAAAAAAAGAAAGAAAGTTCAACTTAGTAGATTTTCAAGTTAAACCTTCAAAATATATCATTGCTGTACTGAACAAACTCAACAGAATTATTAATCTGACAATATTGTTAGTCAACCCTTCTGCCTACTGGGGCAAGTTTGGGATTGGAACAACATGAGACATTCATAGACCATTTAATGGTTAATAAATGGAAATTTACTTAGCTATAATATGGAAAATGATACTGAGCCAGGAAATAGCATTGATAGTTAGCCTAAGACCAATGCCATCTCCTACATCCTATCAGTATAAACAATGCTTCAGTGGCCTGAGGATCCACCTGATTTAAACCCCATTCAAATCCTTTGGGGTAAGGCGATCACTGTACACAATAACAGTAATATTTTACAATAATCGACTATGGATGAGTTAGCTCTTCCCAGCAGTAAAATGATACAAGACAATTCTAAAGACTATACGCCTCCAGAGAAAGAACTGATGGAGTATCAATGCAGATCAAAGCATGCTTTTTTATTTTTGTTTTTGTTTTTTTTTAGTGAGGCAATTGGGGTTAAGTGACTTGCCCAGGGTCACACAGCTACTAAGTGTTATGTGTCTGAGGCCGGATTTGAACTCAGGTACTCCTGACTCCAGAGCCAGTGCTCTATCCACTGCGCCACCTAGCTGCCCCAAAAACATGTTTTTTTAAACTTTATTTTCTTTTTTCTTTTTTTTCCCTTTGCAACATGGCTAATATGGAAATATGTTTTGCATGACTACACATGTATAGGTTGTATCAAAGTGTTTGCCTTTTCAAGGAAGGGGAAGAGAGGGAGAGAGGGAATTTGGAACTCAAAAACTATAAAAAATGAATGTTAAAATTGTAATTGATAAAATAAAACAAAAACATTCTTTAAAAATTTAAAGAAATAAATATATGGACTATAATCAAGGTTGATTTAGAAAAATGGACTATTTGTCAAAATATCCAATATAATATCCAATGTGAGAAAAGTGCATTTTCATGATGAATTAAAGAATATACATGATATCAAATCTAATAGTGAAAGGAGGAAATATTGAAGACTAAAGGTTTTTTAAGGATGAAAAAATTTGGAAAGTTTACTGAATAAGGATAACAAATTTAATTAAAATAAATGTATTTATCCTACATTGTCTAGTTGATTTGCAAACTATGGTATCGGCAAAAATAACTGAAATGAAAAACAGATTAAGAAAAGATAAGAATTATCTAAAAATTATCTAAAAATAATAAGCAGACAAAAATTCGGATGCCATATTTCAAGAAATCAAAAGAAAAATGACCCAGATTAATTAGAATTTAAGGGCAAAGTAAAACTAGAAGAAATCCATCTATTATATCCTGAAAAAAAAATCCCAAATTGAAAACTCCCAGGAAAGCCTAGGGCAGCGAAGTAGTACAGTTGATAGAGCCTGATGTTGAAGATGCATCTTCATGAGTTCAAATCTAAAAATTATCTAAAAATAATAAGCAGACAAAAATTCGGATGCCATATTTCAAGAAATCAAAAGAAAAATGACCCAGATTAATTAGAATTTAAGGGCAAAGTAAAACTAGAAGAAATCCATCTATTATATCCTGAAAAAAAAAATCCCAAATTGAAAACTCCCAGGAAAGCCTAGGGCAGCGAAGTAGTACAGTTGATAGAGCCTGATGTTGAAGATGCATCTTCATGAGTTCAAATCTGACCTCAAACACTACCTTTGTGACCCTGGGCAAATCACTTAAACCCTGTTTGCCTCAATTTCCTCATCTATAAAATGAATTGGAGAAGGAAATGGCAAACCATTCCAATATCTTTGCCAAGTAAACCCCAAATGGGGTAACAAAGAGTTTGATATAATTGAAATAACTGAACAACAAGTAAAGTCAAAGCCAAAATCAATAGCTTCTTAATAATAAGTATTAGCATTTAATAATAATAATAATAATAATAATAATAATAAAAAGCAAGCTGCCTGAAAGAAAGAGTAAAAATACCAAGGAAACACTAATGAAACTGCCATAAAGGAAAGGGAGTTTTGTAATACAACATGCCAAAGTAATTAAATGACTTACAATAACAACAAAAGGTTATCTTGTGAAACATGATTCTAAAAGGGGAAAAATGGAATTAATAAAATAAAGGGCCTTCAAGAACTCCTGCTGAAATGACCAGAGATGGGTAGAATCTATAAAATACAAGTGTAGGAGAAAGATAAAGACAGACAAATACTTCAGGTGCTAAGGAGGCTAAGGCTAGTGGATTGATTGAGCTCTGGAGTTCTGAGCTTTAGGGGACTAAAACCAATTGGGTGTTCTCACAAAGTCTGTGAACTATGAAGACCATTTTGACCCCAACCCAACCCCAGTCCCACAGAAGGTGTATATGCCAAAGCAAATAAACCCAAAGTCTGGCCATTATTTTTTTCCAGACTCTTGCTACACTCATACACTGTTTCTCATTCTTCAATATGCCTAATAAGTTAGGCAATTTAGAAAATAAATTTTGCTTGTCCTGTAGACAATAGGGCAGTGTCCCACTGAAATCATGCTGGGTCTTTGTCTAAAACTCTATGTACGTTTGGGCCTGGAGGGTTCTGGACTTTCAAGTGCTCCATAATTCCACATCTAAATGACATCCCCTCTGTATCCCACCCTTGACTGGGGGCTATGGGGATCCTTGAACCATGCCCTGTTGACATCTCTTCTCCTCTTCCCCCTTTGAGTAGTAACAAAGTTAAAGTTTAGTAACTTTTTGAGTATGGTCACAAATTACTTTCCAGAATGACTGAACCAAGTCACATTCCCACCAATTCTGCATTAATGTTAGCTGTTTCCCTGTAGTTCCTTCAACATCATTTTCTTCTTTTTGGTCAACATCATCAATTTAATGGGAATAATGCAAAACCTCAGGGTCGCTTTAATTTGCATTTTTCTAATAGTGATCTAAAGCATTTCCCTCCTCCTCCCCCCCCCCCTTTATGGCTACTGATATCTTGGAATGCTTCCTTTGAAAACTGCTTGTTCATATCCTTTTTCCTGTTGGGAAATGGGTTTTAGTTTTATAAATTTTAATTAGGTCCTTATATATCTTGGATATGATCCCTTTATCAGAGAGACAATCAAATAATCATGAAGTACTATGTACTATTTATGTACTATTTACTATGTACTAAATGCTGGGGATACAAAAAGAGATAAAAGACAGTCCCTGCCCTCAAGGAGTTTACAATCCAATGAAGGAGACAATAAGCAAGCAAATATTTACAAACTATATAGAGAGGCAATAAGAGAGGGAAAGAATTAGGAATAAGAGGGATTGAGGAAGGCTTCCTATAGAATGTGAGCTTTTATTTGGTACTTCAGCAGGTGAAGATGAGGAGAGAGAGCCTTCCTCAGCTGGCAGACAGCCAGAGAAAATGCCTGGATGAAGTATCTTGGTAGTGGAATAAGCAGGAGGCTGGTGTCTCTGGATCAAAGAGTATGCAATGGGGGGCAGCTAGGTGGCACAATGGATAGAGCACTAGCCCTGAAGTCAGGAGGACCTGAGTTCAAATCTTGCCTCAGACACTTGACACTCACTAGCTGTGTGACCCTGGGCAAGTCACTTAACCCTCATTGCCCCACAAAACAAACAAAGAGTATGCAATGGGGAGGTGAGTGAGGGCTAAGTTATCAAAAGCTTTAGGTGCTAAACAGAACATTTCGTATTTGATTCTGGAGATGATAGGGATCCACTGGTGTTTACTGAATGTGTAGGGGTAGAGTAGGGAAGGAGTGGGAGGAAGGTGATAAAGTCAGACCTGGTCTTTGGGGAAATCATTTTAGTTTTTGAATGAAGAATGGACTAAAGTGGGGGAGACACTTGAGGCAGACAGACCCACCTGCAGGTTATTATAGTAATCAATGTGTGAGGTGATGAGGACCTACACCAGAGTGGTGGCAGCACCAGAGGAGAGAAGGGGGAGTATTCAAGGGATGTTGCATTGTTGAGATCAGCAGGTCTTGGCAATAGATTGGATATAGGATGTGAGAGATAGTGAGGAGTCGAGGATGACACAAGTTGTGAGCATGAGAGACTGGGAAGATATCTACAGTAATAGGGAATGTAGGTGGAATATAGGAGGTAGAGTATTTTGGGGTAAAAATAATGAGAACAGTTTTGAATGTGTTGAGTTTAAGATACTTACTAGAGGGGGCAGCTAGGTAGCACAGTGGATAAAGCACCGGCCCTGGATTCAGGAGGACCTGAGTTCAAATCTGGCCTCAGACACTTAACACTTACTAGCTGTGTGACCCTGGGCAAGTCACTTAACCCCAATTGCCTCACCAAAAAAAAAGATACCTACTGGATATCCAGTATGAGAGGTCTGAAAGGCAGTTTAGAGATGTGAGAATGAAAGTCGGCAGAGAATTGGGGGTAGGATAGGTAGATTTGAGAGTCATTAGAATGGAGATAGTAATTAAATCCACAGGAGTTTTTGAGATACCCAAGTGAAATAGTACAGAGGAGGGGGCAGCTAGGTGGCGCAATGGATAAAGCACCAGCCCTAGATTCAGGAGAACCTAAGTTTGAATCCAGCCTCAGATACACTTGATACTTACTAGCTGTGTGACCTTGGGCAAGTCACTTAACCCTCATTGTTCTGTAAAAAAATAAAGAAGAGAAAAAAGAAAGAAATAGCATAGAGGGAGAAGGGAAGAAAGCCCAGGACAGAACCCTGAGGGACACCTACAGTTAGAGGGCATGATCTGAATGAATATCCCTCAAAGGAGACAGAGAAGGAGTGGTCCCTTAGGTAGGAGAAAAACCAGGAGAGAGGGGTGCCCTCAAAACCTTGAGAGAAGAGAGGATCAAAGAAGAGTTAGTGTTGTTATATTTTTAAGGCAATTGGGATTAAGTGACTTGTCCAGGGTCACACAGCTAGTAAATGTCTGAGGTGAGATTTAGACTCAGGTCCTTCCATCTACAGGGCCAGTGCTCTATCTGCTGGGCCACTTAGCTGCCCCCAGGAATTAATATTAAAGTGTTAAAGGTTGCAGAAAGTTTGAGAAAATGAAGATTGAGAAAAGGGCATTGGATTTGGCAACCCAGAGAACATTGGTCGCCCTATAATTGTCCCAAGTGTGAGGGAATTTAGCTGGGATTTATAATATATTTGTTATTTAGAAATTAGAGGCTACTGTACCAGTTTGGGGCATTAAGCATTTATTAAAGCATATTAAATATTAGTAAAGAGAGTGCACATGGCTCTGAAAGAAAGAAAAGCCTAGCTAGGAAAGAGAAGAGAGAAAAGAGAAAATGGGGATCCCTAGTGGGTTGTGTCTGTTCTCACCAAGTTCCTGGGGCCAAATAGTGATCAATGAGCGTAAGCTCCCTGAGAGGAGGGGCAGAGCCCACCCTTACACACTGCTTAAAGCTCATTGGCTAGCATCATTCAAATCTATTGGTCCACTGGATTTGAGGGTGGTTTGGCATAATCCTGCTGATGTCAGAGCCCAGAGAACAGATCCTCTGGCAAGAACAAGGCTTTCAGGTGGGTGTGGTTTTGAGTGAGGTAACTTCCTGACTCTGGGTTGGCCTTAAGAAAGGTCAGGCTGGGCTCTCTCAGCTGGGGCCTCTGGGAGTCCCAAAACCCCATTATTTTTTCACAGTTGAAAGCTGGAAGAGAGTAAGAAGAAAGAAAAATAAGGTGTCTCTTGTAGAGGGCCTCTTCAAGGAACTTAGCTACAAAAGGCAGAAGAGATATAGGATGATGGTTAATGGGGGTAGAAGAATCAGGAGTCTGAGGCTGCTGGATTTGAACTCCTGACTCCAGGTCCAGCACTCTGCCCTCTGAACTTATACTAAATGAAATGAGTAGAATACTGATTATAGTCCTATACAAGAAAACAACTTTGAAAGACTTAAAAACTCTGATGAGGAAGCATTCTTTCCACCTCTTGGCAGAGAAGTGATAAACTATAGGTACAGAATGAAGCAGACATAGGTGGCATGATGTGGCCAAATCATGATTTCATTTGCCCTTACAAAATATTTACTTCAAAGAAGGGCTTTTATTTGAGTTGGGGTGCCAGTGGTTGTGAGGGTGGAACAGAGGATGTGATAGTGATGCAAAAAAGAAAAAGAAAGAAAAGAAGAAAGAAAAAAGTAGCAATAAAACATTAAAAAAATACAAAGGAGTACCTAAGAAAATTCAGAAAGGGGAACAAAAAAAGTGAGCAAGTGTGGGTGCTATCAGGTTCAAATGTTTTTAACATATAATTTTTTTCAATTATATGTAAATCTAGAAAATAACAATAGTGGGAGGGAGTGAGAGAGAGAGGGGGGAGAGAGACAGAGAGACAGAAACACAGAGAGAGACAGAGACAGAGAGACAGAAACAGAGACAGACAGAGACAGAGAGACAGACAGAGACAGACAGAAAACCATTGGAACATTTTTTTAAAGAGAGGACAGAAGAAAATTTGGAAGGAAATATAGAGAAGCAGGAACGTTTGAAAATAAAGTATAAAATTGAATAAATACATATCTTTATGTTTACATTATTTAAGAAACACTCAGTATAAAAGGGAGATTCATAGTGTCATGTAATCCCCTTTTTGTGTTCTATATACAAATGCAATTTTTTTTGGTGTTTACATTCATAATTAAAAAAAATTAAATTAAAAAAAACCAACCAGCTTCTAGTCCAGTTTGGCAGGAACAAAGAGTATGTAAAGGTATGTAATGTTAAGTAAGGCTGAAAAAAGGTCGGCTCTAGTTAGATAGGATTTTAAATGCCAGATGGGGAAGTTTGTATTTTATCAACCTTGAGCTAGGGAGTAGGATGGTCAGGTCAGTGCTTCTCAAGGGGTAGGTGGGGTCAGAGATAAGAAAGGGCAGTTGCTAACACAGTACCCTTCTCCCCGTCTAGTCAGTCAGTCGATCAATTGAACAATCAACAAATGTTTATTTAGTACTCTCGACGGGACCTACACAAAGTGGAATGATAATTATAGGAGAACTATATTAAACAACTAAGAAGTCTGTAATCCATGAATTCTACAGGGTGGGTCAAAAGTCACGATGGGGTTTCAATATTTAATAACTCCTTTATTTTTTGTTTTTAATTTATGATAACATAGCATCATATGCAGTATATATAGAAAAATATATCTAGGAAGTAAAAAAATAATTTTCAAAAAGTTATTAAAACATCAGACCCCTTCATGACTTTTGGCCTACCCTGTACTAGGAAAAAAAAAATAGATCCACTGTAGTATCTTTTGACAACCTTGTGAAAAATAATTCCTCAGTGGCAGGATGAACGAGGTCAGGAAGCATATATACTGGAGGGAGAATTATTGTTGCTGTTCTTTGGTCATTTCACTTGTGTCCTCCTATTCCAGACCCCCTTTGGGGTTTTCTTGGCAAAGATGCTGGAAGGGTTTGCCATTTCATTCTCCAGCTCATTTTACAGATGAAGAAACTGAGGTTTGCAAAGTACTTTATAAATATCTCATTTTATCCATCTTAACAACCTTGGGAAGTAGGTGCTATTATTGTCCCCATTTTGATGATAAACAAACTGAGTCAAGCAGGTAACTTGCCTAGGATCACACAGCTAGTAAGTGTTTGAGGCCAAATTTGAACTCAGGTCTTCCTGACTGCAGCCCCAGTTCTCCATTTACTGTACCACCTAATTAATATATAGAGTGTCCCCAAAGTCTTAGTCCTGTTTTAAGCTAATAGCCTGAAGACTTTAGGGACACTTTCTATAGGCAAAAATGAGAATGGAAATTCAAGAATGGGAATGGACTTGCTATCCAATTACTGAGGATATTTCCTCCATAAATACACATCACAACATGTTTGTTCGTTACCTTCTTATAGGATTCATGTCCATGTTCTCCCATACATCCACCCCAAAAGATTCACTCAAACTCCCTTTAGATCAGGGGTCCTTAACCTGGAGTCTATTAACTTTAAACATGATAGATAGATAGATAGATAGATAGATAGATAGATAGATAGATAGATAGATAGATAGATAAAATAGACTATGATAGGTAGATAGGTAGACAGAGAGATAGATTAAATAGATAGATGATAGATTAAATCGATCGATAGATAGACAGATAGATATTTCTACCTGCATTACACTAAAATTGGCTTCCTTTATAATTCTATGTATTTCATATGATTCATTTAAAAACATTATTTGGAGAAGGGGTCCATAGGCTTCCTAAGACTGACAAAAGGGGAATACGAGGGGAAAAAAAAGATTAGGAACCTTTGCTCTAAGGCTAGGCATGGTAGCGCATGCTGGTAATCCTTGCTACTGGGAAGGTTGGGGCTAGTGGATTGCTTGAACTCTGGAATTCTGAGCTTCACTGAGCCGAACTCATCCTGCATTCCACACTAGGTCAAACACCAAAATGCTGAACCATTTGGGAACAGGACGGACCAACAGGCTGACTAAGAATGGGAAAAATGATTCAGGTCAGAAAGATAGCAAGTCAAAAGTTCTATGCCAATCAAGAGTGAGTGGCTTCTGCACTTCCAGCCTGGGCAAGATAGGGAAACCCAATCTAAATGGTTTTTTTCAAAAGTAAATGAAATGAAGAACTCTGCTCTTGATTTTTCTATCTTCAATAAGTAGCATTACACTATGGCTATCTTTATGTCATCCTCTATTCCCGCCTCATTTCTAACCCACATCCTTTTCTGATCATCAATTACCTCAGTGATAACTCTCACACTGCTTTTTTGTATGTGAGTTACCCAAAGCCTGATAGCACCCAACTGGGTGTCACTCCTTTGTCCTTTGTGTCACCTGAAACTTATAATCATCAGAGATTGTGATGCCCCAAGATTTATAGCCATCTAGCATCACTGAGAGGACACTTGTGCTTTGTTTTTTTTTTTTTAATGGCAATTTGTGTGTGCCTGAGGGCAGCTTGGGGATCCTTGAAAGCATTGCACATTTTCCCAAATGCTAGCCATCCCACTCTCTTCCTCCTAATTAATCACAGGCCCAATTCCTTGTCTATCTGCAGTGCCTGTCCCAGATAAATATACCTGTGTAATGACTCAGTGCCATCCAATGCCTTGTCATAGTTTGAAAAATAGTCATTTTTCATCCATTTGGTTTTTCCTATACAGGTTATTAGACTGAATTATTTCAAGTAAGCATAGATCTCATTGAAGAGAGGTCTTAAAATGTTCTGGGATGCTTCAATCAATACAATATCCTCTGTAGAAAGCCATCTTTTGTGTGACCCCAATGCAGGGCATTTTCCACAGCATTGGCATGTATGTGCCCCCCTGTTTTATGCCTCATTTAAGGTTAGTTAGTCAGGAAGTCATTGAACAGAGTTAACATTGTGGTTGCATTTCTCAAAGTCTTGCTTACCAGATTTACTGATGAGACAAAGCTGTGAGTGCTAGCTAAAACACTGAACAACAAGTTAAGGGGAGGGGGGGATAAATATTCATTAAGTGCCTGACACTCTGCTACTGAGTACTTTGTAAATATGATTTCACTTGTTCCTCACAATCACCCTGTAAGGTACATGCTGTTATCACCCCCATTTTACAGTTGAGGAAACTGAGGCCAAGAGAATTTAAGTGACTTAGGGTCACACAGCAAGTAAGCATCTTATACAAGATTTGAATTTAAGTCTTCCTAACTCCAGGACCCGCAATCTGTCCTGTGGGAGCAAAATTTAATATAGGGAGAGTTAATTGAGTGGCTCGATGTAATATTGGGGTCCTGGAAATAATGAGGGACCTCTAGGCCCAAAGCTCCCTCCCCTCCAAACTGCCTTTTTAGATATTTCTCCCAGGCCAATAAGAAAGGAGCCTAACAGTCTCTTTTCCACAAACAAATCAGGTTTTATTAATGGGAATAAAATAAACAGCAAAGGTGAAATTAATAAAATCAAAGACAAAGGAATAGGGAAAAAGAAATATGGATAATCCCCCTAACTCTAACCTAAGTCTATACAATCCCCAAACTCGCTTCCAGTTCAGCTAATTGAAAAGAGCAGGGCTCATATGGTAACTCACCACCTGGGGTCCATAGCTTCAATGGGAAACAGCCAAGGCCCGCAGGACAAAACTGCTAAGAAAGAATCTCTTTCTCGTCTGCTTCTGCAGCTCGCCCCACTGGAAAGAAAGTGACTCCGGGAAAAGAGTGAGTTCCCTTCAGTGAGCATTTACTCTCCCTCCCCCAAAAGGAGAGGTCCTTCAAACTGCCTGTGGAGAGTGGTTTCTCCTGCTGACATCAGCAGCATAAGTCACTCAAGACAGGCCAGGTGTGGCCCATCCCAATCAATCTGCCAAATCCCATTATCTTACCACAGTCCTCTGTACAACTCAGTTGCCCTAGAGCCAATATCCAAAAGACACTCTACAACTGAAGCTATCAGTCTGAATCTAATAACATCCAGTTAAATAGGATTGCATGCAAAGTCTGCTGCTAGGATTTAAAAATTCAGTTTCACAAATATTGGCACTTAGCACAATGCCTAGAATATTTATTGCTATTATTGTTGTTGAATCATGTTCAGCTCCTCATGACCCCATTTGGGGTTTGCTTGGCAAAGATACTAAAGTGATTTGCCATTTCTTTGTCTGGCTCATTTTACAGATGAGGAAACTGAAGCAAACAGGGTTATGTGACTTGCCCAGGGTCACACAGCTATTAAGTGTCTGGGGCAAGATTTGAACACAAGAAGATATTTCTTCCTGATTCTAGGCTCATCACTCTATCTACTGGGCCACTTAGTTGTCCTCCTAGAACATAGTAGGTGTTTAATACGTGTCTATTGAGTAATTGATTGAAAGTATAAAATAACAGGATGGTTGGCTAGACAATTTGTTTGAGACTGATCTGGGCATTTAATTGGATTGTAAGATCCATATGTGTCAGTGGTACATCTTGACTGTCAAAAATGTTAATGAAATCTTAGGCTACATTAATAGGGATAAAGCATCCAGGGCTAGCTTTGTACACTGTCCTGGTCATATCACATTTGGAGTATTGTGTCAAGTCCTGGATATCTCTGGCCACATTTTTGGAAGGAAGGACATAGATAAACTGGAAATGATCCCCAAATAGTCAGGATGGTAAAGGATCTTAAGATCATGCTATATGCCAATCATCAGAAAGAATTTGGAATATTTAGCCTGAAGAAGAGAAGACTTGGGGGCAGAGGGAATAGGGCTTGATAACATGATTATGTAATCTGGTCAGGTACTGGAAGAGCTATCCAGGGAAGAGAGACTAATGAAGCACAGGCTTTGGGCTCAGTCTCCCAAATCCCCATTCAAAATGGCACCTCAGATCTCCAGAAAACAGCTTCCCACTTCTCTCCTCTGGTTTTTAGCGGTAACCACAAGGGGTCAGGGGGATTTTCTAGTATTAAATAGCTCATAAGCCCAATAGTGAGTATTGATGGATATCAATTAGCCAGGCAGGCATACTTAACTATCTTCTAGAAACAAGGATTTACTAAAGTGATATAGCATGCACAGTTGGTTCAAAACCTTCCTCTCAAACCAGGGACACACTCTCCCACAAGTACTTAGAGATTTCAGGGGAAAGTGGTCTTGAACTTGATAGTACTGTTGCTAAAAGTTCTCTTCTCCCTTTCATGGGAGCCTCATGAAATTCCCTTCTGGGGCAATGTAACTTTCTCCTGGGTCCCCCGTGGAATCCCAAAGCTTCCTTTCTTCAGTGTGCTTAATTTGTCACAGGCTCCTGATATAGACAATGCTACTCTACTCCAGTTTCAGGGATGGTACTAGAACACCCACAGGAAATCCAAAATCTTTTGAATTTTCATAGTTCAGATGGTCATCTTCTGGTCATAATGAGTAGAAGAGACCACCAAATCCCTGCAATTCTCTCAGAGGTTTGACCAGAACTGACCTATCACTCTAAAGTCCAAGAGCTGAATGGGCTAATTATTTTATACAAACTTCACAGGAAGTGATAGACTCTCCTTGATGAATCCCAAAATACTTCTTGTATAACAAGTTTCATTTCATCCATTGCCTTTAAAATCCAATAGCCAGGCAGCTAGGTGGCACAGTGGATAAAGCACTGGCCTTGGCTTCAAGAGGACCTGAGTTCAAATCCAGCCTTAGACACTTGACACTAGCTGTGTGACCCTGGGCAAGTCACTTAACCCCAATTGCCCTGCAAAAAAACCCCAAAACCAAAACCCAGTAGCCTTCCAAAATGATTGAGGACTGTTCATGCCTAGATTTATACCTTTGATAATTGGTTAATTGATTTAATACTTTTTCTCACCTGATTATCACACCCAGATTAATGCCTCTGCTGATTGCTTAGATGATTCAATAGAAGTATTCTCACCTGATATTAAGGTATAGCATCTTGGTTAATTTTATTAATTGATGTGGGGGTGATTGACTCTACTCAGTTTGTTCTAATCCTCCCCAGAGTGTAGAGTTCAGGATAATGTGAGGAAGTCCCAAAGAGGGAGATTTAGATTTGTTGTCAGGAAAAGATTCCTGATGAATTACATCTATCTCAGAATAAAATGACCTATCCCAAGAAGTATCGGATACCCTTCACAGGAGGTCTTCAAGCAAAAGCTCAATAGGCATTTCTTGGACATGTTGTGGAGGGGATTATTGTTTAGGTAGAGGGTGAAATAGATGAATACCGAGTTCCCTTCCAACCTAAAGATTTTGTGTGTTTAGTACTTCATATGAGGGTTTTCATCCTTAAGGAAAGGCTTTAAGGGTGGGTTAGCGGTACCAAACCTGGAGCTTTACTATAAAGTGGCAGTCATCAAAACTATCTGGTACTGGCTAAAAAATAGAGTGGTAGATCAATGGAATAGGCTAGGCTCAGGAAATGCAGTAGTAAATGACACTATTAATGTAGTGTTTGATAAACCCAAAGACTCCAGCTTCTGGGATAGGAACTCAGTATTTGACAAAAACTGCTTGGAAAACTGGAATATAGTATGGCAGAAATTAGGCATAGACCAACATCTTACACCTTATACTAAAATAAGGTCAAAATGGATACATGATTTAGACATAAGAGGTGATACCATAGGTAAATTAGGAGAGAAAGGAATACTCTACCTATCAGATCTTTGGAAAGGAAAACAGTTTATGACCAAACAAGAGATAGAGTATATTATAAAATGCAAAATGGATGATTTTGATTATATTAAATTAAAAAATTTTTGTACAAACAGAAGCAATGCATCCAAAATTAGAAGGGAGGCAGAAAGCTGGGAAACAATTTTTGAGGCCAGTACTTCTGATAAAGACCTCATCTCTAAAATATATAGGGAACTAAATCAAATTTATAAGAATCCAAGTCATTCCCCAATTGAGAAATAGTCAAAGGGTATGAACAGGCAGTTTTCTGATGAAGAAACCAAAGCTATCTATTCCCATATGAAAAAATGCTCTAAATCTCTAATGATTAAAGAGATGCAAATTAAAACAACTCTGAGATACCACCTGACACCTATCAGATTGGCTAAAATGACAAAAAAGGAAAATAATAAATGTTGGAGAAGCTGTGGGAAAATTGGAACACTAATGCATTGTTGGTGGAGCTGTGAACTGATCCAACCATTCTGGAGAGCAATTTGGAATTATGCCCAAAGGGCGATAAAGCTGTGCATACCCTTTGACCCAGCAATACCACTTTTAGGTCTTTTTCCCAAAGAAATCATGGAGAGGGGAAAGGGACCCACATGTACAAAAATATTTATAGCTGCTCTTTACATGGTAGCAAGGAATTGGAAGTTGAGGGGGTGCCCATCAATTGGGGAATGGCTGGACAAGTTGTGGTATATGAATACAATGGAATACTATTGTGCTGTAAGAAATGATGAGCAGGAGGAGTTCAGAGAAACCTGGAGGGTCTTACATGAGCTGATGATGAGTGAGATGAGCAGAACCAGAAGAACATTGTACACAGTATCATCAACATTGAGTGTTGATCTACTGTGATGGACTATATTCTTCTCACCAATGCAATGGTACAGAAGAGTTCCAGGGAACTCATGATAGAAGAGGATCTCCAAATCCAAGAAAAAAAAAGAACTGTGGAGTATAGTTGCTGAATGAACCCTACTATTTCTTTTGTTTTTGGTGCTGTTGGTTTTTTTTTTTCTGTTTTGAGGTTTTTCATCATTGCTCTGATTTTTTCTCTTATAACAGGACTAATGCAGAAATAGGATTAATGTTATTATGTGTATATATATGTGTGTGTGTGTATGTCTATATGTCTATGTATATAGATATAAAGATATAACCTATATCAGATTACCTGCTGTCTAGGGGAGGGGGGAGGGAGAGGAGGGAGGGAGAAAAATCTGAAATTGTAAAGCTTGTATAAACAAAAGTTGAGAACTATCTTTACATGTAATGAAAAAAATAAAATACCTTATATATAAAATTAAAAAAAAAAAGGAAAGGCTTTAAGGATGAGTTTTACCCTACTGGGTCAAATAGAGCCCATTCAGCTCTTGGACTTTAGAGTGATAGGTCAGTTCTAGTCAAATAGAAACTTGTATTCTCTGTACCTTTTAATCAGTTGTATGAATGTTTGTGAGGACATGCATAAAACCATTTGCAAAACCTAACTATTCACTTCTCATAGTTTCATCATGCTAATGCATGTAGATCATTTTCATAAAGACTTTTGTAAAGATAAGAAAGAAAGTGAGTCAATAGCTACTGATGTTTTCTCAATTGCCTTTGTGGAGAGGGTAATAGTATTATACCTGACTTTTTTCTATTAATTTATTACTTTCTCCTCCCTGGATTATTTTGCAAAATGGTCCCTCAATATTTATACAAAGTAGGAAAATAAGTATAAGGTTGGGGCTGCCCATATAAGATGTGTATAGGTAGTCACTGCAAATATCTCAAGAAAGAACACCATGTGTAACAGACCATCAAAAAAAAGATGTGTATATCCTCGTAGGATATCTAAACATCTAAACAGGCTACACGAGGGGAGACATCAGTAAAGATCTTTGAAATCTTGCCCACCTCTTTTCCAGGGAGACTGTGAGTCTTGCCTTAAGGAAGCAAGAGAAGGAAATCAAGATTGACTGCTCTGATCCCTAGTGTCTGGGATGGGTTCTAGAATAGAATTATATTGATTCATCTCCCTAAATAGTGCTAATCTAGGAGCACAATTGGTTGAGAAAAACAAAAACAACAACACACTAGCTTCCCTGTTTCCTAAAAGGGACAGAGTAGCCCTTACCTTACACTTACTATTTTGACTCATTTCCACCAAATACTAGTTACACAAAATACCATCCCAAATAATGAATAGTGATTAAACCCATTTATATAAGCAAATAGCAAAAGGAATTTGAATGTTTTTCATTTTAGATTAGACTACCAAATATAGAAAGTCAATGCATTTTCCCAATGGGGTTGAAATATGCCAGCTCAAAGACAGAAAGACCCAGAGATGCAAGATGAAATTCTTCAAATTTTCTATAGAGGTAAGCTAGAAATCAAAGATGTATTGAGGAGACAGGTTCTTCTATGTGTTTCCCACTTCCAAATTTTGTTTCTCACTTCCCATTATATCAGTCACCAAGATATTCTAGGACCATAGGTATCTAAAATTTTGTTTTTCTCTTTCCATTGTATCAGTCACCAAGATATTCTGGAATCATAGATACCTACTCAAATAAGGGGGAAAATAATGCCTTTCCTCTCCAAAGCAACAACTCTTTTTTTCTTGTAGTCACACAGAAGTGTATCAGCATTCTCTCCACCAGTTAGGAGAGGCTCATGTCAAATGTCCCAGGCTTGGCTGGAAACCTAAGTTTTATAAGTAGGAGCAGAGGAACAACATACACAATGACCACAATGATACAAACAAAAAGATTGCTGAAAGGAAGCTTTGTACTAATTAATTAGATACAAATAATGATCCCAGAGAACAAATAATGAAACCTATTACCCTGCTTTCTGCAGCATCAGGAGACTACATAAGCAGAATGTTGCATAATTATCAGTATGATTCCTTTATCTATTGTTTTTACATAACTTTTTCTTTGTAAGAACAAGAGTTAAATGGCCAAAATGTGAATTTGTTCTGTTTGACTATGCTTATTTGTCACAAGGGAAAAGGTTTAAAAAAATCATAAGTGATATGAGGGAGAGAAGAGGATTAGTTGTGATGTTAAAAAAAAGAAAAAAGAAGAAAGGCAAATAGGATAACTTTGAAACAAACATGTTGAATTTATTATATACTTTTTAAAGAAATCAGGTTTTATATAACAGAAAGTCATGGTTTCATATATAATCTGCTTTTTCTGTTCTTTGTATACTGAAATGGCCATGTTTGTTAGTGTTGACCATATGTATAATAACTTCACACACACACACACACACACACACACACACACACACACAAGAATGGAGGTTTTTGTCCCAGGGAGAAAAGAGAGTATCTAATAAGAAATGACTGTGAGGGGGTAAAAAAATTGTGTCACCACCACCATCAAGACATTTCTTCATGGATACTTGGTCAGGTCCAGCTACTATTCCTAATTTCATCTCATTAAGTACTATTTCAATTTTTCCATATAGCATATCAGGAACCAAGGATTTGGGGTCCAAATTTGATGGTTCTTCTATTACACTTTATCTTTTGATGGATTTGTCATCTCATTGATATGGATACTAATGGTACAGATCATAATCCATCCATGGCTTTTTATGCTGTATGGATATTATCTATGTACTCCCATAAATTCTCCCTCAAGGGTCTAATCAACATGCTGAGGACCTTCCTCTGTATTTCTTGACATGGAATAGAATGCCAAAGGAATGCACAGACTGCCTAATCAGTTATCCTTACCTTTTGCTAACATGCACATCCCACTCCCTTTTTTGGTCATATATTTCTTTGATAAAATCATTTATACTCCTCCTCTTGGACAATTAATTGTTAGTAATATGTTGCAGCTTAATCGTGCCCGCTGTGAACCTCTCCATTACCCTCTAAGTGACCTGCAACTTTAATTTTTAGGAAACTATGATATTTTATGTCTGGCAACCACACAGTGTCGCCGGAAGAATATTGATGCTAAAAAGACAGGACTTAGTTTCAGGGAAAAACTCAGGGGTCATTAAAAGCACTGCACAATTTCCCAAAGGCAATCTAGCTCACTCTCCTCTTATTCAATTCTAGGTCCTTTCTGTCACTTATTACAAAAATAGATCATCACAGAAACATTGACAAATTTGTTCCATTTTCCTTTTTTTTTTTTGGTTATCCTGTCAGTTTCATCTATGAATACCCTTGGACTTATTTTCACTCCTACTGGTTTGTGCTGTTTGTGAAGCAATATAGATCATAATTTTCTGCAGTTTTTTTGGTAGGATTATTTATAAATGAGGTTGCACTCTACATTGTTGCCCTTGGCTTCTATGTCTCAGTTTGGCAAGGAAGCTGGTTGATGCTGATTAAGGTGGCTTCCAGCTTCTTTTGTCCTCATTGTGGCAACTGCTTCTTATTAATTAAGATTTTGCAGGAAATGGTGAAAATCAAAGACAATATCTCCTCCTATTTTTGGCACTGCTATACTCATTTGAATAGGTCAAGTTGAATGTGTCACAATTGTTTGCAGTATCTTTTTATCTTTAGTTTTTCTTCTAATTTGATGTTGATTTTGACCTTTGGTCTAACTAGTCAATGGTCTCTCATATACAGACAGTTGAATCTGTTATAATTCTACACCAGTAACCCATTATTTCCAATCTATTAAAATACAGTCAGTTTCATTTTTATGGTTTTGTTGGATAGTCCCTGTGTCCACTGTTTTCAAAATCATATCTGGAAAAAAAAAAGCATCATACATACAACCATGAGAACTTATAAGCCATTGGCTTCTATTTCTTTTTTTTTTCGGGCCAATGAGGGTTAAGTGACTTGCCCAGGGTCACACAGCTAGTAAGTGTCAAGTATCTGAGGCCAGATTTGAACTCAGGTCCTCCTGAATCCAGGGCCGGTGCTTTATCCACTGCACTACCTAGCTTCCCCCAGCTTCTTTTATTTCTTGATGGAAACTTTATGTTCCAAAATATTTTCACTATCATTCTCTGCTCCTACCTTTGCACTGAATCCCAAGTATTAAAGTAAAATTGGCATGTTTTAGACAATCTTATCAAATCCTTTCCTAGACTTTTTCTGCCTCTTCATTCTTGGCAACAGTTGCTGGCTCATAAGTGATAGTTCCCTTTGTACTCTTCTTCTTATACATACCTTCATGAGATAAGATCATAGACTAAGAGCTAGAAGAGACCTCAGAGATCATCTAGTAAACCACTACATTCTTAAATGAATGAATGAAGTAAGCACTCAGAGCTCCTGACACAATTACTCCAAAAAACTCCAAACATAGCCATAAGACAACTCCTAAAGCAGCAGAATCAAAAAAAAAAAAAAAAAAGATGGGCTGAGATAATTTTCTAGTCAAAGATGGCTTAGAAGTTCAGCAGGAGGGGCGGCTAGGTGGCGCAGTGGATAGAGCACCGGCCGTGGAGTCAGGAGTACCTGGGTTCAAATCCGGCCTTAGACACTTAACACTTACTAGCTGTATGACCCTGGGCAAGTCACTTAACCCCAATTGCCTCACTTAAAAAAAAAAAGAAGTTCAGCAGAAGGAGTCTGCTGTACCAGGGTGGGAGTGGAGTCTAACCCCATGGTTGTGTTGACACAGATCCAGCCCCAGGCAGTCTGTGCCAGAGAAATTTACCCCCTGAGGCTCCAAATTAGCTACAGTGCAGGTGTCTTCTGGAACTAAGCTCACAGTCTGGTGAGAAGGCTGAGTGGTTGGATGGCAGCAGGGGCGGGGGGGGGGGGGGAGGGTGTCTACAGGGTTTTCTGTGGGAACTGAGGGGGAATTTGGTTGTTCTACCACAGTGGGGAACCAGGAAGAAATCTTGAGTGGCAGAAGCCCAGGTGGGGGAGGGGTGTAGCCCATTGGAGCTAACAACCACAGAAAACAAAATTTTGTTGCCTGGTTAATTAGCAAGTTGGCCTGTGATTATTTACAGACCAGAACATAGGCCAGGTGAGTGAAGAACCTGCCCCTCCTTAAACTGTACCACCTGGGACCCCCTGAAGCTTGGGACAGTACAACATAGAAGCAGGGCCCCACTTTAAGAAGGAATTAAAAGTCAAGTAAAAGACAGGCAAGATGAACAGAGAAAGATGTGAACCATAGAAAGTTTCTTTAGTGACAAGGAAGATCAATGTGTACCTTCAGAAGAGGATATCAACATCAGGGCTCTACATACAAAGCTTCTAAGAAAAATATGAATTGGTTTCAGACCATAGAATCACTCAAAAAGGACTTTGAAGATGGAGTAAGAGAGGTAGAGTAAAAAATGGAAAGAGAAATGAGAGTGATGCAGGAGGGTCATGAAAAAAAGTCAACAACTTGAACAGTCAAATGGAAAAGTTCTCTGAAGAAATAATTGCCTAAGTATTAGGATTGAACAAATGGAAGCTAGTGACTTTATAAGAAACCGAGACAACACTTACTAGCTGTGTGACCCTGGGCAAGTCGCTTAACTCCCATTGCCCTGAAAAAAAAAAGAAAAGAAACCAAGACAAAATAAACAAATCCAAATTAATAAAAAAAAAATGAGGGTAATGTGAAATATCTTCTTCTGCTGACCTGGAAAATAGATCCAGGAGAGATAATTTGAAAATTATTGGACTACTGGAAAACCATGAGCAAAATAAGAGCTTAGACATCATCTTCCAAGATCTTGTCAGGGAAAATTGCCCTGACATTCTAGAAGCAGAAGCTAAAATAAAAATTGAAAGAATCCACCAATCACCTCCTGAAAGAGATCCCAAAACGAAAACCTCCAGGAATATGATATCCAAATTCTAGAACTCCCAGGTCAAGGAGAAAATATCACAAGCAGCCAGAAAGAAACAATTCAAATACTGTGGAGCCATGGTCATGATAGCACAGGATCTAATAGTTTCTATATTGAAGCACTGAAAGACATGGGATATGATATTCCAGAGGGCAAAGGAATTAGTTTTACAACCAAGAATCACCTACCCAACAAAACTGAGTATAATCTTTCCGGGGGGGGGGGGGGGGGCGGGAATGAGACTTCAGTGAAAAAGAAGACTTTCAGATATTTGTGATGAAAAGGCCTGAACTGAATAGAAAATTTGACTTTCAAATGCAAGTACTTAGAGAAACATAAAAAAGGTAAACAGGAAAAAGAAATCATGAAGGACATTAAAAGGTTAAACTGTTTACATTCCTACATGGGAAGATGATACATCTAAATCATAAGAGCTTTCTCAGTATTAGGCAGATGATAGGAATAAATTTAGACAGAGGTCACAGGTGGAAATTGATTATAAGGGATGATATCTGCAAGGCATGTATTTTTTATTGTGGTTTTTTGTTTGTTTGTTTTTGGGGCAGTCCGGGTTGAGTGGCATGCCTTCAGTCACAGGGTTGGTGAATGTCTTGAGTCTGAGGCTGGATCTGAACATGGGAAGGGAATAAGATGGAGGGAAACAGTTAATAGTAATTGTGAAAAAAATTTGGAGTAGAGGCAAGAATAATGTAAGATGATGATGATTGAGGATTGATTGATGATGATTGGAGGAAGATGAGGAGTGATTGATGAGGAGTGATTGAAGATAAGGACTGATTGATGATGAGGAGGATTGAATGAAGCAGATGAGGACTGATTGACAATGATGAGGATTGACTGAGGATTGATGGATGATGACTGATTGGTGATTGATTGATGATGATGGCAAAATGTATGGTACTTACTTTGCTGGGCTATTGTGAAGAAAATTCTTTGGAACACAAAGTTTAAAAGAATTGATGTCAAATTTGTTTTTACATGTAATTTGGAAAATAAAATTCTAAATAGAAAAAAAATGAATGAATAAAAAAAAAATCAAGCCCTTACTATATGCAAAACCCTGGGGATCCAAATAGAAGAACAGGACATTTTGATTATAAAATGTCTCATGAAATAATATTTCATGTTCTTTAGATAAGTAATAAAATCAATTTCTTTGTCTCTTCAAGAACTATAAGTCTTAATTCCATTTAGCTGAAACTTCCTCTGATCTTTTTATTTTGTTTATTTTTTAAAATGTCAACATTATTATGGCTGATTTCTTCTGATAGTATGTGGAGATGTTGACAATTAGGCAAATAGCTCATATTTAGAGTGTCTACAAATAAATATTTATAGATAGGTTAAAAATGTCATACTTTGAATCCTCTGACTTCTGTTTCACATCACCACTGTCACTGCAAAAGAGGAAGGGAGCCACATAGATCTGAGGTTCATTTAAAAATGTTGCTTTGTTTCACAGGTTGCCATGGTCACAACTCAGCCCCCCCAAGTAGCCAGCTTACTATAATGACCCACTCTATACAGAGCTAGGTTGGTCCTTGGATGATAGACTCTATGGGGACCATATTTAAAGGCTTTCGTCTGGCTCCTCTCCACTGAGGCATCAGACTTTGTGAAATAAATGTTCAATTTCATTTTATGAACATCTAGTAAAGACCCTCTTAGATGGAATCAGAGATAGCCACTTTAAATTTCTGCTTAGGTATCAGATAAACTGGATGATCTCTGAGGTCTTATTCTTGCCCTGAGAATCTATGATTCTATGAAATCTAATCTGTATAAATTGGGATTCTGTAGCTATAAAGGGATTGACCATAGGTCTGAGAAAAGGGTTATGAAAACAAAACAGACTATATGGCTCACCTGGGATAGATACAGAAAAGGGTTCTAGTGAACCTTAAGTCTATACTCCATAATTAAGTATTCAATTATACAGTGTTCCATATTGTTCTCTAATTGCTTCCTGTATGTTCCTCTAGTCTCACACTGAATAAAGGCTCCTTAAAGGCAGGAATTAAGTTTTGGGTTTTTTTAACTACTTTATTTCTCAAAACAACTTAATACAATGCTGGGAAGATTGTACATGTTCAATGAACACTTGTTGAGTGATTGATTTTAGTAATTGATTTTTTTTTTTTTGGTTCAGGTCCTGACAGTATGATATGTCAGAAAAAACCCTGGTTGGACTCTAATTCAAAAACCACCTCGGTACTTAGGAGGGGTATGAATTAAGCAAATCACTTAATCCTCTGGGTTTTAGTTTCCTTATCTATAAAATGGGAATAACAATATTATCCATAATGCCTACCTCAAAGGGTTGTCCTAAGGTAGAAATTAGATATTCGCAAATATTAAAGCTGTTGCCCGATTATCATTGGTACCGACAACCACTTTGAATTAGATTGTTGTAGTACCCCAAAGTATGGGCATTAGTTAGAGGTTGCTTTCCTGTACTTTTCCAATGGATAAAGACCTGACAAGAGGGATTCAAACCTCTGGGACCTACAGAATAATATATCATTGTGGCTTGGTTTGCAACCTAAGCTCCTAAAAATGCACAACTTACTTAGCCAGGTTCTCCAAGTAGAAAAGATCACACCTAGTCCTATTTGTTGTACTGGCTTGGTATTTGTTTTTTATATTGTCCAAGGTGTTTTTTTCTCATGGGTGACGCCCCCAAATCCAACAATGACAACATATAGTTGAACTAATTCTCTGTGGGATATGGAGGATTCTTAGTTAATTTTCCCATTCTCCTAGAAAGATGTTCTGATCCCTTTCCATCCTAGCCCAATGCTAGCCCTATCTCCCATGTTAGATCAGCAATTCTATTCATATTCTCATTCCAATCTTAAGAAAATATTTCACTCTCCGGTGTTGCTGCTATTGGCAGAACCATGGAAGAATACCTAAAGTGAGAGTCAATCGCCAACCTAGCAGTGCTTTAGAGAACAGCTATTAAAAATTCCCTTAGAAAACTCAGCTGCTCAGGAATAACAGTGATTTTTATTTTTACCTGAGACAAGTTAAAAACATGAATGGCATGCTAAGTAGAATTGTTTATAACTTTGATCTGGGATCAAATGGCTAGGCCAAGGCCAGATGGCAAGGCTAAGGACTGAGAGACAAGGACTAGGCTAACTCTATGGTTTGACCAGAAAGGACTGGGCTCAATCCCAGATCCAGACTATCAACGAAGGGGTCTCCTAGGGAAGAATCAAAGACTCAGGCTCCAAGGTTTCAGTGAGGGCTGGACCAACACTGCACCCTGATCAGCAGTGTGAGGTCTTCCAGAGGTGCTTGAGCAGATCCATCCTCTCAACTGGGTTGGCCCAGAAGTCTTGGGTTACCCAGAGCAAATTGGGGATTTTGTCCAGGGTCCAGAAGTATGGTCACTCTGAATCTGCTGAGCTGACAGGGACCAGGGATAACTAGATAACTACTGACTACCAGATGGAGAACCCATTACAGGTTTGCTGCTAAGTCACCCCAACACAAACTGAGGCTTGGAATTTTGAAAGCCCAGTAGGGCAAAGACCAGACCATGCTCTTGACCTGACTCTATAGGGCCTGCTGAAAGTCCACAGCTCCCTGTCTCTAGCCATCCCCATGATCTAAAGAATGCAGCACCCAATACCTGTCATGATCCTAGGTAAGACAGGCCAGTATCATAGAATGCCATGACAGTATTACAAGAAATGGGCAGAGCCTGGTCCTTTTTTTTTTTTTTTTTGGCAGGGCAATGAGGGTTAAGTGACTTGCCCAGGGTCACACAGCTAGTAAGTGTCAAGTGTCTGAGGCCTGATTTGAACTCAGGTCCTCCTGACTTCAGGGCCAGTGCTTTATCCACTGCATCACCTAGCTGCCCTGCAGAGCCTGGTCCTAACACAAAATCTCAATCCACAAAGTAAGACTGGAAGAATGGTACAAAAACAAAAACAAAAAAGTGATAAAAAGCTATTAAAATGCCACAAATTCCCAATACACAAACCCAGAACAGGAGAATCACTCCCAAATACTTATAAACAAAGCCTCAAATAAAAACCTGGGAAGACTTGAGTTAGAATGTTTCCTCAGACACTAATTGTAACCCTAGGCAAGTCCCTAACTTCTCTTAACCTTAGCTTCCTTGTATGTAAAATGGAAATAATAATAGTACCTAATAGTATTCATTGAGTTGTTGTGGGGTTCGAATGAGTTAACATTTGTAAAACACTTTGCATACCTTAAGGAATTTTATAAATTTTAGGTATTGTGACTACAATTATTATTAAAAATGGATTTCTCCTTCCCAAGACACATAGAGGAACTGTATAAATACAGATATAAAACCTTCTTTATACAGATAAGTACAGATTTTTTAAATTGGAGAAATATTAATTGTTAATGAGTAGGTTGAGCCAATGTAATAAAATGACACGACTACCAAAATTAATTTACTTATTCAAGACCATATCAATCCAACTACTAAAGGATTTCTTTATAGAGATAGGAAAAATAATAATCAAATTTATCAGGATGAACAAAAATGCAAGAATCACAAGAGAAATAAAGAGAAAAATGTGGTAAAGAAGGGGACCTAGTAGTACCAGAGGTCAGCCTATACTCTAGAGACATATTGGAAAGATTTGGTCCCGGTTAAGAAATAGAGAAGGTAATCAGTGGAACAGATTAGATACAGACCATACATAGTAGCTTAATGTGACATCATTATAGGAACAAGTACATGATCAAAAATTAGATTAACAAGTACATGAGCAAAAAGGATCACCAAAGATAAAATGAACAGGATGATTATGTAAAATTTAAAAAGTTTTTTTGTACAAACAAAATCAATGCAACTAAAATTAAAAGGGAAGTGCTTAACTGAAGGAAAATACTTTTATGGCAAGTTTCACTGATAAGGATCTTATTTTCAAGATATATGAGGAATCTATTCAAATCTAAAAGAACAAGAGTTATTCCAGTTTTCTAAGGAAGAGATCTAAGCCATCAATGACCAAAACCAAAAAACAACAACAGCAACAACAAAAAACTCACCTCTCCAAATCACCAGTAACTAGAAAATACAAATTAAAGCAACTCTGAAGTTCCAACTCACACCTATCAGACTGGCAAAGTTGACAGAAACAGAAAATAGCAAATGTTAGTGGGTCTGTGGAATAGCAAGCACATTAATGCATAATTGGAAGAGCTGTGAATTGATCCAATCATTCTGAAAAACAATTCTGAATAATGCCCCAAAAGTTACTAAATTGTGCCTACCCTTTGACCCAGCAAGACCTATAAGCCTATACCCCAAAGATATCAAAGAAAGAGGAAAAAAGACCTACTGTACCAAAAAAAAAAAAAATCCGGTGTCCATCAATTGTAGAATGCCTGAACAAAATAGGTGATATTAATGTAATGGAATGCTATTATGCCATAAGAAATGATGAAAGGGATGGTCTCAACAAAACCTGGGAGGACTTGTATGGACAGAGTGAAGTGAAAAGTGAAAGTAAAAGGAAGAAATTTATGCAATAATTCTGCCGTTAAAAAGCCAAACGAACAACTTTTAAAGCCTTAAGATCTTTAGTCAATCACCAACCATGATTCCAGAGGACTGATTATGAAGATGGACTTAAGATATAGAATAAAACATATCTTTTTGACATGGTCAATGTAGCAATTTGTTTTTCTTGACTGAATATTTATTATAAGCATTTTGTTTTCTTTTTTCTTTTCAATGGTGGAGATAAGAGGGAGAGAAAAATGAAGTTTGTTGAAAAAGTAAAATTTAATAAATTAAAAAAATTTAAACCCTGATTATTTAGCCATAATTGGCAATAGTTCAAATTCACATGGTGAATTTGTATCTTACAACCCTCAATCCTATTTTTAAGGGGAAAAACCTCAACTCAGAGAGGTGAAGTGAATTGCTTCACATTACACAGTTGGAATTCAAACCCAGGTTTGCTGACTTCAAGATTTCCTACAGCAGGCTGCCTCCTTCTCTATAATATAGTTTTCCACTGTAATTTCGGTTAATATAGTAATTTTCAGCTGGGTCTCTAAATTATATTTGTGTGTATATCATATATATGTAATATATATGATATACAATATAGATTATATGTAATATATAATGTGTATGGTATAATATATACATTTTATTTATGTGTGTATATATATATATATACGTATACAAAGCAAAACTAAGAAGTGTTATTTTTCATACTCCTTACATGATTTCTGTTGAAATATGAAGAGAACTTTGTTAATTATGATATTAAATCTGAAAATTTCTTTCAAAAGAATATTTTTAAATGGAGACCTTTCAAAACCCAACATGCTAAGAATCATAATAAAAGTGTACCCTACAAATAAGATCCTGTGTGCAATGTCTCCCTTATCACTAAAAACAAAATCAGAGGACAAATGGAATAAACAGGGAGTTAAAATTAAACATCTAATGGAATTATAAACATTAAGCAAAATTGGGGAAAATCATGACAAAAATTGATTTTATATAAAATCATTAGTAGGTTGAAAAATAGAATAGGCACCATATTTCTCAAATTTAGTCAAGTATTTGATACAGTGTCTCGACATTTTCTTTTCAAAATTAATTCAAATTGTCCTAGATATAAGCAGAGACCCATGGATTGAAAACTGGCTGAAGAACCATAAAAGATATTGATAAACCATAAATGGCAATGTATCAAGTTGGGGGATGGGTCTAGGTGCTTCAGGGATCAGTGTTATGTCCTGTCTTATATAGCAACGACATTAATGATGTAGAAGACAGAGTAAAAAGCATGTTAATGAAATTCACAGATGATATTAAATTGGGAGGTGATGCAAATACTATAAAGGACAGCAACCTATTATGAAGAGACCCAGAGTGCTTTGAAATAGGGTCTAGAAATAGCAAAATGAATTTCAGCCTGTAAACACACACACACACCACAAGCCTCTACAGAATTTGGTGGGGGTGGATTCAAAAAAAAAAAAGATGTTGAAAAAGAAAAGCAGAGACCTGGAAAATCAGTAGTAGTAAAAAAAACTAACCTACTGGTAAAAATGAAGAGCAAAATGGATAGGAATATATTATATATTATTTTGATGACTCCATGCACAGCTAGATCATGCCAAAGATAAGGAACAGAATATATTGCTCCTCCCTCTATACACATATTTGGCAAAATGGCATCTGAATACAATCCTTTCAATGAAACTCAGTACCTAACCAAGTGTCCACAAAATAGAAGCAGTAATAAAAATGATTAAGCCCTAGAACACTGCAGACAAGTATATTCATCTTCAGTAAATTATACTGAGCTATTGCACAAGTCCACTCATTTATAACTGCTGATTCTGCTTTATATCCCCACGACAAGTGACCCTTCCTTCCTTTAAGACATCAAACCCTTCCAAGATCTTTCTTATAGCAATGTTTCAACCAAGCCTTTTCCTTTAATCTTTAGCTCTGTCTCTGTCTCTATCTGTTCTGTCTCTTTCTCTGTGTTTCTCTGTCTCTCTGTCTCTGTCTCTGTCTCTCTGTCTCTCTCTCACTGTTTCTGTCTGTATGTGTGTATATCTCTCTCTGTCTCTGTCTGTCTGTTTGGCTTCCTGCCCCCAAGTTAAAATAAGTCACATTAACTACTAAAACCAACTTAGGCTTATGTCCTATTCAAATAACCTAAATATTGAAAACCTTATTGTAAATCTAGATACGTATTTCTTATCAGAGCAAAAGAGACAGAGCAGGGTGCATTCTGAGAGGTCTGTTACTCTGTAGCAATGGATGATGGCTAAAGCAGGAAAACCACAGGTAAGAAAATCCAGCATCATCACAACATCCTCACAATAATAGCATGATTGTGAACCCTTAACATTGGTGAGAATTTAGGTGAAATGAATAGACGATTCTTTTTTTTTCTAATGTGACTATGTCTTTGTATCTGACTTTGTACATATAATGGGGCAGCTAAGTGGCAAAGTAGATAGAGCACTAACCCTGGAATCAAGAGGACCTGAGTTCAAATCCAGCCTCAGACACTTGACACTTACTAGTTGTCTGACCCTGAGCAAGTCACTTAACCCAATTGCCCGAAACATCTGGGGCCATCTTCAGTCATCCTGATGTATATCTTGCCACTGGACCCAGATGGCTCTGGAGGAGAGAGGGAGGCTGGTGACTTTGCACAGCCCTTCCTCATTTAAATCTAATTCACTGCAATCCATGACATCACCTTCTGATGTCATGGTCCTCTTCAGTGATGAAGAATGACAACAAACATATACAATAAATGGAAAAGATGACTTTATAGTTATATTGTCTCAATTAATACAAAAAAGTGCCTAAACTGCCTGCCTTTCATACTCTGATGGAGCTATCATCTCCCTGGAGCTTATCATAGTTGCTTTATATTCATGTGATGAGGAAGTGATGTCAACAGTTTGAGTCTTTAGACTCTTGAGCCAACCCAGCTTTGAGATCTTGGGGGGTGGAGTGGAGTGAGGTCTCAACACCATTTATGGAAAATCTAGACTAGCTTGCATGGGGGGAGGGGTTAGGCTATTGTTCCTACCATGGAAGAAAAGAGTCCTAAGAGGAAAGTGCATAATTAGATTATTGTTTGGATTTTGAAGGATGGAAAGGTTACATTGAGTGGTGATAGTCAATGATCATCTGAAGGATAGTGTGGGGCATAAAGTGTATCAACTTCTCCTTCCCCTTCTCAAAAATACAATGATCCAAGACAATCCCAAAGGACTATTGATGAAGTATACATTCACCTCCAAAGAAAGAACTGATATTGATTGAACACAGACTGAAGCATGCTATTTTTCACTCTTTCATTTTTCTCTTTTATTCAAGTTTTCTTATACAAAATGACTAATATGGTAATGTTTTACATAATTGCACATGTATAACCTATATCTGATTGCTTACTGTCTCAGAGAGGGGAGGGAGGGAAGGAAGGGTAAAATTTGGGACTCAAAACTTTAAATAAAAATGTTTATTATTATTAAACATGTAAAAGTTAATGCTATGGGGTAGCTAGATGGTGCAGTGGATAAAACACTGGCCCTGGATTCAGAAGCACCTGAGTTCAGATCTGGCCTCAGATACTTGACACTTACTGACTGTGTTACCCTGGGCAAGTCACTTAACCCTCATTGCCCCACAAAAAACAAAAAGTTAATGCCAAAAAAGGCATGGGGGTTGATGATATCATGAAACAATAGTTTAGAGGGAGAAGAGAAGAGGGACTAGGGCAGAGTATTGAGGGTGATCATGGTGAGATAGGTAGATGATAGATAGATGATAGAGATAGATATGATGTATATATGTGTGTGTATATATGATATATCTATATAGAGATATATAGAGAGATGTCACCATATATGTATGTATGTATGTGTGTTTCCAATAAAGCAGAGTCTCAGTTCCAAGTCCAAACTCCTCTTTTCAAACTGGAGTGACCAGCATCATGGCTTCTCTAGGCTGTCCTGCTAGAAAACATCCCTAGTCAGAACTAGGCTGGTTGTAATATCCTGTCAAGAATCCTGGTTCCAAGGCTACCATAGCTTGAACTACTGAGTCTTGTGGAGATCACTGGCAACACTTGAAATTAAGAAAGCAAACAACATAAAACAGAAACAAAACTTCCCAAGTTCATTTCTCAGAGTTGGGGTAAAAGAGGGAGAGCAAGTGAAAGAGGTCCTTCCCCTTTCATCAGTTCAGTTCATGGTACTATATTGTGGGTGAATGTTGAGGTGCATGCTCTGGATGCAGCAGGAAAGAATGACTTGTCAGTCTGGCCACTTTTAAAGTTATAGCCTTTCTGGTGATGTAGCCAATTAAAGGAGGTTATCCCCTACCCCATGTGGTAGGGGACACAGAGTGCCTCCATGTTCGGTGATCTGGGCATGCGCAGAAAGCTCAGGGCAAGCCTCCTTACACACAATAGGTTCAAGAAGTCGTGATAGGACATGAATCTTGCCTCAAAGGCAGTAATAATGGATGACCTAGAATGGAGAACTAATATAATGAGAGGAAGATTACCGTGGCATGTCAGAAATGGGGAAGATAATGGTCAATCACATTTCTTGCCTTCTCAGTGGGTGGGGGAGGAACTAGAGGGAGAGAGGATTTGGAACTGAAAAATTTTTTAAATGAATGTTAAATATAAATGAATGAATGAATGAATGGATAAATAAATAGATAATGGTTTAGCCAACAGAAGTTAGGCTATGGAGAAAATTGACCCCGAAGTCATAAAGTAAATGCAGAATGCTGGTATTTCACTAGGCATACAGGGGTCTTACTCCCAGGTGAAAATAGCTGTGGATCTTTGTGTATTTCAAGTTTCTGAGGGAGGTGTTATGGTATAATGCAAAGAACACAGGCATTTATTGTCAGAATACCCAAAGGTCCCTTAAAGCTCTATCACGGATCATTTCCCAGGAGTTGGCTTGAAACCAAGTGACTGAACTCTATTATCCTCGACTCTTCTCCTAGGAATCCTGGACACTAGTCTACATGTATACATGTGCACACAAACATTCATTCTCTTATATTCATTTATTCATTCATTCATTTATTCATGCATTCATGTAATCCCAGTCTCTTGCTTAAGCTCCAACCTATCTCTCTAGCTGTACAGCGCTAACACATATGTAATAGATGTCCAATAAGCATATGAAAATCAACTTGTTCAAGATGGTGCTTAAAATCTGCCCCTCTAAACCCAGCCTCTCCTCCAAACTTCCTTATTCTGGTGAAAGTAACATTAGCCCCCCAGGTTTACCACCTCTAATTTCCTTTACTCTTTTCTCTCCCTTACTCCCTGCACTCCATTAATCTCTAAATCTTGATTCTGCCTCTACAACATCTTGTGAATTTGTCTATTTCTCTCCCCTCAGATGGTGATGACTATAATTCAAGTCCTTCTGACCTCTTGCCAAGGTTATTTGGACAGCCTCCTTACTAGGCACTCAGTTTCCAAAGTCTTCCTTCTCCAATCCACATAGCTACCAAAATAATCTTTCTAGAGTGTAAGTCTGACCATGTCATTTCCACACTCAAGAATGGCTCTGGGGGCAGCTAGGTGGCGCAGTGGGTAGAGCACCGACCCTGGATTCAGGAGGACCTGAGTTCAAATCCGACCTCAGACACTTAACACTTACTAGCTGTGTGACTCTGAGCAAGTCACTTAACCCCAATTGCCTCACAAAAAAAAAGAATGGCTCTGGATTGCCTTTAAGATAAATAAAACTCCTTAGGTTGGCATTTAAAGCCCTTTACAACCTTGGCTTCAGATTTACACTTCCTGGCTTACTATATACTATGGCACATTGAATAGAGCACTGGGCCTATAGTCAGGAAGATGCATTTTTCTGAGTTCAAACCCAGTCTCAAACACTTACTAGCTAGGTGACCCTGGGCAAGTCACTTAACCCTGTTTGCCTCAGTGTCCTCATCTGCAGAAATGAACTGGAGAAGGAAATGGAAAACTACTCCAGTATCTCTGCCAAGAACCCTTCTCTACCAAAAGAGGGGCATGAGGAGTAAGACACAGCTGAAACAAATAAGCAATTTTTCAGGCAGCTAGGTGGCACAATGGGTAGAGTTCAAGGTCTAGAGTCAAAAAAACTCCTCTTCCTGAGTTAAAACCTGGATTCAGATACTTTCTAGCTGTATGATCCTAGGCAAGTTGCTTAACCCTATTTGCCTCATTTTACACATCTGTAAAATGAGCCCGAGAAGAAAGTGGTAAACCACTCCAATATTTTTTCCAAGAAAACCCCAAATGGGGTCAAGAAGAGCTGGACATGACTGAAACTACTCAACAACAAAAACAACATGGTGATGAAAACTGGGATGTCGTGTGTGAACAAAAGCAAAACAACCGGTTTGGCTGGGCCAAAGTGTCTATGAAAGTGAATAATTTATAATAAGCATGGAAGGGTTGGTTGGAACCAGGTTCTAAAGGGCTTTAATTCCAAAGTCATTTTACTTGATCCTAAAGTTAATAAGGAGACACTAGAGTTTATTGAACAGTGCATAGAAATAGTCATACCTATTTTTCTGCTTTAGGATGATCCCCTTGGCAGCTGTAGAGAGGAAAGGTTGGAAAGAGAAGAGTCTTAAGGTAGAAAGACTGATAAGGAGGCTGTTCCAGTAATCTGGTTTTTGGTGATAAAGACCTTCAGAGTGCTGGCCAGGTGAATGAAAAAAAGGGAATGGATGCAAGAGATATGAAGGCTGAATTGATAAGATTTGGTAACTGATTGATTATATGGGGTCAGTGAAAGTGAAAAACAAAGATGACTCCAAAGTTTTTAACCTAGTTGACTAGAAACATAGTGTGTACTCAATAGGAACAGGCAAGTTCAGAAGTTGAGTGTTATGTAAATTTGTCTGCCTATATATCTAATTTTGTTCATCCAGGAAATGGTTAATCTCTTTAGATGACTGCTAAGGTCCCTTCTAACACTAAAATGCTGTGATTCTGTGGATCTAGTTGTAAATAATTCTGTGTGAAGAATTGCCTATCTGTCTGAAGACCTTTGCATAACTGAGAAACTAAAATTTCTCTATTTTGCATTAAAAGTGCATGAAGCAGCAGAGGCAGTTAAAGATATTCATTTGATTACATTTTTATGATATATTGTCGGAAATGATGTTAGAAAAGGTTTGTTGTTTTGGAAACCTATCCACAGCGATGGCATATGCAGAAGAAATTTCAGTGTAATTGACGGGTGCTAAAAGGGAAAATGACATAATGTGGAGAATTGTATTGGACTTTTTGCTGATGGAGCTCAATTGATGTTAGGTATCAGTTGAAATACTGGTCTGCCAGCATTAGTTTTTTTAAAAAGTGGCCTTTCATGCAATATGGATATCGCATGCTTCATAGTCATCTGTATTTAAAAAAAAACATGAGTAAGGAACTATACATAATCTTTCAAGTTGTTAACAAGAGCAATTAACTTTATAAAAAACAACGTGTTAAAAAAAAAGATGGCTCTGCAAAACTGTGTGACAATATGTAGACAGAGCATAGGGCATCTCTATTATTGTGAAACATGCTGGCTTTCTCATGCTAGACTACTTCTAAAAGTGTTAGAGACAAAAGAAGAAACTGTCATTTTTCTTGGTAATAATAAAAATGAAACAAAGTCATTTTATAAGAAAATTTCCCCGTGAAATCTGTTTATTTAGGTGGATTAAAAAAGTCCCAACAACCCAAATGCTCTAAATAAATTAGTGCAGCGTAGTCATATTTATATTCTGATCCAGAAAGATAATAGCTAGCATTTAAGGTTTGCAGAGTACATTAGATTTATTATCTCATTTGATAAAGTGACTGCAGTTAGGAAAACGTAAGAGCTAACAATAATGATTATTTAAATATAATTTTTTATATTTCTCAATTTTAAAAGACCTGCCCTATAAATGGAAGAGAATAAAGACCTGATTATTAATCAGTTGACCAGTGAACAAAAGCAATTCTCATTTCCTTTTTGGAAACCTGAATATTTCTAAATACAAATGGATAAGAAACAGATTTGTAATCAACAAATATGATATATTTGATCTTATTCTATTTGAAAAAGAATGGTCAGTTTTGTGTTATGAGGTTGAGCTTCTGGACAAGATGGCAGCTTGAACAAAGATAAACAGCCCAGCTCCCACAGACCTACTCCAATAAAAATCTAAAAAGAGGGGGCAGCTAGGTGGCACAGTGGATAAAGCACTGGCCCTGGATTCAGGAGTACCTGCGTTCAAACCCGGCCTCAGACACTTGACGCTTACTAGCTGTGTGACCTTGAGCAAATCACTTAACCCTCATTGCCCTGCAAAAAAACCAAAAAACCAAAAAAAAAAAAAAACCCTAAAAATAGCACTAGATTGAATAATGATCAGGAAATACAAAGAAAAACTAAAGTAATTGACTTCATTCACTCCAGAACTTCACAAAACATCAGTTGCAAACCCATTGTTTCGTTGGTTTTTGTCCTTAATTCTCAAAAAGGACCAAATACCATCATTATATTAGAGTCAAGTTAGAGTGTGTCTAACTATGGCTGATCAAACCTATACCAATTCAGAAGGCTCTGCCACAGGTTGGGCACAAGTAGTCCATGTGAACATTTGGGTGGGATTCTCGAAATTTGCACATCTCATGTTTTTTATATTTTAGAATTTTATTTTTTCCCAAATTACATGTAAATACAAATTTTGACAGCAATTTTTTAAAACTTTGTGTTCCAAATTCTCTTCCTCCCTCCTTCCCCCCCACCAAGAACTAAAACAATTCAATATAAGCTATACATGAGCAGTCATGCAAAATATTTCCACATAAAATAGGGGAGATCTCTGAGCTAAACTCTTTGTTTTGGTGGGGCAATGGTGATTAAGTGACTTTCCCAGGGTCACACAGCTAGTAAGTGTCAAGTGTCCGAGGCTGGATTTGAACTCAGGTCTTCCTGAATTCAGGGCCAATGCTTTATCCACTGTACAACCCAGCTGTTCTGCATCTCATGTTTCTTTTGAGCTACTTTGATTCTGCTTCGCTCATAGAGCATAGCACCTTCTCTTAAGTGAGGGTGATCTGGATGCTATGTCTGTAACCCACTGATCACCAGGATTGATTTGGTTGACCTGGCTGTCCTCTTCTTCCCTCACTGCTCCATGTGTATCTCTCCCAAGCTGTGTATTCCATCAAAGAAGATGACTTTCCCTGATAGAAGTATGTAGTTCGTCCCTCAAGGGCATATGAGTAGCTGTACTCCCCTGCTAGAACAAGCTTCTAAGGTCCAGAAGCCCATAGGCAATAGGAAATGGTGCCTTCATGAAAAGTCAGCATCAATAAATATAAAGAAGTTAGAAGTCAGCCAAACATGACTAAAGATGGACCAGAGATACCTCCTTGCATCCTGGATGACGGTATCCAGAGGCAGCAAGAGTGGAAGGCCCCTTTGAGAAAGTTAGAGTGTAGTCCGAAACATCCAACATGGACCTGGGAAATGCATTGGAGTGGCTATCTGAGAGAGACAATGGTCAGACTGGGATAGTCCAGATCTAGAGGCACTGAGGTCCATAGGACTCTGTCCTGAGATGTTGCACAGGGGCCTGAACATGTAGCACTCTGACCCTCAAAGATCCAGGGCATAGACATACCCCAAAGGCTGGAGGTCAGCACAGAAATCTAGGTGACTCAGGATAATACCAAGGCAGGGGGCCACATTGTCCAAGAGCACAGAATCTGGCTCTGGCATGAAGTTCCAATTCAGAACCTAAGGCTAAAGATATGAAGAAAAAACAATAACAACAAAAGATGCCAACTACTATAAAGAATTCTTGTGCCAGAGGTACACCAAAATCCAATTTAGAATGAGAGACTGCTGCTATAACAACATCAAGTAAGGACATGGAGGTAAAAAAAAAAAAGAATTTTCCACAAGGAGTATATGAATATCTAGAAGAAATGAAGGAAGAAATAAAAATAAAAGGTCTTGAGGGAAGAATTGGAAACATAATGTATGCCTTAGAATAGAAAGTGCCAAGCCTTATCCAAGTAATAGATTCCTTGAAAATAAGAATAAACTAACAGAAATCAATGACTCCAAGTGACAATAAGAAATAAAGAGATTAGAATTCTATCACTTATCAAAAACAATTGGTCAGGAAAACAGATCAAGGAGAGATAATTTGAGAATTATCAGACTCCCTTGAAATCATGATTTTTAAAAAGCCTATACATAATACTTTAAGACATCTTAAATGAAAGCTATATGTATCTATTAGAACCAGAAGGTAAAGTGAAAATAGAAATAGTCTACTAATTATCTCTTGAAAGAAAACTCAAATGAATCACTCCCAGGAATATGATAGCCCCAAATCCCACATCAAAGAAAAAAATGCTGCAAGCATCCAGGGAGAAAGCAATTTAAGTATTAAAGGAATTGCAGGCAGGAACATTCAAGACCAGGCATATACTGCTATAAATAAGATCTTGAAATACGGGGCAAAAGCTATAGGCTGATGAAAAACAGTAATTTCAAAAAACAAGTGTAATCCTAGAGGGGAAGAAAGGGATCTTTAATGGAATAGAGGACTTTGAAGCATTTTTATGAAAAGACTAGAACAAAGTAGTTACAAAGAAATGAAAATACAGGAATCAATAGAAACCTAGAAAGGTGAATCTATTTGGGCAACTGGAAGGGGCTGTATAATAATGAAGTACTAATTTTCTAATAGGGAGAAGAAGAAACAAGTGTCCCTTGAGAACTTTAGTGTCTTCAGTTTATTAAGGGAAATAAGTGATATAAAAGAGGACTTAGGGATGGGTTGGTTCTGTTCTAAGAATTTTTTTTTAATGGAAAGAAAAAGTAGGGTAAAAGGCATACACTAAAGTAGAAAAGAGGATGAAGGAGGTGAAAGTTCTCACATTGGAGAGGAAAAAAAGAAGAATATACAAACATGGAGGAAGGTGTGAGGAGGGCAGGCACCAGAAGAAACTCACTCATATAAAACAGACAAAATAGATTTGAACATGCAGATACATACACGCAAAGTTTGATGTATAAATATATCAAACTCAGTATGGAAATGAGTAGGGATAATGAGTAGGTTAAAAGGGAACATAATACTGCCAACTAAATAGTCATGAGAAAACATGAACATTGAAAGGTAGATTCTGAAGGGGAGATTAAAAGGAAAGAAAAAGAAAGAAAAGAACTGGAAACTAAAGGGGTATCTATCAATTCAATTCAGGAATGACCGAACAAAATATGACATATAAATATAATGAAATATTATTATATCAAAAGAATACTGGGAAGGAAAAGGCAGTAAGCTCTCAGAACTCACAACATGATCGCTCCAAAAAACCTCCAAATAATGCCATAGGACAATTCCTGGAGCAGCAAAACCCACAAAAGAACAGACTGAGATAATTTTCCAACCAAAGATGGCTTAGAATGTTGGCAGAGGGTGCTGCTGTGCCAGGGCAGGAGTGGAGCCCAACCCCACAGTCACGCTGACACAGATCCCATGCCAGGCTAAGTCAGGGAAAGGGACCCCCAGAGCCTCTGAATCAGCTACAGTGCCAATGTCATCTGGAACTAAGCTCATTGTCTGGTGAGAAGGCTGACTTGTTGTCAGGGGGGAGATTACAGGAGTCTCTGCTGGTGCTGAGGTGGAACTTGGGTGTTTTACCCCTACTGGGAACCAGGAAGCAGGATTGAGTAGTGGTGGCCCCGGTTAGGGAGGGGCACAGGCTTGTCAGAGCTAACAACCACAGCACACAAAGTTTTGCTGTCTGATTAATTATCAAGTTGGCCTGGGGTTATCTACAGACCAGGGAACAGGCAAAGGGAGTGAAGAACCTACCCTTCCTTAAACCAAAACACCTGGGACCCTCTAAAGCTTGGGACAGTGTAGCTTGGAAGTAGGGTCCCACTGTAAGAGGGAGTTAAAAGACAAGTAAAAGACAGGCAAGACAAACAAGCAGAGAAAGTTGAGAACCATAGAAAGTTTCTTTAGCAACAAGGAGGATTGAGGTACACCCTCAGAAGAGGACAGCAGTGCCAGGGCTCATACATCCAAAGCTTCCAAGAAAAATATGATTTGGTCTCAAGACACAGAGGCACTCAAAAAGGACTTTGAAGACAAAGAGAGGTAGATGAAAAGAGAAATGAGAGTGATGTAGAAAATCATGAGAAAAAAAGTCAGCCACTTTAAAAGCCAAATGGAAAAGGAGATAGAAAGGCTCTCTGAAGAAACTAACTGCCTAAGAAATAGGATCAAACAAATGGAAGCTAGTGACTTTATGAGAAACCAAGACATGCTAAAGCAAATCCAAATTAATTATATATATATATGGCAATGTGAAATATCTCTTTGGAAAAACAGCTGACCTGGAAAATAGATCCAGGAGAGATCATTTGAAAATTATTGGACTACCTGAAAACCATGATAAAGGAAAGAGCTTAGACATCATCTTCCAGGAAATTGTCAGGGAAAATTGCCCTGATGTTTTAGAAGCAGAAGGTAAAATAGAAATTGAAAGAATCTACTGATCACTTCCTGACAGAGATCCCAAAATGAAAACTCCCAGGAAATCCAGAACTCCCAGGTCAAGGAAAAAATATTGCAAGCTGCTAAAAAGAAATAATTCAAGTACTGTGGAGCCAGTCAGGATAGCACAAAACCTAGCAGTTTCTATATTAAAGGACTGAAGAGCATGGAATATGATATTGCAGAGGGCAAAGGAATTGGGATTACAACCAAGAATCACCTCTCCAGCAAAACTGAGTATAATCTTTCAGGGAAAATAAAGGACTTTCAAATATTCATGATGAAAAGACCTGAACTGAATAGAAAATTTGACTTTCAAATATAAGACCCTAGAGAAGCATAAAAAGGTAAACAGGAAAAAGAAATTAAGAGGGATGTTAAAAGGTTAAACTCTTTACATTCCTACATGGGAAAATGATATATCTAACTCATAAGAATTTTCTCAGTATTAGTGCAGATTATAGAAATAAATTTAGACAGAGAACACAGGTGGGAATTGATTATGAAGGAATGATATATGTAAAGTATTTTTTGTTTATCTTTTTTTGTGGGGTGTTTGGAGTTTGGTGATATGCTTGGGGTTATGCAGTGGGTGTCTTGTGTCTGAGGCCAGATTTGGGCTGGGGTCCTCCTGGATCCAGGGTAGGTGCTTTTTCCACTGTGACACTTAGCTACATCATGATGACATCTTTAGGGTAAAATTGAGGGGTGAGAGGAATGCACTGGGAGAGGGGGAAGGGGAAAAATAGAATGGGGTGAAATCCCACATGAAAGAAACAGGAAAGGGCTTATGGAGTTGGGGGGAGAGATGGGAGATGAGCAGGGCAGTAAATGAATTTTGCATTCATCAGAATTAGCTCAAAGACCTTAATCTCATCAGAGTGGGCTCAAGGAGAGATTAACATACATACCCAATTGGGTGGAGTAATCTATCTAAGCTGGGCAGTGTGTCAAGTTTGAAAATTTATGGGAGTACCTATCTCTTTCTCAAGTTTAACAGAATTTAGCTAGGGTTTCTAAAATATTGTTACTTAGAAATTAGAGGCTATAGCACCAGTTTGGGGCATTAAGCATTTATTAAAGCATATTAAATATTAGTAAAGAGGGAGCACTGGCTCAAAAAGTTCAGAAGGGAGAGAAAGCATGACCATGTGTCTGCTCCTTCCAGCATCCCATGCAAAGAGAGCAAGAGAGCATAAGCCACCTGCAGGTCCAGAAGAGAGGCTGCCCTTCCACACTGCTCAAAGCTAATTGGCTAGCATCATTCAAATCTATTGGTTTACTGGACTTGAGAATGGTCCATGAGCAGTATGCACTGAGGTCAGAGTTCAGAAGACAGACCCTCTGGAGGGAAAGGCTTTTAGGTAGGTGTAATTTTAATCTCTATTGCCTATATTCACAGTCCAAGGTCCAAATACATTTCCTTTGAAATTCTCCTGTCTCTGGGCTGGCCTTAAGAAAGGTCAGGCAAGGCTCTCTGGGTCCCCTAGAACCCCATTATTTTCTCACAGCAGTGAATGAGCCTTACACTCATCAGAATTGGCTCAAAGATCTTAATCTCATCAGATTTGGCTCATGGAGGGAATAACATACACACTCAGTTGGGTGGAGCAATCTATCTAACCCTGCAGGAAAGTAGGAGGGGAAGGGGATACAGAAGGAGGGGTAAAAAAGGGAGGGCAGATTGGGGGAGGGGCAATCAGAAGCAAATCCCTTTTGAGGAGTGATAGGGTGAAAGAAGATAGAAAATAGAGTTAATATTATGGGGAAGGGAATGGGATGGAGAGAAACAGTAACAATAGTAATTGTGAAAAAGAGAAAAGGAAAAAAATTATACAAAACATATTTATAGCAACTCTGTGGTGGCTAAGAATTAGAAATTGAAGGAATGTCCATCAACTGGGGAATGACTTAACAAGCTATGGTATATGATTGTAATAGAATATTATTGTGCTATAAGAAATGACAATCAGTATGATTTCAGAAAAACCTGGAAAGACTCATATGAACTGATGTATAGTGAAGTGAGTAGAACCAGAACATTGTGCTCAGTGACAGCATTATAACCCTATGAGCAATTCTGAAGGACAACTATTCTCAGCAATGCTGTGATCCAAGACAACCCCAAAGGACTAATGATGAAGTATAGTATCCACCTTCAGAGAAAGAACTGATATTGATTGAACACAGACTGAAGTATGCTATTTCGCACTTACTTTTTTTTTTAAAACTTGAGTCTTTTTATGTAAAATGACTAATATGGTAATGTTTTACATAATTGCAAAAAAAGAATACTAGGAAGACTTATATGAACTGATGCAGGGTACAATGAACAGAAACAGGAGAATAATTTATATAATAATAACATTGTAAAGACCAACAACTCTAGAAAACTTAAGAACTGATTTAAGTAATGATAAACCAGGTCTTCAGAGTAGTTATGATAGGGCAGAGTAGGGATGAAGGACTGAAGATTTCCTTTTTGGAGTCCTCTAGAAATGTTAAGGGGCCATGATTTTAGTGCTGTGTGGAACCATAAGGCTGAGTTATTGGCTATTTGATGTTCCTTCTAACTGTGACTTGGATGGATTTTGTTTAAAGAAAAAACAAAAAAGACTGGAAATTATATCAACAGCAGTTCCAGATACATCACCCAACTCCTAACAGAGAGATGATGGATTATTAGGGCACAGAAAGAAAAATACATGGCCCTTGTGTGGATTAATTTTGCTTGGCCATGCTTATTTGTTACAAGTGGTTTTTTAAAATCTCTTTTTATTGGTTATTAATTTGGAGTGGGAAATAAGGGAAAGGTAGTTAGCAATACTGATTTTAAAAAGGAAATAAAAAGAGAGTCATTAAAACATTCAAAAAAGGAATAAATGAGAACAGAAGGAAGTTCAGATGGAAGCATCATAGGAGTGTGTGTGGGGAAAGGAGAGATGCATTATTTTGTTTTGTCTATGTAATTTATGAGTGTTCACATTGGTCTGTCTAGAAGTAGCTTTCAGGGAGGCAAGAATAGATATATCTCTAGAGTCTCCTCCCTTTATCCTTTTCCAAGGAACACTTTGATTCCTACTGGGAGAGGAGAGTTGGGAGCAGAGACTATATCTTCTGCCCTATTCAGAAAAAAGGGATACTGTGCTAGAATTTATCTATCTGCTCCCTTAAATATTATTAGTCTAGGGGAGGTAATTTTTGGGATCAGGTTACACTCCTGACCACTATTCCTTAATGGGGAAGGAGTGTCCCAAGATTATATATATGAAATATTACATGTAATGTAATATTATATATTATATAAATATATTATATTGCATTGGTATATTATAATTATATATAGATATATTCAATATATTATATATATAATCTTGGGATACTCCTTCTCCATTAAGGAATAGTGATAGATAGATTGATAGATAGACAGACATATGTATATACATACAGATATATACATATACATACATGCATACAGTCTTGACTCCCTTCCTACCCAATGCCAGCTCTACAATGAATACGTATCACAAATAGCAAATAAACCCATTTAGCCATAAACAGAAACCAGAAAAAAAAATATATATATATATGAGAATATATATCAGAAAATACATGAAAGGGAATGAGCTGGGTAGCTAAGTGGCACAGTGGATAAAGCACTGACCCTAGAGTTAGGAGGACCTGAGTTCAAATCTGGCCTCAGACACTTGACACTTACTATCTATGTGGCCCTGGGCAAGTCACTTAATCCTCATTGCCCTGAACAAAAAAGAAAAGAAAACAAAAAAGAAAAAGAAAGAAAGAGAATGAGTTGTCTCAATGGGAGTAAGATAACTCAGCTTGACCAAGAGTCCTATCTTACCCAAGTGAAAATTCCCTGAAGTCTCCCACTTAAGTAAGCTGAGAATAGGGACATGATAAAAATGGTGGATCCTCTACATATTGGCATCTTCTCTGAGTCTTTATCCCTTCAGAAAACTAAAAAGAGAGAGCATGGAATGGCATGACTTTTCCCTTGAAGCTTGAAGTCAGAAGACCAAGGTCTCTTTTCTCTCTAGCACTCACCAACTCTGCCGGTCACACAGGCATGGCGCATTTGAATAATCATTCTCTACCAATGAACTTCTGCAAATAGACCTTTGAGCCTTATATTAATAGGGTTATATTAATGGGTGGAGGCAAGGAAGAAAGGAATTAGTAATAATGATGAAAAAAGAAGAAAATAAAAATAAAGCCATTGAAAAATTAAAGAAATAAATAGATGGGAACAGAAAGAAATTCAGAAAGAAACGTGGAAAAAACAGGACAGCTTTAAAAGCAATATGCTGAGTTTATCATATACTTATTTAAACACAAGCTGTTTGCAACAGAGATTGATGATTTCATATACAATCCTTCCTTTATGTTCTATTTTGTGTAAGTGTAGGGATGATTGAACAAATCAATCAAATCACCCTACCCACCACCTACAGTAAGGGATAAGGTTCCATGCCCTGCTATATTTACTACATGTGAACAAATTTTGATTATTCACTAATCTTGCACAAAACCCACTCCTCTCCCAGGAATGATAGGGGGTCAGTTAAGATTGGCTGAGGCACTTGGTTATGACCTATGAGATCTGTATGAAATCATTAGTCTAATTGGTGTTGGAGATTCAAGTGCCTGGCTGCTGAGAGGACAGGGTATCCAGCTAACCCTCCTCCCCCAGCCCACCCCCAAAGAAACTGCTTTCAGGGAGTAAAGGAAATGCCTCAACGTCTTCCATCCCTAGTTTGGAAGAGGATCTTGTGAACTTTGGTAGGTTAGAGGATTTGCTCTATTTCATTGATGTCCTACTAATATCTCCTGCAGAGTGTGATAGGAAACTGTCTACACTGGAAGCCAAGGCCAGTCTGGATGAAAAGAAGAAAGTAGACTCAAGACTCTACATAAAGTCTATCAGAAAAGCTATTCCATAATGAAGGGGAGCATCTCAAAGACTCCTCAGAAGAACTTCTAGGTTCTGTGTTACCATTTTTGCCACATGTCCTCTAATCTTGAGCCTACAGAGCCATTGTATTGACCTTATGAAACTTGGACATAATACCATGTCAGAAAATGGAATCATTTCCATTTAAATTGTCTTAGGAAGATTTCTGAAGATGATGTACCAAATGCCCCCTGACTCTTGCCTAAAAGACTATTTTAAGGAGAACTCACACAAGGAAAATGGTCTAACATGGTGGTCATAAGAAGCAATACAAGATCAGCCTCAAGGTCTCTGAAGAACCTTGGAATCAATTGTGAGACATGGGAAACACTGCACAGGATCACCCAGCATGTCATGCCCATGTCAAAGAAGGCACTGTGTGAAGAGAGCAGAATTGCAGTAGCTCTATAGAAATGTGAGATGTGCAAATTTCGAGCCATCTCCACTTGAAATGTTCACATGAACTATTTGAGCCCAACCTGTGTTAAAGCCTTTCGAGCTCATATTAGTCTGATCAGCCACAATAGGACATTCTGTACTGTGACCCCAACATTGTGATGTCATTTTGGTCCTCCTTGAGCGAGAAGGACAACCAACCATAGAACATGCACTACATTTGTACGTGGAAATGCTATTTGTGTATGTTTTTAAGTTCAGAATTTTCTTTAAATGGGAAAAAAAAAATCTTTAAGAAAGGAGATCAAAACAAGCATTTGAACCTGATAATATGATTATGTTTTGTCTGTGAATGACAGGTTCTTTGATGATAAAAATAAAATAAAGTGATGGAAATTTTACTATCATTTTTACTGTCTTTTTTGCATGAAATAGAGTTGCTTTAATTGTTGCAAAACCAAAATACCAATCTTGATTAGTGGTTGAAAAAGAATTATAAGTAGCAATATCATAAATGTCACCACATTTTGAGAAATGTTGAGTTGAAAACCAATCCAACCTCTCATGAATAATGCTATTATGGTTATTATTTTGATAAGTTATAAATATGAAAATTATAAAGGATTCTATCAATAAATAAAATCCTGGATTACATTGTTATATTTAAGAATTGTTTGTTATACAATTTTAAATAAATTCTTAATTTTTGAATAAAATAAGAGCTAAAATTACTTGCATAGATTGTTTTCTGAAAAGTGAAAGGAGTGGCAACATTTGTGTGAAAAAGAGATTCATTTTTGTATAGAATTTGGAAATGATTGGCTTAATCTCCAACTTCATCAACCTCTTTGCCTCCTACACCCTGCATCTTTATAACTCAGCCACATGGGGATGGTTGTCCCAGAATCACGTTACTTCCATGATCATAGAATCATAGATTTAAAGCTAAAAGTGACCTTTGAGAAAGTTAATAAAGCTAGGATTTCATAGTCAGCTCTTTTTTTTTCTGAGCAATTGGGGTTAAGTGACTTGCCCAGGGTCACACAGCTAGTAAGTGTCAAGTGTCTGAGGCTGGATTTGAACTCAGGTCCTCTTGATTCCAAGGCTGGTGCTTTATCTACTGTGCCACCTAGCTGCCCCCAGTCAGCTCATTTTTTTTTTTGGCAGGGCTATGGGGCTTAAGTGACTTGTCCAAGGTCACACAGCTAGTAAGTGTCAAGTGTCTGAGGCCGGATTTGAACTCAGGAACTCCTGAATCCAGGGCTAGTGCTTTATCCATTGCGCCACCTAGCCGCCCCTCAGCTCATTTTTAAGCTGAGGAAACTGAGGCAAACAGAGCTAAGTGACTTGCCCAGGGTCACACAGCTAGTAAGTGTCTGAGGCCAGAATTGAACTCAAATCTTCCTGACTCTCTATCCACTGTACCATCTACCTGCCCTAGCTGCGGGTGGGGAGAGGTATGTAAAATGTAAGAAGATTGGAAAGGTAGGTCAAATTAGGGAGAGTTTTATAAGTCAAACAGAGGGGGCAGCTAGGTGGCACAGTGGATAGAGCACCTGCCCTGGAGTCAGGAGTACCTGAGTTCAAATCCAGCCTCAGACACTTAACACTTACTAGCTGTGTGACCCTGGGCAAGTCACTTAACCCCAATTGCCTCACTTAAAAAAAAAGAAAAGAATAAGTCAAACAGAGGATATTATATTTGATATTAGAGGTAATAGTGAGTCACTGGAATTGATTGATAGGGTGGGGGTTGGGGAGGTTTGGGTGTGTGTGATATGGTCAGACCTGAGCTTTAGGAAAATATCTTTGACAGCTGAGTAAAGGATGGACTGGAATAGGAAGAGACTTGAGGCAGGCAGACTGCTCCCTCTCCCCCAGCAGCTATTGCAATAGTCCAGGTGCAAGTTAATGAAGGCCTGCACCAGGATGGGGACAGGGTCAGAGGAGAGGAGACATATATGAGAGATATTATGAAGGCAGAAATGTCAGGGCATGGCAACAGATTGAATCTATGGGGTGAGAGAGAGTGAGGAGTACAGAGGCCAAATAAAAGTTTCTAAGGTGCAGGTGTGACCATGTTGCTGCTTTACCCAATAATCCTTAGTGTTTCCCTGTAGGGTCATTGAATGATTGATTTAGAATGGGAAGGGAACTTGGTGACCATCTGGTCCAACCATTTCATTTAACAGATGAGGAAACTGAGACCCATAGAAGTTAAGGACTTTGCCCAAAGTCACACAAAGAGTCAGGATTTGTACTAAAATCCTCTGCCTCCATATTTAGGACTCTTTCCACCATATCAAGCTGCCTCATTTCTAGGATAGAGGGTTTCTTTTTAGATAAAATACAAATCTGTTGGTCTGGCACTTAATGCCATCTAGAGGCATATATATGATACATACAAAGATAGATGGATGGATGGATGGATGGATGGATGGATAGATAGATAGATTAGATTAGATAGATAGATAGACAGATATAATACTTCATTTTACTCCCTTTCATGAACTCATGTTTTGAGTTCTCTATCGGCTGTCCTAATTTCAATTTAGCAGAACAAGCTTCCCCTTCCAGGATAAGCTCATTACTTCTAAATTCACCACCATCCTGCTAACTCAAGCCTTGATGGACACCACTTCCCTCAAAGCCATCTCCTCTTTGATTAGAATAGGGCAGGAGGGGGGGCAGCTAGGTGGTGTAGTGGATAAAGCACTGGCCTTGGATTCAGGAGTACTGGAGTTCAAATCCAGCCTCAGACACATGACACTTAACTAGCTGTGTGACCCTGGGCAAGTCACTTAACCCTCATTGCCCTGCAAAAATTAAAAAAAAAAAAAAAGAATAGGGCAGGAGGGCAGAGTTCCAAACTCCTCCCAATGCCTTCCCAAGCTACTTACCTTCTGCCCCTTCCAGTGCTTTCCTGCCTTCTTTTGTGTGTTGTCTCCCCACCCCCAGATTGCAAAGCCCTTGAGGGCAGGGACTGTGTCTTTCTCTTTATTAATCTTATCCCCAGTGTTTAGCACTGATTAGTGTCACATAATAGATGCTTAATTAATGTGGATTGGATTGGATTTTAGCTAAACCAGCCTTCTAGCTGTTACCTCAAACTCAATATTCCATAGACCTGCCTCCCTACCTTTGTGCAAACTACCCCTTATACTAGGAATGCAATCCCTTTTCACCTCCACCTCTTAGAATCTGCATCTTCCTTCAAGGTTCAACCTAGGAACTATTCTTCCATGAAGTCTTCCTGAACTGCTTCTACCTCTGCTTTTTAGTGTTCTCTCTCTCCTCAGATTATCCAATTTCACTTTTCTACTTGCAACTCTTTCCTGTCCTCATGCTCTAGTAGAATTTTAACTCCTTGGGAGTGCAGATGACTTCATCTTTGTTGCTTTAAGTCTACAAAAGTGCCTGAAACATAATAGACACTTAGTAATTGTTTGTTGAATTGAATGGAAGACTATTCAACAGGGGAATCAACATAAGTGAAATGTGAGCTACTGTAGAAATTAAAGCTAATATACAGCTAATTTCTCCACTATCCCAATGCCTTATCCTGGTATTATGGCAACCCTGTGTTTTCAAAGGTTTCATAAGTGGAATGCAAATCCTTTAAGTCTAATGGACTAAGCTGAAAAGACTTGGAGGCTAGAAGCTCAGGGCACTGAGTACATATATGTAGTCCAAGGATCAGCTTAGTTAAGAGCACAGGGTATCATCACCAGAAGGCTGGTCACCAGAGAATTATTATTGTCTTTGTGTTATCACTATCACCACTACCATTACCATCATCATTCTTCAAAGAATGTAATAAGCCAGTTATGAAACATTGTCTACTGTGTGCTAAGTGTTTTGCAAATATTTTCTCACCTAATCCTCACAACCTTAGGAGAGAGGTGCTATTATTATTATTATTCCCATGTTAGAGTTGGGAAAACTGAGGGAAGATAGAAGTTATGTAACCTGCCCAGAGTCACACAGCATATAAATGTCTGAGGTCATGTTTGAACTCAGGTCTTCTTGACTCCTGGTCCAAGACTGTATGCACCATGACGTGCCCTCTAGTAGAGTCACAATGAAGGCAAAGAAAGGCAAAAGACAGTCCCAGCTCTCAGGGTGCTCACAGTCTAATAACATTTTAGTTAATGAGTGGAAGGTTTGTTGTCTCTAGTGGATGGGGGGGGTGGAGTGGGTATTTCCACCAAGAATAAAAATGACTCTAAGTTGTGTTCAAGAACACAATGCTAATTAAATTTACTTAAGAGTTCCTGCAGCCCCTAGAATTAAGCTGTGTGGCCCAAGACTTAATCTTTTCAGTCTATTCACTTCTCAAAATTCCAGATTTCTCTTGTCCTTCCTTTTCCTGCCTCATCACAGTGGGTGGTAGGACCTTCTCATCTCTTCCTCTCCACCTGGAAATAGTCTCCTTGCATCTTCCTGACTCTTCAAATTCCATCTTAAGACCCATTGCCTCGGCCTATGACTCCTGACCTTCTCTATAATAAACCAGTCAAAACCATCTCTCTGAACTGCCTAGATTCCCTTGTGCTTAATCATTCTCTCTGAAACTTGGCTATTGTATTCTCTTTCAGCCCTCCTCCATGCCCTACCACAGCTATAGATGCCACCTGTGATATATTGCAGCCTTCATCATTTATTTATATTTGCATAGATTGGAATCATCTATGATATACCTCTGGCACTTTTAAATAAACCATATTTTACTAAAATAAGCTGCATTTTTAGCCTTCAAAATGAGTTTCTATTTAATGTAGTCTACAACCTACTTTCATTTCTAAAAAGCTTATAACCAAGGCATTAAAAGAGTCTGTTATTCAGAACTTTTGTGGTATTTGCATCAAAAGAGGACGACTTTATTTTGCATTACCTGAAAGACTTATTGTCTTTAAGAACAGTAACTTTGCCAATGGTCTAGTAACTGAATGGAAAATTATGTGCCAGGTACCCACTCCAGTTAGTGAAAAAAAAAGTTAGGTGCTTATTATTGTATCAATATATTATACGTATATATTTACATGTATTTTAAAAGTTAAGTATGTTATTTTAATATATGTCTATATTGCATTAATATGTGTTATATGCATATGTGTGCACATAATGCATATATTCATATGTGAGTTATAAATTTATATTTACACTTATTTAAAAGTTGGGTGCTTGTTTTTAATAAATTACATATGTCTATGTGTATTTTGTGTTTCTGTGTGTGTGGGAGACAGAGAGAGAGAGAGAGAGAGAGAGAGAGAGAGAGAGAGAGAGAGAGAGAGAGAGAGAGGAGAGACAGAGATTGAGACAGAGAGACAAAGAAAGCGGATGGGGGGAAGGGAGACCTTAAATTAGATTTGTAAGTGAAAACAGAGGACTGAGACAATGTATGATTTTTCTACAACCAGCTGGTCTACTCATTCTCCTAATGATTTCCAAAGGGGATTCTATGGGATTGAAACCCATGTGTCAACTGAAGACAGACAGACTGAACTCGATCTGGGAGACTTATCGATGACATCCATCATATTCTCTGGCTCATATACCCACCAGAGGGGCCCCCAGGAATATCTGGCTTTGACTCATTTCTAGCTCTCATTTAGGTGGCTTCAGTTTCCATGCCAGCACCAAACTAACAAGGCATGAGAACATAAAACAAGCTAATTACACATGACAAATACAAAACACAGTCAATTCAACAAATATTTCTTAAATGCCTACTATGTGCAAGGCATTGGGGCTTCAAAGGCAGAAGTCAAAAATAAGTTTACATTTTATTGAGCAATACAATATGTAAACAGAGAAAGAAATACAAGATAATTTGAGGAAGGAGAGAATGCTATTACTGACTGTATAACATCAAGAAAGACTTCACAGAAGAGGTGGTACCTGAGAGACAGTGAGGAGATGGGACTCTGTTCCAGAAGTGGGGAAACAACCTTTGCAAAGACATGGAGATAAGGATATGGAATGTGGGGGGGGTGTGGGAGTGGGGTAATAGCTGGGATGCCAATTTGGCAGGAACAGCATGTAAAGGGAAGTACTGTGAAACAAGCCTGAAAAGAGAATGAAACCAGGTTTTGAGAGGATTTAAATTCCTGGCTGAAGAGTTTGTATTTTACCACTGATGACTTTTGAACAGGGAACTGAGTCTAGTGAGAGGCAGGCTTGAGATAGATTAGTTGAGTAGCTGTGTGGATCAGAGAGGGAAAGACTGGAAAAAGGGAGTCCAAATAGGAGAGGAGATGGCAATCCAGGTAAGAGATGATGAAGAACTCAATGAGGACAATGGCCATGGCAATGGAGAGCACGGGACAGATGTAAGAGATATTGTAGGGGCAGAATCGACTCAGCTCCCAGGCCTGTTGAGGGTCAAGAAAATTTTCCCTGCTGGTGAGCCTCACCTTCCCCAGGAACCTGTATAGTAGTTTTGTACTTACTGGTCCCATCTGAAGTAGAGGTCTCCTTAAGTGAGGAAAGGACTTAGGGTTCCCAGCGAGTTCCAGCAACCTTCTCTTGGGATAGCTAGAATCTTCCTCCAGGGCCTATCCAGTCTTCATCACTCAGTACCAGGGAAGAGCAAGATTCAGAGTTATGATTCCCTGCTTGGTTCTCCCTCCTCCAATGCCTTGCTGTGGTCCAGGAACTCCATGACTAGTTTCTTTGTGTCTTCAGGATTTCCTTCTTGAGAGCTTCCCATCAGTCCTGGGTTGATTTTCTCTAGTAAAATTTTAATCCATGGGATCCTATGTATCCTTCCTCTGAATGTTTTGAAATCTACTCTTCCCAAGACTAGGATACATGTCCCTAAATTTCCTCCCCTTTCACCTAAGATGGAGCAGCCTCTTTTTCCCAACATTCCTATGATTTCCACCTCAACAACACATTCCTCCTGCTGGTGTGAATCAAATCCCAGAATATAGTTTACCTTTTTTTTTATTCCTCTACTTTTAGGAAATCTACCTAGCAGAAATTTCGGGTGATAGATAATTTGGAAAGAGCAGTGACTTGGGAATCAGAAGATCTGGGTTCAAATTCTGACCCTTTCACCCAGTACTTGCATAACTAACTGTAGTCAAATCATTTGAGATCCCTGGACCTCCTCTCCTGTAAAATGAGGGTGTTGCTCTAGAAGGCCTCTAAGGTCCCTTCCAGTTCTAAATCTATGATTTCATGACTTTTTAATTTCATCATCATAATTTGGATCCTCTTAGCATTTGCTGCTTTATCCTAGGGCTAGAAACAGAAGTCACTTGAATCTGCAGCATCCTTTTTTTGATCAGTCATTTTTCAGTAGCGTCTGACTCTTTACAATCCCATTTCACGTTTTCTTGGCAGAGATACTGGAGTGCATTGCCATTTCCTTCTCCAGCTCATTTTTCCAGATGAGGAAACTGAGGTAAAGAGGATGAAGTGACTTGCTCAGGGACACAGAACTTAGTATCTGAGGTCAGATCTGAACTCATAAAGATGAGTCTCCTTGACTCCAGGCCTAGCACTCTATCCACTGTGCTACCTAGCTACCCAAACTCATCTTTGTAGTACCATAGAGTACGATAGGTGTCTTTAGGAATCACTGCTAAATTTCATGGATTTCCTCTTAACTCTTCTCTTCCTCTTTTCCCCCACAGCCAACTCTGCCCCTCAACAAAGTTTAGAGGAAATAATTTAAAGATATGAATCTTTCCCCTCTGTTTAACAACTGGATAGAAAGGCATTTCCCCGCTTTTTTGTGGGTTGGGGGAAGGAGCAGTGTTTTCCACTACTGATTAAAAGAGTAATTGATATGGGGTTTAATTTTGTCTCTTATAGTATTTCTGTTATTGGCATTCTCACTTTTGAGTACTATATTTTACTCCTAATTCATGAACTAATTTCTAACAGATGGTATCATAACACTTAGAGCTCACTTTCTTTTGCATAGAATTCATTACAGCAGCCCATAATTGTGCACTATGTGACCGGAGCTAATGAAGTAGCTGGGACTTCTCCATCACCTTTCTAGGCACTCATGTATAAATCAGCCCATAATAATTTTATCTTTTTGGAATTTGTCCAGTATCTACAAAAGTTTATTAGAGAGGATGGCTAGGTGGTACAGTGGATAGAGCACCGGCCCTGGATTCAGGAGTACCGGAGTTCAAATCTGGCCTCAGACACTTGACACTAGCTGTGTGACCCTGGGCAAGTCACTTAACACCCCCCCAAAAAAAAGTTTATTAGAGGATACTATTGCAAAGTGTTTGCTTAAAATCCAAATATTCTTGATCTCTTTACTGTGAGTTCTATGAAATCCATAATTATATCAAGAGGACACATGATTAGTTTGACATGGGTTATTTTTGATAAAACCAGGATTGCTCATCCTTATATTAGCCATATTTTCTACGATTTCACATGAATCCCATTTACATGAATGCCTATTTGTGCATATGTATATTGTGAAAGTATATACGTGTTTATATAAAATTTTATATTTGCATACACACAAATACAATTTGCTTGAAAAGGCCACCATATCATGGAACTTGCTGTCTCCCTATTCCTCCATCTAAAGGATGTTGGAGCTTTGTCTAGATTTTTTTTCTTTTTATATATTAGGTATGCTTCTAGATTCCAAGAATAATTCAAGCTAGACCAAGATTTTCTTTCCTATTTCTTTGAAAAGTCTCAAGGATCCATCCTCCAGATCTATATTTGGATACCTTTTTCTTATTACCTATCACTCTGTTTACCATTTAGACTCTGCTTTTACAGTGATTGTTTTTCATTTCCTGGCTTCTTGAACTAGGTTCTTGAGTTTCTTGTTATCATTATCCTTTTTTATCAAAAGCTGAGCAAAAGGGCTATTTAAAATTCCTGCCAAATGCTCTTTTTTTCTTGCTTTGCAGTGGTCCTATTTTCCCCTACTAATTTTTCTCTTTCTGAATGTATTTATTGAATCCTCCCTGATTTCCTTTAACTCCCCTAGTGAGAATGATTTCATTTTGCTTTTTTGTCTCCTTTATTTTATGTCTGCATCCCTTGATGATTAACATACTGTATTCATTCAATCTCCCTTCTTTTTTGGTTCCTATATAATTCTTTCTTTTATTCAGTTCTTTCCCCGACCCTCTTTTCATCCCCCCTTTTTTATCTTCCTTGTATGTTTAATTTGAGGTAGAATTGTTTGCCTTGGGCTTATAGTATTGTGTCTTTTTAAACTCTGCTATCCTGCTTTTTTTTTTCTCCAGCTGTAACCCATTTTACAGTAGCTATTATTTTCTTCCTTTTTATAAAGTTTGCATTATGAAAATGTAATGTCCTACAGTGGCTGCTTGTAATTGTAACCCTTATTTGTATCATAAATTTGATTAGGTTGGGGTTGCAAGCTCCCAAATTTCCTCTCACCTTTAGAATTATTTTCCTTATGTTGTAGTTAACACCAGCCTTGGGGAAACCAAGAGTAGTAACAAAGAGATATCACTGCCAGTTGGGGGAGTGAATGGGACTGAAAATAGGTTACACTAATGGATTCAGCTCACGCCTACCTCAAGTCTGGACTCTGGAGCTCCAAGAAGCCACATCCATAAGTGGTTCCACACTTAAGCTCTGTGCACTTTTTTTTTTTGTGAGGCAATTGGGGTTAAGTGACTTGCCCAGGGTCATACAGCTAGTAAGTGTTAAGTATCTAAGGTCAGATTTGAACTCAGTTCCTCCTGAATCCAGGTGCTTTATCCATTGTGCCACCTAGCTGCCCCAGCTCTGTGCACTCTTAGTGCCTCCCATAGGTTGGCCCCTTGTTTAGCTCTGGTTCATCCTTGGTTCTTGAAGAGGACCAATGATGTCAGGAGGGTGATGTCTTGACTTGCTAGTGACTTGGATTTAAGGGAGGCAGAGCTGTGCAAAGTCATCAGCCTCACTCTGTCCTCCAGAGTCATGCAGTGGCAAGACATAGAAGGTCAAGGCGACTGGCAATGGCCCTGAATGCAGTGGGGAACCTTGATCTTTTTAAGCTAATGTCTTTCCTAGGTTTCAGTTTGTCTAAGGGAAAACTTGTTCAGTAATTAAAACCTAGGTAAGAAATGAGGCAAAAGATGGCCTAGTTTGCTTTCATAAAAGAATCAGTCTAGGTGGTACAGTAGATAAGGCACTGGCCATGGAGTCAGGAAGACCTGAGTTCAAATCTGGCCTCAGACACTTAACATTTACTGGCTGTGTGACCCTGGGCAAGTCACTTAACCCCAATTGCCTCACCAAAAAAATAATTAATTAATTAGTTAAAAGAATCAGTCTGGGAGAGAAAGACCCTTAGAGTTTCTGGCTACGTTTTTTGCCCTACTCCAAGCTCTTGGAACAGTTCAGAAAACCAAGTTCTACCATAAGCACCATAAACATTGCTGTTTGTGGTTCAGTGAATTAAGAACTCCAAATTATCTTCTCCTACCCTTAGGATCTAAGAGAGAAACACTAGAAAATATTACAGTTTAGTTCTTCCCCACCACATAACCCTTCTTAAATCCTTCCATTATCTCTCATTCTCAGAACAGAAACAATTCCCGGGTTTGCTTCAGAGGGTGAAGGTCTTTCAACAGCCTTATGTTAAATAGACTTGTCAATGTCAATATCCTACTTTAATACTCAAAGTTCTCCTTCAAAGTCACCCAGCAAAATTGTACCAATTACTAGATACTTAAATATGCATTTATTCTGCATTTTTATCTATAGGTGGCTTTTCCCCCCCCTTTTTGCTTAACTAGTTACATTTACTTTTGTTCCATGTAAACTCTCAAGGTGATCATAGTGATTTCAGGTTCAAAAATAAAACCATCAGTTAGAGGAACTGTTTGTATTTGCACAAAAGTTTAAATACATATCAATGATTAGATTTTTTTAACCAAATAGCAAGAACAACAGAATAAAATTATACGATAAGATGAAATAAGAACTAAGATTTATATAATCCTATTTTTGAATAATCCCTTCTTGGAGAAAGAGAGATGGAACAGATAGCAGAGGGATTAAAATAAGAAGGATTTTTTTTTAAATCGAGCCTGAAGAGGAGAAAGAAATCCAGAACAGTAACTTGCCTTACAGTTAATCCAGGCCCTTGTAAATAAAATCATAGACAGTTAATAAATTATAAGAATAAAAGACCAGAAATAATATTTTCCAGTAGGATTAGTTCATCTGTGGAGTACCTAGTGCTTGTGGGAAGTGCAAAGGGGGTGGGGGTGAGGAGGGAGGGAAAAGAAGAAGGGGTAGAGAAGACACTAAATTACCTTTCAGCTTTTTAAATTATTTCTGCGGATCCTATTACAGTAGAGAAAGGAGAAGAGGCTGCAGAACAAATCATATGAATTCCTGTATCCAGCTGTCCACTGGTCCCTAAAAAGAGAGAGAGAGAATGTGGAGAAGGCAATAAGAGATGCATTCGTGTCCCATTCATCACAGTGTCATCTTCAGATGCAGATATTGTTTAGTGCTGCTACAGAGTTGGGGTTTGGTGCAAATTAACACATACTCTCCAGTTCCAGATCTTTCCCCTCCCCCAATTCAGAATATCCCTGCCTTTTATCCCCTCTCATTTTCTAGAGAAGCCTCCTATGATTCAGATGCTTTCTTTTTTTTTCTTTCAAGTGCCTTTTAAAATGGAAGAGGTAACTTCCTTTTGTCTTTGTCCCTGAGGTTATCCTGGGCTAATAGTATTATTTTTCAAAAGAGGAGAAAAGAATTGGATATTTTATAGAAATTTTAGCCCTAGAAGGGATCTCAGAGATCACCCAGCCCAGCCTCTCAAGTCGAAATAAGAGGAAATGAAGGCCTGGTGATGTTCAGTGACTTGTCCAAGGTCACACATATTAAAAATACACATCAGATCACTCAAGAGGAAAACTTTCATTAGCTCCTCTAAGCCCACGGGGGGTGGGGGTGGGGGGGTGGGTGAATGTCCTGAAATGAACTCGAGTTCGAGTTTTTGGAATGGTTTCACTCAGATCTGAATAAATTAGAATAGAATTGATTGGAACAGTAATATCAGAACAATAGGCATTAGGAATGATAGAACTGAGTGAAGATTTAAGTCTGAGGCGTGTAATATTTATTGCAGTGGTTGACTAAGGATCCTAGGCAAGAACCGCATAGAGGTGAGATCATCAGATGTGGCAAAGTTGTCAGGGCATCATGGGAATTCCAGACTCCAATAATAAGGTGACTTGCAAAGTATGAGTGAGAAGACATTGGTAGAACTATACATGTATAAAAGCTAGGTGGTGCAGTAGATAGAGCACTGGGACTAGAGTGAGAAAAACCAGAGTTCAAATTCATCCTCAGACAATTACTATTGCATGACCCTGGTGAAATCACTTAAGTCTGTTTGCCTCAGTTTTCCTCATCTGTAAAAATAAGCTAGAGAAGGAAATGGCAAACCACTCCAGTATCTTTGCCAAGAAAGCTCCAAATGGGGTCATGAAAAGTCAGGCACAATTAAAACAACCGAATAGCGATAAAAGCTGGAAATGCCTCTAGGCCTCAGGTACCCAATCTACCTACCAGTCTTATTTTTATACTCATACAATTAAAAATCACAGTAAAATTAATCATCCAATGACTGGACTCTCTTCTCTGCGTTTTCAAGTAGGGCTCCAAGCAAAATTTGAAATTTTAAAGAGGTGCGGCCTACGTAGAGAAAAAAAATAATAACTTTAGGTTAGCTGATGAAAGCCACATTTTGTAGCTGGTCCGGGCTACAAAACTTTACTTCCTATTCTCCAAACAAAGCCTAGAGGGAAATGCAATTCCTATAGAGCTGCTGAATTGCTTTAAGTGATTTCTTAATGCTATATTAGGGACTATTTCAAAAGCACAGAAGTATAGAATAAATATCCTACACTCTGTACTAAATATTTTAAGCCAAATATATCATGCAAATGAGCATATTCTCCAATCCCTATAAGAGAACCAGGGAGAATTTCAATATTGTAAATCATTCCCATTCCTCTTCCCAACAAGACTCCCAGACCTCCCTACTGCCTTTCTCTCCATGTTAAAGCAACAAGGATAATTTTAAACATAGATACTTTATATTATCTTTTATCATTTCTTATGTTACAATTCCTTTCTATACATTTTTGTTAGGTTTCATGGGAATTTGTGTTCATGGAGATTCTATATGCTTGCCTAGAGGGAGCTGCTTCCCCCATTTTAATTAATTGACATAGAAACTAGAGAACCATGAGGAGTGGAGACAGGATGTGCTGATGAGTCATAACTTGGAGATTGTTTTTGAAGAAAGTCAGGGGGAAACAAAGGCTCAGGGCTATTAATGACTTGTCCAAGGTCACAAAGCTAGTAAATGACAGAAGGTTTGAAGTGCATCTGTGAGATACCTTTCCAGTGATTTCCATACATGTGTTATACATTTGTTTTTCATCTGGTCCTGAGATCTCATTAGAGTAAGGAAGTTATACTATGGGAATTCCCTCCCTGACATAGATTAGCAGTTCATCTGTAACTTAAATAAACTCTTAAAGAGTTGTCTGGGCTGCTAAGAAGTTAAATGACTTGCCCATTGTCATACAGCTATTATTATGTTTCAAAGACAGGGCTTGAGAGTAGAATATGTTTTCCTGAAGAATCCATTGTACCATACTCCATCTTGCTATATATGCATTTTTTTAAAACTGTGATTGTTGTTGTTCATCTTTGGTTCTCTTAAAGAATCAATCATATCAGAAAGCTGATTTGACTTGCAAGTGAATTGGATTTAAGTGAGGCAGGGCTGTGCAAAGTCATTATTAGCCTCACTTTCTCCTCTGTAGTCATTTGGAATCTAGTGGCAACCTGAAGTGGGGTTGGCCTTGTCTATGGTCTCTCTTGAAGCTGGAACCCAAAAGCATCCACAGTGACTACAGAACTCCAAAAGACTCAAGAGACTGGAAGAAAGTGAAGATACTGAAGAGAGTGGAGCTCTCCTCTCTCTCTTGCTCTTGCAACTCTGACTTGTCCCTCATACAGGCTCAGGGCATTGATCTCCACCAATGAAGAGAGAGTTCTAATCCAATGGGCTTTGGGACTTGGGTTATATTCTTCCCTTGGGCTGAAACTCTTTGTGTTCCCTTGAAAAGATCAACTGGAAGGATTCTAAAACCTGTAACTTTACAGTATGAACACAAGCATCAGGGTTTTTAAAACAACAAAGATGATCTTCCTGGCATCCTAGGTAAACAACCTTTGGCACTGTTGAAACTAAATTTGCCAATGAAAGTGGACAACTATCTTGGGTTTGTTTTGGTGATTATAATTTCAGGTCTGTCACTCTTATTACATTGTGTACAGTCAAAAGAAAGATATATGTATATGTATAAGTATATACACATATACATATATGCATATATGTGCATGATAATCTTTCCACTTAACTAATTTTTACTTCTAGCAGGTAAATGTAGGCAGCAGTGTAGAGGTGATCCTGCTTCCTGTATGTACCTTGATAGGCAAAAGGCTCCTAGTGCTCCACATTCAAACTGAAGAGGAAAATTGAAATCTTTAATGAAGTTGCTGATGAATAATGAATAAAACTGCTTGGATGGTTTACCTTAAAAAAAGAGAGAGTATCATGTGGATAACATGTCTACAATGACAACATGACTAACTATATACAGGATGTAACACATGCACATTCAGAGGTAACTCCTTTTCTGCCCCAAACTGCTTCAGAGACCCCTAGCTATAGATCTGATCCAGAGAGCAAGAATGTATCAGGAACCCACCTGGCATGACTGTCAGTCCAAGTTTAGATATACAAGTCTATAATGATCCTAATGAATAACCCATACCAACTACTAGCTCAGGTATAGGAGTTGAGAGTACAGTCAGTGACAAGAGAATTATCTCTATTAGAGAAGTCACTAGGTTAAGTTATGATATTATAAGTAAACCCATAGAAGTTTTTATATATATATACACACACGCATACATACATACACACACACATACACACATATATATACTTCTATGGGTTTACTTATGTGTGTGTATGTATGTGTATATGTGTATATATATATATATACACACACATATATAGGTGACAATATTAGATATTGCTCACCCGAAATGTACTGTGAATGTAACTGCATATGTTAACTGATATACATATGAATTGCGACATGTTTGAATATGCTTATTTGCTTAAATGTTGCTGTTATGTTCCTTTGATTCTGTTTTGTGTTATGTTCATGCTGTAGTGATGTCTGTTCATTATTTTACATATATGCTATTTATAGTTAAGTTGTATTTTATATATTGGAGTATTGATTATGTGATTGTTGCAGCTAGTTAGCTTTGCATTATTAGTTAGCCATAATTATTACATTTGATGGATTGTTTTCTATCAATAAAGTCTTAACAGAGCTGCCTGGGACACCGAAAAGTTAGGTCACTTGCCTAGGGTCACATTTGTTCGGTCATTTCAGTCATATCCAACTCTTCATGACCCCTTTTAGGGTTTTCTTGGCAAAGATACTGGAGGGGTTTGCCATTTCCTTCTCTAGGTCATTTGACAGATAAGGAAACTGGGGCAAACAGGGGTAAATGACTTCCCTGGAGATACACAGCTAGTAAGTGTCTGAGGCTGAACTTGAATTTACACTCCAGGGTCTATCTACTGTACTACCTAGCTGTCCCAGGGTCAAATAACCAGTATGTATAAGATATATATCTTATGCAGGCATTAGGTCCTGAACCCAGGTTTTCTTGACTCCAAGTCCCATTCTCTATCCACTGCCTTTTGTATCCATAAAATAACCCATGTGAAATTAATGTTTGGTGTGTCATAAAATTTTGATAATTTGATTATTGGTACATAGCACAAAGCAGGCCTCATTTTAGGCACAGGATTTTAAATGTAGAATGTAAGTTTCTTAAATACTTTTATATTTATACTTTCAGAGGTTAGCACAGTACTTGGCACAAAGTAGACACCTAATAAATACTTGTTGATTGACTAATGGACCGCTGTTATTGGCAAATGTGTATATTATTCACAAAAAAAATTTTTAAATGCTGCATTGTCTAAAATTTTTGAAAATGGAATGGGCAAAAAAATGAAGAAAAAGAAAAAAAAGAAAATGGAATGGGCAAAAAAAATCTGTCATAATGCAGATAATTAAGGAAGCTCTACAGATCAGGCAGGTCTCTGATTGTGTTAGGTAGTAGGTAGAGTTGGCAGCATAGCAGTGCAGATAGGGCCCTGGACTTGAAGTTCGGCTACCTCAGAGACTTATTAGCTGTGTGACTTTGGGCCAGTCACAGAACCTCTCCAGCCTCAGTTTCCCCATCTGTAAAATGAAGGGGTTTGACTCAATGGCCTCTAATGCTTATTCTGACTCTAAATCTATGATTTTCTGAACATTCTGAGTTCCTGACCATTTCTTCCTAACTCCCTTCACCACAAAAAAAGTCTCTAAAACCAACGATCCACTTTTAACGTTGACGGGAATCCAGTGATTTGGGTTTTTGCCTAGTGACAGAAAGCACCTACTCTTTCATTGGACACCACAGGCCAATCCCACATGTGTCTTCTCTGTCCAGGTGACATGCTGCTCTGCACCCCATCACTTTTGGAGCATAGTATATGACCCTTTCCCCTAAATGTCGGGACATGGGGAACAAGATGAATACACAGGATGGGGATCGCAGCTACATCTGTTGTGTACACAGGCTGATGGTGACTTTTAGGAAAAGAGTGGAAACTTTTGCCCTTCATTCTGACAAAGCTCTGACTAGCCCATCCTGGGCTGGACACAGTAAATAGCCTCTTCAAAGAAAACCACACAACACCGACGCTATTCCTGTTAGATTAAGACAAATTAAGAATTTAATACCTAGGTTTGCTGTCAGGCCCTAAGGGTCAGAGGTCGATATAGTATATTGCAATAAGGCTATAGGTTACCCATGCCCCAATATTTTATCATAATAAACCAAATGGGGATGAAACACCCAGCAGTAGCCCATAAATCTATTAGCAGTGAACTGTCAATGTCCCATATACTAGGGTAATTTGTTAATTCAAAGCTGGGTCTCTCTTTTTTTTTTTCACTAGACCTTGTAAACTCCTTTCTGAAACATCAATAAGCCATCTGTTTTGACTTGTTAATCAAACGACTTTATTCAGTCCAAAGCAATTTTTTCCTAATAAAAACAGAGTATTTATCTCCATGGCTATAAAAGAGGATTGTTTTCAACTGTTCACTTATAGTTAAGAAGCACATTTAGTTTGGATTGATTTCCAATGCTTTGGTCATATCTTGTCACTTTCTATTTCTTACACACAGCATCTCAGTTTAGCTACTTAGCAGGAGAAAAACACAGCTAAATTCTGGGTGTGGTGTGGGCTAGGGCACAAATACCATAAAAGGGTAAGAAGTATGAGAGAGAAGAGATGGGGGGAAAATCAAAAAGAAACTCAGATCAATATTTTTACCACCTTGATTTCCCATCGGTTTGGAGGTTTCAGTCTCATGCCCAGTGACAGCACCTCTATTAACCACACTGCTTTTTCCTCAGCAGAGATTCCAGATGTTTGCCTTTTGAGTCAGGGATTCTCTGTTCTAAGTCACAGGGTAGGCAGTATTTATGTAGAGTCGAAACTTTTTATCCTCCCTTATGATTCATTGTGTCAATGTAAAATATAGTCTGTCTCACTGAGACGGGATCACAGACATGTGAAAACTTGCAAGGCTATCACAGAAAAAAATGACCCCGTTTCTCTAGCCAACCAAACTGAGATAAAATGAGTCTTTTGGAGGTATCCGTGGGGATCCCCCTCAATGCTGTGTGAATGAGCATCTTGAGGAATCGTCACGCTCCATGCACCCTCTGTCCATGGAGCTTACTGCCAGCTGGCAAATGAGGCACAGCCTCTGACCTTTGACCTTGAATCAGCTCCTCTTGGACTGTTAGAAAAATGATGTCTGGAGAGAGGTCTGGGCATTTGAGTTATTACTTGATTCTGTCCTCTTAAAAACAAAGAGGAAAGTCCTAGGTATCATTAATGACAAGTCCCTCTCCCCCCTCCCCATAGTACATTCTGGGAATTCCTGCTTCTTGGAGCACAGTTGTCCTTCCCAATGCAGTTGCTTGAACAAAGGGGGAAAATGTCTTGCAAACAAAAAGCATAATTAAAACATCTCCAATTCTTCCCAGACTCCTTTGGGCTCTCTCAGTTCTGGTAAACCTCTGGTGAATTGTTGTGACTGTCTAAGTGGGGATGTAGACTGGCCATATCAGAAAGGTTGGGGATCCCCAGGCAGTCCTGTTTAACCCATACTTCTGTGGATATAAGGCAGGAAAAGCTATTTGAGCTCCCCACCTGAATTTGTATTGAGTCTAAGAAAGAAAGAAAAAAAATGGATGTGTGGAAACCCATGGTAGCAGTAGCAGCAGAAATAGCAGCATGTTTCTGATGTTATAGGTTTCTCCCACCATTTTTTTCCCATTGTTTTTGACATTATTCCCATAAGATTTTTCACTTGTCTTCTCCACGCAAAGTGTGAACTGACTACATTAAAATCAGCTCTCCCTCAGGCATGGAATTTTGCTGAATTAAATATTAATTATTTTTGAATGAATGAAACAATACTCATAGATAATGACTCCATTTCTTTGCACCTCTGGCCCTCACCCCAGTATTATCTTTTCTAACCTAACACACAATGGATCTGGGAAGCTTTACCAAAGAAATTATGTGTATACGTTCACACATACATATGTACTTACATACATACGCATGTGTGTATATATACACACACACATATATGTTTATACATACAAACACACACACACACACACACACATATATATAATGGACTATGGTAGTGAGTTAATGCTACCTAGGTTATAGTTCATTACCACGGGGACAAATGTCCAGGAAATAATTGTACCTTGTTCTAGGAAGTCCTGTTTTTAAAAAAATAATCCTTCAGGTGTGAGTAACAGGAAATGGAGATCTGGGAACCATAGTCATTGCATATGTGTGACAGAGAAAGACAGAGAGGGACAAAGAGACATGGACCCCTAAGAAATTTAGTCTATAAGAGAAAAAAAGCACCAGAGAGTTGAGGAAACAGGCACATTTTGTGTGATTTTCACAAACCAAGACAGATGTTGAATAGGAGAAGAAAGCTCATTTCCAATCTCAACTGTAATTTATGTCCATCTTCTAACAGGAGGTTCTATTTCTAGATGTCAGGACCAGTATTCTCTAGTCCAGAAGGGAGCAGTGATCAGAGGAATTATGGGTAAAATTTGGAAAATTTTCAAAAGGCAACCTACACCTCTCTCATGCCAAGGCAGGTAGGGAGCTGAAGGACTTGAATTGTTTCTCCAAGATGGTCTGAAATCCCCTGGTTGGCCATGTTGCAACCTCTACTCCATTTTGGAAAATTATAGTAGCAATTTGCAACCATGCAAACTTCCTGCTGCTGTTACCACTGTGTGGGCTTTCTCACATCCCTTTTCTTTTTCTTTCTTAGTCTCAATACATTTTCATGTTGGGAGCTCAAATAGCTTTACCCTTTTTATACCCATAGAAGTTTGGGTCAAACCAGAGTAACTGGGGAATCTCTGTCCTCTGATATTGCCAGTCATAATGAATCAATATACACCCTTAAATCGAGCCCCAGTTGAATTAACTGTGCTGGCTCTCTGCCCTTCTCTTGCATGTTCTCTATTTAGCCCTTACAAAAAGCATCTTTCTTTTTTACTCTAAATTTCTTTTTGGTATTCTGTCCTCAATAAACATTATCAAATATGAGCATTTCTATGTATAGTTTCCATATTGACAAATAGGATTATTTAAAATAAAAATAAAATATAAATATTTATTAAAATATTTTTAAAATTCAGTTGATGTATAGATGGGGAAGGGAAGCTCTCCCTCTCAGAATAAATCAGTGATTCAGAAGGAATCCACCACCAGGAGGCTTGGCCTCTACAAGTGGAACTTGTAGCACAACTTGGAGCTCTAGAAGTTCCTTCTTCCCTTAGACCAATGGCAGTGGTTCTCCCGGTGGAGAAACAAAAGACTGGAAGATTGGCAAAGGTACTTAAAATTAGTGAAGATGAGTGAGGGATAGGTAGAACCAGAGAAGGCAGAAAGATGAAATATTTTTTTCTTGATTGGCCAAGCAGGAATTCTATGAAAAATGGAATATAACTGAAAGGGGCCTTGTTGTGTTCATTCCATTTCTTTGGCAAAACCACCCTAGGAAATTGTATTCATTTTTGAATACCTTGTTAAAAGAAAATTGGAGGAAATTCATAAGGGCATATTTACAGAGATTAAGGGGCTATGAGGAATTGATTTATGAGGAAAGATGAATAGAATTCAACATGTATAGCTTGACTAAGCAAAGACCAAATGAAAATTGGCTGTTTATAAACATTTTAGACTTTCCAGAGAAATGGGAAATGTCTAACCTGGTACTAGAGGTGGTACAAATAGGAGAATTAAATCAAGAAATGAAACTTTTTAAAAAAGGAAATTTAGACTGATAATAAGGAAAATCATGATGGATAAAGTTGGATAGAATTATAAGACTAAAGTAAACAATAAGATCTCCCACTCCAACTCACCTGTCAAACTTCCTTATCTCCTCTCTTCAGAATTAGAGTTTAGGGTTAGCCCTTTTCCCTTCTGGGGTAGCTAGGTGGTACAGTGGATAGGGCCTGAAGTGAAGACCTTATTTCAAATCCAGCCTCAGATGCTTAGTAACTATGTGACCCTGGGAAAATCACTCACTTAACATTGTTTACCTCAGTTTCCTCATGTGTCAAACGAGCTAGAAAAGGAAATGGCAAACCACTTCAAGATCTTTGCCAAGAAAACCCCAAATGGCATTACAAAGAATCAGACAGGACTGAACAACAACCTTCTCCTTCTAACTCTCCTTCATGTGTTTCTTCCCCCATTAGTATGTAAGTGTCTTGAGGGCAAGAACTGTCATGTTAGTTTGTATTTGTTTCCACAGTACCTGGTATTTACCAAACACCCAACAAATGCTATATCTATATCATCTATATCTATGTCTATATCTATGTCTATATCTAGATCTAGCTAGCTATGGTACCATTAATGTTTAAGACTAGTTGACAGGGCAGCTAGATGGCGCAGTGCATAAAGCACTGGCCCTGGATTCAGGAGGACCTGAGTTCAAATCTGACCTCAGACACTTGACACTTACTAGCTGTGTGACCCTGGGCAAATGACTTAACCCTCATTGCCCTGAAAAAAAAAATTAGTCGACAAAAAAAACCCAGATCTAACTATATACTGCTAAATAACAATTGCTGGTGATCCAAGTAGGGCTATACCAATTTGCTGATACTAGCAAGGATTGTAGGATTTTGAGTTGGAAGGGAATGGAGAGATAACCTAGTCCAACACCCTGAATATTATAGATTCTAAGGACTCAGGATTATATGAACAGTAAGTGGTAACACTAACTCAGCTAAAGTCTCACCTTCTGCAAGAAATCTTTCCCAGCTCTCCTTAATCTTAGTGCCTTCTCTCTGATACTACCTTCAATTCATCCTGCTACTACCCTGTTTGTATATTGTTGGATGCTTGTTGTCCCCTGCACTTGACTCAACCAGTCAATAAATAATTGCTAAGCATCTATTATATTTCAAGACCTGTGGAAACATGGGTGATACAAAGAAAGGCAAAAAATGAGCCCCTACTTGTTAGACTGTGAGCTCCTTAAGAACAGGGACTTTGCATTCCCAGAACTTAGCACAACATCTGGCACACGGTGGGTACTTAAGAAATACTTTTTGAAAATAATAATAGCTGGGGCAGCTAGGTGGCACAGTGGATAAAGCACCAGCCCTGGATTCAGGAGGACCTGAGTTCAAATCTGGCCTCAGACACTTACTAGCTGTGTGACCCTGGGCAAGTCACTTAACCCCAATTGCCTCACCAAAAAAAAAAAAAGAAAAAGAAAAAAAGAGAAAATAATAATAGCTAGCATTTATGTAGGTTTACAAAGTGCTTTTAAAATGTCTCATTTTATACTCTTGATAATCTTGGGAGGAAGGTGATGTTATTATCATCTCTATTTTAGAAAGGAGAAAACTGAGGCAGGCAGAGATTAAATGACTTGCCCATGGTGTTACACAATTAGTGAGTGTCTAAGGGCAAATTTGAACTTGGACCTTCTTGACTTGGAGTCCAGCACACTATCTATCCACTGTGCCACCTAGCTGCTAGTTGATTGATGGATTCATTGGCCCTCTTTCTACTTTCCTCAAGTTTTCTCCTCTACTATAATGGCTAGAGGTGGTACTTGGCTGAGGCCATAGGGACTGGTGACCTGCACTGTCCTTTCTCTGTCCTGTACCTGCCATTGATGTGTAACCATGTTTAGCTCTGGGAAGCCTGAACTCTAGTAAAGGAAATTAGGCTCCCTATTCTCACATACATAGTCACATCAACCCTCCCCCAGCTACCCTAGGGAAAATTCCATTTTTGGCTCTTGTCTAGGGTTTCCTCAAAAAAGAAGGGAGAAAAAAGCTACTCAATGTACAAACATCAATCTGGTACTTGTTAGGGTATCTACTCTTACTTGAAGAAAGCCATGACTAGCACAAGAGAATCATACCACACATTATAGAATGACCAGAACAGAATTTTTAGCAACTCACTTATTACTATTAGTTATTACAATCATCTGGGAGGCCAACATTCAAGCTTCATTAGGATATAAAGTTTTTGCAAGACTTCATTCATCATGTGACACTTTACCTCCATTGGCATTGTCCAGTGAATCAGCCATGCTTCATCCTTTAAGAGACTTTCTCTCCAATTCCAACTTCTCCATTGCTACTGCTGCTTAGACACTCTTTCCTCCTGTACTGTTCAGGTGCCCAGAAAGTGGAAGACATCAGCTGTTGTCATAGGCTTCCGCTGCAATATCTCCCAGCTTTTTGATACTAACAAGATCAATGCTAAAAGGAAGGAAAACAGGCAAAAGCATTGATGAGCCCCGGTAAAAGCCACATTGGTTGAGTCCAAGTGGTAGCCCCTCTTGCCATTAAGCCAGGGTAGAGAAGAGCCATGCTTCTCTACTCCTCCTTAAAGCCATCTCTCAGCAACTGGGAAGCTGCTGCAAAAAGAAAGTTCTGCATTCTAGTGAACAATGTAGAAATATACCCAAAGACCTATCAGACTGTGCATATCCTTTGATCCAACAATACCACTACTAGGTCCATATCCCAAAGAGATTTTTTTAAAAGGGGGGAAGAAAAAAATTATTTGTACAAAAATATTTATAGCAGCTCTTTTTGTAGCAGCAAAGAATTAGAAATCGAGGGGATGTCCATCAATTGGGGAATGCCTGAAGAAGTTGTGGTACATGATTATAATGGAATACTATTGTGCTATAAGAAATGATAAGCAGGCTGATTTCAGAAAAAAAATCTGGAAAGGCTGATATGAACTTATACAAAGTGAAGTGAGCAGAACCAGAAGAACATTGTATAAAGTAACAGTAATATTGTATGATAATCAACTGTGAATGACTTAGCTATTCTCAGCAATACAACCATTTCAGACAATTTCAAAGGACTCACAATGAAAAATGCTATCCACCTTTAGAGAAAGAACTGATAGAATCTGAATATAGATTGAAGCATATTATTTTTCACTTTCTGTATTTTTTAATGGTTTTTTCCTTTTGGTCTGTGTCTTCTTTTACAACATGACTAATAGTGTAATATGTTTTGCATGATTGAACATGTATAACTTATATCAAATTGCTTCTTGTATCAGTGAGGGGAGAAGTGAGGGGAGGAAGGAAATCTCAAGTTTTAAAAAAATGAATGTTAAAATTTGTTTTTACATGTAATCGGGGAAAAATAAAATATTATTAAAAAAGGAAGTTCTGGACAGAACCTACTTCTTCTTTTAAAACCTATCATGGGTCCTCAGTTTTTCCGGTTCATCAACCAATCAGAGGACTTTTTGAAGAGGAAGAAAGAGAGGAAGGAAGGGAAGGAAGAAGAAAGGGAGAGATAAAATGAGAAAGGGAGGGTGGAAGAAAGAAAAAAAAGAAAGAGAATGGGGCATAAAAGGTATTGGAATGCTCTAATGGGGGAAAGAACACCTCAATAATGAGTCTTATGTGGTCAGAACCCCACCCTGCCAGTTTCCATGAGATCATCAGGAATGACAACTGAACATGGTACAAAGAAGGGCACTCATTCTGATTTTTATGATTTTAGCTATTACATCAGACCTTTTCAAAACTTTGCTCTTCCCATTTGTTATTTCATGTGTTCTTGACCCAAAGTATTTGCACAGTACAGACTGCATTTAAGAGAAGAAAACAAAAACATGATTTAAATTTTATTTGTGTCATTTTTAAAAGTGGTAGTTACCTATTGATTTAGTAAAGAAGGATTTGCTTTGGTAATTAAACATGTTTGGACAACAGTTATATTTTCTTTATATGTTTGGTAAATTACATTTGGAAGATATTAATTTTCCTTTTATAAGGGTGGGGTTGAAACTACCCCACCCCATGTTAGCCTGATACCTTGACCATGGGAGAACATGTCTCAGTGAATCACTTAAAGGCCTTGGACTGTGTGAAAAGTCTTTGAAAGACATTTACTTGATGAAGTGAAATGACTCCAGCCAAGAGATCTATTTGAATTGGTCTTTGGGTCTCACTCTGCACTCTCGATTCCCTATAAAAGCATTGAACTAGCCGGAATGGGAAGCTTTTCCTGAAATTGAAGTGCTAAGAAGAAATGGCCCAGATGAGAAGGAGAGGTCTTGGCTTTGGCCAGGTCTCCTGCCCCTTCCCCCTTTGAACATTCCAGTTTCAAAGGGTCTGAGTGATGTTGGACCTCTTATCTCTCCATCACCATATTCCCAGATAAGCTGGGCAATGTCTGCATCACTGAAAATTAAGGCAACGCTGGGTTATAAGCCTGACAGGTAACCTGGCAAAGAGACTACACTGTGCCCTACTCTCTGACTGAGAGAAGATTCTAGAAACCAGGACCTGTGAATTATCTTTTTGCTCCATGTCCTCTTCAGGCTTGAACCCACTTTCTCCTGGACTCTGTATGTACTTGGGAGAAAGTATGACACAGACTTTTCATTTGCTTTTTGGGAGGTTTTTTTGGGAGGCAATTGGAGTTAAGTGACTTGCCCAGGGTCACACAGCTAGTAAGAGTCTGAGGCTGGATTTTAATTCAGGTCCTCCTGACTCGAGGCTCTATCCCACAATCTATCCCACTGTGCTACCTAGCTGACTCTTTGTCACAGAGCTTTGAGATGTTTCATACCAACTGTTGTTGTACCATTTTAACAAATAACTCTTTCTAAAAAACTATCCAAGGCTGGCTGACTGAATTGTTTCTCAGTTGATAATGGTGGTGGTGATGTGATGATGATAATGATAGAATTTATATAGTGCTTTAAGGTATGCAAAACACTTTATAAGTATTATCTAATTATATATATATAATATATTATAATATCGTAATTATATAATCATATATCTAATTATTATTTAACCCTCACAACAACTCTGGGAAGTAGGTGCCATTCTTATCCCCATTTTATAGGTGAGGAAACTGATGTTATAGGGCTTAGCACCCCAGAAGTTCTCTGGGGTACATCAAAGAGCCTTCTCTTTGAGAAACTAAACCAAAGGACAGACACACCTAAAGAGATAAATGGAACCTGGTCAGGACTGAGCCAGCTCTGGGACCATCACCCTTCATTCCAGTCTCCCTCATCCTTGGGAGATAAGATTAGGTGTGGCTACTGCCTTTGTTGCCTGAAAGGCAGAGAGATGGCTCAAGAGATCCTCAGCCACCCCTCACCCAACTCCTCCAGCCACCACCAGTGGGGGATGGTCCTCCCTCAATAAGGGAACTTTCCATAGTCAGACATTCACCTCATCGGACCACCATCAGACCTCTATAAAAGTATCTGCCTGTCTCCTGCTCGAGGAGATTGGTATCTCAGAGCCACACTCTGTGCCATGCCTTCTCCCCATGAGAAGTCCAAGGATTTCTCTCTTGGTTTCCCTTCCCCAGCCCCTAAATAAACTACTATCATATTCTATTTGTTTTGTGTGCAAGAGGGTGTAATTCTTTAAAGAGATTCCTAAGAACCCTGAACCCCTAACCCTTACCCCAAATCCCCTACCCTATTTCCCCACAACACTGAGGCAGTGAGAAGTTAAGTAACTTGCACAGTGTCACCCAAATAGTATTGTGAGACTGGATTTGAACTCAGGTCTTCCTGACTCCAAGTCCAGTGCTCTCTCCACTGACACTTAGAAGCAATTGAAAATCTTGGAAACTAATTTTGGGGAAATAGCACATAAGTGAATCATTAATGACCTCTCAAGAGTACCTCTGTAACCTTGAGGGGAAGATGTACCTCATTAAGTTGTGGGGATCTGGATAGGTAGGAGTGGAAGTTGAAATAAGGATAGCTCAGAGCTGGGAATGCTTTGGTATATGTTTAACAAGCAGCTCTCTAAGAAAAAAAAATGCACATGGTATACTTTTTCAATTTAATCTGCATTATTAATATTTTCCCCATGGCTTTCTTGAGTCTAGACAATCAACAAAACAATACATCAAGGCTTGATTTATAGCGATTCTAAGGCATAAAAGCTCACACTGCAAATTTAAGAACTGGCTCTCTTGAGCTGGTCCAAGCTGGCTTCAGTACACCATGCTCAGAACTTACATGGGCACTTTAAAGGGGTTTTTAGAGGACAGAAATAACTTGGTTATGAATATTCATGTATGGGTAGTAGTTACTTTGTAATTTAAAATTTTAATATTCGATGTATTTAGGAGTATAAGAGATGAACAGAAATATTTCAAAATGAGTTATTACTATCATGGAGATGCCTCAAATTTCAACAGCACTCACTTTAAAAAAGCCATTGTTAAAAATATTTTCATACTGGCTTAATTTCCTACTGGTTTAATTACACAGACTAATGATTCCAGAGGACTGATGAAGCATGCTACCCACCTCTTGACAAGAGAGGTGATGACTCAGGGTGCAGAACAAGATATACATTTTCAGACTTGACCAATGTTGGAAAATATTTTACTTGAGTACACATATTTGTTACAAGGTTTGTTTTTGATTTCTCAATAGGAGAGTGGAGGTAACAGGGAAGGGAAGAAAGGATAGAGCTGAAAGGAAGGAAGAAAGAGGGAGGGAGGAAGGAAGGAAGGAAGGAAGGAAGGAAGGAAGGAAGGAAGGAAGGAAGGAAGGAAGGAAGGAAGAGAGAGAGAGAGAGAGAGAGAGGATCACTGAAGCATTTAAAAAAATATACTTACAGAAGGGAAGGCCACAAGGAAACATTGACATGAAAGACAGCCTTGAAAGTTACAGGTTGAATTTATAAATATATTTCAAAGGAAAAGAAAGGGTATATAGGAAATTTATAGTTTCACTACATTCTCTTTCTCTGTTCCACTTTGTACTAGGGAATGCTCATTTTATTTGGTATTTAAATGAAGAATTTTTACAAATTTAAATTTATTAAAATTTAATTATGTATCTTATAATTTACATATAACTGGTGCTTTGCCTTGGACACTCCTCTGAGAATCACTGAAGAATTGCCCTGGGAGAGTTTAAGTGTGCAACAAACAGAAGCCTGACGAGGACAAGTGAAAATTTAAGGTTAATAGGCAATAAGCCAAATCCAGCTATTGTTTAAGCTACTCCTCAGGTGTTAAATGGTGACCGACAGGGAACAGAATACAAGAAGCCAAATGGTTCTCAACTTACAGATTTCCCAAAGCCACTCTTATTCAGATCACTGCTGGTTCAGCTGGGGGGAGGGAGGGTAATATCCCTGGGGAGGTAGCTGTGTTCCCATTAGCTGTAGCTCTTGTGCATGTTGAAAACTAATCACATCCCAAGGATGCCCCTGAGAGGTTAGGTTGCTACCACCAGTGGGTTCAAGGCCAGGGTGTTAGACCAATCCAGACAAATCCTGTTCCTTAGAACTCACTTCATTTACTAGATATTGTTAGGACCAGAAATGTTTGAGAGCTAGTCTGGATTTCTGGGGCCATTGCCAGTGGGGATAAAGCTCAGCCTGGGAACCCTGGGATGGACCAATAAAAATCTGACTGCAAAAGGTGAAGAAATAGCCGAACATCATGGGCTCAGTCAGTACTGAGGCTTCTCTGGCAGAGACATTTTGACAAGTGTATAATTTCTTTCAGAACACTGGGGTTATTGGTTTAATGTGCTGAACCAGCTAGGTCCAAGTTAATTTACTCTTCCCAAACCTTCCTGTTTCCTTTGGTTCATTCTTTGAATCATAGCATCTCAAAGTGGGAAGGGACCTCAGAGATCAGCTGGTTTAACTCATTCCTGACCCAGTGTCCCTTCTATAACATTAGATGGGAGCCCTTAGCTGATTCTATGCTAAGAAATACACATGCTTTCCAATCTCCAAAATAGAAAATTGTGTTGTAGAAAGAAGAAACATTCTGGATAAAATTTAGTTTGAAATATTTAGATGGAATGAATGTACTCTTTCTACAGAAATATCTATTTTATTTGACGTTTGAGTCTGAAGAAAAATAAAATTAAAAATTAGATTGAATGACTGTGATCAATCAACTAGCATTGATGAAGTGCCTACTATTGCAGGCACAGTGTTAAGCACTGGTCAGCACAGAAAAAAAATTCTATCTAAAGCTTAGACTTTTTTTTTAAGCAATAAACATTCTTATTTCTAGTTTTGAGTTCCAATTTTTATCCTGCCTTCCCTCCCCTCCCCTCTCCCCTCTCTGAGGCAGTAAGCAATCAGATATGGGTTATACATGTGCAATTATGTAAAACATTTCATTTTATACATGAAAACTTGAATAAAAGAAAAAAATGAAAGAAAATGACAAATAGCAGGCTTCAGCCTGTGTTCCATCAATATCAGTTCTTTCTTTTGAGGTGGGTTGTATGTTTCATCAATAGTCCTTTAGGATTGTCTTGGATCATTGTATTGTTAAGAATAGTTAAGTCTTTCAGAGTTCTTCATCAAACAATATTGCCATCTCTGTGCACCATGTTCTCTTGGTTCTGCTCACTTCACTATACATCAGTTCATACGAGTTTTTCCAGGCCTTTCTGAAATCATCCTGCTTGTCATTTCTTATAGCACAATAATATTCCATCACCATCATATACCACAGCTTATTAAGTCATTCCCCAATTGATGGACATTCTTTTGATTTCCAATTCTTAGCCACCACTAAAAGAGCTGCTATAAATATTTTTGTACAAATAGGTCTTTTTCTCTTTTGAGGGATGTCTTTGGGATATAAACCTATCAGTGGTATTGCTGGATCAATGGGTATGCACCAGAGCTTAGATTTAAAAAAATATTTTATTATAATTATCCTTATTTCTACTATGATGTATGTTCCATGAATGTAAGGTCTGTATCTTAACCAAACAATATATTAGCAAGCTAGGTAGTACCACAATGGGCCTAGAGTCAGGAAGACCTGAGTTCAAATCCAGCCTTAGATACTAACTAGCTGTGTGACCTTGGGCAAGTCAGTTTAACCTCTTTCTGACTCAGTTTCATCACTTGTAAAGTCTGGACAATAATAGAACCTACCCCCCCCAATGTTGCTGTGAGGCTCAAATGAGATAATATTCATAGAATACTTTGCAAACCTTAAAGTGTGATATAAAGCCTACCTATCATGTATCCTAACATCTGGTACAGACCTAATAAGACATAGTCAGCATTTTAACAATAATTTTTTTATTGAAAGAAAGAAAAAAAAGGAAGGGAAGGAGCAAGAGAGGGAGGAAGGGAGGAAGAAAGAAAAAGGAAAGAAAGAAAGGCAGGATGAAAGAATGAAAGAAAGAAAAAGAAAGGAAGGAATAAAGAAAGAAAGAAAGAAAGAAAGAAAGAAAGAAAGAAAGAAAGAAAGAAAGAAAGAAAGAAAGAAAGAATATTTGGTAGAGAGTGAATCAGAAACTCTGAGTTCCTTCTGCCAAGCATTCCCAAACCAGATTTAATTATGAAGTATGATTGATAAATATTTCTAATAGCTCAGTATTGACTTTAGTGTCAGGAAACTCAAAGATTATGGATATGACAAATAGATCATTTTATTATTATATTGAATAATATTATAAGAAGTAGCTTGGCATAATGGTTAGAGAGCCATACTCAGAGTCAAGTCCCACTATTGGTTGTATGACCCTGGACAAGTCTCTTGACCTCTCTGTACCCCCAGGCAATTCTGCAAGACTGCATTTTCTCATTGGGAATTAACTACACTGAACAAAGTCACTGGTCTGGTCCCTAGAGAAATAAAAGTGACAGATAATCCATAATAAGAGAAGAGTAAGTTGATGGTGTCCAGTGACCTAAAGGGTTAATACATGAATTATTTGACTCCCATATTTGATCTTTGTTGAGATGGATAAATTCTATCTGGTGAAATCGAGGTGGTTAAAGTTCATCAATTGTAGCCTCTTCTGTTTGTTAGTCCCATTCATCTGCCCATGCAGCCATATCAACCATTATCATCCCCATTCCAGGCTCAAGGCCTCTTCAGTCCTGGGACTGACCATCCCTTTATGCCAGCTGTTTAAGGTCTCTTCAGGGCATAAATCTCTTCAGTGTTGCTAATCCATTTAACGGCCTTTATAAAGAAGGCATGTGACTGGTCGACTGATTAACAGGTCATTTTCCACTGCAAAAGAAATGTAACCACCTCAAAATGAAACCCAGCGGAGCTGGGAAAGAGGTAGTTTGGTCACCTCTGCTGATTAGAACTGAATTATTTTGTAAAGACTGTCTACCATTAGTCTTGCCCATAACCTTTGTGCCTTCACAAACAAGTCACTCAGGAGACTCCACCTCATTTTAAATTAATTGCCTGCTTTGAGATATAACTAAAAATCACAGGATGGGGGTAGAGTGTAAGGAAATAACAGCTGCTTTCTTTTTCATAGATTTTCTGTTAGCCCATCTCATAGGAGTTGGCCAGGATTAGCTTATGTAGGACATTTCATGCCCTCACCTGGGGGTCTCTGCTGGCCTTCAAATTGCTGCTAGGGCAGCTCTACATTCTTGCTCCATTCTGGGTCTGCTGCCCTTGACAGAAAGGTTTCTGTTCTTCCAAATTAAAGCATAGTTGCTAGTCCTAAGCTATTAGAGCAGGGGTTCTTAACCTGGGCTTTGTAAACTTGTTTTTGTATTATTTTTTTCAAAATTGATTCACCATAATTGATTTTTTCTTATGATCTTATATATTTTATTTTATACATTTAAAAATATTCTGAGAAAGGGTCCATTGGCTTCACCAGACTGTCAAGGGCAGGGGGGTGGGGCAGTCTTCAACAACAACAAAAAAGGTTAAGAATCTCTGTGTTCGAGAAACTGTTAGATTCTGAAAGCTACTGCAGTATTTTAGAAAATTTACTGAAATGGAGTCTTGCCAATGTGATGGTGTTTCACTAGACTGGTATTAGTGATTTGAGAGTAGGAGCTGAAGAGATAATGAGTGAGATGATGTTAAGAGTTAAGCTGTTTTGTATGCCAGGTAAAGTACCAATCCTGATCTCAGTCTTTTTTTCATTTGCAAATTAAAATTCAGTGTTCCTTGGGCCTCAATCTTCTCATCCCCAAAAAGGGATTCTGTCTTTCCTCCCCACCTCCAATGCAGCAGGACCCTTGGGATTAATACCTTAATTCTGGAATCTTATAAAAGTGGGTGCTCTTCCACACCCAACCAAATATTTTTTGATCTGTGTAACTCTTGTCCACCATTAAAGAGATGGGACGGATGCAAGACCTTTCTAGAAAACCCAAGCTTGATTTACAAATTATCTACCTTTAAAGAAGACTTAGTAGCATCTGAGTGCCGTTGCTTTTGGGGGACTCCCTTAAAAGAGTTAGCAGTGCCTCCTCAAATCACCACCAAAAAGATTCCCTTCACAAAGGCAAGTTGACTGGGGGTAAGAATGGACTACATTTGCTTCTCTCCGAAGAGAAACTCAAAGCCGGAGGAGGGAAAGGAGCCTGTCTATTGGCTTGCTTCAGGAGGCCAACCTCCTTCATGTCCGTTTATCCATTAAGCACGCCTGGGAATTACTTTGGGGCATAAGGGTATGACCCCAGGCTTCTCTCAGGATTCAGATTTTTTTTTCCCAAGGACTCAACCTCATTGGCTGGCACAGAGAGCTTTTCATTCTCCCTCTTCTAAACACAGAACAGAGCCACAGGTTCATTCACAGTCAAGGCCCCCACCATCTCCTCTCTTAGGTGGCGCTCTGACCACAGTTCTCAGAGGCCCGACCTGTCCAGGGAATGAAGAGCAGCCCCTTTGAATCAAAACACATTGTTAATTTCCATTCCCATCTCCGCTCCCAAGAATTCTCATCTCCTTTGCCAGCAAATCAGAACCCCCTCCTCCCCATCCCTGTCCAGTGCACCCAGTGGGGGGGAGGGGGCAGAGAAGACAAAGTCATTTATATAATGTGTCTCCCTGCTGAGCCCCTAATGGCCGAAGCTTTTGTTCTACATTCAGTGGCTGCCTGTGATGGGCAGGAAGCCGCAGTCTCTCTTTGTTCCATGGCCTTATTCAGCAATTTAGATCCATCATAAAAATCAAATATGCATGTTGCAATCGCCTTGCGTACAACAGCTTCAATTTTCGCCTTTCTTTAATTTGAACTCCACAGGGGAAGAAGGCAGAGTGAAGGGAGAAAGGGAGAAAGGGGGTAGCAAGAGAATCGCTTTGTGTTTTTGCTCAGCAGACTGTGAAAATAGGCAGTAATGAAAAAAATATATATATTTAATCTCATAGACACATCATATTTTTTTAATGCCCCAGGAAACACCCTTCGGAGAAAGCCACCAAACCAAATCACCTCTGGCTAGCTGGGGCTTCACCACTGGAAAGGAAATCTTGGGGAGTTAGAGGGGAGAAGAGGGCCAAGGACAGTGAATTCAAGTACACCCATCCTCTTGAGTACGAGAGCATTACAAAAGGATGAGCGGAAAAGAAGCCCTCTTGGGTTGGCGGAGCCAGGCTCCTGAAACAGGAGGCTAATGTCTGCTTTCTGTGAGCACTCCTCATTATGACCAAACTGGAGTGTTTTCTGTTCAGTTGTCATTCATGAGCCCCTTTTGCGGGAGAAATGATTCAGGGTAAGGAAGAGTTCAGGAGGGGAGAGAAAGCTCCATTTAAAGACATATCTCCTCCCCAAATAAAAAATGAACACCATTGACAGCCAGGGGTGTTTTGTCTACTTATTGATTATATGCTATATTTTAAATTTTCCCAGAACTTCAAAAGATATGTTCCCTGGGGTTCAAATAAATTTGCATCAGCAGCTTTGATATTGATTACCCAGAGAAATACAGAAACCCTTTTCCAACTCCATTATTAGAATTGTACAATGGCTTTACAGAGGGGTTCATGCCCTAATATAAACAATATGGCCAATATTCATTTGATTTATTAAAAAAAAAGATCTGAAGAGCTGTGCTTCTTTCTGCCTGGTTTCACTTATTAATATGGATTTTGAAGGTTCAAGCCAAAGTTGGAGCAAACCAGCTTGAAGACCCTTTGCCTGGGCTTATAAATGGAGGTCTTCCAGGCTAATTCCAGGGAGAGTTACTGTAGACAACATTAGACAGATGGTAAACATAATGCAGAAGGGATGTGAACTGAGTGATCTTGGGGGGATCATTCAATGCTAAAAAAGCCTTTGATTGCCTGGAATGGAGTGTTTTCTGGAGCATGTACCATATGTCTAGAATGAATCTGGGATCAAAGCCAATTTTACAGGTTTGATCCAGTGGTAATACGGAAATCCATCAGATTCTACTCTGACTAATTAGAGATGTGCAAAGAAGGGTTCCCTTCCCCAGTGATATTGATTTTCCCTTCTAACGGCCCACCCCCAACCACTTTTCTTGAGAAAATCTCTAGCATTTAAAAAGTGTCCAATGTAATGCAGGGCACTGTTGCGTGTCATCATTGATAACCACATCCTATTTCCCCACCTTTTTACTTTCCAGGTATATTTTATATTTACTATAAGATTTAACTTTGCACAGGTCTGCCTTACTTAAATCCAATTCATGCACAAGTCAAGACATCACCCTTGTGATGTCATTGGTCCTCTTCAAGAATGAAGGATGAACAACAACAAGACTTAAGGTGAAATCATAGATGACCCTAGCACCTTAGAACCCTGAAAAATCAGATATCTTTGTGATATAATCTAATATCAAGTGGATATATATCCACTCCAGAATTATCAGAGTGGGGAAGAGATTTAATATTTGGATTTCTTAAAAAACCAGAAGTTAGCCTTCATGGAAAGCAAACAGAAAACCCTCACATACCAAAAAGTATTTCCAGTTTTCAAAAAGAAAGGCAATATCACTCAATTTAAGACCTGTATAAGAGTCAAGGTATTCATCTCCTTCTGGAAAGGTAGATGAATCCTGTGGACTGTAAGCTCCTTGAAGGCAGGGGCTATTTTCATTTTTGTCCTTGTTTCCCCAGTCCTCAGCATAGAATCTGAAAGAGAAAAAGTGCTTGATACTGTTAAATTGAATTGGGGTACTTGAACACGAGAGTCAAAGGGTGAAGGATTCTGAGCCGGAAGGGAATTTAGAACTTATTTTTTTCATTCCTTCCATTTTATAAAGGAGGAAAATGAAGTCCAGAGATCTCCTAGGTTGCACGAATAGTGACAGAGCCAGAATTTAAACCCAAGTCCTTGAACTCCAAATCCAGGACTCGTTCCATTATCCCATTTCTCCATTAAACAAGGTAAAGAGAAAATGCAGACAGAGCCTTGAGAAACAATTAAATTTTAAAACTCCTATTAAACACTAAAATAGAAATTCTGAAAATCAAAGAAGAGATGAACAAAATTGAAAGCAACCCCCCCAAAACCAAAACCCCATCAATTTAAATAAAACTAGGAGTTAGCTAGGTTTGTTTTTTAACCAATAAAATAAAGAAACAATAACATGAGTGAAAATTGATAGGAATTATACCTCAAATCTGAGAAAGTATATGAAACCCTGTGATGTCCCTAGTTATCTAAGCACAGCTTTATACCTCTCTGTTTTTGCCAAGCTGTCATACCCTAAAATAGCCTTCTAAAACCAAGCCTATATGCTGGTGATATTTTAGTTTTAAAATGCTTATTTGAAATGAGGAAAGAACCCAGGAAGATGACCCTCAAAGCACTTTCATATGGGAAAGGAAAACCTTGTGTTTATTCTCCTTAGAATTAGGATAATTGAATATCTCTAATATTTGTCATTCCAAGTAGCATTTTCTTCTTCTCCAGAACTTTGCATCTCTATGTGGATGATTCTCAAATCTACTTTGTCTAGCCATAATTTCCCTGCTGACTTCTAGTCTTGCATCAATTAGACATCTCAAACTGGATGTCCCATAGACATCTTAAACTCAACATGTCCAAAACAGAACTCATCATCTTTCCCCCCCCAATACTCCCCTCTTACAAATGTCCTTATTACTGTCAAGGACAATACCATCCTTCTATTCCCCTGGGCTCACCTAGGTATCTTCCTCAATTCCTCACTCCAAATTCCAATATCCAATCAGTTACCAGGACTTGTCAATTTCACTTTGGTAAGATCTCTTACATATAATTTCTTCTCTCTTCTGACACAGCCACCATCCTGTGCAAGCCCTTACCACCTCATGCCTGAGCTATTGCAGTAACTTGTTGGTTAGCTTGCCTGCCACAAGTCTCTCCCCATTCCAGTCTATCCTGCAATCAGCTGTCAAATTGACCTTCCCAAGCACAAATCTGACCATGTCACCCTGTTCTTATTCAATAAATTGGTCATCTCTATCACCTCCAGGATCAAATATAAAGTCCTCTGCTTAGCATTTCAAAGACATATACAGTCTGTACTATTCCTACCTTTCCTGTCTTCTCACATCTTATTCCCTCCACATAGTCTGTAATTCAGTATCACTGAATTGTTCCTTCTGCCTGTTACAAGAGATAAATACTCCCTCCCCCTACTCTGCATTTTCTCTGCCCCTTGCCTAGAATATTCTCCCTCCTTAACTCCACCTCATGGTTTCCCTGCCTTTTTTCAAGAACTAAAATCTCATCTTCTATAGGAAACCTTTCTGGATTCCTTTTAATTCTAGTGCCTTCTCTCTGCTGATTGTTTCTAATTTATCCTGTCTCAAGCAATTTTGTACATAGTTTATTTGCATATTGTCTCCCCTCATTAGATTGTGAATCCTGAGAGCAGGACTGTCTTTAAAAAAAAAATGCCCAGCACTTAACAGTATCTGGTACATTGAAGGTGCTTAATAAATGTTTACTGACTGATTAATTTTAAGACTGCTTTTCAGGTTTCGCTTCTCTGCCCCCCCCATAAATGGTTTGCCTTCAGATCTTTGAAACAAATTTGTTTTTTAATACTATTTTACTGATCAATCTTCCCCAACCACCATTCCCCAGTTCATTTTCGAAGTCATTCCAAATGTCACTATTATACTTACCATTTCATATGCTTTAGTTTTATACATTTTTGATCCTCTGAAGTCTTTGTTTTCTTCTTCATATAAATTTATCCTCAAGTTAGCTTTCACCAGCTATTACATTTTCCAACCAAAAGTGTCCTCATATTTGACCACTGCAGTTATCTTTCCTTTTTATATTCCTTTCCCTTTCTTATCAGGAGATCTGGTTTGGAGTCCTGCCTCTGTGACTTTGAGTAGGTAAGAGGCTTTCTCTTTCTGAACCTCAGTTTCCTCTTATGTAAAATAGGAGCAATGATCTTTGCATTGCCTGTTTCCCAAATTATTGTGAGCATCAGATAGTCCAAGAACTTTGTAAAGCATAAAATACTATCAAAAAGTCAAGGAAGCTCAAGAATGTTCTCTTCATGTCCCTCCCAAATATAACTTCTGACTTACACTTACCATTTCTTCTGCATCTTTCCTCTCAAAGATCTCTCCTCTTCTTTTACTTCCCTGTGAGTATTTTACAAATTGGGTCTTAATTAATTCTCCTACTTTATATATATGGTATCCCCAAAGTTTTACATTGCAATAACTATTAAGCCTAAAGCTATTAAGGCATAAAACTGCACAAAGATTTTAGAAACATTCTCTATTTCTTTTTTTCTTTCTTTCTTTTTTTTTTTGGTGAGGCAATTGGGGTTAAGTGACTTGCCCAGGGTCACACAGCTAGCAAGTGTTAAGTGTCTGAGGCTGGATTTGAACTCAGGTCCTCCTGACTCCAGGGCCAGTGCTCTATCCACTGCGCCACCTAGCTGCCCCTAACATTCTCTATTTCAAAGCACATCTCTCTCTCTCTCTCTCTCTCTCTCTCTCTCTCTCTCTCTCTCTCTCTCTCTCTCTCTCTCTCTCTCTCTCTCTCTCTTTTTTTGCAGGACAATGAGGGTTAAGTGGCTTGCCCAGGGTTGCACAGCTAGTGTCAAGTGTCTGAAGTGAGATTTGAGCTCAAGTCCTCCTGAATCCAGGGCCAGTGCTTCATCCACTGCACCACCTAGCTGCCCCTTTCTCCTTCTTCTAAACATGTCCAACTATTGACTCTCTCCAAGTACATGAAGGCTTCCCCCAGAAACAATGGTCACTAAGTCTTCTATGTCTCCTTTGAAGGTGGAACATCTTAAGGATAGGATATGAGAAATGGATGACCACTCTCTTTTTCTTTTAAAATAAAATAGATTTTTATCTGTCCTGAATGGATTTGGCATGTTCTTGCTCCCTGTTGGGAGGAACATTTTGTGAGCTCTTGCCTGAGGACAAACCATGTGGCCTTAGCATCAGGAAGTGACGTTTGCTCATGGCTACTGTCGATCAAAGCTACCAGCCAATTAGCTTGTGTGTTGTGGCCCTCTTTCCATTTTTGTGAGAGGCTTCTGGGATGAAGAGGGGGTGAGGGGCTCTCTTTTCACCTGGGACCTCGGTTTGGCTGGAGCAGAGATGCTGGCTCCCTTAGATAGATAGATGAAGAAACCTTGGCCTCTTTCTCTCTCCTCACCAAATTCTTATGCTCCTTAATAAATACTTAAAAGTCTAAACTCTTGCTAAATCTTATCATTTATGGCAACCACTCATTAGATTTTTAGACAGTCTAGCTAGAATTTTAGCCCATTACAGTTAACAACCTTACATTGCCCTGCTTCAAAGGGAATGGACTTTTCGGGCTCCCTCTAGTTCTGACAACCTCTGTTTACATTACCCAAACCATTGACTTGTATTGTGTTTGTCCAGGTTGCCTTGATTTATGCCATAACTGCTGGTGTCTCTTGATTATAAATTCATCAGAGCAGACATCTTGTCTTTATTTGGCACAGTTGGTGGCTTGGATGTGGTACAGAAGATTAAGGGAAGATGAAAACTTACTAGATTTTGGAACAACTGTGTTATGTTCAAACACAACTAGATGGTCTTTTAAAAATATTGAAGTTGCTACTTTGGGAGGAATTTGGTTGTATAATTATAACCTTCAAAATAGATCATGTAGAAAATAATTTAATTTAGAAAAACAAAAACTTAAAAGTGTGGGGGGAATGAGGTGAAGAGAGAAGAGTGCCTCAAAACAGAAACAGAAATCTGAGCAAAGAGAAAAGAGAAAGCTGAATTATTGGAAAGCTGAACTTAAAAAAAAAATTATTATCATATAACAATCAAGAAATAGTACAACTTCAAAAATAGCTATTAATAACTATGACAAGAGTATGTGTTTGATGACAGTCAAAGGGGTGGGCAAGCAAAACCAAAGATCTGAGGAGACCCTAGGAGATCAGCTTTAAACCAGTGATCCAAAATCAGGCCACTTCAGGTGGCAAGATCCGAAGCTATGAACCTTTACACTGTGACTACACAAGGAAAGAGACAAAGCCAGCATACCCACAGGGTGGGAAATTCCTAGGAGTTGGAGTGAATCTACAGACTGTGGCAATGCAGACTTGGTACCAATGCAACATCCAACTCTGGCCCCAGGTCAGAAGAAGACAGAGCCTCGTCCCAGTAAGCCTTGTATCTAGAGGCTAAATTGTAGCAATTTCCATATTATAGTATATAGCCCCATACAACATCTTTCCATTCTAGAACTAGTTGTAGAATACAGGCATAGGCCTGTCCAAAGTGTAGGAGAAGCCAGTGACTAGCTTTGTCATGAAGTCCTAATGTAAGGATTGAATGAAAAGACAAGCAAATAAACAACCCCGCACCCCACGCACTACAATGAAGAAATACTGTGGGTTAAAAGAATACCATATAAAATATCAGAGTAAGGAGATAATTCCAAAATAATTACAAATAGAACTTCAGGGAAGGGAAAAAAAAAGAATGGCTTGACCACAAGGTCTCCCAGAATGAATGGAAGAAAAAATAAAGGAGGAGCTTAAGTACAAGATTTAAAATGATAAACACAAATTTAGAACACTTAAAAAGAGAATTAATAGCATGGAGTAAAAAGTGGACAATATTACCCAAACAGTTGATACTTTAAGAAATGGAATAGAGCAAACAGAACACAATGATTCAATTAAGTAACAAGAACTATAAGGGAAAACGTCCAAAGATTCAAGAAATTAGAAAAATAAGTGAGATATCAGCTATAAAAAAACAACTGACCTAGTAATCAGGACAAGGACAGATAATTTAAGACTCACAAGAATCCCTAGTGAGTCTTAGGACCAAACAAAAAGCTTGTATGTCATATTTCAAGAGATCTAAGAGATCATAAAAGAAAACTGTCCAGAACTATTACAAGCCGGAGGCAAGTAAAGAAAAAGGATCTACTTGTCATTTCCTTAAAGAAACTCAAAACTGAATATAACCAGAAATATCATAATCAAAATCCAGAGTTTCCATGTTAAAGAAAAGATACTATAAATAGCCCAGCAGAAAGACACCAAGTTCCAAAGAGCCACAATCCAGATGGTACAAGACCACATGAAGGAAAAGAAACCTTGGACTATCATATGCCAAAAAGAAAAAAGAATTGCAAGCAAGAATAATTTATCTTGCAAAATTGAGTATAATTCCATAATGGGGAATATGGAGCTTTAATAGGTTAGAGGACATTGAAATATTCTTTCTTAGAAAACCAGAACTGGGTAGAATCTTTGAAGTGATAATACAGACAAAAATAGAAAGCTACAAGGGTAATTATTTGAGCAATTTGAAGGAGCTAAATGATGATCAAGTATTTGTATTTGAATTTGAAAAAAGCCATTGTCTTTTTAAAACCTCAATTGTCTTCAAGAGCTAAAGAAGAGGGGGCAGCTAGGTGGTGCAGTGGATAAAGCACCGGCCCGGATTCAGGAAGACATGAGTTCTGAGTTCAAATCCGGCCTCAGACACTTGATACTTGCTAGCTGTGTGACCCTGGGCAAGTCACTTAACCCTCATTGCCCCCCCTAAAAAAAGAGCTAAAGGAGAAAAGAATGACAAATTTAGGATCTATATAGAGTTTTGTGTTCTTTTATTTGACTTAAGAGAGTAAATAAACAGGAGAGGAAAAGGAGTAAACAAAGAAAGAAATGAAGAAGAATAAGGAATTTAATATTTCTCATAATGTTAGATAAAAAGACTAGAAAATCATGGACCTAAAAACGGGGAAGTGAGTACATAATCAAGGAAAGGAAATTTGAATCCACAAAGAATTTGTGTAGAATTGTATTAAAATCAACAGGGGATAGGGAACATGGAAGAGACAAAAAGATGGGGACATAAACAGGAAGAGAGAAGAGTGGGGTTTAAAAGAGAAAGTAGAGGGGGCAGCTAGGTGGCGAAGTGGATAGAGCACCGGCCCTGGAGTCAGGAGGACCTGAGTTCAAATCCGACCTCAGACACTTAACACTTACTAGCTGTGTGACCCTGGGCAAGTCACTTAACCCCAATTGCCTCACTAAAAATTAAAAGAGAAAGTAGAATTGGAGAGAGATTAGTAACAAACAAAAGAAACCAAGAAATGAGGACAGAATATAGAGGATTAAAAGCAGAGAAAGAAATGGCAAGGTATAGCAATTGAAGTCTGGACTGGGTAATGAGAGGAAGCACAAATAATCATACTAGTCCAGTTATAACTACTCATTTTTGTTGATTTTTTCTTTATAAAATGATAATGTTGGGGATGGAAAGGAAATATTTCAATAGTATATGATAAAAGAAAAAATATATCTAATAATCATAAGCATAAGTGTGAATGGGATAAACTCACTTATAAAGCAGAAGAGAGTAGAAAAATACATTAGAAAGAAGAATCCAACAATATGTTGTTTACGAGAAATATATTTGAAAGATAAAAATTCAATGCAGAGTTAAGATGGGGGACTAAGATAAGGGAGTAGAATGCATCAGATATATCTGGAAAAACTACAACAACCAGGAGTGACAAACATGATCTCAGATGAAGGAACTCTAAAAATATACATGACTAAAAAGGATAAAAAAAGAAACTACATTATACCTACAGGAAACATAGATGATGAAATAATATAAATAGGAAAAGTATATGTATACACTGTATGGTGTAGTATCCAAACCCTTAAAGGAAAAGCTAAGTGGACTAAAAGGAAGAAATAGATAATAAAACAATAATTGTTGGCAACCTTAATGTGTCATTTTCAGAACTAGACAAATCTAACAAAAATATAAACAAGAAATAGTTAAAGATCTTAATTCAGTTTTAGAAAAGCTTAGGTATGGGGGGCGGCTAGGTGGCGCAGTGGATAAAGCACCGGCCCTGGATTCAGGAGTACCTGAGTTCAAATCCGGCCTCAGACACTTGACACTTACTAGCTGTGTGACCCTGGGCAAGTCACTTAACTCCCATTGCCCTGCAAAAAAAAAAAAGAAAAAAAGAAAAGCTTAGGTATGATAGACCTTTGGCAACTATTGAATTGGAATAATAAAGAATATAGACATATACATATATACATATACACATATATATTCTTTACATATGTTTGTAGATATTATTTATATACATATATATGTATATATATATATATATATATATATATATAAAATCTTTGCCTGATACCATTACAAAAATTGGTAAAGCACTAGTGCCTCAAAAACCATTAAAAATACAGAAAAAGGATATTAAATATGTCTTTTATTCTCATCACGACACAATAAAAAGTATAATCATTAGAGGCAATGTGAAGAAAAGATTAAGACTGAAATGGAGACTGATATAATCCTAAAGAATGTGTGGGTCATAGAACAAGTCATAGAAAGAATAGATAATTTAATCAAAGGAAATTGTAAAAATGAGACAAAAACTTTTAGGATGTAGCCAAAGTAGCTCTTGGGGAAAAATACACACACATGTGTACATGCATATGCACGTGGATGTATATACACATATGTTTATGTGTTATTTTTATACATAGACACACATGTGTGTGTGCACATACATGTGAACTTCTATGACTGTGTATCCTTTTAGATTTAACATAAAGTCAGCTTTACCTCCTGGTACTGCTTTGAATTTTATACCAGGTCCAGTAACTGGGCTCTTATATTTTTCCTTGTAGCCCAGCTCCTACTTGCATCTCTTTCTCTGATTGCTTCTCCTCTTCTCCCAACTCTAGTATTTTTAGAGAATGGAATTCTGCCTCTGAACCTCAATCCTCACATCTGTATTCAATTATCATCTCCATACTGATGATGGGGCAGCTAGGTAGACCAGTGGATAGAGTGCCAGTCCTGGAGTCAGGAGGACTTGAGTACAAATCCAACCTTACTTATAATTTTTTTTTTTGCAGGGCAATAAGGGTTAAGTGACTTGCTCAGGGTCACACAGCTAGTTAAGTGTCAAGTGTCTGAGGCCAGATTTGAACTCAGGTCCTCCTGAATCAAGGACCAGTGCTTTATCCACTGTGCCACCTAGCTGCCCACTTAAGAATTTTTGATGCACTAGCTTTACTAGTTGTGTGACATTGGGCAAGTCAATTAATCCTGTTTGCTGCAGTTTCCTCATCTGTAAAATGAGCTGGAGAAGGAGATGGCAAACCACTCCAGTATTTTTTCAAATCGGGTCATGAAGTATCAAACATGACTAATTGACTAAACAAAAATAAAATGCTGCTGCTGCTTAATGGGTCATGTGGACTGAATTGAGGGAGTGACTTTGTGTTCCTTAATGGGAGTAGGCACTCCTTTTACACAAAAAGACTCTTTGCTGGTAGAGCTTGGAATATAGATATACTTTTGCCTACCCCTGGTGCTTGGAGTCTAGGGGGAAGGCAGATGACTCCAGAAGAGAAGCTTACAGGATTGGCCAAATTCTTTTCCTTTTCTTGTTCCCTTTTCTTCTCTCTTCCTGCTAGGAGTTGAGAAGAATCTGTGTGGCCTCATGCCACAGTATGCCCAGCTAGAGAAATCTATCCTCATCCTCTTTTCAGGAATAATTATATGTCTTGTATTTTTTGGAACTATTAAGGATCCTCATTTCATTATGTAGTCATCATTTTTGATTGTTGTTCATCCTTCATTTTTGAAGAGGACCAATGACACCATGGGTAATGTCTTGACTTGTGCATGAACTGGACTTAAATAAGTCTGGTAGATTTGTATGTTTGTACTGAGCTGTGAATTTTTGTATAGGAACAGGATAGTTTGGGCTTGATAATGAGATTGTGTGGTCATTGAGTTAATTACCACTATTGCCACTCTGTGAGCAAGGCAAATGTGGCTACTTGGTTATTTTTACAGATTTTTGTCTGGATTAGCTGGCCCCAGTTCTCCCTCCCAGTAAGATGTGCTTTTCCCTAAAAAGCACCTAGATAAAAATAAATGTTTTGACCAATGCTTCATTAACTTGGGTGACAGGCAATACTAGTGATTTGCCTTTATTGGGGAGGTGGCTTTGCTCACACTTGGCTAACCTGAAAGGATTTACCCAGCTATGCAGAGATGCATTCTTGAACTGCCATTCTTTCTTTTTTTCCATTGACATTTCTAGATACCATTATTGGGCTTATGGAGGGTTTCCCTAGCATATTGTTTATCCATATGCAGTTCACTAAACACTGCCCACCCTACTAATCCGATCAGCTGCTTCTTATCACCTTGCACCTGCTCTGCATTGTAGATAAAGAAAGAGCCAAGAGTCTCCTGGAACAAATTTTACATGCTTCCATTGAACAGTGGATCCCATTTAAAACTGCTTTATTTCCAGGCAAAAGAACATATTGCAAACTTTTAAAGATGAAATCACTAGATATGAATTCAAGGCAAACATGCAGCCATCAAGACATAAATCCTTTAAAATTAGCAATTGATTGGGGCAGCTAGGTGGCGCAGTGGATGGGGGCCTCCTGGCCCTGGATTCGGGAGGACCTGGGTTCAAGTTTGGCCTCAGACACTTGACATTTACTAGCTGTGTGACCCTGGGCAAGTCACTTAGCCCTCATTGCCCTGTGCAAAAAAAAAAAAAATAAAATACATTTTTTAAAAAATTAGCAATTGATTAATACATAATGGTATGTCCATTTGTACAACAATAATACCACAAAAGAGGGTGATTAGTAATTTGCCCACAAGTGCTCTTCCTCCAACTGACTGCAAATAGCCTTGCCCTAAAAGAGGGTGGGAGCTTGTCTCTGCCACTAGATACTTCCAAGGGACTAGACATCTGTTTTCACTTCCTATACTGAAAGAAGGCTTGCTTGAAATGACTTGTAATGTCCTAAGAAATAAAACAGAAGTACTTGCTGAATTAAGAGCAGAAGCCTGGATGTAAGTCAACAAAGTCAGCATGGACGGTGAGCTGATTCGCCTTGTTGAAAAGAGACGACTTTCTGGGCAAAGCCTGCAGTCATCAGCTCAGGTAAATAGTTGGTGTCCAGAATGAAGACAGCCATTGTGGAGAAAACTGGAGAGGGAGAGAGTAGCTTCCATCTTGAGCCCTAGGTTTCGATTCCCTTATTACTTATAACTGAGGTCTAATTGGCAAAGGAGAGTGAACAATGAACCAGAGAGCAGCACTGACTGGTTTATTTCAGTCTTCCTAAAATGTCAATAATGACTTCTCTTGAGCTCAGGTTGGGTAGCTCTGGACCAAGTTGGGCATCTGCTATTTACAGTGGGAAGCAGTATTTTTTATACCATTAGGCCAAGGGAAAATGTATCATAGATTTGGAGATGGAAGGGAGCTGGAAAGACCACTGAGTTCAACCCACTCATTTTACACATGAGGAAACTGAGGCACAGAGAGGTTAAGTGACCTACACAGAGTCACACAGATGGTAAATGTCTGAATTGAAGCCACATCTTGAAACTCGGCATTCTATCACTTATGCACTGCCTCAGGTACAGAATGTGGTGGGGTTAGTGTCAGTCAAGGTTCTTAACCTTTTTTTAGGTCATGGAACCCTTTAGCAGTCTGGTGAAGACTGTGGACAGCTGAGAATATTTTTTAATGTGCCAAATAAAATACATTTATATTGAAATATAATTAGCAAAATATTTTTTTAATTTGATGAAAAAAATTTAAAAGGGGGCAGTTAGGTGGCACAGTGGATAAAGCACTGGCCCTGGATTCAGGAGGACCTGAATTCAAACCCAGCCTCAGACATTTGACGCTAGCTACGTGACCCTGGGCAAGTCACTTAACCCTCATTGCCCTGAAAAAAAATAATAAAATATGATGAACCTCATGTTAAGAACCCCGTTGTGGGAGCTAATCTTAATCACTATTTAATTACACAGTTCCAATGAGAGCATCTACTGAATACTACCCAGCAAAGACCTCTCTTGTCTTTTTGGAAAACCTGGAAATGAAGCTAATTAATTCAAGGAAGGCAGACCACTTGTTGGAGAATTATCTTCCCCTCAAGTCTTCCTGTGGTAGGTCAGACTGGGACCTATGAAGAGAAGTGATCAGTATTCTTTCATCTCTAGGAATTTTGGTGACATAAGATCATAAAATGCACAACTCCTTTTGGCCCTCTGAAGGCAGCAAGTGCCTACTGCTTAGCATAGTGGCTGGCATATAGTAGGTGCTCAATAAATGTTTATTGACTGACTGCCATCTGTTGCCTCATTTGTGGATTAGACTACAGAAAAAGAACAGTCGGTAGTACCTTGAGCAACCAAATGAAGCATTTGCTTTGGGCACACAGAAGTCAGGGGTACAGAAAAATGAGCAAAAAATACACCTACGCTATCCCAAGCAAACCATGACACTAGAATGGGGAGGGGAGGATCACAGTGTTCCGTTCTTGCTAATTAGGATGCTGAAAATGAACTGTCTTAGGTGCCTGATGGAAGCTTTAGCACCAGATCCTCTCTCCTTCCTGAGCTCCGAAGGGGAGGAATCCATGAGCAAAACACCCTGGAAGCCAGTTCAACACCCTTGCTTTACAAGTCTCCCTAAGACTATGGCTACAGTGGTTAAACATAGTTCCCCACCTTTACTATTCCTCAGAAATATGTTGCAAAAATGGCTAGTTCCATCTGTTACCCAGAGATATTTCTGGCTGGAGAGACCAAGAACCCTTGCCATCTAGTCAGATGCAGATAGCAGAGAAAACTTCAAGATTCATTGCAATCATTTACATTTTGTTACTCTTCTGCATCCTATTTAACAGGGCCTTTCTTGCCAAAACTTTGTTATTAATGACACTGGACAGAGATTGGAGCATAGTTAGACTTCTCCAGTAGTTTGCCAAGAATTCATACCTTTGTTCCTTTGTCTGAGGATCGAATGTCATAATATTAAAAAGTGCTAGCATAGTGATTGGCACACAGTGGGCACTATATAAATACTTATTCCCTTCCCTTTCATCATCTGAGACTGAAATCTACATAAGAAAGAAAAAGTGGGAAAATGCATCCCTTTTAAAGGTAAATTGTCAAAAGTAAAATATAAACAAATCAAAAAAATTCCCAGTTCCCAAATGAACTTTTCCTGGTATAATAGGCTACATTCTAAAGGTTCTGCCTTCATTCCTGACCCCCATTCTTTCCCTCTTAGCCCCCTATGATACACTAGGGCTTGAGTTTAAGACTCACTGTACTTAGAGGTTAATTGTTTATTCAGAAACCTCTAGACCACAGTTGTCAAACTCAAAAAGAATCTGGAGTCACTGAAGACATAAGGATTCCTGTAGGCCAGCATATCCACTTAGAAAACCTCATATGGACATAATCTATGTTTTATCTCATTTTTATTTATGTTATAAAATATTTCTCAATTACATTTTTTTTTGTTGTTGTTGTTTGTTTTTTGTTTTTTGTTTTAGTGAGGCAATTGGGGTTAAGTGACTTGCCCAGGGTCACACAGCTAGTAAGTGTTAAGTGTCTGAGGCCGGATTTGAACTCAGGTACTCCTGACTCCAGGGCTGGCGCTTTATCCACTGCGCCACCTAGCTGCCCCTCTCAATTACATTTTAATCTGGTTCTGCCCAATGGGAGTGAGGTGGGAGGTATGCAGCTCGAGTTGGACACCTCTGCTTTAACCAAAGCTTCTTAAATTGTGGATCATGACCCATATGGGGTCACATAACTGAATGTGGAGGGGGGTTCACCAAAAATTTGGCAACAGTAAAAGGTTATGTATACCTATACCTATATAGCTAGGGTCACATAAATATTTCTTGGATGAAAAGGGATCAGGAGTGGAAAAAGTTTAAGAAGTCCTGCTCTGAACTATACTCAACCCCAGACCCCTGTTTTATCTCCAGTAACAGCTTGTGGCTGGGAGGGCAAGAGTTGTGGTATTGAGCTGTGGAAACATCAGGAGTGTGGGTCTTGGTTGAGGGACTGGAACTCAGCCCCAAACTGTTTGATATCCACCTGTGTTTGTTGACATTACCCAACTGTACCTAGGGAATGAGAAGATGACATCAGCAAGGGAATCATTATGCTCCAGTGTTGGAGAGAAATGTTTATATGTTTGTTCTTGTTATATCTTTGAAATAAATATTCCTTTGTAAAAGCAAATTCATTGTTAAATGTTTAGATGGAACTGGGGTGCTTGGTACTGAGCCTCCCAAAAGGCAGGGAGCACAGCTGGTGGGGGCTTGAGAAGAGAGACTCCCCAATCCCCTCAGGCTATTGGAAAATGGAGAGACTGTTTTCTTTTGTTGTCTGTTTTTGTTTTTCTTTGTTATTTCCAGTGCCCTACGCAGTGCTCGACACATATATTAGGCACCTAATATGACTGTTAATATGGATGGAATCAAATCTCCTGAGGAGGTTGTGGAGAAACAACGTCCAGTGCCTCTCTCTCTGCTCTCATTAACAGCCAAGAGTAGGATGCAAAAAGGAAAACCCCTTTCAAAGAAAGAAAAGATTCCTAACAGGTTATTACTGTGACTCCAAGACATCTTTTAGAGACAGAAAATGGTCCCAGTGGACACCAGAGAAGGAAGTGTCTGACTCTAGGACTGGTCCACGTGGTCTCAATTTCAGAGACTGTCCAGTCCCTAGTAGTTGATGGGGTGATTATGATATGGCATAGCTCTTTGTGACATGTCACTTTATAGAATCTTGGAGGAGAAAGGGAAGAAAAACAGAAGATAAAACTTATTTATTCCCGGTTTTAAAATTTTATCTTTTACATAAGGTCCTTCAAGGCTAGAGAGACTAACTTTAACATTTCTTGGGGAATGTTATTATCTTGGTCTTTAGTACTTTTCCCCAATGATCTGAGAAATGTTTTCCAAGTCAGAATGACACCCTTTCTCTTCTCTGTTTTTCTTCCCCCTTATAAGTCATGTCTAGTTGAGGAGGGGATGGGAAAAAAAAAGAAATTTCTGACTTTTGGAGGTATTTTATTATTGTTGTTGCTGTTATTGTTGTTATTATTGTTGTTGTTGTTATTACATCTCCTTACTTCTGCCACCAGAGTCATCTGCTAGCCCAATGGATAGATCACAGGGTCTGGAGTCAGGAAGTCCTGAGTTCATATTGACATAGAGGAAATAAGTGTTGGGGGTCCTTAGGCATTCCTCTTTAAAGAATTATACCCTCAAAAAAAAAGAATTATATCCTCTTGCACACAATTCAATTAGAATAAAATAGCCTTTTATTTAGGTGCTAGAAAATGGGACCAAGAGAGAAATCAAAGACTTCTCTCAAGGGGAGATGGTACATAGACATGATTCTCTGAGACATCAATTCCTCAAATAGAAGAAAGGCAAAAGCTTTTATAGATGGTAGATGGGGTGACAGATAGGGTGACCACCTTTGGCAGTGGGGAAAGCTTGAGTGAGAGGTGGTGGTCTTGACTTCTGGAATTATCTCTGTCCTTTGGCTCTGATCAGGCAGCAGCCACGCCTAATGGACATAAGTCCCTTACTTCTTAGGTGTGTCTTTTACCTAGTAGACCAGTTTAAACTTTAATAGTCCCCAAAATCCTCCACCCCATATCAATATTCAGGCTCAGATAGTTGTTTGACCCTTGATAAGTCATTTTAACCTTTTGCTTCAATTTCCTCAACTGTAAATCTGCACAATAATAGTACCAGTTTCTCAGATTTCTTGTGAGGAGCAAACGTGATAATATTAAAAAGTGCTTAGCATAGTGCTTGGCACACAGTAGGTGCTATATAAATGCTTCTCTTCCTTTTCATCATCCAAGACTGAAATCTACATAAGAAAGAAAAAGTGGGAAAATACATCCTCTTTAAAAGTAGACTGTCTGTTAGAATGGAATTTAGGGTGTATGTTTGTCAGGTAAATGAAGGTGGGGTGATAATTTCCATTTTACCCTTATGGTCACCTCATAATGTCCATTTTCTTCAGCTTCAAAGGATTTTACAGTCCTGTTTTCAGATCATCCCAAATACCTCGATGTTGGTTCCTTTGTTCTTTATGCTGTTGTCTCAAGTGTCTTGTTTTCCAGTGTCAAAATTGAGGTCACCATCTATTTGTAAGCCCTCTTATCCACTGATAAAAAAACAAAATGTCATTAGCTCAGGTCTATTTAATACCTAAACACATATGTACACATATTGTTGACTTAACAGGGAACTCAGCAACTAACACGTGACAGAGTTTGCTATATAGTTTCCAGTAATACCCAGGATATAAAGGCAAAGGTGAAAACATATGGGTATACAGCCCTTGATCTCATGAGCTGCATTTGGCAAGACTCCAGTCATTCACTTCTTTCTAATTAATGACATTCCTGGCATATGGGGACCATATAGCACAGAATGTGTCCACCACCCCCCCATCCCAACTTTGTTCTCCACCTGCAGAAAATAGGCCACCTCTGCTTTTCATTTTTTTAATGAATCCTTTTTTGAATGCAATTATATACATATATTTTTAAGTAAGGGGGAGCTGGGAAGAGTTTTGTGACTGTTGAACTGGGCACTTGTCCAAATATAGAAAGCTAACACAATCACCTGCACTCTTCAGATTGCATTGGAATTCAGGAATGGTCTGCTCCAATCATTTCAGTGACCTCAATGCTCCTTAAACAGACCACACTCATTTCCAGTTCTACTTTGCACCTACTGGTGGGGATATTCTCTTTGCCTGGATTAAGGATCTTTTCCATCTATCCTACCCATCTTTCCAAGCTCAACTCAAGGCTTACCTGGTTCATAAATCTTTCCTGAAGAAGACTGGCACTTATTGTCTTTTTCCCTCCCTGACCTTCCCTAGGACTTATTTTCTGTATTATAATTGACCTCCCAAGGCAATTGTTTTCTGATTTATACTGTGGTTTAAATTTTTTAAATGTAAGTAAATCTCATCTCCCCAACTAAATTTTAAATTCTCTGAGGGCAGGGATCATGATGTATAAATGTCTATTGTATCCACTAGGAATATGTACATAGTGTGGTGTCAGGAATATGGGGATAGGGGCTATATCTCTGATTTCATTATTTTAGGAAGTTCCTTGTGAGGAACTCTCTCTGCCCATGCAGGTTTCACTTCTCTGAAACCTATAGTCTTAGAAAGTTGCCTCAAGTATTGAAAGATTAAGTGATTTGGCCATGGTCAGACAGACAGTATGTGTCAGAGGCAAGATTTGAACCCAGATCCCCTTAGCTTCAATGTGAGATCTCTATCTACTATATGTTACTGAAGGGATTAAGTGTTTATATATTTCTTATAGTAATAATAACAACTTATATTTACATGACACTTTAAGGTTTGCAATGCCCAATTTCATCCTCATAACAACCCTAAGAGGTTGTTACATTAATTTAGAATACCTAGCATAGGGGTGAGACTATAGGAAACCCTCACATATTGTTAGATCAAATCAAAGAAAGGAAGAACTCTCTACAACATAACAACTGATTTGTTCTTTTTCCTATTTTCCTTGGAAGGAAGGAAGGAAGGAAGGAAGGAAGGCTTGATTAAATGTCTGTTTTTGTTTCAGGTACTGTGCTAAGGACTTTACAAATATTATCTCATTTTGATCCTGATAGCATTCCTGGGAAAACTGAGGCAGGGAGTTAAGTGATTAGCCTAGAGTCACATAACTAAGGCAAGACTTGAACTCAGGTCTTTCTGACCCCAGATCCAGTGTTCTATCCACTGTGCCACTTAGCTCCCTAATTTGGACAACTGAAATCTGGCAACATTAAGGTTGGCATGACAGGCATGAATATTTTCTTTCTATCCATTAACTATAGAACCTGCTAGCAGATTCAGGTTAGCCTAAGAGGAATCAACATTTACCCACTAAAACTGTGGGATTGAAAGATGTAACTCAGTGTGCTGTCCAGGAAAAGGTAACCAAACCCAACCCAACCAAACCAGTCTCTGTGATTATTTTTCAGACTGATTGGATTATCAGTCCCTTGGATTCCTTTATGTCTGAAACACAGAGTCATTTTGCTCCTTATTCTTATCACCACCATTAGCAGATGAGTAATAATTTTAAAAAGTAAAAGAAACACTAGGCTGGGTAATTTACTTCTTTAAAACTTGTATGGGGGCAGCTAGGTGGCTCAGTGGATAGAGCAATGGCCCTGGATTCAGGAGGACCTGAGTTCAAATCCAGCCTCAGACACTTGACACTAGCTGTGTGACCCTGAGCAAGTCACTTAACCCTCATTGCCCTGCAAAAAGAAGAACAACAACAACAAAAAAAAAAACTTGTACAGGTGGTTCTCTTCCATCACATTCATTTCCAGTTATCCCCCTCATCCTGCCCTGTCCCCCCCATCCAGTGAGACTCCTCTTGTACAAAAAACAGGTGAACAAAAGCAGCACACCCAATGGCTACCACATCTGCCAGTGCATACAGCATGCTGGATCTATAACTTTCATCTCTCCGAGGAAAGGAGGTATATTTCCTCATCTTATTTCTGAGGCTGATTAGTCATTACAATGATGGTATTTGCCTTTGTTGTGGTATTCTTTTCCTTTATATTATTGTAATCATTGTGTCTATTGTTTTCATGAATCTGTTCATTTCGTACTATACCATTTCATGCAAATTGTGGTAGGAGCAATATCCATGTGGGTCTTTGCCAATCAGTCTGAGCTAGTTTTTCCTATTTCTGGGACATAGGTTGGGCTTGACTGACCCTGTCCCACAAAGCTAAACTAGTGTTTTTCTTTATGCCTTGTTGCAAGGGCTGTCTCCCACATGTAGCATTGGGGAGGGGGGGGGAGGGAATATCATTGTATGGCTGGAAGGGAGATAGAATAGGCATCTCTAGTTACTTCTCTTCCCCACTCCCCCTGCCCCCAGCCCCCTCTCCAAGGGAAACTTTGATTCCTGCCAGGAGTGGAAGCAGGAAGTTGGGACCAGATGTGGCCAACTTTGCTCTCCTCAGAGATAGGGGGTACTGGGCTAGAATTGTATCTATCTGCTCCCTCAAATATTATTAGTCTAGAAGATGTGAGCTTCAGGTTCAAGCAAACATCACTCTTTCAGTAGTGGGTGGATGAAGGAGAACTCCAAATTCTCTATAGAAAGCTTGACCCCTTTCTCTCTATATACCAGTTGCACAATGAACACAAAATAGCAATTATCCACTGTACTTTTTTTTTTTTTGCGGGGCAATGGGGGTTAAGTGACTTGCCCAGGGTCACACCGCTAGTAAGTGTCAAGTGTCTGAGGTCAGATTTGAACACAGGTCCTCCTGAATCCAGAACCGGTGCTTTATCTACTGCGCCACCTAGCTGCCCCACAAAATAGCAATTATCAAAGAAAACCCATTAATCCAAATTGGTAGCAAAATAAACATAGAGAAGATATGAACAGGAAGAAAATATACCAGACAATACAGAGTGAAGAAGCTTTCCCATAGAGAAAAGTAACTCAGTTCAACAGAAAGAAAGAGAGATCTCACCCAAGGGGTGTCTTTTTGGTTGGGATTTTTTTGTTTGTTTGTTTTCTGTTTCTTTGTTTGTTTTGTGGGACAATGAGGGTTAAGTGACTTGCCCAGGGTCACACCGCTAGTAAGTGTCAAGTGTCTGAGGTCGGATTTGAACTCAGGTCCTCCTGAATCCAGAACCGGTGCTTTAACCACTGCGCCACCTAGTGGCCCCCCTTCTCATGTCTTTCTAAAGTCTTTTCCTTTAGCAACTTGAAATGAGGTTGACATCTTCCATCCACTCTCTGGAAGCCAGAAACATCCAAAATCCAAAGAGACTTGGGGACTTGGAGACAATTCAAGAAGATTCATGAGAGTGAGTAGAGTAAAGCTCTCTCCTGTTCTCCCCAGCTGTGTCCTGCCCATGGGGGCAGCTACTTGGCAGAGTGGATAAAACACTGGCCCTGGAGTCAGGATGACCTGAGTTCAAATTTTAGACACTTACTAGCTCTGTGGACCTAGGCAAGTCACTTAAGCCCAATTGCCTTAAGCATCCAGGACTATCTGTAATCATCCTGATATCTATCTTGCCCCTGGACCCAGATGGCTCTGGAGAAGAGAGTAAGGTTGGTGACCTTGCACAGCCCTCCCTCACTTAAATCTAATTCAGTGAAAGTCATGACATCACCCAATGTCATGGTCCTCTTCCAGAATGAAGGACAAACAATAACAATAACACAAGCAAGGGGCACTGGTTTCTACCAATGAAGAGAGAGTCCCATACCAATAGGCTTTGGGGCTGGAGTTATACTTTTAAAAGAATTAAAACTATCTTTAAGACTTAATTGGTCCAGGGGGCTAAGGACTGAATCATTGATTTGATCTCCTGGTGGCTTAAGAACAGAATTCAGACTGCAGACAGCAGTAAGCCACCATGCCAAATTCAGAGGCAGGGAAATTGAACCCAACTAAATCAATGTCATGTCCTTGCTGAATACAGGTAGGTCTTAATTAGTGCCAACAATGAATCCTTTGGAGAGGTTGCATGTATTCAAATTCATATTACTTGAAGTTATAATTATATAAAATATGGTAATTGGTTCCAGCCTAATGGAAATATGTAGTGCAAATTCAAATAATATCACCACTTTAGAAGTATTTATTATTTGCACTAATCAGGATTCTTTTTATGTTATAGCTATATAAACTCTCTTTTGCTAACCATCTTCAGTCATTTCATTTGGTTTCAATCTAAAGCCTGAACCACCAGACTAAGTCAGTTCTAGTTTACAACAGAATTTTCCCCCAAGTTTCTCCAAATTCCTTTTTTTTTAAGTGGCATACAAATATTTCATTATATAGCTAAGTCCAGATTGGTGTGAATAATGAACTCCCCTGAAGTGGTCGCATTATTTGAATTCACACTATACATTTCCATTAGACTGGAACCAATTACCCTATTTTACATAATCATATAAACTATCTTTAAGACTTAATCTAGGGGAATAAGCTATAATTATAACTTCAAATAGTGCAAATATGAATACATGTGGCCACTTCAAGGGATTTATTACTCCCACTAATCCCACTAACTAGGACCTAGCTGTATTTGCATTGCACTATTTGTTTAGCCATTCTCTAAATCCATTTTGCCTATCGGTTTTTTTACTACTGTAAAAATTGCTGCTATGAAAATTTTTATGTCCTTCCTTTCTGTCTTGCCCTTCTTGGGGCGATGTCCCCAAAAGTAGGATTTCTGAGTCAAGGGATAAAATATCAATTCCTTGAGGATAGATATTATTTAAATTTTCTGACTTTAGATCTATGACAGAGTACCTGTCACATTATAGGTCAAATCAACAAGCATTTATTTATTAAGTTCTTACTGCATATCAGGAATTATTTTAAACCCTGGGAAGCAGAAAAAGAGATAGTCCCTGTCCTCAAAGAGCTTAAATTCTAATGGGGGAAGATAAAAAATAAAAATAAGCTGAAAAGAGAGAAGAGAAAATGAAGATTACCCCTTAACCCAGGGTGTATTGTAAAGAAAATCAGAGAATCAATAAGTTTGGAAAAGAAAGAAAATATTGCTGGCCTGGGAGTCCTTTGGAATAGAGGTGCTGGGGGGGAACCAACCAAAAAGAGGGCTAGCCAAAAGGGTGGAGAGTATCTAATAAATGCTTTTTCATTGATTAGTAACTTTTCTCTCATATTTTCAAACTGTTTTTGAGAATGGCTGGACCAATTTATAGCTCTACCAACATTGTTTTAGAGTTCTGGTCTTCCTAAGGTCTTTCCAACAATGATTATTTCCATCTTTGTTACTGACAATCATTCATGATTTGGGGAAATCTCTCATACAGTTGTTAGTAATTTGCAATTCTTTTGAAAACTATTTGTCCATATCTTTTGGACATTTATTTATTGGAGAATGTCTCTTGGTCCCTTTATGTTTGTATTAAATCCCTATAAATCTTGGACATCAGACTTTTATCTGAGACATTTAATGCAAAGATTACATCTCCCCCTTCCATTGACAGTTTTCCTTCTTATCCTGGCTGCATTGATTTTGTTTCTCTAAAGCTTTGTAATGTTATACAGTCAAAATTATCCATTTTCTCTCCTATGATCCCCTCTCTCCCTTGCTTGATTAAGAATCACCACCTTCCCACCCCATGAATTATGTGAAAGTTACATCATTTTTATTTCTTGTTAATAGCTTTTGGAAAAGATGCTTGGGTGCGCACACAAACACACCTATAGCTAGTTAATTGAATGTGAAATTATGAGATAAAATAAAGTTTAGGAATTAGCTGTGATTTTCTTTATCCATGCTGTCCCCCAATACCGTAGTTAAGTGAAAATATGTTAATAGCAGATTAAGGTGCCCAAGAAAGATAGTGCCTACCACTTCCTGCCCCTAGAAGAAAACAATAAGTGTTGTTCAAGGTAGAAAGTATAACAGACTCTAAAGCAAATATGCAGGGATGATCTATTTTTTAATCCAAACAGAAACTAAGGAATAACACTGAAATCCTGAATAAATAGCTGGTCCAACAGATGAAGGTCTCTATAGTGGGCAACTGTACCCAGCAACACAAGTTTGAAAAGGAAGGGGAGAAGACAGGCTGTGCTGAGAGAGGGGCCATATATACCTGGATGTGCTCTATTAAAAGAGGCGCTTGATTGCTCAGTAATTGCAGAGCTAGGCTCTTGGGGAGGCCTTTGTCATCCTTCCGCGGCTGACACTAGACGATAGTGTCGCTCTGTGATAAGAAACGGAGGACCAGTGTCTCCATGGTAACTAACTGAGCTCTATATATTACACCTCATTACAAATGAGGATAGATAGTCAAAAAATAATATATTAACAGGGAGTGAAAAAAATATATATCCTGTCTTCTATCTGGAGAGTGAATAAAATAAAATAAGTATGTGATTGCTTTGAAAGAAGAAGGTGGATAGGTTTTTTTTTCCAGTGGTGCAGGTAAATATTTCATTTTTCAGTTCTTCTGATGGTTTTGTTCTGAACCCACCCAGCTGTAGCTTGAATGATTAATGATGGGCAGCAAAAGAACTCTAAGAAGGGGCAGTGAAAATGGAATGGAAACCAGTGGTGGAGAAGAAAGAGAACTGACTGGCCTTGGGGATAAATAAATAAGGGATTTAGTAAGTCTGTTAGTCTTGTCTGCATAGTCAGGAAACCTGGAACCCATTAGAAAGGAAACCTAGGGACTTTTACTACATAATGAGTTCTAGAGTACCGAGCTCATATGTAACTTAAGTGCCAGAAAAAAAAAAGGGAAAAAAAATCAACATTTTCCTTTGCTAATTTTCTCTCTATAGCTATTGATTTTACTTTAACACAACAAACTTCACTACGTTATTTCCACATTAAGACTATTACATCTAAAGCATAGGCCTTTATTAGGTTAAACACATTTCTCCAGACTTCAGCCTGCCTTGGATAAATGCATTTTAAGGGAAAAGACCAAATTAAGTCACCAGTGAGAAAACCATTATCAGAAATGAAAACTTTTTATTCAAGTCACAGTATGCAAATATTTAGTCTAGGAACAAAGACCTTGGAGCTTTTCTGGCTAATACAATACCTTCAGTATCTTGGCCCATCATCTTTTAAAGAATGTCCTTCAATGTGTGTCCCAGCATAGATTTCTTCATGTTCCTGTTATACATAATTTTCTGGTTTCTCTTCTACCCCTACCATAACTTTTGCTTAAGGGGTTTAGGTCCACATTAGTAAGTAAATTAGAAGGACTATAGAAGAGGACAAACAAAAAAAATAGCATTACAAAAATGTCAATTGGAAAATAAAGGCAAGGTTCATTATTTGCTTTCTGCTGACACAAATGAACAACTGGTAAGGAAATGGCCGAAGTATCTAGCATTGGGTCCTTCCCATCAGATGAATAAGAGGAGAAGGGAAGATGAGGATGGAAAATTCAGAAGCAAAAAGTAGGAGCATCTCTACTATTAAGAAACATGTGAGAGGGGAACAGAGGGTCCTTTTCTTCTCTCAGGATTATTTCAGAAACACAGTCACAGAATGTGAAATGTAGAAGAATCCTCAGAGATCATCCAATCCCACCCAAAAACAAATCCCCACTATAACATTTCAGACAGGTGGTTATCCATCTTCTACTTGTAAACCTCCAAGGAAGGGGCACACAGCACCTCTCCAGGCAGTCCATTCCATTTTGGACACTGATAATTGTTAGGAAAATTTTCATAACATCAAGCTTGACTAAACAGACAGACAGAGTGGCCTCTGATCACTATTCCAGGTTCTTTCCTTTAGGGTCAAATGGAATAAGTCTACCCCCTTCACCTGATAGCCCTTTGCATACTTGAAGACATCTATCATTATCAACAGCTTCTGAATCTTGTCCTCTGTAGGTTCAACATCCCCAATTCCTTCAAGTGATCCTCATATGATATGAGCTGAAGGACCTCCACTATTCTGATAGCCCTCCTTTGGAGACTCTAGCTTAGCATGTCCTTTTTAAACTGGTATGCTTCTAACTAAATACAACACTCCACATGTGTCCTGACTAAGGCAGAGTACAGAGGAACTATCAATTGACAAACATTAAGCACCTACTATGTGCAAGTTGCTGTATTAGGAGCTGAGGATTCAAAGACTAAAAAACGAAATAATTTGTGGCTCTCAAGAAGTTATATTTTATTGGAGGAGGCAACAGATGCATATAGAAGAATGGACAACATATATTTACATACAAAATAAGGACAAAGTAGTTAAATATAGGGCAAGATGTGAGGGCACCTGCAGTTGAGGGGGAGGGAGAAGAAAGGCTTCAGGTAGGAGGTAATGCTTAAGCAGCATGTGACAGGAAGGGAGGGGTCTATGGAGAGGGAGAGATGGGGAGGGAGTGAATTTCAGGTATAAGAGATAACCAGTATAAAGGCTTGAGACAGAGATGAGAGATGGAATGCTGTGTGTGAGGAACACAGAGAAGGTAAATAATAGATAATAGAGTGAAGGAAAGAGAATAACACAGAGTGAGGCTGGAGAGATGTCAGGATCAAATTGTGAAGGCCTTCAAAAGTAGAACAGAGAAATTTGCATTTTAATTTTGGACAGGGATCCATGGATAGATTTCAGGAAGTCAGTGAAGTTGGTTGGGAAAAAAATAGAATTGAGCAACTCTCCCTTCTCTCTGTTGTCTATTATCATTGGTTTAAATTCATTAAATGATCCCCTGGACTCTCAAAGTACCATGCATGATCCATTCCCTAAAATTTAGGAGTCCAAGGATTCAGGAGGTGCCTTGAGAATAGAAGGACAATAGCTTAAGAGCAGCACACTGTATACCAGAGAATAAGTGAAAAAAACTGCGTGATGTAGTTCCCATCTCAACTCTCTAGCTCAATAATGCTTGATCTGTGCATTAATCTTGCACTTCCTGCCCCTAGAAGTACATCACAGTACGTATGAAGAAAGTGCTCATTTTGTCTGAAACAAAGCTGTTATAACACTTTCTGTCCATTTAGAAACCATGCTGTTGCATTCCAGCCATCTCCCTCTTCACCCAGAATTGAATCTCCTCCACCCTGAGCCTCTGGGCTCTGATAGGTGACCAGGTCACTATGCTACTTCCCAGCCATTTCTAAGCTCTGCTGGAACACATTTATTCCCCTCTCTCCCACTTTTTCCCCCTGACTCCCATCTCTCATTAAAATAGAAACTTAAAGGCAGCATTCCTATCTCAGGGAGCTTACATTCTTCAGTGAGAAAAAAATGTGTTTATAGACAAGTATATAGAGAGGATGTATAAGGTAAATACATAGTATGGAGGAAACTAATATTGGGGAATATCAGGAAAGTTCTTTTGCAGGATGTGACCTTTGAATTGAGTCTCAAGGAATGACATGGACAGCTTTGCATTTTAGGAATATTACTTTGGCAGCTGAGTGAAGGCTATATTGTAGAAGGGAGAGACTGGATTCAGGATGAGCAATCAAGAGGATATTATAATAGTCCAGGTGAGAAGTGAGAAGGACCTAGACTAGTGTAGTTTTTGTATGGTTTGAGAGAAGTAGATAGAGTTGAGAGTTGACATCGAGGAGCTTTTAGAATAGCAGGATTTGCTCCTACTTGATCAATGACCTTTCTCAAATGAGATGCTCAAAATTAAATTCCAAGGCACAATATGGTAGGGGTATCAAAATTTTCCCAGTCCTGGAAAACATATCTCACTTAATGTGGTCTATGACTGCATCCTCTGCCTTGGTTGCCATATTGCACTGTTGATTCCAATTAAGCTGCAAATCCACTAACACTCCTCCCCTCCATGCTGTTGTCATTGTTTTGTTTTGTTTTTAAATGAGGTGGTTCCGAAATTGATTTTTTTTAACAAAAGAGCAAGGTTTTACAATTATTCCTAATAGATTGTATCTTCTTAAATTCAATCCAGGGTTCTGGTCTGTCAAGATTCATTTGGATCCTTACTCTTTCATTCAATGGTTATAGCTACCCTTCAAAACTGGATAAATGTGCAAGAATATCACAAAGGCCAACTCAATTAAGAAATTTCTCTGTCTCTCTCTGTCTCTCTCCTGCCAATCCCCAATGGCTCAAAGCCTGATCACATAGCAATCATTTACACTTTAATATATGTGACCTTCAGAATCAAAGTCTCAGTTGAGGCAGCTAGGTGTCATAGTGTACAGAGTGCTAGGCTTGGAGTCAGGAAGATCTCAGTTCAAATATGGCTTCACACACTTACTAGCTGTGTGACCTTGGGCAAATCACTTAACTTTTATCTGTTCGCTTTTTTTCCAATTGCTAAATGGAGATAATAATAGCCCTTCCAGGGTAGTTGTATGCATCAACTGAGATAATATTTGTAAAGTGCCTGGAACAAAGTAAATACTTAATAAATTCTTCCTTTTAGAACCTTCTTTTCAGAAGCTTCTAGGACAGATGCGTATCTTTTTAGGGGCAAGAAGGGGGAAGAGAAAGAGAAGCATTATTATTTTTCAGGCTCTGGAGCCTAGGTCAACAAAAATGGTCATAGATCTAGAGCGGGAAGAGATTTTATTAGTCATCTAGTATAACCTTTTTTTAATAGATGAATCTTAACAGAGAAGTTAAGTGCTGGCCTGAGGTCCTACGGGTCATACACAACATTCAGTCATAGAATTCAGATTCTATGACTTTAAGTTCAGGGCTCTTTTCACTGTGCCAATTAGGAGGTTATTATAATAGTCTAGGCAAGCATTGATGATGGCCAGAACTAGGGTGGTAACTGTGAATAAGGTAATGAATGCAAGAGATGTAATGGAGATACAGGGTGTTAGTGTAGTTTTAAGCTATTAGAGCTTGTATACTGTGTTAAGATTTGGCAACTGGTTGGATACTGAGGTTGGGAAGGAGAGGAAAGAGTTGAGGTTAGCTCTAAGGTTGCCTAAGTTGGTGAGAGGAAGGATGGTTACACCCTCAATTAAAAAGTGGGGGGGAGTCTACAGGTGAAGAAGATTACAAATTTCATTTTGGACATAATAATTTGAGGTGCTGATGAGACATCCAAGTGGGAGGCATAGATTAAAGTTGGAGGAGTCCTTAAGTGTCATTTAGTTTGACCCCATCAATATTCAGCAGTCTTTTGATGTCATAGTATTAGAGTTCAGGAGAGAGGTAAGATCTGGATGTATGGATTTGAGAGGTATGTGCTTGAAAGGTAATTGAATCCCTCCCTGGAAACTTATGAGATCACCTAAAGAGGATGTAGAAAGAGAAGCAAAAGAGGCCTAGGACAGTTTAGAGAATACTTGTGGTAAGAGGGTAAGAGATGGATGTTGAAGCAACCAAGGAGACTGAGCAAGCTGTTTAGATAGGTAGAAGTAGTATTTATATATTTACTGATGTAACCCAGCTCCCACCTAGACAGGGTGATAGAGGGACAGTCATTTCAGAAAAACATAGGAAGACTTATATGAGCTGATACAAAGTGAAGTGTGTAGAACCAGGAAATCATTATACTCAACCATAGCAATATTGTAATGATGACCAACTGTGAAAGACTTAGCTGCTCTGATCAAGACAATGATCCAGGACAATTCCAAAAAACTCATGCTGAATAATGTTATCTACCTCCAGAGAAAGATCTGAAGAGCTGTGAGCACAGATAGAAGCCTTTTTTTAAACCTTCACATCTGCATACCACTGCATATTTTTTAGGTGGAAGGTGGCATAAGTCCAAATTAGTGGAAAGTGCATCAGGGACTTTCTAAGTTGTATTCAAACACTTTTTGGGAGAGCTTCAGGGAGCTGGTTGAGAGAAAGACTTTGGAATGGCAAACATTCATGAAAAACCTATTCAATTATCCACTTGTTTGAAATTCTAGAGTTTGCTGACAGTGGGCTTCCTCTGAGTGAGAGCATTCCCTTTCTTTGGTTGATCAGAGATCTACTTCCAGCTGATTTCATTCACATATTTGTTCTATAACTTCTCCTATTTCTCTCTGGTCTTTCATCCTTATAAATGAGTTTATATACTACTAACTTTGTGATAAGTTTTTCTTTGTACCAGGGGCGTGTTGAAGCTAGCTCAAACCAACTCTCTCTCTCTCTCTCTCTCTCTCTCTCTCTCTCTCTCTCTCTCTCTCTCTCTCTCTCTCACACACACACACACACACACACACACACACACACACACACACACACACACACACACACACCCCTAGACTTTAAAAAGTGATGGAGAAAATGTTAATAATGCAAATTAAACTTTAAAATCTGTCATGCATACATTTTTCCAGTTAAAAAAAACTATAGAGAAAGAGAGAGAGGATTGTCAAATTTGCATTTTGGAAATCACCAGAGCTTTATTGTTTTGTGAATTACCTAGACTTTAAGAAGTGATGGAGAAAATGCTAATAATGCATATTAAACTTTAAAATATGTTATGCATGCATTTTTCCAGTTTAAAAAAAACCTAGAGAGAGCCTGTTGTTAAATCCTTACCAGCAAACCCCTGTGTGTAACTCTTATTTGATGAGAAGAAACTAAGCTGGTGAGTATAACTAAGGACAACCCTACTCCTTGCAAGGGATGAGGGAAGCTACTTATATTCTGAATCTGTCATACCTCTAGAACACAGATTTTTGAGGGGCAGTAGACAGATATAATTCTATCTTGATACCCTTCTTGGAGATTGAAGTACATATTGCCCAGCCTTGAATCCCAGAACTTTCCTGCGCTTTTTCCTAGTTAGCATGCTGGGAGTAGAGATATTGCCCTTGGCCTTCTTCCTACTCTCTGTATAACTAGGCCAATCAATCAATAAAAGCACCTGCTGTTTTCCAGGCATTGTGTTAAGTGCTAGGGACACAAAAAGATAGTCCCTTTCCTCAAGAAGCTTATAATCTAATGGGGGAGACAACATGCAAACAAATAGCAAAGCAAGCTATACACAGGATAAATAGGAAATAATTAACAGAGGTGAAGGAAGGCAACAGAAATAAGAAGCACTGGGGAAGGCTTCCTGTAAAAGGTGGAATTTTAGTTGGGACTTAAAAGAAGTCAGGAAAACAAGGTGGTAGAGCTGAGGAAGGAGAATGTTCCAGTGAGGAAGGACAACCAGAGAAAATTCCTGGAGCTGAGAAATGGGGTATCTTGTTTGTGGAACAGCCAGGAAGCCAATGATCTAAGAAGACTGGAAAGGTAGAGGTCCTGGTGGGGGTTGGCTATGGAGGGCTTTGAACACCAAACAGAAGATCATGTATTTGATTCTGGAGGCAACAGGGAGTCACTGGAGTTTATTGAATAGTTTGGTATCATGGTCAGGCCTACACTTTAGAAAATTACTTTGGGGGGCAGCTTGGTGGCGCAGTGGATAAAGCACCGGCCCTGGATTCAGGAGGACCTGAGTTCAAGTCCAGCCTCAGACACTTGACACTAGCTGTGTGACCCTGGGCAAGTCACTTAACCCCCATTACCCCAGAAAAAAAGAAAAAAATACAAAAAAGAAAATCACTTTAGGGGCTGAATTGGAGGCTGGATTAGAGTAGGGAGAAACCTGGGGCAAGTAGACCCCCCAGTGGAGTATGGCAATAGTCCAGCTATGAGGTGATGAGGGCCTGCCCTACAGTGATGGTAATGTCAAGGAAAAGAAGCGGGTATATATAATGGATGCTGCAGAGACAAAATTAATAGACCTTGGCAACAGTTTGGATATGGGGGTGGGGGTGGGGGTGGGGGTGAGAGAGAGTGAGGAATCCAGGATGACTTCTTGGTTGGGAGCCTAAGAAACAGGGAGAGTGTTTTACAATAATGAAGAAGGTAGGAAGGGGGGGTGTTTAGGAAGAAAGATGATGAATTCTGTTTGGGACATGTTGAGATATGAGGATGTTTGGTGTATATCCATGTCTGAAAGACAGAGATAAGAGATTTGAGGTCAAGAGAGAGGTAGGGACAGGAAAGCTCTATGAGACTCATCAGCATAGACATAGCAATTAAATCCATAGGAGCTGATGAGATCACCGAGTAGTGTAGAGGGAGAAGAGAAGAGGACCCTTTACAGAACACAGTGAGATACAGTTAGAGGACATGATCTGGAAGAGGATACACAAAGGAAACAAAAAAGGAGGAGTTAGATAGTTGGGGGGAGAACCAGGAAAGAGAGGTGTCCCAAAGACTTAGAGAAGACAGTATCAAGGAAGAGAGAGTGATTGACAGTGTCAAAGGCTTCAGGGAGGTCGGGGAGAATGAAGATTGAGAAAAAGCCATTGGGTTTGGCAAATAGGAGCTCACTGGGCACTTTGGAGAGAGCAGTGTCTCTGGACTGATGAGGTCAGAAGCCAGACTGTAAGGGGTTAAAGAGGGAGTGAGAGAAGAGAAAGTGGAAGTACCTATCCTAGGTGTCCTTTTTGAGGAGTTTAGTTTGAAAGGGCAGAAGATATATAGATATAGATATAGATATAGATATAGATATAGATATAGATATAGATATAGATATAGATATAGATATAGATATATAGATATAGATATAGATATAGATATAGATATATAGATATAGATATAGATATAGATATAGATATAGATATAGATATAGATATAGATATATAGATATAGATATAGATATAGATATAGATATAGATAGATATATAATCTAGACTTTAAAAAGCAGGGAAGGAAGGATCAAATGAGTTTTTTTCAAGATCAAGGAGACATGGGTGTGTTTGTAGGCAGTAGGAAATAAGCCAATAAAGAATGACAGTTTGAAAATAAGTGGAAGAGTGAGGGGGAAATCTGTTGGAGGAGAGGGGATGGAATAGGGTCATTGGAGTAGGTAGAGGGGGTCAGCCTTTGTAAAAGGAGTAAGGCCACTTCATTTTATGAGACAGGGATGAAGGAGGAGAGAGTGGTAGAAGGCACCTTAGTATTGGGAGATGAAGATGAGGGGAGAAGAAGGAGATCATAGTGAATGGCCTCGATTATTTCTGTAAATGATGAGGCAAGGTTCTCAGCTGACAGAGTGGAAGGAGAGGAAGCCATGGGAGATCTGAGGAAGGATGAGAAGGTCTGGAACAGATGTGGTGAATAAGATAGTGAGTTGACAAAGGAGGTATCATAGAATTGCCTCATAACAATGAGGGCCCAATCAAACAAATTTGTGGGGCAGCTAGGTGTCATGGTGGTTAGAGTACAGGGCCCAGAGTGAGGGAGACTCATCTTTCTGAGTTCAAATCCAGCTTCACACATTGACTAGCTGGGTGACCCTGGAAAAGTCACTTAACCCTGTTTGCCTCAGTTTCCTCATACATAAAATGAATTTAGAGAAGGAAATGGAAAAAGCCACCCCAGCATCTTTACCAAGAAAACCCAAAAATGGGTTCAAGAAGAGTCAGACATGACTAAAATAACTCAACAACATAAATTTGTAACGGACCCAGTCAGAACAGTTACATTATTTTATCTACCTTCATTCAGCAGCACATGCGTAGGAGCAAAGATGACAAATGGTGGGAGTGATCCAAGGCTGTGACTTGGCAGAGGACAAATGATGGTATCACAAAGGGGCTAAGGATTCAAGAAAGGAGGACAATATAGAATTTAATTGGCTCATTAAGGGGTCAAGACGGGCAAAAGGAGAAAGAATAACTAGTGCAGGGGAGACAGATGATAACTACTGTAACGATTGGAATAACGCCACCTGCTGGAGACTTACTGTAGAAGAGTTCCGCCCATGAAGTGAAGGTCTTTGAGGGCAAGACCAGGAGTCTTTTCTTTGGCGTCAGGAAGTGACGCGGGCTAGTGGGAGGAGGAAGGAAGAGACTGGCGCTCAGTCTCGCTTTTTTTTCCTGAGGACGCTGGCGGAGAAGGGAGCTAAAAATGTGCTCTCCCTTTAATAGATAGGAATCTAGGCCTTTCTCTCTCTCTTTACCAAATTCTTACTCTCCTTAATAAATGCTTAAAAGTCTAACTCTTGCTAAAGCTTATAATTTATTGGCGACCACTCATTAGATATTTTAGACAGACTAGCTAGAATTTTAACCCTTAACACTACCCATGTCATCCTTGAGCCAGATGTGCAAATTTAGATAACCCACATACAATGCCACCTATGTACATATTATGCTAACAGTCAAAACATTGAGTTTTCCTATGTAGCAAACATAACTGCATGCGTATTCTTGTAGTGTTTTATAATAAACTATCATGAGCCACATCAAGGCAAAGTGATTTTTTTCTTAGTATTTCAAACTGTTTTTATTGGTATCACATTTTCTTCCTCTAAAATAACAACAACAACAACAAAACCCCAAAACACCTCACTCTGAGTATTCTTTCCTAAAGACCCCAAGCAGTTCCCACTCCCTCTGACTCCTTTTTATACATGGCTGGCTATCTTGGGCTTTGAAGAAGGGGTTAATCACTGGAGAGTAGAAGATTCCATTGTTTAATTCATTTTCTTATGTTTCACTGACTAAAGAAAACTCTGAAATCTTCTATCTTGAGTACATTCTGTTTAAGGACCTGTGTGAACATTTTTAGTATTTTTTAAGATTCCTAATTAGCTGAGAGACATTCGGGAGAATGTTGCTAGAATTGTGTAAGTAATCTTGCCCAACTTAAATTTAGCTCATTTCTAAGCTGTTCTTTTTTATTTTATTTTTTTAAATTGGGGCATTTCACCCATTCCACGAATGTTATTTAGGTTCAAGTGGAATGTCTAAAAAACTCACACATACCTGAGGTAGCTAATATTGCAATATTGCTCCTTCAAGGTAATAAAGAGTGCCTAAATGTGGTGGTTTGGTCTGCCATGCTCTGCTGCCTCCATCTCTAGGCTGGACAACTCAATGTGACTCAATATAGAATGGTGGGGGAAATCTTTGAGAAGCCATGACAACTAAGGATTATTGCTTTAGTCTGGTGATGGAGATTTATTTACTGGATCAAGAAAAGCAACAGGAATTGGAGGTATGTAACAAAGAAGAAAAAAAAACTATGGGAAATTCCAGGTAAATCAGTTTCATATGGCGTCCTCAGGCAATAAAATCTAAAAGGGGGGTAAGGCTTAATGGTGTCAGGAACTGTGGGGCTAGATTAAGCAATATTACAGAGAATAGGTACCAGAAACACAATTTTCAGGGAGTACCACAGTTCAGAATTAATCTTAGGTAGGAAGACAAGCAATTGTAAATACTGGAGGTATGTAACCAAGGTTGCAAGTTGTTGGAACAAATTTTGTCATGCAGGGTCCAGGTAATTGGGGCCACTTGAGATAGTGTTGTGGGGAGTCTTCCAGTAATATACATGGTTTCTCTAAATCTTTATATATCAATACATTTAGTAGATACCCAGTACTATGCTTAGTATTGGGTATGTGGTGGGCACCTAATACATACTAATGGATTGAAAGACTCTTCTTTAAAATGATTTACCAAGTAGCTTGAGATCAAGAGCTAGGCTGATAACCCCTAAACAATGTGAGATCTCAATAATACTTAAGAGATATGATCTACATTAAACCCAAGTCAGATAAATAGATGGATGAATGTATAGATAGATGAAAATAAATAAATAATGAGATTCTTTTGAGGTAATAACTTGAGTCAGATTCATTTGTATACATAGTCTGATTTTACAACTTAGAATTTACCCTAAGAAACCACTAATCTGTTCTAGTATTAATTAGATAAAAATTGTAGGTCAGGGGTTCTAGATGTACCTTGTGGGTTCATCACCTATCTGTCTTAAGCATGGCCTTCTTGCCCATGAGGGAAGTTAACTTCATTTCACAAAGCACTATATAAACATGTGAGCTATTATTGTCAACGCTGATCATCAACTATGATGAGAGGGGATGGTATTGGATTTATAGTCAGGAAGACCTGGGTTTAAATCTCACTTTGCTTACTAGCTGTCTGATTTAGGAATAGTCACATGTCCCCTCTTAGCCTCACTTTCCTCATCTGTAAAATGGGGATAATAGTAGTATGTACCTTACAGAGTTGTTGTTGAAGAGCAAATGAGATAACATGTATAAAAGAGCTTTGTTAACTTTAAAGAACCATATGTATAACTATGTTACTAAATGTATAGCTATTGTTATCATTATTTTTATTATTAATTATTAGCGACTGGGTCTCCCTATATTGCCCAGAGTGGAAGTACAGTAGCCACTCATGGGACCATTTATACTATTGATAGGCACAGAAGCTTTAACCTGCTCTACTTCCGACCTGGGCTGGTTTGCCCCTCTGCAGGTGGCTACATGCTGTGTGGATTAGAAAGAGACATAAGGGGAAGGTCACCACATTAGTGCTAGACTTAATGCAGACATGTGATCAGCTTTAGTTCTACTTAGAATTCCTGAACTCAAGAGATCACCAGCCTCAGCTTTCCCTAGCACATGGGTTATAGGCATGTACTACCACAGGCAGCTACTATTCTAGTTAAAAATAATCATTTTTCTGATTCAAAGATGGCTCTGTTAAATTGAGTTTTCTACAGTGAGACAACATGATAAGGTAACCAGAAAACAGAAATGAAAGAAATAAAGAGGAATTTGAGTATCCCCCCAATCCCCCTTCCCACCTATATCTTCTGGGTTTATCCCTAATCTAGCTCTTAACTCTTGTTACTCTAACAAAACCTATTTTATTAGTCATTTTATAACTTTTTCACTCTCCAGCAGCTATTGTTCCAAACCAAGCCTTGCTCACATTTATTCAATTCAAACTCCTCTAAAGAGTCATCTACAATTGAACCATATCCTGACCACTCATTTATTACTCAAGCCTTTGCCCTCTGACTTCAATGACCACTTTTCTATTGAAACTGGTTGCCAATGAAGGCAGCTAGGTGGCTCTGTGGCCAGAGTGTTGGACTTGGAGCCTGAAAAGACCTGAGTTAGAATTCTACCTCCTCGGAGACTCACTAGTTGTCTGACTCAAGTCAAGTCATTCTCATCCTCCATTTCCTCTTCTCTAAAAGTGGAATAATAATATTTACCTCCCATGGTGGTTGAGAGGGTCAAATGAGATAACATATATAAATTGTTTTTCAGAAGTCAAAGGGCTATGCAAATATTGGCTATTGTTAATATTGTTGTCATTGTTGACAACAATCATCAGAGTTAATGCTTCTTCATTCTAGTTGACTTCTATGTAGCCCATCTCAACCTTGTTAAGCACTCCTTTCTCTATACTTTCCTCCTGCCTTTGCTTTCAACAGGAACTTTCTCCTGATTCTCCTCCTCTCTTATTTCCTTCCCTTTTAATATAAGTGTTTCTCAAGGCTTTCAGGGGTCATTTAGGTACCTCTGTAGTACACAGAGTGTTGGGCCTAAAATAAGAAAGACTCATCTTCCTGAGTTCAAATCCGGCCTCAGGAGGGCAGCTAGATGGTGCAGTGGATAAAGAACTGGCACTGGATTCAGGAGGACCTGAGTTCAAATCGAGCCTCAGACACTTGACACTTACTAGCTGTGTGACCTTGGGCAAGTCACTTAACCCTCATTGCCGCCCCCCCCCCCAAGTCTGGCCTCAGACACTGACTAGCTGGGTGACCCTGGTCAAATCACTTAACCCTATTTGCCTCAATTTCCTCATCTGTAAAATGAGCTGGAGAAGGAAATGGCAAACCACTCCAGTATCTCTGCCAAGAAAATCCCAAATGAGATCACAAAGAATTGGATATGACTGAAAAGATTGACCAACAATATTCTCTGTAGGTCTTTTCTCTTGGTGATTTCACCAACTCCCACAACAACCTTTACCTCCATGCAGATGATTCTCACTTCTATATATCTCTAGTCTAAACTTCTCTCCTGAGCTCCAAACTGTGTTTCTGTCTACTGGACAACTTCACTAGGGTTTCCCAACCTTTAACTCAAAGCTCAATATATCTAAATCTGAATTCATCATCTTTTTTTCCCCCAAAAAAGCATGTCTGTTGATTCAAGAATTTCAAGGGAATAATGAAAAAATAGGAATTTAAGGGATTTAGCATAACCAGATTGGAAATTAGTAATAATTATCAAAACTATTAGATTTTTTTTTTTTTTTTGCGGGGCAAAGGGTGTTAACTGACTTGCTCAGGGTGACACAGCTAGTAAGTGTCAAGTGTCTGAGGCCAGATTTGAACTCAGGTTCTCCTGAATCCAGGGCCGGTGCTTTATCCACTGCGCCACCTAGCTGCCCCCAAAACTATTAGATCTTGGGGGAAAAATAACGTAAAAGTAGATCAGTTGGCACAGTGAATAGAGCACTGAGACCTAGAATCAGGAAGACCTGACTTCAAATCCAGCCTCAGATGCTTACTAGTAAAGTGACCCAGGGCAAATTACTAGATCTCTAGCTTCCTCCATTTACTCACTTGTAAAATGGGGATGATGATAGGGTTGGTGTGAAGGTCAAATGAGATAATATTTATAAAACCCTTTGCACTAGGTGTGATGTAAATGCTTATTCCTTTCCTGTTCCCCAGATCTGTCAAACATACTGTATTTTTTTTTTTAGTGAGGCAATGGGGGTTAAGTGACTTGCCCAAGGTCACACAGCTAGTAAGTGTTAAGTGTCTGAGGCCAGATTTGAACTCAGGTACTCCTGAATCCAGGGCCAATGCTTTAACCACTGCACCATCTAGCTGCCCCAAACATACTGTATTTTTAAAATTATTGTGGGACTAAGCTGGAGTTTAGTTAAATTATCACTACTTATAAATTAATGGTTATTGTACCAGTGTTTGGCATTAATCATTTATTATTAAATCATATTAGATGTTAGTAAATAGACCCCCCCTGAGGGGCATAGGCACATTTAGATAGGTGTGGCTCTGAAAGAGACCAGCTAAAGAAAGTTCCTGAACTAAATTTTCCAGTGGGGGTGAAGAGAAAGCTAAGGGTCCCTATGTCCCCCCAAGAAATCCATTATTAATAATTATTTTCTCATAATACTAAATAAGTAAGACCAAGAACCAAATGAAGTTAGAATTAAAATTATTCAGAGGAAGGAATCCCTATTCCACAAAAGCTGCTGGGGAAACTAGAAATAGTTTGGAAGAAAATTTTTGTACCATTTGCCCCAATAAGTTCCAAAATGGATAATGACTCCAAGCATAAATGGTCAAATAAAACCCAAAACTATTAGAGGATACTGTAAGGTTATACCTTTCACAACTGAGGTTAGTGGAAAGATTAATAATTAGACAAAGGATACAAGAAATTACAAAAGACAAAATAGATAGTTTTGATTATATAAAATTAAAACAGCTTCTACATAAAATCAATGCAGCTCTAATAATATTAGAACCAAGATTGGGACAAGAATCTGTGTATTAAATATTCCTTATAAATATCTAATACTCCAAATCTAAAGGGAATTAATATGCATATATTTTAAATTTTTATTCCCAAATAGACAAATGGTTAATGGATTTGAATAGCTTCTTCCAAAATGTAACTTACCAATAACAATATGAAAAAAATATTTCAAATTAATAAGATAACCTAATGTTAAAACAACTCTGAAGTACTACATCATACCAATCAAAATGTCAAAGATGATAAAAGACTGAAAACATCCATTGTGCAAGTATTGTGGGAAGAGAAGCCAATAAATATAATCTTTGTGGAACTGTAAATTTCTATAGGCATTTTGGAAAACAGTTCACAATTATGTGAAAAAAAAAGTCACTGAAAAAGTTATCCTTTGATCCTCTTAGTTCACATACATGCCAAGGAGGCCACTGATAAGAAGAAAGGTTCCCAAATATTCACACCATACTTTTTTTATGGGGACAAGAAATAAAAAACAAAGTTAGTTCCCATTAATTAGGGAATAGTTAAAGAAACTTGAAATCAATCAATAGGAATTTATTAAATATCTACCAGGAACTGTGTAAGGCAATGGAAAAACAAGACAAAAAAAAGCCAGTTCCTGCTTTAAAGAAGTTTGTGTTTTATCAAGAAAAACAACATACATGCAAAGTAAGTATAAAGGAATTTCTTATTTTTTTACAAAATTCTTTCTTTAACATTTCTAACAATTATTGTATCCAATTTGCACTTTTCTTTGAGGCTTTGCTTGTAGATGTTTTCAAGTTAAGTTTGTGTCTTGAGCTTCCCTGTCAGCATAGCAGGTCTTTATGGTCAGGTTCTTTTTGTTTGTTTGTTTGCTTGCTCATTCTTCTAGACTATTCTTGACTTTGGACTTTATGTTAGTGCTGGACTGTGTACTTCTTGAGGGGAGCTATGGAGGGAGGAGGATGTCTTGCTTGAGCTTCTTTTCTCTTATGTCCTTCTGCTACTATCACAGTTGGGACCTTCAAGCTTTTGGTGATTCCTAAGTGTATGATCTGAGAAAGTGGTGTGTGTGTGTGTGTGTGTGTGTGTGTGTGTGTGTGTGTGTGTGTGTGTGTGTGTTCTGTTCCCTGTCTTCCTGGTCTGAGTTCTGCAAGTTCCTGACTCAATTTGGGTCTGTTGGCTTCCATGCAGTTGAGTTTCATCATTGTTAGCCTGCTGGGAAGCTCTGCAAGTTCAGAGAAACTGAATTGCTAGCTCCCTTTTGGTCTTAGACACTCCTGCCTTGGTTATTTTTCACTGTGAGGTTATACGCTAGGCTATAAGCTAGAAATGTGTTGCTGCTTTGCTCTTGGGATCATATCCACAGTGCTACATTTCTGGCATTTGTTCCTTATTCAGTATACAACAATGGCCTATGATTGTGACCACTCTTCTCTGCCTTGTTTGTGACCAGGTACTTGGTAATGGGTGATAAAGCTTCTAGATGTCACTGGTTCTTGTACTGAGTGATGGTTCAGGGATAGCCAGGATCTCTTTCCAGCCCCCTTCTCTCCCTCAGCACTGGGATGCTTTTTACAGCAGCTGTCACTGTGTGTTTCTGGTTACTCCCCACTCTAGTGCTGACTTTTCTATCAGTCTTCCTAATCTGCCTTTCACTAGAAAATGACTCCCTGCACCTTTTTTTTAACTTCCCCAATCAGAATTCAGTCTGATGCATTTTCTAGGTCACTAGGAAGGAAGTTGTGCTTGGTAAGCTAGGCAAAAATGTGTCCCCTCCTTCTGCCATTTTGTTTCCCCCAGAGAGGAATTTCCAGTAGAGAAAGACTAGCAGTAATTGGAAGAAGGTGTGAAGAAGGTCTTCATTCAGGTGGAACTCAAGACAAACTTTGAACAAAGCCCGGGATTTTAAGAAACAGAAGTTAGGATGAAGGCACAAATAGAGGGTGGAGTTTTGTGTAAGCAGAATAGCAAGTAGGTAGGCTTGGCTACAAAGTCTAAAGATCTTGTCTAGGACTAAGTAATAGACCAAATATGAAGAGCAAGAGAGGAGTTGAGGATGACATTTAGGTTATGAGCTGAAGTGACTGGCTGATTAATAACAGGGATAGAGGAATTAGGAAGAAAGGAGGGTTTGGGGGAAAAGATAATGAGTTGAATTTTGGACATGTTGAGTTTGAGATGTCTATGGGACATACAGTTTGAGATGTCTAAGAGGCATTTGGAGATGGAAGACCAGAAGTCAGGAAAGATGGTAGGCTTGGATAAGCAGATGTGAGTATCATCAGCATAGAGATAATAATTGAATCCATGGGGGATGATGAGATCACCAAAAGAACTAGTATAGAAAAAGAAGAGAAATTATTCCAGATAAGAGGCAATGAAGGCCTAAAGTAGGTGGCGGCTGTTTGAGTGGAAAAAAGGGGATGTGTACAAGAGATATGAAGGTAGAATCAATAAGATTTGTTAACTGATTGGATATGTAGGGTGCGAGAGAATGAAAAGTCAAGATTAACTTCAAAGTTACAAATCCGGTTGGCTCAAAAAGTGGCAGCATCCTCAACACAAACAGCAAAGTCAGGAAGAGAGACAGGTATTAGGAGAGAGTAAATGAATTCCACTTTGAATGTGTTAATTTTTATGCCTTTCCAGTTTGGGTGCTTGGAAGAGAGACTTAGCCTGCATATATAGCTATGACCGGCATCACCTGCATAGAGATAATAATTGAACCTGTAGGAACTGATGAGATCACTGAGAGAGGATGTAGAGGGAGAAGAAAATCAAATGAAAGTGATGGAATATTATTATTCTATAAGTAGTAGTGAATGTGAGGAATTCAGAGAAAATGGGAAGACAAATGAATTGATGCAGAGTGAAGAAAGCAGGACTAGAAGAGCAAGATACAAAAGGAATACAATATAAATGAAGATAATAAAAGACAATAGAATTGTCTTTAAACAATTTATGTAATTATATTTTCTATGGATAAATCATATATTATTAATATTATTGTATTATTTATATAATATAATTTATATAATTATAATGACCATTTTTTGCTTCAGAGGACAGATAATGGGACATTCTTCTTACCTGAAAGGTGGTAGACTGGCCATTTAGAATATTCCTTAGTTTGTAAATTGTGGTCACTTGCACCGAACAATTTTATTTAATTTGAATACATATATATGTACACATATATATATATAATATGCATGATATGTAAAAGAGGATATTATGAAGGAGGGCATGAATAAAACAAACAAAAATGAAAACATGCAGAACTATTACAAAAATGATAATAAATACATTCTTTGAGCTAATTCCTCTATTTCTCTAATTAGCATTATTGTTCTCTCAGCTCATGACTTTGGAGTCATCTTTGACTCTTCTCGATAACAAGTCTTTAAGTCCTCTCATTTTTACCTCAATGCTAGCTCTTACATACATCCTCCTCTCCACCATATTTCAGGTGTCTCTCATTATCCTCTACTTTATACTACTCTGTTAGAAAGGCAACTGGATGTAAAAGAAAGTATTCTGAATGTGGAATCAAGACTTAGCTCCTGCTGGGTAGGGCAGTACAATGGACTTGGAGTCAGGAAGACCCGAGTTCAATACCTGCCTCATTCATTTACTGCATGACCCTGGGCAAGTCACTTACCTTCCATGAGACTCAAGTTTCATCATCTGCAAAATGTAGGTAATAAGAGCACCTACCTCACAGGGTTGTTGTGAGGACCAAGAAAGATAATACATGTAAAATGCTTTGCAAGAATTGAAGAGCTAGATAAATGTTAGCAATCTTCCTCTTCCTCCTCCTCCTCCTTGTAAGGAATTCATTGTGATTTGGAGTTTTTATAATCCCATCTTTTCTTCATCATGGTCAGACTGAAAAGATGCAAGCTTTAAAAGCCTAAGAGAAGATGGGTGCGTACTTTAAGAAGTTATAAAACAAACAACACAAAGAACGTTTATTGAGTCAAAGTATCCAAACTAAGTACCGAAACCCCACCTAGGAGTTCCCCCGTGCTCACTTGGGCCTGGCCAAATTATAATGGTGACATCTCAGGGGGTATGTTAAATCAATTGGAGACTCAGCCTGGCTATAGAACCATGATTCCTGTGAGAGATGAAGGAAGGGGGAAAGTACTCAGAGAGGGATGGGGGAAGAGGAAGGTGGGGAGAGAGAAAGAGAGAGAGAGAGAGAGAGAGAGAGAGAGAGAGAGAGAGAGAGAGAGAGAGAGAGAGAGAGAGAGAGAGAGAGAAAGTGGGGGGAGGAGGGCTGGGGTGTTTTCAATCTTTGTACCTAACCAAGAGACACTGTAAAGTTGATTCTTATTAGAACTACAGATTCCAGGTGGTGGTGAGTTTGTGTTGTTGAAGAGGCTGGATCATTAAGCCAGCTGAGCTGGAAACAAGTTTAGAGTTTGAGTTAGTTTGAGGTTGTTTGAGGTACCTGGGAGCCTTTTTACCCTAGACCTCCTCTGGGAAGAGGGTCATAATTTTCCTTTTCTCTATCCCCTTTTCTCATTGTCCCTGGCTTTATTAACTCCACTTGTGTTGTAAATTTGTACCCATTAATAAAACCTGATTTGTTTGTGGAAAAGACCTGCTAATCTCCTTTCTTATCAGTCCGGGAGACATAACTGAAAAAGAGGCAGTTTGGAAAAGGGGTAACTCTGGACCTAGAGGTCTCTCATTATTTTCTGAACCCAATATTATAGTGACCTACCCAATTAACTCTCCCCATACTAAATTTGGCCCTTACATCCTCATCGTCATCACCACCACCATTATCATCGTCATTGTCACCTCCTTCCTCATCATCTTCATCATTCCAGTCTCTTTGAGTCTCAGTTTTCGATCTGTAAAATGGAGATGGTGTTCACAATACCTCTTTCCCAAGTCAAATGAGAATATATCTAGAGCACTATGCCAATGTCAGCTATTATTAATAACCTTCTAACTCTGGAAATTACCCTTTTCCATTCAATCCAGCTTTCCCACTACTGCCTCATTCATTTTCTTAAAGTTAGAGCTCTGATCCCACCATTCATTCCACTGTGCAAAACCCTTAACTGTTTCTCCATTGCCTGCCTGCCAAGGTCCAAGCTTTTTAGCCTGTCAGTCAACAACCAGGAGTCTGCTACTGCACTAAGCCTAAAATTCCAGGCCTTATGCAACATGGTACCCCACTTTTCCGGATTATTCCATAGATTCTGCCCTCATAGAGTTAATAATCCAGTAAGGGAATAAAGCCCTTATAAAGATAACTATGACACAAAATAATTCAAGGTAAGTTTATAGGGTCTGGATTTGTTATTTCACTGACATAAAGAATTCCTGGATGAGGAAACTTATCCAGTGAAGCTTTGGTACCTTCCCTAAAGCTCATAGTCTTAGGGAGGTACCTGGAGCACTGAGAGGCTGTTATTTTCCCAGGGTCACCCAGCCTGTATATGTCAGAGGTGGGACATGAACCAAGGCCAGCCCTCTATCCACTGTGCCTTGGCTGTTTTCCATAACCACATTAAGAAAAGGAGAAAAATAAGGGCTATGTGTCATCTGAGAAGGAAAATGACCTTTCATGTAAGTCGGAGGGCAAGGAAGCTTCCATAGAGCAAATGATAATTGAGATGGCATTTATAAGAGGGTGGGAAGATGTTCCAAGGACCTACACCATTTTTCATCAGTAGCGTTACTTGGCTTTGACTCAACTAAACACTATACACCAATGCAAGGTAGCCCTTTGGGGCTCTCCCCTCATTCCCCCATTTTTTCTTCTTTTTGCATGTTATCTTCCCCCTCTCCACCACCCCAGTAGATTCTAAGATCCTTGAGGCCAGGGATTGTCCTCCACTGGCACATAGTAGGCACTTAATAAATGATTACTGAACTGAGAAATGTGAACAAACATGCATAGGTAAGAATGTGCTAGGCTCCATTGGGAGATTGATTGAATTCTTTGGCTAAATCAAAAACTACTTGGAGAGATAGAGTATGAAGTATGACTGGAAAAAGATACAGGAGTACCTGACTACACAGGGCTTTGGGAGTCAGGCAAAGGAAGGGGAATGTTATTCAGTAAGTAAAGGGGAAACACAGAAGAAGACAGGGAGAAAAAAGAGAAAAGCTATTTGGAGGTTAATGTCAGTTGTATAGGAGGAATCAATGGTTAACAGGTAGCAGAGGGAGTGGGGTATATGGAGTGTGCAGGGAGGACTAGCATTTATGTGGTGAGGGCTTGTTGAGCCCTTTTCAAGACTGCTCATCCACATTTGGTGTCTACCTGTCACCCAGCTCTTACCTGTGGTTCCAAGAAGCTGCAGCATACATAGCAGCCACACTCTGGTAAACCACCTTGGTAGATGGGGTAAACCAAGTTGAGAGTAACCAACAGGCCTCAAACCTGTCAGTGTTTACTTCAAGCATATGAAGGCTTTCCCCAGCAGAAAGGCTAGACAAGAATAACTTGTTCCAATGGCCATAAAGGCAGCTGAAACAAAAGCTATTGAAGTGCTTAGAGTTTGGTCAGACTTTGAAGATGCCAAGGTCTTCCACTGCACCCCATCTCCAGCCGAATTGACTTTTTCCTTGCCACTGGACTTTGATGATGTTGGAAGAGAGTGAAGCTGATGACTTTATGTGACTGCCTCACTCAAATTCAATTCACACACAAGTCAAGACATCACCCATTGTATCATTGGCCCCCTTCAAAAATAAAGGATGAACAAAGAGGGAGTACAAAGGAGGGGATGAGGATGAATAATGTGGGGGAAGAGTCCATAGGACTTGCTAATCAATTGGGTATGAGAAGTGGGGAAGAGGGAAGCATTAAAGGTAATGCCAAGGTTTTAAATATAGGACAACGAATAGGTGAATGGTAGACATCAGAAGGAGAAACAAGTTTAGGGAAGAGGAAATAAGTTCAGTTTTGGACATGTTGAGTTTGAGATATGAGAGGGTCATTTAGGCCATGAAACAAGCAGTTTGAGATGAAGGCCTGCCTAAGGCCTTCTCTCAAAAGAGAGACCAAGGCTGGACAGATTTGTGAGTCACTGAATAGGGATCATAGGGGAAGTAAAGGGAAAGAGGCCAAGAAGGCATGCCTAGAAAGGTAGGAGTAAAACCAAGTGGGTGCTGTCTCTGCAGCTTAAAAAAAGAGAGAATATTCCAAAGGAGGAGAAAGGAGGGTAATAAGAAGCATCATATGCTGCTGACTGGGAGAAAAAGAGAGGATATGAAAAATGCCCATTGGATTTGGTTATTGGCCATTGGTGATGTTTGGATGACCTTAATCTTCACCATTTGAGATTCTTGACCCTTTGCTCTGCTCTTAGGAACTCACCTTCCCAGGACTTGCTCCATTGATGCATCTGCCCATGGTCTCTCCCTACTTCTGGATTCCCCAACATACTCCTGATGCTTTCTTCTCATATTTGCCCCATGAAACCTCACCTATTCAAATGTAAAATTCATATAGTAATAGCCCCTATCTGTGAGGATCAAATAAGATAAATTCATAAATAGTGCTTAATAAATGCTTGTTCCTTTCATCAACCCTTCCCTTAAGGAATGAATATTGAAACCACTAAATAGGGAACCCCTGTGTAGCTGGTATCACTTAAAAGTCTTATTCCCTGGGACAGTGAGGTGGCGCAGTGGATAAAGCCCCAGCCCTGGATTCAGGAGGAACTGAGTTCAAATCCAGCCTCAGACACTTGACACTTACTAGCTGTGTGACCCTCATTGCCCTGCCCCCCCAAAAGAAAGGGGAAAAAAAGAAAAGATAAAAGTCCTATTCCCCCCTTAAGAACATTCCTTATTCTGGAGAGGCAACAGTGGGGCTGGCCTTCTGACGGGTGACACCCTGAGGAGTTAGGGGATGGGGATGGAAAATAAAGAAGGGAGGGATGAGACAGAATGGGCATTTTTTTTCTGGAAGGATAGAGAAGGGGTCAACTGAGGTCATCATCAGAATCTGACTGTAAAGAAAACCAAACAAAAGCTGCCAAGTCCTCCTCCTTGGGAATCTCTTTGGAACCAAATAATGATACAGGACAAGAAGGGCTATCCAAAGAAAAATGGGGTGGGGTGGGGTGGGAATGGCATGAAATAATCCAGAGGAAACACACCGAAGGAACGGGCTGGGCTCTAGTTGGAGGCAATAATTGAACAAGGCCTAGAGGTTAACAGGATAAAAGAAAACAGTCAAGACCCTAGTGGAGAGGGGAAAGGGCAAAAGATAAGAGTCCCTGCAAAGTGGACCCCGGCCTCCCGTTTGAGGCACCTGGTTCCCATTAGTCTCCCATCACCACGGCTCCTTGTGGAACCTTCTCCCTCTCCAAGCCTTGGCTTGAGCCGGTCTGTAAATTAAAGCAGCAGCTTTATTCTTTATATCACTCCAGAAGAAGGGGAGGAGAGAGTCAAAGTTGAAGAGGAAGCTGGAGTCCTCAAGATCCAAATTTGCGATCGCAAGAGTGACCCAAATGGCGAAGGGAGACAGAGAACAAACCACCCCCAAAGCAGATTTGATTTCCCTCTTTGAACCTCTATCACCACCCTCCTCCCCGCCCCCTTCTTAAATACATACACAGAGATCGCGTTAAGAAATCCCCTTTGCAATTGGCCGTTTTCCAAGGCAAGGGTACAGCTGGTCTGAAGGGCCACATGTTGAAGTTATTAATATGCCTATGTCCTTCTCCCCCACTGAGTTCCCTGATCAAAGGCCTTGCCAGAGCGGGAATGGATAGCCTCGCATAATGGGAACTGAAATTCTACTTAAGAAAGCAGCTTTGCCAAAACACACTACCTTTTTAAGTGAAACATTCCACGCACATATTAACCTGATTACCGAAAGGAAGGGGGACCTTTTTTTCCTTCTGTACCCTGCTAATAATTTTCTGTCAAGTCTGATTTGGCTTCAGCCTTACTCCAAGTCCTTCTGATGGGTCCTGTTCACTAGTAAACTGAAAACAGAAGGTGCTGCAAAAACTCAGAGACATGATACTCTGACCGCGGATTACCGGCGCTTCAAAATTCGGTTCCCTGCCAACAGAGGAGGCCAGTGACTTTTCCAATCCCTGTCAATCAGGGAACTGCATCCGCTTCATACAGCCAGTTAGGGAAACATAGGGGGAATGCCGTGGAAATAATTAGGGCTCCCTCTAGTTAACAGGAACATTAACTCATTACACGGAGTCCGCTGCCTGGTAAAGAAGCGGATACCAAGAGGACCCTTCTAGTTCCACTCGTGGGATTTCCATAGGGAAATGTGGGCTCCAGTGTCAATGGAGGGCCAGACTAAAGGGGAAAGAAGTCCAGTTTCAAGAGGATAAAACTTTCTAGGACTTCCTATCAAGCCCCAAAAGACTCTTCCCAAGTCATGTCACTGGATTCAAAGGTAATGTCATTCCTGTAGAGCTAGGAAATTTTAATACCCCTAGGCTGGGGACCTAGGACCAGGGAATTAACTGGGGCCCACAGAGAAGCATTTGTTCAGAAAGGGCTTTTGGTGTAGCATAGAGAGAGAACAGGCAGCCTTCCTTTAGGGATAGTTTGATTGATTTCTTGATACAGGCAGGAGGATGGACCAAATGGTTTCTCAAGGGCCCTGTCAGCTGCAAAAAGCTACATGTTTGGACCTTCGGAGACTGTCAGTCAGCCTAAGGAAGAAATCTGAACTCTCCTGGGCCTATGGAAAGAACATCAGCTCTAGGGCTGGGGGGTGGTAGTGGTGGTCTGTGAACCTGTTATTTTAATATTTGGATAACTGTATTTCAATAAAATTAATTTCCTTTGTAACCTTGTGTATTTTATTTTATGACTTTAAAAACATTCTGAAAAAAGGATCCATGGGCTTCAGCTCACTGACAAGAATGGGTCAGAATCCCCACTTTGGAGTCACAGGGCATGGGTTCCTATCCCATCTCTGATACTCATTAGCAGTGAGACCTTGGGTAAGTCAGCCTCCCTGGGCCCAAGTTCCTTATCTATTAAATAAGACGGCTGTGCCAAACGGTCTCTGAGGTCGCCTCCTGGTTCTGGATCTGTTCACAGGATTTATATACTTGGAAACATACGGGAAAGAGAATCTCCCCAAAACAAAGGCTTCTGTAACAAGGTATTAACCAGGGCTTCACATTCCAGGCAAAGCTGAGGATCCCTGATCTCACCCTGCCTTCAGGCAGGCAAGCTCCCATGCTCCCTCATCAGCCAGCATGGGTTCAATTATCATCTTTCTACACAGACTCCCAGATCAATCTATGGGGTTCTAGTTGCTCTAGTCTCATGTCCCTGGGAATTCTGGGATTTGTAGTTTCAGAGAGCATTCCTGCTCTTGCTACATTTCTTTTTAAAAAATCTCCATCATCTATCATACCTAAAACCAGAAGGGACTGATGAGATGATACGTCACAGATTACAAAATGTCTTAAAAGACCAAAATGCCAACCCCGCCCCCAAATTGAAAATAAGGCAATGAGGAGTGAGAAAAGGCAGCAGTGGCCTGGGCTAGCCATTTACTGCTTGCATTTGACAACTTTAAAAACTGTTTACCTCCTAATAAGGACTGAGGGAAATCCCCTTCAGGGCTGCCTTTTGTAAGACATCAGGAAGGCATCCTGTCAAAACACAATGACATCTTAAAGGTGTCTCTGCCTGAAGGAAGGAGAGAGCCCCTACTCTAGGTACAGACACTATTTACAAAACTCATTGTATCTGATTATTAAACACACCAAGAAGAATGGAGCAACATCTGTAAGCTGTTTATTAGAGAATTTCTTTCATTATATGTAGTCAAACTCAGTTCAGAGTGAATTAATTGCATATCCAACTGGGACTTGGTACTTCTTCTGCTGTGTGCTGAGGCTACTAAGCAGCTCCTTCTCCCAGCTGCCTCAGACTTCGAGTCAAAGATGACCTGTGGCCTTGCTAAGAAAGTCTCACCAGCTCTTCTGTGTAGCTCATAATAGGGACTGTAACTAGCTTTGTGCTCTCTGCCTCAGTGTTTTCCTCTTGGGCAATCAGGGGACCCAGACTAGATTTACACAGTTCATCACTTTTCAAGGATTGGAACAGAGGGGAGAGGAATGGGGTGGTGGCTCACAAAAGGGCAGATGGATTCCAAAGCTGGGGTCTTCATCAGTAGGAAATGACTTGTTGACCAAGTTCACAACCTGGAATCAATCGCTTCTCCCTCACCTACAGGGTCGCTGCAAATAACAACAAATTTAGGAAGAAGAAGAAGGTAGATTGCCGATTCAGAGGCAACATTTTACCCTGAAATTGGCCAGCCAATGTGGGTCCTCTGGTACTGAGTATCCATCACCTCTCTTGGATTTCAGTTGTATTTGCTGCAGTTAGATGTCAGAACCAAAGAAATGATTGGGGAAGGCTCTCAAGTCTTCCAAGGGAAATCAGTTTCTTCTTTAATAATAGCACCACCCCCTATACTCCATCCGTGAACCTTTAAATGAAAAAAAAAATGACATTAAAATGAGAACATTCCTTTTTATGTTGAAAAGTGAGATAACTAAAAGAATGTATTTTCTTCTATAACACTTACTTTCTCAGCAAAATCATATCTGGTCAATATTTTGCCATGCCACCACAAATGATTGGAGTGGCAATTGACTCTTCCCTCTTGGCAATCATCTGACAAGTCTATTCCCTCCTATCCATTTATACTGCTACCACCCTCATGCCCACCCCCCCCTTATCCCCTTCCATTTATTCAAGTGTAATAATTTTCCTGCCTCCGAGTCTTTTACATCTCGTGTCAATCTTTCATACAGTTGCCACAACAGGTTTCCTAACATTCAGGGTTAATCATATCTCTTCTCTACTCAAAAAACTGTCAGTGGCTCACTGCTGCCTATGACATTCCATATAAATGCCTCTCCAATATAGTGCCATCATATATTTACAGTTTTATTTCATACCATTCTCCTCTACACATTCTGTATTCAAGGCAAAACAGGCCATTGGGTGGTCCCTAACCTCACTTTGTTTTGTTTTGAACTCAGGTCCTTCTGAATCCAGGGCCAGTGCTTTATCCACTGTGCCACCTAGCTGTCCCCCACAACTACTCTTGAGGACCATTCTCCCTCCCCTCCTCCCCTCTAACCCCCATTTGCAACCTTGGTGTCACCCTTAGCTCTTCACTCTCATTCCCCATATCCAATTAAGCCATCAAGTCAACCATTTATTGAGCATTTACTATGTGTCAGACACTGTGCTAAGCATAGGGCATATAACTGCAAGCAGAAAGAGATAGTTCCTGCCCTCAAGTAGCTTACATTGGAATGAGAGAAGAGAATACAATTACGAATGCTGAAAAACAGGAAGGAGGGAAGAAGGTGCCAGAACTAAGAGCAGTAGAGAAAGGCCAGAGTTAGTAGTAGAGTCTGGAGAGGTAGAAAGACATAGCTGGCCTTGATGCTTTCCAAAAAATGGAGTTTCTGAGAGGAAATAGTCAATCAGAAGAAGAGACTACAGGGTCAGAGTGGACTACATGAACTTCCAGGGTGAGGAGGCTTGTATGGTATAATAGAGAAAGCCTGGAGGGTCAAAAGTTGATCCTGGTGTTTATATACACATATATACACATGCATATGCATAGACATAGACATGTACATATTCACACATATATGTGTACATATATAACATACACACATGTACATATACATACACAAGTATATATGAAGTATTGTGGTGCTAGAAAGACAATCTGGCAAACAAATAAACAAATAAATAACAAAAATGGATGAACAGATAAATGAATAAATAAATGACTAAATATATGTATGTATTTATATGTGTTTATAATGTGTGTATATATACACATATAACATATAAGACATACATATGACACACACATATAAATATTTCCTTTTCACTACTTACACAGTCACCACTACAACTAAGGGCATCATCACCTTTTACCTGGAATACAGCTATGTCCTCCCAATTGTTCTCCCTGTCTCAAGCCTCCCTCTCCTCCAGTCTATCCTCTAAACAATTACACTTGTACATTTACAATGAATTATTTTCTTTTTTTTGTGGGACAATGAGGATTAAGTGACTTGCCCAGGGTCACACAGCTAGTAAGTGTCAAGTGTCTGAAGCCACCTAGCTGCCCCATGTCTCTGTGTCTTTAAAAGAACTGACCATCTCCCATGGCTTGAGTGCCTTCCATCCTCATTTCTACCTCTTAGAATTCCTGGTTTTCTTCTGAAGCACCAGCTTCTGCAGCAACCCTTCTCCTTGGAAATGACCTGGGATCTATGCAGAGATGCCCATATTTATGTATTCTGGTATTATGTGTGCATGTATTCTTCCTAGCTCCTCTCCCTTAGCTCATACAAGACAGAGCCTGTTTCCACATTTTTTTTTTTAGTGAGGCAGTTGGGGTTAAGTGACTTGCCCAGGGTCACACAGCTAGTAAGTGTTAAGTGTCTGAGGCCGGATTTGAACTCAGGTCCTCCTGACTCCAGGGCCGGTGCTCTATCCACTGCACCACCTAGCTGCCCCTCCACATTTTTTTTATAGTCCCCATGCTTAGTGTTGGGCTTGGCACATAGTAAACATTTAATAAGTACATATTGATTGATAATAAAATTTTCTTCCTTCAAGATCCTACTGGAGCATCATGTCCTCCAGGAAACCTGACTCGTCTAGTTCCAAGTTACCCCTTCCCCAAAGATTTATTTGGATTTCTCCTTTGCCTTTAATCTATTTTACTTGGTATTATACTTACTCTTGTGAGTAGGGATTGATTCATTCTTTGTACTAGCATCCTCAGGGCCCAGCACATAGTAGGCATCTTAATAAATGCTTATTGATTGATTATAGGCATGCATATTATATCCTACTCATTAAAAGCAGAATTGTAGTTTTTCATCCTTGCTACCCAAAAGTCTTGCCCGTAATGGGCACTTGGTAAATGTCTGTCAGAATGACTCAAAGCAGGGGTTTCATTATTTTGTTTTTTAAAAAAATTTTGATAATGATGTTTTGGTATAATTTGGTTCCTTTGTAATCTTATGTGCTATATTTCATGAAGAAAAAACAACCTTGATTCTGAGAGGGCGTCCGCAGACTTCCTCAGCTTTACAAAGGGATCCATGATACAAAAAAGGTTAAGAAGCCTTGGATTAAAGGATCATTTTAGGACTAGTATCAGCAGGGAATAGAAGTCTGAGTTGAGTTAGCTTTTGCCGAATCATGATCAAGAACGGCATGGGAATTGTGGGAAGGTGGGACACACCCAACATTAACTTGGTGTCTCCAAAGAAAAGACCTCATAGCGAAACTGTGAATGGAACTAGACTGAGGTGAGGCAAAGAAGCAAAGAGAACTGAAGAATTCAGGCCCAGAAAGGTCTGAGTAGGTATCCTAGTTTGTGAGAAGAGATGTCCATAATGAACGTTAAGGGAAGAGCATTAACATGTACCTTCAGCCAAACTAACTTGATACAGTGCATCACATTTCCTCACCTCTCCAAACAATCTTAAACGCACTTAGCATTCATCTTCAGATTACTATTCCTCCTTCCTCCTGTGATCACTCGGTTCTGGGGAAGTTTTAAAAAGGGAAGCTGAAAAGAAATATAGGAAGGGGACTTGGTGATTCATGTGGTCACACCGACCGTCAAAGCAAACCTGGATCTCCACAAAGTTTTAGAGACTAGGACCAGGTACGTGTTGGTTCTTTCAGCACATAGAGGCAGGTAGGTGGCACAGTGGATTGAATGCTGGGCATGGAGTCAAGCAGACCTGAGTTCAATCCTCTCTCAGGAACTTACTAGCTGTGTGACCCTGGGTAAGTCACTTAACCTCTACCTGTTTCAGTTTTCTCAGCTATAAAATGGGTATAATACTATACCTATGTTTCAGGGTTGTTAAGAGGATAAGAATAAGATAATATTTGTAAAGCTCTTAGCGCAGTACCTGGGACATAGTAAGCACTTAACAAGGCCTTCCTCCCTCCCTCCCTTCCTTCCTCCCTCCCTCCCTTCCTTCCTCCCTCCATCCCTCCCTCCCTCCTTTCCTTCCTTCCTTCTCTACTTCTTCCCTTCTCTATGGCATCTTGCAGAGAAGTGAGAGGTCAGGTGCCCCGGGGATTAACTCACTTTGGAGTTGGAGGGAGTGGGTGGTGGTCCATGGTTTACATGAAGCAGGGTATTCATCTGTCATTGTATGACTTGCTTTGGGGCAGTCTCCTCCCCATATTCTTGGACTCTGGTATTTTATCACTAAATGTTTTGTAAATACATATCAAAAAAGGATCCATACACATATATAATATATAACATGTGACATATATACCTATATACATACATATATTACACACACACACATATGCTTCGCTTAGGGAAGATATGTCAAATATACAATTTCTGGTTTCATTTTAAATTCATGTTGCTTTTATCAGTTCCTCTGAGAGAGCTGGTGGCAAACTACTATTCATTATTCCCTCCCCATATCATTTGGAAAGGAAGAATTTGAATAAGGCAAAGAGTGGTCATTGTCTGTCTGCTCTGGAGTGTGTCTTTACTCTAAGTAATAATAATATGGAGTAATATTTAGCAGATGAGGTCTACACATACTTTTTTTTTTTGCAGGGCAGTTTGGGTTAAGTGACTTGCCCAGAGTCACACAGTTAGGAAATGTCAAGTGTCTGAGGCCAGATTTGAACTCAGGTCCTTCTGAATCCAGGGCCTGTGCTTTATCCACTGCACCACCTAGCTGCCCCTACACCTACCTTTACCATCAAAGAAGGGGTTGCTTTCCTTGGGCTATATATACCTGACCTGGCAAATTCATTGCCTAAAAGAAGCCATTAGAAAAGTATGTTTATCCATTTTGATTTTTTTTTTTTGGTGAGGCAATTGGGGTTAAATGACTTGCCCAAGGTCACACAACTAGTAAGTGTTAAGTGTCTGAGACCGGATTTGAACTCAGGTACTCCTGACTCCAGGGCTGGTGCTTTATCCACTGCGCCACCTAGCTGCCCCCATCTTGATCACTTTTTAAACATTGGTGACATTATAGTTAAGGAGAGGAGATGAAGCAAGTGTTGAAAAAGCAGTCAGCCTTCTTGCTTGTGAGGACTAGCAAATCCCTTGCAAGAAAAGGGGAATGGTCTTCTTCCTTCCCCCCAATTAGAGCACAGTGGTTACATGCCTGGGACTTTGCCTCTGTTTCTTTGCATTAGTCAATGGTAGAGGCAAGAGGCTGCATTACTTGTAACCCTGGCTCCCAAGAAGCAAGATATTATTTATAATCAGAACCATATCATAGCCAAGGATAGTCTGAAAGGGAAATTACAGACTCATCCCTTAATTCAAACCATTTGAGAAATTTTACAGGCTTTGGCAGTGCTTTGGAGCAGGTATGAAGCCCAGAGCACAGTTACATGCTGGAAACATTTTCATGATCTCCCAATTAGAGTTGAGGATAGCTACCAAAAACACGAAGAGCTTCCACTCTAGAAGTAGGGCAGACCAACCAAGGGACCTCAAGCCGACCTCATGCCCATGCAATGCACTCCCTCTAGAAGTTACATTTATGGGATGCTGCTACCCTGAGTGCAGAGAAAAAATTTTAAAAAATCATTACATTCAACTTGAATGGCTTTTACCACCATAGATCTCACCATCATTATCACCAGTCTAACCCCCTAGACTGTTCCCTTGTTTGGTTATAAAAATGACTGTGAAAAAGAAATGACCGTGATCCTGTGGGCCTGTTGGTACAGAACCCTTTGGAGCAAAAGTCACTTCTGTGCTGGAGGGACACAGCCTCTCTTTAGATAGCAGATTGGCTACAGTATAGAACTGCTGACGACTCTGGCTTCTCTCCCCATGCTGATTTAATCGTTGCATATGGAAGAATGATTTCTTCTCCAAATATTTATTTATTGTTCTTTTTCTGTTTACTATAGCAGCTGTTTTTATTCTGCCCCTCTTATGAACAGCTTTTCTGAGGGAAAATGCTCTGATTGCCTTCCTTTGCGTGGTCCTCCCGTTCTCCTTCACACATCTGGGGCATGTGTGCCTGCGCTATTCTCAGGAGGCCCTTTAGGGTGTTCCTGCTCCTAGCCTGGCCCTCTGTGTTGGCTTAATTTAGGCAGAAGTGGCAGGAGATGCTAACATTTGGTAACATTTTCTCCATCGTGTCAGATTGTATTAGAAGGTATCCTTTAAACATAAGTAACCATAGGCCTCCTTGGCTAAGGACAACTAGGTGGCACCATAGTGCACAGAGTGCCAGGCTTGGAATCAGTCACACAGCTAGTAAGTTTGCTTCAGTTTCCCCATCTGTAAAATTAGGTGGAGAAGGAGATGGCAAGCCAGTCCAGTACCTCAGCCAAGAAAAACCCAAACAGGGTCACGAAGAGTAGGAAACAACTGCACAGCAGCAAGTTGCCCACTTGTCCAAAAAGAAAAAAAAAATTTGCTCACTCCACTGATATTATTCCTAACCTATGTTTGGAAGTGAATGAAAATTCTTTTCCTTTGTTGGGCCGGTGTAGCACTGTTCTGGTATGAATCAACAGACTCCTCTGAAATGTTGTATAGACAGGAAGGTTGTTATTGAGTTCTTTCAGTCGTGTCTGACTCTTTGTGACCTCATTTGGGGTTTTCTTGGCAGAGATAGTGGAATGGTTTGTCATTTCCTTCTCCGGCTCATTTTACAGATAAGCAAACCAAGGCAAACAGGGATAAGTGACTTTCCCAGGTTTACATAGCTAGTCAGTGTCTGAGTACGGATTTGAACTCGTGAAGATGAATCTTCCTGGCTCCAGGCCTGTGCCCCCTACCTGCCCTGAATGCTATGGTAGAGCCCCTGATTCCTTCACCACAACCCCCAGACTCTGTGCAGCTAAACTCTTTAAGGACTAAGTGAGGGAAAAGACAACTGGGCCATAGCCAATTCTTCTCCCAACCATGCTCTTCTTCTTCTTTGAAGAATGTTAATTGCAGTGTGACCATTCAACTCATGAAGACAGAGCATTATCACATTCGGGGACACAAAGTAGGAGAGGAGGGAATATAAAGTGGGACGGCAGGCATAGCTTGCCAGGGAGAAGAAGCTTGTTGGGCAAGGACATTAAACTGAAGAAAGTAGGGAAAGAAAAAAAGAACAAGAGGGTACTGTAAGCTTCTTTTAAGAGGCTGAGTAACTACTGATCCCTTTTTCAATCACCACTCCTGCTTGCTTTTCAGAGTTCATTTTACGAGCCCAGGGATCCTAGGCCCAGATACGACAGTTAATCCCAAAGTTGCCATTCCCATGTTAATAAGAAAGCCAAAAGGTGGATTAAATGGCTCCTTCCTCAGTACATCCCATATGGGATAAGAAATGAGTAAGTCATAAAGGATCAAAGGGAAATTCATTCTTGAGCCTATAATCACAATTTTTTGAGAAGGCTACGTATCCGCAGAACCCAAGTTTGGTCATAGAAGCATGGGCTTTTATGATGTCTTAGCTAGTTAATTGTAATGGGGGCAGGCTGCCTAGCTTAATGAAAGTTCTTCAGGAGATTTGTTTTTCAGTGAAAAAAATGCTGAAGGTCAGGCTCCCTGGGGGGGCCTGGTGCAGACGTGGGGGATGGAAAAAAGAAAAAAAAAGTTGGTGTTTGGGCAAGAAATTGAAGTTAAAGGCAGGGAGCTGACACAGAAAACTTAAGTTTTCCTCATCACCAGTAACAATGGCAGGGCTGTCAGCTATCCTTTGGGTGCCACAGCCACAGCTACTGAAAGACCAGGAGAAGAGAGTTCTTATCTTACCACTAAAGTCCTTGGTACCATGGAATGGTTCACCTTCAGACATAGATATTGATTTGATAAGTAGAAATAACATCAGAAAAGAGGTATTACCATCGACTTTGTGGCGGCATCCTGAGGGTCAAGGACCTTTTAGTCTGACTTGAACCTGAAGTCTTTCATATGTGTTGATCCAAGGTGTTGAACTCAGGCTCATACTGACTTAGAAAAGCACAGATTAACATCATCTACAGTGTATTTTATTATTTTATTTATTTATTTATTTATTTGATTTTTTTTGGTGAGGCAATTGGGGTTAAGTGACTGGCCCAGGGTCACACAGCTAGCAAGTGTTAAGTGTCTGAGGCCGGATTTGAACCCAGGTACTCCTGACTCCAGGGCCGGTGCTCTATCCACTGCACCACCTAGCTGCCCCATTGTATTTTATTTTTGTTGATTTTTGTCAAACATTTCCCAATTACATTTTAATTTGGTTCTGGTCACCATCAGGTAGGCAGAGATTTCAACACCTCACTTCATTAGAATGTGAGCCCCTCTAAGAGGGTCCATCTCATTTTTCTATCTATATCTGCAGTGCTTAGCACAGTGTAGAGATACATAGTAAGAGCTTAATAAATGCTTTATTCCTTCATTGATTCAAGAGGCAAGCCTCTGGCTGGGTTGGAGAGTTCCCAGCAAAGGCAAGCAGCTTGCATCTATTATAGAAGTTAAAAACATTCACTACAGAGTTAGGGGAAGAACAATGAAAAGTTGTCCCAATCCTAAGGGCCTAGAGAACTAGGCCAGCCATGGGCTCAGCAGCCCTGGATGGAGGCTAGGGGGCTGAGTCTGGGGGCTTAGCACATCTGTCCTGCTGTAATTAATGTGGGGGAGCAGCAGGTGCAAACCTCTCATCTTTCAATTTGACTCTTAAGCTGCTTGGGCTCAGTGTAACTCAAAACCGGCTCTCCTTTTAAAAGTGAAATTTGGAAGGTCATTAGCGTGTTAACGTGGGCTAGCCACTACGGATGGTTCTTTAAAGCAAAATTAGAAACAGCCACTTGACTAAACAGACATGAGTCCTTTTCAGATGTTACAATTCCACATTTTGGAGAGATAACCCTCTTTGGTAACCCTAAGATTAATATCTGCATTAGGCAATATTGAAGCCAGATTGGAAGGAAAGTCCGATTATTCTTTTTCCAATTGAAAAGTGTCTTTTGTTTTGTTTTGGTTTTTTTTACTACTGAGAGTAAGAAAATGGCCTCATTTTACCAACCCCTCCCAAACTGGAGAGTTTAGAGTACCCCAATTTGGAAGGGACCTTATACATCATTCAGTCTAACTTCCTCATTTTCCAGATGAGGGTACTGAGGTCCGGTGGGGCTCTTGGACCCGGGCAGCTCATCTTTGCTTTGAGGGTGCAGCATGAAGACGAGAAGAAGCAGGGGACATTAACTCTGTGTGCCAAGACAACCCAGTGAGGTCTTGGGTCTTTTCAGAGAGAACATGAAGTGGGCTTGACACTACAAGGTTGCCTGACCTCAACTCAAACTGGGTTTTCTTATGGACAAACAGACAGGGAGCCCGAGCCCAATGCTGCCTCCTTATAGTGGGAACAGCACTGAGCTGGGAGGTTGGGACATGTGGGTTCTACTCCTAGTCTTCATCCTAATCAGTTGTACAACTTTTCTGTCTCCTGGACTAGATAAGCACCAATTTGTCTCTCTGCAACTTAATGCTAGTGTGACCTTGGACTAGTCACTTTATTTTGGTAGACCTCAGTTTCCTCAACTGTAAAATGGGGGTGGGGGTAATAGGACTGGCTGGTCTCTGAAATCCCTCCCAACTCTGAATTATTGATCCTGTGAGCCTGAAGATTCTTGTTTTTTTGTTTTTTTTTTAAAAAACATCCCATAAAATTCCTAAGTTATTAGTGAGGTTGTTTCCTCTCCCCCACCCGCTTGTCTTTAGGATCAAGGAAACAAACTTTGTCTTGCTGAGCCCCTAGGAGTAGGTCAATCCTGAGCCCCAGGGAAGAAAGGGCCCCCTGCTGTCCAAGGGCAGATAATGGCAACCCTTCCAAGGACACAGCCTGTTCAAGGGGCCTTCCGATCCCAGCTGCAATAGATTTGTAAATTATTTATCAGCTGCAGCTATAAATTAGAGATGAATGCAAGGCCTCTGGGTCTCATCTTGGATGGGCTCCTTAGTAATGAATTTCAGGCATTTTCTGCTGTGAGGGGTGATTTTTTTTTTTTTTTTTGATATGAAGACTGGGTATAGTGTGTTGGAATCTGCTAATACCAATTTTAGCCTTTCCCAACCTGTGTTCTGCAGTGGTCCACCAAGGAGAACTTTGCTAGGAAAGGGAAATGTAGTTGAGCATCTACTTCTTCAACTTCCCTTCTCTTCCTCGCTCTCTTGTAATCAGAGAGAAGAAACCTATATCCAGTTTGTCTCATAGAAGTTGAGCAAACTTTTTTCTCCTAGTCATTCTGTTTTCTTTTGCCTACAGTTATATAACAAGAGATCTGGGATTCTTATAGAGTTCCTTAAGTCAAATGAAACAATCTGCTAACAACTCAAGTCCCAGGGTCCATCCCTTCCAATTAAACTGATGGGATCATGCCAGAGTCATCTTCTGTGGTACTTTCTTCACCAGGGCCTGGAGATGGGGAGAGACAACCCAAAATTTATGGTGGGACCCTAAGCATCTAATTCATTTGGTGCTATGACAAAATAGGCCCAGCCAATCTAGTGCCATCAACCTTCTGGCTGGGGTGAACAAGATGGGAACCATGTTGTTCAGGATTTTTTTTTTTAAATGGGGGGTTAATTTTGAAAAAAGGGGTTACAGAATAGCACTCATCCTTCTACCAGGCAGCAGATAGGACTAATTCCCAGATGGAAACTATTCTAAGCTGAAATCAAGATATCTGTCGACTCACAAATAACTTTGGAAGTGAATTTGCCTGCTTTAAAAACAAAAACAAAAAAACCGAAAGACCCACACGTACATACATATGCACTCACGCATGGCTGCCCACTCAGAATCACCCCCCCCCATTCCAGAGCACACACCTGTTGACATCGGAGACAAGAGCGTTTTGCTCATATTTTTTTTTAATGTATCACAATGAGCAGGAAACATACTTGATGAAATATTTTCAAAGGAGTATATTCAATTACCATCTACAATCAACTTAACTATGACAACAAAGTTTTTTTGTGACAAATTTTTTTTTTAAGTTTTGAAAGTTCCATGTGGTTTCTGTTTCTGTTAGTCTCCATGTATTTTGGTACAGTTCGAGATCAGCATTGTTACAGTAACAAAAAAAAGCTAACAAGACTACATTATAGAAAAACACCAAGAACATCATTTTTTGGTTTCGTTTGCTCTATTTTTTTTTTTTGTACATTGCAAAGGCTGTTCATATACCTCTTCACCTCAGGGTAACGTTCATTTTCGTTTTTTCTGTCCTACCCAAACTCGCCCCCCTCCCCCCACAAAAGAAAGTAAACAAAAAACTTGTCCAAGCTTTGTGTTTCACAGTGGGCAGTATCTCAGCGCCAACCAACCAACCAACCAACTCAATTTCTGCTTCTATTTAAAATGTTTTAATTTAATTTATTATTTAAAAAAAATATATGTCCATGAACATCAAGTGCACTGGCTTGGGTTACTGCCTCTCTCTTTCCTGCATCTTCCTGACATGCCTGATAAACTCAGGTTTCTTTAACACATGCCAACTGTTTTACTTTATTTTCAATTGTGTAAAACTTTGGCCACATTCATCTCTTTAAATAGCTTTTAATTTAAAAACAAACGAAAAACCTGCTAAGTGTTTTAAATCTTTTCCTTGTATCGTGAGGGTTTAGGGGTGTGCGCATGGGAGGGTCTATGGGAGATGGAAGGCAATCTTCTCCCATCTTTTTTGAAGGGTGAAAGAAAGAAGGGGAACTCTGTGGATTCATTTGGTGCTATGACAAAATAGGCCCAGCCAATCTAGTGCCATCAACCTTCTGGCTGGGGTGAACAAGATGGGAACCATGTTGTTCAGGATTTTTTTTTTAAATGGGGGGTTAATTTTGAAAAAAGGGGTTACAGAATAACACTCATCCTTCTACCAGGCAGCAGATAGGACTAATTCCCAGATGGAAACTATTCTAAGCTGAAATCAAGATATCTGTCGACTCACAAATAACTTTGGAAGTGAATTTGCCTGCTTTAAAAACAAAAACAAAAAAACCGAAAGCATCATACTGGTCACTCAGCCACCTTGGGTAGAAGAAGCATATCAGTTTGCACTAAGTTTGACTATTACTGTTCTGCTGTTCCTGGGGCTGATTTCCTGGTAGAGAATTCTTAATGGACACAAATGTGCCAAATTGTGACTGAAGACAAATCATTTACTCTGTTCATCCTACTCAGGGGTGAACTAAGTTTGGCTAGTTACATTCACATCTGGGAAAAAAATCATTAGGCAGAAGTTAAGGCTTCCCCAACCCCACTGACTTGCTGTTTGCCAATGTTCCCACAAGCCAGGGAAAACCAGGCAGAGTACCTGATCCCTGTATACTGGGCCCTAACACCACCCTACAAATTCTGATCTGCCAGAGAGGGAGGATGTAATTTGGGGGGGGGGGAGAGGGGGGAAGAGTGAGAACACCCAAACACCCCATCTTCCAAATCCTGAGGGGTGGAAAAATTCAAGGAAATGAATTAAAAGTTGGGGGAGGGGGGGTAGAAATTGCACTATTACCAAGCAATATCATTTAAAAAAAGTTTCAGAAGAGACCTAGCAGAATTTGACAGATAAAGCTAGTGTTAAATTGTTAATTGGTATCACATAGAGAACCAAAAACAAACAAAAAATTCTATATGATACAGACACAGAGTAACATACAACAGTTAAATGGCAAAAAATATATATATATATATTTCATAGAATTACAAACAAGATAAAATAATGGAAAACAAAAAAAACTGTACAACTTTAGAATTTAAAAAATGTTCATCTCAAACACAGGGAGAAATACAAGAATTTCTGTTAAAAGAAAACAGCTTGTTAAAACAGCAAATGGTTTGTGTACTTGTTTTTGACACCTTATGCTACAACTGGATACTGGTATGAATATTTAGATGGTACTCTTTAGTATTTTCTACTTAAAAAAACAATTAAAAAAAGGAATTTGCACTGTGCATCAGCCTAGTTAGAAATATGTACAACAGTTCAGGATCTGCTCTTTCATTAAACTAAAAACAAAAACCTCATAAAAATTAAACAGTCCCGGCTTAAAAAAAAAAATTGAAATCCATTTTCCTATCGTGGAATGCTCCAGTCTTTTGCAAAGCCGATGAATGAATGGCTTCAGCACTGGGGAAAGCAGCCGGAAAGGTGACAGACCAATGGAACCTGGTTCACAGCCTTCAAAGTTCCCTTTTGAAACATAAGGAGTAGAAAGAAAAGGGAGGCGAGGATGGGGGCGGGGGTGGGGGGGGTGGGGAAGGAAGGCCGGGGGCAGGGAAAGGATCTTACACTTTTGGGGCAAAGGGATGGGGTAGGGGAGATTGTTTCTGTTGACTTTTGGCTACGAAAGTGAAACAGCAAAGCATTTATTTGTCTCCGAAATCTACATTTTTAGCAGCACAAAGTTTTTCCTTTCAAAGTCCAGACCATTAAAGATGAGAAAGGGCGTGTTGCGTTGTGTTGTGTTGTGTGTTACAGGAATACAGAGATTAACAAACACAAGTGCCTTATGTCCGGTTCCTTTTTTGTTTGTCTGTTGGGTTTTGTTTTTCTGTACACTGCTATCTGATTCCCTTCTGGATCATTCACCGCTCAGACTGCCTAACACAAGGACAAAACTCTGAAGTAAAAAACGTGTCTTTTGGTATGTGGAATCGTCATTAACAGCTGCCTCTCTGCTTGCAGAAGAAGCACAGATAACAACCTGGGAAATCTTTTTTTCTCTTTTTTTCCTTTATTTAAACTTAGTCTTGTTTTGTTTAATTCAGAAACAAATTCTCAAGTAACAAGAACCCTTTCCCCCTCTTCCTGCACCAGCAGTGAAAGGGTGTGTCTTTGGATTTTATTTAAAGCATGAAATTTCTTTTTTTTTTTCTGAGAGGAAAAAAAACCCCAAACAAACCAAAACCAAAACAAACCCCTAACCAAAAATTTGTTTGGAAAAAAAAAAGTGCGCAGCCCAATTACACAAACAGAAATAAATGCTTTTGTTTTTAGGAAAAGAATCTTTGAAGCATCTACCAAATAAGGAAAGGAAGGGAAGGAAGAAAAAAAAAACAGAGGAAAGAAAAAAAAAGATAAGTGCACGAAGGTAACAGACATAGGTAACTAGGATGTATACGCCTTAAAAAGTTTCAACTCCCCAACCAAAAATATTCTGTGAGGATCCTAGTGACCCAAAAACCCTTTGAACTTCTTTCTTTAGTTTTTATAAAATAATTATGCAGCCACCCTCTAAGAAATGAAGGCAGCCACCTTAAGTGGAAGATTACAGGATGGGGGATGGGGGAATAAAGGGACAAAGGGGAGAAAAGCTTCGGCGAATCAACGGATTGCAATCTATCTGCTAGGAATGAACAAGACAACATCAAATGAGGAGCTGTCAGCTGGACCATACAAAAGCTAAATGTACACAAAAGGTTTTTTTTTTTCTTTTAAATCTACCATACTGCTTCAGTTCATTTCCAATGCAACAATCTACTCAACACCAAAAATGGTCATATCTATCATAAATACAGAAAGTCAGTTTTTTTAAAACTTATTTTTTTAGCTACAAGTCCTCAACACTCTTTGTGTGTTTATTATTTTTTTTTCTGAAAAGTGGGAGTGCTTAACTTTTCCCCTTGAAATTGGCTTCAGCAGAAAAGCTATCCTTAAAATCCCCAGAAAGCTAAAGCAGTTCACATTGTTTTTTTTTTTCTCGAATACTTTCTGCCCATTTTTAAATTAACAAACAAAAAAATCTTTTCTGGAACAAAAAAAAGAAAATATATATATTTATATATATATATATATAAAACAATGATTCTGAAAACAGAACAAAGTGTGAGCGATTGACCTGAGAATAAAAAGACATTACATTTCTTTTTTCTTTTAGCAAGCCATTGGTATCTGAATGCTAAGATAGCAAGAAATTTAAAACTGTAACAAGGTGGACTGCTTTCCCATACAGTGCATGCCGGACTCTGCTGTGCTATCAATTGGGGCGTCATTGAAAAGGGGCAATATACAAGGGGGTGTAAGCTCCAAAGACAATGAGGAGGCCCTATGGATTTCTGTCTCCCAGACCAATAGTACCTTCAAAAGGACAAATGTAACAGAGTTGGTATTTTATAGTAAAAGAAAAAAAAAGGTAAGAATGTAAAATCACCGGCATAGATAGTTATATGGGAAAACAACCCACGCTTTTTCTTTTTTTTTTTCTTTTTTTTCCTTTTTTTTTTTTTGGTTAGAAGCTTTGGAATTGCAGTTAGTCTATTTTTGAAATTGGTTTGTTATTAATTTCTTTTATTTAAATTCATTTGTGTGTGTTTGTGTGTGTTTGTGTGTGTGTGTGTGTGTGTGTGTGTTTTAAATTGTTCATCTTCAAAGCTTACAATCTGAAGGGGTCCATTCCTACACTAGCTAGACCAGGGTCCTGGGGGGGGCAGCTGGGGGCCGGGGGCCCCTCGGCCGGGCTGGCTGGCCCCTCGGACTTTTGGCTAAGATCCGTGTCAGACTCCTCCGAATAGTCGTCTGTTGGCATCGAGGGCTGAACCCCTGAGGTGCTGCATGAACTTGAGGTAACCGTTGAAGATGAGGAGAGAGGAGGAAAAGAAGCAGGCTTCCCAACCGAAGCCCGAGGGACCCCTGGAGGCCAAGACTTTCTGGAGGAGGCGTGGGGGGAAGCAGAAGAGGAAGAGGAGGAGGAAGAGGAAGAGGAGGAAGAGGAGGAGGAGGAGGAGGAGGAGGAGGAGGGGGGCGGGGGGCTGTCGTTTGAGTGAGCGGCAGACTGCGAGGTAGATGCGGTGCCAGGACCGGGGAAGCAGGCAGAGTGAGGTAATAAACTAGGGTGCTCTTTGGCGTTTCTTGCTGCTCTCGTGATTGTTCTGTGTTTGTGCAAGGTCGACTCGAGATGTTGACTCAGCGCCTCGTCCCCGCAGAGGGTGCTCTCGCAGGCCAGGCAGTGGTAGGGGCCCCCGCCGCCCCCGCCCCCGCCGCCGGACCCCCCGCCGGACCCCCCGCCGCCGCCGCCCATGGGCACGTGGAGCACCATCTCCTGCAGGCTCGCTGCCGACTGGCCCAAGAAGCAGAGGGACTTCAGGTGGCTGGTGGCCGCCTCCTCGTCGCCGAAGCCCGCCTGGCACTTGCGGCAGACCAACTTGTACTGCACCTTTGGAACAATGAAGGGGTCGGAGAGGGAGTCCGCGCTTTTGCTTTCTGCTTCTGGCTCTTCTGGGGGTTTCGGCAGGAGGGGGGACACCTCGCGGGGTGCACTTTTCTGCTCGTCTTGTTTGGGGGATTCTTTGGCAGGGTCTTTGTCGGGGGAAGCAGCCCCCGGGGGGACTGGGGTTTGGCTTGCTTTGGGCGGTGGCTGCTGCTGCTGCGGCTGGGACTGCGGCTGCGGCTGCGGCTGCGGCTGCGGCTGGGGCGGCGGTTGCTGCTGCTGTTGCTGCTGCTGTACCTTCTGCTGTTGGTGCTGTTGCTGTTGCTGCTGCTGCTGCTGGAGCTGCCTTTGTTGCTGCTGCTGCTGCAGCGCCTCCTGCAGACTCTGCTGGTATTGCTGATACTGCTGCAGCAGGGAGCCGGGGGACAGCCCCATCAGGGCCTGCGACAGCGCAGGGCTGTAGGGGAACAGGCCCTCCATGCCGTACATGGGCTGCAGGTAGCCGCTCTGCAGGGCGCCCGGGATCTGGGGGGCATAGTAAGGAGAGAAGCCGGGGACGAAGTAAGGAAGGAACTGGCTGGTGAGCAAAGCGGTGGGGTCCGAGGTCAGGGCTGCCTGCAGGGCCTGCAGCTGGGTCGGGTCCACCGCATACTCCATTGTGGGTAACGGGGCAGAGAGGGTGGCTGCGGGGGCCTCTCCTTTGTCCTTCTTGGGGCCCGCCAGAGTCTCCCCTTTCCCTTTATGTGCCTTTTCTTTCTCTTTAATTTTCTCTACTTCCTTCTCCTTTCGCTGCTGCTGCTGTTGCAGGGGCTGCTGCTGCTGCTGTGGTGTTGATGGAGGCTGCTGCTGCTGCTGCTGTTGCTGCTGCTGCTGCTGCACCGGTGGTGGTGGCTGCTGCTGCTGTTGTTGGGGCTGGGGGGGTTGTTGTGGGGTCATCGCCATAGTGGCTTGTGCTGGGGTCGGGGAGCTCATCGAGGCTGACGACTGTTTATTTGGTAATCCAGATGTCGGAAGGCCAGGTGAAGGGACCGTCGTGCCAGGCAGACCCATCAGGTTCGGTTTAGGAGAAGTTAAAGCTAAAAGAAATGGAGACAAAGAAAAATGAGGCCATCAGCCTGGCTGGAAGGGATGAGATGAGGGAGAAGGGGTGGGGTTCAAACATGTTGCCTGTGTCAACTGGTACAAGTTTCAGCCTTAGGGCTAGAGCCCAACCCCTATCCCCACTGCTATCCCCACCTTCCATGAACTCAAATACTACTAAAGAACTTGGCTTAATAGTTTTGGGTCTCAACATTTAGTCCTGAGGTCAGGTTGGTATCAACCTGTGCAGCACATGCCTCCTCCTTTCCTTGCTCAGTCTTTCTCTGAAGAACTTTGGAAGTGACTGCCTGACTTGGGAGATGCTGACCCAGGACCATCCAGCATGGCGGGCTCTGTGGGCAAAGCAGAACTGAAGTTGCTCCAAAGAAACTGGAGATGGGCAAATTTAGAGACTCTGCCCCAAATGGTCGCATGGTCTAAGAGCATTCCAAGCTCCTTGGACACACTAGAACTTGACTCTAACATAGTGATGTCAGTAAACTAAACCACTACCCACTAGCCTGCCCAGTGTGTGAGGCCCATTTGGGTCTGGATGTCCCAATGGAATTGGTTTGGCCAACCCAAAGCCTTGTTGCTTTCAAGTGGCATCACTTGAATCAAAGGTCAGTTGGTTGTGTCAAGGCATTAGGACAGAGCTAATTCAGCCCCATAAAGCCACAGCTGAGCTCGTAAGCTGGTGAAAAGATGAGAGGAGGCCAGGAACTTTTCTGGGCATCCAGGCCACAGAGCTTTTCCAAGTGAGTGCTTCCCTACTGCCTAAAGTTCAATGAGTACCCAGAACCCACCCCCCCTTACTGCTGCTGAAATTGAGAGGAAGGGGGCAGCTAGGTGGCACAGTGGATAGAGCACCGGCCCTGGTTTCAGGAGGACCTGAGTTCAAATCTGCCCTCAGACACTTGACACTTAACACTAGCTGTGTGACTCTGGGCAAGTCACTTAGCCCCAAATGCCTCACAAGGAAGGAAGGAAGGAAGGAAGGAAGGAAGGAAGGAAGGAAGGAAGGAAGGAAGGAAGGAAGGAAGGAAGGAAGGAAGGAAGGAAGGAAGGAAGGAAGGAAGGAAGGAAGGAAGGAAGGAAGGAAGGAAGGAAGGAAGGAAGGAAGGAAGGAAGGAAGGAAAGAAATTCAGAGTAAGGGAAAGGATGGAAGAATGGAAGCACAACAGCAGAAGCCAGGAAAACAAAACAAAACAAAACAAACAATGGATGCCTCCCCTCCCTGGCCCGTCTAATCTACATTTAAATTGAAGAATTCAGCCCATCAGGCAAGGGCCAGTTGGCATTTCCAGACCTAAATGCCTATCACTCCAAGCCCAGCTTCTGTGTGTGTGTGGGTGGGGAATTGGGTTTGGCAGAAGAGTTGGGAAGGACATTTGAGATGTCCTCCTTGAGTTGACAGCTTTTTAATGCCAGCACAATATTATGGACCAATTTGAAAGACACAGCCTTTCTTGGAAGAGTAGAAATTTATCCTTGGGGCAGAACTCTCCAAGTGCTAACCCCAAGGGCCACTAGGGTGACTTGCTCTAAGGCTTACCCTTCAGGACCTATCCTGATCACACTTGGCCCCTACTCCTGTTCCTTTGCCAAGGGGCTAAACAACTTCACTGGGCAAGTTTCCTTCTGCATCTCAGCCCTAAAAGTGCTCCTCCCACACACACACTTCAAGTGCCTCATCTGGGCACTGCTAATTCATTGTGGTCAGTACCGAGTTGCAGAACAAGAACCATATTCCCTTCTAGGAGAGAGCTGGGGATTGTAAAGGGAATGAAAAGTATGGCAGAAAGTGGGAGAGAGGCAGAGACATCATGGAAAAGAAGACAAATATAGGGGAATGTGTCTGGTTTCCTAGCATGCATGCCTTTACCTGGTACAACCTGCCCCATAAAAAAATAAAAAAATTCAAAAAATCTGGCTAGGACTGCATTGCCCTAAAGTTGAGGTTCTTAACCTTTCTTGTGTCCTGGACCCTTCCGGCAGACATTGCAATGAATGGAGCTTGTGGACCCCTTCTCAGAATCATGTATTTCAACTCATAAAATAAAAATATGCAAGATTAAGAAGGAAACTAGGGGGCGGCTAGGTGGCGCAGTAGATAAAGCACTGGCCCTGGATTCAGGAGGACCTGAGTCCAAATCCGGCCTCAGACACTTGACACTTACTAGCTGTGTGACTTTGGGCAAGTCACTTAACCCTCATTGTCCACCAAAAAAAAAAAAAAAAAGAAGGAAACTAATTATATGGAACCACAGTTCTTAAGACCCCTGGTTTTATGGGAAGACAGGAATAAACTGTTTTTCCAACATATCAAATAAGTTTTCCTAAATACATAATGTGTTTAGTCTCTCCTTTAAGTCCCTCTTCCCCCAGTGGAGCTGGGATAGGGACCCACACAGGATAATGAGCCCTGAAAAGGAAAACTACCTTTTATTAAAAGGAATTCTCTGTGTCTAGGCCTGGGGCAGGAAGAGAAATCAGCCTACTGGCCACTTTAATGCAACAGTACTGAACTATCATGCCTCACTCAAAATACTCAAAACTAAATAGATGAAAATAAAAAAGGCGGCTTCTTCAAGAGTCACTTCTAAGAAAACAGTGTATGTCTGGGTAGGCAAAGGTGAAGCATCTCAGGATGTTACATTTTCACTCAAATTAAGGGGGCCCAGCATTTACATATGAGACCATTCAGATAGGTGGCTCTATGAACTAAAAAGTCATTTTTTTTCAGCTCCAATCCACTGTGAATCTGAGAAAGAGCAAATCTAAGTTAAAAATGCCCATTTGTTAACATGTCATGAAAAAAACTGCTTTCTGCCTCCTAAGCATATCCGTGGTTTTGTTTCCCATTGGGCCATAGCTTTGCTCAGTCATCATTCCAAGGCTTGCTATAGGCCAGGCAGATTTCCAGAGGATTATTCCCTCACTTCCCTTCTCATCCCACACTGACCCAGGATTAAATCCTTTAGGTCAAAATCTGAGTAAGACCTCCAGTGAGTTCCCAAAGCCATCATCCACTGCCAAAGGTCCAGAGCAAATCTAGAATAAATTGGTGTCCTTTGAGCCAAGACTTAGGGAAGAAGGGTATCTAGGTTCTCTGAAAACCTGTAAGGCATTGAGTGAATAGATCATTTATGGGTGGAAGGAGCCTTAGATATCACACAATCCAACTCCAGTACTTTATAGCTAAAGATGGTGAGTTCCATCAAGGTAAAGTGACGAGTTCATGTAATGGGTTCATGGTGGAACTAGGTGTTGGGGGAGTGCTTTTTATTTTTCTAGTAAACTATGCCAAACACCAACAGAAGTTTATTGTTTATTCCACACGGCTAGAATCTGCCCTGGTATACTGCTAGGGACACACTCCACAAATGCCTCCTGACACTATTGCCTCCTTGCCAGGGTAGCCCCTCCACATGCACAAGTGACCCCATTCTACTGCGTCTTTCCCAGCAGACTGCCCCATCCATCTTCGTGACTTTCTCACTTAAATATTAATTCCCTCCCTGTCCACTGGCTGCTTCCCTACTGCCTAAAGACATGTCCATGTCTCATCTATCCTCAAAACTCCTAACTTCATCCATTTATCCCCATATTGTCCTACCCCTCCTCCCTTCTGTGGCTAAACCCCTCAAGAAGGCTGTCTGCAAGAGGTCCTTGCATTTTCTTTTCTCTCACTTGCTGCTGTTTCTTTTACTTTTTTTTTTTTTTTGCAGGGCAATAAGGGTTAAGTGACTTGCCCAGGGTCACAGAGCTAGTAAGTGTCAAGTGTCTGAGGCTGGATTTGAACTCAGGTCCTCCTGGACCCAGGGCCAGTGTGCTATCCACTGCATCACCTAGCTACCCCTCTGTCTCACTTGCTTCTTAACACTCTGCAGTTTGATTTCCAACCTTGTTCAACAGAAGCTGCTCCCTCCATAGGCACCAAAGGTCTCTTAGTCACTGCATCTAAAGGCTTCTTCTCAATATTTATCCTTCCAGACCTCTCTGCAGCTAGTTACCCTCTTCTCTTTCCTGTGGGTATTCTCTTCTCTCCACTCCTCTATTTTTGTCTAGAGCACCACCCTCCTTCCAGACACACAGGCTCCCAGGGGAAGTGTCACTCTCTTATCTTCCATATGCAATCAGTTGTCAAATACTGTCATATCCACCTTTGTGCTGTCTTTCATAGGTGGCCCCTTCTCTCCTTCGACACTGCTGTCATGGGGGAGCAAGCCCTCATCACCTCAGTCTCTCCTCACTCCAGTCCATCCTGAACTCAATTGCTAAATTGGGAGCTGGCACTTTTTTTTTTGGCCTTTCACTGTATCCATAACATTTAGCGCAGTGCCTGTTATGTAGCAGATTCTTAAAAAAACCACTGATTGACTGACTGACTGCCCTAGCTGACTTAGGTTCTATGCATGTAAAGCTTCCTCACCTCCCCTGCTTCCCTCTCAAACTGTTATACTTTTTACAAACTCAGTGGCAGTTCACAAAAAGAAAAAAGCAGCCTCGTTGGTGCTGCACTGACTGTGATTAGGTTACACTACCTCTCTGAGCTTCTGCAGTGAGGACCTGTAAACTGCAGAGCTTGGATAAGATGGTCTCTACAGTCACATTTAACGACAGCGAACCATTCCCACAAGATGTCTTAGCTCCTTCTAGCCCTGGGGCTTCCAATCTAGCCTAAGCCAAGAGCTGTCCTTCCTGTGCCTCATCCAAAGAGACGAGGAAGAGAAGAAGGGGCCAGGATGGAAGCACAGCTGAGAGACAGTGAGAGCTGAGCAGAGAGGATGACAAAGCAACAGAAACTAGAATTCAAACAGAAACCAACCCTACTCTAGGAAAAAAAAAAAAGGTATGTGACAAAATGGATATTTTGCCGAAAATGTACAAAGTGACTAAGATTTTAGATAGTCTCCTATGTAGGTCACGGGGTAAAGTTGATGGATCTTGTGCTGAGGACCAAGGAAGATTGATTAGAACGATCCAGGAGGGCCTTTTAAGGTATTTATCAGGTGGAGTCAGGGCTAGGTGGTGCAGTGAATAAACCACTAAGCCTGGAGTCAGGAATATCTGAGTTCAAATGCAGCCTCAGCCACCTACTAGCAGCATGACCCAAGCCAGTCACTTTAACCTCTGCTTGCCTCAGTTTCCACATCTGCAAGATGGAGCTAATAATGGCACCTACCTCCCAGGGATGCTGTGGGGATCAAATGAAACAATATTTCTAAAGTGTTTAGAGCAGTTCCTGGAATATAATAAGTACTATATAAATGATGGTGATGATGATCATCACCATCAGATTTGGTGGGCAGACGCAGATATGGAGGTGGCCAGAAAAGAAGATACACTGATAAAATATGACAAGACTGATTATAAAATTTCCTGAAAAGTGAAAATGTAAGACTTGTGACGGCAGGAAATAAATGTGATTGAAAATTATAAACAGTATCATTCCTTAAAAAAAAAAAAATAAAAGGCAATGGACTGTAGAGAAGGAAACAATTCTGCAGATGCAACTCAACTACATCATCTCGGAAGGATTTATAGAAGATACTGTTTGGAAAACAAACAGACATCAAATGGAACAAATTGCCTGCCGTTGTGTTAGTAATCTACTTTTGTTTTTTTTTAAAGTGAGGCAATTGGGGTTAAGTGACTTGCCCAGGGTCACACAGCTAGTAAGTGTCAAGTATCTGAGGCTGGATTTGAACTCAGGTCCTCCTGACTCCAGGGCTGGTACTTTATCTACTGCGCCATCTAGCTGCCCCGTAGTAATCTACTTTTGCTATCCATGATAGTTGGATCACTCCATCTAGGTGCCATAAGAAAAAAGGTGGAAAGGGTACTTTGGAAATATAGTAAACACTCCTTAGCCCTACCTAAACTCACAGGGTAGAAATCTATGCTCGAGGTAACTGTTTCCAAGGTATTCATGGGTCACGTTTCATGATATATCAAAGAGAGGAAGAGCCTAAAAGAATGAAGAGATCAAAGATGGTATTATTATTAAAAAAGAGGCTATTAAGAAGACATTAGCAACTATTGACCTATATGCCTATTTTCTCTTCTCTATAAAATCTTTATGAGAATGGTCTCCACACATATCAAGGGCATCCTGTCTGAACACAAGACAAGGGAAAAAAAGGCAGGCTCCTGTGGATGATTTTCTTTTTCTTTTTTCTTCCAAATTTAATTTTAATATATTAAAAATAAATACCGTACAACACTCTGTCATACTCTACATACTCTACTTCACTTTGCCAGGAAGGATGTTACGTGGGCATGCAGCAGGGACAGTGAAATTAAATTCCCCAAAGGCAGGCAAGTCACTAGCTGAGGGAATTAGAGGATACGTGAACCTGATGATGATTTTAATGGAAAGCAAAGGTATGGATTCCACTTAAAAACATGAGAGCTGCAGCTGGCGGGTGGCCACCATGGCAAAGGAAGGGGCACCTGAGAGGAATGATGTGGGAAGAGAGAGTACCTCACCATCTGTGTGCATCATGACACTGAAGCTTCACAGCAACCCCTTAGTGCCATCGTCTACATTATGTGGATGAGGAAATCGATTCCTAAAGGTTAGGTGACTTCTCCACAGTCATAAGACAATATAACTTTTGTAAGGCTAATGTTCTAGAACTTCTGCCTTCCAATGCAGTGTATTCTGCACCTTGGGCTGCCTCTCTTAGAATATATTTGATTGCACAGGGGAGCCATTGTCCTACACAGTGTGGTTTTAATTGCTGGACAGTTGTTTTGTACCTGGCAAATCTATTAACTAAAAAAACAAAGTGACCAAATGGCACTTATTAAGCACCTGTTCTATGTCAGACACTGTACTAGGAGCTGGGGAAACAAAAATCAAAACAAAACTATTGCTCCCTTGAAAAAGTTTACACTGGCGGGGGGGGGGGGGGGGGGGAGGATGCGGCTAGGTAGCGCAGTGGATAAAGCACTGGCCCTAGATTCAGGAGAACCTGAGTTCAAATCCGGCCTCAAACACTTGACAAATATAGGAGAATGTGTCTGGTTTCCTAGCATGCATGCCGTTACCTGGTACAACCTGCCCCATAAAAAATCAAAAAATTCAAAAAATCTGGCTAGGACTGCATTGCCCTAAAATTGAGGTTCTTAACCTTTCTTGTGTCCTGGACCCTTCCGGCAGACATTGCAATGAATGAAGCTTGTGGACCCCTTCTTAGAATCATGTATTTCAACTCATAAAATAAAAATATGCAAGATTAAGAAGGAAACTAGGGGGCGGCTAGGTGGTGCAGTGGATAAAGCACTGGCCCTGGATTCAGGAGAACCTGAGTTCAAATCCGGACTCAAACACTTGACACTTACTAGCTGTGTGACCCTGGACAAGTCACTTAACCCCCATTGCCCCGCAAAAAAAAAAAAAAAAAAAGAAAGAAAAGAAAAAGCTTACACTGGGGGGCAGCTGGGTATCATAGTGGATAAAGCACTGGCCCTGGATTCAGTAGTACCTAAGTTCAAATCTAGCCTCAGACACTTGACACTAGCTGTATGACTCTGGGAAAGTCACTTAACCCTCATTGCCCCATCAAAACAAAACAAAAAAGAAAAAGCTTATATTCTTATCAGGGGAAATACTATGAACACTTCAAGAAATACAAGAATACAAAGTAAATACAAGGGAATTTTTTTGGGGGGGAGGTGGCACAGCAATAGTAGCTTGGTGGGGGTTGGGGCAGAATCAGCAAAAGAGGCAGCACCTGGGTTTTGAAGAAGTTCGGGAGGCTAAGAAGTGGAGGTGAGAAAGGGAGTGCCTTCCAGATGTGGGGGGCATCTTGTACAAAGAGAAGACATAGAATGGTAAGCCAGAGACAGACTGTGAAGTGCTTTAAATGCCAAATAGCTACATGGTGCCACGGTGCACAGAGTGCTGGGCCTAGAGTCAGGAAGACCTGAGTTCGAATCCTGTTTGAGACATATACTAGCTGTGTGACCCTGGGCCAGTCTCTTAACTTGAGGGAGGCAGAAGGACAGAGGTCTCCTGAATCAGAGAGCTTAGGAAGAGGGCAGGGAATATGGGGAAAAGAGTTTTGTTTTGGACATATTGAATTTGAGATACCCATGGGACTGTATGCCTGGAAACATCCAAATGTTAGAGATTAGGAGCAGAGTAACATTGGCTATACACATCCAAGAGTCTTCTACGTAGAGTGGATAGAGAAGGTAGAGATCAAAGTGGTGAAGAGGGCCTAGGGCAGAGCCTCAGAGCATACGTGCACCCACAAACCATTGGTTTTTCTCAGTTTTAGTTCTAAATGCCAGGAGTGATTAAATAAACATTTCTGCCTTCCTAGTTCCCAAGTGTGCTTGAAGTCCCAGTAGAGGCTTCCCTGGCTACTATAAATCATTATCTGTTCTCTCCTGTGAACACCTGTTGCAAATACTGCATGGATCAGCTTGTACCACTCATTCTGTGCAGATTTTATACTACTTAGTGCCATCCTTTATGGTATTGTCTCCTGGGCAGCCTATTGTAGGAGGAAGACCTTTAGATTGAAGACAATTGCCACTTGCTAACTAGGCTTTATCTAGCTAAAATAGTTTTGTTAATTATTTTACCATCCTTTCTTGACCACAACCACAAGTAAACAAAGTTTTTTTTTCTATTTCCAGATTTCTTCATGAGTTTTCCCTCTTACTCCCTACCAAAAAGGTTTCTAGTCTCGTGTTATTCCAGTAGAGGGCACTTTACTTGTTGGCCGTCAAACAAATGAATAATACCAAGCAAAAATAAACAATAATTTTTAGCTATCTTTGACGATTACATTTCTTATTTCATATGTCTAAAAATGTTATATAGTTTGGAGGGCTTAACAAAGGGATCATTTGGCATTTGCTTTATTGATATATGGTCTAATTTATACTTTTCATATTTTCCCGAGGGAACAAATGAAAGTTGCTTCTTCTGAAAAGCTTTCTGGGCCCTTGGAGAAAATAAAGTTGCCCAACTTCACACATTTCCCAAGTTTGATTTGCTGGGTTTGCCTTTCGAAAACTTTGCCAAACTCTGGTTTTCTCAAAGGGAATATTTGGAAGTTATTGTTAAAAGTAAATTTTTTCTCCTTGTAGGAATATGCTTAAATTTGCAGGATTCCTAGGTTAAAGCCATTTTCCTTTGATTTTTGGTATACAATATTGCAACATTTCATTTCCTTTGTCATTGCTGATATAATCTGATAATTTATTCTAATTCCTAGTTCCTTGACATGTAATCTAATTCTTCCAACTGCTTGCAGTATTTTTCTTCTATCTTGGAATGCTTAAGCATGGCAATTGCATTTCTGAGCATATTATATGTAGGGCTTCTCTCTGGTGGTGATATGGGTTTCTGTACCTCTATATTTTTGTCCTCTCATTCCAATATTTCGGGGCAATTTTGCTTTCAATTTCTTGAAAAATGATATTCAGATTTTATGTTTTATCATGCTCTGTTGTGAGCCTGATAATTATTAAATCATCTCTTTGGGCCTTATTTTCCAGGCTGTTTGGTTTTGATAGTAGATTAATAAATGCTCTTCCCATTTTAGTGTTTTAAAACTTAGCTCTCTCTTGTGCCACTGAATTTTTTATTTCCACTTCATCCATTCATTTATTCTCCCTTCCCCCAACAAGAGTATCCGCTGTTTTACTAAGGGTTTCTAGTATATTCTAAGACATCCAGTCTGCTGGTTTTTAAAACATTGAGATCATTAACTTTATTCCTTACCTCTTCATTTATTTCTCTTATTAGAGGTAGCCAGGTGTTACAATGAATGGAACGCTAGGCCTGGAGTCAGTATTCAATTCTGGCCTCAGATGCTTAGTGGCTATGTGATTCTGGACAAGTCATTTAACTTCTCTCTGCCTCAGTTAACTGTAAAATCAGGATAATAATAGCACCTACATCCTAGAGTTCCTGTGGATTGAGTGACATCATATTTGTAAAGTGCTTAGCACAATGCTGGGCACCCACTGGGTACTTGAAAAATGCTTATTCCCCTTCCACACTGGCACCCCCATTTTATGATTGTACAAGGAGTTTCTCTTTGCTTATTCATTCCCCCTGTTTTTCTATTTTTTTCCCCTTATTGGGTGGAGTAACTCTTGAACCTCCACCTGTTGAAAGGTAGAGGAGTCTGGCTGAACTGATGCCAAGAGGAAGCTCTAAAAGTCTATAACAGATGATACTGTTAGTGAAAGCCCTTGGGATGTGTGTGTGTGGAGGGGGAGGGTCTGCTACTGTGGCTATTAGGTTCAGCAGATATCTGTCTTCTCAGGTGCTGTAGACCCTCCCTGTGCAACCTGAAGTGCAGGGGCCTGAAAACAGACAAGAAGCAGATGGCAAAGCAGTGAGGCAACAGCAATGGTGGATGTTGGGGGTGGGCTTTTCAAGGCTTACTTGCTATTAAGCTTAACAGACTCCTGTCTCTGTAGCCGGTGCTACACGGAGCCTGAAGCAGTAGGGACGGAAGCAGGCACACAGTTCAGAAAGAAGTGGGGAGTCGGTGGTAATGAGAGAATGCTTTCGGGGCTGGGGGAATCTGTCTGACCTGCTGTTAGTCCCAGACCTCTTCCTGTCTCTGAAACCATGACAACCATGACCATATAGAGTCTATAACACGGGTCCAGAGTGAGAATAAGAGTATAAAATACAGATGAAATAAAGCAGGGCACCAATACTGTGGCCTGCTGCTATCTTCTTCTCTTCCTGTGGGAATTACTTGGTAGGGTCCTCTTTCCATTCATCCTTCTTTCACTGTTATTCTTTTACTTCATTTGGAGTATTTCTTACTTTTTTTGAGGCAGAAAAGGAGACTTGGATTTATATGCCATTTAAAATTCAGGCACCTTGTTAGAGTCACCAGAGATGAACTAGTCACTGTTAAACAACTGACTGAGAATTATAAAGCAAAGCTTCTTAAACTGTGTCATGACCCCATATGGGGGTCAAATAACTGCATGTGAGGGTCGTGAAAAATTTGGCAATGGTCAAAGGCTATGCCTACTTATTTTATATATCTATATTCTTGGGGTTGAGTAAAAATTTCTTGGGTGAAAAGGGGTCTTGAGTGGAAAAAGTTTAAGAAGCCCTGGTGTAGAGAATAAAAGAGCCCTTTGTCAATTGCTAAAACAAACAAATACCATTTAATTGGAAAACCTGGCCCTAAAAGCTCTCCTTTAATGAGGGGGTTTCCCATTCATGGGGTAAGATCACCCATAATTCCTTGATAGATGCACCCACACAGAGACCTTTGATTATCCTTTGATCATAATAACTCACATTGATATAGGCAGATAGGAAGGCTAATTCTGGAGTCAGGAAGACTGGAGTTCAAATCCAGACTCATACTAGTTTGGTAACCCTGGGCAAGACATGTAATCTGTCTGCCTCAGTTTCTTCATCTGTAAAATGGACATCTTAATAGTACCTACCTCTTAGGGTTCTTGTGAAGGTAAAATGAAATAACATTTGTAAAATGTTGGACTATTATATAATAATGGTAATGATAATTATTATATAGTGCTAGCTATTTTAGTACATATTATAAATTATATAGGTTTTAAAATTTGCTATCTAAATCTATCTCTACTTATGTATATGTATACATATATATTTGTACACACATGTATGTTGTGAGATTTTCCCCACCCCTTAGAATACAAGTGGTTTAACTATAGTTTATAGACTGCAAATTAAGAGTTAAAATATTTAGATATTCTTTTGTAGCTTAAGAGTTAAAGAATTAGATATTCTTTTCAGTTTAAGAGTTATTATATTTAGATATTCTTTACTAACTTGAGAGTAAGTAAGATAGATGGCAAAAGGAGCTAAGGCAAATGCTAACTTGTCTACTCTACAAGCTTAAGCAAAGATTAAACTATTTCACTTGCAATTGTGGTTAGGTATAGCCACTGATCATCTTCAAGTTCAGATACCTAAAATAATAACTTCTGAGCTATAAGAGACCAATCAAAGCTGGAGAGAAGTTGGGAAGCCAAGCTTAACAAAAATGGTAGAAAGTCTTGATAGCTGAGAAACAACTCAGAGAGAGATAGGCCAGAGAGACTGTGTCCAACATGGCAAAGAAGAAATCCTTTAGATGGCTTCTTATGTTATGAGCCCGTTACTTAGTAACAGGGCTATTTTCAGTAGGATAAATAGAATGGCAAGTAATTGTACTAGTATCTGACTGATGGTTTCTTTCTTCCTATTCCACACTTACTGTATCTGTACCCCTTGGATTATGCTAATTTGTGGGAGTCATGGTGTATATAAATATCCATGGATCCTCAGGCTCGGGGTCTTTGGGTCCTAGACTTGAGACCGGCTTTATTGTGACACAGGATCCCTCTCCCAATAGTCTCCCTATTTTCTTTTGGCTTGGAGACTTTTGGTGTTTTAAATCTTCTAACACTGTGACTTAGAAATTTTTGCAACAATGTATACTTACGTATCTAGATATCTCCATTGACATCTATTTATATAGCTACCTATCTAAATTAGTTCATTTTATCCTCATAATAAATTGGTGAGACAGGACTATAGGTATATTATCCCCATTTTATAGATGAGGAAGTTGAAGCCAAGAGAGATGAAATGCTTTGCCCATGCCCATGTAGCTAGTAAGTATGGGGGCAAGGGGGATTTGAACTGGGCTCTCCCTTGACTCTAAGAACACTCCTTACACTACTTCTTGCTTCTTTCCCTATTACTAATATCAGCAAAGTATAAAACAGGAACATATCTGCTTGAAAAAGGTATTTCTCAGAATCATATAGGATATCTTGTCCAGAGTCTGTCCTGTGTGAATCTTGTTTGTATATATTTATTTACATCTTTTCAATGCCAATAAACAGCTGATGCACTATGACTGCAAGCTGTAGAAACGGCTGTCATCAATGTAATTTGTAAAGAGATGTCAATAGAGATGTCTAGATACATAAGTATACATTGTTGTGAAAATTTCTAAGTCGCAGTGTTAGAAGATTAAAAAAATCAAAGTCTCCAAGCCAAAGGAAAATAAGTTTATTGAGAGAGGGATCCTGTGTCACAATAAAGCCGGTCTCAAGTCTAAGACCCAAAGCCTCTGAGCCTTGTAGGGTAACCAAGTGGCACATGTCCACAAGGTGCAGCATATTACCAAAGATGGCAGGGGCTTGTGAATGACATAAGGGATCTGTCAAAAGCACACATGACCAGGAATAGAAATGGGCCAGGCAAGGAGTAATAATGAGTCTAGCCATCAACTATTAAAAAGATACAGAGGAAGGGTTCTCATATGTTGGGAAGCTCCTCTGTGAAGGATATGTGGAAGACCAAGAATTGTTACTGAGAAATATAGATGGAGAAAGTTGTGGAATGACCCTGCTCATTAATGAAACCCTAGATCCACTGAAATAATGAAATCAAACTTGTCAAATCTGATGACGACACTGGTGGTAATGAAAGGGGGAATATAAAAGACTACTAAAGATGACCAAATCTTTGACAAGAAATGGAAGGCTTTAGGGGCACAAATGATGTTTTCATCATTGCTGCTGGCCAAAGGGCAAATTTATTAAGAAGAAGGTACCTGAGAATGGGATTAGGGATTCTGGGCCACTACTTAAAACAGTGCAATGACTGGCTCCTAACGAGGGATGGAGTGCACCTAACAAGGTCTGGTAAGAAAGTGATTGCCTGGAAACCTTCAAATCAAATCCCAAAGTCTTAAAATTGACAAAGAAGGGAGGAGGAGAAAGGGAAGACAGAACATCTAGGGTATATCTACAATAGCAGTAGAAATGACGAGCAATTCCCAAGAGATAAAATTCAGGGGAGGAACTAACAATAAAACTCATGGCCTTGGCTATCTATACATAAATACATAGAGTTTGGATAACAAGAAAAGTAAATTTAAGGTTCTGTGCTAGGTACTGGGGGAGAGGGAGAGGAAAGAGAGAGAGAGAGAGAGAGAGAGAGATCGAGATCTCTCTTAAGGCAAGGAGGCAACTGTGTCTGACTTTACAGATAACAATGAGGATAACACATGACTGGACACTGCTCTGAAGGGTATCTTTTTTTTTTTTGGTGAGGCAATTGGAGCTAAGTGACTTGCCCAGGGTCACACAGCTAGTAAGTGTCAAATGTCTGAGGCCAGATTTGAACTCAGGTCCTCCTGACTCCAGGGCCAGTGCTTTATCCACTGCACCACCTAGCTGCCCCTGAAGGATATCTTGTACCCATTTCAAAAGGGAAAGGAGAAGTATAAGGTGATGTGTGTAGGAGACAGCCCTCTATATTGAGATAAATTCAAGTGACAAAATTCAGGAACCTGACAGATGAGGAAAATAAAATGGAAAGCATCTGAGAGATCAGTCACCTCATACTTATTACGTGCCTACCATGTGCCAGGTGTTGTGCTAAGTACCAGAGTATGGGAGGCGGGGTCCAAATCTGGGATCTTACCAGCAGAAGGAACCCACAGGGGCCAATGGGAGGTGAAGAGGCTTGCCAGTAGTCATATAGCCAGGAAATGCTAAAGGGAAGATTTGAACTCAAGTCTTCCTGACTGAGAAATTGGTCTTAAATGAAAAAAAAATCAACTTTATTAGTACAAGGTGAGGGAGGTGTGGTTAGTTAATCTGAAAAGATCTCCATAAGAGTCAGTGTGTGATGGGAGCCAGAAAAACTAAAAGGGGCATTATTTTTAGAAGAAGGTGGGGAGAGAGAGCCCCTCTGTCCACAAGGTTGCCTGTACAGAGCATTCCTGGTCAGGTATGGGTCAGACTAGCTGGCCACTGAGGTCCTTGCCATTTCAGATTCTAAGTTTCTTAGTAAATAAGAAGAGAGAAAAGGATGAAACATGGGGAAAAGGAGGAAGGAGAATTCCAATACGGAACAAAATATGTCTGTAAAGGTTATTTTAAGGGACATTCATCCAATACATACTGTACTGCAAGAAGCAGGATGTGAAATTCCTGACTATCTTCCCTAATATGAGATGTTTGGTCAAGCTGCAAATCAGTCATAAAGAAGGAAGATTCTCAACACTTCTAAGATGGCAGCCACCAAGAAGGGAGGGATAGCATTAAAAAAGAGATTCTTCCTGGCGTGAGATCATCTTCAACTGGCTCTCAAGGAAAAAATCACTTCATTTAACAAATCCTCCATGCTGTTTCGGTACCCATCAACCACTAATAACTGGGGTCTTTCATGGTTGAGAAACATCCGGACAGAACTGGCAACCCAACGGCCTGGATGGAGAGCTCTTAGCAAAGCAGCAGCATCAGAAGGGCTCTTCGAACTCTGTCTGCCCAACTAGAGGGGGAGGCTCCCTACCTGAGGAGGTGATTCTGCCTAACGATTCCCGACAGACTGGCTCTCTCTGGGAAAGCCGTGTTCAGGTCACGGACATGGGGACAGGAAATAATAGCAGTGCGCACAGATTATACCAGAACCCACCTGTGTTGGATGGAGTGAAGCTTGGCAAAGATGGGCTGTTGAGGCCAGGGAGCAACACTGGGGGAATGCCCTGTAATGCCGGATAAGCTGTGGGGAGGTTAAGAGCTTGAAGAGGAGGGTTGTCAAACATTCCCGGTTGCTGAGCCGCCAGTCCAAGAACCTCGTTGGCCTTCTTGATCCGATCCAACTCCTGCTGAGCCATCAACTGACGAACAGTCGCTGGGTCAAAGTACTCCTTCTCCTTGTCCAGCTGGCTTCCGATGGTGTCCTTAACTTTGGAGATATGCTGTTGAGAAAAGATATGGTCGCGTACAGACAGCCGAGCGCTGTACTTGATGCCACACAAAGTGCACTCTGTTTTGGGTCCCTCGTAACTCGTTTGGTTGATACCAAAATGCTTGGCCATGCTCAATTTTGACTTCTTTTCTTTCGCTCTCGCATTCTGGAACCAGACCTGAACAACTCTCTTTGGCAGTCCAATGTCATTGCCCAGGACCTCACACTCCAGCATGGTCGGCGTCCTATAGTCATTAAAGCACGACTTAAGGACCTTCAACTGAAGGTTAGTCATTTGAGTCCGAAAACGTTTCTGCCCCGGCCGATCTCCACTATCTCCAGACTTGCCCGCTGACCCACTGGCACCAGGGCTCGGGGAGCAGGGATCAGCAAGGCTGGACGTCTCACTGTAGTCCACCGTACCTTCATTGTCGTACTCCTTGCCGTAAAAGCTAGGAGCTGGGCTGACCAGACCAGAAGATAACCGATCTTCGTATTCAGACATTGCCATCATAGCGGCTTTGGTCAGCCCCTCGCTGGGCGCTGACGATTTGGTTTCAGTCGCTATTCCTGTCGCGCTGTCGTTGTCTGCATTGCCCTCGTCTCCAGTGGTGGTATCTGTGATGGCTGTGTTCACAGAGGAGCAGTCGTCATTGTCCAGCTTGGTTTGGTCAAAGTTGAGGTTAACTGAGGACATGGAGGGGCTTTCGAAGTCTTCGATTCCTTCCACTTTGATGGAGGAAGGGCTAAGCAGAGTTCTGGGGGACAGCTCCATGGTTTTACCCACCGGAGAGAGGGGAACACCCTGGCCGTCACTACTTCCTGGCGGCAAGTGGGAAAAGCCGCTTCCGTCAAAAATATCCCCTTTCACCTGAATCCCACCATCACAATCCAACAGCATGGCAGACAGAGTCAGGTTGTACCCAGCTCTTTTGGCTTCGTGCCAGTGCCGCGACCGGATGTGGGCCTCTAGGGCAGTCTTGGCTTTGAAAAGCGCCCTACAGAAAGGGCACCGCCTGTGCGCCTGGGCGGGGCCAACAGCCCGAAACTGTCCTTTCCTTTCCCGAGCTCGGGTGTTCTGAAACCACACTTGTACCACACGCTTTTTCAAGCCCACTTCGTGAGCGATGTGATCTAACATCTTCCGGGTCGGGTTGGAGTCCAGCAGGTACTTTTGGTAGAGGATTTCCAGCTGCTCCGGGGTAATGGTCGTCCTTAAGCGCTTATCTCTTTGAGGCTCCTCTCCTCCAGTCCCGCTGTCATTCTCCCCAGGGCTAGCGCTAGCCTTCTCCTCCAGCTTCCTCTTCAGAGTGTTCATCGTGGAGGTTGGGGTTGAAGGAGAGGTGGCCGAGCTGGCTGGAACTTGGGGCAGCGCACCAGAGAGCAGCTGACTCGCGAGAAGTGGGTTACTGGGGTCAAACAGCATGAAAGGCATGTCCAGCGTCCTGTCCAGAAACTGGGGGTGGATAAACTGGTTCTGTGCACTTAAAAAGTGAAGCTGCTGATGTTCTTGCCAGTGTTCAAAGGAGGGGAATGCCAGTTTGCACTGGTCACACTGGTAGGGGATAAGCTGAGGAGGTAGGTTGGCCAGCTGTTGGGGAGTGGACGTGTGAAGAGGCTTGAGAGACAGGTGAGAGAGCTGGGAGGACGGGCTCGGGCTCGACTGGGGCAGGGCACACTGAGGGGGAGGAACTTGCTGGGGAGGTTGCTGCAGGGCAGGAGAGGACAGCTGAGGGTTCTTGGGCTGGGCTGTGTTTGTCTTCTGTTCCAACTGGTCTGGCTGGGGCTGGGGCTGGGGCTGCGGCTGCGGCGGCTGCTGCGGCGGCTGCTGCTGCTGCTGAGACTCGTGCTTTGGTTGTACTTGCTTCTCTTGGGTTTGGTTTGGCTGTGAACTTGGAGGTTCAGGCTGCTTTGGTTTCTCATCTGTAGCTTCTAGTTTCGAGCCAAAGGTGGAGGATTCGTCAGCCTCCGCAGTGAGCTGCAGAAAGGTCGAAGACGTCGCATTGGCAGACGAGGCTGGGGCGCTGTAGGCCTGCGAGGGCATCGGCGTGCTGCAGGCGGAGCTGGTTGGAGTCAACATCTCCATGGCGTCCATGGAGTCCTCATTTTGGCTATCGTCCTGCCCGTCCTCATCCTCGTCTTTGTAACACAGCTTTTTCTGGTGCTTAATAAGATCAAAAATACGTTGAAAGACTAAGTTACATTTTTTGCACTGGTAGTTTAAATTGCTCGTTCGGATATACCTGTCGTTGGTAAGCTCCCGCCTTTCTCCATCTTTGCCCTCTCCCTGGTTCTCGTAGTTTTTCCTGGCCTTCTGTCGGGCGTTCTGAAACCAGACGACTATGACTCTGGTCGGGAGGTTCAGCAAATTAGAAAGCTGTTCGAACTCATCGTCCTTTGGGTAAGCGTTGGCATCGAAGAAATCCTGCAGGACTCTCAGCTGGTAGTCCGTGAATCGCGTCCTAGAGGACCTTTTGCTTCCCCAATACTCATGTTTCTGAGGTTCCGGGGAAGGGGGCCGGGAGTCGATCTTGAGTTCTTCTAGGCTAGTGATGGGTGGGTTGCTGAAGTTGTAGGGCGAGTCTTTGTTCCGCTGACGCTCCTTGAACAAAGTGTTTCTGAACCAGTGCTTGATGACTTTCTGGGGCAATCCAGACTTGTCCGCCATCTCTTTGATCTGTTCTTCACTGGGGGAGTTGTTGATGTCAAAATACTGCCTGAGGACCCGGAGTTGGTCGTCTGTGATTCTGGTCCGGGGCCTCTTGTTCTGCTGCTGGAGCAGGCTAGGGTTGAGCTGATGTTGGTAAAGCTGAGCCAGATCGGCCGGCAGAGGGTCAACGGGACCAAGCTGAGGGGGCAGCTGGGCTGGCAACGTCTGCAGGGGCATGGTCTGCATCATGAGTGGTGAGAAGATGGGCAGCTCCATTGGCATGGAGAGTTGTGTGAGCGGCACAGAAGGCTGGGCTGGTGCAATTGTGGGAGAAGTGATAGGAGGGGCTGGTGTGGGGAGGGTAGGAGTAGAAGCCGGCTGGGGAGGGGCAGCAGGGAGCGGAGGTGGCGGGGGCGGGGGAGGTGGCGGGGGTGGGGGCTCCGGAGTCTGAGGCCTCAGTGGATACAGTTTATCGTAGTGTTCTCTGTACTGCTTGGCAAACCTCTCCAGCTGTTTAAAGGGAAAGTAATTCTGGTGGACGTGCTCCTGGTGACTCTTCAAGATGAGAACGTTGGAGAACAGCTTGCCGCACGAGTCGCACTCCAGTTTTTCCAAGCTGTCCCCGGGCTCCGTCTTCCCACTCTTCTTCTGCACTTTCTGCTTATTCTCGTTATACTGGATGACCAGCTCAAAGCCAAAGTTCTCCAACAAAGCCTTGGTGGCGTTGCCCCTCGCGTCCGAGGCGATGCGCGGCGGGAGCATGGAGGGTTCCGAGCCACCTCCTGCTGCAAAGTCCTTCTTGTCTTTGGGCTTCAAGGTGTCTGCGAGGGATTCCTTAGGGCCTGCGTTCCCCTCTCCCCTCTCCACGTTTTCTCTTTCCCTCTGACCCTCCTTGTCTTTTTCCTTGACGACGATGGTCTTATTCTTCTTCTCTGGGTGCTGGCCCTGTGGGAGGAGGGCTGTATGCGGCTGGGAGAGGGAGAGCTGGCTCTGTTGTTGCTGCTGCAGGATCTGCTGGTGGCTCTGCTGGGGGAGCTGGACCTGAGCCTTCAAGTCTTCCAGCAGGGTGGGGCCGGTCCCTGTGAGCGTCAGGCTGGCCCCGCTCGCGACAGGCAGGCTCACATCCGGGTTGAGCTGGAACTCAGCGCTGGGGATGTAGAAGGGGAAGAGGAGATGCTGCTGTTGCTGGAGTTGGAGCAAGGTCTCAGTGGTCATGGGAAAGTGCGGCAGGAGGGTGGGGTTAAACAGCTGAGACTGGAGGAGGGCCGCCTGCTGCTGCAGCTCTTGCTGCAGGTGGGCCTGAACCTGGGCCTGGGCCTGGGCCAGCGTCTGCGCCTGCTGCTGCTGCTGCTGCGCCTGCTGTTGCTGTTGCTGCTGCTGCCTGGAAGCGATCATATCCGCCAGCTTCTTTCGGTTGACCTCCTTGGGCTCCGAAGGGGAGGCAATGTTGGCACCGACCGGATTCCCAAGGGGCGGCATCCCGACGCTGTCGCTCGTAGCCTGGCTGAGCAAACCGGAGCTCGGGGCCACGCTGGCATTGCCCGTGCTCACCGCGGGGAAGGTGTTGCCGCTGCCACCCGTGCTCACCGGACTTGGTGCCGAGGCTCCCAGGGAGACGCTGTTGCTATTGCCGGTGCCGTTGCTAGCCCCGCTGCCCCCCGCGGCCTCCAGCTTGGCCGCGCGAGCCTTGGTTTGATGCAACACGGACCTCATGTGGATCTCCAGAGTAGAACTCTGGCTGTAGGCCACGTTGCAGGTGTTACACTTAAAAGGTTTGTTGTCTGGGCTACTGGTGGGCTCGGGCTGGCCAGTGGCGGACTCCTGGAGGGCTCGTTTTAACTTGTGCAGATGGGAGACGGAATTATAGTGAACCAACAGAATGTTCTTTTGGGTGAAGGACTCCTTGCAGACTGTACATTTGTACGGGCGGGAAGGATCCAGAAACTTCTCCATGGTGAAGTTTGGGCCTTTTCGGAAAGGAAGTGCCCTCTTTGGTTCTGAGCCCGAATCCTCTTGGACCGAGCCCGAATCGCTGCCCGTGGGGCTCTGCTTCTCCTCCAAGTCGCTCTCCTCTTCCTTGTCCTCCTCCACAATGATGGTGTGATCTTCCGCCAAGGACGGGTCACCCATGGCCAGGAGGTCACCATTGACCAGGAGGCCGCTGTAGAGTTGCTGGATGTCCGCCTCGCTCAGCTCCAGGTGGCTCGTCTCCAGGTGCTTTTTCAAGGCCTGGAACGTCCGAAAGCTGCGTTGGCAGAGGCAGCACATGGTGGCTGCCCTGATGACGTGGTACTGGGAGTGGAGCTGAAGCTTCTCCACCGTCTTGAAGGCCAGGCTGCACTGGTTGCAGCGGTACTTGTACACATGGCGGTCCGACACGGGCAGCTGAGGCCGCTTCGCGTGCACCTCATTGAAGTGCGTCTGCAGGGCCGAAGAGGTTTTGAACACTTGGTTGCACCCCTTCTTCCAGCAGAGGAAGCCCGACTCCTCCCGGGCGGAGCTTGGGTCGGCGGGGGAGGCTTTCAGCTCTCCGCTGTGTTCCGCACTCTCCGAGGGCAGGATGCTCTTCCCTATATCCTCTGAGGTTTCTGCGAGATAGAGCAAACCCCGAAGAGAAAGAACAACACGTTAGAAATGTCAGCCAGAGTTTTCCACTGTGATAATAGCTCATTAATGCAACGTGATCAAGGAAGGGGAGGGGGAAGCCACCCTGAAAGAGCGAATCTTCTTTAAAATGTGCTTTTATCTTACAAAGCAAGATACAAATAGATGAGGAGTAAAAGAATGAATGAAAAAGTTACAATTTACAACAGACCTTTAACATAGACAATTGTTCTGGAAGTTGAAGGCACACTGAAGTTATCCTTGCTTTTTTCAGTCTTTATTTTCTTGGGTCTAGAGCAGCTACTAATTTTGGCCCAGATCTCTTTTATTTTTCCCCATTTAAGTCCCAGAAAATTTGCAAAAGGGAAGAAAAAAATGTTGATTCTTAAAAACTCAGCCAAATCATATTGTGTTTGGCATATAATTTCTGTTCAAATGGAGACTATTTTACTGCATATTTCTCTTTTAAGGAGGGAAATCTACCCACCTATAAATTGTAAGGGTTACTACTAACCTCCATAAAGTCAAGGGAAAAAAAACACACCATTCTCTTTTAAGTTAAAATCCAGTTGTTGAACTTTTTTCATCCATGATAGTCTACAATGAAGCCATCTATTACCACAAGACAATTCTCTAAGTCTCTACAATGAAACAGGAAATGGCCCTGCTAGACTGAATTTCTTACTACATCTTGGGAGCAGTAATATCTACAAACACCCTCACTCTCTTAAAAAAAAAGATCTCAGTGTTTTACCACATTAGGTGGGGAAAGCTGACCATTTATGGTTGGTTGATGGTGCTGTGATATCAGATGTTTTAGTTTTGGGGAGTTCATTCCATAGGTTTAACTCTCAAATCAGACAACTTTAAGTCTATGTGGTGCTCTTGAGGGGTGAAAGATTCGAGAAGGTGTAAGCTCAAGATCTCTCCTTAACCACACAGCAGGAGACACCCACAAACAAGAGAGAACAGTACAGACTTCTACAAGAAATACATCTGTAGAGACCTTCTATTCTTCACCCTAGGGAAGTAAAACTTCACCCTTGAGAAGTAAAACTGAATCTTTAAACAGGATGGGACTGATCCTGTGCCTCCAAAGTCATGTCATGTAGTCCATTGGCCTGTAAGGGATAATTCCTCATGGAAATGACATTTAATCACCTAATGCTACCAGGCTTAGAGTTTCATTATTTGTTTTGTTGTTGTTGTTGTTTTTTGTGGGGCAATGGGGGTTAAGTGACCTGCCCAGAGTCACACAGCTAGTAAGTGTCAAGTGTCTGAGGCCGGACTTGAACTCAGGCACTCCTGAATCCAGGGCCAGCGCTTTATCCACTGCACCACCTAGCCGCCCCTTAGAGTTTCATTACTGAATCTCGGAAGCTGAGGTTACTTGGTTCATCAACTCAGTATTGTTTATAACAGCTACATAAGTACAAACACATACACACACAGTATGCGTACACAGATTTTTTTGTTAGTGCCTATTTCAAAACATTTGGGTCACAAAGCTGATCACATCCACTTAAGCAGAGAACTATACCAAAATTCCATTGTCTATCTCTCTGTCTTTCATCTTTAAATTATATGAATAAAGTACAAATAAAAGCCAAAGGAGAGAGAAAGAGGATGTCAAAGGCAAAAGACAGTCAACATGATCCTCTCATTTCCTCAACAGGTATAGTTCTGTGGATCAGAAATGATCCCCCAAACCTCCAAGGATGCTACTTTGGGCTTAGGGTTTGATTTTATGTCAATTCTCGGAAGGCAAGAATGAAGAAAACTGACCAGGCTGCTTTCCTGACTCCTCAGGGTTGGAGTTCCCATCTCGGTCGGGGACAGCGGCTGGGAGAAACATACTGCTGGGCATCATCATTTCAGGGGTGGTCACCTGAGGCAGGAGAGACAGAGAAATGAAGAGAATCAAATGGAGAGGAAGGGGAAACAAAATGGGAAGATGTTTAAAAATTCTTTAATAAGCAAAATGAGCCTTCCCCAGTGTGAAGCCGGAGGTGTCACTTTCCATAGCTCACTGAAGATTCGTGTTTATTAGACAAAGCTCACATCAGTCAAAAGTGTTTCTACGGTTACATTCTGGACATAATTAGCAGTGCACACTTGAAGAATAATCTTATTATTAATATTTTTCCTTTATGCAGAATTTTGACTTTGATCACTGACAATGTTTTGTCATGGGTTGTGAAACTTCTTGTGCAGCCAATTAGGTAGATAAGTTGAAAGGCCCACCTTAAGCTGCTGAAAACATAATAAGGGCCCTAATTAAATCATACCTAGTAAAGTACACTGTAATCTTGAAGCAGGGAGCATTGTAGTACTGTTTTCAAAATGTATTCAGGCAAGAAAAGGAGGGGAATAAGAGAGGGAAGGAAAGGGTAAGAATAAGAAGAAAAGGGAACAAAGGAAAGCAGGAGGATGGGCAGACAAGTTGGCAGATTTTCCAGGAAAACAACGTTTTGTAACCCTTTACACACTCAGATCAAGAGAAAAGGAACACTCCTCGTGGCTCACTCAAGTCAAGGATTTCTTCTGGAGGGGCTGCCATGGGCAGTAGACATCAGAAGGCAGTGTCTGATGTGGCCGCCGCCGCCGAGCCGGCCCTGTGGAATATCAGCAGCAGGGGAGGACCTGACCCTGCCATCAGTCGTTGGCCTTAAACACTGTGAGGCTCAGTCAATTGGCCCGGATCAAAAAGAGCCACTATTCTGCATCCGCTCCTCTCTATGCTTCGGTCTTTCCCACCATTTTGCCGCACAATCACCCACAGCCCTTGTACTTGGGGTTGAGAACCATCTTGCCTCACTACAACGTCTAACATCAGAACGCAGATTCTCTCATTCTAACAGGAGGGATGCCCAATTTGACTTGCAAGCACGGTCACACAACAGGTTCGCTCACTTTTGCCTGCTGGTATACAACAAAAAACAAGTCGGGGTTTGTAGTGCATTAACATGCTTCTCTAATGTAACTGGAAAACTTTCCCACTTTTTCTATAACAGTCAGAAAGATGGATTTAGAAGATTATTTGTATATGTTTATGAAATAAAACTCATATATCATAAAAATGAAAATTAATGTGTAAACTTTTAATATATTTGCATATTCTAAACAAAACTATTTTGAAGATAAAAAAACAAGTGAAATCATTATCTATTTTATTTGGTACCTGTAACCACTTAGCAGGAAGGCTGTTAGAGAGACAAAGTGTTTCAAAAATGTCTTCTCTACAGGAGAGGCAAGACAGTAGAGTGGATGGAGAATGGGCTTTGAAGGCAGGGATGAGCTGGGTTCAAATCCTGCCTTTGACAGAAACAGGTCATGTGATTCTGGCCAAGCCACTTAATTTCTGACCAGAAGTACTAATCAAGGGCCCCAGATTAAAACATATTCTGGAAATATTTAACAAAATATATAAAAATACAATAGAATATAGATAATGTTAATGTGTGGTTTTCAATGTCAATTCGTTTCAGCAGGGATCTTTATGGACAGTTCTGATTGCCTCATTTTTATTTGAGTTTGACAACACTGCCATACATAACTCTCTATAAGTTGCAGGGAAGGTGCTGAACTGAACTGGGAGAAGGAATTTCCTCATTGAGAAATTCCTAATATCAATGAAATCACAGGTCCTGTCCCAATCCAGTTTCTACACGTTTGCATCTTCCAAGTTGGGACAACACTTGTTAGACCAGCATTGATATTTAACATATAAATTACTATCTGTTTTGAAGACTTGAGCCATTCTCCAAATAGTTGCTGACAGTCATTACAATCACCAAAATCTCTCTTTAGGTTATGGCCCAAATGCTAAACATTTGGAGAGAAGCTGAATAATGACTTTATGGACATTAAGAAGCTACATCACAGTGGGGAACACCTGTCATGGCATGTGAAAGGCAGACACCAAACTCTCCGTTCACTAAATGACACGTACTGAGGGTAAGGACATCTGAGAATCATATACCAAAGAACAGGTGCAGTACAGGTGAGTAAGACTACGTGAGACAGCATTTCTGTCTCTTATAGACATCTGCACCCCCTTAATACAACATGTAACAGCAGCTGGTTAAGTCCAGGGGTTGATGAATCAATGGTGCTGAGAATGCCAAACTCATTCCATCTATTTTCTTTTTAATAGAAGGCATTTCTGACCAGTGTGGCTGGGGAGTCCAGTGGGAATCCAAGAAGTGAAAGGTCACCGATTAATTTATAGTAACCAGCCTCTGAAGAGGGGGTGGGGAATGGGGGGGTATATGTGTGTGGGGGGTGAGTTGGGGAGAAAGAGAAAGAAAATGAATATTCCCTCCTGCCCCTTCTCAGTCAAAGCTGCAGGATCAGTCCTTTCCTGGGATCTTTAGGAATTATGAAAAATAAATCATGGGAAATAAAAAAAAACCCTACAGAGTAAAAAAGAATAAAATTATCTAACACCTCAGCTGCACATCATTATAGAAAACTGTGAGCTTTTTATACACATTACAGTAAGGCAGACATCCCCACTAACAGACTCAGTAAGACGGATCAGTAATTGTTTTCATACACTTTAATTAGAAAAACTCAGATGGCTATGAATAATAATGGAAAAGAGAGACTTTTGCACTTGAAAGGTTGAAGTCAATCAAGTGTGAATGACGGCAAAAAAAGAAAAAAAAAAGAGACACCAATTCATCAGCCCTCTGTTGTCTCGTGGAGTCTTTAATCATAATTCCTGATTGGGATTCAAGAAGGCAGTAAGCAGAAGTCCTTTGTCTGCCTTCACCTTCCGTCAATTAACTCTCCCCGAAATATAATCATCAACCTCACATGCTCTTCTGCATCTTAATCGGGGTCTCCAAACCAATAAGTCTTGCCCTATATGTGTTTAAGTAATTACCTTTATCTACCTGCATCTTCATATATGAAGTATTCCCTTCCCTTCCCTGCCCCTGGGGGGAAAATGGTTTGGTATATGAAATTGTAACAGGCAGGAAACTCCCAGGAGGCAAAGGAAAAGAAGCCTAAGGGAAGGGGAGTCCAGAGATACTCTTTGGGTTGGCTTGTGTATTTATCTGAGCAAAGAGACGGCGGATGAAGATGTCTCTAGAAATCCATTTGCAGTAGCCTGTTCCACTTTTTTTTTTTTTAGTGAGGCAATTGGGGTTAAGTGACTTGCCCAGGGTCACACAGCTAGTATGTGTTAAGTGTCTGAGGCTGGATTTGAACTCAGGTACTCCTGACTCCAGGGCCGGTGCTCTATCCACTGCGCCACCTAGCTGCCCCCAAGTTTCTTTTCTTTCTTTTTTTTTTTTTTTACTGTTCCACTTTCAAACACACTTTCAAACACACAAATGTTGTGCCTTTCGATCTCATGTCTCCTTCCTCTGCTGATTTACTCTAGGTTCTGTATTTTAGAAGCCTTACTCTTGTTTCTTTGCTCAAAAGAGCTTAGCTCTGACTTCTCTTTAAAAATAATCCTGCTTATACATATTTCTCCAAAGAACATCTCTTTTCTCTGACAGAAATCAAGGAAAGTGGCTACTGTAGGTTTTTACTAACATTGTCTGACTCCCTCATATTCAAAGCATGCTTAACTGACCAACTACAAGTAGAGACTCATCTGGCTCAGCAACAGTTTACAAAAGAGAAGACAGAAGCAGTGGAAGAATCAAGTAAGGCCCAGATCTTGAGTCTTTTCCCACTATCGGTGTGGGATATGCTTAGGAGAACACACAGTATGGGTTACATTGATACCTGAGCTTCCTCAAGTTCGCTTCTGCTGTAGAACTTCAATTAACCAGTCCCAAATTAAATGGGACCCTCCAATAACTACAATTATAATTCTGCCTTCCTGTTTTAGGCAAAGGGGGAATATGACAATACAAAGCTGATAATAGGAACTAATTTTAAAAATAATTCCTAAGAATATATTAGTGTGTCTATACTTAATGTTGTATAAAGAGAACTAAGGACCACAATCAGGACTCTAAGTGAGTGTTAGAGCCATGATCAAAGAAATGTTCAGATATTTTCCCCATAAGTCACTAACTGCAGAAAAATGGACCTGGATTTTCTGGAAAAAATTTTCAGGAAGGGTTGAACCAATAGGGTTTTCTAGTAAAGCAGTAATTAAAGTGAAAATTCATTAACGAGCCACCATTCTCCAAGCATTTTGGTGAAATGGGATTTTGTGTTAGTAAAAGGTAGGTTTGTACCGCAGACCTGTATAATGAACTGGAGGAGTAGCAGGTAGTCTTTTGGGGAAGCCTGCCATTGCCTCAAAACCCTTAGTAGAAGAACTGACCCAAATACTTTTCTAGATCAGTAACGACGGGATCAGGGTGAAAGACTGAACAGATCAAAATCCTGTTGCCTGACAGTAACAACCAGCTGTTTTTAGCTGTTAAGTGACAAAACATCAGCTAACACTTTACCATTCTGTGATAAAACAAAGAGATTCCAATACATGGGAACAGCACAATACCACACAGCTGCTGTTGTGTTGATTTCGCATGACTTGACAAGATCCCAACTTTTGGTCACCCCCAAATCAACCCTTCTGCTGCGAATAAAGCATCTCTAACCATAATTCCCTTCCATTCATGAATCCAGCAGGTATTTACTGAATGGCTAACTTGTGCAGGGCACTTTGCTAGGCCCTGTAGGGGATACAAAGAATAAGAGGCTTCTCATGCCCTTGCAGACCTTATATCCTATTAGGGGAGAGGACATGCACATAAGTAATTCAAGGTAGTACATAATAAGTGTTGTAAGAGGTATAAACAAGTGAAGAGTTGGGAAGTGGAAAATATGTTTAGGGAAATCCAACATCAAATGGGCTGAAATGTAGGATTTGCACAGATTAACAAGAAAAGACTGTGATGGAAATGTAGATTCAGACCCAAATGTGTAGCCCCTTGAAAGCCAGGCTGAGGAATGTGGACAGTGCAGATGAGGGAGCACTGATGTTTTCTGAGCAGGGTGAGGTGAAAGATCAAATGTTTAGGAAACATTGGAGCATGAGGGTCAAAGAGTTCAAATTTGGGCTTATAGTTTTCCTCTCCATCAAAACCCTTTGCTGTCATGTTGGGAGACCCCATCATATACATTCATGGCCCCTTAAATATGTTAGCTTCCCAGTTCATCAACCTTCTTAGCTCCTACATCATCACTCCACCTCAGTCACCCACATGCATTGTCAGACCCTCAGTCTCACCATCAACTCTGTTCTTGCTCTATCATCTCTTAACTCTGATATTCCTCTCTCATCATCAGCTCATTGACTTCCATTTCTCTCTGTCTTTAATGTGGCCCATTTACCCTTTCCTTCTCTACTCCTACCTGTGGGAGATTGAAAATGGCTGGGGTAAGTCACAATCATGCTGACTGGGTCTGCTGCAAAACCCAGTCGTGCATTAGCTAATCTCGACTGGGCTCTCACCACTACATGGGCATCTTTTTATTCTTCCCCGATAGTCAAACACACTCTCCACAACACTAATTCTGAACTTTCTCTCTTCTCAAGATCTCTATACCATCCTGTCTCTAGGAGAAGACTTTGCCTACTGTTTTACTGAGCAAATGAAGGCTATCCACTGTGTCAGTTAACTGTCATTAATTAAGCTCTCCCTGTGGTTACCAACAATCTCCTCTCAAGGCTAAATTCAATGGCCATCTCTCTATTCTATCCGTCCTATCCCATGTCTCTCCAGCTTTTAATGGTGTCTACCACCCTTGGGGTACTTTCTGCTTCCTTAGCTTCCATGACTCTGCTCTGTCTTTGATCTCCTTCAGCCTCTCTGACTGATCACTCTCAGCTGGATCATTATCTCTTTCCCTGCTATGTCCCCCATGGGCTGAAACCCCTTTCCACAGCTGTCCCCAAGGCTCTAGCCCAGCTCTTTTTATTCCCTTGGTGACCCCACCAGATCTCACATTTTATTCATCTTTTCTACACAGATGACTCTCAAATCTATACTATCTATCCCCAGTATCTTCAGTTCTGCATCACCTAACTCTGCTTGGCTGGTTCATCAGAACCTTAAATGCAACAATTCTATCACAGAGCTTATCCATCATCCCTCCCCATCCCCAAACCTGTCCTTCCTTCGATTCTTCATCATTTCACTGGAGAGGGCCACCACCCCTTCTCAGGCATGCAGGTTTATATTCTTGGGACATCACATTTGTCTCTTTCTTCTCCCTTGCTACCTAGAGCCAATCAGTAGTCAAGTCCCATTGAGTCAACTTCTACATTGATGGCGCCAAATTTAATAGAAATGGGGTCAGGATCCCTGTGGGCTACATACTGACTTAGAAAGCCACATATTAACATCATCTACATTCTGTTGTATTTCTATTTATTTTGTTAGCTATTTACCAATTAGATTTTGTTCAGTTTTGCTCTTCTCCAGGCCATGGCTTTTTTTTTTTTGGACACCTCTTCTCTACAACATCTCTTCCTATCTTTCCACTAAATACTGTTATTATCTTATTTCAGGCACTCATCATTTCCAGCCTGGATTATTTCAGTAGCCTCCTAATTGGTCTCCAATCTATCCTCTATAAAACAGTCAAATTAGCATTTTTAAGACACGGATCTATGTCTGCTGGGGAAAAAAAAAGAGCATCAGCGGTCCCCTTTAGCCTCTAGAATAAATGCCTCAGGGTGGCATTTAAAGTCCTCTATAATCTGGATCCTGCTTATCTTATTCTGTACTGCTCCCCTTCATGGCCTCTACATTCCAGCCAAATTTACCAACTAGCTGCCCCACAAACTGGATATTCTATTTTCTGACTCTGTGCCCATGAGCTGACCCCTCCATGCTTCCACCTCTCAGAATGCATCATTAATCTTCAAGGTCCAGCCCACATGCCAATTTCTTCTAAAAGCCTTTCATCCCTATCCCTTTCCCCTATTCCCTCCCCTTAATTGTTACTGCTTTCTAGTCTAATCAAATAGTCTTCTATTTGCTTCTCCATCTACCCATCTCCCTCCACTAGATTTTTTTTTTTTGTTTGGTGGGGCAGTGAGGGTCAAGTGATGTGCCCAGGGTCACACAGCTAGTAAGTGTGAAGTGTCTGAGGCCAGATTTGAATTCAGGTCCTCCTGAATCCAGGGCTGGTGCTTTATCCACTGCACCACCTAGCTGCCCCCCTCCACTAGAATTTAAGCTCTTTAAAGGTAAGACATTCGTTACCTGTTCTACCAGGAAACCATGGAGATTGGTGTGACTGTTTATAAAGAACTGAAGAGACCCGACAATTTATCAGGTAAGGGTGTATCGGGGGAGAGGGGGAAGGCAGTACTGAGGAAGAGGAAGGGGTAAAAGATGATTCCAAGGTTTTGAGCCTGAGTAACTAAGAGAATCATGGATACTACTTACAGATCTGGAGAAGTTAGGAGGAGAAACTCTGTGTGTGTGTGTGTGTGTTTAAAGAAGGTTACGTGTGTGCTCTGGTTTGTACATGCTGAATTTGAGATACTGAATGAATCTCTAAGTGAAGCCGTCCAGTGGGCAGCTTCCTGAAATCTCACCTTCTTCAAGATGCCTCTCCTGCTTCCCTTTAATATCAGCATCTTCCCTTTGAGATTCTCTCTAATTCATGCTGTCTATATCTTGCTTGGACATGGTCATTTGCATACTGTCTCCCTCATCAGACAGTGAGCCCCCTGAGAAAGGGACTTATCCCCAGAGTTTAATACAGCACATGGTACATACAAGGCGCTTAATAAATGTTTATAGACTGACTTGAGCTAGTGTCTGTGTCAATTCAATGTGTTTTATCAAGTACCCACAGGGCATAAGGTATCAGCTACAAGGGAGGCAAAGATGAAAAATAGCACAACTTCCAGCTTGGGTGGAACAAAGGGGTGGGGAGGGGCTTCTGGGAGAATTTAGATTTAGGTTGGACCTTGAGGAAGAGACAGGGTTGAGATAAAGGTAGAGGGAATAACCTGAACAGAAATAAAGGTCTGGGCAAGTGGAAGGTAAGTTCAAGGAAGGCAAATGGGTTAATCTGGCTGGAGTCAATGGTGCCTGCCATCTAACTGGGGTGGGAAAAGGAAGGAGGGGAGATGAGAACCAATAAGTATGATACAAGGCCAGATGGGATAAGGGTAGGGAGAGGAGGGGGCTAGAGCAGATGGCAAACACAATTCGAGGAAGAAGAGAGATCACTTTTAGTTGGGAGAGTTTGGGGTATACTTCCACGGAGATGTGGCACCCAAGCAAGGGCCCAAGATGTGGAAGGAATATCTTCTACACATGGTGGTATGGCCTTTGTGACTTGCACAGAGGTTAGAGAAGGCAAGATAATATCTGTGAACGGCTGATGGCTCTCTGGATCACAGGGTCATGGATCCAGAGAGGGCAGGGGGCTTGGAGGTCACCTTGTCTAACCCACTCATTTTGCAGATGAAGAAACTGAGGCCCAGGAGGTTGAGTGAGAGAGAGAGAGAGAGAGAGAGAGAGAGAGAGAGAGAGAGAGAGAGAGAGCGAGAGAGAGAGAGAGAGCGCGCGCGAATGACCATGGTTACAAAGGCAGATTCAGAGCCACACTGTTGATGGCCTTAAAGAGCAGGCTTAATGAATTTGTTTTTTCTCTCTCATGTGATAGGAAGTCTCAGAAGGTTTGTGAAGATGAGAGTAGCAAAATCATATCTGTGCGTTCGGGTAGATTATTTTGACACCTGCCTGGGGATGGGCTGGAGAGGAGAGCACCTGGAGGCAGAGAGCAGAAAGCACAGCAAAGCGTGTGAAAGGTAAGAAAGCACTTGCCTAGGTTGGCAGCGGCACGAGGGCAGGGGTGGGAGGGAGGAATGCATTCCATGCTACTGCGCATTAGAATCCAAGCACGCTGAAACCTAACAGGCTGCTCGGTAGCTGTGAGGGACCATCAAGGGTCAGGACCCAAGGGTTTAAGTCCGAAGTAGAAACCCGAGTGCAGGGAGAAATCTGGGCCAGGAGGCCGGTGCTGTTACCGGGAGGCAAGCTGCAGAAGATGCCAGGGCTTATTATTCATGGAGAATAGCTATCTCCCCAAAGCTTTGGCTTTTCTAGGACAGCCAGGCATGCTTCCTTCCTTTGCCTCACACGATGTCGGCTGGGTCACAAGGAGGGGTGGCGGAGGCACCTACCGAGTCTTCTGGCTCAGCTGTGTCAATAAAGTGGGGGACTCAGGAAGGATGTAAGAGGTATTGTGGAGGCAGACATGGCAGCTGGTTGGGTGTAAGGGTTGGGGGAGAAGAGAATAATTAGAAATGGCTTCAAGGTTCCCAAGAGAAAAGGGAAGTTAGGAAGCAGGGTAGGATTTGAGGGAGAAATGAGTACACAGTTTTGGAAATATAGAGAGCTAGAGAGATCTAATGGATGCAAACATGGGGCTTGAAGGAAGGAAACTTATTAAGGACCTACTACGTGCCAGGTACTGGGCTAATGCAGGGGAATGGGATGAATGATAGAACAGAAGGGCCTATGTTCTTCTGTTCTAAGCCCTGGCATTTTTCTAGGCTGGGAACAATAGGTTTCCTCACTTTTCAAGACTGCTATTTGCCATTCTTTGTAGCTTTAGCACAATGCCTGGTATATAGTAAGTGCTCAATAAATGCTTGTTGACTTGACTCGGTAACTAGGAATGAGACCAAGCCTCTCAATTCAGCATGGATTTTGGAACTGCCTATTGACTCAAAGGCTTAAGAATGTGGAATGGGCACCCTGCATGCTGCCCCACCGCGAGGCTTTCAGTCCTTGTAGGCTGTTGTCACAGAGATAAGCCTGGCCCCAATTGTGACAGCTTGGGGAACCACCCTGATATAAAGGCTTTCTTGATGTAACGGGACAGGAGTTGACAAGAAGCCCAATCCCATGACTGAAGGTATGGAACAACGAAGTCTAACTAGCACCCCAGCAGAGTTACCATTACAACCCATTTCATTCTTTTCCTTGTGGAGTTCACACCCATGCAATGTCACATCTGAATGTTATTTGCAGGTTTACATAAACATACGGGTGGATATGTGTTTGGACAACACCTTAGATTTGTCTCCCTTGGAAGCCAGTGTTTATAGATGAAATTGGCTTTTCAGGTCTTATGGCTGCCAAATCTAAGCCCAGTAATGTTTCTTCTCCAGAGTCATGGTAGTACAAAAAAAAAAAAAAAAAAAGAAAACTCAAAAATGGCTCCAAATGGTTCCATTCATTGAACAAGCCTTGGGTCTATCATACTTGCTAGTAAAAAGGGGATATATGGAATAAGTGCAGATAAGGGAGGGAGAAGGGGAGAGAATAGAATGGCAAGGAAGGAAAAGTCAAACCTATATTCTACCTTAGTCAAACCTATATTCTACTATATACTAGATTGGTCTATTGGTTTCCATAAGCTTTTTCTCCCTACTCACGTGACATACTTGTCAATACAATTTAACCATAAAGCCCAGTTACTTCAAGGTCAGAGGTAACAAGACTGATGCTTTTAAAGCTAAATAATTAAAAGGAAATCAAAGCATTTTCCCCCTTTGCAGCTGATCACTCTGAATTCTTTTTCAATGTGCCCCACAAACAAGCTGAGTTTGACCTAGATCCTCATTAACCAGAGAGTCTGAGGACGACTGAAGGAACTCTTCAGAGGTCACTTAGCCCACCTGGCATCTAAGCAGGATGCTCCCCCTGCTTCAGCTTCCCACAAAATCACTGATGAGTGGACGTACCATCTCTGCTTGAAGACCTCCAGCAATGAAGTCACCACCCTCTGTGCTAACCCCACTCTTTTTTGGATAGTGGTAAGTACTTGGAATTTTTTACTCTCATCGAGCTGAATTCTACCTTTTTGAAATGTCCACTCATCCCTCTTACTTCTGACATCCAGAGCACAATGTAAGAAGTCTCACTTTTTTCCCCAGAACTTGAAGGGAGGGGTCCCTCCCCCCCGCCGTGTCTTCTGCTCTCTAGGCCAAGGGTATCAAATTCAAATAGAAACAGAGGGCACTAAACTGTACCTAAGGACTTCTGTGAGCCACATGCTAACTTCGAAAACCACAGCTTAACATTATATTCTACTATGTTTTTATTTATTTTGTTAAACATTTCCCAATCACAATTTAAAATATATATATATATATATATATATATATATATAATTGGGAGGGGCAGCTGGGTGGCGCAGTGGATAAAGCACCAGCCCTGGATTCAGGAGGACCTGAGTTCAAATCTGGCCTCAGACACTTGACACTCATTGCAATATATATATATATATATATATATATTGCAAATTCTTTTCTTCTCCAGACTAAACTAGGAATGGCATGTTTTCTCTTGACAGACGTCACTGCGGTCTTCTTCAAAATCTAGTACCCACCACTACTAATCAGTCTGTTGCTTTGTAGCAAAGAAGGTAGAAGCAGAAGCTATTGCTTTCTTTGCCAGGTTTTCTACCTATGCCAGACTGGGCACAATGCCAGGGAACCTTAAGATTCTGGGTTCTCCATTTCTCTCTTTTCTTTTTCTCTCAAGATCCCAGCTAATCTCATTATATCCCTAATACAGTATTTAGACACAACACCTATAGATGTACTCCAAAGGATTGTATGAGCATTCAGGAAAATTGGTGAGAGTGGAGGCCCAACACACAGCTTCAGAACCAGGACAAGAGGAACAGAGGGAAGATGGGGTGACAAGAAGAGACAGAGGGCGCAACAGAAACGCAAACGCAGAAAAGAGACGAGGTGGATTTGAGTGAAAAGCTTCATTAGACTCAGAGAGGCAAGCGATGGCAGCCTACCAAGGTCACTTCTAATTTAGCCCATCTAATTGGCAAACATGTTTCCAAATGGCTATCATCTCACAGGGCTCAGAATTAATGAAGCCCGATTATTTTCATTACCTTCATCTGAGATGGAGAAAGAATGAAACAGCAAGCACAAAGGCAGGCTTAGACAGCTAGAGGGGTGGGCATGAGAGCCACTATGTAAACAGGTGATATGGTTTCCTTGAGACACGGACAGAAAAGAAAAGAAAGACCTGAAAACCATCAGTCTTGAGTCCTTTCTCACTTAGGACAAAAAAAGAAATAACAGCTAAGGAAAAGAGGGGAAAGACAAAGATTTGAGAATACATTCTAGAAAGGTGTCACAAACAGGAATGTGAGGACAATGGTCACTAGGGCAGATGAGGCAGGGGCAGCTGAAGATGCTACATGCAGGGGTGGGAGGATGAATAAACACTACAGAAGAGAAGGAAAAACAGGGGTGAAGATCAAGTTGTTAGTGGGGCTGGAAGAGCACTGCTCAAGGATTATTCTCTTCTTCCCCTTTGACAGGATCCATCAGGCTGGAAGAGACATGGAATAAACCACATCTCATCTGCATTTAAGGAGCTTTTTCCAGAATTATAGTGAAGTAGCTGTTGTTGGAAAGAGGATTAGACTAGTTTAGAGGGCTGAAGTACCAAAACAGTCGTTTCCAAATGAATTAATTGGTCAGTAACAATGCCTTCCTAACCATGGCCCATTCCCTTGCAAACAAACAAACAAAAATCCTCACCAGTAATAATGGGCCTCAGTGTAAGAAGGACAGTGTGGCATTCATTGACACCTGCTATATACAGTAGCTAAACAAGTCAAGAGTGAGTACGATTAACTAAAAATTCAGATCTGGCTCCCTAACGATACCTTCCTAGTCATCTCCTCTCATCTTCTCTAGTTTTGTAAACTTCCCCTTTTCATAGATGATCTGTCATGATACTGCCTTGGGCTCTGGTGTTGGTGTGTTAGAGAGAAAATAGGAAGGGCATGATTCTCCAAGGACAGGGCCAATCCCGGTCATTCCCAGAGGAATATATTCTTCCAACCTCCTTGTTGGTATAAAAGGAAGGGGGCCCGTGAAAGACACAGATATGAGATGCAGAGCATAAGCAAGCAGCCGTTACCATGGCAACAGACATATTAGACACTGCAGGTTCCTGAAAGCTGTCTGATAAGGTATTATTAACTGAAGCCTCCTCAAAACACTCTCCATTTACAACTGAACGGAAAGACATTGTGTAGAAAGTAATCTACTTCCATTTATCGGGGTGGAATTAACTTTTAGTGGGAATGAAATCTGTTTCAAGCTTGATTCCAAGGTCTCGGACCAAGAGGGCAAAAATATTTATGAGAATTAACAGAATTATGTCCCCCAGACAATACCTAGGTTTGCCAGGACCGCGTTTCTTTTTGGGGTTTTGTGTGTTTTCCTATTTGGCAGCAGAAGGAAATATCCAATTGGGTCACAAACCCTCTCTTAATGACAAGAAGGCAATCCCTTGTCTTCCGCTGATAGCTTTTCAGTAACACCAAAGGAAACAACAGTCCTGTGATGTACAGAATTCATTCTTTTCCTCCTTGAACTGGCCACCCCATTTCTGAACATTGTATGTCCCCAGGGTGGGCATCTCAAATCTGTCATTTAAATACAATCAATAGAGAGAGTCATCAAAATCCCTAACACCTTTTATCAGGTGATCTACCGATCCAAATTTAGTTGTTCTTATGAGATAGGGATTGGTAAGGCTAAAATTTCCAAATGAAGAAGGTTGTTAGTCCTTTCCTTGTTGGTTTGTTTTTTTGTTTGTTTTGTTTTTTACTGAATCTCTAACCATTAGAAAATAACCTCTCGTCGAGAAAAAGAAAAGGCAACTAGGTGGCAAAGGGGAGGCGGGAAGACCTAACTTCAAATATGGCCTTGGATACCTCCTAGCTGTGACCCTGGTCAAGTCACTTCATCTTGTTTGCCTCAGTTTCCTCATGTGTAAAATGAGCTAGAGAAGGAAACAGAAAACCACTCCAGTATCTTTGCCATGAAAACTCCAATTGGGGTTGTGAAGAATCAGACACAACTCAACAACAACAAGATATGGGAGGGTGATATGGGGTGGGGGTGTGAAGGAGACAGACTGGAAATGACCTCACACACAAGTCAGGATTTGGGTTGAATCTTGAAGGAAGCCAGAGAATTAGGAAGTGGAGGTGAGGAGGGAGAGGATTCCAGCTGTGGGGGACTGCCAATGAAAAGGCCCAGGGAGCTGGGGGATGAGCATCATGTGCCAGGATCATCAGGCAGGTCAGCAGCACTGGATTGTGGAGTAAATGTAAGAAGACCGGAAAGGTAGGAAGGAGTCAGGCTGTAAAGAGAGGACATTCTAAGCGCTACTGGAGCTGACTGAGCATAGGGATGATGTGGTCAGGCCTGTGCTTTGGGAAAATCGCTTTTGTAATTGGGTTTGACTAAGGAGTGTCTTGGACCAAAATAACCCCCCAGCAGCTATTGCAATAGTCCAGGTGTGAGAGGATGAGGCCTGCACCCGGGTGGGGGAAGTGTCAGAGGAGAAGAAGCGGGCAGATTCAAAAGATAGATACAAGATTTGGTATTGGATATGGGGGGGGGGGAGGAGCAGAAATGAGAGCGAGAAGTTGAGAAGGACACGTAGCTTGTAAGTCCAGGTGACCAGGAGAATAGTGGTGCCCTTGGCGATCATAGGGACATTCAGAAGGGGAAAGGGTTTTGGGGGAGAGACAATGAATTCTGTTTTGGAATTTGAAATGCTCACCCAGTGTGAGATGTCCAAAAGGCAGCTGATGTAATGAGACTGGAACTCAGGAGATGGATTAGGGATGGCTCTTGAAATCATCAGCATAGAAATTTTAATTGAACCCATAGGGGATGATGAGATTAACAAGTGAGAAAAGAGGGCTCAGTTCACACCCCTGGGGGAGACTCAGGGTTAGTGGGCACAACCTGGATGATGATGCATGAAAAGAGAATGAGAAGTAGTGTTCATACAGGGGAACCAGAAGACTGTAGCATCATGAAAACCTCAGGAAAAAGTATCCAAAAGGAAAGTGTTATTGATAGTATCAAAGGCTACAGACAGGGTCAAGAAGGATGAGGATAGAGAAAAGGCCATTGGATTTGGCCTTTAAGAGATCAGTGGTAACTTTGGAAAGAGCAGTCTCAGTGGGATGATGAAACTGCAAGACAGATTATAGAGAGCTACGAATTAAGTGAGAGGTGACAGAACAGATGCACTGGGTGTAGATGGTTTTCTTAAAGAGTTTAGCCACGAAAAAAAGGAGAGCTATAGCAAGATAGCTAGCAGGGATGGGTAGGGTTTTTTTTTTTAAGGGTGGAAGAGACATGGGTATGTTTGTAGGCAGCAGGTAAGCAGTGCACAGGGGGAGATTAAAAATAAGTGAGAGAATGGGGATCATGGAGAGGGCAATTGTCTGGAGAAGACAGGATGGGATCAAGGGTACATGAAAAAGAATTTGCCTTTAATATTAAATATATTTTATTAGTACGATTATAAATTAGATGATATTATTCAAGTGCTTTACGAGGCTTAAAGCATGACTTACATATTAGCTAGTATTAATTTATTGATTACCTACACTTTATACTTACTTTCCTAGTTGCAACTTTCCCTCTCTTTCTTTTAACAAAAAGGATGTGTTTTATTTTCTATTGTGAGTCAGTCATGCAAAGTAATATAGACCCAAAGTCCCAAGGCTTAAATGAAACTTGGCCCATCATATAATCACAGTATAAGCACAAACTCTAACAAGTCCTGGAAGCATTGCTTCTGACCCCACTGCTCTGTTGGCTACAATGGCTCACCAGTCGTCAGAGCTTCATTGTAAAGAGGCTGATAAGTGAGAAGACTGGTGGAAATTCCTAGCCCTGGCATTCTCACATTTGCCAACATCTACTTTCACTCTTGAATAACTTCCAGAAATTTATCTGAAAATGACCACTTAGCAATATTAATGAAAAAGCTGGTATTAAACATTCATCCACATATCTTTAAGAGGACTGTACGTTGCTTGTGAGAGCTTCCCCATTGATCATCTACCAAGGTATCTTTAACAACTAGTACTCATAACTGGATCGCAAATAAATGCAATAATTTAGAAAAATAACAGACCAGGGGATATCTGAAAATGATATTTGTGCAATTTTTACATCACGATGTGGACTTTTAGACAACCCAAATCACCACAGCCACATGTTAAGAACCATGGTTGACAAATTCCCAGCATTGCATTGTTCACAGATTCATTATGCATGATTTGTTATAGATGGTGGTTTTACAGAAGATTTCTCAAGAGGTGTTTATTATAGCAGCCCCCAACTACCTAGGTGAGAAAATTCATCGGGCATTATGTGTATTATATTTGAACAGGTTTCAACTTAATAAATGACTTGAACCATTGAAATAGGAATGATGGCTATCTTCGTCTGAGGGCCACTGTGCAGAAGAGGAATTAGCAGAGATATGCTCAGTCCAATAAGACCAAGTTAGGAATGATTTGGTAGAAGTTGCAAAAAGGCAAATAGAGAAGATTGAAGAAAGAAAAAAAATTTCCCAACAATTCAAGCAATTAAAAAAATAGAATCTGAGCAATCCATGTTTCCATGCAAAAGTGCACAGTGGCAAATTGGCCCCTCGTATTAAGTATTCTCTGCACTGTGATGAAAAATGGGCAAAATTGGCTTGTACTGGGCATCCCAGAAGCCCCTGTGGATACTGCATCCTAAAATGGTTAGGCAGCTATCCTGCCCTGCGTCCTGAAAGGAGGAAAGAATTTGGGGGAGTCTAATAAATAAACACAATTCACATCTAATAGGGCATTGAGGACATGCTAAGGCTAAGCCTCTTTTGTCTCAGAGAAGTTAAAGAGAGGAATAAGATTTGAATGGCTTTTGTGGTTTTGTTACAGAATTTAGGGGATTTTCTCTCCTCATTTTTCCCAAGTCAGAACTGGGAGAAATGATGGGTGGGCATCTCCACCTACCGTCATGATGAGCTTTTCAACACAGTCTGGGGCCACACTGTGGAGGTGGGTGAGGTGCAGCTGCAGGTGGATCTTGTTATTCAGCATATCCTGACAGAGTGGGCAGCGCAGCATGGGCTGCACAGAGTGCTGAGTCATGGCGTGCACCCGAAGCCGGTTCACATCAGCGTTACTGTACTTACAGTACGGACATTGGAACATCTGCACGAGAAGGGAGGGAGATAGATTCCAACCAGCACCATGCCCTCCTCTTCCTCTTACCCGCCTCTCTTCCCATCAGCACTGCTGAGATCAGCTGCCTGGGGCCCTGCCTCCCCCCACCCTCGTCAGAACAACCTGGCCTCCCAAAGTGGGCCAAGCTGCATGCCTCACCTGCTCCGATCTGGCCTCCTCGGATGTTTTGGGTCGCTTGGAAGAGAGGGGGGGCTCTGAGCTACTCGGGAAGGATGTCCGTTTGGAGGCTGCAGGACAATCTGGAAGCTCCTTGTCTGCTTGGCTGGACGATGCTACAAGAGAAAATGGAAGTTACATTACAGTATCTATGCTGGGCAAGCAGCAATGGGGTTGCTGCTGGGTGAAAACCAATATCCATTTATAGCACAGGATTTCTTGAAAAACCAAGATTCCAGGAGGATGAACATCCAGGCTGGCAAACACGTTGGAAAGGAAGTGACTTTCTCCTCACTCTCAGTTAGTGCCTTAAGCATCCAAAGACTAGGAAAGGGAAAGGTAAGGAGCTGGGATAACAAGACCTGAAAGGGGATTTGTGTGTCTCCAAGCTAAGGACGCACAACTTGCCCCGGACTCCCCAGATCAGGATCTAAGCTCTTGCCTGGCAAGCGTGAGCGAGCGTGT